>NC_134585.1:62748899-65265149 GCF_037038515.1 Microtus pennsylvanicus
TTGTATGACCACTGTGTTCTGACATTACTACCATGTTGCTTTTAAGATTTTTGAATGAATTTTTGCATTGGTGCCTACCCATTTCTTCCTCTGTTGGAGCTGACAGTGTTTTTGCCTCTTGCTCCAATCCTTGCAGTTGCTGTCTGTGTCTTAGGGAGCTGCACCTAGTCTGCTCTGTGCAGTCTCTGTCTGTATCTCAGGGAGCCGCTGAGGTTTCTCTTGACCCACTCTCTTTGTTTGCTCTGTGCAGTTGCAATTTGTGCTTCAGTTCCTCTGAAGTCGTAGGGGATGGGTGGGTTTGGGTGTGGAGTGGGCCTTGTAGCTTACAGGGTCTGATGGATGGGGGTGTATTGAAGCAGCCAACCTGCAGGAAGTTTGCCTGCTGGCTGGTTAGTGAAGCTGATGCAGGTGGGGCAGGGGTCTGGGATTTTGCCCTGGGACTAGAGAGTGGGGTTCCCAGTAGGCTGACTGATTTCTCACCTCTTGGTCCACTCAGTTGCAGCCTGTGCTTCAGAGTTCCTCTGAGGTTGCAGTCAATGGCACCTCAGTAATTTCTTTTTATTATGTGTGTGTGTGTTTGTGTACTTGTGTATTTGAGTGTGTGCCATAGTGTGCTTATGGAGCCAGAGGACAGTCATTTGGAGTTGTTTATCTCCTACTGTGTGAGATAAGAAGGTTGGACTAAGTTTGTCAATCTGGACAGTAAAAACCTTTATCCACTGAGCCACCTCACTGAAAGCCACCGTATTTGGTTACTTATTATTGTGTGCATGTGTGTGCATGTAGGTATGAACATGACATAGCACTTGTGAGGAGGGCAGAGGTCAGAGTCTGTTGTTTCCTTCCAGCGTGGGTTCTGGGGATTTAACTTGGGTTGTCAGACTTGTGTTCAAATGGGTGCCCTGGTGAACCATCTTGATGGCTGGCTCCACTATGATGTGTTAATCTAATTAACCTTAACAGTAAGAACCAGGAGTCAGATACGGAGTGGAAACCTGAAGGATCAGAGAAGCAGCGGAACAGCCGCCAGTTGCTTCCTACCTCTTGGGTTCCTCATTCCAAAAAAAGGCTGAGATCCTCTCTCCATCCCTCTTTATCACCTCTGGTCTTCTCTCTACACAAATCTCCAGAACTCTATGGTTAACTGGTGACTAGCTCCACCCTCTGACTCCAAGCTAGCTTTATTTGTCAGAACAAAAACAAAATATCACACAATATTACCCCTTTTTGTCTAAGCAAAAGTTTTTTTTTTTTTTTTTTTTGAGACAGGGTTGCTCTGTGTAGCTTTGATGCCTTTCCTGGAACTAGCTCTTGTAGAAAAGGCTGGTCTCGTACTCACAGAGACCCACCTGCCTCTGCCTCCCAAGTGCTGTGATTAAATGTATGTGCCACCACCACCAGGCTAAAGACAAAGATTTTAACTAACCTAGTAAAACTATATACAATAATTATATCCAAATATATACAGGTAGTAATTACATTAACAATGTCTAGTCCATATACACTAACAAAATCAGAGAAAATGCTCCATTATCTATGCTCTCTTGAGTATTCCAAAGTATAGTACCTAATTTAGTTTCTATCCTAACTTGATTTATCAACCCAGAACTATCTTTTTATGTCTTTCAACCTTACGTACTTTATACCTTCCTTGTCAGTTTCTTTTCTGAATTTGTTAACCAAAAAAAAAAAACAAAAAACAAAAAACAAAACAAAAAAAACCCACAAACTTTTAACCATAGCTATCTAGTCTTCAACTCCATCAGAGACCTGAGGAGGATATAATATTATGTGAGTAACAGTAAGTACAGAATAAGCAACTTCCAAACTTAAGAAAGGAGAGAAACGGCTGACTGCTTGGACAGTCCCCTAAAGCTCCCTTGTAATGTTGGGCCATCCATCTTTGGCCTACAGGCCTAGAATATCTGAGAGACTTTTCTGTGAAGCAGGAAATTCTGAAGGGCTGTCCTTGATAGTGTGTGGCAATCCTGTTTTTTTTTTTATATCCTCCTTGTCTAATTTGCACAGCATACTGTCAGCATTTTCCCCCCAGGGTCTTTTCCCTCATAGATAGTAAACTCCATAGGAATCTCTTCAGTGCCCATCATCTTCTCTGAAGTAGGTTGGTGCTTCCAGGAGCAGACATGTCTCATTGTCATAAAATAAAAGAACCTATGTTATTTTTTTTAAACTTTATTTAACCATTTAACCTTATTTCATGCACATTGATATAACAATGTTAGATTCTCTGGAACAGGGGTTACAGACAGCTGCGAGCTGCCATGTGGTTGCTGGGAATTGAACCCAGGTCCTCCGGAAGAGCAGTCAGTGCTCTTAGCCACTGAGCCATCTCACCAGCCCCACCTATGTTATTAAAATATCTTAAATGCCATTTTCTGTAGACCTCTGAATTGTTTGAAGACCAACTGTCTATCTAAAATATATTACTGTTTGGCCTTGCAAACTTACCTAACATGACTACAAGTTTGATTATAATAGGTGACTAATAACAACCGATAACAGTGTTTCTTATTTTTTTTTTATGTGGGAAAAAAACCACTCTTTTTTAAAACTAGTCTGTCCCCCCCTTTTAGGAATTCCCAATTGTATTACCAAATCTGCTGCTGATGGTGGTCAAGTGTGAGACTGTCTGCTGTTGTGTCGCATGTCTAAGTGGAGAACACAGGTGGTGAGCAGCCTGGCTGAGGATGGCTGCAGCTGCTGGTGTGTAGCTGTGAGTTGAGAGTGTCTGATGGTGGCAACAACAGTAAAAACCCCAGTGACTGTCAGGGCAGCCACCAAGTGTGGCAGCAGCCCAAGGAAGGGGTTCAAGATAAGCCTGCATCTCACAGGGTGTGGGGAGAGGGAGCTAGTCATCTGAAAAACTTACACAGAGGATCCTGCGGAAGAAACAAGAAACGTGTGGGAAGAGCTGTCTGAAGGCGAGCTGTGTGGTGGTGAGGGGTAACTCTGGTGGTGCTAGGAGCCCAAGTACTTATGGAAATTGCTGTAGAGAGGCTACAACAGAAAAATCTGAGACTCTCCCAGAGGGCTTGGGGCAAGGGAGAAACCAGTTGATTCTGGCATCTGTGATTGCATCTGCGGCTATGAGTTGCAGTTGTGTTAGCTGCACAGACAGCGGTAAGTGGCTATCTCTTGCATATGTGCCCCATGTTGAACACCAGGTGAGACATAAAAATAATTAATCTTAACAATAAAAATCAGGAGTCAAATATAGGGTTGCAAACCTGTCTCTCTCTGCCCTACTTTATCACTTCCTGTCTACTCTCTGTACCTCTAGAACTCTATGATTAACTAGTGACCAGCTCCACCTTCTGACTCCAAGCACATTTTATTGTCAGAACACAGACAAAATAGCATACAACACCACTGTTTTATGTTTTTTATTTGTGATCTTGTGTAGTTTATGCTTGCCTGGAATTTGTGTTCTACCTGTCTCAGCCTGCCAAGTGTCGGGATTATAGGCATGTGTGTTTTTACTGTGGATAATGTCTGTGACTATCTCTTGAGTCTTACACCTTTTGCTTGCTCTCACTTTAAGCTGCTCATGTTTCCCACTTGGAGAACGCATCAGAGGAGGAAATGAACAGACTCCTGGGAATTGTGTTGGATGTGGAGTACCTCTTTACCTGTGTCCACAAAGAAGAAGATGCAGATACCAAACAAGTTTATTTCTACCTATTCAAGGTGAGATTTTCTAACATTTTTATTATATTTAATTACTTGATTTGTAAGTGTGCATGTATACACATGTATGTACGTGTACAGGTTATGGTTCACATGTGAAGGTCAGAGAACAGTTTGTCTTTCAGGTTTCACTTGGTTTTAGATTCATTTTGAAATAGTGTCTCCTAGTTATTTCTAGACTGACTTTGAACTCACTGGTCTTCTTCCCTCAGTCACTCTAGTGCTTGGGTTATAAGCACGGGCCACCATGCTTAGTGATTTCTATAGATTTTTATGAAACCGACTTACCTCCCCACTGTGGTTGCTCTCTTTATCTTTCTCTGTAGTGTTTTTTATTCATATATGTGAGTGTTTTGCTTGCATGAATGTCTGCATGCGTGTGTCACAGGAGGGCAAGGCACATGTCAGACAATTGCTCTACCATTTAACTATATTCCCAGCCCACAAAACTTTATTCTTTTAATAAGAACAATTGTGCTTAACTTATTTTGATTTTTAATTTTAGTTTTTACCTTTTATGGTACTGGGGTTTGAAACCAGGGCCTTATATGTACCAAACAAGTGCCCTTTTGATCTGAATTCCAGCCTCTGCCCCAGCCCCTCTGAGGTGAAGGCAGAGCAGTCAGAAGGCTTAGGTCATCCTCAACTGCACAATGAATTTGAAGCTACAAGAGACTCCATCTTAAAACAAAACTTGAGTAATTATGAGTTTTAAAAACAAGCAATTCCAGTTGCCTGTGTTTATTTTCTGAGTTAAAAAAAAAAGTCTTTTTTTTTTTTTCTTAGCTCAATTCCCCACTTGGCAACTTGATCCTGTGGAATGTTCAGTTTTGAGGGAAACTGAACTGGGAGACTTTGAACCTATTTCTTCAAACATGAAGTGATGGATGTGGAAACTGGGTATAATGTCTCATGCTACCATCCCAGTACTCAGGAGGGTGAGACAGTAAGGACTGCTACAAATCCAAAGCTAGCCTATGATTCCTAGTAAGTTACAGGCTAGCCATGGCTACATAGAAAGACCCTGTTTCATAGAAAGACCTAGCCAAAAGAAAGAAAAGAGGAAAGGAGAGAAGAGAAGAGAAGAGGAGAGGAGAGAAGAGGAGAGAAGAAGAGGAGAGAAGAGGAGGAGAGAAGAAAAGGGGATGGCTGGAAGAGAAGAGGAGAGGAGAGAAGAGAAAGGGATGGCTGGAAGAGAAGAGAGCTCTGGATATCTTGGATTTGGATTGTAGAAGCAAGTATATCTGTACTGTTGTTTGCAGATGGGAGCAGGCAGAGACCACAGTGCTATGACCCAGGACAATGCTTGCTGGCTGGCTATACTGGCTGTAAGCCACATGGCCTACAGGTTGGAAAGTCTGTCAACGCCTTCACTTGGCAGGGCATTTGCTCCAAGATAAACAGTAGCTGCAGCTATGCAGTCCTTGTTTTCCCTCAACTAAGTTATTTCTCCAAAGAAGCAGTAACAACCAGAATCTGTCAGGGTTCAATCAGATGACTCTGTGATTCAATCCTCTACCCACCCACCCCATCCCATTTTAGAATATACCATTAGTACCCTAAAACTTTTTTTAAGATTTATTTATTTATGTATGAGTGCTTTATCGACTTTAGGTCAGAAGAGGGCATCAGATCCCACTATAGATGATTGTGAGCCACCATGTGGTTGTTGGGAATCGAACTCAGGACCTCTAGAAGAATAGCCAATGCTCTTAATTACTGAGCCACCTCTCCAGCCCCTCTAAAACTTTTTTTTAAAAAAATGGATTTTCCTTTTACCTTCTCTCTGCTATTTACCCTTAATCCCTTAGTTAATACAATGAAATGGAAGGAAGGGAGGATGAGAGAGAGAGAAAGAGATGGAGGGAAAGAGAGAAAAAGAAGGAGGAGGAGGAGGAGATAATAGAGGAAATTTTTAGAAGAAGACAGAAACTATGAGAATCCTGTAAAGAATCAACTGAGATTCCCAGCAGCCATGGCAAAGAGGGAATTCCTTGGCTAACTTAGCTCTCTGTTTGGCTTCAAACTCATTTTGTAACCGATGACGGCCTTGAATTCATGGCAGTCCTCTGGTCTCACCCTTCCATGTACTGGGATTATAGGTGTGAGTGACCACATTCAGCCTAAGAAAATGTTTTAAAGTAGACTTAAACATAAGCATCAAGGGGGCTGGAGAGATGGCTCAGAGGATAAGAGCACTGGCTGCTCTTCCAGAGGTCCTGAGTTCAATTCCCAGAAACCACATGGTGGCTCACAATCACCTGTACTGAGATCTGGCACCCTCCTCTGGCGTGCGGGCAGAATGTTGTATACATAATAAATAAATAAATCTTTAAAAAAAAACATAAGCATCAAGGGAGGAAGAGAAGTGTGGATTTCTCCAGAGTTCTTAGGGTTGAATTCATTTTCAGCTTAGTTCTGGGTAAAAATGGCTCTGTCCCTTTTCTGTTTGTTTGCTCTTTGGAGACTTTTGATCCTAGGACAGGAATTAAAAGCAGTATATTTGGTTTGTGGGCACCAAGAACATGCACTTGGCATCTACAGATAGAGAAGAAGTGGAAAAAGAACTAGAGAAAGTTCCCTCCCAGTTCCTGAGCCCATGTGTCTAGTACACATGAGCTACATAGCTCCTGTGGGCAGCAGTTGCCTTATTTATAGAGTGGATCCTGGCTTCAGCTACTTGTGGTGGCTTCAATAAGTATAAATGGACTTTTGGGTCCTTAGCAAGCAAAAATGGCAAAAAAGGGGAAACTGAGGGGAAGGGTAGAGTGTGGGGATCAGCGCAGGGTAGTCTGGGCTGCTCAAAATTGGAAGAGCTCCCTAAGCTCTGTTTAGACACATGAGGAAAGTTTGTGGTAGCCAGGAGTTTGTTTGAGTTGAAGATTAATTTTCATGTGGCTGAGTAGAATATAGTTGGTGACTTCACTTAAAGGTTAGGTATATGTGGGGTGGGAAATGAAGAAAAGGAATAGATGTGATGTGGTGTGTGTGTGTGTGTGTGTGTGTGTTTTAAGTGCCAGTTATGTTGGTACATACCCATAATTCCATCATTTGGGAAGGTGAGGGTGAGAAAGAAGGGCTATGAGTTTAATGCCAGTCTAGACTACATAGGGAGACTCTGTCTTAAAAAAAACCAAATGATAAATCACACACTCACAAACACACCCTAAAAAGAATTTCAAACTAAAGATTTCTTTTAAAAATGATTTCTTTGCAGCTCTTGAGAAAGTCTATTTTGCAAAGAGGAAAACCTGTAGTTGAAGGCTCCTTGGAGAAGAAGCCCCCATTTGAAAAACCCAGTATTGAACAGGTAAAATTATTTTGAACATCTCTTTTACATGAATTTAAAGCCGAAGCACTCCTGCCAGCTTTTGTTTGCTATTGCTCAAACCTAGAACCTTGTGAATAGCCAGTATATACCATTAAGCTATATTCTAGCGAACTCTTCATACTTCCTTCCACATTTCTGTATACGTTTGCATACATCCCCACTCAGCTTCAAGATGTTCACACAAAGAAAATAGGAATTACCTGGGACACTCTGGGTCCCACAAGCATGCCTGAAATAACCTGGCGCCAGTGAGAAGGAAACAAGGAACACACAACAAACCTGATTAGGAGTTTATTGGGGGGAGAGATGTACAGACCTGGTGAAGCTCGGTGTGCGTGGGGGCGGGGGGGGGGGGGGGAGAGCTGAAGATGGTGCATCCATCTTTTAAAGGCTGCCTAGCGCATGCGCACCCGGGGATGATGTGGCAGTGTCATACATAGAAGACGGAGCTCACACTTGTGCGCAAGGGCTCACGCAGCTGCGTCATACGTAGATGATGCAACCATGCTGCACGTGGGTCATGGGGGAATCTTAAGATTCCCGGGGCCATTAGGCACTTCTGCCTGAGGGCTTGTCTGCATATGCGTGGCCCTGGAACCCAGAAGTGTCAGCCATTACAATGCTCACTGTAATAAATAATCTAGCTTCTGTCTTTTAGGCGTGTTGTGCACTTAGACTCCACTCTGTATGTAGGGGAAAATGAGTAGAATGTGTAGTTGGTAAGAATTCATAAAGTGTGCTTTTTCTTGCTCTTGATGTGTTAAAATCAAATCTTTGTCTTTTTATTTGGCACTGTGGAAAAAAAATGATTGAGGAGAGAGGGAATCATTAATGATGTGGAAAACATTGTATCCTGAGGTGTGTTTAATTATAATTCTAGCTTTGTTTCTGTGATAAAATACTTGATTTTAGAAAAGCAGCTTGAAGAGAAAGGGGTTTTATTTAGCTTTCAACCTAGGTTGTAGTTTTTCATAGCAGGGAAGTCCCATGGCAGGAGCCCCTCAAAGCTGGTCAGAGCACAGTCACAGTCAAGAGCAGGGAGAAATGTATGCATGAGAATTGCTTATGTTCAGTTTGGTTTTTCCACTCTTAGGAAGATCAGGACCTCAGTCACTGGGAATGGTGTTACCTATAATGTATCTCATAAACTTGATTAAGATCATGCCCTGAAGACATTCCCAACGGCCAAGCCATTGTCAACAGTCCCTCTCTAGGTCTCCTTCCCTGAGATCCATCCTAGGTCATCCAGTTTACAGAGCTAACCATCACCAAATGATACCAGAGTCTTTTACATAAATGACTTTTGTAAGTAAGTGTTGGGAGAACACATTTTTCTTTTCTTCCACTCCTCTTTATTTATTTATTTTTTTGAGACAGGGTTCATTTGTGTAGCCCTGGCTGTCCTGGAACTCACTATGTAGACCAGGCTGGTTTCACACTCAGAGTGTCTGTCTCTGCCTCCAGAGTGCTGGGATTAAAAGCATGTGCCACCCCCACCCGGCTGAGAGTTAAGTTTCATGTTGATTCTAAACTAATAAGAGTTCAAGAATTAATAAGAGTTTTTGTTCTTTTATGTGATGAGATGGGAATATTCTATAGAAAGTTTAGATTAATCTCTAACGGTCTTGGAAAAATGCACATTTCTGAATGTTTTTTTCTTCCTCTGATATTCTTTAAAACTACAAGAGTGTTAATAAAGGTACAAATTTTAGTGTTTAGGTTGATGAAAGATAAGGTAGAAAGTTTAAAAAATTTCGCAGAGAGAATCATTTATCCAAGTCCTCACTCTTCATGCTTTTTCATTTAAAGGGTTTTGACCCTTCCCATCTGAACCCATGATTTTCTCCTTGATGCTCCAGGATTTAAAGAGGGAACAGAATTATAATTCTGTTTTTCCGTTTTGTCACCTTTCTGTGACGAGAAGGGAGTTTTCTCCTGGGCTGTAGTGTTTATTTTGAAGAAAAGGGAACATTTTTTGTGGACTGAGAATGTCTGTTCTTTTGCTACAACTAAGGTTGTGTTCGTTCAGAGTTAGTGTGGTCACATAGCTACATGAACATGCTGCCTTCCACTCTTTTCAGGGTGTAAATAACTTTGTACAGTACAAGTTTAGTCACTTGCCATCAAAAGAGAGGCAGACAACAGTTGAGCTGGCCAAGATGTTTCTGAACCGAATCAACTACTGGCACCTGGAAGCTCCGTCACAGCGGAGACTACGATCTCCCAATGATGACATCTCTGGATACAAGGAGAACTACACAAGGTAATTGAGTCGAGGTACTGCACCCTGGCTCCAAACATGAAATCGCTGTTTGCCTCTGCAGGAAAGGGTTGCCCAGTTATTATGGTGACTCCACCAATTCGTAGAACATGTCTATGTTGTTTAACTTTCAAGTTCTTAGTTTGCTTTCTAAATTCAATTTTCTATCTGTCTGTCTGTCTGTCTGTCTGTCTGTCTGTCTGTCTGTCTGTCTATCTATCTATCTATCTATCTATCTATCTATCTATCTATCTATCTATCAATCATCTATCCATCTATCATCTCTCTCTCTCTCTCTCTCTCTCTCTCTCTCTCTCTCTCTCTCTCTCTCTCTCTCTCTCTGTCTGCCACGTAACTTGTGTGGAGGTCAGAGAGAGCAGGTTGTAGGAAATCGTTCTCTCCTCTACCATGTGATACAGAGGGATGTGACTGAGTCCTCAGGTTTGCTGGCATGCACTGCTACCCAGTGAGCCATTCCACTGACTCTGTATTTTGGATATATTAAACTAAATAAGGTTAACTTGTACTTTTTTATTTCTTCAATGTTTCTACTATCTAATTTACAATAACTACATGAGCTGGTTGCATGTCTTTAATTCCAACACTTGATAGGCAGAAGCAGGTCCATCTATGAGAAGACCAGTCTGGTTTGCGTTAGTGAGTTCCAGGTCAATCAGAGCTATATAACGAGACTTTGTCTCAAAGGAAAAAGATACATGAACTAATACATAGCTTGTATTTTTTTTTAAATTTAACCTTTTTGTATTAAGTTTAATGAGAAGAGTACAAAATCACATAACAAACTGAACCAACAAGACATGAAAGATAAATTAGAAAACAAACAATTTGGCACATTCATTATACAAAATATAAAGACCTATATTTATCTTCATTTTAAACAGCAGTGGCCAATATTATCCATTTTATTTCTTTTCATGATATTCCTACTGTGTGTGTTTGACATAGGGTGCATATAGTTCATGTAACCTTGGATTCTCTGTATACCCCAGGCTGGTTTTTAACATAGGATCCTCTGCTCAGTGTCATGAATTCTGAGATTGCAGGTGTGCAATACCAAGCCTGTCTTTGTAGCTCTTAAGGAAGAAAATTATTGTTTAATCAATAAAAAAAGGACCCCCCCCAAAGCAAATAGTTAAAGGAAGAGGTTTGTGTGTGTGTACACCTGTGATTCTATGCACTCAGCAGAGGTGGAATGACTGGGAACAAAATAAAACGAGGTATGGTGGCACACAGATTTTATTACAGCACCCAGGAAGCAGAGGCAGTCAGATCTTTGAGTTCAAGGCCGGGCTTATCTATACAGTGAGTCCAGGACAGCCAGTGCTACATAGAGAAGACCTGTCTCCAAAAAATCAGTCAGTCAGTCAGTCAGTCAAACAAACAAACAAACAGAAATAAATAAAATAAAGTAATAGTATAGGGTAGCATTTGGGAACTATCATGAAACAGGTAGCGCATATTAATAGATACTTATGAAATAGCAAAAACAAAAAGTGGGTTTTGAGTGGACTCAAGGCTTATCTCTGTCTCTCTGAGCTGTTGACCAGTCTCTTCCCTGATACTCAGTTTCTTCTTCTGTGAAGTTGTATTTTGTGGGAAGTTTGCACTGCTGTCTGGCACAAAACAGATTCAGGGAAATTTTTTTAACCCCCCTGTCTAAAACACAGTCTGCTAATGTGGAGTTGTGTAGCTGAAAATAGACAAGAGTAATGAACAATTGAGCAAGAGTTCTTCGGCAGCACAAATACTTCAACTGGAATGACCCAGAGAGATGAACATGGCTGCTGCGCAAGGACACACAAATTCATGAAGCAGTCCGTGTTTTTATCTCAGTTTTCCCATGGTCTCCTAAAGATGCTATTGCTCCTAGACAGCAGTGAGTAATTTAAATAACATGATGCTCATATTCCCAAGCTGTGGGGTGGGTGGTTTTTGGTCATTTGATGGATATTGGTCATTGTTTGGGAGGGAGAAGTGGTCACAAGTTTTTATTGATTAGGGTCAGGGAGGTGCTAGGATACTAAACAAAGGAAATTAGATTCAGGGATCTCATTCTGATAAGAAAAAGGGGGATATATGGAAATGACAGGATAAAAGGGGAGGTTATTGAATCTACTTTCAAACTAAAATAAAAAACAACTACTAGTCTCAAATATTTTACATTATGGGTTTTTGTAAATTGATACAAATTTAGGGTTATTTTTGTTATACTGTATATGTTTCTACTCTTGTTTAAGATATTTCTGTATATTGATACAAATTTAAGGTTAATTTTTACAATATATGTATTTTTCTATTCTTTTTTAAAAAATATTTATTTATTATTTATTATGTATACAATAGTCTATCTGTGTGTATGCCGAAGGCCAGAAGAGGGCACCAGACCTTATTACAGATGGTTGTGAGCCACCATGTGGTTGCTGGGAATTGAACTCAGGACCTTTGGAAGAGCAGGCAATGGTCTTAACCACTGAGCCATCTCTCCAGCCCTGTATTTTTCTATTCTTGTTAAGGTATTGTACCCATGCAACTAATTTAAAAATGTAAAGTTCTAGTCCTTGAAAGCTTGTAAGGATAATAAAGAAAAGTTAACAGTTATCTATGACAGTCAAACTTGTAGGTATTTTTTCATGGTTAAACTGTTATACTTGTAGGTAGATGGTCTTCAAACATTTCAGAGACATACAGAATATGACATTTAAGATGCTTTAAAAAATCTAAGGCTTTTCATGATAGTGAGACATGTCTGGTCCTAGCAGCACCAGTCTACTTCATAGAAGGATGATGTGTATCAACGAACTGATATATGGAGGGTTTTTTTCCATTGTGACAGAGGTAGTCATTTAGGCAAGAAATCGTCCTTGCCTTGACTGCTGACAGCATACTGTACAAACTGGAGAGGCAGGACATAAAGGAATAAGACTGATGAACTTTGCCAAGACAAGGTGCGACAGTCTTTCAAAATTCCTGCTTCACAGAAAAGTCTGACAGATATTCTGTGCCTGTAAGCAGAAGTTGGATGCCCCACCATTGCAGATGAAACTTGGGTGACTGTCCAGGAAGCCAACTATTTCTATAATTTCTACCATTTTCAAAGTTGCTTGCTTTGCACTTCTTGTTTATTGAAGTAATATTACATCCTTCTTGGGTCTCTGATAGGTGAAGATGAGATAGTTGTTATAGTTACAGTTTTGTTTTTTACCAAATCAAATTCAATAAGGAAACTTACAAAAGATGTGTAAAGTATATAAATTTGAGAGACATAAATGCTTAAATTGTTTTTCTAAGAAAATGTTTTGAGGTCTAAAAAAATACAGTAGTTTTTCAGATGTTAATGCAAATTAGGATAAAAAGTGAATTTTTCAAGGTACAAAACTTTGGACTCACCAAGATAAGATAGACTTTTCTCTGAATTTTCCATATGCAGATGAACTGGACATTCTGAATGTAAGTCTTACTTGATAATTGTTTTTATTGTTTATAGTTTTATTATATTAGAGTTAAAAACCTTTCCTTTTTGTTTAGACAAAAGGGAGAAATGTTGTGAAATAAACTTTTTGTACACTGTGAAGATGTGTCTTTGCCAAGGCACTTTCTGATTGGTTTAATAAAAAGCTGAATGGCCAATAGCTATGCGGGAAGAGGTTAGGTGGGACTTCCAGACACCGGAGAAGGAGAGGAGATGAATCTAGGTGCAGGAGAGAAGTCAGAGGACAAAGAGAGGGAACAGGAGGTACAAGATGGAAGAGGCACAATGTAAATGCTAGTGGGACAAATCTAAGGTTTAGGTTGAGCTTTCATAATTAATAGTAAGTCTCAGTGTCATTTTTTTGGTAGGCTGGTGGTCCAATAAAAAAATCTGTTTACAGTGAGTGTTTGAATGAGACCTTTGAGGCTATTATGGCATCTGATAGAAACAGCAGAAGAAGGTAGATGCACTTACCGCCCTGCTTATTCTATCATGCCCTTTGATTAAGGTAGGAAGCAAGGAGAAGAACCCAGCAAAGTTGGGGGAATTAAAGTAAAGAAACCCATACTTATGGACATACCATTAACATGAAAATGAGGCAAAATAGGATTTTCTGCTGTTAATATTGGGCTTAGAGATGAAGGTACTTGTCCCAGAGCTAAACTGTAAAGCTTTATTCAATAAAAAAATTTTAAAAAAAAAACCAGCCTGAGGTAATGCACACCTATAATCTTAGTACTCAGGATTTAAAGCCAGGAAGGTCAGGAGTTCAAAGTCAGATTGAGCTACAGGAGAACCTACCACAAAATTCAAACTCAATAAAGCAGATTTAACAGTATTGCTTGTTACTATTTTGAATAAAAGGAAAAGTACTGCAAGTTTTTAATTATAATTTAGCCAGTTGTGGTGGCATGCCCCTTTAATCCCAATACTTGAGAGGTAGAGGTAAGTGGGTCTTTGAGTTTGAAGTCATTCTATTCTATATAAGTAGTTCCAGGCCAATCAGGACCACAAAGAGAAACCCTATTTCAAAAACAAACAATAAAAGCTTTTATTATATAAGTATAAACTTTTATAATTATAAATCTTTGTAGCAGAAATCCCACCTTTTTAGAATATCAGCTGCCTTTAATGTGCTGTAGACCCAAGTCAGCACCCCTCACTTTCAGACATGAACCCCAGATGGTGCATTCTTTTAACCCCAGCACTCAGGAGCCTGGAGCAGGAGGCTTCTGAGTTCAAGGACAGCCTGCAGGAGACTCTGATTCACAGAGGGGTTGAGATAAGAGATAGAATATTTAAATAAGTTTTACTCTTTATCAGAAGTATAGCCATCTAAGCCAGGCTTGGTGGAACACATCTTTAATTTCAGAATTTCAGTAGCAGAGGCAGGTGGATCTCTGTGAATTCGAGGCTAGTTTAGTCTATAATGTGAGTTCCAGAACAGGCAGGACACAGAGAAACTATGTCTCAATAAACAAACAAACAAATAAAATCAACCAAAACAAAAAAGTATTGCCATCTATCGATATGATCAATATGGAAAATTACCAGATAATGCGATTAAAATAGTGCTAGGGTTATGAAGTGCACTATCAAGCCTGGTTTATGCAGTGTTGAGGACTGAATCCTGGGCATGCATGCAAGGCAAGCACTGTCCCTACTATGTTACAACTCCAGCACTGTTTTCTTGTCTTTTAATCTTAAATCTTAAATAGTGTCAGGATAGTCAAAGTTGCATGGAGTGGGACTTCTGATTACAAAAGTTTGTGACCAGGTAGCTCCTGTGTTTATATTTTCTTAATTAATTATTGAGCTGGCTTCTTCTCATTTCCAGATACTTTTCCTGTTTTATTTATGGTTTTATTGCTGTGAAGAGACACTGTGACCACTGTAACTCTTATAAAGCAAAACATTTAATTGGTGCTGCCTTACAGTTCAGAGGTTTAGTTCATCATTATGATGGGAAACATGGCAGTGTGCAGACTGACGTGGTACTGGAGGAGCTGAGAATTCTATGAGAGAGTTCTTGATCCATAGGCATCAGGAAAGAGACTAAGCCACACTATGCCTCAAAGTCTGTCTGACAGTGCCACTCACTATGGGCCAAGTATTCAAACATAGGAATCTATGGAGGCCATTTTTAGTCAAACCACCACACTTGCCATTAAATGAGCACAATTAACGCCCAATAATATTGACTTCAAAACAGATGAATTTTGGAATTACAGAGTAAGTAATGCTTTTTTGTAACAAGGTCACTTTCAATAATAAGTAAAATTCAAAATAATATTTGCACATGAAATATTAAGAGAGAAGGTTGAAAAGAAACAGAAGTAGCATATATAAGGTTTTAAGATTGTGAATCTAGGGAGATTGTTCAGTGGTTAAGAGCACACACTGCTTTTGTAGAGGACCTGTGTTTATTTTCCAGCACTCATCTTAGGTGGTTCATAACCACCTATAACTCCAGTCCAAGTGATCTTACACCCTCTTCTGGCTTTCTCAGGCAGCCAGCACACACATAATGTAGATACCTACATGCAGGCAAAATAGCCATGCACATAAAATAAAACTGAAAAGAAGAAAAGATTGTGAATCAAAGCAGATGCAGTAACGCTAACCTGCTTCTTCCTAATGAGCGACTTATGTAGCAGGATTGCTGTGAGTTCAAGACCAGGCTAGACTATAACCAGCAACTACAACTGTCTCAAAACATGGAGGTGGGACAGGGAGCAAGCAAAAATCCTCTTCCTTCTCTTCCATCCATCTTCTCTTTTTCCATCTTTCGAAGACTAGCTTCAACAAAAATCGTACAGGGTAGGAGTGTGAGGATTAGAATTATTAAGCAAAAGGAACAGAGATATGAGAGAAATAAGAGACAGAAACACAGAACAGCATCGGGAGGAGCATTCAGTGAATACTGAATTTGCCTCATTTATTTTCCACATGCTCATGTATTTCACTCCAAAAGGGGAAGGGGAGGCAAAAGACTTTATTAGCATGATATAAGGAATAGACTTGAATTCTCTGATCTAGATGGAGCTGATCCACCTCTATACCCAAAATACTAATTAACCACACCCTAGGTCAGAATCTCTCATTAGTAGTCACACCTGTTGTCAACAACATTGAGAGAGCAAAAATAAGCTCAAACTTTTGACCTCCAGTCAAGGAGGAACAAGCTCACAACTGTGGGTCCCCACATCCGTCCATCCCTCCCTCCATTCCCACTTCCCTGTGTAGCTCAGACTGATGTTGAACCTGCCACCCTCCTGCCTTAGCCTTCCAGAAACAGGAAATTATATGTGTGTGTGTGTGTGGGGGGGAGTGTTAGGCACAAAATGATGTGAAAAAAACGAGGCCACAGGTGTGCACAGTGGTATGCGCTCATTTCTGTCCTCACTTCACCTTCCTTACCTTTGGTATCCTCGCTGAGGGAGGATGGGCTTTGATTTTTGGAAAGCAGCACTAACTTGGAAGAGGAAGGTTTGCAAAATGGCTCATTCCCATAGGATTTCCCTAGTTGAGAGCTGCCCTCTGGGACTCTCATGATTTGTGGTTTTTGCTGTTTCTGGTTCTCACTGCAAACCTGGTTCCTTGCTCATCCTACAGTACTGAAAGCAGTTTTGACTCTGACCCTAGAGGGTGTACCTAGGCGACAGATGGTCAAAGCTTATTACTTCCTGCACCCGACTGGGTTTTCAACAGTCTTAGAGCTCTTTATCTTCTCCCCACAGCTTCAGTGGTAAGAGAGTGTTGCCTAGGCAATTCATTCAATTTTTTTCATTCACTCACCCTGTATCATAAGAAAGAAGTGTATGTGTGTGTGTGTGTGTGTGTGTGTGTGTGTGTGTGTGTGTGTGTGTATTTGAAAGGAAAGAGTGTTAATATGTAGCTATCCCAAATTGGCTTCAAACTTCAGTGACATTCACCTCAGCCACTTGAGTTCTGGGATCATGAGGGCATGTACTATCATGCTTACTTGCATAGGTATTTATTTATTTTAGTGCATTTTATTTATGTAGTGTGTGTATATGCACATGTGCTCGTGTGTGTGTGTGTGTGTGTAGGTCAAAAGAAAAACTTGTAGGAATTGATTCTGGGTATCAGGGATGGAACTTTGGTTGTTAGGCTTACCAGCAAATGGCTTCCCCCTTGAGCAATCTTACAAAAGGGAATTTCTCTGTTGCTTTTCTTATTTCTTTCTCATTTATATAGTTTTTTTTCTTGTCAGTCCTGGAGATGAAACCTAGGAACTTGCTCATGTTAAGAAACCATTCGAAGGGCTGGAGAGATGGCTCAGTGGTTAAGAGCACTGACAGTTCTTCCAGAAGATCTGGGTTCAATTCTTAGCACCCACATTGCAGCTTACAACTGTCTGTAGCTCCAGTTTCAGGGCACCTGACACCTTCACAGACATATACACAGGCAAAACACCAATGCAAATAAAAATAAAAAACTTTAAAAAAGAAAGCATTCTGCCTCTGAGCTACATCCCAATCCATATTTTATATACATACTTCCTTTTTAAATTTTTTTAAAAAATTAAGTACTTTATACGATTAAAATATCTTACATCTATCAAATGGTTTATAGAAAAGAGTCATTTCCAACTCTATAATTAGGCAAGGTCATTTTGGCCATGTAGATGTGATATTATGTGCATTTTTCAGATGCCTACTCTGACTTCACATGGACAGTGAAGGAATATACCACACAACACATCCAGATATAGTGCATTTGGACTTCAGTGACTCAGGCAGCCACACTTCCCTTGTTGTTCAGTGAGTTAGGTACAGAGTCTCTGTCCTGGCCCGCAGAAGCATCCCTGCTGGCCTGCAGGAATTCTGGAGCTCAATCTTTAATACTCATCTACTTTAGCATCTAGAGTACTAGGTTTATAGGCTGTAACTCATGGACTATAATCTCAATATAAACACAGATTACAATCTGTACCTTAGAAAATCACTCCATAGAAAATCCAGTAATTAGCTGTTATTTGTCCCTGTTTTATAGGCAAAAAGGGGGCACTGAACAGTGTACTATTTCCATGTAGGTAGTCAAGTGGTAAAGTGTTGACTGAGGTTTCTGTCCTGCCCGGTTCCTGCAATCGTTAAGTCCCAAAGAAATCACGCAGAGGTCTACATTAATCATAAACTGGTTGTTATAACTTATTTTAGCCCATTATTCTTGTCTGTGTTAACCAAATGGCTCAGTACCTTTTTCAGTGAGGCAGTCACATCTTGCTTCTTCTGTGGCCGGGTCACAACTGTAGAGGAATGGGCTTCCTTCTTCCCAGAATTCTCCTGTTCTCTTTGACCTGCCTCTACTTCCTGTCTGCTTATCCCGCCTATACTTCCTGCCTGGCTACTGGCCAATCAGTGTTTATTTAAAATATGATTGACAGAATACAGATCATTGTCCCACACCAGTAAAGCAGTATTGGATTTAAGGTTCCCTGCATGATGAAAGGAGGATGCCCACATGGAATCACAGGGGATATATATATGGGCCAGCTGGTCTCATCCCAGGCTCACTACCTGGTAGTGATCTTGTTGGCTGTCATCATAGGCCTATTCAACTAAGCTTCATTGCCTAGCAGCTCTCTGTGACTGGGTGTTTTGGAAGACTGTGACTTGGTAGCCCACTGATGCCACTTGTCTCCTCTTCTTACAGGTGGTTGTGCTACTGTAATGTACCACAGTTCTGTGACAGCCTACCTCGGTATGAAACCACAAAGGTGTTTGGGAGAACATTGCTTCGCTCAGTCTTTACCATCATGAGACGACAACTCCTGGAGCAAGCCAGACAGGAAAAAGACAAGCTGCCTCTTGAGAAACGCACATTAATCCTCACACATTTCCCAAAGTAAGGGGGTCTACTTGTGGGCTTTTGCTTTATCCTGCTCTGAGGTTGTGGAGAACATGCCAAAGTCTACTTAAATCACTAAAATCATGCACATCAGGGAAAGTGTCTGGAGAGGAAGAAGGACTTTCCGTTCCCAGATTTCTCAGCTTTCCATACAGCAAGCCTGTACTTACTTTGTTTTTATTTGTTCATAGTTTTTGAGACCCTAGCTGTCTTTAAACTCACTATATGGACCAGGCTGGCATTAAACTCACAGATATCTGCCTGCCCTCCTGAATGCTGGGGTTAAAGGTATATACCACCACTTCTGTCTTAGTTAGGGTTTCTAGTGCTGTGATGAGACACTATGACCATAGAAACTCATAAAGGAAAGTGTTTAATTGGGGCTGGCTTACAGTTTCAGAGGTTTAGTCTATTATCATTGTGGTAAGAAGCATGGCAGTATGCAGGTAGATATGGTGCTGGAGAAGGAGCTGAGAGTTCTCATCTTTACCCTCAGGTAGAAGCAACTGTGTACCACAGTGAGTGTAGCTCGAACATAGGAAACCTCAAAACCTGTCCCCCTATACTTCTTCCAACAAAGTGACACCTACTCCAACAAAGCCAAGCCCCCTAATAGTGTCACTCGCTTTGGGATCCATTTTCTTTCAGAACACCCCTAACATCTGACTAGCACTTGTTAAGTTAATTAAATTTCTTTGACAATTTCTTATATGTATATGATGCATTTTTATTGCTCTGACCTCTACTCTCTTTTATTGCACACCCCTCTTCTATACTAGTTTATTTTCCATATTCACACATTCTTTGTCCTTCTATGTTCTACTCAGAGTGTCTGTGTGACCATGGGGTTGGAACTATCCGTTGTATTCTGTGGGTTCACCAGTGGACACAGCTGAAGCCAATGTCTCCTCACCCCCAGCATCTGTCAGTACCAATAGTTTTTTGTGACTGACTGGAGAGAGGGCCAGTCTTGTGCAGTCACAGCCTTTATATGGCTCTATGTATTTCAGCTACCTCAGTGTTAAAGATGGATGAGAGAGAGCATGTAGGTGCTGTTTCTGTCCATTCTGGGGGTGCAGAAGAACCTAGGTAATCCTCTCTGAGCCCTGGTGAAGTTCACCCTATGTAAAGCAAGCTGCCAGAGCTGGGGAGGAAGCTTCCTCCTCTGAACTGTTGCTTCGAGAATGCACACTCTCTGTGACTCTTGGATCTTGCTTTGCTGATATGGTATAGAAAAGGAAATTTGGGCTGGGCAGTGGTGGTGCATGCCTTTAATCCCAACACTTGGGAGGCAGAGGCAGGTGGATCTCTGTGAGTTTGAGGCCAGCCTGGTCTACAAGAGCTTTTTCCAGGACAGGCTCTAAAGCCACAGAGAAACCCTGTCTCGAAAAACAATACAAAAAAAAAAAAAAAAAAAGGAAATTTGAGTGCTACTTTCTGGATTCTGGACCTTGAGGCCATAAGAATTTTCTTTCCTCAAACCTCAGGCCTCACACATTGGGTATGTAGTCTGCCAGTGAGATCCATCCTCAGGTTAGAACCCTGAGTCTATTCTAGGAAAGAGGATGCCTACTGGAGAGGAACTAAGTGTGGCTACAGCTCATGGCTTGTTGAGCAAGGACCACACTACATGAATGACCAATACACAATACGGTTGGGTTTCAGGGGGTGGATGGAAAATTTTTTTAAAAAAAATTCTGCCGAGGTTGGTGCACAGTGGAAAAAAAGTAAAGATTCGAGAGCTACCAGGAGTGACGAGGCATTTCTTTCTTCCCTGTCCTACCAGGAGTAACATATTTCCTTCCTCTTGAACTGAAAACTCTCCATTTGGAACACACTAGGAGAGGCAGTTTTGTATTCTTTGATCAAAGATTATTGAAATTTTGCTTGTGGGAAACTAATATTTGGATTTCTTTGATTTTTTAATTATGTGTACACACATCTGTATGTGGTCTGTGTATGTAAGCACGAATAGCTGAGAAGACCAGAAGTGCTTGGTTTGGCTAGAGCTGGAATTGTAGGCAGTTGTGAGTACTTGATGTGGGTTCAGGGAATAGAATTTGACTCTTCTTTACAAGATCAATATATTTTCTTAACTGCTGAACCTTATGTTTAGCCACAGAAAAACTGAATTTTTATTATCAAGATATTGTTATTGAGTTACCCAATTTGTGTTTTAGGAAAGATGTTAACAGTTCTTGGGTTTTTTGTTTGTTTGTTTTAAATATTTATTTATTTATTATGTATACAATATTTTGTCTGTGTGTATGCCTGCAGACCAGAAGAGGGCACTAGACCCCATTAAAGATGGTTGTGAGCCACCATGTGGTTGCTGGGAATTGAACTCAGGACCTTTGGAAGAGCAGGCAATGAATGCTCTTAACCTCCGAACCATCTTTCTAGCCCAACAGTTCTTGTTTTGAGAGAAGATCTCAGTCTGTAGTCTAGGCTAGCTGTGAACTCAGAGTTTTTCTCTACATAAGCCAGCCTTCGTAGTGGTGGGATTACAGGTGTTTATCACCAAATCTGGCTCTAAACATACTTTTCTAAAATTTAAGAATAAGTTAGGTACTGAGTTGGGAGGTAGGGATCAACTAAATTGAAATGTGTCAAAACTGTATGTGGGAACCTGTTACTTTGTAAGCTGATTTGAAAAATAAAAGTAAGGGAGAAAAAAATGCACTAAGCAGAAAGGTTCAAGGACTGGGGGTGTCCCTCAATGACAGAGTTTTTGTCTCCCGGGGTTTTTATCCCCAACATTACATGTGCTTATATGCTCAAGTGCACACACACACATGCACACATACAACAACAACAACAATAGAAATCTTTTTCTGATTAAGATTACAGAACTCTCCTTGACTGCTGGATCCTAATCCAAAGGCTGACGAAGGAAATGCTGTGGCTAGTGGTCAAGGGCTTGAACCAAGTACTCAACATTTACAGTATCAACTTTTTCTAAGATGAGATGAAGGCATGCTCAGCAGGAAGCAAAATTCCAGCCATGAAATGTATAGGATTCCAGACGAACATCTAAGTTGCATGCTACCCCAGCTAGAAAGTGTGTGGTTCTGATTATGCAGCATCACAGAGGTCATGTCTCAGGCTTTGAAAGCTCCTTTCCTCCATTTTAAAGCCATCTCACACTTAATGTTTCTAATTTGCCACTTAAGGAGCGTTCTGCCTTCAGAGGGTAGCTGTCTGTCTCTGTCAAGGCACATAGAGGGAACCTGAGTCCCATACCTATTGTAGTGCTAATGGAGAAATTTAATTACTTTGTATAGTGGCAGTTTTATTAGTTTGTATAATAACAGTAAAATTATTTTTGCCCTTTGTAGACATTTGCTAATTATAGTGTGTTGTTCGCTCAGCTCACAGTTCTGGCATGTCTGTGTGCTGAACTGAGAAATCAATGCTGCTCTTTTTCCTTCTTCTGTTACTAATGATAAAAATACCACTCACGTCTTTCAAATCTCTTTTCATAGCACATGACAACATTGGAGGCGGTTTATACATATAGTTTTGGCTATTAACCCAGGTGCATTTGAACTTGGCCATATATGCCAGATGGAGATCTAGTACCTATTTCCCCTATAGAACCTATTTCTCTGGTTTGTTCCTAAATTTCATACCCTTCTTCCTATCTTTATATGTTGCTTTTTCTTTCATTACTTGCCTTTATTTATTTATTTATTTATTTAAATTTCTTTATCTCTCATGTATTACATCCTGACCCCAGCTTCCCCTCCCTCCAAACCTCCCAGTTTTCCCTTTCCTCCATATTATTTATTTCTTGAAACAGAGTCTAACTATCTAGCCTTGATTTCTTGCTGGTCTGGAACTTTCTATGTAGACCAGGCTGCCTTGAACTTACATAGATCCACCTGCCTCTGCCTCCCAAGTGTTGTGATGAAAGGCTTGTACCCAGCTCTTATTAATTTTGCAGTTCTGAGACTGAATTTAAGGCTTCTTCATACATGTTAGCCATATCCCTAGCCTTTCCCCCCTTTCCCTCCTTTTTTCTTTTGTGTGTATGGAAAAAAGTAATGTGGTAACATTGGGGTATCTTGCTTTTGACCTCCAAAACTTGAGATATATTTATAGTGGGTTGAGGAGTGAGTTAGTACTCACCATCGGTCTCAACTCACACCCTGCCGTTTGGTAGTCAAGGGTGCACCTTACATGTTTCCATGGGTGCAGTGGATTCTATTTATAGTAACTAAGCACATCAATACCTCACAACACTGTCAAGTAGTAAGAGATGTGTTCAGATGCGCTAAGGAGATATGTAACTCACAGCGTGATCCGTTATTCAGAATGAAGTTCCAGAAGCTACAGAAGCAGTGCAGGTAGGTACCTAGTCAGGACACAACAGCATTGGTGGCATCTTCTGGGAGGCTCACCGAGGATGCATCTGGTCAGTGTATTAGTACTCTGTAGCCAGTGTCCTACCAAGTGAGGCAGGAGTGAAAGGAGAGGTTTGTAGAAACACTTTCCTCTATTTCAATAGACAGAAATGGCCATCTGAAATCATCACTTGAGTCTTAATTCCAATACACATTATGGTTGAAGTAGAAACCCTGTCCTAGGGTGGTTGCTACAAGTGACTGAGGCTTTTTGATTCTGGTAACAAAGGTTTATTTTTATCTATTTAAAATGTTTTTATTTTATTTTGTTTTATTTTTTTTGTGTGTGTGGATGTTTTGCCTGAGTTTCTTTTGGTGTACCTTGTGCATGCATGGTATCCATGGAAGTTGGAAGAGGGCATCAGATCTTCTGAAACTGACATTATAGATGTTTGTGAGCCACCATGTAGGTGCTCAGAATGAACCACCCAGCCATTTTTCCTACCTATATCTTTTAATTAAATGTTGTCATTATTTCTTTGAGAATTTCATGTATTTTGATCACATCCATCCCCACCAACTCCTCCCAGATCCACCCCTACCTCTCTACTACCCTTTATGTCTTCTTTTGTCTTTAAATGACCCACGGAGTCCATTTGTCCTGCCCTTATACTTTTCTGGGGTTTTTTGTTTGTTTGTTTTTTTGATACAGGGTTTCTCTGTAACTTTGAAGCCTGTCCTGGAGCTAGCTCTTGTAGAGATCTGCCTGCCTCTGCAGGGATTAAAGGCGTGTGCCACCACGGCCCAACACCCCTTATACTTTTCATTGTGGGACTATCTACTGGAGCTTGGTTGATTTACCAGGAGACACGGCCTTAAAACTGACTTTCCCTTTCCCAGAAGCCATCAACTGTCAAATGACCTTTCAGCTGGGGTGGAGACTGTGAGAGCCCTGACCTCTCTCCAACCTGAAATCCTGACTGCCTTGATCTAGCCAGAGTGCAGTTATATTGTCATGTCCAGAAGACAGTGTCTTGCTGTATTGCCTCAGTCCTCAGTCTTTCTGACGTCTAGCCCTTACCTCCTTCTTGTTCCCTCTTCTAAGATGGTCTCTGAGCCTTGGGGAATACTTGCCAGCCCTCCTTAGCCTCATTCCCCAAGGGAAAGGTGAGTAGGCTATCTTCCATTCTGCAACCCCACAACACAGGACAATCAGGCACGATAGGGGTCAAGTCAAAGCAGGAACTCAGTTTACTACTGTGAGCGTCAGCTTATATAGGTTACGTGACATCGTGTGATGTGGGGGTTCCTCCAGCCAATAAGAGACAGCTAAGCCCTCCCTCTGACTAGAGGGGCGTCTACCTAGATTTTACTGTCTCATCCTCAGCAGCTTTGAGACTATCCCTCAAACTCAAGCCAGGCTTTTCTCTGTCCTACAGGCCTCAAAGTACAGGTCCTGAGATAATTTTGGCCCAACAAATACTTATCATTTTTAGAAGGTCACTCTTGTTTTTTGTTGTTGTTTTTTGTTTGTTTGTTTTGTTTTGATTTTTTTTTTGTGTGTGTGTGTGCCTAGGTTTCTGTCCATGTTGGAAGAAGAAGTGTATAGTCAAAACTCTCCTATCTGGGATCAGGATTTTCTGTCAGCCTCTTCCAGAACCAGCCCACTAGGAATCCAAACAGGTACCTTTCCTTTTACATAAATCGGAGAGCAACCAGGAAGATCAAGTCACAGTGTTAGCTGTTATTCCCTTTGTATTTATTCGAGTTTCTCATAAGGAAATGGATGCTTAGAGCCAATAAGTCTTGTGTATGCATTACCCTAACTCACATTATGGTGCTGTGTATTTGTTGATGAGCAGCACAAGCACAAACACAAACCAAGCAGGTACGGCCACATTAAGGACAGGAAATCTTGGTTTGCGTAGTCCAGTTAGTGGAGGATCAAATTCCAGGAAGTTCAGCTCTGTCATGAAATGCTGGCCTTTTGAAGATACTTATTCTATTAGTATTCATTTTCTTTTTGTTGATGTAATAAAATGCTCTGACAAAAAGCAATCTAGGAGATAAAGGGTTTATTTTGGCTTGTAATTCCAGAGGAATAAGTCTATCGTGACCAGGAAACGTGCAACAGGTAGGGGAAGGCATGGTGGCAGACACAGGAAGCTGGCTGATCACATTTCATCATCACACAGAAAGGCAAGAGAGAGAAAAACAGGGGTCGGGCTATAAAATATCAAAGCCTTGTTCCAGTGAGGGTACTTCCTCCATCAAAGGTCCACTTCGTAATGATTCTATCACTTCCCAAAACACCAGTCTTAACTAGAGACCAGTTGTTCAACTCCATGAGCCTATTGGGGCTATTTTACATTGTAACCACAAGAGCAGTCAGTAGTAAGCTATGCCCAGAAATCAAGCTTCAGTCTGTTTTTTTCAGCTGTGATATCTGTTTTATGAAGAATGGTGGGATGGTGGGCAGAAGAAGGTTATCCTGGTTTCAGTATGTAAAGTACTTCTCAGTGTGACCAGGTTGTTCTTGCTATTGTCTTTATCAGTGCCAAGTTCCTCTTTATAATATACTAGGAATTTTGCCAGACATATACAGTTGGGGTAAGTATTCCTACTTAGTTTTTTGGTGAAAGATCTCTGGAAAATATCTTTGTATGAAAACCCCTTTTACCTCTGTCAGATTAAATTCCTCCCCTTCTGGTCAGGTTACTGCCATATCACTAGGTAGACAAGGCAGAGGTTTTCTCTGTAGCTAAGGTTGTACCCTTAAGCTAGATCATACACTCTGGTGGAACATGAAGCCAGTCAGAAGGGAGCCATTTTCTCTTGCTGTAATTACAACGTGTTCTTTGTTGGGAAAGTGGTATGTGCTCACCTCCATTGCCATGTCTATATGCTACAGTGATAAACGGCTGTCATCATGATGGTGCTGGGGTTCTGTAGGCTGCTCCAGTATATCAGCTACTCCAGTATGTCAGCTACTCCAGTGTCTCCTGAATCTCTCCAGCCTGTGTTTACATTGCTTCTCTATATTTTGAGATCCAGAAGCCTGTCTGCAGCTTTACTCTTGAGCACATTTTATAGGTATAGAGGAAGGCATAATCTTTTCTTGTTTCTCAGACTAGCCTTAAACTCTTGGGCTCAAGCAAGTTTCTGCCAAGTATCTGGGACTGCAGTTGCTGCTGTACCCCATTTTTGTTGTGATTCAGTTGCCTACAGCTAGAAGTGTCAGGGGTTGGTGGCTTATTGTCACTAGGCTTGCTTATTCTATTGCCTGACTTGGCTACTGGGAACATCTGCAGAATGAACCACTACTCCCAGGAAACCTGATTGAATGAACTCTTTGGGTACCTGTGCTATAGAGTTACTGAAAATATTCACTACCTACCCCCTCTCACTTCTTTAGCTACAAATCAGTGGCATACCCAGGAAAGCGGCATACCACAATGTATAATGGAAACCACCAAATAAACCACAGTTTATTTGGAAATAAACCTCTGGTGTATAGAGCAGTTACCAGCTCAATACTACAAGGCATTCTAGCCTTAGGATTTGACACACTTACAATAAATAAGAATTGCTTCCCTCCAATTCACTTTTCATGTGTGTGTGCTCTCTGCCTTCACACACACACACACACACACACACACACACACATACACACACAGAGAGAGAGAGAGAGAGAGACAGACAGACAGACAGACAGACAGACACACACACCCTTCATTATATCCCTGCTGTATCCATTTTTCTGTTGTTATGATATAACACCTTGACCAAAACCAACTTATAGAGGGAAGAGTTTATTTTGGCTTATGGTTTCAGAGGGCAAGAGTCCATCATTCCTGGGATGGAATGGAAGCTGGTGGCAGGAACAGAAAGCTGACCAATCATGTTTCATTTTTATAGGAAGCAGAGAAGGCAGGAAGGGAGTGGGGTGAGACTGCAAGCTTCCAAAGCCTGCCTTCAGTGAAGTACTTTCTTCAGCAAACCCACACCTAAGTATTAAATACCCTCTCCAAACTGCACCGCCAGCCTTGGATGAGATATAAAGGAGCCCATGGGGAACTTTTCTCATTCAAACTACCACACATACTGTATTATGTATTTTCTCAAAAATCAATACACAGTTACAAATATTCCCACTTATGAACTCCTCTCAGAGCAAATCACATTTTCTTCTATGGAAACAGTGTTCTTGTTAAAGCCAATAAGTGAATCTGGATGCAGTGTTTTGTAGTGGATAGGCTGCCTATAATTTTGCCTCCTTTCTCAGTAAAATAGCATACTCCTAGTTTCAATCACTGCTGGAGGCTGGGGATAAGGCTTGTGCACTTCTGTTGGCACAGGGCTTGCTTGTTAACTTGGAGTCCCCTGGCTTTCTTCACTTTTAGGAACATTCTCACGCGAACAACTTTAGGCTCTGTCAATACCCCACCGTTCTCCCCACAAAGTTTAGCCTCCATACTCAATCTTCCTTTAATTAGTTTTATCACAATGACTACCATAGTGATTTATTTACCGAATGACTGATTAGATTTTTTTTTAAGAAAGAGCAAACATCCATCCTTCTTTACTTCCTGGTGTCCATCTGTATGAAAAGAGCTGGACATTCTTTACTCACTACTTTATCAGTGTGGGCTTGGATACATTCTAAATCTGTTCGGTGATTTCTAATCCCCGACTCTCTAGTATCTTGATGCTCTGTGGCTTTACTTTAGCATGGCTTTATGGTGCTGGGCAGTCATAGGATGGCCTCATCATCTCATGTGTACTTGGCTTCTTTTCTAAGAGAAGAATCATCTAACATCTGTTCTTTCTTCTCTTGGGGCAGTGATCAGTCCTCCTGTTACTGGGACAGCATCTTTCTGTACAAATGCCTCTTCCCATGAGCAGATCAATGGAGATAGAACAAGTCCTGGTTGCAGAGGTCCTTCTGGGCTTGAAGCAAACCCAGGTAAGCTATGGAGGGAGTAGATTGTGTAGCTCACACTGGGAACTCAGTCATCAGCAGAGTCCTGAACTACATTCAGGCCCACTCACAGTTATGTTCTTATGACTTTAATGGCTGGATGCCACTTTGCTTTAGACTTTGGGGATGTACTACTGTGTCATTAACAAACCCACAGTGCAGAACTGTTGCTATAAAAACTTGTACTGGGTGATGATAGCACACACTTTTCAACCCAGCACTCAAGTGTCAGAAGCAGGTGGATCTCTCAGAGTTGGAGGTCAGCCTGGTCTACATGTCCAGTGCTACACAGAGAATCTCTGTTTCATTAAACTTAAACAACCAACTTGTCATTACAGCACCCATGTGGTATGTCCTTTGGCAGTCATCGAATTTCATTCAGCTAGCCTCAGAACTCTGAGGTCTCATTTTGGGTTTGGCTTGGCTAAAGCACTTAATGGGAAACAACTTTCCTCCATGTGTATCTCTTCCTTCTCTGGGGACATTGCATTACACACAGCATGTTCTTCTGGCAGTGGCATCACCTCAGGTTTGTTTGAGGTACACGGTGCTGTCTTTAGGCAGCACTCCTTGTTGCTGCTCAGCCCACAGCCCTTATAGTGAGTGCACTTTTAAAAAAAAAACTGTTTTCTGTCTTGAGATGGATGATTCATTCTGGCATCAAAAGAAATCAGATAGATACACATGGAGTCACAGTGGGGGAGAAATGAAGAAATGCCATTGTCAGTTCCTTCAATGTTCACATGCAAATCATGGGTTATGATTGCTAGTCAAATATCTGAAGACAATCCTAATCTCCAGAACCAACTTTCATAGATTTGGTGGAATTGGAACCAAGGCCATGTAGTGGATTGTACATACACTATGGTACCTTTTCTATAGACTATGTGCTTTATAGTACCCTGCTTTTTAAAGTTAGTGAGCATACGGTGTGGAAGTGTGCTTACTAGACTGCATACTGAAGGAACAAATTATATTTGGACGTTGAAAAGCTACCCCTCCTTTTTTAAAACAGGTAGTTCTGTGTATCTCTGCTGTCTTAGAAATTGCTTTGTAGACCAGGCTGGCCTCAAACTCACAGAGCTATGCCTGCCTTTGCAGAGTTGAGTTTAAAGGCGTGTAGCACTGTGGCTGACTTCAAGTTACTATTCCTATTTTTCATTTAGTTACTGCACTGGGGATGCAGCTCAATGGTAGAGTGCCAGTCTGACACATATGAAGCCCTGGGATCTAGCCTCAACAAAAACACTACGCACACACACACACACACACACACACACACACACACACACACACACACACACAGTTATAAAAAATAAGTGTAGGTTATTATAGTGAAAGAAAGTAAAAGTAAAATAGTAAAAGAAAAAAGCTAGAAAAACCAAGTGTGGGAATGGAAAGGAGAAAAGGTGATGACAAGCAGGGTAGGATTGCTATAATCCAGGCATTTCGAGGCTGAAAAGGAGGTCTAGGATTTCAGGATTAATTTAGGTTACATAGTAAGTCAGCCTGCAGATGGGGTTACATGAGATGTGTTTACATGCCTTAAACAAACAAAGAAAAAGAAAAACCTTCTATGTTTCACATTCCCAGGAGGAACACTGGAGAAAGCTCTCTGTTGGGGACCAGCCTCAACAAAAATATCACTTGCCAGGGTAGGTGCATGGGGATTTAGAAAAATTAGTAAAGAATACGGAGATGCATGAAAAATAATACAACAGAAAAGATAGGATAGTATCGGAAGGGAATTCATTTAATTTCCAATTGCTTAAAATACCCCTGGTCCCAAAAGTTAGGAGTAAGATAAAAAATTGCATTAACATGATACAAGGAAATGAAAAAATGAACAGACCAGTTAAAGATTGCAGGCTACAGTCACAGTTAAACATTCTGTTGCTAGAACAAAACCAGTCACACTCACACCTTAGACCAAAATCTTCTGTAGGCAAACCACTCCCTGGGTGGAATCCAATGATATCTTCTTTAAGGAACTGGAACCTTAGTTGGATCCATAGACTTTTCTTTGAGGTAGAAACATATCTACTTTTCTATACTGGAAATACAAGGTCTGGCTATTAGCCACACCTGTTGACAAAAACCTTGAGAGAGCAGAATTCTCTGGTCTGAATCTTAGTGGGATCTGTGTTTAAGGTAGAAACACAATAACCTTGAAGAAATAGAGTTAAGTCCCAACTCTCTGACCTTTAGTCAAGGTCAATAGGCTCATATTTTTGGCCATCCACAGCTGTCTGTGCCTTTGCATATTTTCCCAGCCAGTGCTCTTGCTCTCCTTGTGAACTATCATTTTTATGATAAAATATTCCAATCCCCCCAAAGTTTACAACATTTGAGTGTTAAAATGGGCCCATTTTATAATAAGAAATTAACCATTTTAAAATTATTTATTTAAATTTTTATTATTTTTCCTGTGTATGTGTGTGTGGTGTACATGTGAGTGTATGGAATACAAATGGTATACATGTGAGTGTGTGGTGCACATGTGGTATACGTATGAGTGTGTGGTGCACATGTGGTATATGTAACGGCGTAAATGAATGCAGACAGATTGTAACAATATATATATTTTTCTGAACTTAAAGCAGTTGCCCACTGAAAGCCTGAATAAGTGTCAATGGTGTGATGAACATATTTTAATTTTCCAAATTCTGCAAAGTGGAACACATCCATCTGCCAGGTTTCATTCCTTTGGGTGCCCTTTGGATTAGCCCCTGCAGGCAGTGGCGTTTGGTTATAGAAAGAGCAAGTAGGGCATTTCTTTACAATCTCCTTAGCTTGTTGCCATGTAATTGAAAACTCTTTCTTCAAACCTTTGCTATTAACATGATGTTTTTTATGAAATTCAGAGGCTTGTAGCACACTACCAATCAATAATTGATCAATTTCTGCATTACCTTGTGCTAGAGGACCTGGTAGACCCGTATGGGATCGGGTGTGTGTTATGTACATAGGGCAAAGCCTGTTCCTGATCAAATCTTGAACCTGGAGAAACAATGAGGTTAGTTCTGTATCATCAGGTATAAATTCAGCAGTTTCAATATGTAAAATAACTCTTTCTGCGTATTGTGAATCTGTAACTATATTAATAGGTTCTTTAAAATCCCTTAGCACCATAATAATGACATATAATTCATGCCTTCTGGACAGAATTATAAGGAATCCAAGTCTTCTGATTTGTAACCTGCCTTCCCTGATTTATTGGCATCAGTATAGAATGTACGGGCTTCAGTTATTGGAGCATCTCAGATGATTCGAGGAAGAATCCAAGAAGTTCTCTTTATGAAGTTAAGCCTCTTGCTTTTTGGATAGTTGTTATTAATGTCTCCCAAAAAATTAGCACAAGCTTTTTGCCATGGTTCATTATCTTCCCATAATTTCTTTAGTTCATCAGCAGTGAAAGGCACTATAATTTCTGCTGGGTCTATGCCTGCTAGTTGACGAAGTCTCAGCTTGCCTTTTATAATTAACTCAGAGACTTTTTCCACATAAGTTTTCAGTTTCTTACTTGGTTTATGTGGTAAAAAGATCCATTCCAAAATAATATCATCTCTCTGCATTAAAATTCCTGTAGGAGAAATTTTTGATGGTAGTATGACAAGAATACAATCGAGCTCTGGATTCACCCTGTCCATACGTGCCTGTTGTAATTTTTCCTCAATCATTGTCAGTTCCTTTTCTGCTTCAGCTGTTAATTCTTTGGGACTGTTTAAATCTTTATCACCATCCAAGGTTTTGTTCAAATGAATTATTAGATCAGGTGTTATTCCAATAGCTGGTCGTAGACTGGAAATGTCTCCTAACAGTCTTTGAAAGTCATTAAGAGTCCATAGGCGATCTCTCCGAATTTGTGCCTTTTGTGTCTTGATTTTTTGCAAACCTATTTTATAACCTAAATAATTAACAGAATCTCCCTTCTGAATCTTTTCAGGAGCGATTTGCAACCCCCATTTAGGTAAAAGTATCTTTATTTCTTCAGTCTGTTCAAGGTTCATGTTTGAATCGGATAACAAAATGTCGTCCATGTAATGGTATACTATAGATTTGGGAAATTTCTTGTGTATTATTTGCAATAGTTGGTTCACAAAATATTGGCACAGGGAGGGGCTATTTAACATGCCCTGGGGGAGGACAGCCCAGTGGTACCTCCTCGAAGGTTGAGAATCGTTATAAGTAGGCACTGTTAAGGCAAATTTTTCTCTATCTTCTTTTTGCAAAGGTATAGTGAAAAAACAACCCTTAAATCAATAACTATGAGAGGCCATCCTTTTGGTAATAAAGAGGGCAAAGGAATTCCAGATTGCAGAGGGCCCATAGGTTGAATAACCTTGTTGATGGCCCTGAGATCTGTCACCATTCTCCATTTACCTGATTTTTTCTTAACCACAAATACAGGAGAATTCCAAGGGCTGGTAGATTCTTCTATATGTCCAGCATCTAATTGTTCTTGTACCAGCTGTTCTAAAGCCTGTAAGTTTTCCTCAGCTAAAGGCCATTGCTTTTTCCATATTGGTTTCTCCGCCAACCATTTTAGAGACAAGGCTGTTGGTATCTCTGAAGGGACATAAATTGCTTGTTCTTGTACAGCCCGAATGGCTGGTTTTCTCCGTTTGTAATATCTTTTAATATTATTCTCAGAAATATAGGTTCTAGAAGTAGCAGGAATGTTAATTTGGGTATTCCATTGTTGTAATAGGTCACGACCCCATAAATTCATTGCGATATTGGCTACATATGGCCTTAATTTTCCTATTTGTTCCTCTGGCCCTATACATTCAACCCATCTCGTGCTCTGCCTTACTCGAGATAGGTTCCAATTCCCAGGAGCTGAACATTTACATTCTGAAGAGGCCAATATGGATGCCAAGATTCTTGGGTAATGATACTTACATCAGCACCTGTGTCCAGCAGGCCAGTAATAAAAATGCCATTTACACACACTCTCAGTTTAGGTCTTTGATCATTTATAGAAGTTTGCCAAAACACACGTAACTTATCTTTCTGATCATTATTGCTTGTAACAGTAGGCATGGTGCTTCCTAATTGTCCTGACGAGGCACGTTCTCTGCAGAAACTGGAAATGACTGAACCATGTTTGCCATGGGGGCCTGTGAGGCCCCCCCCCCTCACGTTTCCCGACTGTATCAGGTTGCCTTGTCTATCTCTTGTAGACCTGCATTCATTCGTTCAATGTCTGCCTTTTCCACATCTTCTACATAAACCTGAAGGCTGAGTGCTCCTAGTTCTGTTATTTCTAGAAGATGCATTGTTATTATTATTTCTGAACGATGCATTATTATTATTATTATTTCTGAAAATCCGTTGTCTACAATTCCTTTTCATATGACCCATTTTGCCACAATTAAAACATTTGGTATTCTGGTGTCTCCTTTTACCATTGGAAATTGCTTCTTCTACCCATGCTTCAGTGCCATAATCAAATGTATCAACATTGAGTGTATGCAAGACCCATTCTTCCAAAGGCGCTGATCTGAGCCTTAAAGGCCCCAAAATCCTTTTACATTCCACATTTGCATTTTCATAAGCCAAAGACTTAATCATTATACGTCTTGCTTCTGGGTCAGATATCCCTATTTGTACAGCCTTAGTTAGTCTTTGTAAAAAATCATTAAAGGGTTCTCTCTGACCCTGTTTAACTCTGACAAATGATTCTATTCTCTGTCCTGTGTCTTGTACCCTGTCCCAAGCCCTTAAGGCTGCTGTTGTACACATGGAGAGTGTGTTTTCATCCAAATTAGCTTGTTCCTGAGGGTCGGAAAAGAGCCCTTCACCTAGAATTTTATCTAGGGAAATGTCAATTCCCTTAGCTTTTTCCTGCTGTTCTAAAAGTCTAGCCTTTTGCCTGAATAAGCATTTCCATTTCAATTGCAGTCCACTCTCAAGTACCGCAGAGCTCAGCTGGAGCCAGTCCGAGGGAGTTGCTCTGCTTGTTGTGGCCCAAGATCTTAACATCTCTTTAACAAAAGAGGCTTGCATCCCAAAAGTCATGACAGCCTGTTTAATTTCCTTGAGGTCATTCATACGGACAGGCTCCCATGTATCCTCCTTGATAACCCTAGGGTTTCTGGAATCAATCACCTTCTCTGTTGTTATTACTGGAAAGGCAGGTAGAGCTGTAAGTAGAGCTTTGTGGAAATTGTCCTGGAGAGATTTACCCACAGATGTAGTTAAAATTTGCCTTTCTACCCTTTGCTCTTCTTCATCAAAATTTAGAAATTCCTCAATCTTTTCAATTCGATTCACCATTGCCTTCTGCAATGTCTGAATCTCCTGTCCAGAATTATGTTCCAAAGCCTTCAATGAGGATTCTAAAGTATGAAGTTTGTCCATTAGAGATAACATCTCATCTTTGGACATAATTTTTGTGGCATAAACCGTGCCTTCTTGTATTGACAATCTTTCCGCCAATCTGTCATAAGCTTTAGGCAAAATCCGATTGTCACATTCAGCAGTTTTGATTCTCTCAGTTAATATTTCAGTTCCTACAGAAAGGGACTGAAGCTTATGATCCAAATCAGCTGTTCCCTCTTCCATAGTAATGAATTTCTCCTTAATATCAGCCACTAATGTTTCAGTTCCTACAGAAAAGGACTGAAGCTTACGATCCAAATCAGCTGTTCCCTCTTCCATAGTAATGAATTTCTCCTTAACATCAGCCTGGAGAACTTCAAACTGATTCTTGAGAAGACTGTTGTCATTCTCAATTGTTATTAAGCATTCAATCTCTGCCTTAAGAATCCTGGATTCGTCTCGTAAAGACTTTATCATATTTCTATTATCAAACCATTTAGTGTCAATGAAAAGTACAAATCCCAGAAGGATCTATAGATGTGGGGTGATAGACACCTCTTGTAAAATCTCCCACATGGTACAATTAAAAAACTGTTAAATTCTTGAATAGTGACGTGTTTAGACATTTTATTTATAAAAGAAAAAATTTTTACCTGCAATGATCGGTTCCTGCCAGTGGTGTTCTCTGTGTTTTTGGAGCCTGTCCTGGAACTAGGTCTTGTAGACCAGGCTGGCCTCAAACTCACAGAGATCTGCCTGTCTCTGCCTCCCGAGTGCTGGGATTAAAGGCGTGTACCACCACTGCCTGGCCGGCCTTGAACTCACAGAGATCTGTGAGTTCCGCCTGCCTCTGCTTCCCAAGTGCTGGGATGAAAGGCGTGTGCCACCCCCCCCCCCCCCCCCCCCCCGGGCCATGTCACTTTGTATCAGACCAAATCTGCCGCTGTGGCGGCTTTTGTTGCAAAACTGCAGGTACTTGAGTTTCTGCTAATTCAGGCAGTGGGGTTCCGCTGCAAACTTAGCCAAGGCAGGCAGGGGGGGGGGTAATTGCTCTGGCAAGCAGGCGGGGCACAATGGGCCTGTGTGGCCGAGTGTGTCTCGGACTCGGCACTGGGGCCCGAGTCACGAACTAAAAACCAGCACCCGGGAGCGTGCTGTGTTAGCTAGCGGGCTACGTGCTTGAGTCAGGGGCAAAATAGCCCAACATTGGACGCCAAAATGTAACGGAGTAAATGAATGCAGACAGATTGTAACAATATATATATATATATATATATATATATATATATATATATATATATATATATAGCTTTAATGTAGAAATAGACTTACAGAACCACCGTTCCTGCGGAGACCAGGAAAGCAGAAGCAGCAGCTGGGAGCACGCTCGCCAAATTTATAGGCAAATATTAGCCCGAGGTGAACACGCCCCCTTCGGGGCGGGACTTATCCCTACAGGTATACATATGAGTGTGTGGTGCACATGTGGTATACATGTGAGTGTGTGGTGCACATGTGGTATACATGTGAGTGTGTGGTGCACATGTGTTATACATGTGAGTGTGTGGTGCACATGTGGTATACATGTGAGTGTGTGGTGCACATGTGTTATACATGTGAGTGTGTGGTGCACATGTGGTATACATGTGAGTGTGTGGTGCACATGTGTTATACATGTGAGTGTGTGGTGCACATGTGTTATACATGTGAGTGTGTGGTGCACATGTGGTATACATGTGAGTGTGTGGTGCACATGTGTTATACATGTGAGTGTGTGGTGCACATGTGGTATACATGTGAGTGTGTGGTGCACATGTGGTATACATGTGAGTGTGTGGTGCACATGTGGTATACATGTGAGTGTGTGGTGCACATGTGGTATACATGTGAGTGTGTGGTGCACATGTGGTATACATGTGAGTGTGTGGTGCACATGTGGTATACATGTGAGTGTGTGGTGCACATGTGGTATACATGTGAGTGTGTGGTGCACATGTGGTATACATGTGAGTGTGTGGTGCACATGTGGTATACATGTGAGTGTGTGGTGCACATGTGGTATACATGTGAGTGTGTGGTGCACATGTGGTATACATGTGAGTGTGTGGTGCACATGTGGTATACATGTGAGTGTGTGGTGCACATGTGGTATACATTGAGTGTGTGGTGCACATGTGGTATACATGTGAGTGTGTGGTGCACATGTGGTATACATGTGAGTGTGTGGTGCACATGTGGTATACATGTGAGTGTGTGGTGCACATGTGGTATACATGTGAGTGTGTGGTGCACATGTGGTATACATGTGAGTGTGTGGTGCACATGTGGTATACATGTGAGTGTGTGGTGCACATGTGGTATACATGTGAGTGTGTGGTGCACATGTGGTATACATGTGAGTGTGTGGTGCACATGTGGTATACATGTGAGTGTGTGGTGCACATGTGGTATACATGTGAGTGTGTGGTGCACATGTGGTATACATGTGAGTGTGTGGTGCACATGTGGTATACATGTGAGTGTGTGGTGCACATGTGGTATACATGTGAGTGTGTGGTGCACATGTGGTATACATGTGAGTGTGTGGTGCACATGTGGTATACATTGAGTGTGTGGTGCACATGTGGTATACATTGAGTGTGTGGTGCACATGTGGTATACATGTGAGTGTGTGGTGCACATGTGGTATACATGTGAGTGTGTGGTGCACATGTGGTATACATGTGAGTGTGTGGTGCACATGTGGTATACATGTGAGTGTGTGGTGCACATGTGGTATACATGTGAGTGTGTGGTGCACATGTGGTATACATGTGAGTGTGTGGTGCACATGTGGTATACATGTGAGTGTGTGGTGCACATGTGGTATACATGTGAGTGTGTGGTGCACATGTGGTATACATGTGAGTGTGTGGTGCACATGTGAGGGTGTAAGGTATCCTTGTGAGTGGTGCACATGTGAGTGTGTGTGGTGAACATTTGATGGTGTATGGTATGCATGTGAGTGTGTGTGGTGCACATTTGAGGGTGTATGGTATACATGTGAGTGTGTATGATACACAAGTGTGTAGAGTTTCGAGGCCAGTCTGGTCTATGGAGGGAGTTCCAGGACAGACAGAGCTGTTACACAGAAATACCTTGTCTCAGAAAACAATCAATCGATACAAAAAGGTTATTCTTCCTTCATGCTCCACTTTATTCCTTGAGGCAGGGTCTCTCAGTTGACCCTAACACACACAGATAAAGGTTAGTCTAGCATTTCAGCTTGCTGTAGAGTCATTAGGTTCCTCCTCGCAAGGGCTGGAATTGCAAGTGAGTCACCATGCCTGCCTAGCTTTTGTAAGTTCTGATGATCCGAATTTTGATCCACACTTCTGTAAGGCAAGCACTTTTACCATAGCCATCTCTGCAGCCCTGTTTTGTTTATTAAAAGTAAGACAATTTACTAATATTTTTCAAATATATATGAAGATACCTAAATATAATATATATACGCATATGTACACCTATTAATTTACATACCATATGCATATTGCATATGGTATGTAAATTGAGATAAGTGGGATTATAAAGAGAAATAATCAGATCAACCAGCACTAAAGGTTTGAGAAACAACTTAGTTAATTCTTAAAAGCAAGCAGACAAAAACAGAAAAGAGAATCTAGGTATTTGAAAGACTTGTTCTCTAGGCTTGGGCTACTGGGTGCTCAGGGATTATTCTTGAAAAACAGAGATTCTTTCTATGAAGACATGCACATTTATAAAATAAAACCAAAAACAAAAGCAACAGAAACTTCTCATTTGGGGTTAATAATACATTTTTTAACAATTTTTGACATTTATGATTACAGACATTTATATTACAGCTTTGAACTCCCTGTGCAGCCAAGGATTACTTTGAGCTCTCAATCCTCCAAAAATAATGACACCAACCTCTATATCTGCAGATGAAGAAACATGTGCTTGTGGCTGGAGAGGAGGCTCAGCATTTAACAGCATTGACTGCTCTTGTAGAGGACCAATATTTGGTTCCTAGTACCCAACAGCTCACAGTTGCCTATATATAACTCCAGTTCCAGGGAATCTGATGCTTTTGTCTGTCCATTCTGGGCAACACGCACGCACACATGCACGCAAACACTCACATAAAAATACCTTTAAAAAAAGAAACATGGGTGGTTAAGAGCACTGCCCGCTCTTCCAGAGGACCCAGTTTCAATTCCCACCACCCACATATAGCTCACAACTCTCTAACTCTAGTTCAGGCCCACATACAGATAAACCAGCAGGTAAAAGAGGAAGTAATACACGTGAATAAAAATAAATTAAAAAAAGAAACATAGTAACTCATGTGCCAAGGAAACATCTTAGAAAACAGGCAGTCTTTAAAGTGTATCTGAAACCGGCAATGGTGCTGATCTCCTTTCTCTTCCACCACCAGCCTTTCTCCTACTGGAAGGCTGGGGATAGCTATAGGTGCTATCAGAAAATTAGATGGTGTACACCTATTATCCCAGCATTCAGGAGGATTGCCAGAAGTTTGAAGCCCACCTGATAGTCAGTATTAGACCAGCCAGGGATACATACATGAACCTGTCTCACCCCCAGATTCCCTCCCCCAAATAAGTTAGATTCATTAGGTCATATTTTCCATTTCAAACCATCCATTTTTTTTTTGCCTTTTATTTTGAACATCACAGGAGAAAAGAGGAAAATGAACAACTCTCATGCTCCGGAGGAAGCCAAGAGATCCCGAGTGTCGGGGGATATTCCTGTGGAATTGATCAATGAGGTCATGTCTACCATCACAGACCCTGCAGTGATGCTTGGACCAGAGGTCAGCAGGGGGAACCCGGCAGGCAGCTGAGAAGGCCTTTCTGGTCTCCCTGCCACATCAGCTGTCAGAGATGTAGGTGGAATGCTGAGGACACACTGGGGGAGGGCAGGAATGGCCAACCAAGATGTGGTCCCCCTTGACAAATATCAATTACAGGGCCACAAACCACAGTTTCGAGTAGTTGGAAACCTTTCCATCTTGATGAGTTTCAAACCTCCATGAGTAGTGCACAAAGCCTGTGATAAAATCCTTGTAGTTCACCAGGAGGTTCAGCAGTGTTCACATGCCATTTCCCTGCGTTTGCTTCCTCTTTCCTCCCCTCTGGACCTTTTAGAATCATTTCAGAGTTCCAAACAGATGAAATAATAGCTCACACCCTATGCATTCTCCTGTGTCTCATATGAAGGCAATTCTCTTGTATTATCCCACAAGTTAGCACTCAGGAAATTTAGCTTTGTTACAAGGGTCTCTGTTTTAGGGTTGGCAGACTGTAGCCTGCCAGTCAGATTTGCTATTTAACTTGTGGGTTGAAATAATTTTCCTTCCTCAGTTGCCAGCTAGCTAGAAGTAAAGGTGTACACGATCAGGCTAGGCTTGTAACTGTTCTAATGGACTGTATTATCTGTATACCACTACACATAGCAGAAAATTAAACAATTGAGGCTTGGAATGTATGTCTTCCAAAATAAAATGTTCATCACTAGACTTCTCACTGAAAAATTTGCCGACCTGTTGGCCTAATATGCAACCTATATCCAATGATCGATTATCTTACCAAATTATGCCATTCAAAACATGTATTGCTATTGTTGGAGGCTCAGTTAGGAACTGAGCATAGAATTTAGTTTTCATTTCTTCATCTCTTTAGTGTGTATTTTTTTTTTTGACAGATGTCATGTAGTAGGCTGATCTTGGACTCATTATAGAGCCAGGCTGAATGACCTTGAACCACCACATAATGTTCTGGGGATCAAATCCAGGGCTTCCTGAATGCTGGGCAAGCACCTTACCTCTGAGCTGCGTCCCATCTCTTTAGTCTGTTTTAACTGAAGCAGTTCTCCCTGGCCTTTCCCCTTCTTTTGCAATGCTGCCTTTATTGTGGAGTCTTGTTGGCTAGTTTTGCATAATTTCTCTGTTTGGATCTCTGTAATAGTTTAGGTCAATCCAGAGAAAACGTTTTTGTTGAAAGTACTGCTGACATCTTATTGTAAGACAGCCAGGAACAGGGAGGCTCAAGACATTTCCAGGAAATGAAGACATGGCCAGAGTTTATAAGCAACTTCTGTTTCTTCGGTGTGGCTCTGCTGGATTAAGTCATTAAGTTTCATACTGATCTGTTTCTGTGGTTCTTTATCAATGCCAAGGATAATTCAGAGAACTGGGGGTTGCAACAGAAGTTGTGCGAACCTAAAGCTGAGCTCCTGCTTTAGGGTTTTTGTAACTTCTCACATGAGCAGAGCTTGGTCTACTCAGATTTAAAGTGGGGAGGCAATCAACCATCTCGCAATCTGTTGCTGCAGTTAGTAGTGTACCAGCATGCCCAAGAAAGTGGCTACGTTTTCAGATGTCTTTGCAAACTAGTTGTTAATTATTTTGGTAACTTGTACCACAGTGATACCTGGTAACCTAGACAGCCAGCTGGAGCCCTCAAAGCTAGTGCTGCGCTGAGGACTTTTCTTCCAACCAGAGCTATTTGTCAAAAATCTCCTTGCCCAGCATGGGGTGGATTAAAGCATGAGGTGCTGGCACTTGGTCATACAGCCTGCTGTGAGTTAAGTCAGGATCAATAGATACTTCTGGAAAGAAAACTGCCATTCAAAAAGAGCTGTTAAGATGATAAAATATGACTACTGCTTTATGGTTTATTACAAGATTTTGGAACGTGTTACCTTAATGGACTTTAATTTTTCATTATTATTGCTACTGTTATTATGTTGTGTGAAGGAGTCATTCACATGCATGGAGGTACAGGACAACTTTTAGGGGTCAGTTATCTCCTTCAGTTGTGGATTCAGAGCATCAAACTGAGGTCATCAGGCTTGTGGAGTGATGAGCCATCTCACCAGTCCTCTTTTTAAAAATTTACATTTATTTATTTAATGTTTCTGTGCACATGTGAGAACACTTTACCATGGCATGAGTATGCAGGTTAGAGGCCCTGGGGAGAACTTTACCATGGCATGCGTGTGCAGGTCAGAGGCCCTGGGGAGAACTTTACCATGGCATGAGTGTGCAGGTCAGAGGCCCTGGGGAGAACTTTACCATGGCATTGAGTGAGTGTGCAGGTCAGAGGCCCTGGGGAGAACTTTACCATGGCAATGAGTGAGTGTGCAGGTCAGAGGCCCTGGGGAGAACTTTACCATGGCAATGAGTGAGTGTGCAGGTCAGAGGCCCTGGGGAGAACTTTACCATGGCAATGAGTGAGTGTGCAGGTCAGAGGCCCTGGGGAGAACTTTACCATGCAATGAGTGAGTGTGCAGGTCAGAGGCCCTGGGGAGAACTGCTTGTCTCCTTTACCATGGCAATGAGTGAGTGTGCAGGTCAGAGGCCCTGGGGAGAACTTTACCATGGCAATGAGTGAGTGTGCAGGTCAGAGGCCCTGGGGAGAACTTTACCATGGCAATGAGTGAGTGTGCAGGTCAGAGGCCCTGGGGAGAACTTTACCATGCAATGAGTGAGTGTGCAGGTCAGAGGCCCTGGGGAGAACTGCTTGTCTCCTTTACCATGGCATGAGTGTGCAGGTCAGAGGCCCTGGGAAGAACCGCTTGTCTCCTTCCATCACATGGGTCATGTGGGAACACTCCACCATGGCATGACTATGCAGGTTAGAGGCCCCGGGGAAGAACTGCTTGTCTCCTTCCATCATTCTTGCCATTCTTCATTGTCAGCTTGACTATATCTGGAATGAACTACAACCAGGAAATGGAGAGCACACCTGTGAGAAATTTTCTGTTGGGTTTACAGTGGGTAAACTTATTTCTATTCTAGACTTTTAAGGTAGGAAGAAACACCTCTGATATGGATCTTTAGATAGGAGGACAGCATGCCTTTGATTTGGATATTGAGGTGGGAAGGCACACCTTTAATCTGGGCTTCACTTTCTGCTGGAAGCCTGGATAAGGACATGGAAGAAGGAAGGTTTGCTCTTTGCCCATTTGCCCTCACTGTGTTAAAACATCTGTTCCTTCCATGGAGCCTACTTCTTCAGGATTCCAGTATATACAGAGGACCAGCTGAGACACCCAGCCTGGTAGTACTGAGGAACTACTAGATTCTTGGACTTTCTGTTCACAGCTGGTCATTGTTGGAGTAGTTGGACTGTAGCTTGTAAGTCATTCCAATAATTTCATACATACATACATACATAGATACATACATACACACTCATTCCATAGACTTTGTGACTCTAGAGAACCCTGACAGATACAGATTTTGGTACCAGAAGTGCTTATAGAAGAACAAGTATAATGATGAATCTTTTAACTGTCTGGGATAAACTGTTCACTTCTCTACCACTTTCGGTTACTGTAGTCTCTCCAAACACTCCCTCTCCTGGGAGCTCAGAGAGTACCAAAAGCCCATGGTGTGAACTGTATTACAAATTTACAGGGGTAAATACATTTGATTATCTTGAGTCACCAGCTGTGAATGGCACTAGATTTGATGATCCTGTATTTTAAATTTTGACATTTTGGGGAAAAATAATGAAAATGATGCTGTTGGTTGGTTGCTTTTAGTATTTCTGTATAAACTGATAAAAGATAGGAGTGAGCTCTGTGATAAAATTAAGTTATTTCAAAATATGGTGAAGGACAATAAAGAACTTAGTATAAAGTCGACCAGCTCCAGATGTTAATAAACAGTGTAAAGGTTTCTAAGTGTGCCCTAGAAAAAAATCTTCTTTCCAGCAGCCACAGAGCTCGAGTTACAGAAAAATCAAACTGAAGCCTTCATTATAAGGTCGGCTGAATTATAGGAAAAATTCAAGCCCCAGCTTCAGAGGATGTCAGCAGTTCAAGTCAGGGCATCAATTGGTAAAGATTGGACCCTATAACATGGCTTGGGGATGTGTGGAGGACCCTACTGAAGCTGAGAACTTTGAACCTTCAGATTCGCAAGGATTTTATCTTACTTGACCTCTCCCCTCTAAGTGTCTTAGTTAGGGTTTCTATTGCTGCGGTGAAACACCATATCAAAAAAAAAAAAAACAAGTTGGAGAGGGAAGGGTTTATTTGGCTTATACTTCAGTATTGCTGTTTATTACTGAAGGAAGTCAGGGCAGGAGCTCAAACAGGAAAGGATCCTGGAGGCAGGAGCAGATGCAGACCCAATAGAGGGGAGCTGCTTAGTGGCTTGTTTCCCATGACTTGCTCAACCTGTTTTCTTATCTATCCTAGAACCACCAACTCAGAGATGGCACCACCTACAATGAGCAGTTCCCTCTCACACTGATCACTAAATGAGAAAATGCCCTTCAGATGGATCTCAAGGAGGCATTTCCTCAACTGAGGCTCTTTCCTCTCTGATGACTCTAGCTTGTGTCAAGTTGACACACAAAGCCAGCCAGTACACTTTGAAATACTGCTCCTTTCACCTTTCACTGAGTTTAATCCTTAATTGTCCACTAAACCAGCAATGACTCTCTCTGAAGACAATGCCAGCAAGACAATACTGATGTCCCTCAGGACCCACCAAATCTAGTTACATCTAGATTTACAAACAAACTCAAGGCCAAAGCAGTTTTCTAGAGGGGATATAGAAAGTGTATTAGGAATGTATTACACTGTAGTGCCAGCCACTAGTTCTTACCTCTACATCAGACCAAAAAGGTGATCCTGTCTCTTTGAATCCTCAGACTGAATGCCCTGACCTCCTGTCTCCTATGTTTTTTTAAAAAAGATTTGTTTTATTTTATTTTTTTAAAGAAAAGAATGCATACTATCTGTTTTCATTTTACATACCAGTCCCAGTTCCCACTCCTTCCCCTCCTCCCATTCTTTCCACCTACACCCCACCTCCTATCCACTCCTCAGAGAGGATAAGGTACATTGCTTTGGGGAAGGTCCAAGGCCCTCCCTACTATATCCAGGCTGAGCAAGGTATCCATCCAAAGAGAATAGGTTCCCAAAAAGCCAGTACAAGCAGCGGGGTTAAATCCTGGTGCCACTGCCAGTAGTAATGGGGTGGGGGGAGCGGATCCAAGGCTAGGAGCCACAAGGTGGGTGAGAGACAGAGACCTGTCCTACGAGGTGCAGCTGCAGGTGAGAGACAGATGGATAGGCACACCATGCAGAGTGAGGTTGGATATTTATTTAGTGGGTTATGGGGGGAAATGGGGGAAGTGAAGAAGGGAGAAGAGGAGAGAGAGAAAAAAATAGAAAGAGAGAGAGAGAGAGAGAGAGGAGGGGGAAGGGGAGAAGGGAGAAAGACAGAAGCTGCCTTTTCAGGAGAGAGATGGAAAGGAAGGGAGCTCAGGCTAGAAGCAGAAGGAAGATCTGCTTGCCTCAGCTGATGGGGGGTGGAATGGGCAGGGCTTGTCTCTGAAAGGGACAGGACAGACATTATTACATCAGTGGCCCCCCACAGTCTGCCCCAGCCATACAACTGTCACACACATTTAGGGTATCAAGTTTGGTCCTATGCTGGTTCCTTTCCTGTCCAATTGGAGCTGGTGAGCTCCCATTAGCTCAGGTAAACTGTTTCAGTGCTTGTACCCATCATGGTCTTGACCTCTTTGCTCATATTCACTCCTCCCACTCTTCAAATGAGAGCTCAGCCCAGTGCTCCACTGTGGGTCTTTGCCTCTGTTTCCATTAGTTGCTGGATTAAGGTTCTATGGCGATATTTAAGATATTCATCAATCTGACTACAGGGCAAGGCCACTTTGGGCACCTTCTCTATTGCTTAGGGTCTTAGCTGGCATCGTCCTTGTGGATTCCTGGGAATTTCTCTAGTGCCAGGTTTCTTGATAGCCCCATAATGGCTCCCTCAATCAAAATATCTCTTTCCTTGCTCTAATCTCTGTCCTTCTTCCATCTTGCCTATCCAGTTCCCTCAAGTTCTCCTCCTCCCACCCCCTCCTTCTACCTTATATTCTTATCTTTGCCCTGGCAAGTCATTCCTGTCTCAACCTCCCTATTGCTGTGATTAAAGGCATGTGATTCCAAGGGCTGGGATCAAAGGTGTGAGCTCTATTTCTCTTTTAGATTGATTCAATCTCGTGTAGCACAGGGTGGCCTTGAATTCACAGAAATATATCTGCCTGTTTCTTCAAATTCCTAGGATTAAAAATGTGTGCCACCACTACCTGGCCTTCATGGCTAAGTAATGTGACTGTCTCTGCAGTGTGATCTTCAGGCAAGCTTTATTTGTTAAAGCACAAAATATCACCACACTGCACTAAGAGCTTAATGAGTTTGCCAGTACATTCAAGCAGAAGTCTAGGGAATATTTGTGGGAGTGGATTTTAAAGGTATGGGCTAATGGTGGAAGGGACATAAAACTAGATCATGTTGAGTTTATTGATATGGGCCCTCTGAGTAGAGACTCTGAGCTTAATATGAAAGCTTGAACAGTTAAAAAAAGGTGTCAAAAGTTTGAATGGTTGGCTGAAGCATTTATCAAAAGATGACTGTGGTAGTTTGAAGTAATTGACCCCTATAATCTCATAGGGAGTGGTACTATTAGGAGGTGTAGCTTTGTTGGTGTGGGCATACCTTTGTTGGAGGAAGTATGTCACTGAGGGGGGCAGACTTTGAGGTTTTCTATGCTCAGAATACCGCTTTGTTGAGAGTTCTCTGTTTAGGTCTGCACTCCATTTTTTTTATTGGATTATTTGTTCTTTTAATGATCAGTTTCTTGAGTTCTTTGTATATTTTGGAGATTAGATCTCTATCTGATGTGGGGTCTGTGAAGATATTTTCCTGTTGTCTGAGGTTTCTGTCCTGCCCGGTTCCCGCAGTTGTTAAGTCCCAAAGAAATTACATAGAAGTCTACATTAATCATAAACTGGTTGGCCCATTAGCTCAGGCTTGTTATTAACTCTTATAACTTAGATTAGCCCATTATTCTTATCTGTGTTAGCCACATGGCTCAGTACCTTTTTCAGCGGCACAGTCACATCTTTCTTCTTCTGTGTCTTGACAGGACTGTGTCCTCTTCCCAGAATTCTCCTGTTCTCCTTGACCCTCCTCTACTTCCTGTGTAGTTGTCCCACCTATACTTCCTGTCTGGCTGCTGGCCAATCAGCATTTATTTAAACATAATTGACAGAATACAGACAAATGGTGATTTTCCCATTCTGTAGGCTGTTGTTTGTTTGTTTGTTTGTTTGTTTGTCTGTTTTTTGGTTTTTCAAGACAGGGTTTCTCTGTGGTTTTGGAGCCTGTCCCGGAACTAGCTCTTGTAGACCAGGCTGGCCTCGAACTCCCAGAGATCCGCCTGCCTCTGCCTCCCGAGTGCTGAGATTAAAGGTGTGCGCCACCACCACCCAGCTAGGTTGTTGTTTTGTCTTGTTGACCATGTCCCTTGCTTTTCAAAAGCTTTTCAGTTTCAGGAGGTCTCATTTATTAATCGTTTCTCTCAGTGTCTGTGCTGCTGGGGTTATATTTAGGAAGTGGTTCCCTGTGCCATTGTGTTCAAGTGTACTTCCCACTTTCTCTTCTATAAGGTTCAGTGTGGCTGGCTTTATGTTGAGGTCTTGGATCCATTTGGACTTGAGTTTTGTGCATGGTGATAGATATGAATCTATTTTCATTCTTCTACATGTTGAAATTCAGTTATGCCAGCACCACTTGTTAAATGTGCTTTCTTTTTTTCATTTGATATTTTTAGCTTCTTTGTCAAAATTCAGGTGTTCAAAGGAGTGTGGATTAATATCCAGGTCTTCTGTTTGGTTCCATTGGTCCTCCTGTCTGTTTTTATGCGAACACCAGGCTGTTTTGAGTACTGTATCTCTGTAATAGAGTTTGAAGTCAGGGATTGTGATGCCTTTAGACTTTCTTTTATTGCCCAGGATTGTTTTGGCTATCCTGGATTTTTTGCTTTTCCATATGAAGTTGATTATTGTTCATTCGAGGTCTTTGAAGAATTTTGCTGAGATTTTGATGGGCATTACATTGAATCTGTAGATTGCTTTTGGTAAGATTGCCATTTTTATTATGTTAATGCTATCTACCCAAGAACATGGATGATCTTTCAACTTTCTGATGTCTTCTTCAATTTCTTCAAAGATTTTAAAGTTCTTGTCATACACATCTTCCACTTGTTTGGTTAGAGTTACTCTGAGATATTTTATGCTATTTGTGACTATTGTGAATGGTGATGTTTTTCTGATTTCATTCTTATCATCTGTTTACAGGAGCGCTACTGATTTTTTTTTAAGTTAATCTTGTATCCTGCTAAAATGCTGAAAGTGTTTATGTGTTGTAGATGTTCCTTGGTAGATTTTTTGGGGTCATTTATGTGAACTATCATCATCAGCAAATAGTGAGAGTTTGTCTTCTTCCCTTCTGATTTGTATCCTCTTGATCTCCTTTTGTTGTCTTAATTCTCTAGCTAGGACCTCAGAAATTATATTGAATAGATATGGAGAGAGTGGACAACCTTGTCTTGTTCTTGATTTCAGCTGGATTGCTGGAGTTTCTCTCCATTTAGCTTGATGTTGGCTGTTGGCTTGCTGTATATTGCTTTGATTATGTTTAGGCATGTTTATTGTATCTCTGCTCTCTCCAAGACCTTTATCATGAAGGGATGTTATATTTCGTTGAAAGCTTTTTCGGCGTCTAATGAGATGATCATGTGGTTTTTATTTTTCAGTTTATTTATATGGTGGATTACCTTGACAAATTTTTGTATGTTGAACCGTCCTGCATCTGTGGGATGAAGCTGACTTGATAATGGTGGATGAAGGCGCTGATGTGTTCTTGGATTCGATTTGCCAGTATTTTATTTAGTATTTTTGCATCAGTGTTCATGAGTAAGCTTGGTCTGTAATTCTGTTTCTTAGCAATATCTTTCTGTGGTTTGGGTATCAAGGTAATTTTAGCCTTATAAAGAGTTTGGCAAGGTTCCTTCTGTTTCTATTGTGTGGAATAATTTGAGGTGTATTGGCATTAGTTCTTCTTTGAAAGTCTTGTAGAATTCTGAGCTGAAACCATCTGGTTCTGGGCTTTTTTTGGTTGGGAGACTTTTGATGACTGTTTCTATTTCTTCAGCAGTTATAGGTCGGTTTAATTTGTTGATCTAGTCTTGACTTAATTTGGCAAGTGATATTTATCCAGAAAGTTGTCCATTGTCTTTAAGTTTTCCAAATTGTGGAGTACAGGCTTTTGAAATATGACCCAGTGATTCTCTGTATTTCCTCTGTGTCTATTGTTTTTTTTAAATATTTATTTATTTATTATGTATACAATATTCTGTTGGCGTGTATGCCTGAAGGCCAGAAGAGGGCACCAGACCTCATTACAGATGGTTGTGAACCACCACGTAGTTGCTGGGAATTGAACTCAGGACCTTTGGAAGAGCAGGCAATGCTCTTAACCGCTGAGCCATCTCTCCAGCCCCCCCCTCTGTGTCTATTGTTATGTCCCCCTTTTCATTTCTGATTTTGTTAATTTTGATATTCTCTCTTTTCCTTTTGGTTAGTTTGGATAAAGGTTTGTTTATTTTGTTGATTTTTTTTGAAGAACCAACTCTTTGTCTCATTGATTCTTTGTATTTTTTTTTGTTTCTATTTTGTTGATTTTAGCTCTCAATTTGATTATTTCGTGCCATCTAATTCTCTTGGGTGAGTTTGCTTCTTTTTTTTCCCTAAAGTTTTCAAATGTTCTGTTAATTCACTAGTATGGGATTTTTCCAGCTTCTTTATGTAGGCATTTTGTGCTATGACCTTTCCTTTTTACTCTGCTTTCCTTGTGTCCCATAAATTTGGTTATGTTGTGTGGTCATTTTCATTGAATTTTAGGAAGTCTTTAATTTCTTTCTATATTTTTTCCTTGACCCATTGATGATTCAGGTGTGCATTGTTTAATTTCCATGTGTTTGTGGGCTTTCTTCAGTTAGTATTGCTGTTAAATTCTAGTTTTAAACCATGGTGATCTGGCAAGATACATGCTGTTATTCCAATTAATTTTATATTAGTTGAGGTTTGCTTTGTTACCGAGTATGTGGTCAGTTTTTGAGAAGGTTCTATGATGTGCTGAGAAGAAGGTATATTCTTTTCCTTTTAAATGGAATATTCTATAGATGTCTATTAAATCCATTTGAGTTATAACATCAGTTAGTTCTCTTATTTCTCTCTTTTTTGTCTGACTGACCTGTCCAGTGGTGAAAGTGGAGTGTTGAAGTCTCCTACTATTAGTGTGTGGGGTTTAATATATGATTTAGGTTTTAGAAGTGTTTATTTTACATATGAGGGTACCCTTATATTTGGGGCATAGTTGTTCAGCATTGAGATTTCCTCTTGATGGATTTTTCTTGTGCCTAATATGAAATGCCTTTAAAAAAATTTTTTTGATTGATTTTAGTTTAAGTCTCTTGTTATTTATTAGGATAGCTACACCAGCTTGTTTCTTAGGTCCATTTAATTGAAATATTTTTTCTTAACCCTTTACTCTAAGGCAATGTCTGTCTTTGAGGTTGAGGTGTGTTTCTTGTATGCAGAAAAAGGAGGGATTCTGTTTTTGTATCCAGTCTGTTAGTCTGTGTCTTTATAGGTGACTTGAGTCTGTTTATATGAAGGGATATTAATAACCAGTGATTGCTGTCTCCTGTTAATTTAGTTTTCATTGTTGGTGATGTTAATTTGTGTGTTTTTCCTTTTTGGGGGGGAATTTTCTGCTGTGAGACCATTTATTGTCTGTGTTTTTGTTGATGTAACCAACTTCCTTGGGTTGGAGTTTTCCTCCTAGTATTTTGTGTAGGGCTGGGTTTGTGGCTAGGTATTGATAAAATCTGGTTTTGTCATGAAATATCTTGTTTTGTTCTTCTTTGGTGAATGAAAGATTTGCTGGGTGTAATAGTCTGGGCTGGCATCCATGGTCTCTTAATGTCTGCATAACGCCTTACCATGACCTTCTGGTTTTCATTGTCTCCAATGAGAAATCAGGTGTAATTCTGATAGGTCTGCCTTTATATGATACTTGGCCTTTTTTCTTTGCAGCTCTTAATATTCTTTCTTTATTCTATATGTTTTGTGTTTTGATTATTATGTGGCAAGGGGACTTTTTTCTTTTTTTTATTGATCCAGTCTGTTTGGTGTTCTGTATGCTTCTTGTATCTTCATGTGCATATCTTTATTTAGGTTGGGAAAGTTTTCTTCTATGATTTTCTTAAATGTATTTTCTGTGCTTTTGAGTTGAACTTCTCCTCCTTCTATACCTATTATTCTTAGGTTTGATCTTTCCATGGTGTCCCATATTTCCTGGATATTTTGGGTTAAGCTTTTGTTATATTTAATGTTTTCTTTGGTTGATGAGTCTATTTCCTCTATTGTATCTTCAGCGTTTGTCCATGTCTTGTATCCTGCTGTTTATGGTTGCGTTTGTGGTTCCTGATTGTTTTCTCATGATTTCTGTTTCTATAATTACCTCGGCTTGTGTTTTCTTTATCGTCTCTATTTCAGTTTCTAAGTCTTGAATAGTTTCTTCCATATGTTTGATTTCTTTTTCTTGGTTTTCTTTAAGGGATTTGCTGATGTCTTTTAATATTTTGTTTGTCTTTTACTCCATTTCTTTGAGGGAATTTTTCATTTCTTCTTTAAGAGTTTCAAACATTCTCCTGAAGTTATTTTTTAGGTCATTTTCTTCTGCTTCATCTATATTTGGTTGTTCAAGTCTTGCTTTTGTAGGACCTCCAGGTTTTCCTGGTGTCGTGTTGCTCTTTGTGGTGTTGCATGTGTTCTTACCTTGTCTACCCATCTTTTTCTCTAATTGGTGTGGTTGGGGCTGTCTGTTTTTCTAGTGATTAATCTAGGTTCCAGTTAATCCAAGGCTTAGGTGGTTGTTGTTCCTCATGGTACAATCTGTGGCATGGTTCTAGTTACTTCATTATTCACACCGTGTTCCTGGAGGTCTCTCAGCTCTCCTGGGGTTTGCTGCACTCTGGTGGCGTTTGGTATCTTAAGCCTGCTCTGGCCTAGGTTATTGACTCAGATCTGTTTCTGTAAATGGCCCTTCTCTGGATTTGCTCCTGCAGAGGTCCCTGGCTTGGGGTTGGTCCTGCAAAGGTCTCTGGCTCTGATCTACTCCTTTGGAGGTTCTAACTTGGATGTGCTCAGACCAGCAAAGGACCTGGTTCTGACTTACTCCCTCAGAGGTCCCAGACACTCACCTAGACCCACAGGGGTCCTTGCTCAGGTCTACTCCCTGGAAGGTCCCAGATTCATGCCTGAACACACAGCTGTCTCTGGCTCTGGCCCACATGCTCAGCAATTTCTCCTCTCTACCTTCTTCTGTGGAGTTTGTTGTCTCTGGTATTCTCTGGCCCAGTCCTGCCTCCACAAATGTCCCTGGTCTGAATCTGTTCCCTCTCCAGTGGAGCTTGCTGTTTCAGGCCCACTCCAGCCTAGGTCACTGGCCCAGTCCTGCTTCTGCAAATGACCCTGGGTTGGATCTGCTCCTGCTCCCATGGAGTTCACTGTCCCAGGCCCACTTTGGCCTAGGTCCCTGGCTTAGTCCTGTTCTTTTGGAGTTTGCTTTCTCAGACATTCTCTGGCCTTGGTTCCTGGCTCAGCCTTGCTCCTGTGGAGTTCACACTCCCTCAGGCCTGCTCTGGTCCAGGTCGCTGTCTCAATCCTACTCCTGTGGAATTTGTTGCTTCAGGGCTGCTCTCGTCACCCTTTTTCTTTTGCCAGACCTTAGGGTTGCTTATGGTGCTTCTCAATGGGACTCGTTAAATGCAATGGGTTTAGCTAGGTCCGGGTAGAAATGCATTGTCCCAGATAAGATGATTGTAGTTATTATAATGGGCAACATAGCCAAAGCAATGTCCATAATACCTAACCTGTAATGGTCAGCATAGGAAAGGTGAATTTTACAGTGCTATGACTCATATGGACCATTGGTACTGACATGTCAATCATGGTGTTTACAGGCATGAAATAGATAAAAAGCCTAAAACATTTTTTTGTTTAATCTGTATAAGCAGAAAAATTCTCAAACAAATGAAAGAAAGGCTACATTGGATAGTGACAAAAGGTAATCTTGGTCAGTGAATCAATTTTCAGACTTGAGCCAGTTTTCAGACCTAGAACCCCTTGAATGAAGAGATGGCCAGATTCACATTGAGGAAGGAACTTGGTAAAATACCAAGTTTTTACTGTTAGCTTTTCTCCACTTCTTCCCCAGAGGGATCTATGGCCTTGTACAAGAGTACACTGGGGAGAGGAATTAATCAGACTTTTTTGGGGACTATTGGATACTGGTTCTGAATTGAAGCCGATCCTGGGAGATCCCAAGCAACATTATGGCCATTCAGTTAAAGTAGGAGTTTATGGATGTCAGGTGATCAATGGAAATTTGGCACAAATCTGAGTCACAGCACATCCAGTGGGTCTCTGAACCATTAGTTATTTCCCCAGTTCCAGAATGTTTAATTTTGGTAGATATACTTAGAAATTGGCAGAATTCTCACATTGGTTCCCTGACCTGTGGAGGAGGGCTGTTATGGTTGGAGAGGCTAAATGGAGGCCTTTAGAGTTGCCTCTGCCAGGTACATAGTGAATCAAAAACAGAAATTAGTGCTACCATCAAGGTGCAGGGGTGCTGGTTCCCACTACGGCTCCCTTTAACTCTATCCGGCCAGTGCAGAAGACTGATGGATCGTGGAGAATGACAGTTGACTATTGAAAACACAATCAGGTAGTAACTCTGATTGCAGCTACTGTAGAGTATCCTTATTTGAGCAGATTAGCAGATTTTTTTTGGTGCATGATATCCAGTAATTGATCTAGCAAACACATTTGCTAGCTTTGTGTGGGGCCTGGAATGAGAGAAGTGCTTCAACAAATACAGGTTGCTCTACACTTGGACTATAAGATCCAGCAATGGTAGTTGAGGTGTTAGTGGCAGATAGGGATGCTGTTTGGAGCCTTTGGTATGCCCTATAGGTGAATTACAGATGAGACCTTTGGGTTTTTGGAGTGAGGCTCTGCCATCATCTGCAGACGACTATTCTCCCTTTGAAAGACAGCTCTTGGTGTGCTATTGGGCCTTGGTTGAAACTGAACATTTGACAGTGTGTTAATCAAGTACTGTGCAACCTGAGCTTCCCATCATGAGCTGGGTGTTATCTAACCCACCAAGTCTTAAAGTAGGGCATGCACAGCAGCAACCCATTATCAAATGGAAGTGATAAGATCATGTGACCAGTTGCAGAAATAAGGATTATTATTGAGAAGAGTGCTCCTGTTGAATTTTGTTAAGAATGCATTTGTACAGATATTTCTGTTTTCCTTTAATTTCTTTATTATATGTTGTAACATCAAATAAGAGAATACTAAAAAGATGTTCCCCAAGGGACAGTGCTACCTATTCTAAATTTACAACATGTTGTGGTTGTCCAAGGGATAGGTTTAGGCATTATTGTGACCTGGTTGTTTCCATTTGGAAATTAATCATGATATAAGGAGATATGATTGTGTGTCAAATTGACAAGGGGTGGATTGTGATGGCTATTCTTGATTGTCAACTTGCCTCTATCTGTAATGAACTACAACCCAGAGAAGGAGAGCACACCAGTGAAAGATTTTCTGCTTGGTTTGAAGTGGGTAAATCCACTTTTATTTTAGACCTTGGAGGTAGCAAGACACATCTCTGATCTGGATCTTTAATCAGGAAAACAGCATATCTTGAGTCTAGAAGACGCACCTTTAATCTGGGCCACACTTTCTACTGGAAGCCTATATAAGGACAAGGAAGAAGGAAGGTTTTGCTCTTTGCCTGTTGCCCTCACTTTGCTAGCACAACCATTCCTTCACTGGCATTGCAGTTTACTTCTTCAGGATTTCAGCATATACGGAGGACCAGCTGAGACACCCATCCAGCCTTGTGAGACTGAGGAACTACTAGATCCTTGGACTTTCTGTTCATAGTTAGTTATTGTTGGATTAGTTGGACTGTAGCCCGTAAATTCATTCCATAAGTTCTGTGACTCTAGAGAACCCTGACTGTCAATATTCTGTTTTTCATGGTTCTGTGGATAAGAAGATTCACTCCAGAATGAGTTTTAGATTTCGCCAAACAGCTACAGCAGAGGAGTCTGCTTCCAGTGAACTTACTGATCATTGATTTGCAAAAGGCCTTTTTTTTATTGTTATACAATTTACACATTAACACGTCAATTTCCACATTCCACAACCTCTTATCTGAAGTTCCTTGAAGAAACGAAAATACCAAAGCAATTCTCAGTCACAAGATCTCTAGGTTTTCTAAGTCCTCTCATAACTAAGTTTTTGCAAAAGCTTTGAACCCTTCAGGAAGAACTCAGATAAAATTCAGACACTTCAAACAAAGGTTGTCAGTAACTAAAGGTAACATTACAAAAGGCAGTTCAAAGCCTAGGTGCTAGTACTCTGGAATTCAAGCCAGACACAGTAGTCTGTGAGATCTCCTGCCACATGACTAGTCTGGAGTATTGAATTTAGCTTGGCAGCAAGCACACTTCTTAGCCATCTCACTGCCCCCCCCCCCCAGTTCAAAAGTTTTATATCTTTTCTTTTTATGTCTATGTGTTTGCATATAGATCAGGCATGTGTGGCTGCCCACAGAAGCAAGCAAACGGGCATTGGATCCTCTGGAACTGGAGTTGCAGGCAGTTGTGAACCTCCCAGTATGGGTGCTGGGAACCAAGCTTGGGTCCTCTGTAGAACAGCAGGCACTGTTAACTGCTGAGCCCTCTCTCTTTCTTGGGCTCCCACCATCCTTAAAGTTTTATTAGAACATCATGCCAAATATGCCTTACCAGTGATTCTGTGCAATCTTTTAAACTACAACAGCAATTGAGCAGTTAAGAAACCATATGATTCAAAATGTCTAAAATGTTTATTATTTTTTAAATTATGCATACATGTTTTTCTGTTTAGGAGTGTGTATGTGTGTGAGTGCAGTGCCAGAGAAGTGTCAGATCCTCTGGGCTGGAGTCACCTAATGTCAAGCTATGACCTACATGTGGGCCGTTTTTAAGAGCTACTAAACCTGAACCATTTTTCCAACCCCCTAAAATATTGCCTTAAAATTAATTTTTACATTAATCCATGAGTTTTTATGAGCATGGGGGCACATTAGTCCCTGTGGCAGATTCTCTCAAATAAACACATAACTTGTCTTTTGACTACTCTAAGTAGCCAGTTTGCTGTAGTGTTGGAATTGCAGGCAGGCCACCAGACCCTCCTAACTTCTGTAGGTGCTGGGGATCGAACCCTTGTTTTCACATTGTGAGCCTTCTTTCCAACTCTTCTAAAACATTTTCTATTTGTTCTCTTTTTAAAAATGTTACCTGGAGCCAGGCGGTGGTGGCACACGCCTTTAATCCCAGTACTCGGGAAGCAGAGGCAGGCGGATCTCTGTGAGTTCGAGGCCAGCCTGGTACAAGAGCTAGTTCCAGGACAGGAACCAAAAGCTACGGAGAAACCCTATCTCGAAAAATCCAAAAAATAAAAAAAATAAAAATGTTACCTGGCCCAAAGTGGTGGTATAATCTTCTTATCAGTGGAAAGCTGAGGCAGGAGGATGTTAGTTCAAGGCCAGCTTATACCACACAGCAAGACTCTGTCTCAACAAAATTTTGCTGATGCCTAATTCATGCAATGTTATCTTTTGATAATGCTTTGTCTACTTAATTTATTCATTTATTTGTGTGGGTGTGGTTTCTCATGCCTATGTACACATAAAGGCCAGAAGAGGGTATCCAGTATCTTTTTTTTTATAATTATTTGTCAAGTCTTTTTTTTTTTTTTTTTTTTTTTTGGTTTTTCGAGACAGGGTTTCTCTGTGGCTTTGGAGCCTGTCCTGGAACTAGCTCTGTAGACCAGGCTGGTCTCGAACTCACAGAGATCCTCCTGCCTCTGCCTCCTGAGTGCTGGGATTAAAGGCCTGCACCACCATTGCCCGGCTTTGTCAAGTCTTTTGAGGCATATCTGTCTTTTCCTTCTTAGTCTTACAAGTGTTCAAAGGATGCACCTGGCTTGTTATGTGAACTCTAGAATCCAAACTTCAGTTTTTCTGATTGCACAGAAAACCCTTTTAACTGCTGAATCATCTACTTCTTAATCCACTTTTCCATTTTGTCTTCAGAACTTGTGGTGTGGATGCACAGCTGCTCTCATGCACTTGTGTTTAAAACCCTGAAATTCATACCAGAGTCTTGTTAGAACAGGGAGAGTGTTTGTGTGTTCCAGTTCACTGTTTTCAAAGAAGAGCCCTTTGTAATCTCTTCTTGTCTCCTGGATCCCAGACCAATTTTCTGTCAGCACATTCAGCCAGAGATGAGGCGGCAAGACTGGAAGAGCGCAGGGGTGTCATTGAATTCCATGTGGTGGGCAATTCCTTGAGCCAGAAACCGAGCAAGAAGATGCTGATGTGGCTGGTGGGTCTGCAGAATGTGTTTTCTCACCAGCTGCCTCGAATGCCCAAAGAATACATCACACGACTCGTGTTCGACCCGTAAGTTCAACTCATTCTTCATTCCTTCTTTAATGCAAGAGAGAACTATTTAGTGACATTTAGCCCTTGGAATCCAGCTACCTCCTATCTTGATATGACTACATAGTCACAATGATATAATTTTCATGTCAAAGTCATAAAGATTAATCTATCAATAAATCTTAAATGTTCTTGTTAATAGATTGAAGCTTTATAAATTGCTGGGATTCGTGAGATGGTTTAGTGGGTAAATTCTCTTGCTGCCAAACCTTATGATCTAAGTTTTATCCTGGGACCCACATGTTAGGTGAGACCCGACTCCCATAAATTTTTCTCTGACTTCCACACCTGAGTGGCATGCATTTGTGTGCGCGCACACGCGCACACACACACACACACACACACACACACGAGGAGAGAGTGGCATGTACTCACACACTTGAACACACAAATAAGCAAACAAATGAATGAAATAAACATCTCCAAAAGTATTTTATATAACCAAGAAAGATAAAGCTTAACCTTATTCTTTCAGGAAACACAAAACCCTTGCTTTAATTAAAGATGGCCGTGTCATTGGTGGTATCTGTTTCCGGATGTTTCCATCCCAGGGATTCACGGAAATTGTTTTCTGTGCAGTAACTTCAAATGAACAAGTCAAGGTAAGAGAAACCCAGGATCTTAGCAGAAAAGCACTCGGGAAGGAGAGATGTGGGAGTCGGTCACCCAAAGGAAGTTCTTTACTTCCAACCATTATCACCTGCCAGAGTAGGACTCTGGCCCTCGATAAATTTAAATGGAGACCTGAGTCTCAGTAGTTTACCCTGAAGCAACACCTGGTTGCAGGAAGAACCACAAGCTGAGATTACCTGACCTCCACCCAAGAACAGACCATTCAAAGGAAATGCCATCAGCTGTAGACAGGATCACCTGCCTGCACACACTCACCAGAACACCCTAGACAAATGTCAGCCAAGCAGGGGTCCTGAACCTCAGAAACCCCTCATTCCCACCTTTACTACTATAAAACCCTATTCTAACTAAGCTCGGGGCTCTCCAGTTATTCCAATACATTGGACATGTGGAGAGACTGAGTTTGCAAACTTACTTAAAATAAAGGTTCTTTGCTTTTACATATGGGATTCTGTCTCCTTGTTGGCTTTCTCGGGGACTTTGTGGATTTGGGCATAATAAGAGGCAGGCAGGTGAGTTTGAGGCCAACTTGGTTAACCTATTAAGTTCCAGGACAACCAGGCAGACTCTGTCTAAAAAGAGAGAGAGGGAGGGAGAGAGAGAGACAGAGAGAAGAGATGTGAGAAATTTCCAAATAATGAAGAAAGCATTTCCGTGGATTTGGTTCAGAGCATTCCCTTGACCCCAGATGTCTATGAATGCCATTCTAGCACTTTGTCTTAGAGCGGTTGCTGTCATCCCTTATGTGGGCTATGAGCCTGCTGGAGTCCTCTCCCTGTGCCATGTTGCTATACCTGGCACAGGCCCTGTGTTCCTGGGAGCTAAGGTTGTGCTCTTTTTGGATTGTTTTGGTTTGCCTGGAATAACTTAGATGTGCCGGGCAGAAAGAGCTCTTCTGTAGAATCTGTTATACTCCACTCTGTTTCTATCAGGACAGACTAAAGCAACGGTTCTCAAGTTTCCTCATGCTGTGCCCCTTTAATAGAGTTTCTAATGTTGTGACCTCCAACCACATAAAGTTATTATACAGTTGCTACTTCAAAACTGTAATTGTGTTAGTTATGAGTTGTAATGTAAATCTCTGATATTCAGGCTATCTGATAACCAGAGGGGTCAAGACCCACAGGTTAAGAACCACTACAAAGGCTATGAAGAAACCTTGTGATGATGGAGCTGTAAGCAGCTCAGGAGTCAATGTGGCTGCAGAAAATTTGTTAGAGGGTCTGGGGCAAGTTGTCCAACATAGCTGTGTGAAAGTCGCACAAACTTTCTAGAAGGTCCATTTCAAAGCAACAAATGAAAGCAGGAGAGGTTAATTTTTCTAATGTATTTCACTTAACCTAAAATTTAATATCATGAGGAATTATCAACAGCATCTATATTCTCTGTATGTGATAAGTGTTTGAAATTGGTGTATATTTTGCACACATAACTTGTCTATCCACTGGGTGCAAGGGGCTGTGGGCTCCTGTATGGGGCAAAAGAGGCCATGGATCCTGTATGGGGCAGCAGAGGCCATGGCTCCTATGTGGGGCAGCAGAGAGCCATAATTTCTGCACTGGGCAGCAGAGGCCCGGGGTTCTGAATGAGGACTCTGTTGGTTCTTCCAGCTTCAAAGAATCACTGTCATTTGCAGAAACCAAAAATAAGTCACTGGACAAAGTAATTTTCTGTATAAAGTGTGGTTAGTTTTGTACACTCGTGCTTTCATTGGGGTCAACACCTCCCCTTTCCCCCGTTAAAGACAGAATCTGAAGGGGTTGCTGCTGGTCTCATACTTGCTTAAAGCTAAAAATAGCCTTGAGCCCTGATCCTACTAACTCTACATTTTTCCCCTCTTTCAATGGAAGCAGGGTGTCTCTGTAGCTCACGCTCTCCTGAAACTCACTAGGAAGCTCAGGCTGGCCTTGAATTCAGAATTCTTGCTTTAACTTCCAGGTGCTAGGGGTTGTGGATTTATAGGTCTACAATTTAGCTCTTTGTGATTTTGATTTTGTTTTGTTTCTTCTTTCTTTTAAACAGTCTTACTATGTAGCTCTTGTTGCCTTGGAAACTTTGTATAGACCAGGCTGTCCTGGAACTCACAGGGGTCCACCTATTTCTGCCTCCTGCTACATGTGAGCTTTTTAGCTTTGAATCCTAACACTCAGCAGCAAATTTCAGGTGCAGGGGTCTCACAGTTTGTCTGGGGGAAGGGAAAGACTCAAATTAGATACAAACTGCCCTTTAGTGCTTTTTAAAGAATTCTGACAAGATGCCTTTTGCTGCTGTTGCTATCTTTATAACCACCCATCCCCCAGCGTGAAGATGTCTCCCAAAATACAGAATTTAGGGCCTCACTCAAACTTTGTGTGACTATACATAGAGAGAAACTTTGCTTTGGAAAACACACCAGTAGCTTATAATATGAGGTAACTTGTTTTTTTTTTTAATATTTATTTATTATGTATACAATGTTCTGTCTGTGTGTATGTATGCAGGCCAGAAGAGGGCACCAGACCTCATTACAGATGGTTGTGAGCCACCATGTGGTTGCTGGGAATTGAACTCAGGACCTTTGGAAGAGCAGGCAATGCTCTTAACCGCTGAGCCATTTCTCCAGCCCCCGGTAACTTGTTTTTTTAAAGATGGTTGTACCAAGCACTTAGTTTGGAAGAACTGATTAGGGTGAACTTAGGCACTTTTATCAATAGCAGAGCGAAACTGAAGATACCTTAACACTGGTGGGAAAGTTTTCAATGGCTTCCAGAGGGCATTTCCCTCTACTGCCACAGCACAGACTGTTATTTTCTAAAATCTCGAGGAAGGTGGCCAAACATTACAGACTGAGTAGGAATAACAAGGGGAAAAATTATTCAGAGTCCTTGTAGTTACTTACAGGAGAATAAATGATTCAAAGACAGTTGCATCACGCATAGGTGGGTGAGAGAGCTCTCAAAAGCTGGGAACTTGGAGCTCACTGCACAACCTACAGGCAGCTCAAGAGGCTGGAGAGTGTCCTTTCCAGGGTTCAGTTGTTCTGAGAGTGTCTTTCAGGAGCAGGTGTCTTTCAGTAGTCTTTATTGTATATTTATGGGGGTAAATACACACACACACACACACACACACACACACACACACACACACACACACACACAGAGGAAGCCCTGAGTGCATGTGTGTTGCTGGCACAAGCCCACCATGTCAGAGAAAATGGCAAAGCCTCTCCCCCTTTTCCCAGCGCAAGGCTCAGAAGGATGGCAAAGCCTTCTTTTGGTCCTTGTACATATTTTGATAGTATATGCAGACAACGTCCACCATCGTGTTCTTCCCTTAATACAATGGTTCTCAACCTGTGGCTTGTGAACTCTTGTGGTGGGGGTCAAATAACCCTTTCACCCTTTCACAGGGGTAGCCTAAGACAACCAGAAAACACAAATATTTACAGTATGATTCATAAATGGTAGCAAAATTACAATATGAAATAGCAATGAAAATAATTACATGGGGTCACCACAATGTGAGAAGCTATATTAAAGGGTCGCAGCATTTGGAAGGTTGAGAATTGCTGCTTCAATATTTACAGGCTGAGGACCTCTCCTACAGAGCCTACCGCTATGAGATTAGTTCAGCTGTGTGCAGCAATCCAGCCTCCCTGTTCAACTCTGTGTAATAAATATGCCGAGCTTCCAAGGCATCCTGAACTTGGAGAAAGTCCTGGAAAGTGCTTAGGTTGTTTGGGGTCCCCTAGTCATGCCACACAAAGAGACTCTGGCTTATATACTGCTTGGTTTGAGGTTTGGGAGGTGGAAGTGATTCTGTGAGGTGGTATCTGTGGGTGAAGTCTTTGTGTAAGGACAGTCACCTTTGGACGCTCTGTTTCCTGTCTTTTTATGAGGTTCTGAAACGATCTTTCTCAATTCATCAGTCTTATCTGAGCTTTATACTGAAAAAGTGAACACTTGCATTTTTCCAATTTAAACTACTCAGTTTTATTCTTTTAATTTATTTTTATTTTTAAAATGCATCTTTATTAATTCTTTGAGAATTTAATACATGTGCATGGTCGCTTCCCCCCTCAGTCTTACTTTTTCTTTTTTTCTTGTTGTTGTTTTTGTTTGTTTGTTTTGTGTTTTTTTGGGGTTTTTTTTTTTTTTTTTTTTTTGGTTTTTCGAGACAGGGTTTCTCTGTGGCTTTGGAGCCTGTCCCGGAACTAGCTCTGTAGACCAGGCTGGTCTTGAACTCACAGAGATCCGCCTGCCTCTGCCTCCCGAGCGCTGGGATTAAAGGCGTGCGCCACCACCGCCCGGCTTGTTTTTGTTTTTGAGATAAGGTTTCTTTAACAGTCCTGATTGTTCTGGAACTTGCTTTGTAGACCACGTTGGGCTCAAACTCATTGCCTCTGCCTCCCAAGTGCTGGGATTAAAGGTGTGTGCCACCACTGCTTGGCCTGTGTTTTACTTTTTTTTTGAGACAGAGTTCTGATATATAGCCCAAGATTATATACCAGATATAGACCCTCTCACCTCAGCATCCTGAGTGCTAGCATCACAAATGTGTACCAGAACACGGATCCTGTTTTCATATTTCATAAACTATTCATTTATTCAGTATTGTCCATAGTTTTTGTTTCCACTGTTTTATTTGCTGATTCAGACTGTGACCTTCTCAGATTTTTCTTGGTCTGATAAACAAAGGTAAGTTGGGTGTCTGTGATGCAGTGGCTAGAAGGGTTGTTGGTATCTGAAACAGGTAAATGTTTAGATCAGTACACACCCCAGTGAAGGTCTGCATGGCTCATTTACTTACCTCGGATATGGTAATAACGGTCAGCCCATTCCTCTACCCACTGCCTTTCATCTCAGTTTCGCAAATATGGTCAAGATTAAACTCAACCTTGACATCAACTCTAAAAGCATCTAGAAACATCAAGGATTTTAGGACTGAGTTTGGAGTCTCTGTGTGTTATTTTCAAAGAACCAGGAATTAGTATTTGCCAGTGATGATTTTTGTCTTGAGCCATAGATTTTGAATGTCTGTCTTGTGATTCCTTTTCAAAATTTAGACACCCAAGAAAGGTTTGTTAACATAATAGTTCCTTCTAGAAAGCATCCTGGTTGATAAAATATTTAAAACTATGAACTAAATGCTATAATTTTCTGTCATGTTTTTAGGAATTTCTTTTCTTGAGTATGTTTAATTCCACAGGGCTATGGAACACACCTGATGAACCATCTCAAAGAATACCACATAAAGCATGATGTTCTGAACTTCCTCACATATGCGGATGAGTACGCCATTGGCTACTTCAAGAAGCAGGTCAGTTCCCAGTGAAGCCTTACTCTTCAGCCTACATCTGTGCACATGTTCAGGCATGAGTGTGCCCGGGTGGACACACCTATTGTGCACACTTGGCAGCCAACGCAAGACATTGGGTGTCTTCCTCTATTGTGCTCTGGCTTATTGCTTTGAGACAGGATCCCTCACTGAATATGAATCTCTTTTAAAAATTAAAAATTAAAGGAAAATTGATTCAACAGAGGATTGAATCTCCAGAGGATTCCAGTCCTAGGAACTTGGATGTCATCCCACTCTTGAGTTTACAATCCTTCTGGGATTAGTGGTATGATCACTGCCACCTCCAGATACTTTAATTAATTTAGATTTGTTTCCTGTTGGCACTGTTTGGTTTTTGATCATTTTGTTTGTCATGGGTCACTCTCTGTGGCTGCTGTTCATAGCAGTGCAGTGATATTGGGAAGAGTGTGCATCTTAATCCTTGGCCCAGAGCCAGCACTTAGCAGCCAGTTGAACAGCTTTGTTGCACAGCATCCTGATAACTCAACTGATTTGCCTTGTAGGGTTTCTCCAAAGAAATCAAAATACCTAAAACCAAATATGTCGGATACATCAAGGATTATGAAGGTGCCACTTTGATGGGATGTGAGTTGAATCCTCAGATCCCATACACAGAGTTCTCTGTCATCATTAAAAAGCAGAAGGAGGTGAGTGTGTGTGTGTTTTGTGAAATACAGCCTGTATATAGTACCATGACATCTTAACTTCATTGGGTCCTTTTGCCTTCTGGCCCCTTTGTAGTCATAGCTCTTTGCTTTCATTCCCCAGAGGGTCCTCAAAGACCATTGCTGATGGCTTTCTGGCTCACATTACCCTGTTCCCTCTCGCTCAAGCAAGTGACATTCTTTCAGGTTCTGTTCCAGGCTGCCTTTGAACTTCTGCAGCATTAGTCTGACCCACACACTTGCATTTAATTATTAGTAATTCAGAGACATTTCTTCTAGTGTCTGTTATTTTCCCCTTTACACTGCAAGCTCTGTCTGAAGTCTTTCCAGATTTTTATATTTTCCTTCCAGATAATAGTTTGTTATGTGTATTGGTATGACATCCTTTATGCTCACAAATGATAAATAATAACAGAAAAGGCTCCAGATGTGAGTGTACAGTGATTTAACACTTCAGTTCCTTCCAGTTCTCTTGTTACTTAATCTGCTGTTTTTCCATGACAGGTTACTAAAAAAAACACATCTGCCTTAAAACCATCTGCTTTCTATCCTTAGTTCCAATTCTTTTACTTACTAAATGTGACCCAGAACAACACCCAAAAAATTTATTCTGTACCTAGTGGCAGCAGTCACTCACTGAGTATTTTCTTTAAAGTTGGGTAAGGTATGTTCTGCTGTAAAGTGAACAAAAGGCATTTTAAATTAGAAAATCAAAATATCTTTGTTGCATACTCAAAGATGTCTGCCTCATGGGGAGTTCCAATAGGGCTGTGGAAGGATTCCTAGTGCAGCACTTGCCTCTGATACATCTTTTTTTTTTTATTTTTTTATTTTTTATTTTTGGATTTATTTATTATGTGTACAGCCTTCCATGTGTGCCCGCATGCCAGAAGGGGGCGCCAGGTCTCATTATAGATGGCTGTGAGCCACCATGTGGTTGCTGGGAATTGAACTCAGGACCTCTGGAAGAGCAGTCGGTGCTCTTAACCACTGAGCCATCTCTCCAGCCCCCTCTGATACATCTTTTTGAAGAGTTGTCTTCCCGCACTGTTTTCTAGATCCTAACAAACAGGTCTGGACTTGGCAGTTCTTTAGTGCATTGGTGGCTGCTTGCCAGATGTCAGCTGCTTGTTCTGTAGTTTTCCACCAGTCACAAGGCTTCATTCCCTGGTAGCAGAGTTCCTTGGAAATCTGCAGATTCCCACCGAAGCTGATCTGTTAGCTTCTAATACCTAAGGAAAAGCCAGAAGCAGAGCTGTTTCAGATGGCAAAAACAAACAAACAAACACAGTTCACTTTTTAAAAGACAAGGCTTTCTCCCTCTCTCCTCTCTTCTGTTCCCTCTCGGCTCCCTCCTTTTTTCTCTTTTACGCCCCCCCCCGCCCCATCTCTAGTCTTTTCTCACACATACCATTAAATGGGAGTGTTTGGAAGGTAAACCTATTTTTTTTCATACAATGTATCTTGGTCGTATCTATTCTCTACTCACTCCTTCCAGCCTCGCCCCAATATATCTTCCACCTGACTCCCAGGTTTATAACTTAGTAAGCTACGTCAAATTATTGTTGCCCATGTGCACATGAGCTGGGGTCATCCATCGAGGCATTGACAACCTATCAGTGGCCACACCCACAAAGAAAAGCTACGCTTCCTCCCTCAGAAGTCATCAGTTGCCCTTTGCTCTTCATCTAAGGGTGGGGTATTTGGAGCTCTTACCCCTTCATGATGCAATTTTTAACTCTTGTGCAGACAACCACAGCTGCTAACTTCATGTGTGTATGCAGCAGCCCAATGGTGTGTAGTCCTTCCTTTCAAATGAGGTCATGTGTGTATGCACCAGGCCATAAGTGTTCAGAGGCCTTCCTTTCACATGAGGTCATGTGTGTATGCACCAGGCCATAGGTGTTTCACATGTGTGTATGCACCAGGCCATAGGTGTTCAGAGGCCTTCCTTTCACACATTCCTCCCTGCCTACTGCCTCTTACATCTTTCTGCCCCTTCTTCCTTGATGTTTTCTGAGTCATTGTGAAGGGAGAGATGTGTTGATAAAGATGTTCAATCTGTGTCTTTACCCTCATAGCCTTATTCTCAGTGTTTTGAACTAGATTTTTAAGACAGCTGCAATCACACCATAATAAAATAATTATTTTCTTATAGAGACTGGATAACTATCTCTTATCACAAATGCTCCTGGTATTTTAGAATGTTTTTTTCTTCTCCAATACTTCTTTTGTCTTATGACTGAGCATCTTTAATGAGATAATCCAAAATCTGAAATACTCTAAAATGCTAAACTCTCCTTCAGTAATAAAAGCAGTGAGTAAGCTGTGTAAACTGAGAACTTTTCTAGTCCTGGAATGTACACTTGATCAGAATGAGCTGAAGGCAGAGAGCGAAATCTCTACTGCCCCACAAGTGAGATGGCTTCATCAAATACCTGTATGTTTTGGGGGTGGCATGAACAAAGGCTGGGTCACTGTCCAATAAATAAGATGTTGGACACAAGAATAGGTAGGACCATGTATCCTTGAGCAAGAGAAAAGGTGATAGGCAGGGAGCTGAAAGGCCGCCTGTGTGCATGCATTTGTTTACGTTGGTATGGAGGGTGACTCCAATATCTCAGTTCACATGTAAGACGTCAAGAGACTGAACCTGGAGGACCCCTACTCACCTCTGGAGGCAGCTCCTCTCTTTCCTTCTCTCTGATGATCCTTTCCTTAGTAAAGGGTTTGTGTGAATGTCACTAATGAGTGTGGTATAAAAGGATACTTCTTTTAAAATATATATTTCAAAATTTTGCACCTATCTATGTAAGGTGCACACACACACACACACACACACACACACACACACACACACACTCCATAACATGAAGAACTTGTTAGGGTTGACTCTCTCCTTCTATCATGTGGAAACCCAGGATTAAATTCAGGTCTTCGGGCTTGGTGGTGGGTACTTTTACCCATTGAGCCATGTCGTAGGACCCAGAGTGCTTCTGCCTCTTCATATGTATTTAGCCTTTCTTCTTTATGTCTCATGAGCATGCATTGTCTCCTTCGTTTATCTGACTTGCCCTGGTTCATGTATGGCCTCTTTTCCTAAACACACTTTTCCCTCGTGCTTTTCAGATCATTAAAAAGCTGATAGAAAGAAAACAAGCCCAGATTCGAAAAGTCTACCCTGGACTTTCGTGTTTCAAAGCTGGAGTTCGGCAGATCCCTATAGAAAGCATTCCTGGAATCAGTATGTATAGATACTTTTACAAAGCAAAATCTTCTGTCGATCATGTAAGATATATTTGAAATGATTTCCAGCATGCAGTCATTTGAAAAGCTTTCAACTGTCCCCTTTCTGTGTCTGTGTGCTCTGTGTAGTGGGCAGCAAACTAGTTGTGGGGCTTGCCTATAATCCCAGCACTGAGAGAGTAAGGCAGGAGGATCTAGAATTTGAGGTCAACTGAGGCTAGAGTGAGAGAGACACTGTGTGGGGATGGGAAGGGCAGTAATAAAGATTTTCTAATGTCCTTTTCTTCCTAACTCAGCCTAGAGTACCTTTAAAAGAGTTATTAATATTACATAATTTATTAAGGCTTATTCACAATGCTTGGCAACAGGAGTATATATTAAATAGTATGGGAACTTTGGATTTTTATATTTACAAATGGAGAAACTGGTCTTCAAATGGTTGTATATTAGCATGCAGAAGTTCAGAACAAGATGTGGACAACCTGCCTTGATGTCATTGTCACCTGCATGAACCTGTTGCCTGACTTCTCTTCTTCCCTCCTCTCCATGTGTGATAGAAGTCACTTCAGTTGTTTCAAGATTTTATTTTACAGTAACTTTCTTAAGAATTCTTTTTAATATGCTAAAAATGAACTGTAATCGGATTTGTAGATTGAAAGCTACTAATTATCATTTGGCAATCTTATTTAGTTTGAATCTCTAAGTTCTTATAATTACTACCCCCCACCCCAGCACACAGGCACAAAACTAAAATTCTCCATGAAAGAGACAGGATTCTGTCTCATTGCATCTGTCCTGCCCTAGGACTCTTGATCCTGAATCCCGGGTCTCATTTCCGTGTGTTGTCTCTGTTAATAGCCAAGTAGCTGCCCCATTGTTGAATGCCTCATGGTGCCAGGTCCCAATCCACTACTTTTTCCTCTTTTGTCAAATGTTTAGCTATTTGGACTTTTTTTTTTTTTAAATCAACTAATGTCACAGTGGCTAATCCCACCTAGTTTCTGTAGTTGTGTTTTGTAGGCAGGTAAACTGAAGGAAAGGTAAATGACTTTTTAAGAGAGAACAGAAGAATCAAATCCAGATCCCTCAGACACCAGGAGCTCGACCACACAAAACAGAGAACAGACACTCTTTTGAGATAAAATAACAGCAGCACTTCATTGTGAGATAATCAAAGATTTCCAACTTGCAGTTTCTCGTCCCCTTTCTCTGTGTTGAAGAGTTGGAGCTCCTGCCTTAGACACTAACCAGCTGAGACTGCAGCTCAGGGGTGATGTGAGGTGTTGACTTCAGTCACCAGCACTACAAAAGAAATTAATAACTCAATGAAATGAACAAAACTTATTAATAGAGCTGCCAGTCTGGGAAAGCGTTTTATGCTTTAAGCTGTATGAGAAGGAAGATAAATGCCGTTAGTTTCAGTGTTTTTCCCCAAATAGACGTTTATTGAGACATGGCTTTCATGTATGGTGCTTCTAATAAGTAGTATGTTATTCTCTTGACCCAAAGCAGTTCTCATTTAGTGTTCAATTTTGTTGACATATAGGAGAGACAGGCTGGAAACCAAGTGGAAAAGAGAAAAGGTAAGCAAGCTGGGCTAGAGGATGTTAATGCAAGTGATCTCCCCTTTCCAGCACTTTCTAGGAAGAGGGCCAAGTGATGGAATTGGTATATAGCAGATAGTGGGCTTCAGTTCTAGGCTGGGACCTGTGAGGCTGAGTGGTGATGAGGCCTGGAACATGAGCACTAATCCTTCTTTACTCTCGGTTATTTCAAGTAAAGAGCCCAGAGACCCAGAGCAGCTTTACAGCACCCTCAAGACCATCCTGCAGCAGGTGAAGGTGGGTGTGTCCTTCATTCATGCTCTTCTTTGAAAGGCTTTCCCACAGGACATTTCCATATGAGATACCTTATTTTATTTCTTTTATTCAAGAGCCATCAAAGCGCTTGGCCTTTCATGGAACCTGTGAAGAGAACAGAAGCTCCAGGATATTATGAAGTTATAAGGTTCCCTATGGGTAATGCTATTACAGTTTTCTCAGATATAAAACTGGGTGGTGATGTGAGAGGCAAATGCTGGCTAGGGTGGACTCTCTGTGCTAATGAGGGTGTGATGAGTAGACCCGGGAGAGTGATGCTGGACTAGAGGGAAAATGGCGCATTGTATGCACTTTCAATCCACAGCTGTGGAGTGCAGGTAGGAACCTTACTGTGGGCAGTCCTGGATGAAGCCACCTGTAATAAATAGCAGTAGTAATATGATTTTTTTTTACTGTTCTGGGTTTTTTGGAAGACCCACCACCCAGCTCCCAAATAAATCACAAAGAGGCTTATTCTTTGTTGCTTGCCAACTTTTGCTTATTTTGCCTATCTTTTGCCTCTAGGCTTTTCCCATTCTCTTCTTCTGTAAATCTTATTCTTACTCCATGAATTGCTGTGGCCCCTGGTGTCCTCCTTCTCTGGTTACCTCTCCGTACCTCTTTTCTCCAGATTTCTCCTTCTATATTTTTGCCTGCCAGCCCTGCCTATCCTTTCTCCTGTCTTGCTATTGGCCATTCAGATCTTTATTCGACCATCAGGTGTTCTAGACAGGGCAAGTATCACAGTTTCATAGAGTTAAACAAATGCAACATAAATGAAAGTAACACACCTTAATGTAAGAGTCCTAACAGTTGCCTTCTGGGTTACAGATGAAAAGAACAGATTTTGTCTTTTTTCTATGACTTGAGTCAGCCAAAAGTGGTTCTTATTTTTAAGAATTGTTCAAGATAGATGACTCAGTAGCTAATAGTACTGGCTGCTCTTGCAGAGGATTGAGTTAAATTCCCAGCACCTACATGGCGGTTCACAACTGTTTATAACTCCAGTCCAAGGGGATCTGACTTCCTTAAGCATTGCATGCAATCAGAATACCCATATGTCTTAGTACTGTTTTGTTATTGTGAAAAGACACACGGCCATGCAACTCCTATGGAAGAAAGCATTTAACTGGGATTTGCTTACAGTTTCAGAGGTTTAGTCTGTTATTATCACAGTGGGGAGCATGGTGCCATGTAGGCAGGTTTTAGAGCAGTAGCTGAGAGCTACATGATCCATAGAAGAGGGAAACACTGGGACTGGCATTTTAGTGGGTTCTAAAAGCCCACCCCCAGTGATACATTTCTTCCAACAAGGCCACACCTCCTAATACTTCTAAACTTTTCAAATAGCACCACTCTCAGTGACTAAGCATTCAACTATATGAGCCTTTGAAAGCCATTCCTAGTCAAACCGCCATTACATATACATAAAGTTTTTTGCCCTCCCTCCCTCCCTCCCTCCCTCCCTCCCTCCCTCCCTCCCTCCCTCCCTCCTTCCCTCCCTTAAGTCAGGATCTCTCTATGTAGCTCTGACTGACCTGGAGCTCACTAGAGCAGTCTGGCCTCAACCAGAGAGCCACCTGGCTCAGTTTTCCAATGCTGGGATTAAGGGTGTGTGCTATCATGCTTGGCTACATAATTTTTATATAAAGAACCTTCCAAGGTAACTTGAGGATACATTAAGCTCCTCTATGGCTGTTCTTTCAGATGGAAAAACTCTAGTAAATGATTTTTTTCCCATACTGTGAATGTCACTATATATATTTCCTTAAAAACAACCCAACTTTTTCTTGACTATATTTCCGTGTGTGCATGAGCACAGGGGCCACAGCACACAGTGAAGGAGAAATGACAGCTTCGTGGAGTCGTCAGGCTTGTCCTGCATCTTACCAGCTTCTGTATATTTCTAATTCAATCTTTTTCCAAATCCAAAAAATACCAAATAGGCTTCAGGAATAGAGAATAAATATTTCACCTATACTGTGGTAACAGGAACAATTGATTGAGAATCCCTAAATTTAATCAGTTTGTCAGTGTGTACATGGGTGTATGAGCACCACGGGACATGTGTACTTTATTTCTGGTTTGATCATGCCGTACATGATTATTTTTCTAAAGCATTATAAACATTGTATTGGCAGCATATCAGAAACAGTAGGCGTTAAGAAGGACTGTCCATAGCCACTCCCACCCAGAGGCCCAGCTTCTTTCCTCCTTCCTTATTGAGAACTGCCCCAGAAAGTTACTGGGAATTGAACTCAGGTCCTCTGAAAGAACAATGTATGTTATTAATTTGTGTGTGTGTATGTGTGTGTGTGTGTGTGTGTGTGTGTGTGTGTGTGTGTGTGTAGGGGGTAAATCATTTTGGACTAGAACAATGGTTCAGCACTTAGGACCACTGATTGCTCTTTCAGAGGACCTGGTTTGATTCCAACCACCCATATGGCCACTTGCAACACTCTGTAACTCTAGTTCTAGGGAATCTATGTCCTGTTCTGACTTCAAAGAGCACCAGGCATGCACATGCACACTGACATACATGGAAATGAAACATCTATACAATTAAAATAAAAATAGATTATTTGGTAAGTTTAAAAGTCAAAAGTTAAAGTTTGATCATTGATGGAACCTTGCTCAAAATTCATTTATTTTACTTTTAGTATTTTATGTGCAGGTCACTGATGTATTTGTAAACCAGATGCTAGTTTCTTTCTTTGTATCACACCAATAAAACTATGAATTTACTAAAACGAGTTCAGCCTGATAAGTTTTAGCAATCAAAGATTCTGTGCCAGTGTTCTATCTGCCCCACTCAGCATCTGTGGATCCTCTACTTACTGTCCCTTAGTCTCCTGGTGCACAGTAAGAGATGGGAGCAGACAAGAACTCACAGTCCTTTGAATATTAGTGTGTCTGCAGTGTTATATACAAATCCGTTTTAGAAGAATAGACTTAAGAATTATTTTGTGGGGGCTGGAGAGATGGCTCAGAGGTTAAGATCACTGGCTGCTCTTCTAGAGGTCCTAAGTTCAATTCCCAGCACCTCAGGGTGGCTCACAGACATCTTATAATGGGATATGGTGCCCTCTTCTGTTGTGTGTATATAATAGATAAATCTTTTTTTTTTGTTTTGTTTTTTGTTTTTTTTTGTTTTTTCGAGACAGGGTTTAACACACACACACACACACACACACACACACACACACACACACACACACACAATTATTTTGCTTAATCCCAAGAATTTCTCTTAAGCATGGCATTGGAATGAGAAAAATATAAGCAAATCAACAGCATAGATTTCTTCCTGTAGGAGGAGTCAAGAGTTGCTAATGTTGTTGTTTCCTGTTCAGATCTGAAGACCATGAGCGAACGCCTCAGGAACAGGTACTATGTTTCTAAGAAATTATTCATGGCGGACTTGCAGCGAGTGTTCACCAACTGCAAGGAGTACAACCCTCCTGAGAGCGAGTACTACAAATGTGCCAGCATCCTGGAGAAGTTCTTCTTCAGTAAAATTAAAGAAGCCGGGTTGATTGATAAGTGATTTCTTTTACTTAGACACTCAACAGCAGTGTGCCTAAAGCAGGTGGTTTAGGTTTTGGGCTTTTTTTTTTTGGTTTGTTTTTGTTTTTTGTTATTGTTATTTGTTTTTAAGAATTGTATATCATGTGTTGAAGAGACTTGTAATAATTAGCACTTTTGAAAAACAAACAAAACCTCCTTTAGCTTTTCAGAGACTTATTTAAATGGAAGTCATAGAAAAAATTATTTTGTGGGATAGATTTTACTATTTCCTACTATCATGTAAATTTTCTTTGGCATATCCAGTAGCTAACAGATGATCAGGGGCTTCCTCAAAACCTGTATGCGAGGAAATTGCACACAGTGTCAATATTTAGGGGATCTAGAGAAAATTCTGACCATGAATGTCTCCATTTTTTTTCTAATGGAACACGAGAGTTTATTTTATTCTGAAGGACTTTAAGGGTCCACAATATGCCTGTCAAGGGGAACTATGTGATATTTGAAGTCTCATTGTAGACCTTTTACAAATATATATTTTTAAAACACTCATCTGGAAGAGGTGCTCAGAGCAGTTCTGAAAAATGCAGCTTCCCCAACAGCAGCTGCCTGGACTCTTTGAAAGTGCCCAGGGCTTTGTTGTCCTGTCTGCCTATCACAGGCTTGAGTGCACAACCACTATGGAATAATTCTCGGCAGATATGTATCAATAGCATATTTGCCTTTGCTTGTGCAGGCTTTAAGTTCTAAAAGATCCTTTACCAGGTCACAAAGGTGTCAACTTGAAAACATTGGAGGTTTTGCCAATGTTAAGACATATAGCCTAAATATTTATGAATGCTGGGGAGTCTTACTACAAATGAGTAAGGATTCTTTGTATTTTTCTGGTACAATTAACCTTATTAGCAATGTCTATGTGAACATTTCCCATTTGCGCTTCCAGATTTATGTTTGTCTGACGTGAACTGAATTCTCACCAAAGTTTATGCCAGTTTAAACCCCTGAGTCGTTTCAATGGTCCCTGATAAAATCTCACTAACATCCACCCACTATAAAACAAACCCTATATCTGGAGCTGGAGAGAAGGCTCAGGGTTAAGAGCACCTCCCATTTTCCCAGAGGACATCAGGTTGATTCCCAGCAGCAACATCCAAAATGGTATAATCTTATTAACCAGTTTGACTGGGGACTCAAGCTTAGTGCTTGGATTTATTTCCTGATTACACTACATAGAAAAGTGGGACTCCTGCCACCCCAACTCTGGGAAAAACCAACTAATATACAACCATTTTAATCTCAATGGTGTCGACACTAATTTTTATGATGCAAATTTATAAACTGATTTTTTTGGTAAAGGCTGATGTTTTAAAAATGTATTTAATGTATGTTTTCTATCAGCATAAATTATAATAGGTCACTAATGTCATTAAAACAGCTTGCAGAGGTAGTGTGCTTGAAGGAAAACGCCCTGGCAATGCTACTGAGCGCTGCTTCTGACACGGAGGTATTCTATATACGTTCAGAGTGTCCACTGAGAACCACACTGAAGATGCCTCAGCTTTTGAATTGCAAGGAACACTCTAAGTGGTGTCTAGACTTTTAATGAAGAATGATAATACAGATTGCATTAAGTATCGCAGACTGTTTTTAAAACCAGATTTTGCTGAAGCATCTGTCCAGCTTGGTATCCTGTGAAAGTTTGTTTCCTGGGTAGACATTCTTATAGAGTATTGTCTTTAAAATCAGATGGTCTCTTCTATATTGAAAGCATTTTTATGTTTTCTAATTTAAAAATTAATATTTTCTTATAGATATTGTGCAATAAAGCTGAAGTAGAATGTGTGGTTTTTGCAAATGCTTTAACAGCTGATAAAATTTTACATTTGTAAAATTAATATATTGTACTGGTACAAAATAATTTTAAATTATATTTTAAAAAATTCTGTGTGGTGTTCTGTTTTGTTCCACTAAGAGTCTGAGGTTAAACAGGGCAATGTGTCAGCTGGTATGAGCATGGACTGTACCCTAAGTCCTGAGCTCGTAAGCTTTTGTGAACATGTATGGAATTGCTGCAGTCATAGGAAGTTTTATAAGCAAAACAAACCCTATATCTGGAGCTGGAGAGAAGGCTCAGGGTCAAGAGCACCTCCCATTTTCCCAGAGGACATCAGGTTGATTCCTAGCAGCAACATCTAATGGCTCATAATTAACTGCCTATAATTCAAGCTCAAGATCTGATGCCATCTTCTGTTCTCCAAAGGCACCCATAGTCACGTGCAAATAGATGGTTATAAACACATGCACACACACACACACACACACACACACACACACACACACACACACCCTGTTCTCCACAAGCACCCATACTCACATGCAAATATATGGATATTCACACAGGCATGTGTGATGGGGGAGTGTCATATATCAATCTGTTGATTTCCTTGGTTAAGCAATAAAGAAACTGCTAGGCCCATTGGATAGGCCCACCCTTAGGTGGGTGGAGTAAACAGAACAGAATGCCGGGAGGAAGAGGAAGTGAGGTCAGACTCCACTGCTCCGCTCTCCGGAGCAGACGCAGGAGAGACGCCATGCTACCTGCTCCAGGGAAGACGCACACCATGCCCCAGCTCCGACCCAGGATGGACTTAGGCTAGAATCTTCCCGGTAAGCGCACCTAGGGGCGCTACATAGATTATTAGAAATGGGCCAGAGCAGTGTTTAAAAGAATACAGTGTCCGTGTAATTATTTGGGGCATAAACTAGCCGAGCCAGGCGGCTGGGGATTTGGGGACGCAACCCTGCCGCCGCCCATATTACTACACATGTGCACATCCTGTTCTCCACAGGCACTCATACTCTTGCAGATATATGGATATATACACATGCACACACATATACACATTCTGTTCTCCACATACTCACATGCAAATATCCATACACACATACATATAACTACAAAGTTAGAAACATTCCAGTCTGCTGGAATGTCAGGAGAAAGACACTTCTCTGCCTTTTGTGTCACTCACTAAAACACCACCACTGAAGAAAAATTCATTCACAGAGTGTTGTTAGAAATTAAATATAGTTTGTAACATTTCACTTTATATCTGCCAGAGTAACGAGGAAAGAGCAAAGTGCATGTGATTTCAAAACATCTCCCATCCTCAAAACTCTAGGAATTATAGTCTATCTGGGTTTGAGAACCCAGTAGTAGTTGTGATGTTGGATGACTTCCTGAGCCAGGAGCAGGGCTTTGGCCTTTAAGCTCTTTTTAGTATCAAAAGCAATGGTGTGAAAGGCAGGCCTGGCAGCACAGGTAGGAGAGAAGTGTGCACCACATATTGGGCTCAAAACCCTGGGTTCACCTCCGCCAGTGCCAGTGAGGGAGAGGGGGCAGATGGTCATGCCAACTCATGTCCAGCCTACAAGTATGCTTAGTTGAGTCTCTCCCAAGTGAGGAATGGATGAGGTGCACGGGGGAGACAGATGCTGAATGTCCTTCCCCACACGAGCTAACTTCTCCATCCTATATAGTGTAAAGAATTCTCCACTTTTGTCCATTTATTCAGTGTGTGTGTCTGTGTGTGTGTGTGTGTCTGTGTGTGTGTCTGTGTATAGGCCAGAGGGCGATGGCTGTCTTCTTATGTTTTGAGGCAAAGTATCTCCCTAAACCTAGGCTTACCAATTAGGCTAAATTGGTTAACCAATGAACCAACTCCAGGTGCCCAGCTGCATCCTGTTTCCAGTACAAGGGGTGGAGGTGGGGAATCCACACTCAGTCCCTCATCGTTTGCATGTCAAATTCTTTACCATCTGAATCATTTCCCTAAAGGTTATTTGTTTTGTATGTGCACATGAGTCTAAGATCTGCGTTGTGAACTCTGGTTGTCATATGTGGCAGCAAGTACACAGGCCTTTAATCTCCGTGTTTGGGAGTGCAGATCTTCCAGGCAATTACACTCCTTCCCCTTAACTCCTTTCCCATGCTCAGTAAGTAGGCCTAATAAACTTATGGTTCATCAGGATGAACTGTATGTTCTAACAGGGACCCACTTTCTGCCAGATCTTACAGAATGAATCAGGCCAACCCTCATTGTTAAGAAGCAGTCTGTGCTGTAATTTGACAAGTCTCTGTTCTGTCACACATCCCTTTCTCTTGGTGCCTATCTTGTATTCATACTCTTGATATTCCTCTACAGGCATTAAATGGAAGCTGCATTTTGCAGTGGTTCTCAACCCCTAAGGACCATCGTAAAGCAGATATTTACATTATGATTCATAACCATAGCAAAATTACAGTTATAGAGTAGCAATAGAAATAGTTTTTGTTTGGGGGGGGGTCACCACATTAGGAAGGTTGAGAACCACTGTTCTAGAGGCTCAAACTCATGTCATCGGGTTTGGTAGCAAGCACCTCCCCGTTATGCCATCTCATTGCTGTGATAACTTTAACAGCTGGATCCAGCCCAGTACCACTGTTCTGAAGGAGGCTGATGAAAAGTCCCTCATTGGTCCTTTCTAGTCCAAAGATGAGTCCTTCCTGCCCTATTTGATGAGACCATGAAATTTGTACTCTCTGGCTCATGCTTCTGCATACTGGGATTAAGACATGAACTGAACCACCAAGCCTGTGGCTCCTGGTGAAATTAAAAAAAAAAAAACTATTTATTTTATATGCAGCAGAAGACATCTTTGTAGAGTTGGTCTTCTCCTACCATATGGGTTCTGTGGATCAAATGTAAGCTAATCAGTCATTGTGGCAAGTGCTGTTACCAAGTCATCTCACTGGCCTGAGTCCTTTCATCTCCAGGTCTCGGCTTTATTTATTATTTTTATAAATTACACAGTTCATCTCCATGTTAGTTTTACTCTTTTGCTGTGGTGTTGGGTTTTGAAGCCCAGGCTCCCACACATACTCATTCTACATCTCTGGAAGATACTTCTTATTCATTAATTGACCATTACTGAACAGGATTGAATGCCAGGAGCCAGTGAATGCTGTCGTGTGGTTGTGGCACACCAAATGAATCCTTCAAGCCGCAGCTCTCCATCTTGTCTAGAAACATAAAGCTGGAATATATATTTTAGTTCCTTCCACCTATTAATAATAAATACATGCCCCCTTGTAGGATTGCTACTTTTTTATTTCTCTTTCACAATCTCTCTCTTTTTGGGGGATGGGTTTCAAAGACAGGGTTTGTCTGTGTAGCACTGACTGTCCTGGAACTTGCTCTGCAGACCAGGCTGGCCTCAAACTTAGAGATCCCTTTGCCTGTTTCCTTGAGCACCAGCACACCCAGCTAGACTTGATCCTCTTAACACCTTTTACAAAGGTAATGAAGTACGACAGTTGAATGTCAGCTTTTAGGACATTATTGGAGAAGGGCATTCAGAGGTAAGGGATTAATGTGAGGCTGGGTGTAAGCAGATGTGTCAGAAAACCTGGCTGAACATCATGAAACACTCTGCTGAGAAGCCTGGTCTTTACAGAAGGCCCTGGAGAGGTAAAGAATATTAATTGCAGTTGCAATTTTTAAAATAACAAGTGATAACTATTTCTCAAAGAGGCGCTAAGTCTGGTTTATTTCTAAGATATTAAATAACAGAAATAATCTATATCTACCAACATGGTAAGTCTCAAACACTTAAGTCAATTATAAATCAGTATATACAATATATATACAGTGCCTATCAGATAAAAATGTTGACACAAGACCTTTAACAGCCTATAAACACATACTACATGGAATACAAAAACATGACAAAGACTAAAAGTCTAATAGCAATTTTAAGGTAACAGTGACCGGTGCTTGTACTAAAAAGGAAAGATAACAGTGATCGTATAGAGTAAGAGTCAAGGCTGACACAACACAAAGATCTTTGCAATAAACATTTAGGTGTCTACAGAAGAAAGTAGAAAAATGGTTTTTGCCTTTTTGAGATTATGTAGTGATGCGCCTGCATGGCCTGAAACCAAAACCCAAGCGAAGGACGTCAGGATTAAACACACACACACACACACACACCCCTCTAGTCCATGGTAAAAGAAGCCCTTTATTGAATAGCACCAAGGAGGCTTTTATACCCAACACAATCAGATAGGCCAACAGGTGAAAACCTCATCCCCTGACCCGCAATCAAGGACAAGGCAACACCTGCTCAGGAAGCAGAGCTGGACACAGCTTTCAGAAGGTCAAGAAAAGGTCACTAGCAGGGGAGAGCAGCTGGAGGCCAGGGCTCCAAATGGTCCCAACAATGTAGCACAGTTTGTGTAAAACAGGATCCTCCTGCCTCAACCTCTACAGTGCTGAGATTATAGGTATGGACCATCATAACAGGCCATGAAAAAAATTTTGAAAATGAACCAGGATATAAATAGCTGGGGTTCCGCAGGCTAAGTAGCAAATTTCATTCAAATGCTAATGTTTGTTTTTGACGTTTTTTTTGTTCTGCTTTTTTTTTTTTTTTTTTTGGATTTTTATTGAGCTCTACATTTTTCTCTGCCTTCAACCCTCCCCCAAGGTCCCTATGCTCCCAATTTACTCAGGAGATCTTGTCTTTTTCTACTTTCTACTTCCCATGTAGATTAGAGCTATGTAAGGGTCCTCATTGTTCTCTGGGGTTGTGTTTTGTAGGCTGGTTTTCTTTGCTTTATGTTTAAAAACCACCTATGAGTGAGAGTTCCTGTGATGATCGTCTTTCTGTGTCTGGATTACCTCACTCAAAATAATGTTTTCTACCTCCATCCACTTTCATGCAAATTCAAGATGCCATTATTTTTTCTGCTGTGTAGTACTCCATTGTGTAAATGTACCACATTTTCCTTATCCATTCTTGGGTTGAGGGGCATTTAGGTTGTTTCCAGGTTCTGGCTATGACAAACAATACTGCTATGAACATAGTTGAGCACATGTCCTTGTGGCAAGGTTGAGTATCCTTTGTATATACCCAAAAGTGGTATTACTAAGTCTTGAGGAAGGTTGTTTCCTAATTTTCTGAGAAATCGCCACACTGAAATCCAAAGGGGTTGTACCAGCTTGCATTCTCCCCAGCAATGCAGACGTGTTCCCCTTTCCCAACAACCTCTCCAGCGTAAGTTGTCATCAGTGTTTTTGATCTTGGCCATTCTTAAGGTGTAAGATGGAATCTCATGTTTATGACTTTTTAAATACATAAAAACTAAACTTAGCTTGTATGAAGCATGGCCCACAAGCCAGCTTGCTTGGTGTGGACCAGGATACAGTCTACCTCTGGGTAGGCAGCACTGTGGTAATCGTAGCCACATGAGGCCCACTGAGATGAAAGTGGACTTGTATTTATTCTGAGGTAAAATGGTTGCCCTGGAGGTACTATGACATTACAAAAGATAAACAGCGAGGCTGTAGCCTGCTGTGGCCGTGCTCCTGTCACACACAGGACCTTCGGCGCTGAAATAGAAGAGTGGCTGGAAATAAGACTGGAACGGGAGAGTGGGGTGCACACGAGCAACAGAGAAGAGCTCTCAGCGTGACTGAACGTACTGCAGGAAGTCATGGTGGACAGTCTGAGATGAACACTAGGCCCTTCTGTTGTTTGCAGTGGGATTTACTCCTAGGCCTTGCCCAAATGACACAAGTGTTCATTACTGAGCCACAAACCGAAATGTCTTGGTTTGGGGCCTGAAGGCTGCAGGTAACTTGATTAAGACAATCTAATGTGAAGAGAAGGGGAGAGTTGACAGGACAACAGATGAGGAAACAAGATGGGAGTGGTTAAGGCCAGAAAGGAAGATAGTCAAGGTTACTTGACAGTTAAGAGCAAAAGCTAAACACAATGGCCACCATTATGTAGAGCCAGACTTTATATTATATTGTGGCCACCACAATGGCCACACTTCAGTGTTCTAGTGATTTCAGTTTAAAGAAATATATACACACCTGCAGAAGTTCAGTTATTTCATTAAATACATATATCAAACCCAGAAACTTACTAGTCACATATTTATACTTGTAGACTTCTGACAACATGAAGGGCTAACCTGAGGTTCATGATATGTTGATTCTGATGTTGAAGAATGATGTCACACACAGAGTTCACAACCTTGTCCCAGAACCAAAACTACCAATTCTCTTAATTGTGATTCCACATATAGTTTACCCAAAGATTCGTTAGTAGAATAAGGGATTCTCAGCAACTTATGGTATGTCTTATGGTCAAGGATTCACAAAAGATCCACATCCTATCTTTATAAAACTTCAACTCTGAAATTCCCCTGCTGGAGAAATTTTAGATTGGTAGCAATCCACACAACTACAAAGTATAGGTCCTGACCCAGAGCTTGATAAGGGATGGTTCTGCCCACTGCTCACAGACTCTATCAGGTAACAGAGAAGGATCCTCTTTGATAGCATCCAACCAAAGGAGTTACTGTGTGTACTTTGTACTTCTTTTAGGACGTCTCATAGCCTTTTTTTGCTTGAAAATAGGAGAATCCAAGAAACACAAGTCTGTGAAAGGGTCCCCTCTTCTCAGTTTCCTATAAATAAAAAAGATTTCAGGTATGATTACACATACAGCAGTATTATATTCAGCACAGGATTAGTATAACAATAGGCCAGTCCTAGTCCTCAAAAACAATCCATTCATGACTAAAGCCCTTCTTCAGCCCTCCCATAAGAGTCATTACAGATGACTCCACACAGTACTTACGAAGTGAGTTTTGGCTCCTTATAGCTTGTGATGGTGGAGCACTTGCGCTTAGGCAGAGGCATGGCTGGGCTATCTTCACGCCTTTTTGGAGACAGAGAAAGTTTCCTGATTTTCACTACAGGAGACAGCAGGATATTGGTGACATCCTTTAGGCTACAACCAGATAAGTCTTGATTCTTGCATGGCATACCTACAATATAGTGTTTATTGAATATGAATCCAAGGGATACAAACCACAGAAATAAAACTATGGTCAATTACATATTTTTAAACACACAAAATATCTGGCACTTCATGATCTATGCTTTAATAACTTTGCTGTGGGATACTAGTCTTGTATCCTTTAAAGATTTGTCACTTTTATTGATTTAATAAAATGCTGACTGGCAACCAGGCAGGAAGTATATGAGGGGCAACCAGACTAGGAGAATTCTGGGAAGAGGAAAGGCTCAGCTTGCAGTCACCATCCAGAGGCAAAGAAAGCAGGATAAGAATGCCTCACTGAGTAAGGTACCGTGTCACATGACTAAACATAGATAAGAATTATGGGTTAATTTAAGTTGAAAGATTTAGTTAATAATAAGCCTGTATTGTATAATAATAATAATAATAATAATAATAATAGTAAGACAACCAGTTTACAATTACAAGCCTCTGTGTGTTTGGTTGAGACTGAATGGCTGTGGGACTGGGTGGGACCCAATAGCTTAGATGTTATGAGTTGGTTTAAAGTATGAAACTGTATTTTAGTTACACTTTAATCCTTAGAAACACCAAAGTTTGTGACACTGTTAGAGCCCACTGACCACAAAGTCATTCCATTAAACATACAAGAACTCTCCATCAGACCATGAAGACCAGGATAAAACGTGTTCCCCGCTGGTGCTAATGTTACAAAAATTCAGATGTCTTTCCCATCATTAACACCCAGGTCCTCTATCATTTCAAAGCTACATCTATTTGGGAGGCAGGTACCACACACAAAGTGAGAATACAGAAAGACAATCTTCTCCAACAGAGGTTCTGAACTACAGAGTATCTGGGTGTCAGATACTTTCCTGCCACCACAAACATACAACCAATCCAGTATTAATGTAGACAACAGGGTTAGACCAGTTGTTCTAGTCTAGAATAATGCTTCCCACACCATGTGTGTTTATAAACCCCCAGGGGAACTTGTAAAGACACTCAAATTCTAATTCAAGGGACAGGATAGAACCTGGGATTATGGCTGTTTCCAGGTAATGATGCTGATAGAAGTCTGGGATCAAACTATTTAAGTGTTTTTGTTCTTTGTGAAACCTTATTGTTGTCAAAAGAACACAGAAGAGGCAACAAACAGTTCAACTATGCCCCATGTTACTCGACTTCAATAATTATCAAGTTTGCCAACCCTGCTCAACTTATTCTATCATTAAAGCATTTTTATTTAAAGTAGAGCAAACATTTATTAAGAAAAAGACAAACAGTTACTGAGAGCGGATTCTCATGATACATAGTTTTAAAACACATTTTTACAAGCTATACTGTTCAGCTGCTTAACTAGGAAAGTTAATTCATTGTTTTAGACTTTAATATCCCAGTAAAGCAAATCAAACATGCCAACTGAGCTGTTACAATGTGACAACATTCTGAAGATGATAGGACCTGACAGCATGGAGCTATTGCCACAGGAATCAAAACTCTCAACGAAGTCTTTGTGAGTAGGTGTAGGCTAATGACTAACACTGAACCACTTTGATAAAATAAATGCATGGGTTTCTGAGCTAAAGTTTTCAGCAGATGAGAAAAGAACTTCTTTCTCTCATAAGCTCACCTTCAACTAGAAAAATAAGTCGTTTCCTGTTAAATTAAATATATAAGTCCATTAAAATGAGTTTTTTCTTTTTCATTTTCTAGGAGATCACAAGTGTAAAGATCTTTTAATTCAATCCAACCACAACCTGTCCTCTTTATCCTGCTCAAAAGCCTCCTCTCCAATAGGAATCAGACCCCGAGAAGTAATACTCCTGTAAGATTCCTATTTGCTTCAAGTAAGCTAGAATAACAGAGCCATGTTTCCATTTTCTACCCCTACTGTTTAATCAGACTATAACTTCCCTTATGGAGAACACATATGGAAAGTCTCTAGACTCCCCAGAGAAACAGATGGCGGTATAGTATCTAAGAATCATCAGCATTGGGCAACATTTAGCAGAAACATTCAAAACTCAGACAAATAAGCCCACTGCTTACCGGTAGGAGATCTGGTTGGCAGAGTCTTCTCCTTATCTTTTTCATCCGTGTACTTGAGTTCCCTTTTAGGCCGAGGCCTGGGGACTGGTCTGTCTGATTCTCTGGTGTGGTCTATCAAGTGCTTGCGAGGAGGCAGGTAGATGTCACTGGATTCATCCTCAGAGGCACTCAGATCGGAAGCATTCCCTTCCTGGTCACCACTGTTAATTTCTTCACTGGAACCATTGCTTATTCTTTGTCGGAAAGGAGTAAGATGAACACGCTCTTCCACATTAAAATCATAAGCATCGCCGGAACCAATAGACCTATCCAATTTTGTGGGTGGTAAAGTGTGCTTATCTTTGCTTTTCTTGCCCTTACACCTCAGTGAGGATTTTGATTTGCATTTCTGGTTGGCTCTTCTCCGCTTTGCTCTTTTCTGTGCACGTTGGTGCTTACGTTCTGTTTGTTCAGATTCAGATGGTAAAATGACTTTTGTTTTAGCATTCGTTCCTGGGTAAGTCAGTCTAGGGGATAAGTTAATTTGGTCCTTGTTCCACAGGCAAACATTTTGTTCTACATTTTCAAGTTCATGCAGAGTTATAGTTGGGTCTTTACATCCACTTCTTCTAACTTCCAAAGACTGTCCCACCCAGTGACTGGCTTCACAGTCGTCCAAAACAGTGGAGCAACTTACATTACTAAAATCTTTCTTTAAGTGGCGACGGAAAGACACAGTCTTGGGTAAGATGTCATCAGAAGGCTCGACTTTACTTGAATCAAAATCACTCCCCAGTGTGTCTGGAGGAACAGTAGAACTCGGTTCTGAATATTCAAGAAACAAATGAGTAAAACAATGTTATGCTTTAATTTTTTTAAAGTCTAATAACAATCTGGTTACCCTCCAAGCTGCTTTTGGTATTTCATCACAGTAATAGTGACCCTAAGTAGGATACTCACCCTCCCGAGTGCTGAGATTATAGGTATAAGCCACCACTCAGGCTTTGAAGGGATTCTTTTAATCCCCTACCAGTCTATGTAAGATCAAGGTTCTTTGAGCAGAATAACAGATAAACAGACTTAAAAGTTAAAAATAAGGAAGAAAATGGAAAAACAAAGTATTAAGTTACTTATTCACAAAGATCAGTATTTTTAGATTTTCTAACCAACTTACCTTTGGTATGGAAAGGCCAGTCATTTTCTTCAAGAGCAGTTTGCCTTAAAGAATAAGAAACAGAAATCTTAGCAATTATATAAAAAGAAAACCCCAAATTCAACATTTTCCCAGGCTATAAGCTAGTGATATCATTTCACAATTCCAGTCCAAATCTACAAATCCTTGTTCCCTATCACAGAAAACCAAACGCTGCTCACATGACACCTGATATTTAATCCAACATCAGGTCACAGAAGGAGCAGTCAATCCAAACTGCCTCAAAGTTTTTAAGAATGAAGTTTGGTCACTCAGCTCTTCAGGACCTATGGGAGCTATCGTTTGGTGATGGTACATGCTTTAATGGTATCAACTCTAGATTCTTCTGAAACTGTAGCCCCCTTTGTTTTCTTTGAAACCTGAATTCTAGTTTGCTTCATTAACCAAATTTTCTTCTACTCAAAACTTGTATTGACAATTTGTAATTTAAATTTGTAAAAATTTCCCACTTTATAATATTAAAATATAGGTTTTGTAATAGAGCAGAGGGAACTACTAATTTTTTTGAAGTCTAATAACAATCTGGTTACCTCACCTCCGCTAACTTCATTTATTGAGTCTTAAAGTCCAACAGTTTTAAAACTCTGGAAGTTTAATAGTGATGTGTGCAACTAGGACTTTATAGTGAGGATGACAAAGCCCCATCTATGGCAGGCAGTCCACCCTTGGGGCTAAGAGCCACCATCTGGAAGCACTGTTTGTCCTCCCGACATAGTGGTGCAGGCCAAGAACACGGCCACATCCTCAGCACATGGGCAACCCCAATGTGCTAGCACCGCCCAGACTGAGGCCACATTCGGTAGCTTTTCTAGTTTTTTGTTTGTTATGAGCCAAGGTTTAGCCACGTAGCCCAGGGCATCTTGAATAACTATTCTCCTGCATCAGCCTCCCAAGTTTTGGATCTATAGCTATATATGTTAGTTGAACTCACAAAATGGTATAATTAAGAGCTGAAGAGTTCATGCTGGCAAAGAGAAAATCAGTTTTCTCCAATGAAGTCTCACTGGGTCTGTCAACTACACTCCAGAACAGGCCAATACAAAACAGACTCCGTGGCATTTTCTTTTTCTTTTTTTGTCTTTCTTTTGACTATTCTGCTTTTCATTTTTGTTTTGCTTTTTGTCCCCTCTTGAGAGAATGGACATAAAGTCATTTGGGAAGGGAGGATCTAGGAGCTGGATGAGAGGTAAATGATTAAAATATATTGCATGAAAACAATTTTAATAAGAAAGAGCTGTGTATTTTGGTATACATAATTAAATCTCACTAGCTCACAAAAGAACACAAAACATACATAATTGAAGAGAAGGGAAAGAGGGCATCTGAATCAGAACTGAACAACCAGACAGAGGTATTAAAAAGTGATAATTCACTCTACCCACCCCACGTCCCAATAAATAGGACAGTTTTTAGGCCTGAAAAAAATATTAGTTTTAATAATGACTGTTTACAAAATAATAAAACAAAAAACAAACAAAACAACTGAAAGAAAACAGTTTAAAGCTTTGTTGAGTTTCTAACTTAGCCAACTAAACAGTTGGAAAAGGGGCTGGAGAGATGGCTCAGTGGTTAAGAGCATTGCCTGCTCTTCCAAAGGTCCTGAGTTCAATTCCCAGCAACCACATGGTGGCTCACAACCATCTGTAATGAGGTCTGGTGCCCTCTTCTGGCCTGCAGACATACATGTAGACAGAACATTGTATACATAATAAATAAATAAACAGTAAAAAAGAAGCTCTAACTCTCCACATAGAACAATATTTTAATATCAAATTCTCTTAAGTATACTTCTAATAGAAAAAGCCTCAGACTGTAAAGACAAATGATGTCAATTTCCTAGAAACAATAATGAACTTGGTACTAACCGTAAGGTCTTCACAGATAAGTCTCCGATGGTGTTGTCACTACTGGAGACCACTTCTGAGATACATCCTTTCCGGTTCTGTTAATATATTAAATCAAAAGAAAACACCATTATAATTGTTTACTGCTATGAAGTATGTATGTGCATTCTGCATTATGAATGTATTGCTGAATAAACACATATGTCTGCAACTATAGTATATACTTGCTGACAGTGTGCAGCACTGCCATGCAGTGTCAGGGGCTAGGATTCCCTAGCTGAAACATCACACACTGCCCTCTTGTAGCTCACATTCTAGTGTATAGAAAGAAATTGTAAAAAGGGTCTACAAGTTAGCCCACAGATAAGAGCTCTTGCCATGCAGGCCTCATAATCTCAGCTGGTCTGTGGAATCATGGTTGAAGGAAAGAGTCACACCTGTAAGCTGTCCTCTGACCTTCACAAGCCCACACGTGCCCCTTCTCCCAGTGAAAAGAGACATGTGTGTTGTGTGAGGTTTTACTCTTTTTGCTTTTTGCGGGGCCCATCACCCAGCTTTCAAATAAATCACAAATAATTATGAATTCTGGGCTTTATCTTGGCTTGTTTTTTGCCAGCTTTTCTTAAATTAACCCATCTACCTTTTCCCTTTGGGCTTTTATCTTTCTCTATTTCTGTATACCTTACTTTCACTCTTAATCCATGGCTGGCTGTGTAGCTGGGTGGCTGGCCTCTCACATTTTCCTCTTCTTGTTCTCTCCTTCCTGGTTTCTGCCTCTATTTATTTTCTCTGCTGCCGGCCCCCTACCCTTGCTCCTGCCTCACTATTGGCTGTTCAGCTCTCTATTAGACCATCCAATGTTTTAGACAGGCGCAGTTAAACAAATGCAGTGTAAACAAAATCACATACCTGAAAATAATATTCCCCAACACACACATCTGATTTCTACAGTGAAAAGCGCTCTGAAGGCAAGGGACGAGTGAATCTAGAGCTCTACTACAAAGGGACTCTGACTGAAATGTAAGGACTCAGCAGTTACTGAGCAGGAGGAAGAAAAAGCAGTGTAAAGAGCAAATGCAAAAGTTGTAAAATAGGAACAGTCAGGGTGTGTTTAAGAGAACAGGTCAGTGTAGTGAAACACAGCAACTGAGAGCATGGGAGGTGTGCATACAATGACAGCTAGCACAGCAGCTGGACAGCTGTGACTGATGGGAAGGTTAAGGGTCACTGAAACCCACTTAACTACTAAGTAAAGCAGTACAAAGATCAGTCTGGCCAACACAAAGCATGGCTTAAAAGGGTCCTAGAGTGGAAAAAGTTAGGATATCATCATAGCAAATGAAGATGTGAGACTAGGTAGGACTGGCACTGAAGCTCGTGGGATGGCCCCATTAATAAAAACATGCATAACCCAAGGGGTCTAAGGTACATTCAGTATTAAGCAACTTGCCACAGAGTTTCTGTCAAGGGTTCTATCATTCTTAACACAGATGAGAACACGTGCAAGGACTGAATGTGGATGGGGGAGAAGGCATTGATGGAGCAGGTTTGGCCAGAGTAAGTGAGCAGGCTGCTTTACTGAGATGAGCAGCAGTTAACTGGACAAAGATCTGGGCACAGCAGTGCGTGAATCTCAACACTCTGGTGCTGAGGCAGAGGGAAAATCTATGTGAGGTTAGCCAGGTTTCAGACTGAGTTCTGGGCTAGCCTGGGCTGTAGTGAGAGACTGTGACCCAAACAACAATGAATGAATGAATGAATGAATGAATAAATAAATAAATAAGTAAAAAATAGAAAGGGGATTACAGAAGAAGGCAGAGGTATACAATATTCTTGAGAATTGGAAGAGTTATGCTTTGTTTTGTTTTGTTTTTCAAGACAGGGTTTCTGTGTCCTGGAACTAGACCAGGTCTCAAACTCCCAGAGATCTGCCTGCCTCCACCTCCTGAGTGCTGGGATTAAAGGCATGTACCACCCAGCAAGAGTTGTGATTTGTATAAAAGTTTGCCTGAGATGCTTCCTAAAATCAAGTAGAAGCTGTGAGTGTATACATCTGCATCTGTGTTTAAGCTTTGATTTATGAATTCAAAAGTTACCAGAAAACAATTATACAACCATGGGAGGATTTCACATGTGTCTAGAGCAACTGGCATTTACCAAAATAGAAGCTGCCAACACAGGAGACTAACATGGAACAGCAAGGCAGTAGGAAGAAAACTCAGGGTGAGTATGATGGCATGAAAATTAAGAGATCAATGATTTCAAGTAAAGAGACTTCTCTCGCAATCACTGCAAAGCTAAGAAACAAGGGCAAGCCAAACTTGGCAGCATGCAAGCTTTGGTGATCTTGATACACAGCCGCAGAAAACGGCAATGACAGAAGCTATGTACATGGTTTAAATGAGACTAGGTTTTACTATACAGACCAGGCTGGCCTTGAACTCACAGAGATGTGCCTCTGTCTCTCCAATGCAAGGATTTAAGGTGTGAACACCACATCTGTCCCCTCCACCCCCCCCTTTTCTCTCTTCTTTTAAAAGTTGTGTTGTGAGGGGGAAAGGAAGAAATAAGGGATGGAAATCTGACCAGGAATGATTTCATATTTCATCTTGAAGGCACAAGATAGTGCAGATACTACACCTCTGACTGTGCTAATCCAGTAGGGAGAAAAACAGATAATAAGGATCCAAATTCTCACGGGGGTGAGATGAGAAGAACATGATGCTGTGGGGGAGAATAAGAAAAAATAGAAGAAGCCTGCACATTTCTGCTGGAAAGATGAGCCCCAGATGGAACACTAAGAAGAGCTCCTAATCAAATTTAATGAACTTTTGAATTTAATGAACACATACTAGCTTTATCTTTATCTCACATTTTTTATTTATTCTATGTGTCTACATATCTGTTGAATGTATGCTCATGTAGCCAGAAGAGGGCAACAGATTCCTGCCAGCTGATTTGGGGAGGGATCCTAACTCAACAGATATTGATTCAATAACAAATTGCCCAAAACTATCTATAAGAATGAGTTCTTAGCCGGGCAGTGGTGGCACATGCCTTTAATCCCAGCACTCGGGAGGCATAGGCAGGCGGATCTCTGTGTGTTCGAGGCCAACCTGGTCTACAAGAGCTAGTTCCAGGACAGGCTCCAAAGCTCCCTGTCTCGAAAATAAAAAAAATAAAAAAATGAGTTCTTATGTAAGTTTTCAGTTTGATATCAAAATAGCTAACTTTTAAAGTAGTAACATTTGCCCATCAAAATCCCAGCAAAATTCTTCAAAGACCTAAAAAGAACGGTACTCAACTTCATTTGGAAAAGCAAAAAACCCAGGATAGCCAAAACAATCCTGGGCAATAAAAGAACTTCTGGAGGCATCACAATCCCTGACTTCAAACTCTACTACAGAGCTACAGTACTGAAAACAGCCTGGTATTGGCATAAGAACAATCAGGAGGACCAATGGAACCGAATAGAAGACCCGGATATCAATCCACATATCTTCGAACACCTGATCTTTGATAAAGAAACAAAAAATATCAAATGGAAAAAAGAAAGCATATTTAACAAGTTGTGCTGGCATAACTGGATATCAACATATAGAAGAATTAAAATAGACCCATATCTATCACCATGCACAAAACTCAAGTCCAAATGGATCCAGGACCTCAAAATAAAGCCAGCCACATTAAACCTTAAAGAAGAGAAAGTGGGAAGTACACTTGAACACATTGGCACAGGGAACCATTTCCTAAATATAGACCCAGGAGCACAGACACTGAGAGAAACAATTAATAAATGGGACCTCCTGAAACTGAAAAGCTTCTGTAAAGCAAAGGACATGGTCAACAAGACAAAAAGACAGCCTGGAGATCCTGTCACAGACTCACAGAGATGTGTGAGTCGGCCTTTGCCTCCCTGGGAAAAGATCCTCACTAACCCCAAATCAGACAGAGGTCTGATCTCCAAAATATACAAAGAACTCAAGAAATTGGACACCAAAAGATCACATAATCCAATAAAAAAATGGAATACAGACCTAAACAGAGAACTCTCAACAGAGGAATCTAAAATGACTGAAAGACACTTAAGGAAAGTTCAACATCCTTAGTCATCAGAGAAATGCAAATCAAAACAACTCTGAGATTCCATCTTACACCTGTAAGAATGGCCAAGATCAAAACCACTGATGACAACTTATGCTGGAGAGGTTGTGGGGAAAAGGGAGCACTCCTGCATCGCTAGTAGGGATGCAAGCTGGTACAGCCCCTTTGAATGTCAGTGTGGCAATTTCTCAGAAAATTAGGAAACAACCTTCCTCAAGACCCAGCAATGCCACTTTTGGGTATATATCCAAAGGATGCTCAATCTTGCCACAATGACATGTGCTCAACTATGTTCATAGCAGCTTTGTTTGTCATAGCCAGAACCTGGAAACAACTTAAATGCCCCTCAACCAAAGAATGAATAAGGAAAATGTGGTACATTTACACAATGGAGTAATACACAGCAGGAAAAAAAAACACGACAGCTTAAATTTTGCATGAAAATAGATGGAGGTAGAAAACATTATTTTGAGTGAGGTAACCCAGACACAGAAAGACAATTATCACATGTACTCACTCATAGGTGGTTTTTAAACATAAAGCAAAGAAAGCCAGCCTACAAACCATAATCCCAGAGAATTTAGACAACAATGAGGACACTAAGAAAGACTTACATAGCTCTATTCTACATGGGAAGTAGAGAAAGACAAGATCTCCTGAGTAAATTGGGAGCATGGGGACCTTGGGGGAGGGCTGAAGTGGGGAAGGGAGAAGCAGGGAGGGGAGCAGAGAAAAATGTAGAGCTCAATAAATATCAATAAAATATAATTTTTACTACCAGTTAAATAACTAGAGGGGATAGGGATGTGGCTCAGTGATAGAACACTTGCCTAGCATATGCAAAACCATGGATCCCATTTCAGGGAATAAGAAAATAAAAGTTAAGAAATTTGCTCACAAAAGAAAGAAAGAAAGAAAGAAAGTAGTAACATTATTCAAGATAATGGAGAAATGAATATTTAATTGTATAGTAGCAGTATAATAGAAGAGATAAATTATAGGACTAGAGAAAGCTCAGTGCTAGGACCCTAGCACTCACTCCTATGCCTCTAGCATATGTTGGATAACTGCCTATAATTCCAGCCCTGGGTGGGAGGAGGTCTGAAGTTTCTGAGCTGTGTGGGCACCTGCATGCATGTGCACAATCCCCCCCATAAATAATTAAAATAAATCTTAAAAATATAAAGACATTATAAAACTGTTAGTGAGCAAGTTAAGTAAAGACAGGAAGGAAACATGTCTTAAAACTCCCCTTCTTTTGTCTCTACATTTTAAAGTATTATTTATTGATTTGGTGGGAAGGCGTGCTATGCCATGTGTGGATGTCAGAGGACAGCTTTCTGGGGAGTCAGGTCTCTCTTTCTACCACGTGTGTCCCATCAACAAGGGGCAAACATCTTTACCCTAGAATGTCTTTGCTCCAAATCTTCCCTTTTTTTCCCCCACAATTTCTTCTGCAGCATTGAGGATGAACGAACTCAGGACTTTATGCATTCTGGACAAGTATTCTACTCTTGAGCTATAGACCCAACCAAAGAAAACCTTCTTAGACTAAAGGCACACACATTTAACCCTACCACTTGGATGGCTGAGGCAGGTACATCTCTGTCTACATATTGATATCCTGTCACAAACAAACAAAAGAGCTCTCTACTACTGAGAAATCAACCTTGAACACTGAAGAACAAGTACAGAGTGGTTCAGAACAAGTGACACACATAGATCTACAACAGAAAAAAAAATTATTTTAAATGCTAAGAATATATAGCAACTAGTAACAACACACTTAGCTGGGAACATTGAGAGCTGGCACTAAGCGTGCAATAGCAGAATTTTCTCCCTACTGTTCTGGCATTTATGCCATTGCGTAGACACTGAAGAGTAGTCCTTGGAATTTCAGCCAAACTCTGGAAAGGAGGGGGCTGACGATCTGGCTCAGCAGTAAGGATGTGTAGTGGCAGAAAACTGCCTGTAACTACAGCTCTGATGCCTCTGGCCCATGTGCATCCATACTAGCACACACATGCCCAGATGCACATATATATATATATATACACACACATATACATACACACACACACACACATATATATACACACACACACACACACACACACACACATATATATATATACACACACACACACACACACACATATATATATACATACACACACACAATTAAAAACAAACAAAAATAATCGTTTATAAATTCTGGAAAGCATCAGGGAGATTCAGATGCCGATAGGCTGGTCCCTTGTAATTTACTGAATAAGGGGAAAAAGATTAAAATGTTGAAAGAACACAATCTTTAAAATGTAATCCAAGCTGGGCGGTGGTGGCGCAAGCCTTTGAGGCAGGTGGATCTCCAAGTTTGAGGCTAGGCCAGGTTCCAAAGCTACAGAAAAACCCTGTCTCGAAAAATCAAATAACAACAACAACAACAACTACTACTACTACTACTACTACAGAAACCAAAAAACAAAACAAAAACAAAATCTTAGAAGTCTCTTTTCAGAGATAAGAACTCACTGTACAACTCAGATTATTCAATAACTTGAATCTTCCTGACTTAGCATGTCGAGTTCTGGAGTCACAAGTCACAGGTGTGAACGGCACCCAGGAAGAAATAGCATCTGCTAGAAAGCAATTATTTTCTACACTGTCTACTATGCACATATTATATGTGAAGGTACGCGAATGTATGTCCCATGTTATATAACACCTGGAAGTTGTATTCTGAACTTCACATACACACCTAAATAAATAAACATAATAAATTATTTTTAAGTGATTCTCCAAATAGTATTTAGAATACTTTCCATATCTCAAATAAAGAGCTTTATAAAGCTGCACTTCATACAGCAAAAACTATATAAGAAAGTTTTGTAATGAACATACCTGATCAATGTCTTCACTTTGTTGGGAAGTTAGCTTCTCTTTCACTGTATATAGCTGGCATGCAAGATAGTAACATTCTCTTCTCAGCTGTAGGATGATATCTTGGGCTTCTCTCACTTTGGATTTTTCATTTTCCAAAGCCAAAACTAACAACCTGTTATTATCTTGGTAATTTTTCAGCAGTGTAGCAGTGTTAGCTATAAGATAAGAATTTCAATTAAACTTACACCTAGAAGGTGAAACGGGCTGAAGAGATGGCTCAGTGGTTAAGAGCAATCAATCAATGAAGCCCAGAGGACATAAGGAGCTAGATGTGGTCATACACACAAGTAACCCCATCACTGTGTGTCAGAGCAGGAAAGGAACTAAGGTGTTGGAGGGTTATGGACACAGGAGGATCTCTGGAGCTTGGCTGGTTGCCAGTCTAATTCTGGTTCAGTAAGAGAACGTTTGCAGGGGAATACAACAGAGAGAAATAGCAGGGCTCCAGAACTTCTCCTCTAGCACAGCCCCGCTCCCCGCCACACACACACACACACACATACACACACACACACACACACACACGCCACACTAGCGCACAAGAATGGTATATAAAGACATCATAGAAGTCTCTTACTGGGTACTTGGCATGGTGCAACGATAAAGGACTTGCGTCTGCCAACCTCTGCTAAGTTTTTATTCCTTTTCTCTTTCATTCGCTTCTTAATATCTTCAAGACTATCTTGAAAGGACTTTTTCTGACACCTTTCCTTAACCATCTTTGTCTATGAATCAAAAAAAAAAAAATTAACATTTCTCAGATACTTTCAAATATAAAATTTAGGAAAAAGGAATTAAGGAAATACTAAATTGTTGTAAACTTACTTCAAAAAAAGGCAGCAATTTTGTTTTTTAGCTTTAAAATATTACTAAGTCAGGTGCTGTGCCATAATCCAAGCTACTAAGATGGTTATGGCACCCAGATCATGAATTCAGGCTTCGGCTACATAGTAAAACTCATTTCAAAAACAATTCAACAAAAGCAGATGTTAGAATCAAGCTCATGATAAGAAAAAAAATCCTGTAAAATGTCATTCATGTTTCTGAAATAATCTTCTGCCATTTCATAAGAAAGTAGTAGTAAGTGTTAACTATTCATTTTCTAGTAGATACTCATTGGAGGCATACAATATTCTAAGCACTATGGGATCTGCTTATTGAATATGTTACACAGTCTGGTTTTGAACTTAAGAGCGCTGATATTCGCAGCCTCCTGAGTATCTGGAACCACATATGCGAGTCACACACTTTGCCTTACTTTTCTTACAATGTTTATGACCAACCTTTAGTGTTTAGGATTACAGTATTAGTTCAGAAGCAATTATATGGATATCTGGGGCTGTTTAGCAATTATTACTAAATATTTATTTGGGGGGCAGAGAACACATGCATTCATATTAAAACAAATGTGATTAAAGCAAAGTGACATGCTTCAACATGCCAGGCTACTTTTCATTAAGTTTGTATCCTTGACTACAACTTCCAGATCTCCAAAATGCAAACTGTTGCCACATACAATTTCACCACAACGGATTCTCTTCTCTTGGTTTTTTGAATCTGTTCCTTTCTTGGGTAATTTCCCCAGGACTTATTTTTCCTCCGTGCATATCTGGGGCCTTAAATAGTTACTCCATATCTCATCTAAAGGTATTTCTACCAGTGTATATGTACGATAGATTGGAGGGAGTATCTAACAGAATAAATGCAACTACTCTTTTAAAGTACGAATAGGTTGCGTAAGACAGCCACCCTAACACCACCAAGTTTTTAAAATTTGCACTAGAGATGTCTGAGATTGAATAACTGGTGGAGTTGAAATTGATTACAGATTGTTTACGTGCGCGCGCGCAGGAAATTGAACCAGGGTCTTGTGCATGCTAGGCAAAAATCTATCAGCAAGGCACATCCTCAGCCCCTATTAGATACTTTAAAAGCAAAGTCCTATCTAAGGAGTTTTTGCTAGCATAAACTAAGCAAGCTAACGTCCTACAAGATGTGTGCTACAGCAAAAGCCCTGCCAAGCGCGGGGCGCACAATCCCGCGAGCTGAAGGCCTAGCCCCGTCGGGTGCCCCCGGTGCTCACCACCCGTCCCGCCCCGTACCTCGGCGGCTCACAGCCGCTCACTGCCGCTCACAGCCCCTCACAGAACCGCGAGCTTGTCTGTCCTCCCGCTCCGCCAGGCAGGATACACTACTGCCGCCACATTTGAAATCCTCCGTCGCGATCGTCCATTGGCTGCCCGAAGGCCGTCGCGCGCAGCGCCTCACCCACCCCCGAGTCGCAGCCTGTGACCTGCACGCACGCGCAGTGAGGTGGGGCGGAGGGGAAGGGTGGAGCCTCGCTGGAGACGAGGCTTTGGCGCCCCGCGGCCGTTCGAGGGGCGGAGTCACCCGGAGCTTGGAGGCTGGATTCTGGGTGCGTTCATAACTTCCTATTTTAGGCCGGGGTGTTGGACACACGCCGGAGAGCCCAGCTCTCTGGAGGCTACGGAGGAGAACGATGAATGACGAGTTCGAAGCAAACCTGAATTGGAGAACTAAAGATTGAGACAGACTCGTGCTCGGGGGCGCCCTCTTGTGGCAGACGTCCAGTCAGTTTGCTGCACGCCCGGGAGGGCCCAGGGTAAGGGCTGACGTGAGAGATTATAGCTTCAACCTCTGGAAAACACAAGAGCATTCTGCAGGTGGGCCTGGTTGATTCATGGAAGAAACTCCAAGTGACAGCCTGATCCCTTCCCAAGCATTTACTGAGGAGATTTACAATCAACTGCAGCCTATCCCCAGGACAGACTTTCGAGGTGCAGCAGCCTTGCCTGGAGCAGAGGGTTGAGTTTACATAAAAGGTTGGGGTCCTCATTTATGATACCTAGTTTCTAGGTATTAAATTGCTAGCAAATGACAAAAGTAGAGTTAGTAAACTACACCTTCTGTGTACTCAGTGTTAAAATTCACAGCAAGGTTGTCTTCTGAAGAGTTGTGAAAGTATCGTCCAAGTGACAGGTGCCTGTGTCTTGTGATACAGGGGAGGGGCTGAAGAAAAAGGTCGGAGACCAGAATGCTCTCAGCAGAAGACACTTTGAGATCTAACCATTGTTACATGTGTGTGGTTTCCACACTACTGTGTATATAGGGGACAAATTTATGTCCTCATCTGAAACATCTAGTCCTTCTAGGTGTTTAGAAGTGCACAAAGTATGTTAAAGGTAGATGTAGTAAATAATACATGTTGTAGATTCTCCTGTTTAAACTCGTGGTGAAATGCCGTCTTTTGGAAATGGAATGAAAAGATCATTTCTGAGCAATACAGACTTGTGCTGGATTGGCAGGGAGGAAGAAAGAAAACGTATGAAGGCCTAATACTAATGTAAGTTTTGGTGATGCAAGATTAGCCATTGTCCCTTTTCTCTGTGCTTATTTTGCAGTATATCATGTGTACAGAAGACGGACGAGTCAGATATGCAGCGCCTAGTCTTCTAGAAGGGAAAGAGGCTGCCAGTATGTGACAGAGTAGAGTAGTGTTTGAAAGCTGTGTTAAAATTCATAGGAAAGAACTCTTAAAACCATGTAGGAAGTGAGGTTGTTATCCCCACGAAACCATGACAGATTCATAAACCTGACCCTTGGGTTAAAGAGAGGTGGGGAGGTTCTAGACCAGAGCAATGCTCTCGGGTCTGTTAGGGATGCGCGGTCTATTCTCTGCCCCGCACTATACATATGCTGGGGAAACGGAAGTGTTACTGGAAACATCTTGTCTTTAAGCTTTTCAGTGCATAATAACTTGGTGTAGTATGCACGCTTTTAATCCTAGGCTGAGGCAGGTGGATCTTGTGAGTCCCAGGCCAGCCAGGGCTTTGTCTCACACAGTAAGAAAATGTGCATAATGGACTGGTAGGTGGCTCACAGGTAAAGGCACTTGCCACAAACTGGTGACCCGAATGTGATCTCCAGGATCCACGTAAGAGGAAACTGATCCACAAATTGTCTTCTAGCCTCCATACAAAGTGGCATGCATGTGCCTACACACATGCACTAATCCATAAATGTAAAAATTGCACACACGGTGAAAATAGAGGGTTAACAGCACCTTTTAAGGATTGTTATTTCATAGGAATGGTTACACTGGAATGGAACTTTTAGACATGGAATTGAGCTGTGTCTGGACATATTGCTAGGTTGACTGGAGGGACAGGGAGGCTCACAGGGCGAGGTCTGCAGCACTGCGCTGTTGAGATTGACATCCTGAGAACCCCTGACGTAGGTGCATCTTCAGTGCTCATAGGAACTTCACATTTTAGTGTTAGATCTGAAGATAAACTTAGGAATGCTGTGCTTAGTGTGCTCTGTTGCTTTGTGTTTCCCTGTAAGCTGAGCATTGAGGGAATGCAGAATTTTAATTGTAACTTCGCCAGTACTTCTATCTAGAGGCCTGCTGCCATTTTTGTCTTCTATGAAATTTTTGTTGCCAAGGAAGACAGGATTACAGCTTTGTCTGACAGATTGAGATGGCGTGGTGTATTCTTGGTTATCAACATACTCATGTAGCGTGGGGTTTTAGATGGTGAATAATCACAATGTGGGGGCAAGCATGGTGCATACTGTGTAACCTCAGTTACCTGATGTGTGTACACTTGCAGCTGCATGTGGCTGGGTGACTGTTCTTGGCTTCTTGTGTTTTGTTTCCTGTAATGCACATGCTACACAATAAATAAAAGCAAGTTTAACATGGAAAAAAAAAAAAGGTTAAGGAATGTTGGTTCAGGACCAGGATGGATTTTAAAAGGACTTTCTGGGGAACAACCTAAACGTCTTTATTAGTTCCTGAGAATCGTTAAGGAATTGGGTTTAGGCATGCTGGGAAAAGTGCAGCATAGTCACACATCAGTAGATGTAGTGTGGGATTTGGTCAGGACATACACACACACACACAAAAAAAAAATGGGAGGGAAGAGGAGGGTGGCAGCAGGGAACTCCATAACAAGAAATTTGAAGCCTCAACAGTTGGATAATCTGCTTCTTAAGTCATATCCTTGGTAAACATTAGTAGCCAAACAGAACTCTTGTTAAACCAAGAGGAGCCACCGTAATTTTGAACGAAGTATGGGTAATGTGAATAGTTAGCATTGACATCTGGTCACATTCATCCGTCATATCCCTTCTGAGTTCCCTTGCTTCCATAGGAAATGTAGTGCGTGTGTGTGTGTGTGTGTGTGTGTGTGTGTGTGTGTGTGTGTTGAAGTAGCCTGACTGCACCGACTGGGAAGCTATGCCCTTTAAATGTGTTTAGATCTATCTACTCAGTCATTTCCAATAGTCAGCAAACTTCTATTGTCATAGGAAGTTACCAGGATGTCTGAAACACATTAGAGCTGAACTTGACCTGATAATGCCTGGCACATGGACGACAATAAGTAAGCAAGTATCGAGGGGTTGAGATGAAGGAACTCATCTGTGACAAACAGAAGATGACTATGTAGGTACTCTTAGTGTGGGGCATCTTAAACTGTAAGAGTCACCTAGGGAGCACATTCCTGGGATGTTGCCTTAGGAGAGTCTGATTCACCTTTTCTGCTGTTTCATATAGCTTGTTGGTGTTGGTGTCTAACATTGGGCTTTGAGTATGTGAGGCAAACACTCCATTATTGTTTGATCTTGGGTCATAGGTGCCGCAGCAGAGACAGATCGCCAAGATGCTAAGCCTTCACTTTCCATAGGAGCAGAGGGGTCCAGCCTTCTTGGAAAAGACTGGTACCTGGCTAGCTCCCTCTAGTTACTTTATTCAAACAATTTTACAAGCTTAAATTGGGGCTGAAAAAGTTTCCAGTTACCGAAGTCATCTTGCTCTTTCTGCCCATCAGAGCAGATAAGCCACACACATAATCAAAAAAAGTTCCTTTTGATTGTGGCTTTCCAGGTCTGCCAGGAGTGTTTTAGGACCAAATGCATCTGCAAGCTCTCGTGTAGCACCACGTGCAGACTCCAGAGAAACAATGCTCTACTTATTAACCCACACATAGCAAGGGCTTTGCTGAATCATTTCTCTCAAAGCCAGACACAAAGGCTTTACTATACCTGTCATTTAAAGCCAGATATACAGGCTTTACTCTACATATCACTGCACCCCACCATTGAGCAATATTTTAAATCAAGGTATCTGGTATTTTCAAATAGGTAATTCCTCTGTCAGTCATTGCCACCCTCCATCAGAATTGCTGTTTAATCAAAGCTAGAATCAAGAACTAGCTACTATAGGGACAAGGGCTTATCTGCCTTCTTTTTAATAGTGATTAACTTTATATTAGTCTCAGGGCTTTGTATATGCTAGATAAGCACTCTATGGCTAGTTTACATTTGCAGCTATTGTTTTGATTATTTCCTTTTCTGATATTAGTGATCGAGCCTAGGGTCTCACACAAACTGGGTGGGCCCTCTACCACTGAACTACATCCCAGCTAAACTATTGTGTTGTGTAAAATGCTTCATTACTGCTCCATGCTTCAGTTCCCTTATCTGTGAATTGGAGGCAGAAATGAAAGTATTCCAACTTCTGGGCCCACGGATTTGTCAGTGTGAGCTGCCTAGTCTGCCACTGGCACAGAGACAAGCTTTGTCTTTCCTCAGGAACTTCTGTTTACTCTCCTTGGTAGAAATGAGTTTGGGTTATATTTGACTCACTCTTAGCCCTTGGGTTTTTGAGGCAGGACTTTAACATAAGTGAGTCTGGTTTTGAACTTGTGGTTCTCTTGCCTTCATCTTGCAAGCAAATGTCACCAAACCTACCATCTCTCACACGCAACATTTAACACAATTTATTTGAGCAAGAAAAGGTAGGTCCTAGAGTCAGGCAGCATTCTGCATCAAAGACAGTTCAGAATGCCCCTCTTTAGTCTTTTTGTTTTGAGACCGCATTTGATTAAGTAGTCCTGTAGCCCAAGTTGACACTCAGTGCACTGTGTACCTGTTTTAACTTGCTAAGTGTTGGGATTACAGTCCTTTGCCACAAGAAATGGGCTAACCCCATGCTTAATGTTGACGCAGAATTTTTACACAGTCCAAGCCAATTTCAAACTCATTATCTTCCTGCTTCTGCTTCCTGAGTCATGACATATGGGTATGAATCATCATTCTTGGCTTAAAAGGGTTTTTTTTGTTTTTTGTTTTTTTTGCTTTTTTCTTTTAGACAGAGTCTCTTTGTGTCACCTTGGCAGTCCTGGAACTAGCTCTGTAGACCAGGCTGACCTGGAACTCACAGAGATCCACCTGCTTCTGTTCTGCCTCCCGAGTGCTAGAACTCTAAGGGATTATGCCACTACAGCCAAGAATTAAAGTGTGTTTTTGTTTGTTTGTTAGTTTGTTTTTAGAAAGATTCATTTAGAAATGTGGATGTGATCAGGAGATTTGATGCCCTCTTCATGGGCTCCTGTCTATACCTCTGCATGGCAGGTAGAATGCACTCAGACAGAATGTGTATATATATATGCATAAATAAAAAGAGTAAAAATAAACCTTAAAATATTCTTCAATAGTTATCAGGTAGTGTGGTATACATTCCTTTGAATAGCATACATATGTTAGAAACTTGGTGAGTAAAAGTTTAAAGAGATATGCAAAACCAAACTGCAGCCAAGTTTCAAAGCATTTTGCAATTATGTTTTGGTACTCACTTACATTGGCTTAGTCCTTTCTTTCACTCAGCAGTAGCAAGCTATGGAGAACCTACTCAAGTGTACAGTAGGTAGACAGGCTGCAGGAAGGTACCACTTTCAGATTGCTTCTAGGTTTCATTTGTGTGTTTTAGAAATGTATATAAATCCCTTCAAACTCTCACTTATTAGTCCTCAGGATCCTTGTTTTATACTTTTGTTTTAGATGTTTGCATTTTTCAGCCTCATGCCAAGAATGTAAACATTTAGTTGAATTATGTGGACTGATGCTGACTTTTTTTTTTTTGAGACAGGTTCTCATTATGTAGTCTTGACTGGCCTAGAACTAGCTATGTAGATTTAGTTGGCCTGAAACTCATAGAGATCTTACTGCCTCTGCCTCTGAGCATTGGAATTAAAGATTTCAACAACCATACTGGACTCCTATTTTGGCTTAACTGTGAAATATCCCCCGTAACCTTGAATACTTTGTCTCTACACGGTAATGCTGTTTTAAAAGGTTGTGAAGCCTTAGGAGGTGGAGCCTAGCTGGAGGAAGTGGGACAGGGGGATGGCTGTGTGAGTGACAGTCCAGTACTGCTTCAGGCCTGAGGTCTCTGTGCTTTCTGGTCAGTGTCATGTACAAGCAATTACAGCATGCTCACACCGCCACAGACCCAGTCTGTCACCATACCTTTCCTGCCATGATGAACTGATAGCTTCTGAACTATACACTGAAATAAATCTTTCCTCCTTAAGTTGCTTCTGCCATGTACTCTACACAGCAACATAAAAATACACAATGTACTGATAAGAGCATGCTCTGCACCAGGCTTTGCTTGTGCCTTCTATGTATTAACTTTTTTATCCTCATGTTATATCTATGATGTTCATTGTTAAGAAACTAGTTTTTGTTTTTAGATGAAGGGACTGATATGTAGTATGATCAGTATGCTAAGTGTGAAGACTTTGACAGGCTAACTATAGGTCTGTGTACTTACTCAACATGATATAGATATATTTATACATACATGGGTGTGTTTGTGTGTTTATTTAATTGGGATGGTGCTTTGCTTGCAAGTATGTATGTGTAACATGTCTGGTTCCTGCAAAGTCAGAAGAAGGCATCAGTCCCCATGGAACTGGATTTATTAATGGTTGTAAGCCAACATGTGGCTCCTGGGAGCTGAACTTGGGTTCTTTACAAGAACAAGTACTCTTTACTATGGTTCATCTCTCTAGACCCAGTAGGTGTTCTTTTTTTAAATGTGGTATTTCTTTTGGGGAGATGGCTGGGTGGATAAGGAGGTAGAAAGTGTGTAGAAGGATGTGAGGGAGGGGAAACCATTTTTATATTGTATGAAAAATATATTGTATTATTGAATCAAAAGAGCTCTGCTTACGAGCCTAAGGAAAGCTTGCATGTAAAACCAAGGGAAATACATGTACTTTTACATGACAAAGAACTTTGAGTTTGTTCTTTAGAAAACACTTGCACAGGCAAAGGAAACATGTTCAGTGCCTTACTAGAGAAAATAATACATATTATTTTTATTGGGTTAGGGTTACAGTTATGGTTCATGTTACTAGAGATGGTGTAAGTTTTAGTGTTTTATTGTAGGGATAAGGCTAGGGCTAGTGTTAGGGCTAATGCTACTGTCAGAATTAGGGGTAGGGTTAGGATTAGGAGTCTATAGGCATTGCTGAATTAAGTTTAGGACGAAGTGGTTTGTTTTCCTAAGAAAGATATTTAGTGATTTGCATCAAAACAACTCTGCATGCTTGTCCAAGGTAGCAACTTTGTTAAAAATCTACTGGAAACTGCAGTATTCCTTGGGAGCAAGAAGTCTGAGTTTCCTATTTAGAATACACGTGCACAAGTTAAGGAACTATGCTCAGATGTCTATTAGAGAAAACCTTAGTGTTGTTGTGTAGAGCTCACTAAATGTTGTTGGGAGTGAAATATACTATAGGAATAGTATTTAAAGATGCATTACATTTTTTTATGCTGTGGAGCATTTGTTTTAATGGTGCAAAGATGTGTTGCATTCTTTTATGTTGCATTTGTTTAACTTTGTGAAGTTTGTCTTATGTTGCTTGTCTAAAACAACTGATTGGTCTAGTAAAGAGCTGAATGGCCAATAGCTTGTCAGGAAAGAATATCCAGGATTGACAGGAAGAGAGAATAAATCTGGGAAGAAAAAGAAAGAAGGAACAAGAAGAAAGTGTGAGGACACCAGGGTCCAGCCACCCATCTACACAGTCAGCCATGGAGTTACATGTAAAGAAATGTATATAGAATAGAATCCCAGAGGCAAAGGGTAGATGGACTAACTTAAGAAAAATGGGCTAAACACAAGCTAAACTAAGGCTGAACATTCATAAGTAAGAATAATCCTCTGTGTGTTTATTTGGGAGTTGGGTGGTAGGCCCCCAAAAGAGTAAAGTATAAAGACCAAAGAGTTAAAACAACAACAGTGTCCTGTATTGCCCTGCTTGGGTGCTTAAGGAAATCAGGTCTGTTACAACCAAGTGAAAAAACAAATAACTCTTAGAAGAACAAGAATTTTGGGTTTCCTATTTTAGAAATCAGACACACATGTAGCACGAATTCTAATTGATCTTAATAATAAAAACTTGGAGTCAGCTATTGGGGGTGCAAGCTGAAGGGTCAGAGAAGCAGAGCAGCCAGTCACTAGAGTTCTTACATCTGCCAATGCTCAGACTAAAAGGAAGATTCGGTCTCTATGAAAACTCAGACTGCATGCTTGGACTACCTCCTCTGACTGCACTGAGCTCTTGTCTCCTCCTGCCTTATCTTCTCTTCTCTGCCCATCTGTATCACCCCTGTCTCCATCTCTCTAGTGCTGGGATTAAAAGCGTGTGGTCCCAAGTACTGGGATCACTTTTGTGTGAGCTTTGTTTCTCTTCTAGATTGGATCAATTTTGTGTAGCCCATGTTAGCCTTGAACTAACAGAGATCTGCTTGCCTGTCTCCCAAGTGCTGGGATTAAAGGTGTGTGCCACCACTGCCTGGCCTCTATGACGAACTAGTGTGGCTAGTTCTGCACTCTAATCTTCAGGCAAGCATTATTTGTTTGATCATAAACAAAATATTACCACGTGCACAAGTGTAGGAAATATGCTCATTTGGCTAATAGGGAAAAACATACTTGTAGTTCTACAGTGGTTACTAAATCCAGTGAGATATCACATTACTAGCATCAAAACAGTTCAGCCTACCTGCCTACAGAAAGCATGTGTGATAAAACCTGGGGGGACAACCATGTATTCTTCGACAAGGAAGAACTTTGAGTTTGCTCTTTAGAAAAACACAGGTAAAGGAAACATGCTCAGCAACTCACTAGAGAAAAGCATACATAGTATTTTTGTTGGCTTGGTGTTACTCTTATGGTTCCTGTCGTTAGGGATAATGTAAGTGTTAGTGTTTTACTGCAGAGCTAGGGTCAGGGTCAGGGTGGGGGTTATGGTCAGGGTCAGGCTTAGGGTCAGGGTTATGGTCAGGGTCGGGGTTAGGGTCAGGGTTAGGGTTAGGGCTAGAGTCAGGTTCAGAATTATGGTCAGGGTTGGGTTTAGTTTTAGGGGTATGGTTCTATAAGCATTGCTAAATTTTTTTAGGAAGAAGTGCCCCATTTTTCTACAAAAGATATTAGATGACTTCCATCAAAACAATTTCATATTTGTCTAAAGTAGCAGGTTTGTTAAAATATACTGAACATGCAGTATTCTTTTAAGAGTAAGAAGTTTGATTTTCTGTTTTAGAATGCATAGGCACACATTAAAGAACTGTGCTCAGGATCTGACTAGGGAAAACCATAGTTTTGTTGTATAGTGATTACTAAATACAACATGCAGAGAAGTGACTTGTTTACCTTCAATAGCTATTGAGTTGCATGCATCAAACAGCTATGCTTATATGCTTAAGGAAATAAGGTCTGTTACAACCAAATGAAAAATGTTTTTAAGTCTTAGTTGAGCAAGAACTTTAAGTTTCCTTTTCAGAAATCAGACATGTAAGTGCAGGAAATATGACTAGTTTCTAATAGAGAAAAATCATACTTCTAGTTCTACAGTGATTACTAAATCCAGTTTAGAACTAAGGGGGCTGTTTTGGTGTGAAAGATTATGTGTTGCTAGTATTAAAACTGTTCTGCATACATGGCTACAGAATGCTTGCTTGTTAAAACCAAAGTAAAAAGCATGTGCTCTTAGACGAGAAAGAACTTGGAGTTTGCTCTTTAGAAAATATGCTCACAGGTAAAGGAAACATGCTCAGGGACTTCTTAGAGAAAACTATACATAGTAATTTTGTTAGGGTAGGGATATAGTTATGGTTGGTATTGCTAGGAATAGTGTAACTGTTAGTGTTTTACTGTAGGAATAAGGCTAGGGTTAGGGTTTGGGGCTATGGATAGTGTTAGGTATAAGGTGGGCTTTCATAGGCATTGCTGAGTTCAGTTTAGAAATAACTGGATAATTTTACTTAAAAGATATTAAGCAGTTTCCATCAAAACAACTCTGCATGGGTACTTAAGGTAGCAAGTTTGTTAAAAATCTACTGAAAAACAGTATTCTTTGAAGAGCAAGTAGTTTGAGTTCTCTCTTTAGAATATGCATGCATAAGTGAAGGAACTCATGAATTTGCTGACATTTAATTATTGTCTGTGGCCCCATGGCACCTCAGTCAGTGTCTTCCAGCCATGCAGGCCGTAGCCTGTTGAGGCTTCTGGGACCATGGCCCCAGCTTTGCTTTGGAAAGTATATGTAGGTTTAAATTTAAGTTTGAGGCCAACCTCATCTACAGAGTAAGTTTCAGGTCAGCCAAGGCTGTTATGCAGAGAAACCCTGTTACAAGGAGAGGGGGGCCTTTGTTTGTCTTGGCCACCAGCTAGCTTACACCCGAAATAATCACACAGAAATTGTATTGATTAAAATACTGCTTGGCCATTAGCTCTAGCCTCCTATTGGCTAACTCTCACATCTTGATTTAACCCATTTCTACTAATTTGTGTTCACAACGAGGTTGTGGCTTACCGGGAAAGATTTAGCCATGTCTGACCTGGCATCTCCATGGCAGCTCTCTGACTCTGCTTTTTTCCTCCCAAAATTCAGTTCTGTCTTCTCTGCCTACCTAAGTTCTGCCCTATCAAACCAAGCAGTTTCTTTATTGATTAACCAATTAAAGCAACATATAAACAGAAGGACCTCCTACAAAACCCTTTCTTGAAAGAAACAAAAGAAAAAGCCTATTGTTTTATTTATCGATAAGACTCCATGGAGCCACCACTGGAGATGAGATAAACGTGCTTTAATTTTAGCTGGTAAGCCACAGCCATGTGGCTAAATAGATTAATAGAAATGGGATAAATTAATATGTAAGAGTTAGCCAATAAGAAACTAGAGCTAATGGGTCAAGCAGTGTTTTAAATAATACAGGTTCTGTGTGATTATTTTAGCTCTAAGATAACTGGGTAGCTGGGAACCAACAAGTGGCCCCCTGCAACATTGGGGAACCCGTATTTTGTCTACAGGCTTAGAATATCTAGCAGGCTTTTCTGTGAAGCAGGAATTTTGAAGGACTTTCCTATCTTGTCTTGGCAAAGTTCAGCAATGACTTTCTTTTGTGTCCTGATTTTCCAGTTTGGACAACATGCTGTCAGTAGTCAAGGCTATGGCAGTTTCTTCCAAGTGGCTAACTTTGTGTGGTTGTTTGAAAGAAAATGGTCCCCAAAGAGAGTGGCACTATTAGGAGGTGCCACCTTGTTGGATGGAGTAGGTGAAGCCTTATTGGAGGAAGTGTGTCCCTGTGGGGTTGGCTTTGAGGTGTTTTTCAAGCCTCACTCAGAGAGATAGCTAATTCTCTGCTGCTTTCTGGCCAAAAGGTAGCCAGCAACACATCTGCTCACATGAATTTCCTTTTTCAGTTTGAGTAAAAAAGGTTTTAACTTTAACATACTAAAATTACATTTAACAAAACAGATATCAAGCAAGAATTACAGTTATTTTATCATAACTAAAGAAAACTATATCTATTCTTTAACTCCATCAAAGAATCCAGAGGATATAATATTACCAAAGTAAACAGGAAGTACATTGTAAGCAACTTCCAACACTCTAAAAATGACAGAGACAATTGGTTACCTGGGCAATCACCCAAAATCTCATTTTCAATGTTGGAGAAACCAACTTTGGCTAAGGCCTGGAGTAACTGACAGACCATTGTCAGAGGCAAGAAGTTTTTTAAAACCATTTTACCCTGTCTTGGCAAGATTTGACAGTCTTTTTGATGTGGGATTTCCCTTTGTATGCTGTGATTACCATTAATGAGCAAAGAACTGCTTTGTGCCTATAGCAGAGCAGGGCAAGGTGGAGCAGAGCTAGGTGGGGAGGACTGGGCTGAATGCTGGGAGAAAGAAAGGTGAAGTCAGAGAGAAACCATGAAGCCACTGGAGACAGACACTGGGAACTTTAGCCTGTAAGCCACAGCCATGTGTCAATACACAGATTACTAGAAATGAGTTCAATTAATATGTAAGAGTTAGTCAATAAGAAGCTAGCACTAATGGGCCAAGCAGTGTTTTTAAATAATATAGTTTCTGTTTGATTATTTTGGACCCAGGAAGAACAAGTGGCTCCTTGCAACATCTCTTCACTTGTCTCATTTGTCCAGTGGTCTTCAGACTCCTTAGCTGGATATCTTCATTCTCCTGAAAAGACAAAAAGAAACCCTGCACCGGCTCTAACTCCTTTTTTGGCAAGTTATATCTGATCAGATGAGAAACATTTGTTATGGAGGCCCAAAAAGCCTATTTCCACACTGACCAAAGGTCAGAGAGTAGGGACTTATTTCTAGTTCCTTCAAGATTATTGTGCTTCTACCTCAGACAAAGGTCCAACATACTTGTAAATCAAATAAATATGTTCTTTCAATGTTATTGCCAGCAGATGTGGCTAATTGCCAGAACTTGTCCTCCTGGAATAGGGAAGTAGTTTTCTCCTACCTCAAACAAAAGATTAAGGAACTAAGTTCCAATTCCCTTGGGATTCCACCCAGGGAGTGGTTTGCCTACAAAGTGTTTTGATTTAGGGTGTAAGCATGACTTGTTTTGTTCTGGCAACCGAATGTTTAATTGTGAATGTAGCCTGTGACTTTCAATTGGTATGTTCATTTCCTTGTATCATGTTAATGCAGTTTTTGTCTCCTACCTTTTGGGGTCAGGGGTATTTTAAGCAGTTGGAAATTAAACACAAATTTTTAGTACTCACTGAAAAATTCCCTCCCCATACTATCCTATATATTTCTCCATTTTATTATTTTCATTTGTGTCTTCATATTCTTTACTATATTTCTAATACCCATGCCCTTACCCTGGCAATAAATATTTTTGTCGAGGCTGATCCCCGACAATTTGTTAGTCATATAAGTTAGTGTAGATTGAATGGTCATGCTGTTGGATTACCTCTTCTAATCAAAAGGTCTCTCTTTTTCAAATCTAATCTTTTAGTTGCTTTGGGGAAGAGTTTTTTCAACAGTGACAGGAAATGACAGAACCAAATTTGACATGGGGTTCTCTGAGAGATCCCTCAAGGCCTTTCCCAGCAACAAAGGGTTACCTTGACTGTCTCTTGTTGATCTACACTCATTAGTCCAATGCCTGCCTGTACCAGACCTTCTTCATAATCCAGAAGGGAAGGATATTCTGTTTGGACAATGCTTAGAAAAACCATTGTTTCTAGAAATGTCCTGTTTATAATCTCTTTTTAGATGACTTTGTTTACTATAATTGAGACATTTGACATTTTGACTTTTCTTCAAACCTCTGGAAATCACCTCTCATATCCAAGCATCATCATATTTATGGTATTCAATATTGGTTGTATCTCAGATCTATCCCTCCAAGGGTGTTAATCTTGCTTTTAATGGCCTAATTGCCCTTTTGCATTGTGCACTAGCACTTTCAAAAGCCAGAAATTCAATTATTATTTGTCTAGCTTCTAAAGTTTGAATCATTGTATTTATTCATGAAGTCAGTCTTTGTACAATTTAAATAGGTGGGAGTGGTTTTGAACATCTCTGGGGAGGGGTCATTGTTTGGGTGGCTTTCTTGGAGGAGTCTGGACTGAGGCAACTCCCAGGGGAGGAGGCTTGGGAAGAAACTTTCACCCAAACAACTTGTGGTTCACATCAACCAAACAATAAAAAACAATAAAACCCTACAAACCCAGAACCTTATAAATATGCAAATTTGCCTATAATTTAAAATGGATTTCATATTGCTTGGGGAAAAAAACCTAGAAGGTGGGGAGTAGGTTCCCAGGGAGTGTTCTTGAGGGTCTATTTTCCCTAGGTGTTTCCTGTCTCACTCGCTGATCCTCTCTGCCTTAGCATTGAACTGTTCTGCTCTGTGCCCTACTCACCATGATTGACTAGAACTTTCAAAACCATGAGCCCAGGTAAAATCTTCCTCTTTTAATTTGTCACAGCTGTGATAGGAGTGGGTGATGGGAGAAGAGGGGAGAATGCAGTACTGTTGGTACTGTCTTCCTTGCCCATGGTCAAGCAGACTCAGGGTCTAGCATCTCTGAAGTCCTTGGACTACTTGTTCTGCTTGCAGGGAGTTGTGCTCCATGAAGGCCCAGTTGAAAGTCTACTTATATTGCAGGCAGAATTCTTTGAGAAAGAGAAACCGTAACTGTAGGAAGAACAGGCGTTCTTTCACAACTCTGCAGTCTACTCATGGGTCTGTTATAGCACCTGCCAGGTTTAGCTGACGTCTGGGCTGCATACACTCAACTCCATCCTTTGGTAATCCTCCTTTTATGTTGCTACTGCTGCAGCAGTTGCTCATTGTGAGCAAGAATGGGGCCAAAAACTGAACAAGAGTGTGATTAATACATGAATTCATTCTGTTTGTATCTTTGGTGTGTATGCCAAGATTTCATGTTTTATACTTGTGAACTCAGTAAGATCAGATTTCTTTCAGCTAGGTTGTGGTATAGCTCAATGAGAAAGATTCTAATGTACTGGAACTGTTGAGCATATGTGAAGGCATAAGTCACAACCCCACACCAGTTTGGAATTATGATTAATAGAATGGTTATTTATTTAAAGGGGAAAAACTTACAGATTACCGTCCCAGACAACAGCCCTCTGTGCAATCAGGAAAGGAGCCTAGTAGCCAGAAGCAGACCCGGAAGCAAGAGAGTGAGCAGAGGGCAGTCACTGCTTTTTAAAAAGGGAGAGACGTTTTTTTAAAGAGAGAGAGACCCAATGGGCTGGTATCTCAGCGGCTATTGGCTAAAGGAGTGGAAGGAGCTCCCGCAACACCTCCCCCTTTTAAGTAAGAGAGTTCTAAACCTACTACGAAATTATATACAATAAGTACAAATATCCTATTCTAACTAGCTTAAGTTAGTTAAGCTGCCTTCCTTTCTTCTTTGTGTTAGTTTTACACACACCCCACATGCACACACACCCCACATGCACACGCACACGCACATGCACACGCACACACTCCAATTTCTTCTGCTCCTAACACCTATTGCTGCAGTGCAGTTCCTGATGATATCCAATATGGGATTAACCTAAACTATTGGCCAAATGATGTTGTAATTAATATAGTTTCTGTGTGACTATTTGGGTCTGAGCAGTTGGGAAATGAATGAGCAGTCTTTGTTTACAGATATGGAAACATCTGTTTTTTTTTCCTGCTTTGCTTCATCTTTTCCTTAGGTTGTTAGGGAGGTTTCCTGCACTCCTGACCTTCCAAGAGAATTAATTCCTTTAAAGTCAAAGTACAGGTCTCCCAGGGAAGAGACTTTGTATTGAGTCTGAGAGATGAGAGGATTTTCTCTTTTCCCTGTATGTAAAACACCCAATTCTGATAAACCAGGGCAAGTTAAAAATTATACACCCATTTCATTTAAGACTTCTTAGGATCTGAAACAGGCTTTTGCTCATCTTTTTTCCATGATTGGTTTCTTGTTTTGATTGTGTACAGCCTGAACTCATAAGAACTTTACTTATATGACCTTTCTTAACCCTCAGAGCATAAATTGTTGACTATTGCATCAGACTTCAGTCCGCCTCATTTAGTGACTTCACTCTCCCAGGTTCTACTGCTTCTGAAGTGGTGACAAGTGACACCCGGAAAGGAGCCTGAGGTCAGCTATGAGGTAAGAATATGGAGACCCTCACAGAAGGAAATGAGTGAGAATGACAGGCAGAAACCAGGGAAGGCTTTGCCTTGCATTGAGCTATATTTTTTAAAGGAGGAGGAACACAATTATTAAGACCACAACTCTTAGATTGCTTGCAAGTTGTTCATGATTAGAACCCCTGGTTTCCAGAAGAGACTTTAGATGAAGAAGTGTGGGACAGAGTCCAAAAGAATATTAAAAAGGGATTCAAATTGAGGAAAATTGATCCTTGTTCAATTTTTGGGGGTCTTGGGCATTAATCCTGACTGTTATCAAAATACATAAGGAATATAAATGATTATTAATTATGAGAAAGAGGTGGCTAATTTCTTGCATGAATATAAAGAGGATATTCAAACTTTAAGATTAGAAAAAGACAAACCGGCTGTGGTGGCACACCTCTTTAATATTCCAAACCTCAGAAGGCAGAGAGACAGGCGGATCTCTGAGTTCGAGGCCAGTCTGGTCTACAAAGTGAGTTTCAGAACCGTCAAGGCTACACAGAGACATCCTGTATCAAAACAACAACAAAAAACCCAATCCCCCCCCAAAAAAACCCAAAAACTTAAAATAAAATAGTCAAAAGGGGTTTTTCCATAATCAGGCAAAATCAAAAGTAACCACAAAAAACACCATAAACCGACAGCTATGCTGGCAACAGCTCTTCTGTTCCCTTGCTGTCTCCTCTACATGTTTATCCTCCATTGCTGGAAGATGATCCTGAAGAATGGGGTGAAGAATTTAATAATCACTACAATCATGAGTTCTTACAATTTTTTGTTGAAGACTTAGGACAGCCTATGAAAAAGCTAACTGTATAACCTAGACAATCTATGGCATGGCAGAGAAAAGGAATTTGTTTTCAAATTCTTCCCCAACTTCATGAGCTTCACTTAGTATTTCCAGTGCAATTTCAACAAAACCAGGATGTATGTTAGAGATATGACATGCATATAATGAAAGATTTAAAAAGACTTGGGTTTCCCATGGACCTAATAATGCTCCATATTGTTAGGAGTATCTTTTTGGTTATATAGCAATAATGCACAGTAATTGCCATATGATTTTCATATAATTGCTAAAATATTTCTTCCCCATTTCTTTAGTGCAAATGTGCCTTATAAATAAAGGCCATGAACAACTTCAACAACAAGGATGAGAGGTAATTCTAGAAATGTCTTATATAAAATGCTGCCAGGGACTGGCAGATGGGTATCAATAGATTCATGAAAAAGAAAGTTAGCATGTAGGCTTTAAGTCAGACAAATCAGTTCTACTTAGTTGGTGTTACATTTGGGAAGGTTTAGGAAATGCTGCCCTGCTGAAGGAGACCCAGATATTAATCCACACACCTACAAACACCTGATTTTTGACCAAGAAGTGAAAAATATCAAATAGAAAAAAAGCATATTTAACAAATGGTGCTGGAAAAACTGAATATCAACATGTAGAAGAATGAAAATAGATCCATATCTATCACCATTCACAAAACTCAAGACCAAATGGATGAAAGACCTCAACATAAAACCAACCACACTAAATCTCTTAGAAGAGAAAGTGGGAAGTACACTTGAATGCATTGGCACAGGAGACCACTTTCTAAATCTAACCCCAGTAGCACAGACACTGAGAGAAACAATTAAAAATGGGACCTCCTGAAACTTAAAAACTTCTGTAAAGCAAAGGACATGGTCAAAAACAAAAACGACAGCCTGCAGAATGGGAAAAGATCTTCACCAACCCCACAACAAACAAAGGATTGATCTCCAAAATATACAAAGAACTCAAGAGATTGGTCATCAAAGGAATGAATCAATAAAAAAATGGAGTATAGACCTAACCAGAGAACTCTCAACAGAGGAATCTAAAATGTTTGAGAGACACTTAAGGAAATATTCAATATCCTTAGCCATCATAGAAACGCAAATCAAAACAACTCTGAGATTCCATTTTCTATCTTTAAGAATGGCCAAGATCAAAAACACTGATGACAACTTATGCTGGAGAAGATGTGGGGTATAAGAAACATTCCTGCATTGCTGGTGGTAGTACAAATTGGTACAGCCCCTTTGGATGTCAGTATGGTGATTTCTCATAAAATTAGGAAATAACCTTCCTCAAGACCCAGCAATATCACATTTGGGTATATACCCAAAGGATTCTCAATCATACCACAAGGACATGTGCTCAACTATGTTCATAGCAGCATTGTTTGTCATAGCCAGAACCTGGAAACAACCTAAATTCCCCTCAACTGAAGAATGAATAAGGAAAATGTGGTACATTTACACAATGGAGTACTACACATAAGAAAAAAACAGTGACATCTTGAAATTTGCCTTGAAAAAGGCAAATGGATGTGTCTAGAAAACATCATATTGAGTGAGGTAACCCAGATCCAAAAAGAAATTTCATATGTATTCACTCATAAGTTGCTTTTAAACATAAGCAAAGAAAACTAGCCTACAATTCACAATCCCAGAGAACCTAGACAATAATGAGGACATATACAGATCTAATCTACAGGGGAAGTAGAAAAAGACAAGATCCCCTGAGTAAATTGGGAGCATGGGGACCATGGGAGAGGGTTGAAGGGGAGGGGAGAGAAAGGAAGGACAACAGAGGAAAATGTATAGCTCCATGAAAATCAATAAAAAGGAAAGAAAAGTTTTGAATTTAAAAGACTTATTTTATTCTGTATTTATTCATCGTAATGATAAGGCAAAGTTTCCCATGTTTTGTTCTGTCACTCAGTCATACAGAACCTCAGGTGTAATATCAATGGACACTCTACTGGTGATAACTTCTCTCAGCTGAGATTTTCATAGGCACCTGTATATAATAGAAAATGACCACATTTTCCAATGTTTCTGGCAATTAAAACTGGTTACCATGATACTAATGTTCACATGATCTTCTGAGCTATGAAACTAAATGTATATAATGGTTAATTTCCATTTTCCACAAGGAGGAGATTCAAGTTCATTCCTTTGTTTAAAGGATAAACCCATTTTCTCTGTTTCCCATTTAGTTTCTATAGAAATAATGCTGCTATGTACATAGCTGAACAAATGGGCTTGTAGTATGATTGAGCAACTTTTGAGTACATGCCCAAGAGTGGTATTGCTGCTTCCTGAAGTCGGTGGATTCCTAATTTTCTGAGAATCTGCCAAACTTATTTCCAAAGTGGTTGTACAAGTTTGCATTCTCTCCATCAATGGAGGAGTGTCCCACTTACTCCACATCTTCTCCAGAATAAGCTATTGTTGGTGTTTTTGATCTCAGTCATTTTGACTGGTGTAGAATGGTATCTCAGAGTTGTTTTGATTTGCATTTCCCTGATGTCTAAGGATGGTGACCACTTCCTTATGTGTCTCTTTGTCATTTGAGATTTTCCTGTTGAGAATTCTCTGTTTAGTTATGTATCCCATTTTTTAAATTGGGTTATTTGGAATTTTGATATCTAATTTCTTGAGTTTTTTTAATATATATTTTGGAGATCAGTCCTCTGTCTGACATTGGGTTAGTGAAGATCTTTTCCCATTCAGTAGGCTGCCTTTTTTTCTTATTGACTGTGTCCTTTGCTTTACAGAAGCTTCTCAGTTTCAGGAGGTCCCATTTATTTATTGTTGCTCTCAGTGTCTGTGCTACTGGTGTTATATTTAGGAAGTAGTGTCTTGTGCCCATGCATTGAAGGCTACTTCCCACTTTCTCTCCTATCAGGTTCAATGTGGTCAGATTTATATTGAGGTCTTTAATCCATTTAGACTTGAGCTTTGTGCATGGTGATAGATATGGATCTATTTTCATTCTTCTACAGGTTGACATCCAGTTATGCCAGCATCATTTGTTGAAGATGCTTTCTTTTTTCCATTGTATAATTTTATCTTTTTTTGTAAAAATCATGTGTTCATAGGTATGTGGATTAATAGCCAGATCTTGGATTCGATTTTATTGATCAACTTGTCTGTTTTTATGCCAATACCAAGCTGTTTTCATTGCTGTAGCTCTATAATAGAGCTTGATATCAGGGATGGTGATGACTCCAGAAATTCCTTTTCTATACATATTATTGTCTCTGTGTCTTACTTAGCTTTGGCTGTCAGCATTTCAGAGCCTATATTCATTTGAAGGAACATCGATTAAGGATGTGCTCCTATCAGAATGGTTGGTTGCTTTATCTGTGAGTGATGATTGATGTAGAAAGGTCCTTCCATTGAGGGTGACTATATCCCTAAGGAAGTGAGTATGGACTGAATAAGAGGGCCAGACAAGCATGAGATAGTGACCAAGCAAGAAAGAAAGCCAGGAAACAAAGTTTTCCTTCAGTTGCTAGCTTGAGTTTCTATTTTAAGCTCCTAAAATAATGGATTATGATCTGACAGAATTATCCAAATAAACCCATTCATTACCTGGGATACTTTTGGCTAGAGGATTTATTCAAAGCAATAAAGAGTTGGTTAGAACAAAAATGTTACACCAAAAGTGAATTTCTGACAGTGCAGAACTTGGGAATGTCATTTTCTGGAAGAATGTGGAAGATACTAGGACTTTAAATGGAAAAAGCCACAGAAAGCTGTAGACAGAGCTTAAATGGATGCTCTTGAAGGACCTTGGAAATAGGAGTATTGAGATTAATGCAGACAATGGAAGTTGAAGTCATCTGATTTCAGTGGGAAATAGAGTCCATGAAAAATTAAGCTAGAGGTAATTTGTATGCTATTTTGGCCCCAAACCTTTTATACTAGGTAGTTTCAGCTGACTGTAAAGTATTGAAACAGAGGCAGGAATTTTCAAGATTTCAAGAATTAGACATCATAGTTTCTTCAGTTTTAAGAAAAACATCTTGTGTCATCTCTTTTTCATCAGGCTTGTAAATCACTTATCATGTTCACTCAAGACTGTTGATGGGAATCATTGCATGTGGATCCTATTTTGAAACATTTGGATTCGGTATTAAAGTGTGTTGTATATGTGGCAAATACATTTAGTAAAGCTTATTTCATGATGCTTATATTCCTTCTGTGACATTTGTTCATTTTCTATTGTACTTTCACTTAGTGACAGACATTTTTTCCTGATGTAATATATATAATGGAATGCCTCTCTAAGTGGTTTAAATATCGGGCAGTGTGGGATACACTTTTCTAATAAGAGTGTCTGTGAAAGGGTGGTTCATTGTTTTTCTTGCTTTGGTTTCTTATATTTTTGCAAATTCCTTTGAGATGTTGTTGGACATCCAGCCTGGCTTGCAAAAGTTGAGGCTTTATATGTGAACTAATGATCTTAAAGTGTGAGCCTCCTGAGTAGAAGTTCAAGTATAGAATAGATACCCCAAATGTGTCTAGTTTTGTAGGCACATTTTTCTTTCTCTGTTTTTTTTCCAAGACAAGATTTCTCTGTGAAACAGTCCTGCTGTCCTGGAACTCTCTGTGTAGAATAGGTTGCCTTTGAACTCACAGAGAACTTTGTTACGAGGTTCAGAACAGAAATTCTCTCAAGAAATGTAAAGTGTTTAAGGTTGAGCGATATAGTTTTTGACAATTCAACTTAGAATAAAAAGTGATTTAGGTACGACCTTTTTGATTCACCAAAATAGGATAGAGAATGGAGTATTTTTTCTGAATTTGTCAAATGTTTATTGTAATTATTGTTTATAGTTTTTCTTATATTAGCTATAACCATTTTTTATTTTAGACAAAAGAGAGGAGATGATGATATTTTGTTTCTGCTCTAAGAAATAAAGCTTACCTGAATATCAGAGGGTGGAACTAGCTACTAACTAAGCATAGAGGCCAGGTAGTGGTGGCATACACCTTTAGTCCCAGCACTTGGGAGGTGGTGCTGTGGAACAATCGTCCTGCATCCTGTAAAGATTTGTCATTTGTATTGGTTTAGTAAAATGCTGATTGCCAACAAATGGTGCCAACGTGAACAACTACATCCACATAAAACCTGAGAGAGTTTGGGAATCAATTCTAGACACAAAAGAACATGATTAAGCATGGCTTCTTGATAGCAGCATTTTATCAGGTGGGCTCTGTTTGCTATAGGCAAGCATGTCTCATTTAAAAGAGGCTTCCTGATTCAGCTTCAGCTGCAAAAAGCTTGTAACTCTTTTAAGAGGCCTTGCCACAAAACACTTAACTGATGTAATGAATAGCTGACAGCATGCTTCTTGGTGGAGGCAGGGACCTTGAAATTCCATAGACATAACATAAACATGGCTGCTGACAGTACCTCTGCCATGAAACTAGACTCTCAGAAAGTTAAGAAATGGGGTGGTTCAGCTGTCAAAGCCACAGCTTTAATCCCAGGCATATTGCATAGAAAATTAAAGACTCATGTGGTCAGACAAAGAGAGATACACAGTAACGACAAACTCAGACAAAGAAAACCTCTAAGCAGTTTACAGTATATTTAAAAATATATATTTTTCTCTTGGGTGAGAAAAGAAAAAGAACAAAATCCAGAAAGAAAGAAAGAAAGAAAGAAAGAAAGAAAGAAAGAAAGAAAGAAAGAAAGAAAGGGAGTTGTTGGGTGTCATGGCACACATCTTTAATCCCAGCAATTGGGAGGCAGAGGCAAGTGGATTTCTGTGAGTTCAAGGACAGCCTGGTCTACAGAGTGAGTTCCAAGAAAGTCAAAGATACACAGAGAAACTTTGTTTCAAAAAACAAAAAATTAAAAAGAAAAAAATAGAGTTTTAAATAAAGCCACATAAAGATGGAAAATACACAAAGAATTTGGCTACTGTATGTTATTGTGTTTTCTTTGAATTGTGTGATGGCTGAGGAAGGAGCAACAGCTGCTAAAAGACATTTGATTATAAATTCTGCTGGATTAATTTAACATATATATTTTGAAAATGACATCAAAATTTAAGACAAAAGATATGGTACATTAGAGAAGAGGTTTTGCTCTTGTTTCCACAGGAAATAAGAGGCCATGGATTCATTCTGGGTTAAGAAAAATCAGGTTTGTCCAAGGATGATCACCTGAAAAATTTCCAAAAAGAGTGGATGATCCAGATAATCCGATGTTTCAGTGGACCTCAGTTTGAGTTTCCTCTGAGATCTACATCCAGAACAGACTCAAGACTGCTGGCTGAAATGATCAAGTTTCACAGAATATTCCTGTCAGGGTTTGACCATAATCCTAAATTTTCTTTAGGTCTCCATAAGATTACCAGTGCCCCCAATCAGCAGGAAATAGCCTGGAAAACTATGCCCATATTCCCAAAAAATGGATTATGGATGTTTATTTTTTTTTTAGAGTGTTGGTTACAAGTTATTATGTGTAATGGTCAGGAAAAAAGCTAAACAAAGGAGTTTAGATTCAGAGTTTTTGTTATGAAAAAAAAAGAGGGGGGAAGTGCTGTGGGACAATGGTTGTGTACCCTGTAAAGATTTGTCAATTGTATTGGTTTAATAAAATGTTGATTAGCCAGTAGCCAGGCAGAGTGATAAAAATGGAGAATTCTGGGAAAAGGAAAGGGTCAATCTACAATCATCACCCAGGCACAGAGGGCAGAAGATGAGAGTGCCTCACTAATAAAAGCTACCAAGCCACATGGCTAACACAGACAAGAATTATGGGTTAATGTAGGATGTAAGAGTTAATAAGAAGCCTGAGCTAATAGGACAAGCAGTTTATAACTAATGTAGACCTCTGTGTATTTTTTTGGGACTAAATGGCTGTGGGACCTGATGGGACAATAACCTCTGCCAATGAGGTGGAAGAAACAAAATTGGAAAATGTAAAAGAAATGGACCTTTTTTTATATAAGTATCATATACCAAAGTTAAACCACGACCAGGTGAACAATCTAAATAAATCTATTAGTTGCGAAGAATTAGAAGCTGTTATCAAAAACCTTCCTACCAAAAAAGCCCAGGTACAGATGGTTTGGATGCAGAATTCTACCAGATCTTCCAAGAAGGCCTAATACCAATATAGAAACAGAAGAGTCATTGCCAAATTCCTTTTATGAAGCTACAGTTACCCTGATACCAAAACCAAACAAAGACTCAACCAAGAAAGAGAATTACAGGCCAATCTCACTCATGAACATCGACGCAAAGATCCTTAATAAAATACTGGCAAACCAAATCCAAGAACACATTAGAAAAATTATCCATTATGATCAAGTAGGCTTCATTCCAGAGATGCAGGGCTGGTTCAACATATGCAAATCTATCAATGTAATCCATCATATAAATAAACTGAAAGAAAAAAAACCCATATGATCATTTCATTAGATGCTAAAAAAGCATATGACAAAATTCAACATCCCTTTATAATGATAAAGGTCTTGGAGAGATTAGGGATACAAAGGTCATACCTAAATATAATAAAAGCTATTTACAGCGAGCCAACAGCTAACATCAAATTAAACGGAGAGAAACTCAAAGCTATCCCACTAAAATCAGGAACACCACAAGGCTGTCCACTCTCTTCATACCTCTTCAATATAGTGCTTGTAGTTTTAGCAATAGCAATAAGACAACATAAGGGGATCAAGGGGATTCGAATTGGAAAGGAAGAAGTTAAACTTTTGTTATTTGAAGATGATATGATAGTGTACATAAGCAACCACAAAAACTCCACCAAAGAACTCCTACAGTTGATAAACACCTTTAGTAACATGGCAGGATACAAGATCAACTCCAAAAAATCAGTTGCCCTCCTATACACAAAGTATAAGGAAGCAGAGAGGGAAATCAGAGAAGCATCACTTTTCACAATAGCCACAAATAGCATAAAATATCTTGGGGTAACTCTGACCGAGGAAGTGAAAGATCTATTTGACAAGAACTTTAAGTCTTTGAAGAAAGAAATTGAAGAGGATACCAGAAAATGGAAGGACCTCCCTTGCTCTTGGATTGGGAGGATCAACATAGTAAAAATGGCAATTCTACCAAAGGCAATTTATAGATTCAATGCAATCCCCATCAAAATCCCATCAAAATTCTTCACAGATCTTGAGAGGACAATAATCAACTTTATATGGAAAAACAAAGAAAAACCCAGGATAGCCAAAACAAGCTTATGCAATAAAGGATCATCTGGAGGCATTACCATCCCTGACTTCAAACTCTATTACAGAGCTTCAGTATTGAAAACAGCTTGGTATTGGCATAAAAACAGAGAAGTCGACCAATGGAATCGAATAGAAGACCCAGATTTTAACCCTCAATCCTATGAACACCTGATATTTGATAAAGGAGCTAAAAGTATACAATGGAAGAAAGAAAGAATCTTCAACAAATGGTGCTGGCATAACTGGATGTCAACCTGTAGAAGAATGGAAATAGATCCATATCTATCACCATGCACAAAACTCAAGTCCAAATGAATCAAAGGCCTCAATATCAGTCTGAACACACTGAACCTGATAGAAGAGAAAGTGGGAAGTACTCTACAACTTATGGGCACAGGAGATTGCTTCCTACGTATAACCACAGCAGCAGAGGCATTAAGGGCAACATTGAATAAATGAGACCTCCTAAAACTGAGAAGCTTCTGTAAAGCAAAGGACACTGTCACTAAGACAAAAAGGCAACCTACTGACTGGGAGAATATCTTCACGAACCCCACAACAGACAAAGGTCTGATCTCCAAAATATATAGAGAACTCAAGAAACTAGACTTTAAAATGCTAATTAACCCAATTAAAAAATGGGGCACTGAACTGAACAGAAAATTCTCAACAGAAGAAGTTCAAATTGCCAAAAGACATTTAAGGTCATGCTCAACCTCCTTAGTGATCAGGGAAATGCAAATCAAAACAACTTTGAGATACCATCTTACACCTGTCAGAATGGCTAAAATCAAAAACACCAATGATAGCCTTTGCTGGAGAGGTTGTGGAGTGAGGGGAACATTCATCCATAGCTGGTGGGAATGCAAACTTGTGCAACCACTTTGGAAATCAGTGTGGCAGTTTCTCAGGAAATTCGGGATCAACCTACCCCAGGACCCAGAAATACCACTCTTGAGAATATACCCAAGAGATGCCCTGTCATATTACAAAAGCATTTGTCCAACTATGTTCATAGCAGCATTATTTGTAATCGCCAGAACCTGGAAACAACCTAGATGCCCTTCAATGGAAGAATGGATGAAGAAAGTGTGGAATATATACATATTAGAGTACTACTCAGCAATAAAAAACAACGACATCTTGAATTTTCCATGCAAATGGATGGAAATAGAAAACTCTATCCTGAGTGAGGTAACCCACATCCAAAAAGATGAACATGGGATGTACTCACTCATAATTGGTTTCTAGCCATAAATAAAGGACATTGAGTCTATAATTTGTGATCCTAGAGAAGCTAAATAAGAAGGTGAGCCCAAAGAAAAACATATAGTTATCCTCCTGGATATTGGAAGTGGACAAGATTGCCGGGCAAAAATTGGTAACTTGGGGGTGGGGTGGGATGGGGGTAAGGGGAAATGGGGAGAGAAAAGTGAGAAGGGGAGGATGGGGGGAGCTTGGAGTAATGGGATGGTTGGGATAAAGGAAGGGTGCATATGGAAGCAGGGAAGTATATATCCTAATTAAGGGAGCCATCTTAGGGTTGGCAAGAGACTTGACTCTAGAGGGGCTCCCAGGTGTCCAGGGAGATGTCCCCAGTTCCTTGGGCAGCTGAAGAGAGGGAACCTGAAATGGCCCTATCCTATAGCCATACTGATCATATGGTGATATGATCTTGCATATCACCATAGAACCTTCATCTGGCGATGGGTGGAGATAGAGACAGAGACTCACATTGGAGCACCGGACTGAGCTCCCAAGGTCCAAATGAGGAGCAGAAGGAGGGAGAACATGAGCAAGGAAGTCAGGACCGTGAGGGGTGCACCCACCCACTGAGACAGTGGGGCTGATCTATTGGGAGCTCACCAAGGCCAGCTGGACTGGGAATGAAAAGCATGGGGATAAAACTGGACTCTCTGAACATGGCAGACAAAGAGGGCTGATGAGAAGCCAAGGACAATGACACTGGGTTTTGATCCTACTTCATGAACTGGCTTTGTGGGAGCCTAGCCTGTTTGGATGCTCACCTTCCTAGAGCTGGATGGAAGGGGGAAGGACCTTGTACTTCCCACAGGGCAGGGAACACTGACTGCTCTTCGGACTGGAGAAGGAGGGGGAAAGGTGTGGGGGGGAGGGGGAGAGGAGTAGGAGGAGGGGGAGAGGAGTGGGGGAGGGGGAAAATGGAAGGCGGGGAGGAGGCGGAAATTTTTTCAATAAAAAAAAAGAAAGGAGTTTAGCTATAAAACTTTGAACCCATCAAGATAGTATAGATAATAGTTTGTTGACTACAAATGGACTGGACATTGTGAATGTAATCCTAACTTGATAATTGTTCTTATTGTATATTGTTTTACTGTGTTAGAGTTACAGTCCTTTCCTTTTTATTTAGAAAAAATTGAGGAAATGTTATGGAATATTTTTTACACTGTATGAAGATGTGTAACTGTAATTGCTTTAATAAAAAGCAGAATGGCCAATAGCTAGTTGAAGAGAATAGGCAGGACTTACAGGACGAGAAAGTCAGAGAGAAGTAATAAGGAAACTAAGTACATGGATTTTGCCAGCAGACTTGGTGCAGTATGGACATGCCATACTGAGGAAAAGTAAAGATTACATAGCAAAGCATAGATTACTAGGAGTTAATAAATTTGTGTTTTAAGAGCTCATTGAGAAAAAGCTAAGCTAAGGCATGTTTTCATAATAATAATTCTCCACATTTTTACTTGTGGACTGGTGGTCCTGATAAGAAATTATTGCTATATTATGAAGTCTTTTTTTACTTAATTTCTATGCATATAGATACATAAGTAGTAAGATAACATCTGTCAAGATCATACATATCCTGGCTTAGTTTCTTTTTGTCCTTTGTCTAAAACTTTTTTGTCCTTTTTTCTTGGCTTTTGTCTCCATCAGTTTATTTTTTCACAAATATATAACCTCTCTTGATTGTTGTAGTTTTGTGCTTAATATAGAGGACAGACTATGTGAATGTGTGTAGTATTTCTTCAGAATCCTATTGATCATTCTGAGTTTTTCTGCTTTCCATATAGCTTTAGAATCAGTTTTTCTTTTATAAATTGTTAGGCATTTTCCTTGGGTGTGTTGATTTATGCTGCAAATTTTTTATGTTCAACATCATAATACTGATTCATCTTGTTCACAAGGATCATTGACCTCACATTTTATTTAGTTCTTTTATGTTTTCATAGTATGTAAAAGATTTTATTTAATTCTTTTTTATTTTCACAATATATGAAAGATATACTAATATTGTATAAATATTACTTTGGGGTCACACAGGTGGTTTAGCACATATTTTTCTTGGGGATGGCCTGTGATCAGATCCCAATGCCCAAATCAGGAGGCTCATAACTACCTGGAACTGTAGATCCAGAGGATCTAACACACTCTTCTATGTGGTGTCATAGATACATAGACGACATTCTCTTTCTGACACACAAACACATATAAAAAATGGAATATTTTAACTTGCCAAAAGCACTTATAGCTTGTAAAGGAAACAGAGCAAAATACATTGCTTTATGTGTATAATAAAAATCACACAACTTGGTAGCCTTAAAATGAGGGTTTTGCTATAAGAATGAACCTGAGAATATTGTATTTTGGAGGAAGGCAGATGATAACAGGACTGAGGATATCAAAAGCCATTGTAAACTACACAGATCTTAACAGACCATTCCAGGAAAAACTGGAATATGAGAGTGCTGAGAATAATTCAGTCAAGGTCATGTGGATTCAGTGGGAAATAAACTCCATGAAATTTAGGCTAGAGTTCATATGGTAGTTTGAATGAAAATGGTCCTCATAGAGTTATATATTTGAGTGTTTGCTCCTGATTTGTGGAACTAATTAGTAAAAATTAGGGGATACGGTATGGTAGGAGATGGTGTGTCACTGGAAATGGGCTCTCCCTTTCTGCCTGTAGAGCAGTGTGTAAACTTTCAGTTCCATGCTTGCCTACTGCTATCTTTCCTGTCATGGCAATTCCCTCTCTGCTTCCTTATCCTTAGTGTATAGGAAGGCAACTGATTTTTTGGAGTTGATCTTGTATCTTGCCCCATTACTAAAGGTGTTTATCAGCTCTAGGAGTTCTTTGGTAGAGTTTTTGGGGTCGCTTATGTATACTATCATATCATCTGCAAATATTGAAAGCTCAACTTCTTTCTTTCCAATATGAATCCCCTTGATCCCCTTATGTTGTCTTATTGCTAGAACTTCAAGCACTATATTGAAGAGGTATGGAGAGAGTGGATATCCTTGTCTTGTTTCTGATTTTAGTGGGATGGCTTTGAGTTTTTCTCCATTTAATTTAATGTTAGCTGTTAGCTTGCTGTAAATAGCTTTTATTATATTTAGGTATGACCCTTGTATCCCTAATCTCTCCAAGACCTTTATCATAAAGGGGTGTTAAATTTTGTCGAATGCTTTTCAGCATCTAATGAAATGTTCATATGGTTTTTTCTTTCAGTTTGTTTATATGGTGGATTGCATTGATAGATTTGTGTATGTTGAACTAGCCCTGCATCTCTGGAATGAAGCCTACTTGATCATAATGGATAACTTTTCTAATGTGTTCTTGGATTTGGTTTGCCAGTATTTTTGCTTCGATATTCATGAGTGAGATAGGCCTGTAATTCTTTTTCTTGGTTGGGTCTTTGGGTGGTTTTGGTATCACGGTAACTGTAGCTTCATAAAAGGAATTTGGCAATGACTCTTCTGTTTCTATATTGTGAAATACATTAAGGAGTATAGGAATTAGCTCTTCTTGGAAGTTCTGGTAGAATTCTGCATTGAAACCATCTGGTTCTGGGCTTTTTGTGGAAGGGAGGTCAAGTACCTTATAAAGGTAAACCCATCAGACTTACCCGGACTTCTCTATGGAAACCATGAAAGCCAGAAGGTCCTGGATAGAGGTACTGCAGAAACTAAGAGACCATGGATGCAAATCCAAACTACTATACCCAGCCAAGCTATTGTTCACTATCAATGGAGAAAACAAGACATTCCAAGATAATAACAAAATTAAACAATACGTAGCCACAAATACAGCCCTACAGAAAGTAATAGAACCAATATCGCAACCCAAGGAATCCAACATTGCCAATACTGCCTACAATAACTCAGGCATCTAGCGACTCTTCACCAGCACAACTTAAAGAAGGGAGACACACAAAATCTACTACCAAAACCAATAAGAATAATCGGAGTAAACAACCACTGGTCATTAATTTCACTTAATATTAATGGTCTCAATTCACCCATAAAAAGGCACAGGCTAAGGGATTGGATATGAAAACAGGATCCAACATTATGCTGTTTGCAAGAAACACATCTGAACCACAAAGACAGGCATCGACTCAGAGTAAAGGGTTGGGAAAAGGTGCTTCAAGCAAATGGTCCTAAGAAAAAAGCAGGTGTGGCCATACTAATTTCTAACAAAACTGACTTCAAACTAGAATCAATCAGAAGAGATCGAGATGGACACTTTATACTCATAACAGGAACAATTCATCAGGATGACGTCTCAATCCTGAATATCTACGCCCCTAATATAAAAGCACCCACTTATGTAAAAGAAATATTACTAGAACTCAAGGCAGACATCAAACCACACACACTAGTAGTAGGAGACTTCAACACACCTCTCTCTCCAATGTACAGGTCAATCAGACAGAAACCTAATAGAGAATTAAGAGAATTATTGGAGGTAATGAAGCAAATGGGCTTAACAGACATCTATAGAACACTCCACCCAAAAAGGAAAGAATATACCTTCTTCTCTGCAGCTCATGTAACCTTCTTGAAAATTGACCACATGCTCAGAAACAAAGGAAACCTCCACAGATACAAAAAAATATCAGTGTCCACCTGTGTCTTATCAGATCACCATGGATTAAAGTTAGAAGGCAACAACAATGCTATCCCCAGAAAGCTGACAAACTCATGGAAACTGAGCAGTCAACTACTGAACCACACCTAGGTCAAGGAAGAAATCAAGAAAGAAATTAAAGTCTTCCTTGAATTTAATGAAAATAAAGAGACAACATACTCAAACCTATGGGACATGATGAAAGCAGTGCTAAGAGGAAAGTTCATAGCACTAAATGCCCACTTAAAGAAAACGGAGAAAGCATACATTGGGGACTTAACAGCCTACCTGAAAGCTTTAGAAAAAAAAGAAGCCGACGCGCCCAGGAGGAGCAGAAGACTGGAAATAATCAAACTGAGGGCAGAAATCAACAAAATAGAAACACAGAAAACAATCCAAAGAATCAATGAAACAGAAAGTTGGTTCTTGGAGAAAATCAACAAGATCGACAAACCTCTATCCAAACTGATTAAACAAGAGAGAGAGAACACACAAATAAATAAGATCAGAAATGAAAGGGGGAACATAACCACAGACACAGAGGAAATTCAGAGAATCATTAGATCTTACTACAAAAGGCTGTATGCCACAAAACTGGAAAATGCAAAAGAAATGGACATTTTTTTGTGCTAATTTTTTGGGAGAAATTAATAGCAACTATCCCAGAAGTGGTAGACTTAACCTCATAAAGAGAACTTCTTGGATTCTTCCTAGAATTGTACATGATCCTCCAATAACTGGAGCCCGTACGTTCTATACTGATGCAAATAAATCAGGGAAAGCAGGTTACAAGTCAGATGAATTGAGTAAGGTGGAACAAAGCCCTTATAATTCTGTCCAGAAGGCAGAATTATATGCCATTCTCATGGTGCTAAGGGATTTTAAAGAACCTCTTAATATAGTTACAGATTCACAATATGCAGCAAGAGTTATCTTGCATATTGAAACTGCTGAATTTATACCAGATGACACAGAGTTGACTTCATTGTTTATCCAGGTACAAGACATAAGCAGGAACAGGCTTTGTCCTATATACATAACATACATCTGGTCCCATACAGGTCTGCCTGGTCCTCTAGCACAAGGCAACATTGAGATTGATCAATTATTGATTGGAAGCGTGTTGCAGGCCTCAGAATTTTATAAGAAGCATCATATCAATAGTAAAGGCCTAAAGAAAGAATTTTCCATTACATTGCAACAAGCTAAGGACATTATAAAGATATGTCCTACTTCTTCTTTCTATAATCAAACACCGTTGCCTGCAGGCTATTTCTCCCACTTGAAGGAGATTCCACTCTTTGGTGATGAATAGGAATCTTATTTCCTAATCACCTAGACTGCCTTGGACAGAAAACATAGTCAAAACCAGAAAACAGGGGCTGAAGAAATAGCTCAGCAGTTTGAAGTACTGAAGAGTCTTGCAGAGCATTCAGGATGCATTCCAGTATACACACGGTGGTTCATCTATCTGTCAGTTCATTTCCAGGAGATTTTGATACTTTCTTTCTGCCTCCCTCACCACTACTGTGGGAGCACATTTTTCTCCTTCAGCCAAAAGCCTTTAAGATACCATCCCACTTGGGCATAGTCTCCTATACTGTAAAAGCAGCTGTAAATGTGTGCCCACTCTCTTGCTTCCAGCTCCCGCTTCCGGCTGCTAGACTCTGTTCCTGTTTACACATAGGACTGTTGTCTAAGACAGTGATCTGTAAGTTTTCCCCTTAAATAAATAACCCTTTTGTTATTTATAATTCTGAACTGGTGTGGGATTGTTTTGTGTCTTATGTCACCATCTGGCACCCAACGTTTGGTTTTAGAACAGTTCCACCAGCTCTGCTACCCACTGCCAGCTTGAAGTACACCCAGCTAGGCATGTCAGCTGGCCATGGCCTGTGCATGGAGCCAGCAGTTCATTTGGATATAGAATTCTCATGAAGTGGCAGCTTTCTTGCTGTAGATCAGCCGGAGTTCTTTATATTATCTCATTACTTGCCTCAGAGTAGCTTCCAGTCCCCACATGCTAGCTCCAGTGTCTGCATCCCACCATACACACACACCATGCAGATATTCAGATGGGATGCGGGATTTCCTAGGTGCCTGCTGTTATCTTGTTATCCCAGTGCTCCTGTGGCTGCTGACTGATCAGTGCTCACCACAGTACACCCGGTCTGTAATTTCTATTAATAACTATCTTTTGATCTAAGCATATATTTCAGCATTTCACACTAAAACTAGATTCGACTGTGTTACCAGGCTCAGCTGGGTTAGTTTCGTATGTGGCAGGTGCCACCTACTGGCAGGTAACAGTTATTGCACCTAATCCAGCTAATTAAACGACAGGTAAGATTTATTTATTTTAATTTTTTTTTCGAGACGGGGTTTCTCGGTGGCTTTGGAGCCTGTCCTGGAACTAGCTCTTGTAGACCAGGCTGGTCTCAAACTCACAGAGATCCGCCTGCCTCTGCCTCCTGAGTGCTGGGATTAAAGGCTTGCGACACCACCGCACGGCTTTATTTTAATTTTTCAAAACATGGTTTCTCCATAGCTTTTGGTTCCTGTCCTAGAACTAGCTCTTGTAGACCAGGCTGGCCTCGAACTCACAGAGATCTGCCTGTCTCTGCCTCCCAAGTGCTGGGATTAAAGGCATGCACCACCATCGCCTGGCCACAGGTAAGATTTAATATCCTAAATATAGATCATAAATTGCTAATTTAAAAGGGCAATATGTCAGACAACCTAACTGTCCAAGGTTTCAATAGCCTCTTTACTTACACCATGTTCAAGGCTTTACAAGACTTATATGATGTCCCTTCTATATCACTATTTTTGATTCTGGGGATTACTCTTGTCCTCAATATTTTTTTTTAAAGATATGGTTTGACAATAGTGATAAGAATGAGGTATTCCTAGGAATGGTACAGTCTTTATAGACTGAATCCACACTTTTAAGAAAGAGTTTGGAAATCTGAAGAAGTATATGACTAATTTAACTAACAAAACTCAGTCAACTGAGATACTTTTGGAAATAGTACATACTGATACCAAGCTTCTTGAAAAAGAGGTTGGAAATCTGAAGGAGGATACAAACAATTTAATTAACAAAACTTGGTCAACTGAGGTACTTTTGGAAATGGTACATACTGATAGTAATTTATTTAAAGAAAGATTCAGCACTTTGGAGAAGGAAATGGCCAATTTGGCACATAAAACCCAATCAATGACAGTGGGTGTTGAAACATTATTTGAGAGAATTCACACTGTTGAATGTATTTATCCGACTCTGTCAAAGGGATATGACAGATTGACTGATAGAATGTCTCTCCAGGAAGGTAATATGCATGCTATAAAGATTATGTCCAAGGATGAGACATTATCTCTACCGGACAGACTTCATACCTTGGAATCCTCAATGAGGACATTAGAGCAGAACACTAGATAAGAGATCCAAACATTACAAAAGATTTGAAAAGATTGAGGAAATTATCAAATTTGATGACCAGGAACAAAAGGTAAAAAGGCAAAATTTAACCTCATTGGTATATAAAAATCTCTGGGATGGCTTCCCCAGAGTTCTAGTAATAACATCAGAAAAAGTATCTGGCCCCAAGCACCTTGAATTTGTCAAAGAATGTACATAAGAGCCCATATGTAGGGGCTGGAGAGATGGCTCAGTGGTTAAGAACATTGCCTGCTCTTCCAAAGGTCCTGAGTTCAATTCTCAGCAACCACATGGTGGCTCACAACAACCTGTAATGAGGTCTGGTGCCCTCTTCTGGCTAGCTGTATACATAATAAATAAATATTCTTTAAAAAAAGATCCTATATGTATGACCGATCTGAAGGAAATTAAACAAGCAATTGTAGCTTATGGACTACATTTGTCCTTTGTTAGGGAAATGGTCAAAATATGGACTTTTCAGTAGCAAAGCAATGGCTCAAGATTGGACTCGGTTAATCTCAGCTGTTCAAGAAGGTGGACCACAACTACTTTGGAGGTGCTTTTTTAAAGAGGAGGTGAGAATTTTAGAGTAAAAAGAAAAAGAAAAAAAAAACTTGAGATTTCCCTAGATCAAATTCTAGGTGAAGGACTTTACTCTGATCGTCAGGATCAAGCTCTTTATGATGACCACACCTTGTCCCTATGTAGCACAGCAGCTTTAAAGGCTTGGGACAGGAGTCAGGAACCAGAAAAGATAGTTGAATCATATCTTAGGGTTAAACAGGGTTAGAGAGAACCATTTAGTGACTTTGTAAGGACTAACTAGGGTTGTACGAATAGGGGTAACTGACCCAGAAGCTAGACGTATAATGATGAATCTTTGGCCTATGAGAATGCCAACGTAGAGTGATAAAAGGATCTTTGGGCCTTTAAATATCAGATCAGCACCCATGGATGAATGGGTCTTGCATACAATGAATGTCAAGACACTTGACTATGGTACTGAAGCTTGGTTAGGAGAAGCAATTTCCAATGGTAAGACATCAAAATACTAAATGCTTTAATTGTGGTAGAACGGGACATCTGAGAAGGGATTGTAGACAATGGATTCCTAGAAATAATGTCTCCTCTGGGAATGTCAGAAATAGGAGGACTCAGCCTTCATGTATATGTAGCAGGCAAGGCAAAGGCTGACATTGGACCAATGAATGTTGGTCAGTGATAGAGAGGACAACCCGATACCATCAGAAAAATGTCACGGGGGGGGGGCTTCTCGCAAGCCCCCATGGCGAATGTGATCCAGTCATTCCCAGTTATTGTGGAGGATGTGTCTCGCGAGGAAAATTTAAAAATCCAATGCCTGCTGTAAAAAGTGACACTGGTCTGAATGATGGGTTAAATGTGGAGGATGAGTAAAAATCTCAAGTAGGACAGAGAAAACATATATTCTTACAGACTTCTATAAATGATCAAAGACCAAAGCTAAGAGTTTGTATAAATGGCATTTTTATTGAAGGCTTATTAAACATGGGTGCGGATGGATCATTACTCCAGAATCTTGGCATCCAAATTGGCCTCTTCAGGAGGTAAGATATTCAGTTCTTGGGAGTTGGAACCTATCTCAGCTAAAATAAAGCACGAGATGGGTTGAATGCATATGGCCAGAAGGGCAAATAGAAAGACTAAGGGCATATGTAGCCAATAGTGCAGTGAACTTGTAGGGTCATGACCTATTGCAGCAATGGAATACACAGTTTAACTCTCCTGCAGCCCCTAAAACTTATGTTTCTGAGGAAAATATTAGAAGATATTATAGACAATGGACACCAGCCATTCAGGATGTACAAGAACACAAGGCAATTGATAAATCTTCAGAGGTACCAACAGCCCTGCATTTAAAATGGTTAACTGAGAAACCAATATGGGTTAAGCAGTGGCCTCTAGCTGAGGAAAAATTGCAGGCTTTAAAACAGCTGGTACAAGTGTGACTAGATGCTCTAAATATAGAAGAATCTACCAGCCCTTGGAATTTTCCTGTATTTGTTGTTATAAAAGAAATCTGGAAAAAAGACAATGGTGACAGATCTAAGCGCTATCAACAAAATTATTCAACCCATGGGCCCTTTACAATCTGGAATTCCTTTGCCTTCTCTGGTACTAAAGGGATGGCCTCTCATAGTTATTGATTTAAAGGATTGTTTCTTCACTATACCTTTACAAGAAAAGGATAGAGAAAAATTTGTCTTCACAGTACCTACTTATAATAATTCTCAGCCTACTAGGAAATATAAATGGACCATCCTCCCACAGGAAATGCTCAATAGCCCCACCAATGGGGCCAATAGTTTGTCAGCCAGCCATTGGAAATGATACATAAGCAATTTCCTAAGTCTACCATTAAGTGGATGATATTTTGTTATCTCTTTCAAATACAGATACTTTAGAAAGGATGTTTGAGGAAGTAAAGAAAGTCTTGCCTCAATGGGGATTACAAATTGCTTCTGAAAAGATTCAAAAAGGAGATTCTGTTACTTACCTAGGTTACAGAATAGGTTTACAAAAAGTTAGAACACAAAAGTCACAAATTAGGAGAGACCGCATATGGACTCTTAATGACTTTCAAAGATTATTAGGAGACATTTCCAGTCTACAACCAGCTGTTGGGATAACACCTGATCTAAAAATTCATTTAAACAAAACTTTAGATGGTAACAAAGACTTGAAGTGTCCCTGAGATTTAACAGCTGAAGCAGAAAAGGAATTGATGATTGTTGAGGAGAAATTACGGGAGGTACATGTGGATAAGGTGAATTCAAATCTTAATTGTATTCTAGTCATATTGCCTTCTGGAATTTCTCCTACAGAAATTTTAATGCAGAGGGATGATATTATCATAGAATGGAACTTTTTACCGCATAAACCAAGTGAAAAATTAAAAACTTATATGGGAAAGGTCTCTGAATTAATTATAAAAGGTAAATTGAGACTTCGTCAATTAGCAGGTATAGACTCAACAGAGATTATTAGTGCCTTCTACTGCTGAAGAAATAAAAAAGTTATAGGAAGACAATGAACCCTGGCAAAGGGCTTGTGCTAATTTTGGGAGAGAAATTAGTAGCAATTATCCCAAAAGTGATAGACTTAACCTTATAAAGAGAACTTCTAAGATTCTTCCCCAAATTGTACATGATGCACCAATAACTAGAGCCTGTGCATTTTCACTGATGCAAATAAATCAGGGAAGGCTGGTTACAAACCAGAAGAATTAAGTAAGGTGGAACAAAGCCTTTATAATTCTGTCCAGAAGGCAGAATTATATGCTATTCTTATAGTGCTAAGGGATTTTAATGAACCTCTTAATATAGTTACTGATTTACAATATATAGAAAGAGTTGTCTTGCACATTGAAACTGATTAATTTATATCAGATGAAATGGAATTGACTTCATTATTCATCCAGGTGCAAGACATAATCAGGAATAGGCTTTGTCCTATATACATAACACACATCCAATCCCATACAGGTCTGCCAGGTCCTTTAGCACAAGATAATGCAGAAATTGATCAATTATTGATTGGAAGTGTATTGCAGGCCTCTGAATTTTAATAAAAAACACCATGTCAACGGCAAATGTTTAAAGAAAGGGTTTTCTATTACATGGCAACAAGCCAAGGAGATTATAAAGAGGTGTCCTATTTGGTCTTTCTATAATCAAGCACCATTGCCTGCAGGGAGTAACCCAAAAGGTATTCAAAGGGAATGAGATCTGGCAGATGGATATGTTCCACTTTATGAAATTTGATAAATTAAAATATGTACACCACACCATAGACACATACTCAGGTTTTCAATGGGGAACTTCCTTGAGCTCAGAAATGACTGATTCAATAATCACACAATTATTGGAAGTATGGCCATCATGGGTATACTTGCACAAATAAAGACAGACAATGGTCTGGCATAGGAAAATGAAGTAATTTTTTTTCCTTTGCTTATTATAATATAAAGCACATTACAGGTATACCAAATAATCCTGTAGGTCAGGCAGTTATAGAAGGGTCAAATCATACTATAAAGGACAAACAGAAAGAACAAACAGGAAGGGACTGAAAATACCCCCAGAAATAGATTTCATAATGCTTTATTAACCTTGAATTTTCTTAACGCTAACGAGAAAGGAACAACAGCAGCAGAGAGGCATTGGATAATGCAAAAAAAAAAAACTTCTGAATTGAATCAAGCAGTATATTTCAAGGATGTGTTAACCTCACAATGGAAACCAGGAGATGTACTGCATTCGGGAAGGGATTTCACTGGTGTGGGACAATTCTATATTCTGTCAATTATGTTTTAAATAAATGCTGATTGGCCAGTAGCCAGGCAGAAAGTATAGGTGGGACAACCAGACAGGAAGTAGAGGCGGGTAAAGGAGAATTCAGGGAAGGAGGAAGCCCATTTTTCTGTAGTCCTGTCCAGACATCAAAGAAACAGGATGCGACCTACCCTGCTAAAAAAGGTACTGAGCCATGTGGCTAACATAGATAAGAATAATGGGTTAATATAAGTTATATTAGCTAATACAAAGCCTGAGCTAATGGGCCAATAAGTTTTATAACTTATGGAGACCTCTGTGTGATTTTCTTTGTGGCTTACTGTCTGTGGAAACTGGGAAGGACAGAAACCCCAACAAGCAGCCCCTCATGTTACATTTCCCTCTTGTTTCCACAGGAGAAGAAAAATTATGTATACCATCAAAATTAATAAAGACTCACTTGAAAAAGAAGAAAACTCTTGAGAGAAATGACAGCTCAGCTCATCCACAACAGTGACAACCATACTGGTGGTGAGAAAAACTCGTAACTGTTAGGGCAGGGTTCTGCTCTTATCTTTGCAGAAAACATCAAAAATTCAAGACACCCTGGATGTTTGAATGCTGATAGAAGGAAAAATAACTATCCACTAAGGAGCATCTAGAAAACAGAATATGGATTATGAATCCAGGTACTGGTTAGACTTACATTCACACACACACACACACACAAACACACACACACACACTCAGCTGGCTTTGGAGTTAGACAATGGCTCTCTACTTCTCTAAATCCAAGCATGCTGTTAAAAGAAACCTTCAGAGTTTCTGCTTCATATTGGGAGTCCATCTGGTATTAGACAGAAGGAAGACTTTAGGAAAAATTTTACTTTTTCCATGCCTATTTTGTCTATATCATATTCTTCACTGAATGTATGTTTATATGAATGATGTTAAAGTTTTCCACAATCAACAATAGATTTTCCTACAGATTCTTTTCTTGCAGTAATCTCTTGAAATTTCAAGGAAGAAGGGGCCCCCCAACAACAACTCCAGATAGTTCAGATGACATAATGATGCTGACAGCGTTACGTAAGACCACTCTTTTTGGTTACCAGCTGCTGAAATGGTGTACCTTCTCATGGCATTCTGGCCAGAACTCCAAATAAGAACTTTAAAAAAAATTATTGACTGCTCAGAAATTGTTTGCAACTATACTAGACAGTGACTTTGAAACTTAATCATCACTTTACTTTCGCAGGATACCATTAAGAGACCATCAACCCTATGACAGCGGGAAGCAATTTTAGAAGATGACATCCCCTACCCTAAAAAAGTTTGTCCATAGGGTTGAGAACACTGTTTAGGGGTTGTTGATTATCACTTGTACTAGATGGAGGGTTGGGGTGAAAACTATGTTTGTTAAAAAAAAAAAGAGGGGGATAGTAATAAAGGGTAATAAAATGAATACTTATGAGCTATTATTTATGGGTAATTTACATTGGTATAGTTTTTTATATTGCTACAAGTTCAAATTATATTTGTTATTTTTGTTTATATTATTTGTACACCTATACAAAGTTATTCTGTCAGATTGTATATATGCATGTTTTTTATCTCTGTTTAGGAATTTTGTATATTGATACAACTTTTAGGATATATTTTAATATTGTATTATAACTCCTACCTCTGATCAAGATACTTATAGAACTGGGTACACAGACAAACTTACAGGCAAAATGCCCAATGACTAAAACCAATGGTTGTGTGTGTGTGTGTTTAGAGAGACAACTCTCAGAATAAAACACATTTCTCATTTTTCTAGCCAGGCACGGTTGATGGGGGAGTGTCATATATCAATCTGTTGATTTCATTGGTTAAGCAATAAAGAAACTGCTAGGCCCATTTCTATCTAGCCTCTTCTAGGCTAATTCTCACATATTAATTTAGCCCATTTCTAATCATCTGTGTAGCGCCCCTAGGTGCGCTTACCGGGAAGATTCTAGCCTATGTCCATCCTGGGTCGGAGCTTCATAGCGTGCATCTTCCCTGGAGCGGGCAGCATGGTGTCTCTCTGAAGGCGTCTGCTCTGGAGAGGAGAGCTGTCGAGTCTGCCCGGGAGCTGGGCATGGCGTCTCTGCTGAGGTGTCTGCTCCGGAGAGCAGAGCTGTGGAGTCTGACCTCACTTCCTTTTCCTCCCGGCATTCTGTTCTGTTTACTCCTCCCACCTATCTCCTAACCAATGAGAGCCAAGCAGCTTCTTTTTATTTAAACAATGACCTTCCTCCATCACACGGTGATGCATGCCTTAAATCACAGCACTCAGGATGCAGAAGCAGAAAGATCATTGTCAGTGTAGGAAAGGTTGTACAACATCAATACACACACACACACAAAACAACAGAGAAAAAGGACCATTGGAAAAATGGGACAACACCTCTTGAAGTCTTTTTTATTCTCAGCCACTGGTTTCCATATAATCCATCATTTTCAAAAACAAACATTGTTTAGCATGTTAGCTCACTCCACAATCCTAGTACCTGGGAAACAGAGGCAGACTAATCACCATGAACTCAAGGTCAGACTGGTCTAAATAGTCATTTCCATAGTAAAAGCAATCTCAAAACACAAAGACTAAAAGAGGAACACAATTTTGACTTGTGTCTTAGGCAATGTTCTATTGCTGTGCAGAACCATGAACATGAACACAGAAATTCTTGGTGGTTTTTTTTTTTTTTTTTTTTTTTTTTTTTTTTTTTTTTGCTTTTTTGAGACAGGGTTTCTCTGTGGCTTTGGAGCCTGTCCTGGAAGACCAGGCCGAACTCACAGAGATCCACCTGCCTCTTCCTCCCTAGTGCTGGGATTAAAGGTGTGCACCACTCTGGCCCTGATCTTGGCGTTATCAGCACCACGCTCTAACCAACTGAGTTAAAAGAAACTATTTAACTGGGCAATTCTTACATTTTTTTTGGAGGTTTAGTCCATTATTATTGTCTTAGTTGATACTTCTTCTTTATAATATAAAAGAGGGGGATGATGGGGAATCTCTGTCAGCCAATGAACTTTAAGAGGTGAGACCAGGTTAGGGTGTGACCTTTTGGATACTCAGAGAAAAGCACAGGGCTATCAAAGGTCTCTCTCTCTCTGTGGTTCCCCTGCTACACAGCTGAGCTTGGACTTCTCCTTACTCTTCTGTTAGTTTGCCCCTTATATTAAAGAAAATTATAATTGATTTTGTCTTGGAGTTAGCCTGTATTTTACAACTCACGTTAATTCAACAGGGGAGATATTGGTCAGAGGTAGCAGTCAAAATGGCCTGGTGGCTTTTTCCAAGCTCAGCAACATGAAGAGCTCTCTACCTGCCCTTGACATCTGGACTCTTGTCTCTATACCCAGATGCCTGATTTATCTCAAGAATTACCCTTGACACAGTTCACTGCAAATGCTCCTTCCTTCCTGCCCACATAGTAATTAGGCAAATGTTCTAGCCATCTTGATAGGGCGATGCTTACTGCTATACAATAGGAGTGTGCCATTTAGTCCAATTTAGGATTTGTCCCTAGGCTTCACAAGCCTGTGTAATACTCTGGAATGAAATTGAGTTGTGTCTCTGAAGTTAGCTCCTGGAGGGCTACTGTCCAAGTATCTCTGTCACAACTTTTGCTCCTTTGACCCTGTGGATTGAAGGCTAAAGATAAGGGGAAACCTCATCCTAGTGCCATGAACACGGACTTCTGGAATCCTCAGGAAATGGTGAGCACAGCGGCTCTCCAAAATGTGGCACTTTTGGCCTGGCTGTCCCTCAGAAGACAGGCAATTATTCTATCTTCCTCTCTCCTTTCTATAATGGAAAATTCTGCTTCTCACCAGGTACTCTCTATGTTTGCTCATAGAGGGCACAGCCTGTCTCACCACTGTATATGCATGCAGGACGTGTAGTGGATGAGACTGCCACTTCTAACACCCGAGAGCAGCGAAGCAGTAGACCATATCCCAACATCTGCTTCCAGGCAACCTGTCTACTGCAGAGTAAAGCCTTTGTCTCTACCGCAGTACCCCCTCCCATCCACCGCCAGACAGATCCCGTGACAGATCCTGTGAGGGCGGAAGTAGGGGTGGGTTCTGACCAGTCCACCCAAAGGATTCATCTCTGCTGAACATATCTGCCTATGCCAGTGGCCCTGGAGAATCCTTCCCACTTCTCACAAATCCCAACCCCTCCACCTCTGCATCATTTCCCTCCCTGTGTCCTGCTGCTACCCCCCCCCCTCCAAGGGTGGCAGGCACTCCAGTGTTGGGTAAAGGATGGTGGTCAGGGAGCATGTGAACCTGGCCAGGGGTGGATTCTGCAGGGAACCGCATCCTGTTCAGCAACCTGCCACCTGGCACACTTTAACCATGGCAGTACGCTGCAAAGGATTCCAGGACAGCTGGGAACACCCAGCAGGGAAGGAGACTGGGACGGGGGCAACTGCACCTGTGGGGTGAAAACACTCTGCCCCAGATGTTACAGCTCCCTGGCCACAGTGCTTGCTAAAGCTTGTGCCACATATCCGCTGCCATGCTCTCCTCTCCTAGGAGCTACAATCCTGTTTGCAGAAGACTAAAAGACCCTCTAAAAATCTTTTCTCTATGCCTTAAAATTATTAAAATTATTCTAACTCTTCTCTCAACATTTATAAGTTGCCCATTAGGCAAGATTCAAAATCTATAAAATTTATAACAAAATGTCTCTCCCAACAAAGTTTTTGTCTATTTCTCGAGCAAACTGTGTCATTAGAAAGCTAAATGCTATTTAAATATGGCATGAAGAAATAAATGGGTTGGTATCTTTGCCTTTGGCGCCTTTGTCACTGCAGTCACTATGGGGTACCTTATGGACGCACCTCAGAATATGCCTCTGAAATCTCTAGTCATTGGATTCGGGTTTTTGGTGTAGATAACATTAAAGATTCTTCTTCCTGTTCAATTTTATTAAAAAGCTGTTTCTAAAGTTGGGGTCTGGCTCTCTCCTCTAGATTAAAACATGTTTAAAAGTTTCCTCTGTGCCCTGTGTCAGGTTGATTCTACTGGTACAGAGAGCAAAGTTGAACAGCCAAAAAAAAAAAAAAAAAAGACAGACATGGTTATGTAAACATTCTACACCTCAAGATTTATAAATTAATTGGATTGGGTTTGGTTGACAATCTATTAAATATAGACAAAAGGTCAACTTAAAACTAGTAACATAGCAACATGTGGTCTGTTGCCATCCTTGCTAGGGTTGGAGAAGACGGATGTGACTTCACCACCATATAATTAAAGGTAGCCACACGCAGTGTGCTTACGAAGGAGACAATAGGTCTCCAATATATTTTATATTAAGATGGATTTTTGTGTAATAATTCCTGTCTTGTTCTTAAACCAAGGTTTATAAATTAATCCTAGATATTAAACATTAAATAATCTATACTATTAGAGCTTGCTTTTTACCTCATGTGGATTATGGTTGTGCCCTGTTTTTTCTGACTTGAAGTAAAGAAAGGGTACCTTGTTTTTTGAGAGATCATAAATCTTTTTAAGAAGAAATTTTACATTTAAATTACAAAATACTCAATATATATTAAATACTACATATAAATGCTAAAATAATTAAATACTAAATATAAATACTATATATATGCTAAAAATAACTTTTGGATATATTTAGTATTTTTAAGGCTATAAAACATCTTAAGTCCATAAAAAGTTTTATTACAATATAATCTTTGTAAATAGGTAGATTTAACAATAAACAACCATTTTTTTTTTTAAATCAAGGTCTCAGCTAACTTCTTAGTTCTCCTCATGTATAGTTTAGGCCACATGACTCATTTTCCTCATGCTACTACTAGGTCTAGATAGTTTTCCTTGTTACCAGACTCAGAAAGATAAACTCACAAGACACACTTCTGTTGCACAAGTTCTAATTAGTATTGATAATCAAAACCCAGAGCTAGATATTGGGGCCAATGCTGAGAGATCTGAGAAAGAGAGGAAACAGCCACAGCCAACTCTTACCTTGCTAACTCTTCAGTTGAAAAGAGAGTGAGTTCCTATCTCCTCCTGATTATACTCATCTCTCCACCCAGTCACATCACTAGTAGCTAGCTCTGCCCTGAGATTCAGGCAAGCTTTATTTGTAGAGTACAAATAAGATATCACATAGTTCTTTTTTTTGTCTAAAATAAAAAGGGTTATAACTAATATAAGAAAAACTATATACAATAAGCACAACTGTATAAGGCAACAAATACATCAAAAATTTATAGTCCATTAGCAATTAACAAATTCAGAGAAAATACTTCATATCTATCCTACTGTGATAAGTCCAAAAGGTTGTACCTAGTTCATTTTCTATTCTAACTTGTATTACCAAAGCTATCTTTTTTTTTTTTTTTTTTGGTTTTTAAGACAGAGTTTCAGGGGCTGGAGAGATGGCTCAGCAGTTAAGAGCATTGCCTGCTCTTCCAAAGGTCCTGAGTTCAATTCCCGGCAACCACATGGTGGCTCACAACCATCTGTAATGAGGTCTGGTGCCCTCTTCTGGCCTGCAGGCATACACACAGACAGAACATTGTATACATAATAAATAAATAAATATTTTTAAGAAAAGATAGAGTTTCTCTGTGTAGCTTTAAGCTTGTACTACCTAAGGGGACCATTTTCTTTCAAATCACCGCAATTGCCATATAAAAGGGCCAAAAAAAAAAATCCCCACGAGATTTTCTTCCAGTTGCAACACATCTGTCATGGCATGGAAACCCATAAACATATTACACACACACACATACACAATGGTAATCTTTTTTAAAAAGGAAATCTCATTGCTTTTAGATTATCTAGAATTTCTAGATAATTCCCTTAGAAGGCAAAACTTCAAGATGGAATGCCACATAAAAACTGAATCATAAATAAGGAGGAATGTCAAATTATATATATATATATATATATATATATATATATATATATATATATATATATCCATAGTACACCAAACTGTTATACAATGTACAATTGGTTGCTGATTATTCTACATTATTATATCACAATGCTATATGAAAATGCTGTTTAGGGTACACAGATAATATATTCAATGGTTCTTATATCCTCTTCTATTAAGCATTTTAACATTAACATTTTTAAAATGTATTGACAAAACTGTAGACATTGGGAGTGTATCTTCTATCCTTGAATTTGTACTCAGGAGGCTGACACATGAAAATCATGAGTTCAAATGCAGCCTTGACTATTTAGTGACGCCCAGGCCTGGCTGGAACACAAACAACATCTAAAGGAAATTTGTGAAAACATAAAAAAAGAATAGTAAAAACCCACCACCTTTTCAAATGTATGATCACATACTGTCTGATATTTAAATAAACAATGAGCCACTTAGATGATGGGCACCCCATTCTATACATTTCAGCAGAATAAAATTATCACCAACTGAAAGCATAACAGAAAAACAGAAATCAGAGAATATATGAACTACCAAATAAACTTCTATAAATAGATTTGCCTCATATACAGAACACTTCAATACCAATTACAAATGCAAAATACAAGCAACACTGTGATCTCCACCATCAGACTTGAGTGAATATGGTAATGTATTTGCTTAAAGAATACAATAAATTTTTTTTCTTGAAATTAGAGATAACTGTGATGCTTAAAGTCATTATTATACTGAATTATTGTACATGAATAGGGCTAGTCTCATGTATGAGTTCTTCCCTCTTTCCTAATGTCAAGACTATATATAAAGGTTGTAAAATATTTATAGGGTTAGAGACAACCGAGTAGTTAAGACAAGTTTGTACCCAGGAACCAGGTGATTTTTTTTTTGACAACTTCCTATATATTTCCTGCTAGAAATGTAGAAAGACCACAGGGTCTCACTGTTAATAAGAGGGTGGCTCCACGAGCGCAAAGAAGTCTAATTGGGTAAGATCAAACCAAATTAAAATGCCTATCATTTTCTTAAGTATGACGCTTTTGGGTGGCCGAGCGCATGGCGGGAAGACAGGAAAGCAGGGAGCACATGCAAACCCAGAACCATGTGTTCCTCCTCTGGGAGCCCACTTAAATACCCGGTGGGAGTGGCAAATGCTGGGACTGGGAGTCCAGACCAATGCAACTTTCAGGCCAGGGGGGCTGGGATGGATGTCAGGGAGGGGCTGGGGCTATGCTCCATACTTAACACTAATCTTCTTGGGAACCATCAAGCACATGGATGTACCCAAAGACACACTGACATCATATAATAAAAATTAGAACAAATTGTTAAAAAACATTTTCATTCATAACTATTTTTCTATGTAAACATTCATTCCTGTAACCCAGATGTTGAGGCGTTGAAATGCTTACATAAAGTTTTTTTTATTTTTACTTGGTTCATCTGATAGAAAGCAAGCATGTAGGCTTTAAAATCAGAGAATACTTCTCAGTTGTTGGTATCATTTGGAATGTTTATAGAATGCCAGTCTGTAGAGGAAATATTTCACTGGTGGTAGAATTTGAGATTTTTAAATCCTCACATCAGTTGAACTTTCTGCTCCATGCTTCAGGTTAAAAATATGAGCTCTTAGCTTCCTGCTTTCGCTGTCATGGTTGGCACAAGTTGTCTCTCATGATAATCTTGTATCCCACTAGAACCATGTGCCAAACTAACATTTTATAAGTTTCCTTAGATGTTGTGTTTCATCACAGCAATAGAAAAGGCCTTACCACACATTCATAGTTTTATACTTGGATGAGTTATTTCATGTAATTGAAAAGTGTGATATTCAAAGTTTACCTTTGTCCAAATTAACAGTCCATGAAAGACAAATAAAATTTATTTTTCTCCAGAAAAATATTTTTTGTAATAAAATGTAAATTTGTTGGTTAAAGACTTTAACAAATCTCTTATATTCATGGATTCTCCCTCAGTATGAGGTCTTTAAAATCCTCAAATTCTACTGTGATATACAAAGGCTTTAACTATTAACACACTGTAAGATTTAATTTTGGATAAATTCTTTTAGGGTCAAAGACTAAGGTAATGGGTAATCACAACACTGCTTACTTACATAGGGTTACTCTCCATTATGAATTCTTTCATGACTTTGAGGATAATTGTGACATGCAAAGGTTTTTATTACATTGCTTACATTTATAGGGTTTCTCCAATATGAGATTTTTTTTTAAATTTAACAATTTCTTTATTGAATCCTTGGGAATTTCTCATCATACATCCCCAATTCTGCTCACCTTCCAGTCCAGTTGTAGCTTCACCTTATCCCTGCACAATCCTCCCACCAAAAGAAAATTAAACAATCAAACCAAAACAAAACAGGTAAGCAAAAAACAACAAAACAAAAATACCTCTTTGCTCCTTCATTTTTTCCACCTTTCCAACACCTCATTTGTCTTGGTGGTGTTTGGAGCCTTGGTGTTTCAAAGTATACCCTTTTGTCCAATCAGGTTTACTTGCAAATATTCATTGCAATGGGTCATTGGTTTTGTTCAAGGCCTCTGGGTTCTGGTATATCATCATCATTGAATCTTCACCAAAACTCCTCTTGGATATCCTACAGTTATCCCAAGTCATGGAGATCCTGAGGTATTGCTCCACAGGACCAGTCCCTTCATTAGTTCCAGTAGGTCCTAAATAGGGTAGATATTAGAGTGGGCCAACTCCAGGCCCAGCTGTGTCTGAGTAGTAGTTGAACTGGTCAGTCCAGGCAACTGGGGCTTCCTCCCTTAGGCAAGGGGTGGGTGGAACCAGCTCCCTTATGGCCAAGTTATCAGGGTAAATCCTCTTTCACCAATGGTGAGGGGTGGGGCCATCTCCCCAGAGTGCAGGTATAGGGGTAGTTCTCTTGTAATGTCCAATGAGAGACAGGACCTTCCTGGGGCAAGCCAAGTAAGTGTAGGGATGGCTCAGCATGGCCCTCTGATTTCATGACACAGTTCCTATCATCCCTTGAGATGACATGGGACAATCAACACAGAGCCCTGCTGCAGCAGGACCACAGATATTGCCCCCAGCAGGGGCTTGAGCCTAAATGACATCCTGGCTCTGGGCAGAAGCAGAGGCCACTCAAGCAAGTATGGCTCTGGTCGCGGCATGGCGACCAGACACCAGAGTCACAGATTTTGGCTTTATCCCCAGGTTTCCAAGTTGTTGGTGGCAACATAGGCCTGGGACTTTAACACAGACTCCAGCTGGGGTAGAACCACAAACCCACATATAGTCCGCAGTAGCAGCCAGGTCTGGATGTCACTATTGTTCCAGGTGGCAGTGCCACTCAGATTGGTACTTGGCACTGGGATCCTAACATAACAGATCTTTGGCATTCATATGGTCTTCCATGGTAACAGGAACCTCGGACATCAACACAGACTGTTGCTGCCGTAGGGCTGCAAATCCAGACAAGGTCCTTAGCTTCAGCTCTGGCCCAGATATCACCTGGCATTGGGTAACAGCATGAGCTGCTCAGATCTGCATGGCCCCAGCTTCAACATGAACTTAGGTGGCTGATCTGACCCTGCGAATCTACCTGGACCTTCATGGCTTCATGGGTTACGGGCTTCAACACAGACTGAGGCTATAGTAGGACCATGAAGCCAGATATAGTCCTTGGCAGCAACCTGGGTCCATATGTCACCATGTTTTCTAGTGGCAGCACAGGCCACACAGGCCAGAATGGTTGTGGCAGCAATGAAGTTCTCAAACAACATGGCTCCAGGTGGCAACCCAGACCCCAGGAATTCACATGGTCTTCCTGGCAACCAGATCCACAGAACCAGACTTGGCCCCCAGCTGTAGCCCAGGCCCAGATTTCACCAGAGATCAGTATATAACATATATATATATATATATATATATATATATATATATATATATATATATATATAACATTATAGTCCAGATGCAGCATGGCCCATGGGTACCAATATGGTTGCAGGTGGCAAACCAGACAGCAGGAAATCACACATCCTTCAGCTGCAACAGGAACAACAGTTGTCAGCTCAGATCCTGGCTGTTGTAGTGCTACGGACCCATACATGGCCCTCAGCAGCAGCTCGGGACTGGAACACACAATGGCCCCATAGGGCAGCGTAGGCCACCTAGATCAGCATGACTCTGGTGGCAGAATGGATCTTAGACACCTAGATGGCCACCAGTGGCACCGCAGATATTTGGCATTCTTGTGCCATTTTCTGGCAACAGACCCTTGCTGTGGTACTCTCCTGGGACCCAGAGATGGTCCTTGGCAGTAGCCCAAAACTGGATATCATAATGGCCCTGAGTGGTAAGAAAGCCTCCAACATCAGCCTACACCTTACCACCTTTACTTCTGTTCTTCCTTGTTTCCATAGCATATGAACCATTCACTTCTTTCTCTACCATATACTTGTTCAACATATTGGAGCCAACTGTGTGGTGCCAGGTGGGCCCTTGAATGTCTTCCTGCCACCCCAGCTCATGAGGACACAGAATGGTCTGTGGGTGGCTTGATACAACCTGCATTGAGTGGCATGAGATGGGCCCTGGATGTCTTCTGTCCAGTCAAGGTCTTAAGGACTCAAGTTGGCATGCTGGTGGTTTGTGCCCACCTGAGTCAAGTGGTATCACATGGGCACGGACATATCTTTCTGCCATGGCACAATTTGAGGAACCAGGCTGGCTTGTGTCTGCTTGAGCAGAGAGGGGTCAGATGAGCCCTGTATGTCTTTCTGCCACCCCAGGTCTTGAGGACCCAGGTTGGCCTGTGGGTGGCTTGTGCCCACCTGAACAAAGTAGCATCAGATGGGCCGTGGATGTCTTCCCCTAGTATGAGTTCTTTGATGAATCTGGAGATGAGCAGGCTGTGAAAAGGTTTTCCCACATTGCTTACATTCATAAGGTTTCTCTCCAGTATGAGTTCTTTTATGTGTTCGGAGAGCACTATGTTTTGCAAAGGCTTTCCCACATTCATTACATTCATAGGGTTTCTCTCCTGTATGAGTTCTGTTATGTGTTTGGAGACTACAGAGGTACGAAAATGCTTTCCCACATTGATTACATTTATAGGGCTTTTCTCCAGTATGAGTTCTTTCATGCATTTTAAGAGAACTACAAATTGAAAATGCTTTACCACATTGTTTACATTCATAGGGTTTTTCTCCAGTATGAGTTCTTTTATGAATCTGGAGATGAGCAGGTTGTGAAAAGGCTTTCCCACATTGCTTACACTCATAGGGTTTCTCTCCAGTATGGATTCTTTCATGTATTTTAAGATAACTATAATCTGCAAAAGCTTTCCCACATTGATTACATTGATATGGTTTCTCTCCAGTGTGAGTTCTTCTATGTATTTGGAGACTACCATGTTTTGAAAAGGCTTTACCACACTGATTACACTTATAGGGTTTCACTCCTGTATGAATTCTTTCATGTCTTTTAAGATGACTGTAATCTGCAAATGTTTTACCACACTGTTTACATTCACAGGGTTTCTCTCCAGTATGGGTTCTTTTATGAGTGTGGAGATGACTCTGTTGTGAAAACGTTTTTCCACATTCCTTACATTCATAGGGCTTTTCTCCAGTATGGACTCTTTTATGAATGTGGAGGTAACTCCGCTGTGAAAAGGTTTTACCACATTGACTACATGCATAGGGCTTCTCTTCAGTATGACTTCCTTTATGCCTGTGAAGATAATTGACATACGTAAATGCTTTACAACATTCATTACGTTGATGCATGTTTTTCTATCTGTATGACTTAATTTGACAGTTTGGTACAATGGTAAAGAAGAGTCAGACCTTAAGATTTTACCAGGTTGTTTACATTCATAGGGCTCCTCTTCATTGTGGGTTCCTTTGTGTGCTTCAAGATACCTGTGATATTAAGAGCACTTAGTACATGGCTCACATTAATAGCATTTTTATGTGAGTTTTTTCACGTAATTGAAGAGAACTGGAAGAACTCAGAGTTACACACTGATTACATTAATAACAGTGAATCACACATTTGCAAACTGAACCAGGACAAACAGAAGAATTCCCACTTTTTGTATTCAGAATTTTCCGTGGTATGAGTTAATATATTTCAGATGAAGTTTGAAAAAAATAATTGTAAACTTATTTCACATTCATAAAGTCTACTCAAAGTGGGGACTATTGCATATCTTCTAATTGTTAAAGGGGGGGAAGTACATTGCTATTCTTTCTTTATTCTTTAGGCATACATGGCTTCTTTCAAGAGTGACATATAATATACCAATAAAGACAGAGCAAACTAAAGTTTCCATATTGCACCATGACAGCTAAATTTTTTGTTCCTCATGGAGAAATGCTATTAAAGTTTCTCCACAATAACCTTCTTAACTCTCATAAATTGCCACACTCACAATAATTTGGTAACTCACCACAAGAACATGAGTAGCACTAACTTTACTAGGGATTATTTGCTTATTAGATGACTTTAACATGTACTTATGATCAGGTATGTGTTTTGCTATATCACCATGGTACGGAACTAAATTGATTGATAGACCTATAGCCTAGCTTTCATGGAGCTATAATTAAAATGGTGATATTTGTTAATGCATTGTTTCTTTCCTTTCTTCTTCTTTTTTTCTTTTTCTTTTCTTTTTTTCAGACAAGCCCAGTAGTGTTTTCTTTCTTAGAAGAATGCCTTGTAAACTTGACGTTTAGGTACATAGTGTTGTCAGAATTTAATAATCATCAATACACTTAAAGGTGTGCTTATTTAGAAGTTGCTTTTCTTTAAAATTTCTAAGGCACATTAAAATTCTTCTGTAGGACATCTGTTTTAGCGTGCACATGAAAATTACCTTTCATGCCGGGCGATGGTGGCGCACGCCTTTAATCCCAGCACTCGGGAGGCAGAGGTAGGCGGATCTCTGTGAGTTCGAGACCAGCCTGGTCTACAGAGCTAGTTCCAGGACAGGCTCCAAAGCCACAGAGAAACCCTGTCTCGAAAAACCAAAAAAAAAAAAAAAAGAAAAAGAAAATTACCTTTCATGTCTTCTAAATCTTTGACAATGTTCTTCAATATTACGGTCTTCCCATTTATAGCCTAAAATTTAGAACCAGAAAATGCATGATGTATTACTGGAAATTATGCAAACTTTAAGTTACTATATTCAGTGACCATAAGAATCATGCCTGATTTATTCACCTCATTCTTCAGCTTTTTCAGACTCAGTTATAGAAGAGCATAAATAACCAAGACATAGTTGTCTCCTTATTTTAAATGTTTAAGGGAAAATCGGTCTTACCTAGAGCAGTAAGGTTACTGTAGGTCTCCAGCATCACATCTTTGTAGAGAATTTTCTGGGAAGGTTGCAGCAAAGCCCATTCTTCGCAAGAGAAGTGGATGTGCACATCATCATAGGTTATTGCATTCTGAAATATCCCATACATATGTACAACAGAAAGTGTGATACTGATCACAATGTCAATGTATACATCTTTGACAATAGCATAATTATTGTGTTTCATACTTATTCCATTACAGAGAGGATTTTTTCCTAGAAAGAAACTGAAAAGGAGGTTCAGATATGTCATTTCTTTGCCCTTTGAAAAGGATTTACCCTTCCAAGAGAAATGACTATTAACAGACATATAGAGACAAGGAGAAAAAAAAAGATTAGGTATGCATCAGAGAAACTGAATGAACAATTGCTAGCTACAAAAAGATGTTTACTCATTTTGGTATATACTGTCTCATGCCTTTAATCCTACCACTCAGGAGGCAAGGGCAGATGAGTCTCATTAGTTAGAGGCCTGTCTGTTCTATGTAATGACAAGACAGCCAAAGGTTCCTACAAAGAGATATGCATTCATTTCAGTTCTGCACTCATTTCCAGAAACCTGAACTGTCATAGTTTAAATTGTAAGATGAATAAGATTTTACTAAAAGGGAATGAATGTTTAAAACCATTAGAGATGGACAAGCATTGTAAACAGAAATAATGAAAAAAAGGAAAAAAGAAAAAAAAAACAGGGCAGGATAGGTGGCTCAGGAGTGAACAACATTTTCTGATCTTGTAGAGGAGATGGGTTCAATTTCCAATACTTATAGGAGGGCTTACAACTATCCATAACTCCAAGTTCAGAGTTTCTGGAGTTCATGTTCTGACTACTGGGTTCACCAGGCACATATGCGGTACATATCCATGTAGACAGGCAAAATACTTACATTTGTCCTTGACCCCTCTGACTCCTACAGTCCTTACCCACTCTTTTTTAGGGTTCCCAGAGTTATCACTCAAGGAGGTTGGTTGGTAGTGGAAAGTTAAAAGAGTTGTAATTGGGTATTATCACTAAAGGAAGATTCCCAACAACTGCTTTCTACCAGTTTTTAAACTATTTGTAATATTTAGAAGATAAACCTGAAAGATGAAGAGAACCTTCAGAATTTCTAGGAATCAGACCTTCAATTTCCCAATCTCTCTTCCAATCAAACAACAAAAGAAATGCCTGCTTAGGCACACTGGTCACAGCTGACATAACAAGCATCGCCAGGCCTGAAGAAACTCCTGCTCCCCAGGAAAATTCACACACAGGGAGGCTCAGAGTCCAAGAGCCACTGTCCAGGCCACCACATGGACCAAATAATAATAATAATTAAAAAATCCACAACCTGGTCCACCCCAGTCCTAACAGCTTTGATAGTTCAGCAGACTGTGCTTCTCCTGGACTAAGGACATTGGCCTTCACACTCATCCTGGCATGAATGAGTCTCCCTCACAACTCCTTAAAGCAGAATCAAAAGAGAATCCTGGAAAGAATCTGCAGGCTTCTGGCACTAGTACTCCTGATTGCCGTCCTTCCCCGAGACAGACCAGTATCTAGGGCCACCCCCGCTGAGCCTCAGGTTATTAGCAGCTCCCCTACTGGGTGAGCAGAGATCAGATTACTGCCTTCCACCCAGACAGACAGGTCCCTAGTGTGAGAAGTTTCTATTTTAGTAGAAATTCTTCCAGTCTCCTAAAGCACTTCCTGTTCCTCTCCTAAGGCAGAGTCCTTGTGTGCACATTCCATTACACACCCAATGTCCAGTGCAGCCAACCCATTGCTTCACTGCTGGGAAGTCCTGCAGTCAAACAGTAACTACTGTTACCATGTAACTTTTGTTAAAGAAAAACAGGACACAAATTAGAAAACAATGAGGAGTCATGGTAGGGCTTGGAAGCAGGAAAGAGACTATATATATGATGTAGTTATATTATTAAAGAATTATTTTGTAGAGTCGAAACAGGTTTTATAGCCATGTCCTCCAGAGATTAGGGATTTGTATGTGAGCACAAGGATTACTCACAACTTTTCTCTTAGGTTGTACATCTTTTTTTTTTCTTTGGTTTTTCGAGACAGGGTTTCTCTGTAGCTTTGGTGCCTGTCCCGGAACTAGCTCTTGTAGACCAGGCTGGCCTCGAACTCCCAGAGATCCGCCTGCCTCTGCCTCCCGAGTGCTGGGATTAAAGGTGTGCGCTACCACCGCCCGGCTATGTTGTACATCTTAAATCAGGAAAATAACAGTCCTGTTAGGCAGGACCACACTACTTTATCCAGATATTCTAATTTGGTTGAACTAATATTAACAACAGTAATTTGGTTTCATGAGGTCAGTCCTTTATTCTTGACTAACCTGGTCTGTGGACCCCAAGAAATCACCAGTTGGTAAACTTATTGATCATCTAAAATTATTGATTCCATCCCAAGTTCCAGGACAGCCAGAGCAACATAGAGACCCTGTCTCAAAATAAATAAAATTTCAACTCTGATTTGTATTGACCAGCCTTGAAATCCTTTTCCAAAGTGCACTGAAAAGACCCAGCTTAATCTCAACAGAAGTCCGTATAAATAACTGGTTTGTTACAAGACAACACTACACACATAACAGGAGGCTGTGACTCTGATGTTTTCATCTTTCCACAGAACTGTATCTTTGTCTAACCATTCTCCAGTCTCACTAAATAATTTTAGAAGCACCCCATTGGGCAGAAATAAGGTTGCAATCATGTAATAGTAGACACAAGCAAGAAGACCACTGTTAATTTGAGGAAAGTCATGCTGCATAGTCTCTCTCTCTCTCTCTTTTACACACACTCACATACACACATACACAGAGAGAAAAAGAGGGAGGGAGAGGGAAATAGGGGGAGAGAGAGGGGGGGAGGGAGGAGGGAGGAAGGGAGAGAGAGAGAAAGAGATGGAGAAACAGGGAGGGAGGGAGAGGGAGAGAGAGAGAGAGAAAGGGAAGGAGGGAGGAAGGGAGAGAGAGACAGAGAGAAAGGGAAAGAGGGAGGAGGAAGAAGGGAGGGAGGAAGAGGGAGGGAGGAAGGGGGAGAGAGAAAGAGATGGAGGGACAGGGAGGGAGTGTATATTGAATCTTTTAAAACAATTTCAGTAAATCTTTCATTCTATACCATTGGCTCATTATTCAAAGTATGATAGTTTTCTAAACAAATGGGAAATTCCAAGCAATTTTCTTTATATTTATATTTGAAGAGGAACTAGAAGTGAGAGAAATTTACTGTTTACACTCCTATGTTGTTTACCTTTGAAGGACCAGGAAGAATAGAGCCAAAAAATCTAGCAGGAAGAGTAGAGCCAAAAATCTAGGTTAGCCAGTTCAGTGACTCTGTTCCAGGAACTAGCTGACAATAAAGTTAGATTGTAATCTTGAAACAATCTAATCTTGAAACAATCTTGAGAAACAGGGAGTTACCCCTTGTGATTATCACTGGTATTTTGGGAATTTTCCAATGATGCCTTCCCTACCCCCTTGGGGTTATGTTTTTTTCCCTTAAATACCCCTTCTCCCAGCTTCTCTACCCCTGTGTGGGACGTGAGTCTCAGTCCCAGGGTGCTGGTTCCTGTCAAACCTCAAGTGATTGCAGCACAGATGGTCTCTTGTGAGTTCTGGGGAGGGAGGGGGGGCTTGTTATCCTGAGACTTGAGTGAGAGTCTCCCCACTCCTGGGGTCTTTCACCTTCACCTAATCACTTTATGAAGTCAATATCAATCTTTTCTTATTTTAGAAACATTTCAATAGTTTGTAAATTGAGTCATTTGCACATTTTGTTTTATTGTTAAGATTCCAACTATGAAAGCTAAAACAATGCCTATTAAAGTAAATATTCTAGCTAATAGTAACCCAATGAATTTTTAAGAAAGTTTTTTTTTGGAAAATAGTTAGAAATTTTTTAACAATTGGATTGAAATTTTAGGAAAACCAGTATTTTTCTAATTTTACTGGGAACCAGAAAAAGAAATGGAGGTTGTTGAAACACAATTATACTATCATTTGTAGTGCTATCAATACATTGAGTTAAATAGGAGCTATTGTATGTTACAGGAAATAAAGATGACTCTATTGGATTACTATATTTTCTAGTAAAAACACACGAGGAACAACTACAAAAGCCTGTGCACAACAGGATTTATTGTTCATTGTATCAAAGTAAAATTAGCAGTGTTTCTCATATTTCCTTTCTAAAGGGTAATGAATAAAGTACTAAGTATCAATGTTCACAAGGAAGTATAATATGTTCTCCTATATTGTGAGCTAAGTAAAGAAATAGTAAATCCGTATTATTGAAAAAAAAGAGTAAAAGTAAGTTCGTTTCCACATCATACCTTGTTAGATGACGAAATATTTGGTGGAGCCCAACTCATGATAGAGTACATGAAATACTCTGCTTATATTTAACTCAATGTGGAAATAATGACAAGGTCGCTCCTTGTCCTCCAATTGGACAGGTAGGTAAGTGAAGCACTTCTTTAATAACAGGTAAGTGTTTTGAGATCCCGATTTTTAATAACTTGTTTCTAATAATTTGTATTATTTTTCCCATTTTTTTTTCAGTTGCCCAAAGGAAAGCCCTACCATCATCATTTTCAAGGCATTCTAGTGCATTATTTATTAATCATGGGCAAACATATATGAATCAGAAACCTTCCTACAATGAGCACAATAAAAACAATCCCCTTAGACATGCACCTGAGGCTACAGCTGAAAACCAGAATCCAGTGACATCACTAATTCAAGATAACCAAACACAGTCCTAGAACCCCAAGATGCCCACTGGACAGTATAAAAGCAGAGACCAACAGCAATGCTGTGGTATGCACATCCAGGGACACCACCTTGATCTGCCTTGCAGCTAGAGAGTCTCAAATAGGAGACTTCTGTTAGAGACCTTCAGCTAAGATATTTCAAACAGGTGAACAGCCTTGGGGAGATAGGCTTAAGACCATAGTGAGGAATTCAGAGTGTGAACCTTGTGTGCTGACCATCAGCATAGTAAAATATAGCTTATATTCTACTAACTACAAATATTTACCTTCTTCCTCACCTCCAGCATTTGTTGTCAGTTGTTTGGTGGGTTTTTGCCATTCTAACTACAATTACCATGATTCTTACCAACAAATCAATACCATAATCTGTAGAAACAGGAAACAATTTATAACATCAAACAACCTCCACAATTCTGATAATAGCCACCACAATCATTTTTTAAAAATAGAAAATAGCAAATGCCTCAAAACAACAGTATATGAGTTTGCATGCCTTCTATTTCTAGTTTTACTGAGGAGCTTAACAATATCAGGCTATTGCAAAAATATTCAAAGTCTCTAGTATTTTCTGATGGCTAAGAAGGCAGTATGGGACCCATGGAAAACTTTATAAAGCAGCTGGGTTCCAGGAAGAATTTGGAAGTCCTTTGGGCTCAAAGTAGGATCTAGAGAGTGGTTTAGAGGCTAAGGAATTAGAAGGCTACCTGTGTGTGGGAGGGTCCTTAAAAGGGGAAGGTAGATGCCTGCCTCAGTTTCCCAGCACCAGGGGCTCACCTGTGTGACCATGGCAAGCTGTTTCTGTGCTGAAGTGGCAGCGGCATGGCCTCATCTTTCTGGGTTTCATCATCAGCCCTTGTTGACCCGTTTCTCAGCAAGACTCAGCAAGGCTCTCCATGACTGACTCCCAAGGATAAAACTGATCAAGCAGGGTGATGCTCCAGAAACACCTTCTTCAGCTCCACAGATATTGGCAGACAGGCAAGACAAGACCTGGGCTGGTAAGCATAGCTTGTGATCTATGCAGGACTATCTTCCTGTCTCCTTGAGCCAGCCTTGCCAAATGCCTACTAGCAAGACCTCTTGTAGAGGCAAATAGTGAAGAAATCGCCACCCCCTTACAAGCACAAGTAAAACAATCTCCAGAAGGTCCTCTAGGCAAGTCCTTCACAGACACACCTAAAAAAAACCTGCTCACACACCTGCCCCTAGGAAATGTCCTTTAAGAATTATTTTAAGATGACTCAGGTGACCTCAGTCCTGAGAAAAGAGGCAGAATGGTAAGAGCTTGGCAGCTACACTGGAGAGCTGCTCTAAGATCAAGGCCAGTGCAGACACCAGGGTAGATCATACACTGTAACCACTGGGCCCTGATAGTGCAGGGCAGGACTCATACAGGAACTGGGAACACAGAGCCACAGCTGGCAGGGTAGACAGATCATGAGCCCCAAGATCTCAGGTGAAGGAGAAAACATGACCAAACAACATATTAACATAGAAGGTGGAATGGGGGATAAAATGAGACCCCCAGATATGGATAATGATTGACATAGGGAGAATAATGTTTTCCCAGGGAAAAGCCCCCTAGTTGGTTATCCAATACAAAGTAGTCTGCCCTGAAATCATATAAATACAAGAAATACTAAATGGACTCAGGAGCATATATATATATATATATATATATATATATATATATATATATATATAGTCAAGTGAACACATATATATTCAATAATAATAAAAGAAAAAGAGGTAATCAATTTGAGACAGTGAGTGAGGGGCATAAGGTAACTGGAGAAAGGAAAGTGAGCTGATATGTATTTATATTTTAAGAAGAATTTTAAATGCTAATCTTGAGACGCAGTATTAAATAGAGAGCTATGAGAAAATGAAATACAAATGGTTGACAAACACGTAAAAATGTTCAACATTTGCAGCCACTGGGGAAATGCAAATTATAATATCTCTCTGCTTTCATATTACCCCAGTCAGTGTGGATAACATTAAAAATCCAAAGAGGAAATGACAAGTGCTGGCATAGACCTGTGGAAAAGGAAACTCCATTTCTGTGCTTGAGGGAATGCAAATGAGTGAAAACAGTTTAAAACTTAGTAATGGAGGCTCCTCAAAATGCTAACTGTAGATATTCTATTTGACCCAGTAGCACCACTCCCATATACAAATATAAAATAGGGAGTCCATATCCTTTTCTAGAGACTTCTGTCAATTTACAGTACATTTAGATTGAGATTACATTTACAGTAGCCAGGAAATAAAAGCATCCTGGATTTGCACCAACTAATAAATAATGAAAACTGCTACAGTTATACTGCAAAATATCATTCAGATATTGAGAAAATGAAACTAATAGAATTCACAACTAAATTGTATAGGGTCCACAGGTCTACCCCTCCTCCCAAGGTTCATCTTTAGGACAGTTTCTGGCTAGACATCTTGTTGCAATTTCCAGCTAAACATCCTGTTTGTTCCTGTGCTCCCTCTGCCCCCCTGGTGGATAACTATAGGGCCATTGTTTACTCCATCTTGGGCCTGGTGGGGGGGGGTTCATTATGCCCCAGTTAGGTATATAAGGGTTTTCCTAAGCTTGTCTCTTAAAGGGACATGACAGAAACACAGAAAATAAGTAATCTCATACCAGAAAGCCAAAAGAAGGGAATCAATCTCTCTCTCTCATATACACACACCAACAATAACAACAATAACAGGAATCAATAATCATTGGTCATTGCTATGGTTCAATAGAAATGGTGTGAATTATCCAATAAGAAGACACAGACTAGGTCCATATTTTGCTGCATATAAGAAACACACTTCAACATCAAGGATAGACATTAGCTCGGGTAAAATGTTGAAAAAGCTATTGCAAGAAAATGAAGGAGCATGCTGATGTAGTCATTTAAAAATCTATCCAAACGTGCTACCACCCATTAAATTCCCCTAAATATCCTAAAGGCGGACTAAAATACAGAATTGTATTTTGCTCTTCATTCTGGGAGTCTGGGTTCACAATGATGGACTAGGTATATACTTTGACTGAACCATCCCTCCACTTCCCACTCCTACCCTGTCAAAGCAGGTCAGGAACCAGAGTGTTCTAGTTTAAGGGTTGCTCAGTTCTTGACACTCTGAGGTTTTAGAGTTTTTTCAGGGACTTGAAATTTTTAGGCCTGTTCTTACTATTCTGAATGGAATTTTGTTAATGTTGTTTTGATATCTAGCCCAAGGTAGTCACTGATTCATGGTAGTTTTCCTCCCAGCTTCTGAGTGCTGGGTTAAGTGCCACGTACCTCCTCTTAACAGTTAAGTTAATGGGTGGGGAAAGAGACAAAAGACTTACCCTTTCTTTAAACTTTGAGGTGAGGGGCTGTGAGCTGGGGTGTGGCTTGAGATTAGAGGTTGAGGGACCTAGCACTGACCTTGACAATTGACAGTGGTCCGTAAAAAGTAAAAGTAGGAAGGGTTATAAATTCCTCTTGCTGGAGATAACACTGTCTCCTTTTAGAAAACAGAACTATCCTCAAGTCCCTGGAGGGACTGGAGACCCTTTATCCAAATGTCTGACTTCTACTGGTGAGCAGAAACTTACTACAGTTTCTTAGTCTTTAACTATAAAAGCCTGTTGCTCTGATAATGATCAAAACAAGGGAAGGTCCTGATGTCTTTTTCCCTTTATACCATACCATTCTAATTTCTCTGTATTTATTAACTGCACTCTTGACTTAAAAGGCCTCAGGCTGTGGATCTGAATTGTAGGCATTTCATCCTTGGTATGAGGTGTGTCTAGGAAATCTCCAACAATCCTGTTCATGGTGTAATTAGGAGGAAAAAACAGAATCCCTGGTTCCCTGGATTTTTTTTCCCAAAGAATTATTTTGTTTAGAAAGGATGCCATTATACACATTTTTATCCTTTATCAAAGCCCACACAAAATTTTCCAAAAGAACGGCATTAAAATTTATCATTAGGGGCTGGAGAGATGGCTCAGAGGTTAAGAGCATTGCCTGCTCTTCCAAAGGTCCTGAGTTCAATTCCCGGCAACCACATGGTGGCTCACACCCATCTGTAAAGAGCTCTGGTGCCCTCTTCTGGCCTGCAGACATGCACACAGACAGAATATTGTATACATAATAAATAAATATTAAAAAAGTAAAATTTATCATTAAAAATGAAAGTAAAAAGGTGCCTGAGAAGTGTGGTCTGCAATGTTAAAATGCTGGAACTTTGTCAAGCAGCAGTGGTCACCTTGCAGTCCATGCTATCTCTCCCTTTATTTTTCTAAACTAGACATTTTGAAATCATGTTGAAGAGAGCTAATAGGGCTTGTCAGTCATCAGAGGATTACTAGGACGCAAAGGATGAGAATGGGCACAACAGCTAGAATAATGCCCAAATCGGTAATAAATAACCAAAAGGTTTTTTCTGCCACTATAATTAGATTACTCTGGTTTCTATATGGAAAATAACTATGTGGCAAAAAGGAAAACACCACTCGAGGGTGTTGCAGAATCACTACAGGAGGTGGCACTGAGGATGAAAAGCCTCAATTCTCGGTTCTAGGAAGGTTTCCTCCACCTTAAGTATAATCTGAAGGCAGAAATAAAGTTGGCCAACATAAGAAATAGCGTCTATCATGTACTCCAAATAAACTTGTACACACCAATTCCTGAAGGACTGAAGTTCTATGAATAGTTTCATGGAATCCCTAAAAAGATACCACAGCTTTTTCTCCTGTGCTGTTTGTACCATTCTTAAGTTTCTTAAATGTTTAAGTTTCTTAAAATTGTTAAGATACTCTCAAGACTTTCTTTTCTTTATTTTTTAACACAATGAAAATAAAAACAGATCCAGAAACTATGAATCATTCCTCTAATCCCATAACTCAGGAGGCTGAGGCAGTGGGGTAATCACATAGTAAGAACTTGTCTCAAAGAAAAAGTATACATTACATACATGTGTATAATGAACTTCAGAGATGTACTCTGAATTCTAGAATAAAGAGGGATTTATGAGACTAATGTGGTTTTATGTGGGTTTGGGCCAGCCTGGTCTATAATATCAATATCCATTCCAGACAGTTCTAGAGTAAGAATCAAAATATGAATAACAAAAAGATAAAGATTATTTTATGGTATATTTCATTCATGTTGTAAAGGACTATGAGAGAATGGAGTTCTGGTATCTGTTTCGATCCAGGAGAAGACATGCATTGTGTAAGTAAATTACAAAGAGAGGTATAATTTACCAAATAACTAAGTGAGAAAAATAACTGTCAAACTGCCAGCAAATGAAACTAATCAATAAGGACATACAAGAAATAGCCAACAAGTAGTTATGAGTTCACTTATGAAAATAAAAATTAAGAAAAACCCATATTCACTCTAAAATTGTAAGGAAAGTTTCCAAGCAAAGATCACAATGTAGCTTGACCTCCAAGAGGATCACACAGTTCTTGGCACATGATGCATGTCCAATACTTGTTAAATAAGATTAAGCAACAGAATTTGATGAAGAATAATTTCAACGGCAAAGAAAGTCACTGCCTCACTATAAATCAATGAAATCATTTATAGATGCTTTCTTGAGTGACCATTAAGGTAGAAGAGGTGATGTGGACCACATGGTAACCACTGTTGTTTGACAAACTTTGTACACCACAATTCTCCAATACCCTATTGCTTTCCTTTTTAATCATCCACAGTATGTGTTTTGGGAGTTCCCTTATGCTTTTTCTTCTGGGAAATTTTGTGTGGGCTTTGAAGGATGAAAATGTATATAATGGCAGTCTCTTCAAACAAAATAATTTTTTGGAAAAACTTCCCACCACTTTGCAATCATATAGAGTGATGACTGCACAGAGGAATCCCTATTGTATCTTCCTGATTACACCAAGAACAGAAAACTTAGAGATTTACTAACTGGACACACCTGACCCCAAGGATGGAAAGCGTACAATTCAGATCCAGAGCCCAAGGCCATTAAAACAAAAGTTTAGTTAATAAGTATGGAGAAATCAGAATGGTAGCGTATAATGGAAAAAGGGTAAGAAATCAGACCCTTCCATTTGGGAGCATATGGGGGGAACAGGTCCATATAGTAAGACTAAGACACAAAGGAACACAATCACGGCTCAGTGCTTACACTATATCATGCCCCTTGAGGAATAAAAATTGCTCTTAAACTGTAGTAGAGAGTCTGATTTCCAAGGACATCCTTTTCCCAGGTCAGTCTGGCAAGAGGAACTTGTGGCCTTTTCACTGATGTAAGAGGATTCTTAGTGGAGTTACTGAGTCTTTGAGAACAAAAGGCATTTAGATACTTGCTCACCGATATATTGGCTCTACTTGAAGGCAAAAGTCCTTTTCGGGCTTAGCCACAGAAAGAAAGGTATCACAGAGAAAACAATATCTGAATTCGCTCATGACCTGGATGTGGTAGCAAGGGGATCTGTGTCTTCCTGCACTGAGGAAATAGCTCTGTCGCCTATAGTCCCCTCACCTAAAAGAGGCACCCATTGGACTTTGGGGACTGAAGGGTCACAGCAATAGAAGCACTGCTATTAAGACAAGCAACTAAAGGAAGGCAAAAGGAAAATCTGTATCTTTCTTCAATTCATGATATGTATGCAATGGTATAGCCATATGGTCATCAAATTGGAAAACCACTAACTGACAGATAGATGACAAAAGACATTTGTTCAAGGGAGGCATGGATGGAAATGACAAAACATAGCAAAGACATCAAAATTTATGTAACCGATGTAAACATGCACACAGGCAAGACAGACAATGACACCTAAAACTAATGAAATAGCAGACAAATTGACATCATGCTAAATTAAGACTGAAATATTAAAACTTTTTAAGGGAACAAATTCAGAATAAATTATCAAGGAAGATATATTATACAGTTGGTAGACTTGAGAGTTTACCAATAACACTAAAAAAAAGAGGGTAAATGGAGAACCAAATTAAATTATGACAACGTTATAAGAATAACTTAAAATGAACCCAGACTGAAAAATTAAAAAACCTGAGCATATTAGCATAATTAGAAAATGAAATCCTAAAATTACATACACATTGGGATACACACATGATTTGATAAAAGGAACCTTAAGATATCGTGGGAGCCACTGAAGACTGCCGCCTTTGCCCAGCACTTAAAACTAGATCCAGACATCAAGTACCAGTTATAACATGGTATCCTGAACAATTTAATTATAAACTACAAATAGATTTCATTGGAGCTTTGAATACTCACAGGGCCTATCTGCCTGCATAGCCCTTGGATTAGCTATAGAAAGTCATAGTTCAGTATTGGGAAGCCAGAAACAGCTGCCCAATGATTATTGAGTCACATCAAGAAACACAAATTTACACATTCTAAAGTCCACAGGTAGTCCCAGACTATTGATATACTGTGTGTCTTCCATTTAGCATATAACCCAACTGCAGCTGTCAATACAGAAAGATGGAATGGACATCTTAAAACCAAGTTATTACAATTCAAAGATACCCCTTGAAAAGGCTATTGCAATTGCATGCTGTGAGTTAAATGGTAGACAAAGATTCAACAGAGTTTCTCCCTTAGAAGAAGCTATTAACTCAGGGACAGAACAACAACCAGATATTTCCTGAATATATAGAATAATTCCCCATAAATGTGTTTACAGGGACAGAAATATTTAAAGGAGATAGAAGTTGTGGTACTAGTTGTGGAGCTAGCTCTGTAGACCAGACTGGCCTCAAACTCACAGAGATCCTTCTGCCTCTGCCTCCCAAGTGCTGGGATTAAAGGTGTGCACCACCATTGTCTAGCTTGATAGAAATATCTTTTAAATCATCCTTCCACCTTATAATGGAGAACTAGGAGAGAATGAGATTCAAGATGTCAGATATGGCAGCACACATTCCTCTCAGTACTTTTGCCCTCATAAATATGGCAGACAAATCCTGTGTTTTCTACCAGTACAATAAAACTATAGGGGTTTTAAATAATAAAGTATACAATTATCCAGATTCAGACCAGAATGAGGAGCCAGGTTACTCGACTAAGGAGACATCAACAACAAACTCATGAGACACTGTTAGGAAAACACCATGGAAGCATTTTCCCTCTTGGAATACAATACCACTACCATATGGATTCAAATGCTCAAATTCACTTTTTGGACTACAAACACAACTGAATAGGACAAACATGACCACAGTGTTTCTGGCCTACCTACCCTACTAAGGTAAGATGGACATGTGGAATAACCACCTGAGAGGAAAGGCAGAAATGTTGGAAGTTACCACATTGCGGACACAACAATTAGAAATTTCCACTGATCTTGACCTACCCACTGCCATAACCCTTTGTATCTACCACCTGAGGAGAACCCATGTAGACATCCAGTCACTTTGTAACTGCATGGTGTTTTCTGGAACTCAGATTATACCTTAGCACACATAGTCAGACATGTTTTACACAGATATAACCTATATACCACCACCAATTTTTAATGTAAAAGGTCTCAACCCCCATAAAAGACTCTCTGGGATGTGTACGAACTTATGCAAACAGGACTAATGTACTGACTAATGTCACCTCTTGCATATGGGACAAACTCTCTTCAAAGTGCCATGTCATCCATCAATGGCTCCAGGTTCAACTGGACCAGCACTATACAAGGTTTAGTACACTGCCAAAAAACAAATTTAAGTGGTAGAAGAGACAATGGAGTAACCTAACTGATCCACTGGTATTTTTCATACACCATCCTCAGAAGATTTACAACTTGACAACTACATTTACTGATGTATTTTTAAGGAAAATTATGAAACCATAAGAACAATGGATTCTACTAATTATCAATGGTACACTGGAACCATTCAATGAGAAACAATTTTTGTAGCTATAATATCGTGCATACACTCCACAATAAGAAAACAATAGACTTCCCAATTCCTATGAATATACATGCCAGGAACATCACATATTGGCTCCTTCCAGAATATGGAACACTAGTTCCTAGTCTGTTAAAATTCCAGCCTGAACTTACACTGGTTCCCAAAGTGCTTTTTGGGCATATAAATTCCTTGTGATTATTTTGGCCTTGTTTAATAAACTTCATTTTAGAAGAAACTATGACAATAAACTCCAGAGACTACTATCACCACAGAAGGAACAAACCAGGTGTATGATTCCATCAGACACATTTGTGTAAGCCATTGATTGAAGAAACTTCTTCAGGAAATGTTTCATCCCCATGAGGAAACCTCAGGCTACATTTATTGTATACCATATTCTTAGTTCTGCCCCATAATGCCATTGCCCTTTTTGCCAAAAGAGGGGATCTATATACATTGGTCATAGACCAGAGGTGGACGCCTCTGGAGACTCAAACTTCCAAATGCTTTACATTCATAGTTTGTTTTTTCTTATTAACATACAAAATAACCCCTGAGAAACAACATTGGAATCTAATTATGAAGGTTACTGGACTCCTAGATGCTCTTTTCATTAATAAAAGAAACACTACCTGCCCCACAGCCATGACCCCCATGCTCTTACTTGACACTGATCAAGTTAGGATGAAGCTGTACTATGGTTGCCTTAGCTCAGAGTCCTAGAGCTCCAACCCTGCTATACTCTCCTTTACAACATTTTCCTTTGAAAATGATTACATTTAAGCCAGGCGGTGGTGGCGCACGCCTTTAATCCCAGCACTCGGGAGGCAGAGGCAGGCGGATCTCTGTGAGTTCGAGACCAGCCTGGTCTACAAGAGCTAGTTCCAGGACAGGCTCCAAAACCACAGAGAAACCCTGTCTCGAAAAACCAAAAAAAAAAAAAAAAATTCTAAATGTGTTTTCAACTTGGTGCATACTAAACCTGGAGAAATATAAATTTGGGAAAATACATCTATGCTAGAGGAATCACAACAATATCCTGTGACCTACATAGTTTTGGCCATTTTGCTTAATAGCTGTATGTTTTAGTCCCTGAAATTCATTTTCTTGCATTTATTTTTCTATTAGTAGTTGGAATATGTAGTATATGCTTTCTCCTTTTCCTGCTGTGGTCCGAATTTGCAAACTGCTGTGAAAGAATTGATGATTCTTACGTGTGGTCCCCATCAGCACTATTTATGCCTCAAGGACCAGGGAAAAGAATGAGCATAGTTTTTTTTTTAGAGCCTTTTAGATATGTAAAAGTAGTTTAATCAGGAACCCTACAACACCCAAGGCTGTACCTGACAACCAGAACCAAGTGGTATCACTAGATATAGCCCAAGATCCCCATGATGTCCAAAGTAAATAAGCAGATATCAAGAGCAATGCTCTGCTCTGCACATCTGGAGAGACATCATCATCTAGATTGGCCCAGTGACTAAAGCATCTCCCCCCAGTATCATGTCCCTGAATCAGAGACTTTTGTTAGAGTCTGAACTTTAGCTAAGATACATGACACAGTCGAGTAGCCTTGGGGAACTAGGCTTAGGAACACACCCAATTTAGAGTGTGAACTTTTGTGATGACTGGCAACATAATAAGATACAACTTTTGTTATACTATGTTCATAAAAGTTAGACTCACTTTCCTGATTGATGATTAGATATTTAGATGTAAGTCTGCATCAGAGTGAAGATAGGAAAACTTTGCTAAACCAGAGGCAAGATAACATATTTTTAAAGAAACATTGTATGTTTCTTTAAAACCAGAAACACCAGATCCCCTGGACTTTGAGTAGTATGCTGTTATGAGCCTCCTGACTTGGGTGTTAAGATAGGAACTCAGGTCATCCCGAAGAAGAACATGTGCTGAACCATCTACCAAGCTTCATAATATTTTATCTAAGAGTCTAAAAGTCTTTTACAGATTAACAACAAGTGAAATAAATACAGTAAATAAATCATCCTTGGAAACACAATGCATCAATGTTAAGATGTTGTATACGGGGCTGGAGAGATGGCTCAGTGGTTAAGAGCATTGCCTGCTCTTCCAAAGGTCCTGAGTTCAATTCCCGGCAACCACATGGTGGCTCACAACCATCTGTAATGAGATCTGGTGCCCTCTTCTGGCCCGCAGACATACACACAGACAGAATATTGTATACATAATAAATAAATAAAAATAATTCACAAACAGTTTAAAAAAAAAAAAGATGTTGTATACGGTCAATTTGCACCACAAACTGAATACAATCCAAAGACGATGACCCAAAATTTATAACAGAAAAGGTAATTTCAGAGTCACATGCAAAGCTGAAAAACTTTCAGAATGCTATATGGGATTATCAAAAAAAAAAGTACACATACTGACATAATGTAACTTCTATATTTACCACAATAATCAAGAATACATACAATATTTGTGAAAGAAAAAAGAAGATAGAAAAAGTCGAAAACAAAATCAGGTAAATATAGTAAACTTTTATCTAAATACCAAAGGAGACTCAGCCAGAAAAACTGTGATTTTAATTAATGCTACCTAGCTAACTATGATTTTATGTGTACAGAAATTTAATAAATACAAACTTCCCACAAAATTAACTCAAAGTGTTACGCTTCTGACTCTCTAGCTACTGATAGTTCTTCCAGAAAGGCTCCATGCTCTAGAATTCCCTTTGCAAACAAAGGTGATCTCTTCTAGAACTTACTATGGCTCTATAGTCCCTCATGTTCCTTTGTGGTTTCAGGCAAACTGAGCCCTAGTGAAGGTCAATCAAAATGTAACGTAGAAGAATAATTTAATGTCTGTCGTATGGATTATGGCACAAGATGTGGCATCTGCCCAACACCATGCAAACCTGAGATACCTCTGCAGCCCAGAAATTCCTTTTATCCTCTTGAACTGGACTTCACTAATCCACACCATGGTGGCTGACAGTAGTAGACAGTTAACAGCATTCTTAACATGTATTGCTGAAGAATGATGCTCATTATCTCCTTTCTACCATTTTCTAAACTCTCTGTAACATTTATAAGACAAACCTGCACATGGAATGCAACATTCAGAATTTCTAGAAACCAGGCCTTCAGCTTTCCAATCTGTCTTTTCACTGTACACCAAAATTAATGCCTGTGTGTGTACACTTGACAGTGATATTACAAGCATCCTAGCCTCCAATACCAGGGTGGTGGAGCCTTTCCCTCCCCAGGGAATCCACACTCAGTGAGTCACAGAGGCCAAGGGACACTGACCAGGTCAACACAGAGACCAACAGAACCAGTATGGTTCATGGTCCATCCCAGTTCCAGCAGCTCTGATAGTTCATTCAACCTGTTCATCCTGGACTGGGGATAGTGGCCTGTACACTCACCACGGCATAGCTTGTGGTCTTTACAGCTTCCTATAGCAGAACCAGAGGAGAATTCTAGAAAGAACCTGTAAGCTACTTCTCATAGGTACTCCTTACTGCTAAACCTTCTCAGGGTCCCTCATAAGCTAGAACCACCTAGTTGGGCCCCCCAAAATTAGCAGTTACCCTACTGGGTAAGCTGATATTAAATGACTCAGACAGCCGAGGCCTTCTTAGTTCTCTCCTTCCACCCTAGGGTCAGATAGGGCCCTAGTCTGGGAAACTGTAGTTTAGTAGAATCTTCCATTTTCCCAGAGCACGTTCTGTTGCTCTTACAAGGCACAGGGTCCATTGTGCACACTCCATTTCACAATCAATGTCTAGTGTAGTCAAACACAGGTCACATTCAAACAGATACTGTAGTGAAAGCAAAAGGAGGTCACAGATTAGAAAATAATGAAGGGCATAAGGGAGGACTTAGACACAGGAAAGAGACGGTAAAAATGATGTAATCAGAATTCCCAAATGTTATATTAAAAAGTTGAAACAAGCTTTATGGCCATGTGCTCCAAAAACAGTGAACAGGCATTAGAGCACACCAAGTACTACTCATGTCTTTTCTCCCAGGCTGCACGTCTTAAACTTGGAAAACACATTCATGTTAGGCAGGGCCACACAATTTTATTCAGTTCTTCTATTTTGGAAGAACTAGTGTAACTACAGTAATTTGGTTTCATTAAAGTTCAGTTCTTTATCTGGATTCTTGGGTTTTTTTTGTTTGTTTGTTTGTTTGTTTTTTTGAGACAGGGTTTCTCTGTGGCTTTGGAGCCTGTCCTGGAACTAGCTCTGTTGTAGACCAGGCTGGCCTTGAACTCTCAGAGTTCTGCCTGCCTCCGAGCGCTGGGATTAAAGGTGTGCGCCACCAGCGCCCGGCCTTTATCTGGATTCTTAACTGCCTGGTCTGTGAACACAAGATGTGGTCAGTCAGGACAGTTTTTGATCACCTAATACTTATCACCTTACTACTCATTGCCAATGTCAATTACTGTCAAAGCAGGAAAGCTTTCACCTTCTTGCCAATCCCTTTCTGTGCTGTGACAATACCTGCTTTACAGTTGGTCAGTTAACTCAATTCTTACACAGGTCCTGCTTCATTTGTAAATTCACAATAAAAATCTAAAGAAGTTGGAGGACACTAATTCACTGGTCTAATTTTCCTTTTCACTGACTAGTCAAGACCCAGCCTGAAAGGACTTGCAGGACAGTCTTCCCAGCCCTAGGCAGCAGAGGCAGGATTAGGTGTTCTAAGCAATTCTCAGTTACATAGGGAGAGGCAAGCCTGAGCTACAGGTGACATTCATCTAAACTCGTAATTCTCAAACTTCCTAAGGCTGTGACTCTGTAAAATAGTTCCTGTTGTGGTGATGAGCCACCAACTATAAAATTATTTTTACGGCTACTTCATAACTATAATTTTGCTGCTGTTATGAACTGTAATATAAATATCTGTCTTTTCTGATGGTCTTAGGCCACTTTTGTGATAGGGTCATTTGATCCCCCACTCTAAACTGATTAAATAAATAAAGAGCACTTAAGAAAAAGATGGAATGAAATTCTTAATGACTGGGAAACATTGGAAAATAGAAACAAATAGAGATTAGAGCAGTGATGTATTTAAAGAAAATGAAACTTAAAAAATAATACCAATAATTGACTTTTTAAAATGATTAAAAATAATTGAAAGAGCACACAGCTATACTGACTTTGAAACAAAGTAAGTGCTTCCCTGGTACCGAGAATACCATTAATAAGACATTGTATGACTTTGTCCCCTGTAAAGTCTTAGTTGCTGAGTGTGTTTTAAGCTGACAAAGATTTACAGCCAATGGTCTGCACTTTAAATCTCTGAGCTGACTTAACTGAGTCAATCAGGATTGCATATATCTGCATGGAAGAGTTCCCCAACTGGAAACTGAATACTTAGTAGCTCAAGCTATCCTCCCTAAACTACACAAACTCATTAATTCTGTCTGTCTTCATTTACATGAAAGGAATTCATACACGCTGGTTAATTACACAGTAAGTCACTCACATGTCCCATCAAGTCCTTCTTTATGATGGGAACATGTGCAGTGCACTTCAGTCATTGATCTAGCTATTGCCTAATCTTATTTCCCTACACAGTTTGTGTAACACAAACTGGTAATTTTAGAACTGTGGTGCTGCAGAGCTGTAATCCAAGAATTTAGGGTGGTTAGTCTACAGGCAGGGTTCAACTCCACCTCAGTCTACATAGGATATCTTGGCTCAAAACCACTTTTCTGAGACGAGATGCAGCTGTTCTAGAATTAATATACCTTTATGGCACATCAGGACCTAATGTTGTTTGTGACTCTGTAACAGCCCCTTGAGCAGCACCTGAGAGGCCATTCTTTGATGGGAGGTGGGCTTTTGGCTGGTTGTAAATTAGGGTTGTCTCCTTTGTTATGGGAATATAGTTTAATGGCCAGTTAATCCTGGTAAACAGACACTTGCATTTTATCAGACTAATCTCTAGCAGGCTCGTGATTAGCAAACTACTTATCTTTGGAACCTTTGGCTGGCAACCGTGCCCTACCTAAATTCTACTTTGTGTGACTTAAAGTATCCTATTGGTTTATCTTATACCATCAATTCTTTTATCACCAATTCTACGCTTCTACGTCACGGTTTAGCAGCGGAGAGCTATCCTCAACAGGAGAAACAGTTTTACAAGCTCTACAGAATAAACTCCATCCAGATCCTAAACGTAAATGCTAAAAATGGGAACATCTGGAAGACACTAGGGCGACTAGGGCTCTCCGAATTTGGCAAATCTGCCCTCGATAGTGACAATTCAAGGACCACAGGTGCCGGCATTTCACAGCGGCGTCCAAAACAAGGATATATCTAAGCGCAGCCACACTCCCAGTGATCTGCCAGACGCAGCCCACGGAGTGAAGTTATTCAGAGGCTGCCGCCCTAGCCCAGGGAGTTGCAAGGATTACCAGGCAGGGACAGAAAGGACATGCAGTAACACGCGAAACTCTGTGTCTGCCCGCTGATTAAACTCAGGCTGGGGAGGCCCCACCACACCGTTTCCCCAGGCTCAGTCTGGGCACCGCAGCCCCTCGCTCACCATGGCGGGCCACTCCTTCCCGTCTGGGGATCGCAGTCTCTTGTTTACCATGGCGCGGTTGCCAGGTGAGTCCACGGTCTCTCCACAGCAGAACGAGGACGACATCCGACTTCCTCAGCAGAGGCACGGAGCAGAAGCCTGGCCCCGGAAGAACCCTATCTGACAGGCGGGTCCACTCGAGGTTCTGATTGGCTAGTGAGATCTGAGTGACAGGACCGTGGTTCACAGCCCTGGCTTCCTACCAAAACACAGATCTGTCCCAGATTGGCTGGAAATCTGTGCCAAATGACTTAGCAAGGCTCTTGTTAATGTAAACCGATGGACTGATTCATTTTTAAAAGGAAGTGTACATTTTCAGAAGAAGGCTAATCAGACATTGTTGTACAAGAGGAACACAGGGTTGTTCAAGAACATTATAAACAAAGTTAACAGTGGTGTGAAAGACTGATAACCATAGCCACATGTGTGGAAAGAGTTGGGTTCTCAGGATCTGAAGAAACAAACCCCTTCCCAATGGCCCTGTCCCCAGACCTTTACCAGTTGTCCCAAGCATAGCTATGGTTTTTGGGAAGGAGCTAGCTCTATTTTCGCTCTATACATCAGGGCCTTAGAGAAACCTCCCAAGACCTACGCAGGTTGCCAAACTCGGAGAGGTCTAGTTTCTCAAGTATCTTTTAGAAGTTGTGCACTTCCCATTTGACAATTAAGTGTAAGATCCATTTGGAGTCATCTTTGTGAAGGTTATAAATGGCATCTCACGTACTGGGTAACACTCCATTACTAAGCTGTGCTGTAGAAAAACAAAATTGGTAGTATAAAGAATTTACCAATGCCTAGGAGATAGAAAGTCACACAAAGCAGAATTTAGCTACAGGAGGGCTGACTGTAAAATACCCCAAAGATGAGTAGTATGCTAACCAGGCTGTTAGAAATTATGGTGCTAGGATTTAAATGTTTGCTTACGTTTTGTGTATGTTGTTATTGGTCACACATCTGTGGTAAAAACAGCGAATGGGATGCTCATCCATGGAGAGGGGAGAGGGACTGTATAGATCTCTCTGTAGTAAGCTGGGGCATCAGAGTTTTAAGAAAGAGTTCTTAGTAGTGTTGTCCTGGATGCTGTACACATCAATTTGATGATGTTTTGTTATGTGTTTGCTGTTTTTTGTATTGACTACATACACCTATTAAAAACCAAAAGCATAGTTACAGCAGCGATGCCGTGTTTTATATAAAGGCTTCCTTGTGTTTTCTGGTTAAAAACTGTTTAACAGATTGTACCTAGGAAATATTAATTTATTACATTATGTTTTTCACAGCTTTTATTCAACTTTTTTTTTACTTAATTGTTGTTGCTCAGCACTGTCTTAAGACAAACAATTGTCACCTTACTATGATCAGCTGTACCTGCTTAAAAAGGATGACCACCATCAGGTTTGGTGACTGTTGATATTCCATCACAAAAGGAGGTATCCCCTCCTTCTGAGTATACAGCCTCCTTCCCTGACAACTATATGCAATTCAGCCTTAAATGCGTGTGAACTAGTGGTTTTTGGGAGAAGCCTGGAAAAGACTTGTGTGGAGGTGGATTCTGCATATGGACCTATGAGAAAGCTGTTTTTTAAAATATGAATTTACCTGGAGTTCTATCAGGCTTACCTTCTATGTACACTGTGAAATGTAATGCAATAAAGAGTAGTATATGGGCTTTGGAAAAGAAGAAAGAAGGTGAACTCCACATATGCAATAATGTGCAAACCACCGCAGTTATGTGAAGACATTTCTGTGTGGCTGCTTTTGAGTATCTGTCTTAGAGTTTCTATTACTGTGAAAAGAAACTATGACTATGGCAACTCTTACAAAGGAGAACATTTCACTGGGTCTCGCATGCAGTTTAAGAGGGCTTGTTCCATTGTAGTTACAGTGGGAAGCATGTTGATCTGCAGGCAGACATCATGGTGCTAGAGAAAAAGTTGAGAGGTCTATATTCAGATCAGAAGGCAGAAGAAAATGACTGAGACACTCTTCCTCAATAAGGCCACACCTACTCCAACAAAGCCACTCCTCCTAATACTTCCACTCCTTATGGGACTATGGGGCTCCTGTGAATGGAGACTGCCTTTGCTTTCCCAGTCACCCAGACCTGAATAATCACAAAAACTATATTAATTACAACACTGTTTGGCCAATGGCTCAGGCGTATACTCTAGCTAGTTCTTATATCTTATATTAGCCCATTTTTATTATTTTGTATTTTACGATGAGGCTCGTGGTTTGTGTCCTCACATCTTGCTTCTTGAGGTGCTACATGGCTTCTGCTGGACTCTGCCTTCTTTCTTCCTGCATTCAGTTTAATTTTTCCACCTAACCATATTCTGCCATTCCACAGATCAAATAGCTTATTTATTAACCAATGGCAATAAAACATATCCATAGGATACAGACAGAAATTCCACATCAGGCTACCTCTATTCAAACCATCACAGTATCTAAACTTCTGTATCTCCTTAACCATGTTCAGTAAATTAACTCAATAAACTTATTGGGGGAACTTTTTGTTTGCAATGTCATTGGAACTTCTGTGGGTGGGAAAGACATTGCTTTGTTCCCCTCTGAAGGCATAAGTCACAAACAATCCCACACCAGTTTGGAATTATGATTAAATAGAATGGTTATTTATTTAAAGGAAAAAAACTTACAGATCACTGTCCCAGATAACAGCCCTCTGCGTGATCAGGAAAGGAGTCTAGTAGCCGGAAGCAAGAGAGCACAAGGAGAGCTGCCGCTGCTGAAAAGGGAAATAATGTTACCTGAGTATATTAGGAAGTACAATTAAACAACTTCCAAAACATGCAACAAATCACAGAGACAACTGGCTACCTGGGCAATCACCCAAAGTCACATTTGCAGTGTTGAAGCAACCAACTTTGGCTAAGGCCTTAATGTAACTGACATACTATTTTCAAAGGCAAAAAACTTTTCAAAACTTCTTACCCTGTCTTGGCAGGATATGACAGTCCTGTTTTATCCATTTACGGATACTCTGTATCTCTGTCAGTGGTTGAAGTATGGGCATTTCTTTGCCCAATGGCCAGTTCTGCCAAGAAGAAAGGCTTTAGGTGGAGTGTCTTTGGTGCTCAACATTCTCTCGGGAATAGATCGGAGTTGCCAGGAGCAATTGTGTCTCACTACCATGGAACTCTGAGTTATATTAAAGGCCATTTTCTACAGCTCTTTGAAGAGATTGAAAATTATCTATCTATACTGAATATAATCTCTATGTATCTAAAGAACCTGATTAGTCTAATTATAAATGACAAACATAGATGACTAGTGATCTATATAATTCTCAATACCTATCTAACTTAAAGACTAAGACAATAAGCAACTGTGCAATAAATGAGGACAATGACCTCCAAACGTAAACAATGTACAAGTATACATTGCAATATGTTAAACATATATATCAATACATATCCTGACCAGCGGGATGCGAACTGGTGTCCCTGATAAACCTAGGGGAGAGTAATGAAGGGACAAGAGACATGAGAAATGACGGCAAGACAGGATTTCTGATCAAGCTGTCCCATTTATTATTTCCTCAGAAGCTGTTATATAGCAAATGGGCAAAGGGAGGGAAGGGAAGGGTGTCAGAGGGGAGGGAAAGGTGTCAGGAAACTCTGGTCTGCTGGAATTCAGGTCCAGAGACATCCCTAGCTGATAAGTAAATACTGAAGGTTTGTGATTGTTGATTAATAAAGGAAAATGCTAATTGATTCCGGAGCCTGGTGCCTGTAGGTCTCTGCTAGGAGATAAGATGCCAGGTTAACTTTCTAGACCCTGCACAGGGGATAGAGGTAAATATTTTTCTTGATGTGTGAGCTTAAGATTGCTGTAAACAAAATGCTGATCTCAAAATACAGGTCTTTGCTTCCTGCACGTCTGCCCTTTTTAAGTATTAGAATGAGGCGAGTTAAAGGTCATCTGGTAGATGAGCGGGCATTAACCCGTGAGTGTGGGGAAACAGAGGCCCGATCCTCCCGTGTTTAATTGGTGGGGAAAAATTTAGTGAGCCTATTAAGGGCCCACGGTCCAAAAGCCATCAAAAATAAAAATCCTAAGGTAAGAGAGTGGTGACCCAGGGGGAGGTGGAGAACCAGTTTTTGAGCCACCCTTCCTCTTGCTCTCTCTGCTTTCTTCTATGCTCTAATTCCTCTCTGACCTTAGCCATTTTAGGGCAGCCCAAAGGCCTCCCTGCTGGAGAAGTAGGAGATCTAGTCCTCATCGGTTCTGCAACACTACCTCAGACAAGGAAACAAGTGATTTTTCTAAATTAGAGATGCCTCTTTCTAGGTTTTGGATATCCTCGTCAATAGTGAGGCATAGTTCAGAGTAGTGTTTGTTGGAGAGAATTAAGGAGGATATACCTGTTCCAGCACCAGCAGCACCGAGGCCCAAAAGAACAGCCAGGGTTACTGCAGTCACAGGCTCTCGCCTAACTCTGGTCAAGGAATAGCTATTGTCAGGATCCCAAGTCTGAGAAAATTGTTCTGAGGCATAATAGATTAATCTTGGAACAATCTAAATAAAAATGCAAAAACCCTTAGGTTGTTTAAGGTGGGGTACATAGATACAGGGTGTCAGCCCATTGTTACAGGCCCACCAGATCTCTATATCAGGAAGTAAATAAAGGAAAGTACTGTTGGCTGGGGCAGTCTGGTAACAAAGATGCTTGTGAGAGGAGGGTATGTTATTTCCTATACATGATCCTGAGCCAACAACCTGAGTCAGGGTAATTTTACTTGTAGGGGCTTGGCTCCATCTGCATTTTGGGGGTCGTTGGAGTAGCTATAGTTTCCATAGGTGGCTACACCTTCATAAAAAGGTTGGCTATGATAACATAGCCAACAGGAATTTGTTAGGGTAAGATTAGTTGCATTAACGCTAAAAAGGTTTGATTAATTATTTTTAAAACAAAATAATAAGTGCCAGGGTCATAAAGAGGTAAAACAGGAGATACAGAGTAATCAGAGTGATTCTGGGGTGATGGAGTTGTCCCAAGGTCGTTAGGCAATGGCTATTGTTCATTAAACAATGGCCATCATTCTTCAGAAGGACCAAGCATGGGTGGGAGATGTGGACCTTGGGACCTATTTGGATAATTTAATTGTAAAGAAGACTCCATCATCATCTTTCTCCTTGTAGAGCCTTAAGCCCCAGGTGTACCCAGACAAGCAGGAGGTGGCCTGCTTTCTTTTAGAGGTAAATTGACTCTTAAGAGGATGGCACCATCTCTTGGTCTGAGGGTTGGCAGCTTTGCATGCATCCAGGATGGAGAGTTGTGTGGAGGGGTGCAAGTAATTTGCCTGAAGAGTGATATAATCCCAGGAGGAGGATGGCTTCCAGTAAGTATCACCAGTAGTCTCACATCCCCAGGATCTACAGTAAAAATCACTCTTCCCTCCGCACTGGTGAAGTAATGAACAATCTCTATGGTATCCTGGGCATACATACATAGAGTAAGCCGTAAGGACAGATCTAGCAATTTGGTTGGAGCACCTGGGCTTGCCTGTTCTTAGGACAAGTATCCCTAATTCTATGGCTCCAGATGACCCTCCCCCCAGAGCTTGACCAGAGGAAGGCATGTCTATCTCTGGAGCTGCACTTTGATCAAAAACATGTTCTATTTCCCAGGGGACTCCAGCTCCCGTGTCTAGTTTGCAGAGATCGGGATATAAGATAGGCCACCGGTCCTCATGCAAAACCTGGGAGGCACTCCAAACAATGTCACCTCATTCATTGATTACCATTTAGGTATAATTAATTAAGCAGCTGGTGGGGGTTGGAGGCAGAGGTGGAGCTCCGGGGTGGGGTAAGCAGAATCCCAGCTTTAGGAGCAAGAAATGCATCTTGACAATTATCTATAGAGAGAAAAGAAGAGAAACTTGTCTCAGGGGGAGGTTTTTCTCCATTTCTGGACTAAGATGTTATATTAACTTGCCTTATTAGCCTTTTGGGGGAGTCAACGAGGGCCTCCTCTGTCTGATCATAGACACAAGCAGATCCTAGGACTGGGTCGGGTCCTTTCCATTGAGCTGTTAAAGGGTCACGTCACTTTACCATGGCCTGATATTTTTGTGTCTCAGGGTGCCACAGATGATCTGCTGCAGATTTTTCATTTTTGTCCAAAGTAAGAAAAGTAAGGACAAAAAGAGCATGATGTAAAAGATTCCATGGGTCATAGAGGTCCCCTCTCCTTAATTTATGGAGCATAGACTTTAAGGTCTGGTTGGCATGTTCAACAATTCCTTGACCCTGAGGATTATAAGGTATACCAGTAGTGTGCTTTATTTGAAGGCGTTGACAAAATGACTGGAAGTTTTTTCCAGTGTATCCTGGACCATTGCCAGTTTTGATTACCTTAGGCTTGCCCAAGACAGAGAAACATTGCAGGGTGTGAACAATAACATTTTTTGAGTCTTCCCCTGCCTGGAGTGAGGCAAATATAAAGCCACTAAAGGTGTCAGTGTGACATGTATGTATTTGAGTTTGCCAAATTCATTTAAATGGGTGACATCCATTTGCCAAACCTCATTGGGGACTAGTTCCCGTGGATTAACCTCCTATATGTGGTACTGAAAGGAAAATTGAGCAGTCAGGACAATTTTTAACAATTTCTCGAGATTGATCTTTGGTAATTTTAAACATTAGGTGGAGGGTATGAGCATTAAGATGATGAAGCGAATGGGCCTGAGCTGCCTGGGTGACAGAACCTAGGAGAACAGGAAAAACTAGCTGAGTAGCTGCATCAGCCAGGGCATTAGCTGCAGATAAGGGACCAGGCAAGTCTAAGTGAGCCCAGAGGTGGCCGATAAAAAAAAGGGTGTGACCTTGCAACAATCAGGGAATGCAATTGGGAAAACAGGGGAGATGCATTGGTAGTGGGTTTTATTAAAGGAACTGTTTCCAAAATTGGAACAGAGTGGACAACATAAGCACTATCAATATACAAATTAAACGACTGGGAACAAGATGCCTGGAAAATCTTAACAACTGTAAGAGGTCAACAAGTTGTGCTGAAGTATACGGCGAGGGGTGAGGGGTGGCAATCCCATCTACCACATAGGCAGCCGTTCCATTGGCAGAGTCATCAGTAAACACTGAAGGGGTTCCTTTTATGGGCTGCAAGGCTGTTACTTTTGGAAACGCAAAAGAATGTATCGTAGCAAATTGTAACAGAGGGTCACTGGGGTAGTGATTGTCAATTGTGCAAGGAAGGAGGAGCAAGTGACAGGCCAATTGTCATCAGTTTGGAGCAGCCAATTAAGCTGGTCCCGTGTATAAGGTATAACCAGAAAATTAGGGTCTTTTCCAAAGTATTGGCGACTCATTTCCCTTCCTTTTATGATCATCTGAGCAACTAGGGATGGATAGGTGGCTAACACCTTTGGAGGAGAAGTAGGCAAATGGACCCAAAGCAATGGGTGGCCTCTTTTTATGTTTTTAAGGATGCATGCTGCCAAAAAAAAAAAAAAAAAAAAACACTTGTAGGGGCATGGGGTATGGCACAAATAACAAACGGCAAGGGCTGAGAATAGTAGACCTAAAAAACAGTTTGGCTTTGAATGGCCTTGTTAATTAAGGCAAGAGAAGTCTGAGCTTCAGGGGTGAGCTTCCTGGGGGACAAAGGGTCTGAGTCCCCCTTTAGGACATCATTGAGGGGAAGTAATTCACGAGTGGTAAGTCTTAGGTATGGTCTGAGCCACTGAATATCTCCCAACAGCTTTTGAAAATCATTTAAAGTACTCAAGTGGGAGGTGCGTAATTGAATTCATGGTGTCAAGACACACTGTTGAAAAAGCTCATATCCCAGATAGGTAAAGGGATCAGCAATCTGGACCTTATCAGGTGCTATCTGAAGGCCTTTTTGCGGTAGGCTATGGGTCAAGTCTTGAAGACAATCAAAAAGTTGGTCTTGACAAGCGGCAGCTAAAAGAATATCATCCATGTAATGAAGACTATAAACAGGAGGCCACTTGGTTCTTATCGGGTCAATGGCATGTGCTACAAACTTTTGATTTAAGGTAGGACTATTTGACATGCCTTGTAGTAATACCCTCCATTGATAATGGGACATAGGTCCCTGGGAATTAATCTGAGGGACACTGAATGCTAAGTGAGGTTTATCCTCAGGATGCAGAAGGATGGTAAAAGAGCAGTCCTTAAGGTCTATGACAATTTAAAAATGTCCAGAGGGAATAGCTACAGGGGATGGGAGGCTTGGTTGAAGGGCATCCATGGGAAACACAGCTTTATTTATTGCTCTTAAATCCTGTAGCAGCCCCCATTTGCCAGATTTTTTCTTATTAACAAAAATGGGTGAATTCCATGGGGAATTAGTGGGCTCTATATGTCCTGCAGCAAGCTGTTCCTGCACTAACTCCATTGGTGCCATTGTTTTTTCTCTGGTTAGAGGCCATTGATCAACCCAGACAGGATCACTCATTTTCCAGGTGATCTTATCTGCATGGGGTGCAGGAATATCAATGACCATTAGGAAAAAGGCAAAGGAGATGGAGCTCCCAGTCCCACTTTATCCAATTTCTGTGGCACAGAAATGGGTTCCTTAATACCCTGGGAGTGTTTGCCCAGTCCCCTTCCTGGGAGAAATCCCTGTTTAAGCATCTGCTTAGTAACTACCTCATTGGGGCTGCACATTATAACATTCATCTGTGTAAGGATATCATGACCCCAAAGATTAACATGTAGTCCAGGGACCACAAAGGGTGTCACTGAACCGGAATTGCCTTCTTTTTTGCTTCTGGCAAATACATAAACAATATATAAGTGTCTTAATCAGAGGTAGAAATGTACACTGCAATATGGTAAATATATATATATATATCAATACAATATATATATAAATACATAAAAAATGTTTTAAACAGGTAGAAGAATGCATGAATGCATACAATAATTTTGTACCCATATAAAAATCTATGCCAATGTAAAAATTATCTATAAAAAATAGCTCACAAATACCAACCTATTATCCTATTATCCCATCATTCCAATTTTCCCTTTCTTTTTCTTTTTTTTTAAATATTTATTTATTTATTATGTACACGATATTCTGTCTGTGTGTATGACTGCAGGCCAGAAGAGGGCACCAGACCTCATTACAGATGGTTGTGAGCCACCATGTGGTTGCTGGGAATTGAACTCAGGACCTTTGGAAGAGCAGGCAATGCTCTTAACCTCTGAGCCATCTCCCCAGCCCTTTCCTTTCTTTTTCAAAAATATCCCTGAGCTTATAAAATTCCTCCCCCAACCCTCAACCGTATACTAATTATAATCAACCCCTAAATAATGTCCCTAAACCCAAGGACAAACATTACTGGGAGAGGGAATGTTGTCCTCTAGAATTACTTCCAGCTGTCATGGAGGTGATGTTCTTTCTGGGGGATCCTGTGAAAGTAAAATGATGGTGAAATTTCAAGATTAATGTCTGGTAAGATTGCAAATAGTCTCTGAGTATTTTGTGGAGGTCTGGCCAGAATGTTGTAAAAGATGTGCACCATTTCAGCTAACCAAATTGGAACCATCTTGTGCAACTGGTACCCCAAAGAGGTCTTATAGTAGCGCTATCAGTATCATGACATCATATTAACCAGGTAGAGCTGTTGTTATGGGGCCCCATCTTCTTCCTGGAAACTTCAAAATTACTGCCGGAAAATTCATTGTTCATTGTGGAAAACTTAAATATTATTTATATAGACATATACAGACATATATATTCAGTGAAGGTATGATAAAGACAAAAATAGATATGAAGAAAAACAAAGATGCTTTCTAAATTCTTTTTTCTTTCTGTCCCACATCAAATGGCTCTTGACATGTGTCATGCCACACCTCGTCCAGCAAGGAAGTTGCGACCACAGGAGCTCTTCTTGCAGCAGTTTTTAGGACTTTATTCACAGCAATTTATCTCCTTCTCCTCCTCTTTCTCTCTCTCTCTCTCTCTCTCTCTCTCTCTCTCTCTCTCTCTCTCTTCTCTCTCCCCCCTCTCTTTCTCTGTGCAAACCTCTCCTAGCCCTTAAGTAGGCATGGGCTGCCAATCCCGGATTGCCAGGTGGGCACTGCCCATAGGCCCACGCATATGCAAGCAGCTGATGATCATTGAGTGATCAGGAATAAGTCAGACTTTAGCCATAGGAGTTGATTATACATCTCCATCAGGTGTGGCTCTATGCTGCTCACTACAGACATGAGATAGAATCTCTGGGTTTTTTCTTTTAACAACATGCTTGGATTTAAAGAAGGACAGAGCAGTTGTCCAACTCTAAAACCAGCTCTATGTATTCATAAACATATACATACCTATACATATACATAAATGTATACATTGTATCATTTGTACTTACGAACCATATTTGATTTTCTTGATGATCCTTATTGGGTAGTTATTTTTCTACCTGTCATCATTCAAACATCAGGGGTTTCTTGAATTTTTGAAGATAAGGATTTTCCTGCAATGACAAGAGCAGAACCCTGCCCCCATCCTAAATGCTTTTCTTACCACCTGTATGGTTATCACCAGTGTAGATGAGCTGTCATTTCTCTGTTTCAATAGGTTTCTCCTTTTCAAAGTGAATCTTTATTAATTTTGATGGTATCCATATTTTTTCATCTCCTGTGGAAACAAAAAGAAAACCCCTTTCCAATGTAGTACATCTCCTGGTTTCCATTGTGAAATCAACACATCCTTGAAATACACTGGTTGATTCAATTCAGAAGTTTTTTCTATTACCAATGCCTCTCCGCTGATGTTGTTCCTTTCTCATTAGCGTTAAGAAAATTCAAGGTTAATAAAGCATTATGTAATCTATTTCTGGGGGTATTTTCCATCCCTTTCTGTTTGTTCAGCATATCCTTTATAGTATGATTTGATCTTTCTATAACTGCCTGACCTGTAGGATTATTTGGTATACCTGTAATGTGTTTTATATTATAATAAGCAAAAAACGCATTTCATTTTCTTAGATACATATGCTGGACTATTGTCTGTCTTTATTTGTGCAAGTATACCCATGATGGCCATAACATCCAATAAATGTGTGATTACTGAATCAGCCTTTTCTGAGCTCAGGGCAGTTGCCCATTGAAAACCTGAAACGTGTCTATGGTGTGGAATAAATATTTTAATTTACCAAATTCCATAAAGTGGAACACATCATCTGCCAGAGTTCATTCCTTTGAGTACCATTTGGGTTTCTCCCTACAGGCGATGGTGTTTGATTATAGAAAGAACAGGTAGGACACCTCTTTATAGTCTCCTTACCTTGTTGCCATGTAATAGATAACTTTCTTTAAACCTTTACTATTGATGTGATTTTTTTATGAGATTCTGAGGCCTCCAACATGCTTCCAATCAATAATTGATTGATTTCAGCATTACCTTGTGCTAGAGGACCAGGCATGAAGGAAGCAGTGAGACCTCAGATCGTGAATTTCTTGTAATTCCCTGATCTGAGTGCCTACAGCTGCTCTGAGCATGAGACCTTCAGGAGTTCCTGATGGCAAGAGAGTGGTTTCTGGTGGGTTTGGCTGGGGTGTGACTATCTCTATATAATCTGCTCCTGAACACAATAAAGGGGGTATTCCTGGGGAATTCAAGGATTACCTGTGTCTCTGTCTCTCTGTCTCTGTGTGTCTGTGTATTTTAACCTCCAGCTCCCTTGCCTGAAGCTCGCGAATGGCATATAATTCTGCCTTCTGGACAGAATTATAAGGGCTTTGTTCCACCTTACTCAATTCTTCTGAGTTGTAATCTGCTTTCCCTGATTTATTTGCATCAGTATAAAATGTATGGGCTCCAGTTATTGGTGCATCATGTACAATTCAGGGAAGAATCCAAGAAGTTCTCTTTATGAGGTTAAGTCTATCATTTTTGGGATAGTTGCTATTAATTTCTCCCCCAAAATAGCACAAGCTCTTTGCCATAGTTCATTGTCTTCCAATAACTTTTTTATTTCATCAGTAGTAAAAGGCATTATAATTTCTGCTGGGTCTATCCCTGCTTGTTGATGAGGTCTCAGTTTACCTTTTATAAATAATACAGAGACCTTTTCCACATAAGTTTTTAATTTTTTATTTGGTTTATGTGGTATAAATATCCATTCTAAAATAATATCTTCCCTCTGCATTAAAATCTCTGTAGGAGAAATTCTGGAAGGCAATATGACTAGGATGCAGCTAAGATTTGGGTTCACCCTATCCACATGTGCCTCCTGTAATTTTCCCTCAATCATTGTCAGTTCCTTTTTTGCATCAGCTGTTAATTTTCTGGGACTATTCAAATCTTTATCACCATCTAAGGTTTTATTTAAATGAATTATTAGATCAGGTGTTAGCCCAACAGCTGGTCATAGACTGGAAATGTCTCCGAACAATCTCTGAAAATCATTAAGAGTCCATAACCAGTCTCTCCTAATCTGTGCCTTTTGTGTCCTAATTTTCTGTAAACCTATTCTGTAACCTAGGTAATTAACAGAACCTCCTCTTAAACTCTTTTCAGGAATAATTTGTAATCCCCATTAGGCAAGACTTTTTTTTTTTACCTCTTTGAACATCATTTCTAAAGTATCTTTATATGAATCAGATATCAAAATGTCATCCACATAATGGTAAATTACAGACTTAGGAAATTGTTTATAAATTATTTCCAATGGCTGACTTACAAAATATTGGCACAATGTAGGACTATTGAGCATCCACTGTGGGAGGATAGTCCATTGATATCTCCTAGTAGACTGAGAAGTGTTATAAGTAGGCACTGTGAAGGCATTTTTTTTCTATCCTTTTCTTGTAAAGGTATAGTGAAAAAAAAGTCTTTCAAATCAATAACTATAAGAGGCCATCCTTTTGGTAATAGAGAAGGCAAAAGAATTCCAGATTGTATAGGACCCATAGGTTGAATTACCTTGTTGACAGCTCTTAGATCTGTCACCATTCTCCATTTACCAGATTTCTTTTTTTACAATAAACACAGGAGAATTCCAAGGGCTGGTTGATTCTACAATATGTTGAGCATCTAGTAGCTCTGGTACCAGCTGTTCCAATGTCTGCAATTTATCTTCAGCTAGAGGTCACTGTTTGGTCCATATTGGCTTCTCAGTTAATCATTTTAAAGGTAGGGTTGTTGGTACCTCTAAATGTTTGCTATTTGCTGTATGTTCTTGTATAGCCTGAATGCCTGGTGACCTTTTTCTGTAATACCTCATTATATCTTTCCCAGAATTATGAGTTCCTGGGACTATAGGAATGTTGATCTGGGTATTCCATTGCTGTAGCAGGTCATGGCCCCATAAATTTATTGCAACATTGGCTATATATGGCCTTAATCTTCCTATTTGCCCTTCAGGCCCTATACACTCAACCCATTTTGTGCTTTGTTTTACACGAGATAGGGTTCCAATTCCCAAGAACTGAATATCTACCTCTTGAAGAGGCCAATTCAGGTGCCAAGATTCTGGAGTAATGATACTTACATCCACACCTGTTTCTAATAAGTCTTCAATAAAAATGCCATTTATACAGACTCTTAGCTTTGGTCTTTGATCGTTAATAGGAGTCTGCCAAAATATACGTTTACTCTGTCCTACTGGATTTTTTGACTCATCCTCCACATGTAACCTATCATTTAGACCAGTATTGCTTTTTATAGCAGACATTAGAGTTTTTAATTTTTTTGGTGAGACACGTTCTCCACTGTGACTGGGAATGACTGGGCCACTTTTGACTTGGGGGCCTGCAAGAGGCCCCTCAAGGGTTTTCCTGATGGTATTGGGTTGCCTTGTCTGTTGTTGGCACAATATTGGCCTTTACTGCACCTTCTAAATATACCTAAAGGCCAAGATCTTCTATTTTTGTAGTTCCCAGAGGAGATATTCCTAGAAATTCTTTGCCTGCAATCCCTTGTCCTAATTTACCATAAAATGCCTGGCAGTTTGATGTCTCCCCATTGCTTTGGAAACTCTCCTATCCTAGATTTATCATTATAGCCAAACATCTCAACATTCATCATATGCTGAATCCATTCATCCATAGGTGCTGATCTAGACCTTAAAGTCCCAATTATCTTTTTACATTCTATGTTTGCATTTTCAAAAGTCAGAGATTTAAGAATTATTTGTCTAGCTTCTGGGTCTGTTACTACTATTTGCAGAGCCATAATTAATCTGTGCAAAAAGGCAGTAAAGGGCTCTCTCTGTCCCTGCTTAACCCTGGTATATGATTCAACCCTTTTCCTTGGATCTTGTATTCTATTTCAAGCATTCAAGGCTGTTTTGTGACATAAGGATAGTACTTCTTTGTCGCAAAGAGCTTCGACCTGTAGATAAGCATATGCTCCTACACCAAGAATTTGATCTTGGGAAATCTCCACACCCTTTGCTCTTCCTTGCTGTTCCATATCAAACATCAAGGAAGGTTTATCATCTAATACTGCAAACACTAACTGAGAGAAATCATAGGGGGTAGCTTTGACATTAGAAGCCCAAGTCCTTATCATTTCCTCAACAAATGCAGAGTGCAAGCCATAATTAACGACAGCTTGCTTAATTTCTTTTGATCATTCATTCCTATTGGCGTCCATCTACCTTTTTTGACTTCCTTTGAGCCTTTAGAAGTTGACACTTTGTCAGAGTAAATTACAGGGTATGACACTAAAACCCTGGGTAAACCAGTTATGACAGCTGGTGGTGATGTTGTATCCTGTCCTTGTGCCTTCTTACTCTGTTCACCAGCTCTGATAATTTCTTCAATCATTTTAAATCTTTTTTATCATTGTCTCTCTTAAAGCCTGAATCTCCTGACCTGCATGTGTTTCTAGTGATTTCACTAAGGTGTCAATTTTTTGGTCCCCATTCTGCACCTGTGACTCAAAGGTTTTATTTTTTCCTTCAAAAATAACATGTCCTCATGAACTTTTCTTGGATATCACATAGATTCCCATCCTGGAGGTACATTCTTTCTGTTTCCTTATCAAAACTTTGTGATAACGTCTGAACGTCAAATTCAACAGCCTGAACCCTTTCAGGTAACTTTCTAGTATCATTGGATATGAAGTCAATTTTGCCTATTATAGTATCCACTTGTTAAGATAACCTCTGATTTTCAATAATTTTAATCCTTTCAACTAGTCGTTGATTATTAGTCCATAAAGTTTGTATCGTTCTTAGGAGTGCCATATTCCTCCTTAATGATAGAATATGGAAAAGAAAACTGAAACCTAGTAACCAGTAAATTGAGGTATCCCCATAGTCATATGAACCTTGCATGATATAATCCATTGTATTAGTAAAGAAAGCAGTAAAATTTGTGTTGGAAATGAAAACTGCCATATTACCTATTATCCAGCAGGTGGCGCCGTTGCTGTGTCATGACTAGAACCACTGCAAAGGTGATGGATACAGGGTCCTGTTTCAGTATCCACCTTAGTATTTGTTAAAAACTGGGAAATATGAGTTGCTCAGCAAAGTAAATGTAATTAAATCAATTCTATATATGGAACCAGAAACCCAGAATCCAGGGGTAGAGAAGAACAACTGGGAAGCAGTGCATGCCTGCACATGACAAAGCCACCTGAAGGGGTTTCATCTTTTAGCAACCGCTTGTGCTCTGATTCTCGTCACATAAGTGTTGAGCTTGCAAGGGGGATTTAAAGATGATGCAGAAAAGAGCAAACCAGGTGGGCAGAGACTGTCAAGGCCTGTGGATCCCGGGAGGCAAGGAGTTTAGATCCACATAGGGAGGTAAATGATAGGGTACGTCGTGACTTGAAGCCAATCTGAGGCATGTAAAGAGAAAATATATAGAATTGCAGCAAGAAAAGCCACTGTGTGATAATTTATATTGAACTGCTGGCTCCACAATAGGGCACAGGCCACAGCTGAGGGAGGGCTCTGCCAAGCCAAGCTGGCAGCAGGCAGCTGAGCCGGGGGGTGGGGTGGGAAGGGGATTCTAAAACCAAACGTTTGGGTGTCAGATGGAGGCGTAAGTCACAAACATTCCCACACCAGTTTGGAATTATGATTAATAGAATGGTTATTTAAAGCGGAAAAACTTACAGGTCACTGTCCCAGAAAACATCCCTCTGCGCAATCAGAAAAAGGAGCCTAGTAGCCAGAAGTGGAGCTGGGAACAAGAGAGCATGAGAGGAAGGCTGCCGATGCTTTTTAAGGAGAGGGAGACCATGCCCCAATGGTCTGGTATCTCAGCAGCTATTGGCTGGAGGAGTGGAAGGAGCTCCCATAGCACCCCTCCACTGGGGAGAAAATTCTCACAACAGATCATAAGTGTATTTGTTAATGTTCCTATGTCTCACAGTATTAGAAAAAGAAAGTAGCACATAAAAGAGTATGTTAGAAGAATATAAACATGGAAGTGGCTTTAGTAAAAATGAACTTTGATACATCAAGATGATAGTGACTAGACGGTCCCATAATAATAATTTAAAATAAAGACCAGAGACTAAGCCTGCAGGCAGCAAGCTAGTCCTTTGTCTGCGAGGTCCCTGGCAAGCAAGGGGCCCTGATCCTCTACCAGAAGATCTATTGGGGAGCATTTGAAGGAAGACATGGGTAGGCACCAATGCAAGAATTCCTCCAACAATCTGAAAAACAACATGATAACACCAGAACCCAGTGAACATACAACAGGAAGAGTTGAACACCTAGTCCAGAAAAAGTAGGAAAAAAAAGACATTATGAAAGTGATAGAGTTCCTTAAATAGGATATGAAAAACTCCCTTAAAGAAATAAATGAGAAGAATAACAAAAAGTTTGAAGAAATGAATAAATCCCTAAAAGATACCCTAGGAAAACAAGAAAAAAACAATAAAACAGATAATGGAAACAGTTCAAGACTTGAAAACTGAAATGGAGGCAATGAAGAAAACACAAACTGAGGGCCGACTGAATATGGAAAATCTTGGTAAATGAACAGAGACTACAGAGACAAGCATAAGCAACAGAATATAAGACATAGAATAAAGAATCTCCGATGCTGAAGACACTATAGAGAAAATAAATGCACTGATCAAAGAAACCAGCTAATCCAACAAATTCTCATCACAAAACATCCAGGAAATCTGGGACACAATAAAAAGACAAAACCTAAGAATAATAGAGGTAGAAGAAGGAGAAGAATTACAGCTCAAAGGCCCAGAAAATATATTCAACAAAATTATAGAAGAAAACTTTCCCAACCTAAAGAAAGATATTCCTATGAAGGTTCAAGAAGCATACAGAACATCAAATAGACTGAATCCAAAAAAAAAATCCCCTCACCATATAATAATCAAAACACAAAACATACAGAATAAAGAAAGAACATTAAGAGTTGCAAAGGAAAAAGGTCAAGTAAGTTATAAAGCTAAACCTATCAGACTTACACCTGACTTCTCTATGGAAACCATGAAAGCCAGAAAGTCTTGGATAGATGTGCTGCAGAAACTAAGAGACCATGGATGCAAGCCCAGACTACTATTCCCAGCCAAGCTTTCATTCACCTTCAATGGAGAAAAAAAAATTTCCAGGATAAAAACAAATTTAAACAATACATAGCCACAAATCCAGCCCTACAGAAAGTAATAGAAGGAAAATCACAACCCAAGGAATCCAACTATGCCCATAATAACTCAGACATCTAGTGACCCTTCACCAGCACAAGTCAAAGAAGAGAAACACACAAACTCTACTGCCAAAAAAAAAACCCACCGGAGTAAACAACCATTGTTCATTAAAATCACTTAAAATCAATGGACTTAATTCACATATAAAAAGGCACAGGTGAAGAGAATGGATAGAAAAACAGGATCCAGTATTCTGTTGTTTACAAGAAACACACCTCAACCTCAAAGACAGACACTACATCTGAGTAAAATGTTGGCAAAAGCTTTTCCAATCAAACGGACGTAAGAAACAAGCAATTGCGGCTATCCAAATATCTAACAAAATTGATTTCAAACTAAAATCAATCAGAAGTGATGGAGAAGGATACTTTATACTCATAACAGAAACAAATCATCAAGATGAAGTCTCAATTCTGAATATCTATGCCCTAATATAAAAGCACCCACATATGTAAAAGAACATTACTAAAACTCAAATCTCACATCAATCCCCACACACTAATAGTAGAAGATTTCAACATTCCTCTCTCCCCAGTGGACAGATCAAACAGACAGAAACATAACAGAAAAATAAGAGAGCTAACAGATGTGATGAATCAAATAAACTTAACAGACATCTATAGAGCATTCCACCCAAAGAGGAAAGAATATACCTTCTCCTCAGCACCTCATGGAACCTTCTTGAAAATTGATCACATACTCGATAACAAAGCAAACTTCCATAGATACGAAAAAAAAATTGGAGTAACCACCTGTGTCTTATCAGATCACCATGGAGTAAAACTAGAATTTATCAACAATACTAGCCCCAGAAAGCCTACAAACTCATGGAAACTGAACAGTCAACTACTGAACCACCCCTGGGACAAGGAAGAAATAGAGAAAGAAATTAAAACCTTCCTTGAATTCAATGAAAATGGAGACACAACAAACCCAAACCTATGGGACACTATGAAAGCAGTGCTAAGAGGAAAGTTCATAGCACTAAGTACCCACATAAAGAAAACGAAGAAAGCTCACATTAGTGACTTAACAGCACACCTGAAAACCCTAGAAAAAAAAAGAAGCAGACTCACCCAGGATGAGTATAAGACTGGAAATAAACAAAATGAGACCGGAAATCAAATAAATGGAAACACAGAAAACAATTCAAAGAATCAATGAAACAAAGAATTAGTTCTTTGAGAAAATCAACAAGATTGACAACCTCTATCAAAACTAACCAAAAGGCAGAGAGAGAAAACCCAAATTAACAAGATCAGAAATGAAAAGGGGGACATATCAGTAGACACTGAGGAAATTCAGAGAAAGATTAGGTCTTACTACAAAGCCTATATGCCACAAAATTGGAAAATGTGAAAAAAATGGACATTTTTTTTACATAAATACCATATACCAAAGTTAAATCAAGACCAGGTGAGCTATTTAAGTAGACCTGTAAGTTGCATGGAAATAGAAGTTGTCATCATAAACCTCTCAACAAACAATGACCAGGGCTGGATGGTTTTGGTGCAGAATTCTACCAGAACTTCCAAGAATAGCTAACACTTATACTCCTCAAAGTGTTACACATAATAGAAACAGAAGAAACATTGCCAAACCCTTTTTATGAAGCTATACTTACCCTGATACCAAAACCCCACAAAGACTCAATCAAGAAAAAAAATTACAGACCAATCTCACTCATGAACATCGGTGAAAAAATTCTCAATAAAATACTGGCAAACTGAATCCAAGAACACATCAAAAAAAAAACATCCATTAAGACTAAGTAGGCTTCATCCCTGAGATGCAGGGCTGGTTTATCATATGAAAATCTATCAATGTAATCCATCATATAAATAAACTGAAAGAAAAGACCATATGATCATTTCATTAGTTGCCAAAAAAGCATTTGACAAAATTCAACACTCCTTCATGATAAAAAGTCTTGGAGAGATTAGGGATACACGAAACAAATCTAAATATAATAAAAATACAGCAAGCCAACAGCTAACATCAAAATAAATGGAAAGAAACCCAAAACAATTCTGCCTAAATCAGGAACAAGATAATGCTCTCCACTTTCTCCGTATCTCTTCAAAATAGTGCTTAAAGTTCTAGTAACAGCAATAACACAACATAAGGAGATTAAGGGAATTCAAATTGGAAAGGCAGAAGTCAAACTTTCATTATTTGCAGATGGTATGATTGTGTACATAAGTGACCCTGAAAACTCTACTAGAGAACTCCTACATCTGATAAATACCTTCAGTGATGTGGCAGGTTACAAGATCAATTCAAAAAATCAGTAGCCCTCCTATACACAAAGGATAAAGAAGCAGAGAGGGAAATGAGAGAAACTTCACATTTCACGGTAGCCACAAATAGCATAAAGTATCTTGGGGTAACACTAACCAAGGAAATGAAAGACATATTTGACAAGAACTTTACGGCTTTGAAGAAAGAAATTAAAGAGGATACCAGAAAATGGAAAGATCTCCTATGCTCTTGGATGGGTAGGATCAACATAGTAAAAATGGCAGTTCTACCAAAGGCAGTCTATAAATTCAATGCAATCCCCATCAAAATCCCAACAAAATTCTTCATAGACCTTGAGAGAACAATAATAAACTTTATATGAAAAAAAAACAGGATAGCTGAAACAATCCTATACAATAAAGGTACTTTGGAGGCATTACTATCTCTGACTTCAAACTCTATTATAGAGCTACAGTAATGAAAATGGCTTGGTGTTGGCATAAAAACAGAGGCGTGACCAAGGGAATCAAATTTCCTGGATATTTATCTACATGCCTATGAACACCTGATTTTTGATAAAGAAGCTAAAATTTTACAATGGAAGAAAGAAAGCATCTTTAACAAGTGGTGCTAGCATAACTTGATGTCAACCTATAGAAGGATGAAAATCTATCCATATCTATCATCATGCACAAAACTCAAGTCCAAATGGATTAAAGACCTTAATATAAATCTGACCACACTGAACCTGATAGAAGAAAAAGTCAGAAGTAGCCTGCAATGCATGGGCACAGGAGGCTACTTCCTATGTAAAACCCCAATAGCACAGACAATAAGAGCAACAGTGAATAAGTGGGACCTCCTAAAACTGAGAAGCTTCTGTAAAGCAAAGGACACAGTTATTAAGACAAAAGGCAACCTATTGAATGGGAGAAGATCTTCACCAACCCCACATCAGACAAAGATCTGATCTCCAAAATATATAAAGAACTCAAGAAACTAGACTTTAAAGTTCAAAATAACCTAATTGAAAAATGGGGCAATGAACTAAACAGAATTCTCAAGAGAAGAATTTCAAATGGCCAAAAGATACTTAAGGATATGTTCAACTTCCTTAGCTATTCAGGAAATGCAAATCATAAAACTTTGAGATACCATCTTATACCTGTCAGAATGACTAAAATCAAAAACACCAATGATAACTTATGCTGGAGAAAATGTGGAGTATGTGGAACACTCGTCCATTGCTGGTGGGAATACAAACTTGTGCAACCATTTTGAAATCTGTGGCAGTGTCTCAGAAAATTGGGGTTCAACCTACCTCAGGATCCAGCAAAACCTCTCTTAGGAATACACCCAAAAGATGCCCAATCATACTACAAAAAAATATGTTCAACTATGTTCATAATAGCATTATTTGTAATAGCCAGAACCTGGAAACAACCTAGATGCCCTTCAGTGGAAGAATGAATAAAGTGTGGAATATATTCACATTAGAGTACTACTCAGCAGTAAAACACATTGGCATCTTGAATTTTGCATGCAAATAGATGGAATTGGAAAATACTATCCTGAGTGAGATAACTCAGATCCAAATATATGAATATGGTATGTACTCATATTGGATTCTAGTCATCACAAAGGACATTGAGCCTATAGTTCATGATCCTAGAGAAGCTAAGTATTAAGGTGAACCCAATGAAAAACATATATAGAGCCTCATGGAAATTGGAAGACGACAAGATGGCCACGCAAAAGTTGGGAGCATAGGGGTGGGGGAAGGGGAGAGAGGCAGAGATAAGGGAGAAGGGGAGGGTTGGGGAGAGCTTGGGGGAGTGGGATGGTTGAGATGGTGGAAGGACAGATATGTGATGGGGAAACTCTGTTAACCAATCATAGCTAATTGGGGCATAGTGACCTGGACCCCAGAAAGAAAAATCGGGAGATCCAGGTATGCTCCTCTCTGAGCTGTGCCTGCTGGACCTATTGCATTTCAGACATCCCACTCTTGTAGCGTGAGTTTCCTCCTTTCAACTATTAAAATATAACTCTTTTTTCTTGAGCTGGTCTGGTTATTTATCATACCAACCTAATTTATCAACACTTGGCACCTGGTACATGGGGCTTTTAGAGCCCTTTATGGTTCTGGCCAGTTGGGGCCTCGCTGCGTTTATTTGTGGGTATAGATAGCCACGTCTCTGACCGCTCCCTGCTTTGTGTCCCGCCCATGTGCACTACAGCTCCCCTTGGCTCAGCGCCTTGCTGCTGCACACTTTGGCTCCCCTCCAGCCTGTGCGCTTGCATCCAGCCCAGATACCCTCCCTCCATGGGCTACTTCCGAGATCTGTTGCTGTGGCTGCCTCCACCGCTGGGCAAAGGCCATTCCTGTGAGCTTTCCTGGTACACTTCCATGGCTGCGCACCTGGCCCACCTCCACAGTTGTGGGAGCAGAAGACCTGTTTAGCGTGGTTAAGACAATCACAGAACACACGGTCTGTGATTTTAACTTCTTGATTTGAGTATATTTTTCACTATTTCGTTTACATTCAGCCATCTAAAACCAAGCACATGGATTCAGGTGCACTCTGCCACCTACTGGCAGGCAACGGTTATTGCACTTACTCCAGCTGATTGAACCACAGGTAAGATTTATTATTTTGAATTTAAAAAGGATAATATGTCAGACAATCTAACCACCCAAAGTTTCCATAGCCTTTTCACTTACACCATGTGTGAGGTCTTACAAGACGCATATGATGGCTTTCTAGGATTCACCTTTTTTTGTATTCTATAGTTTTTCCATAAAAATATAAATATGGTTTTACAATAAGAAAATGATGCAGTCGTTGCAGACTGAATCCAGGCTTCTTAGAAAAGAAGTTGGAAATCTAAGGAAGGACATGACCATCTTAACTAACAATTTTCAGTCAGCTGAGGTACTTTTACATACAACACAGACTAATGCCAAACTCTTCAAGAAAGAGATTACAGTTCTCAAGGAGGATACTAGGTCTTTGTTTAATATGACTCGGTCAACTGAGCTATTTTTGGAAAAGGTACAATCTAATAGTAACTCATTTAAGGAGAGATTCAGCACTCTGGAGAAGGAAACAGCTGATTTGGCACATAAAATCCAGTCCATGACAGTGGGTGCTAGAACATTGTTTGAGAGGATTTGCACTGTTGAATGTATTAAGCAGACTCTGTCGAAGGGATATGGTAGATTGACTGATAGAATGTCTCTCCAAGAAGGTAATATACATGCCATGAAGGTTATGTCCAAGGATGAGATATTATCTCTAATGGACAGATTTCATACCTTAGAATCCTCAATCAGGGCATTAGAGCAGAATACTGGACAGGAGATCCAGATCTTGCAAAAGGCAATGGCAGCCAGAGTTGAAAAGTCTAAGGAAACTATCAATGCTGATGACCAGGAGAAAAAGGTAAGAAGGCAAAATTTAACTTTGTCAGTATGTAAAACTCTCCGGATAGCTTCCCCAGAGATCCACCTGCCTTTCCAGTAATAACATCAGAAAAAGTAGCTGGTTCCAAATACCCTAAGGTTATCAAGAAATATACATGGGAGCCCATATGTATTAGTGATTTAAAAGAAATTAAACAAACAATTGTGACTTACGGACTACATTTGTCCTTTGTTAAAGAGATGGTCAAAACCTGGGCTTTCAGTGACAAAGCCACACCTCACAATTGGGCTTAGTTAGTCTCAGCTGTCCTAGAAAGTGGGCCACAATTGCCTTTTTAAAGAGGAAGCAAGAATTTTAGAGCAACAGGAAAGAGCAAAAGGAACTGAGATTTCCCTAGATCTATTTCTAGTTGACAGACTTTACTCTGATCCTCAGGACCAAGCCCTTTATGATGACCACACCTTGTCTATATGTGCCACAGCAGCTTTAAAGGCTTGGGACAGGGTTCAGGAACCAGGATTGAGAGTGGAATCATATCGTAGGGTTAAACAGGGTCAGAGAGAACCCTTTAGTGACTTTTTGCAAAGACTAACTAGGGCCATACAAATAGGGATAACTGACCCAGAAGCTAGAAGTATAATAATTGAATATTTAGCTTATGAGAATGCCAACATAGAGTGCAAATCGATCCTGCGGCCATTAAATATCAGATCAGCACCCTTGGATGAATGGGTCTTGTATACAATGAATATTGAGACATTTGACTATGGTACTGAAGCATGGGTAGGAGAAGCAATTTTTTTTTATCAGAAACTGTCTGACTTTATTGGAAATGCTGAATTCATCAGAAACAGTTGGCACTGAGCATCTGTGTCGTTCACAAACAATTCCCATCATTTTAGATTTGCAATTTCTTTTTTTTTAAATTTATTTATTTATTAAAGATTTCTGCCTCCTCCCCGCAACCGCCTCCCATTTCCCTCCCCCTCCCCCGATCAAGTCCCCCTCCCTCATCTGCTCGAAGAGCAATCAGGGTTCCCTGACCTGTGGGAAGCCCAAGGACCGCCCACCTCTATCCAGGTCTAGTAAGGTGAGCATCCAAACTGCCTAGGCTCCCCCAAAGGCAGTAAGTGCAGTAGGATCAAAAACCCACTGTGATTGTTCTTGAGTTCTCAGTATTCCTCATTGTCCGCTATGTTCAACTAGTCCGGATTTATCCCATGCTTTTTCAGACCCAGGCCAGCTGGTCTTGGTGAGTTCCCGATAGAACATCCCCATTGTCTCAGTGTGTGGTTGCACCCCTCCCGGTCCTGAGTTCCTTGCTCGTGCTCCGTCTCTTTCTGCTCCTGATTTGGATCTTGAGATTTCTGTCCGGTGCTCCCATGTGGGTCTCTGTCTCTGAGGAGAAGCAATTTTTAATGGTAAGAGAAGACATCAAAATACCAAATGTTTTAATCGTGGTAGAATGGGACATATGAGAAGGAATTGTAGACAACGGATTTCCAAGAATAATGCCTCTTCTGGGAATAACATGAACAGGAGGACTCAGCCTTCAGGTTTATGTAGGAGATGTGGCAAAGGCCAACATTGGACCAATGAATGTAGAACAACAAGAGATAGACTAGTCAACCCGATACCATAAGGAAATGCCACAGGGGGGGTCTCTCGCAGGCCCCCATGACAAATGTGGTCCAGTGATTCCCAGTTACTGTGGAGAACATGTCTTCTCAGGAAAATTAGAAGGTCCCATGTCTGCTGTTAAAAGCAATAACGGTCTGAATGATGAGATAAATTTGGAGAATGAGTCAAGAAATTTGGTGGGACAGAGGAAACATATATTCTGGCAGACTTCTATAAATGAACGAAGATCAAACCTAAGAGTGTGTATAAATGGCATTTTTATTAAAGACTTATTGGACATGGGTGCGGATGTAAATATCATTACATCCAGAATCTTGGCATCTGAATTGGCCTCCTCAGGAGGTAGATGTTCAGTTCATTGGAATTGTCTCCTGTAAGACAAAGCATGATATGGGTTGAATGTATATGGCCAGAAGGGAAAATAAGAAAACTAAGGCCATATATAACCAACATTACAGTGAATTTATGGGGTAATGACCTATTGCAGCAATGGGATATCCAGATTAACATTGCTGTTACCCCTAAAGCTTATATTTCTGAGGAAAATATTAGAAAATATTACAAATGACAAACACCAGCCATTCGGGCTGTGCAAGAACACAAAGCAATTGATAACCCTTCAGATGTACCAACAGCTCTGCCTTTAAAATGGTTGACTGAGAAGCCAATATGGGTCAAGCAATGGTCTTTAGCTGAGGAAAAGTTGCAGGCTTTAGAACAGCTGGTCCAAGAGCAATTAGATGCTCGACATATAGAGGAAGCTACCAGCCCTTGGAATTCTCCTGTATTTGTTTTTAAGAAAAAAAAAATCTGGAAAATGGAGAATGGTGACAGATCTTAGAGCTATCAACAAGGCTATTCAACCTATGGGCCCTCTGCAATCTGGAATTCCTCTGCCCTGTCTGTTATTTCTTCGCTATACCTTTACAAGAATAAGATAGAGAAAAGTTTGCATTCACGGTGCCTACTTGTAATAATTCTCAGGCTACTAGGAGGTACCAGTGGACTATCCTCCCACAGAGAATGCTCAATAGCACCACCTTGTGTCAATATTTTTTAAGTCAACCATTGGAAATAATACATAAGCGATTTCCTAAGTCTATAAATTACCATTGCATGGATGATATTTTGCTATCTGATTCAAACATAGATACCTTAGAAAGACTGAAGAAGTAAAGATAGTTTTACCTAAATGGGGATTGCAGATTGTTCCTGAAAAATACAGAGAGATTCTGTCAGTTATCTAGGTTATAAAATAGGTTTACAAAAAATTAAGACACAAAAGGCACAAATTAGGACAGATTGGTTACAGACTCTTAATGACGTTCATAGATTGTTAGGAGACATCTCCAGCCTACAACCAGCTGTTGGGATAACACCTGATCTAATAATTCATTTAAACAAAATCTTAGATCGTGATAAAGACTTGAACAGTCCCAGAGAATTAACAGCGATGCAGAAAAGGAACTGACAATGGTTGAGGAAAAATTACAGGAGGCACATGTGGATAGGGTGAATCCAAAGCTTAGTTGTATTCTTGTCATATTGTCTTCCAGAATTTCTCCTACAAGAATTTTAATGCAGAGAGATGATATTATCTTTGAATGGATCTTTTTACCACATAAACTAAGTAAAACATTAAAAACTTATGTGGAAAAGTCTATGAAATAATTATAAAAGGTAAATTGAGACTTTGTCAACTAGCATGCATAGACCCAGCAGAAATTATAGTGAATTTCACTACTGATGAGACAAGAAAGTTATGGGAAGACAATGAACCATGGCAAAGAGCTTGTGCTAATTTTTTGGGAGAAATTAATAGCAACTATCCCAAAAGTGATAGACTTAACCTTATAAAGAGAACTTCTTGGATTCTTCCTTAAATTGTATGTGATGCTCCAATAACTGGAGCTCATACATTTTATACTGATGCCAATAAATCAGGGTAGGCAGATTACAAATCAGACTAATTGAGTAAGGTGGAACAAAGTCCTTAATATGGGAGCAGGGAAGGAGATATCTTAATTGAGGGAGCCATTTTGGGGTTGGCATGAGTCTTGGCTCTGGATGGGTTCCCAGAGTCCATGGGGATGACCCCAGCTAGGCCTCTGGGCAGTGGAGGAGAGGGTGACTGAAATAGCCTTGTCCCATAGTCAGACTGATGACTATCTTGAATATCACCATAGAACCTTAGTCTGGCGATGGATGGAGACAGAGACAGAGACCCATGTGATGTTAAGAGATATCAAAGGAAGAATCTCTCAGAAAGATTGTAGGAGACATTGCCTATCTATAGCCCACGATTTGGATAAAATTTGATTAATTTAAATAAAACCTTAGATGGTGACAAGGATTTAAATAGTCCCAGGAAATTATCTACTGAAGCTGAGAGAGAATTGGTTTTGGTGGAAGGGAGATTACACATTTTACATGTGGATCATGTGGATCTGAAACTCAACTGCATTAAGTATAACCCTCTAAGTATTCCCCTACAGGAATTTTATTGCAAAGGGAAGATATTATCTTAGAATGGATCTTTTCACCACATAAACTGAGCAAAAAATTAAAAATTCTTGTGGAAAATGCAAATGAGAAAAGAACAATAGTTGTGGAGCATCATTGGATAGTAGTAAAAGCTATGGAATTAAATCAAACCATGTACTTTAAAGATGTACTGATTTAAAAATGGAAAAAAGTACATGTGCTACATTAGGGAAATGTTTTTGCTTTTGTTTCCATGGGAGCAGAAAAGCTATGGATACCATCAAAATTGATAACGATTCAATTTGAACAGAAGATACCCCTTGATTAAAGAAGATAATATGTAATCAAATATTATGACTGTTCAATCTAAATTAACTTTAAATATAATGGATTCTTTTCATTTGATCAGCTATAATTTACCATAAGACAACCTCTCAAAAATTAGGATCAGAGAAGGTTTTTATTTTTGTCTTTTGAGGAGAATAAAAGTATCCAGCTAAGGAATCTAAAGACTACTGGACAAATGAGATATCTGAAGAAAAAGGACAAATCGTCCAGATAAAATGTCTCAAGAAAAATAATAAATTGACCTATTGGTATATAACATTTCCAATAGGATAAAATTTCATAAATATTTCCAAATGTTTGTTTCACATAATGCAAATGGATTTTTTGTAGTCCAAGTTCCATTAAAAATTAAGGCTGGCTTTGGAGTTGGAGTGTAGCTCTCCCCTTTCTAAAGCTAATCATACTTGTCAAAGTAAAATCCAAAATCTTTGTTACCTGATATGGGATAAAAGAAAAACAAAATTAAAGGGCTATTTTATTATCACTAATCTGATAATACTTTGTTTCCATTTTGAGTCTTTGAAGCTTTTCTTGAGGCAAAATTTTATCTAAAAATTTATAAGATTAATATAAATATTTTAAAGTTTTTTCATGGTATTAGTTGTCACATAGAATACTAACTAATTACAGAAAAAGCTTCATGTAGCTTGCTCTACATAATTTAACGTTTGAGTCTCTATCATATAACTAGCAACTAAGTTTTGTACTCTGGGTATATTCAACAAATATTCATCCTTTCACCTCTTTGAGATCTGCTGCACATGATATTTAAAATGTTTAAATTTTCTACAGTGAACCACGACCATGTCTAACAATGAACTTTGAAGTCTCCAAAAGGAGATTAGGGCTCCACAATGGTGATCCCACCAGGATTATGATAACACCATTTAACTAAAAGATACCACTTAAAGATTGGCTTTGGACTACAAACTACTCAGGACAATTTTGAGGTGGCTAGCTGAGATGATTCAACCTAGCCAGGACCTGAGGCAAGACCTGCACTTTCTCTTTATACAGAGACTGGTCTGGGCAACAAATGATATAGCTACCTCTTCCAGAAATTGACAATTAACTCATATTTTTCTTTTTATGATCTCTTAAAGATGCCGCTGCCCCTGAAAGTATAAAGTAAATTTAAGAATACAGCACCCACATACCCAAGAGGTGGGTAGGTGGGTTTTGATTATCCAATGGGTTATGGATATTTGTCATTGTTTAGGAGGTTGATTACAAGGTGCTACTGGTTATGGTCAGAAATAAAACTCTCTCCCTAAATCTAAGCTCATACGGTATGTGGATGACAGTTTGCTTTGCAGCCCATCATTGGAGATTGGCAAAACTGAAACCTCCGCCCTTTCAAATTTCCTGTCCAAAAGGGGCTATAGAGTCTTACCAACTCTCTACCACTCAGGTCATTTATTTGGGATTAACTATAACCCCAATGCAAAGGCTATCACTCTAGACAGAAAAAACTCATTTAATCTCTTGCAGTTCCTTCCACCAAAGAAGAGGTTTTATCGTTCCTAGAAGTAGCTGGCTTCTTGTGTTCCTGGATCCCCTCTTTTTCTCTCCTTGCCCGCTCCTTATATGAGGCAGCTCTCGGGTCTCTTCATGAGCCCCTTCTCCATCCTGTTACTAAACCCTTCTAGAGACTCCTGCAGGCCCTTATCCAGGCTCCAATTCTTCATCTTCCAGATTTAACTCGACCCTTTTCTCTTTATGTAGCAGAGAAGGAGGAATATGCCTTTGGGGTCTTAGGACATCAACTGGAACCTTCTTTTGCACCTGTAGCATACCTGTCAAAGAAGATGGACCTCACCACTTGGGGCTGGGGACCCTGCATATATGCCTTAGTGGCTGCTGAGCTTCTTATTCCTGAGTCAAATAAACTAACATTTGGGTCACCCACCACTGACTTCTCCCACCATAATCTGTCCTACCTCTTAACTTACAAAGGCTTACAAAAACTTTACCACCTTCCTGAGTTCTTTCCCTCCAGGTGGTACTATTAGAAGATGCCACACTCACTTTCCAATGCTGCCCACCCCTTAATATCTCAAATCTCATACCTCAACCTAATGTTAATGGTTCCCCATCTCACTCCTGCATAGAGATCTTAGAGGATCTACTGCCCCACCCCTCACATATACAGGAAAGCAAACTATCCAAGGTCACTTATACCTGCTATACAGATGGTAGCTCCTTTCTATGTGATGGGACCCGAAGAGCAGGCTATGCCATAGTATCCGATACTGAGATAGTGGAGGCACGGGCACTCCCTGCCCATACCACTAATTGGTAGCTGAGTTGATAGCTCTCACCCATGCCTTTCAGTTAGCAAAGGGACAATCTTTAAATGTTTATACAGACTCCGAATATGCCTTTCATATCCTCCTGTCCCACATGGCTATCTGGAAGGAGCGCAGGCTTCTTACAACAAAAAGAGGAGCCATAACTAACTCAGGTTACATTATAGACCTGTTAAAAGCCTCCCATCTCCCCAAAGCTATAGGAATTATTCACTCTCAGTCTTATCATACCAACAGTTCCATTATTTCCAAAGGAAATAATTGGGCTCACGTAAAACAGCAGCATTCCAAAGGCCAAACTTACCTCAATCACCTCAGGGGGTTCATACAGTACAGCCCACACTCCCACTGACACTCCCTGACACTCAACAAATTCTGTCCTACCTACATCAGCTCTTTCATCCTAATGACAAAGTTCTGCTTCATTTTGTTAAGGCTCACCTCCAACCCACTCCTGAGGACATAAAGTTCCTAAAAGCTGTCACTGCCTCTAGTCAAATTTGTCAAAAGTCAGATTCCAAGACCAAATATCATAGTTTTCTTTTCAAACCCACCAGGCCAGGGGCTCCCTTCCAGGAACTGACTGGTAGCTGCATTTTTCTCATATGCCCACAGTCAAAAGAGTTAAATATCTCCTGGTTTTGGTAAATACAATATCTGGGTGGATTGAAGGGTTTGCCACCACTAATAAGAGGGCCCAGACAGTCTCTGATGTTCTCCGAGAAATAATTCCCTGGTTTGGAATTCTCCCTTCAGTGAGATAATGGCCCTGAGTTCACTTTCCAGATTTCCCAAAACTTGTCTAAAGCTCTTAACATCTCTTGACATTTTCAAATTCCATACCATCCTCAGTCTTCAGGGAAGGTAGAATGAACTAATCATTCCTTTAAAAATGTTCTTGTTAAAATGTCACAAGAACTTCACTTCGACTGGGTGAAACTCTTGCTTCTGGCCCTCCTTATGCTTAGGGCCCTTCCCAAAAGCCCCCTTTTCATCTCACCCTTTGAACTCATGTATGGGCAACCAGTTTTAACCCCCAGCCTCTCACCTAAAACTTCTCCCCTTCCTGATCACCTGCTTACTCCCCTGTTATCTCATATATGCTTCCTATTATGGGATTTTACCGACCACTTATTATCTCAACCATGTGCAAACTCATGGCCACCACCCATTAAAATAGGAGATCAGGTATTATTTTTCCCCCAGGCCAATGTTTCTCACCCCTTTCCCCTAAATGGCAGGGTCCCCTCAGAATAATTCTTTTGACTCCCACAGCTGTCAAGCTCAAGGGTATTCCTCATTGGATTCACCTGTTGCATCTTAAACTGTTTACTCTTCCGGCTCAAGATAACCCCTATATACAGTAACTCAGACAGGACCCTGTTCCCTTAGGTTCCAGAGGACATTAAGATCAGCCTCTCTTGCTCCAGTTAAAAAAAAAAACCAAAGGTCCCATCCTTATTCAACTCTCTTGCGCCAATATACTCTACCTTCTCCTCTTTTTCCTATATACAACTTCTCCATATACCTCCAATGTCATGCTTAAATTTCCAAATAAGCACTCAGCTGTTATTACAGGAACCATCATCAAACATAGAGCTGGAGGTACAAGGATTGTCAAAAGCCCAGGTGGTAATAAACAATAATGATTTTGTAGCCCCAAACCCCCCAAAATCTCACAAAACAAACCTCAACATAACAGGCTCATCACTGACTGCAGAGTATCTCCTGGATGTTGAAGTAATGCCATGATGCACTGTAGATGGAGCGGTGGGAATGCAGCTCCTGGCTGCCTGGCTAGCTTATGCCCCAAAATAACAACACACAAACTGTATTCATATAAATACTACCTGGCCCATTATATCTAGCCTTTTCTTGGCTAACTCTCATATCTTGCTTAACCTATTTCTAATAATCTGTGTAGTACCACAAGGTGGTGTCTTAACAGGAAAGATTCTGCATGTCTGACCTGCGTCCATCTTGGGCTGGAGCTTCATCACATCTGACCTCACTTCCTTCTACCCAGCATTCTGTTCTGTCTACTCCACCCACCTAATTTTCTGCCCTATCAAAATCCAAGGCAGTTTCTTTATTAACTAATGAAATTAACTCAAAACAGAAGACCATCCCACATCAATGCACTCTACTGTTATAATCATAAACTGTTAATATGTCTAAAATTTATTTATTTTCAAACACTTTTATGAGCTCCAGGGAGCCAATTTGACCCACCTAAACTGACCAGACTCGCCCAGAATAAGTATCATTTAATTCTTTCTTTGTCATTCCTGGTGTTAGAAACCCCCTAAATTCCCTGTGTATCTTCCATCTTAAATCTCTCCTCTATCAATCATTCAGGAACCCCTAACCCCCTCTATCTTCCATCTTAAACCTTTCCTCTATTAATCACTAGGATCTAAATTTTTTTCTTCCAAACATAATTTTTGTCATTCCAGCATCTTGAGAGGTTCAAGCTACCAGATGACCCAGTTCCTCAGAGCCCAGAAAGTACAGCCAGCCCAGGATGTGGTCAGACACCCCACAGTTCTCAACATCCACAAAGTCTGCATGAATCAGTTATGAGAGACCTTGCTGCACCCCATTCGCACCCATTAAGATCCTCACTCCCCAAATTTTTATAATAAATGAAAGGGTAAAATGCAATTATTTTAGCTACCCATAAGGCTGCACTTCTGGGTTCTAAGGCAGGTGCATGTGGGTGGATCCTTGAGAACAGGGCCCGTGTGACCCATGTCTGCACATGCGTGGTTACCTCCACCCGCAACTCAACTAACCCTCTGTGTGCATATGCGTGGGTCACCCACCATCTGCATCATCAGCGTCTGACATGCTCACGCAAAGTACCTGTATGCAGGTGCAAGGGGTAGAGTCGCCCGTCATCAGCGTCTGATGTAGGCATTTCTCCGCCCCCCCCCCACACATGTGCTAGGAAGCCTTTAAAAGCTGGACACGCCATCTTCCCATTCTCTTCTCTTCCCTGCTCTGTACACTGTTTCCCGGGCCCGTGAGCAAATCCCTCTCTCTTAATAAACTCCTAAGTGGGTTCGTTTGCATCTCGTGTCTTCTTCTCATTCCTGCCGGACATTTTCAATATGGATAGGGGAGGTGATTTCCAGAAGTTTGAGGAAAATTGAAATGTCAAGTTTTATAACTGGGGCAAGAAAGGTCACTTTACAAGGGACTGTCGACAGTATTCCTAGAAACAATGTTTTTTTCCTTAGACTAATACATTCAGAATGGCCCTCCTTCTGGATTATGTGAAAGGTGTGGCAAGAACAGGCACTGGACTAATAAATGTAGGACAGTGAGAAACATTCATGGCAATCCTTTGCTGTCAGGAAACCCCAAGAGGTGCCTCTCACAGGATCATATGCCAAATTTGGCCCTTATGCCAAGTCCAGTTCAGTTGTTTCCTGTTATAGTAGAGGAAACTCCTTCCCAGAGCATTTAAAGACTTGAATGCCTATTATAAGAAACCATACTACTCTGGATAATAAAACAGGTATAAAAGAGAGAAAAAAAAATTCAGAAGAAACCATAAAGTGAGTATTTTGGCAAACTTCTACAAATAAACAAAGACCAAAATTAAAAATACAAATAAATGACTTTGTCAAGAGGTCTGGTAAGCACACTGCTGTGGATATAATAATAATTTTGTTAGTATCATGGCATCCAAATTGGCCTACCCAGGTTGTAAATGTTTAGTATTTAGGGAATGGATCTCAGATATAGTAGAGCATGAAATGGGTTGGATGTATAGAAACAGAAAGGCATAGAGGAATAGTAAAACCATATTTAACAAACATAGCAACGAATCTGTGGGGATTTGATTTGTTACAGCAATGAAATACTCAGATTAACATTCCTCCAATTTAAGAAAGAAACCATAGATTAATGTATGTTTCTGGGGAAAATATTTGAAGATTTTATAAAGAACAGTTATTGACCATTCAGTATGTACAAAAACAGGGCACAACAGATGCTGATATTTCAAAGGCACAAACAGCCCTACCTTTAAAATAATTGACAGATAAACTTCTTGAGCAATGGCCTTTAATAAGAGAGAAATTGCAGGTTTTAAAACAGTTGGTGCAGGAGCAACTAGACGCTAAGCATATTGAAGAATCAACCAGCTCTTGTAATTCTCCTATATTTGTTGTTAAAAAGAAATCCAGAAAATGGAGAATCATAGCAAATCTAAGAGCTGTTAATAAGGTGACTTAGCCAACGGTCTCTACAGTCTGGAATTCCTTTGCCTTTTGTTTTGACTAAAGCTGAAGGTGAAGCTGAGAGAAAATTGTCTTTGATTGAAATGAAATTACAGAAGACACTTGTGAAACACCTGCATCTGAATCTGAACTGCATTCTGATTGTATTAGACTTCAAACATTCCCCTGAAAAAGGTTTTAATGCAGAAAGAATATATTTTTTTTGCAAAATAAAAACTGAGTAAAAAAATTAAAACTTATGTGGAAAACATCTCTGAGTTAATTGTGAAAAGAAAATTGAGACTTCATCATTTAGCATAAAGAGACCCAGCAGAAAAAATTGTACCTTTTACTAATAGTGAAATTAACAAATTATGGGAAGAAAATGAACCCTGGCAAAGAACTTGCAGTAACTTTTTTGGGGAGAGATTGACAACAGCTGTCTCTAAAGTGGAAGAATTTTACTTAAAAAAAAGAGTTAATTGGATCCTTCCTCACATTGTACAGAGAACACCAATAACTGGAGCCTCTACATTAAATACTGATGCACATAACTCAGGGAAGGAAGGTTACAAATCAGAAAATTTAATTAAACTTGTGATGTGGAATGTCCTGTATATGTTTTGCTTTTATTGGTTAATTAATGAAGCTACTTTGGTCTATGGCAAGGCAGAATATAGCCAGGCTGTATGATATATATAAAGAGTAGGTAGAGTCAGGGAGACTCCATGTAGCTGCCAAAAGAGAAAGACACAATAAAACCTTACTAGTAGGTCACAGTCTTGTGGTGATACATAGAATGATAGAAATGGATGAGTTTAAGATATTAGAGTTAGCCAGGAATATGGCTAAGCTACTGACAAAGCAGAGTTGTAATTAATATAGTTTTTGTGTGATTCTTCAAATCTGGGTGGCAGGGAACAAAAAAACAGTTTCTGTTTACAAAATGGCACCAAAACATTCAGCAATGTGCATCCACATAAAATCAGAATGCTTAAATAAAAGGCTTCTTTCTAGATCCACAAAAATCATAGTCAATTGGAGCTTCTTGGTAGCCCCATTTTTTTTTTCAGATAGACTCTGTTTCCTGGCTTCAAGCAGAGGCATAGCTCCTTTAAGAAATGACTTCTTGGTTTCTACTAGCAAGACAAACACCTCTGGCTCTTTCCTGAGGTTCAGCTATGGAGCCCTTAAATGGGATTTGTGAGTTGAGTGCTAAAACTTTCTTAATGGCAACAAAGACCCTCTGCATCCCTGCAGCTGGGGCAGTAAGCTTGGCTCTCAGTGGTGGTGAACATACCTCTGCCATATTGAAAAGCAAAGAGAAGTTGAGCCAGCATCCAGGGCTGCCACAACCACAATGCTTAGCGTTTTAAAAGGCTCCTTGTCAGAAAAGGATTAAAGATACAAAATATGACAGATTCAGACATAAAAGACACAGTCTCTTTAAAAAATATATCATAGGCTTGGGAGAGAGAGGAAAAAGAATATAGACAGTTATAAAAAAGTAAATGGTTTTAAAAAATTTAAAGTTTTCAAAGAGACAGTAAAAGTAATATAAAAGAGTACAGAAAGTCACAGATTAAAGGAGTAAAGAAAAATAAGCCACATAAAGATGGAATATACACAGAGAGTCTGGATTATGCATATTGTTGTATTTTCTTTGAGTATTTTGATTGCAGAGAGACATTTGATTCTGAAGGCTGCTAAGTTAAATCAATATACATATTTTAGAGGTATCTTGACTTCAGAATTTGAGGTTAAGGCTATGTTACTTTGAAAAAGAGGTTCTGCTTTTGTTTCCACAGGAAAAAAATAAGAACCTGTGGATTTCTTCCAGGCTAATGTGGTTTGATGGAAAAAAAACCCTTGAAAGTTCTCCATGAACCCAGAAAATACTTCCTCCAACAGACATCAGGAAGAAGTTTTGGAGAAAACAACACCCAAATTCCCAAAATGATTGTTTATTAATCTTTGTTTAGAAGGTTAGTTACAAATTATTGATAATGGTCAGAAAAAAAAGCTAAACAAAGGAAAATAGATTCAAGGTTCTTGTTTTAAAGAGGAAAAAAAGGCAATATAGATATTATAGGTTAAAGGGTAGATTATTGAATCTAATCTGAAAAGGAAAAAGGGAGGATATATGTATGATAAGATAAAAGGTATCTTATTCGATCTACTTTTAGAAACCAACTACTAGATTTACATATTTTATATTAGATTGGAATTTTATATATTAAATAAAAATTTTGTATATTGAGCTCAATTTTGTTAAAACATACTGTATATAGATTTCTGCTATAAAACTCATTTTAAAATGTAATGCTAATTTCTAGTCCTTGAAAGTTATTATTAACAACTGTTTAGGTTAATAAGAAAATACAGGTTAGTATTTAGTCACCCATTACAGTCAAACTTGTAGTCACATTATGTATGTTTTCAATGTCAAATAAAGATATATTTTAGATAAACAAGCCATCTTCAAACACTTGAGAGATCTACATAATAGATGTTTTAATAACAGAGGCTCTTTTTTATGAAAATGAGGCATGTATACTCCAGGGAGCACCAATCTACTTCAGAAAAGATAATGGGCATCAAAGAAACTCCACATGGAGTTTACTTTCTTTGTGGCAAATGTAAACCAGTAGGCAAGAAAATGCCCTTCCCTCAACTACAGACATTATGCTGTTCTAATTGGACAATCAGGACACAGAAGAATGTGACTGTCAAACATTTTCAAGATAAGGATGGACAGCCCTTCAGAATATCCTGCTTCACAGAAAAGTCTGTCAGTTATGGTAGGCCTGTAGGCCAAATAAGGATGCCCCATCACTGCAGAGGAACCTTGAGTGACTGTCCAGGCAGACAATTGTTTCTGTCATTTCTCACATTTTTTAGAATTCTTTTGCCTGCACTTCCTGCTTACTCAGTTAATATTATTTCCTCCTTGGGACTCTGAGGGAGCTGAAGATTAGTTACAGTTGTCCTTGTTTACCAGTGGCAAAAAGCATGTTATGATACAGAGTAAATTATGTGCAAAATTTTGAATTCACCTAGAAAAGATAGAGATGGCATATTTTCTCTGAATTTGTCAATGCAAATGGACTAGACATTGTTGATGTAGTTATTATCTGTATATATCATACATAGTTATTATATTTACTGTATATGACTTTTTTATTTTATTATATATCTTTTTTATTTTAGACAAAAGGGGGAAATTCAGTGATATTTTATTCATATTTTAATAAATAAAGCTTGCCAAAAGTTCAGAAGGGCAAAGATAACCTTCTAGAGGTCAGGCAGTGGTGGCACACAACTTTAATCCCAGGAATTGGGAGGGAGACAGAGGCAGATGGATATCTGTGAGTTCAAGGTTACCCTGGGCTACAGAAGACCAATACAGAAACAAATCCAGGTGCTGGTGCCTCACACTTTAATCCAAGTACTGGGGAGTCAAACACCTTTAATTCCAGCCCTAGAGGAAATATAAAATTGGAAGAGAGGCTCTCTCTGCTTAGTCTGCCTAGAGTGCTTAGTCTATAGTCACCCAGTTTTGCTAGAGGTAAGACTACTCTATTGGCTTGGCTGTTTTTCTTTTCTGGTTTTCAGGTTGAACCTCAATATGGGTCTCTCTTTTCTTATTTGTACTACAAGGACCTATTTGGGACTTTAATCTGTTCAACAGATTAAAATGAAGCAGAGAAAAACTGTAATATGAAATATAGATAATATGCCCCCTGTAAAGTGGAAACAGAGAAAAAATATCTGCATTACAGAACCTCTTATTTAATATTTCTCTGACAATAAATAAAAGAACCTCAGCCTTTCATCTCAATTAAAGAAGCAAAAATGGTCTGGAGAGAAGGCTCAGTCCATTAAGTACCTGCCAAATAGCTGTAAAGACCTTATCTCATCTGTAACATTTGAGAAGTGGGCACAGCAGCACATGTCTGTAATTTCCATCCTGAACTTGGCAGAGATGGGCACTTAACCAAACTCTTCTGCCAAACAACCCAACTGAATCAATGAGTTCCAGTTTTGATGAAAAATTCTGTTTCAAGAAAATCAGGAAGAGACCTATCATAGTTAGGGTTTCTATTGCTTCAACAAACACCGTGACCAAAAAGCAAGGGTTTATTTGGCTTACACTTCCAGATCATAGGCCTTCACTGGAGGAAATTGGGACAGGAATTTAAACATAGCAGGAACCTAGAGTCAGTAGCTGAAGCAAAAGCCATAACGTTGTTTACTAACTTGATCTCTATAGCTTGTTCAGCCTGCTTTCTTATAGAATTAAAGACCACCATTTCAGGGATGGTACCACACACAACGGTTATGATGGTGGTCAAATATGTCTTTCATATGAGGTCCCTTGCTTTTGCTCTCACCCTACTCTCTAGTATTGTAAAACACTATAAGTTTTAGCTTTAATTTAAGATTTTCAACTTAATAATTACAGGAGGCAATAAGTGACAGAGTCTTCAGGAAAAACAGAATAATTCACTGAGCTCTTTGAGATGTTACTAACTTACAAGTGAGGGAGAATTTTATCTCTAATACCTTGTTAGTGCCTTATGACAATATACTGCATTTTAATGCCACTTTTAAATTTTTTGAAGACTTCTCTTGATTTATGTGTATGTGTCTGTGTGTGGGTACATGTCTATTAATGTTCAAAAGAGGCTATCAGATTTCTACAGGGAGTTCTGAGTTGCCTGATGTGAGCTGCTGGGAAGTGAAACTGCAAAACCAGCAAGTGCTCTTAATTGCTGACCCATCTCTTTAGACCATCTAAAAATTTTTGAGACAGGGTCTCAAGTAGCCCAGGCTATTCTCAAAATGCAGCCAAGAAAAACCTTGAACTCTCAATCCTACTTACCTGAAGCAGCTTCTGAGCAAATTCCCCAATGATCCTGCTAGAAAGAAACCTCCACAGATTTGTAAAAGGAACTCTTTGACTCTTTCCTCAACTGTAAATACCCATGGCCAACCACCGATTTAAGGGATTTTTGTCAACACTCCCAGAAGCTTTCTCCCTTCAGATGGGGGACTTTGGATAAGTTGGTTCTGTGTGATATTGGAATTGTTTGAAATGGAAAGTTTAGGAGCAGGAAAGTGATGAGGGATGTGTACATCAGTCTGGGTAGAGTCAGTTGAAGGGGAAAGGACAGTTAGAGAAAGTTTTCTTCTCACATCTCTAGGCAATTTTTTGTCATCTTCATTCATTTTATAAGATTTTTTCTTTTTTGGTCTTTTTTCTTTTGAGACAGAATCTCACTATGTTTTCTGCCTGTCCTGGAACTCACTATGTAGACCATGCCAGCCTCAAACTCACAGAGATTTGTCTAGCTGTCTCTGAGTGCTGGGATTAAAGACCTGAGCAACCACATTCAAAAAAGAAAAAGGCTTTAGTAAGTTTAACTGAGATAATTTATTTCATTTCTGGTTCCAGCTGATCATAGGCTAAACTCTTAACATATCATGAAAACAAAAAAATTCTGGGACAATGAAGGTGTGCTGACCTTGTGTTTATAGGATGACAAGTATCTTGAAGACGTTGGAAGATAAATTAGGAAAGTATTTTGTAGTGTGACTTCTAATTGGCCATAATAATAAAATCTAGGGTAAGATTATTTGGGGGTAAAACCTGAGAGATCAGAGAAGCAGAGCAGCCTGTCACTAGAGTTTTTATCTGTATGACTTTCAGAACAAAAAGAGGATGAACTGAACTTCTATTTCTACCCTGCACTATCACTTTCTTCACCCAGCTATATCACTCTATATCTGCCTATACAGACCTCCAGTTCTCTATGGTTAACTTATGGTTAGGTCCTAGCCCTGATCTTAAGAAAAGCTTTATTTGTTAGAGCGTAAACAACATATTACTACATTTCCCCTTTCTGTTTAGCATTAAATGGTTTTAACTAATGTAAGAAAAGCTATATACAATAGTAACAATAAATATATACAATATGTACAGGCAATGAATAAAGCAACAGTGTCTATTCCATTTGTATTTGACAAATTCAGAGAAAATACTCTATTATCTATTCTATCTTGGTGAGTCCAAAATGTTGTACCTCTTTCTATCATAACTTGCATTACCATCCATCTAAAACTATCATTTTATATCTCTCAACCTTACATACTTTACACTACTTTAGTGAGTGAGAGTTTTTCTGAGTCTGGTAAGTAAGGAAAACAATAACTGTCTAGTCTTCAACTCTCTCAGAGACCCAAGAAGAAAATGATGTTAACTGAGTAAGCAAAGAGTACAAGTAAGTGACTTCCAAAAAATGTGAAAAATGACAAAAAGAGTTGGCTGACTAGAGAGTCAGCAAGGTTACTGTGTAACAGTAGGGCATCTGCCATCAATCTAAAGGCCTAAAATGTTTGACAGACTTTTATATGAAGCAGGCTTCTTGAAGGATTGGCCTGCCTTTTTTTTTTTTTTTGGCAAAGTTTAGCAGTCACTCTCTTTTGTGTCCTGTTTTTCCAATTAGGATGCATGTTGTCAGCAGTTGAGGGAAAGGTATTTTCTTGCCCAGCAGCTAATTTTGCCGAAAAGGATGTAAACTCCATGTGGAGTTTCTTCTCTGAGGTAGATTGGTGCTGCCAGGAGCATACATGCCTCATTGTCATAGAAAAAATAGCCTATGCTATTAAAATTTTTTAAATGTCATGTTATTTATATCTCTGAAGTGTTTGAGGATGGCCTATCTAAAATATATCTTTTTACCTTGAAAACATACCCAATATGATGACAAGTTTAATTGTAATAGGTGACTAATTACTAACCTGATTTTCCCTATTATTCTAAACAGTTATATAAGAATGGTAATAATAACTTTCAAGGACTAGAAATTTTCATTACATTGTAGAAAGAGCTGTATAAGTACAATGACTTGAACAAGAGTAGAAATGTATGTATAGTATGTTATAACAAAATTAATCCCATATTTGTATCAGCATACAAAATCCAATCCAATGTAAAATATAAAACTAGTAGTTGTTTTTTAGAAGTAGACTCAATAATTTTCTGTTTTGTCTTATCATATCAATATCATTCGCTTTTTCTCCTCATATTAATTTCAATAATCTACCTTCATATGCTATCCTATCTGTATCCCCTTCTTTTCTTTCACAGCAAGAACTCTGAATCTAATCTTCTTTGTTTAGTTTATTTCATGACCATTATCGACAACAATTTGTAATCAATTTCCCTAATCAATAAAAATATCCATAAACAAATAAAAGATCAAAAATCACCATCCCATCTCTTGGGAATGTGGGCATCATATTTTTAAATATTTTTCCTGCTGTCTGGGGGCAAGAGAATCTTTAAGGAATCTTGAAAAGAAAATTTTGGGTTACTTGTCAAGTTCAGAGAGAGGTAGATTTATCATTTCTTGTCCACTCTCTGCATAATGAGAAATTACAGGGCTTGTCTCAAATCCTGGCTAGAGGAGCCAGTGTGGCTGGGTCACCTCAGCTAACCAGCTCAAAATTGTTCTGAGCAGATTGTAGTTGAAAACCAATTTTCAGGAGGTGCTTTTTAGCTTAGTGATGTGATCATAGTCTTGTTGGAATTGTAGTTATAGGGCACAATTATTTTGGAGACTTGAAAGATCAGTTAGGTGTGAACTTGGTTCACTGCAAAAAAACTATACTAAAAAGACTCAAACCCCAAATCATGTACAGGAATGTAGGTGAAATTTTTTTCTAGAATTAGTTTGTATTCTATATGACCATTAATATCATGACAAATATATATATATACATATATATATATACATACACACACACACATATATATATATATATAACTTTAAATTTTGAGCTGTTAAGGAGTCATTATAAAACCAAAAGATTATGATATTGGGAGAAATAAAATAATTTTTAAAATTCTGTTTTTCTTCTATTCCATATGAGGTGGCTTTTCTGACATGAGACAGGGATATTGAATTTTTCTTTAACAAACATGCTTGGGTTTAGAGAAGGTGAGACCCACATTCAATTTCAAAGCCAGCTTTAATATTTAATTGGATTGGGACAGTTTGCATTATATGTCTGTAGAAACATTATATGTCAGCAGAAACAAGAATTTGAGAAGAGTTATAAAATTTTATCTAATTGGAAATGTGATATATTAAGAGTCCAATTTATTCTTTTTTTTGGGAAATAATTTCTAGATGATTTGTCCTTTTTTTCACATGTCTCATTTGTTTAGTAGTCTCCAGATTCTTCAGCTGGATGCCTTCATTCTCCTATAAAGACAAAAACAAAAACCTTCGTCAATGATATCTCTGGGGAGATTCCCTTTTGGCAAGTTATAACTGATCAAATGAAAAGCATTTGTTAGTTTTATAGGCTACTTTAGATTAAATGGCCATGCTGTTTGATGGCATATCATCTATTCTAATTAAGAGGATTCTCTTATTCAAATCAGATCTTTAATAATTTTGATGGTTATTCATAGCATTTTTTTCTCCCTTGGAAACAAAAGCAAAACCTTTTCCCCAATATAACACATATCCTGCTTTCCATTCTAAGGTCAAAACATCTTTAAAGTATACAGGCTGGTTTAATTCTACAGTTTTTCTATTATTCAATGTCTCTTGAAAGCTCTAGTTCATTTCTCATTAGCATCTAGAAAATTCAGTTAACAAAGAATTAAGCAATCTATTTCCAGGGGTCTTTATTACCCCTTTCTATTTATTTAACATGTCCTTTAGAGCTCTATTTGATTTTTCTATGCGCTGTTGCACTGTAGGATTGTATGGTATACCCGTAATGTTCTTTATATTATAATGATCAAAAATTAGTTTCATTTTCTTAGATATTGCTGGAGTAGTGTCTGTCTTTATTTTTACAAGTATACCCATGATTGCCATAACTTCTAAAAAATGTGATTACTGAATTGGTGTTTTCCCAAATCAAAGAAGTTGGCCATTGAAAACCTGAATAGTTATCAATGGTGTGGTGTACATATTTTAGTTTTCTAAATTATACACAATGAAAACATCCATCTGGCAGATCACATTATTTTGAATACCCTTTGTGTTACTTCCTGCAGGTAGTGGAGATTGGTTGTATAAAGAACAAGTAGGACATTTCCCTTTTAATTTTCTTGGCTTGTTCCAAGTGATGGAAAAGTCTTTTTTTTTAAACTTTTGCTATTGACATGATGCTTTTTATGAAATTCTGAGGGCTTCAGTCCATTTACAATCAACAGTTGATCAATTTCTTGATTCCCTTCTGTTAGCTGGCCCGGCAGGTCCATATGAAATCAGATGTGTGTTATATATATGGGGTGATACTATTCATGATTATTTCTTGTAATGTAATGAATAATAAATTCAAATATGTATTATCTGGTATGAATTTAGCAGTTTCAATATGCAGAACAACTCCTTCTACATATTGCAAATTAGTAAATTTGTTGAGAATTTCCATAAAATCCATTAATAACGTGAGAACAGCATGTAATTCTGACTTTTCTGCAGAAAATTGGGGCTTTAGATCCACTTGACTCAAATTTTCTGATTTATAACCTGCCTTTCCTGATTTATTTGCATCAGTGTAGAATTAGGGGTTTCAGATATTGGTGTGAGGACAGAATCAGTTAGTTCTCTTTATAGGTTAAATTATTTTGCTTTTGGAGTATTTGTTGTTAACGCAAACTCTTTGACAGGGTTAATTTTCTTCCCATAATTTGTCAATTTTATCATCTATTCCTGTTAATTGACAAAGTCATCATTTTTCTTTTAGAATTAACTCAGAGACCTTTCCCATATAAGCTTTTAATTTTTCACTCAGTTTATATGGTAAAAAAGATCCATTCTAAGATATATCTTTCATATATATTGCAATAAAATTCTTGTATGGGTATGTTTAGAAAGTAATATGAGCAAAACGCAGTTAAGCTTCAGATCCACATGATCCACATGAGCATTCTGTAATTTCTCTTCTACCATTGCCAATTCTATTTCAGCATCAACTGATAATTCTTGGGACTATTTAAGTACTTGTCATCCTTAAAGGTTTGACCAATTACTCACTTTATCGGGATTTACCCCAATAGGGGTTTGTAAATAGGAAATGTCTCCTAGCAATTTTTGAAAGTAAAAGTCTGCAATTAATCTCTCCTAATTTGTACTAACTGGTATAATTTTTTGTAAACCTATTTTATAACCTAAATAGTTATTAGAATTTCCTCTTTGTATTTTTTTAAGAACAATTTGAAATTCCTGATGAGGCAAAATATTCTGTACCTCTTCAAACATTCTTTCTGAAGTATTTATATTTGAATTTGCTAATAAAAATTTATCCATGGAATGGTTAATTATGGATTAAAAAAATTGTTTACATATCATTTTTAATGACTGACTTACAAAATATTGGCACAGAGTTAGACTGTTTAACATTCCCTGTGGGAGAATCTTCCGTTGATATCTCTTAGCAGACTGAGAATTATTATAAGTAGGCACAGTAAGTAAAAAGAATTTCTATATTTTTCTTGTAAAGGTATAGTAAATAAACAATGTTTTAAATCTGTAAGAGGACATTCTTTAGGCAAAAGAGAAGGCAACGAAATGCCAGACTCTAGGAAGCCCATTGGCTATATCACCTTATTAACAGCTCTAGATCTGTTACCATTCTACCTTTTTCCAGATTTCTATTTAGTAACAAATACAGGAGAATTCCAAGATCTGGTAGAGTCTTCAATATGCTTAGCATCTAGTTGCTCCTGTACCAGCTGTTCTAAAGACTGTAGTTTCTTTATTGTTAAATGTCACTGCTTAACCAATACTGGTTTGTTTGTTAACTATTTTAAAGGTAGGGCTGTTGGTGCCTTTGAAATATCAGCAGTTGTTGTGCCCTGACCTTGTACAACCTGCATGGTTCCTTATAAAACCATTTCCCAGAAAAATACATTAACTTAAGGTTTGTTTCTAAGATGGTGGGAATAACCATCTGATTATTCCACTGCTATAACAAATCACATACTGTTGTAATAGGAGCAAAGGGGCTGCGTCCCCAGCACCCCGGTCGCCTGGCTAGCTTATACCCCGAAATAATTACACAGACACTGTATTCTTTTTTTTTTTTTTTTTTTTGGTTTTTTGAGACAGGGTTTCTCTGTGGCTTTGGAGCCTGTCCTGGAACTAGCTCTGTAGACCAGGCTGGTCTCGAACTCACAGAGATCCGCCTGCCTCTGCCTCCCCAGTGCCGGGATTAAAGGCATGTGCCACCATCGCCCGGCCAGACACTGTATTCTTTTAAACACTGCTTGGCCCGTTTCTATCTAGCCTCTTCTAGGCTAATTCTCACATATTAATTTAGCCCATTTCTAATCATCTGCATAGCACGGCTAGGTGCGCTTACTGGGAAGATTCTAGCCTACGTCCATCCTGGGTCGGAGCTTCATTACGTGTGCTCCCGAGAGCTGAGCTATGGCATCTCTCTGAGGCGTCTGACCCCGAGAGGAGAGCTGTCGAGTCTGAGCTCATTTCCTCTTCCTCCCAGCATTCTGCTCTGTTTACTCCTCCCACCTATGTTTTAACCTGTGAGGCCAAGCAGTTTCTTTATTACTTAACCAATGACCTTCCTCCATCAACATCCCCCAAAATTCATTGCTATGTTAGCCATATAGGGCTTTAATTTTCCTCTCTGTTATGGTCCCATACATTTAATCCCTCTCAGACTCTGTTTTACCTGAGATAAAGTTCCAGTGCCTAAAAACTAAATATTTACATCCTGAAGAGGCCAATTTGGAAACCAAGATTCTGCTGAAATAACTGTTACATCTGTGTCTATTAAACCTTCAATGACAATGTCATTTATTCATATTTTTAATTTTGGACTTTCTTCACTTATATACATTTTTCAAAGATACTCACTTTATTGTTTTTCCTGAATTTTTTATTCCCTCTTTTACAGCTATTCTACTATCTAGAGCAGTATGGTTTATTACTGAATTTCAAAAAGAAGGCTGTGAGAGGCCCCTCAAGGTGTTTCCTGATAGCACCAGGTTACCTTGAATGTCCTTTGTATCTACATTCATTAGTCCAATACCTGCCTTTGCCACACCTTCTGCATAATCCAGAAGGGAGGGTCATTCTCTTTGGATTTTGCTTAGAAAAATATTGTTTCTAGGAATTCCCTGTTTGCAATCCCTTTTAATATGACCTTGTTTGTCACAATTAAAACATTTGATGTTTAGATTTTTTTCTGTAAACCTCTGGAAATCACCTCTACTATCCAAGCAACATCATGGTCATGAGATTCAATATTGATTTATTTCAGATTCATTCTTCCAAGGGTGCTGATCTTACCTTTAACAGCCTAATTATCCTTTTACTTTGTGCATTACTATTTTTAAAAGTCACAGGTTCAATTATCATTTGTCTAGCTTTTGAATTTGGTATCATTCTATTTACTGTTGATGTCAGTCTTTGTAAGAAATCAGTGAAGGTTCTTTTCTGGGCCTTGTATGACTTTTGTAAATGACTCAATCTTCTTTCCCACTCTTCAGCTCTGTCCCAAACATTCAAAGTTGCCATATAGCTCAAAGCCAGGATATGACCACCATATAGGTATTATCTTTCTATATCAGCATAATCTCCACTTCTAAGAAGTTAATCGTGGGAGATTTTTTTTTTGTACCTTTAGATCTACTCCACTCTTTAATGGTTCTAGCCTCTTCTTTATACCAGGTCCTCCATGGTAATTGTGGACCATGCTCCATGATTGCTGCAACCAAGTCTCTCTAGTCTTGAGGGATAATTCTATTACAAATTGACCATGAATTTAACATATGCATCACAAATGGTGAATGCCGCAGGGCAGTGGTGGTGTAGCCAGGCGGTGGTGGTGCACGCCTTTAATCCCAGCACTCGGGAGGCAGAGGCAGGAGGATCTCTGTGAGTTCAAGGCCAGCCTGGTCTACAGAGGGAGTTCCAGGACAGGCCCCAAAGCTACAGAGAAACCCCATCTCGAAAAACCAACCAACCAAACAAAAACCAAAAAAAAAAAAAAATAAATGGTGAATGCCATGATTATGGTGTGAGGTAGAACTTTTAGTGGGTCCCACAGCAGGTGAAGGACAAATACACCATGCAGACAGAGCTTGAGTGCAGAGTTTATTGAGAGAAGAGTAAAGGTAAGCAAAGAGGGAAAGACAGAGAGAGAAAGAGAGAGAGGGGGGAGAGGAAGTAAGAGAGGCAGACACATGCTTGCTTTTTCAGAAGAACAGCAGGAAGAGAGTGGGAGTAGTTGGGGCTTGTCTCTAAAAGTGACCTTTGCACCTGCATATGGTCAGGGAACTGTTTACCATGCACAGAGAAATGACACACTGTGCCAGGTTCCTAAAGGGCAGGGCCAAGGTGTACCTGGATACTAACACTCCTCCCGTTTTTGTTTTGCTTTGCTTTTTGCTTTTTGAGAAAGGGTTTCACTGTAGCTTTGGAGACTGTCCAACTAGCTTTTATAGATCAGGTTGGCCTTGAACTCTGCCTCCTGAATGCTGTTTAATCCCAGCATTTAAAGGCATGTATTTCCAATGCTAGCCAGACCCCCTAAAGTCTCCCCCACCCCAAATATCCCCTTTAATTTTTCAACCCCCCACTCCCCTTTAATTTTTTCTTTCTCTCTACTAATGCAGCTTTTGTTTTCCAGCATCTTAACGATGACCCAGCTATTCAAGAGCCAGACAGATGCGATTTCTTCAATCAGCCACCTCAAAACACCAGTGGACAGGACATGATCAACAAGATATCATCAGGACAATCAGACACTCCGTGGGTTCCTTGACGCCCAAAGCCAGCAGGAAGCAGTCATGAGAGACCAGGCTATGCCCCCATTCCCTACCAGTTAAGACCCTCAATCCCCCTGCCCCCAATTTTTTAAAATAAAACCAAAAGGGTGAAATGTTGTTCCTTTTGGAGACAGAAAGGTTGCATATGCGCAGGAGAATCATTGGACAACAATTCCCAGAAGCGGTAGAGGACACAGCATCCCATTGGACTACAATTCCCAGTTCGATGGAAAGCCACGCATGCGCAGGACATTTTTTCCCATCCACCTGGATCCCCTTAAAAACGGGAAACGCCATAACTCGCCCCCTTTTCGTCTCTTCACCCTGTCCCTCATCTGTCGTCACCCCCCCCCCATTAAAGTTTACCCACGTGGGACCGCTGTGCATCTCGTGTTTTCTCTCCAACCCCGCAGAAAAGAATAACTCTTTCTTTCTTTCTTCCTTCCTTCCTTTCTTTCTTTCTTTCTTTCTTTCTTTCTTTCTGTCTGTCTGTCTGTCTTTCTTTCTTGCTATTAAAACCACGAGGAGTTAGGCATGGCAGCTTTAGGGAATGAGAACATTGAGTTCTCAAGACTGTTTCCTGCTGACCTGGGTGGCATCAACCATCTTTGGGGGAACCTGAGAAAGCTGGGGTGCTGTCATGTTCTGGAGTAGCTTGTTGTTTCACTACTATGCAGGCTATGTGGAACTTTCCGGTGTCTCTTGTCTCTGGCAAGTTGTTGCCAGACAGAAGACAAGGTTAAGTTTAGGAAAAAAAATTTTCCTTAAGTCTTCCAGGGAAAAGTGGGGAGAGTTGGGCTGCTTAGGGCCTGATAATTGAGGGAGGGGTGCATCTGAGCAGTTAGACCTAAATCCTCCAAGTTGATTCCCTGGAACTTACAAGAATTCTTTGAGTTTGTGAAAACATAAGGTTTAGAAACATTAGCATTTATATTGTTTATAATCTATACTGAAATTTGCATTGTAGAAATGGCAGTATACTCATGTCAGAAATGATTTTGGTTGAAAGCATTCACACTCTTCTTCCCATTTGGAAAACTATGATAGATATTTTTAGCACAATAAAAAGCACCTGTTAAATCTATAGTTAGAAAGCAACCAAAGGAAATTTAAAACTTGAGCTTACAGTTATGATAGTGGTAGTACTTTGCTAGAGCTAGACTAATAACTTATCACAATTTTATAGATTACTATGAACAGTAGCATGAGAGAGAAATCTGGTATCTTGCATTTGCACAGCGTAAGTTACTTCCTTGTACCCTGAAACATTCTTAAATTACTTGCATGTACACACATTAATAACTTGCATTTGCATACTTTAAAACACTTTCTTACACACTGAAACACTTTTAGATCCTCACACCTTAAGTTTTATATCCTAAATTACCTTTTACTTAAACAAAGAAATGATAAAAAGTTATGTTGAAATCTGTTTTGTGAGTTTGTCCCTTTTAAACTCTCAAGCCTACCAGCTGTCAAACTGCATCAGAGTTGTTAGAAAGCATAAATTTTACCTGAGTTATTGACTAAAAAAATAAAAGAGGTCTACTTGACTGGATACCAAGACAGTTACCCCAGGAACCTCCATGATCAAGGATGGCAGGACCTTCAGGGCAACATCTGTTTTATGATTGGTAGCATGGGACCTGCCAAGCTTCAGAAGATCCTGTGGATTAGAAGTTTGTAAGAAGACTAGCCTACTATTGGTGTAGGCAACTCGAGGCAGTCAATTCCTCGGTGTACTGTTGTCCATGGTCTGAAGAGGTCTTGCAGCAGTTGAGGTGAAAAGCAGGTTTGGTCAAATGCTAGTGCTTTCACTTGTGAAACAACTTACAGGTGGAAGTTCTTCTGTTCCCACCCATCTTCTTTGGAGGAAACAGAGGTTATTACCTGCAGAAGCAAAGACCTGTATTTTGAGATCTGCATTTTGTTTACAGCCATCTTAAGTTCACAAGTAACCTTAAGTTAAGTTAAATTACCTTTGCAGGCAAGTTCCAGACCTAGAACATTAGCCTAGTGAGACTTGCAGGCACCAGGCTTTTAGAAAACATTAGCATTTTCCTTTGTTAGTCAACAATCACAGACCCTCAGTATTTACCTATCAGCTAGGGATGTCTCCAGGCCTGAATTCCAGCAGACCTGACACCACTTACCTCCCCCCCCCCCCCCCCCCCCCCCCCCCCCCCGTTGTCTGTTTGCTATATAACAGCCTCTGAGAATATAATAAACTGGGTGGGTTGATCAGAAACACTGTCTTGCCATCATTTCTTGTGTCTCTTGTACCCTCCATTCCTCTCCCCTAGGTTTACCAGGGACCACCGTTTGTATCCTGCTGGCCGGGATAGTTACCAGAAGCTTACCCATGTCTCTGCTATGAAAAGCCTTTTTAATAATTAAAAATTTAAATGGCACATTCTCTAGAACTCTGAGCATTTGAGGACTTTTTATTAGAAAGTACAGCTTTAAGATGTGTTGGGTAGTGTAAATCTCTAAGTTAGCTTTTGTTAATCTGAAATAGATCTTTATAACCTTAAATTTTTATCATTATGGGCTGAAGAGATGGGTCAGTGGTTAAGAGGACTGGGTGTTCAACTAGATGACCTGGGTTCAATTCCCGCCACCCACATGGCAGTTCACAGCTGTCTGTAACTTCAGTTCCAGTGGATCCAACACCCTCACACAGACATACATGCAAGAAAACACCAAAGCACATAAAATAAAATAAAATTTTATCATTATATGGAATATATTTTAAAGCAATGAAATCACATTAACCATATATTTTTATCATCTTTAAAAATACATATCAATTTAAAGTATTTGAGACTTTTTTTCTTAGTCTAGAAAGAGGTACAATGAACAGTGCTCATTAGGACTGTTTAAACATTTTAAAACAGTAATTATATTAACATATGCGCAGTTGATTTAAGTTGCATACACACAGAGTTAAAGCTAGCTTACATTCACACATAAAGTTAAATCAAAAGTCACATGCATAAATGCACAATTAAACAGGAGTTGACTAAAATAAGAAGAAAATGTGGAGTCCCACATGGCAGGCCCAGCAGTTGGCACTGAAAGGCAAGGCAGATTTGTTACAGGTAGGGGAGAGCAGATCTGTTATAGACAGATAGGATCCCTGCATAAAGGGCTCTGTATGGAGGACTCTGGCAGGCCCTGCCAAAAAGCATGTTGCTGCACAAACACACATTATGCAACAGTCAGTAAGAGGAATTTACAGAAAAAAACATAAGGAAAAGGTGGGACATGCAAAAAGTACTCTTAGCAAAGATGATGACTAGGTCACCTATCTTGTCCTTCTTGCCCTTAGTCAAGATGGTGGTGAAGCATCTCCTTTAACCTTAAGCAAAATTACAGCAGTCATGTGGTTGTCCTTAGTAAAGATGGCACCTTCCAATTGTCTTCCATTTACCTGTTCATTGGCAGTAGTTGGAAAGGTTCCATTCGGTGTTAGTATTACAGAGGTGAGTGAGTCTAGGAACCTTTACACACGACATTACACATGCCATTAAGTGAAAAGGTTTTAGGTTTTTTTTAAAGGGCATCCCAGAGGAGTGGATGGGTTTATACTTTTTGCTGGTTTGTTTCTCACAAGTGAGGTAGAAAGAGAGGTCACTCCATGGTTCATCAACCAAAAGAATGAGGGCTGGAGCACTAAGCTCAAAGGCATGAAGCAAAAGGCACAAAGCTGAAATAGGGCCATAGCCCAAAGGCATGAAGCCAAAGAAATGCAGTATCCTGAAAGACCCATAGGGCCAAGGAATAAAGGGACCACCCAATGAGGGGATGCTAGGACACAGAATGCTCACTTGTGGAAAATGCCAAAGGTGATTGTGGGACCAGTCATAGCCCTATTGGCAGTAGCCAGTGCTGTGTGGGATCCCAGGAGATGGGGAGTTTGAAAATGGGCTATTCATCCATGTCTAGGATACCTGCATGCCTCAGGCAACCTGCCCTTGGGCAGAGGGAACACAGAGAGAGCCTGGTAAAGTCAGACACCAGTGCTATAATTACAGAATGAGGAAGGACCATTAGCAGGTCCCATGTGGGTAAAAGACAAATACACCATGCAGACAAAGCCTGAGTGCAGTTTAATGAGAGAAGGGAAAGGGGTGGGGAGAGGAAGAGAAAGAGAAAGAAGCTGAGACCTGCTTGCCTCTTCAGAAAAACAGCAAGAAGAGAGCAGGAGTAGGTGGGGCTTGTCTCTTACCGGGACTTTTGCACCTGCAGACAGTCTGGGAACAGTTTGACATGCACAGAAGGGTGACACACTGTGCCAGGTTCCCAAGGGACAGGGCCAAGGTGTGCCTGAATGCTAACAGTGAATGCATGCCATGTGAAACTATCACTTCCTTGAATCTCCTTAAATCTAAAATGGCCATGGGAGTCCAACCAGCTCTTACAAAGCCTCTATCCACAGGACACCAACCAGCTCTTACAAAGTCTCTATCATTTGTCAATTCTTACAAGGTTATTGCATATATTAAGGCTGGTTGTTTGAAAACCTTAGGCTGTTCCTCTCTAAACTTAAATGCAATGCTGAAATTGATTCTTTAAATTTGTCTGTCTGGAATTAAATATCTATAATCTATTTTATTAATTATTTTAAGGGCTGTATCTTGGCACTCACATCAAGCAACTTTTTAAGAGATAAACCAAGAATTATCAAAAAGACAAGGATTATCAAAATAATAATTCACATTATACCAATCCCAGTTAAATTGATTATCCCTTCATTTAATTGATTTAATTGTTCCAATTTTAAATCATGCATTGCATAATCATACACAGACCTACCTTTGTCTGTCATAATTGTGTTTCCCATATTTTAACTTGTGAAAACTCTCTTTTAGCTAATTCTTCCCTTTAGAAATTCCCAGTTTTCTCACCAAATCCTGCTGCTGCTGCTGTTGATAAAGATGTGAGGCTTGTTGCTGCTGCACAGAACAATAAAAGCCTGACCAGATTTCAAGGCAGCTACCTTGAAGTTTGGCAGCAGCCCAAGAAGGGGGACCAGGGAAAGCCCACCAGGAGAGAGGGAAGGAAAACCTAGCAGACGGTGGTGACTCTGGTCATGTGTATTTCCAGCCTATTTCAGTAGCTATAAAGTCACAGACCAGTGGATTTTTTTGTGAATCATTACCCCCAAAGATGAGCACCAGATGTAGCAGATGTAGTCTGAATTTTAATTGTACTTAATAAAAACAAGTGGGGTCCTTGGGGTTCCAACTAAGGCATTATAGCTGCTGAAGGAAAAATTGCTAAAGAAATCTGAGGGGATAAATGAAATAACTCATATGTGATTCTTCTTCAGCATGTCTTTTTAAATGTTCTTTTTTGTTAAAAATGTTCACAGTTTATACACCCTTATTATCATCAATTACCCAGCCTTAGTCGGGATCAGGACTGGAATTCTTTAGTGCTATAAAAGATAGATGAGGATTACAAACCAAAAGATAGATGAGGTTTACAAACAGAAATCTGTGGTTCTTGGCTCAAAGGTAGGAGTGGCTTAGTGTACATCCAGTGAACTCCTTAAGATAGAGGAAAGGTAATTAAGAAAGACATTAAATCACCAGGGAATTGTAGAAGGGGAGACTGGTGTGCTACACTACATCTTCAACGGTTAAAGGGTTAAAAAGTTAATTTTCGGTTCAGTTACAAATAAGTCAAGGATTGTTTTTTTTACTCAGTGTGTCCCTTTTTTCTTCCAGCATGAATAGATAGTATTGGGTTACCAGGCAACATATGTAACAAACAGGGGAAGTTATGACCCTTGCTCTATTAGCGCATTCACCAAATGCTGCAAGTTCTAAGGGCCTTTTAGATCTGAAGTTTACACCTTTGCTCTAAGCAGTAAAAACAAAGAGAAAACCAAGCACTCAAAATTATCAGATCTTGGGTATGATGTTTATCAGCTACTCTGATTGCCAGTGTCTTACCAGTGGGAAGGATGTCTTTCTCTGGGGTGTGGGCAAATAGTTAATTATTTCTTTTGCTGTCTCTGAGAGTAGAACACAAGCAGCACATTTCCTGAAATAAAATCATCAGTAAACTGAGATGAAGGCGAGGGTATGCTTATTTTTTTCTAAATTTCTGAGCAGCTATGAATGAACAACTTTGAGTAAGAGGTAATTCTATGTGCTTGGATATCTGGGAATATCTTAAATGAATGCTTTTGCCTGCACCCTAAACACTGACCAATTGCCTGTCAATAAAAGTAATTGCAGGAAGGCAGATCCCTGCATTTACATAGGAGAAAGAAAAGCCTGGCAGTGGGAAGCTGTCTTCACACATAGCCAGGGAAGTGTAATCAGTAAACCCCAAAGTATAGGAAAGTCAGTATTCAGTAAATGATCAAATAGGTCTGAAATGTGGGAATCCCCAAATTTGTAACAGAAGGGAATCAGCTATAGGGAAAAATCTACAGCAAAAAATAACCACTTAATTTAGAAGACAATAATGTCAATTTGACCTGCATCTTGGTTTAAATATCCATATTGGCTCTGATTAGTTGCCTTGTGAAATGAAAGTGGTTTTTAATTACTGAATGATTCTTCTGTTTGTAGCAGGGGTGGGACCTCCAAGGATCTTCCTACTCTCCCTCCCTATGTGAGGCCTTGAACTGTAGGCTGGGCCTCCCAGGTTCTACTTCCTCTGTGTGTGTGGGGGGCATGGTCTGCTGGTAGGGGTGTGGCCTACAAGATCCTACCTACTCCCCCACTATGTGTGAAGGCATTAGGGGGCAGGCCATCTGTGAACTTCCTGGTCACCCAGAGTGGACATACCCACAGTCTAAGTGGACCACGTGGAAGGGCATGGCCTGCATTATGGAACAGCACCCCCTTTGAACTTTCTGTCCACCAAGCAGAGACACACCCCTGGTCCCCATGGAAAATGTGAGAGGGCATGGTTGACTGTGGCACCTCTTACAGAATATGGTGCTGCTGGAAGAAAAGCCTGACATCACCCAACTGACCAATTTCTTTTCCTAAGAGCACTTCTACGTCAACTACTGCAAGTTCTGGAAACACTACAGAGGTCATGACCTGTTCTTTGATGCGCTTGACCTGGAAAGGCTTCAGTAGGGACGTAGGTGGAACCTCAGGTGAGGGTGGGGCTCAAAAGTATAGGGACTTGGATGCTGCACAAAGACCACAGTGAGCTTTGGTGGGGTGGAGCCTGGGGTGAGGACTGTGCCTCCAGTGGGGCAGAGGGTGGGGTTGTAGGGCTGTGAGGTGTAAGGTGGGGCTTGAGCTGGCGAGGGTGGGGTCTGGGGTGGAGTTGCCAGTTGAGGGGCAGAGTCTTAGGCAGAGAAAGGGATTGTGGGATGGAGAGGTGGGGCCTGGGGTAGAGTGCAGGCTTCAGGGATGGAGAGGGCAGAGCTAATGGATGAAGAGGTGGGGCTGTCAGATCAAGGGGCGGAACTGTGGGGTGGAGGGCAGAGCTATTGGAAGAGAGCAGGGTTCAGGTAGTACTTTGATAGAGAGGTGGGGCCTGGGATAGAGGGGCTATGCTCAGGGATGAAGGGGCAGGCCCTGGGGTGGAGGCCAGGGGAATGACAGGGAGAGGTGGGGCAGAGCCAGGTCCCAGCCATCAGGTGTAAACACCACCCTGACTGGCTCTTTGTGTTGCCATCTCCTCCAAGATGATTGACAGGATCTTCTCAGGTACCATGATGTGGTAGGTGCTTCTGTGCTGCATCATGTGAGGTCCAGTAAGTGGCGGGGGTGGGGGTGGGGTGTTCACGCAGAGTCAGTGTCAGTGTCATGGTCTCTGGTCTCCATCACGTGACCAAGGCCATAGAAAATGTGATACCTTCTGCCCCGTTGCTGCTGTTTGGGTTACACGTCCCATGTCAATGTTGGTGGTGGGCGGTCACGTTACTGTCAGTGGGTGGTTTCGTCACTATGAGTGATAAGTGGGGCTTCTCTATTAGCAGTTATCCAAACCCCATGAGAGGCCTCATGTTCCCTGACCTCTACACAGGCTAGAAGGTGCAGCAGGATGGGAAAATCAGCTACATAGACTTGGTGTGGTTCCTGATCTCAGAGGAGGAAAAAAAGACACAGAACAAGTGGGCAGGTCCTGGTTCCACTGTCTATGACCATCTGTGGCCCGTGTGTGTCACTCCATATTCTGTCAGATGTTCGCAGTTAGAAGCTCATGTGTGACATGGGGCAGCACACAGTCAAACGCTCATATGTAACATGTGCAACACAGTCAGGAGATGGGTCAGCGTCTCCGCAGCTAAATGCACACGGTCAACCGTCACCCGAGTTCTGTGCCAGGAACCCATTTGAGGGACGTGACTGAGCCCCACACAAAAGGCCCAGAGCGACACACACACACACACACACACACACACACACACACACACACACACACACACATCACTTCGCTCAGCCCCAAGTGCACACACACATACCACACATACCCACATATATACATCGCACATACACGCGCATGCACACACACACACACACACACACACACACACACACACACACACACACACACACACACACACGTCACCTCAGCTGAGGTACCGAGCGTGAGACCCTAATACACACGCACAAATACATCACCTTGGTTGTGGCAAGCGTCTGTGGGACTGCACTGCAGCTGGGGCTAAGGATATGCATGTCCTATGTACCACACAGCGGGTTACGTCAGTCCCCAGCCCTTTGTTGTAGGCAAGTCTCCTGGATTTGGTAGGTATCCTTTACCCCGGACCGGACTGAAACCGTCGCGTGCAGTCTGGGACCCGCTGTCCGCCAAACAGAAGCCGATCTCTGGGGCAGTCGCTGGGAGCCCCGTCCCGCCGCCTTTGAGTGCTCACGCCTCCAGTCCTCTGTTCGTGCCGGGCTCTGGCTCTAGCTCCCCGCCCTGGTCGCTCGCCCTACCCCTAACGGCCCAGCCCCAGTCCCCACTGAGCCTGTACCCGGCACGACCTCCTGGGCTCACGTTCTTGCTTAATCGCGGAGTTGCTGCTCGTCCCACCCCCTCAGGCCCCGCCTCTCCTGTCACTCCCGGTACCTCCGCGGCATCCTGGCCTCCTTTGGCCCCGCCCCTGCCAGCTCCTTCCACTCCAGGCACCGCCCCTCTTTTCCGGTCAGGCCTCCTGAATGGTGGCCACGCGCACTGCCTTGCTACCCTGGCTCAGGCTCCTGCTTAGCCGCGGCCTGGCCCCTCGCTATGCCAGCCGTGCTGCCGCGGCTGGTCCGTGCAATCATCGCCGACATCCGGAGCCCCTGCCGCGGAGTTAGGAGCGGCTCCCATGTCCGCAGCTGGGAGAGCGGGGGTGGTGGGGGAGGACGGAGAGGAGGAGGAGGAGGAGGAGGAGGAGGAGGAGGAGGAGGAGGAGGAGGAGGAGGAGGAGGAGGAGGAGGAGGAGGAGGAGGAGGAGGAGGAGGAGGAGGAGGAGGAGGAGGAGGAGGAGATGGAGGAGGAGGAGGAGGAGGAGATGGAGGAGGAGGAGGAGATGGAGGAGGAGATGGAGGAGGAGGAGGAGGAGGAGGAGATGGAGGAGGAGATGGAGGAGGAGATGGAGGAGGAGGAGGAGCTGCTGAGCCCGGAACCGCTGCCGCTCAGCGGGCTCGGAGGGAAGGAAGGCGCACGACACAGGTAAGCGGAAGGGGGGGGGGGGGGCGGGGGCGGGACCAGGAATGGCGGGACAGGGAGGGACCATAGGCGGAACACAGGTCAGTGGAAAGAAGGAATGGGGCGGGAGAAGACAGGCTGACTGGGCAGGGGTGCAGAAGGGGAGGTATAGGAGAAAGAAAGGTGGTGTGGACGCACCAGGGGACAGCGAAACTACTATGGGCATCAGCGTGGGAAGGAGTTTGTGATGGGGCAAAAGGGGTTAGTGTGTGGCAGCCTCCCTGGGATCCATCCAATCCGCCCCAGGGTCCTTCCGAGCTTCCCCATGGTCCATGTGAGCTGCAGCTCCGAAGGACGCCATCTACCCTCTGCCTGCCCCCTCATAGAATGTCAGGTAGCGAGGCCGCCGCGCTGGTGCGCGCTTTACACGGCTGGTCGGTGGTGCAGACCCTGGTGGTGCACATGGGGGTTCCCAGACAGCAAGTTTGTCTTTGGCAAGGGAAACTACCCAGCTGACAGGTGAGTAAGCCCCGCCCCTTCATGTGACACGCCCCATGCCCAACCTGGTGTGCCTGTGTATGCTTGCATGTTCTTGCTATGTGAATGTTTGTGTGTTCCCTTTGTGCATGTGTGTGCTTTCCGCTGTGCAGTGTTACAGTGTTCCTCAGCATGCACATGCCTGTGCATCCCTCCGTGTAGCTTGTGTGTGGTTCTCACCATGAACATGCATGTTTGTCCCTCTGTGTGTAGCGTGTGTGTGGTCCTCATGTGCACATGCGTGTGCCTCCCTCTGTATGTAGCATATGCACACCCAGATTTGCCTGCGCCTGACAGACCCTTCCCTGTTCCTCAGAGAAGACCAAGGAATCTGTGGACATCATGTGTGTGTTTCTGAACGTGGAGAGGATGACAGCTCTGACCAAGGTATGGAGTGTGTGATTGTGACCTGTGACCCCATGTGTGTCAACTCTACCTTTTCCCCTGACCCCCATGTCCCAGCCTCAGCCCTTTCCCCTCTGCCCCTGGGTCCCACACTCTGGTGTCCTGACCTTACCCCTTCCTTTGACCCCATATCCCATCCTCATCCTTTCCACTGTCCCTGCATCCCCTGATGCTCCTGTCTCTCAACCTCACCCCTCCCTCTGAGCCCCAAGTCCCAGTCTCACCTCTTTCTTTATGCCCAGGTCTCTGACCTGTGTCCTGGCCTCACCTGTTCCTCTGACTCCAGGACCCTGACTCCCCCTATGCTGACTCCTGTGTCCCAGCCTCACCCCTCTCTTGTCTCCTGGCACCTTGTCCCAACCTCACCCCTTCCCCTGACCCCTGTTTCCCATTTCCTGGCAGAAGACCCTGCAGACTGCCTGGGGTGTCCATGTGTTGGACAGATTCACTATTGTCCTGCACATATTCTGCTGTAATGCCCACACCAGGAAGGCCTGGCTGCAGCTGGCACTGGTGGAGATTCACCCCTGCTCTGGTGGGTCACCCTTGAAATTACCTGGAGCAAGTGAGAAGGAAAACATGGAACACACAACAAACCCACTTAGGAGTTTATTAGAGGCCTGGGAAGTCAGTGTGCAGAGAAAGGGAGGAAGATGGCACGTCCATCTTTTAAAAGCAGCTTAGCACATGTTCACATTGGGTTGATGTGGCTACTTCATATGCAGATGATGGAACTCATGCAGGCATGCAAGGGCTTAGCTGAGTCATCTGTGGATCACACAAGGCCCTTTAACATCCCCGGGGGCATTAGGCACTTCTGCCTGAGGGCTTGTCTGCACCTGCATGACACCTAGAACCCAGAAGTATCAACTCTATGTGGCTGAAATCATTACATTGTACCCTTTTGTTTATTATAAAAATTTGGGGAGTTTTTGGTCTTTAATGGGTGGGAATGGGGCATTGCAAGGTCTCTTGTGACTGCTTCATGCTGATTTTGTGGGCGCCAGAGAGTTGAGATGCTTGACCACATTCTGGGGTAGCTGATTAGTTTTGTGTTTTTTTCTGGGCTCTGTGGAACTGGCTGGCTGGCAGCTTGGACCTCGCAAGATGCTGAAAAGGCAGAAAATTATGTCTGAAAAAATGTTAGATCCAGGTAATTAAGGGAAGAGAGTCCCAAGATGGAAGATAGAGGGTTTTCTTTTTGGAGGGAGAGTGGAGGGGGGAATTTCCCATAGGTTCTTGAGACCATAAATGATAAGGGAAGAATTAAATGATACTTATTCTGGGCAAGTCTGGTACGTTTAGGTAGGTCCAATTGACTCCCTGGAGCTTATGAAAAAAAATGTTTGAAAAGAAATAAATTTTAGACATATTAAAAGCTTATGATTATGATGATATAGTGTTGGAATGGAAGATGGTGGGGAGAAGGAAGGAAAACAATGGGGAATTATTAGACCCCCTCAATGTTTTACCTGAAGTAAATCTTAAGGCACTTGTTCTCCTTTAGCATCATGGTATTACCTGAACATCCAGGAGACACTGCTACAGTCAGTGATAAACCTGTTATGTTAAAGTCTGTTTTGTGAGTTTTGTGAGTTTGGAGCTGTGAATGTCCCCAAACTCATTATTGTTTCTTACCACCTGAGCTTTTGGCAATCCTTATACCTCTGGCTCTGTGTTTAATGATGGTCCCTGTAATAACAGCTGAGTGGTTAACTGGAAATTTGAGCATGACATTGGAGATATAAAGAAGTTGGTAAATCAGACAGGTGAAAGAGGGACCACTGTGGAGTTAATGAGCTGGAGGTTTTGGACCAGGCAATAGGTTCCTTACGTTTTTAACAGCAAATGTAGGAGTGTTAAAGGGAGAAGAGATGGGGTGAAGTAGATTTTTTCTTAGAAGGTCAGAGATAATAGGCTTAAGTCCCCCAAGGCTCTGGAGAGAGAGGGTACTGAGCTTGGGTAATGTACTTAGTAGGGTCTTGTAATTGGATAATGATGGGGGTGTTTAGCAACAGAGGGGTTTTGGGTGTCCCAGACTTGGGGGTCCACCTGAGAGGCTAGTAGAGGAAAAGACACATTGGAGCTGGGAGGTTGGGAGTCTAGAAGAAGGAGAAGGAGAGCTCTTGGTGAGTCTGGGGTAAGGTGAATGGAAGGAACAAATGAAGTGGAAGCTCCTACTTTTGCTAAGAAGTCTCTTCCCATAAGAGGTACTGGGCAGGCTGGCAGGACTAAAAATGAATGAGTGAGATAAATACCCCTAAAAACAGTTAAGTGATGAGGTATGCTGAGGTAGATAAGGCTGCCCCCCACCCCAACAATAGAGAAACTAGAAGGAGAGGTAGGCCCTGAGAATTTCCTTAGTACTGAGTATGTGGCTCTAGTATCCAAGAGAAAGAAGATGGGCTCGTCCTGATACTGTGATGTTTACCCATGGCTCCCCATTACAGATGATGATTGTGGTCAGGTCAAAGGAGCCTGGGAAGCCTCACTCGTCCATAACCAGACCTAGAAGGTCATCTTGTGAATTTTCTGGGTTTGAGGTCTCCATGTCACTATGTGCACAAGGACAATTGACTGCCTAATGTCTTTTCTTATGGCATCTTGGACAAGGTCTCATGGACCATAATGGGGGAGAGTCTTCTGTTTTGTGTTAATTTCATTGGTTAAATAAAGAGACTGCCTTGGCCCTTTGATAGGACAGAAAATTAGGCAGGCGGAGTAGACAGAACAGAATGCTGGGAGAAAGAAGCCGAGTCAGTCAATCGCCATGATTCTCCCACTCCAGACAGACACAGGTTAAGATCTTTCCTGGTAAGCCAGCTCGTGGTGCTACACAGAATATTAGAAATGGGTTAGATCAATATGTAAGAGTTAGCCAATAAGAGGCTATAACTGATGGGCCAAGCAGTGTTTAAAATAATACAGTTTCCATGTAATTATTTCGGGGCATAAGCTAGCCATGTGGGCGCCTGGGTGCCGGGGACGCAGCCCCGCCGCTCTCCTCACAACAGGACTAAGATTAGGATTAGGACATGCTCAGGCCCAGTGACCAGTTCTACCATATTTGAAACATGGGCCTGGTGGTTCTCAAGCCCTGGGGGGCAAGGGAGCAGCACAGACAGCACGGATCAGGTGGTCTGTCACCTCAGCCGATCAGAAGACCATGGCTAGCAATAGCAGTGATTGTAGCACATAGCTTTGTCATTTCTTGCATGGAGCACCTTAAAAGCCAAGTCTAAGACTTCTGCCTGTGGGGTCAAGGGGCCTTTCTCTAAATGTCTAAGCTTAGCCTTGATGTTAGGGTAGCACTGAGAAAATAATGGGTAACTGTCTGCCTTCTGTGGTTTCTGGATCTAAGTTAGTGTACTGTAACAGAGCTTTAGTAAGGCATTCCAAAAATGCAGAAGGATTTTCCTTCATATCTTGAATGACCTCTGAGAGCTTATTATAGTTTACTGGCTTGAGGGCAGCCTTGCAGAGACCTGCCAGAAGGCAAGTCAAAAACCAGTCCCTAGCTAAAATCCCACCTGGAGTGTTATAGTCCCAGAGGTTCCTGCTCGGGACCGCCTCTACCCCTGGAGAATATGTTGTATGCGTTTGATGAGTCTCATCTGCATATAGTCTGCTCTGCTCCCAAACTCTTCAGGAAGTAGGTTATTAGATATGATCATATAGATATCATGAAAGGTGAGATTATAAGACTGGGTAATATATTGGAATTGTTTTTGAAAGTGGTAGAATTAGATGTATAGGACCCCAGTTTATGTTTTATATGGGAGAGTTCCGACAGGGAGAAAGGAATGTGTATCTTAATCAATTCATCCATGCTGGCCACCTCTTGCAACAGGAGAACTGCAGAGGAGAACTACAGCCAGCTTGGTTTGTTCAGGTTTGGGTTCCATAGCAGCATGTGAGCATGTGAGAGGAGTAAAGCTGTGTGCCAGAGCTGGGATGCTGCTGCGACCAGGCACTGGAAAGGAAGAATGATCCAGTGGGGCTGATGGAGTAGTTAGTGGGGGGAAGAGAGAGCTGAAGAGCAAGCGGAGGGAGGTGGCAAGGTAGGGGAAAGTAAAGGAGCAGAAGTGTCTGTCTGCTGAGGTAGGGAAGGTATGGATTTCTTAGCAGAGCCCAGAGCAGTAGCTGAAAGAACAGGGGTAGGAGCTGGAGGAGTGGCATTAGGAGCTAAAGGAACAGGGGTAGGGGCTTTAGGAATGGGGGTAGGAGTTGAAGGAATGGGGGTAGCTGCCTGCTGAGCTGGGTCCACAGTGGAAGTGGAGGGTTCTTCCGGTTCAGATGGCATAGTCAGGACCATGTGAGCAGATGAACAACTTGCAAGAACAGGGCTTAGGCTTAGAGCTTAGATAGTAAAAGGCTTGGATGTAAGGAATCTTTTTCCATTTGCCTATACGCTGACAGTAGTTAGAAAGCTCCTGTAGAGTATCAGGATCAAAGGTGCCATTAGGCAGCCACTTCAGATTCTTATCTAAATTGTAACAAGGCCATTTTTTTTTAAAAAAAAAAAAAACAACAGAAATGGACAAGTGTGGGAATCTGTAAGTAGGGCATTAAGACCTGGGGTTTCAGGGTCTCTAAAAGGCATCACAGAGGGGAGACTGGATTGATGGGCTTGGATGAAACCACAAGGCCTATAACGGGACATCTCCCTTTATAGGTGGGGTGTAAATCAGCGGCAAATACCGCAGGACCTGTGGGAGAGCATCCTCTGCCTACAGGTGGGGTGCTACAGCCTGACTGGATCTGGTTGGGATGACTTGGAAGCCAGAGAGGTCAGAGGTCTCACTGAGCTGCCTTTCATGGCTGGGGAGAAAAAGAAAAAAAAAAGAGAAAGCAGAATCTGAAGGACCCTGGACCCCCATTGCAGGAAGACTGACCCTGGACCGTCCAAACATGATTTTAGCTAAGGAAAGCAATTCAGAGATGAATGTTAGCAAAGGGCTTAACCGTAGCCTTAGAGACCGTGGTTGGGGATTGTCACCCCATTTCTAGAACACCAGATTTCTGGGAGCTCAACAGTAAATTCCTTGGGTTCAAAGAAACGGTTAAGCTGACCAGAATGGGGAAACTCATCAATTGAAGCTGGCCGTGTGCAGAGAAGTAGTGCTCAGGTATATGGAACACGTGGTTGTTGTGGAAAAAATACCCTGTTCCAGATCCTGACCCTGGGAGAGGGGCTCGGGGTGGGAGAGCATCCTGAGTCTCATGACACCAATGAGATTACCTGGCAAAAATGAGAAGGAAACACAGGACACTCAACAAACACGCTTAGGAGTTTATTAGAGGGGGCATGCACAAGCCTGGGAAGTCAGTGTGCAGAGAGAGGGAGGAAGATGGTGCGTCCAGCTTTTAAAAGCTTGGGGTTGATGTGGCTCCGTCATACACCAATGATGGGGCTCACATATGTGCTGAGACATACGTGGATCATACGAGGCCCTTTAACATCCATGGGGGCCATTAGGCACTTCTGCCTGAGGGCTTGTCTGCACCTGCATGAATCCTAGAACCCGGAAGTATCAGCCTTATGTGGCTGAAATCGTTACAACCCCTGGTCAGGCAGGCCACCCCACACTTGGTGCAGGACAATTATCTATATTCTGTCAATTGTGTTTTAAATAAACGCTGATTTGCCAGTAGCCAGGCAGGAAGTATAGGTGGGACAACCAGGCAGAAAGTAGAGGTGGGTCAATGAGAACAGGAGAATTCTGGGAAGAGGGAAGTTCTCTCTGGAGTTCTGTCTAGACACTGAAGAAGCAAGATGTGACCTGCTCTGCTGAAAAAGGTACTGAGCCATGTGGCTAACATATACTAGAATAATGGGCTAATATATGTTATAAGAGTTAATAAGAAGCCTGAGCTAATGGGCCAATCAGTTTATCATTAGTATAGACCTCTGTGTGATTTTCTTTGGGGCTAAACTGCTGTAGAACCTGGTGGGAGGACAGAAACCAGGCAGAACAGAAACCCAGACAACACACACTCATCTTCATCCCATGCCTCTCCTCACCCCACACCTCCTCCTCATCTCCACATCCCCTTTCATACAGAGAAACCTGCATACCCCTTGGTGGTTAACACCCTATCCTGTCCACTGTGCCCTAGGAGGGCTTGGCCCTGACCTCAGGATCTGAGTGCCAACACTCACTAAGTGACACCTACTAAGCGTGTATTTTTATCCCAGGTCTACCCTGAGCAGCGGGTCTGCCTGACTAGACCAGCTAGACCAGCAAGGAAGGGGCTTACGGTACATCATGGGGTCAGGTGAGGGTGCCACATGGCCTCCAGTGGGGAACACAGTCCAGGGCAGTGGGAACACCAGCCAACCAGCTGCAGAGTTTCCCAGCTGTCACAGTGGGTAACACCAGTTACATAATGTCCAGTGGGGCATACCAGCTACATGCAGTGGGGTACACCCACAGAGTACCCCCTTCACCTGGGTCCCTTGATACTCACACCCCTAGGACCACCTGCATCTGGCTCCTACATACCAGTTTGCATATCCATGTTCACAGGAGAGTCATCCACGGAGCTATGCCAATGGGCACTGAAGGAGAAGGAGGCAAAGGTCAGGGCGTGCGAAGACGGAGTGTGCTTGCAGCACAAGTTCCCCATTGTGTCTGTCGTCGGCTACACTAACTGTGGCGAGGGTCCCCAAGCAGCAGCACTACATCTCAGCACTGGGTATGCGTAGGTGGGTCCATGGGGTACAGCCCCACATCTCAGGACAGGGCACACATGGGAGGGTCCCCAGGGTGCAGGACCCACACTCAACACAGGGCATGCATGGAAGGTTCCTCAAGGTGCAGGACCCACATCTCAGCACAGGATACATGTGGAAGGGTCCCTGGAATGCAATTACCTACATCTCAGCACAGGGCATGCATGGGAGGGTCCCCAGGATACAGTGTTTGTTTCTCATTCTCACATCATCATGTTCCCTCCAGGGAAAACCACACTCATCAAGGCCCTGACCAGGGAGGCCACCATGCAACTGTGTGACCATCTGTTCACAACCCTAGATGTCACGGCACACACGAGGTTGCTGCCCTCGTGCATGCCTGTCATCTACATGGCTTTCTGTCACAGCTGCCACGCAGCCTGATCCAGTCGTTCACCACGCTGGAGGATGTGGTTCATTTGGTGGGTATCCATGTGTCTGCATCGATTGGTATCCTTGGAACCACCTTTTGTGTAGGCCAGATGTCCTGGGATCTGCCCTCCATGTGGACTTGGTATCCTTGGTGTTCCTCGGGCTAACACTTCCTGGTCCCCTGCCACCCCTCCCTATGACATTTCGGCCCCTGACTGCCCCTCCCCCTCACAGGATGTTATCCTGCATGTGAGGACATGAGCTACCCCAACATGGAGCAACAGAGGCCAGAGTCTTGTCTACACTGCAGCTGCGGTGTAGACAAGACACTCTCGAACTCCATGTTGGAAGTTTACAAGATGGATCTGGTTCCCAGGTGAGTGGGGCAGGGGAGGCATGTGTGTCACTGTTTACACTGTAGGAATCTTCATGGTGTCCTCACTGCACCTGTCCTCACCGCACCTGTCCTCGCTGCACCTGTCCTCACTGCACCTGTCCTCACTGCACCTCTCGTTACTGCATCTGTCCTAACCGCAGCTGCCCTCACTACAACTGTCTTCATCACAGCTGTCTTTACCTCACCTGTCCTTGCTGCACTTGTCCTCACCTCACCTCACCTCACCTGACTGCAGCTGTCCTCACTGCAGCTGTGCTCACCGCACCTGTCCTCACCTCACCTGTCCTCACTACAGCTGTGCTCACTGCACCTGTCCTCAACTCACCTATCTACACCACACATGTCCACATAACCCCATGGTTCCTCTTACCCACTGAGCCTCTTCCACATAGCTACAGCCTCCCAGGACCCTGCATCCTGGCCGTGTCTGCACTCTTGGGCCATGGGCTAGACAAGCTGAAGGCGACACTGGAGGAATCCTTTCTGCAGGCTACTGGCTGGCGGGTGCTCACCCTCTGTTTACAGCTTGGGAGACCCCAGCTCTGGTGAGTCACAGGGTGCTTGGGCAGTGGGCTGTCACATACACATATGCAGCTGGTTCCCTGCCACGGACATGTCCCGCTATCAACATGCTTCCTAGCATGCACCATGCTGATGTCAGCACACTTCCCAGCATGCACCACGCATATGCCAGCACATTTCCCATCATGCTCCTCACAGATGGTGCTGTCTCCCCACTTGTCAGCACTGTTTCCCAGCCTGCACGATGCTGATGTTAACTTGGCTTCCCAGCCTGCACCACCCTCTGCTCATCACCATGCACCACACTGACATCAGCACGCTTCCCAGAATGCACCACGGTGGTCCCTCTGCAAATGGCAGTACAAGGAGGCCAAGGTGTAACAGGTGCAGGAGCTGTCCAAGACTGACACGGCCCATATGACCGTTATCATTAGCCAAGACACCTATGGCCGGTTCCGGAAGCTGTTTCCTGAGTGACAGCCTGGAGTGGGGTGTGGATACAGCTTGTGGCCAGGGTGTTGTCCCACCACTTTCTCCCTCCCAGCTGTTCCCTGAGTGACAACCAGGACCAGATGTGGATTCAGCTCGTGGGAGGGTGTTTGTGGATGGCCCCATGTAGTCCTGTCCCTTCCTCCCAGCTGATTCCTAAGTGACAACTGCATAGATGGACTGAGGACCTGATATGGGAAGTCATGGCCACATCCTAGTCCTGTCCCTTCCTCCCTCCCAGACTGACTGGCAGCTCATTAAAGCGGAATTTGCACTTTGTTCCCTCTCTTTAGCTGGCGATGTGTGGACTTTGTGGGTTCTGTGTCACTGGGGAAGGGGAGGGGAGGGTCCATGCCATGTGGGAAGGGAGGGATAGGGATAGTTTGAAAATGGTGCTGTGGCTGATCCAGGGCAGGAGGACCGAACACTGCTCCCCCCACAGCTCTTCCCCCAACCCTTTGTTCTGCCCCTCCATGTTCTGGGATGGGGCAGCTGCAGGACACTGTGGGATGCTACCCCGGGCACAGTGGTGCCAGGAGGGTCCCCGAGGGAGATGGACAGACACACCTGAAGCCACATTCCACTCCCTAGCCAGGTCAGGCCTCATAGCCAGTGTCCATCCTCTCAGCTACAGACTTCACAGCAGCATCCCTGCAGGCTGAGTGGGTGGGAGGGATCTACCATCTGGGGGTGGAGGTAGGGTGAGGAGGCCTTTTAACCCTCTGACCTGAAAATACACTAATACTGAGGTCACAGGGTCATGAGTTACCTGTTATGTTTGTGTATGAGATGGTGGGAATTACCACCATGGAGGGGATGCAACTCAGTGGGTAGGGTTCTTATATCTCAGTGGTTAGGTGCATGTGGCTCAGTGGGTATGGTACTTGTGGCTTAGGATTTGGGGTTCCCAGTGTCCTAGCCCTGTGTAAACTGAGGCCAGAGGATCAGAGTCCAAGGCTGTCCCCTGCATCTTACCTGTAAGAGTCTAGCCTGGGCTACAAGAGACACTGTAAAAATACAAACTGCCTTGGTGTTCCTCCTTCTGGTTACCCTGGTGTCCTGCCTGCATCTGATTCAATGTCCCTCCAGCTGCTCTGTGTCCCCTGACTACTCAGTGCTCCCTCTCCACTCCACATCGTGCCCCCAAGCCCCTGCTGCCTCTGGCCCCTTCTGTATCTCAGACACCGGCCTGGAGGGCCTCCCGAGTGGTTGCATACCCAGTGGAGTCAGCTCTGTCCAGGTTATACCAGCTCCGCTGGGAGCTCTGCCCTCCATCTGGGGTAGGAAGGCTGAGCCAGTCCTAGCTGGGCTATGGGAGATGCTGCAAAAATTTCCCCATGAAAGTCTAGCCTGGGCTATAATAGATAAACACACTGCTGCACACATTTGGCTTCTGAATGTTTTAATGAACAGAGGCACCCAGTGCCAGGTGATGCAGGTGACAGGTCATGTGACCTCCATGGACAATGGAGTGTGACCAGAGTGACCAGGATGTGGCACAGACTGACTCACATGGGCCTCAGGTTTTTCTAGGGGATGACAGGAGAGATCAGTGACTCTGACCTCCGTGATCCTTTTGACTGTGACCCCCATGACCCTGCCCCTGCTCTCGGGTTGTTGTCACCGCAGCTTCTGGTTGAGCCCAATGACTTCACCCACAAAGCTGTTGGAGCCCACGAAGTCCCCAGCGATGATGTTGGTGCAGCCTGATCCGGGCCCTGGCTGCTGTGCTCGCACCCACGCCATGAGGAGCTGAAGGTTGGGCCGTGTCAGCATCTCCAGGGACCCGGATGGGTGCGAGAGGACATAGGGCAGGTTTTCTGTGAGATTGATGCCAGCCACAAACAGGCCACCTGCAGGGGAAGGGGGAAGGATGGGGTGACATCCCAGTGCATGACTGACAGATGACATCCTCACAGACCCCCATCCCTATCTGACTGACAAGTGACATCAGTGCCCCTCCAGCTATGTCCCAGGTGGCACCTGGGCGACCGCAGCTCCTCATGGTCTCCAAGTACTGCAGCAGCGCCTGGGACTTCACCTGGTTTCCCCACCAGTAAGGGATCCCAGGCCACAGCTCTGCGTGGCGACCCACACAGGTCTCATCTTCATAGGACACAATCACCTGCTGGTCATGTGCCCACAACTGCCGCAGCGTAGGGATGTCCTGCATGGGAGTGAGGAACAGGTTGAGTGAAACTGAGGATTGGACAGCTAAGGGCCCACGCACCCTCGAGGCCACGCACCCATGCCCTGGGCGGCCACGAATTCCTTATCGCATGTGCCCATGCCATCTTCACCATGACATCAACTTCCCATGCCCTCTTCACCTGACCCTCACGTGCCCACGCCTTCCTCACCCTGATCCCCACAATCCTCACAATCCTCCTTCTCACCCCGCGTGGACACAGTGAGTCCCCGAAGATGTTCTTGATGCAGTCTATGAGGTACTCATGCAAGTCTCCTGTCATCCCCTCAAAGTTTCTGCAGGCCAGGATGATGACCTCACGGGGGTGCGACTCCAGCCACTCGGAGATCTCTGTGAGGGTGTCCTGGAGATGTCAAAAGACACATGATGACATACATTAGTCTCCGCCCCTCCCCCAACTCCCCCTTCTCCTGGTCTTCACCCCCACCTCCACCAACGCAGTGGTGTAGATCATGTGTTCAAAGTGCAGATTCTTCTCAGAGCCGCCCTGCATGTGCGCAATCCGCAGATCCAGGTACCTCACCCCTGCGTCAAGCTGCTGCTTCACGTCCAGAGTCTGGGGCAGACAGCGGGTTGGGGGTTCGTTCCCGGGTGTCATCGTGACCACCGTGCACAGCACCCCAGGACACCCAAAAACCTGAACACCACCCCGGGACTCACAGTCTCCTCCCCCTGCCCCAGGGGCTCTCAGTTCCCTCCCTACACCCTGCCCATCATCATCCTGCCACCAGGACTCAGTCCCATTCCATTCCCCACCCTGTCCCCCTTCACCCTGTCCATCACATACTGCCTGGGCCCTCTCTCACGCCCCACTCACCTGTGTGACTGACCATCTCAACACCATGGGCCCCATAATGCAGGGCGCGACCCGCCCCAGTAGGTGCAGCAGCCGAGACTCTGACCTGGAGATTGGGGACTTCCTGCTCAGGCAGTATGTCATGGTGTCATGGCTCCCTGAGGACAGACGCACTTCAAAGCCCAAGCACTCTTGTGCCCGTCCTAAGGACTGCACGGAGTCCCTCGAGGGCTCTGTCTTTCTTTCTGTCTGTCCTTCTGTCTGTCTGTCCTCCTTCTCCACGACCCCTCTTTACCCACGACCACCCACGCAGGTCATAGGGCCTCGTCTCCGACAACCCAGGCTTCCCGTGTCCCGCTCATGTCCTCCCAGCTCCTTCAACCCTCCTAGAAACTTCACTGGGGGCTACCCCTTCTGTCCTGGAGCACAAGCGCTTGATTCTTGCCTCCAGGGCCTCTTGTCTGAATCTCTGAGAACCCAAAGGCTTCCAGACAGCCGCACGTGCTCCATTCGTGGTATGGAGGACACTGCAGGGACACAGAAGCTCGCCCTGAGAGTGGAGCATCGCCCAGACCCCCCCCCCCCCGTGTGTCAACATCCACGGCGTGAAGACCTCATCTCATGGTCCTCTTTCCTGTCTTGATGTCATCCTGGTTCCCTTTCCTGTCCTGATGTCAGCCTCCAGATCCCCTTTCTAGTCATTATGAAGGGTCCTCTTCTCTTCAGGGCACAGAGAGTCAGCCAGGTCCGCCCCTGCGTGGGTCCTCCTTTCCCTGTGAGACCGCTCCTCCCAGCGTGGCCTTTTCTTACCCTCCCCATCCCTCCCGTGAGGCCTGCCCTTACCTGGGATGGACAGGTGGTGCAGGGGGACATCCCACAGCCGCGGGCACAACTGTGACATCCAGTCTGCGTGGCTGCAGCTCGGCTGGCCATCCATAGGGTCCCAGCTTCAGGGAACAGGGCAAGTGTGTGTGAGGCCGGTTGAGCTGCGCCTCAGTTTCCCTTCTGTAGAAGGAGATGTCTTACTATACAGGCTGTACCGCCCCCACCTGCCCTGTCTCAGTTTACCAGGTAAGGACACTAAAGGTTGAACCCCCCCCCCCCACACACACACTAAAGTCCCCTGTGCCCTCTTTGGTGGGCAGAACCGTGAAGCACAGGACACAGGACATCCACTGTGGACATGTGGCATTTGGAGGTGGGGTTGGAACCCCTGCTTTCCTGGAAGCCCCCCATGTGGCTCCCTGGATCACGGAATCTCTGCTCTCTCACAGTAAGACCTTTCTTTGTGTCCCCCCTCCCCCGCCTGTCCACTCAGTCACTGACCTGAGGCCCGTCCTTGTCCTCCCTGGATCTTCACTAGCAGAATGGACTTGAGGGAGGACACCAGGCCGGTGTGTCCCCGCGAGGGTGTGGCTGCCGTGATGATGACATGCACACTCAGGACATATTTGTGTGCCTACTGTGTGCAGGAACGATCCCTCGGGGCTGTGGCCTACTTTGTGCAGGGAAGGTCCCCACAGGGGCGTAGCCGTGGTGACAACAAGCAGTCAGGACATAGTTGTGTGCCTTCTGTGTGAAGGGAAGGTCCCTGCATTCTTCTGCCCTGAGCTAGGGATACCCTCCCCCCACCCCACCCCTTCAGCCCCTGTCTGTCTGGTGAGCCAGCTCCTCGGGCCTGGGGGTTGTACAGGCGACTGAACCAGCTAGGACTGGCTCAGCCTTCCTACCCCAGATGGAGGGCAGAGCTCCCAGCGGAGCTGGTATAACCTGGACAGAGCTGACTCCACTGGGTATGCAACCACTCGGGAGGCCCTCCAGGCCGGTGTCTGAGATACAGAAGGGGCCAGAGGCAGCAGGGGCTTGGGGGCACGATGTGGAGTGGAGAGGGAGCACTGAGTAGTCAGGGGACACAGAGCAGCTGGAGGGACATTGAATCAGATGCAGGCAGGACACCAGGGTAACCAGAAGGAGGAACACCAAGGCAGTTTGCATGACAGAAGGCAGCTAGAGAGAACATTGACACAGATGGGGGGAGGGACAATGAAGTCGGGGACACAGAGAAGGTAGTAGGGGACATGGCGACAGTTAGTTGACAACGAATTAGCCTGGGGGACACGTTGCAGGCGGGAGACACCCAGAAGGGGGAACACAATGGCGGGGGTGGTGGGGAGCATCGAGATAGCCGAGGGTGGACACACTTTCTATGTTGGGGGACCGGAAGCAGCAGACGGGGACGCCAAGGTAGTTGGGAGATACGGATGCAGCGAGGGGAGAACACCGAGTAAGTGGGGGAGCATTGAGGCCATTTGGGTGGCACAGAAGCAGTTTCGGGGATACCGAAGTAACTGGAGGGGACACCAAGTCAGGGGAAGACACCCAGGAGTGGGGGATGAACAAGGCATGGCAGCCAGTGCCCTTAGGACACCCTGTGTCACTTGTCACTCACCAAGCTCTGCACTGGGTACAGGCTAGTCCCCAGCCACCCGCAGTCAGTGACCCGCCCATCTGGAGGGAGGGTGAGAGGTAAGCAAGGGATGGCCACACTGGCTGCCTTAAGGGGTGATAGGGACAAGGAGGGACCTGAGGCGGGGAGACCTGCTGGGCGCTGACCCAGCTGCCCCAGGAAACAAACAGCCAGTGTTGCAATCCCTACTGCACTGTGGGTGTTTGATCTGCACTTTGGCCCCGTTCCTCCTTCCATGTGAAGTGACAGGGCCGACCTGCCTTTCTGCTCAGGAACCACTGCATCCTCAACCCTCCCGCACAGTTAGGGCCCCTTCCAACAGCTTCTTCAGGGATGTTGCTGAGCACCACTCAATCTGTCCCCCCCTCCTTTCCCCTGCCCTTCCATTCCCTCCCCTCCTCTCTCTTCCCCTTCCATTCCCTCCCTTCCCTATCCTTCCCCTCTTGTTTCCCGCCCTCCCCTCCCCTGGATTTCTCCACTCTGAAGTCCCATGCTCCTGGTCTCAAACTTCTGGTCTCATGGCCACAGCCACCCCCCCGTCCCCGCCTGACAGGTGTTTGTACTGTATGTGCAGCAGGTCCTAGGAGTCCAGTCTGCTCCTGCCCTTTGGGCTCCACCTGCGCCCCCCTACCCCACCCACCCACTACAGGTTTAGAACATCCAGAACATGCCATGGGTATCCCTGAAGGGCTACCCCCAGGTGCTCTTAGAACCTCCAGAACACGTTACTGGTGTTCCTGAGGGCCTTAACATCCCCTATGTGCTCTTAGAACTCCCAGAACACTTTATGGGTGTCCCTGAGGGGCTCCCCCTAGGTGCTCTTAGAACATTCAGAACAAGTCAGGGTGTCCCCAGGGGCTCCTCTTAAAACATTCAGAACACATCAATGGCCCTGTTCCATGTGTTCTGTGGTCCTATAGGGTTATACCTCATCCTGCTGCCCTCAGGTGACCTCACCCTGACCCCAGAAGGGAACTGAGGTTGCCTGCTTGCCAAGTCCTAGGGAAGGGGAAAGGAAGGGAGGGGAGGGGAGGAGGTTGCTTGGTCCTCACAGCCCAGGGACTTAAGGGGGCCCAGGGTGGGACCAAGGGTCTGCCCATGGTAAACTTGAAATGCGGGAAAGGGGGGCTGAAACCGCCCCACATGACTGTGAAGCAACATTTCTGCCCAAAGTGCGGAAGAGTCCCCCCCACACAGCCGGGGTCTCCCCACCACAGTGGAAAGGACAAAACCAACTCCATTATGTTCTAGGCCCCAAGGTGGATAACAGCCCAGTTCCCTAGTTCCCTAAACTGGAGCCACTCAGTTCCCCCACAAATGTGACTACCCACTGCAGTAAGAGTCTCCCCCACAGATGTGACTACCCACTGCAGTAAGAGTCTCCCCCACAACCCACAGCATGGACCTCCCATTGCACAAGAGTCTCCCCCCAGCATGGGCTTCCCAGCCCCATTTAATCAGATGCACAACACATCACAGGTAATGCTGACTGAAAAGCAAACAGGCTGAAGATCTGTGCAGTACTGGTATCTAAGTCCTCCTGGGTACTGACTGCCAAACTGCTGAGTACCCTTCTGAGTACTCTCCTGTGTACTCTGTGTCACCTTGCTGAGTATCCTAACCGCCCTGAACCAGCAGAACAGGAAGGACCCACCTATGTCTATTCCTGTCTGGTCAGGATTGTGAAACCCCCAGGGACAAAAGGGGCATGTTGAGGTGAGGCCTGTGCACTTCTCACTTTGTGCACCCTGTCCCCGCACCCTACACCCCTCCCCACACCCTATATCTCTCCCCATACCTCTCCCTGCACCCTCTACCCCTCTCCACACCACTCCCTCCATCCCTCCCTGCACCCCTCCCTGCACCCTACACCCCTCTCCACACCACTCCCTCCATCCTCCCTGCACCCCTCCCTGCACCCTACATCCCTATCCACACCACTCCCTCCATCCCTCTCTGCACCCCTCCCTGCACCCTCTACCCCTCTCCACACCACTCCCTCCATCCCTCCCTGCACCCCTCCCTACACCCCTCTCCACACCACTCCCTCCATCCCTCTCTGCACCCCTCCCTACACCTCTCAGATGTGTTTGCTACTGTGAAACTGACAAATTTCTCTCATGTTTTTCTTCCAACTGTAAAAGTCTTCTAATTATTCAGCCAAGAAGAGGGAGTTCCAGGTCTAGATACAAGGACCCTGCCCTGCAGGGGTCAGTCACCAGAAATATGTGCAATACCCGACAGCTGCCCCTTGGGTGAGAGACTCCCCGTGACACTGCCCATGCTCTGGCGGTCGGAAGACCCCCACGACCCCCTCCCCCGTGACACAGCTGCTGGGCTCCATGGGCTGCATTTCAAGGCAGGCTAAGTGGCCCTGTCCCAGGGTTTACAGGAAACCTGTAATGGCTCAATCTCTTGGGCCTAGAATCCAGGTCAGGCCTTGACACACGGCCTCGTGGGCGTGACATGTGTGATTTACACTGATTTCTCTTTTGTGCTGTAATTAGGACGTGCAGGGCCATAAACATAATTGAGATTGTGCCATGTGGGACTAACAAAGGCAGAGAGCAGAGAGGGAAAGGAGGGGAAAGGGGGAGGGAGGAGGGCCTGTTCGGCTAGCATGACATAGCGTGACACACAAGTGAGGGCCACAGACACAGGCGACCCTAGCCCAGAACTCCTGCTCACCATAGGACAGGCCTGAACCAGTGAGTCTGGGTGTGCACACATGAGAGTATGAATGTGCGCGCCTGGGAAAGTGGGCATGTGTACAAGCGCCTATGTGCATGTATAATGTGTCTGCATGTGTGCATGCCTGTGCATGCCTGTATGTGTGCGTGGATGAGAGTATCTATGTAAGAGTGTATGTCTGCTTGCACAAGCCCATGTGTGCCTGTGCATGTATGTGCTTGTAAGCCTGTAACTTTGTGTGTACGTGAGCATGTGCGTGTAATGTGTGAGCGTGTGGGAGGTCTAGATGAGGCTCTAGCTGCTGCTCATTTGATGCTCCCACCCATCCCCTACCTGAAGATATGTGGGTCTCCTGCCCACCTGTGACGTGTGTTCACAGGCCATGGCGGCCACACCTCCGCCTGGGTGAGTGCACCAGTGTGCAGGTCATGCCAGGGCTTTGCATGTCCTTGTGCACCACCAGCCAGGACCCGTGACCACCCGTGACCCCACTTCCCCACCCACATGAACATGCCCACAAACACACGTCAGTTTACATTACAGCAGCATTTTAAGGTCATGAAGAGGAGGAGGTGTCGATTCCGGAAGGTTACACTGAGGTTGCAGTGGACGGGGTGAGCGAGTCACCGGTCCCGCATTGGAGCAACAGGCGCCTTCCGGACCCTTCTGGGAGGCACAGTTGCACGTGCCTAAGACCTCAGCCCACGAATGGAAAGCATGGGCGGCCGCAAATGCCCAGGCCCGAAACCTGCAAGGGAAGGGGAGGGTAGGTACTGAGCAGAAGTCGGAGGTCACGTCGGAGGACACGTGGGTCAGGAGACCCACCGCTGCAGCTATGGGGGCATCTACGACAGAAGACCCTCCCCCTCCGTGACAGGCTCTCTCTCTCTCTGCCCTCCCACGGGGCTCCCTTCCCATCGGGTTGTGCACCCACAGGGCTCCCCTTCCATGGGGCTTCTCCACATACGGGGCTTGCCCTCACGGAGCTAACCCTCACCTTGAACACGTGTCCGGCCTGGGGCTCCCGCTGCAGCTGCTCAGGGCTCAGCCCATCGGCCGCCGAAGTCACGTACAGTTCCGCATAGTTGGGGCCCCCGAAGCAGCAGGAAGTGACCCTGGACACCGGCAGGTCCAGGGTGCGCAGACAGAAGCCTGTGGGCAGAGGGAGGACCCAGGTCGGCCACCATGCTCCAGGACAGCCCCTGGTCCTTCTGCCCTCCCACCTCACTCCCATCCACACACAGACATGTTCACAGTGCGGGCAGACAGGAGCCTGCAATCAAGCAGAGCCTGCAATGCTCGCACCCTGGCACCCGGACAGCCCCGCCGCTGCCCTCCCCGCTTCCCCGCTCCACTTCACTTCCCTCTTCATCGTACCCTCCCCCACACTCCTACCCCGTCTCCGTCTTCACTGTCCCTCCCTGATCTTCAAAGCTCTTCCCATCCATCTTTACCTCGCCCTTGCCCCCTCTCCCCCATCCTCCGTCTTCACTGTCCACTCATGCAGCCGCCCATAATCTCCCCAAATCCTCAAGACAGGGGTCTCTGGTAGGGTGAAAGTGGAAGATCTCAGGGAAAAGGGATGAGGTCGCAAACCTAGCACATCTCGAGCCCCTGGAGCTCATCAGAGAGGAAGGAAGGACCCTACCAGGTCCTTGGGGGCTTGTAAACCTGACGTCCTCACCCTACACTCCCACTCAGGATGGAGGGTAGGACATTTGAACCTTGCACCCTGACCCTGCCACGCCCAGGGTTCACACACAGTGACGCTGCCGCGCCAAAGACCCACGCATGTGACCCCACCATGCCCAGAAACACGCACCGCCACCCTGCAAAGCACTGGACCACACACTGTGACCTTTCCCAGTACTGTGTGGCTCCTGACGTCACGCACCTGTTTGCGGGTCTACTTGGATGACCTTGCCACCATCGATACAGGCCACCCACAGTGTCCCTGCGCTGTCCACGCACAGACCGTCAGGCATGGCCCGACCCCGCGGCAGCTGGTACACAAGTCGGCGGTTCTCTGTGAGACAGGGACACGCATGGCCACTCAGGGAAAGAGAGGCCTCTCTACAGGACTGCCTGGGGCCATGGGCACAGGGACAGAGGTACACCTGTTTGTCCTCAGGTTACGTAGCCCCTCGCTTCAGCCTGTCCCCGAGTCCCGTAGTCTGTCCTCGAGTCCCACCATCTGTACCCCAAATCCCGCGATCTGTACCCCGAGTTCTGTGATGTGTTCCCTGAGTCCCATGGTCTGTCCCCAGGTCTGTCTCCCTGTCTCCCGAGTGAGTCCCAGGTGGACTCTGCGCTCACTGATGGTGCCAGCCTGCATGTCATAGTCATACGCGTGCACCGCGTAGTCCAGGCTGTCCACGTGGTAGAAGGTGCGGTGGTCAGCAGACCAGTCCAGCCCGTTGGGGATGCCAAGCCGGTCGGCCAGGCACAGCACCGAGTGGTTCTCCTGCAGTGAGTACAGCGAGCCCTGGGCGGGCTCCCACACACCGGGTGCAGAGGGCTCGGGCATGGTGCCTGCAGGGGGCAGAGAGCAGAAGGCAGAAACGTTTGAATGCCTCCCGCCACCCTGCCAAGCACTCTGGGTGACAATGACTTGACAGACAGCAGAGGAGACCTCAGAGATGGAGGGCCAGGGCCACCAGCCAAGTATAGCATGGTCACTGGGAGCTGGAAGGTGCGGGAAGCACCCTCTCCGGGCCGGTGGGGGTTTGCGACCCCAACTCTGGGCCCAATATTTATTTCCTTCTCAGTCCCGGGCACGTGGGCGGGGCCCTCACTGACACTCAGGTGTCCCTCTCAGGCTCCAGTCTGCAAGTCTGTCGCTACTGAGCCTTGGGATACTGAATGTAGTACTAAGCCTTGGGGAACTGAGCCCTGGTATCCTGAACCTTGGGGTACTGAGCCCTGCGGTACTGAGCCTTGGGGTACTGAGCCTTGGTGAGTCCTGGGGTACTGAGCTCTGGGGTCCGTCTGGGTGACCGGGTGTTCCGGGGTCTCAGCGGGAGCTGGGTGTGTTTGCCCAAGAGGGGGGAGGGTAGGAAGGGGAAAAGGGCGGGGCAGGGCAACTGGATCCCTGGTCTCCTTGGAGAAGCACCTGGATTCGGAACCCTCCGCACCCCACCCCCACCACAACCTTCTTGACCATGTGGCCACAGTCCCTTCGGTGCTCACCTGCCACGAACCTCCCCGCGGGGTCAGCCTTGCCATCATTGAACCGGTTGTGTGGCCTGTGTCTGTCCAGCTGTGCCACCCATGTCACCTGCTGCGAATCCCAGTCCAGGAGGCCCAGGCGGGTGCCAGCGGCCACCACATAGCTGCCCTTTTCCCGGCCGCGCAGGGCCACGCAGCCCACGCGGTGTCCTAGGGAGCAGAGGGTGGGGGGCCACGGACTGGGTGGGTGAGCAGCCTCGGACGGGGTGGGTGAGGGGACAGAGGGCTGGGGGACATGGACGATGTGGGTCAGGAGTCAGCAGCTCCACGTCCCAGGGCTCCCCAAAGCGCCCAGGGCTTTCACCCAAGGCCCAGGACTCCTCCCCACTACCCTGAGGCCTACCTCTGCTGCTCCCCCAGCCGCACCTGTGTCTCTCACTCAGCCAGGTTCACTGCTTGCACTGGCATGCTGGGGAGGGCACCCCCCCACCAAGGCCCAGGATCTCCTCTCCCCTTTACCCACCCACAACCTGTTGCTCTCACTCCCCACCCAGTGGTCTCCTCCTAGCACTCCCCACTCTTCTCCCCTCACACCCCTTGCCACTCCTTCTAGAATTCCCCCAGAGCCTTTGACTTTACTCACCCAGGCTCACTGCCTGCACCTGCCCACTGTGCGGGCTCCAGCGGCACACAGTCTGCGCGTGGATGTCCACATAAACTAGCTGTCCTGTCGCCTCCTCCCACACAGGACATTCACCCATCCTGTGCCTCTCGGTGACCACTGCCTGAACGTCAGCCCTGGGGGACGCCATAGCACCCGGAGAGGCTGCGGGATAAACTGTACCTGCCAGGACAGGTCCCCTTTCTCCACCTGAGTCAGCACTGGACCCAGGGAGAGCATAGGGCTGACACACCAGCCCTGCCAGGGCCTTTGCTGGGATAAGAGGTGCCCAGGAGCTCCTCATTCCCCCAGGAAGGTCCCTCATGCCCCCAAGAGGCCGCTATGTCCCCAGGGACGTCCAGAAGCCTCCCATGTCCAGAGAAGACCCCCCCCCCCATGCTCCCAGGAAGGCCTAGGAATTCCCAAATCCCTAGGATGGCTCAGGAGCCCCCTCACGCCCCACCTGAAGCCCTGGTAGTTACCCAGCTACCTGCACCTCTTGTGGCCTCTCAGCTCCCAGGGTTTAGACCTCACCTGGAGCCTCTGTAGCTGGAGGTTGCTTTGGGTGGTGTCCGCCACTCCTGCCTCCCAACCCTCCCCTTTGTCCTCTGCCAAGGCCTGTGCTGGAGGGCGGTGCTGTTCCTCTGCCTATTGCAACCCCAGGAGCTTCTTGGCAGCCTCAACCAGGGCAGCACAGGGCCCCCCTACTGGCCAGGAGGCCCTGTGCGCAGCAGGAGATGCATACATACAACAGGAGACCACTGTGTGCAGCAGGAATGCACCATATACAGCAGGAGTCCCATGTGTACCTCAGGAAATGAATATGGGCTCGACCGGCACCCCAGCATTTCCTCAGCAGCTGCTGCAGGTGTGTCCTGTGTTTTCTGCGCCCCTGTGATCTCTGTGCACTAGAGCTTTCTGTTACAGACTCTGCTATGGGCGGCCTCCTGTGGGTGGGTGCACAGTGCTTCACACATATGTGACACACGATTGGCATGCATGCATGACACACACATCACAATGTGCATGACGCTGGCCAGGTCTTGTGTGGGTAGTTGCACAGGGCTCTATACATGTGTGACATACATCTCACATACATGCATAACACATATCACATTCACTTGCATGACACACAAATCACACATGGTCATGGCACACATTACATCACACACACGACATGTCACACAGTGCAGAACACATAACAGCATATGACACACATCACACAAGCATATGACACATCACACATGTGCATGACACTCATCACACAAGCGAAAGACAAATCAAACACGCACATAAAACACTTATGACACATGACAAACATATCACATGCATGCATAACACATATGATGCACATCACACATAGGACACATGAACAGGCCAGAACATTCACAACTGCCAATGACCAAGGAGGTTATGCAGAGTCCAAGTTATGTGTGACTGTGTGATATCAGCAGGGGACCCTGCCCCTCAGAAGATGACCCTGCCCTCTGTAGGTAAACCTTCCACTCAGTAGGTAATCCTGCCCCTCAGCAAAAGATCTGTCTTTCAATAGGTACCCTGCCTCTTGGTAGGTGACCCTGCCTTCAGTATGTGACCCTGGTCCTCAGTAGGTGATGCTGTCCCTGAGTAGGTGGCCTGCATCTTTAGCAGTTACCCTTTGCCCTCAGTAGTTGACTGTCATTCTGTGGATATCCCGGCCTTCAACAGGTGACTCTGTCAATCTGCGGCTGTCCTGGGTCCTCTGCAGCTGTCCTGTGTCTGAGCAGGTGGCCATGATCTTCTGCAGGTGTCCTGTGCTGTCCACAGTTGACCATGGTACTCAGGAGGTGACCTTGCCTCTCTGCAGGTATTCTGTGTCCTCATAGGTGTCCTGTGCCCTCAGGATGTGACCCTGCCTTTCTGCAGCTGTCTTATGTCTTTATTAGATGGCCCTGATATTCTGCAGATATTCTGTGGCTGAGTGGGTGCCCTTGCCCTTCAGCAGATACTGTGTGCTCTCACCAGGTAGCTGTGAATCTCAGAAGAAGGCCCTGTTCCTTAAGATGTGTCCTGTGAAAGTGTCCTGCTACTTTGCAGATGTCTTTTCTCTGTACATGTTCTGTGCCCTCAGCAGGTACTACTGCCCCTCAAAAGGTGCCCTTACTCTTCTGCAGATGTCCTGTGACTTTTGTAGGTATCCTGTGCCCTTAACAGGTGGCCCTGGTTATTTTCTAGTGCTTGTGTCCTTAGCAGGTGACCCTGTCCCTTTGCAGGTGGCTCTGATACTTAACAGGCATCCTTTGCCCTGGGCAGTTGGCCCCCCCCTTCTTCAGGTGTCCTGTGCCATAAACATTTGTTCCTGCCTGTTCTTCAGGTGTTATAGGACCTCTGTAGGTGTCCTATGTCATCAACAACTGGCTGTGTCCTTTTGTAGGTGTCTTACGTCCTCAGCAGGTGGCTCTGTCCTTCTGCAGTTGTCCTGGGTTGTCAACAGGTTGCCCTACTCTTTCGAAGATGTCCTATGTCTTCTGCATGTGACTCTCACCTTAAGCAGGTGGCCCTTGTCCTTAATAGCTGTCGTGTGGCCTTAACAGTTGACCATGCCCATTTGCAGGTGTTTTTGGGTCCTCTGAATGTGTTCTGTGCCTTCAGCAGGCATCCAGACCCCACAGTAGGTGGCCCTGGTCTTTAACAGCTGTCCTGTGCCTTCACCAGTTCATTCGGACATTTTGCAACTGTCCTGAGTCCTGTGTAGGTGTCCCATGCCCTTAACAGGCAGCTCTTCCCTTCTGAAGATGTTCTGTGCCTTCATTAGGAAACCTTGCCCCTCTGAATGTGTTCTCTGTCCTCTGCAGTTTAGAACCTAACATAACCCGAACCCTAACCCTACCCTAACTCCTACCTCTACCCCTAAACCTGATGAGTGTTTGTACCAGAGGGCACTGTAGAACACAAGGGGTCAAAACTGTAAAGATATTCAATAGAATTTCAAATAAAAACCAATGTAGATTAACAACAAACAGGTTCTCCTTTTTATATGAAATTGCTTTAAAAATTATGCTGTAAAATGATTTTCCTTGAATCTATCCTTTTCAGCAACTGGAAAAAGTACCTACTATGTAATAAAAAGAACTTCTGGAGGCAACAAGACAAGGTTATCCATTCGCTACATTATCTATTCAATACAGTACTTGAGATTACTGCTAGAGCAGTAAGACAACAAAGGGAGATAAAGAACAATACTAGCTTCATTTGAAAAAGCAAAATACCCAGGATAGTGGAATCCTGTACAATAAAGGAATTTCTGGAAGCATCATAATCCCTGACTTCAAACTCTATTACAGAGCTACAGTACTGAAAACAGCATGCTATTGGTATAAAATCAGACAGGAGAAACAATAGAACCAAATCAAAGACCCAGATATCAATCCATACACCTATGAATACCTGATTTCTGACAAAGAAGCAAAAATATAAAATGGAGAAAAAGAAAGAATATTCAACAACTTGTGCTGGCATAACTGGGTATCAATATGAAGAATGAAAATAAATTCATATATATTGTCATACACAAAACTGAAATTCAAAGAGATCAAAAACCTCAACATAAAAGCCAACCACACTAAACCTCATAGAAGAGAAAGTAGGAAGTACACTCGAATGCACTGGCACAGGAGACCACTTCCTAAATATAACCCCAATAGCATAGCCATTAAGAGAAAAACAATTAATAAACGAGACCTCCTGAAACTGAGAAGTTCTTTAAAGCAAAAAACATGGTCAACAAGACAAAACAACAGCCTACAGAATGGGAAAAGATCTCCACCAGCCCAACATCATACAGAGGGTAAGCCCCAAAATATACAAAGAATTTAAGAAATTGGTCATCAAAGAACAAATAATCCAATAAAAATGGGCAAGAGACTTAAACAGAAAATTATCAACAGAGGAATCTAAAATGGCTGAAAGATACTCAAGGAAATGTTCAACATCCTTAGCTATCAGAAAAATGCAAATCAAAACAACTATGAGATTCCATCTTCACCTGTCACAATGGCTAAGATCAAAAACACTGATGACAACTTATGCTGGAGAGAATGGGGTTAAAGAAATACTCCTCCATTGCTGGTGGGAGAACTGCAAACTTTTATATAACACAATTTTAAAATTCTTTGAGAATTTCATCCATGCATTCAGTGTATTTTGATTATATTTCCATTCATTCCTTGCAAATGGTTTCTAGTCATTCTCTTAATTCCAGTATTCCTAAATTTATGCCCTTTTTTTGCTTTAAATAATCTACCTAGGGCAACATTGCATGCCCATATGCTCATGTGTTAGAGCCAGCCCTACTACCTGGAATCAGCAACCTAAATTTACCCGACTTTTCCTCTTCTGGAAGCCATCAAATACCACAAGCTTCTAAATTAGGATGGGGGACAGTGAGCCCCTTTCTTTACTGATTTGACCTTCGAATTCATGAGTACAGTAGTCCTGTCATGTCCAGAAGGTGCTGTTTTATTTTAAGCTTTGTAATATGCTACAAGAATTTCAGAGATATCAAACTTTATATAAAATATGATGAAGTTTTGACAGATATTCTGAAGAAAATGTGTAATGTTCTTAATTTGACTGATTGTATTCTCACATGAGTTATCATTAATTAATCAAGGGAGTACCATATCATGAATCTGACTATGGCTTCATATATTTGAAAATGTTTGATATAATTTAATTCCTACTCCATAATTTCTAAAATGGAGAGCCCGAAACTGAATGTGACAAAATACCACTTAGCTGAGCCTAGATCCCAGCTCTTGATACTTCAGATAGCCATGATTACATTTGATGCTTGAAAGCTGGTCAGTCGATATTTGGGGCATGATTTTGAGTTTACCATTTTCTGGTGTCCTCTTCAATTTCTTTCTTCAAAGACTTAAAGTTCTTGTCAAATAGATCTTTCACTTCTTTGGTCAGAGTTACCCCAAGATATTTTATGCTATTTGTGGCTATGGTGAAAGGTGATTTCCCTCTCTGCTTCCTTATTCTTAGTGTATAGGAAGGAAACTGATTTTTTGGAGTTGATCTTGTATCCTGCCCCATTAATAAGGTGTTTATCAGCTGTAGGAGTTTTTGGGGTTGCTTATGTATACTATCATATCATCTGCAAATAACGAAAGTTTAACTTCTTACTTTCCAATACGAATCCCCTTGATTCCCTTATGTTGTCTTATTGCTATTGCTAGAACTTCCAGCACTATATTGAAGAGGTATGGAGAGAGTGGATAGCCTTGTCGTGTTCCTGATTTTAGTGGGATGGCTTTGAGTTTTTCTCCATTTAATTTAATGTTGGCTGTAAGCTTGCTGTAAATAGCTTTTATTATATTTAGGTATGACCCTTGTATCCCTAATCTCTCCAAGACCTTTATCATAAAGGGGTGTTGAATTTTGTCGAATGCTTTTTCAGCATCTAATGAAATGATCATATGGTTTTTTTTCTTTCAATTTATTTTTTTTTAATTTATTTATTTATTTTTTTTTAGATTTTTTTATTGATAAAAGAAGAATAAAGAAAAAAAAAAACAAATTTCCACCTCCTCCCAGCCTCCCCTTTCCCTTCCCCTCCTCCCACTCTTCTCCCCCTCCTCCCACTCTTCTCCCCCTCCTCCCACCCCTCTCCCCTTCCCCCCACTCCTCTCCCCCTCTCTCTCCAGTCCAAAGAGCAGTCAGGGTTCCCTGCCCTGTGGTAAGTCCTAGGTCCTCCCCCCTCCGTCCATATCTAGGAAGGTGAACATCCAAACTGGCTAGGCTCCCATCAAGCCAGCAGATTGCATAGGATCAAAACTGCGTGCCATTGTCCTTGGCGTCTCATCAGCCCTCATTGTTCGTCATGATCAGAGAGTTCAGTTTTATCCCATGCTTTTTTTGGTAATAGTCCAGCTGGCCTTGGTGAGCTCCCAGTAGATCAGCTCCACTGTCTCAGTGGGTGGGTGCACCCCTCGTGGTCCCGACTTCTTTGCTCATGTTCTCCCTCCTTCTGCTCCTCATTGGGACCTTGGGAGCTCAGTCCAGTGCTCCAGTGTGGGTCTCTGTCTCTATCTCCATCCATCGCCAGATGAAAATTCTAAGATGATATGCAAGATATTCGTCAGTATTGCGCTAGGATAGGATCATTTCAGGTTCCCTATCCTCAGCTGCCCAAGGAACTAACTGGGGACCTCAGCTTGGGCACCTGGGAGCCCCTCTAGGGTCAATTCTCCTGCCCACCCTAGAGTGGGTCCCTTAGCTTAGAATTGTGGTTCCGTGCTCCCCTATCCAACCTTCCTTTATCCCGATCCTCCAATTTCCCCAAGTCCACCCTCCTTCCCTTCTACCTTTTCTCTCCCCATCTCCCCTTACCCCCTTCCCACCCCACCCCCAAGATCCCACTTTTCTCCCCGGCAATTTTGTCTACTTCCCTTATCCAAGAGGATAACGATATGTTTTTCCTTGTGTTCACCTTCTTACTTAGCTTCTTTAGGTTCGCCAATTGTAGATTCTGTGACCCCTATTTATGGCTAGAAACCAATTATGAGTGAGTACATCCCATGTTCTTCTTTTTGGGTCTGGGATACCTCACTCAGGATAGTGTTTTCTATTTCCTTCCATTTGCATGCAAAATTCGAGAAGTCATTGTTTTTTACCGCAGCGTAGTACTCTAATATGTATATATCCCATACTTTCTTCATCCATTCTTCCATTGAAGGGCATCTAGGTTGTTTCCAGGTTCTGGCTATTACAAATAATACTGCTATGAACATAGTTGAACAAATGCTTTTGACATGTGATAGAGCATCTCTTGGGTAAATTCTCAAGAGTGGTATTGCTGGGTCCAGGGGTAGGTTGATCCCGAATTTCCTGAGAAACCGAAACACTGACTTCCATAGTGGTTGCACAAGATTGCATTCCCACCAGCAATGGATGAGGGTACCCCTTCCTCCACAGCCTCTCCAGCAAAGGCTATCCTTGGTGTTTTTGACTTTAGCCATTCTGGCAGGTGTAAGATGGTATCTCAAAGTTGTTTTGATTTGCATTTCCCTGATTGCTAAGGAAATTGAGCACGACCTTAAGTATCTTTTGGCCATTTGAAGTTCTTCTGTTGAGAATCCTCTGTTCAGTTCAGTGCCCCATTTTTTAATTGGGTTAATTAGCATTTTAAAGTCTAGTTTCTTGAGTTCTCTATATATTTTGGAGATCAGACCTTTGTCTGTTGCGGGGTTGGTGAAGATCTTCTCCCAGTCAGTAGGTTGCCTTTGTGTCTTAGTGACAGTGTCCTTTGCTTTACAGAAGCTTCTCAGTTTTAGTAGGTCCCATTTATTCAATGTTGCCCTTAATGCCTGTGCTTCTGGGGTTATACCTAAGAAGCGATCACCTGTGCCCATCTGTTGTAGGGTATTTCCCACTTTCTCTTCTATCAGGTTCAGTGTGTTCGGGCTGATATTGAGGTCTTTAATCCATTTGGACTTGAGTTTTGTGCACGGTGATAGATATGGGTCTATTTTCATTCTTCTACAGGTTGACATCCAGTTGTGCCAGCACCATTTGTTGAAGATGCTTTCTTTCTTCCATTGTATACTTTTAGCTCCTTTATCGAAAATGAGGTGTTCACAGGTTTGTGGGGTAAAATCCGGGTCTTCTATATGATTCCATTGGTCGACTTCTCTGTTTTTATGCCAGTACCACCCTGTTTTCATTACTGTAGCTCTGTAATAGAGTTTGAAGTCAGGGATGGTAATGCCTCCAGAAGATCCTTTATTGTATAGGATTGTTTTGGCTATCCTGGGTTTTTTGTTTTTCCATATAAAGTTGATTATTGTCCTCTCCAGATCTGTGAAGAATTTTGATGGGATCTTGATGGGGATTGCATTGAATCTATAAATTGCCTTAGGTAGAATTGCCATTTTTACTATGTTGATCCTCCCAATCCAAGAGCAAGGGATGTCCATCCATTTTTTGGTATCCTCATCAATTTCTTTCTTCAATGCCTTAAAGTTCTTGTCAAATAGATCTTTCACTTCCTTGGTTAGATTTACCCCAAGATATTTTATGCTGTTTGTGGCTATTGTGAATGGAGAAGCTTCTCTGATTTCCCTCTCTGCTTCCATATCCTTTGTGTATATGAGGGCGACTGATTTTTTGGAGTTGATTTTGTATCCTGCCACATTACTAAAGCTGTTTATCAGCTGTAAAAGTTCTTTGGTGGAGTTTTGGGGGTCGCTTATGTACACTATCATATCATCTGCGAATAACGAAAGTTTAACTTCTTCCTTTCCAATTCGAATCCCCTTGATCCCATTATGTTGTCTTATTGCTATTGCTAGAACTTCCAGCACTATATTGAAGAGGTATGGCGAAAGTGGACAGCCTTGTCGTGTTCCTGAGTTAAGCGGGATGGCTTTGAGTTTCTCTCCGTTTAATTTGATGTTAGCTGTCGGCTTGCTGTATATAGCTTTTATTATATTTAGGTATGACCCTTGTATCCCTAATCTCTCCAAGACTTTTAACATAAATGGATGTTGAATTTTGTTGAATGCTTTTTCAGCATCTAATGAAATGATCATATGGTTTTTTTCTTTCAGTTTATTTATATGCTGGATTACATTGATAGATTTTCGTATGTTGAACCAGCCCTGCATCTCAGGAATGAAGCCTACTTGATCATAGTGGATAATTTTTCGGATGTGTTCTTGGATTCGGTTTGCCAGTATTTTGTTGAGGATTTTTGCATCGATATTCATGAGTGAGATCGGCCTGTAATTCTCTTTCCTGGTTGAGTCTTTGTGTGGTTTTGGTATCAGAGTAACTGTAGCTTCATAAAAGGAATTTGGTAATGACCCTTCTGTTTCTATATTGTGAAATACATTAAGGAGTATAGGTATTAGGTCTTCTTGGAAGTTCTGGTAGAATTCCGCATTGAAACCATCTGGTCCTGGGCTTTTTTTGGTAGGGAGGTTTTTGATAACCTCTTCTAATTCTTCGCGACTAACAGGTCTATTTAGATTGTTCACCTGGTCCTGATTTAACTTTGGTAAATGATATTTATCTAAGAAAGTATCCATTTCCTTTACATTTTCCAGTTTTGTGGCATATAGGCTTTTGTAGTAAGATCTAATGATTCTCTGAATTTCCTCTGTGTCTGTGGTTATGTCCCCCTTTTCATTTCTGATCTTATTAGTTTGCAAATTCTCTCTCTGCCGTTTGATTAGTTTGGATAGGGGTTTGTCAGTCTTGTTGATTTTCTCCAGGAACCAGCTTTTTGTTTCATTGATTCTTTGGATTGTTCTCTGTGTTTCTATTTTATTGACTTCAGCCCTCAGTTTGATTATTTCCAGTCTCCTACTCCTCCTAGGTGAGTCTGCTTCTTTTTTTTCTAGAGCTTTCAGGTGGGCTGTTAAGTCTCCAATGTGAGCTTTCTCTATTTTCTTTAAGTGGGCACTTAGTGCTATGAACTTTCCTCTTAGGACTGCTTTCATAGTGTCCCATAAGTTTGAGTATGTTGTTTCTTTATTTTCATTGAATTCCAGGAAGACTTTAATTTCTTTCTTTATTTCTTCCTTAATCCAGGTATGGTTCAGTAGTTGGCTGTTCAGTTTCCATGACTTTGTGGGCTTTCCGGGGGTAGCCTTGTTGTTGAATTCTAACTTTAATCCATGGTGATCTGATAAGACACAGGTGGTTAGTAATAATTTTTTGTAACTGTGGATGTTTGCTTTGTTACCGACTATGTGGTCGGTTTTCGAGAAGGTTCCATGAGCTGCAGAGAAGAAGGTGTATTCTTTCCTATTTGGGTGGAATGTTCTATAGATGTCTGTTAAGTCCATTTGTTTCATTACCTCCATTAATTGTCTTATTTCTCTGTTAGGTTTCTGTCTGATTGACCTGTCCATTGGTGAGAGAGGAGTGTTGAAGTCTCCTACTATTAGTGTGTGCGGTTTGATGGCTGCCTTGAATTTTTGCAATGTTTCTTTTATGTACGTGGGTGCTTTTATATTAGGGGCATAGATGTTCAGGATTGAGACTTCATCCTGATGAACTGTTCCTGTTATGAATATAAAATGCCCCTCTCCATCTCTTCTGATTGATTTAAGTTTGAAGTCAACTTTGTTAGAGATTAGTATGGCCACACCTGCTTGTTTCTTAGGTCCATTTGCTTGATAGGCCTTTTCCCAACCCTTTACTCTGAGTAGGTGCCTGTCTTTGTGGTTGAGGTGTGTTTCTTGTAAACAGCAGAATGTTGGATCCTGTTTTCTTATCCAATCTCTTAGCCTGTGCCTTTTTATAGGTGAGTTGAGACCATTGACATTAAGTGATATTAATGACCAGTGGTTGTTAACTCCGGTCATTTTTTTTTTTAGTCGTAGAGTTTGTGTGTATCCCTTCTTTGGTTTGTGCTGATGAAGGGTCTCTAGATGCCTGAGTTATTGTGGTCATTATTGGACTCCTTGGTTAGTGATTTTCCTTCTATTACTTTCTGTAAGGCTGGATTTGTGGCTGCATATTGTTTGAATTTGTTTTTATCCTGGAAAATTTTATTTTCTCCATTTATAGTGAACGAAAGCTTGGCTGGGTATAGTAATCTGGGCTTGCATCCATGGTCTCTCAGTTTCTGCAGTACATCTATCCAGGACCTTCTGGCTTTCATGGTTTCCATGGAAAAGTCAGGTGTAAGTCTGATAGGTTTACCTTTGTAAGTAATTTGGCCTTTTTCCTTTGCCGCTCTTAATATTTTTTCCTTATTCTGAATGCTTTGTGTTTTGATAATTATATGGCGAGGGGATGTTTTTTTTTTTGATCCAGCCTATTCGGTGTTCTGTATGCTTCTTGCACCTTCATAGGTATATCTTTCTTTAGGTTGGGAAAGTTTTTTTCTATAATTTTATTAAATATATTTTCTGTACCGTTGAGCTGCACTTCTTCTCCTTCTTCTACTCCTATTATTCTTAGGTTTGGTCTTTTTATTGTTTCCCAGATTTCCTGAATGTTTTGTGATGAGAGTTTGTTGGACTTGCTGTTTTCTTTGATCATAGTGTTTATTTTCTCTATGGTATCTTCAGAATCTGAGAGTCTTTCTTCTATCTCTTGTATTCTGCTGGTTATGCTTGTTTCTGTAGTCTCTATTCGTTTACCTAGATTTTCCATGTCCAGCCGGCCCTCTGTTTGTGTTTTCTTCTTTGCCTCTATTTCAGTTTTCAAGTCTTGAACTGTTTCCATTATCTGTTTGATTGTTTTTCCTTGGTTTTCTAGGGTATCATTCACTGATTTATTCAATTCTTCAAAGTTTCTGTTATATTTCTCATCCATTTCTATAAGGGCGTTTTTTACATGCTGTTTAAGGGCGTCAATCACTTTCATGAAGTCAATCTTTTCTCCTTCTTGATTAAGGTGTTCATGTCCTTCCGTTGTGAGGTCGCTGGTTTCTGGTGGCTTCATGTTGCTTTTCAGTTTGTTGGGCAAATTCTTGCCTTAGCGTCTGCCCATCTCTTCTTCCAAATACTCCCTTATGGATCTTCTTTTACCAGATCAGGTCTCCTTGCCTACCCAACGCGGCCTCCACAATGTTGGCTCTCCTGGCACCAAGGGATCCGGTCTCCGTGCCCAACCCTGGCTCGTCCCAACGCTGGTTCTCCCCAATGCTGGTTCTCCTGGGGCCGAGAGATCAGGCCTCCGTGCTGGTTGGGCAGCTCGCAAACAAAGCGCCTACCCTGCTGGGTGCAGGCAGGCCACAGAAACAAAGGAACTGCAGCCCGCCTGGGCGGGGGGGGGCGAAGTGGGGGGGGCTCTGGACGGAAGCTGGGTGTGCCAGGAAGAAAGAGGCAGTAACCAGGGAATAGAGGTCCTGCAGAGAGCCCAAGAAAGACAGGAGGCCAAGGGACCCCCGAGATACCCGACCCTGGCTGGCGCCGCGGGCCAGATACTCACCCCAATGCTGGTTCTCCTAGGGCCGAGAGATCAGGCCTCCGTGCTGGTTGGGCAGCTCGCAAACAAAGCGCCTACCCTCCTTGGTGCAGGCAGGCCACAGAAACAAAGGAACTGCAGCCCGCCCGGGCACCCCGAGGACTGGGACCCAGCTCCCAATGCCACGCGCCAAAAGAGGGCAGGGGGGGCCCAAGTGGGGAGGGCTCTGGACGGAAGCTGGGTGTGCCAGGAAGAAAGAGGCAGTAACCAGGGAATAGAGGTCCTGCAGAGAGCCCAAGAAAGACAGGAGGCCAAGGGACCCCCGAGATCCCCGTCCCTGGCTGGCGCCGCGGGCCAGAAACTCACCCCAACACTGGTTCTCCTGGGGCCGAGAGATCAGGCCTCCGTGCTGGTTGGGCAGCTCGCAAACAAAGCGCCTACCCTCCTTGGTGCAGGCAGGCCACAGAAACAAAGGAACTGCAGCCCGCCCGGGCGTCCCGAGGACTGGGACCCAGCTCCCAATGCCACGTGCCAAAAGAGGGCGGGGGGGCCCAAGTGGGGAGGGTTCTGGACGGAAGCTGGGTGGGCCAGGAAGAAAGAGGCAGTAACCAGGGAATAGAGGTCCTGCAGAGAGCCCAAGAAAGACAGGAGGCCAAGGGACCCCCGTGATCCCCGTCCCTGGCTGGCGCCGCGGGCCAGAAACTCACCCCAATGCTGGTTCTCCTGGGGCCGAGAGATCAGGCCCCCGTGCTGGTTGGGCAGCTCGCAAACAAAGCGCCTAGCCCTCCTTGGTGCAGGCAGGCCACAGAAACAAAGGAACTGCAGCCCGCCCGGGCGTCCCGAGGACTGGGACCCAGCTCCCAATGCCACGCGCCAAAAGAGGGCGGGGGGGGCTCTTTCAATTTATTCATATGGTGGATTACATTGATAGATTTGCATATGTTGAACAAGCCCTGCATCTCTGGAATGAAGCCTACTTGATCATAATGGATAATTTTTCTAATGTGTTCTTGGATTCGGTTTGCCAGTATTTTATTGAGAATTTTTGCGTCGATGTTCATGAGTGAGATTGGCCTGTAATTATCTTTCTTGGTTAAGTCTTTGTGAGGTTTTGGTATCAGAGTGACTGTAGCTTCATAAAAGGAATTTGGCAATGACTCTTCTGTTTCTATATTGTGAAATACCTTAAGGAGTATAGGTATTAGCTCTTCTTGGAAGTTCTGGTAGAATTCTGCATTGAAACCATCTGGTCCTGGGCTTTTTTTGGAAGGGAGGTTTTTGATAGCAGCTTCTAATTCTTCGCGACTAACAGGTCTATTTAGATTGTTCACCTGGTCTTGGTTTAACTTTGGTATATGGTACTTATCTAAAAATTGTCCATTTCTTTTACATTTTCCAGTTTTGTGGCATACAGGCTTTTCTAGTAAGATCTAATGATTCTCTGAATTTCCTCTGTGTCTGTGGTTATGTCCCCCTTTTCATTTCTGATCTTATTTATTTGTGTGTTCTCTCTCTGTCGTTTAATTAGTTTGGATAGGGGTTTGTCGATCTTGTTGATTTTCTCCAAGAACCAAGTTTTTGTTTCATTGATTCTTTGGATTGTTTTCTGTGTTTCTATTTTGTTGATTTAAGCCCTCAGTTGGATTATTTCCAGTCTTCTACTCCTCCTGGGCGTGTCTGCTTCTTTTTTTTTTCTAGAGCTTTCAGGTGTGCTGTTAAGTCTCCAATGTATGCTTTTTCTCTTTCTTTAAGTGGGTACTTAGTGCTATGAACTTTTCTCTTAGCACTGCTTTCATCATGTCCCATAGGTTTGAGTATGTTGTCTCTTTATTTTTCATTAATTTCAAGGAAGACTTTAATTTCTTTCTTAATTTCTTCCTTGACCCAGGTGTGGTTCAGTAGTTGGCTGTTCAGTTTCCATGAGTTTGTCGGCTTTCTGTGGGTAGCATTGTTGTTGCCTTCTTACTTTAATCCGTGGTGATCTTATAAGACACAGGTGGACACTGATTTTTTTTTTTGTATCTGTGGAGGTTGACTTTGTTACTGAGTATGTGGTCAATTTTTGAGAAGGTTCCATGAGTTGCAGAGAAGAAAGTATATTCTTTCCTATTTTGGTGGAATGTTCTATAGATGTCTGTTAAGTCTATTTGCTTTATCACCTCCAATAATTCTCTTAATTCTCTATTAGGTTTCTGTCTGATTGACCTGTCCATTTGTATGAGAGGTGTGTTGAAGTCTCCTACTACTAGTGTGTTTGTTTTGATGTCTGCCTTGAGGTCTAGTAAGATTTCTTTTACATAAGTGGGTGCTTTTATATTAGGGGCATAGATATTCAGGACTGAGACTTCATCCTGATGAATTTGAACTGGGTGATCCTGCGACCCCGCAGAAGGGAGAGAGAAGGAAGGAAGCCTCTGGGGGAAGCTGGGATGGGCCAGGGAGAGAGAGGTCATAGCAGATGAGGAGCAGCCCCAGCAGAGGGGAGCAGCCCCAGCAGAAGGGAGCAGCCCCCGCAGGGTGACCGGGGAGTCAAGGGGGTTGGGGAATGCCCCGCTCCGTTTCCTGGGTCCCGCTGCAGTTCAAGAACACTCTCACTACTCAGGAGGGTCTTCAGGGAAAAAACCAGGCTCCCTGTTTGCCAGGGACCTCACCAACAAAAGGCCTACCACTCTGCAGGCCAGCCCATAAAACACCTACTTGAATTAGTTGTAGTGGGACTATCTGCTCTCAGTGTGGGCTTCACTGTTTCAAGCTTGGACCATCAAAAAATATAGGTTCACGTCTGCGCCAGTTTCTGTGCCGCATCTGCACCTTTCTCTGCGCTGCATCTGCCTAGATATGATCCTTGTATCCATAATCTTTCCAAGACCTTTATCATAAAGGGGTGTTGAATTTTGTCAAATGCTTTGTTGGCATCTAATGAAATGATCATATGGTTTTTTCTTTCAGTTTATTTATATGATGGATTACATTGATAGGTTTTTGTATGTTGAACCAGCTCTACATCTCTGGGATAAAGCCTACTTGATCATGGTGGATGATTTTTTTGATGTGTTCTTAGATTTGGTTTGCTAGGATTTTATTGAGAATTTTTGCATCAATGTTCAGGAGTGAGATTGGTCTTTAATTCTTTCTCTTTGTTGAGTCTTTGTGTGGTTTTGGTATCAGGGTAACTGTTGCTTCATCAAAAGAGTTTGGCAATGTCTCTTCTGTTTCTATTATGTGAAACACATTAAGGAGTATAGGTACTAGCTCTTTCTGAAAGATCTGGTAGAATTCTGCATTAAAACAATCTGGCCCTGGACTTTTGTTTGGGGGAGGTTTTTGATGACAGCTTCTATTTCCTCTCAATTTATAGGTCTGTTTGAATTGTTCACCTGGTCTTGATTTAATTTTGGTATATGGTATCTATCTAAAAATTGTCCATTTCTTTTATATTTTCCAATTTTGTGGAGTGCATGCTTTTGTAGTAAGACTTAATGATTTTCTGAATTTCTTCAGTGTCTCTTATGTCTTCCTTTTCATTTCTGATCTTGTTAATTTGAGTGCTCTCTTTCTGCCTTTTGATTAGTTTGAATAGGGGTTTGTCAATCTTGTTGATTTTCAAAGAACCAGCTCTTTGTTTCATTGATGCTTTGAATTCTTTTCTGTATTTCTATTTTGTTGATTTCAGCCCTCAGTTTGATTATTTCCAGTCTTAGGTGAGTCTGCTTCTTATTTCTAGAGCTTTGAGGTGTGCTGTTAAGTCTCTAATGTGAACTTTCTCTGTTTCCTTTAGTTGAGCACTTAGTGCTATGAACTTTCCTCCTATCACTGCTTTCATAGGGTCCCATAAGTTTGGGTATGTTGTGTCTTCATTTTCACTGAATTTAAGGAAGACTTTAATTTTTTCCTTTATTTCTTCCTTACCCAGGGGTGGCTCAGTAGTTGACTGTTCAGTTTAGATGAGTTTGTAGGCTTTCTGGGTATGGTATTGTTGTTAAATTCTAGCTTTACTCCATGGTGATCTGAAAAGACACAGGTGGTTACTCCAAATTTTTTAGCTGTGGATGTTTGCTTTGTTACCGAGTATGTGATCAGTTTTTTAGAAGGTTCCATAAGGTGCTGAGAAGAAGACATATTCTTTCCTATTTGGGTGGAATGTTCTATAGATGTCTGTTAAGTCCATTTGATTCATTACTTCTGTTAGTTCTCTTATTTCTCTGTTAAGTTTCTGTTTGATTGACTTGTCCATTAGGGAGAGAGGAGTGATGAAATCTACTATTAGTGTGTGGGGTTTGATGTGTGATTTGAGTTCTAGTATTGTTTCTTTTACATATGTGGGCGCTTTTATATAAGGGGTATAGATATCCAGGATTGAGACTTCATTTTCCTGAATTGTTCCTGTTATGAATATAAAGTGTCCTTCTCCATCTCTTCTGATTGATTTTAGTTTGAAATCAATTTTGTTAGATATTAGGATAGCCACACCTGCTTGTTTCTTAGATTCATTTGATTAAAAAACCTTTTCTCAGTCCTTTACTCTGAGGTAGTGTCTGTCTTTGAGGTTTAGTTGTGTTTCTTGTAAACAGCACAATGCTTTATCCTGTAATCATATCCATTCTCTTATCTTGCGCCTTTTTATAAGTTAACTCCTATTATTTTTTTGGTGGTAGAGTTTGTGTGTTTCCCTTCTTTGAGTTGTGCTGGTAGAGGGTTATCAGATGTCTCTGCTATTGTGGGTGTTGTCAGCTCCCTTGGGTTGAAATTTTCCTTCTTGTACTTTCTGTTAAGGCTGGGTTTCTAGATACCTATTTTTTAAATCTGTTTTTGTCATGGAATATCGTGTTTTCTCCATCAATATTGAAAGAAAGCTTTGCTGGGTATAGTAGTTTGGGCTTGCATCCATGGTCTCTTAGTGTCTGCAGCACATCTATCCAAGATCTTCTGGCTTTCATGGTTTCCATTGAGAAGTCAGGCATAATTTTGAGAGGTTTATCTTTATATGTTACTTGAACTTTTTTTTTTTTGCTACTCAATAGTATTTCTCTTCTGTATGTTTTTTGTTTTGATTGTTATATGGCACAGGGATTTTTTATCCAGTCTATTTGGTATTCTGTAAGCTTCTTGTACCTTCATAGGAATATCCTTCATTATGTTGGGAAAGTTTTCTTCTATAATTTTGTTGAACATATTTTCTGGGCCTTTAAACTGTAATTCCTCTCCTTCTTCTACCCCTATTATTCTGAGGTTTGGTCTTAACATGGTGTCCCAGATTACTTTGGATATTTTGTCTTAAGAATTTGATGGAGTTGATGTTTTCTTTGATCAATGAGTCTATTTCCTCTATAGTATCTTAGTGTCTGAGATTCTTTCTGCTATCTGTTGTATTCTGTTGGTTATACTTGTCTCTGTAGTTCCTGTTCCTTTACCCAGATTTTTCCATATCCATCCTTCCCTCAGTTTGTGTTTTCTTTATTACCTCCATTTCAGTCTTCAGTCTTGAACTGTTTTCTTTACTTGTTTGCTTGCTTTTTCTTGGTTTTCTTTGGTATCTTTGAAAGATTTATTAATTTCTTCTAACTTTTTGTTTGTCTTCTCTTCCATTTTTTAAGGGAGTTTTTCACTTCCAGTTTATGTTTAAAGTTGATTTCTTCTACTTCCTCTGCGTTAGGGTGTTCAAGTCTTCCTGATGCATGTTCACTGGATTCTGGTGTTACCATGTTGCTTTTCTGGATGTTGGAGACATTCTTGCATTGGCACCTGCCCATCTCGTCCATCAAATGAGGCCAGCAGAGTCTTGGCATCTTGGTCTAATATTTGCTGTGGCTGACTGTGTACTTGAGAGGTTTTCTTGGCCTGCCCTCTCTTAGGTCCCCTCAGCACTGGAGCAGGCTCTCAGATCCCCTCTGCTCTGAATCAGGCTGTGTTATGGGATTCAAGGACCTTGCAGATGAAAAGGCGGGCTTGGGGGCAGTGTGGAATGGGATAAAGAGAGCCAGCAGCAGGGAGCTCAACCTGCTGGATGACCAGAAAAACTTAGGGAATTGGAGGGGGGCTGGATTCAGTCCCCTAGGACTGTCCAGCCCTGTGGCCACTTACTCACTTCTCTGGACCCCCTCAGCATGGGAGCATGGTGATTTTCAGGGTTCTAAGGACTCCAAGACATAAAGGTGGGCTTTGGGGCAGGGTGGGATGGTAGAAAGGAGCCCCTGCAGCAGTAACATTCCCCGCTGGCTCTCTGGACCCATCAACCCTGAAGCAGGCTGTGTTGGGGGATCCAAGGACCTTGCAGATACAAAGGCAAGCCCTTGTACTTTTTTTTAGAGTTTCACACAAAACCTAGAGCTTTAATTTAGAAAGGGGGGGCTAGAATGCCAGGGCTGCCTGGATGACCAGTATTTGTTCCAGTTCACATCACAAATCAGCCTAAAGTGAAAGTTGGATTATTGAGAGACAATTGAAATGGAACTAAATTTGAGGGCTATTTCTGGGCACCTAAAGTCCTAGAATGGTCCAGATTCATAGGGCTACAGCTGCTGAAAGAAAAGTTCTCAGTTGTTCACCCATGCCTCTGTCCAGAATGAAAAAAAGAACAAATGTTCTGAGTTCATCTTCCCTTCAAAAACCACTGATTCTATAGCCTGAAAACTGAATATATTTTTCTCTATCATCTATCTATCTATCTATCTATCTATCTATCTATCTATCTATCATCTATCTATCATCTGTCCATCCATCTATTCATGTACATATACATATCCATCCATCCATCCATCCATCCAGCCACTCATCTACTCCTACCACTTCTGTTCCTCTTTTACTTATCTTTCTTCTTGCACTTCCCTATATAATATCCAGAATATTATATCCATTTTGCCTATCTGAATTTTTATATGGCCTTAGAACACTCTAATTACATTATTGACAAATAAAAACATTTCTCTGTGGGTTTTAGTCTCCATATTTTCCCAAAAAATTTTTTTATAATCAATATCTTCTCTAGCACTCACTTAAATGTAACATTCCTTAGATCTCTGACTCTGTAACCCTAAAAATTTCATGAAAAAATTCTTTGTTAAAAAATGAACGTTGGGCTTAGTAATAGTTTGCAAACACAGCATAATTTGCTTCTTTTTGAATAAAAGTCATTTAGATATAGTGAATTCCATGAGTCCATATATTCAGTTTTTATCAGTTCTTTGCTATGAAGTTCACAATACCTTTTTCTGACTAAAGACATTTTAGTGAGGAGATAAAATCTATAGAGTTTTCAAAATGGAAATGGAAAAATGTGGACAAAACCTGAAAATAAATTTAATCATAAATCAGGGTTATGAAAGATAAAAATCAAGATCATATATGATAGCTGTAATATTCATTAAAATTTCTTAGACCAAAATTCAGTACTCTTGTACACAACTATAATGTAATTCTCTGTTTGGAACAAGGGGAATAGAAGAGAAAAATTCACATTAGAACATGTTTTTGAACCCTAAATTGGCCTTGAAGGAGACTTTGTCAGGAGTACTTCATTTCTCAACTGCTTGAATTACAAAAGACTTTCAAAAAAGTTTCAATGAAACATCCTGCCAAAATTTGGCTCATGAGATTATAGATTCAAGAAAAGATCGACTCGATCTGAGTGATACAGAAGTGGGAAAGTAAGTCACATTCTTACTTCAACCTCCTTGAAATACAGGCTACAAAATCTAATGAAACCTGAGAGAAAATATTTCCTGATATACTGGCTCAAATATTGGAATGCTTAGTTGTCACAAACAAAAGTCTTACAAATACCACAGACTGGCTTAAGATGAATGGTAGGTTTTGCTAATAAAAGTATGTTTAAGAGAAGCCAGTGCTTTATGGCCAATTCACTGGGCATGATGGAGCTATGTAAAATAAAAGGTGGCTTCACCAAGAGCTTCAGAACTGACATGCTGCATTAGTGTATTTGCAGCATCCTTGTTAGAATGTGATCTTCTGTAATCAACTAATATTTTAAGGAAAGGATGAAGTATTGTGAAACAACTTTCCTTTTATGACATGAAATTGTTTACTGTTTTTTTGAGATTATAATTACATTATTTTACTTTCTCTTTCATCCTTGCACACCCTCACTATACTCTTCCTTACTCTCTTTCTAATTTATGACCTCTCTTTCCATTAATTGTTGTTATAATTACAATGTTGTTACTATATATATTATATGCATGTATTTATATATTCTTATAGTTATAAATGTAAATCAATTTTCCTGTATAGCTGGTATGTATATTTTCAGGACTGACCATTTGATACTGGATATCCAACTGGTATTGTATAACTGGTGTGGATAATAAGACTATTTCCTAAAGTCTCAGAATGTTCTATGGAAAGAGAGAAGAGGTTCATAAGACTCAGCAATTAAACCTGAAACTTACAAGATTGACAAGCCTCTTATCATCCCAAGCTTACATAGGTGGTAAGTAAGAACTGAAGAAATGAGAACCTCTGTCTCATTCCATTGAAATCAAATCATGCAGACGTGTTCAGAGTTCTAGTTTTCATGAATCACCCATCCTAATGTGAGCTTTTGTGATTCCAAGCATTCAAGTTATTTATATTCCTATAGGTAATCCTGTACCTATACTCCTGTATTGACATCAATAAACTCATTAATTTGAGGGAATGGAAACTACACAGTCTTCCAGCGAGGCAGACAGAGAAAGGGAGAACTAATAAGTAATAAAAATGGCCAACTTCTACCTTCCTTTTTCTTTTCTATACTGAGACAAAGGCTTATTAGGCTTTTTCATTCATCAGCATGTTGCCTCTTCCAGCTTTCTGGTTCTCAGGTCAGACCTGAACATGGTCACCCAAACCTGCAGATGATCACAGCTCTTGTGAATGAGTTAGAACCCACTTTCTCAATGTTTCCTTTGTCTAGGAGCAATGGTTGATCTACATGTCACCTTTAGGACTTCAAGATCATTTCAACATTTTGAAGTCATGAGGCTGTGAATTTGCTGATGCCTACTCAGAAAGAAGAACCTCTGACCAAGACTGAAAGCTTATGAGATCTATCTGTAGCAACAGAAATAATTACAAAGCAACTTCTATTGTCACACAAAGTAACAATAGTAGCACCATCTTAAAGGGCTCTGATCCACCTAACCATTTTATTTTTGACCAGGTACATAGTACCAGGCACTAATTCCCACCTATAGTGCAGGTCTTGACAGACCAGAAGTAAATTATCTATGCAAGAATTCTCATGTGACTATTACATCAGTGATTTTCTCACATTCTGTATGCTACCACTTTAATTATATTTTCTTATGCTGAAATGAAAAGTCTTAATTTCATGAAAACCTATTTGCTGATCTTTGGTATCATTTACTATTGGACAAGAGTCCTAGTCAGAAAACCCTTACCTATGCTTGGAAATGAGAGTATTTTCCCTACCATGTTTTTGGCATTTTCAGGATACCAGGTCTCATTTTGGCATCCATGATGCATTGGGTGTAGAGATTGTGTATGGTAGAAGACAAAAAGAAGAATTTCATTTTCTGAGTTTTTCATACTCAATATATCTTAGGCAGTATCTCAAATGTCAACATATATATTAAATACAAATGTGTGTGCAAAGTTACATTATGTAGTCACAAGCACATTCTCCTTACCAAGTGGACCACTTTGAGGTTACCAGTCATGTAGTAATTAATATGAGGTCAGATTCTGACCACTCATAGTAAGTCATGGTAACCATTTGCATTAGAAAAAAATCACCAGTACTTATAGCTTGGCTCAAATATTATAGATTGTGAGGTCATTTTCTTGGGTTCACAGACCCTTTTCTCTCACTAGTAAAATAATAAAAAAATGTAATCATAGAAGGGGACAAATGACCCTTAATTTGGTGATAAATAATAATTAGATTTCCCTATAATCCCAATTTTATGTGCTTTTTAAATGATTACATTTTTCACCATATCTAAAATGTCTTTAAATTTGGAAAGTAGTTGAAAAAAGAAAATATAGGCTATGTTCATTGTAAAATAAAACATTCCAGGCACTGTGGATGGTATAATGATGGTTATGAATGAAAACAGAACATAGACATACCAGTTGTATCACTCTTGAGTATACATACTTAACAAAGTGAATTGACTATATATATGTGTGTGTGTGTGTGTGTGTGTGTGTGAATTTGTATATAATTTTTATCACTGAACTACTTACAATATATGATTTATGGAATGTACTTAAATGACCACTAATATATGTGTTATTCTTTCTGCGGGGTTAGGAAGGAGACATGAGATGCACGGCAGTCCCACGTGGGTAAACTTTAATGGGAGGGTGATGACAGGTAAGGGACGGGGGTGAAGAGATGAAAGGGAAAAAAGGGGAGAGTTATGGCGTTCCCCGTTTTTAACGGGGGGGGGGGATACAGGTGCGTCTGGGAAAAAATGTCCTGCGCATGCGTGGCTTTCGTTGAATTGGGATTTGTAGTCCAATGGGATGCTGTGTCCTCTACTGCTTCTGGGAATTGTGTAGTCCAATGATCCTTCTGTGCATGTGCAGCCTTGTCTCCAAAAGGAACAGCATTTCACCCTTTTGGTTTTATTAAAAAAATTGGGGGGGGGGTTGAGGGTCTTAACGGGTAGGGAATGGGGGCATAGCCCGGTCTCTCATGACTGCTTCCTGCTGACTTTGGGCGTTGAGAGATCCAGGGAGTGTCCAATCATTCTGATGATGTTTTGTTGATTATGTCCTGTCCGCTGGCATTTTGAGGTGGCCGATTGAAGAAATCGCGTCTGTCTGGCTCTTGAGTAGCTGGGTCATTGTTAAGATGCTGGAAAACAAAAGTCGCATTAGTAGAGAAAAAAATTAAAGGGAAGAGGAGGTTTGGGAAATTAAAGGGGAGATTTGGGGGGGGACTTTAGGAGGTCTGGGGTTAAGAATGATAAAAAATTAAATGGTACTTATTCCGTTAATGATCTGTTTGTGTCTGCTTCGTTTAGGTGGGTCAGGCTGGCATCTTGGAGCTTAAAGAAAATGTCTTAAAAGAAATAGATTTTAACCGTATATTCCTTAACATTTTAGGGGGCACTGCTGCAGTCAGTGATGAACCTGTTATGTCAAGGAACTTTGTTAAGAATTTGCTTACCACCTGAACCTTTGGCTCCGTGTTTGATGATGATTTCTGTAATAACAGCTGGATGGTTATTTAGGAATTTAAAGAAGGGAGGGTGTGTTAGCACAGGAGGATTAAGCGAAGGATGGGACCACTGTTTCCCTTAGACTGGAGTAGAGGGGGCTGAACCTGGTGTCCTTTGGAACTTAAGAGAACAAGGTCCTGTCTGAGTTACTGTGTATGGAGGATTATCTTGAGCTGTGGAGATGAATGGTTTAAGATGTGACAGGTGAATCCAGTGAGGAATTCCCTCGAGCTTTGCAGATTAGAAGAATTACTCTGAGGAGACCCTGCCATCTAGGGGAAAGGCCTGAGGGACGTTGGCCTAGAGGTGAGAATAATACCTTATCTCCTATTTTAACAGGCAGTGAACATGTGTTAGCACATGGTTGAAGTAGTGAGTGATCTGTGAAGTCCCACAGTAGTGAGCGTAGGTGGAAAAGGAGGGGAGTGAGCAGGTGATCAGGAAGGGGAGAGGTTCCCAATGAGAGGCCAGGGGTTAAAACCGGCCGCCCATACATGAGTTCGAAGGGTGAAATGAAAAGGGGGCCCTTTGGGAGAGCCCGAAGCCTGAGAAGAGCCAAAGGCAGAAGTCTTACCCAGTCGAGGGCTTCCTTTAAAGAGCGGTTAGTCCATTCTACCTTACCTGAAGACTGAGGGTGGTACGGTATGTGGAAATTCCAGGGGATTCCAAGTGCCCTAGATGGATTTTGAGAAATCTGGGAAGTAAACTCTGGGCTGTTATCTTTTGGCAGATCTGACAGGAGGCCGTGGTAGCTTTTAGGAACCTCAGGTGTGGGTGTTTTAACTGAATAACAATGGGGGAATGGTGATTAGCGATGGTGGGATTTGGGGTGTCCCACACAAGACTCCGCGCGGCACTTGAGTGCGTGAGCAGAGGGGTGAAAGAAGGTGCAAGACAGCGGGTGGGAGGGGAGCCCAGAGGGGCTTTGGAAGATCGAGGGGGAGGTGTAGGGCAGGAGGGGGATAGGGAGGAGTCTGAAGAAGCTTCCGGCCGCCTGTGTGACCTGCAGCAGGGGGAATGAGGAGAAGCTTCCAGCTGCCTGCGCAATCGGCTGTGGGAGAAAAGGGGTGAAGCTGAGTCGGAGGGACTAGGTGAGGCCCTTGTAGATCTGAACAGGAGTTTCCTGGGGATCTAGAAGGAGAACGGTTAGGTGACCTGGAAGATTTACGTGGGACTCCTGGAGACCTAGAAGTGGAATGTTTAGAGGCGTTATGGGGGGAAGATGTAGGTGAGTCCTTCCTGTGCCTAGAAGAAACTTTTGAGGAAAGAGGGATAGGTGGGCAGTGCTCGACCAGGCAGAGCGGGAGGGGGTGGCCCCTCAAGGCCGAGGGGTGGGGGTGGGGGGGTGGGGGGGTGGAGGTTCGTCCACAGGGTCCATGGCAGGAGCAGAGGGTTCCTGGAGGGACGGCATTGCTAAGAACATGTGGGCAGGTGAACAGTGAGAAGCAGTGGAGGGGTCAGTTTTAAGGGCCATGTAAAAGAACGCCATAATGTACATCATTTCTTTCCACTTAGTGGAACGATGGCAGAAGTTAGCTAGCTCTCGTAAAATATCGGGGTCAAAGGAGCCATGAGGAGGCCATTTAAAGTTTCCCTATAGAGAGTATCTTGGCCATGTCTTAGAGCAAAGACAGATGAGTGTAGATAACTTAACGGAAGGAATTAGGGCGCGAGGTTGAAGAGCCTCCAGAAGCTGTCCTAGGGGAGAGGACGGGAACTGTTTTTGAAGGCTTAGCACCCATGGCTATAACCGTGAAAATATCTGCAGAAGGCATTAGAAGATGTCACGAACACTGGCAACTCTGGACACAGGCATCCGAGTGACCAGAGGGCAGTGTTATAGCCTGACTGAACCGATCCTAGCCTCCGACGGGAAACCAAGTCCCGGGTAGGAGGGAACAGTTAGGCCTGAAGGCTGCCCGTTGCAGCCGAGGTGCTCAAACTGTAATGAGCCTGTATGTAAAGAGGACAGAAAAAGATCGGAAAGAAGAGGTGAGAACTGGAAGCTCCAAGCTTCCAGGCACGGATAAAAACAGGTCTAGCCAAGGGTGGAAGGCCGGGGGGTTAGCATCCGCACCCAGGACACACCAGAGAAAGCCAGGAGCTCAACTGGCCACCTCCGGGTGAGAGGAGACGGTAAGCCAACCCAGGTAAACTCATGAATCAGCCACTGTTGGTCGCAGAGGGCCACATTCAGATAAGTGGAACACATGGGGGCAGTTGCAGGTTGTCGGTTTTGACCTTGTCCCGGGAGGTCCCGGGCTCTGGGAGGCGCCAAAAACTGGAGCCACGGCCTCAGATGAAGATACCGGGATGAAAGGTCCCCGAGCAGACGGCACCAACTGTTATTCTTTCTGCAGGGTTAGAGAGAAAACATGAGACACACGGAGGTCCCACGTGGGTAAACTTTAATGGGGGGGTGAGGACAGGTGAGGGACGGGGGTGAAGAGACGAAAGGGAAGGGGCGAGTTATGGCTTTTCCCCATTTTTAAGGGGGATCCAGGTGCGTCTGGGAAAAAATGTCCTGCGCATGCGTGGCTTTTGTTGAATTGGGATTTGTAGTCCAATGGGATGCTGTGTCCTCTACTGTTTGTGGGAATTGTAGTCCAATGATCCTTCTGCGCATGTGCAGCCTTGTCTCTGAAAGGAACAGCAATATGAATGAATAAAGAAAATGTGATATGCATAAATAATGCCAATAACTCAATAAATAAAGAAAAAATATAAAAAATTTTGCACTTCTCAAGAAGATTGTTGCAACCATCTATACTCTCCAAAATACAGTAATACATATCTTCTCTCATTAATGCAATCTAGAAAAACAGGAAAGGAGGAGTAAACATTTTGAGGAAGTGTGAAGGGAAATATTTTAGATGGAGGGAATATAATAGAGAAACAAGGGTGTATACAAAGAAATAACTTATTTTGTATAATTAATATGTACAGAATAATAGGATTAATTTTAGAAGTAACAAAACAGAAAAATACTTATTTGCATAAGTGTTTATATCTTTATATAAAGTAAACATAATGATCACACTTTTTCTATCTTCTCAACATCTCTTAAAGTTTTTGAATGATGGAACTAGAGTTGGTCTAGCAGAAAAATGTATACTGTACTCTTTCAAAAACTTGAGTTCAGTTTCAATCACCTATCACATTGACTCATAAAATCAAACACCAGGAACTCCAGTTCCAGGGAATCTCTGTGGTAACTGCACCCATGTGCACATACTCATGCCTATAAACACAGATGTAGATTTTAAAAGAAATATCTCACAATTTCTCTTTTGAGTTTTATAGGCCCAGAGATGCAGACAGAATTGCATGCATGCTGTATATGATGTCAGTTCATTCTCACACTCTCTTGATTTTGATAAAATAAATTACAAGCATTATCAAATCATTCTGGAACCCAAAATCTTTTATGATATACATAACACCAAGAAAATGAAAAGTAGTTGTATCATGTAATAAATCTGAGTTGTACAGAATTGATGCAAATGCATCTACAAAAAACTTAATCATTAACAGGAAAGCTTAGCATTTCATTAATCTTAGTCACTGAAAGAGTGTGCCTTAATTCCATCACCATATTGCCACTCATCACGTGTATTTAATTAAGAAAGGCTTATAAAATTTTGAAGTCCATCATAAAAGACAGAAATTTGGGCATGAGTAACCCATAAACTATAAACTACTGTTTGGTTACACTGCTACAATACACAATGGACAAGCTACAGAGGTCGGGAGCATTCTGGTGTGCTTACCAAAGAAGGAACTCTAAGTTTAATATCCCATTAGCCTTCAGTTCCTTAAAAGCAGATATTAATTTTTTTAAAAAGATGTTTAAATTACAAGCTAGATGAGGGGATGAAGAGAATGATAAACTGAATCCAAAAGGGGACACAGAGAGGAGACATTTTGGATAAAATCAGTGAAGGTAAAACAACGAGCAAGAGAGAAGACTCAAGCATTAATTGCATTAAACAGATGTGATAAATTTCCAGACTAGATAAAGAACTACACAAGATATTACTATATGCTAAATATAAAGCAAATGTATGAATAAACAAAGAAATGAGACAGAAAAAGGAAGAGTTCTTTTTTAATTGTTTTTTATTAAGCTATACATTTTCTGCACTTCCTCCTTTCCTCTCCCCTCCCCTTCTACCTTCTCCCATTGTCTCTATGCTCCCAATTTATTCAGGAGATCTTGTCTTTTTCTACTTTCCATGTATATTAGATCCATATATGTCTCTCTTAGAGTCCTCATTGTTATCAAGGCTTCTCTGAGAGTGTGAATTGTAGACTGGTTTGTTTTGCTTTGTGTTTAAAAACAACTGATGAGTGAGTATATATGATAATTGTCTTTCTGGGTCTGGGTTACCTCACTCAATATAATGTTTTCTCCCATGGGGAGACAAAGAAGACAAAACAGAACAATCAAAGTCATAGGGTCTGTGTCAGTCTATCTTTAGCAGGTTTAAGGGTGTAGTGATGAAGTGAACAGGCCTTCTTTTCATCCCGCCTAGCTCCCGCACAGCTAGCTTAGCCCCTGAAATAACAACACACAAATTGTGTTCATTTAAACACTGCCTGACCCGTTAGTTTCAGCCTCTTATTGGCTAATTCTCACATCTTGCTTTAACCCATATTTAGTAATCTGTGTAGCATCATGAGGTGGTGGTTGTCAGGAAGATTCTAACCTGCATCCATCTCAGAGAGGAGAGCTATGGGTCTGCCTCACTGCCTTCTTCCTCCCAGCATTCTGTTCTCTCTTCCCTGCCTACCTATGTTCTGACCTATCAGGCCAAGCAGTTTTCTTTATTAATTAACCAATGAAAGCAATAGATAAAAGAAGACCCACCTACATCATAAGAGCATGGTGATCACCCTCTATTTTCATCTTCTGTAGCTTCCTTCAGTTGAGTTTGGTGGGCCCACATGGTGACACCAGTGACCTTCATTGCTGTAAGAGTAGTGAGGATCACAGAATATAGACCATTCCACACTGGGTCCAGGCTCTCAGTTGAGATTCTCTTTACCCATTCAAGATTATCAAGTGGGAGCTTGTCGACAGACTTAGACACAGACAAGGGCCTAGCCTCTGGTTCAGTCCTCTGGGCTTGTTTCAGGGTCTTTAAAGTCTTGAGGAGAGAATGGCTGGCATTTCTGTCTTACCAATGAACATCTCTTAGGGAGGAAAGGGGGAGGCTTCCCAAACAATTTCAAATGCAGTGAAACATTCTTGATATAGGGTACCCTTTAATCTGTCTCAGTGCTCAGAATGAGAACACCCTCTGTACTTGTTTCTATACTGAATGACTGAAACAATTTCTTCTGTGTCTAATATTGAGGACCTTGGGAAAGAGAGAAAAAGTACCATGTATTTTCTTAGAATTTTATACATAACAGATGTTGAGCATATATGCCATTTCTTGCCCATTTTGCAATGGAAGAAATAGAGATACAGAGACATAGGGTATCTTGTTTGAGATCACATAAGTAGAAATGAGAAGTCTGAACAAAAATTCCAGAAAAAGAAGCTGTACTTGCAGACCGATTGAGTTAGGAGAGTGTTAGGACTCTGGAGAGCCTGGAATGTTGCATGCCTTTGAGGCTAATTACCTTGGGCTAGTTCTAACTCTCCAGGACAGCCATTCCTTGTCTACCTCTGTGAACTAACATCTTGTGACTAACAGATTAAAACCTTTTACAATCTATTAACTTAGCAGTCCATTAGCTTCCACTATCCCAAAAGATAAGAGAACATCTTCCTATAGAAAAGCTACCCCATCTTGCTGTACCTGCCTCCCTGATGTACTCACTGATATATTGTAAACATGTCTTGATTTATGATTATTTTTGTCCTGTGAATTTATAAAACTTCATAAAACTGCTTCCACATTGGAACATGGAATTTGGGATGGTTCAAATTTGTGTTCCTAGGCTATGGAACTAAAATTGGCTCAAGAAACTTTTTTTCACTTTACGATGAGACCTGTGTTTTTGGTGTCAACAAAGGTAATGGTTAGAGTTAAACTCAGTTCATCTTGATGTTCCTGTTGCCTTTGGCTATGATGCTCTTTTTCTATATCATTAAGAGTTCAGTGTTAGTCACAGCTGGCATCATTGATTGCTGTTACCACAGGCAATTTGTTTAATTTCTCTACTTTAACTTTTTCAATAGTAAAAGAAGGACTCAATGAAGAAAAATAAATTACTGCATATGAAAGAATAGGTAATAACAATAACAACAGAACACCCAATATTTTCAACTGTTCTTGTAGCTATTCACTCAACACTTTCCTTGCCCAAACCAACTGGAAAGAAGCCAGTACCTGTGGATGTCTCTCTTTGTGTCACCCTAGACTCCAGCCAATGAATTCTGTGCCTTCACCACCACAAGCTTGGGAATTACCTGGCCATGAAGCAGACAATGAAAATCTGATGGCTTGATCTGCCTGAAAACTCATTCTGACCCATTCAAGTGAGCTAATGTCTCCTGCCAAGTCCCAATTGATCCACAGGAAGTGACCAGATGATCTGACCATTGCCCCATTGAGCAGTGGATTCTATGACAGGTAAAGGGTCTTGCTCCTCAGTATACAGTTTTGAGCTGACTGCAAAACCCAACAAGGACCCAAAACAGACAATGGAGAATGTGGCCAATCTCTCCCATTATCTGGTAAACACTCACATTTTCACTGTTGACAGCAGTTTCGCTGGAGCAGCCAAAGAGCTCCCTCAGCAGAAGGTTGCCATCATACACCAGGAAGGTCAGGTAGAGGTTGGGGAAGAATCCACATTGTTTGTTCTTCACTCGGAGCTTCTGGGGGGAGCTCCAGTGGATGACCTAAAGGGCAGCAAAGAGGCTGTCAGATTGAGAGGCCACATAACACAGCTCTCTATGGCTTTGGACTAGATGAGCTATGATCTGTGGGTCTGCAGGTCATTCACTGACCCATTGGTTCTAAATGTTGAGAAGAGTGGTAGGGAACAGATCAAATCTTGCCTCTGTTCTAAGTTGTTGTTTAATCACCCTTATTTTCTGTGTCACAGGAGCATACACCGTTCCTGTGTGTAGAGACTGGGACTTTTCCACCAAAAACTGCTGGGTGATGCAGACAGTTCAGGACACCTGATACCTGAGGAGGGGAAGGCATAGCTTTTCCCTGGAGGTTCCTGGTACTGAGAACATCATGTAGCTCTTCCACCATCATTGGTATTTCCTTCCTTTCAGAAATCCATGTCACAGATGTCCTAACACTTAGAATAAGTTCCATGGTCCCTGCTTCTCTGTCTAGAACAGCTGCCTGACATTGCTGACCTCAAGGGTGTGTGTTTGAATTCTCTCCATGTCTTCTCTCTCTCTCTGCTCTGTAAGAACCACACTTTTAATTGCCCCCTACAATTTCTGATATATGTTTTATTTCAGGGCCAAGTCTATACTTCATGTCTGGTTACTGGTTCTAAACATTATATTCCCTGTTTAAATAATTATTGCAATCTCAGTCTTCAGCCAAGACTGAGTGCCAACCTCATAGAACTACTATGAAAAGTAAACACATTATCATGCAAATCTGGCATTGGGTAAGCTCTCACAAAAATGTTGGTTCCCTTAGCATCTGTAGTCTGCCAGATTGAGAGATGTCCTAAGGAACATGACCCTGGGAGCTGTCCGTAGAAAATGCATGGCCTACCAATAGGTAGATAGAAGGCACAGTGCAGAAAAAAGCATTGGAGATAGCTCTGAAATACTCCACAGAAGCATGATAGAAGATGCCTCTTTTGGAGCTCAGAGGAGAGGAACATGGTTCCCAGGAGACACGAGCTAAAGTGAGACTTGTGAGGAAGATCACGCTGAAGCATAGTGTGGGGCATAGAAGATCCAGTTTTGTAGTAGGACATTTCTGTCCCACCCAGTCCCACAATAAACACACAGAAACCATATTATTTGCAATAATGTTTGGCCAAAAGCTTAAGTGTATTTTTGTTAACTCATATCTCAAATTAACCCATCTCCATTAATCTGTGTATTGCCATGAAGCTGTGGCTTACTGGGTAAAGTTCCAGCATGTGTCTGTGGTGGGGCTACATGGCTTCTCCTTGACTCTGCCTCCTTTCTCCCAGCATTCAGTTTAGTTTTCCTTGCCTAGCTAAGTTCTGCCTTGCTATAGGCCAAGGCAGTTTTGTTTTTGAATTAACCAATAAAAGCAACACATAGACATAAGGACCTCCCACACCACAGCTGGGCTGACCTCCTATACCTGAGAAGTCAACATCTGGAACTCAGACCCTGACCAATATAGATTCTTGAGAGAGAGCAAAATGACAGGTTTTAGGGCCTCCACTGTGTGGAAAGATGTGCCTGGTAAGGTGAACAGAGCAAAATCAAAGCTGGGGACACTGTTTGTGATGTCCTGGTGAGAAAATAAAGCATTGGGTACACATTTCTTGACTTGCTTGAAAAGAGAAAATATGAAAGAGGAAAACAGAGAAAATTAAGTGAATATTTAGAGTATAATAAACACCAAAATTATTCTAAGTACTTTATTATTAATAATTACTGGTACTTATTCTTTTAAGTAGTTCTTACTATTATATCATGACTATTAACAATGAATAATATAAATTAAATTTTAATGAAAAAATTCAGGGGGCATCACTGTGAATAGTACCCTGTCTAGGAAGGGAAGGGAGGCTCCAGAGGATTCTGTTTTCCCATGGTCTCACAAAATTGTGCTTGGCACCTTATTACCCACCTCAGAGGCCAATTGATTAACCACTGCACTTTCTCTGAGCTGGATGTGGAGCCCAGCAAAGTCAAAAATGGCTGTAGAGTTCCTAAGAAGATGGAGTTACTGATGGGTGAAGGTATTAGCAGATATCAACAGTGGGGCTGAAACAGATAGAGAAGATGGGCTTGGGATGAATTAATAAGCTAAAGAACAGCAGAACCATGGAAGGGCTGGCTCCAAGGAGGCTGCTCTATGATGGTAGTCTGTTGTGGGAGGTCCTTCTGCTTCTCCAGCCAATAGCCGCTGAGATACCAGCCCATTGGGGCATGGTCTCTCTTCCTTTAAAAAAGCAGCTACTTCCCTTCTCACTCTCTTTGCTTCCTGCTCTGGTTCCGGTGACTAGACTTCTTCCTGATTGCGCAGAGGGCTGTTGTCTGGGACGGTTATCTGTAAGTTTTTTCCCTTTTAAATAAATACCACCCTATTAATCATAATTCCAAACTGGTGTGGCATTGTTTGTTACTTACACCTTCATCTGGCGCCCAACATTTGGTTTTAGGACCCCCTCTTTCCCCCGCTTGGCTTGGCGCGAGCCCTCCCTTCCTCAGCCGCAGCTTGTGCCTTGCGGCCTGTGCCTAGTGCGTGGAGCCAGCAGTTTAATATAAATTATCACACAGTGGCTTTTCTTGCTGCAGTTCTTTATATTTTCCCTTTAGACACCTCAGATTGACTTCAAGTCACCACGCACCCTATTGTCTGCCTCCCCACATGGATTTAAACTCCACAGGCCCGCGTAGTCTCTGCCTGCGTGGTTTGCTCTTTTCTGAGTTGTTTTTAAATCTCCCTTGCAAGCACAGCTCTTAAGTGTCATAAACCAGAGCACGTGGTTGCCGGTTGTTGAAAGCTCAGGGTGACTCTGTCACGTGGAGGCATACACAGCTTCCAGGTTACTCTTCTCTACCCCTGGATTCTGGGTTTATGGTTCCGTGTACAGAATTGATTTAATTACATTTACTTTGTTGAGCAACTTGCATTTCCCAGTTTTTAACAAATACTAGGCAGACACTGAAACAGGACTCCGTTTTCATCTCGACTTGGCAACAACACCACCTGCTGGATAATAGGTAATATGGCAGTTTTCATTTCCAACGCGAATTTTACTGTTTTGGTTACCAATACAATGGGTTATATCATGGAAGGTTTATATGACTATGGGGATAACTTAATTTACTGGTTACTAGGTTTCAGTAATATTCAGCAATATTCTTTTGCATATTCTATCATTTAGGAAGAATATGGCACTCCTAAGAACCATACAATCTTTACTAGAAATTCATGCAGGTCAGGAGATTCAGGATTCAAAAGAGACAATAATAAAAAGACTTTAAATGATTGAAGAAAGGATTGGAGCTGATGACAGAGTAAGAAGGCACAAGAACAGGATACAATGTTAGCACCAGCATACCCAGGGTTTTAGCGACATACCCTATACTTACTTCTGACAAAGCATCAACTTCTAAAGGCTCAAAGGGAGTCAGAGAAGCTAAATGGATGCCAACAGCAATGAATGATTTAAAAGAAATTAAGCAAGCTATTGTTAATTTTGGCTTGCACTCTGCATATGTAAAGGAAATGATAAGGACTTGGGCTTCTAATGCTAGAGCTACCCCCCATGATTTCCATAAGTTAGTGTCTGCAGTTTTAAATAATGGACCTTCCTTGATGTTTGGAATCTATTTCAGAGAAGAATCCAAACATATGGAACAGTAAGGAATGTTGTAATAGGAGCGGCGGGGCTGCGTCCCCAGCACCCCGGCCGCCTGCTAGCTTATGCCCTGAAATAACAACACACAAATTGTATTCTTTTAAACACTGCTTGGCCTCTTCTCGGCTAACTCTTGCACCTGGAATAGCCCATTTCCAATCATGTGTGTAGCACCCCAAGGTGCGCTTACCAGGAAGATTCTAGCCTACGTCCATCCTGGGTCTGAGCTTCATTGCGTGTTTCTGCTCGGGAGAAAGGAGCATGGCGTCTCTGAGCTCACTTCCTCTTCCTCCCAGCATTCTGTTCTGTTTACTCCTCCCACCTATGTTTTAACCTATCAGGGCCAAGCAGTTTCTTTATTGCTTAACCAATGAAATCAACAGATTGATATATGACACTCCCACATCAAAGGAAGAGCAAGAAGTGTCGAGGTTTCCCAAGATCAAATTCTTCATGCAGGAGAATATGCTGATCCACAGGTCCAAGCTTTTAATGATGATGAAGTACTGTGTCTATGTCACCAAGCAGCTTTAAATGCTTGGAATAGGATACAAGATCCAGCATAAAGGGTTGAATCATATACCAGAATTAGGCAGGTACAGAGAGAATCCCTTATTGACTTTTTTCAAAGATTAATTAAGGCTCTGGACATAGGGGTAACAGACCCAGAAGCTAGATGAATACTTCTTGAATCTCTAGCTTTTGAGAATGCAAACATAGAATGCAAAAAGATAATTGGGCCTTTAAAGTCTAGATCAGCACCTATGGATGAATGGATTCAGCATACGATGAATGTAGAGATGTGTAGCTATAATGATGAATCTTGGTTAGGAGAAGCGATTTCCAAAGCAATGAGGAGACATCAAAATGCCAGGTGTTTTAATTGTGGTAAATTAGAACATCTGAAAAGGGATTGCAGGCACAGAATTTGTAGGAATAATATTTCCTCTGGGAATGACAAAAGTAGGAGACTTCGACCTTCAGGTATATGTAGGAAATGCGGTAAAGGCCGAGAGTGGTCCAACGAACGCAGGTCAACAACAGACAAACAAGGCAACCCGATACTGTTGGGAAACTTTTTGAGGGGCCTCTTGAAGGCCCCCAAGCCAAAAGTGGCCCAGTCATTCCCAGTCACAGTGGAGAACATGCCTCACCAAGAAAATTTAAAGCTCCAATACCTGCTGTAAAAAGTAATACTGGTCTAAATGATGAATTATGCGTGGAGGATGAGTCAAAAAACCCAGTAGGACAGAGTAAACGTATATTTTGGCAGACTTCTATTAACGATCAAAGACCAAAGCTAAGAGTCTGTATAAATGGCACTTTTATTGAAGGCTTATTAGACACAGGTGCGGATGTAAGTATCATTACTCCAGAATCTTGGCATCTGAATTGGCCTCTTCAAGAGGTAGATGTTCAGTTCCTGGGAATTGGAACCCTATCAGGTGTAAAACAAAGCACAAGATGGGTTGAATGCATAGGGCCCAAATATTGCAATAAATTTATGGGGCTGTGACCTGCTACAGCAATGGAATACCCAGATTAATATTCCTGTAGTTCCAGGAACTCATAATTCTGGGAAAGATATAATGAGGTATTACAGAAAAAGGTCACCAGGCATTCAGGCTATACAAGAACATAGAGCAAATAGCAAACCTTTAGAGGTACCAACAGCCCTACCTTTAAAATGGCTGAGGAGCCAATATGTATCAAACAGTGGCCTCTAGCTGAAGATAAATTACAGGCATTGGAACAGCTGTTGCAAGAGCAACTAGATGGTCACCATATTGAAGAATCAACCAGCCCTTGGAATTCTCCTGTGTTTGTTGTAAAAAAGAAATCTGGTAAATGGAGAATGGTGACAGATATAAGAGCTGTCAACAAAGTAATTCAACCTATGGACCCACTACAATCTGGAATTCCTTTGCCTTCTCTATTACCAAAAGGATTGCCTCTTATAGTTATTGATTTGAAAGATTGTTTTTTCACTATACCGTTACAAGAAAAGGATAGAGAAAAATTTGCCTTCACAGTGCCTACTTATAATAATTCTCAGACTAATAGGAGATACCAATGGACTGTCCTCCTACAGGGTATGCTCAATAGTCCTACACTGTGCCAATATTTTGTGAGTAAACAATTGTTATTAGTAAACAATTCTCCATGTCCATAATTAATCATTACATGGATGACATCTTGTTATCTGATTCACATAAAGATACTTTAGAAAGGATGTTTGAAGAAGTAAAGAAAGTCTTGCCTAGGTGGGGATTACAAATTGCCCCTGAAAAGATTCAAAGAGGAAATTCTATTAATTACCTAGGTTACAGAATAGGGTTAGAGAAAATTAAAACGCAAAAGGCACAAATTAGGAGAGACCAGTTAAAGACTCTTAATCACTTCCAAAGATTGTTAGGAGACATTTCCAGTCTACGACCAGCTGTTGAGATAACACCTGATCTAATAGTTCATTTAAACAAAACCTTAGATGGTGATAAAGATTTGAATAGTCCAAGAAAACTGACAGCTGAAGCAGAAAAGGAACTGACAATGATTGAGGAAAAATTACAGGAGGCACATGTGGATAGGGTGAACCCAAATCTTAGCTGCATCCTAGTCATATTGCCTTCCAGAATTTCTCCTACAGGGATTCTAATGCAGAGGGAAGATATTATTTTAGAGTGGATATTTATACCTAATAAACCAAGTAAAAAATTAAAAACTTATGTGGAAAAAGTCTCTGAATTAATTATAAAAGGTAAGCTGAGACTTCGTCAACTAGCAGGTATAGACCCAGCAGAAATTATAATGCCTTTTACTACTGAAGAAATAAAAAAGTTATGGGAAGACAATGAACCATGGCAAAGAGCTTGTGCTAATTTTTTGGGAGAAATTAATAGCAACTATCCCAGAAGTGGTAGACTTAACCTCATAAAAAGAACATCTTGGATTCTTCCTAGAATTGTACGTGATGCTCCAATAACTGGAGCCCCTACATTCTATACTGATGCAAATAAATCAGGGAAACCATGTTACAAGTCAGATGAATTGAGTAAGGTGGAACAAAGCCCTTATAATTCTGTCCAGAAGGCAGAATTATATGCCATTCTTATGGTGCTAAGGGATTTTAAAGAACCTCTTAATATAGTTACAGATTCACAATATGCAGCAAGAGTTATCTTGCATATTGAAACCGCTGAATTTATACCAGATGACACAGAGTTGACTTTATTGTTTATCCAGGTACAAGACATAATCAGGAACAGGCATTGTACGATGTACATAACACACATCTGGTGCCATATAGGACTGCCTGGTCCTCTAGCACAAGGCAACATTGAGATTGATCAATTATTGATTGGAAACGTGTTGCAGGCCTCAGAATTTTATAAGAAGCATCATATCAATAGTAAAGGCCTAAAGAAAGAATTTTCCATTACTTGGCAACAAGCTAAGGACATTATAAAGAGATGTCCTACTTGTTCTTTCTATAATCAAACACCGTTGCCTGCAGGGAGTAACCCAAAGGGTACTAAGAGAAATGAAATCTGGCAGATGGATGTGTTCCACTTTATGGAATTTGGTAAATTAAAATATGTACACCATACCATAGACACGTATTCAGGTTTTCAATGGGCTACTGCCCTGAGCTAAGAAAAGGCTGATTCAGTAATCATACATTTATTGGAAGTTATGGCCATCATGGGTATACCTGCACAAATAAAGACAGATAATGGTCCAGCATATGTATCTAAGAAAATGAAACCCTTTTTTGATTATTATAATATAAAACACATTACAGGTATAGCAAATAATCCTACAGGTCAGGCAGTTATAGAAAGATCAAATCGTACTATAAAGGATATGCTGAACAAACAGAAAGGGACCAAAAATACCCCCAGAAATAGATTACATAATGCTTTATTAACCTTGAATTTTCTTAACGCTAATGAGAAAGGAATGACAGCAGCAGAAAGACATTGGATAATGGAAAAGTCTGCTGAACTAAATCAACCAATTTATTTCAAAGATGTGCTGACCTCTCTATGGAAGCCAGGAGATGTGCTACGTTGGGGAAGGGGTTTTGCTCTTGTTTCCACAGGAGAAGAAAAATTGCGGATACCATCAAAATTAATAAAGTTTCAATTTGAAGAGGAGAAACCTCTTGGAAAGGAGAAATGACAACCCATCCACAATGATGATATTCATACAGGTGGTAAGAAAAACATATAAAATGGGGACAGGGTTCTGTTCTTATCTCCACAGAAAAACACTCATCTTTGAAAAAATCAAGGGGCCCTGGATGTTTGGATACTGACAGATGGAAAAATACCTGCCCAATAGGAAATATCAAGAAAACTGAATGGGTTGTGTATGTAAAATATATTAAACCATATTTCTAAATTTATAAAGCTGGATTTGAAGTTGGACTCTGGCTCAGTCCCTCTCCAATTCCAAGCCTGTTAGTAAGAGAAAAACCCAGAGTTTCTGGAGTTTCTGTCTCATGTCAAGAGCCATGATATGGGACAGAAAGAAATATGAGTTTAGAAAACATCTTTGCTTTTCTTCATATCTATCATACTTTTCATTGAATATAACTATCATGCCTTTCAGTGAATATATATATATATGTCTATATGATTAATGTTTAAGTTTTTCACAATGAACAATGAGTTTTTTCTTTTCTTTTTTTTTATTGAGAAAAGGAGAAAAAAAACAAGTTTCCACCTCCTCGCAGCCTCCCATTTCCCTCACCCTCCTCCCACCCTTCTCCCCCTCCCCCAACTCCTTTCCCCCTTCCTCTCCAGTCCAAAGATCAGTCAGGGTTTTCTGCCCTATGGTATGTCCTAGGTCCTCCCCCCTCCGTCCATATCTAGGAAGGTGAACATCCAAACTGGCTAGGCTCCCCCAAAGCCAGCACATTACATAGGATCAGAACCCCGTGCCATTGTCCTTTGTCTCATCAGCCCTCATTGTTCGCCATGTTCAGAGAGTCCAGTTTTATCCCATGCTTTTTCAGTCACAGTCCAGCTGTCCTTGGTGAGCTCCCAATAGATCAGCTCCACTGTCTCAGTGGGTGGGTGCACCCCTCGTGGTCCCGACTTCTTTGCCCATGTTCTCCCTCCTTCTGCTCCTCATTGGGACCTTGGGAGCTCAGTCCAGTGCTCCAGTGTGGGTCTCTGTCTCTATCTCCATCCATCACCAGATGAAGGTTCTATGATGATATGCAAGATATTCGTCAGTATTGCACTAGGATGGGGTCATTTCAGGTTCCCTATCCTCAGCTGCCCAACGAACTAACAGGGGACATCGCCTTGGGCACCTGGGAGCCCCTCTAGGGTCAGGTCTCTTGCCAACCCTAAAGTGGCTCCCTTAACTAAGAATTGTGCTTCCGTGCTCCCCTGTCCAACCTTCCTTTATCCCAATCCTCCTGTTTCCCCAAGGCCCCACCTCCTTCCCTTCTAACTTTTCTCTCCCCATCTCCCCTTATCCCCATCCCACCCCACCACCAAGATCCCAATTTTCTCCCCGGCAATTTTGTCTACTTCCCTTAGCCAAGAGGATAACTATATGTTTTTCCTTGGGTTCCCCTTCTTACTTAGCTTCTTTAGATTCACCTATTGTAGACTCCGTGACCCTTATTTATGGCTAGAAACCAATTATGAGTGAGTACATCCCATGTTCATCTTTTTGGGTCTGGGTTACCTCACTCAGAATAGTGTTTTCTATTTCCATCCATTTGCATGCAAAATTCAAGAAGTCATTGTTTTTTTTTACCGCAGCGTAGTACTCTAATGTGTATATATTCCATACTTTCTTCATCCATTCTTCCATTGAAGGGCATCTAGGTTGTTTCCAGGTTCTGGCTATTATGAATAATACCGCTATGAACATAGTTGAACAAATGCTTTTGTCATATGGTAGGGCATCTCTTGGGTATATTCCCAAGAATGGTATTGCTGGGTCCAGGGGTAGCTTGATCCCAAATTTCCTGAGAAACCGAAACACTGACTTCCATAGTGGTAGCACAAGATTGCATTCCCACCAGCAATGGATGAGGGTACCCCTTCCTCCACAGCCTCTCCAGCAAAGGCTATCCTTGGTGTTTTTGACTTTAGCCATTCTGACAGGTGTAAGATGATATTTCAAAGTTGTTTTGATTTGCATTTCCCTGATTGCTAAGGAAGTTGAGCACGACCTTAAGAGTCTTTTGGCCATTTGAACTTCTTCTGTTGAGAATTCTCTGTTCAGTTCAGTGCCCCATTTTTTAATTGTGTTAATTAGCATTTTAAAGTCTAGTTTCTTGAGTTCTCTATATATTTTGGAGATCAGACCTTTGTCTGTTGCGGGGTTGGTGAAGATCTCCCAGTCAGTAGGTTGCCTTTGTGTCTTAGTGACAGTGTCCTTTGCTTTACAGAAGCTTCTCAGTTTTAGTAGGTCCCATTTATTCAATGTTGCCCTTAATGTCTGTGCTTCTGGAGTTATACATAGGAAGCGATCTCCTGTGCCCATCTGTTGTAGGGTATTTCCCACTTTCTCTTCTATAATTTTCAGTGTGTTCGGGCTGATATTGAGGTCTTTAATCCATTTGGACTTGAGTTTTGTGCACGGTGAAAGATATGGGTCTATTTTCATTCTTCTACAGGTTGACATCCAGTTGTGCCAGCACCATTTGTTGAAGATGCTTTCTTTCTTCCATTGTATACTTTTAGCTCCTTTATTGAAAATGAGGTGTTCATAGGTTTGTGGGTTAAACTCTGGGTCTTCTATACGATTCCATTGGTCGACTTCTCTGTTTTTATGCCAGTACCACCCTGTTTTTATTATTGTAGCTCTGTAATAGTGTTTGAAGTCAGGGTTGGTAATGCCTCCAGAAGATCCTTTATTGTATAGGATTGTTTTGGCTATCCTGGGTTTTTTGTTTTTCCATATAAAGTTGATTATTGTCCTCTCCAGATCTGTGAAGAATTTTGATGGGATCTTGATGGGGATTGCATTGAATCTATAAATTGCCTTAGGTAGAATTGCCATTTTTACTATGTTGATCCTCCCAATCCAAGAGCAAGAGAGGTCCATCCATTTTTTGGTATCCTCCTCAGTTTCTTTCTTCAATGCCTTAAAGTTCTTGTCAAATAGATCTTTCACTTCCTTGGTTAGATTTACCCCAAGATATTTTATGCTGTTTGTGGCTAATGTGAATGGAGAAGCTTCTCTGATTTCCCTCTCTGCTTCCATATCCTTTGTGTATATGAGGGCGACTGATTTTTTGGAGTTGATCTTGTATCCTGCCACATTACTAAAGCTGTTTATCAGCTGTAAAAGTTCTTTGGTGGAGTTTTGGGGGTCGCCTAAGTACACTATCATATCATCTGCGAATAATGAAAGTTTAACTTCTTCCTTTCCAATTCGAATCCCCTTGATCCCATTATGTTGTCTTATTGCTATTGCTAGAACTTCAAGCACTATATTGAAGAGGTATGGCGAGAGTGGACAGCCTTGTCGTGTTCCTGAGTTAAGCGGGATGGCTTTGAGTTTCCGTTTAATTTGATGTTAGCTGTCAGTTTGCTGTATATAGCTTTTATTATATTTAGGTATGACCCTTGTATCCCTAATCTCTCCAAGACTTTTAACATAAATGGATGTTGAATTTTGTCGAATGCTTTTTCAGCATCTAATGAAATGATCATATGGTTTTTTTTCTTTCAGTTTATTTATATGATGGATTACATTGATAGATTTTCGTATGTTGAACCAGCCCTGCATCTCAGGAATGAAGCCTACTTGATCATAATGTATAATTTTTCGGATGTGTTCTTGGATTCGGTTTGCCAGTATTTTGTTGAGGATTTTTGCGTCGATGTTCATAAGTGAGACTGGCCTGTAATTCTCTTTCCTGGTTGAGTCTTTGTGTGGTTTTGGTATCAGAGTAACTGTAGCTTCATAAAAGAAATTAGGTAATGACCCTTTTGTTTCTATATTGTGGAATACATTAAGGAGTATAGGGATTAGCTCTTCTTGGAAGTTCTGGCAGAATTCTGCATTGAAACCATCTGGTCCTGGGCTTTTTTTGGTAGGGAGGTTTTTGATAACAGCTTCTAATTCTTCACGACCAACAGGTCTGTTTAGATTGTTTACCTGGTCTTGGTGTAACTTTGGTATATGGTATTTATCTAAAAAAGTGTCCATTTCTTTTACATTTTCCAGTTTTGTGTTATACAGGCTTTTGTAATAAGATCTAATGATTCTCTGAATTTCCTCTGTGTCTGTTGTTATGTCCCCCTTTTCATTTCTGATCTTATTAATTTGCATATTCTCTCTCTGCCGTTTTATTAGTTTGGATAGGGGTTTATCAATCTTGTTGATTTTCTCCAGGATTCAGCTTTTTGTTTCATTGATTCTTTGGATTGTTTTCTGTGTTTCTATTTTGTTGATTTCAGCCCTCAGTTTGATTATTTCCAGTTTTCTACTCCTCCTAGGTGAGTCTGCTTCTTTTTTTTCTAGAGCTTTCAGGTGGGCTGTTAAGTCTCCAATGTGAGCTTTCTCTGTTTTCTTTCAGTGGGCACTAGTGCTATGAACTTTCCTCTTAGGACTGCTTTCATAGTGTCCCATAAGTTTGAGTATGTTGTTTCTTTATTTTCATTGAATTCCAGGAAGATTTTAATTTCTTTCTTTATTTCTTTTTGATCCAGGTGTGGTTCAGAAGTTGACTGTTCAGTTTCCATGAGTTTGTAGGCTTTCTGGGGGTAGCATTGTTGTTGAATTCTAACTTTAATCCATGGTGGTCTGATAAGACGCAGGAGGTTACGAATATTTTTTTGTAACTGTGGAAGTTTGCTTTGTTACTGAGTATGTGGTCAATTTTCGAGAAGGTTCCATGAGCTGCAGAGAAGAAGGTATATTCTTTCCTATTTGGGTGGAATGTTCTATAGATGTCTGTTAAGTCCATTTGCTTCATTACCTCCATTAATTCTCTAATTTCTCTGTTAGGTTTCTGTTTGATTGACCTGTCCATTGGTGAGAGGAGTATTGAAGTCTCCTACTATTAGTGTGTGTGGTTTGATGGCTGCCTTGAGTTTAATAATGTTTCTTTTACGTACGTGGGTGCTTTTATATTAGAGGCGTAGTAATTCAGGATTGAGACTTCATCCTGATGAATTGTTCCTGTTATGAGTATAAAATGTCCCTCTCCATCTCTTCTGATTGATTTAAGTTTGAAGTCAACTTTGTTAGAGATTAGTATGGCCACACCTGCTTGTTTCTTAGGTCCATTTGCTTGATAAGCCTTTTCCCAGCCCTTTACTCTGAGTAGGTGCCCGTCTTTGTGGTTGAGGTGTGTTTATTGTAAACAGCAGAATGTTGGATTCTGTTTTTGTATCCAATCTCTTAGCCTGTGCCTTTTTATAGGTGAGTTGAGCCAATTAATATTAAGTGATATTAATGACCAGTGGTTGTTAACTCCAGTCACTTTTTTAGTAGTAGGGTTTGTGTGTTTCCCTTCTTTGAGTTGCGCTGGTGAAAGGTCTCTAGATGACTGAGTTATTGTGGGCATTGTTGGACTCCTTGGTTAGTGATTTTCCTTCTATTATTTTCTGTAAGGCTGGATTTGTGGCTACGTATTGTTTAAATTTGTTTTTATCCTGGAAAATTTTGTTTTCTCCATTTATAGTGAACGAAAGCTTGGCTGGGTATAGTAGTCTGGGCTTGCATCCATGGCCTCTTAGTTTTTGCAGTACATCTATCCAGGACCTTCTGGCTTTCATGGTTTCCATAGAGAAGTCAGGTGTAAGTCTGATAGGTTTACCTTTATAAGTAACTTGGCCTTTTTCCTTTGCGGCTCTTAATATTTTTTCTTTTTTCTGTATATTTTGTGTTTTGATTATTATATGGCGAGGGGATGTTTTTTTTTTTTTTTTTTTTGATCCAGCCTATTTGGTGTTCTGTATGCTTCTTGAACCTTCATAGGTACATCTTTCTTCAGGTTGGGAAAGTTTTCTTCTATAATTTTATTAAGTATATTTTCTGTACCGTTGAGCTGCACTTCTTCTCCTTCTTCTACTCCAATTATTCTTAGGTTTGGTCTTTTTATTGTGTCCCAGATTTCCTGAATGTTTTGAGATGAGAATTTGTTGGTTTTGCTGTTTTCTTTGATCAGTGTGTTTATTTTCTCTATGGTATCTTCAATGTCTGACATTCTCTCTTCTATCTCTTGTCATCTGTTGTTAGTACTTGTCGCTGTAGTTCCTGTTCGTTTACCCAGATTTTCCATCTCCATTCTTCCCTCGGTTTGTGCTTTCTTCATTGCTTCCATTTCATTCTTCAAGTCTTGAACCGCTTCTTTAACCTGTTTAATTGCTTTTTCTTGTTTCTCTTGGTTTTCTTGCATGTCTTTGAGCGATTTATTCATTTCCTCTACCTTTTTGTTTGTAATCTCTAATTGTTTATGGCAGTTTTTCACCTCCTGTTTAAGGTCCTCTATTATTTTCATATAGTTCACTTTTGAGTCGATTTCTTCTATTTCTTCAGGAGTAGGGTGTACAATTCTTCTTATTTCGGGATCCCTGGGTTCTGGTGGTGTCATGTTGCCTTTCAGGTTGTTGGAGGAATTCTTGCATTGGCGCCTTCCCATCTCTTCCTTCAAATGGAGCCAGGAGAGGCCTGGTGTCTTGGTTCAGTCTTTGCTGTGATTGACTCTCTGGGTATATCTCTTCAGTGTAGAAGCAGGAACCGTTACCGTCCAGATGGGATTCCTCAGCAACTAAACAGGGCCGCCGGTAGCCCAATGATCCAGGGCCAAAAGGATGAATGGAGCAAGGAGGGGGGCGCGGTATCCAGGAGCGCACAGGAAGCCTGGCGTGGAGCTGAAGGTGCCCGGGCTCCCTTACAGGGGACCCTGAGGCCTGCCCGGTAGGCAGGCACTCACTGCTCTGGGTGGGTAGCCTTAGTGTAGGAGCTTAAAACTGTACTTGAGCACTGGTCCTAGCATACAGCAGGGCAGGGTTGGGGAGGGGTGCTGGGGGTGCTGGGTCGTGCGAAAGAAAGACAGCCCTGCAGAAGGAGCTGGGGGAGGGGGTTTGTGCTCTCTTCCAGGACAGTCCACCCCTGGATAGCACACACTCACCCGTCCAGATGGGATTCCTCAGCAACTAAACAGGGCCGCCAGTAGCCCAATGATCCAGGGCAAACAGGATGAATGGAGCAAGGGGGGGGGGTATCCAGGAGTGCACAGGAAGCCTGGCGCCGGAGCTGAAGGTGCCCGGGCTCCTTTACAGGGGACCCTGAGGCCTGCCCAGTAGGCAGGCACTCACCACTCTCTGAGTTTTTTCTTAAGTGACATTTGAAGTTTCCAGGAAGAAGATGGGGCCCCATAACAACAACTCCACCTGGTTGATATGACGTCATGATACTGATAGCGCTACTACAAGATCTGTTTTGGATACCAGCTGCACAAGACAGTTCCAACTTGGTTAGCTTAAATGGTGCACATCTTATACAACATTTTGGCCAGACCTGCACAAAATACTCAGAGACAATTTGCAATTTTAAAAGACATTGATCTTGAAACTTAACCATCATTTTACTTTCACAGGATCCCCCAGAAAGAATGTCGCCCCCATGACAGCTGGAAGTAATTCTAGAGGACAACGTCCCCTCTCCCAGTAAAGTTTGCCCTTGGGTTTAGGGACATCATTTAGGGGTTGATTATAATTAGTATATGATTGAGGGTTGGGGGAGGAATTTTATAAGCTCAGGGATCATTTTGAAAAAAAAAAGAGGGATGATGGGATAATATATTTGTAATTGTGAGTTACTGTTTTTAGACAAATATATTGGTATAGATTCTTGTATATTGATACAAAGTTAAATTATATTGACTATTGTATGCATACATGTTTCTACCTCTGTTTAAAACATTTTTATGTATTGACATATATTGTATTGATATATATTGTATATATTTACCATATTGCAGTGTACATTTCTACCTCTGATTAAGATACTTATATAATATTTGTGTATTGATATATATTTACCTACTGCAATGTATATTTGTACATTGTTTATATTTTGAGGTCATTGTCCTCATTTGTTTCACAGTCGTTTATTTTCTTAGTCTTTAAGTTAGATAGATATTGAGAATTATATAGGTTAATAGTCATCTAAGTATGTCATTTATAATTAGACTAATCAGGTTCCTTAGATATATAGAGATTATACTCAGCATAGATAGATAATCTTCAACTTCTTCAAAGAGCTGTAGAAAATGGCCTTTAATCTAACTCAGAGTTTTGTGGTAGTGAGACACAATTGCTCCTGGCAACACTGCTCTATTCCAGAGAGAATGTTGAGCACCAAAGACACTCCACCTGGAGCCTTTCTTTTTGGCAGAACTGGCCTTGGGGCAAAGAAATGCCCATACCTCAACCACTGACAGAGATACAGAGCGTGCATCAATGTAAATAAATAAATTAAAAAAAAACACACAAGACAAAGAAAGTATAGTTTAACATGAAACATTGCTGTGTTATAAGACTATGTGTAATATTGTGGTGAAAACCAGAAAAATAAAATAAAAACTTTTTTTAAAATTTTTTTTTAAAAAAAACAGGACTGTCATATCCTGCCAAGACAGGGTAAGATAGTTTTGAAAAGTTGCTTGCCTTTGAAAATGGTATGTCAGTTATGTTAGGCCTTAGCCAAAATTGGTTGCTTCAATGCTGCTAACGTGACTTTGGGTGATTGCCCAGGTAGCTAGTTGTCTCTGTGATTTGTTGCATGTTTTGGAAGTTGTTTTACTGAACTTTCCTAATTACCCAGGTAACATTATTTCCCTTCTCAGATCTTTGATGGGGTTGAAGACTATATAAATGTAGTTACTTTCTCTCATGACTTGGCCAAGTTAATTATTATACAAGACCTAAACTAGTTAGAATAGGATATTTGTACTTATTGTATATAATTTCATAGTAGGTTTAGAACTCTCTTATTTAAACAAAAGAGGGAGGTGTTGTGGGGGGTCCTCTTGCTCCTCCAGCCTATAGCTGCTGAGATACCAGCCCATTGGGGCGTGATCTCTCTCCCTTTAAAAAAGTGGCCACTTCCCTCTCCTCTCTCTCTTCACTTCCTGCTCCGCCAGCGACTAGACTCCCTTCCTGGTTGTGTAGAGGGCTGTTGCCTGGGACAGTGATCTGTAAGTTTTTTCCCCTTTAAATAAATACCACCCTATTAATCATAATTCCAAACTGGTGTGGCATTGTTTGTGACTTACGCCTTCACTATTTGTACATACTCAATTATACACTTGAGGTCCATTGTAGACCTTCATAGAGAGGTCATGCAAACAATTGCAATTAACATTAAAACAGTAATTAGCATCAGACAAAGTTCAAATAGACAAAAGACATGTAAGGTCATGTTCAACATCCTTAGCAATCATGGAAATGCAAATCAAAACAACTTTGAGAAACAAAATCTTATACCTGTCCGAATGGCTAAAATCTAAAACACCAGCCTAAGCTGCAGAAGATGTGGGGTAATGAACAAAAAGGTGAAACAAGTTTATGGTCATGTGCTACAAAGTTTAGTGACTTATATTAGAGGACATCAAGGATTAGTAACACATTTTATCTCAGACTGTACATCTTAAATATATAAAAGAACAGTTCTTTTAGGCAGTGGAATACCATTTTATCTAGTTATATTTTTGTGAGAGTATTTCAACTACTGTAATTAAGTTTCATAAGTTTGTTTTTTTATTCTGGTTCTTGATTCATTAACCTGTGGATGCAAGAAATAGTGAGAAAGAACATTTAGCAAACATCTAAAATTGATTGACTCACTACCTACTTCTTATGTGAGCTATGGTCCAAGGGGGAAAGCTTTCATGCTCCTTCTTGCACATACCTCTCAATGCTGGGACTACATCTGATTTACAATTTGTCAGTGAACTAAATTCTAACATGACTCTTGATTTGCAAGTTCACAATAAAATACAGATTAGTTGGAGGACACTCATATAAGGTTAAGTAACAACAGCTCTAGGGGAGATGCATGAATCTCCTTGGTAAGCAGAAATAGAATAGATTTTGTAGGTATAGTGGAGGCAGGGGGGATGGAAAAGAGAAAGGATCAGGTGAGCGAGGAAGGGACAGATGGGGAGAAGACAGGGAGAGATGGCTGGAATAAGAGAACTTTTAGCAGGGGATGTGGAAACAGTGTAGTGAAAACTTTCTGGAACATATAAACCTAGTGAGTGCTCCGAGTAATCAAGAATATGGATGCTGAACTAGCCATCTTCTGTAACTACATAAAGCTCCCAAGCTGGGACACCAAGCCAACCACAAAACATTCAACCCACTTGTACTACCTGTAAGATATGCTGGGGCACTACTGACTCTGAGATTTCTTAGTGGCCAATAAATGTCTTGTCTAACTTGAAGCCCATGCTGTGAGAGGAAGTCCATAACTGACACTGCCTAGATGGCCAGGAATTAGAACTGGAATGGCTCAGAGAACAAGGGTAGAACCAAATAACAACTGACTGAGAAAAATATCAATAAAATGATTCTTAACTATTTCCTGCTATAATCATAGGTTGGCACCTGGCCTACTTGTTATTAAAGAGGCTTCTTCCAGGGGCTGATGGAAGCCCAGCAGAGATCCTTACCCAAACATAAGCTTGAGCTGTAGGGATCTTGTAGAAGGAGGGTATGAGGATTGTAGAATTCAGTGGTTGAGAATATCAGGAGACCATGGCCCACACAATAAACTAAATAGGGCATATAGTGGCTCAAAGAAAACTGATGTAGCAATCACAGAGTCTTCATGGCTTTGTGCCAGGTCCTCTGCATACATGCTATGGTTGTTTAGCTTGGGGTGTTTGTGAAACTCCTAAATGTAGGAGTCATGGCATCTCTGACACTTTTGTCTGTTCTTAGGACCCTTTTCCTTCTATTGCCTTGGTATTGTCTAGCCTTGAAATAAGAGTTTGTGACTAGTCTTTTGCACCTTGGTATTATTTATTTGGCTGATATCCCTGGGAGGTCTGCTCTTTTTTTTCTGAAGGGAAAAGGAAGCAGTGGAGCTGGGAATATGAGGATTTGGTGGGGGAAGGGACTGGAATTTATAGAGGAAGGGGAGAATTGAATCAGGATATACAGAATGAGAGAAGAAGAAATACAAATAAAAATAAAATGCATTTAGTCTAAATTCAATGATTCTTATATTCTGTAGCAGCCTAAACATCACAAATGTCCAAAGTCTCTTCTGACATTTAAGACAATCTCTTGACTATCACATGTTGTAAAATAAAAAAAAAAGCTAAAGATTTACAACATATAATGGCACAGGGCATATTCCCATTCATAAAAACAGGAATATGACTGAGTTAAAGCTCCCATCTTAGGCAGACTCATCTGTATGTCACACCAGTCAGAACAGATAGGCAGACCACAAGCCCATAAAATTTCCACACTCCCTACATTCCCACAGACACAATCTTCCAGCAACCCTATAGCTGCTACCCCCCCAAACCATGTACGCACCCCTATATCAGATATATAGCCTCTGCTCAAGTGCAGGCAACATCAGCCAGAAAAACAGGGAGGAAAATTGACGTAAAGACTCTCTGCTGGACCAAAACCTATGAAAGTCACCAGAAATTCACATAGGATTCTTGTCTGTGCACCTCCTCCATTCTTTTAATAATCCCACAATACTATCCCCAATCCCACTTCCCTCATCTTCTCTGTGGTGGAGACACACACACTATCTTCAAGAAGTCTATGTAGGCTACCTTCCAACTGTCCTTCCTCATTCTCTCAGTCCACCTCCACACTATCTCCAAATTCCCTACCCTCTCCTCCCCTTTCAGGCCCAAACATGGGCAGACAATCCCTGCTGAAGCAAAGGCCACACCATCTGTAAGATTTCCAGCCCTAACTTGGGATGAGAGCACCTGCTCAAACATAGGCCACATAAAGCAGAAAATTAGAAAGCAAATAGAAACTAAGGAACAAAACACCCATGCAACAAAGACAAACTGAGAAATCGGTACCAAGATCCACAAATTCCTCAAAACCAGATACTTGGACACCAACATAAAAACACAATCAATAACAGACAGAGCAATAAGTCACTACCAGATTTCAGCTATCCTACTATTAAAGACATTAAACAGAGAATTTCAGACTTTAAAAGCATGACAATTTCAGACTTTAAAAGGGACATATTGATCAAAGAAAATGTTAAACATAAAATTTCCTGAAACATGACATCAAGGAAATCTGAAACACCAAAAAAAGACCAATCCTAATAATTATTCATAAGTGAGATAATGATATGTTCATAAGTGATATTATCTTTTTTAATATTTATTTATTATGTATACAGTATTCTGTCTGTGTGTATGCCTGCTGGCCAGAAGCGGGCACCAGACCTCATTGCAGATGGTTGTGAGCCACCATGTGGTTTCTGGGAATTGAACTCAGAACCTTTGGAAACCAGGCAATTCTCTTAACCTATGAACCATCTCTCCAGCCCTCACCCAGTGTTCTTAATTGTTCAGCCATCTTTCTAGTCCCTCTTTTTATTTAAAACTTATTTCCATAATGGTGAGGGAGGTCCTTCTGTCTATGTGTTAATTTTATTGGTTAATGGATGAAAAAAACTGGCTTGGTCTATAGCATGAGAGAAGGAAGGCAGAGTTAGGACAGACACTGGTTGGAATCTAGCCGGTAAGCCACAGTCATGTGGAAATACACAGATTAATAAAAATGGGTTAAATTAATATGTAAGAACTAGCCAATAAGAAGCTAGAGCTAATGGGCCAAGCAGTTATTTAATTAATACAGTTTTTTTGTGTGATTATTTTGGGTCTAAGCGAGCCAGACAGCCAGAAACCAACTAGCGACCTCCCTACAACACCATAAAATGATAATTAAAAGATATTGCATCATTTCCCCCTTTTATCCCTTCATTCCGTCCATTCTCAAATCCCTTCCAATTTCTTCCTTGTTAAGTTTGGGTGAATTCATATGCTGAAACACAGGAATACAAACTGATGCATCCATTTTTGTTGATTGTGCATATATGGATAATTGCCTGATCATGTTGTATTGGATAAACAGTTAGGGAGCTCATCCCATCCTGAGATTTATTTTCTCAAATAGAGGAGATTTTTTACTTTTTAACCAGCATCAGGTGTTTGAGCCCTCTGAAACCCTCCTATCTCTCCTGTAAGGTGGTCACATAAGGAGTAAATGTTTCTTAAGTAGACATGGTCTCACCTGAAGGAGTCAGTCTTTTTCCACAGTGAAATTACCAAGGAAACTCAAATTTCATAGTAGTTGTTAGCCAAAGTGAGAAACTTGAATATATCTTAGAAGATCCTTATTCTTGCCAGGCAGACAAGTATTTGGGGTTGATGGGATGTAGACTAAAGAGCTTTACATTCCTATGGAGAGTGCAAAATGGGGGGTGTAAGATACTGTCACTGACAGTTACATGAGGTGACAAAAAAGTAAATAGTGGAAGACCTGGAGAAGGCTGAACCACCATAGAAGAGTGCATACAGAGCACAGATGGTGCCAACCTACTTAAGTGCACCCTAGGCACAGCTCTTTGGGATTTGATCCTTGGGCTTTTGCAAACAATTCTTTCAACCACAGCTCCATGTAAGGAAGTATCTGACATGGGAGCTTATGAGTTCCAATAGAGAACCACATTGGAAAAAAACTCATTATTTTGACTTTGGTTAAATGGTCAAGCATCTTTTAAAGACTTAGATTGTCTGTTTCCCTCCTGATTATTTTTGTACTTTACACTCATTTTATGGAGTTTTTGGGCCCCTAACCATAACACTAACCATAACCTCTGAAAGTAGCTTGCTCACATACAGAGAGAACAAAAAGGCGAGTGACAAGCCACCCGTTATGACACCAAACTTTCTAGGCCATCCATAGTGATGCAAAACCCTGGACCTATCTATACCCTGCCCGCCTCAGTTTCTCTAGCCAAAAGGAGAGTTTCCAGCAGGTAGGCTGGACCAAATCACACTCCCATCCACTGGACCCCCACAATCAACAAACACCATCCTGCTCCCAAATTCACCAATCCTGCAACCTCAGTGGTATTCTGAAATACAATACCGAGAGGACCAAGAAGTGAATGACCAGCAACTCAGCAGCAGTCCTCACAAACATGACTTGTGTTATCTAGACAGCAAGCAGGAGAAATTCCTGCTAAGAGGACCAAGAGGGGAACTCTAAAGAACAAGCTGTGAGAGTAACCCAGAAGAACAGAGCAAGAGAGCATTCTAAAGCAAACCTCAGTGGCTGCCTGAGACACAGAGCAGACCAAGAACAGTTCCCAAATACTCAGACAGAAACTGTAAGAATTGGACCAAAAGAACAGAAAAGATGGAAGAGAGAATCTCAGGGGTTGAAGATAGCTATATGAAATAAATCCATCAGTCAAAGAAAACATTAAATCTAACAAATTCTCAACACAAAACATCCAGGAAATTGGAAAAAACATCAAAAGACAAAATGTAAAAATGATAGGAATAGAAGAAGAACTCCAGCTCAAAGACACAGAAAAAACATTAAAAAAAATCATACAAACTTAAAAAAGGATATCCCTACAGAGGTAGAAGCTTACAGAACACAAGGTAGACTGAATCACAATAAAGTACCCTAACCATATAATAATTAAAACACAAAACATATAGACTAAAGACAGAATATTATGAGCAGCAAAAGGGAAAAGGTCAAGTAACATAGAAAAAATAACAGTCTTGTTAGCCAGGGCCACATTTTACTCAGATCTATTTTGGTTGAACTAATGTAACTATAGCAATTTGGCTTTATGACAAGGTCAGTTCTTTATCCAGATTATTGATTGCCATGGCATGTGGACAGGCCAGCCCAGATATTTATGGAGCATCTAAAATTGATTACCTAATTTCTAATTAGGTAATTAATACATAGATAAACACTGCTAATCTCAACTACTGTTGAAGTAGGAAAGTTCTCAACCACTGTCCTTTTTCTCACTTTCGGCACTGTGAATCTATCAGCTTCAAGCTGGAACTATGTACTCAGTTCTTGCACAGATCCCTCTTCATTTATAAGCAACACTAAAAGACAGAGATACTGGAGGCCACTCATTAGCTGGTATATTTTTCTTTCTCACAGACCAGTCAAGGCCCAGCCTGAAGGAGTTGCAGGACCACCTACCCAGCACTGGGCAGCAGAGGCAGGATTAGGTGTTTAAGGGAATTTTCAATTACATAGCATGAGGCAACAACATTATGAGTTCATAGTGTCCCATACCAGTATGGCAAAGCCTCCCCCTACGCAAGGAAATTGACACTCAACAAAGCTCAGAGGCCAAGGGACACTACCCAGGTCACCACACAAATTAACAGAACCTGTCTAGCTTATGGTCCATTGCTTTCTAAGCAGCTAATAGCTCATCCAACCTGCTCTTCATGGTCTGGGGGCAGTGGCTCCTACAATCACCATGGCATGGCTTTGTGGTCCTACTTACAGCTCCCTTCAGCAGAAAAAGAGAGTATTTAAAGAACCTGTAAGCTACTGTTGTTCTGGATTGCCAAGGACAGTCCTGCATTAGCTAGGATCACCCATCTGGGCTTCAAGATATTAGCAGTTAACCTACTGGGTGAACAGAGATCAAAAGTCTCAGAGAGCAAAAGTCCTCCAAGTTTGTCCTTCCACACTATGGTGAGACAAGACCCTAATTTGTAGTTTAGTAAAGTCTTCTATTCTCTCAGAGCACTTCCTATTCCTCCTACAAGGCACAGGGTCCTATGTGTACACTTTCCATTACATACCTTCCAAGCTCTGCCATTCCACCCTAGGGGAACAAAGGGCTCTAGTCTGGAAAATTGGTATTTTAATAGAAGCTCTTCCAGTATGTCAGAGCACTTTCTGTTCTTTTCCAAAATATGGTGGTGTCTCTTGTGTGTGTGTGTTCCATTAGAGTCACTGACCAATGTAATCACCCTTTCCCTCATAGCTCAGATATTCTGAAGTCAAACCTATGTCACATTCAAACTGCAACTCTTGATAAAGCAAAATTCATGATTTTTCTCATTTCTGGAAACTCTTAGAGGAAAGAAGGTAATGATGTAAATGATGTAATTATAATCCACAAAAATTCACCTTAAAAGGTGAAACAGGTTTATGGTCATGTGCTACAAAGTTTAGTGATTTATATTAGAGGACAAGAAGGATTACTAACACATTTTATTTCAGGCTATACATCTTAAATATGTAAAATAAAAGTTCTTTTAGGCAGGGGAATACCATTTTATCCAGTTCTATTTTTGTCAGAGTAGTTCAACTACTGTAATTTGGTTTCAAAAGTTTGTTTGTTTATTCTGATTCTTGATTCCTTAATCTGTGGATACAAGAAAAATGGTCAGTCAGAACATTTAACAATTATCTAAAATTGATTGACTCACTACCTACATCTTATTTAAGCTATGGTCAAAGGGGGGGGGAAGCTTTCATGCTCCTTCTTGCCCATACCTCTCTGTGCTGGGACCATACCTGATTTACAGTTTGTCAGTGAACTCAATTCTTGCATGAGTCCCTCTTTATTTGCAAGTTCACAATAAAATAAAGATTAGTTGGAGGACACTCATCTATTTTCCTTCTCACTGACCACTTAAGACCCAGCCTTGCAGCAGTTGCAAGACTTTCTTTCCAGCACTGAGCAACAGAAGCAGGACTAGGTGTTCAAAACAATTCTAAACTACATAGTGTAAGAAACATAGGTCGCTATAAACTGAAGGTCAGCATGGTCTACAAATCTAGTTTAGGACAGCCAAAGATACACAAAGAAACCCTGTCTTGAAATACAAAAATGTATTAATTTAGTTGTCTGTGATGTGCCAAACTATAATTCAGGTACACCGGAGATAAGGTGGCCAAATCGCTCTGATTTTCTACAAGAGCCTAGTCTATACACTGAATTCCAAAACAGCCAGAGATTCATAATGAGGCTATTACTTAAGATTTAAAAAATAGAAAATAAAAAAGAACAAATTATTAATAAAAGTAATAAACATGATATTTTAGGGTGAGAGTAATTTGGAATGGTGATGAAGATATAAGGTGATTAATTTATCATTGGGGTCCTAGCAGGTTTAGATAGAAGACAAGGGATATACAAAACTAAGTTAATATAACTAAGGCATATAATGAAAGCATTCCCATCTCTGAAAGCCTTGTCTCTCCTATAAGGTGGTCAGATAAGGAGTAAATGTTTCATCAGTAGGCATGATCTCACCTGAAGGAGTCAGTCTTTTTCAACAGTGAAATTCCCAGGGAAACTCAAATTTCATAGTGTCTATTAGTTCAGTAGTTGTTAGCCAAAGGGAGAAATTTAAATGTATCTTAGAATATCCTTATTCTTGCCAGGCAGACAAGTATTGGGGATTGATGGGATGGAGACTAAATAGCTTTATGTTCCTGTGGAGACTGCAAAATGGGGGCTGTAGGATGCTGTCACTGACAGTTACATGAGGAACCAAAAAAGTAAATAGTGGAAGACCTGGAGGAGGCTGAACCACCATAGAAGAGTGGATACAGAGCACAGATGGTGCCAACCTACTTAAGTGCACCCTATGCACTGCTCTTTGGCATCTGATCCTTGGGCTTTTGCAAAGCTCCATCCCTACCAATTCTTTCAACCGCAGCTCCATGTAAGTATCTGATTAAGTTAGCCTTACAGTGAATTTAGTTCAAGTCTCAGGATCTCCCCACAACCTGGATGTCATCTGGTCACCAACATTCAAAACTCCTAACTAGATATTTTGTAGGCGTGAGGGAAGAACAATATGATTCGATTCAGATAAGTCAGACTTCATGCCTGTAAGTTACTTTTCTCTCCTTCACAGGAAGTTAAAACTCAACCTGGGAGCTTATGGGTTCCAATAGATGCCTATTTACCACATTGGAGGCAAACTCATTATTTTGACTTTGATTAAATGGTCAACCATTTTTTAAAGTCTTCAGGGAAAGTTGAATACTTAGAGAATAATGAGACTAGGAAAAAAGTGTTTATGAGCACTATTGTTAGCCATCACATCTTCCTCAATGGGAAGATGAAAGAAAAACACAACAGCATTATTCAAGGTTGTCTACATGAATAGGACTAGTAGAATGAATCTCTCCATGTATGTAGAAGGTAGATTTATTAGAATATCTTACAAGCTGTGGTCCATGTAGTCCAGCAAGGACTGTCTAACAATAGAAGTTTGAAAAGTCTATAAGTTGTTAAGTTCATGTGGCTGTATATCTCAGCTGGTCTTCACTATATACCAAAATTTGAAGGAAATAGTCTAATTCTGGTAAATAAATAAACTTGGTAGCTAGAGCTAGGGAAAGCAGGCAAAGAGCTTCCTTCTTAAATAATGAAGAGTCAAGAAATAAAATATAGAAATTAAGGGTCCAGTCCAGAAATACAGAAATATAAAGTTGTAAGCCCAAACATATTTTGGAAAGAAAGAGAGAGAGAGAGAGAGAGAGAGAGAGAGAGAGAGAGAGAGAGAGAGAGAGAGAGAGAGCTGGCAGCCACTGTTAACCTTTAACAAACACTTTCTGCCTTAAGAGCAGACATATCCTGGCAGCCACTGTGTACAGAGGTAAACTTTTAACAATTATCTCCTGCCTCCCAGCTTCCTAGCTAAGCAGGTACTGGGGACAAAGGTTAGCTTCTAGCTATTGCCTCTAGGGGACCCTCAGCTTGTATTCTTCTAATTTTTAACTATTCCCTTATGTGATTCTACAATCTGCCTTACATTCTTTTGGGCACAATGAAAAGTGGCCGTGTCAGCTGCAGGCTTTCACAAACACTCTCAGTTAACATTCTAATGTCCTATAAATAAAAGCTATAAAACTTAAAATGCCATGTGACTTCTTATTGGCTGCAAATATACAATTTACATTGTTCAACAACAGGTTTACAGTTGGCATGGCAAAAAAACCTTTTCACACAACCATTACTACTATTACATTGGTTTCTTATTTACTACCATATCAATGTGCTCATAATTGTATGATGTTTACTGAAATTTCTCAAGTACTTATAGAAACACTTGACCAATAAAAATGTTCAAAATGTGTGTAATCAATTATTGATCTTAAGCCTATATTCTTAAGAATTTATTTTACCACAATTGTAAGATGTACAAAAATGATCCATAATCAAGAATATTAATTTCAACACTCATTCTAATAGTCAAACTGCAAATCATTTAAGTTTTCAAGCATAGAATATTAGAAATAAGCTACATTACAAAGTCATTAAAAACATGTTATAAAATTTTACAACATGGACAGATCTAGAATTGACAAACTATAAAAAGAGAAAGAAACAATGATCTAGAAGTATGTATACTGGGTGTAGTGGCAATTCTTTTGCATTTTAATAAATAAAACTTGCCTGAGAATCATAAAAGTAAAACAGCCACACTGGCCAGCCTTATAGACCAGGCAGCAATAACACAAACCTTTAATCCCAGTGGTATATGCCTTTAATCCCAGTTCTAGAGAGGTCTATAAAATGGGAGGAAACAACTTTCAGATAGTCTTATTCTGAGATTACTGCAGGCAGGATCACCATTTTGGACTGAAGTTGAGGTAAGAGCCAGTGGTTGGCTACTCTGCTTTTTTGGATCTTCAGGTTGAACCACAGTTTCTCTCTTTGAGTTATTATTAATCATGCTTCAACTGGGAATGCATATATGCAGGGAATGACTTGCATAATGCCTGTATATAGTTTTACATTATAATACTACTTATCCATATGTAGTATGTTTATGAAAAGTTTATAATTCTTTTCCTTTAGTGCATTTTTTGCAAATGTTTTACAATTGACAGGTTTTTTTCCCCTGATGTTCTTGAAAATGGATCAAAGCATATAGCCGAGGTCACCAGTTCCCTCTCAATATTCTTAGAGCTAGCCATCATTCCAAACAACTAAAAGTTTATGACCCAATCAGAGGGTGGGTGGTAACTTCTCCTAATCTCTTCTGCAAAAGAGTTCCATGCTGCAGTGGTTTCTGAGCTCCTCAGAGGTTCCACCAAAAGCATTCTTCACTTTTACTTCTCCACTTCTACTCTTCATTTTCTGTTTCCTGTATCACCTTCCAAACTTCCGAAATTGCACCCAAATCTCTGCCTCGGATCTGCTTTTAGGAATAACCTAAAACCCAGCTCAGAGACAGCCTCCTAATTTAAATCTTCGGCTTGCAAATAATGTATGTAAAGGAAGTTCTCCATGTAGAGTTTACTATACCTTGTATTGTCAGTGTAACATCTTTATGTGCACAGATAGATCTTGGTCACATTGTAGGCACCTTTTGCCTCTCAGCATTCCTAAAAACAGTACTGTTTTGCTGGGTTATCCTCAACTTCATTCACCATGATGGAAAGAATATTCAGGACATATCTTGCTTAAAAAAGAAAACAATAAAAACCACCTGGAAAGGTCACTGCAGAAGCCACAGGATCAGTAAGTACTATCTGTGAGGCTGTTGCCATTCCCAGATTCAATAAAATGCAGGTCACTGGCCTGAAATGAGTACCTTGGTCCATAGAAAATCTAGATCATGACATCATTGGCGTGGCCTTCTGTTTGACTCTTCAAATCAGAACAATCACTTAGTTTATGTTGAGCTGCAAAGGACAACTTTTGAGGGCCCAGAGCCCAGACCAGAACTCTAAAGAGTAGAAATTGCAGGAGTGATTAATTTTTCCAGATTCAAAAGGTAGCTGTCATTCACTTTTTTAGCCAGCAGAGGAAGACACTTGCTTTGTCTATGGAAGTGAAGAAAAGCCTGGCAGTTCCCAATGCTGGAGTAGTTTTCAGATTAATGCCATTTGTGCTGCAAGTCAAAATGATTTTTTCAATTCTTTCTACTGACAATAGATTTCAAATGCTGACATATTCCTTGCACTTCCACCTGTCTCTTCAATAGACATGATTGGACACCTCACTTTACCATTCTTAACATTATAGCCTATGAAATATGAACACTAGCTATAAACAGGTAACATCAGAGGAACATTCAAAACTAATAAAGTAAGTATTCCCACACATCCAACTGTGGTGACATCCTTTTAAAAATTTTATTTTTAAATTTTAATTTTGTGTATGGGGAGTGGCGCGTGTACATGTGAATGCAGGTGCTGGTGGAAGGCATTGGATCTCCTAGGGCTGGAATTACATGCAGTTGTGAGATATCAAATATGGGAGCTAAGAACTGATCTTGGATTCTCTGAAAAAACAGTAAGTAGACACAACCACAGAACCATCTGTCTAACACATTACACTCTTTTCTCTATGTGTTATGCATATTTTTACAGGACAGAGATAGATATAGCAAAAGATAGGGAAAACGAGGGCTTTCTGGTCCTAAGTATGTATATATGTATGTATATATATGATGCATATGTATATATGTATATATCACAACAATTGAAAGCATGTTGTATTTGGAAAGAAATTAAACAATTTTTTTTTAGTTTTTTGAGACAGAATTTCTCTGTAGCTTTAGAACCTGTCCTGGAACTAGCTAGTTCTTGTAGGCCAGGCTGACCTCCAACTCAGAGATCTGCCTGCCTCTGCCTCCCAACTGCTGGTATTAAATGCGTGCACCACCACTGCCCAGAAGAAATTAAACAAATTATAAACAAAAACTTATTTAAAGACACATTCCATTCCCTGAATTTTTTGGGAGAAAAGTAAAGGGACAGATGTAAATTCCTAAACTTGAAAAAATATGATCCAGGTATGGTAGTTCATATGTAACACATATTTAAGAGGATAAACAGTAGAATTAATGTAATGGGTTGGAGTATGAGATCATGTCTTATAGAAGTGAAAGAAAGGATTAAAAATATTGTTGAGTACATAGTATTGTAATAGGTGACTGCTTGTTTGTTCTGGCTGCTCAGCCCTGAAATAACCACACAGGAACTGTATTAATTAAATCACTGCTTGCCCTATTAGCTCTAGTTTCTTATTGGCTAGCTCTTCCTTTATTGATATTTATTGAGCTCTACATCTTTCTCTGCTCCCCTTCCTGCCTCTCCTCTCCCCCATTCAATCCTCCCCCAAGGTCCCCATGCTCCCAATTTACTCAGGAGATCTTGTCTTTTTCTACTTTCTACTTCCCAAGTAGGTTAGATCTATGTAAGTCTCTCTTAGTGTCCTCATTTTTGTCTAAGTTCTCTGGGATTGTGGTTTGTAGGCTGTTTTTTTGTTTGTTTGGTTGGGTTTTTTTTTATTTTTTGCTTTATGTTTAAAAACCACCTATGAGTGAGTACACGTGATAATTATCTTTCTGTGTCTGGGTTACCTCACTCAAGATAATGTTTTCTAGCTTCATCCATTTTCCTGCAAAATTCAAGATGTCATTATTTTTTTATGCTGTGTAGCACTGCATTGTGTAAATGTATATTGCCTTTATTATATTTGGGTAAGTTCCTGTATTCCTGCTCTCTCCAAGACTTTTATCATGAAGGGATATTGTATTTTTTCAAAAGGTTTTTGGCATCTAATGGGATGATCATGTGGTTCTTATTTTTCAGCTTGTTTGTATGGTGGATTATGTTGACAGATTTTTGTATGTTGAACCATCCTTGCATCTGTGGAATGAAGCCAACATGGTCATGGTGGATGATGGTTCTGATGTGTTGTTAAATTTGATTTGCTAGTATTTTATTTAGTATTTTTGCATCAATGTTCATGAGGGAGATTGGTCCGTAATTCTCTTTCTTAGTAATGTCTTTCTGTGGTTTGGGTATCAGGGCAATTGTAACCTCATAAAAAAAGTTCGGCAATGTTCCTTCTGTTTCTATTGTGTGGAATAATTTGAGGAGTATTGGTATTAGTTCTTCTTTGAAAGTCTTGTAGAATTCTATGCTGAAACTGTTTGCTCCTGGGATTTTTTTGGTTTGAAAACGTTTGATGACGGCTTCTATTACTTCAGCAGTTATAGGTCTGTTTAATTTGCTGGTATTGATTTAACTTTGGTAAGTGATATTTACCCAGAAAGTTGTCCATTTCCTTTAAGTTTTCCATTTTTGTGGAGTACAGGTTTTCAAAATATGAGCTAATGATGCTCTGTATTTCCTTCATGTCTGTTGTTATATCCCCCTTTCCATTTCTGATTTTGTTAATTTGGATATTGTATCTCTGCCTTTTGGTTAGTTGGGTAAAGGTTTGTCTATTTTGTCTCATTGATTCTTTGTATTGTTCTCTTTGTTTCTATTTTGTTGATTTCAGTTCTCAATTTGATTATTTTCTGCTGTCTAGTTCTCTTAGGTGAGTTTGCTTCTTTTTGTTCTAAAGTTTTCAAATGTTCTGTTAATTCACTAGTGTGGGATTATTTTTAGCTTCTTCATGTAGGCATTTAGTGCTATGAACTTGCCTCTTAATGCTGCTTTCATTGTGTCCCATAAATTTGGGTATGTTGTGTGGTCATTTTCATTGAATTTTAGGAAGTCTGTAATTTCCCCCTTTATTTCTTACTTGACCCATTGATAATTCAGGTGAGCATTGTTTAATTTCCATGTTTTTGTGGGTTTCTGGAATTAGTATTGCTGTTGACTTCTAGTTTTAAAGCATGATGATCTGATAAGGTGCATTGGGTTATTCCAATTTTTTTGTATTTGTTGAGGTTTGTTTTGTTACTGAGTATGTGGTCAATTTTTGAGAAGGTTCCATGAGGTGCTTAGAAGAAGGTATATTCTTTTATGTTTGGATGGAATATTCTATAGATGTCTGTTAAGTCCACTTGAGTCATCATATCTGTTAGGTTTTTTTTTTTTTTTTTTTTTTTTAGTTTTTCTGAGACAGGGTTTCTCTGTAGCTTTGGAGCCTGTCCTGGCACTAGCTCTTGTAGACCAGGCTGGCCTTGAACTCACAGAGATCCACCTGCCTCTGCCTCCCGAGTGCTGGGATTAAAGGCGTGCGCCACCACCGCCTGGCCTGTTAGTTCTTTTATTTCTCTGTTCATTTTTTGTCTGATTGACCTGTCCAGTGGTGCGAGGGGAGTGTTGAAGTCTCCCACTATTAGTGTGTGGGGGTGTAATATATGTTTTAAGCTTTAGAAATATTTCTTTGATATATGAAGTTGCTCTTGAATTTGGGGAATAGGTGTTCAGTATTGAAATTTCCTACTGATGGATTTTTCCTGTGGCTAATATAAAATGACCTTCTTTGTTTTGTTATTTTTTGGACTGATTTTAGCTTGAAGTCTATTTTGTTAGACATTAGAATAGCTACGCTCGCTTGTTTCTTAGTTCCATTTGATAGGTATATTTTTTCCTAACCTTTTAATCTTGAGACGATGTCTATCTTTGAGTTTGAGATCCATTTCTTGTATGTAGAAGAAGGATGGATTCTGTTTCGGTATCCAATCTGTTAGCCGGTACCTTTTTATACATGAGTTGAGTCCATTTACATTAAGGGATATTATGACCAGTGGTTACTATCTACTGTTAATTTAGTTTCCATCATTGGTGATGACAATTTGTGAGTTTTTTTCTTCAAGATTTGCTGTAATGAGATCATCAATTGTCTGTGTTTTTGTTGGTATAGCCATCTTCCTTGGGTTGGAGTTTTCCTTTTAGTATTTTGTGTAGGACTGGGTTTGTGACTAGGTATTGGTGAAATCTAGATTTGTCATGGAATATCTTGTTTTGTCCTTCTATGGTGATTGACAGTTTTACTGAGTATATTAGTTTGGGTTGGCATCCGTGTTCTCTTAATGTCTGCATAATGCTTGACCATGACCTCTGGCTTTTCATTGTCTCCAATGAGAAGTCAGGTGTAAATCTGATAGGTCTACCTTTATATGTTACTTGGCCTTTTTCCTTTTCCGCTCTTAATATTCTTTCTTTACTCTCTATGTTTAGTGTTTTGCTTATTATGTGGTGAGATAACTTTTTTTTTTAAATCCGGTCTATTTGGTGTTCTGTAAGCTTCTTGTATCTTCATAGGCATATCTTTCTTTAGGTAGGGAAAATTTTCTTTTATGATTGTGTTAAATAAATTTTCTGTGCCTTTGAGTCAAACTTCTTCTCCTTCTTCTATACCTATTATTCTAAGATTTGGCCTTTTTATGGTGTCCCATATATCATGGATATTTTGGGTTAAACTTTTGTTAGATTTAATGTTTTCTTTAACTGATGAATCTATTTCCTCTATTGTATCTTCAGCGCTCAAGATTCTCTCTTCCATTTCTTGTATTTTGCTGTTTATGTTTGCATTTGTGTTTCCTGATCTTTTTCTCATGATTTCTGTTTCTATAATTTCTTCGGCTTGTGTTTCTTTATTGTTTCTGCCTCTGTTTTCAAGTCCTGAATAGTTTCTTTTATATGTTTGATTTCTTTTTCTTGGTTTTAATTAAGATTTAAGATTTGCTAATATCTTCCAAATTTTTGTTTGTTTTTTTTCTCCATTTCTTTAAGGGAATTTCTCATTTCATCTTTAAGAATTTCAAACAGTCTCTTGAGGTTACTTTTTAGATCATTTTCCTCTGGTTCATCCATATTTGGTTGTTCAGGCCTTGCTTTTGTAGGGTGTTTAGGTTTTACTGGTATTGTGTTGCTCATTGTGGTGTAGCATGTGATCTTACTTTTTCTACTTATCTTTTTCTCCTATAGGTATGGTTGGGGCTGTCTGAGATTCTGTTGAATAATGTTCTAGGTGCCAGTGAATCCAAAGCTCAGATGCTTGTTCCTTGTGGTACAGTCAGTGTCACAGTTCTAGTTATTTATTGGTTATTCCTATTCCTGGAGATAGCTCAGTGTTCCTGTGCTTTGGTCTGCTCCCCTGGAGTTTGCTGTCTCAGGCCTACTTTGGCATAGGCTGCTGGCTTTGATCTGTTTCTGTAAATCTTGGTCTGGATATCCTCCTGCAGAAGTCCCTGGTTTGGAGTTGGACCTGTTTTGGTGGAGATCACTGACTCTGGATCTGGTTGCTGGCTCAGTCCTGATCTGACAGTGTTCTGGGGCTGGATTGGCTCCCATGACTGGATTTATCCCTGGCTTCTGCTCCTGGTGTAGCTTGTTTCCTCGGGTCCTCTTTATCCTAGGTGTCTCTAGCTCTTTCATTTTTTTTTATTTGTAACCAAAACTTTAATCCCAAGGATTCTCACAAACATATTACAAATGACAGCATGAAAAAAAAAATCTTGCACAGTAACTCAAAGGTTCAGCTCTACAATGTACCCTTAAACCAACTGGTAACTTAGTCTTCCATTTCCAAATAAAGAATGTTACAAACAGCTTCCTCCATAGATAGCAATCAGTGAGGAACCTCTTTGAAAGTCTTCAGAGTGCAGTTCCCACCCTTTCCCTGTTAACTTGTGTTAACAGCAGCTTTTACAGACTGCTTATCATTTCACCCACAGCTCCCGACTGTAATCCTGCTAAGAAACTAGTTTTTTCAATTTCCATCAGTGGTTTATCATTAGTACATCACACTTTAACTGGGCAGGATCTAGGTTTATTTCAGTCTATGAAAAACTAAAGTTCAAAGCAAATTCAATCTTGCTTAAGGGAACATGAACAGCTAAAATATCTTAAAAATGCACCAAGCTTATGAAGTCTCAAACAAAACTTGAATTTCCTGTACATACCCCTGTCAAATGAAGTTACTTCCTGTACACCACTTCTTTTGCAAACTGGTCTTCTACTTCCTTTCATTTGACCTAGATCGGCTACGAGACCTAGAGAAAGATCGAGATGGCTTGTGGTTTCTCTCATGAGACAGAGACCTCTCTCTTCTCCTATCTCTAGAAAGTGACCTGCTCCGGCTTCGAGAGAAGCTTCTCCTTCTTGGAAATCTTCGCCGAGGTGGAGGACTCCTCCTACGGCAATCATCTTGAGGGTGACGACCCCAAGAGGGAGGGGGGGCACGATTCCGACTTCTTTTCTCACCATTCGACAGCTCCACTCTTACTCGGTAGCCACATAATGTTCTTCCATCTAGCTCTTGGACAGCGTCAGCAGCATCTCGGGGATCTTCAAATTCAACGAAAGCAAAGCCAGGAGGGTTTCGAGCAACCCACACACTTCGGAGCGGTCCATAATAGCCAAATGCCCGTTCTAATTCAGTCTTGTTCCCATTGTTTCCAAGATTACCTACATACACCTTACAATCTAATGGACAGGAATCACGATGCATTTCGAGATCCTGGGTTCGAGAACCGCAGTTCAAATCCCAACACTCCGACGAGGCCCACCCGCACCCTCGCGATCTGCTTCCGCAGATGCTCTCAATGCCCTGGCGTCCACGAAATGGCGTAGCTCTTTCATCTTAATTTAATTTACACCTTTAATTTAGTCTGTGTATTACCACATGGCTGTAGCTTACTGCCAAGGTTCCAGCTTGTCTCTTCCCGGTGGCAGCTATTTGGTATCTCTCTGACTCTGCTTTTTTTTTTCTCCCAGCATTCAGTTTAGTTTTCCCTGCTTACCTCTATTCTGCCCAGCACAGGCCCAAGACAGGTTCTTTATTAACCAATGATATTCACAGCATACAGAGGGGAATCCTACTACACAGTATTGATGGCAATATTAAATCTAAATTTGTTAGTGGGGACATAGTCACAAGTCATGAGAAACAGACAAAACCTTTGGGCATTGGTCCTTAGTACAGGAAGTGTTATTTGCACACTGATCTGTTCCAGTCAGAACACTACTTCATTCTTAGTGTAGCATTTTGGAAAAATGAGAAAAAAACTGAAGTTAATAAGCAGTAACAGTGAAACTGTCTGGAAACTGTGTCTAAAGGAGTGTACATGGAAAGATGGAAAGGACCTCTCAATAGAAAAATGAAAAGTCAAAAAGAAAACACATGGTCAAACACTGAGAGACATTCCTAACTCTAAGATTTAAAAGCATTGGTAAGAAAAAGAGGAAACTCTTTGCACAAAATAGTTTAAATATTCCTGGAAAATCCCTCTGATGTCAGCAAAAAAGAAGCTAATGTAGTCACAAACCAAGAAATTCCTTTAAAACAAAAAAGCAACCAGTTCTTGGGAGAGATAGATGGCAGTGGCTTAAATGAGAAATAAAATTTAAATACAGGTGGTAGATCTGCTTATGGAGGGTTAGGATGGGCATCCTCGCAGGAGTTAGTATTTCACTGAAGGCCAGTTTTAAGAGCTTAAAACCTTACTCTAGTTCTCTCTTTACTTTGTGCTTATGGTTGAGATATGAGCTCCCAGGTTTTTGTTCCTGTCACCATGGCTGCTGATTCCTGACATTCCTCTCCACCATGACCAGGAAACCAAAATTAAAATTTCCTTCTATAAACCATATTTGTTGTTTTGTTTTATCTCAGCAACAGAAAAGTAATATACAATGTATGCACACTTATAGAAGCCAGAAATACTCTTGTAAACATGTCAGAATAAAAATGATCCTGAGGGATAAAGGTAAAAAGGCATATTTGTGACAGTCAGCATGCAAGGAAACTTGACCTCATCACCTGAGGATGAACGCCTGCTAGAAAAAGTCAACCTAAATCAAGAAGGCAGTACTGAAGAACACTGGCCCATGTATCATTCAGAGTGACACCAGGACCAATGAAATGTGCTCACTCACCATTTACTGACCAAAGGTCATACACTAAAATAGCTACTTCTGAGGCAGCTGTGTACACAATTTCTTTACAAGGTGCCTATTTCTCTGCATCCATTCATTACCCATGGGGAAAAAGAATCTTTCTACTTCTGTTAGCCTCAGTGATTACCAGACAGGAGGAAGTGCCTAAAGAGGCTCGGTATGGCCTGAACTCAGGCACTAGAATTGTTAGAGTGAATTATCTCAGTTCTGAGGAATGATTAACCTACACAAGAGTCGTACATAGAACCACTTACTTCATTTTGATGCATATTCCCATCTCCAAAGGGGAAAATGTAAGTATAACATAAATACAAAACCCCAGTACACAAATGGAAGTGATTTTATTTTCTACTTTGAATACATTGGTGTTCTTTAATTTTATAGGCAGATAACATTAATCTTTTATACTTTTGGGCAATATCCTTTAAGGTAATGTAAGAATTATTTTTACAGTGATGTGTCTGTAAACTGGTACCCATGGGTATTTTTTTTTTCTGGTTTCCTGATCTGATTGTCTCTTATAGTCTTTTCTCACTTCTTGAGGAGTTTCGAAGACACTTTCTACTGACAGGAGCTGGCTAGGTTTTACCTGCCTCCTTAAAACTGAGGTTTCAGGAAGAACTACAAACAATCTATCTCCTTTTGACCTCAATTTTCTCCTTCACTGTCCACCTAGTATTTCTCTACTGTATACACTGAGAGTATCTTTTCAATCTTTCAGACATAACTCATCAACTTATTTAAAGTTCCTCCTAATCACTGATATTCTCTGGGTTTTGTTTCATCTTTCCTTAACGAATGGCCTCAGATTTCAAAATTAGTGCCTTATTTATGACTCCAATCAGAGGAGTCATCTTCCTTCTTACTGCTCAGAATGTCCATCAATTGACTCTGCTCTGCTTCTCTGCTCAGCGTTTACACTTTTAACCTATCTCATTTTTCCCCCATTGAATGTGCTTGTGTGCACACTACTGATAGCCTTATGTGATGCTTTGATGCTCTGCCCAGGCAGACTTCTCATTCTTGATGACAGTGGTGGCTAAGTCTGCCACGGACACTCTGTTCATTGTTTCCTCTGTGAAGTGATAGTTAAAACTCCATCTAGACAAACATGAAATCTTCCTCATTCCTATTGTGCTAGACCTTTTCTGCTGGTTTGCCCAGCCAAAAATGTTGTCCATACTTTATGGACCTAATCACAAGGTCATGCTCTTTGATCTGACTCCCTGAATAATTCAAATGGTACTAGGATATACTGCCTATGGTTTTAATGAGAGAGACTAAGTTCCAGGACTTGTAAATGAATCTACTTTAGGGCAAAACATAAGTCCCTAAAGCAGAGCTTCATTAGAGCTCTCCACAAGTCAATTCTTTTTGGGGTGGATACAACTTTTCCTGGGAACCATTAACTATGCTAGGAATGTCCTATTCAAGGTAAACTTGGCTTCTACTATTCATAGACATACTGATATATCTATCAGGAATCTATATTTGTGATAGAGGAACTGCTAGTCCCATGTTTAACAAGGACCTGAAATTTGACTCTGCTCTATGCTTCTTGAAGAAGTTCACATTCAGAACACTCAAACTATGTCTGCTTTGTTTCTCCAAAGTAATCCTCACTTCTCCACATTCTCTAATGCTGCCTGACTAGCCTGTGATCTTATTTATGGGTCCATCAAGAGGTTTCAGAGGTGATTCTAACCATACTATTTCTCTGCATAAAACTTGCAATTGTCTGATAACTCTTACTATGACGTTGAAAATCATTTGTATTCTGGCTTCAAGGGCACAGGACTCATCTTTTGTCTTTCTAAATACTATCTAGGCTTGACATTCAAACTTACTCAGATCTTCTCGATATTACATTGCTTCTATGACTTTATTAATGTTATACCCTCTATCACTTGGCCCTGGGTAAAGTAATACTTCTTTGATGCTTTCTCAGGCTCTTATCCCATCCCAAAGAATAGAGACACCTCGCAGGGCGATGGTGGCACATTCCTTTAATCCCAGCACTCGGGAGGCAGAGGCAGGCAGATCTCTGTGAGTTCGAGACCAGCCTGGTCCACAGAGCTAGTTCCAGGACAGGCTCCAAAGCCACAGAGAAACCCTGTCTCGAAAAACCAAAAAAAAAAAAAAAAAAAAAAGAATAGACACCTCACTCCATCTTCAAGAAGGGGAAGTCACTATAGTGCTTGAAGTTTATCTTCCATACTATAAACATAGAACAAGGTATACTTGATACTTTATACTTGGGTGTGAGATTAGTATGTAAATGCTGTATACAATAGACCACATACTTATTCAACATTTACCAGGTTAGCATAAAAACAATAGTCAAAACCTAAGTGGTTTTTTTCTGTCACTGTTTATCATTGTTCTAGCCAAAGTTAGAAAAATCCTAGGGTGGGATTTGCCAGGTATGTGAATTTAAAAGAATATATCACCAACTTCAATTCAGTCAGCATTATCTAAAAATGACACTCATGGAATTATTGTTACATTGCAAAGGGAATCTATTTATGTGAATGTATAACTGATGAAGCATTTCCACGTACATTATTTTTCACTGTGACTTGGCACACAATGACACTTTATGAATGCTAAGTGAGAAAATAGCCATGTCAGATATCTTGAACAAGGTCACATGACTAGTGCGTGAGAGACCTTTGATAGGAAATCACCTTCTAAATTCAGGATCTAGTGTTCTATCTGCCATGTAGCTTCTTTATCATTAAAAAAGCACAAACAAACAAACAAAACCAATATCAGGTTTTAGTGGATGCAGGAATAAGATCAGTGTGCATGAGGGTCTAAACCATCTGATACTTCACCTATTCTTTGCTAGCCTAGAAAGTCTTAATACCTGCTACAGAAACCTCCAGGAACAGATAGTCAATATTTCTGCCAGCAGCAAGCTACTCTATGATCCAGGGAAACTTAAATCCGCATACCTGAACATTGCTGCAGCAGCAAGGAGAGCATATTTACATTCGTTTTATTCAAATGAAAACACATTTTAAGCAAGTAGTTAAAAAGGCTTTTATGACCCAAAAGTTGTTTAATAACAGAAATCCTACTTCGGTAGTTTAGCAAATATTTCTCAAAATCCACATCTAACACACAGACATATTAGTACCAGATACACAGATTTGGTTTCAAAGCTGAAATCCCTCCAGAATAATAGAACTTCTCATGAAATTTGATTATTTTGTAGTAAGACACAAAAAACAAAACAAAAAAATTGGAATATTCGTACGGCAACTTAAATAATAACTCAGTTGGATACTTGGTGATATAAATAAGATAAAAAGAAGTATCCATGGAGGAGGGTGAAAAGGCTAACACATGAGCAAATGTTGGACTACAAACAATGTTTAAACACATCCCAGAATCAAAAACAGGAAATAAAAAGTCGTAATCTACCCAATATAGATCCTATTAAACCATCCCAAAGAATATACCCTTCCATATGAGTGTCACTAACCCACCTGCTACATATGTTGTTAGGTCACTAATTTAACAATGACCACAAACAATGGGTCATACCAGTTTTTGTTATCACACATGATATATTCGTAGCAGAAGTTTTGCAAAAGTCACTGTCCGAAGTTATCAGACAAATGTCCACTCACTGGTCTAAGAAACCATACCTAAGAAGCACTAGGCATCCACTTTTCACTAAACTCGGCATATATAGTAGGCTCTCCACTCTAGAGAAGGGCTGGATAGAGAAACAATTCTAGCCCAGTGCAGCACCATAGCATCCTATTCCTGTGCTTCTTTACGGGTCAACTTGTAGATCTCAGTTGGTCCATCCACATGGGTGATTGTGGTGGTGAGCTGCAGTTCTTCTCCACTGTGGATACCCAGGTCACCTGAAAGAAAGTATTTGGTTTTATACTTATTCAAGGATGAAAGAGAGGCACTTCACATTCTACCCTGATAGGCTCTCTCCACATTTTTGTTTAGAATTTATTAATTTTTCTTAATGTCACATTTTGTCCTCAGAAAGGTCATTAATGATATATGAGTTAAACCACTGCTATCATTTATTATCAGCATTTAATGAAAGCTTACCTTGTACTTAATGATGTTTTAAATACTTATTATTCAATCTTATTTAATACTAAGGTGCAGTCAATTATGATCATGCCAGCTAAATAGGTGGGGAGCCTGGGAAGAAAAGCAAGGGAACCAACCCCACCCCCATGGAGGGACAGATACATAAAAGCACAGCAGTGAGTCCTGGCAAGGTGCTCCTGACTCTGAGATCTATGCGGTGGGCTAAGTCAGTAAAATGTACCTCACACAGATGTGCAAGGTTGAGTAGGCACAAATCAGCTATTGATGATAGCATATACAATGACTATGTCTCCTACTGATGTGGGATGCCCTCCTGTATGCTGTGAATATATTTTATTACCATTAGTTAGTAAAGAAGCTGATTTGACTAATAGCCAGCCAGAATAGAGCCAGGTGGAAAATCCAAACAAAGATTTGGATTTGGAAAAGGAAGGCAGAATCTGAGAGATGCCAGCAGATGCCAGAAAAGCAAGATTTGAAGTAACAAGCCATAAGCCTTGTAGTAAAATATGAAATAATAAAATAGGATAATTTAAGTTTTAAGAGTTAATTAATAATAAGCATGAGATAACAGGCCAATCAGTTTGTAATTAATAGTAAGCCTCAGAATGGTTATGCATGAACTGGTGAATGGGAGAGAAACCTACAGTTACATCTTATAAACAAGACATGCCTGTCCTAGTCAGGTACTAGGCTAAGCTAATATTTATCAACAGCAATCATGGACTTTCTTCTTCAGAAACAAAGAACCAAATATGTGTGCCAAATTTTTTCATGCCCTCAGGACTGTGAGATACCAAGACAGAAATAAAATAGCATGGCCTTCCTTAATTAGGAAAACTAGTGAGAAAAGAGTAGAAAAGACCCAGAATAATGGTCAGTTTCACTCTGAGAGATACATACATTTGTAGATAAGAGAATAGGGAAATAGAACATGAAATGTGGGCATGTATGCAGGAGCATGTACAAGATTTTCATGTTATATAACTATAGTATTTTTCTGAAACTTAGTATTTTCTTAGTTTTAGCATATAATTAAACTCAGACTTAGGGTTAGGGGCAGAGAGTGACCTGACAATCTCTTAGACACTGTCCAGAACATTAAGAGACCTATGAATGACCTTTGAATACTATCTTAGGGAGAGATCAACCAAGAGTTCCTTAGATACTGTCCAGTGATTGAAAGTCTTAGAATCACACAGGTCATCCACTTTAGGAACTAGATTATTTAGATGATATGTTTGTTCAAGGATACCATGTGGTATTTGTTTTTAATTATAGCTTCATTTTCAGTATGGTATACCATAATCTTAAGACTTAGGCAAAGAACATTCTAAATAAAGAAGCCTCTAGCACTTTCATTAAATTCTACTTCTGGGCAGGAGAAAAAAAATGCATAACAAACCTTGAAAGAAGTTGCCAAATCTATGTCAAGCAAAGAACAACCACTACTTTTATAAAAAGCACATTCTTTCTAGTCATAAAATTTACCTCCCTCAACTCAAATAGCCTTCTTTTGCTTTCATGTCATGTGTATGTCATCATTCTCACATCATTCTTATGTGCTCGCGCGCGCGCACACACACACACACACACACACACGAGCATGCATTCTAGCCCATGACTCAGTTGTTCAGGAAAAGCAGAAAACTCACACTTCTATTTAAAGAGCAACTTATGGATTTGTATGTTTAAGCTGAGCCATCATATCAAAGCCAGAACATATATGATGACATATATGTTCCATTCACCAGAATTTCAAAGACAATCCTGACCATTACAAAAATACTGTTAACCTAATGGATTCCTTTCTCCTAGAAAATGTGTATGATGTTGCATATTTTATAAAGAAATAGCCAAAATATTTTCACTTAAAAATAAAAAGATAAAACAAACAAGCAAAAAATCAAAAATAGGCATCTATGTTATAGTATGTATCCATGTCTGACAACTTTCCCTGCCCCTTCTTTTTCTCTTCTTTCCTTTCTTTCTTTCTTTTTTGGAGACAGGATTTAACTATTTAGCCAAGGCTGGGCTCAAACTCAAGATCCTACTGCCCATGCCTCTGGATTGCAGTGATTACAGGTATGCACTCCTGGCTCTGACACAAGTTTAGGTGTTATACAAACACTAATGCAGAAATCCACAAAGCATTCTGCTGTCACATCATTCCCATTCTGCTGATGAATAGCCAAGGGTTAGTAACCTGCCCAAACTGACTCATAGTAATATTAGATGCAGATACAAACTACAGCAATACGAACCAGGCTCTATGCTATTGACCTTCAGGTTCTATCATCTCTTCTTCAATTTTACAGTTTCCAAATGCCAACAAGACCACCAGTGAAGTACAAAGTTTAAGTGAAATGTGTTATGAATATATACTAATAATGGTCATACTTACAGATAATAAATATAAAATCTAACAACAAGGAGGGACTTTTGGAATAATAATTTTGTTTTAATATTAAATATGTTTTTAGCATATAAATCTGAGAAGCAACAAGGAAGCTGTGGTCTATATATATTTGCAATGTGCACTGTTGGATGCTTAGCATGCCCTGTATTCCCTTATAAGATGGGAGGATAATGAAGCACTAATTGTCAACCTAATGTGCTAGAGGAAGACTCGCAGTGAAAAATCTGTATAGCAAAATATATTATTCTTGCACCTTGCAGAGCAATTTTCCCCCTTAGGGGATGGCATTGGGAATATGCCAGTAGCAGAGGGGGAGTAAGGATTCCTTTATTTGGCTCCAAACTCCATTAACCCCTATTTCTGCCAAAGTCTTTCTCCATCTGTTAGTCTATCTCTGTCTTGGCTTCTGGGTTCTCAAAGTCTTTTACCACACAATACAAGAAAAAAAAACCCCTCAAAAAACAGTATTAGAGGCAGATGGAGAATTAAGAAAACTTCCACATACTGTGGCCATTCTGAGTGTTTTACAGATTCTTTGTGAGAACAAAGTTCTTCTAACATTAAAAGGGATCACATGATTATATCCTTATAATCATCAAGGTCAACTAACATATTGTTGCTCAAGAGTACTACTAGAGAGTTCCAATATTGTGAGCTCATATTTGTTTCTCAAGGTCAAATATTGTCTGTGCTCGAGTCAAGATCCTGAGCCATCTGTGACTGTCTTCAAACCTTGTGTTCTCTCCACATAGTCATAACTGACTCCATCATTTCCTGTGAAATTCTCCTTGGTCCATTATAACTCTTTTTACTGTTCACCTTCAAAGATTAATTTAAGTGATTATTCTTTAGAAGAAAATTTCCAGTTCAGAGCAGAACCGAAAAAAACAAGAATGTCACATTTGTGGCTCTAAATTGATTCAATATAAAACATTACTGTTAACATCATGTTTTTCTTACATTTTTTTGGTGTTAATAGGATGATGGTGGTGAAGACAATACTTAAAAATACAATAATGAATATAGGGTTATTTTATTTTTCTTTTGTAAATAAATCAAATACCCATAACATCTTCTAGGTAGTACATGCTCATCAATTACTCATCAATATTTGCCTACCCAAACTCCTTTTTACCTCAGCCCAGCTAGCATGAGCTTAGAATCCCACACTGTCACTTTTTCTTGGAGTTTAGGGACAAATCCTCCACTGGAGAACAGGTGTACCTCAAGATAAGAATCACGCCTGGGTGAAGGTAGCTTTGGTGGGACAGGGTTCAAAGAGCCTAGGTCTATTTGTTATGACATCTTAACACTGAAAACACCCCAGAAAAGAGAAAAAGGACTGTGGAAATTAAATGTCAGTCAGACACTGAGGGAATTTTAAAATACAAAATATCTTCCTGACTTCATTTGTATTTTTCTGGAATATTACAAATTAGGCCTTTCCAAAAAGTTTTGGGAGTATTGCCTAAAGTTCCCGAATTCATAGGACCTTCCATGTTGAAAGGGAAAGATAAAAGAAGAAAGGTGATCAGGAAGTCCAATGTAGAGAGACCATTCTAATACTGAGTGAGGTCATGTTGCTACACAGAAGAGTACAGAGTACAAGTCGCTAGGGCTTGAGAGGTACTGTGAAATTAAAATATGAAGAAATCTGTGCAAGTGTAACGGCTTCTGTGTTTATGATTAACATATAGTCCCCCCAAAGTTTGTAAAAAGTGCTTAAGACTGCTTTTAATATGTTGTTTGGGGATTATGATACTTTGCTACAAGGAAACATTAAGATATTTAGCATCTTTAAAATCTGGTCACAAAATGTTAGTGGACTATCACAGTCATAGTAATAATGCAAGTGTATATATCTTCCAAACATACGTTTAGAAAATAATAAGGATATGTTCCAATATTGTGAACTAGGATTTGAGCCTTCTTCAATCTGTCTTCCACAAAGAGTTTTTGGTGAGGAAAACATTGTAACATTTCTCAATTGTGAGATGGTAAGCTACTATACAGGGTAAGAAACTAGCCATTGCTTTGGACTTCACATACTCAGTAGTGTTGTGGATGGACACATTCCTATCTGTAACAGACATTATCCCTAAGTGCCATAATGACAGGAGGTACCCTTCTGTTCTTCTTGCTAGCAGAAGAAACACAGAATCTGATAATGTGGAACTTGAAGAGCTTGCTTGCAATAGATAAAAGCAGTGCAGAGGGATAACAGATTGTCCAACAAAAACCAGAAGGGTTCATGCAGTCGATGTTTATTAAGAGAAGTTGTTAGCATATTTATAACAACACTTAGAGAACAAGTTTTATGTGCTATTTCCTTGGAAGACAAAAACTCTCAAATTTAAGTTAAGGAAAGGGCATGTCGATTCTATTAAAGTAACAGGAGGATCATAAAATAAAATTAATATTCTTGCCTATAATCCAGAGTCCCACTGTACTGTGAGTTTGGAGATTGGTTGTTTAAGAAGCTGCCTGTCCCACTTTGGTACACACTGTAACACATGAACTATCAGTGGAAGAGTGGCTGACAGATGCCTAGGTCCCAAGCCCTTTAGAAAGGCAAGAAGAAGGCAAACCATGGCCAGAGATAGACTAAAAATTGTGAATGACAAGATCTCTTGGTTCCAAAAAAAGTCAAGAAATAAGAAGAAAGATTAAAATAAATAAGAAGCCCCAGAAAACTGGGAGCAGCCTCCTCATACCACAATCATCTCCACCATATCTGTGACCAGCAGAGCCTTGACCCTGATTGCTCCTGAAGAGGTGAGTATCTGGATTCCTGGCGGGAAGACCCAGTTCTTCAGGGCCTAGGGTCTGGAGGCACATCTCTTTCTTCACCCCCAACGACCAAACCTCAGAGACCCCAGAGCAGCCTCCCCACACCTGCAACCATCCTCCACTGCACCTAAGACCACCTGAGCCTTGGCCCAGACTGCACATGTAGAGAAGCCCCCCAGAGCTGAATCAGCAATTACCAAAAGTATGGTAATGCCAGCACCAGGAGGAAGAGTGATCACCTAAATCACCGGCATAACCTGCAGCAATTCGAGGAAGACAGATCCCCTGAAGCACAGGCCCTACCTGTACCCCTTGCAGGAAGAGATGGGTAGGTACCAGTGCAAGAGCACATTCAATAACCTAAAGAGCAATATGGTAACACATGAACCTAGTGATCCTAAAAAAGGAATATCTGAACATCCTAACCCAGAAGAAGCAGAATAAAATGTCCTTAAATATAACTTAATGAAGATTATAGAGACCCTTAAGCAGAAAAATGAAAAGTTCCCTTAAAGAAATGTGTGAAAAGATAAACAAAAAAAATGGAAGAAAGCAATAGATCTCTTAAGGGAAGTCAAGGAAAAAAAATTAAACAGGCAATGCAAACAGTTCAAACTTAAAAATTGAAATTGAGACAATAAAGGAGACACAAACCAAGGTAAGTTTTGAAATGAAAAATCTGGGTAAATGAACAGAAACTACAGATACAAGCATAATTAACAGATTATAAGAGATGGGAGAGAATCTCAGGAGTTGAAGGTACTCTAGAGGAAATAGATTCATCAGTCAAAGAAAATGTTACATCCAACAAATTTTTACACAAAACATCCAGGAAATCTGGGACCCCATGAAAATATCAAACATAAGAATAATAGGGATAGAAGAAAGAAAAGTACTCCAGCTCAAAGGCACATAAACTATTTTCCACAAAATCATAGAAGAAAATTTTCCTAACCTAAAGAAGGTACAAGAAGCTTACAGAATACCAATTAGAATGGACTTTAAAAAAAAAAGGCCCCCCACTATATAAAAATCAAAATACTAAACATACAAACTAAAGAAAGAATAAGAGTTGCAAATAAAAAAGGCCAAGTAACATACAAAGGCAGACCTATAAGAATTATATCTGTCTTCTTTCAGAATTACCTCTGAAAGCCAGATTGCTACAGACACTAAGAGATCATAGATGCAAGGTCAAACTATTATACCCAGCAAAGCTTTCAATAATAAGACAGAGAAAACCAAATTTAAACAATATCAACAAATTTATCTTTATAGACAGTACTAGAAGGAAAACTCCTACCCAAGGAAGTTAGATGCACCCATGAAAACAAAACTAATAGAAAACCTCACACTCACACCAGCAAGACCCAAAGAAGAGCAAAACACAAATACTACCACGAAAATATAAAAGGAATTGACAATCACTGGTTATTAATCTCTTACTACCAATGGACTCAATTCACATATAAAAATGGCAATCTTACCAAAAGCAAGCTACCAATTCAATGCAATCCCATCAAAATCCCAACACAATTATTCACAGACTTCAAAATAACAATAAAACCAAAAAACACAGCATAGCCAAAAAAAAAAAATCCTGTACAGAAAAGGGACTTCTAGAGACATCACCATCCCTGACTTCAAGCTCTGCTTCAGAGCTATAGTAATGAAAACAATTTGGTATTGGCATAAAAATAGACATGTAGACCAATGGAATCAAAGGCCCTGATATTAATCCATACATTTTTTAAAAACTGATTTTTGACAAAGAAACAAAAATTATACAATGGAAAAAAGATAGCATTTCCAACAAATGGTGCTGGCATAAATTCAGCAACACTGAACCTCATAGAAGAGAAAATGGGAAGTAACCTTGAACACATGGGCAAAGAAGACAACTTCCTAAATACAACACCAGTAGCATAGACACTGAGATCATCAATTTATAAATGGGACCTCCTGAAATTGAGAAGCTTTTGTAAAACAAAGGACACAGTCAATAAGACAAAACAACAGCCTATAGAATGGGAAAATATCTTCACCAACTCCATATTGGACAGAGGACTAATCTCCAAAATATATAGAGAATTCATGAAACTAGACATACCTAGCCTAAAATACCAAATAATCCAATTAAAAAAATGGGGTACAGATCTAAACAGAGGATTTTCAACAGAAGAATCTCAAATGGCATAGAGACACTTAAGGAATTGCTGAATATACTTAGCCACCAGGGAAACACAAATTAAACTGACTTTGAGATACTATCTTACAACAGTCAGAATGGCTAAATTCAAAACCACTGATGATAGCTTATTCTGGAGAGGATATAGAGTAAGGGGAACACTCTTCGATTGGCAGTGGGAGTGCAATCTTGTAGAGCCACTTCGGAAATCAGTATATCAGTTTCTCAGAAAATTGGGAATCAATCTGACACAAGAGCCAGCAATACCACTCTTGGGTATATACCCAAAGGATGCACATGCATACCCCAAGGACATCAACTGTGTTCATAGCAGTATTATTTGTTATAGCCTGAACCTGGAAACAATCTAGATGCCCCTCAACCAAGAATAGATAAAGAAAATGTGGTACATTTACACAATGGAGCACTACTCAGCAGTAAAAATGAATGAAATTTGCATGCAAATGGGTGGAACTAGAAAAAAAAAAACCCAAGTGAGGTAACATAGACCCAGAAAAGACAAATACAGTATGTACTTACAAGTGCATATTAGACATAAAACAAAGGACAACCATCCTACAGTCTATGACACAAGAGAAGCTAGGTAACAAGAAGAACCCTAAGAAAGACATATATGGATCCCCCTAGGAAGGGCAAAAGAAAAGGTCTCCTGAGAAAATTGGGAGCATGGGGGGAAAGGCATAGCAGAAGGGGAGGGGGAGGGGATAAAAGGAGGGAGGAGGAGAACATGAGGGAAGGTAATGATAGAGATAGAGAGGGAGATATTGCTTGATAGAGGGAGCCATTATGGGGCTAGTGTGAAGCCTGGCATCAGGGAAATCCTCAGGAATCCACAATGATGACCCCAGCTAGGACCATAAGCAATAGTGGAGAGGATGCCTGACTAGCCTTCCACTGTAATCAGATGGATGTCTACCTTAATTGTCATCATAGAACCTTCATAATAGAAGCAGATGCAGAGATCCACAACTAAGGACTGTACTGAGCTGTTGAAGAGAGATCAGTTGAAGAGAGGGAGGAGCAATAATATGAGCAAAGGGGTCAAGACCATGATGGGGAAACCCACAGAAACAGCTGACCTGAGCTAATGTGAGCTTACTGACTCTGGACTGATAGTGGTGAAACCTGCATAGGACCAAACTAGGCCCACTAAATGTGGGTGACAGTTGTGTGACTTGGGCAGTCTATGGGACCACTGGCAATGGGACCAGTATTTATCCCTAGTGTTTGAAATGGCTTTTTGGAGCCCACTCTCTTTGGAGGGATACCTTGCTTAGCCTAAATAAATGGGGGGGAGGGCCTTGGTCCTGCCAGACTTTGTTGACTCTCCATGGGAAGTCTTACCCTTTCTGAGGAATGGATGGGGGGAGTGAGGGGAGCAGGAGCAGGGGAGTGAGTGGGAACTGGGATAGGTATGTAAAATGAGAAAAGATGGTTTAAAAAATAAAGTAAAAAAAAAAAAAGAAGAAAGATAAACTTTCTGCAAAGGGTGTTTTCCCACAAAAGCAACAACGTAGTATCAAAACAGATGGTAGTGAGACTGAAGAGTCCTTGCTCCAGACACTGCAGAGTCACCTCTCCTGGCACCTCCCCATTTCCATTTCTTTATCTTTAGCTGATGATGACAACCACATGCCTCTCTTACCAGAACTGAAACAGGTGAACTTCATGTTCTAGCATAGCCTTGTTCCAAAAGAGAAAAACAATAAAAACAAAATACAAAACCACAATTAATCCTGCCTTTAAGGAATCAAGATTCCATTGGGAGAACGAAAGGAATGGGCTAGATGTATGCCATAAAAAGAGCAATTATGTTATCTCAGGTCTGCTTCTTAGAAATCTAGCTCTAGCTACACATGTAAGAAAATGGATTTAAAACCTGGAAAACTTTTGTTTACTCTCACTTTTTTTAAGACATAGTACAAACAATTTATAGTATGTATGTGTTTATATTTGTTTGTACATGTGCATAAGGTTCATGGGCAAATGTCTGTGTGCATTTAGAAATCATATAGTTGTCAGGTATCTTCTCTTCAACTGCTTTCCACCTTATTTTTTGAGACAGGATTTTTCAATGTACTTGCAACTCACTGTTTTTGTCAGCATGAGTGGTCAGCAAGTCCCAGGTATATGCTTGTCTTTATCTACTCTGTGACTTTCCTTACCCCATTGTCTAGGTTATAAACAATGTACCACCATGACTAGTTTTACATTCATGTTGATGACCCACAATCAGGTACTTATGCTCATATGTCAAGTCCTTCAGCATTTGAGTCATCTCCCTGGTCACAATAAAAGTAAAGTTATAAAAGGTATGAAAATAACTTGCAATGAAAACTTTATTGATGCTTATCAATCTGGTTCAACTTACCTGACTACTAAAAACATGCCACCAGCCCACAGAAATATTGGGCCATTTAGCATAATTTTGTGTTCTAATGTGGGTGATCAGATATAGTTTTCAAAGAGGAGACAATACATAGACTGCACACCAAAGAGTGATAGGGCTTCAGCAGGCTCTGATGAAGGAAGAACCCACTCTCTCACAACACACACATACTGAGTACTGAAAAGTGAGGCCAACTCTTAATGCAAAGAGATGGCCAAGAGTGGCCAAGAGTTCATCTCTGTACCATGGCATTTAGAGCACTAGTACTAATTTCAGAAAAAAAATGTCATATTTTATGTTACCCTAATAATGAGGATGAAGTTAAGGTAAAGCAGGTGTGAAAAAGAGAAAAAAGAGTAAGACTGGAGGTATAATGAAAGAGCTATTAAACTAGCTATTCATTATCTATCTGTTACATGTGGACAGCATTGGGAAGGAACAATTATTTCCTTTTATGATGGCTAGTGCAGAGACTCAACAAATTCTCCATTTTCTTTTCTCTGACATTACCAGATAGGATAAATACAATTAGATTTGGATTCCTTGGGCTTCTGTGATTGCAAGGTAGGAAAAAGTAGCATTCTCCGCACTAAAAAACAAGAATTATTTGAAAACAGAAAAGAAATTGGTTTGAGAAAAAAAATTCTTGAAAACATGGCAATATAAATCAATGGGAGAATACTTGCTAAGCATATATGAGATTCTGGATTGATCCTAACACACACACACACACACACACAGAGAGAGAGAGAGAGAGAGAGAGAGAGAGAGAGAGAGAGAGAGAAAGTACATGAAGAGAAGAGAATCAGGGAAAAGAAATCATTTCCCAAGTACCTTTACCTAGTACCTCAGTATTTGACCTCCATGATTGGAGAAATACATGTGACATACTTTCCAAGAGTCCATCTTACTCAAGGAAAAGTGAGAAAAACAAATTTGATTCTGTATTACTGTAACTGGAATACATTTTATAAATAGCCTTAATATATTTTGTGTGAAACATTCTTAACATATTTTGGAGAATAAAAAATGGCTATTTCAAGAGCTATATATCTTGTGTTAAATTGCTGTTTTATATTTCTTGAATCTCAAGTGCTCACTTATTCTATGACTATATTAGAAAGACATCTGGAAGAAAGTTTAACTGATGAACATAGTGTTTTAGCCATCTATATCTTGAAGATACAAAGGTCTATTCTATCCTGAATAAATTTGAAATGAAAAGACAGAGACTCACCATTAGACTGGTCTTCCCCATAGTTTTTATGGGATGGCGCATACAAGAACATCAAAGCAAAGACATACAGGTTCCACATTCCATAGATACCAGTGAAGAAAGCACTGTTCACTTGAACTGTGACACCACCCCATTTCCAATGTCCTTCTGTCACCTATAGATAAAAAGGAAAGCATTCAAGTGAAACAGAGAAGCATAATACCAAAATAGAAATCAATCACCATGAAAGCCAGAGCTCTTCTTCAAATGGAAACGTTAAAGGTTTCACATTTTATAAGAGTCCACATTTTAATATGAACTAAATCTGTGTAAATTAAGGTCTCCTGACTAGTGTCAAGTGAAAATTCAGTGGTTCTTATTTTGAATATGCATTAGTATAACTTTGATAATGTCTCTTCTTAGAAATGGAAGTACACTTATTCTTCATTTAAGGGATTGTGTTTGACACCATTCACAACTACAATTTCTTCTTTGCCATCTCCCTATGTAAACAAAAGCTCTGTGAGGCAGAAACCATTTCTAACTTACTTGCTAAAGTTGCAACATCTTTGGTGCTTAATGTACCATATGTGTACAGTAAACAAAAGTGCACATTTATTCAGTAAGGAAAGAGTAAAGTTTTTGGAATTCAGTTTCCTTAAAACTTGAAGATTATAGATGAGAACTGAATACATATGTAATTTCTGGTAATTAAATGGCAGATACTCACGACATTTTGTATTTATTTATGAAATGTCATTTTAGGTAAACTATTCTTTTTTTTTTGGTAAACTATTCTAATAGGTAATTAGGAAGCTTCCATATGCTTTGTGTTTTGTAAGACATGTTCAGAAACTGCTTCAATTTGAGATGACTTGGTAATTGTTTTCAGAATGCTTTGAAGATATGTGGTTTGCACTAACTACTACAGAGCTATTGAGCTGAATGACTCATAATTTGTACAAGCACTGAGCTCACTGAAATAATTTCAAACACTCTTGCTTGCTATAGGATATTTTAAATGTGGATAAGAGAAAGTAATATTAATGACTTCAACAAAAAGGTTGAGCTTGGCTCCTGTTTATGATATAGTGGGTCTGTGTTCATTCAGGCCTTCCTTTGACTTCCCATAACCTATTGGGACCATAATCCTTGTAAGATGTTAATTATATTTTTTGTTGTTGTTTTGAAAAACTTGGAGTGTCTGGAAACCAGGAAATCCAGTTATAGACTTACCAATGTTATTCTATCTTTTGTGACTCATACATACAACACAACTACCATAAACTCTTACTCATTTTGTAAAATAACTCATTTTATGAAATGTCCAGGTGATGGTTTTGACAAAGAGTTTAAAACCATTACTTATTTTAGACCATGTGTCACAATTCAAGCTATTTATGACATTAAAATACAAATTGTGCCCACTTTATAAAAATTATACCATGTGGAACACAGACTTATGTTCAATAAATATGATGGTAGGAAAGAAGCTTTAAGAGAGTTCCAGAAATTTGTGCTTCTGGTCTAGTACAGGTAACAGAAAAGGCTGGGCTCATTAAAATATAAGCAAGACAGGACAAAGTAGCTTTGGGGTAATGGTCCTTCAACTAAGGAAAGGGCATGTAAGAGGTTACATTTTGGGACATGAACTAACAAAATTCATAATTGACATTTTAAATTTTAGCTTAATATAACTGGTATTTTTTCAATTCTTCTGAAGAGTTACATTGGAATTTTTAAAGACTTAATTATTGTGATTATAATACACTACTTAAATTATTTCACCCTTCTCTTTTCCTTCGTCTATACTATACCATGTACAGTCCCACACCCAATGTCTTTCAAATTCACAGCCTCTTTTTCATTTAAACGTTGGTGTGTGAGTGTGTGTGTGTAATTAAATATGCAAACACATCTATTTGGTCTTAATTCATATTACTTGTATGTATATGTTTTCTGGGCTGACCATTTGGTATTAGGTAGCCAATTTATTTGTTATTCTGTGGATAATACTTTTTCTTCTGCTTTTTGCATTTCCTGGTTGCCTGTAGTTCTTTGTCTAAGATTGAGGCTTCTTGAGCTTTCCTCCTTCTATAGAACTGATATTTTGATTAATTCTCTCCAGAATTTGCATGATTGACTTGGTTAAGGAAATACCTGCAGGCCTGGTACTCACACAGTACTCGATTGATAGTCATTGATACAGAAATGCTATAGGAATGTCTCTGGGAACATAGAGAAACAAAGTAGAGCTAGAACTGAACACAAGAATTCAGCAGGGTGGACTATGAATCACTATTGATTGAGGATGAGTTTTAATGGATGTTGGTCATGCTCATAATGGAGGAGACTAATGAATTAGGCATGCCATAGGCTCCAAATAATTATCTGGGATAGACTTTGAGTCTTAACAATTTGTGTAAAAGAATAAAAACAGGCTCTGAGTGGTGAGACTATTGGATTCCAAGATAATACTAGGGCTCTGAAGGATGGGTTTGTTAGCTTGTGTGGGGGAGAGAAAATTCTTAACTGATATTCAGAATTGGGGGAATAAGGCCTTTTAGTGGGTATACAGGGAATACTATCAGCTGATAATTATAACCTGGGCTTTAAAGGAAAGAGATTCTTGAAGCGAAACAATTTTTTTTCTATAGAAGAGGCTGATGATGTCCAGATGAGGGAAGCCCCAGAGAGATCAATACCATTAGCTGGTGAGGTTAAAGGTTGTGGGAATTATCACTATGCAAGGAGTTGGGGAAGATACTAGGCCAGAAGTTGTAGGGGACCTTATCATGAACTGTACTATTTGTTGATTAAGAGCGAGGAAAGAGTAGTGAGGGAGGGAAATAAGAAAGAAGAGGGAGAACAGGGAGAGGTAGAAGAGCAATGAACAGGGAGGGATATCTATCTGAAAAGTAGAGAAAATATTACAGTCCATAATAAATCACAATAATTTTATGTAAAAGTGAGAAGAAAAATCAATACATGGTAAGAATTCATTACATCTTATACTTTATGGAAGGTTGGGGTTTCAAAAGCCCGGACCATGCCCAGTTACCCCCATCTCTGCCTGAGGCTTGTGGATCAGGATGTAAGCTATCAGCTGCTGCTCCAGTGCCAAGCCTTCCTGCTTGCTGTCATGCTCCCTTCCAGGATGGCCATGGACTCACCCTCTGAAACTGTCAAGCCCAATAAGTCGTTTTATTTAAAAGTTGCCTTGATAACAGTAACAAAAATTAACGAAGACCAAAGACAGTATTTCCATATCTTGCCTGAGATTGCTCATCTCAGAAAGTCATAGTCATTAGTCCAAATACAGAAAGTCTTCTTAGTGACTATACAACACAAAGGTAGGACATTATCTTAAGCAGGGTTGGTCTCTAAAAGCAGCAGATCAAACAACTACTTGGAAGCTCACTTCATTGACCATTGTTAAAACAGCATATATAAACAAGTCTATACATCCAAATCTGGGGGTAGGGGTTATGAAGAAACTGTAAATGCCATGTATATCCTAAACATGGTAATGTATAATTTAGAGTAGACAGAATATGTAATGTTTTTCAGAAAAATCTTATGAATGAGATGCTCCACTAATAAAGAATACATAGGAGCTGAGTCTTTCTAAGAAAATAATGGATTAGTGTCCTCTTTTATTTGTTCTGGGGCATACATGTTGCTAGGAATATATTTACTTAAGTACCCAAAGATTGAACTTCTATCTGCAAATGCTTATTTCTTGGTAGGCAACGAGGTAAACTACAAAAATTAGTCATGTAGATATTGTAACTCCAGGGTTTAGAAACTAGATTGTATTTTCTCCCTATGTTTTCTCAACTACTCTTGCTTTAGACAGACCGAACTCTAAGCACATTCTCACTATCATGATCCACAATGAGCAGCCTCAACAGATCAGGAATTGTAGATCCAAATTCTTACAATGCAAGTAAGAGGAGTAGTCATTTCCTATTTTAACTTTCGTAGAGAAAAAGAAAACTCAAGTACTTGCAACACCAAATAACAATTTGTTATCACCAAATATCAAAAACCATGTTACCCTCTACAGACTCTTCTCTTTTCCTGATTTTACATGACAACAGATTCCTTCTGTATAGAGACACATTTATACCCCTGCAGTCAAGTGAGGACAAATCTCGTTATACCCAGTAGTTTGACAACCAACATTCCACTAACAACAAGATTTCCAAACTCCAAACACAGGCTCTCTTACAAGAAACATTTCTTTACAGCTGTCTAAGCCACAAACTGAAGTGATCATACACCAGAAAAAGAACTGGGGAGCTGGGTCTCTGGGAGTTTATTACATATATCTTTACCTGAATATCAGGTCTCTGGGTGTTCCTTCAGTGAAAATCGGTGACCTTCTGTGCACTGTACTTCTTTTCTGTTCCTTGCTAACACCACCTCTAAACTAACTAAACACTTCTCTCTTCTAGAAGGAACAGGACTGAAAGACCAAACTGTGGTACAGCATTTCTTCATTGCTATGACTCAGATCATTAAAATAGCAGGCATTAAAGACTGAACCTCAGTCCCAGTTACAAAGCCTCAAGGTCACCACATTCTAAGAGCTTCCTATGTGCCTTTCATTCCTGGTCTCAGAGCTTCAAAATCCTAGCAAGATTCCCCACATATATTTCATAGGGCTTAAATGGAAGCTCTCCCAACAAATACAATGGAAGTTTTAAAAACATCCCTTTTACCTAATGCTGAGGTCCATTTCAGAAGTTACCCAATGGATTTTCTCTCAGGTAAGCTCATTATTGTGACATTCAAAAATGATATTAGAAAATTAATCCTCTGATGACTCTATTAACAATACCAAGAAAACAGAGAGTTATGAAGGAAAATGTCTTAAGTATCTGTAAATAAACCTTTAAAAAAAGAAAAAGAACGAAAAAGAAAAAGAAGCAGGAGGAATGTATGTTGCTAATGGAATTCAAAGACATCATATCTCTTTAGAGTTGAAATCCACCCATCTAACTATTGCAGCTAATATAAAAAGCTGGCCAGAGCCCAATAATGTGATAATGAAAAACTAATCATTATTTGCAAAGAAAATCTTTAAATTCTCTCATAAGACATCTTCTACCACTTTAAAGCAACAGCCAAACATGTATAAAATTAAATTCAGGCAAAAAACAGCCAGTCATCTTGAGGATTAATTCCTCTAGAATTCAGGTGGAAGGAGTTCTGCAGTTAAGTCACTGAGGAGGGTTGTGGCTCCAAAGTGGGCATGAGAGGACTGCAGCTTTGAAAAATGGCAGAAGTAGGCCTCAGGAATGGAAGTACTGTTCCCTTTCATGTTCCTGAGAACACGGTACATCTTACTGGAGACTCCACCTCTAGGTGAGGGTCCCCTTATTTTCTCAGTCAAGAAACTCAGTAGGCCGTATAAAAACACCATATTGCTAAGGGTCTGGAGAAACCAGGAAGTATAATGATCACACAAGGAAATTAGCCAAAAGTGGAGTCAAGCTTAACCCAAACCCTTTCCTTGAATTTGAGTCTTTGAGCCTTAACTGAATTAAAGATGTATTCAAGAGCCAGAGATATGGCTCAGCTGATAAAGGTATTTGTCGCTGAGGCTGATGATCTGAATTTTATCCCTGTGATTCACATGGTAGAAGGAGAAAACTGACTCCTATTGCATAGGTGATACACACATATAAATGTAATGAAACATACAAATAAATGTAATAAAAATTTTGGAAGAACTCATTCTGAATTAGCAATAGCTTTACTATATTTGGAATAAATTTTCCAAGGTTTTATAAATGGTTTGATACAAACACACTCCTATTACAAGTAAAAGAAGATGGAGTGAACAATGTGCAAACACATGTAAGTATATTGTTCAATTTATTTCTACATACGATCAACCTTCATCCAGTAACTGATGGAACCAGATGGAGAGATCCACAGCTAAGCACTGGGCCAAGCTCCTGGATCCTGGAGTCCAGTCAAAGAGAGGGAGGAGGGATTATATGAGCAAAGTGGTCAAGATCATGATGAGGAAACCTACAGAAACAGCTGACCGGAGCTAGTGGGAGTTCACAATTCCAGACTGACAGTTGTGAAACCTGCATAGGAATGAACTAGGCCCTCTGAATGTGGGTGGCTTGGGCAGTTTGTGAGACCACCGGTAGTGGGATCAAGATTTGTCACTAGTGTATGAACAGGTTTTTTAGAGCCCATTCTCTATGGAGGGATACCTTGTTTGATCTAGATAGAGGAAGAAGTGCCTTGGTTCTGCCTCAAAGAGAGGTGATAAACTTTGTTGACTTTCCCTTACCCTCTCTGAGGAGCAGATGGGGCCAGCGGGGGAAATGGAGAGCAGGAAGAGGGAATGGAGGAAGAACTGAGATTGGTATATAAAATGAAAAAGATTATTCTAAAAAAATAAAAAATGAATTAGTTGCTAAGGACATATTTATAGTAAATATGAGTTATCTATGATGTATATAATTAAATACATATATATAATTGTATATGATTCCCTTTGAAATCTGAAATATTTTATTTTACTTATTTAGAAGCATTCTGAGAACAGAACCATAGCTTCACTAGATTGTCAAAGGAATCCACACAGAGTTCATAAACTAAAGAAAAATTTGCTAGTAGATGAAAGAATAAATCACCCTTCTCCTAAGGCTATACCAGAATGCTGCTCTATGCTATCCAAATAGATCCAATAAAAGATCCAAAATGACTGAGTTCTAGTTTCCAATTTGTATGCATTTTGGTAAGTTACTGACAAAACTGTTCATGCTTATGACATACCAGGGACTATACTAAATACTTGACTATTACTTCTATATATGGTACTATTGCATAGTGAAAAAAGATTAATGTTAATATGTTAAGAAATGTTAAATAACCCACTAAATTACTACATTTCTGGAAAACAGAATGTATAAAAATACCTCAAAAGCCATGGGAATGATAATTTCAGAAACATGACTAATAGTCTCTATCCAACTTACCTCAGAAGAACTTTGTGAAACCCATCTGACTAATATGTGCACTCTACATCAGATTTTAGATAGACTTTTTCACTTCTCAAAGTAAGTAATCAATATTTTAAAATATTACAAACATCATTATTGAGATTTTAAAGTACATCAAACTGAGTTTAAGAAATAGTATAAAGAAAATTTTCTATCAATGGGACTTTTGAGTCATGTTCATGTTTAGGTGGCAATGTAATTATCACACAGAATGACTAAAGGCCTGTCAACGAATCTTCGTTAATGCTAAGTAATGACCCAATCAAATTAGCACATGCTTACCAATGTTACATCACAGGTCTTGAAACATTTACTCTCTGAAATGAAATGTCCCTTCAATATGGCTATAGGTTTTAGCCTAAATACTTAGCAACTTTCTTCAAGGTAGGACTGGAAGTCTATGTCATCAGCTTGCGGAAAGTCCCATGCTGGAGTGATCTAAAAAGTGTTTTGCTTAGCTAAAGAAAATAAGCCTCTCTGCTTTTGTTCTCAGCAACTCTGAAAAATCTCCTCTGTTAGAGATGGGGACCACTCCAGGGACAGTCTCTTGAGAAGGCTTAGGATTCACTCACCTGACTAACAATGAAGAAGATAACAGTCATGGCAGCACAGGCTAAGGTGATAAGCATGAGGAACTTGAACCTGAAAATCAGACCCTATTAAAAAAGACAGGAAGAATTGTTCAATATATTCTCTCTTTCCCCCTGCCCCCTCCTCTCTTCATATCTATCTGTCTGTCTGTCTATCTACTTACCAACCTACCTATGTGCAGAACCAAATCCCTAAGAATGACAGTAAAATCGTTCAACATGTTAACATCCTTCCTGTAAAGGTGAATGTAGCTGAGGGAATTCTTAAACAAAATATTTTCTATGTTCTTATCTCTCATGAAGCAAAGATGCTGGAGTCTATGATTTTACATTCACAACACATTATTAAGCTACAAAGTTATAATTCTACACAAAAGTTAAAGTTACCAAACAAAAGCTTTCTACAGTTATAATAAAATTCTTCTCCAATTTAGGGAGGGGTGTTTTATTAGTCAAAGTGAAATCAATTTGGTTTAATATTCTCATTTGTCACTCCAGCTCTGGAAACAGACAAGCCTGAGAAAGTACTTTTGGTTTCCAAAATTATCAGGGTTTAAAGAATGGTGCCTACTGATTAGGTGTCTTCTGTGCGGACTAACTGTGCAGTACACCATGATTCTGCAGTTTCTCCTTTTTTCACATAAAAAGTCATTTAAGTAATGAATCTAGTCAATGTGCCACCTGCATTAGAGATTGGAGGAGGCTAGGTGTTTCTCTTGAATAGCTAATATAAACTAGAAGCAGATTATTGAACTCTACTTGAGCACCCGCTGGATATTTTAGAGAATGTGTACTACCAAGAGTCTGGTAAGCATGGATCAGAAAGATTGCTCAGAGAACAATAGCATTGGTTAAACACATTTAGCAACCTGAACTCAATTTCTTGAATCCATGTAAAAGCCAAAGTAGAGAGGTGAATCTACATAGTTATACTCTGACTTCTACATTTGTACTGTTACATGCACTCTTACATTCATGCATCATACACACACACACACACACACACACACAAACAAACAAACAATAATAATTAGTAATTGATTTTTTTTAAGCATGGAACGCAGATTATTTGGACTAAAATCTTCAAGGGTTAGGAGGAAAGCCATACCACAAACTGGGCCAATCCTACATGGCCCAGTATCCCATCTCATCCAGTAAGCACTTAGGTTCCATCAAAAGAACCCATTAGGCAGGTTTCTATCTTACTGCTATGAAAACACATTTACACCTTAGAAAACCCCAGGAAATATAGCTGTTTGGGTGTGTTTTTATTTGTCCCAGGATTCTATATGAAAAGTTCTTAATTTCTACTTATTTTACTTACTTATTTGTGTGTGTGTGTGTTTATTTGCAACAGAGAGAGAGATAGAGAAAGAGATATAAAAATTTGGACACACACACGCCACAGTGAGTTTGTAGAGGTCAGAGAACTGCTTTCAAAAGACAGCTCTGACTGTGAATTCCAAAGAAACTCAGGTTGTCAGGTTTGCATGGCAAACACTTTTACTAGTTGGGATCATTTTGATGTACCCTTAATGTGTATTTGAAACTAAAACTTTCAACTTTCAGAGGTGAGTGTTTACACATCCTGCTAGAGATCATTAGCATAAATTCTAGAATGAACTAAGATAGCTGCTTACCTCATAGTGGAGCCGCCGGACTTTGCTCATGGCTGGGAGACTAGACTGCTTCCCACTGATGTTTCGAAATACCTGAAATACCATGAAACACAGAAACAGAAAATAGAGGCAGAGGCAGATCCCTGCCACAATGATGAAAGCCATCTGCAAGTGTACAGTGAAGGAAAGGACAAATTTGCCAAGAACATGTGCTAAAAGGGCACAGAACTCCTCAACAGCTGTGTTGGAGGCACTCAACATTATCTCCAAGTGCTCAAGAGGTTTTAAGGAAGGTATTACTATTAAAACCTGGTTTTCTGATGCCACTGATTAGGATTTTCTGACACAACAATTTCAGAAGGGAATATTCAAATTATGTTATAAGCCAAGAAAAAGAAAAAAAACTGTAGTCTAATTTTACAAAATAGAGTTGGGTCCCTTTTAGAACTAGTAAATCAGCATCTGTTTTTCAAGCATATTTTAAGGAAATTCAAATGTGTCATGAATTTAAACACACTAGTATAGTGGATATTTGTTACTAAATGGAAAACTGTTTAAAAATCACTGAGAGAGTTCAAATAAAGATGCCTGAGTCCCACCATACATATATCTATCTAATCATAACTTTCTAGAAAATGAGGGTAAACATGTTTGGAACCACTTTGCTGTGCTTGGACTTTTCTAAGAACAAGACTGAGATCCCCTGGGGAAGGCATAAATGGAGCAAGTTCAGTAGCAAACGAAAGGGGAGGGGAGTTGACAAGGATCCAAAGGATGGAGAGAAAAAGCAGGGACTGTGGATCCAGATAATATACCCATTGGAGAAATTCTGAGACCTACCACTAGGGCACAGATTTTGAGAACCAGCAAGATATAGAGCAGTGTGAATTGTCAGAATAGCAGAAAACAGACTGCAGCTCCTCTTTCTTCTACCAGCTGGATTCCAAATTGCCTATATTTTTCCAATATTTTGACAGGTAATAAACTATACATCTACCTTTCTTTAAGTAGTATATTTAATGCAATTCTTCCTTCTTTCCTATGACCAACATTGCCCTGGAATAAAGAGAAGATGGTTAATTGTTGCAGGACTTGAAATTTTATTTGCTTCCCTTGCCTTTCATCCTACGCGTAAAATGAAAGGGTTGAAACAGGCATTGCAATTGTTCGTCTTGTACAGTTACCACTGTGGGGGATGGGAAGTAGAGGAAGTTCAATTCTTCTAAATTAAAGGTACCAACACTATGTATCTGGTTCTCTCACAAAATTCTGTGGCATTAAGAAATTGATATAAATACCACCACTAAACAAAGTATATTCAAGGGACATGTCAAGGCATTACGTGTTAAGAAAGAGCAGAACTCCAGGCTGCCCTCTCACTACAGAGAAGAGGCTTTTTCACTTAGAATATTAAACAGGGTGCTAAGAATATCAGATTTTAAAATAAGCACCATTAAGGAATAGGTTAAGACTCATTTTTCTTCACTGAAGTGATGCAGATGGTGATAATTTGGACCAATCAGGAGCCTCGGCATTGCTCAAGAACTAATTACCTTAGTGTCAGTCCCAGTGAGTCTCAGGAGCTAAAGGTGGTTTTATGAAGCTTTGACAATAGTTTCACTGGATAAAGGACTGGCTTTCCTATAGAAGCCCTGCATACAAGTCACCTCAGACCCAGCTTTCCTACATAATGGTGACTTTGGTCCCAAGCTTTCTAGAGCAGAAGTTTCCCTCCCATATAGGTGACCTCTGTTCTAGGAACCAGAAAGTATCTCTGTGGCTCAAGAAGAAGCTGCAAATACCTTATAAAATAGATGATTTAGGATATACTTCAGTCCAGAAACTTTGAACTGTATCTAAAACCCATGGCACAGGGAGATCCTGAAAACTCCCACTTTGGCTGCTATCACGTCTGAAAGCACATACTAATTCTTCTCAATATTTATCTCTAATTGTTGCTATTGGTCTGAGGACCAAAGCCCTGGCTGAGCTCATCTAGAGAGTATCTGCTGAAACACAGAAAATGATCATGAAGCCCAGACAGATAGGGAGACAAAAATGAAACCTCAAATATATCAAAGAAGGATACAGCCAGTTCTGTTCCAACATCTGTAGTCCAGATACTGTAGAAAGGATTTGTGAGTTGCACTCCTCTATAAAAACAAAAACAAGATGGAAAATGAAATACAGGTGCAGAGCAGAGCTTTTCCTTAATATTGAAGCAATGAAGAGAGGCAAGGGGACCAGGGTAGGGGTGTTAGTGTACCATATTTAGAAAATAAACTTCAGAGAGTATAAGGGGATATAGAGCTTGAGAATATGATCCAAAGCACTTTGAATGTATAAAGGAATAAGCCTTTGGTTTTGTCACAGATTTCATCTGAGCATATGACCTCTCCAATATTTAATCCCATGGACAATGAACCACCATTCTTCATTTAAAAACTCCTTCTAGAAAGATGGAAGTAGACAAGGAATGTCACATTTCATCTTGGAGTGACTTCAATATCTGCTTACCTCTCACACATGTCAAATATGAAGAGGCAGAAAGAGCCAACAGCAATTGGTCCAACTTGCTTCCAATATCCTGCAATGTGATTCCGCTCATGTTGATCCTAATATAAAACAAATTGAAGAAGGAGAAGAGCAAATATATTCCATAGGTGATCTAGCTAATCACCTACTATGTACTTGATAGATGATAGCATTAGAAACAAAAGAGATAAAACTCTCAGTGTCATGTCAGCTGAAGGACATAGCACAAAGCCCAGTCACTGGGGTTGTCAATAAGAATGCACACAGCACTGTGGGATGACAAAGAATGACATTAGAGAAATTTTTGTCCCACAAAATAAATTGTTGTTTAGTAATAATTTTTGTTTATAAAGGTAAAATGATCACCAAGAAATAAAAACAATAAGGTACTTCATTTTGCTAAGTTTATCTTATCTTCATCATCACAAGGAACAATTTTCCACCCCTATCTAATTTCCAGAGTGTCTTGAAATATAACCCAGGTTAGCCTGAATCTCAAAGTCCTTCTGTTTAAGACACCTGCATTTGCCAGAAGTACAACATGAAGTATTCCTTTGGATGGGCAATGAAAGAAAATGAAGATATATATATATATATATGCCTGTAGGCAGCGTTGGTGGTCTACACAATCTTATTGTGAATAATCACCCTGGTTGGGGCCCTACTGTCCTTATCTCATTGCCAGGGCATCTCTGCTGGAGGACCCGTCATATAGTAAAACCCCTTAGGTGGAATTTGGTTGTAGGTAAATTCCCCTCTTCTTACACTGTTCTCCTGCAGAGGGAACTGGCTTCACAAACTTGATTTTAATGATCAAATCATAATGAAATTTAAAAATAGCCTCTGCACTGGCATGATGGCTCAGTGGGTCAAAGCAGCTATGGCTAAATCTGAAAACACAAAATCATCAGGAGGCACACAGTGAAAGGAGAGAACTCCAGAAAACTGATCCCTGACTTACACACACACACACACGAATACACACACATAGACACGGACACATGGACATACATATATACACACACACAAATAAATGTAATTTAAATAAACAATTTAAAAACATTTTTTTCTGAAGCCTAACTTGAATATAAAAGTTCTTATTGACATAACTGCATCTTAGCCACAATGTAAGAATGAGATCAATCTTATTTTTATTATGGTAACTCAGCCTTTCTGAAAATAGAATTTGATGCCATGGAAAGAGGTCAGTATTCTCGGGTAATAGGTGTCACTGGATCACTTGGCTAAGCTGCTAGCTGAAAAAAAGGCATGAGCACATTGCCTGGTAGTTGTACTGCTCTTAAGTCGAGGGGAAGCAGAAGGCAAGCCAAAGGACAAAAAAATAGAAATAATGATCAGACTTTATATACTTCTCTTTCACAGCATTATTCCTTTTTCTATAAGGAAACAAAAACTCACATACATTAAGACTTTTTACTACATTTCACAAACAAGGGCCTGAGATTAGGGCATTTGTCTCAAAACAGTCAGCAAGTTACTAGTGAAGAAAGACTATGAACCTGCAGGGATAGAGTTAGACCTATGGTCCCTCATTTCTTTTACCTTCCCATAGCTTAAGAGAGGCATAAGCAAGTAGACTTCAGCTCAGCAACTTTCTCAGAGACGCTTATGGAGAGACAGATATCCCTTTCCCAGAAGTTCTTACCATCATGTGTTCACCACAGAAAATAATCCAGAAGGAAAGAAGCATTGCATAGAAGATGCCCTGCCGGATGTCACCAAATAACAGCATCCAGGTCCAGTCAAACCCAATGGAAAACCATTCCACAGGGATATTGATGAATGTCATGGAGATCCCAAGAGCAAAGATGACTCTGAGAAAGTACCCATAAGAACCATGTTACTCTGGAGGGCAAACTTTAAAAGTCTGAAGCAAATTTTGAGAACTGAGATGCTATTTATTCAGATTTTAGCTAATTGATCACTTTCTTAGCATTCATGTAGTTTCCACTCTCGGATACAAAATGTCCTAATTTACATCTCTGGAAAATGAAAGGGTGTAACACTAACCTTTGTATCACAAAATAGAGTCACCTGAGAAATACACACTTTAACCCTGTTCCCTTCTTAAACAGATAAGTTTTACTATAACTAGACCCTCTTACATCTTCATAATATCACTGATCCAATCATTAAGAATGCACACCATTACTGTGATAACCTTGGCAACTGCTAATTGTGTAAGTATATTTGTTTCAATAAAAAATTATATAACTACACATAAATACAATTGGCAACTTGTTTTGTTTTCTTTCACCACAGTATTTACTTGCCCTTTCTTTATTAAAATGTCATTCTGATTTATTTAAACATTTCTATATCCATCATTTGCATATGCTTATAAGCCATAAATAATGTACCAAGAATGCTGTTAAGGCTACAGATACATATATGAGAAAGTCCAATGTTTTAACTCAGGGAACTGCATTTAATGGGAAAGCCAGACAAAAAGGCATTAAAGTAAATTGGTAAGCAACATCATCACAGTTTAGAGGCTAAACACTGCCAAGATTGTCTTTTACAGAGACAGAAACTAAGTACATAAAGAGTTGAGGAAATGAAAGTGAAAAGGGCAGAGAGAAGAGTCTAAATGGATGCAGAGAGGCTTGGAAGAGCAGGGATACTTACATATCTATGTATAGCATATTTTAGGAAATAATAGGACATGAGAAGAATAGCTCATGAAGAAACTTACGTAAAGTTTACCTTAAAAGAGACTAGCAAGCCAATAAAAAGTTTAACTAATAGAACTACAACATTCATTCACTTAACAGATATTAATTTAAAGTTATAGATATTAATTTAAAGTTAAAGAATTATAAAGATAGAAAGAGGACTGATAATGATTTAAATAGGATGAATGGAGACAACAAAACACTGCTATCAAAAACAGCACAACAGGGCTTAAAGGGAAGGAGTAAATGAGGTACTAAAATACCTGGGAAGTACTATTTCAGATAACAAGAACAAGTTTAAAAGCTTTGGGGTGAAAGCCTAGAATCCAAGGCATTTGAGCACTATCACAGGTACTGCAGAGAACAGGAGATTAAGATTCAATGGACTTTATAGGACAAGGCAAAGCTAGCAGAGATTTCAGCAATGGAGTGGAGTGATTTTATTGACCCGTAAAGGGAACACAGAGGCTTTTGGTATATATAATGTAGTAAGTAAAATTGTGCAAGGAAGTGCTTCTTATAACCCAGTTGAGCAATGATTTGGGTGATAAGCTTAGGGTAGTAGCAATGGAGACAATATGACTTCATGATTGGATAGAGTGAATAACAAATAGAGTACTAAGTAACTTCCTTCTCTCCAATCCAGCAACTAAAGAAGAGGAGTTGCCTTTTTAGCAATATGGGGAGGCCTAGGAGAGCTATAGGTGGCAGCAGAAAGAAGTCAAGTATTCTTTGTATTACATTTTTTTTTTTAGTGCAAAAGAAGATGCTAAATAAATAATTCCTATGTTTGTATCTAGAGTTGGGAGAGGTTAAGGCTAAGTATATAAAACAAGAATCATCATACAATGCATAATTTTGATTTACAGAGATCACTTTGGAAAAAGTAGAGCTAATAAAGAAAGCAAGTCCAAAGTCTCTGCCCTGTTTCAACAGTGTAAGAAGCTAGAAAGCTGGGGAAACAGTAATGAAGACTAAGTGATGGCCAACAAAGGAGAACAATACACAAAAAACAATAAGGTTGAATGAATAAAGGAAACAGGATGATTAGCTGTGTAAAATGCTGCTCATGGGACAAAGAAGGTATTTGGGCTGTGGAGGTGATTCAAAAACCTGTAAAATGGCACAGTGGAGATAAATCAATATTGAAATGTAACCAAGAGAGAACTGGAGCAGACATGTGAGCAAGGTTTTTGAGGATTCTTGTAAAAAGAGAAAATGATATGGTTATTTCAGAAAGAAGTACTTTCTCATGGTACAGCATATTTATGTATAATACTAATGGAACTAAGAGAAAAAAAAGTTGTTTGATATGAGAAAGAAATGAACTATATCTACAGGAACATCATCCTATGTATGAGAGGGTTTAAATTGAGTTGAAAGTGAAACAATCCATTGATAGAGAAACATCTAAAATCTGATCCTGGAGAAGAACAGCAAAGATAGCAGTGTGAGGTTTATCATTCTTAAGATTAACGGATAACTTGTTTATGAAATCTGAAGGAGACAAGAGTTCACAATGACTTTCAAATCAATTCACCAGCTGGAGTAGCACACTGGTTGCTTGAACTAGACACACAAAATAAGAGCATGGCAAATTACAGAAAATTAGCATTTTCTAAGTGTGATCTGAATCAGTTCTTACTTTTCCAGAAGTACCGGGGGTCGGGACATCATGGTGATCCTCCTCCAATACCACACCATAATGATGAAGATGCTGGGTGTGAGGAAGGTCTTCATAGCAAACCAGACCTTAGTGAAGCCTCCATTTTGGTGGATTCCCTAGACCAAAACCAAGTATAATTTTGGAGATGAATATACATTACTGTTATTTTTTACATATAAATACAGATGAGCAAACAGTTTACCTACACAACAGTGTCCATAGTCACAGAAGGTACTGCCCTCATATACCCTCTGTCGCTTCCTCAGATATCATAGAAATATAATGAAAATCATAAAAATGGGCCATGCTATGTCAAGGGATTGATTAAGAACATAATCAAAGATTTTTCTGTAGGGTCTTCATTCAACATTGGAGATACCACATAGGTCCAATAAGCAGTATTGGAAAGCAGAATTGCATTATGTTCATAACATGCCATTAAAAGAAAAAAGAAAAGCAAAAAGCACAAGTCATTACAGAAATATGTTATACATCTCTATCTTTACCTGTGCTTTTAATTTAATTTCTAATTTTCTTGCGTTTGTGTGAATGAGGTTTGATTTAAAAATGTGGCCTCCTTATGCTATGTTCTATACCCTTCATTAAACAACATGGAAAGAACCTAAATCATCACTGTTCTCACTAACATTTGTGACTTTTATGGTAAAAATGTTAATTTTCTTATCCTGTTTATATGCAATCATGATCACACTATGACCTTAGAAATAACTACAATAATTTTATGTGATCTTAAGACCAATTAAGGTATCATAGAACCCACCACATCAATGGAGAGAGGCTAAGGCGCCGAATTCCAGCTTTAGGTTGTGTCAGGAGCATTTGTCACAAGCTACTGCAGACCATAACATAATGACAGCTTACAGTAATTGATAATCCAGATGTCAACCCTTCAAAGAAATTAATCTCAGATGGAGAAAACCTTCCTGGCAAGGTCAGCAGGACCACTGACTCTGAAAACTGCTACTTTCATCTGTAATTTCACTTGTGCAATAACAGCTATTATATCTCCCCATTACCATGCATTTTCATGTAATGTGGACTTATAACCTCATGATTGCATTTCAGTCTTATAGATACACATATTTGTGGCTGGTCAGGAAGATGACTTCTCTCTACACTATGTCCTCCACATTACAGTGAGAAACATATTAGCCTTAGTGACAGAGCAATTTGACCAGACATGTGTTCTTCTGGACAGATCACAAACAGAACTTACACAGATTTTACTTATGAAATTGCAGGTGTCTGGCCTTGTAGGATCTAAGCCCCTCAGAAAATTCATGGTAAACTAGGGTGGTATTACAGGCGTCTGTCTTGTTATATCATAGTCCTTCAAGAGATCAATAGCATTTATGTTGTCCTATGCTTCCTTCACCGGCACCTCCTTGCATTGATTCATAATAGCAGTTAATATTTGTGCAAGTTTTAGATTCATTATACCAACTTTTTGTTTAGGTTCTGAGATTTAGGTGTTTAGAAAAAGGCTATTAATTGGCTAATTATGTCCAGATATAGTAAAATAACGCACCTATTCTTTGCCTTTTCCTTAGTTCTCTCAATGATTTCGTTTTCTCCCTTTGTAACCTGTAGTGGCCCCTTTAAGAGAGGGCCAGAACCTCCTTACAGCAGTAGTTGTGGTTGGCTTCAAACTAGCTGATAAGTTTTGCTATGTATCTTCAAACAGCCCCTGTGTCCCTGAGAATTTTCCTTGTAGTTTTTTTTATTACTAATAATGAATATATAAATGCTTGGTAATGTGCGATGGCAAAAGAAATAAGACAGAAAGAACAATGTAGAAATGCAGAAGAATAAGGATGTAGAATGTACAAATAAGAAAAAGAAATAAGGATATTAGAATTGGGACAGAAAATTAGAGCTAAGAAATTTTAGACAATTAGGACAAGAGAATTAGGATTAAAGAAGAAATAAAGAAAATGACTAAGATACTGTGTAAAAGTTATTATAGAGATATTTCAATCCCCACTCCTGAGGAACATTTCTCTTTTGGAACTCTGGGTAGGGGCTGGGAGCTAGTCTCTTGGACTTTACAACGTTTCCTGTGCCAGGACCCTGGCACGTTGGCATGGTCATCTGCACAACAATGTGGGCATGATCAAGAGGAAGCTGCAGGACCATGCTCACTCTTATACTCTGAACTGTAAACAAAGTAAAACATCTGCTTCTTCTTTTTCTTTTTCCCTTATATTTTTACTTATTCCTTGAGGATTTCATACAATATGTTTTGATAATATTCTTTTTCCTCTGTCAACTCCTCCCAGATCCTCCCCCCTCCTTACTCACCCTACTTTGTATTCTTTTTCTCTTATTTATCAACAAAAACAAAAATCCCACAAAACAAGCAAACCAAAAAGGCAAAATCAAAAACAAGACATGGAGTCTAATCTGTTGTAGCCAACAATTCTTGTGCATGGAACCTGCCCTGGAGTGTGGTTGATAAAGACAGTGTCTGTCATTTCATTGGTGAAAACTGATTTTTCCCTATCCTACAAAATATAAATAATAAACAACTTATTGGCTAGGAGTAGGACTTTGTGCTCACACTCCCTTTTTAGCGCTAGGATTTTTTCTGGCTTTATATTGTGCATTTAGGTGTGCATCTGTTCTGTTGTGTGTGTAAAATGTACACTCTAGTGCCTACAATCTCTCCATTCCCTCCTTCTACAAAGATTCCTAATTGCCGAGAGAAGGAATGTGATAAAGACAACCCATTTGGAGCTGAGCGTCCCAAAATCGCATTCTCTGAATGCTGTTCAGTTGTGGGGTTCTGTGTTAATTGCCATTTACTGCAAGAAGATACTTCCCTAATATATGCACTCATATATTGATATTGATATAACAGTATCTCTTAGGAGTTTTTTTATTGTTATGTTCATTTATCAGAATAACAGCAGTAGGTTTTCCCTAGGGCACATGATGTATTTATTCTCAGGTTTTTGGCATCATTAACACTGTCAGGTATAAGTTCCATTCCATGCAGCATGCCTTAAATCATCAAAAACTGATTATTCATATAATATTTGTGCCAGTATTTTACCAGTGGACATATCTTGCAAGAAAATTATTATCATAGCTTGCTAGTTGAGACTAACAGTTATTTTTTTAGCTTCCGGTAGTATATATAGCAACTTCTAGCTAGCACTATGAATCCTAGCCAGTATGGGTGAAGCTTAAAATAGAAAGTCAGCTAAAATTTTCTATGTTCTCTGTAAGTCAATGTTGAATTATCAATCTAAAAACTTTGACTTTTGGTGATCTTTAAAAAAAGACTACTTAAGATATTAAGTGCAGAGATCCACAATTGCTCAAGGTAAAAAGAATAAGAGGCTGAATGCTTAGCCCTAAAGGAAAATGTACCATACCATTCCTCTCAAGTTTCAGAGATCATTTCAGAATAGGGGTCTGAAAGAACCAGAAGAGATAGATGACCACAAGGAACTATCATCAGTGAACAGCAAGGTTCATATAAACTCATAGCAGTGACCAGAGAACTCATAAAACTTGTACAAGCCCGATAAGACCAAATCACACATGGAGAAGAGAATTGGACACATAACCCTACTACTAGCCACAGAGCAATTGGCAACTCAGCTTCTGGGGAAGGAAGGAGAGTGTTTTATGTAAAAGTACAGCCCTTTGTAAGTCAACCAAGCAAGCTCCAGTGGAAGAATAAACATCTAATGATATTTTGGGCAGCACAAACAGATCTTGAAAGATTTTTATTTTGTTTTAGTTTGGTTTGATTTTTTTCATGGCACAAAGTTCCATAGATCTGGAAAGAGTTGGGGGACCAAATATGATCCAAACATATATGAAACTGAAAACTCTCAAAGACCTCATTAAAATTAAAGCATTAATATTAAAAATCATGCATACAATAAAATAACTTTATGCAAATCATTTTAATTTAGAATTTTAATCAACATGGTTGTGTTGTTATTCTTAGAGAAGCAAACAGATAGGCATATAAATGGCAGAACTAATAGAAGAGTTTCCTTCCCAGGAGCCTTTAAGGTTCTATGTGAGGAAAGACATGGAAGAACTAAGATAAAACTCTTTGTGACACTTTTATGAATACTGTATTGACTGCTGCTTCAAGGTCACAGACTGTTGGTTCAGTTACGCCCACTTACCACCAACCGAATATCCTTTATTTCCCCAATCCCGACATTGATTTTCTTCTTTTCATTCACTGGTAGTCGGATATTTAGAAGGTAATATTTATGAGCCACTGACCCAATTTCCATGAAAGGAAGGACATCACATTCATAATAACGACCTTCATGCTCTAAAGTCTGGAAAGAGATTAGATGGTTTAAGGCAGATTACTATTTACAAAACACTATATGCATTCATTTGCATTGAGTTCATGTGATCAATTTTAAAATGTTAATGTGTGAAGATGCACATTAATGGCACAGATTTACAAGGAATACTGAAATCCCTGTTTTCACTGAACTACTTCACCAAGATAGAAATAGGGAAGAAAGGAAAGGAGGGAAGGAGAGAGAGAGGAGGGTAGGATGGGGAAGAAATCAGCCCCATTTTAGTTAAAAAATAAAATTTAGATAAAAAGCAGAGATTTTTTCTGTCCATTGAAGCCTTTCTCAGACTTAGAAACCACATTAGAGCTTTGAATCAGACCGTTCAACTATTTTAGGTAATTCCTAAGAGACCTCCAAAGATTCCTCTGTGTGTGTGTGTGTGTGTGTGTGTGTGTGTGTGTGTGTGTGTGTTCGGGAAGAAAGTCATTGATGAAGTCTATCACAATCTTGATAATGGCTAATTATTTTCACAGTGAAATATAGAAAGCTAAAATTATCTTTCTCTTCTTGATTTGACAAAAACAGCAGTACATTGGGGTTGGATAAGTGTCTCAACAGTTATGAGAACTTGATGCTCTTGCAGAGGACTCAAATTCTATTCTCAGCATCCACACAGCAGCTTAAAACTGATTATAACTTGAGTTCCAAGGCACCTGGCTTCCATGGTCTGTGTAGTTAGTTGTCTGAAAGAAAACAGTCACCATAGTTATTGACACTATTAGGAGGTGTGGCTTTGTAGCCTTGATTGGGGAAGTGTGTCACTGTGGGCCGAGCTTTGAGGTCTCCTTTGTATGTGGATCAAAATATAGAACTCTCAGCTCCTTCTTTCAGCACCATGTCTGCCTGAATGCTGGCATGTCCTACCATGATAATAATGGACTAACCTCTGAAACTGTAATCCAGCCTCAATTAAATGTTTTCCATTATAAGAGTTGCCATGATCACAGTTTCTCTCCACAGAAATAGAAAACCAAATTCCTGCAAGAATTCATACAGGTGGTGTACTTGCATACATAGAGAAAAAAATACACATCAAATAAAAATGGCTTTAAAGACAAGAAGAAGAAAGAGCAGTTGCACACATTGCCTTGAACAATGGAATTAGTTTGCTAGAGATGCTCATTCAAAATTTTCTACACCCAACCTGAACCTCCTAACTATCCAAGAGGCAAATTGGCAAGAGACAGATGAAAATTTAACTAAACAGAAATTTAACCCAGTACCTAAAAAAGCCTCTTGAACTTCCTAACAACTTAAGAAAGATGATGAGTTAGTGGGGAAATAAATTCTATACATTTCTCAAGGCATCCTGTATATGTGCCTTTTAAAGGTGGATACAGGAGGTAAACACGGTGTGCAGAAGCATGAGCTATAGCAAGCAGGGATTTTTTTTTTCCCTGATAAGTACTTGGAAATCTGTCATTAATATTAGATCTACATGCAGATAACTTGATGTGTCCTGAATAATTGAATAAAGGTGAATTATTTCTCATTCCTAGTTCTGAATTGTTTCATTGGCATTCATAATTTGTCATATTAAAGAAAAATAACTAGTACAGAATTCAGTGAGAAGATGAATAGGAGGCTGTAGTTTAGGATTAAAAGGATTAAGCACCTTTTGTAATGATGGCAGGGCCTCTTTACTGGACAGTCAGTACATTCTAACCCTGAGTACAATGAACAAGTCTCCATACAAAGACAGGAGACACTTGTAGATTAGGAGGAATAAAACTAGCAAACAAACAATCTGTGCACCTCTACTTTCTTCTTCCCTTCCTTTCCTGGTCAGAGATCACTAGTCAGTCGCGTTCTAGTATAGACATGTATCAATACTGAATCATGAAAATTTATCTTCTAATGTATGAGGACTTTTGTCTGACATTACCAGTTGATTATTGGCAGCAAATAAGATTTTAAAAAGTAAAATATTAAAAAATAAAATATTCTGTTTCTTTCTCAAATTATGGATGCATATTGGATGATTTTTCCCATATAAACGGTCTTTTTGCCCCAGAATTGCTTTTTCCTCCTTTATCTAAATAAGTATAGAAATAAAAATATGTAAGAATTGATGAAAGTAAACTACAAGCTGCCTAGCAAGATTAGTGTCAAACTCACTACATGCAGTTAAGGGCTGGAGGGTTTGTTTGCTTCCTTGGTTCCTTTCTTTTTTCTTTCCTCCTTCTTTTCTTCCTTCCTTCCTTTCTTCCTTCCTTCCTTCTTTCCTTTTTTCCTTTCTTATTTATTTATTTGTATGTTATTTGTATTAACTATTTTGCCTTTGTATATGCATGTGTAACATGCTTTGGGTTTGCTTTCTAAAGTTTTACCTCTACCAGTATTAATGGCACTTCAGAAAAAACAATATTCTCATTTTCTCCCTTTTTTTTACTGCCTCCTACCTGCCTTCTCTCCCTCATACCCTCCCTAGCCACTCCTAATTCTGGCATAAGACTACCTAATTAGGGAAAATTACATCAGGTAGCAACTTGACTTGTTTTTTCTTGACTTCACAATCCACTGGAGACTACAGAGCTTTAAAGCAACTTCTCATTTAACATTCAGAATCAAAATTAAATTTTAGCATAATCAAAATACATAGATTTGATGATTCGCTTTCTTCACACCTTTCAAAGTCTGATCTCTTTTGAGAAGGAGATCAACACATCCTAAAGATAATTAAGACCCTGTCACTGAGAAACGGTTACAGGCAGCACCCACACACATTTCTTAATGTGTAAGGAAAAGTGAAAAATGACTTCTTTTTATGAGGATAAAATTTTCTACATCCAAAAGTCCTGTAACTTTCATTTACCATTTAACCAGGCTCTCCTCTGAAAAATACAACTAAGATACATCACATATAGAATTATATATTCTTCAATTTCATAAAAAGAATTTTGAAATGGCAGCTATCTCTTTATTTTCCCAGTTTATAGGTTCCTTTCCTTTTTACCCATTAAATTACCTTCAAGAGCCTACCTAAAACAATTATTCTAGGCTGTTTAGGAGAGAACTTTATATTTAGACAATAAGAAAAGAAAGGGCCTGGGGTAGAACTTTTCAAGTTTTGTTCATTCCAAGAGTATAAGTTGAAAGTGCACTGAAATAAAGTCTTCAGTACTGTCTCCTGATTTGAGTCAGGAATTATTATGGCTTGAATGTGCCTGTCAATTCTAATATTGAAATTTAGTTGTTATCATGATTTGGTCATAACTGTTCTGCTCTCATGAATTAATGCTGTCACTGTGGAGAAGGGTTAATAATCAAGAGAGAAGTTTTGCTATGTGAAGCCCACTTTTGTCCTATCTCCTCTCCCATATGGGTACAATAGTTCTCTTACCATGTTTTAGTATAGTACAAAAGACCTGAACAGATTTCAGGTATCATGGTTGTAAAGTCTCAGTCTCTACAAGTATGAACCAATAAACTTCTATTATTTATAATTTACTGACATATCGGCAGCAGAAATAGCAGGTTTTAAGTGTGGCCTAAGAATCTGTATTTTCTATAAGCTTGCAAATCACACAGATGTGCTTGGTATTCAGACCACATTTGCATAATGAAAACCAAGAAAACAAACTGCAACAGGTGACTGGATGCTGGGTAGAATTTGTCTATGAGAGTTACAGCCCATCTTGTTAACATTGCATTTGATTCACAAACATGTCTTAGGCATAATGTTAAATTATAAAGCCACTGTACATGTTCCTTATTTCTTCTGGTTCTTAAAAAAACAAGGTTACTATACATTATCTATGTCGCAGAAGAAAAATAGACAAATTATAAAGCTAGATTGTGAACTCTGACTTAGTGACAGAACCTGGAATGGGGGGCACATATTTTTTTATTTCAAACCCATTATTTAATGTATGCTGGGCATAGTATTCGGAGGCTTCCACCTGCCATTCTCACTACTAACTTTGTTCATACACTGGCAAAAGCAAAGTTTTAAAAGACCAATGCTAGAGAAAGGATCAAATTTTTCTGATTTTGTACAAGTCCTTTAGGATCAACTAAGATGAGACAACAGATGAGAAAAGACAGGATCAGGAATTCTTTTCAGTGAACAGTACAGCCTCTCCTTCACTTCAAAAAAAAAAAAAAAAGAAAACATTCTGTCCCTGATGGGATATCAAAAGTCACTTAATTGTTGTTACTCCATGCCAGGAAAGAAACACTGTCAACTCAGCAATAAAAGTACCCTACCTTGGGGGATGTAAAAGTACATTTTAGTTTGCGTGGTACTCTTTCATGGGCCATTTCAGTCCATTCAGAAAACATATCATCACGGTAACCCAGGGAAACATCCATGGAAACTTCTGCATTTTCTCCTGTAAGAGAAAAAAATGGATAATTTATAAGTAATTTTGTGAAAAATACTTTTTAAACATTCCAAAATTTTCACAGGCTCTTCCATGGAATCAAAACAAACAAGCAAACAAACAACAACAAGAACCAAAAAAATACCCAAAACAACAAGAACAAAAACCCAAAAGAGATATTATTATCAAACCTAAACCTAAAGATTGAGGTCACAGTACTAAAATCTAGTATGGATTCTGGATCTTCTCCCATAGTCATTCTGTGAGTCAAGAACTTCCATTTAAGCTCTACCAGTAATAAAAACTTCATTCTCTCTGAGGCAGCACAGTTGCTCAGAATCTGAATCATAATTAGAACTTATTTTCCTGTAACTTGCACTGCTGGTGTAAAATATGCCTGTAAGAGCCACATGGGAGTTGTACCAAATAGTTCCACAAAAAGTGCCTTAGATACTTGATAATTATCATAGTTACTTTGCTTGTTTTTATTTTTGTTTCTTTTGTTTTGTTTTTTCTCCATACTCTTCTTTTTATTGGAAAACTATTTTCTTTGGAAAAATAGGGCAGGTCTTACACATGGACAAAGTAAACTCAGCCTACTAAAGAGTCCCACTTTCCTCCTCCATTCTTCAAAGGCTTTGAAGATTCCTAGGTGACAAGAAATATGCACTCCCAGAACCTACACACCCAATGTCCTACTTCTGTCTTGTGTTACTCTGGAAATACTCTTCTTGGACAACTCTGATCTTATTCTCAGTGTTTATGTGTTTTTCTCCAAAAACAGGCATCCAAGAGGAATGAAACAACCATTTGTGTGGTCAATAATGATCAAAAGGCTGTTGTTTACAGAAAGACATACACAGCACTAGATCTCAGAGTCTGGGGTGCCTTCGCACAAGCAACAAAGGCTGTTTCTCTCTATATGAGATGAGTAGGAGATGAAAAGGGTTGAAAGGGCTTCCTAATCAATCATATTCTTACACATAATTTAAAGCAGTCCAAGAATCATACATTCAAAACTGGTATTCCAGTTCATTATGAAAGTAAATCTGTTGTAATCAGAAAGTAGAATATATCTGGCTGAACAGTTTATTGGTCAAATGTATCACTGTGAAATATATCATGAAATGGTAGGTATGCCTTCAGGGAAACTCCTACCCTGGGCCCCCCACACACACAAAAAAAGAATAGCAATAGGCCTAGGTAGAGAACGTATTTCAAGCAGAGTAAAGATCAGATAGAATTAACCACTGGCCTGGCCCCAGCTATAACAATTCTTCTAATCTACTGAGAATGTTCAAAGGAAAAGCAATAAAAAAATTACACACTATATTATTATACAACTACCCTATTTTAAGTAACAATAACTTCTGAGGTTTATTTAAATTAACTAATTTAATTTTCTATCAACTCTCATAACTAAACATTGATATGTTCTTTATTAATAAGTAAACTGAGGCTTTCAGATATTAAATAATGGCATAAAGACATATTGTTGATATTAACATGAGAAAGATAATGATCCTAAAGTAGCCTTAAAAGGAAAAATATTGACTTAGAGTAAAACTGAATGGCAGGTTCTAGGTTCCAACCTTAAAACTTCCAGAGAAGGGGGAACAGGGAAGGAAGGAAGGAAGGAACAAAGGAAGGAAGGGAAAAAATAAAAACTCTCCATCATATCATTTATCCATTTCTTTTGTGGTTTTGCTGCAAGAGTAATGATAATAATTAATTTGCTTCATTATAAGTATTCCTGTTGCTATATATATATTTTTTTAAAGATTTATTTATTTATTATATATACAGCATTCCTTCCATGTATGTTTGCATGCCAGAAGAGGGCACCAGATCTCATTATAGACGGTTGTGAGCCACCATGTGCTTGACCTCTGGAAGAGCAGTCAGTGCTCTTAACCTCTGAGCCATCTCTCCAGCCCCTGCTATATATATCTTAAGACATTATGTTGTATATATTAAATGTGCCCAGAAATTTCTAAAGATTATCACTTTGTCTAACTTGTCATCCTCAAATCAGTCACAGAACACAACTTTTATATGAATTGTCCTTTGACCTGCTATTCCTACTACTTTTATTAGATAAAGTAGTAGAATTCAAGAAAATATCCATCAGCAAAATTAATCATGCTTCATGGAGGAGATACTCAACTCTGATCAAAGCTTTCTACTGTGTTCCCAGCACGGGCAAGGTTCAAAATCATCACTGAAACCCTCTAGCCCAAGCATGGGGTCAAAATATGTTGAACCAAAACAATACCTTTTCTATGAAGAACTTGAGAATTGCAGTGTAAGTCAAAGAGCACCAAGTTGGAAGCCTGGGAATCACCAGTGACCATGGTTCTGTCTTTTATTGCATACATATATAGTAAAGAGAGACTAAGGTGGGTGGAGAATGAGGTTGTCTAAGGAGAAAACACTATGTGTTCCTTCAGTAGCCCGTGTGAACTGGTACTGAACCATTTTACTAGACTGTCTTGTATTGTCAGGGTTTCTGTCCTGCCTGGTTCCTGCAATCGCTAAGTCCTAAAGAAATCACACAGAGGCCTACATTATTGTAAACTGATTGGCCCACCAGGCTTCTTATTAACTCTTATAACTTATATTATTAGCCCATTATTCTTGTCTATGCTAACCACATGGCTCGGTACCTTTTTTAGTGAGGCACTCACATCTTGTTTCCTCTGTGGCTGGGTAAAGAACTACGTCCTCTTCCCAGAATTCTCCTGTCCTCCTTGATCCACCTCTACTTCCTGTTTGGTTGTCCTGCCTATACCTCCTGCCTGGCTACTGGTCAATCAGTGTTTATTTAAAATATAATTGACAGGATACAGACCAATGTCCCACAGCAGTCTTGGTTTTTAAAAAGAAAAAAACCAGAAATTAAGTTTTTGGGGTTTTTTTTTTCTTTTAAAATAAGAGTCTGGTTAGAGTTGAACAGCTTTTCCATAAAGAATGCTGCCTGCGTGTCTTTTGAACTCTGTTTTCTTAGGCAAAGCTGGACTTGGAGTGATATGGAAATTTAATGAGGAAATTAAAGACTCACCTCTGACATTCACTATTGTGCTCCTCAACAACTTATGAAATCTCTTCCCAAAATGTGAAACATGGACACATATGAACATGTGTTAAAGAAGCTGCTGTTCTTATGAAAAATTGAGAGAAACAGCCTCAATTTTTTTTTTTAATTTAGCAATCTTGTTACTAAAAACATTCTTCTTCCTGATAATTCAAGTGCTGTTCTATTAACAGAGCATCAGGAAACCTCAGACACCTCATTCTTCATGCTGACCATATCATCTTTTTTCTTTCCATCATGCACACAAGTCAAGTTCAAAATTATCTCGCTGTTTACTATATCTGTAGCCTGCTTTGCCTTAATTTTACCCATTATCTACTTATGCTCTACATAGTTGTGGACAAGGGTGCTATTTTTCTGTGTAGGAAGAACTCAGAAAGACAAAGTTCCCAAAACATTGCAATGACTGTATGTCCTGGCTTATGGCCTCAGCATTTTACAATTTTTTATTTGTATATTTGAAATCCAGAGATACAGGATAAATGGCTGTAACAATAACCCTTTGGCTCCCTACCTGGACTCAATGTTATTGTTCCCAGGATAGATGCTTCTCATGTTATAATAAAACTCATCCCTTAGGATTGTATGGCCTCTAAATAGTCACTTCATGGAAATTGCTTAGAACAGTGCATAAAGCATCAAGGGCAGCAATTTCTGTCATCATTTTATTGAAGGAAGTGAAATCCTCATATCTACCTTTCATCAGTATAATAGCAAGTGAGAAAAATATGGAGCTTCCCTCCAAACCCATTACAAACATGCAACACAAAGCTTTGAAACAGGAGAACACTGTGCAAAAGAAGTCAGTAAAGCTGTGTTGCTTGCTGTTGAACTATTTTCTCTTCTGCCTTTCAATGGAGTAGGAAATCTTGTTCAGCTTTAATGACTACATTGCATATAATAAAACATTGGTCACATGGCTTCTGGGCTACTGCTTGGGCAATACTACCTGATATCTTGTAGACATAATTAAGACTGCATAACCTATTTGAATTCCCTGGGAGACAAGCAATAAGGCCAAGGCTACATATACACTGGGAAAAGCTACCTATAAAATAAAGACTGGTTATATCAGTTTAATGGAATAAGGGCATAAGGTATTAGCATAAATTATGTGTAGATCTTAAATCCATGGTTTCCCATTCCTCTTCTGGATTAGCCCTTTAGTGTGGAACCCCATCATTCCATTCTGCTGTGTAAATTTCATGTTTTTCAAACACATTAGTGTTGGTAAAAATTCATTTCAGAATATAGGGAAAGGAACTAACTATGAAATGTCACTATGATTCATTCAAATTACTACTTCCATCAGGTTAAGGGATGGCACTCTCACATGAAGAAATTTACAAGACTCTGTAAGAAAAATATGATCTATGGGAATCATCACAGACAGAAAGATCTCAGAAAGATCAGTAACCTTCCACACTAGGAAACATGGACTATAATGTCCTCAGTGGGGTTTTATACTAGTCACACTGCCCTGCTCCGCTAAGAAGTGAGATGGCAATGGGTAGAAGTATGGTGTGGGACAATGCTCTGTATTCTGTCAATTATATTCTAAATAAACACTGATTGGCCAGTAGCCAGGCAGGAAGTATCGGTGGGACCACCATACAGGAAGTAGAGGTGGGTCAATGAGAACAGGAGAATTCTGGAAAGAGGACGCAGTTCTTTACCCAGCTGCAGAGGAAGCAAGATGTGACGGCCTCACTGAAAAAGGTACCTAGCCATGTGGCTAGCATAGACAAGAATAATGAGCTAATATAAGTTATAAGAGTTAATAAGAAGCCTGAGCTAATGGGCCAGTTTACAACTAATGTAGATCTCTGTGTGATTTCTTTGGGACTTAACAATTGCGGGAACTTGGCAGGACAGAAACTCAAGACAACAAAGGTGGATGACAAAGAGCTATACAGAAGCTAAATACACTCCAATAACCAAACACAGATAACTGACAAAGGCTTGGTTTCTGTGTATGAATGATGTGAGCAATAGTTGCTTCTCACTTATGCTTCACTGTTCAGAACTAGTCCTAGACAAGCAGATGGTACAAAGACACAAGCTGGATGTGCAATGGCGCTAGTGCCCCTCCTACCTTCAATCTTCTGGTTGGAAAACCTTGATTAAACCTAACTTACCATCTCTTTCATCTAACATAGCAGCCATCACTTAACTCCCTATACATCACTCCACGCCTAGGAAATATAGAAGCATAGGGCATTGCCCTCACAAGTCTGGCATACATGGCATATGTATAGCATACACAAGTTTCCTTTCCATCCAGTCACAGAAGAGTTAGGCCATACTACTGACCAATGAAGTGAAAAGAAAGGGAGACATTAAGAAATAATTATTATATGGTGTCAAAAACTTTTTTAGTTTTCAAAAAAAAAAAGCCTTGATTTACTTGGGCCTTTGCCCTGGAAAGAAAGGTACAAAAAGTTTTCACAACCCTCATGTGCATTCTCACATTTCCAGTTACACGTAGTTGTTTGGTAACCTCAGATGGAAGTAACTCAGACCAGCCAGCTTTCAGTCTCCAACAGACATATAATCTGGGGTTATTTGTGCCAGCACTCTTTCTCTAATCAAAAGCTCCCCGACCTGACTGGTATTTTCCTGATGCTTTTAATTAAGAAAATAACAAAACCAACCCTGTCTTATATCTATGGAATGTCTGGCAAAACTGGACTTGGCTAATTATAAATTTGGCCCTGCCTGTGTTATTAAGATATCCTCCAGGGTTGGGTGTGAACCGTTATACAAATGAATGAGCATGACTATTTAACAAACCAGGCAACAGTCAATTCCCTATATCTCTCTATCATCTTTCTCCATCCTGTCAAACATTAGTATTGTGGAGAAGTATTTCCATTTCTATATTCTGATGCATTATCTCTTGTCTGTAATTAAAAAGTCTATAAATGCAATATGACAAGGACAAAGAAATAAAACATTTCTTATGTCTAGTACTTTATAGAGATACTCCTTTTCAGGAAAAAAAATCTATCTTTTCTTATTGCAGTCAAGGCAGCAACTCAATGAAGACTGAACAATTGGAAACACTATTAGCTGTTTGTAGAGTGATGAATCTGAAGTGCCACAGATCATGGAGAAACCAAACAATTCACATCGTCAATTCTTTCTCATTCTTTCAGACTTACTCCATTTCTCAACTTCTCACACAACTACTACCTATGGCCTAATTGAGATTTTTCACACAGCAGTCAGAGAGGTGGCTTCTAAAATACTGTCAGTGGCCCATATCTTTAAATCCAGCACTTGAGAAGCTGAGGTAGGCAGATATCTGAAGTTTGAGGCTAGTCTACTCAACAAGTTCTAGCTAGCAAGGACTATATGAGAGACTTTAAAACAAAACTAAACATACTTTCAATCCTTTATACCATCTTCAGTCTAAAATGAAAACTCTACAAATGGCATACTAAGATATTATCTGGTTCCTCTATTGTCTCTTCTCTTAGTTTACCCAGGCTGTCCCTTCTTCTACAATACTGGCAGATGAAAAGATGTCAGCTCTAAAGACAATCTGGGATCTCAGCACACCTTGCCACCTGAGAACAGTGCAAGACTGGGAACATGTCTAAACTCCTCCAGTTATGAAATGGGAGTTATAGTAAAACATCTCATAAGGTCATAAGAAATAAAGAAGGCAATGTATGCCAATTACTTGACAGAGCCTCAGAATATGCACACCGCTATTTCAATGCTGTCATTTGGGCACACTACACTCACCTCACTAGCACACCAAATTTCTAAAAGGAAACTTCTTATACACAGTGAACTACAAATGACTGGAGATAGGGTTTATTTAGCACCTTTGCTCATATCAAACTGATGCCTTCTTAACTTCAAAAATTGCATCTTAGTCATTTCTGTTTTCTTAGTTCTTCACACTTTACCTGGTATAAAAGTTCCTTCTGTTTGTGTGTTGCTTTCATTGGTTAATGAATAAAAAAACTACCTTGGGGGAGCTGGAAAGATGGCTCAAAGGTTAAGATCACTGACTACTTTTCCAGAGATCCTGAGTTCAATTCCCAGCAACCACATAGTGGTTCACAGCCATCTATAATGAGATCTGGTGCCCTCTTCTGGCATGCAAGCATATATGGAAGGAATATTGTATATATAATAAATAAATAAATCTTTAAAAAAAATCTTTCTAAAAAAACTGCCTTGGCCTAGTTGATAGGTCAGAACTTAGGTAGGCGGAGAAAACAGAACTGAATGTTGGGAGGAAGAAGGGAAGAGTCAGAGAGGCCATAGATCCTCTGCCAGAGATGGATGCCTGTTAGAGTCTCTGGTAAGCTACTGCCACATGGCAATACACAGATTAACAGAGATGGGTTAAACTAATATGTAAGAGTTAGCCAATAAGAATTTAGAGCTAATGGCTAAGTAGTGTTTTTTTTTTTTTAAAAATATTTTTATGGTTTATTTAATGTGCATTGGTGTGAAGGTGTCAGATCCCCCCTGCAACTGGATCTTCAGACAGTTGTGAGCTGCCATGTGGGTGCTGGGAAATGAACCCAGATCCTTTGGAAGAGCAGTCGGTGCTCTTAACCACTGAGCCATCTCTCCAGCCCCCCTAAGTAGTGTTTTAATTAATACAGTTTCCGTGTGGTTATTTCGGGTGTAAGCTAGCCGGGTGGACTGGACAAACAAGGGGCCCTCTCCTTACTACAAACCAATGAGAGAAACACATTTTTAAAGCATATAGAAAAATATCCTACGTAACCTACCAATACTTTCTTATCCCCAATCCTACCTCTATATACATTCATGCATATATTCATATGCAACACACATTTGCATACTTCACAAAAGTATGTTTGTCTAATTTGACCCGTAATTAATTCCTGTGATGTTTTGAATTAAAATGACTCCGCAGGCTTAAATGTTTGAATAATTGGTCACAGTTAGTGGAGTTGTTTTAGTAGATTTAGAAGGAATAGATTTGCTAGAGGAAGTATGTCACATAGGCTTTGAGGTTCAAAGCCACATGCTATTCACAGTTTTCTCACTCAAGGCTATGCTTATGGTTCAGGATGAGAGCTCTCAGCTCCTGTTCTTGCTGCCATCACTTTTGGTTACTGCTATGGGTCTCTGCCATGACCAACTCGGATCCTCATGGAACCATAAGCCAAAAACCTCTTTCTTCTATAAGTTGCCTTTGTCAATTATTTTAACCACAGCTAAAAAATAAGTAATGAATACAGTTCCCAGTTACACACTAAAAAAAAAAAAATGTACGTGTTCTCTAGATCAGGAAAAAGAGTGGCTTGTTAGGAAAGTGATTAATTCTCTTTTCTGGATAATAATATGGGGATAATGTATTAATGTTCTGCTAGAAAGTGCCAGCGGGGTTAAAGGGAAAAAAAGAAAATGTAGTTCCAGAAGCTATAAACCAACAACTTATTTGATCTAGTGCCTAGCTAAGGTTTTGTGCTTAAATAAAACAATAAAATGGGTCTGCAGGACACAGAAATTATGTAATAGATAAAACTTCTTCTAAGAGATTCCAGAGAAGAAAAATTGTGCAGCATTCTTCCGGGTACAGCAAGACTTGACAATCTATTCAACCTGGCTTGTTGAAACTAGAGGGAAATCAGATGATAAGACAAAAACATAACAATTTGCACTGCCACTGAGGGGGCAATAATATTCCTCTAAAAGTTAAATGAATTTCTTTTTCCTCTACCAAATATTTCCAAGCATCAACTGGTTCTATAAATACTACTAAGGATAAAAATGGATAAGACAAAAATCATTGCCCTCAAATTATTCACAGTAAATTGGGAAAATCGAACACTGAAACAAACCTATGTATACAAGTATCTCAAAGTGTTTAAAGGCATTTGGGTTAAGCAATGAAGCACAGAAAGTGTGACTTTCAGAATCAACTCATCCACAGTGATATCTACCTACTAATCACAGGACAATAGTTCAAGAAGCAATGGAGTAGAAACAACCATGGATAAAGGAAGATGTACATCCAAAAATCCATATAAGCATAAAGAAGCATTAAATGGTCAGAGAAACTAATTCAATGTGATGGGGATAGAAGAGTTGCTAGGAGGAATAAAGGACTGAGCAGCTGGAAGATTCTGATAACTAAGAGTCCAAGTTACACTGAATACCATGGTATTCTCCCTAGAAAGATATTGAAGCAGGCCAGACTGTGATGGAGCACGCCTTTAATCCCAGCACATGGGAGGCCAAGGCAGGCCATCAAAGTTCTGTGAGCTTAGTCTATAGAGCAAGTTCAAGGAAAACCAAGGCTACACAGAGAAACCCTGTCTCAAAAAGCCAAAACAAATCAATAATTTTAAAAATTGAAGCATTCCTAGCAGCAACATAAAAGACAGACCTGGATTTAGGCACAAAGGATGTTGGTTAGAGAGCTATACAAGAAAAAAAAATCACAGTCCATTATATTTCATAGCTCTGTTTATTTAATTAAAAAATATAGTAAAAGAATAATTTGCAAGGAATTTGAACTCAATGATCATCTTTTTTTCCCCCATATAACAAAGCTAGAGAAAACAGAACTATTCAAGCCAGCAAGTATTAAAACAAGGAAAACAAATATGGTCAGACTTATTCCTATATGACCATAATCATTATTCAAGCCAAGAGAAAACAAACCTGGTAACTGAGGGATGGAAAGACACAGTGGCTACCTGTTTTCTCCCCAGGACAACACATACAGTGTACAGAGCACTCAAAATAGCTGATTTGGTGGTTGTAAAACTCTCTCTCTCTCTTCTCTCTCTGCAATTAGAGAAGAGAGCTTTATTCACACTGAATCTAAAAATAGACAATGGCAGTGTTCACAGACTGACAGCTGCATTCTCATACTGTAACCAAGGAAGTAAAGAGATGGCTAATTTAACTCAACAACTTCCAAAACAAACAGTGCAAAAGGAGCCCAGGACAAAGAAAAAAACATGAAGGTCAGATGTTTAAAGGCTGCAAAAACAGCAGGGTAGCTGCATAGCAATTCATTAAGCTGTCCCAAATTCCGATGTGACCAGTGAAGTATTTTATCAGATCTGTCCACAGAACTTCAGGACAAAGCTCTAGCAGATGCAGTTGCTATAGGGATCAAGGGAAGACCAGTCATGAGGATTGAGGATTTTCCATCTGACTTTTTCTTATATCACCTGAACAGTCAAAGCTAAAGATCTACTTGAGGTTTTCTCCATAGGTGCAGGTCACCCCCACCCCACTATATCTAAATTACACATTATATTTTAACTACCCCAAGGCATTTAAAAACAAGAAACCAAATCAATAAAACAAAAAACAAACAAACAAAAAAACGGGTCATTGTAAGGGAGAGAAACCAGGTGTCTAGAAAGATGGAAACAGTTCATTCCCTCCCATCAGTCATAAAAATGTGTTCAGTTTTCTTCCTCAGGCACGCTGCCCAGGGAGGGGATTATGGCTCAGCTTCAAAAGAAACAAGGGGATGACTGTGGGCGGGGAGCAGCCTCTCCACAGCTCTCCCACAGATCTGTTCTGGCTCTCAGGGCCCCTGCTAGCCAGCTAAATGTCAGTTCACTGCACCCCAGCATTCTCTCACCACACTGCCTCCATCGCCCCGGTGACTAAGCTGTTTCAACAGCTGTGTTATTACTGGAGCCAAGCCAGTGTTACTCACACAGAGTATTTGCTTTGTCCTGTGAATGTGGAAAATTATTGCACTAAAGATTCAGAGTTCTCTTTGCAGATAAGGCCATCCTTTCTTGATCATTCAGCCACATATTCCCTAAACTGAGCTCTGGGGGCAATAGGACAATATTCTGCTGCTAACTGGGTTTCCTGGAGATGGACAGATTCATAACATTGCAAAGAAAGTGGAAGAGACATGTGCCCATTTGAATTAGAGAAAAGAAAAAAAATATGAATATGATCATTGGTGGAGCACCAAAGATGTCAGTTACTGTTCCTTAAATAAAAACCACCAAGGATGATAAGCAGGCCTGCCTTTCTGTTCTGCTCTCCAGGGATGCTTTTTCGTTGACTTTCTTGCCTTGCTGGTGATGTCAACACTTCTTTATCTATGTGTGTGATTGAGCAGATTCTTCCTGAGCCCTCCTTCTATAGCCCTATGCTTCTCTCCCTTCCCATTGTTCACAATCATTTGTGTTCATATCACTTCTGAAGCAAGTGGAGTCTGGTGGGTGCCTTGTTCATCTTAATCACTTCACATACCCAGCTTCTTGTGCACTCCTGAGCAGGGAAAGTAAATGCTATTTGTTTAATACTCTTTGTTTATAAATCAACTTCAACTCCCTTATGCAAAGGATGATAGGAAAAAGAGAAGGCATTTCCTATAAATGAAAACAATGTCTATTTCTAGAATATGCTGATTATTCATTCATCGGCATATTAGCCACCACTCCTTTCTAAGTTCTTATAAATCACAGTAAGGCACAATTTCTGATATTAAACTGATGTCAGAAATGTGTTTTCTTATAAAAGTAGTATAGTATTTGAAAAAGAAAGGAAAGAGTAATTATTAAAGCAAAGTATTTTAGTTTTTATTACATGTAAAATATGTAACATTTTTCATCCATACAGAAACCAGAAGGAATAACCCATTCATAATCTCAAAGTGAAGAAAATAAATCCTGTTATGGTGAAAAGGATACACACTATATACCCAATTTTGCCAGACTCCAAAGAGCAAGCTGTTTCTCACTATGTCACTGAGTTGCACATCAGGGAAATTAGGAAATTTATTCCTTACACTAGGAAGGCCTCTATTCACTGTTCAACTTTTTAAGTCATTTTACATATGGTATTCTCTCAATAAATTATGATGTTGGCTCATATTATTACTAAAGTACTTTATTGTTCTAATAGTTCATGAAGGAAGAAATCTAAAACACTATCAACTCTTTAACTTCCTTCTTTATTTAAGAAACTGGGGTAAAAACAAATAACTATAAAGCCATTCCTATCTTCAGGGCATTTACAATTGCAATTGAGTGATAAGTGATAAAAACCGGAATCTGATTAATATTGAGTGGCAAGTAGCAAATAAAAAACACCAGAGCCTCAGATTCATGGCCATACATGAAAACAAAACACCACTGTCATAATCATAAAAGGAAAGAATAGATTTCATACACATTCCTCATGCTGTATCTTGCAGCTGACCACAAAGCACAGAGGAAACAAAGTTCATGCAAAAAAGCTACTGACTGAAGTGATCTCCTCTACTCCACAGGAAATCTTTGTTTATTATCTGCTCCACAGACAAGACTTGGAAAAGAAACTCACCTTTTCTTCATCCCCTTGAATTGGGGATTCAGATGAGAGCAGGCAGCCAGGAGGAAAATGATATGGCTGGAGGTTCCTGACCCTCAGACTCCTACCAACAGAGGTGCCTGAGAGGCAGCATTTAATTGTGTAAAAACCAGCCTATCTCTCCTCTTATCTTTATCCTCTGTGATGAAAAACCACAATTACTGGCATCCTCTGGAATCCAAGTCACTCGGCCAGTAGTAACAGTGATGGCTGTGCCTGTAGTTTAAAGCAAAGGGAGTGGGGTTTCACTAGCCTCTGAAGCGAGGGCAGTGTGAAGCTAGCCTAGCTCAGCTTGGTAACTTCTCCTATTAGAAAGTTCACAAGTAGCCTCCTGTCAAAAGTACCACCAAGTGAGAGATCTAGACAAAAAAGAAATGCAGTCTCTAGCTACTGTCTAATTAAAGGACAAGCAGGTCTCTAATTTTGAATCTACATTTCAGTTCCACATTACATATATAATTTTCAATTTTTTCCAGTAGGATTAAACTCACAATTTCTTAGTCAAAAAGATCATATTAGTAACACACTGAAAAGCCCTGACATCTTTCAGTAGTTTATCTTTTATCTCCAATACAGACATATTTCTATAGCCTTATAGATGGGTCACTGTTGTTTGGAGTGAGCTATTTTTTTTTTTTTTTTTTTTTTTTTTGCTGTGGGTGTCAGGTCCCCTGAAACCTGAGTCACAGACAACTGTGAGCTGCCATGTGGGTTCTGAGAATTGAACCCAGGTCCTCTAGAAGAGCAGCCAGTACTCTTAAACACTGAGTCATGTCTCCTGTCCCTAAAGAACTTTTTTGGTTTTGCTTGCTCCTTTGTTTGTTTTTTAGGGGGTGGTTTTTTGAGACAAGGTTTCTCTGTTCATTAGTCCTGGCTGTCCTGAAACTGGCTCTATAGACAAAGCTGGTTTTGAAATCACAGAGATATGCCTGTCTATTCCAGAGCATTTCCCTCTTTCTATCTAATCAAAAAGGAAAGTTTTTACTTTGACATAGTAAAATTACATATAACAAAACAGTTATCAGGAGAGAATTGTAGTTACAATATCTAGTCTATTTGTACTTGGAAAAATTAAAGAAAATATCATTTATTCTACCTTTGCAAGCCTAAAGTTTCGTATCTAATTTATCTTTTATCATAACTAAAGAAAACTATAATTACAACAATCTAGTCTTCAACTCCATCAAAGATCCCAGAAAGATATTACCTGAATAAACAAGAAGCACATTGTAAGCAACTTCCAAAACTCTAGAAATGACACAGACAGTCACCCAAAGTTCTTCTGTAATGCTGGGACATTCATCTTCAGCTAACAGGCCTAGAGTATTTAAAGGACTGTCCTACTTATATTGGCAAAGTTCATCAGTCACTTTTCTCTGTGTCCTGCAGAATTTCTGCCAGTTTCTTCTGTGAATCATGAAATTGAAGGACCATCCTACCTTGTTTTGGCAAAGTTTAGAGATCATTTTTCTGTGGGTCCTACATGTCAAGCAGTCTAGGCAAGAGCAGTTTTTTGCCCAAATGGCTAGTTTTGACACATTGAAAACAAACTCCAAAATAAGTTTCTTCAATGACCATCATCTTCTTTAAAGTAATTGGTGCTGCCAGGAGCAGACATGTCTCACTGTCAAGAAAAGTCTAAGTTCTTAAAACATTTTAAATGCCATATTCCATAGGTCTTTGAGGTGTTTGAAGATAACCTATGTAATTGAAATATATCTTTGTATACTTAAAAAAACTAATATGGCTACAAGTTTGACTATTATAGAAGACCATTAATTTGGATTTTTAAATTATATATTATATTTTTAAATGAGCTGCATAAACATAACACCTTAAACAAGTGTAGAAATATACATACAGTATAACAAAATTGATCTTAAATTTGCATTAACAAACTAAAATTCATACAAGAGTAAAATATTTTGAGATTAACAGCTGTTTTTTAAATAAAAGTTGATTCATTTTCCTCTTATAATTTCTACATAATATCTCCCTTTCTTCTTTTAGAAAGAGAATGACTATGATCAATAACAATTTATAATCAACCCCATTTAAATAAAAACAAGCATTTAAAAACAATATTTTGAGAATTTCAGTGTAGTTCTCTAGACTACTTCCTGTTGATTGGTGGATGCTGTTAATCATATGGGGACCCCGAGGAAATTTGAGTTAATGGCCAAGTCCTTGAAAGACCAATGACAACATTTGTTGATAGATATCACCTGTCAAGGTTCAGGAGGTCTCCCTTTATCAAACCTGATCCGTCTTAACCTGGAAATGAATTCATAGCCTCTGGTTTTCTGTGGAAACAAAAGCAAAACTACCTCTCCAAAGCAATGAATCTTTTAAGTTCCATTTTACAAATTTATTTTTTTTGATTTCTGTTTTAAAAATATTTATATTAATATATTTTATCAGTCTTTCAAACCCATGTCTCCCAGAAGCCTTTGTTGACTGTGTGAACAAATCCTTAAACTGCTAAGCAGTGTGGACCTCTGCCTGAGGCTTTGGTGACTCGTTCTACCAACTTCTTGGGCTGTAAAATCTAGCCTAAAGCTCATAAATAAGAACTGCATTAAACCTTTCCTAGAGCTCTAGAATGCTGATACTTGTACTGTGGCAGGCATTTTTACTTAGTTTAACATCCTAGCTCTTCAAGGGCTAGTGTCCTGCAGAAACTCTTAAAGGAGCTGGCTCCTTTTTTAAAGTTTTCCCAGGTCCTTTGGAAATTCAAGATCCTCACTTTGAGGGCTGGAGAGATGGCTCAGTGGTTAAGAGCACTGACTGCTCTTTCAGAGGTCCTGAGTTCAATTCCCAACAACCACATGGTGCCTCACAGCCATCTATAATGAGACCTGGCTCCCCTTTCTGGCTTGCGGGCACACATGGAAGAAATGCTGTACACATAATAAATAAATAAATATTTAAAAAAAAGATCCTTACTTTGCTATGCTATTTGTAATTGGAGGTTTCTCTCCAGCCTGTCAACTCTGAAATAATCACTCAGAGACTTAATATTACTTATAAATGTTTGGCCAGATGACTCAGGCTTATTATTACCTAACTATTACAATTAAATTAACCCATATTTTTAAATCTATGCTTTGCCATGTGGTTCGTGGTTGTTACCTCATTTTGTACATGTCTTGGTTACTTGGTGCCTGGCTGGCAACTGCTAGACTCCATTCTTCTTTTCCTGTATCTCTGCTTGAATTTCCCACCTAACTCTAGCCTGCCTTTCCATAGGCCAACACAGCTTTATTTATCAACCAATGAGAACAATACTTATTCACAGTGTGCAGAAAGATCACCCCACAACAGGGTCTAAGCTGTTCTTTAATTCTTTTACAAGTTGGAAGCTTAACTTGTGAGGTCCCAAGTTACCACTCCCTTTCTTCCATTTCTTAATTTGTTTATCTCCTTGAACACAGGATTTATCTCCATTCTACTTCTTGGTGCCTCTTTTTTCCTCAAACTGTATAGTTTGCATTTCTGCTTTCTTAGCTTGCTCTTTTTCATTATAGATCTTCATTGGAGGGATCACTAATAACTATACAACAGAGTCTATACTAGGTCGTTTTGAGATTTCTTCTGCCCACAGAATTGACCTAAATCTCTTCACTTTAACCTCCTTAGACAAAGACAGACTCATTAGACAAAGAGTAAAAAATAACCACATTCCTCACCAAAATATCACAACATGTTAATATTCTTCTCTTTTGAAACCTCTTGAGCCAGGCCCCCATAGCTCAAATCATCCTCAGCACACTGTCTTCCATGTTCCTACTAGTATGGCCCATTAAACCCCATTTAAGGCCAACTCCCAAAGTCCACATTCCTCTAAACAAAAGCATGTTCAGTCCTATCATAGCAATACCCCAGTCCATGATAACAACTTTTATCTTAGTTAGGATTTTATTGCTGTGAAGAGACACCATGAACAAAGCAACTCTTATAAAGGAAAACATGCCATCTGGGCTGGTTTAGTTTCAGAAGTTTAGTCCATTATTGTCATGGCAAGAAGAATGGCAGCATAAATTCAGTGCTGGGGGGAAAGCTGAGAGTTATACATCTTGATTCATAGGCAGTAGACTGAAATACACATCCTTCAACAAGGCCACGTATACTCCAACAAGAACACATCTCCTAGTAATATCATTTCCTACAGACCAAACATTCAAATACATGAGTCTATGGGGGCCACACCTATTCAAACCACAACACCCTTCATCACAGAAACTTTTCATTGCAACAGATTAAGAATATTACAGAAAACTACAACTGATCAAAATGTAGATTGCAAAAGATCATATGGTTCCCAGTCCTGAGTGATACATCTACAACCTAATTGCAGAAGAAGGGATAGAAAGAATGAAAGACTCAGAGGAATAGGATTTTTCTGTGAAATTGTATCTCCTAGTAATTAAAGAGGCTATACCCATGAAGTATCACCAACATGACTGCCTAAATGAAATCTGAACAATGAAGGCACCAATGAACACAGTAAAATAGAAAAGGAGAACGTCATGGGGTCTCAATGCTAGATAAAGAACTATAGGTAACTGGGGAATGCTGAGACTGGGAGAAATGATCTTCTCCAGGGATAATCCCTTCAATTGGTTATCCAATACAAAGTGATCAGCCCTGAGATCTTACACATGAAGGTAATGCTATACAGGCTGAGGCAATTGTATTCATGTGTTTACTTGACAACCTTTTATAAATTGAATGGAATAAAATTTAGGAATGGATTGTCAACTTCCAAACTTTCACATAAACTTACCAGAAGCTGTGATTTATTTTATTAAATAACTTTAATGCTGAAAATGAAATCAATTATTGGCCAGGCATTTTACACAACACAAAAGTCAGAGTATCAAATGATCTAGTTTTTCTCTCATCCTAATAAACAATATAAGCCTTAAAAGCCTAAGCATTGCACCAAACAATAATTGCTATGGCAACAAGTTGTTATTCCTAGCAAAGCATCACCTTTCAGTCAGTTGTAAACATCTCAGCCATTAATTTAACCATGCAAGCAATATTTAAGTAGTTATTACCAGAATTAGTGCCATGGGTTATTAAAATGTTTCTTTGAATAACAAAAGTACTGTCTTCGAGTAGAAAAGTGCCAAGCACCTCCATCGGTTGCTTGGTATCCTTTATTTGTAGGAAAATGATCTGATCCAAGAGACATTTTCATTCATAGCTTCCTACACACATAGTTACAGTCAAAAAAATATAAACATGATCACAAACAGGGAGTTGATCTACCAAGAAAACATATAAAAAAATAATTCAGTTGTGCTACGTTGTCAAAGTAGACATTGCTTAGCCAACAATGGAGTTCATTTATGAAAGAAATGAGAAAACATCTGGAAAGGCACTAAGGCCATGTAACAACTGGAATTTCTTGAAGACTGACTAGGTTTTCAATAAGAAGACTTTGCTTTATGTGAAAAAACGAGAATGGTAAAACAAGAGGAGATGGGACTTAAGTTATGGTTCATTTAAGACCATGTGTCCAGTATGCATGAGGCCCAGGGTTCTATTGCTAACACTTAAGAATAAAAAATAAAAGAACATCAGCATGAGCAAGAATGTTAATGGAAGGTATATCTGGATGTGTTCAGAGTATGAAATTGTTTGAGAATGTGGAAATATATACATGTCAGCTCTAAGAAATAAGGCTGGACTGGGTGGTGGTGCATGCCTTTAATCCCAGCACTCAGAAGGCATAGGCAGGTAGACCTCTGTGAGTTCTAGGCCAGCCTGGTTTACAGAGATAATTTCAGAACATCCAAGGTTACACAAAGAAATGCTGTCTCAAAACAAAAAACAAAAACAAAAACAAAAAAGGGGAAGGGAGCTGCAAAAAACCTTTCGAACACAATGGAGAGAATCCTGAGAATTCTGAATTGTAAAGCCTAATTAGTTGGTCATTAAGGATGTTTCACATAGGGACATGACTAAGATTAAAATAAAATTATTTTGTAAGAACTTAATTTCACTAGCCAAGATGTAGGGGAAAAAAAGAAAGAAAATAAGCTGAATTTCAAGAATAAGACTTTAATTTTTATATTTTGAAATAAAATTGCTTATTCTTCAAAATTATTTGGTTAATTAGATATTTTTATTCAAATTTTGCACATAAAAAATGGTTCAGAGATGTTTTATAAGTTATTTAACATTGTAGAACTTTTAATAAATGGTGCCGGAGGGCAGTTCAATGACTCACCAGGCAGAAGTAATTGCTGCATGTGATAGTTTGAATGAGAATTGCCAACATAGGCTCGCATGTTTGAACACTTGGTCCTCAGTTAGTGGAACTGTTTGAAATGAATTATGAGGTGTGGCTTTGTTGCACTAGATGTAACTTTGTTGAAGGAGGTATGTCCCTAGAGATGGGATTCATGCCAAGGTACTGTCTCTCTATCTGCCTGCCAATGACAGATCAGGATGGATATGAGCTCTCAGCTATTGCTCTGGCCCCATTTCTGTCTGCTTCCCATTATGATGATCATGGACTAACTTTCTAAAACCTAAATTAAACATGTTTTTTGAAACAGGGTTTCTCTGTATAGCCTTGGCTGTCCAGGAATTCATTCTGTAAACCAGGCTGGCCTTTGCTTCCCAGTTGCTGGAATTAAAGCCTTATGCTACCATGCCCAATTTAAATGCCTTCTGTTTTTGTTATAAGAGTTGCCTTAGTCATGGTATCTCTTCACAGCAATAGAATTGTAAACTAAGATACTGCATAAGCCGGATAACCTGAGTTCTATCCCCAGAATCCCACAGAGGACGGGAAGAACTATCACTTAATAACTGTTCTCTAACCTCCACACAAGCAACTTTGCATGTGTATACATATAAGTTTTTAAATCAGGAATTTAAATCTATCTCAGGAGAACTCTTAGGCCAATTCTCATAAGCATTCTATATACTAACTTATCTGGGCATAAACATGAACAGAGGAGATAATGAAAAGGATCAAGAGGTCTGACTGTGGGCAATCTCACCAGAACCCAAGTGATCTACATGTAAAATGAAGTAATCCAGATATTTATATCAAGGGATTTGGAAGATTAAATGAATTGATTCCGATGAAGGGCTCAGAAAGTGCACAGAAAGCAGCAAACAGCCAATAACTGAGTTGTCATCATTCACACTCCTAGGAAGAAAATTCCCACAGGTGACGAAAGCAGTTAGGGTACTTACTGATTTGGTTGTTTAACTTGAAAGCAATGTCTAGCTGCATGATAAACAGCATAAACTGGAACCATGGGCTCATCTCCATAGAGGGGAGGGGAATGTGTACAGAAAACACAATGTCATTGGCTTCAATTTCCCTTGGAATTGCTTCCTCAATGTCGCGGATCTTTTCACACTTGTTGGGTCCCCAAGGCACCAGCCATCTTGTCTTATGGTGGTTCTTACGGACATCCACACATTTTATTGACATGTAGGGCACTGCTGTTGTCGGTGCTGGAGCTGAAAAGAGAACATTTCCCTGTTTTAGAAAGGAATTCATGGGCAGTGGTGGCGCACCCCTTTAATCCCAGCACTCAGGAGGCAGAGGCAGGCAGATCTCTGTGAGTTCGAGGCCATCCTGGTCTACAAGAGCTAGTTCCAGGACAGGAACTAGCTACGGAGAAACCCTGTCTCGAAAAATCAAAAAAAAAAAATTAAAAAGGAATTCATTTTATTAACCACTTCTAGCTAATGCTCTTTTCTGTTGTGCCTTCTAGTTAGTTGTACATTGCCATCTACAGCTGGGAAGCAATGGCTCTCTGACATCCTCCAAATCCAAGTGAGGACCCTCCTGTCATCTGCAGGAGGTCACAAAAGTATTTTCACAAGCCCCCCCCCCGTTGTATTTCCAGTTAATTATAGTACACACTTGTAAACAATCTAATTAAATAGCAGCCTCCATTCAAATCTTTGTCACAAAATTCCAATGTGCCCCAAGAGCTGGGGTACCAAGTAAGGACAATTGCAGAGATAAGTCTCTGAATTTAGATGCCAGGTCTTAGACTGGTTGACAAGTTAATTATATCTGTGCTAGCCTCAGGATCCTCATCTAAGAGACAAGTTGGCTATCTTCTAAGGTTTCTCTTAGTTCTATCGTTCCAAACCACTGTCTTTGATGTATAAAAGGAACAATGCTGACCTCAAAACTCCACTTAGCTTGGTACCTGTCTGAAGATGGATTTTCAAAGACTGATATTTCTAAAACAAACTAAAATAATACCCATGTTTATCAAGAGAGAAAATAATATTTGAAATATATATTAAGGAAGCACTGTTTTGTTTCAAAATGATTAATATGACTATAATAGTAAAATTGCAAAATATAATTTGAATTTTAAAACATATGCCTAAAATTCTCCTGGAGAATAGTAACTACTGTTTAAAAAAGCATCAAAACATTATTCTTTATTTAATATTTAATATATTAATATCTGTATTAATGGTCAACGTATTAATATCTTAATGTCTATATTAGTGACAAATGGGTTTTCAGAAAGACTAACCAATAATAAGTAAAAATGCTAGGAACTTTTGCACTTAAGAAGTATTACTGAGCCGGGAGGTGGTGGCGCACACCTTTAATCCCAGCACTTGGGAGGCAGAGGCAAGTGGATCTCTGTGAGTTCGAGACCAGCCTGGTCTACAAGAGCTAGTTCCAGGAAAGGCTCCAAAACCACAGACAAACCCTGTCTCGAAGAAAAAAAAAAGTATTACTGAAAGTCCTTGGGTGTTGGGTGTTTACTCCATCAACATGGTATTTCTATGGATTAATGCTATGGGAGATTTTTTTCCCTCAAAACTCAAAACCATACAGCCATAAATACTTGATACCTAATTTATCTAAAGCCATCTTGTCTAGCATATTATTAGAAATGTGTCAAACATTGATTATTTTGGTCAGTTAAACAGCTCCCTGATGTTAGAAAGACTAAGTGAAACATTTAATTTGATCCTTTTTAATGTGGTTGGAAACTAAATAGTAAGGCAAAAGTCATAAATTCCACTTTAAATAACATAGTTCAACTGACTATTTCTTGCAGAAAATACTTACATTTTAAAACCTCTCTTCTTCCAAAATGAACCTAACCTTTTGCATTTATTTTATTCTTTTTGGAAGTAGCCGAGTTCCTCAGTTGAGCTCCAAAACCACATTCCACATGGAACAAGAGAGCACTGAACACTAGACAGTACAGAGACTGTGTTTTCAGTAGCTTATGTAGGAGACTGTGGAGTGACCAATCTGGTTTTCATTTTCCTTTTTTTTAATTAACATAGGATATCACCCTTAAAATAAAATTCTCAGGAATATTCATATTTTTAAGAGATCTTGGTAATGGATTTGAAGAAGCTTCAAATGTGTATCTTTAGCTAGACTATGAGAATGAGCAATATTTTTATTACCTGGAATAAGATAGACTAAAACAATTTAAAACTTTAAAATTGCACATAATTAAACATTTCAGTATTTTTAATAGTACCTAAAAGGAAAACAATGTTTATTTATACTACCTGAGAAAGCAAATGCCACACTGGTATTCAAGCATAGATACTTGAAGTTCCCTTGGTATCCAGGAGAGCCAGACCTACATAATGAGGCCCAGTCTCAAAACAAACAAACAAACAGAAAAATAAATTTGAACTTTAAGTTCTTTTTGAAAGTGATTTTATAATGACAAAAGAACTAAATAGAGAAAATTAAAATTATCTGCAACTTTTGAACAAGACATAGTCTGCTGTTTTTACAATGAAAGTCTTAGCCCCTAATGTGATTCTAAGGATCAACAGTATTAAAAAGATACACTGGCAGATCTCTGTGAATGTAAAGCCAACCTGGTTTACAAAGCACAAGATAGCAAAACAGTGTTTAGAAGGGGCTGCTTAGATTCAACAACAAACCAAGTCAAAAGTAAAAACAACCACTCTTCTGTATTTGAAGACTACTAAAGAAGGATCATCCTACTGCCTTACACATTATAAAACTCCTCTGTACACATCCATAAAATATGACTTAATTGGAAATATAAGGGCTATAAGCTGATTCTACATTAGTACAATTTAGCAAGAAGGACATTGTAACAACAACAACAACAACAACAAAACAAAACAAAACAAAAAATGAGTTTGTCCTATCACTGTGGACGGTTAACATCTCATACTGACTGCTAAGAACATTGAAGGGATGCATGAAAGTAAGCTATAGAAAAACATTCATATCTCGACAAAAAAAGAAATAAGGCAGTCATAAAAATGTTGGCTTAGGCTTTTTTGCTCTGTTCTCATTACCACATCAAACAGAGGTCAGATGTTTTTCTTTATCTGTATTTCAACAGTATGTTTGACTCCTCTTATTCATTACAATATTCATATTTTGAAATATGAACTGCACTATAGTTAATTTCAAAGTAATATAAAATTAGTAAGATCTGTGATAAAATTAAGCTTGGGAAGTCACTTTCTAGAAAACGATACTTCAGACACTTTACTTCATACTGAACAGTTGTGAGCACCCACACTGTCAGCTGCTGGAGTAGACCTAATAATAAACACCAATAATGTGAAATACATGAATGATGAAGAATATAGAAAATAGGTAATTTAATTTAAATTATACTTGTGATGAATGCTACATTTAACCCAAGAAAGGGGAATAGTTGAGTATATGAGATTTAGAAGAAATGAGAAAAGTAAAGTGATAGAAAAATTTCAGCCATCATCACCAACTTAACTCTGAATAAAAATGTAATCCAGTAGCAACTAAGGCTGTATTCATTTTGGAAGAAAATTCATTGGTTCCAGTCAGTTTCCTACTACTTTATCTCAAATAGTACCTTTGATGGGGGAGTGTCATATATCAATCTGTTGATTTCCTTGGTTAAGCAATAAAGAAACTGCTAGGCCCATTGGATAGGCCCACCCTTAGGTGGGTGGAGTAAACAGAACAGAATGCCGGGAGGAAGAGGAAGTGAGGTCAGACTCCACAGCTCCGCTCTCCGGAGCAGACGCAGGAGAGACGCCATGCTACCTGCTCCAGGGAAGACGCACACCATGCCCCAGCTCCGACCCAGGATGGACTTAGGCTAGAATCTTCCCGGTAAGCGCACCTAGGGGCGCTACATAGATTATTAGAAATGGGCCAGAGCAGTGTTTAAAAGAATACAGTGTCTGTGTAATTATTTCGGGGCATAAGCTAGCCGGGCAGAGCCGGCGGCTGGGGTGTTGGGGGACGCAGCCCCGCCGCCCTTATTACTACAAATGGCGCCCACGTGATGGACTAAACCCACTTAAAAAACCTGAGAAGGCTTGAAAATAATGGAGAGAGAGTTTAACACAGATTTTTGCTGTTTGTTGGTGGCGTGCTGTAGAGAGATTTCCTGATTCAGCAACAGCAGCAGAAAAAAAGCTGCATTATTTTAAAGTGTGGCTTCCCGGGACTGTGCCGCCAGTGCAAACTCTGGCTTTATGTTTGTGTTCCCGCTTGGGATAGGAAGGAGAGTGCTCTGAGACCTTGACGATGACTCAGAGCTCCCCGCCTGCTCCTGGGCAGAAGGCAGAATCAGGCTTAGGCAGGCGGAAGAGCATGGCGGATTCCTGCCGCCATCCAGGGACGTGTTTTCAGACTGCGCAGTGCTCTGCCTGTCAGATTTGGATGTTACTTGGATGAAAAGAATTTCTGTGCTGCACGCTCAGTCTCAGAATTAAAGTGCTGAGTGCAGCTCCTACCTGGTAGCCCCAAGAGGCTTCCTGACTCAGCTTCAGCTGCAAAACCCTGCAGCTCATTAAGAGGTCCTGCCACGAAACACTTAAATGGTGTTGACGAAAAGCTGAACGCATGCTTTTCGGTTTTAAGCCGTAGCAGGAAAAAAGCTGTGCTGTTTAAAAATGCCGGCTTTCTGGGCCATCCTGCCAGGGCAAACTCTGACTGTTTGAGGTAGGAGGGCCGGCTACCGAGAGAGGACTTGAGTGTCGTCTGTTGTAGCTTGCTGGCTGGCAGGGACCTTGAAATGCTATAATCATGGCTGCAGCCTGTATATCTGCCATGAGGCTGGAAAGCTAAGGAATGGACTGGATCTAGCTGTCAAAGCCACGCCTTTAGTCCTACTGATATTGCTTGGTAAATTAAAGGCTCTTGTGGTCAGAAAAAGAGAGATATACAGTAAAGAGAGATTCAAAGACAGAGAAAATTTCTGAATGGTTTACTGTGTGTTAAAAATATATGCAGACTAAAAGTTAAAATTCTTAAAGTAAACCTCTGTGACTTCAAGGCGTGGTAGCACACGCCTTTAATCCCAGTGCCTAGAAGGCAGAGACGAACAGATCTCTGTGAGTTCAAGGTGTAGTAGCAAACACCTTTAATCCCAATGCCTGGGAGGCAGAGACAGGCGGATCTCTGAGAGTTCAAAGACAGCCTGGTCCACAGATGTACGCTCAAAAAGCAAAAAGTTAACCTAGGAATGTCACAGCTTAGATTCTTAAGCGCCTAGTGATTTAAAGGCGCAAATCAAAACTGCTCCTGGATAGTAAAAAATTACAGATTCACAATAGGACAGATTCAGACCACTAAACGAGTCACACTGTTGGATGAATGTACGTAGGCTTGGGAGAGAGAAGAAAAAGAATATAGAGAATAAAGTTAATGGTTTAAAAAGAAAAAAGTAAAAGTAAAGTCTTTAAAGAGACAGAGTACAGATAGTTATAGATATAAATAAAAATAAGCCGCGTAAAGATGAAAAATTCACAAAGAGTCTGGATTATGTACATTGTGTTTTCTTTAAAATTTTTGACTGTGAAGGAGCTAAGTACAGAGAGACATTTCATTATATGGGCTGCCCAGTGGAACCAGAACGGATATCATGAGGGTATGATATCAGAATTTGGGTCTAAGGATATGATGCTTTGGAGAGAGTCTTCTTTTGTTTTCACAGAGGACCAGACCCTTTGGATTTCTTCTATCCCGATTTGGTATGATAGACCACGACCTCCTGAAATGTTCCTGTGAACGCCCTCAAAAAATTACGTCACTCAACTGCCAACTGAGATAAACCTGGCACACAGGTTACACCCTAAATGATCTGATTAACAGCGCCCCCATTCAGCAGGAAGCAGTTTGGAGAGAAAAAACTGCGCCCATGTTCCCAAAATATTATTTATAAATGTTCTTTTACATTTAAAGGGGGAAATGATATAGGTATGAATAATTTGCATTGATAGAGATTTAAGGTCAATTTTGTTATATGTATAAATGTTTCTGATGTAACTTTTACTTGATAACTGTTTTGTTATATGTAATTTTGCTAGGTTGAAGTTAAAGCCTTTCTTTTTTGTTTAAACAGAAAAAGGGGAAGTGATGGGGGAGTGTCATATATCAATCTGTTGATTTCCTTGGTTAAGCAATAAAGAAACTGCTAGGCCCATTGGATAGGCCCACCCTTAGGTGGGTGGAGTAAACAGAACAGAATGCCGGGAGGAAGAGGAAGTGAGGTCAGACTCCACAGCTCCGCTCTCCGGAGCAGACGCAGGAGAGACGCCATGCTACCTGCTCCAGGGAAGACGCACACCATGCCCCAGCTCCGACCCAGGATGGACTTAGGCTAGAATCTTCCCGGTAAGCGCACCTAGGGGCGCTACATAGATTATTAGAAATGGGCCAGAGCAGTGTTTAAAAGAATACAGTGTCTGTGTAATTATTTCGGGGCATAAGCTAGCCGGGCAGGGCAGGTGGCTGGGGTGTTTGGGGACGCAGCCCCGCCGCCGCTCCTTATTACTACATACCTTGGTTAGCAAGTTACTTTTTAGTCAACCACTAACATTTTTCATGCTCAAAATTGAGTCAAAGTTAAATCAATTGGCCCTATTCCTTCTAGAACCTGCAACTGAAAGATGTCCAGGGAGAGATACAAGAGTTGGTTGCCTTCTACAAAAGTTAAAACAAAACCAAACAGCATGTTCAAATGACAAATAATTTCCATTTAAGTCATCAGAGATTTTTATTTCTTTAGTTTTAAAACAAGTAACAAAGCATCCCTTTGCAAATATGCAGGAATATGAAACTAAAGATGTAGACAATGTTATGGGAGGCTGAACATTTGAAAGACAGTCACAGTCTGATAGAAAGTTGTTGCAACAAGGATCTTAATAAAGAAATGTGGCTGTAAAAGAGATCTGGGATGGCTTATGGGGTCCACTCTTGAAACAGAGCAAGTGTAAGCCCAGAGAACAAAAGGACCACAAGGTTAGGAGAGCATAAGCAGGTACCATGCCTACAGATGTCCATGCTTAAGTTTGGAAAATTAAAAGAAAACTTTTAATTAACTGACTGATTCAGACAGCTCTTGCGACATAGCTCTGGCTGGCCTAGAACACAGAGATCCACCTTCTTCTGCCTCTCAATGCTTTGGCTAAAGTCATGTGCCATCACCATACTCAACATTAGGAGGAACATTACACCGGATCAGTCCTACCTTTGTCTGATTTAGCTTTTTGATTCTCTAATCAAGGGCAAATTTCCATAATTATCTTGATTTCTACTCTCAGTGTCCCTACTCAGCTCTACAAAGCACTATAGAAAAAGCACAGTAAACACACACACACACACACCCCAAAGAATTTTATTTAAGGACTTTTTAAGATTCTCTCTCTCTCTCTCTCTCTCTCCCTCTCCCTCCCTCTATCTTCCTCCCTCCTTTCCCTCCCTCCCACTTCCTCCCCCCATCTGTACCTACTTAAAGGCAGATATTCTGGGAGCATAAGGGCATTCCAGAGGGTGGTCTGAATGAGATTTGGATGAGCCACACTTCTCCCACAGAGCCTTTGAACTCTCAGTGATCAGGTCATAATAACCTTCCCCTAAATTAGATCAGGAATGCCTGATTTGCAACAAAAAATGATATTTGAAGATTAATCTGCTTGGGCTGTGTGGAAAAAATATGGAGAACAAATTAGTTTGTATTTGTGTTTACAGATATTAATTAATAGAACTTTAAAACTTAAAAAGCATAATGATTCTGGGTGAAATAGTCAACAACTTCAGAAATATTTTATTTTTCCAAGAGAATTTAGCAATAAAAATAACAAAGAAACAAGGATACATGAGTACTTTCTTCTATGTCTCTAAAGGGAGGTTAACTTTTGAATACTCTCAGTTAAAAAAACTTATACTCACTGTCTCTATGGCTTTAAAAATATAAATAACTGCTGTCCAGTAGTGGTGCACACCTTTAATCCCAGCTCTCAGGAAGCAGAGGCAGGCCTGTGGGTTTGAGGTCAGCCTGGTCTAAAAAACAAGTTCCAGGACAGCCACAAAGAAATCCTGTCTTGGGGGTTAAACATCACCCCCTCCCCAACAAGTTTATCTATGATGTCATCGTTTCACTTTATTTTTCTCTATCTTGTTCTGCAAAATAATTTTAGGCTACTAGAAATAACAGTTCATATTGAAGGTGTAACAAACAGACTGATTTAAAATAGAAAACAGAAGCAATAGGATAATGCCAGTTCCTAAAGCTTTCATGTGAATTATGAAAGTAAGAGGCTCACTATCTCTTTCACCTTAGGATGTAGAGAAACACCTTCATTGCATGGAAGATAGACCAATTATAGCGGAACATGAGTATAGTTCCAGAAATCAGGAGGCTGATGACAACCTGTTCAACATAGAAAGACATATCCTCCTGCCCTCCCCCCAAATTTACTAATGCACTATGTGCCCAATGAAAAATCATACAGTATACACTATGTACCTAGGTTCTCAGTACTAGAGAGCCTAAAGCAGGATGGAGGAAAATATAAGGAAAGGAAATTTAGTATCTGAAATGAAAACCAAACCAAAAACCTAAATATGTTTGTGTTATTGACACAACTTTAACTTTTATCCAAATGACCCTAAAGACCTTGTTTGGCATAACAGAACCCCCTATCTAAGGTTAGGAGTTGACTTTTAACTGTCTTAGCCCAGACTGGCCTTGAACTCATGAAAATTCTCCTGCCTCAAACTTAGAAGTTAATTTTCAATGTAACTCACTGAGACATTCCTGTTGACTTTTTCTTTTTTTAAAAAAAATATTTATTGATTTATTATGTATACAATATTCTGTCTGTGTGTATGCGTGAAGGCCAGAAGAGGGCACCAGACCTCATCACAGATGGTTGTGAGCCACCATGTGGTTGCTGAAAATTGAACTCAGGACCTTTGGAAGAGCAGGCAATGCTCTTAACCTCTGAGCCATCTCTCCAGCCCCCTCTTGACTTTTTCTAAACAAAAGTCTTAACTCTGCTTAGAAAGAAACACACGAGCCAGGCGGTGGTGGCATATGCCTTTAATCCCAGCATTCAGGGGGCAGAGGCAGGCAGATTTCTGTGAGTTCAAGGCCAGCCTGGTCTACAGAGCTAGTGCCACGACAGGTTCCAAAGCTACACAGAGAAACTGGACTTAAAACAACAAAAAAAAAAAGAAAGAAAGAAAGAAGAAAGGAAGAAAGAAAAAAGAGAAAGAGTGAAAGAAAAAGAAACACATATGGTTGGACTGTAAGATCCAAAACAGTTAATAACTCCACAAATGAATCCTCCACATCATCCAGCCATCCAAGATTATTTACTAAAAACACTGTTGTTGTCTTCAATCATCACCAAATATTTAAGTATTAGGAGTGCAAAAACTTGTGTTAGACTGATTTAGCATTTAGGAATTAACTAACTCAGTCTGATAACTCCTTGACTGAAATTGTTCCAACGATGTTCAGACACGTGTTTTAACATTGCCATTTACTTTAAGGATAAAATTATCATGCATTCAAACCATGCTAATTAAACCTTACCAGATTACTTAACAAATTATTATTTTACAATTAACTAACAATCACTTCAAAGTAAAAGTATGTTTGCAGAGACTAGACCTAGAGACAGGACTTTAGGAATTACCTTAGCTATGCCCTTGTGAGTAAAATGAGGTACACTTAGTGAGATACAATTCATTCTTGACAGCAATTCTTTTGAAAGGGGTTCAACACAGGGTTTCTTTCTGCAGTCCTGGCCATCTTGTAACTCACTCTGTAGACCATGTTGACCTCAAACTCAGAACTCAGAGATCTGCCTGCTTCTGTATCCCAAGAGCTGAGATTAAAGGTGTACTCCACCACCCACCATTAACAGTAATTCTTAACATCTACTTTCAATGTATAATCACACTAACATCTGTTCTAGGAAACCTATTAAGTGAATAAAGCAAGAAATTCTCTATCCTAAATGACTACCACCAAGATAAACAAACAAATTTTATACTCCTTTTGCCAAAATGTAGATATTCTCACATGCTTCCAAGCAGTAGCACATCAACACACACCCATGCACAAAACACAAAATACAGATGCAAATACAAGCAAACAGGAATGTACATGCATTCACATGACAGCATAGACACACATACAGTCATATAACAACACATAGATGTCTACACACTACACAAACTCTACACACACACACACACAACATGCATAGCAATTCACAGAAACAGATACCATACAACTGGGCATAGTGTCACACTTCTTTAATCCCAATACTTAAAAATGTTTACTACGGCATAAAGTTATGAATGAATGGTATAAACAGTTTAACAGGATAGTTTTAGAAATTGCAGCAGTTATATATTTCATTCTGGTTCTACAAAATTTAAAAATATTTAAATTTAAATGTTTACATCTTAAGCAGATGAGTATTTAAATGGTTGGCCTGTATTCTCAACTGTATCAAAGACAGACGAATAGAATTACTTTATAGAATCCACATGGCAAATAAGCAGTTACACTTGGTTTGCATTACTTGCTCAGCTTAGATCCTCTGAATTGAGAGCAAAAAAAGCAATCAAAGTGCTTTGGGACACTGAGTCAAACTCTTACATAGTATGTGAAATACTATTGTAAACATGAAATTACTTTTGGTTAAAGATTGGTGCCAGATTTTTTTCTTTTTTGAAAAAAAATAATAAAAAATGCATAAAAGGCCCTGCAAGACGTTAAGCACATAAAGTCTGTCAGTCATTAGACATGCTAATTAGAAAAGCAACACAATGACCTAAATTTGGATTTAAAAAAAATGATACACACCTTTAGTTTCTACAAGCAAAGAAAGACTGAATCACAAAGTCTGACATAAGTACATAAAATCACTAACTCTAAGCTATATTTCTGAAAAAAGTCCATTATTACATAACTCTATGATACTTAAAACAGTAAAAATTAAACTCACATGAAATGAGCACAAAAGGCCTCCACAGAAGACCAAATAACTCATCTATTAATGCTCATTTCTCTCCAAACCAGAAATTTGAGGTACATTTCCATGCTTCTGCAGCACCTCAAAATGTATAACTTGTTAGCCAAAAGGTTATGTGGAACATAGTCAAAATCATCTCTAGGGAAAAAGTCAAAGTCACAGTGCACTACCTTTTGTCATGATCACAAAACCTAGCATGAGCATGGGAATCTCTCACAGGTGCCTTGGAAGTCCTCAAAACTGTTTTGGCAGGCTGTGGGTATGAGGGGCAATAAAAGGTAAATAACTGATTCTACTTTTCAACAAGCAAGCCACAGTACACATTATATGGGAATTTTGGAGTTAGGAACCCCAAAATTAACTAATCTCATAAGAGAAACATAAGAGAAGCTACTTAAAGTACAATTTTCTGATGTTGGCTATTTATAACTTATTATCTAGCATCTATTATCTATATATCATAGATGTTCTGATTTTTATCTGTATTATTAGCACTAATAAAGATAAATGATAACTAAGATATGAATTGCAAATCACTTTCATGTTTATTTAAAGAGTTCCATGAAGAGAAAACAAAATATGCAGCTCCTGAAAATACATTAGACTCATCTAAACCTAATTCTCCCAAATTTATTGGATTCTTTTGGGATGGCAAGCTAGAACAGACATGACTCTGGGTAAACAACACAGTGTTTCTAGAAGAAGAATATATCTGAAGACTTTTTAGAGAAGAATATTAAAAGTTAGAGACAGGTTGGCTTCAAAGCACCCTAATAAATAATTTACTGATAACTCAGATAAGCATATGATAGCACAGTTTGGCTCAGGAAAGGGTGAGCTCTCCATTCACAATAAAAAAACAACTGGTTAATTAAGAGAGCCAAAACTAAAACAAAGGTTTCATTTGGTCATACCAGGATGATAAATTCTCCTATTTATTGTGCAGTAAAATCCTGCAGTATATTGCTCTCTCTCCACTTTCTGACAAGTTTCAATAGACATGTGTAATTAAATAAACAAAGTATAGCTAAGGATAATCACAAAGCAAGACCTGTTAATTACCTATCTACATTTCACAAATTTCCACAATAATCATTTCCCTAGCTGTTCAATGAAAAGGTAAGTCTTTATAATTTGTGAATTCTTATAATTAAAGAAAGAGGTAAAATTTAAGGGTAATGTATACAGTTTATGGAATTATTGTGTTTCAGTCACTATGCAAATGTTAAATATTTTAACACATAACTTCTAGGTTCTAACTCAAGTGCTATTTCCTTTGCCTAATTGGTTAAATGCTCTGAGCCAACATCTAAGGATTCCTCCGATTTCCTTTTAGTAATAGTAAGTAATCACTGCTTCTTCTGGTGTCAGTGTTATCTAGTCTATTTTCATTACAACATTCTATTGAATATGTAAACACCTAAACACTAGGAAATTTTAAACTTCTAAACATGTGGCTGCATCTTCCTTCTCCTTAGTATCCATGAAGGCTTAAATATTTAAGTCCTTCAAACTTGAACTGAAGTGCAGTTTTTGTGGAGTCCTTATGGTATAATGAACTGATTAACATTGTTATATTTGATTTACCAACAAATTTTTATCAAACATTTTGCAGGCATCATTGCAAAAATGCCATAATAAATTAGGTGTGTGGCCTTCTTGTATTAATGTACAGTGAAGATTGACACAAAGAGAAAGTCTGGAAGATACCATAATTGTCTTTCACACTGTCCAGGATATAATAATACACATAAGTTCAACCTAGGCTCCTTTCTTACAAATACTTAATATGGCTCTTATAAGTCTGTGTCAGTAAGTTTATAGCATGAATACTAAATTTTGAGGATTGAAATAAAATTTTAAAGTATTATCTCAGTCTACTAGAAGAAAGTTTATTTACATATCAAAAGAAATGTGAAAGGTAAAATGGTAAAAAAAAAAAGGGGGGGGGGTATTTTTAAAATAGTCCTGCCAATGTTTGTGGCCAAAATTAATATTACAGTACGGTGTTTAAATAACTGTGTTTAGCACATTTTTTAAACTAATGAAGCTCCCAAAGGGAGGACTTTGTAACTGATTCAATAACTGCTCTTGGGCCTGCATGAACACAAGACAACTGAGACACAAAATAAGGCAAATTGTCCACATCTCAGCCTTAGACACATATAACTAATGGTAGTAGGCTTGAAGATTTTATGACATATTTTATACACATTCTTAAAAATATAAAACATGTATCTGGGGGTGTGTCTCAGTTGATAAAGTGTTTGCTATACAAGCATAGGACCCAAGTTCAGAATCTCCAGCACTCACATAAAGGCTGTACATGATAGCATGTGCCTATAATCCCAGCACTAAGGGAGGAAAAAATAAGAGAACCCCAGAGACCCACAGTCACCCACTTTAGCCAAAAGAGTAAGCTCCAGGTCCCTGTCTCAAAATCTAAGATAGGAGTAAAAGTAGAAGAATCTGAAGCTAACTTCTGGCCTCCAAACATGCATGCACACCGAAGTACACCCACAAACAGATACATACAACACATACACATAAACACAAATAAAGAACACAAATAGAAAATATCATCCATTTTCTTGACATCCTATAAGCAACCCTACCTGATGGAGTCTTTAGGTTCTTATGAGATACAACCGAAGAAAGAGACAGGTAGAAAAAATTGACAAAGGCTATGAAAAGAGTTTATTCAAAGAGTCATATGATAGGAAGATTATGGAAGAGAGGTTCAGACCAACAAGTCTTGTAACAGAAAGGAAAATTTGTATAAGCATTGCTACAAATTTTAATGTCCTCCCCATTGTGTATTGATACTGCAAATCAAGGAAGAACTTACTGGATTCTATAAGAATCACATTTAGTTGTGGATTGTTTTGTTTTGTTTAGGTAAAAAAGCTACATGGAAACTAGAATAGTTGAGTCCAGGGCAATTAAAGAAAATAAAAGGTATAAAAAGTGGTATGCAAACTCTAGGCATAATTTATTTAATTAGCACATAAAAGCACTGGAGGAGTCAACATCTTTGGGGTTAGACACCTCTGATGGTGGAATTATCACTACAATAACTTCATTTTAACATTCTGTTCAAAGTCTGACCTTCTCACCCAGTTCTGTTCTGGCTCTGACTCCCTTAGCTTCCCTGATTAAGGATTTCCACCTTAATCCTGTTTGAGAAGTCTTGCTTTGCCCAATTATCCAATCTTAAAAAGAAAATTTAGGATGTATAGCTCAATAAAAAAAATTAAAAAGGGGAAAATTGAGGGCTGGGGAGGTGCCTCAGTGTTGTTACCACCTGTTGCTCTTACCGAGGTCCTGGCTTCAGATCACAGCACCAACATGGTGGCTTATAATGCCAGTTCCAGGGAATCCAATGCCTTCCTCTGACTTCCACAGGCACCGGGTACGCCTGTGGTACAATTACATGCAAGCAAAACACTCACAGCACAAAATAAATAAACCTTAAAAAGTAATAATTAATTAAAAAAGAAAAATGTATACTTCATAGTCTTTCCACAACAACATTTATCATAGAGTAACTATGATTCCAAGTCCCCTGAAATCCACACCCATTATAGTTTTTTGATACATCAGTCTGGCTGCATCAGGTTGTCATTTACAAATTATGAAAAACAGCAATAGCTACCAATTTATACATAATTTCTTAATTGACACAGATTCTAGGAATTTAACAGGAACTGTTTTCATTCTTACATAGACGTAAGTAGTAAATAAAACTCTCTATTCAGAGATGGGTAAAATGAGGATCTCAAAACTACTATCCTATGTCACAGTCAGTATCAGTAAGTAAGTAGCTGTACTGCGGATGAACTCAAATCCATCTGAGCCCACTAACTCTATTAATGAGAACAGGGAACAAAAAGATGTATGAGAAATGCATGTGCCATAAGTAACTTAGTTAAATAATGAGGTCAGTGTCCAGCTTGTATGAAGTTATATTCTCAGTATGGAGCTGACCACCATCCACAGCTTTGTTAAAAGGACAGTCACATAGTAGTTTTTTAATTATGGATTTTATACTGAAAACAGGAAAAATGTGGGTTTCTCTAAGTAAAAACAACAAGCAGTAATTGGTTACCATGGTAGTGAAAGTACATTTAACCTTGACTGGAAAAGCCATAGTGAATATGGTTAGGGGTCTAACTAACCTAGACAAGGTGTAGCTCATGCAGAGAACAAAAGTCAAAGGAAGGCAATAATAGTCATCTTCAATTATGTGAAATACTACTATAAAATAAACAGGAAACACATGTTCTATATTATTCCAAATAGAAATTAAATGTGGCAACAGGAAGTACTTTCTATTGAAGGGTAAGAAAGAATGTTCATCCATAGAAGTGTGTAGATAGAAGTTTCTGTCCTGCCTGATCCCTCAGCCATTCAATCCCAAATAAACACACAGAGGCTTATATTAATTTTAAACTGTTTGGCCTATTAGCTTAGGCTTATTATTAACTAGCTCTTACAACTTAAATTAACCCATAACTCTTATCTAAGTTTAGCCACATAACTTGGGATCTTTTTTCAGTGAGGCATTCTCATCTTGCTTCCTATGTACCTGACTGATGACTGACTTTGCCTTTCCTCTTTCCAGAATTCTTCTGGTCTGGTTGCCCCACGTATACTTACTGCCTGGAAACTGGCCAATCAGTGTCTTATTAAACTAAGACGAGTTACAAATCTTTACACTTTACAAGAGCATTATCTCACAGCAGTGGTATTTAAACAGGATGGAAAAATTAAGTAGACTACAGAGCAAAAGGTCACTGGAATGGAAGGTCACTATAGGAAGACCTTAGTATGGATGTGACAAGACTAGATAAATCCCCAGACTCTCCCCCAAAATAAAAATCTCTGTTGCTCCAAATAATAGGAAATGTGGATTTCTTGTTGAAAAAAGGTAAATTGAAAGTAAGGCTAGAGTTTTACACTGAGAAGAAAATACCAGCAATTTTTAATGTAAAAGGAAAGGAAGACTTCAGCCTAGGAGGAAAGTACGTTAGATGATAAAAGACCAAACATGTGAAAAAATTTGTGGGAAATCATTTTCCATCTGTTCTGAATGTATAATCAAGGGAAAGGACAGTCAGGGCTTTTAAATAAAAATAAAGCCAAAAGACCAAGCTCTTCTCACTGCTTTCCAAATATAAGACACCCAGAAGCTTAGGATTTATGGTCACTTTGTTATTAGGCTTGAAAATTATCTTTATTTTTTTTAAGATAGATAAGTGGGGAATAGCTAAATAACAATAAATTGTCAGACCCTTTTTATTACACTACTGTTGCCCTTTTTCATCATTACTTATTTCTTCAATACCAACAACTCATTATAAAACATCTCACAACTAGACTGATGGATTGGATGGTTATAGCAGAGATAAATTAAAAGTTCTTTTTTACAAAACCATCAACACTGCAAATTTCCATGTTTTCCTCATAAGTACTAGAAAATTGACTTGTAGATTCACACAGTGGTGGTGCACACCTTTAATTTCAGCACTCATGAGGCAGAAGTAGGCAGATCTCTGTGAGTTTGAAACCAGCTTGATCAACAGACCCAGTTCCAGGACTGCCAGTGTAGCACAAATTCTAACTGGTATTAATAATAAAAACACAGAGACAGAAATTGGGGTTAATGCTGAAAATCAGAGAAGTAGAGTGTCTAGCCACTAGAGAGTTCTTTTGCCTCTACCAATGCCCAGACCGAAGGAGCAATTCTGTACTCAACCTGCATCTCCCAGACATCTTCTGTCTCCACCAAACCTCAGACTGCAGACCTTAGTGAGTTCCGGTCTCTTCCCCTATATACTTCTCTCTCCACACAACCATATTGCCCTGTCTCCACCCCACCTAGTGCTGGAGTTAAAGGTGTGTGGCTCCTAAAAACTGGGATTAAAGGTATGAGCCACCACCACCTTGATCTGTTTCTGGATTGATTTTGTGAAGTCCAGTATATCCTTGGACTCAGGCAGATCCATCTACCTCTGTCTCCTGAGTCCTGGGATTAAAGGTATATGCCTCCACTCCCTGGCCTCTCTAGTGGCTTGGCTTTGCACTCTGATCTTCAGGCGAGCTTTAACCATCTCAAAAGAAAGAAAGAAAGAAAGAAAGAAAGAAAGAAAGAAAGAAAGAAAGAAAGAAAGAAAGAAAGAAGAAAGGAGGGAGGGAGGTAGGAAAGAAAGAAAGAAAGAAAAGAAAGAAAGAAAGAAAGAAAGAAAGAAAGAAAGAAAGAAAGAGGAGGGGAGAAGGAGAAAATTAACTTGTAGGAGAGCATATAGTCTCCCTTGTGAAAAGATATATATTGAAAGAATAACAAGTTTCCCTTAAAAACAACAATAAAACTATACAGATTCACCTTTCCCTACTGAATATGTATAATACTAAAAGAATGTCTCCTATTTCTTCATCTGTAGGGCACACAGAGTATTTACAGTCTTAATCTCTTTCACAACACCAGTTGAGTGAGCATTAAAGATCACTATCTTTGAATTACAAGAAAGGAACTACCAAAAGATAAAGCAAGTTTTCCAAATTTATCCAGGAAATGAGATGATTTGAATCTCTATTTAATACTTATTTTAGAGACAGTACAAAGTGACTCAAGTCTGGTAAATTCATCAAAATTCCCAAATTTATCTTTTTCCCTGTCCATCAAATTTTACCATCTAAGTATTAGCTAGCCACCATGAAAACCTTGAACAGAGCCAACCATTTTCTATTAGTTACCTACTTTATCAGTAGAACTTGATTCTGCCTGGCTACCTCTGGGAAATTTTTAACTACTTGATTAGCTATTATATAGTTGGCTTAACTCGGACGAAATTGAACCAAACAGCAGTAGTTTTTTAAAGTGCCTCTCCATTCTGATTACAAAGGAAACATGATTAACAAAGCTCCCTTTGTCCATTCTGAGACAGAGAAAGAGCTCACTGCTCCCTGGCTCCTCTTCTGATTACTGAGTCCTTTCCTACTTGTCTCATCACCCACACAATCTGCTCACAGCCCACACAAACAATCAAGTCAGTCTGTGGAGAGTTCCTACATACATTTAGGTGGTAAAAACAGGCAGAATTAGCAGAACCTCATCTTAACAAAGGATGATCACAAAGGGAAATACAGACAGAAGCCCTAAGCTGAATGGATTTGCCCACAATAGCTAACACAATGCCAGTCCTTATGGGGACTTGTCAACTTTCTGGTCAATTTGCAGCTACCTCCAGCTTTTGCCCTCCAAACACTGTTTCTTTTAGAAGTAGCAGTAGTAGTTGTTGTTTTGAAACAGGGTTTTTCTGTGTGGATGCGCTGGAACTGGCTCTGTAAACCAGGCCATCCTGGAACTCAGAGATCTGCCTCATTGTGCCTTTCCTACACCATCACCCCAGTGCTGGGATTAAAAGCATGTGCCACCACTCTTGGATGGAAGAATTTTTTAAGACAAATGCAATGAACAAGTTAAGGAAGTCCAAATCAGTACCTTAAGGATACTTCAGTTTTTCTAGAACTTAAAATGTAAAACTAAGTCAGTCAAAGAATCTAGTTCCAAATAATAATAAACAGCTCAATATAAAACATTTAGCACACTTCCTAGAGTATAAATGGTGCTAAAATAATATTGTCTGATTATAATAATATTTTTCTATGTACTGCTAACAGTATTTTTATAATTATCTCAACTTTTCTATTTACCTAAAATCGCTTACCATATCTGTGCTTTGGTTCATTGTTAAAATCAGATGCTTCAAATGTTGTCTTCTTTTGCAATAGGTTACAAGGTAAAGTCTCACAGTTGACGTTTAGTTGATTCATTGCATACGATCAGCTTACTACTTCTATCCCAGGTCATTCTTTCCTTAGCATCACAGATAAGCGCAAGATCCTGTTCTATGACTCTGTTTTCCAGAATTTTGTGAAGTGGAAATAAGCCTTAATTATCATCTAAAACAGACCTCTGATCAGAATTTAAGAGCACTTAAATTAAGAATTGGTCTTTCCAAAGACTATGGTTCTAGTCACAGAACTCACATAGCAACTCACAACTGTCCATAATGCCACTTTTAGGGAATCCATGCCCCTCTTCTGGCCTCCATAGATATCAGACATGCACATGATACACAGACATATAAGCAATCCAAACAACCATACACATAAAATTAAACTAAGTAAATCAAAATAAATGTCTGATCTATAGGTAAGCAAAAGACTCGAAATTTACCCTACTGTCTTTAATTAAAATTGAATGGGAAATGGGTGGGTGGAAAGACCAACATATTTGGCTTTGAGGAAAAGCATGCCCTTGATTTAATGGCCAAAAAAAAAATGTTTCCAAGCAAAGACAGAAAGAAGCATGAAAGACTGGATGTCTAGAGTGGCAAATGATACTCAAACCAGACTTCTTCATACTAGACAAAAAGCTTTTCCTATTTAGCTCATTATTAATTTAGAACATGAATTGTATAAATCTTGTCTTCAATTATGCATATCAAATTATATTTCAAATAATCACCCAATTTTTGACAATCTATGTTAGACTCCAGCTATTCAGTGATGATATCTTTTCATTTGTATTTGTCTAAAATATGCTTAGAGGTTTTTTGTTTTGTTTTGTTTTTTGGTCTGCTGTGTTGTAATAGGAGCGGCGGGGCTGCGTCCCCAGCACCCCGGCCGCCTGGCTAGCTTATGCCCTGAAATAACAACACACAAATTGTATTCATTTAAACACTGCTTGGCCCATTAGCTCTAGCCCTTACTGGCTAATTCTGATATCCCGATCAACCCATCTCTAATAAACTTGTGTAGCACGGGTCTTACCGGGAAAGATTCTGGCCTACGTCCATCCTGGGTGCCTCAGAGAGCAGAGCTCTCATGTCCGCCCGGGAGAGGGGAGCATGGCGTCTTTGAGCTCACTTCCTCTTCCTCCCAGCATTCTGTTCTGTTTACTCCTCCCACCTATGTTTTAACCTATCAGGGCCAAGCAGTTTCTTTATTGCTTAACCAATAAAATCAACAGATTGATATATGACACTCCCACATCAACTAACTTAGCCCTTAACAACAACTTGTTTTATGTGTCTTGTCTTTCTAATCAAATTGAAGTTGTTAAAAGACAAGGTCTAGGTATTCATACTCTTCTGTAGCCAGATCTAACTGAGTTAGAGAACTGTAGTCATGTGCTGATTTGCTGTTTATTCTGCCTCATAGTCTCTAGCACATCTTAAAATCTTCCAGAATCATTAATGAAATTTCACAGCCATATCCAGAGATACTGTTCTATATTGTACAATCATTAAAAATTATATTCTGCCTCCAAAAATCTCATTTCAAGTGAATACAATATGGCCATCTATCTTTCACATGCATGCAAATCAGAACATGTACTAGCATGAGCTTTGTTTCAAAATCAGAAGCTCACCCAAAGCCAGTACGTGCAGTAGGATCAAAAACCCACTGCGATTGTTCTTGAGTTCTCAGTATTCCTCATTGTCCTCTATGTTCAGCTAGTCCGGATTTGTCCCATGCTTTTTCAGACCCAGGCCAGCTGGCCTTGGTGACCTGGATAGAGGTGGGCGGTCCTTGGGCTTCCCACAGGTCAGGGAACCCTGATTGCTCTTTGAGCAGATGAGGGAGGGTGACTTGATCGGGGGAGGGGGAGGGAAATGGGAGGCAGTTGCGGGGAGAAGGCAGAAATCCTTAATAAATAAATAAATTAAAATAAAAAAATCAGAAGCTCAGCAAAATTCTATGAATTATCACTAATGACCTACACAACTAATTTGTTATTAAACAAATACCTAAATACAAGCACAGACACAGAGATACACACACAAGCATGCACATAGACAATTTCAAATAGCGTTCTAATTAAAATTTTTGTAAGTACCTCAACTACAAGGACAGAAATTATCTCAGACTAAAGGATTGGGAAAAGATTTTTCCATCAAATGGGTGTAGAATCATACTGGTGTAGCTATCCTAATATCTAAAACCAAATAGACTTCAAACTAAAATTAATCAAAAGATATAGAGAAGGACATTCATATTCGTCAAAGGAAAAATCCATTAAGATGAAGTCTCAATTCTGAACATTTATGTCCCAAATACAAAAGCACCCACATTTGTAAGAGAAATATTACTAAAGCTTAAAGCACACATCAAACCCCACACACTAATAGTGGAAGACTTCAACTCTTTAGTGGCTTGGTTGCTTTGTTTTTCTGATCTTCAGCTTGAATCCCATTATCTGTCTCTGGATTTTTTATTAGTTGTGCTACAGTGTTAACTCATAAGTTGATATTAGATTTAAAGAAAAAGATAACCAGGCTACAATCCACCATCCCTAAGAATCTAGGTAACAAGGAGGACCCTAAGAGAGACATGCATGGATGCCACTTCTGGGAAAGGGAAATAGACAAGATCTCCTGAGTAAATTGGGAGGGGGAAGGGGAAGGAGGAGTGAAGTGGAGGAGAAGGAGAACATGAGAGAATGGAATGATTAAGTTGGAAGAGGGACAGAGAAGGAGAGCAAGGAAAGAGATAGATTGATAGAAGGAGTCATTATGGGGATAGTGTGAAAGCTGGCACCCAGGAAATTCCCAGGGCTCCACAAGGATGACCCCAGCTAAGACTCCTAGCAATAGTGGAGAAGGTGGGGCTGGAGAGATGGCTCAGTGGTTAAGAGCACAGGCTGCTCTTCCAGAGGTCCTGAGTTCAATTCCCAGCAACCATATGGTGGCTCATAACCATCTGTAATGAGATCTGGCGCCCTCTTCTGGCCTGTGGGCATACACGGAGGCAGAATGTTGTATATATAATAAATAAATAAATCTTTAAAAAAAAGTGGAGAAGGTGCCTGAACTGACCTTCCCCTATAATCAAATTGACGACCTTCTAATTGTCATCATAGAACCTTCATCCAGTAACTGACAGAAACAGATGCAGAAGCACTGGGCCGAGTTCATTCTAAAAGAAGGAGTAGGGATTATATGAGCAAAGGTGTCAAGATCATTATGAGGAAACCCATAGACACCGCTGACCCAAGGTAGTGAGAGCTCACTGACTAGACATATACGTATAGAACCGAACTAGGCCCTATGAATGTGGGTGACAGTTCTGTGGCTTAGGCAGTCCGTGGGGCCACTGGCAGTGGGACCAGAATTTAGTTACAGTGTATCAAACTAGCTGTTTGGAGCCCATTGCTCATGGAGAGATACCTTGCTCAGCCTAGAAACGGGGGAGGGTGTTGGTCCTGCCTTGAGGTGAGATGACAGACTTTGGAGACTCCCCATGGGAAGTCTTACCCTTTGTGAGAAGCATGTGGGGAGGTTTTGTGGGGGAAAGGTGAGGAGAGAGGGGGGAAGAAGAATTGTTATTGGTATCTAAAATTTTAAAAAATTAAATAAAAAAATTTTTTAAAAAAGTATTGTACCTAACACATTATTACAGAAGCTCCATTCCAACCAAATGAAATGTTTGCAATGTAGCAATGATTTCCACTGATCTTAATTTTAAAACTTATTAATAAGTACAATAATCTTTCAACTCTGAGAGATAAACTATTCAAAGATGGCTGGGCAAAAAAAAAAACATTATAAATCCGCTGAGCATACTGGTGCAGGGCTATGCCCCCAGCAAATAAAAAGATTCCAATCTGAGGCAGTCTGCATTACATAGTAAGACTCCATCAAAGGGAAAGAAGAAAGAAGGCAGAAAAGGGAGGAAAAAAAGAGAAAGAAAAAACCTATCTCTCATTTAGTATGGTTCACACTGAGTGATCTTTAAATGGTTGTTTTGAGAAATTAAAAGATGTCAAGAGGTTTCATTTCTTTCCATGATTAAATTCTACCCTGTATTTAATTAGACTCCAACAAAGAAAAAAGAGAAAAAAAGATGTCTCTTCTTGGTGGTTTCCACCAAGGTCTTAGAATTCACTTGATTAGGTAACCATAAAATTTAACTAGAGAATTATTTTTTTAAAAAAAGAGGAAGATATACTCAGCACATTAACAAAAACTTTAAAAAGAAATGCCCAATTCTAGACAACAAGCATGGAGTTGTACACGCCTAGATTTAGCTAGTTGGTTATATGGTGATTGTCACTGATCATCGATCTTTAAAGGTAAACCCCAGATTTGAAATTGCTAATAAATTATAATAAACATGTAGATAGGTGTTTAACTATAAGAGTTTTAGAAATATTTTATAATAGTTTCTAGTCTAAAAATATTGAAAACTCAAATCAAAGAACATTAAATAATTCAATCTGTGACACATCATAGTAACACCCAAATAAACATCTATTGGTATAGTATAGTTAAGAAAAATGCATGTCACAGAAGAGTTAATACTGTAGGTGACCAAACTTCAGAAAAACCTAGTCAATTGGCTTGGCCCTTTTCTTGAGAGCATTTTCTGGCTCCTCCTTTAAAATTTACCAAAATATCTAAAAAACTAAATTCTGCTTGGGGAAACAGAAAAAAAAAAAAAAAAAACAAACACCAATGACCTGAACAGATTACAGCTTATCAAAACAATACTTAAAGAGACATCCAACAATTCTTTCACTGAAGTAACTATGAGTTGGATGGAAAAAGACAAAAAAAAAAAAACACCAACCAACCAAACAAACAAACAAACAAAAGACTATAGAGAGCATTTACTTCTCCTAGAAGATAGCTCAGAAGTCATATATGGCAATTTTTACAACAAATAATTCTATGTTAAAAAATACAACTATGCCTTTTTACTCTTCTTACACCTGTTACCATCTAGCAAATAAGTTTCCAAATTTCCAAGTTTTAATCACCACAAATCTAGTGCTTTCCCAAACAAAACACACCATAAACATAATTTTCTCAGTTTCCATGACTTTAATTATGAAGATCCTTGGTGAAATGGCCTATCTTGGAATTTTGTCAAGATCAAATGAGGTGATTTCTACAAAAGCACTTTGAAAAAGGATAAAAGCTGTCTACCAATGTAAGGAATCAGGAATATCAAATGCATGTCCTAGACTTAACATACACTCTACAAAGCATGATAAAGGTCACGACAAACCTTTGGTTTCTGGATTACCTCCATTTCTTTTTCTATTGTTATTTCTGAAAACAAAATGTTTGCTTATAACATTTCCCTATAATCTAGGGAGAAGTTCTCTGAAGAGTAATTATAAAACACAATTCTATAATTAAAACAGGTAATTAAATAATGAAATTAATACCAAAGAAAAATTTAAAGGACAGATACGCCAAGAAAAGACACCTAAATAGGGCAAAAATCCTACACTAGAAACAAATACAGGGATAATGGTTTCCATATTATCACATTTAAAGTCAGGACAATTGTAAATCTTAGAAGACATTCTGCATGTGAGCATTTGTTAGAGTAATATTAACAATATTTTACATGACTCCAATACCTTTGCATTTGAGAAACTCCTGCTTTTAAAAATGGTTATTTCTTGGTAGAACTGTGCCTCTAAACCACAGATTTATAGCATTTTTTCTACAGTGAACTTACTTTCAAGAAAGTAAAACTTTTAAGAAAACATGGATAGTACACAATAAGTATACTAGAATTTTTAAGTATGCTTTTGTCTTAAATTCCTCCCAAGTCTATCCTCCGCCCCTTGCGGATATTTACAATCTCCCATGACACATGCTCTATACCTTCTTGGTTCAAGGAAAACACACCTACAGCATTTCAAATTAACTACTGACCCTTACTCTCACACTATAAACAAACCCTTTTCAGAATCTCAATTGCATTGTGTCCACATTGGTTAAAGCTGGAAGCCTGGTGACCTCATGTGGTGTTAGCTTCTCCCATGCACCAACAGCATCCGCCTTTCTACTCAATTACCCTTTTTGGTGCCAGAGGATTGCTACCCAATGAACATACACAATAGGCTTCTGCTTCATTACACTAACCAACAGCAGGATAGAAATAAGCAGAAGAGGAATAAACAAGCTAATTTATCATGAGGCCAGAGCAAGCATTCACCCGTCTTGCCATGGAAAACTTGAGTGGTTAACAGGCATCTCTGCAGTCTGAGGTGATGTTTATGATCTTACAGATTATAGACCAGCTGCGCAGAACCTTAATGATTCAAGAATTTTTCAGATTATCAGGTGTGAACACAAGCACACAAGAATCCCTACCTTGAAAACACTAAATTCCTATATAAAATCTACTCAATAATTATTTGGGGATTCTCAGCCCAGGATTTCAGATAATGGGGACTGACATTCTGATAATTTGCCCCAAGTTCCCCACCTGACTGTGGGGCCTCTGTTATTCATCATGAACGAGGTGGTCAGGAGGGACCCGGCCTCTTTGTAAGGAGGATCTGGTGCCCCTTCATTAGGCAAGGGCACAGCGGTTGATTAAATTAACAACTTCGGAGGGCTTCAGTCCCAGTTCCCAGACATTAGCACCATCATCCAGAACAAATTAAAGTCTCACAGCAATTAAGCAGATTTTGAAAATGAATTTCCCATGGTTCAATAGCTCAATAGCAATCTTGAGTTAAGTAGTAGAACAGAATTTGAAGGAAAGAGGAGGAATTGCTAAATTTCTAAAGTAAATGTGCAGCTGGCAGAAAGACAACAGAAAGCCTCTGTTGAGTGTCTCTACTTAGTAAGACTTTGCATTTTAGGAACCAGAGGTGAAAAAAAGTAAAATTTAAACAAAATTGTTGCATTAAAAAGATGAATTTTAGAAAGATTTCCTTTTTCTATTTTTATTATTTTTAATTCCTTTAAGATTGTTATGTTCCTAAGGAGACAGAAAACTTATTTCCTATCACAAGATTTTAACTCAAACCAACAGTTTGAATATGATCCACATCTTAAGGATCTTTAGAACAGCTTCCCCAGGACCCTAAAAACAAAATAATCATTGTTTAATTTTAAGGATTTAGTATTTGACAGACCCTATACTAAAGTCTTTAGCATCTTATTTAATTTTATGAGATAAGCCTGGAGAGTCCTACTTAACTGTCTTTGAAGAATACTCTCAGACTTGGATTAAGTAATTATTCAAGGTTGCATAACAAGCACATGGTAGAGCCAGGATTTGAATCCACACCTTCTTGGTTATGATTTACTGGTGAAATCCTTGCTTACCATTCCTAGAGAATAGGTTCTATCTCTAACATGATAAATAAATAAGTTTAAAATTTAAGCTCCTATTTAAATCTAACCTTTCAGTCTCAAAGAACAACTATATGTATGCAAAATGTTTAGAAAAGTAGAAAAATGAATTCCCATTTTTAAAAGTTTGTAGTCAAACTGTGGGGCTCTAAAATGAGTCCTTTCAGAACAGTCATCATGAAGAAGAAACTCATGTAAAATAAGTCTCTCCAAACAGTCCTAGTGAAGCAGAAGAAATATATTTGCTTTGTAAACACAATAAATCACAAGTTTTCCACTATCACTCAGCATCTCTATTTGATTATTAAAACTTTGGAAATATATGCAATAGAGCATATTACTTTTATATTTAATTGTGAAGTATGGACAAGCAATCACAGCCAATTATCTATGTTTATGACCAATAAAAGCTAAAAACACATAAACAAGAGGGAATGACCATGAACAGTGACTGGGAAGCTTAGATCAAACTATATGCTGTCCCTTGGTCTCCTCTGGGCCTTGATTTCCATAATATTAGAGAGGTCCCCTTTCAACTTCAAAAATGGTACAAGTTTATTCATATCCAACCAAGCATACATACCATGAGGGTATGCATAAATTATTGTTAACATGTTCAAGAGAAAAATAATAGTCTTATTTTCATTTAAACATGAAAGTACAGCCTGGCATACAACACTTCAAAATTTATGGTGGACCTTAATGAACATTTTTGATATCCTTGCAGTAAGTCCAAAGTACAAGGCAAAGTACACATGCAATTCTTCAACCATATTCCTGGTACCCATATTGTACTTGACTATGATAAAATTGCACATCAACATAGAATTTATAGTTTTATAGTTTCTTATATATTATATTATAATTATACTATTCTTATTTTAGAATTCAGATGGTGACAGAGATGTATACTGGTAGAGTGCTTACATAGCATGCACATGCCTCTACTGCCACAAAAAATGCTGACAATACAGCTCTATAGTTGTAGTTAATACTCCGATAGCTGATATGAATTAGTAAAAGATCATCATTTTCCATCAAATCTGATATTCAAAAATCTCTATCATATATTATGCATTTGGAAGAGGAAAATGTCATATGGATAATGACTTCAGTTTTATATTGTAAAACAAAAGAGCAGCTAAGGTGTGTATTGTAACAAGAGATAGAATATGTAAGTAAAATTTCTTTAAAATTTCTTACCTAGTCTTACCTATGCTATGAACAGCCATGCTTTTAGATTTTGAGGGCAGTGTCAAGGATTTAACTCAGAGCCTTGTCTAAGCTATCTCCCCAACCCCAAACCAGAATATTAAAAGGAAAATATTTAAGATTCAAATTAAATCTTGAGAAAACTATTAATAAAAACTAAGCCCAAAGATAAATGAACTACTGTGATTATCAAATATGTGGATGATATACTTCTCGAACTATTGGTTAGCACAGACTATGCCAAGAAGAAAGTCACAAAGCAGTATTGTTGAGTTTCCAGTAGTACCTAACCCACTGAGAAGCAAAAACACAGGATGAACACAAATGTATACATGTGTTGCTAAGCATATACTTAGTGGTAACTTCTAATACAGAAATGTGAGGTTCAGAAAGTGAGTCCTGTAATGCCTATGAGAAGGCACACATGGAACAAATGTGTAAGTTATACTCATTTAAATTCCATGTTCTGCCTATAAATTCTTTAGATAAAGAAACTGAGACTTACAACAAATTAAAGTTTTACCTACATTTCAGAGGAAGTGTGATAACAGATAAATCAGATCACTACCACTGGTTGCTACAATAAAATCCTAGAACTTGAAAAACTTTGAACAGGAGTATTACTGCATTTTGTTTTATTTTCTTATACATAATAGACAACTGTTCTAACTATAACTTAGCTATAATTCCTGCCCTCTTTTAACTTTTTTGTTTGTTTTGTTTTTTGAGACAGGATGTCTCAGCTATCTTGGAACTCACTCTGGAGAACAAGCTGGCCTCGAACTCACAGAGATCCACCTGCCTCTGCCTCCCTAAGTGCTGGGATTAAAGGCGTGTAGCCCCACACCTGGCTCTCTTTTCACTTGAGACAGCATCTCATAAATTGCTAGCTAGCCTTGAAGTCACTGCCCAATTAACAGTGATCCTTCTGCATTAGCTTCTTGAGTGCTGAGATAAAGGCTTTTACTACCCAGTGTAGCTGACTTTCATTTGGGCCACCAACCAGCTCCCAAATCAGGACATGGAAACTTATTATTTGTTATGAATGTTCAGCCTTAGCTTATCCTTATGTCACTAGCTCTTATAATTTATATTCACCTTTTCCTCTTCATGTATGATTTAACCTTTCATTCTGTATGTGCTACTCTGTGTCTGACTGACTGGCAAGCTCCGGGGCATCTCCCACTCTTTCTCCCTTTTTCTCTCCTTTCTTCTTTCTTCTCTTCTTTTCTCTTACTTATTCTCTCTGCCCAGAAGCCCCACCTATTCCTTTACTGTCTAGCTGTTAGCCATTCAGCTTTTTATTAGACCAATCAGGTGCTTTAGACAGGCAAAGTGAAACAAGAACACATCTTTACATAATTAAAAACCACACAAAAATGTAACACATCTTTGCCTAGTTTAAGAAATTCAACATAAACAAATTTAACTCACCTTCATATAGTTAAAATAATATTTCACAACATAAACAAATGCAACACATCTTTGCATAAAGTAATATTCCACAGCAATCAGGTTTTCAATAAACAAAACATATCACATGAAAAACCTTTAGCTACCATGCTGCTGTTTTATAGAATAGCTATTTCTCAAGAATCATTCAATACACCCAAGTAATCAACCAAATTTTAAAAGCTCTTACTAATGAGGAATTAATGGCTTACTTAGAAAGAGTGGGTATAAGTAGCGACTGTCTCATAGATACGCTAACCATGGTTTTTATCAGAATCTTGAACATATTCATCATTCTCATAAAATTCATTTTCTTGAGTGAGTGGAGTAAGAGAAGAAAGTAATGAAGGGATTTTTGGGTGTCTGTGAAAAAAAAGAAAGGAGAAATGAGAAAAGAACAAGGGGAACAAATGCTAATTTAAAGACAATCATGCTCACTCATCTTAAAAAAAATCAACAAATTATCTCTTTTTTGCTTTCTTTATTTTCATCAGCTATTACAACGAAATACCATGTCTTTTAGAGAGAAACTCTGCTCTGCCTGAGCATGTACAAAGAGTGGTGCCAGCATCTCAACGTTGAGACCTGTTCTCTTAGGAACCTGAAGGTTCTATGCAGCCAGAGGTTGAAACAAATAAAGATATCTCAGGTATAACAGTTTTCTGTAGCTGCCCTCCCTGTCCTCCAACAATATGAAGAATCTGATCTTTTCCAAGTAGAGACATGTTCTGTACGTTTAGGAGTTTGTTCACAGATCGCTCAAGAATTTTATCTCTAACTGCTTAGGCCAGGATTGCAAAGCTAAAGCAGGAACCTGGCTCACATAAGAATCAGCTTAAGAGAACAGAGCAAAGAAAGGAATGTGGGGGTGTGTCTTTCCCATTAGAGGCATTCTACTCAGGGCAAGTTAGAGCCTAAAGGACAACATAAAACATGTTGAGAAGCAGATTAAAAGAAACTGGACCTCAAAACTGCATGCTTGCCTTGAGAGAAGGCTAGATTTAACAGTTGGAGCCGCTTCTTAGTTGTGATAACCTAAAGGCAAACCTGCTAAGTAAAGAGAGACTGAAAGTTGATATCATGTTAACTAAATTACATGTTGCTTCATGACTGCTTCGTTCAAGAAAATAAAACACAAAGGAAGAATTTACATACAATTCATTAGACTGACTTTATTAATGTAGAACTTGAAAAACACTGAGCCAACCAATTTCAGATCAATTGCCTTTTTTCTAAAGGAAAATTTTAATGCTTCGCCAAAACTAATATAGTAGGCTTGATCTTCCCTTTTAAATCCCTCTGCTTTATTAGACATATGCATTTGTGGATAAAGCCCCTCAGCTATGCAAGAGAATTAGCATGAACCAGTTTAAAAATTAAAAAAAGAAAAAGATCATTCTTTTTTCTGAGAATATTAAAAGCATACAACAGGAAGGAGAAAAAGCAGCAGAAACTTGAAAGGATTTAAAAGGGCATGGAGATGGAAGGGCTTAGCTCAGTGTGGGGAAATGAGTGGTACCAGAAAAAAATAGGCGTGAGAAATACAGCCTAGCTGAAGGGATGTTTGCAGAGGCCTTAAATGTCCTTTTTCTGGGACACATGCTGCTATCATCTCCTGCAATATCCACATTCAATATCTGTTGTACCGGCTAAACACAAAGGGTACTCTTCAGTACTCATTTCCCAAGTTTTCTGTAATGCTCATATCCCTTAGCTTCATGAGGCCATGTCACCAAGAAAGCCTGTGAGTTTGTGAGGCTTACCCCTACCCAGCATGGCTTATAAGCATAGTCACAATCACAGTGCTAGTATGAGGATTGTTAAGTGTCAGGTACTAGAGTCATTTGTTTAGACTAAGTCATTTTGGTACTCAGTTAGCAATCAAAATGCTTAACTTGAGGAAGGGACATGAGCCAGAAAAGGAGATTGAGCTTCCATGTCATATTTCTTTTGTGTGGAACCTCACCCTTGCCCCTCTGTTTTTTAGAAATGGAAGGAAAATGGAAAAACAAAAAAGACAAAAAAAGAAAGAAATGGAAGGAACAGTGGGAGAAAAGCAGCATCCCCCATTAAGAACATGGCTTATGATTCAATAAAGGATAGCTTCAAAAGAGTTCCTTAGACTGGTCCTGTGGAACTATAGCCACAGGATCTCCATTACTCAGGGCAACAGCAGGATATCTGAAGGGAGTTTCAGTGAGGGTCCAGTGATGATGGTGTGCCAGAGGCCTTGAACCACACTTTGACTCATTACAATGAACATTATGGGGGTGGGGCTGGTTGGACTAAAGGGTATATACTGTGTGACATACAGCAACTCCAGATACCACTAGAATGAAAGAAAAGGTGCTGGAAAAAATGGGGGAGCAATGTGTTTGGTTTGGTTTTTGTTTTTAATTAACTTGAAGAGAGTTCTTTTGGGGGTATACAGCAGGTGTGAGGGGTGGTTATGGGGGGGTGGGAGGAGAGCAAGATTGGGGTACATGATGTGAAATTCTCATAGAATCAATAAATACTTATGTTTAAAGAAAAATACAAATTCTAATGTGCACATACAGCAATGTACTTCTTGGTATATACTATTGATTGAACACTTTCATGGTGGAAAATTATATTAGAAAACAGCCTAAACCCAGGTAATGGTGGTACAACTTTAGTTCCAGCACTAGGAAGGCAGAGGCAGGTAGATCTCTGTGAGTTCAAGGTCAGTCTGGTCTACAAAGTGACTTCCAGAATAGCCAGAGTTGTTACACAGAAAAACCCTGTCAAAAAAAAAAAGGTGAAAAATAAGTCATTCCAGATAGCAATTATACTGGTGGAAAATTAAAAGACATTTGTAAAAAATCTTTAATTTTCTTAGTCCTCTGGTTTTCTGAAATTGTTAACTTCTAAACAAAGCAAAAGGTCAATTTTAAAAGACATAAACACTAACAATGAAGTTTAAGAAAAGAAATCTTAAATAGTTCTGAGACTGAACTGAATATTTAAGACAGTAGCAATACTGTCATTGTGGGTTATAATGATCATTGAATCAATCTAAATTATTTTACATGGTCACCCAAAAGGCAACAATTACAGAAAAGCAAGTACCTGCTCCCGGTCAGACATTCACATGTTTCTTACTTTTGTTCTTTTATAAAACTGTATTAGGAAAAGAATGTGGAGGATTGTTGAAGAAGTTGGGAAAACCATAGAAAAGAAGCAAAAGAGTCTCAGCATATTTTTATTTCTGAAATATGAAGTGTCTTCTTTTTCATGATTTAATAATCTTTTCAGTTTGTTTGATCTTAAAGTCCTGTCCTCCCATTGCCATCAGATACTTTGGAACTACCTGTACCCGGCTTACTTGTCCCTTTAGGCCACCATCAACAAGTCTCAGAGGGGAGATCTAACCAAGTGAATATAATATGACTGTGTAAATCTGTTGGAGTTTCTATGAAAACTAAGAGCTTCAATTTTTTCCATGTATTAAAAAATATATATATTAGCATTTTCTCCAAGAATAAAATGTACCTTTCATGGTGTCTACATGGCTACTCCTAAGAACTACTGCTTTTGTATGTTAACATTTTGGAAAGATTTTTTTTCCCTGATAATTTTTTATTACTTTATAAATAATACCAATCAAAATTTCCACTTCCTCCCCTCCTCCCACTTCCCTCCGGCTCTCCCACTCACCCTCCCCCCCCTTCTAAGAGAGGCAGGGTACCCTGCCCTGTGGGAAGTCCAAGGCCCTCCCCCCTCTCAGGAAAATTTTTTTAAGTTTCAACTGTTCCCATTACTGCCATCCACACCTTCCCAAAGCATCGCCAGTCTCCAGTGATTCTTTCTCTTATCTTCCTTTGAGAAGTCCAAACTTCTTATAGAACCACATAAATATATCAAACTCAGAGCTAGTAGAATAAAAACAACTAATATTTCTTCCTGATTAATGAACCAGGCTGCTCAGACAATTGGATGATTCGTACAATTATGGGGGCTGAATGGAACTTGTAAGAAAGTAAAAATAGTGTTTGATTTTTTTTCAAAGGATACCCTCCCTTTTTCTTGTTAAGATACTGCTTTGGCACTGCAATTAGAATGCCTTTATCATCCTGGAGATTCTTCTTCTCTTCCATGTCATTCAATAACTAACAATGAGAAATCAGTTATAGTTTCCTGCTCCTTATTATACCTCTCTGTATCAAAATCAAAATCAAAATCATTTCTACTGAGACCCAGAAGTCATGATTTAGATAGGATCATTTAACTCTGGTTTATGATATCAGAGTTACTGGAATCTACTTCCATGCTTGACTGAGACAGTTAATCTTGAAAAATTTTGTTAGAACTGTTTGCATCTTGATTTACTTATATAATAATGATAAAGTAAGTACAAAAATATTAATGATGACCCACTGAAAAAGTTCAGGAGGTAAAGGTGTTTGCTACTAATTCTGACAAGAGTTTAATCCCTGGGGCCTACACGGTAGGATAGAACCAACTCTTCTGAGTTGGTTGTCCTATGAGATATGCACACAAATACAAATATACACACAAAATTTTTTTAATTGTGATATCATTAACATGATTTTTGTGGATTAAATTATACAAAATCTGGCACAAGGTGTACATTCAATGCATGTTCAACAGAATATTTTATTCTGTCACTTATTTCAGGAAGAAATATTAGCTAATAATTTGCTGAACAGCATAGCTTCCAATTTTGTATGTTCTCAAATTATCAATAAATAAATGGTTCTGAAAAACCTCATCATAAGAAATTTTCTGTGGGTCTCCCTGTGACTCCCGTAATTTACAGAGGCTCTAAGTCCTCTCTAAACTATCCCCAGACAGCACACAGCCCTGTCCTGAGCACACTGTGGGCCCCAATAAATCACTTTGGACATTAGGTCAGTGGTACACCTAAGTTTTGAGCTAAAGACATTCTATAAAACCACTCTATGAGGGAGATAGGTATGAATCTTTCCTCAGTCAGTACATATTTAACAATAAAGGTGGCCAAAAATGAAAGCATATGCCTTTAGGTTTAACACTTAGGAAGCAAGAGCTAGGCAGATCTATCTATGTGTCCTGGTCTGCATACAGAGCTACATGCCAGACAGGTATACATAGTGAGATCCTGTCTTAAAAACAAGCAAAAATAGCCGGGGGTGGTGGCGCACGCCTTTAATCCCAGCACTCGGGAGGCAGAGGCAGGCGGATCTGTGAGTTTGAGGCCAGCCTGGTCTACAAGAGCTAGTGCCTGGACAGGCTCCAAAGCTACAGAGAAACCCTGTCTCGAAAAACCAAAAAAAAAAAAAAAAAAAAAAAAAAAAACAAGCAAAAATAAACAGTGTGAAAAATAATAATGTAAAAAATGTAAAAATAAAAGTAAAATTATTGTAAAATGTCTACTAGATAAGGAAGAGTTATAGGCGGAGGATTTGTAAACACCACAAAACTATTTGTAATTACTCAAGGAAATATTTCTCACTTTACTAGGGAAAGAAAAATTGCACACGAAGGCTGGATGGTACTAAGCAAACCAGAAAACAATTAGAGCATTATCATAAGCGTTGTCTTATTGTAATAATCAAGAGGTTTAGCTTGCTAAATCAAATAATGTTATTTTAATAATAAAAAAATGATTACTCTAAGTGAATTTATGAGATTACATAAGATTTACATAAATCACAGAAGTTTGATTTCTCTAGGAGGTAACAAAAAGAATGAAAAAGTATAGTTTGATCAGGTATGTAATTTTGCAAAATAAAAACCATGATCAAATATAGAAAAATATGACCAGTATCAGTCAAAAACGAATTAGTACTTTTCCAAGATTCTCACAAGATATAGCTTGGTGTGGGGAGCCATAACAGCAATCCCAGAATTGGGGATGTGGAGGAAGGAGGATCAGAAGTTAGGGATCATCCTCAGCCAGTGAATTCAAAACCAGCCTGGGGTGCAAAACACTTTGAAAAAAAAAAGCAAAACAAACAAAAGATTCTCACCAGACACCTAAATTCTTCAGGATTACATTATGAGTACATTAAAACACAATGAAGTGCAATACAGCGAAATTAAAATCTAATATACTGACAATTGTGTAACCCTGTATCAACCATGACTTCATTTAATTTCTCAAATTCCTACAACTTTCAAATGAATAACAACCAAGAACAACAACAGCTTCCACTTAATGACGGTATGACAGAGAGTTCTGCATTCTTGACAGGCCTGTTTGAAAAACTGTGTTACATGTGTATGTCTATCTGTATTGTATGTCTTCAGCATTTAATGGGGGGTACTCACAAAAACAGTGCTTCTTCCCAAAGAAATTATAACAAGTGATTTGGTTATTTTTACTTGCAATTTAATTTTGAAATATTCTTATTTGTGGATTTGTTTAAAACAATTTAGCCATTCTATTCAGTTGATATCTCTGCTCTCTTCCTGATTTTAGAATAGGTGAAACAGTGACCTGATTCTTCAAATGTTATTATCTCCAGAAAAGATTAATCAGAAGCTGAACAAACTACACACGATGGGCCAGATGCTCAAGTTCATGATTTGTAGTGGGCTGTGCTCTTGTTTCGCGACACATGGTCTTCACAACCCTTCCATCACCCCTACAGCTGTTTCTCCATGAACTAAATTCATCAAATGTAAAACCAAAGGAAAAATATTTCAGTATTTTTTTTTAGGCTTGATTTTCAGAAGGGTAAAATTAAGCTATACCTTTCAAATACATTATTTGAAATATTAAAATATTGAAAAGAAAAAATATTTTATTTTCTTTTTAGGATTCTTGGATTAAAATTAAAAAAACAGCTAGTCACTTAGTAATTTTTCTAAATGTATAAAATAACAGATGCTTAATTTTATAGTATCTCAAAGCTTTAACAAGAACATAAACCACTGAATTTATAAATCTACCATTTTCTACCATGTAAGATATTCCTTACAGAGCCAGTTTGTAAAAAAATTCCATCAAAAGTTCAACAATATATAGACACTGTCACAAGGAAAACACACAAAGCCAGCCAGAAAGCAAGTAAATTAAGTAAAAAGGCCTTTAAGATATAGGAGATTTAAACTAAATCAAAGCCCAATTCCTTCTTTTGTTTTTATAGCTACTTTAAAAAAAATTCCCTTTGATTTTATGAGGCTACAATTGAATATTAGCCCAAATGTCACATAAAACTCTGAATACTAAAAGAATTATACAATTAGAGATGAAAAGGATCTCAAACTCATTTATCTACTAGTAAGGAGAAAAGCCTATTAGTTAAGTGACTTGCGTGGTCACTTTGAAATTCATGATTTGCTATGGCTGCTTAGGGGATTCATACTTTTGTTTTGTGTGTGTCGTGTATGTCCAATGAGGAGCTTTCCTACAAGATTCTCCTTCCCTGAGATGTCATGTTTTCTTCATGGGGGAAAACAAGAATCCCAAAGTAACTCAATGGCTATAGTTCAAAAGGAACAGCTAACTTAGGAAGACTGCTTTATACTCAAGAGTGCCTGGTCCCATAAGTAGGAATGGCATTGAGTGCAGAGATTTTTGATCTTTTCCTTGTCTTCCTAACCTGTAAACTGTTCTTTCACGTACTGATTCTACTGGTCCACTCTGAACAGTTTCATCTACTTTCAATTAGATAGAGAAGTTGAGTGGAAAACATAGCATGCATCTCTTGTTAATATTCATTTCCTGTATTTTGGTCATCTAGAGCTTGGGTTACCTAAATTTATTTAAGAATAAAATTGTTACTCTCCAGGTGGAAGAGGTAAAAACTAAAACAATAGTCAATGTGGGGTAAATCTAATCTGTTCAGTTTTAGGACTATAACTGAGGACAGTCACTGCAGTTGGGAGAAAAGGAAAGTAAAACACTAAGGTTATGTAAAAAACTTCATCCAAGAAATGTTAGAGAGAGATGTTTCTTTTCCAAGTAAAGTAGTTTGATAATTTAGGAAAATCTATTTAGCGGGGGGGGGGGGGGGGGGGTGAGAGGTGGGGGGCGGGGAGGAAGAGCTCAAGCTTCACTAACCAAGGGAGGGCTTACTTCAGAGAAACCCTGATCTGAACAAACAACTTCTTTAACTCTGGTCATTCTAATGTCCAGCAGACACGTACAGGAACCTTGAATCTCCTCTGTGCAACAGAGGTTCCAGAAAAGATGCTAATTCCAGAAGAGCTCTGGGAAACCTGCAGCAGGAACCAAGAGCTCTGTGGGCCCACATCAGCTTTGCGGAGGGGGGGGGGGTGAAGTGGGGAAGTGGGGGTGGGCCTGCAGCGACAGGAAACTGTAATGGCTTACTATGTGCAAAAACCTCAAAGGGGAAGGTCAGACAAGGATAATAGGCCAATTTAATTCTGAACGCACAAGGTGCAAGAAATTTTATTATGGTCTGCCACTGAAATCACACAAGATCCAATAGCATCTAACTGCAACTGCTCATCAAGGGAAACAAGAGGTGTAATTGTAACCGCGGTATAATCACTGTGAGCGCGCCTAGACTGCTGCTGCCTACAGCTCCCAGCAGAGAAATATTAAGAGCCTGGAAAATCCAATACAGAGAAAAAGAGATCCTACATGGCGTAGCAAAACAAAAGCCAAAGCGTGTGTGTGTGTGTGTGTGTGTGTGTGTGTGTGTGTGTATGTGTGCGCGCGCGCACCCGCGTATGTGCAAATGATAAAGCTGTTTGCTGTTTAGCATTGTGTGTGTGTACGTATGTGTGTGCAGTGATAAGACTGTTAGCAGTGTGTGTGTGTGTGTGTACAGTGATAAAGCTGTTTAGCCGTGTGTGTGTGTGTGTGTGTGTGTGTGTGTGTGTGTGTGTGCAATGATAAAGCTGTTTAGCCCACCGGAAGGACAGAGGCTTAGAAAACTCTGGTTTTAACATATACTGGATCTCCTCTAAGAACTCCCTTCTTGAAGCTTCTCCCACTCTCCTTTGTTTAAAACACTTAGCCTCAATGTTACAAAGATTGGCAGTACCAGACTCTCTGGAATGCGAACCCAACACACCCGAGTCTAGAGGCAAAACACCGCGCCCATGACTCTAGGCGGGTCTGGAAAGCTCCTGCGTGGCCCAAGGGCTCCCGGGAAGAGCACAGACAACCCCCCCTTCGACCCCCCCTTCCCGCGTGCCAGGGCTCTTCTACCCAGCTAAGAGCAACAGTCAGCCCCAAGGAAGCCAAGCCTCCCAGCCGCGCCCGCTCCGAAGTTGGCACTGAAGTTTGTGCAAGGTTGTCCAGAATCTTGAGGAGGAAGGGACGTGAGGTGGGATGAACAGTGGAAGGAAGTTGAGTTTTCCGAGGCACAAGGTCGGCTACGTTGGAAGCCTTTTTTGCTCAAGAGGTCGGGCTAGTGCGCACCGGGAAACTCTCTCTGGCGCCGTAGCTGGGGCTTGGGAGCTGTCACCTGAGGGCAGCCCAGGAGGGAGCAGGAAACGTCCTCCTAGGCGCCAGGGGAGGACCCCAGGTTTCCGACTCAGTGGATCTTGGGGCTCAAAGCAGTGGGGGGAGGGGAGATGGACGAGGGGACAACAGGCAAAAGCAACACCTTTCAAACCGGCTTTCTGCTACGCCCTCTCCAAGTTCGTGCTGGGAGGATCAGTTCTCTCCCAAACCACTCTACTCCATCCCAGATCGAGTCCTCAGCTCACAGTCTCCCGCCAGAGGTGGGTGGGGTGAGGCGTGGAAACCAAGGGCTGAGGGTTGAAACCCTAAATCCTGCCCTAGTCCCTCGCCGAGACAACCGATTGCATTTACACAAGCCAGAGCCAGTAACAGCTCGCGGCTGACACTGGGCGCAGCTACCGACTCTTCTGTAATTCCTAATAAAGTCGATTGCGTTGCCCTCCCAGAGCTGATTGGGAGGGAACCTGGAGGGAAGAGGGGGCGGCGGCGAGGGGAAAGAGCAGGGGGAGCAATCAACTTTGCGACCCAGCACTTCCTCGCGATCCGTCGCCATGCTTAAGATCCACCCCCACCCCCTCCTGCCTTTCAAGTGGATACTGAAACTAGGCCAAAACTTTTCCCCTCCTTTTCTCTTTGCCACTAGACTGGATTGTGCCCCATGGAGCCCCATGGAGCTCTGCTTTCTTAAGCACAATAGCCGGACTAATTAGATCATAGAGGCAAGGCAGCGATACTGTAACAAGTAGCCCAAGAGGCAAAAGAGGGAAGGGCCGGAGAGAGGGAAAGGGGAAAGTTTGCAGCTCTCACACTTACCGATCAAGCCTCCCACCAGAAAGGCAACGATTTGAAAAACCAGCAGAATCCCTCCAACAATGCAGAGCTTCTTGGTGCTCATGTTTTCTATAATTGCCCCAGCCATTTTTGCGCCCCCCCCCCTCTTTTCTCCTTTAAATAAATGTTTTAGGTTATGCTTTCGCTTCCCCTCTCCTTCTTCCTTGTCCTCTTTTCCTGGTGCTGCAAAACTTCAAGGGTGCGATATCACACCGGAGATGGAACCCAGACCGCAGACGCCCGCGCGGATCCCTGGGCGAAGCCGCTCGGGCTCCCCAGATGCCCAGAGCTGAGACTGCGGCCGCTCGGCAGCCAGTGGACGCTTAAAGGAGCAGGGAAGCGGATCACATGACACGCCTCCCTCTCTTTCTTCCTCCCTCCCTCTCGCGTTTCCTCCCTCCCTCCCTCTCTTCCTCAACCGTGGCCCGCCAGTTCAGGGATCTGAGCTCCCGCCAGCTCTGGCTACCCGCTTTCAGGTTTGGCCTGCAGCTTGCCCGGGCAACAGCTGGTATCTTGAGGGGGGTGGCTGGTGTCGTTAAATGGGCTCGGCATAAACAGCCTCTCACAAGTTTCCTTTTCTGGTTCCCAAAGTATGGGATTTAAGTCACTAATGGGCCGCTTTGCAAACCCTTAACTTACACATTGAACCCACTCCACCACCAAGCACTAGAAGTTTAGGAAAGAGGTGAATTTTTAAAAGTAATCTAATAAAGTGTAAGTAAAGAATAATAAAGAAAGGAAATAAGATCTCTGTTCAGGTTCCTTCTGCCTGGCCCTAGCCTGGGTTATTACCTGACTAAATCTACCACTAAACTGCTTTTCAAGGAACCTGACTGTCCAGCCAAACAGACCTCTCTTCCTCACTACACCCCGGACATCCAATCTTGGTCTTAACTATTACCATAATGATTTAAAGTTAATTCAAAGCCCAATTTGTTTTTTTAAAATTCTTTGCTTGTTTTTTTACACCACTTTTATATTTTTTCTAAGAGTTGATTCCCTTCAATTCATCTGTTACACTTTCACCTATTATAAGGTCTTATGTATGAAGATTTGTTTCCATTACTAAGTCCTGGAAGACTGAGACCAAATTCAATTCTCTTTGTATACCCCCCACATAGGGCCTAACAAAATTCTCACACTAGGAGTTCCTGAATAAACTTTTGTGAAATAAATACATAAGGAATGTTTAAGCAAGCCCGCAGTTTGCATCTCAAAAGCCTTAAGCATCTGAGTTGGGTTAGATAGCACGCAAGGTAAGCACTACCTGTCAGATTTTCAGGTGGGTGGTCACAGCTAAAGAGGCTGAGTCAGGAGAATTAGGAGTTTAAGACCAACCTGGATAACTTTGGGAGACCCTGCCTCAAAATAAGAAGTAAGAAGTGATCTGGGGATGTAGTTCTGTGGGAGAGTTCTTGTTTAGCATATGGTATGATGCACTAGATTCAACCCCCCCCCCCCCCCGTTACAGGCAGAGAAGGAGAAAAGAGAATGCTAACTCTTTGAGATATATGTTTATATGTATAAACTACTTCCAATGAAAAGTGGTGGACAGTGATTTTAAAAGATTTCTTGGTCAGTTTGTCCTAGACTCCAGGGCTTTGCTTTTCTAAGTTTCATAAACTGCCTATTTAGCCAATACAACTCACATCACACCTTAGTTTTATAAAGGTGCCTCCTTGCCTTCCCAACACAAGTTTTACAAGGCCATTAGTACACGTGATTGATTTCTTGCTTCTTGTCCTCTTCCTGTGGAGGAACCATTTTGAGTCCTGCCCTCCTCTGCACCTGCATAGATAACACCATGTAAGATATACTATATAACAGGGTTATTCTTAGTCTCCAATTAGACAAAATACTCTTAAAGACAGGTACCAGGTTGCATCTATGTAAGACTTCATCTCCTCGGCCTCCAGCAGACCCTAAAAGTTGCAAGACTGTAGGTGTTTTTTATTTATTGTTTCTTCCTTCAATTCTTTGTCCAACAGTCACTTACTGCCTTAACGTGTTTCCCTCTTTCCTTCCTGAGCACTAGAGCAAGAGTATTCTGAAGGATACTAGTTATTCACTATATAATGATAACCTGCATTGTAGTTGACACCTGGAATTCTTAGAAGGGAATACACAGCAGAATGGCTATGGATAGCAGTGCTCAGAAGTGTTTGGGTAAACCTTATACAGAGACTGGCCAGTCACTGTAGATCATTTTCTTTTCTTTACATTTTCAGAAGACTATGTCATATATGTGTGATAGAGAAAAAGGAAGGAAGAAAAAGAAGGAAAGGGAGAATTAAATTGAGAATTGCAACCTAAGTAAATGCGTACCTGTAATCTTATATTATGTTTCCACTTAATGCCTCTGACCCAGAGAGCAATGTATATATATGATTTGCTGAAAGTAGCAAAAATAGAGGTTGAGAACAATATTATAAAATGAACATCCATCATAAATGTTGCATACAACATTTGGATATTGATTGTCCAAAAAAATGATGATGATGTGTGTGTGTGTGTGTGTGTGTGTGTGTGAGAGAGAGAGAGAGAGAGAGAGAGAGAGAGAGAGAGAGAGAGAGAGAGAGATCCTCTTTTCATAGGGGTCCCGCTGGATGCTGGACAATGAAAGTGTTAAAACTGGTCTCCATTCCTATTGGCTCATGGCCTTTTAAAAATCACTTTTCTATATAGCTGTCCCTGCTTCATCAAACCTCAGCATAAAATCAGATAGAGTCTTAGTTACTTTTCTATTCCTGTAATAAAGTCATTATCAAGACAATTTATTGAACAAAGAGTTTACATAGGCTTACAGGTTCATTGAGTTAGAGTCCATGATTGTACAGCAAAGGCATGACAGAATATCTAAGCCTTTTTGAAACTTCAGATCCTACACCTAGTGACAAACCTTCTCCAGCAAGGCCACACCTCCTACTCTTTTCAAAAATTAAAAAAAGTAGGGGGGAGGGAGACACTCCAATTGAGGACCAAGTATTTGGACATATAACCCTGTAGGGACATTCTCATTCAGACCATCTCAGAGTGGGGCATTCTCATTCAACCACCATAGGTACCTTCCCTTGTGCTTTGTTGACCATGACTAGGAAGGCTCCTTTGCATGTAATAAAAAGCTTTGAGTATACTTTTCTCATAAAGTGGGTTTTGTGATAGGAATATCTATACAAGATGCTTTAAAACTTTCAATTTCTGTTGTCTTTGCAAATATTAATAGTGACTATCAGATCATCATTTCCCAATGTGATAACATGAATATGTAGAAAAAAAGCTCCCTGCCTCTAGATCCCTGACTAGTACATTATAGTTAGTAATCAGCTCCAAGGCTCAATGTTCTAACCTATAAAAGAAAAATAATAGCCAGGCAGTGGTGGTGCACTCCTTTAATCCCAGCCCTCCGGAGGCAGAGGCAGAGGCAGAGGCAGACGGATCTCTGTGAGTTCGAGGCCAGCCTGATCTACAAGAGTTAGTTCCGGGACAGGCTCCAAAGCAACACAGAGAAACCCTGTCTCAAAAAAAGAAAAAAAAAACCCAAAGAGATAGAGAGAGACATAGAGAAAATAATACCAACATTTTGGTATATTTTTACACAGTATAGATACTTACTATTTTTAATTATATTAAGAAAACATTAATTGAATTGATAATCTTTGTCAGAAAAATAAAACTATGAAATAGAGGTGTAGCTCAATTGCTAAAGTGTTTGCTGAGCAGGTATAGAATCCTGGTGGGTTTTGGTTTGTTTGTTTTGGTTCTTGGTTTTTTGAGACAGGGTTTTTCTGTATAACAGCCCTAGCTGTCCTGGAACTCACACTATAGACCAGGCTGGCCTCAAACTCACAGAGATCCATCTGCCTCTGCTCCCAAGTGCTGGGATTAAAAGCGAGTACCACCATACCTGGCAGCAACCTAGTTTTAATCCCAGCAATGGGTAAACTGGGTATAGTGGCAAACATCTGTTAATTCCAGCATTTGAGAGGTAGATAATCAGAAGGCTCAGAAGTCTAAGGTAATCTTTACTAACAAGGCCATATATCGAATTAGAGGGCAGCTTAAGATATATGAACTCTTGTTTTAAAAAAGGAAAGAAACTAGTAAGGCTGGTCAGTGATTAGTTGTTTTTCAGATGTAATATTTGATCATGTTATGAATACTTTTTTTTAGCAAGTCAGTCTCTTAGTATGCTGTATACTCTTGACCCTTCTTGTTTCTGGACTCCTTGATGCTACTATTACAAGTTAAGTGTCACCACAACTAGCCTTCAAATATTTTTGAAGCATAATTTTAAGGATGAATAAGGATTATTTTCATTTGACAATGGTACCAATAAAGAAAAATGTTTAATAAAAAATATGAAAACCATGTAGTGAAAGTTAACATTGAAACACTCTATTCTAAAAATTGTTCCCTGAGACAGAGAGATGGCTCAGTGGGTGGGAGAAAACACAGAGGACCTGAATTTGAACCCTAGCATTTATAAACTCAGACAAGACTGTACATGCCTGTAACTTTTGCACTGCAGAAGACAGAGATGAGAGGATTGTTGGAGTTTGCTAGCTACCAGCCTAGCTCCAAGTCCAGTGAGAAACCCTATCTCAAGAGAATGAAGTGAAGACGGATAGGGCAAGACATGTATGTCTTCCTCTGGCCTCTGCACATAGGTATGTGGTCTATACCCCCTACATCCCCACACCCCCACACATGTACACACTCAATTGCCACCAACCACCACAGAAATATTTATTTTGGGTCATCAGAGAGATGATTTCAGAGACAAGAAAAAGGACTGGAGAGGTGGCTAAGCAGTTAAAAACATTTGCTGTTTTCTCTCTCTCTCTTTCTGTGTGTGTGTGTTTCCATTTCACATACTAACCTTACAAAGGAATTCTTCAAATCAAAACACTTCAACCTCATCCTCATACGAAATAGTTTAATATGCACCCCAAGCTTCTGCCATGTTAGAACTCATTCCCACCATACGATTTCCATTTCACTTTTCCATTCACATTCCATATACATTTCAGACATTAGGCTTATTTAATCCTAGCTTATATCTTACTGTTATATAAACAAGGAATGTGACTTACCTTTTAAATTTTAACTTTTTCAATTCTTTAAAAAATATTAGTAATGCCAAATATGTCACGATGAACATTAAAGAAAATAATGTAATTGTGCCAAACACAGAGTAGGCATTCAACAAATGTTGCAATTATAAGGGAGGCAGTTTCTGTTCCCAGAGAGCAGAACAAAACAAAACAAACCATAAATCCCCTAATTATAGTCTCTCTTATTAAATTATCTCTTTGAACCCAGGCAACCTGGAAGGGCAGGTAAAAAACTTTATAGGTTTCCAGAAGCCTCTTGGTGTGATGCAGCCAGCAGCATGGAGTTGCCAGCCTTTTGTTTCCCAGGCTTGAAAGAGGCTGTAGGAGAGAACTGAGGTGCCTTCAAAGTTTCAGATTGCCTATGTTGGGTTGCTGGAGTACAGGTAGAGCAATGACCTTACTGTCTTTTATCATGTAGATATGGGATCCAAACTAACTGCTCCCCAACATCCTTATGACTATTTGGCCTTCCCAGAATCTCTGTATTATGTTATCTCACAGATCCTCTCTCTGTTCCTCCCTATGATGGCAGCAGTACACAGAGACATGTGCCCTCCTGACCAACAACACTCTGCACCGTGGCACATAGTACAATCCTTAGCTGCTCAGAAACCCAGAAAGTTCTCCCTCCCTGACACACAGACAGCCAATGGCAGGAAGTATACCTTAGACAGCCACAATTCATGTCCTAGTGAGAGAAAATCTGGCTCTGACACAGTTCAAATGTCATTGTAGAGTATCTCAGAATTGCTGTAAAGCACATCAAAAAAAAATTTTTTTAAATTAACATTCTAAAAAGGACATTTGGTCCACACACTGATATAAAATTAGATACTTGAAATTCTCAAGTAGATGCAAGATAACATTCATTTTTTCACCAAGTGCATCATTTGAGAGCATTGAGAGGAGGGAACTCAGCAGACACTCTCAAGGGCCTCATGTGAAAGGCCCTGTGACTTCATCTTAGCTTTGTTCTCCTTCATGTCGGCTATATCTTGAACCCACCAAAAGAGAAAATTTAAACAAAATACCATGCAAGGCCATGAAAGTTAGTAGAACTCAAGTCCTGCCATCCCTAGATACTCATTCCTTCTCCCTTTGAGGTTCATAAAAACTTATTGCTTCTATGATAAGCATTTTGGAGTTTGTAGGTCTCTCTTTTGTCCATATGTCTTACTCTTGTCTCTTTCTCGTTACTTGACTCCCATCCAGAGCAAATTTCCTCCAATGAACCTTAAGTACTGACGATTCTTGCTTTGCTGGTAGTATTTTCTGCTAAGAGATTTTCCAAGGTGAAAAATCTATTTTCAAGTTAAATGACTCATACAAGTAATTGTTAAGCACAATTACATAGTGTGTTGAATTCACCTTTGAAAAATACATATTACACAGAAGACATACTTCATAAAATTAATTTTAACTCATATAATCTATAAATTGCTACTTATATTTTTAATTATTTTGTTATCATGGTATGAATTCATCTTTGCCTAAGAGTTCTAGGTACTTCACAAATATTTATTTCGTTTATTTATTGTGTGTGTGTGTGTGTGTGTAGGGGGGTGTCCACACATGCCACAACATGGGTGTGGAGGTTAGAGGACAACATATGGAAATCAGTTCTTTCTTTCTACCATTTAGTTTGGGGAATAGAACTGAGGTCATTGGCTTTAACAGCAAGTGCCTTTATTTGCTGAGCCATCTCTCCAGATCTTATAAATATCCACTTTAAATAATATTAATGAGGTAGAAGGTTCACTATTTCTGATTTATAACCTCACAATTGAAATCAAAATGCTTTGATGATACTTTTTCTCATTTTGTTCATCTTATATTGTATGATTATAAGATGTCACATATCTAGCATAGAAAACAGAGGTTTGCTATCACCAATATTACCTTCTATCACCTTCTAGAATTTTCTTTTTCACTGATTTTTGTTTTATACCTTCCCTTAATCTTTCAAGTTTTCCCAAAGTGAAAATTATTTTTTCCCTTGAGTCCTTCATTTTCCTATCCATTGCCTCCACTGAGGTTCCCTTAGAATACAACTTCTGGGAAGTTCCCTTTGCTGGCTTTGGAACCTCACTTCTGCTATCATTCCCAATCATTTTAACATTATGAATCCAAGACCTAGTGTTCCCGTAACTCTCTGAGAGATGCCACCAGTGAACTCTGTGTTGATGTTCCTACTTGACATCTTATAATATTGCTCCCTTTCTCAGCTTCAGCAACTTTGCTCTATCTTATTTTCTCTTACTGATCTAGTATCTCTTTTCTTAAACTGGCTCCAGCTCATCTACTCACTAGCAATTCTGAGCATTTTCTCCTTCACTTCTTTGCTTTTCAAAGTGTGCAAGCAATCAATATCTTTGAACTTGACCTCTTACCTAAACTTTAAGCCTGCACAGCCAAGTGTTTCCTTGATGTTTCTGCCTAGAGAAACCACATGTGACACCAAAGGAATTCTTCCTAGCACTCCAATGACTCATACTACCTAACTCAAAGTCATCCTTTGACTATGAACCATACATCCTATCAGTTATCTCAACCAGATTCTACCACCTTATTCATGAAGAGCTAGCCTTTCTTCTCTTCAAGGCTGACTCTCATCACTTCTCTAACTTGGATTGTAGAAGACGTTCTCTATGGGGTCTCCAGTGTCTGGTTTCCTAAAATATACTGTCCAGTGCATACATCATTATAAAACTCTGAATCCGTCTTCCTTACTTTCTGAATATAACTTGGTAGTATCTTCCCATTGCTTATGAATCAAGGGTGCCTTATAAAAGCCATGCCAGCAAAATTTCAGAGTAGTGATATCTATTATATAATAATCTTTGCACCCAGATTCTCCAAATACCTATTTATATTTATTATGCTCAATTCACATTCTACCTTATTCCTACTTCTTGTAACTTAGCTTTTGGAGCAAATCAATTATTCCTCTACTTATTTATATTTATTATGCACAATTCACATTCTACCTTATTCCTACTTCTTGTAACTTAGCTTTTGGAGCAAATCAATTATTCCTATGAAGGTATCACCAAGCTACTATCTTGTAATGTTCAGCCTATTTATTATATTACTTAATTCAAAGTCTGGTTATCTAGATACCCAACATGAAAAACTCACAAACATCTGAACTTTCTTATAGGTGTCATAAACAAATACCTAGCATGTCAGAAACCATAAATAATTATCGTAATAACAACAAACACTTGTACATACTATGTGACAGCACTTGTGTAAAGTGAGGTACAGTGTCCAAGCATACATCCCTTAGAACTAAAATACCATAATACTGTGAATCTCAGATAGTAGTGATGAGGACTAAATGTTTCAAGTGTAACCATAACCCTAGAGATAAATACAATTTTTTTTAATTTAATGCCATTCTCTAACCACAAGAAAAGCCTTGTCAGAAGTGTCAATAATTTATTCAAGATCATAAAGCTGATAAAATTCAAGCTAAATTTTCAACTCAATTCATAAAGTAACAAAGTCCAGGCATGTAACAGTTACTATATTCTGATTTTTACTCCAATTATAGTAATTTAAGGTCTTCTATGTTTCAAGCACTGATATATTATGTGTGAACATATATTTGCATAAATGTATCTATGTATTAAATGCCTATTTAATTTTTATAGTAACTTCTATAAAATAGGCAAGGTTTTTCTCCTTGGTTATCTTTGTATTTAAGATTTGCAGAAAGAAAACCAAATCAAAATTCAAACTAATAGTCCAGAAAAACAAAATTTTATTCATTATTAGACTTAGCATAAAACATTGGGAGGCTGAGGATAGATAATAAAGTTCTAAAGCAACGTTTGTATTTTAGTGAGACCCTCTCAACATAAAAATTGAAGCTGGGCAAGCAGCTCAGTGAGAGAGCACTTATATTTGGCTCTTATATGTGAGGTCCTGGGTTCCATGCCTAGCACCACACACATAAAAAGATAGTCTTTTAAGAAACATTTGAGAATTCCTTGGAATTTTAGCTTTCTCAGATCATTTAACACAAAGTTTTAGTTTCCTTCAGGTGTGAAAGTTAAGGCATTTATATTCATTTAACTATCTTATTTCAGCAAACATCAGTTTTGTAGCATTTTTCTGTTATTATAACAAATTTATGAATTTAGATAAATAATAGTTTACAGAATAGAAGCTTACTTGGTGGAGCACGGTACCTTCTCTGCTTGGCATCAAGTTTTCTTGCTAACAAGGTTGAGGGCATCCCATAGTGGGGCAGATAAGACCTATCTTCTGACTGACCCTTCCTAATTCTAACTACTCCCCCAAATCCCTATGCCTAAATAGTATTAATGAGAAATTGGAGATCAAGTATCTACATATAAACTGGGGCTACATTAAATCACAATAACCAGTTTGTGCATTGTACTGATTCCACCATACACTTGGAATTTACTCCCTATGACCTTAGAGAATTCATTTACACCATGTACATCTCATCTCTCTTCATCGTAGCAGATTTGTATAATTGCTGCTGGGATTTCAAGTTTTAATATTCATTAAGGGCTTAGATCAGAGCCTTGGCAGGGTGACATTACCTAATGGACTGCTGTAGTAGCAGTAATAGATGTTATTGTGTTATCATATAGGGTTTGGAGAATTTGGGGTCAGGAATAAGTGGAGAATAACTTATTTTGCATTAGAGCAAGAGAAAAAGTGCCACTAAATCTTCAGAGAAGAAAAGGTAATTCTAGGTGTTATGAAATATGATAGTTACTTTTCAAATAGAGAAAATTATATAGATGTATAAAGTTAAAATCAGAGAATAGAAACCTTACAAATTGTGGCCTAGCTGAAGAGTTGGTACATGTGTAATCCTGGCAAATTGAGCTGAAGTCCTATAGCCATATGAGACAGGGAACACAAAGGTGGAGGAAAAAATGTCATTAAGATTATACATCTCTGAAAGCTATCATTTTGAGTCATGTTTATTACTAGACTGGTGATAATAACACCTTCCCTTTATTTTTGTAGAACCATTTTCATACAATTTTAAGATACTATCTCAGTAATATTCACAACGTTGGAGGTCTTTCCAATTATAATTATCACTATTGTCCATAAGAGAAAACAGTCACACAAGGAAGGAAAAACAAACATCAGAGCTGCTGAAAGGTTACTGGTTGATCCAGAAGTGAGAGTCTGGTGTGCAACTTACTTCAGTGTTGAAAATAACAAGATCACACAATTTCTAATAATCCTTAACACCCCATTCTTCTGTTTCTCTTTGAAAACATCTGAAAAAATTCTGAAAGCAGAGTGTTATTGTTGAAGAGGCTTGTGTAGAAAAGACAATCAGAAATAGTGTTGATCATGCAGAAAACTTTGTAAGAGTAGAATGGATGTGTTGGCAAAAAGCTGGGCTGCTTGCCAAGAGGAAGCAAGAATTTGCTTTAATTTTAAAGTTACTGTTTAACCGAAGTATATACACCATAGCTAATACATTGATGAAATTTTGCACTTGATATTGTATTAATTTGTGAAAACGTCATAGTAAATACAATAGACTGTGTGAGTTAAATAACAGAGGTTTTACTTTCTCTCAACTCTGAAGTTGGAAGCTCAAGATCCAAGGACTAGTAGTATTGGCACCTTGGGCTCCTCCTGCTCTGGTTGCAGCTGTCATGTGACATCCTCATGTTGGATGAGTCCCAAATACAAAAAGGCCTTTGTTAATCATCCTCTTAATAATCTTATGTTCAAGCAAGCTTACAGTCTGAGATATTAAGAGTTGATAGTTTTACATATGAATGTAGGCTCACAATTCAAACATTAACAAAAACAGAGATGAGAGTTAGCCATCTCTTAAGCTTCTTCCACGCTATTTCTCTGTTAACTACTCTTCTATAAGCTATTTTTTAAAATATTTATTTATTATATTATGTGTACAGCATTCCTTCCACGCGTGCCTGCAAGCCAGAAGGGGGCGCCAGGTCTCATTATAGATGGCTGTAGGCCACCATGTGGTTGCTGGGAATTGAACTCAGGACCTCTGGAAAAGCAGTCAGTGCTCTTAACCTCTGAGCCATCTCTCCAGCCCTTCTATAAGCTTAAAATTATACAAAAATTCACTTTTCATACTTATAACCATAATACATTTTCTTACTTTATTTGTTTATTATATATTTACTTTGTATGTGTGCTTGTTCATGGGGGGCACCCATCTAACACAGAATGTGTGTACGTCAGAGCACAGCCTTCAAGTATGAGTCCTCAATTTCCACCTTAATATTACTTAATCACTATTTAATCAAGATTGCCTGGTCTTCAAACTTCTGCCTCCCATCTTTCTATAGATGATAGAGTCACAGACACTTGCACTACTGTGTATATTTGGGTTTTATAAGAACTCTGGAGGACAAAATTCAGTGTACATAACAAATGAGCCATTCTTTCAGTCCCATTAGTTATTTGAATTTTATAACATATCTATATTCTTTATTAACTAGTCTTCCTGTCCAGTAAAATATCATGTAATCCTCCATGCTATTGCATATAACTTATATAACTATGTTACGATTCATGTAATATTTGAGTTGCTTCATTTGGGCTATTATTATTAAAACTATTATAAGCCTTCTTGTATTCATCTTTTGGTAGACACATAATCATCCCATTAAACACATAAAATAAAAATGTAGGTGTTTTGATATTACTGTATACTGCCCAACAATACCTCAAAGTGGGTATGCCAACATATACTCACATGAACAGTGTGAGCTCCAGTTATTCTCCATATTCACCATTATGCAAAATTGCTAATCTCAAATTTGAGCAATTCTTGTTGGGACATAGGAGCATAGCCTTAGCAATTTTAATTTGCTTAACTCTGATGACTTTTGGTCACTTATGCATGATTTAAAGAAATACATAATTTTTGAATATTTAAAATGGTTGCCTCTTCTTATGTATTTGTAGAATTTCTTTATATACTTTGAAAGCAAATCTATTTTGAGGATTATAGCTTATCTTATCTCTTAGTAGTTTTTTTTTTCATAAGCTGAAACATGTGTAAGTGTGTGTGTGTGTGTGTGTGTGTGTGTGTATGTGTGTGTTACTAAAGATAGAACCTAGTCTTGTATATACTAGGCTAATGTTATCACTGAGCAGCATTCTTAGTATTTAATGTTTTTTTTTTTTTTTTGGTTTTTTGAGACGGGGTTTCTCTGTGGCTTTGGAGCCTGTCCTGGAACTAGCTCTGTAGACCAGGCTGGTCTCGAACTCACAGAGATCCGCCTACCTCTGCCTCCCGAGTGCTGGGATTAAAGGCGTGCGCCACCATCGCCCGGCTAGTGTTTAATGTTTTTACTCTGACGTACAGTCTTGCTTAAGATCCAAAGCGCCTTAAACTCACTATGTAGTTCAGTCTGATCTCAAGCTTTCAATATTCTTGTGCCTACCTCACAAGTATTTCAAATTATAGGTGTGTGCTATCATAGCAATTAAACTTGATTATCAATCGTACTTTTTATTCTTTATATGACTACTTCATTTTAAAGATTTTATTTATTTATTATGTATCCAACATTCTGCCTCCATGTATGCCTGCAGGCCAGAAGAGGGCGCCAGATCTCATTACAGATGGCTGTGAGCCACCATGTGGTTGCTGGGAATTGAACTCAGAACCTCTGGAAGAGCAGCCAGTGCTCTTAACCACTGAGCCATCTCTCCAGCCCGACTACTTCACTTTAAAATTACCTCAATTTCATGAAGATATTCTCCTATGCTTTTAATTTAAAACTTTATTTTTCTACATTCACACATCTTAAATGGAAATTTCAACATCCAGAGATGTTGTAACAATACTCTCTAGATGGACTTTTGTCTAATAATATAATTAATCTTTAGATCAGTTTATTACAAACTGACATTTTAATGTTGGCCTAATAAATTATTTTATTTCTTATATTGATGAGATTTTTAAAAAATTATTTTGCTAGTGGTGTGTGTGTGTATGTGTGTGTGTGTGTGTGTGTGTTGTGGTGCATATGCTTATGTGTATGCATGGAGACCAGATGATGGATCCGGTCACTTCTTCTACAACTCTCTATTTCTTTAAGGAAAGTTCATGTGAACCTGGATGATATTCACTTATAAAGGTTCTAATATACAGAATAATGGGGAGCATAAGGGTGGAAACTTGTGATTTCTACAAGAAGCTCAGGAATTAATTATGAATTTCCAGAGTTTCAGTTGCAAACTGAAGGGACTAACAAATATCATTCACAGGGAGTTGAAAGAATTGGCCCAGATTTGATGATCTTCCAGAGATACAAGTTTGGTTGCCAGCATCCACATCCAGAAGCCCACAACTGCCTGTAACTCCAGCTGCCCAGCTGCAGGGCATCTGGTGCCCTCTTCTGACTTCCATGGCACTGTACGCATGTATATCAACCCACACTCAACTGTACACACATATACATATTTAAAATGTTTTTTTTTTTGGATTTTTCGAGACAGGGTTTCTCCATAGCTTTTGGTTCCTGTCCTGGAACTAGCTCTTGTAGACCAGGCTGGCCTCGAACTCACAGAGATCCGCCTGCCTCTGCCTCCCAAGTGAATAGAAATTTTCTTTTTAAAAGAGTAGCATTCACAATTTAAAAGAAAAAAGAGGTGATTAAATTGGATGAGCTTGGTTAAATAAATAATAATCCAATCCAACAGAATCCTTGGAAATCAAGACCCTAGGATACCACAAAAATCAGGTTAGTCAGTAGATAAGTCAGAAGATCACATGGGGAGAAGGCAAACAAGTCAGTCAGGGATAGCCTTAGAACAGTGGTTTTCAACTTGTGGGTTGTAACCCCCAAAGCGATTGTATATCAGATGTCTTGAATATCAGATATTTACATTATAATTCAAAACAGTAGTAAAATTACAGTTATGAAGTGTTGTGGAATATTATTTTAAGATGTGTTACATTTGTTTATGCTGTAAGATATATGTTTAATGATGCAAAGATATGCCACATTCTTTCATGTTGTGTTTGTTTAACTTTGTGAAACTGTGTTACTTTGCCTATCTAAAACTCCTGATTGGTCTAATAAAGAGCTGAATAGCCTATAGCTAGGCAGAGAAAGGATAGGCAGGTCTGGAAGGCAGAGAGAATAGATAGAAGGAGAAAAAAAGCAAAGGAGACAGAGGAGGGAGAGAAGGAGGAGGACTCCCAGAGGCAGCACTAAGCAACACAGCCAGACACAGAGTAAGAAAGAAAGAAAAGATATACAGAAATAGAGAAAGCTAAAAGCTGAGAGGCAAAAGATAGATGGACTAATTTAAGAAAAGCTAGCTAGAAATAAACCAAGCTAAGGCCAGCATTCATAAGTAATAATAAAACTTCATGCATTTTTATTTGGAACCTGGGTGGCAGTTCCCCCAAAAGAACAAAGAGTAAAGAAAAAAAAACCCAACCAACAACAATGAAGAAGCAGTGAAATAATTTTGAGATTGCAGGTCAGCACAACATGAGGAACTGTGTTAAAATGTTGCAATATTAACCTGGAACAAATCCATATCCTCCAATTTCCTGTGAAAATAAAAGCATCACCTCCTTCCTAATGTAACATATCTTTGACTTCTATTTTGAAGTCAAGATATTTTAAAAATATATAATTGGTTTAAGCCATCAGTTTTTGTAATTCAATGTGTCTTAGTAGCTGTCATTCCTTCATTAACAATCAGAAAAAGTAGATAACACAATAAGATAAAAAATCCAGACTTTGTGTATTTTCCTTCTTTATGCGGCTCATTTGTTTACTTTACTCTTTTTCTAAGTATTTTATTATTTTTAAACTATTTTTTAATCTATGACTGTACTTACTTTTCCTCTTTCTCCCAAGCCTCTCTCTATATATACTGTAATTCAGTTAGAGGTCTTTTTTTCTGTGTGAATCTGTTCTTACCGAGCATCTGTATTGTTCTTTGATCACATGAGACAAATCTTAAACTGCTATGTTAGTCATTGGCACAGTTCAGATTAGTGCATGTGTTGGCACAAGGTAGAGGTGGGTTACTCTTCTACCTTGGTTTCATGAGAGGCAAACTTCTTAGTAAACCAGCAGGAGCCACGTTTACTACCCCAGCTCTGGGAAGTTGTTGGGTCCAGGCTGCCACCGAGTAGCATGCCCGCTGCTCATAACCCCATTTAAGTATTCAGTAACAGGGGCTTTTTAAAAAATTGTGGCCTTGTTTGAAACTGGCACTGAATCAGGAAGCTGCCTCTTAAAGGAGCCGTTCTACTAACTGTTATTAAACAGAGACTACCAGAGAAAAGGCAGTTATCAAGAAGCCACGTTTGACTCCATCTCTGTGTGTTTAGAACTTTTGAAAAGCTTTCTCAAGTCTTATGTGGCTGTAGATGCCCCACAATGGAAAGCCTTTTGTAGGCCAAGTTTTTCTGTGTTCTAGCAACAGAGATAGAGTTCAAAGTTTCAAAATTAATGTTTATATTTTCTTAATATCATGCATAATTGTCTGCAATAAAAGTTCTGCAGCTGAATTTTGTTTAGACTTTCTCAAATGATGGGTAAATGCCAGTCACTTACTGTTTCTGTAGTTTCAGAGTCATCCCCTTTTACCTGTCTTATCTTCATCAACTTCTAAATTTTGGAGTCCAAAAGGTACTCACTAAGGACATGTAGACCCGAATGCCTGGTGTTGAGAAATGACAACGAGGGCTGTGTTCACAACCAAAATGTGAAGACAATTGACTGTGGGGATTCCATCAAACTTGTGATCTAATTTCTTTTTGCTAAAACTGTTTTCACAGGTTTTAGAGCAGTGTGTGGTTCTAATGTAATTATAAGCTATTGATTTATTTTCTTTTTTGGCATAGACTACTAACTGTATCCTAAGTTCTTATTTTCTAGGGTGACAGTAGTTTTTCCTCAAATGTGCTTGCTGTTTTACTAGACTGAGCATATTCAGTCCTCTTGAAAGTCAATTAGGCCATTGTACCAAATCTTTGGCATCTTTATGTGGGCAGCTACATATATTGTTTCTATATTATTTCCTTAAAGAAGATTCTTACCTGTACTAATTTAGTTTTCAGTAAAACAAAATGTAGATATTTCAGTCACACCAACTTTGACCCTGAAGATGTCAGCGATCCTGGTATTCATAGTGTGGCCTACAGAATAGCAATGCCCGTATTTTTGGGCCCATCCCAGGCCTACCCAACCCATTGGTATTCAGAAGGAATGTTAACATTTAAGACATACTGGCTTGGTAGAGTCTGATGGAGTAATAGGCTGGAAGGAACCAAACTCTGATGTTTTGTTAAGTAGAGCTATTGGTCCAATATGCTTACTACGAATGCTAAAAGAAAGCATCTTATAATACCATCTTACTTAGACTATGATATTTGGGGGCCTGATTTTGACCCTAAGGATTTTTAAGTCTCTGGAATGTCAAATTCCCTTTTTAATGTTTTCATAAAGTCTTCTGGAGAAAGAAATAGAAAAGATATTATTTCCTGTATGTCTATTGTGGAGTATTTTTCTACCACCCTTTATAAAACTGTCTAATTTAACTAATCTGGTTTAAATGGAGTTGGGAAAATAGGGTGCCATTTTCCTTAATCCTACACTTCTGTGTATAAAGCTGCATATTCCAATGATCATTTGATCTCTTAGAGGAGGCTGAGTTAACATATATATATATAAATGTGTGTGTATATAGACACACACATATATAATATATTTATAAATAAACTGGATATAATATATATTCAATGAACTGAATAAGCAATGTCTCTAGAAATAATTTTAGCATTTTTACTCTAAAATTAATATATGAATATATTAATTTTATAAATTTTGAGATAATATTTATACCTTAAGAAAAGTTTTAAAGAGTTAAAATAAAACCAAAGGATTATGAGATTAGTGGTGATATAATAGTCCCTTAATTTTGTTTTTTCTTTTGTCCCATACCAAGTGGCTCTTCTGACATAGATTTTGGATCTTCTCTAAACAAGCATTCTTTTTTTTTTTTAAACAGAACTTGCCTCAAGTTTATTTGTAAAAACAGCATAAGGTCCTGAACATCTGCAAATACTGTGTAGGTGTTCACACCAGTCCATCTGTCTTCACATTGGCAGACTGCGACCTTTTTAATGGGGCCTTCACAGGGGCCTGGGCACCTTTGGGAGCCTGAGCTGCAGCTGAGGCCTCTGCCTTGGCTTGAACCTTGGGCTTTGTTTTTTGGAGCCTACGACCCCTGGCCATGTAGCTTCTAATCCGCTTCCCAAGCTTGGGGTGAGCAATTAGAGCCAGACGGGTGAGTTTGCAGGTGGGGCCCTTTGGCACCTTGGGCTTCACCACCTGGGGCTTCACCAGGGCCTTGATGGCCTCTGCACGTGCACGCATGGCCTTTGCATTATTTGCCTGCATCTTCTTCAGGCCTTTCTTGTTGTGCTTCCTGGCAAAGCGCATGTTCCTCAGGAACTTGGGGTCAACCCCCTTGAGAGATTCGTATCTTTGTGACCGGGGTTTCTTGATGCCGTTTCTGTGTCATTTCCGGGACTGGTTGTGTGTGGTGTGGTTCTTGGACTTGGCCATGGCTGGACGGTAATCGGCGGCTCTAAACAAGCATTCTTGGGTTTAGAGAAGGACAGAGCGATACTTCAACTACCTTTAGTTGAACTGGGACTAGAAAAGACCATTTGCTTATATGTCTGTAGGGAACAGCAAAATCAGCCATTTGGGAAAATTTAAGGAATTTTATCCTATTGGAAATGTGCCATGTCATTAGGTCACTTTACTCTTTCTCCTGGTACATTTTCTCTGAATGATTTGTTCTTTTTCTTCAGATGTCTCATTTGTCCAGTCATCTTCAGATTCCTAAGTTGGAGGCCTTCACTCTATGGAAAGACAAAAACAAAACCCTGATAAAACACTGAGAGATGGCTCAGTGGTTAAGAGCATTGCCAGCTCTTCCAAAGGTCCTGAGTTCAATTCCCAGCAACCACATGGTGGTTCACAACCATCTGTAATGAGGTCTGGTGCCCTCTTCTGGCCTGCAGACACACAGACAGAATATTGTATACATAATAAATAAATAAATATTTAAAAAAAACCCTAATCATGGGGTGTTTCATTTTTGGCAGATAATATCTGATCAGCCTTTTCTGAACTCAATGTATTGCCCATTGAAATCCTGAGTACGTATCTATGGTATTGTATACATATTTTAATTTTTCAAACTCTGAAAAATGAAACACATCTATTTGCCAGATATTATTTCTTTAAGTACCCTTTGGTTTACTTCCTGCAGGTTGTGGAGTTTGGTTACACAAAAAACCAAATATGATACTTCCTTATAATTTCCTTGGCTTATTGCCAAGTGATAAAAAAAAATCTTTCTTCAAATCCTTGTGATGGAGGAAGGTCATTGGTTAAATTAAAAGAAACTGCTTGGCTTTCATTGGTTAGAAGATAGGTGGGAGGAGTAGACAGAACAAAACGCTGGGAGGAAGAGGAAGTGAGGTCAGACTCCACAGCTCTGCTCTCCGGAGCAGACGCAGGAGAGACGCCATGCTACCTGCTCCAGGGAAGACGCACGCTATGAAGCTCCGACCCAGGATGGACTTAGGCTAGAATCTTCCCGGTAAGACCGGTGCTGCACAGATGATAAGAAATGGGCTAGTCCAGGAGAGAGAGTTAGCCTAGAAGAGGCTAGGTAGAAATGGGCCAGAGCAGTGTTTAAATGAATACAGTGTCTGTGTAATTGTTTCGGGGCATAAGCTAGCCGAGCCAGGCAGGCGGCTGGGGTTTTGGGGACATAGCCCTGCCGCCGCGCCCCTTATTACTACATCCTTGCTATTAACAGAGTGTTTCTTATGTAATTATGAGGCTTCTAGCACATTTCCTGATGATAGCAGATTAATTTCATCACTACCCTGTGATAGAAGGCTTGGTAAACCCATAGGAGATCTGATACGTGTTATATACAAAGATGGTTTCTATTTCTGACTATTTCTTGTAACTGATTAAATAATAAAGATAATTCTGAATTATCTAGAATAAGTTCAGAAATTTCAATATATAAAATGTCTAGTTCTGAATATGCAGAGTCGGTAACTAAGAGGCCTGGAAAAATCTAATAATACTCAGAGAATAGCATATAATTCTGACTTTTGAACAGAATTTTAAGGACTTTGAAGCACTTTACTTAAACTTCCTGACTTATAATCTGCCTTTCTTGATTTATTTGCATCAGGATAGAATGTAAGGGCTCCAGAAATTGATGTTCCCCAGTGCTAGGAAGGATCCAATTAGTTTTCTTTATAAACTGAAGTCATGTGCTTTTGGGATATTTGTTGCTAATCTCGCCCCAAAAAATTACTGCAAGCATTTTGCCGATGTTCATTTTCTGTCACAAATGAGGGAATTTTAGCATTAGTAAAAGATATTACAATCTCTGTTGAATCCATTCAGTTCTTTGAAAAGTCTCATTTTTAAATTTCAGAATCAATTCAGAAATCTTTTCTACATAGGTCTACATAAAAATTCTTGCAGGAGAATGAGTAGAAGGTAGAATGACCAGGATACAATCAATCTCTGAATTCAAATGATCCACATGTACATTCTGTTACTTCATTTCTATCTGAGTAAATTCTGTCTCAACTTCAGCGATAATTTTCTTGGACTATTTAAGTCCTTATCACTTCATAAAATTTGAAGTAAATTACTTAGTTCATTAGTTGTTAATCCAATTTGGATTATAATCCAATAGCCAGTTAATATCTCCCAGCAAATTTTGAAAATCGTTAAGAGCTTTTTATAACTGTCTACTGATTTGTACTTTTTGAGGTTGAACTTTTTGTAAACATATCCTATATATGCAACAAACAGAATCTCCTCTTTGTGTTTTCAGAAGCAAATTGGTTTTTTTTTTGTTTTGTTTTTTGAGACAGGGTTTTTTTTTGTAGCTTTGAAGCCTGTCCTGAAACTAGCTCTTGTAGACCATGCTGACCTCGAACTCACAGAGGTCTGCCTGCCTCTGCCTCCAGAGTGCTGGGATTAAAGGTGTGCGCCATCACTGCCCAGCTTCAGAAGCAATTTATACCCCCTCCCCCCCAGCAAGGCAATACTTTCTTCACTTCTTCAACATTTTTCTAAGATATCTGTATTTGAATCAGTTACTAAGATAGTGTCCATATAATGATAAATATTAGATAGAGGAAACTACATACAAATTATCTCCAATGGCTGTTATACAAAATATTGATACAAAGTAGGGTTGTTTAACATCCCTTTTGGAAGAATTTTCTTTTTTTTTTTTTTTTTTTTTTTTTTTTGGTTTTTCGAGACAGGGTTTCTCTGTGGCTTTGGAGCCTGTCCTGGAACTAGCTCTTCTAGACCAGGCTGGCCTCGAACTCACAGAGATCCGCCTGCCTCTGCCTCCCGAGTGCTGGGATTAAAGGCGTGCGCCACCACCGCCCGGCAAGAATTTTCAATTGATATATTTTAACTGGCCTGGAATTATTATGAATAGGTACTGTGATGTAAATTTTCTCTATCTTCTTCTTGTAAAAGTACTTTTTAAATCAAACTTTATATAAACCATTCTTTAGATACTAGAGAAATCAGGGGAATTCCAGGCTGTAAACAGCCTATCATCTGAATTACTTTATTTATGACTCTCAAATCTGTTAACATTCTCTATTTTCTCGATTTATTTTTAATGACAAATACTTATGAATTGCAAGGACTAGTTGATTCTTCAGTATGTTAAGCATTTAGCTGCTCCTGTAATTTTTCTGATGTTAAAGCAATTGTTTCACCAACACAGGTTTGTCAGTTAACCATTTTAAAGGTAGGGCTCCTGGTACCTTCAAAAGATTACCAGCTGTTGTGTCCTGTTTATATACAACCTGAGCAGTCAGTGACTATTCTTTATAATACCTTTTAATATTTTTCTCAGAAACATACATTAGTTAATAGTTTGTTTCTGAGATTGGGGAGATGTTAAACTGAGTATTGCATTTCTTTAACAAATCAGGTCCCCATAAACTCATTGCTTTGTTAGCCACATGTTAGCCACATGTGGTTTTAACTTTCCTGTTTTCATAATCTTATACATTTGACCCATTGTGTGCTTTGTTTTACCTTAGATAAAGTTCCAATCCCTAGAAGCTGAACATTTACCTCCTTATGAGGTCAATTCAGATACCAAGATTCTATTGCAATTATTGCTACAACTTCCCTGTATCTAGAAAACTTTCAATATCAATGCCATTTATTCATATTTTTAACTTTGGTCTTGATCATTTATAAAAGTATGCCAAAATTTTTGATTTATGGTTTCTCTTGAAAATGTTGTTCTTCTAATGCTGTTCTGTCCTCCAGAGAAGCATGTTTTTATTTTTTTTACAACAGACATTAAGTCTTTTAATTGCACTTTTGAGTAGTTTGCCTGTTGATAGGGTTGAACCAAATTTGACATGGGGACCTGTGAGAGGGCCTCTAAAGCATTTTCTGATGGCAAAGAGTTACCTTACCTGTTCCATGCTGATCTGAATTCATTAGTCAAAATGTTGGCTTTTGCCACACCTTCTGCACATTCAAGAAGCCTGGGGTCTTCTGTTTGAATTCTTGCAGTGACTTTTCATTTGTGGAGAGAAACTCCCATTTACAAATGGTGCCTGAACATTTGGCAAGAATTTTCCACATAGAAATTTTTTTTAAGAAAAAAAAAAAGGATTTTAGACAGAAAAAAGAATAGAGTCAAGCAAAGCTTTTTGGTAGCAGCATTGTATCAGATAGGCTCTGTTTTTTGGCATCAAGCAGAGGCACAGCTGCTTTAAGTGAGATCTCCTGATTAAGAATTAGCAGCAAAAATCATGCAGCTCTTTTAAGAGGCCCTGCCAACAAACACTTAAATGGTGTTATGATCAGCCAGTGACATACTTCTTGGTAGTGGCATGGACTTAGAAAATTCAGAGTTGTAAAAAATGTGGCTCCTGCCAGTACCTCCACCATGAAGCTAATGTCTCAGGAGGCCAAGGAGTAGGGTAAATCCAGTTACTGTCAGTGCAGAGTCTGTGAGCTCCCAAAAGCTCAGGCTAGCTGTCTTTGTGGGATTCCCCATCATGATCTTGATCCCCCTTGGTCATATAATCCCCTTTCTCTATTCAGCTGCTTTACCCAGTGCTTAGATGTGGATCTCTGCATCTATTTCCATTAGTGACTAGATAAAGGCTCCATGATGACAATTAGGGTAGTTACCAAATTGATTACAGGGAAGGCCAGCTCAGGCACCCTCTCCAGTACTGCTAGGAGTCTTAGTTGGGGGTCATCCTTGTGGATTCCTAGGAGTTTCCCTGGCACCAGGTTTCTCTCTACCCCATAATAGCACCCTCTATCAAAATATCTCTTTCATAATTTTTCCCTTCCATCTCACCACCAACTAGACTATCCTGATTTCACGTGTTCCCATCCCCAATCCCTCCCATCTTCACGCCCCATGCCCAAAATTTAATCAAAACATCTCATCTATTTCCTCTTCCTTGGGAGATCCAGGCAATCCTCTTAGGGTGCTCCTTGTTACATAGTTTCTCTGGGAATGAGGACTATAGTGTGGTTATCCTTTGCTTTACATCTAATAGCCACTTGTGAGTGAGTACAAACTGTATTTGTCTTTCTAGTTCTGTGTTACCTCATTGAGAATGATGTTTTTCTCATTTCATCCATTTGCCTTCAAATTTCATTATGTTATTTTTTTTCCTCTCTGCTGAGTAATACTTCATTGTGTAGATATATGACATTTTCTTTACCCATATTTTGGTGAGGGACGTCTAGGTTATTTGCAGGTTCCACCTATTATGAATAATAATGCTATGAAAACAGTTAAGTAAGTATCCTTGTGGTAAGATTGTGCATCCTTTGGGTATATGCCCAAGAGTGGTATAGCTTGGTCTCGAGGTAGATTGATTTCGAGTTTTCTGAGAAACCACCATACTGACTTTGAAAGTAGCTGTACAAATTTGCAATCCCAGCAGCAGTGGAGGAGTGTTTCCCTTACACCACATCCTTTCCAGCATAGGCTGTCATTAGCAGTTTTGGTCATGCAAGATAGTATCTCAGTCCTTTTGAGTGGTATTTCCCTGCTAGCCAAGGATGTTGAACGATTCTTTAAGTGTATCTCAGCCACTTCAGATTTTTTTTTTTTGGTTGAGAATTCTGTACCCCATTTTTAAATTGAGTTCCCCACTTTCAGAAGTGGGGTTGGTGAAGATATTTTTCCATTCTGTAAGCTGTTGTTTTTGTCTTATTGACCATGTCCTTTGCCTTACAAAAGCTTTTCAGTTTCAGGAGGTCCCATTTATTAATTGTTGATTTTATTGTCTATGCTCCTAGTGTTATATTCATGAAGTAATTTCCTGCACCAAGGCATTCAAGGCTACATCCCACATTCTCTTCTATCAGCTTCAGTGTACCTGGATTTATGTTGAGGTCTTTAATTCATTTGGATTTGATTTTTTTGCATGACAATAAATATGGATCTATTTGCATTCTCCTACATGTGGCCATTCAGTTATATTAGCACCATTTGTTGAAGATGTTTTCTTTTTTCCATTGTATATTTTTGGCTTTTTTTGGTACAAAATCAGGTATTCATAGGTATGTGGATTTATTTCAGGGTCTTCACCTTGATCCCATTGATCTAGGTGTCTGTGTCTATGTCATTAACTAACTGTTTTATTACTATTTCTCTATAGTAGATCTTAATGTCTGGAATAAAGATACCTCCAGAATTTCCTTTTTTCTACAGGATTATTTTAGTTATCTTGGACTTTTTTCTTTGATTTTATTTTTTCATATGAAGTTGAATATTGTTCTCTCATAGTCTGTGAAGAATTGTCTTAGGATTTCCATTGGAATTGCATTGAATCTGTAGATTCATTTTGGTAAGATTGCAATTTTTACTTTGTTAATCCTACCAATTGTTAAGCATGGACGATCTTTCCATTTTCTGATCTCTTCCCCAATTTCTTTCTTCAAAAACTGAAGATTTGATTCTGCCCCCAAACTCTCCTATCATCTACTATCTCAGAACTCTGAAACACAGGCTACAGCAAAAACAGTGAGGACAAAGAAATGAGTGATCACCCACTCAAAGGGGTACTCTCAAAGCCCTCTGTACTGAGGCAAAACTCTGAGTCTCACCCCCACTTGCCTCAGCTTCTCTAGTGAGCCAACAGGCAAGCTTCCTGCGGGTAGGTTGCTCCAAGACCCACATGCCATTTATCAGATCCTGTAAGCTACATGCCCCACTCTGCTCCCAAATTCTTGTATCCCCCATAACCTCAGAAAAACTCTGAAGCATAGGGTATGAGTGCAGAGAGTGGATTAATAGAGCAAACCAAGAGAGAAGACCAAAAGAGTGGACCAAGATAGGGGGACAATAAAGACTTCAGTGGCTCCCTGAGACACAGACAGTGACAGTAGAGAGCAGACCAAGAACAGTTCCCAAATACACAGACAGCAACTGCAAGGATTGTCCCGAGAGGCAAAGACACTGGCAAGAATAATTGGAGGAAGATATGGGTAGGTGCCAATGACCTACCTACAACCTACAAAGCAACATGGTAACACCAGAAACCAGTGGTCACACAACAGGAAGACTTGATCATCCTAACCCAGAAGAAACAGAAGAAAACTATTTTAAACGTAACTTAAGGAAGATGATGGAGAACTTTAAAGAGGAAAGGAAAATATCCCTTAGAGAAATGGAAGAAAAGAACTGGAAAAAATTGTAAGAAATCAATAAATCTCTTTTAAAATAAAAAAAAATCATGTAAAGGAAAGAGTTCAGACAGCTCAAGACTTGAAGACTAAAATAGAGGCAATAAAGAAAACATAAACAAAGAGAATTCAGGAAATGGAAAATTTGAGTAAATGAATGGGAACTACAGAGGCAAACATAACAATCAGAATACAAGAGATAGAAGAGAGAATTTCAGGTGTTGAAGATACTATAAAGGAAATAGATTCATCAGTCAAAGAAAACATTAAATCTGACAAATTCTTAATACAAAACATCCAGGAAATCTGGGACATTATCAAAAGACCAAACCTAAGAACAATAGGTATAGAAGATGGAGAACTCCAGCTCAAAGGCACAGAAATGCATTGAACAAGATCATAGAAGAAAACTTTCCCAACCTAAAGAACAATTTTCCTATGGAGGTACAAGAAGGTTACAGAACACCAAATAGACTGGATCAAAAATAAAGTCCCCTCACCATATGATAATCAAAACACAAAACATACAGAATAAAGAAAGAATATTAAGAGCTACAAAGGAAAAAGGTCAAGTAACATAAAAAGTTAGACCTCTCAGAATCACACCCAACTGCTCAATGGAAACCATAAAAGTCATAAGGTCCTGGACAGATGTGCTGCAGACACTAAGCATTCATGAATGCAAGCCCAGAATACTATACCCAGCAAAGCTTTCAATCACCAGTGATGGAGAAAACATGATATTCCATTAAGAAAAAAAATTAAATAATACCTATCTACAAATCCAGTCCTACACAAAGTACTATAAGGAAAACTCCAACCCAAGAACATTAATTGCACCCACGTAAACACAGGCTATAGATAACATCATACCAGCAAACCCCAAAGTAACTGGGCATTAATATCTCTTAATATAAATGGACTCAATTTACCTATAAAAAGACGCAGGCCAAGAGACTGGATATGAAAGCAGTATCCATCCTTCTGCTATATAAAAGAAACACACCTCAACCTCAAAGACAGAGATTACCTTAAAATAAAGAGTTGGGAAAAGATTTTCCAATCAAATGGACCTAAGAAACAAGCGGATGTTGCTACCCTAATAACTAACAAAATAGATTTCATACTAAAATCAAACAGAAGAGATGGAGAAGGACACTTTTATACTCATCACAGAAACAACCCATCAAGATGAAATCTCAATCCTGAACATCTATGTCCCAAATACAAGAGCATCCATATATGTAAAAGAAACATTACTAAAGCTTAAATAACACATCAAACCCCACACACTAATAGAAAAATTCAGCACCCTCTTTCCCCAATGGACAAGCCAACCCAACAGAAACTTAAAATAAGAGAACTAACAGATGTCATGACTCAAATGGACTTATCAGACATCTACAGAACATTCCACCAAAACACAAAAGAAAATACCTTCTTCTCAGCAATTCATGGAACCTTCTCTAAAACTGACCACATATTTTCTTTAAAAAAAAAAAACCAAACTCAACAGATAAAAAAAATGGTATAACACCCTGTATCTTATCAGACCACAATGGTTTAAAGTTAGAAATTAGCAACAACAGTAATTGCAGAAAGCCTACAAACTCATGGAAATTGAACAGAACTAAATTGAACCACCTCTGTGTTAAGGAAGAATCAAAGGAAGAAATTAAAGACTTCCTAGAATTCAACAAAGATGAAGGCACAATGTACTCAAACCTATGGGACACTATGAAAGTCTTGCTAAGAGGAAAGTTAATAGCACCAAGTGCCTACATAAAGAAAGTGACAAAAGCTCACACTAATGACTTAACTGCACACTTGAAAGCCAGAGACAAAAAAGCAGACTCACCCAAAAGGAGCAGAAGACAGGAAAAAATAAACTGAGGGCTGAATTCAATAAAATAGAAACAATGAAAACAATATAAAGAATCAATGAAGCAAAGAGCTGGTACTTTGAGAAAATCAACATGATAGGCAAACTATTATATGAACTAATCAAATGGTAAGGATATAAAATCTGAATTAAAAATTAGAAATGAAAAGGTGAACATGAAAAGAGACACAAAGGAAATCCAGAGAATCCTCAGGTCATACTACAAAAACCTGTACTCCACAAAATTGGGAAACATAAAAGAAATGCACAATTTTCTGGATAGATACCATATACCAAAATTAAATCAACACCAGGAGAACAATTTAAATAGACCTGTAACTTGCAAAGAAATAGAAGCAGTCATGAAAAGCCTCCCAACCAAAAAAACAAAAACAAAAACAAAAACAAAAACAAAAACCTCCCAGGCCAAATGGTTTCATAATGCTACATTTACCCTGATACTGAAACTACACAGACTAAACCAAGACAGAGAATTACACACCACTCTCACTCATGAACATTGATGCAAAAATACTCAATAAAATACTGGCAAACCGAATCCAAGAACGCATTAAAGAAATCCACCATGATCAAGTCTGCTTCATCCCAGAGATGCAGGGATAGTTCAACACATGAAAATCTATCAATGTAATCCACCATATAAATAAACTGAAAGAAAAAAGCCATATAATCATCTCATTAGATGCTGAAAAAGCATTTTGACATAATCCAATAGCCCTTCATAATAAAGATCTTAAAGAGAACAGGAATACAAGGAATGTATCTAAACATAATAAAAGCAATATACAACAAGCCGACAGCCAACATCAAATTAAATAGAGAAAATCTCAAAGAAATTCCAATAAAATCAGGAACAAGACAAGGCTTTCCACTCTCTCCATATCTCTTCAACATAGTTCTTGAAGTTCTGGCTACAGCAATAAGACAACAGTAGGAGATCAAGGAGATACAAATTGGAAAGAAAGAAGCCAAACTTTCATTATTTGCAGATGACATGATAGTATACACAAGTCACCCCAAAAGTTCTAATAGGGAACTCCTACAGCTGATAAATACCTTCAGTAATGTGACAGAATACAAGATCAACTAAAAAAAATTAGTAGCCCTCCTATATACAAATGATAAAGAAGCTGAGAAAAAAATCAGAGAAACATCACCCTTCACAATAGTCACAAATAATATAAAATATCTTGAGGTAACACTAACCAAAGAAGGGAAAGACCTGTTCGACAAAAACTTTAAGTCTTTGAAGAAAGAAATTCAAGAAGATACCAAAAAAATGGAAAGATCTCCCATGCACTTGGATAGGTAGGATCAACATAATAAAAATAGAAATCCTTCTGAAAGCAATTTATAGGTTCAATGCAATCCCCATCAAAATCCCAACACAATTCTTCACAGACCCTGAAAGAAAAATATTCAAATTCATATGGAAAAACAAAAACTCAGGATAGCCAAAATAATTCTGTACAATAATGGAATTTCTAGAGGCATCACCATCCCTGACATCAAGCTTTATTCTATAAATACCATAATGAAAACAGCTTGGTATTAGAATAAGAACAGACAGACTTTCCAAAGAAGTACTTTGCTTCCAACCATTATCACCTGTCAGTGTAGGACTCCATTGATAAGTTTAATGGAGGCCTGAGTCTCAGTAGTTTACCCTGAAGCAGGAAGAACCATAAACTGAGATTACCTGAACACCACCCAAGAACAGACCACCCAAAGGAAATGCCTAACGTTCCAATCACTGTAGATAGGATCACCTGCCAGCACATTCACCAGGACACCCCTAGACAAATGTCAGCCAATCAGGGTCCTGAACCTTAGAAACCCCTCACCCCCACCTTTACTACTATAAAAACCCAACTCTAACTGAGATGGGGGCTCTCTAATTATTCAAATAAGTTGGACATGCGGAGAGACTGAGTTTGCAAACTTGTATAAAATAAAGGCTCTTTGTGGGATTTGGTCTCCTTGTTGGTTTTGGAGGGACTTTGCAGATCTGGGCATAGCATACAGATGGTCCTCAATTTGTGATGGTTTGAATTACTACTATATGATACTAAAGCAATATGCATTAAGTAGAAACCATGCCTTGATGTTTTATTTATTTATTTATTTATTTGCCTTTTCCATTGGTTTGATTCAATTGCAAGTCTGGGTGGTAGCAGAGCAGTGAGGAGCCATTCCTACTCTGGTGAGCTCAGCTGTAGGTCCTGAAAATAGCCTCAACCCTCCAGCACACTATGTGCTCCTAAGATAATGCAAAGGAGGCAGGTGCATTACATGAACGGCAAAATTTCAATTTACAGTGTGTTATGACATAGAACTATAACAAAATTGAGAATCTGGGACTTAACATGTTACCTTATGTAGTCCTAACAATAACAATTTTGACTTACTGGTTAGACACAAAATATTTTAAATTTTCTGTCATGAGTTGTGGTGGAGCACAGATGTAGTCTGAGCACTATGGAGGCTGTTCAGTGCCGGCATGGTTTATATAACAAGATCCAAGCCAGCCAGTCTGGGTTGCATGATTCTATGAAAATATAAAGAAAGAGATGGAAGAAGAGGAGGGAAGGAAGGTAGAAGGGGAGAAAAGAAGAGAGGAAGGAGGGAAGGTTTCTTATGCACACAAAGTAAATTTATCTAATTTAAAATAAAAATTAAAAATATTTAATTTGATTAACAAACAGATACTCTGACTAGACATTTTTCTAAGTTTTCCCAACTTGAAAAATAATTATTTATTTTTATTCATATGTATGGGTGTTTTGCCCATATGTGAGTCTGTGCAGCATAAATGTGCAGCTCCTGAAGAAGCCTGAAGAAGGCATTAGATCCTCTGAAACTGGAGTTACAGATGGTTGTTAGCAAGCACCAAACACTCTAAACTTTTGAACCATCTCTCTAGGCCCTCTTTTCAATTTTTTCATAAGATATTGAGGAATCTATCATAGTGATAGATTCTATTTGGAATTAGAAATAGCTGATTTTGAACCCTGATTGCCATTTCCAGGTCCAATGAAAGGTAGGTTTGGTTATACCATAAATGGAGCCAGGGTACCAAATGGATACCTCAGAGAAGGTATCTTATGAGTGCCTGACCCAGAGAGCAAATGAAATAAACACACACCAACCAAGCAAGGTAATGGCTCATCCCACTTTTTCTCAGACTAGAAACAATAGGTGAGCAATTATTTCAGTCTGCTTCTTTTATTTCCACAAGTTCAAGAAGCTTGAATACTTTCCAAATGAGTTTTGGGAATTCTTTATGTATTTCAATAACCTATCTTGTTCCTGGACCTCATTAGCACACATAATTGAAAAACTGACTTTCCTTAATAAGTGTAACAGTAATCTCCAGCTGAGGGCAATCACTTTGATATTACTCATTTTCCCTTCTGCACAAAGATCACCACAGTCACTGCTCAAGCACACAACCTCGGAAGCTGAGGGAAATAATTGAAATTCTTTCTCTATTATATTGCTTGTACAGCAGTATGAGAGAGTCTGTCTCATAGCACATTTTGTAATATCAATATAAAAGTTCTTATAGATATCTTTGACAGTGGTTTCCTATTTATGGGGGATGGTCTTGCTGCCAAAGAAGTGAAACTTGGTTCTTGGGCATGGGTGCTGAAATGTGTCTTAGTTTATTCAATCCAATAACTTGTGGTCCTTTATAGTCCATAAACTCTTCTGTAGTATATGAGTATTTTTAGAATGTCTTAGAGAGATGGTCAAAAAAGAAAAAAGTGTACAGCTTTTTGTTATAAGATGTTATAAGCATGTTATAAGCCTATAATACTAGAAACTTGCAAATCTGAGGCAGGACAGTCACAAGTTCAAGTTCTTCACTGAATGCACATAGGAACAAGCTGGGTAAAAAGAAATCTAGCATCCTGGTGGGAAAGCCAATGACAGAGCTTGCAAATCTCATAGCTCCATTCTCCAAAATATCAATTTGGATGATTCTGGTTCATCGTGATAATGGTTTCTTCAGTGGATACTAAGCAAGGCTACCTGGTTTGAAGCATAGCTCAATTACCAAGGATATATGACCTCACTCCTCATGTTTTCCATCAGTAACATGAGTACTATAATACAGCACTTAGAGTTGAGGTGAGGGACATAGGACTTGGCCCAAATTTTTCAAGATTGTAGAAGCTATGCTGCTTTTGTGAAAAGTTTTAGTGCCATTTAATCCACAAGTTTAAGGTCTGAAATTTATACCATACCTTTCAATAGATAATTAAAGGAAGGGAAAACAAATAAAATTTAAAGCGTGTCCAGATGACTCAGTAGTAAAAAGTACTTGCTGTAGAAGTCTAATGACCTGAGTACAGATCTTGGTACCTATAGTGGAATGAGAGAATTGACTACTGAAATGTGTCTTCTCTCTTCCACACCTGTGCAGTGGCATATAGCATGTACACACACACACACACACACACACACACACACACACACACACACAGATAATTAAAAATAAATAGAATATAGATGATACATAACATTTCCAAAACATGAGCTGTTAGTATTATTTACTTATCTATTATTTCTATTATTTACTTATCCGTTATTTACCTGTTAGTATTATTTACTTATTTTTTTATTTTAAAAATAAAATTATTTTATTATTTATTAAAGATTTCTGTCTCTTCCCCACCACCGCTTCCCATTTCCCTCCCCCTCCCTCATCAAGTCCCCCTCCCTCGTGAGCCCAAAGAGCAATCAGGGTTCCCTGACCTGTGGGAAGTCCAAGGACCACCCACCTCCATCCAGGTCTAGTAAGGTGAGCATCCAAACTGCCCAGGCTCCCACAAAGCCAGTACGTGCAGTAGGATCAAAAACCCATTGCCATTGTTCTTGAGTTCTCAGTATTCCTCATTGTCCGCTATGTTCAGCGAGTCTGGTTTTATCCCAGGCTTTTTCAGACCCAGGCCAGCTGGCCTTGGTGAGTTCCCGATAGAACATCCCCATGTTCTCAGTGTGTGGGTGCACCCCTCGCGGTCCTGAGTTCCTTGCTCGTGCTCTCTCTCCTTCTGCTCCTGATTTGGACCTTGAGATTTCTGTCCGGTGCTCCAATATGGGTCTCTGTCTCTGTCTCTGTCTCTGTCTCCTTTCATCGCCTGATGGAGCTCAAGGCAGAGGGCAGCGGGTCCTGTTACTTATTTATTTTTAAGCTTAAAAATGTTTAATTACACAAATCACATACATATACACACCATTTGTCCTCCCTGTATCTCAGATCTACTTTTACGAAGCAGGCTCTTTTAATGCTCTTAAAATTTTCTTGGCCTCCTTAGATACAAGGATTGGCTCAAAAGAGTGGGGTGATAAATGATAGATTTCACTAGATTCCACTAGCCTCAGGGAGGTCTGGCTATCTGCCTATCTAGTGCAGTCAAGAGATACTTTATACAGATAACATGGTTTACAAGTTAATTGCAATGCTGGTAACAGCATATTTCCTCCTAGAGGCTAGCCATAAGTTTGAAAGACATGTCACTATGTGCAGTTTCTACAGAAACCTAAAAGAAAAAAAAATCTCTCTCTCTCTCTCTCTCTCTCTCTCTCTCTCTCTCTCTCTCTCTCTCCCTCCCTCCCTCCCTCCCTCTCTCTCTCTCTTCCTTTTCCTCTCCTCCAACCTTTCTGTACCTATCTCTGTCTCTGTTTCTTTCTTCTTTAAGAAGCAAAAGTAAACATTTAAAATGTTTAGGCAATGATCACTAAGTAGTATTTGTTGACATTAATGCTGCATTGGTATTGCCATGATCTTCCACTGGAACCCACTCCCAAAACTTAGATGGAGCATCAGTGCTTATTCATAAAACATCTACAGATTCGTTGCATTTTCTAGTTACTCTGCTAGTACTTCAGTTTACAATTTCCATCATTACCAAGAGGAAATACTGTGGTTAGGTAGAATTTGAAACTATTATATACCATCTTAATAGACAGATATGGCATTTATGGGAAAAATTAATTACTTTTAAGAAAGATAAATGATCTCCTCCCCCAGGCCTTTCAACATCTGAGCCAGGTAGGAAAGCTGGTCCTGAGATCAGAAGGGAGGGGGAGCTGCCACTGCCCACTCAGGGGAGCAGGCCCTACACCTCACCTGGGAAGCACAAAAGAGCCAGTTCTGTTGGTGGAGGTGAGCCAGCCCTGAAGTTGTGAGCATAGAACTATCCCCATTACTCATGTGTGATGTGGCAGCATGGGCAGGGAAGAAATGCCTGCCCCCATCAATACCCGAGGCAGGTTGGTGAGCTGACCCTGAGTTCCTAAAATGGGGAGATCTAGTCCTGCTCCACATCAGCTCCAACACTCCAGAGAGTGGCCCTTTCTGCTACACCTGGGCAACACAGTAGAGCTGGCCCTGAAGGTATAGGTGTGGGAGATTCTTCCCTGGGGACAAGAAAGCAGGAGTACTGGCCCCGACTAGGGTAAACTTGTCAAGGCAAGGCAGAAGAGTTCATACTGGTGGTGAGGACAAGGGAGAGCTGGTGGGCTGACCAATCATGCAACTACCCAGGCCCAGAACCAGCTTTACGAGTTTTCTCACCCCACTATCCACCCCATCTGTGATTTGCTGGAGCATGTGAAGAGACAAACTGGTCCTGCAAACTCAAAGCTGCAGGATTTCCACAACACAGGGAAATAGCAGGATAACCAAGAGGAGCTCAGGCGAGGACTCAGCATATGCTAGCGCAGCAGAAACCAGAGGCCTTGAACCAGAACAATGACTCTGTGCAATGAACACTTGCAAATTAAAGATACATGAACAAAAAAGAAAGAGACGGAGAGAGGGAGAGAGGGAGAGAGAGAGAGAGAGAGAGAGAGAGAGAGAGAGAGAGAGAGAGAGAGAGAGAAAGGAAGGAAGGAAGGAAGGAAGGAAAAAAGGAAGAGAGGGAGGGAGGGAGAAAGAAAGGAAGGAAGAGAGGGTAGGGCGGAAGATATATGAGTCTTTAGAAGCAGAAGATTAAGAAAAAGATTCTAGAAGTGTTTACGACAATTTGGCATGCTGCAGGTGTTTTCAACTAAAAGATTGTAAAGGTCCCTGAGGTATTACTGACCTTTTCTTGCAAACTTTCATTCCTTTACTCCCCTGAATTGAGTTTTGGGAATGAATTCCTCTTTCTCACAGAAAATCATAGAACCTAAAATCTTTTTACCAAAAGTAAGCCATTAAACCTAGAAAGATTATTCTCTCCCATCCCCCTTGAAGATTCATTCCAGAGGCTCCTGTCCCAAACCAAGAATGAATGAATGTAGCACAGAGGCCAACAAGCATCTTTGTACACAGGTCATGCTGTGTGACTCCTTTCTGCCATTGCAGCTAGATTAGGCCTTATTTCTAATCACATTTCTCCATAGTTGCCCATTATGCCTCAAAAATGAGCATTAAAATAGGTAGCTTTACGTGGATCCTTTTCTTTCTTTCTTTCTTTCTTTCTTTCTTTCTTTCTTTCTTTCTTTCTTTCTTTCTTTCTTTCTCTTTCTTCTTCTTCTTTCCTTTTTCACAGTGTTTTAGGTAGCCCAAACCGGCATCAAATTTGCTTCAGAGCTGAGGGCGACCCTGAACTCCCAATTCTCTGAGACTCTTCCTCTCTATTGCTGGGATTATAGGTTTGTGGCCATTGTGCTGTGTCTCTGGGTCTTTCTTTAGGAAGCCTCCCTGATGATCGTGTTAAACGTGATTAAATGAGCCTGTAATACTTTTTTCCTGTTAACTTTTGTTCATATTTATGTTTGCCTTGACCCTTCAAATGGAAGAAAAAAGGAACCAATGGATGATGGATGTTTGCATGGGTGTGGAATTGATTTCTTTCTGTCATCAAGTCAAGTTTCTTAGGACAATTCAATTTTGTTTTGACATTGTTTTGCTATAGATAAGGAAGTTCAAAGCCAGGCATGGTGGCTCATACCTATTATCCTAGAATTCAAAGAGGCTAAAACAGAAAGATTGCTATGATTGTGAGCTCAAAACCTTCTCTCAAGAAACAAAATCAAAATCAAAAAATAAAGTCTGAAGTGGGGGAAATATATTCTCAAAGGCCCGTAACACAGAAAGTATACTGCAATGGAGTATTTTAAATCCCTCCCATGCAATAGAAATTTAAAAAAACAAAACATTAAATATTGCTCCTTCTTTATAGATAGAAAAATACAGGCAAATTTTGAACTCACATGCTCTGTAGTGGAGGCTGACTTTGAATTCTCCCTGCCTCCATCTCCATGGTGCCAGGAATGTAGGCATGGACCACCATACTCAGCATATTGCCCCTTCTCTTGGCCACGACCACCACCTTGCTTGTTCTTCCCTGAGCCTTAGGCCTAAAGGAGTTTGGATAATAATCAGTATAAAAATGGAAAATACTGATCAACTCGGTTTTTTGTGTTTTAAAAAGCTAAAGGGTTAAATATTTTCTAAAGGCATTAAATAGCATTAAGTATTAAATGTCTCTGACATTGCAAATAGTCATGTACCTAGTTTACAGGCATGGAAAATGCCTTTTTGTCTTCCTAAATTCCTGACTTTAATATAAAATTTCATGATGCATGGGCCATTTGAAATAAAAGTCTTAGAGTATGAAGTATGGTCTATAATATGGATCACTTTCAAACACACACGGGTACCTGGGTATTAGAATAAGTCTCTGGGATCTCATCTTAGGAAATGAGGTCTTGGTCTGAAAAATTTTAGTATTCAAAGTGAAATTACATATTTTCTGAGAAAAACAGGTTGATATTTCTGTCTTGAAAAATTAGGCCAGAAGCACATCAAAGAGGACTCCTGGTGTGCAAGGCAGTAAAGAAGAGTTCTGTATAGAACTATAAGACACTGGGATTTTGACATGTTTTAAAGCTGGCACCCAGTGAGTCCTAAGGGTATTAAAACTATACACTTTGCATTTTTGCTCAGTGTATTAAATTTTAATTTGAAAAAATAATTATTGCACCATAACATTCTTTCTTAGATTTAGTAAACTGCAAACAACCCAGTATAGTAAAAGTTTGAAAAATCTTTGCTTCAAAAGTAATTATAAATGTGATTATTAATTACATTTTCATGATTTATGAAAAGGCATTTTCCATCTATTTTATATGAAAACAATAACATCAATTCACTGATAACTTGCAAATATTTACATTTAGAGAAATGGACTGATTCTTGAAAATGTGCTTTACATATCTCTTAACTAGTAACATGAAATTGCAATTGAATCTTTTTTATAATAGTGTAAAGTGAAAAAAATATAATTTATAGTAGAATAGAATTTTAAAATTACATTTATTCATTTACTGATTTTGTGTGTGCAACCAAGCATACAACTCTAGCATGACAGAGACAACTTGCAGGAATCAATTCGTTCCTATCATTTGAGATACAATGTTCATATGTGGGTTTGACTACATGTGCATTTATCAGAAGAGCCATCTCTTTAGCCCTAGAATTAAATTGTTAAGAGGGAAATACACAGTAGAATCTAGGGCCAGGTGTGGTGATACAGGCCTTTAATCCCATCACTCTGGAGGCAGAGGCAGGCAGAGCTCTCTGAGTCCAAGGTCAGCCTAGTGTGCTTAATGATGTCCAGTACAACAAGGACTACTACATAGAGAGATCCTGTCTCAAATAAACAAAATAAGAAGAAAAAAGAAAGGAAGGAAGGAAGGAAGGAAGGAAGGAAGGAAGGAAGGAAGGAAGGAAGGAAGGAAGAAAACATAGTAGAATCTGTAACAGTGACTGTTGTTTTCTAGGCTAAATTTGTAGCAATTTGAAGAAAGTCTTGTTGAATGTATCTAACGGTGACTTCTGGTTATCTAAAACATTAACCTGGTAGATGAGAAAACAGCAAGGGAAAGGAAATATCTTTCTCCTTCCTATCCTTGTTCAGGCATGTGCCATACACACTAGTAAGATGGGTTGTATGACCTCCCTCTCTTTTCCTAGGAGACTGAACTCTGTGTTGCCTTACATTCGGGCTGCCAGTCCACTTTGGTAAGTTCTCCTAGTCTATTCCCTTAGAGCACATTCATTTATGTCCTGTCATACTTCTACACAACTGTACACAAAAATAATTTTCCTTGTCTTTGAATTTCCATTGCCAAAGTATGCCAGCTTTTTCATTATTTGTTTTGACACAAGGGTACCAGAGCGAATAATAACAGTTGGCTAGAGGGGTGTGGGCAGCACTTTACTTCCTACATAGACCCTTTCTAACAACCTGGGAAAAGCTTGGCCTCTCCAATGTCATCCATACCAGTGCAGAATGGCACTAAACACGGCCTTTCAGGAAAATATCTCTAGGGACATCTGAAAGAGAGGGAGGGGAATCCTCTCCTTGAAAATCCTTTGATATTGTATGTGCATATTACTTATTTAAACAAAATGAAATAAACCATATAAAGGAGTTTTCAGTTTGAAATACAAGATAAACCTCGCACCTAAATCTTCAAGTGTGTTATAAAGAATCACAGGATTGATTTGATTGTTCAGACCACAGTGACCACTGCTTGAGGATGAAGGAAGGATTTCTAAGGAAGTAGCATTGTGAACAAGCCTTGAATAGGATTCAGAGAATAGAAACCAGGGCCCAAAGGAAGCATTTCCAGGGGAGAGGGAATGTTGAGTGCAAAGGTCAGAGGTCAGCAAGGAAAACTCTGAGAACTCAGTAGGCCTATTTTCCTGTAAAGTGAATTTGCTCAGAGGTGAGGTTAAAAGCAGCAGGGGTCTGAAAACTTCAGTTTTTAAGTAGATAACAAATTAAAATTTTATAGTTGGAGATGATTTTTTTCTATACATAGTAGATTTGCGTTTGGAGAGCATGTTTAGAAAAATAAAAGTTTTTATTAGCTTAGAAAACCCTAGCAGCATTATATCAATTATTTGAGATTGTGTTCTTTAAAACTTCTGTTTTTTCAATTTTTCTTCGTTAAGTAGAAACCTAACAATAATTAATAAAATTTTATTATTGCTTTTTATATTATTATTATTTGGTGCTACTGGAGACTCAAACTAAGCTTCTTATGCAGGCAAGGTAAGGATTCTACTGGTGTGCTATATCCCTAATGTTGACTTTTAAATATAGTAGGAACCAAAACATTTTAATTCACACTTTACTAATTAAGAAAAGTTGCAATGTAACAAAATAAGATTTTAAAAAGGTGTGAAAAAAAATCCCTCAAAAGCCCAAAAGAAGACAAAATTTTGAAACTTGAAAATATGACTAGGATTAAAGATCAGAATTTGGATAAGAATTATTTAAATAAAGAGATTTTCAATTTAGAGATTATAAATGTCTGCATTGCAGAAGTTTTTCTTTCTTTGTAAAACTTTATATTAATCTAGAATTTTATGTGTATATATGGTTTTCGCTGGTTATTGTTAGAAGATGAACTTTTATGTGTGTGTGTGTTGTGTGTACACAGACTTGAGAGGAATCGAAATGTATTTACATTGAAATGAGAAACTTAAATTGGATAGAATGAATGAAATTCTTGATAGGAGGTATCCATAGAAACCACTTAAAATAAAAAGAAATGTTAATTCTCTTTGTTAAATTGAGCTTCCAGAATCAAAATGAGCTTGGGACATTCAGTACAGATATGAACACTTTTTGACTTTGTCTACATGAAATATGTTAATTTACAGTTATAATTTTGTGGTTATGATTTCAGCTGGTAGTCATGATTACATAGTTACTGATGTTTGCTGGTAAAGTTTCCAAGATACACTGCTTACGTTGCTGGTTTAACTAGGTATATAATATAGTTAAAAATCATGACTTGTGTCTCAAAGTTTTCATCAGTTTCTTGACAGCATAAAGAATTAAGTTTTAGGAGCCAGCTCATTGTAGTTATAAAACAAATAAAACACACTCTTTAAATAATTTTGGAAGATAAAATAATTTCTTATAAAATTTCTCTGTGAAATAAAATTTTCCATGTTTTTTTTTTTCCAATCAAGGGCCAGGCAAGCATGTTTCAGAATATTGCAGGCTCAGCTGCTGAAGTTCAGTTCTCTCCTGTTCATACACAAAGGTAAACTCTGTTATTACATTTCTCTTTATTTTCTTATTCCATTTATAATCATCCTAGATGTTCAGAAAAAGCCAAGTATTCATTATGAATAATTTTTATGGCTGAGTTATTTCTAACTTTTCAAATTATAGTGAGTTCTCCAATGAATTGCTTTTGACTTCACCCAATTCATATTTTATCTGGTGCATTATAGATCTAATTTTTGTTGTTGTTGTTGTTTTATGTTTTTCCCAATAGGATTTATCTTTGTAGCCCTGGCTGTTCTGGAACTTGCTTTGTATACCAGTTTGGCCTCAAACTTATAGAAATTCACTTGCTTCTGCCTCCCAAGTGCTGGGATTAAAGGTGTGTGTCACCACCTTTGGTTAGATTTGATGGTTTTAATGGCGTCAGACAAGTTCGGATATTTTGAACTTGTTTATTATCTTTGTTAAGTATTTTCTGTGTCACAATAAGTCACTCTGCTGATGCAATGAACCAAATTGGATCAAATCAGACCAAATTAAAAGAAACCCAGGTTTAATGAATGCCAGCGCTCCTGAGTGGCCCCCAGGAAAACACAGAGTGCGGGAAAGGAGAACCAGAACAACCACGGAGAATTGAGAGACCATGTGTTTGTTCCCTGGAGGGCAGTTTAAAGAGCCAGTGGGAGTGGTCTTGACCTTCCCTGGGGATGGGTCAGTGTTTGGTGGGCTTTCTCGGAGGTGGAGTTTGGACTGAGGTAACTTCCAGGGGAGGAGGCTTGAAATGGAGTTTTCTGCCCACAACTCCAAAGTGGAAGCCAGATTCTTTGTATAAGGAGGTGTTGGGGAGCTGAGGTAATGCTTCCAAGCAAACATTCCAGACTCTTTTTGGATAAAGGGGTGCCAGCTCAAATCTGGCTACTGTCTGCAGGCAATGGGGAGACATGGGAGAGGGGAGAGCTGGGAGTTGGTGGACTCATGCTCAGCAAGAGGTGTGGTTGGAGAGACATCCAGTTTACTGTCATCCTGGAGACCTCAGACTGTTCCTTGAGGAAGTTGAGAAGGCAAGTGGCTAGGAGAAAAAAAAATATTATTATTACCAGCCCTATGAATGGGTCTAGCCATGGGAAGGGTCATTAACTACCAGAAAGAATGAGACAGAGAACTGCCCTGGTTGTACAGGAGAGGAATGGGTAAACAAGTGAGACACAAGAGCAATATACCCTTTAAAACCAGATTTAGTTGGTAGGTATCTATTTGAGCCAGGAGAGGCGATACCAATGGTGAATGAAGTTTCAGGAGCTAGTGTGGGTGTTGGTGTTGTCTGGAAGGCCCTCTGTGAAATGTCCAACATGAGTGAGAAGAAGACACGAGATGCGAACAAACCCACTTAGGAGTTTATTAGAGAAGAAAAGTGCTCGCAGGCCTGAGGAAACTGTATGGGGGAAGAGAGAGAGAGCAAAGATGGGGAGTCCAGTTTTTAAAGGCCACCTAGCATATGTCTAGCATATGTGCACAGGGGGAAAGACGTGACTATGTCAAACGCTGATGACGGGCCACGCATGCCTTGCACATGTGCACAGGGGGTTTGTGTGAGTATGTCAGACACGGATGATGCAGATGGCAGGTGACCCACGCATGCGCACAAGGGCTTTAGTCGAATTGCACATGGAGGTAACCACGCATGTGCACACGTGGGTCACACAGGGCGTGACCAAGGGTCTGCCCACATGAACCTGGAAGTGCAGCCTTATGGGTGGCTGAATAATTACACTCTGTAAATTGGTATTGGCCCAGACAGCAGGAGTGACCTGTAAAATATGCTTGAAAATGGATAGGGTTAAAATAGGCTCTGGAGACTGCTAGTTTATTTATTTATTTATTTATTTATTTATTTATTTATTTATTTATTTATTTATTTATTTATTTATTTTTTACCAGAACAGAGTTTTTGATAAAGCAGCAGAACTTTTCTCAGGAACCTGCAGGTATCTGTAAGCTACCTTACTCTTAACCATTGAGTCATCTTCCAGCCCTCATGTCAAGTTATTTTTGTTAACTAGAGTTACTTTGATTGAACTGCAGAGCAGTTGGAGCAAAGGATCTTTCAGACGAAACTTGGCTGTAGGGTGTATATGTGTGTGTGTGTGTGTGTGTGTGTGTGTGTACTGTATCTGCCACTTGGATTCTTCTTTAATAAAGGTTGGATACCATTACTTTCTTTTGGGGAATCTAACAAGCCCCTGGTTGCAATAAAGAGAAGCAAAGTAACAAATCAGAAACTTTTGCTGCCATGGGCTAAAATAGCTTAAAAATTCCGTCCTTTGGTGTCTATGTTGCAAAGCCAAGTGTGTTTGCCTTTGAGAGCCCAGGAACACTTCTAGTGAGGTGTGTTTGTTGTGGAAACTGGCTATATCCAAGTGGGAAGAATTAAATCCTTAAAAGCAAATATATTAAAAGTATATATATATATATATATATATATATATATATATATGAACTCTCCCACTAAGATTCCCACTGAGAACAGATGAGTCAGCTGACAGTAGCTGGGAAGAAAGAAATTAAGAGAGAAAAGAGAAAAGAAAAGTATTTCTCAGAGGCAGGTGAACAAGTTTGGCTGGGAGATAAAGGCTTTGAGAGGAAGAAACTGGTGGGGGTTTGATTAGCCAGATGCAATGGTGATAGGGATGTTGACCTTGTTTTCTTTATAATTCTTGCTGCACTAAGGTTGTGACTTTCAGTTGTTAGTTTTAAGAGACACTAAGCAAGGTAGACACATTAGTAGGGAAACTTAATTATAATGAAATGCTGTAAGGAATTATGTCCTTTTAATTTCCAAGTGCTGAAAAAAATCTTCTTATGATTGGGTAGCTAGCATTCAAGGTTCCTAAGAGGGAACAATATGAGTAAACAAACAACAAAAGAAATCACAGAAAACAGACTTGTGGCTACGAATACTGCCCACATAATCGTGTTTACTTCTGGCTATCTGTAATTTGAAATGTTGTTGTTTAAAAGCAATGGTCCTACTTTTAGGGATGGGGTATGTATCATAGCTTCTCTTTATCTGTCTCCCTAAGCATGCTTTACGAGGACTCTCTGGGACAGGTTTTTGCAGAGGAAGACTTTTCTTAGGATCACTAACTCACCCCCATACCACTTGCAAATGAAAGGAATTAACAATCATACCATCTTATTTTGAGTGCCTTACAGATTGCAGGCCCTTTTTGGTCAATTTTTCATTAACCCTGCATGGACTTCGGAATAGGCAAAATGCTTGCCATTATGATCAGTTTTCCAGATGACTAAGACAGAAGCAGCACCCTGACTGAGGGGACCACTCTTTCGGAGAGTTGAGGGCAGTTAGGAAGCAGTTCCTCCTCATGTGAGCAGAGACTAACATGTAGACACTATAGGATGTGTTTCTGGGTCTTCAGCTTGGTGGGAGTTCCAGGCAATTCCAAAAAAAAAATCACAAAAAATTTAAAAAGGTACATAAGGAATGTTGGAGTTCACAGCCAATGTAAGGGAGGAGAAGTCCGAAGTCTTGCATTTAAAAATTAGCCAACTGTCTATATAGGGAGTCTTCAGACTTGAGAGCAATAAGGAGGAGCCCCTCCTCTTCCTTCCCTACTGTGAGATGCAATTGCATCTGACACCTTACAGTGAGTAAGAGACAGTTAACAAGTGGAATTCTTGTTAACGAAGGTACCTGATTTTTTTTTTTTTGCACCACTTAAAATAAAATCTATTTTGTCAAATCATTTCTATTCCAAGACGATACAAAGTTTGGGCTTGCTTTGTGTGGAGGTTCTTTGGTCTCACTCTGGCAGGCTGAAATGAAGGAGACACCAGAGCAAGTCGACTTTTAATCAAAGCAGGGAGAAGGCTTGGGACCTTTTGTCTGCTTCTGTCTTCCTAGACCTATTCTCATAGACCCAGGCACTACTTTGTCCTCTAGGTCTGTTTTTTTCTCAGTCGTCTTCAGAATGAGGAATGCGGAAAAAGAATTTGAACTGGGTATTTTTTATAGAATCAGAATTTGGTCTTATCAGCCCTTCAGGAATGCCCACCCCCCTCTGATGGAGTCACCAAATGAGGCCAATTCAGTCCATGGAATGTGACAGCCCGTGCAATGATGATTGATACTGACAGCAAAGCTTTCAAGTAGCAATATCCCCGGCCACCGACTGTGAGGCAAAGAGAAAGAACTCTCTGGAATTCACAACATTCCCCCTCCAATTAATCCCTAGCCACCCCGCTGCGTGTGAATGGGCAGTGCTGGGGATTCGTGGCTGTGATGCCGAGGATTTGCGGATTCTTTTGAGAACCCCCGAGGAGAGGTGATATGGAGAGCCATAATCAGCTTGTCCGGCTGAGGGGTGGGATGAATTGCCTTGCCGGGCCTGGCCTTACTATTTGTACACTTTTAGGCACCTCGGAAACCGGGTTTGCAGACAAAAGTCTGTGGTAAGGGGCCCTCTACTCCCGAGCTATTGAGGGCCAGGATTGTCTCTTCTATTAGTTTAGGATTGTACTTTACCAAAAAATGGAGGGGCCAAATCCAGAATCAAGTAGGCTCTTGCCTCATCTTTCTGGCCACCAACTCTTCTTCTTCCTGGCCATACCCTCACCCTAAAATAATTGGTGGGGAGATTTTGCTTTGGGATGTCTGAGATTCTAGTCTAAATTCGCTGTTTCCCAAAATGCTATTTTTCTCTTGTAGCTCCAGTTTCATCCCTGTGAACCTTCCCCACTGGCAAGAATAAAATTTGCTTGTGGATCACAGTGGAACTTTATTCTTTGTTGCTTTATTAGGCTCCTCTTGCTATTATATAGCCAACATAGAGACTGAAGAAAAATTAATAACATTTGTTGATTGTGTATTGTGTGGTAGATGCTGGGTACCTCTGCATTGCCACTTTTAAATTTTCACACAGCTTCTCCAGAGTAGGTGCACAGTGTTAGTTTAGAAGTTTAAAAGATAGCCACCATTGAACAGCTATGGTAAATAAGTAAGTGGAGTCAGAACCTTCTTTCCTGTTTACCACCTTCTGTTTATAACCTGCCAGATGATTGTACGAGCTTCTGGTGCCATTCAGGCTGACTTCTCCATCCTGCATAGAGTTGCTTAAGAGATAAAGGTGCCACTTCCCATGTTTTCATAGAACCTAAGAGAAAATTAAAGGCCCTCAGCTCAGCACAAAAGCCTTTTGATAGCTGGCCTACAGGAGAAAACTAAAGATGAAGATGATAACCCTAAAGATCTCTCAGAGGTGTTTGTTGAGTAGGGCCCAGGAAGGTACCAAGTTCATCTCTCACCTGGATCCCTGCTTAGTTTCTGTGTCACTCTGGAAGTTCTCTGCTTATCTGTTGTCCCTCTATGTTTAGAATGAATGGCACAGGGTATATGTTTTATTTTTGACTGCACCATGTCAGATGGGAATTCAAGATAAAGAGTTGTTTTATTTTATTATAAAAGTTTTTGTTACTTGTTGCCAGTAACCATTGGGAAACATGTAAAAGCTAAGAATGTGCCTAACCATTCAGTGTTCAATGTTAGCCAACTTATGTTTTCACAGTGTAGACCAAATAATGTCTATATACTAAAACTGGACTTCATGGATCATGCTCTCCCATGGGACACTGCCTCTTAGCCATTATTTAGCAATATCTTCATATTCATAATAAAGTTTGCATAATTATTTAAGAACTTTATTATAAGAGATATGAGTAGAGTTCAATGATAGAGCACTTACATTCTTATGTGCCTGGGTTCCAACTCAAATACTGCAAAAAATTGTTTTTAAATGGAAGGTATTTCATTTATTTCTCTATTTTATAAACACTGTTAGAGTAGCAAACTCCTGGACAAAATAGTAGAATTCATGTGGCTGGAGAGCTGGCTCAGTGGTTAAGAGCATTGGCTACAATTCCAAATAATCTGGGTTCGGTTCTCAGCACTCACATGGCAGCTCACAACTGTTTATAACTCCTATTTCAGGGGATCCAACACCCTTACACAGGCATACATGCAGGCAAAACACCTGTACATAAAACACAAGTAAATAAATTAGTTTTTAAAAAAATAATAGACTCTGTGGTCTGGATGGAGACTGCATTCCAGTTGTGTTGTGGAATAATCTTCCTGTACACTATGAAGATTTGCCCCTCAGAAAGGCTTAATACAAAGCTGAACGACCAATAACTAGTCAGGATGTTGGGGAGATAGAGTCACCAGTCAGAGAAAGCAGGAAAGTAGTATAAGGAGCAAAGAGTGAAGGTAATAAAGCCATGAGATAAAAAGTAAATGAATAGAAATGGGTTAATAAATTATAAGAGCTAGTTAGAAACAAGACTAAGCTATTGGCTGAGCTTTCAAAATTAATAATGTCTCCATGTTCTGATTTGGGAGCTAGTAGGAGGGACAGAAAAATCTGCCAACGCAGTTGTCCTGGTCAATCACCTGGCCAAAGCTTCCTTAAGAAGGCAAGCTTACCTTAAGCCATTCTAAAGAGATAGGCAGAATAATTAGTTCTTTAATGAGACACTGGACTTTTCTTCCCAAATTCCTATTTTAGTGGAGTAACTTATAGGTGTTGTAGTCATGTCAGTCCTAAGGAAGCTCACATTTCTGCATTATTCAGAAAAGCATAGTAACTTTGATCTTTCTTCTTTTCTAAGAATGCTTTCCTTAACATTATGGCTTTTTTGCTCTTTCTGTAAAGCCTCTCTTCCTACCATGTGACTGTTGTCTCCCATGTGTCTGATCACCATGCCAAGGAATATTGTTTTGAATATTTGAAGTTTGGAACACCTGGTCTAGCAGAAGACAAGCACTTCCATTCTAAAATGATATCTATGAAATGGACATACAACCATTAGATATAATCACAGTCTCAGGTACTAAAGACTTAAGGTCAACACATGTGTGTTCAATTACAGAACTTAAATTTAAATATATAAGTAAGGGACAATGAGATGGTTCAACAGGTAAAGGTGCTTGCTGCCAAGATTGATGACAGGACCCCCATAATGAAAGTTGAGAACTAACTAGCTCAAGCTGTCCTTTGACTTACACACACACACACACACACACATGCACAAATGCACTACTAGTACTAATACTACTACTAATAATAATAATAAAATAAATGCAATTTAATTTGTTAAAACTTATTTTATTGTTTTTATTTGTTTAATAGTATTACCTGAATATATGTATGTGCACCATATGTGTGCTTGGTACTTGTAGAGGACAGAAAAAGGCATCATGTACCCTAAAATCAAAGTTACCCTGGAATTAGAGATGTTTGTGAGTCATCATATGGATGCTGGGAACTGAACCTGGGTCTTCTGCTAGACCGAGTGTTCTTAACCACTGAACCATCTCTCCAACTTCCAAAAATATTTTTTAATTAAAAAAACCATTATTTTATTATACGTATGAGTGTTTTGCCTGCATATATACCTATGTACCATGTGCATGCCTATTAGCCAAGAAGGGCATCTGATCTCTGGAACTAGAAGCAAAGAAGGTTATAAGCTGCCATGTAGGTGCTAAGATTTCAACATGAGTGCTAGAAGAACAGCTAGTTGTCTTAACCACTGAGGTATCTCTCTAAATCCCTAAAAATAAAGTAAGTAAAATACTGGTGATAAATCACTCTAAAGTATATTGAATAATTTAAATTTTTCAGTTTTTGGTTTAGTTTAAGTTTTTGAAGCACTAACTCACAAGTGTGTGTGTGTGTGTGTGTGTGTGTGTGTGTGTGTGTGTGCATGTGTGTGTAAAACTTCTGGTTGAACTTTTACCCACATTTAGTTCAGTGCCTTTCTTTTTTCATAGTCCTGAGAATCAAACCCAGGATCTTGAATTTGCTAGGCAAATGCTCCACTACTAGACCATATTCCCATTACTGAAGTGTTTTTTTTACAAAAGTGGAAAAGTATCTGTTTAGTAATACTGCTTATATTTAAAGCAATTCTACTTCCCTTTCCCCCCAGATTTATTGCTTTATTGTGTGTTTTACCTGAATGTATGTATGTGTATCACATGTGTACCTGGTGTTTGCAGTGGTCAGAAGGAGGGATCAGATCCTCTGGAACTAGAGCTGCAGATGGTTGTGAACCATCATGTAGATGCTAGGAACTGTATCCACATCCTCTGGAAAAATAACACAAATTACTCTTAACTGGTGAGTAATCTTTCTAGCTCATAAAACAATGTTCTTATTTACTCATGCCTATTGCAGTTTCCTTGGTGCTGGAGTTTATGTTCTCATTTAGTCTTATAGTTCTTCCTGCAATTGGGATGCATTTCTCTAATTCCCTTTTTTTGACAAGGAGTGTCTACTCCCTTTCTTTTATTCAAATAGAATGTTAGGATATCTACTTGTATAAACCATCTTAGAAAACAGAAAATATTTCACTCTGTCCCCATTTTGTAGTTAGAAGACAAGTTTAATCTTAGCTTTTCCTCTTACTAGATATAGGCCTAACCTAAGCATGACTTACATAACTTCTCTAAGCCTTAGATTATTTATTTACCTATTAGTTGGGCTAAAATCTCTCATCTAAGTTTGTTATAAAGATTATGTGAATATAACTTGCAAATACAGGGTCTTTCAAATAGTAATCACACAGGAGACATGTAATACAAGGGAAGTAATTACTAGTATACTATGTATTTATCTATTCTTGATGACAAAGATCATTTGGGTCACTGATGGATTCTAGACCTGAAAACTGCTGATAATCATGGATGATACTGGAATAGTGCATACAGATCTTAAAATTCAAAGCAGACTGAAGGTGGAGGCAGTGGTTGGTACAGCCCCAAGATAGGATGTATAAAATGGACTGTGGTGTAGAATAGAGAAGATGAGAGATTGAGTATATACTTTGGAGGAAGAGCATTAAAACTTGCTAACATATTGTGAATACTCAGAGAGAGAATGTTGGTTTTAGGTCTTGGCAATTGTTTTTATGCTATCATTTTCAAAGAAAGAGAAGACTGAAGTATTATACATAAAGGAGTGTGATAATGAGATAATCAAACATTTTACTTCAGAAATGTTTAAGTTAGAGATGTCACTGAAATAGCCAAGCAGATATGCTAAGCAGACAGTTGGATAAAGAAAAAGTTTAGAATTTAGAAAGGACTAAGTCAGTGATAAAAATGTTAGTCTTCAGAAAAGTGGTTTGTGTTTTCATTATATTGTATTCATATAACTAGAGAAAACATTCCTGCCAGGCTTTCTTAGCCTTATTCCCCAGGGAAAGGTCAGTGTGCTCTCCATCCGTTCCACAGCCCGATGACTCAGGACAATCAGATCCACAGCCCCACTGGGCAGGACAATCAGACATGATAGGGAGTCAAGTTAAAGCAGGAACTCAGTTTATTACTGTGATAGTCAGCTTATATAGATTGAGAGACATTGTGTGATGTGGCGGTACCTTCAGCCAATGAGAGACAGCCAAGCCCTTCCTCTGGCTGGAGGGGCATGTACCTGATTTTGCTGTCTCATCCTTGGTAGCTTTAAGACTATCCCTCAAACTAGGGCCAGGCTTTTCTCTGTCCTGCAGGCATTGAGGTACAGGCCCTGAGATAATTTTGGCCCCACACAATCCTAAAATTTTTATGAAAATAGACTAAACACAGATAACCAAATAATCCTAAGGAAAAAGAATGCTGCTGGAGGTATCAGAATACCTGACTTCAAACTACAATAAAGTGCAATCATGACAAAGATATCATGATACTGTCATAGAAACAAGCATCAGTGGGCCAAAACACAAGATCTAGAAACAAACCCATGCCAATATTACCATCTAATGTTTGACAAAGATGTTGTAGTGGCTGGTTTTAATGTGTCAACTTAAAGTCCACTCAGAAAGAGGGTCACAAGGAAGAATTATTTATATTAGGTTACTGTAAACTTTTATCTGTAGAGGATTATCTTGGCACTTTAATGGAGTTTGGAAGACCTGCCCATGGTGAGTAGCACTATTTCCAGAGAAGGAATAGTGGAGAGGGTGCCTTAACTGCCTTTCCCCTATAATCAGATTGATTACTACCCTAGTTGTTATCATAGAACCTTCATCCAGTAACCGAAGGAAGCAGATGAAAAGATCCACAGCTAAACTCTGGGCCAAGCTCCTGGAATCCAGTCAAAGAAAGGGAGGCGCTATAACATGAATAAAATGGTCTAGATCATGATGGGGAAACCCACAGACACAGCTGACCTGAGGTAGTGGGAACTCAGTGACTGGCCTGACAGTTGGGGAACCTGCAAAGTATTGAACTAGGACCTCTGAATGTGGATGACAGTTGTGTGGCTTGGGCAGTTTGTGAGGCCTCTGGCACTGGGATCAGGATTTATCACTAGTGCATGAACTGGCTTTTTGAAGTTTATTCCTTATGGAGGGATACCTTGCTTAGCCTATATACAGGGGGGACAGACTTGATCTTGACTCAATTTGCTGTACCAAACTTCATTGACTCCCCATGGGAGGCCTTACTCTTTCTGAGGAGTGGATCAGGGGTGGGACTGGGAAGTGGGGGGAGCAGGAGGAGGGGAGGGAGTGGGATCTGGGATTGTTATGTAAAACATAAAAGGATTGTTTCAAAATAAAAAGTAAATTAATAAAGAAATGTACTAAATAAAAGATATTCTAGTCAACAACTGGTGCTGCCAAAACTGAGTATCCATGTGCAATAAAAATAAAATTAAATCTATAACCTCACTCTACAAAGAAATCAATTTAAAACAGATCAATAGCCTTAATTTAGAAACTGAAATGCTGAAATGGCTAGAGAAAATACTTTAAGATATAGACAAGTACTTTCTGTAATCAAACACTTTACCAGTAAGACTTCAACAGTAAAGGAAATAGCACCCACTCCAAACCCAACAATTGGGATTAGGTGAATTTAAATTCCATTATAGCAAAAGAAACTATCTACAGGGAAAACATACAACCTATAAAATGGAAGAAAAATCTTTCCCAGCTGCAATTCAGACAGGGTGGTTTGAATGTGATGGCTCCCATAGGCTGATATGTTTAAATACTTTGGTGGAAGCATGTGTGAAGGATTAGAAGGTATTATCCTTTTGAAGGAGATGTGGTACTGGAGGCTAACTTTGAGGTTTAAAAATATTTGCACCATTCCCAGTGTGCTCTCTGATTTCTGCTTGTGGATCGAGATGTGAACTCTCAGCTGCTGCTCTAGTAACCTTTTGCCTTATCTTTGTTCCACCACCCTACACTGTAACCTCCTGAAACCATAAACCTAATTAAATGATTTCTATTATAAGTTGTCTTGGAATAATGTCTTATTCCAACAATAGAAAGAAAGCAAATACAGGGGGGTTAATAGCTAGAATATATAAGTAACTGTTAAACATCAAATAATAAAAAATGCTATCATGAACTGGATTGTTGGTTGTTGTCTTAGGGTTTCTGTTGCTATGATGAAACACCATGACCAAAAAGCAAGTTGGGGAAAAAAGAGTTTATTTGGCTTACACTTCCATATTGCTGTTCATTATTGAAGCAAGTCAGGACAGGATCAAACAGGGTAGATCCTGGAGGCAGGGGCTGATGCAGAGTCCATGGAGGGGTGCTGCTTACTGGCTTGCCTTCCTTGGTTTGCTAAGCCTACCTTATTATAGAACTCAGGTGGTTCTGGTTCTTATGGGAACTCCACCCCAGCCCCCCTCCTCTATCTCTCTCCAAACCTTGTTGCACCTCAGAAAGTCCGTCAAATATAAACCCTCCTGGAGAGATGCTCAAGACCACTCCTACAGGATATTTAACCTGCCTCCCCTCCACCCCAGAAAGCAGACATGTGGTTTTCTGGTCTCTCCTTTTCATGTCCTCAAGGGGAACTGGAAAATCATCTGGGAGCATTCTACCCATTAAAGCCTTTTCTAATTCGATTTGATTTGGTCTGATTTGGATTCCTGTGTCTGCAGAGAGGCTTATCAGGGTACAGACATTTTCAGAAGCTATATTACATAGCTATAGTAATAAAACCCTCATGATATTGTCAAAAATAGACATGTTAATGAAGGAATTTGGATCAAAGATCCAGATACAAATCCACATATTTATGAACACTTGATATTTTATAAAGAAGCCAGAAATATACAATGGACAACAGAAATCATCTTTAACAAATAGTGCATGTCTAAATGGACATCGTTGTTTAGAAGAAAGGAGATAGCGCCATATTTTTCAGCCTGGACAAAACTCCAGTCCAAGTCATTCAAAAGCCTCACATAAAACCATATGTACTGAACCTGACAGAGGAGAAACAAGGGAATAGCCTTGAATACATTGACACGAGAGACTACTTCCTAAAAACACTGATAGTGCAGGCTCTAGGATCAACAATTAAACCGAACCTCCAAAAACTGAAAAGCTTTTGGAAAGCAGAGAACACTGACAATAGGCCAAAACAGCTGCTTACAGACTGGAAAATTATTTTCCCTAACTCCACATCTAACAGAGGATTTTCCCTAACTCCACATCCCACATACTTAAAGACTGCAAGTCCATGTGGAAGTCCGTGATCCCTGCTGCTGCCAGTTGTTTGGGGGTAGGAAGCTTCTTTTGCAGAACCATAATTGAAAATGAGAAACATTGCCCTCCCCGATTGATCACAAATTGATAAAATGACTTACAGCTGGATCTCATGTAGGCATTTCCTCAACTGAGGCTCCCTCCTCTCTGATGACTCTAGTTTGTGTCGAGTTGACACAACTCCAGCCAGCGCAGTTGTTAAAGGAAGAATGGTTATTAGCAAGAAAATAAACTGACAGTAGATGCTGATGAAGTCATGGGCAAAGAGGTACCCAAATTCTTCTCTACTGGGCTATAAAGTAGTATAGCCATTATGGAAATCAGTATAGACATTTCTCAGAAATTGAAAATAGAACTATCCTATGATTCAATTTTACTACTTCTGGGAATACACAAAATATTCTATATCCAACCACAGAAAGGTTTTTCTATCTATGTCTGTGTATGATTATACTAAGTGAGGTAAGTCAGACTTAGAAGATTGCATGCTCTAACTCATATATGAATGCTAGCTTCTAAATTTTATATATGTGTATTTATGTGGGAGTGGCTGTGGGTGTAGATTATGGAACTTGAAAAGGGTTCCTGAGAAGGGAAAAATAGGTTAGAGGAAGAAGGAAAAGGGTGATAGCACACATGGAACTTAAAAGCCCAAAGGGGAATACTAGATGTGAAAGGGTACACAGGATAGCAGGAGTCTGTTGGGGGAGAGGAGTAAGAAGGAGGAGCATTAAAAAAAAAAAACAAACCCAAAACTGTATTTGAAAATGTCATATTAAAATATAGTACACTGTGTATGTTTTAAATTGAGTGACTGTGAATATTGCTTAGTGGTAATACATGCTTTACAAACTTGAAGACCTGAGTTTGAACCCCCATCACCCACACAAAAAGTGAGGCACTATTGTATGGATTGTAATTCTAGCATTTGGGGGAGGAGACAGGCAGTTCTGGACAGTTTACTAGCCAGCCAGCCTAGTCAAGAACTCTTGGGTTCATTAAAGGATCCTATGTCAAGGCAAATACAGAAAACAATAGAAGAACACACAAGTGTGAAAAACTATACTCTCATGTGTATTCACCATAATGTACATACATACCCCAAATATATATTAAGGAGGAAAAGGAAGTAAACCTAAACAAACAAAAAATCCACCATCATTCAGAGATAACTACTATTAATAGGTTCTGCTCTTCTTTCTATACTATGCAAAAATTTATTATGCAAATAAAATTTCAAATATAGTTTGTGTGGGTATTTGTGTGTGTTTGTCCATGTGTATGTGTGTGTGAGAGAGAGAGGGAGAGAGACAGACAGACAGACAAAAAGATATGTGTGGGGAAGAGTGTACTGTAATCAAAAGTTGTTGGCATACAAAAGAGTTGCAAAATAGCTTGGAATGGAGTGCAACAAAGGTTTATTTATTAGGGGATTATCTCACAGAAATAGCAGTGATCAGCAGTCCTCTGCATGTGATGGGAACTGGAACTGCATCCAGCAGCCGAGAGGCCCTCACACGCTTTTCGTTGACATTTTAGAGACCATGTCCAAAGAGGACCGGTATCTTAAAGGCTATTGACTGAAGGAGTTCCCACAGCAGAAAGTGAAGAGTATAAGGAGAGGATGAAGAAATGAAGACCCAGAATTTAATCCCTGGGAGCTTCATAATGAAGATTGTAGGAGAAAAAAATGAGCAAAGGAAACCAAAACCAATGGCCAAAAGTAAAAAATTCAAGGGATGACATAAGAGAACTCAAACATTTCAGTTACCAGGGAGGGATGAATAATAGAGAAATGAAGCAGTGACCATTTGTGTCAAGGCCTGCAGAGAATCTATCTGCAAGCCCCAGCTCTCTTTGTATGACAATCAACAGTATCTACCTGGACAAGAGTCACCACTGGGAAATCTGTGTCTATGGGCATATTATCAACATTTGTGAATATTTGTTTCCTTACTTGTAAAACAAGGACAACTGTTGTGTGACAGACTTTTCCTGGGGAGAGCCAACACACACACACACACACACACCCACAACCACCACCACCACCACCAATACCTATTCATTCATCTCAAAAAGGGAACCCACAAAAGACCAAAGTAACAACTGTACCAAAGTCCAACTTGCTAAACTAATGAGATTTTAGGGTTACTAACAGGAATGATGAAGCTTCATCGATAGGAGCAGGAATCACTCAAAAGCTGAATCATCAAAAATTTCAGTCACACGAGTGACCACTCAGAAAATTTGCAACCTTGGAGGTCTCTATATAGCTTGCAGGCAGCTGGGCAATCTGAGAATGCCTTCTCTCTGCAGTTTGACTTGTCAGTCTTTTCCCTGATTAGTTCTTTAGTTCATTTATACTGCTGGGGAGGGTCCACAGAGAATCTTTCAAGTTTGTTTAATTATTTTCCCCCAAACTTGTGGGCTATTGTTTACCAACTGAGTCTCATACCTCCCTCTCCTGGAAGAAACATTTCCATCCGGTAGAAACTACCATAGAACACATAAGGATTTGTATACATTGGATAAGATTTTCTTCCTAAAAGCAGAAGAGAAGTATATATGTATTTCTCTTCAGGTTTGGTGAAGAGAGTACATAAAGATAGGTATGATGAGGAGAACAAATGGGGATACAATTCCATGGTAATAAACTGAGTAGTACTGAACAGTGTTTGTTCCTTTTTTTTTATTCTTAATGTCTCTATGTCTTCAAGAATTAGACTGTTGTTTTCCTCCCAAAATAGAGTGGGTACCTCTGTCTTGAAGATTTCTACATCCATCAAAGTCCAGCAGAGTCTTATGTCCTGCTTCAGGAGAAGAGGAAGGAGAAGGTTAGTGAACTTTCCATGTTTGTTGTTTTCTCAATTGCTAAATGTCATATTTGGGGATAGTATGTCTTGAAATTCTCATCATCAAATTTTCATAAACAGAACACTATTTGAAATAGGAGATTTTAGTGGAAAAAATATGCCTAGTCCTTCTGGGAGAGAAGCAACTAACTTTTAGGGTCAACAGTAGCATCCTTTTTGTCCATGACTCATAACTAGATTCAGATCATTTTAAAATTCAGTGGCTGCTTTCACAACTCTTCGACATATGTGGTCCTACCATTTGTTACTTTACAGGTTTTCTCTGTGGCAAAACGGGGGCAAGGAACCAAGTCCCAGCAAAATTATGACTTTCTTCTTCAGGGTTTTCTCCATTTTTTTCTAGAACATGCTGTGATAGTCATAGAGGCTCAGAAAATTTCATTTTTAGGTTTGCTTTCATCTCACAAACATTTCCTGCATTGATTCTTCCTTCTCTTCAGGTTTCTAGGACAGTAAATCTAGATGAGTCACTTCTCTTGAAGGAATGATGCTTGTTCTGAAAACCCAAGTAACATATATCTTCATCTGTTTAGTTTTACTTTTACTTTTTGCTCTTTTAGTAGGAAAGTGCTGTTTCAATTTCATGAATTGTTTAGCAAGTAGGGGTTGCTAATTGCTTCTCAAGTTACAGGACAAGTCCATCAAGAAATTTGTTTTCTTAGGCCAGCAATTCTTCTATTTCATAATATTCATAATATTTTGATTGTTGTAATTTGAAAGAATTAAAAGATTTATATATTAGTCTCTAGTAATCATGCTGTCTCTCCAAGTTTTTCTGTGCCCCCTTGGTCTTTGAGCAACACTATTGTTGTTTGGTACAAATACTAAGTACACACAAATACTCCTATAATGGTAGGACAGACTGAAGGTAATGCTCTCAAGTTTTTGAGTTACCTACCTGCTCATTTGTGATGTAGATCTTTCCAGTTCTTGGAGGCTTTATTCTGTCCTGCAGAGATCACACAACTACATTGGTCCTTTCTCAAGCATCAAAATAGGATCTTAATCAAAGACAAGGACTACATCATTGATAAATTAGATGATGAATTAGTGGACAGTGGTGCTGAGGGAAACATAAAGCAGGAAACTAATGCCCAAAGCAGATCATTCTTCATGGGAGATCAGTACCCTTCCCATAGTGGAAGTAATTATAACTGAGTGGGTATGCACCCTAAAGATTTTAAAGTAGAGTTGACTGATTGCTTTTCATGTATAAAAGTTTAGGATTCCTCTAAGATCCCTTGTAAGATTGTCTTTAAAGATAAGCAATAAAGTGATTGATCCTTTCTTTGTAACTACAATATGCAGGCTGCCAGGAAAAGAATTGGCTGAGAAAAATATCTTGCCTGCTCACACTCTGTTAATCTATAACAAGCTACTTTGATGTAAATGTATGTGGGTGTTTGGAATGGCTTTGAATCATGTAAGGAAGATAAAAACATGTTTTTTTCCTGTATTTATTGTAATCATTCACTTGAAAAATAGAGTGCAATCACATTGTAATGTTCATATTACCTGAAAGATTATGTTGGGATATATAAGCTGTAGAGGAAAAATAATGTTAGGAGAATAGAGAATACAGAAAAACAATAAAGAAAAGGTCTCAAGGAAACCATCAAGAGAGTGTGTGAGTCTTTTTCCCCTTACCCCCTTATGTAAAAAAGTCTTAATATGCTGACTCCATGGATTCTCTTTGAGCCCTGCACTGCTGAAGACTGATCTTCACAGCAGCGGTACCTGGTGACCTAAACAGGGATACTGAAGGGTTAATCAAGACTGTGGGAGAGAGGCAGTGCTTCTCAGAGACTGTCCAGAGCAAGGCATTCTCCTGCGGATTGTCCAAGAAGAAGAGGTAATCCCCTAAACATCATCATGAATAAAATCTCTCTCATGGTGCTACAGCTCTGTGGATAGTGACTGCCAAGTAAAGAAGGGTGAGTAATTCATTAATTCCCTAGTTTCCCTTACATTTCCCCCTTTGTGTTTGTCTTTCCCTCAGGATGGTCAAGGAGAGTCTAAGGAAACACAATTCCTCATTTATATTATTAAACATAAATGTTTAAGAAAAAAGGAAATGACATCAGCACTGGTCAGCTGACTGATTTTCTTAATTTTGTACAGTGAGTCAGTGCCTGGTTTCTAGACCGGGGAATTTTAGATGTAGAAATATGGGATACAGTAGGGACAGATATTAAGAACTGGTGGAACATAGGAAAGGACATGCCTCTTGAAGCATTTTCGATTTGGAGTGTGCTTATACAGGCGCTGGCAGGTGATAAAGAGCCATGTGTGCTCCAGAGTCCTCTGATCCCCCTTTTCATGAAGGTTCTTCTTTATTGTTATCTTATTCAGGATCTAAGAAAGAGGCAGAAAAGTATTATAATACTCATTGGCCACCCCTGCACTGCAACTGTAAATCACTCTACATAACCCCCTGAGAAAAGTACAAAGGGTCAATGGGATTTGCTGCTGCTGAAGTCAGGCCCACTAGCAAGGTGAATTATTGGGGAAAGAAAGAGTTAATTTGCAAAATGCCAGTAGGTATAGAAAAGTTAGGTTATCCATCATCTTCATTCTTGCTACTTTACTTATAGTTATTGTATTTTTGAATTATTTAATTAGTCATGCCTAAGAAAAGAAACAATTGATATTCACAGTTATTGTATCCTTTTAATTGTTCAGTGCTGCTCCTGCAATGCATGCTCCAGTGATCATCAAAGAGAGACACAAAGAACTTCATACTTTATATTCAACCCTACAAAGATTAGTTTGTGTATCTCTGTACAGCAATCATTGTCATTGAGCTTTTAGTGATGTTTCCTCTAGGTCTCCAGGCCCTCAGGTAAATCACTCACTACTTATATGATTTAGTAGATATTGATATCTCAAGTCACATTTCATTTTATTCCAACTGGAATACAGGCCTGCTACACCATGGTTAGCTCACTGTTTGGGATCAAACTCAATGCTTCTTGTTTGCTGAACAAACAAGTACTTTACCATTTTAGTACATTTCTAGTCCTCATTTCCTTTTTAAAGAAATGCTTCATTATACTCAGAAATATAAATACCCAGAGAAAGAGTGCTGACTTCAGTTTTGTGGCAATAGCAAAATGTCTCTGAATATATACTACATAAGAGTTAAGAATCTATGATCAGACAGAATTCAGCTAAATAATAGCTGGAACATAAATGGACAGAAAAATACTCTCGTTCCTTATAATACTGCTTCTAGCCAGACAGGCAAGGTATTTTCTACATGTGGGTAAGAGATGCTGCTATGATAAGAGTAATTATTATATATTAGTAAAAATACGCTTAGGGAGTTAACATTATATAGCCACTGTTTTAAAAGAGGTGTATTCCTTCAGAATATACCATTTTGAAAAAGAATTCCATTTCAGACAGGACCTAACTAGAAAGCTGAATGCAATCCAGCAAAGTTATAAACATTCCCAAGAAACTGTGCCTGCCCTGGTCAAAGTGACCCACCAGGGTATTCAAACAACATCTGTTTACATCTGCTTGCTTGTTTCAAATGTCCTTGTAGGTACCTGATTAACCACTGTTTTGCTCCCGAGATTAGCACAGGGTCGGAAGATGTCTGGAGGATGTAACCAGGGGGCTGATGCTATCCCCCTTAGATACTAATAGCCAATCAGGAGCTAACAGCTGAGCTTTACCCCACCTTTAGCCAATTGTGATATAGGATAAGTAATTTTGTACTTTGAGACTATAACCTTGTGACTGCTTTGTGTTTTATGTCTTCTCATAAACCCCTTACAAAAATAGACAGGGTCCTTCTCCATCTGCTGTGTCCTGTCAGACTGTGAGGCAGAGGACCTGTGCTAGCCTGTACTTAATAAACAAAACCTTGTTTTGCATTCAAAAGTGTGGCTCTGTGGTGGTCTTCTTGGGGGTCCTTGGACTCAGGCACAACATATTTAATGAAGAGCCTCCATTTAAAGACAAATTAAGCTTGACAGGTCCCCAGCCTTGCATGGAAGTGTGTCAATTGCTTATCCTCTGTGAAACAGCAAATATTTGGTCTGATCCATTCTGACTAGAAAGACCTAAGGAGGGACTCTAGTGTGTCTGATGTTCCAGACAAGATAATGGATGTTTTAAAAGAAAGAAGAATCTTTGAACTAGGAATTTTACAGTCCCTACTCAGCCTACTGTAGAAATTTTGCTAAACTGAGGGCTACCCTAGGGCTTCTTTTGTGGCATATCCCAGTCACTGCAGGTTATTTACCTTCTGTTCACTCAAAGAGGAAAAGGAACACCAGATTAAGCAAACATATACATTCACACACTTGAGTTGCTTGTTTCTCTTAAACTTGCCTATGAATAATAAAATATTTGCTTCAAGATTGCTTTATTGAAGGACACTAGATGCAACAAAGGTACAGTACAGTTCTTATGGAAAACAACTTTTGATTTTTATCACTTTCTTTCAGTCTGATTGCTTTCAATACTTCTTTATTCTTCTCACCAAGTATTTGAATGTGTAAGGCCCAACTTTCTGAAACTGACCTCATTTCATATACTGCACCTATTGCCCATTTAGATAAATGATTACATATTAACTTAACTCATTTTGATCTTTTAATTCTGTGACATTTATTATGTAAATAAATTCACAACCACAGTAAAGTTATGCATCCAAATTTGCCTTCAAGAAATATGAATCCATCACTCAAATATTTTCTCTTCCATTTATTTCATGATTTTATTGGCAATGCAATCTAAAACCATTTATTTAAACAGACCAAGACTCTGAGAATTTTTATTTAGAAGAATGAAAAACATTTAGTGGTATTCCAGTGAAGATCAAATATAATGTTTCACAAAAGCACTTCGAGTGCCTGCCTTTAATCCCAGCACTGGGGAGGCAGAGGCAAGTGAATATCTGAGTCTGAGGCCAGCCTGGTCTACAGATTGAGTTCCAAGACAGTCAGGTCAAAAAAGAAAAAGAAAAAACCTACTTAGAGCTTTGAGCTCAAGATAACAAAACAAGATACAGATTTACAATAGTGGCTGAAAAGTAAGCAGCTGGCCAAATAAAATAATTATTTTAAGAAAGTAGGCATCAAGAAGTAAATGACAGTAATTCCTCATAGTTTTTTGTTTGTTTGTTTATTTATTTATTTATTTATTTTTGAGTCAAGGTATGGTCCACTAGTGCAAGCCAATATCAAACGTGCATTCTTGGTGTTGGAGAAATGACTCTGCAATTAAGAGCACTTGTTGCTCTTATAGAGGACCCAGATTCAGCTCCCAGAACCCAATGGTAGCTCATAATTATCTATAACTCTGTTTCTAGAGGATTCAATGCCCTCTTTTGGCCTCTGCAGGCAGCAGGCATGGATATGGCATAGCTATCTGAAACACTCATAAACATAATAAACACATCTTTAAAAATACCTTATATGCCTCTTGATCTTATCTCCTAAGTACTAAGATTTCAGTTGTGCACCACCATACCATCATTGAGACATGGGCAACAGGTCAAGTAAATCTTAGAACTTCGACTTATTGCCCTTAGGAGTCCTAGGAAATGCCACAGTGAGGCAGAACCTAGGCCAAGTGAATTTCAGAGCAGAAAATGTTACTAGGAATAAAGAAAGTAGCAATCATAATTATAAAGGATCATTCTTTCAAGGATCACAAGACTTAATTTGAACTAATTTAATGTTAATAAAAAACATTAATGTATTTAATAACAGAGCTACAAAATTCACGAGGAAAAGACTGAACTGCAGGAGAAATAGGTTCAAGATAGGTTTCTTATTCATCTGAAAGGTTTTTCATTTGTTTGTTTTTCACTTTTGACCCAGAATCTCTTCATGTAGCCCTGGCTTTCCTGGAACTTACTATGTAGACAGAAATCCACCTGTCTCTGCTTCTTGAGTGCTGGAATTAAAGGTCTGTACAACTATGCTGGGCTTCATGTATAAGTTTTAATTAAGGTGAAAGGTTACAAGAATGTGATAGATTTGAAAACTCAACATTTTGAATTGTTGCAATAAAGGGAAACAAATAATAAAAGAATGACAAACAGCTGAACTGTACTTGCTAAAAGAGGAGACTTGGGGAGATGACTCAGCAGTTCTCTCCTCTGTCAGAAGACTGGAGTTTGGGTCCTACCAACCATATCCAGTGGCTCACAACTGCCTTTCCTTCAGTTCTAGAGGATTCAATCACCTCTTCTGGCTTTACACTCATGTGTACAAACACATGCACACAAATACAAATAATTAAAATTAAATTAAAACCAAAAAATAAGAAAGAGCAGATTGGGATAATGGAGCAATTAGGAAACTAGTGATTACGTAGATAGGAGGGAAAACTGACTTCAGAGAGGAACTGGAAGTAGTTAATGCACTAGAAAAACTAGGGTAACCTATTTTAATAAAAGAGGTTAGAATGCTGAACTCCACATATCTTAGTGGAGTTCTTGCTCAACATACAGAAAGCCCTGGGTTTGGTCTAAGGCACCATATATATGTGGTATGATAGTGTAAGCTTGTAATCCTAGAATTTAAGAGATGGAGGCAAAAGGAAGAGTTTAGGGTCATTTTGGCTACATGGTGATTTCAAAGTCAGTTTAAGATTCACAGAAGTGTGGACGGAGGGGGGAGGACCTTGGACTTTCCACAGGGCAGGGAACCCTGACTGCTCTTTGGACTGGAGAGGGAGGAGGAGAGGAGTGGGGGGAGGGGGAGAAGGGTGGGAGGAGGAGGAGGGAAATGGGAGGCTGGGGGGAGGCGGAAACAGTTTTCTTTTTTTTCCTTTTCTCAATAAAAAAAAATAAAGGATACAGTATGCAATAAAAAAAAGTGGGGGAGTATTTTATTAGGTAGTAGTAGATTATATACTACCTTAGGTATAAACTAAGAGTTGCAATTACACACCACAATTTCTCTTGTTATAAGAACTTCTGAGAAATTTTTTTTTTGTGATGTTGCCTTCCTTCAGGATTGAATTAGGTGCTCAAAAAAAAAAAAAAAAAAAAAGACCAAAAACAAAACAAACCAAAACAAAACAGTTTTATCTGAACAAAAATCTACAAGATCAGAATAAGCTGCTGCTTCAACTTTGGTGCTTCATTATAAGTAAATATCTTTTTTCAAGGTAAAAATCCAAAGTCTATAAAAGAGTTTTGTTCCAGATGTTCATACAAGACTTCTGTTTTCTTGTATTTCCACTCTTCTCTACATTTCCATTATTTTGCCTTCTTAGCTAGTGAGTGGGAAAGAAAGTCCAGGAATGCATGCAAAAAGTTCTCAACATTTGATGCTTGGATGTGGTATATGCCATGTTGGCTCTTTTTCCATTTACTGACTTTCAGACACATGATTTCAATTAATTGCAGGATGTGGTCTAGCCATGGGTTCAGAAGAAAAGCAGAAAACTGGTATTTGTAAACACCAGTAAGCTTTAGCTTTATAACAGATGTCCGCTTCCTTTCCATGTACTAATGCTTTGGAAACTGCATTGTTTGTTTGATACTAAGTCTAACCTCTAATTTATTTTCTAAGTGAATGCAGTGGTTATTATTAAAGCAAGTGCTGTTGGAAAGAATCTAAACTATAGTGAAACATCAACATTGTTTCCTAATGTCATTGAATGGAGAGAAAGAATCACCCAGAGATATACAAGGGTAAAATAGGATTGGAATGTGGCTCAATGATAGAATGTGCTCTTAGTATGTGTGGGGACCTGGGTCTAATCCCCAGTACTAAAAGGAAAGTAAAACAGTTGATAAAATCTCAAATTTGAGAAAGCTATAGGAGAGCAAAAGAATCTTTCAATCCTAATTCAGCCTCTTGATTTTGCAGTTAGCTAAACAAGGTTTCCAAATCTATGTAGAAAATTAGTTGAAACCTAATTTTTGTGATGTCATGCTTTAAATGCCAAGAAAAATTAACATATCAATAAAATGTCTCCACTCTCTGATTTCAAAAAGTACAGAATAAATAAACAATTTACAAATCTGGTAAGATTGTATAGTCACAGAAAAAGACCTATTTTTAGTTTCAAAAATTTAACTATTTGTGTGTGTGCGTATTTATATGCTAGTGTTCATGTGGAGGTTAGAAGACAAATTGTAGTAATTGGCTTTCTCCTTCCACAATGCCTTGTAGATCCCAGGAATAAAATTCATATCACCACACTCTGAGGTATGTGACTTTGCCTGCTGAGCCATCTCACTGGCTCATTTTAAATTATAATAGACTTTAGTTGAGGAGATGAGAAGTATCTACCTATAGGCTAATAAGTTAAGCTGTTGCAGTGGTAATGGAGAGTGTCTTTCCTAGGAAATAGCTGACTGACTTTCTTGACATTCATAACAACAAATATCAAGTTAGAAATATGACAATGTGGGGGCTGGAGAGATGGCTCAGAGGTTAAGAGCATTGCCTGCTCTTCCAAAGGTCCTGAGTTCAATTCCCAGCAACCACGTGGTGGCTCACAACCATCTGTAATGAGGTCTGGTGCCCTCTTCTGGCCTGCAGACATGCACACAGACAGAATATTGTATAAATAATAAATAAATTAATTAAAAAAAAGAAATATGACAATGTGTATATGATCTTTGTGTTTGGAATGGGAACTTTTTCCAGTGGTGTTTTCCAGTAAATACTCTCTTTTTTTATTGTTTTTATTGAGCTATATATTTTTCTCCCCTCCCCTTCTACTCTCTTCCATGGTCCTCATGCTCCTAAAGTAAATACTCTTTTTAACTTCTGGTTTAAGTGTTGCCATTTCTCCTCTGTTCTTTTTATGGACTACATCCAATACATCATCTACCTGGATTTAACACTGAACATTAGAAGATTTTATAAGAATGAAAATTATCATTGTTAAAAGAAATAATTTAGAAACTTTTCTAGACTTTACTTACTTAACAGCTTAGAAAGTGTTGATATTTAATTCCACAGATAAATGTAGCTCCAAGTTCACCAAATAAATTTCTCCTTGCAACAGATAGACATCATTACACAAAACTACAACTGACCAAACTGCAGAGAACAACAAATTGTGAGATGCCTGGTGAAATGGATACATCTGCAATTGAACTACCAGAGGACCAAGAAATCTGCTGTGATATTATGTTTCCTAGAAATGGTAGGGAAGCTTCACCCATGGTACTTCAAGAATGTAGCTACCTAAATAGGACCTAAACAAGGACAACACCAACAGACAAGCTAACATGGAAGGGGAAATCTCACAGGGATCCACTCTTAGACAAAAAACTAAAGGCAACTAAGGGAAGCTGAGAGTAAAAGTCATCTTTTCCTAGGGAGGAGCCCCCAGCTGTCGTCCATTGCTACGTGGCCAGCCCTGAAATCACATACTTGCAAGGAATACTAAATGAACTCAGCAGGGTGTGTGTGTGTGTGTGAGAACGCGCGTGCGCACGCGCGCATATGCGGGCGTGTGTGCAGGAGAACGTGCCAACTCCAGATTCCTCACCTGGTATGAGGAAACCAAGTGAGGAATCTGGGGATGGGCATAAGAGGAGTTAGGAGAATGAGGGAAATGATGCAATTATATTTTAATTAAAAGAATGTGCGAATACTCAGGAACCTTTCTTCTAAAAAATTAACAACTGTATATCATCACAGTTGAAATCCTTTTTTAAAAGTGTTGCTATTTTCCCTTTTATGTAGAGCTGAGTAATTGAGAGCAGAGATTTGTAGCCAAGCTGCTTATGTTTATGTCTAGGTTGTGGCTTACCAGCTGTATGATCTGACACACATAAATTCTCCATGTCTCAGTTTCCTTTTTTGTAAAAAGAGAATAATATTAGAGTATTTCTTTTAAGGTAGTTGTGACGATTAGAAGTCAGTACAGGGGAGACATTTAAAACTATGTCTTATGTGTGTTAATCACTAAGTATATATTAGTGCAAAATTCATACTTTACATTGTGAATTTGGGGGCACATATATTGAAGAAATATATGAGCATATCTACCAACTAGTGATAAGTGACAGAAAGAGACAGTACCAATTGCTATCAGAGTATTAACTGGTTATCAAATTTAGCCTGGCATTATGTTACAGAATTCTTTACATTTTAGCTTCTCTATCTGATGTGCGAATTTTCTAAAAGTAAGAATGGTGTCTTAATCTTTCTTATGTAACTGTCAGTAAGCACAGTATCTGGTGCATAGCAGGGCCTCCAGACTGCTTTGGAGAGAAAGATTAAAGGAAAAAAAGAAAAAAATTCTACAGGTATCACCGAGAGAGTATAAAGATATTGGAAGCAAGTGCTCTGCAGGGGGTGCAGAATTATGATCCCTCATCCTGGCTGCCTGCAGAGGCACTGTACCTCCAGCCTAGGAGTCAGACTCCAGTGACCTGCATTTGCAGCTTAATGAGGATGTATCCATTAATTCACTGAGGCTCCTTGGATTTGTTCAAAGACAACCCTCAGGTCTTCCTGGAGGACTGGTTGCTTATTTTATACAGGGATTTTTTTTTTTTTTGAGTGCTGCTGACACATTTGATAATCAAACAGTCTGGGGAAGGGGGCTGCTTATCTCAGAAAAAGGCCTAGAGAAAGGAACATCTGAAGGCAGATTTTTCTCCTCTAGTGAGAATTGAGCTGCTGAAAAGAGGCTGCCTTAGGCCTTGCCTAGGTTCCAGGCTGAAGGAAAGATGTGGATCCAGTATTGAAAGAGTACTGGTTTTTCCCCTGGAGCACAGAACAAATTGATTGTCCATGTAATCTGGGAAGAACTTTCCACTGCAGACAGAGAGGAGAATGGCAGGGTTCATGTCTTAGGTTACCCGTAGAAAGGCCTAAAGACATGAGACATTTATGTTTCTACTTGACACCCAACACCATCATAAATGAGGATGGAAGAATAGTGATGAAATTTTTAAAAGTCTGAATAATATAAGAAAGAGAAGTTTGAGGCTGAATTGCTTGAACCTATATTTCAAATTGTGCTAAACTGTGTGAATGACTACTAAGATGCAATCAACATATTTAATCAGGACATGTGTGATGGTACACTTTAATTACATCACTGGATAGGCTGAGGTGTGCAGAGCACAAATTCAAGGCAAGCCTTGGCTTTGTCATAAGTTATAAGCCAGTCTAAAGTAGATAGTAAGACTCTGTCTCAAAAACACATAAATATGTAATGTATGCTTATAATGATAATAAAAATAATATCAGAAAACACATATAAATGTTATTTTCTATTTTCTAAACAGTATTCTGAAAATTCAGTATGTATAAATTCTGCCGTAACTCTATGGCCTAGATCCTATTATCCCTGTTTTACACCAGAGGAAACTGTAGCAATGAACTTAAGCAGCTTGCTGAAGGCCCTGCTCTGCATTATCTTTGTCAGGGTGTCTCTGTTCTCAAATTTTTCAACTTTACCAAAGTCATGCTAAGGAAAAACAATTAGAATAAACCAGATCTTCATTTTATTTCAGGATTGTCACTTAGAAATCTCCGGAGTAAGATTTATCATTGGCTCAGACAGGAAGAAGACTCATGACAGAGGACAGAAAATATATATTTGAATGAAAACTATGGGACCAAAAGACAACCAAACAGTTTGCATCACTCCCTGGGTTCCAAGAACAACTTCAATCTCACATCTGCAACCTGGATACTGGAAAATGCTTTCTGCTAACGAACAGTGTCTGCAGAAGCTGTATTTCTTGAGGTCAACACCATCTCTTCTATTAAAATAGTCCTTTGAGCTAAATATTATATTTTACAAATAGGCTGATATCTACATAGCTTTCACAAGGTCCAACAGCTAGTACAAGGCAGACGTAAAGCCCAGGTCTGTGATTTTTAAACTAACACATTTTCAATGACCCCAAATTGGCTTAATATGTGTACCACCTAGTGTCTTCCCTTTTCTCACAAGTTAATTGAGTTAACGTACTAGTTTTATGTGTACTCACAGCTTACATTTTTTTTTTATGGTTTGAATCTGATTTGTTCTGAAAAGACCATGTGTTAAAAGGTTGGTTGATAACATGTAACATGAAAGATGTTGGGGAGTAAAGATTAAGAAGTGAGACCTAGGCCAAGGATGTAAGGTCATTAAGATTGTTCCTTTGAGAGGGACATTGGACCCCTGGTCCCTCCTCCACTTTTTCCTGGCCATTATAAAAAGGGCAGCTTTATTTCTCCACATGGTTTTCACTTTGCTATAGGCCTGAGACAGTAGGCTCGGTGACTGTGTATTAAAATCTCTGACTCCGTGAGCCAAATATACCTTTCCTTTCTTAAGTTACATCAGGTGTTTTGTTGTGGTAACAGGAAGTACTGTAGTTTGACCCTTTTGTTTCTTGCTGCTCCTCTTTTTGAGGCGTAGAGATTCTGCCCTAAAGGAGACTAGTGGGACCATACCATATCACAAAGTACTCAAAGACTGGTCTACCAGTTTCAGTTACAAAGGAGCACAGGGAAATCAAGGGGGGGGGGTGTTTCATCCTATAATAGAGACCATCAAATACCAGAGTATGGCTTTGCATTGCCACTAAGGTGACTGACTTGGGAAGCATCAGCACATTTTTCTTTTCTAGGAAAGAAAGAACCACAATTGTGTCTTTGGGTATGTTAAACAATGTCATTTATAGGGAGAGGTCAGATGATAAGAGCTGTAGTGGTTTACAGGCAGGAGGTGAGAGAAACCACACACTCATTTTCCCCCAAACTAATGGATCTGCAGTAGCAAGTTTTGATGCCAAGGGTAATGCTGCTGTGAAGCCAAAAGGACTGGAAACAAAGGACTTTTTTAGTGTTATGTTTGTGTTTCTCGTCTGAATGATAATAATGGATTTCCAGTTCACAGGGAGGAGGGACCACTATCTATTTTTTCAGAGCTTTGTGGTTACTGTCATATTATCCTACTAGAGAAAAAAGTAAGAAACTGTAGTGTAGACATAAGAATTCTAAATCACGTGAGGATCACTCTCCTCTGTCCAGGTCAGAGTTCTGGACTCAGAAAGAAAATTAGCTGTTTTGGGGGGCCAAGGCTGTTCCTTTATCTTTGCAACTCTGCATGCTTAGCAAGAGGGTTTCATATCTATGTAGGCTATTAATCAAATCTTACAAAGTGTAAATTCATCAAAGTGTTAACATGACCTTTAATCAGAACTTCATAGATCTTATCTCTGGGCCATCATTAATTTTACTAATGCTTTGATCCACAGAAATAAAAACATTCCCATAAAAATAATGTCTAGTGTTTATAAGTACTTATCCTGAACCAGATGTGGCAAGTGCTCTACAAGTTCCAACCCGTTTATGTCTTATAGTAGTGCCAAGAGGCAGGGCATAGTCATACTTCTACACATAAGACCAGAGGCAGTAATATAAAGATACTTTGGACACTTTGGAGGACAGGGTTCAACAAGACTGCCTACTTCTGCTTCATAAAGTTGAGAATTGTGGCTAGCATGATTTAGTGTCTCTCCATATGATTAGCTTGAGCTTTTTTCACAACATGATTATCTCGATTGCTGAATTCCTTCTATGATAGACAGGGTTCCAGGAAAAGATGTTTGAAGAACACTGTGTTATAATTCATATCCTCCTTTTTCTCTGCTCTGCCCACACCCTTCTCCTTCTGATCTTCTTCCTCCTTCTGTGAGACAAGGTCATGTGATGCAGACTAGACTGTACTTGAACTTGCTAGCCTTCTTCCTTAGCTTCCAGAGTGTTTATTTCAGCATCAGAAACCCTACATGGTGACTTTTGGCAGAGACAAATTACTAACACAAGCCAAGATCCAAGAGAAAAGGTCAATTCTACTAAATAGGAGGTTTATTGATAAAATTAGAATCATTGAAAAGCAACTCTCATGGTGACACATGTTTCAGTACCTGAACATGGGAGATAGAGTCATGATTATAAATTCTAGGTGAGGCTGAGCTATATAATGAGACTTTATCCCACTCCATAAAGAATTGTCTTAAATCTATCACAGTAAGCAATGAAACCATATACCTGGTGAGTTGAAAAACATATTATTTACTTACTAATTTTGTTGTTTGTTTGTTTATTGTTTCTGAAATGGGATCTCATTCTGTATCCCAAGTTAGCCTATAACTCACTATGTACACCAGGCTCACCTTGAGTTTGTGCCCACCCTTTTTGTCTCAGTTTCCTAAGGCCTAGGAGTATAGACACGAGTGACCATACCCAATTGAAAAAATATAATTTTAACTCAGATACTACTAAATATAAAAGTTGGATTTATTACTGAGCTATCAGAACCACTAACATTATAGCATTGTAATTCCATCGTTTGGAAAGCTAAGGTTGCAATGCTTGTTTCTTCTCTCTTTCTTAAAGAATATGTTAAATAACACCTAGTGCCAGACATTGTTTTAGAAGTTAGGATAAAAAGCAAGTCAAGTACTGTCCCTACTCTACATAAAATATTCATTATTGTTCAGTGCGACTAACACCATATCATCTGAAATACAGAAACTTAGAAGGAAACAATTTCTAGCACAGGGGTCAAGAGGGAAAGAAATGAGATTTGAATTATATTTTAAAAGATTAAGAGAAGCTTCTTGGGTGGTATAGAGTAAATGCCTGTGAATCTGTATGTTAGAACCCTAATCTCCACTGGCTGCATTTGGAGAGAGGGTCTTTAAGGATAAATGAGGTCATAAAGGCTGGAGTGCTATTTAAATAGGATTACTTTTCTCATAAAAGGCATCAGGGAATTCATGATATTTTCTACTAAGGGACACAAAAAAAGGTGCCTTTTCCATACCAGAGCTCACATTAGAAAACAAAGGGTCTAAAAGCATCCCCTGGTCTACTATCCTCTAGATTTGTAAGAAAATAAATGTTATTCGAGATACTCAGTTGATTCATACTTTGTTAAAGTAGCTTCAAGCTGACTCAGACAGCAGGTAAAACGAAAAGGAAGAGTATCCCAAAGTGAAACTGAAATGAAAAAAGATTGATGTGGGAGTGTCATATATCAATCTGTTGATTTCATTGGTTAAGCAATAAAGAAACTGCTTGGCCCTCATAGGTTAAAACATAGGTGGGTGGAGTAAACAGAACAGAATGCTGGGAGAAAGAAGCTGAGTCAGTGAGTCGCCATGATTCTTCCACTCCAGGCAGATGCAGGTTAAGATCATTCCTGGTAAGCCGGCTCGTGGGCTACACAGATTATAAGAAATGGGCTAGTCCAGGTGCAAGAGTTAGCCTAGAAGAGGCTAGATAGAAATGGCCCAAGCAGTGCTTAAATGAATACAGTTTGTGTGTTGTTATTTCGGGCATAAGCTAGCAGGCTGCTGGGGTGCTGGGGACGCAGCCCCACTGCCCTTATTTCAACAAAAGATGAAAAGAGTTTGGCATATGTGGGAAACATAAGTTGTACATCAGGACTTAAGGGTAGGGTGCTTATAGGAGAGCAGTGAGGAACAGAGCAGACTTATGACCAAATATAGACCCCCCCCTCGTTCTTCTTGAATTCTGGGACTTCTTACATAAAAAGTTACAAATTGCTTAAATTACCTCAACAGACTTTTTCTGTCTCTCAAATTCAAGATATTGAATAATTTAGGATAGATTTTAGTCACGATAGAAATCACAGAACAATTATGATCTAAACAATTTAGAACTACTCATGACTCACTCCCCTGGGAATCCCCCAAACAACTAGACTAATGAAAGATAGTAGAAGAGTGGAAGAGGATTCTCAGGGAAAATTTTATGGGGTCCTGTAATAATAGTTTTGTTTATTTTATATATGTGTTAATGTGTGTGCATGTGTGTGGAGGCCACTGGTCAACAGAAGATGTCTTGCTCTATTGCTCTTAATCTTCTATTTCGAGACAAGGCATCTCACTGAACCTGAAGATCACCTATTGTAATAGTCATGTTGGCCAGAAAGTCCTGGGGCATTCTTCCTTTCTTTACTTTCCACAGTATCGGAATTGTAGGAACACGTTGATACACAATGCTTTTATGTGAGTGTTGAGGATCTGGATTTAGATCGTTATGCTTGCACAGTGAGTACTTTGCCCCCTGAACCATCTCCCTAACTCCTAATTCTCTTCTTATACAAATTTATCATGGAATCAATTTCCTGCTAGTTTAATACACTAATTTAAGGTTGGCACACATTAAATAGGCAAAGATAGGCAGATATTTAAACCAGCCTGGTTTATATAGAGAGTTCCAGGAGAGTCAGGGCTACATAATGAGATTCTGTCAACACACTCGCGAGCACACACACACACTCACACACACACAATTTTAAAAAACTTGGACTATTTACGTTTTTATCTTTAAAAAGATTTTAAGTTATCATTTCCCCCTTTCTGTTCTTTCCTCCGATCCCTTTCATGTACTTTCCTTGAATATACATATATTTCTTTTTTTAGAAAACTATATGTGTATTTGTGTGAGTGTATGTTGCATACATGTGTGACAACATTCTGCTAGAGGTTGGGAAACAAATTTCAGGAGTCATTTATTTCTTCCACCTTGTGGATTCTGGAGCACCCAGATCATCATGTTTAGCAGCAGAAACCTTTACCCACTGTGATGTGGGATGTCCTTCTGTATATGTGATAATTTTATTGATTAATGAATAAAGCTGTTTTGACTAATGGCTTAGCAGAGTAAAGCCAGGTGGGAAATCAGAACATATATATATAGAGAGAGTAGGTAGAGTCATAGTCGCCATATAAGGGTATGCCTAAGGATAAAGACGCCATAACAAAACCTTACCCAGTAAGCCATAGCCTCGTGGCAATACTCAGATTAATAGAAATGGGTTAATTTAAGATATAAAAAGTAGTTAGAAGGATGCCTAAGCTGTTAGCCAAACCATGTTATAATTAATATAGTTTCTGTGTGGTTATTTGGGTCTGGGCAGCCAGGAAACAAATGAGCAGTCTCATACTACATCACTGAGACATCTTTCTAGTCCATTGGATGAATATTCTTTACCAGTGTTTTTAAGACACTTTTATAAAAGTCTTTTTATTTTCATCAAGAAGGAAGAGAGACATGAAATAGAGTGTTTTGTTAGTGGCATGTTCAACTTTTATATTGCGTATTTTCCTAATCTATAAAGTGCTTTCTTTTTATTAGTTTTTTGAAGAGAAAACATGTAATCATTGAGTTCCTAACTGCCAAGGCCAGGATGTTAAAAGATGGGGCCTTTGGGACAAAATTTGGTCAGGAGAATCTGTAGACATTATAAGAGAACCTAGAGGGTCAGTTCTAAACTTTTGTGTATAAGTCACACAATTTATATCATTTTGCTAAGACAGGTTCTTAGCAAGAATTTATTATGACATTTCTCAGTATTCATGCTATATATTCAAATTCCATTCTTAGTATTATTGTAGAGATTGTATCCCCAAAAACCTGTGTGTAATACTGACTTTCTCTGCTGTTTAGAGCAAGAATGACTAAGAAATTTTGCCTTTGATTTTATGATTTCCTTTTAACATTATGTACTGTTTATCTACTGTATTTGGTCTCCCCCATTTCTCTTCCCACCTTTTATACTTGTTCTCTTCTCTTTATCCCTTATTCATGCAACAAAGACATGTAGTGTGGAAAATCCTTCTATATGTGTTGCTTTTATTGGTTAAAGCAAAAAGAAGCTGCTTGGGCCTATGACAGGGCATAATAGAGCAAGGTGGGAATTCCAAACAGATAGAGGAGAAAAAAAGGAGGAGTCAGAGAAACACCATGTAGCTGCTGAAAGAGACAGAGACCCTGGAACCTTACCAGTAAGCCCATGAGCCTTGTGGTAAAATATAAAATAATAAAAATAGATTAAGATGTAAGAGTTAGTTAATAAGAAACCCAAGCTAATAGGCCAAGCAGTGGTGTAATTAATACAGTTTCTGTGTGCTGATTTCAGGTCTGGGTAGCAGGAAAAGAACAAGCAGCCTCTGCCTAAAGACTTGTTTGTTTATTTTTCTCCTAAGAACAGTACTTTTCTGACTATAATCTAAATCTCTCCCACAATGCCAAAATACCCTCATTCTTAGAACACCAATATTACTAAACATGCAGGGAGTATGGGGACTTTCTAATCCCTACCTTCTGCCCAATATGCTGTTCCCACCTGTTTCTAATGTTGGAATGGTGAGAGGCCACAATACCATAGTAACGAATTCAAGTTGGTTGACTTGAGGATATAGTCTGGATTACACAGAACAGGAGAGAAACAGAAATGCACGGAGAAAGAGCTTAAGATGCTTGTCTGGTATTCAGAGGACCCTCAGATGGCTTCTGGGGCAATGCAATTCTGAAAATTCATTCTGTTAGCACTTAATGTAATTAATCTAATCAAAAAGGACTCATTTTTATTTATTATGACCTTTTTATTTCTTGCACAATCTGTTGACGCTTAAAGATTGTAAGAGAAATTTGCCAGCTGTTAAATATTGGAGCTAAAAATTGAAACTGTGTTTTCTGCTAGCATATGCTCAGAAGCTGAGCTCCTGGGTGCTGCTATCACTATGGCTGGAGAGCTGTTGGGTGTTAAGCATGGCATGTGCCACAGAAAATTTGAATTTCCTTTTTTTAAACCTCTAATTTAGTTGATTTTCAAACAAACCTATAAGTAGAAACACAAAGGCATCTGCCTTCCCTCTTCTTCCTTTTCTTTCCTTCCTTCCTCCCTCCCTCCCTCCCTCCCTCCCTCCCTCCCTCCCTCCCTCCCTTCCTTCCTTCCTTCCTTCCTTCCTTCCTTCTATCTTTCTTGACTTCTCTGTTCAGAATTGTGTATATGGCATAATTCATAGCAGGCACACACTCCATCCCTAAGCTATATTTTCAGTCTTGTGTTTGGTTTCAAATGTTAAAATTGAGTTTTAGAGAATTGATTGGCTGGGTCAAGGCCACAGAACCAGTGATTAGATTTTTTTTTTCTACAAGACAGGGTTTCTCTGTCCCTAGCTGCCCTGGAACTAGCTCTTGTAGACCAGGCTGGTCTCAAACTCTGGGATTAAAGGCATGTGCCACCACTACCAAGAACTAGGGTGATGTGGCATTTCCCTCTGTGTGCTATGATTACCATTAATGAATAAAAAAACTGCTTTGGACCTATAGCAGGCGGAACTTAGTTAGGCTGGGAAAACTAAATTGAATGATGGGAGAAAGAAGGGCAGAGTCAAGGAGAAACCATGTAACCCTGCTGGAGGCAGATGCTGAAACTTTACCCGGTAAGCCACAGCCACATGGCAATATACAGATTTATTGAAATGGGTTAAATTAATCTAAGAGTTAGCCAATAAGAAGCTAGAGCTAACGGGCCAGGCAGTGATTTAATTAATACAGTTTCTGTGTGATTATTTCAGGTCTAAGCTAGCTGGGTGGCCAGAAACCAACAAGCAGCCTTCTCCAACACTATTGTGTTTTTGTAAATTAGCCAGTAAGGGTCACATATTTGACTATCAGTAGATGATTTTTAAGAAGGAAGAAAAAAAAGAAAGAATGTTAGATGAAAGGGATGAAGGAAGAGAAAGGAAGCAGCTGTTTCTTTTTATGACTCAAGTTGTAGCTAACTCTACAAACAATGACTAAGGGCTGGCCACATCCTTCACTTTTGGGCTCCACTGTGCATGCTCGGCAGTCTTCAAACTAATTTCTTAGAAGTTCCATGTTGAGAATTCCTAAAGTCTCCATAATCCTGCTATTCATGAGTCATCCTCTTCACCATCTGTTTATATAGCAAGCCTAACCACAACCATTGCTGTGATTACGTGCTGAAAATGACCTAATCCTGTTTTATTTAATGATCCCCAATCATTTCCATATGATCTGTGGGTGGGATGTGCAGTCATTATTCATAAATAGAATTTTGGAAACAAAAACACATATGTATTCATATTAAGAACCTCAATAATTTATACTAATTGGAGAGAAGACCTTTCTGAATTAACAAAAGTTTGTTTTATTGATTTTAAGCCTATGATGTAATTAACCACCTAATGATCATGTTGCCAGTTAAAAGGGCACTTGAATGGGAATCTTGTGAGCTAGACTTTGTTTGGTAAAAAGAAGCCACAAACAGAGGGAGATATGCAGTCTGGGACTCATAAGATGCAGTCCTAAAGGATGGTGTTGGTATCCAGGGTTTTCCCTTCTTGAGACTATTACTCTGAACATATGGTATCATTGGCCTTGCTGGGGATGATCCATTATGCTAGGTTAAGACACAGTTAAGTATATATAATAAATAAACAAGTCATGCTAAATAAAGTCTTCCATGATTGGAAAAATTTTGGTAATTTTTTAATTGCATTTGAGAATCATTATTTATATGGAAAAAATATATGTATTGGCTGGTGTGCTAGTCACTGTTTTATTTCTATAAAGAGACCAAGGCAACTCTTATAAAAGAAAACATTTAATTAGGAATTTGCTCAGAAATTTAATCCATCATGCTCATGGCATGGAGTGTGGCAGCAGGCAGACACGGAGCTGGAGAAGTAGCTGAGATCTGACATTCTGACCCACAAGCAGAGAGTGACAGGCTGGGCATGGCATTGGATTTTGAAAACTGAAAGACCAAGCCCCCACACCCTCCACCCTCACCAGTGACACACTTCCTCCAACAATGCTATACCTCCTAATTGTTCTAATATTTTCAAACAATGCCACTTTGGTGACTAAGCTTTCAAATATATGAGCCTATGGGGACCATTCTTATTCAAACCACCACAGCTGCGTAATACCTTGTCTGTCATGTAGAAAAGTCCTTCAAGTAAATCAGTGTTGATACCATAAGTCACATCTTGTTGCAAGTAAAAGAAACATTTCGAAATATGTGACACGAGTAGAGAGATTTGATTATTTCTGCATGGTAAACGGAAATCAAAAGCAATGTGACACTGGATTGATTTCAATTTCAACAACATTCTTATTTGTGTTTGTTGTACTTTGTGCACCACAACAAACATGAATTCATGTGCATGTGCAAGAGTGCACACACATACACACATGCCATTCTTCATCAGCTTTACTCAAAGTCTGGTTTCTTTTATAGAGAGTAAATGGCTTTATAACTGTAAATCACATGGCCCAGAACAGTGTGGGAGAGAGAAAGGGGAGAGGGATAAGGGGAGAGAAGAGAGGTAGTAAAAGCTGAGAGGACAAAGATGAAAACCAAAGATGAGCTCCTACTCCACTGTGGTAAAATGTGGGTGCCAGGATCACAGTTGACTTACCTTGGGTGTCCCAGCAGCTGGGTGGATGGCTCAGTGGTTAGGAGTACTTGTTGCTTTTGTGAAAACTGAGTTTAAATTCCTAGAACTCACATGGTGACTTACATCTCATTACTTCAGTTTTAGGTGATCTAACAGCTTTTTCTGACCTCCTCTGGGACTAAGCAGGCATGCTGTGCACAAACTTATGTGTAGCACACACACATACAAAAGCAAATAATAAATTTTATTTATTTATTTATTTTTTAAATTTGTCCAGATACATTTTTTATTGAGAAAAGGAAGAAAAAAAAAAAAACCAAGTTTCCACCTCCTCCCAGCCTCCCATTTCCCTCCCCCTCCTCCCACCCTTCTCCCCCTCCTCCCACTCCTCAAATAATAAATTTTAAAAGAGAAGTATATTCTCTGTCCTGATACTTCCTATGGCTTTGAAGGAGGAAGATCTTTACTCGTTATTGCACTGAGCAGGAATAGTTAATCACATTTTATCACAGAGGTTTGTTGAAAAACAGAAAAAAAAATAAACAGATATGAATATTCCCAGTGTGTTGGATGGGGTGAAAGCAAATTCATCTAAGCATGGTTGACTTACACTTCAGTTAACTGTGCTGGATTTACCTTCAGTTTCTCTGCTACAAAACAAATACAATGCAATAAACACAGTCCAGAGAGGAAATCTTCATTCTACTGCAAATGTAGAGTGACTATGCACACTGTTGCTGTTTCTACCAGTTTGCTCCATCTTCTAAATGCTCTTCTTTTCCCTTCTCATCCTGCTGCTTTTTCTAGCTTATAAACTGTTGTTTCATATCCCTGGGCAGACTGTATTATCTGAAGTATTCCTGTATCTATTTCTGTTACTTGAAAATATTTCTCTCTGATTATTGATTATTTAATTTTTACTTTCTGAGGGTCCTTCTAATTTGTTTTTCTTCAATACTAGGGACCAAAGCTGAGACTTCATGTATTGATCACAGATATATACTCTTGCCCCATTCCTGCTAACTTTATTGTATGTAAGATTTTATTTACATATTTATTTTTTATTTTCATTTTTAAAAATTGTTTTTATTAAGCTGTATATTTTTCTCCACTCCTCTCCCTTCCTTCACCCTTCTTTTCTACTCTCTCCCATGATTCCTGTGCTCCCAATTTACTCAGGAGATCTTGTATTTTTCTACTTTCCATTTATATTAGGTCCATATATGTCTCTCTTAGCATCCTCTTTATTGTCTAGGTTCTTTGGGATTGTGAATTGTAGGCTGGTTTTTCTTTACTTTATGTCTAAGAGCCACTTATGAGTGAGTACATATTATATTTGTCTTTCTGGGTCTGGGTTACCTCACTCAATATTTTTTGTTTTGTTCTTAAAATGGGATCTTATAGACCTAGGTTGGCTTGGAACTCACTAGTTCCAAGACTAGCCCCAAACTCATAGAAATTTTCCTGCCTTTGTCTCAATGGTAAAACTATTACAGATATAAGATAATATGCCTCCAGGTTTAAATTTATGTTTTGGAAATAAAAATTTCATCCCTTTAAACATTTATTTAATTTAAATAATATTTAATGTATTGAAATTTATTTTCAATTACAGTTGAGTTCCTTGAAATCAAATTCATATACACAACTAAGTTACTTGGGCAGAGTACAATCATCCTAGCCTTTGAGAGGCAGAGGCAGGCAGATCTCCATGAGTTTGTAGCCAGTTTGAGCTATATAGTATGTTTGAGGCCAGTCAGGGTTACACAGTGAGACTCTATCTTAAAACATGTTACTTGGGAGTACATTAATCTTCTTTATTTGCTTTTAGTTGCTGTTGCGGTGATTTTGTTGAGTATATGGCTAGCTTAAACCCACTTACTTGCATGAATTCATTTTAGATCTTACTTCTTATTCCTTGGAAATTCTGGGAGTAAAGACAAGTACTAAAATGTCACAGAGCTGCACATTTTTAAAGCCTAAAAAATGGTATGGGTTGCCCTCAGCCTGGTGAAACTGGAAGACTAGCAGAATGGTGACTTTGAAGCCAGCCTGGGTTACATAGGGGATATAGAGACCAAAAAGGGCCGAAAAAGAAAAAGAGAATAATTTCTGCCAGGAATTGTTACTCAGTTGGTAGATTATTTGCCTAGTATGCACAAGGTCCTGGTTTAATCCTTTGTACCTAATAAACAAGATTTGGTGGTACATTCATATGGTTCCAATACCCTGAAGGCAGAAGCAAGAGGATCATAAGTTAAAGGTCTTCTTTAGCTACACAACACATTCAAGGCCAGCCTGGAATATATGAGACCATGTCTTAAAATAATGATAATGATAAAAATAATAAAAACAATTTTTATTTTAGGCAAGGATATGTCAGTCACCAATTTACCTCATATGGTAAATTTAACTTCACTTGCCCTCCACCTCCCAAAAATCCTCAGCAAAGTTTAATTTTTTAATTTTTGTTTTTTAATTTTTATGTTTACAATGTTTTACCTACATGTACATCTGTGTACTGCATGTGTGTGGTGCTTTTAGAGACCAGAGAGGGCATTAGATGCACAAAAGTTACAGATAGTTGTTAGCTACCATACGGGTGGTGGGAATTGAACCCTGGAAGAGCAGTCGGTGCTTTTAACTGCTGAGCCACCTCTCTAGCCCCATCAGAGAATTTTTTACATTTCTCCTCTCTCTGAGGAGGTAATTTCTGTCACAAAACATCATTTGGAAATCACTATTTCCCATGCTTATTTATCTCTAGTCCTGCTGTCCCTGAAGGCCAGACCCAGTGTTTGCTGATCTTTTCAGGCTCCTTAATTTAAATCTTCCAGCTATATAACATAGGTATTGCTGTTTCTTGTCATACTAGAGTGGTAACAATGCTGGAGGACTGCTTCATCATCTCTCTTGTTAGAAAAACACATGCACTGCCACTGTACCAAAAGGCACATTTATGTGCTGATTACATAAGCTGATTATAAAAGTTTGATTTCTTTTGAATTTTGTGCTGACTTTTCCCTGGAAACTTTCTCTAAGTGCTAGCCTGTCAGTGGCTGTGGCATTCTTGCTTTATTTCAACCCTTCCTCATCCTAAATCAGGACCTGGAAGCTTTCTTGGCTTGCTTCCCAATGCAGTCTTTCAATAGAAATAGGAAGAAGACTCAAGGGGTGGGAACTAAAGAGATGGTTCAATGGTTGAATACTGACTGTTCTTCCAGAGTTATCCAGGTTGTGGCCCATAACCATCTATGAATTCTAGTTCTACAGGATCTGATATCCTCTATTGATTTCTTCAGGTACTGCACATATGTTATATATACAGTCATACATTAAGGCACATAAAATTTATACACATAAAATACAAATAAATAAGAAAAGACTCTAAGGATGTGGATCTACACTGCCATTACAGAAGAATCTTTTTGAAGTTTCATGTTTTAGCTTGAAAATGTTTCTGATTAGTATACTCTACTATATAATGTAAGTATAAAAAACCACTATATAGGTCTTTATCAGAGTAAAATGGTCTAAGCGTATTGTTTGTATGAGTTTTCCTGATGACAGTTCTCTATGGCACACAAACTCTTGTTCTAGAAAACCCAGGACCATACGCTCTTTTATACAGGCATGAATATGCCTAGATAGTTTTGCTGAAGCAGGAGATGCAGAAGGGTGATATGCAAGCCATTTTTCATTGCCAACTTTACTAAATTTGGAATCCCATAAGGGAAACCCCTCTGGGTATGTTTGTAAGGGTGTTTCTAGAAAGGATTAACTGCTGCAGAGAGAAGACCTACTATAATTATGGATAACAATATGCCGTAGGCTGGAATCCCTAAACTGAAAAAAAATGGAAAAAGGAGAAAGTGAGCTGAGAATCAACACTTACCTCTGCTTTCCAACTGCATTATATTCCCACCAACAAGCCTATGTGCAAACTATGAGAAAAAAATAACCCTTCCTCTACAAAGTCGATTTTTTTTTGCATGTACCTTGTCACATCAAGGCGAAAAGTAACTGATACAGGTGGTCCGGAGGAAACAAGCATGACATCTAAGCCTGACCAAATCTGTTTTGTGTCCTAGAGTCTTTCTAATAAAGTTCGGAACAGAAGTCATAATACCATTAAGACTATGGGAAAGAATCTAGCGTTTACTCAAGACACTGAATTGGAACGTGCATTTAATAAGAATTGTACTACATTCACATAATACTCAAGTTATAAAAACACTGACCTTAAGAAATAGATGTTTGCAAAGAATATATTTTAAAGGTAATATGACATTAGGCTTAATATTGTTGATTAAGCGATTATAGATGCAGATCACCACAAGGAAACTCAACTTCACTAAGATGTCATTGTACCCTTCAGGGAGGTATCACATGTACGGCCCCAGAAAATGTGATGTTGATGAATCAAAAGCCTCATCTGTCCTGCTGGTAGACATGCAAATAGTACAGACACTGTTGAAAAAAATTGCCCACACAGAAGGCAAAATATTCTCAAAATATTGTGTTAAATTATCATATAATTCAGGATTTTATTTCTGATGTTATCCTAAAGAGATGAGAAACTCTGGTGTTTGTGCTATTCAGAACAGCCCAACAGGACAACCAACCTAAATCTTTATAGAGAAGAGGTACAAATTAAAAAAAATAAGGTTTATATAACTGGAATATTATTTAACCATAACAGTGAATGGAGTTCTGGTATATACCACACAATATGGATAAACACTGAAGATATAATGTGAATTAAAATAAAAATAATTCCCATGTGAAAGAACAAGCATATTATTCCATATACATGTTATCAAGAATAGTCAAATTCATAGAGTCAGGATAGATTAGCAGTTAGTAGCTATAGGAAGGGGGAAGGAAAAATCAGTGTTTATGATCCTAGAATTTTAGTTCTGACTTAAGGAGATCTAGATCTGGATAATATGTTACTTTTTAAAGATTACTTTTTAATGATTGTGACAAAACACCAAGACCAAGAAAACTTGTAAAACAATGTGTTTAACTGGACTTACAGTTTCAGAGAGTTAGAGCCTATGATGGCAGAACAAAGGCAGGATGTCAGGAACAGCTGAGAGCTCACAAGCAGGAAGTACCAGGATGACACAAATCTTTTGAAATCCAAAGCTTCTTCCAAATGACATCCCTCTTCCAACAAGGGTGTACTTTCCAATCCTTCACAAGCAGTTCTACCAGTTGAGAACCAAATATTCAAACATATATAAGTCTATGGGGGTCGTTCTTACACAAACCAGCACAGATGGAGTGATAGTTGTGTGACAGTGTGAGTATTCTCATTGACTTCAGTTGTGCATCCATCATGGTTAAAATGGTCAGTTTTATGTTATTAAAATTTTGCCATGATCCATTGTTTCCTGCAAGCTACAAGTCCCATTCCACTCCAAAATCCACCTCCCCATGGATCCACCTGCCCGCACCCTCAGTGGAACTCTGAAACACAGTCTGCTGCTACACATAGAGGACCAAAAGGTGAGTGGCCACCTACCCTAGGCCCTCTACACTGAGGCAAATCCTGGGCCCCCTTCCCCCACCTGTCTCAGTTTCTCTACCATCAGGTAAGCTTCCTGCAGGTAGGCTGCTCCAACAACCCCATCCCATCCATCAGACTCTGTTAGTTACAAGTCCCACTCTGCCTCCCGAGCCCTCCTATCTTCCACCAAATTCAGAGGAATGCTGAAATACAATGTGCAACTACCAGAGAGGACAAAGAGACAGGACCAAGAGAGGAATTCTGAAGCACAGGCTGAGAGTACACAAAGTGGATGAAGAGAGCGAGCCAAGAGACAACTCAATGGCTCCCTGAGACACAGACAGTGACAGTAAAGAGCAGACCAAGAACAGTTCTCAAAAACAGAAACAGCCACTGCAAGGATTGGACCAAGAAGCAAAGAACCATGTTAGGACCAAACTAGACCCTCTGAATGTAGGTGACAGTTATATGACTGAGACAGACTGCAGGGCCAATGGTAGTGGCATCTGGATTTATCCCTACTCTTTGTACTGGCTTTTTTGGAACCCATTCTCTTTGGATGAATACCATGTTCAAACTAGATATAGAAGGAAGCCTTGGACCTTCTCCAAAGCAATGTGCTTTTTCCTCTCTGAGGAGTGGATGGGTGTGGAGTAGGGGGTGTAGATGGAGGGAATGAGAGGAGGGGAGGTAGTGGGAACTAGGATTGGTATGTAAAATGAAAAAAGATAGCTTCCATTCTTTAAAAAAAAGAGAAGAAATTATAAAAAAAATGCCACAGCAGGAAAATGGCAATGACAATAAAATAGAAAATTTATTTGCAGAATGTATAATTTATATTAGTCATTTTCTTTTATTTTTAAAAATTTGATTTTATTTTATGTGTATGAGGATTTTATTTCATAGATGTATATGTACCATATGTGTGCTTTGATACCTGCACAGGCTAGGGAGGAGAACATTGATCATCTGGAACTGGAGTTACAGATTTCTGTGAGCAACAGGTTCTCTTTTCTCTTGATTGCTGGGCTTCCTCTCCAGTTTCTATATTTTTTGTAGTCATTTGAGATTATATATATCTATATAATATAATATAATATAATATAATATAATATAATATAAATATTCCCTTTTCAGTTCACAAATCTAACTCAGGGCCATGAATATGCTAAACCTCATCTCTATCTTGTCTTCTTGGTAGATGTAACAAATTTTTAATAATTGGGAAAAAATAGGGCTATTTTGCATTTTCCAAATTGTGTCTGGACATGGTTAAAAATTCTATGTCACCTTCACTGTTTCATTTTTTTAAAATATTTATTTATTTATTATGTATACAATATTCTGTCCGTGTGTATGTCTGCAGGCCAGAAGAGGGCACCAGACCTCATTACAGATGGTTGTGAGCCACCATGTGGTTGCTGGGAATTGAACTCAGGACCTTTGGAAGAGCAGGCAATGCTCTTAACCACTGAGCCATCTCTCCAGCCCCTCACTGTTTCATTTTATTTTATTCTCAGAAAAATATTGTGAAAGTTTTGTTACAGCTGCAGTTGCTGTTGTTTCCATTATATTTTAGAAAAGTAAAGTCAGTAAACAGTGTCAGGATTGTAGGATAAAAAACTTTTCTGACCCTTATCAGGGTCATGGTTGGAATACCTACAGCACAAGGCAAGCTAGTAAGATTAAAAACATACAAATTATATAATACAAGTTTTGTGTGACTTAGTGATCTTGTGAAATGAACACACATGTAATAGTAAACTGTTAGGTATTTATGCTGAGTTAGTGGAGAAGTAAAAACTTACGTACTATTGGACAAAGAGAGTATGGTATAGCGGGGACAGATCGAAGGCTTGATGAAACTGAGTTGTTCAGTTTGTCTTCTATGTCTCTGTGTCTTTTGAATACCCTCTGGTTGTAGAAAGCCATCTCTGGAATGAGGCCTTTGTGACCTGCTTCATAAGAGAAGGGTGAAAGAAAAAAAAGAGATTTTCTTGTTTCTGACATCTCTTCAGAAATCAAGATGTAATAATTGTGGGTGTTGTGTCTTGAATCTGAACCAGGATCAAAGAAGTGGTCAATCCTGTGTTTTCACAAAGCCCACATTCTTTCCAGTATTCTGGACTGTTGCATTAGGAGGCTGACTAAAGAGTTAAGAGACCTAGTTTATGCTCATTTTACAAAATAGGAAATCAAAGGTCAAAGATAAAGTAACTTATTTGCATTTAAACCCCAATTCTACATTTTCACAAATATCTAACGAAGCATTGTTCTCGGGAGAGAGCACCAGCTTCTTCCCAGGGTATCTTGGTGATTTTGTGTTTTGGATACCTAGTCTTTTACTGAAATATATGATAGGACAGAGTGAGTTGCCCCCTGGAATTCTTGCCCCTTCTCTGGGTTTGAGACAAAGTACCATGGTCCATTTGCACAATAAGTGGGACTAACCTGTTTTAGTTCAGGGTCCCTCCTACAGGTGGACAAGAAGATGGGAAATGGCTAGCACACCATGTGACAATCCTGCCAGCTAGTGGCCAAAAAAGGTATGCACCTCACTTACTCAAGAAGGACTTCTGCTCAGCTTCATTTTGGTTGGATTTAAAAAGTAGCTTATGAATTATAGGCTCAATATTTATTTATATCCTTTATTTATGGCTAGAAACCAAATATGAGTGAGTGCATCCCATGTTCCTCTTTTTGGGTCTGGCTTACCTCACTCAGGATAGTGTTTTCTATTTCCATCCATTTGCATGCAAAATTCAAGAAGTCCTTGTTTTTTACTGCTGAGTAGTACTCTAATATGTATACATTCTATACTTTCTTCATCCATTCTTCTAGGTTGTTTCCAGGTTCTGGCTATTACAAACAATGCTGCTATGAACATAGTAGAGCATATACTTTTGTTGTACGATAGGGCCTCTCTTGGGTATATTCCCAAGAGTGGTATTGCTGGGTCCAGGGGTAGGTTGATCCTGAATTTCCTGAGAAACCGCCACACTGCTTTCCAAAGTGGTTGCACAAGTTTGCATTCCCACCAGCAATGGATGAATGTACCCGTTTCTCCACAACCTCTCCAGCAAAGGCTATCATTGGTATTTTTGATTTTAGCCATTCTGACAGGTGTAAGATGGTATCTTAAAGTTGTCTTGATTTGCATTTCCCTGATGGCTAAGGAAGTTGAGCATGACCTTAAGTGTCTTTTGGCCATTTGAACGTCTTCTGCTGAGAATTCTCTGTTCAGCTCAGTGCCCCATTTTGTAATTGGGTTGATTAGCCTTTTACGGTCTAGTTTCTTGAGTTCTTTACGTTGAGCCTATAATTCGTGATCCTAGAGAAGCTAAATAAGAAGGTGAACCCAAAGAAAAACATATAGGCACCCTCCTGAATAATAACCTTCATCAGGCGATGAAAGGAGATAGAGGCAGAGACCCATATTGGAGCACGGGACAGAAATCTCAAGGTCCAAATCAGGAGCAGAAGGAGAGAGAGCACGAGCAAAGAACTCAGGACCGCGAGGGGTGCACCCACACACTGAGACAATGGGGATGTTCTATTGGGAACTCACCAAGGCCAGCTGGCCTGGGTCTGGAAAAGCATGGGATAAAACCGGACTCGCTGAACATAGCGGACAATGAGGACTACTGAGAACTCAAGAACAATGGCAATGGGAGCCTAGGCAGTTTGGATGCTCACCTTACTAGACCTGGATGGAGGTGGGTGGTCCTTGGACTTTCCACAGGGCAGGGAACCCTGATTGCTCTTTGGGCTGACGAGGAAAGGGGACTTGATTGGGCGAGGAGGAGGGAAATGGGGGGCGGTGGCGGGGAGGAGGCAGAAATCTTAAATAAATAAATAAATAAATAAATAAATAAATAAATAAATAAATAAATAAATAAAAGTAGCGTATGGTTCTGAGCCTAGCCTTTTAACGGCTGACCCACCCCTCCAGCTGGCAAATGGATGGGACAGGAAAAGATCATTCTGAGTGAGGTAACCCAGACGAAGAAAGACAAACATGGTTTGTACTCACTGATAAGTCAGTATTAGCCCTAAAGTATTAGCTAGAAACCACAGACCCAGAGAAGCCAAGAACAAGAATGGCTCAAGGGGAGGTGAATGTATGAATTTTACCGTGAAGGGGAATAGAATGAACATTGCAAGTGAATGGGCCTGGGGCTGGGAATGGGGAACAGGAGGGATCAGGTTAGAAAAGATGGAGGGAGAGAGTCCTGAGAGAGACAACTGGAATGAACTAGAAACCAAGAGCAATGGAAATTCCAAGAGATCTATTAGGGTAATCCTAGCTAAGAGTCCATCAAAAGGGGATATGGTGCCTGAGCCATCAATCTCTTGTAACTAGGCAAAACTTCTTCTTCTTCTTCTTTTTTTTTTTTTTTGGTTTTTAAAGACAGGGTTTCTCTGTGGTTTTGGAGCCTATCCTGGAACTAGCTCTGTAGACCAGGCTGGTCTCTAACTCACAGAGATCCGCCTGCCACTGCCTCCCAAATGCTGGGATTAAAGGCGTGCGCCACCACCGCCCAGCTAAAATTGTTTTTATTGAACTTTATACTTTTTCTGCTCCCCTTCCTGCTTGTCTCCTCCCTGCCTACCCTCTCCCATGGTCCCATGCTCCCAATTTACTCAGGAGATCTTGTCTTTTTCTACTTCCCATGTACGTTAGACCCATGTATGTTTCTCTTAGGGTCCTTTTTGTTGTCTAGGTTCTCTGGGATTGTGAATTATAGGCTGCTTTTTTATTGCTTTATGTCTAAAAGACACTTATGAGTGAGTACATGGGATATGTGTTGGAAAGGGGATTGTTATAAACAACAAAAAGACTGGATTTTCAATCATTTTTCCAGGGCTATCATAGAGCTATTTGAGAAACTAAGGACAGAGAGTCACCTAAAAAAAAATGACAAAGTTGTATAAATTGTGCCCCAGAATCTGGGAAAAATTATAAATATACTCTGTCTCAAATAGCATCTATTTGGTTCATTTGATATGTCTCTGTTAAGTTTGAAACCAGACACATTAAATTGCTCTGATGCTAATGGCCTTTAGTTTATAACCTAAACAAAAGAAGAGTCTCAAATTATGCACCCTCTAACCAAAAGGGTGGCCTTTTCAGCAAAACAAAACAAAATGGCATAAATGTTCACAACCATTTTCTACTGTAAATTACCATTTTATTAAAAATTTAGTTGATAGGCAATTATAATTTAAAGTAATGAATCCTCAAATAATGGCTGTTATTGACAATTATTTTTAGTATAATATAAAATCTTTGAGTTCATAAATAACACCTTTTCCCTATTCAGACGCCACCATGCTTGGAGATGTGTTATTCATGACTTAATTATTCTATAGATGCTTCATTCATATGCATGCAGATATATCTGGCAGCATTGCATTTTAATGAAGATGCTGAGCGGCATGAGGCTGTAATTTCTAACAGAGAATCCTGTCAAGATTGAACAATAGGAACTCCTAAAGAGAGCTAGAGAACAGCCTAGTCAGAAAGAAAATTAAAAACCCATTTGAATGTTTTAATTATTATTATTAGAGAGATTTTGAAAGCCTTTAGCACATCTACAAGGCCCATAGTTTAGAAACTGTTTTTCTGCTGCAGGAAAATGATTTTGAGGAAAGAGATCATTTTCAAGATTTTGTGGTAGTAAGAAGCTGTCAGGGGAGCATGTCAGGCGTCTGATCCTGACCCCTCATCTTTTATTGTAGGAGTTTGAGGCTAAAATTACCAATTGGATTAATCTTAGAAAAAGCAAGGAGGGGAGGAAGGAGAAAGGTTTTCTTAAAATTTTTGTTTGTGTGCCAGATATATACATATGAGTTTTAGAATTTTAGCACAAGTTGAGGGTCTCTCAAGCTGCTATTCTTGAGCCTTCAGAAATTTCAACTTTATTAGAAACATTTAATATCCTCCTTTCCTCTCTCTTTTTCTGATTGTAGAAATTGCCACAATTTTATTGTGGAATTTCTCTTACCTTCTCATGAAAAGAAAAATAAATTTTTCAAGAGCAAAAGAAATTAACAAAATAGACTGTGAAATGGGCCGTAATCCCAATTGTCATGTTCAAGTGTTTTAGAAAAAAACTGTGCTGCTGTAGTTAGAGATGAGCCGGCATGGAGGTCCTGTGGATGGTTCTCTACTTTTAGGCAGCCTGGACCCTGCCTCCTATGTTCGGGTAATACACTAATTCTGAAAGTGAAAAACAGTGGCAGGTTAAGGTGGACTGAAATATCACAACATTTCTTCCTTAAAATTTAAAACAGCACATAAAAGCATAGCATGGGTTAGAAATAAAAAAGAATAAGGTAGAGATAGACAGGCTTTGTTGAAGCCCAATAAGGAGCATCTACTTCCTGGTAAAGAATTATTATTTTGACCAAACCATCAGGCAAGATGTTTCTACTAATGCAATAGTGGCTGTCTTAATTACTTTTTCTATTGCTTTGAAGAGACACCATGATCAAGGCAACTTATAAAAGAAAACATTTAATTGGAGACTTGCTTATAATTTCAGAGTGCCAGAGTGTTAGTCCATTTTATCATGGCAGAAAGCTGAATGACAGGCAAACATGGTCTGGAACAGTATCCAAGAACTTACATCTGATCCACAAGGAGGAGGGGGGAAGGAGGGAGGAGGGGTGAAAGAGGGAGGAAGGGAGGGAGGGAGAGAGAGAGAGGGAGGAAAGGAGGGAGAGAGAGAATGAACTTTTGACGTCTGAAAACCCACAACCCTGTTATATACCTTGGGTGTTTTTATCTAAATGTATATCTTATGATTTTACCAATAAAGACTCATGAGTCAGGAGCTGGGGTGAAAACCTGCTAGCTTGGAGAGGTTGAGGAGAAACTCATTGACCTTCTTCCTTGGCTAGTATCACAGCTAGAGCTCCTTTTCCACTGCTCCAATCCATAAGAGACTGACAAACTCTCAGTCCCTTCATTCTACTTCCCGTGCATTTCTCTATCCATTTTCCAGACTCTTTCTTTACTCTCTATAAATATTTTATATCAGCTAACTCTTGCTACTGGTGCTTCCTCCTTACCTCCAGTTTTTATTTGATTAATGCAATCTCAGGGTGCACAGTGCAATCAAATATTCTGCAATGTTTCTTCCTTTTTGTCTAAATAAAAAGGGAAAGGTTTAATTCTAGCACAGTAAAATGTTATGCAATAAGAACAATTACTAGGTAATAATTACATTCACAATGTCCAGTGCATTTGTATTTATGGAATTCAGTGACAAGGAAATTTACAAAGTTATATCTATTTGGTCTTCACCTCCAACAGAGACCCAAGAAGGATGAAATATTATTGACTACACAAGAAATATGCTGTGGGACAATGATTTAACCCTGTAAACATTTGTTTCTTGTACTTGCTTAATAAAATGCTGATTGACTGGTAGCTAGACAGGAAGTATAGGCAGGTCAACCATGTAGGAAGTAGAGGTGGGCAATGAGAAAAGGAGAATTCTGGGAAGAGGATTCTGCAGTCTGCAGTTGTGACCCAGCCATGGAAGAAGCAGGATGTGGCTACCTTGCCAAAAAGTTACTGAGCCATGTGGCTAACTTAGACAAGAATAATGGGCTAATATAAGTTATAAGAGTTAATAAGTCTGAGGTACTAGGCCAATCAGTTTATAACTAATGTAGACTTCTTTGGGACTTAATGGCTGCAGGACTGGGTGGGACAGAAAACCTCAGGCAACAGGAAGTACATAACAAGAAATTTCCAAAGCTATAAAAATGGCAAAGACAGCTGACTTCCTGGACACTCATCTAAAGTTCTGCAGCAATGTTGGATCATCTATTTTTAGCTTATAGGCCTAGAATATCTGACAGACTTTTTAGTGAGGAAGGAATTTTGAAGGACTGGCCTACCTTGTCTTCACAAATTTCAGCAATTGACTTCCTCTGTGTCCTACTTGTCCAATTTGTTCAGCATTCTGTCCAAATTGTCAGAAATCAAGGCAAGGGCAATTTCTTTCCCAATACCTAGATTTACCACATTTGAAGCAAACTTAACATGGAGGTTCTTCGATATCCATCATCTTCTTTGAAATAGGTTCGTGCTACTAGGAGCAGATGTATCTTATTGTCATTAAAAGTCTTATATTATTAAAACATCTTAAAACTCATATTCTTTAGCTCTCTGAAGTGCTTGAAGGCCACCTATCTCTCTGAAATATGTGAGGTTAAATAAAAACTTATTTCTGTCTTCATCTAAACACCCTTACTACAAATTTGGTTGTGATCTTAATTATCCTGAACAGTTCGAAATGGTAGCTTTTAAGGAATAGAACTTTACAGCTCAATTTTAAATTAATTGTAAAAGTACAACACATTTCAGGATGCTGTAACAAAAATAACTTTAAGTTTATATCAATACACAAAAATACATACCAATGTAAAATATTTGAGACTAGTAGTTGCTTTTTAGTTTAAAAGCAGATTTAATAATCTACCCTTTTATACTATCATTCCTCTATCCCACCCCCATTTTAAGGTAAAATAGAAAGGATAGAGCAAAAGAAAGAAATACCATAATGTAACTCTCCATTGTTTAGTTTCTTTCCCAACAATGACCAATAACAACTTGCCACCAACCCCTAAACAATGAAAAATAACCATAACCCACCAAATGACTGCCCCAACTCTTGGTAATGTGAGTGTTCTGTTCTTAAAATTACTACCCGTTGTCTGGGAGCAATGACATTATTAGGGGGCCCTGAGAAAATTAGGATAATGGTCAAGTCCTGAGAAAGTTAGCTGTATCATTTGTTGTCTAGTCTATGAGTGATGACTAAGTGCAGGGCTTATCTAAAGTCCTGACTGGAGTAGTACGTAAAGTTGGACCATCTTAGCTTTGAAGTTGTCCAGTTTGTGGTCAGAAGCTTATCTTTGGATAGTGTTCCTCAGCGTAGTGGTGTTACTACAATCAAATGCTTGCAAAATTGCAGGGTCCCATTATCTTCTTGGAGATCTCAAAGGTCACTGTTAGAAATAGCCATTGTTTACTTCAGAAAACTTTTAACTTTTAAATGTCATTTACTGAAGATCTCTAAGAGATTAAAAGACCACATTCTGATAAATACATTTGGGGTACACACACTTAATTCTTAGTTACATGCTTTGCTTCAGACTCAAACTCAAAATCATGCATAGAAAACTAGATGATGATGTAGTATATTTCTAGAATTAGTCACTACTCTGTATGACCACCAATATCAAAACAGAAAATTTATATATGCATAACAATCTTGAGATAATATTTATACCTTAAAAAAGTTGTAAAGAGTTGAAGGAAAGCCAAAGAATAATGAGATTAGTGACAATTGAACAGTCCCTTAATTTTTGTTATCTTTTCCTGTACCAGATGGTTTTTCTTGTTTGAGAAATAAATTTTAGACTTTTCTTTAGCAAACATGCATAAGTGTATTCTTTTTCTTTGGTTTTCTCGGCTTTATTTTTAAAGTATTTAATTATTTCTTCCAATTTAATGTTTGTCTTTTCCTCCATTTCTTTTTTTTTTTAAATTTATTTATTTATTAAAGATTTCTGTCTCTTCCCCGCCACCGCCTCCCATTTCCCTCCCCCTCCCCCAATTAAGTCTCCCCCCCAGCCCGAAAAGCAATCAGGGTTCCCTGTCCTGTGGGAAGTCCAAGGACCACCCACCTCCATCCAGGTCTAGTAAGTTGAGCATCCAAACTGCCTAGGCTCCCACAAAGCCAGTGCGTGCAGTAGGATCAGAAACCCATTGCCATTGTTCTTGACTTCTCAGTAGTCCTCATTGTCCGCTATGTTCAGAGAGTCCGATTTTATCCCAGGCTTTTCCAGACCCAGGCCAGCTGGCCTTGGTGAGTTCCCAATAGAACATCCCCATTGTCTCAATGTGTGGGTGCACCCCTCGCGGTCCTGAGTTCCATGCTCGTGCTCTCTCTCTTTCTGCTCCTGATTTGGACCTTGAGATTTCAGTCCTGTGCTCCAATTTGGGTCTCTGTCTCTGTCTCCTTTCATCGCTTGCTGAAGGTTAATATTCAGGAGGATGCCTATATGTTTTTCTTTGGGTTCTCCTTATTTAGCTTCTCTAGGATCACTAATTATAAGCTCAATGTCCTTGGTTTATGGCTAGAAACCAAATATGAGTGAGTACATCCCATGTTCCTCTTTTTCATTTCTTCTTTAAGGTCTCTATCATCTTCATAAATTTAATTTTAAGATTGTTTTCTTTTGCTTCATCTGTGTTGGGATATTCAGATTTTCTGTTGTAAAACCACTAGTTTCTGTTGCCAAATTGCTTTCTATCGTGTTGAATGTATTCTTTCATTGCCGTCTCCCCATCTCTTCCTCTAATAGTTGCAGTTCAGGTTGCTCTTCCTCCAGGTGCACATGGAGCCTGTGGCTGTGGTGGTCTCTGATGCAGCAGGGATTGGTGGGGTTGGGCAGGGAAGTTGCTGCTGCATGATTACTGGAGATATGGGAATTGGGGGTGGGCATAGGATGTGTCCCCAGAGGGCTAAAGTCAAGAGAACAGGGCTGTTCACCTTGTAGCTTAGACACTCACCTCTTCCTCCAGGTTGTAGGCAGGGCCTGTGGTTCAGGTGGTTGCTGATGCAGTAGGGGCTGGTGGAATGGGCAGAGGGGATGCTGTTGCCTGGTTTCTGATGTATTATCTTTTAATCATATTTTAATATTTCATCAAATGAAAGGCATTTTTAGTCTTATAAGGTAGTTTACATTGAATGACCAAGTTATTAGATGAATTTGCCTCTCCTAATCAAGAAATAGCAACTGTTTTAACCTAAACTTTATTAATCTTGGTGGTATCCATAGTTTTCTTCTGTTGTGGAAACAAAATCAAAACCTATTCCTCAGCATAACACATATCCTGGTTTCCATTCTGAAGTTAACACATCTTTAGCATACACAGGCTGATTTTGTTTAGCAGTTTTTTTTCCTACTGTCCAGTGTCTCTCCACAACTGTTATTTCTTCCTCAATAGCATTTAAATAATTTAAAGTTAAAAAAGAACAGTGTAATTTATCTCTGCTTTTTCCACTTTATATTTATTATGCATATATTTTAAAGTGTAATTAGATCTTTCTATAACTGTTTGTCCTGTATAATTTTTGTGGTGTAACTGTAAAATGCTTTATATTATAATATGTGAAAAATTGTTTTATTTTACTGTAGACATATACTGGAGCCCTGTCAGTCTTAATTTGTACAGGTATCTCCACAATAGCCATGACTTCTAATAAATGTGTAATTACAGAATCATCCTTTTCAGAACTTAAAGCTATTGTCCATTGAAATTATGAATACGTATCTATGGTATGGTGCACATACTTCAACTTTCCAAACTCTGAAAGATGAAACATATCCATTTGACAAATTTTATTTCTTTCAGTATGTTTTGGGTTACTTCCTGAAGGTAGTAGAGTTTAGTTATACAGGGAACAAGTAAGATATTTCCTTGGCCTGTTGCCAAGTGATAGAAAAATCTTTCTTCAAACTTTTGTTCCTAATGTGATATTTTTTATGAAACTCTGAGACTTCTGATACATATTCTACCAATACTGATCAATTCCATAATTACCTTGTGTTGGAAATCCTGGTAGACCCATATGGGATTGATTAGTGTTATGTACAAGAGATGATTTCTGTTTTCATTATTTATTTTAGTTGAATAAATAACAAAGTTAATTCTAAATCTCCTGGAATAAGTTCAGTAGTTTCAATATGTAACTGTTTTTGCATTTGAGAGTAGAAACTATATTAACAGGTTCTGGAAAATCTAATAACACCATGAGAATAGCATATTATTCTGACTTTTGAATGGAATCATAATGACTTTGGGCCATTTTATTTACATTTCTTGACTTTTAACCTACCTTTCCTGATTTGTTTGTATCAGTATAGAATGTAGGGGTTTCATAAATTGGGGGTTCTCTCAATATGTGAGGGAGAATCAAATTAGTTCTTTTTATAAACTGAAATTTCCTGCATTCAGGATGTTTATTGCTAATCGCTCCCAAAATATTTACCCTAAACACTTTGCCACTGTTCATTTTTTACTAATAAAGAGATAATTTTAGCATTAGAAAATGGTACCTTAAATTTAAGCTAGGTGTCTAATTTTTCTTTTCAGAATCATTTCAGAAAACCTTTCTAGGTCTTTAATTTTTACTCCATTTGTGTGCTAAAAATATCCATTCTAAGATATTATCTTCTCTTTCCATAAGAATTCCTGTTGGAGAATGTATACAGGTAAAATAACCAGAATACAATCAAGCTCTGGATCCAAGTGATCCACATTTGCATCCTGTCACTTTTTCTTCCAGAGCCAATTCTTTTTCATCCTCAGCTGATAATTTTCTTGGACTATTTACATTCTCATCACCTAGTATAGTTTGTAATAAATTCCTTAAGTGTAGTAGTAGGAGCGGCGGGCTGCGTCCCCGCACCCGGCCGCCCGCTCGGCTAGCTTTACCCAAAATAATTACACGGAAACTGTATTCTTTTAAACACGGCTTGGCCCATTTCTATCTAGCCTCTTCTAGGCTAGCTCTCGCACCTGGACTAGCCCATTTCTAATAATCTGCTGTAGCCCATGAGCTGGCTTACCAGAAATGATCTTAACCTGCATCTCTCTGGAATGGAAAAATCATGGCGACTTCTGACTCAGTTTCTTTCTCCCAGCCTTCTGTTCTGTTTATTCCTCCCACCTATGTCTTAACCTATGAGGACCAAACAGTTTCTTTATTGCTTAACCAATAAAATCAACAGATTGATATATGACACTCACACATCACTTAAGTGTTAATCCAAATGTAGGTCATAGTCAGTTAATATATCCCAGCAATTTTTGAAAATTATTAAGAGTTCATAATTGATCTCTCCTGATTTGTACTTTCTGTGGTTGAATTTTCTATAAACCTATCCTATATTCAAGATAATTAAGAGAATCTCTTAATTACATTTTTTGCAGGAGCAATTTGTAATTCCTAACAAGACAAAAATTCTCTTTTCTTCATCAAACATTTTATCCAAGGTATCATGTGAATCACCATTAAGATATCATCCATATAATGATCAGTTACAGATTGAAGAAACTACTTAAAATTATTTCTAATGACTGCTGTACAAAATATTGATACGAAGTGCAGCTGTTTATCATTCCCCATAACAAGACCTTCCACTGATATCTTCTAACAGGTTGAGAATTATTATAAGTGAGGACCATGAAGACAAATTTCTCTCTATCCTGTTCCTTTAGCAAAAAAGCAGTCTTTTAAATCAACCACTACAATACACTAGGCAATCCTTGAGGTAATAAAGAAGGTAGGGGAATTTCAAGTTGTGAAAGGTACACTGGCTGGATCACCTTAATTAAAGCTCTCAGATCTGTTACCATTCTCCTTTTTCCATATTTCTTTTTAATGACAAACACTAGAGAACTCCAGGGATTGGTTGTTTCTTCAATATGTTGAAGATTTAGCTGCTCATTTACCAGCTATTCTAGTGCCTGTAATTTTCTGATGTCAAAGGCCATTGTTCCACCCACACAGATTTTTCAGTTAACCATTTTAAAGGTAAGGCTGTTGGTACCTTTGAAAGACCAACAGTTTTTGTGCCCAGATATGTACAACCTCAATGGTCTGTGGCTGTTTTTGATTATGCCTTTAAATATATTTCTCAAAAGCACTCTTTATTTGTTTGTTTCTCAGATTGGAGGAATATTGATCTGTATTTTTCATTGCTGCAACAAATCACATCCCCATAAATTTATTGCTATGTCAGTCATATACAGATTTAATTTTCGTATTCTTCTTGCCATATACATTTGACCTATCTTGTACTTTGTTTACCTGAGATAAACTTCCAATCTCTAAAATCTGAATATTTACTTCTTGAAGAGGCCAATATGGATACCAATATTTTTGGTGAAATTATTCTTGCATCTGAAACTGTGTCCAGTTATCGTTCATTTTTTTTTGTATTTTTAGCTCTGATATTTGAACATTTATAGAAACTTGCCAAAATACTTGTTTTATGGTCTCCCATGAATTTTTGTTTTGTCTACTGAAGTTGTTCTATCCTTGATTACTTCCGGAGCTGCTGCTGCTTCTGCTTCTGCTTCTGCTTCTGCTTCTGCTTCTGCTTCTGCTTCTGCTTCTGCTTCTGCTTCTGCTTCTTCTTCTTCTTCTTCTTCTTCTTCTTCTTCTTCTTCTTCTTCTTCTTCTTCTTCTTCTTCTTCTTCTTCTTCTTCTTCTCCTTCTCCTTCTCCTTCTCCTTCTCCTCCTCCTCCTCCTCCTCCTCCTCCTCCTCCTCCTCCTCCTCCTCCTTCTCCTCCTCCTCCTCCTCCTCCTCCTCTTTTTCTTCTTTATATTCTTTAACAGACTTTTTCAGTGCAACAGCCCTAAATTTCCTGGAAACCAATTTGTATATCAAGATTGCCTTGAACTCATAAAGATCTGCCTGCTTCTTTCACTAAAGTTCTCAGATTAAAGGCATGTGCTACCACCTCCTGTAATACATGAGCAGTGTTTTTCTTAACAACAGGCAGTAAATCTGAAACAAATTTAATATTTGGGCCTGAGGAAGGCTCCCTAAGTCATTTCACAATGGCAAAGGGTTAACTTGCCTGTCCCTTATTGATTTACAATCATTAGTACAATGCAGGCCTTTGACACACCTTCTATATACTTACGAAGGCAGGGGCCTTCTGTTTGTATCATCTCTAGAAAAAACATTATTTCTTGGAATGCTTTACCTACAATTCCTTTTCAAATGACTTTGCTTGATACAATCAAAACACCTAACATTTTTATATTTCTTTAAAATCTTAGACATTACTTCTCCTATCAGAATAACATCATAAGCATGAGATCTAATATCAGCTGCATTTCTAATCCATTTATCTATTGGTGCTGATCTTGCCTAAAAGGCCTTATCACCATTTTTCATTCTGAATTAGCATTTTCAAAGGCCAAAGATTCAATTAATATTTCTCTGACTTCTGGATCTGATACTATTTTATTTACAGCTGATGCCGATCTTTGCAAAAAGCAGCGAAGGATTATTTTGAGCCTTGTATAATTTTAATAATGACTCATGCCTCTTTCATGTTTCTTCTACCTTGCTTCATGCATTAAAAGCTTCTAAATAACAAAGGGCCAAGGTATCATCGAAAGCAATCTGCCTTTGAAATTCAACATATTGGCCCTACCTAGTAACTGATATCAGGAAATATCAATAGCTATAGCCCTATTTTGTTGTTCTATGGCCCTAGCTTCCTCTTGCTACTTTGTTCTCCATTGAAACTGAGGCCCAGCTTCCATTATTGCTGTTACAAAATCTTTCCAGTCTTGGGGGGATAGTTCTGTTCTGAGTTGCTCATGAATTTTACATCTGCTTCACATAGAGTGAATGCATACTATATGAAATGAAGGTTTCATTAAATCTTTTCAAATATAATATTTCTATAGGATTTCATTTAGCTTCCTCATAACCTTGAGGACACCTGCCATCTGCTGGTAGTTCTTGTATAACAGCTGGAGAAACTAAGGTTGGTTTTTGTAACAACCTTGGACCACCCTATTTCTGTTTTATCATGCAGTGGTACAATAGATTCTTATCTAAATTCCTCTGTCTATATCTGAGTATTTCCCATAGTTTTATAAATAAGTCTTTCTAAGTCTTATATCTTATTAGTCAGTTTCTCATATGTGACCAAATTATCAGACCACTTTTTATATTTGGCACATGAAACCACTTTGACTATTAATGATGAAATATGAATCAACAGATTGACAATTGGCATTATGCCAATCCCAGCTAAGTGTATCCCTCATTTACTGCTTCCATGTTCAAGCTATTCATAGCAGCACTGTACAGGATCCTAACACTCTGCACTGTGGTATTTCCCATTCTTAATGTGAGAAAGATTTTTCCTTTTATTGTTACTTAACTCTCTTTTTAAAGACATCCCAGATGTCTCATCAATTCTTCTGAGTTTTCAGTCTTTCTGCAGCTACCTCTGCATTTGAGCTAGCTAGCTGTCTCTGGCTCAGGGCTGTGTGACACTCTGGGCCAGGCTGCATGCAACTGCACTCAAGGCCAAGGTACATGGTAAGAGATAGGTCAGGGTAGTGACAGCTCTCTGAATGGAGTATATTGTTTGCACATGTGGAGGAGTGTCAGCTGCAGTCCTCACAGTGCTGACTGACAAGAGATCATGCTACTTAAAGACTCAGAAGTCAGAGACTGGAGTGAAAACCTGCTAGCTTAAAGAAGTTGCAGAGCAACTCACTGACCTTCTTCCTTAGGCGGTGTCTTAGCAAGAACTCGTTTTCCCACCATTCCAATCTACAAGAGACTGCAAAACTATCTCCCTCCCTTCTACTTCCAATGCATTTCTCTATCCATCTTCCTAACTCCTTCTTTATGCCCTATAGCTACTTCCTACAACTAGCTTCTGGTTTCACTTCCTGACCTCAGGTTTTCATTTGACTAATGCAATCTGAGGGTTCACAGCCTAAACAAAATATTTCTCCACACACCTCCAGCAAGGCCATACCTCTTAATCCCTTCCTTAATAGTCTACCAACTAAGAACTAAACATTCAAATATATAAACCTATGGGAGCCATACTCATTCAAAGCATCACACTGTCACAATAATGATTAACCAACCACTTTCTCATTGTATTTAAAGCCTTCTTCCATGAAGAATTACATATTCGTTACCATAAACCTAGTAAAAACTAAAAATTGTGCATGTCAAAGGATTTTAGAGAGGATTGAACTTATTACTGATATTAAGCTAAATAGCTATGTAGCCAAACTGCCTTCTAAATGTTTACATTTACATCCCGAGACTGGTGCTACTATATCTGCTGTGACCAGAGAATTCTTTTGCAGTGGGCAATAATTAATTCATAACTTGTCAAAGTATTGAGAATAAATAGCTGTTGAGTGCTCAACCCTGAATAAGAAATCTTATCACCTCCTCCAAAATACAGGAAACAATCCAGAAAATTGGACAGAAATATTTTAACAGTAAAGGATGGGAAAGAGTCCTATGAAACATTGTCTTCTGGAAATAAGACTGATATAAGCACCAAATATTATACAACCTCTACACCTAAGGATGAGAGAACATCACAAAAGAGAGGGCATAAACCAAGGAAGTGAAAGATCTATTTGACAAGAACTTTAAGGCATTGAAGAAAGAAATTGAAGAGGATACCAAAAAATGGATGGACATCCCTTGCTCTTGGATTGGGAGGATCAACATAGTAAAAATGGCAATTCTACCAAAGGCAATTTATAGATTCAATGCAATCCCCATCAAGATCCCATCAAAATTCTTCACAGATCTTGAGAGGACAATAATCAACTTTATATGGAAAAACAAAAAACCCAGGATAGCCAAAACAATCCTATACAATAAAGGATCTTCTGGAGGCATTACCAACCCTGACTTCAAACTCTATTACAGAGCTACAGTAATGAAAACAGGGTGGTACTGGCATAAAAACAGAGAAGTCGACCAATGGAATCGTATAGAAGACCCGGACTTTATCCCACAAACCTATGAACACCTCATTTTCGATAAAGGAGCTAAAAGTATACATTGGAAGAAAGAAAGCATCTTCAACAAATGGTGCTGGCACAACTGGATGTCAACCTGTAGAAGAATGAAAATAGACCCATATCTATCACCGTGCACAAAACTCAAGTCCAGATGGATTAAAGACCTCAATATCAGCCCGAAAACACTGAATCTGATAGAAGAGAAAGTGGGAAATACCCTACAACAGATGGGCACAGGTGATCGCTTCTTAGGTATAACCCCAGAAGCACAGACATTAAGGGCAACATTGAATAAATGGGACCTACTAAAACTGAGAAGCTTCTGTAAAGCAAAGGACACTGTCACTAAGACACAAAGGCAACCTACTGACTGGGAGATCTTCACCAACCCCGCAACAGACAAAGGTCTGATCTCCAAAATATATAGAGAACTCAAGAAACTAGACTTTAAAATGCTAATTAACCCAATTAAAAAATGGGGCGCTGAACTGAACAGAGAATTCTCAACAGAAGTTCAAATGCCCAAAAGACACTTAAGGTCGTGCTCAATTTCCTTAGCAATCAGGGAAATGCAAATCAAAACAACTTTGAGATATCATCTTACACCTGTCAGAATGGCTAAAGTCAAAAACACCAAGGATAGCCTTTGCTGGAGAGGCTGTGGAGGAAGGGGTACCCTCATCCATTGCTGGTGGGAATGCAATCTTGTGCAACCACTGTGGAAGTCAGTGTTTCGGTTTCTCAGGAAATTCGGGATCAACCTACCCCTGGACCCAGCAATACCACTCTTGGGAATTTACCCAAGAGATGCTCTATCACATGTCAAAAGCATTTGTTCAACTATGTTCATAGCAGTATTATTTGTAATAGCCAGAACCTGGAAACAACCTAGATGCCCTTCAATGGAAGAATGGATGAAGAAAGTATGGAATATATACACACTAGAGTACTACGCTGCGGTAAAAAACAATGACTTCTCGAATTTTGCATGCAAATGGATGGAAATAGAAAACACTATCCTGAGTGAGGTATCCCAGACCCAAAAAGATGAACATGGGATGTACTCACTCATAATTGGTTTCTAGCCATAAATAGGGGTCACGGAGTCTACAATAGGCGAATCTAAAGAAGCTAAGTAAGAAGGTGAACCCAAGGAAAAACATATAGTTATCCTCTTGGATAAGGGAAGTAGACAAGATTGCCGGGGAGAAAAGTGGGATCTTGGGGGTGGGGTGGGATGGGGGTTAGGGGAGATGGGGAGAGAAAAGGTAGAAGGGAAGGAGGGGGGACTTGGGGAAACAGGAGGATCGGGATAAAGGAAGGTTGGATAGGGGAGCATGGAACCACAATTCTTAGTTAAGGGACCCACTTTAGGGTGGGCAGGAGACTTGACCCTAGAGGGGCTCCCAGGTGCCCAAGCTGAGGTCCCCAGTTAGTTCCTTGGGCAGCTGAGGATAGGGAACCTGAAATGACCCTACCCTAGAGCAATACTGACGAATATATTGCATATCATCCTAGAACTTGCATCTGGCGATGGATGGAGATAGAGACAGAGACCCACACTGGAGCACTGGACTGAGCTCCCAAGGTCCCAATGAGGAGCAGAAGGAGGGAGAACATGAGCAAAGATGTCGGGACCACGAGGGGTGCACCCACCCACTGAGACAGTGGAGATGATCTACTGGGAGCTCACCAAGGCCAGCTGGACTGTCACCAAAAAAGCATGGGTTAAAACTGGACTCTCGGAACATGGCGAACAATGAGGGCTGATGAGACGCCAAGGACAATGGCATGCGGTTTTGATCCTACGCAATGTGCTGGCTTGGTGGGAGCCTAGCCAGTATGGATGTTCACCTTCCTAGATATGGACGGAGGGGGGAGGACCTAGGACTTACCACAGGGCAGGGAACCCTGACTGCTCTTTGGACTGGAAAGGGAGGGGGAGAGGAGTGGGGGGAAGGGGAGAGGAGTGGGGGGAAGGGGAGAGGGGTGGGAGGAGGGGGAGTAGAGTGGGAGGAGGGGGAGGGAAATGGGAGGCTGGGAGGAGGTGGAAATTTGTTTTTTTTCTTTTCTTTATTCTCCTTTTATCAATAAAAAAAATTAAAAAAAAAAGATTGTAAGAGTTAGAGAACCAAGATGTCTGTTGTGAAATGCTATGTCAAAAAAATATCAACAATGTGATCATTTAAAGAAGATCTGTATGATGGTAGTAGCACCAGTTGATCTGTCAATGTAGATGGAAAAAATTTCACAAGGCCTCACCCATAGATAAAAAAAAAAACACAGGCAATTAATTGTTGCTGGGGGTAGAGATTCAGTTTTCTTCAGGGATGAGCCCCATGATAGATTATCTAATCTTTAGTGGTCAACCTTAAAAACAGCAACTCTGAATGGATTTAGCAGGATTGATGTTCAATAATAAAGAAGTTATTTGAGAGGGACTGAAGAGGACATGGGAGGAGTTGGAGGGGAACATGGGAGGGGTAGAAATGGTGTGCATACAGTAAACATGTAAGAAATTCTCAAAACAAAATATAAAAAACAAAATAAAGTGATTCCTTGAAGGCGTTTCTGAAATTGGCCAGACCCCACTTATTATAAAGGGCATGAGAAAGTACAAATTTGAAAATTTCTCTTAAAAATGTTTGTTTTTATTATAGTGTAATGATATGGGATTCCCATTCATACTTTTGATTAATAAAGAAGATGCTTTGGCCTACAGAAAGGCAGAATAACGGCAGGTGGGATATCTGAATAGAGGTATAGAGAGACAGCAGGCAGAGTCAAGGAGATACCATGTAGCTGCCAAAAGAGAAAGATGGCAGAAACTTACCTGCAGGCCATGGCCTTATGGTGATACATAGATTAATAGAAATGGGTTAATTTAAGATATAAGAGCTAACTAGGAATACACTTGAGCTTGGTCAAGCAGTGTTGTAATTAATATAGTTTCTCTGTGATTATTCAGGTCTGGGTGGCCAGGAAACGAAAAAGCAGTCTCTGTTTACCAATGTTGTCCAATGTGTGGCAATATACATCCACATAAAGCCTAAGAAAGCTTAAAAACAGCCTCTAGACCCACAAAATTAGAGCTTCTTGGTAGTCGTGTATTTTTAGATAGGCTCTGTTTGCTGGCAATGAGCAAAGGCATGGCTCCTTTGAGAGAAGGCTTCTTGACTCAGCATCGGCAGGATTGAACAGAAATCATCAACCTTAGCAGCAAGCACCTTTACCTGCTGAACCATCTCTCCTGTCTTGAAAGACTTCCCTTTGAGAAGAGGGCACGTTCCATAAACAGGCAGCTTGGGAATTTGTTTCTCCATGATTGAGTAGCTTAGATAACCAAGCATTCTTACATCAATCAATGTGGCTTTGGCCTATGTTGGCTTGCCTGCTGCTTGTGTTGGTGATAAATCTTTTTGTGATGTGTATGATGCTGCTCTTTCAGACACAGAAAACTCAAGAGTTAAAAAGTCATGGTTTCTTTGTTCATGGCTAGAAACCAAATATGAGTGAGTACATCCCATGCTCCTCTTTTTGGGTCTGGCTTACCTCACTCAGGATAGTGTTTTCTATTTCCATCCATTTGCATGCAAAATTCAAGAAGCCCTTGTTTTTTACCGCAGCGTAGTACTCTAGTGTGTATATATTCCATACTTTCTTCATCCATTCTTCTATTGAAGGGCATCTAGGTTGTTTCCAGGTTCTGGCTATTACAAACAATGCTGCTATGAACATAGTAGAGCATATATTTTTGTTGTATAAGGCCTCTCTTGGGTATATTCCCAAGCCTATAGTTAGTAATCCTAGAGAAGCTAAATAAGGAGAACCCAAAGAAAAACATATAGGCATCCTCCTGAATATTAACCTTCATCAGGCGATGAAAGGAGATAGAGACAGAGACCCACATTGGAGCACCGGACAGAAATCTCAAGGTCCAAATCAGGAGCAGAAGGAGAGAGAGCACAAGCAAAGAACTCAGGACCGCAAGGGGTGCCCCCACACACTGAGACAATGGGGATGTTCTATTGGGAACTCACCAAGGCCAGCTGGCCTGGGTCTGAAAAAGCCTGGGATAAAACCGGACTCACTGAACATAGTGGACAATGAGGACTACTGAGAACTCAAGAACAATGGCAGTGGGCTTTTGATCCTACTGCACGTACTGGCTTTGTGGGAGCCTAGGCAGTTTGGATGCTCACCTTACTAGACCTGGATGGAGGTGGGTGGTCCTTGGACTTTCCACAGGGCAGGGAACCCTGATTGCTCTTCGGGCTGAGGAGGGAGGGGGGCTTGATTGGGGGAGGGGAAGGGAAATGGGAGGCGGTGGCGGGGAAGAGACAGAAATCTTTAATAAATAAATAAATTAAAAAAGTCATGGTTTCTATCAGATTTCACAGACAGTCTGATACTCAGACAATATGTAGCAGGATTCCTTAGTAGTCCTCTCATAAGTGTACTTACGTTGTAGAGCAGAGTAGGGGCAGTTCATGATCTAGGAAAGGCTTAGCATGGGCAAGTGAAGACCCTTACCACTTAGTCTGTTTAGTCTCTGGAGCTAAATGATAGAAAGCATCATTGAATATTATAAACATCTAATCCAGCATAAACTAACACTTCAACAAATGCTAAGAGTTGTTGCTAATTGCTATTACTTATTATTGTTAGTACTATAATAGTAAATGTGCAAAATAATAGATCTTCAGTAATTGAATGAAGAAGTTAGGTCCCAGGTTTCTGTTTTAGGGAGAGGGAGAGAGAGAAAGAGAGAATACAGCATGTGAAGTATTTCAATTTTATATTTTAGAATCAGAATGACTTCAAATAATGACAGTTATAGCAATCTAGGATGCATGTGGGCAATATACATTGGATATGTGAGATGAAGGTCATTGATATGACAAACATCAAAGGAGCTGTGACTAGATATTGGGTTATTCATCTTTGGCAGTGGGCATCTTTCTGGATGACAGCATCATTAGAGGAGATCATTTCACATGATAACATCTCTATAAAAGTAAAAAATACCTGGGCCTTTGTTGGCAAGTTTTCTCATACCTAGAAGTGTCTCTGGACCTGTGGTTTCAGCAGATGGCCCAGAATTCCCTCTAGCCTCTAACCACAGGAAGTGGCTTTTCTTGTGATAATACCAGGTGGCTGTCAGGGGTGCACTTGGTCATGAGCTACCTGTATAGAATATATGTGCTGTATTTTTTCAGTCTAGAAAATGTTCGATTTCAGAGAAAATCCTTAGGAGCTACTTCACTATCTTAAAATCTTTTCTCATTTCTAATTTAAAATGCAGAGACTTGTAGGGTGACTCATATATTTGAAGTACTCAGATTAAGTATGGGTGATCTCAACAGTCATTTACTGATGAAACCTGGAAAATGAGTCATCTCCTTTATGGGTTTGTCCTTGGGAATCACCAGGCTTAGAGGTCTTTATTTTTTTTTTCTTTTTTCTTTTTTTTTTAATTTATTTATTTATTAAGGATTTCTGCCTCCTCCCCGCAACCGCCTCCCATTTCCCTCCCCCTCCCCCAATCAAGTCCCCCTCCCTCATCTGCTCTAAGAGCAATAAGGGTTCCCTGACCTGTGGGAAGCCCAAGGACCGCCCACCTCTATCCAGGTCTCCTAAGGTGAGCATCCAAACTGCCTAGGCTCCCCCAAAGCCAGTACGTGCAGTAGGATCAAAAACCCACTGCGATTGTTCTTGAGTTCTCAGTAGTCCTCATTGTCCTCTATGTTCAGCTAGTCCGGATTTGTCCCATGCTTTTTCAGACCCAGGCCAGCTGGCCTTGGTGAGTTCCCGATAGAACATCCCCATTGTCTCAGTGTGTGGGTGCACCCCTCGCGGTCCTGAGTTCCTTGCTCGTGCTCCATCTCCTTCTGCTCCTTATTTGGACCTTGATATTTCTGTCCCGTGCTCCTCTGTCTCTGTCTCCTTTCATCGCCTGATGAAGGTTAATATTCATGAGGATGCCTATGTGTTTGTCTTTGGGTTCACCTTCTTACTTAGCTTCTCTAGGAACATGCATTATAAGCCCAATGTCCTTTATTTATGGCTAGAAACCAAATATGAGTGAGTACATCCCATGTTCCTCTTTTTGGGTCTGGCTTACCTCACTCAGGATAGTGTTTTCTATTTCCATCCATTTGTATGCAAAATTCAAGAAGTCCTTGTTTTTTACTGCTGAGTAATACTCTAATATGTATATATTCCATACTTTCTTCATCCATTCTTCCGTTGAAGGGCATCTAGGTTGTTTCCAGGTTCTGGCTATTACAAACAATGCTGCCATGAACATAGTTGAGCATATACTTTTGTTGTATGATAGGGCCTCTCTTGGGTATATTCCCAAGAGTGGTATTGCTGGATCCAAGGGTAGGTTGATCCCGAATTTCCTGAGAAACCGAAACACTGCTTTCCAGAGTGGTTGCACAAGTTTGCATTCCCACCAGCAATGGGTGAGTGTCCCCCTTTCTCCACAACCTCTCCAGCAAAGGCTATCATTGGTGTTTTTTATTTTAGCCATTCTGACAGGTGTAAGATGGTATCTTAAAGTTGTCTTGATTTGCATTTCCCTGATCGCTAGGGAAGTTGAGCATGACCTTAAGTGTCTTTTGGCCATTTGAAGTTCTTCTGTTGAGAATTCTCTGTTCAGCTCAGTGCCCCATTTTATAATTGGATTGATTAGCCTTTTACGGTCTAGTTTCTTGATTTCTTTATATATTTTGGAGATCAGGAGGTCTTTAATACCTTCTGAAGAAACTGCTCTTCTCAAGGAAATAATGAATCCTCCTGTCCTTGTATTTTGGTTAACTACAAACATTTACAGCATTTTTTAAAATTCCATCATCTAATTTAGTTACTTTTATATGCATCTGTAGTTTTTAAAATGGTTCTGTGTTTTGATGACTCTGGTTAATAAATTATGGAATGATATTTTCAGCACCAAAGTATATATATGTACCGTGAACTGCAAATATTATTTATTATTCTGTAATTTCTGGAGACTATTTTATGCTTCTTTACCCCAGGATCTATTAGTTAGAAAGAAGTAACAATTCCTTAGAAAATGAAGTTTATATGGTGCTTATAGGAAATAGTTAGAAGTAAGATGATTTTTTGTAGCATGAATAATAAAAATTTAGATACTGACATAGGGGTTAAAGCTGAAGATCAGAGAAGCAGAGCAGTAAGCCATTAGAAAGACCTTTTACCTCCCTACCAATACGCCAGACGGAAGGGGCGATCCTCAGACTGCCTAGACTGCACTGTGTCTCCACCAAACTTCAGACTCCACACTCCAGTGAGTTCCTAACTCTTTCTCTTTATATTACCTTCTCCCAGATATATTGCTCCTATCAGCACCTCCCTATTAATGGGATTAAAAGTATGAGCCCACCACCTGAATCTGTTTCTAGATCAATCTTGTGTAGCTCAGGGTAGTCTTGAGCTTACAGAGATTTGTCTCCAGCTTCCTGGGATTAAAGGTGTGTGCCACCACTTCCTGGCCTCTTAGTGGCTTATCATTGCACTCTGATCTTCAGTAAAGCTTTATTTATTAAAATACAAATAAAATATCCCTAAATTTTTCTTTTAAATTTACTTTTAGCATAATATTTTTATTAAATATTTTATAATTTCACGCAAGGTACACACCTTTACTCCCCAGTCATTCAAGATCTGTTCTCCTACCCCTGCGGTCCCACAAATAAAAAAAGTTCAATTTGTGTTGTATATATTATCACTGGAGCATGATCAAACTCCTGGTTGACAGCCTCTTAAGTAAAAATGAGTCTTTCCCCACACCCACCTCTGCCAGTAACCATAATGTAAGAGACCTCCCCCCAGATATCAATAATTACTGTATCCCAGTAACAGTTCTGTATGGAAGTAAGATACACACCCATCCCCAAAAATGGGTATGGTAATGCAGCCCTGTAATCAACGTGGAAATGGAATCATGAAGATCATGAGTTTGAGGCCCATCCGGGTCTGCATAGCAAGTTCAAAGCCAGTCTAAATACATTGAAAACCCTGTTTCAAAAAAAAAAAAAAAGAGTTGGTCTGATGAGATGGTTCAGCCAGTAAGGGCACTTGCTGCTAAACCTGATGGCCTGAGTTTGATCTCTGAAACCTGCATGATGGTTTCTATGAATCTGACTTTCACAAATGCCCTAGAGTACACATGATCATCCTCATTTTCAGTTTGCTTCCCCCCTAAATTTATCATATTCAACCATTAGCCAGTCAGCTTGTTTATTAAACCAATCATTGTGACATATAAAGGAATATTACAAACATGTCAGCAAAACATTAACAATCAGAAAAATTAGATCATGAAGACTGCCTATACATTATATTGCATTATACATGCCTCCCACAGAATTTTCTTGACCCTGTTTGGGATTATGTAGGTTTAAGCCTGTCCAATCTTTTGACAATTTGACACAACATTATCACCTACAAAATTCAGACTTAAGAACCAAGCATTTTATTTACAAAAACCACAAAGGTAAAAAATATGGCAACACAGTCTTACAGTGTACCAAGTAAGCCTACAATTTGTGTTGGACCTGCATTCATAGATATACTGGACTACGTGAAAACTACAGGCCACAAATTAAACATGTCTGATGAGTGTACTCAGAAGACAGAGCAGTCTGGCCATATACCTGGATACTTACAGAAGTAGAAGAGTTTAGGTTTTGATACTTGTGAACAAAAAATAGAAATGAGAAGAAGCCCTGGTGTTAGCCTTAATATCATTGAGAATAAAAACATTGAACTTTAGAGTACTTTCAACTCAATTATTTTCCAATTATTTTTAGGAGTCGGTATTCAGCTGAAGTGATGGAATCTTCTTGAGCCTGTATTGGACAATTATTTACCAGAGTGCTCTTCAATTTAGTAGCTCTAAATTTTCTGTGTTCCAGGGTTCTCTGCTTATCACACTGCTTCTTTTTCTTTCTTTTTCTTTTTTCCCTTCCTTCCTTCCTTCCTTCCTCCCTCCCTTCCTTCCTTCCTTTATTTCTTTCTTTTTTGCATGCACACATGTGTATGTATATGTTTATAATTCTGGTATCTCCTAAATTTCTTTTTATTTTATTTTTGAGAGTATAATATAATTACATCATTTCTCATTTCCCCCCTTTCTTTCAAACACTCCCATATACCTCTTCTTTTTTTTTTTTAAAATTTGTGGCTTCATTTTTTTTTATTAATTGCTGTTACATACATATATGTATACATGTATGTATTCCTAAATATAAACTTCTCCCGCTGAGCTTTGAAGTCTATGGGTTGTATGCTTTTTTTCACACTCCCAAGTATTTCTAGATTGTTCTCTGTGGAGTGACTAAGGTTTTAGCTCAAATATCACTCACATACAGTAGGAGTGTGGAAAGCAATGGCAACACTTTTAAAATCTCCCAAATACCTTGCTGAAGGGCTATACTTTAGCGTTCTTAGGCTCAAGTATATGACTCCAGAAGGTGAACTACCTGTTGACCTCAGAGTTATCAATGCCTGATGTTCTTCCCAATTGGTGAGATCAGGTCTTGACCACTAACATCAGGATTCTGCACTTCACTGCCTGAGCTGAGACTCATATTCTTTCTTTTCCAACTTTTTGGTATCATGCTTTCCTTCTCTCCACTACCAAATCCCTAGGCGTTTATCACACTAAATAGCCAGGTGATGAACAGCTGTCTTGTTGTTTTGTTCTCAGAAACATAGTGTAGTTAAGTTTTAAAACATAAGATGCTTCTCAATGTCTTTAAAGTCTTATAGAGTAAGAAAATAGTATTTTCTTGTTGTTGACCCATCCTAAACCTAAACCATTCACTAAAACCTGCAACTGGATTAAAAGCTCTTTCTGAGCTGGTCCTGAGGCTAGGACTGACATCCAAGGTATGCTTTCTGGCATACATTTGGATGAGGTCCTATGTCTTTCCCTGAAATGGGTAGCAATGAAGCTATGACTGTATTCAGTTTGGTTTAGTTTTGGTGCCTTTCTTAAGTTTCTTCACACTTTTCAGCTGTTCTATACTATTAATTGTCTTGTTGCTGTAACACATCATCCAATAAAGCAACTTACAAAATAAGCAGTTCATTTTTGGCTTAAAGTTCCAGGGAATATTGTTCATCATGACAGGGAAGGCATAATAATGGAAAAGGTGTTTAGTCACATTGAATCCACAATCAGGAAACAATGTATGATGAATGTTTGTGCTCAGATTTTTTCCCTTTCATTCAGGGATTCCAGCCCATTGAATTAATGCAACTCACAATGGGCAGGCAGGTCTACCCACTTCAACTAATTTAATCTAAATAACCACAGCAAGTCATGCCAAAAGGCTCATCTCCCAAGCGATTCTAGATCTTAGCATGTTGACAAGTGAGATTAACAATCAGAGTCTCACTAAGTTGTTCAAACTCACTTTGTACACATTCTGTAGAACTATGAGTTCTACGATCCTGTAGGATCCTTATGCACAGCTTCTTGAAGAACTGAAATATAGATCTACACAACTAGGTCAGTTTGTTTTGAGCTATTACGTTCATTTCGCAAGGTTGGTGTTTGTAACTCACATCTTAGTAATGGGTTTAAAATGATTTGAATACCAGATTTTCAATATCCTACAATTTCTCCTTGGATTCTTCTCCATGTTTCTGCTTTATCTTTATCAATTTACTATGCCTATCATTGTTTTTATTTTTCATTGTATAAAATACATACATGTGTATTGTTTTTAATAGGGCATGTAGAGTTTTTGAACAATAAGTGTTTATTTTTGATTGGAGATCAGTTTAATCTTCTAGTATTAGTTCCTTTAACAAATACTACATTTATTCTATGTCATTAATACACCAAACTTGTGTCGTCAAGAAGAGATAAACAACAACCAAAAAGTTATTCCTTTTCTCTTGAAGAGTAATTTAATGTTTTTTGAAAGAGCCTTACAGTGAACAACTCTGATTGATTTTTAATTTTTATTTAATAACTTTTAAATAGTTCCAAAATGAAATATCATCCAAATATCCTTATTATTTAATCTTAGAAATAACTAGTTTTGAATGACATTATTAGTGGTAGGAAGATGTTTTATCCCTAATGAATAGCTCAGAAAAAGTCATGATAAAATTTCTATTAAAGCTTAATTTTCTCCTCTGAAGAATGTCCTTTATGCTTCTGTGGAGGTTAAGAAGACAACAGAATTTAGAACTGAATAGGTCCAAGTAAGCTTTGTCATTTAAAAGTTGCTTAGGTTTTCTGGCCCTTAGTTTCCTTTATAGAAAATAAAACTAGCAGAAACCTCTGTAACTGGTGAGGAGAATTATGCAGACCTTCAGAAATAAATCCTTCTGCAGAGCCAACAAGGAGGAACCTGGTAAATGGTTAATGCCATTATCTGTGGCACTATAGATTCTTAGTCACATTTTATGTACTCTGTCCATCATTTCCTAAGTGATTTTCTTGCTGCAGTCAACTGCTGTTACAGAGATTGTCCCGTTTTCATTATTTCTAGTCTCTATACAAATTTATTGTATTATTTACTTCTTTTGTTCTTATATTGTATTTTAGTATCTATCTATCTATCTATCTATCTATCTATCTATCTATCTATCTATCTATCTTTGTTTATTCCTTCCTACAATGTGAAAATTTGCATTTGGCCAACGGGGGATCCCTGTGACTGTTTTCTAGAATAGTGAATAATGTGGCATAGATTTAAAATAAATATTCCTAGTCAACAGATCTTGCCAGTAGCTGAGCCCAGGCTCTATAGTGACTACATTTCTCTATGCAGTTGTTTTCCCCAAATATACAACATCTGTGGTTTGGCAACAAATTCTAATCCATGTTGACGGTTGTGATATATCTTAAACGGTATACCACAAATGTGAATTTTAGTTATTTCTCAACTATAAACATTGTAAAACTATTCCTTGAAGACAGAAACAATCCATAGGTGATTGTAGAAACATTGTTTTTAGCTATAGTGCTACTGTAAAGGTAAAAGCAGGTTTGACTTTAATAATATTATATTTGGGAAAGACACAGTGAAGTCAGAAATCCCACTAAGTTATGACCTAGATTTGGCTCTCTTAGTAAATAGATGGATTTATGGAACTTGTTCTACACTAATCTAGTCATCTGACATGTTAGACAAGGGAACCAAGTCCAATAGAAATGAAAAATGCCTACTCCACAGAGTGGCTATGGGGTTTAGTTGAGTATAATGAATGAAGAAGGTGTAGAACAAGGTCTGGTCCACCCAAGTCAGAAAAAATGTCTCTTCTTCAGATGATTGTGAAAGTGATTGAAAGAGCATCCTTTCATAGGGTAAGCACAGTTCCGACAGCCACCACCAGCAAGACTGATGACAGTTTTTGGGTCTTCAGAGGAAGCCTACTTCCACCTAGATTCCTCACCTCCATCAGTGGAAGGCAGGTGTGAGAACTTGAACAGTGATGGCTCTGGAAAGATACCCAAAGGATACAATGAATCTCTTTCCCAGTACTCATAACTTCACTACAATTCCATTAATTTTATGTATCAGCAATTCCTTTATAACTGTCTCAAAAAAGAAAAATAAGAATGGTTTGGACTCATAAATAGATTGTAAGATTTAATGAGCAGTTACAATTTTTATCTGTGGTTAGACTTGGTGACTAAGTAAGTAGTATAATAGTAGTTTTATTTGAAGTAAAAATTTAAATTAATTAGAATATTTTTGGCTTTATTAAAAACCAAATATTTTAGAAGAATGTGTCTTATTTCAATGTAGACTTCACTCAACATTTTTATTAATATCATTATTACTATTATTTATTTTTTTGAGACAGGGTTTCTCTGTGTTGCTTTGGAGCCTGTTCTGGAACTAGCTCTTGCAGACCAGGCTGACCTCTATCTCACAGAAATCCACTTGCCTCTGCCTCCCAAGTGCTGGGATTAAAGGTGTATACCACCACTGCCTGGACAGTTTTATTATTCTTTAAGAGAATAACTAAACATCCCCGTCTCATTTTTATACCATAAATGTAGGAAGGAAGGAGTTTAGTTCATAGTAGGTACCCTATAAGTGTTACATGGCTACTTTCAGAGTTTATTTCCCATCAATATTGAATTTTAATAAATTTTGTATTCTTTAGAGGGTGTGTCTAGATTATTCCTGTCTTAGTCAATATTCTATTACTCTGAAGATACAGCATGACTGGGACAATTCTTATGAAAGAAAACGTTTAATTGGGGCTGGCTTAGAGTTTCAGAGGTTTAGTCCATTATTGTAATGAAAGGAGGGAAGTATGGTTGGCAGACATGTTGCTCAAGAGGTAGCTGAGAGTTCTATATCTGGATTTACATGTAGCAGGAAGATAGAGAGAGTGACTGGGCCTGGCTTGGGCTTCTGAAACTCCAAAGCCCACCCACAGTAACATACTTCCTCCAACTAGGCCATACCTACTCCAACAATGGCATGCACCTCCAATGAAGTCGTGCCTCCTGTTCTCTCTCAAGTAGCATCACTCCCTAATGACCAAAAATTCATATGGGAGCCATTCTTATTCGAACCACCACACTTCCTATCAGGCCACTATAAGAAAGCATGGTATTTTATTACCTAATATAATTGTGGAGTATTGGAGTCATAATGCAATAGGATTTTAGAACATGGATTCTCTCTGATGTCTGTTTGCATTTTCTACTTTATAATGTAGTCCAAGAGATTTTGTCGAGATTGTTTACAGTTACTAATTACTCCTTCCTTCCTTCCTTTCTTCCTTTCTTCCTACCTTCCTTCTTTTCTTATTTTCTTTCTCTCCCACCTCTCTCTTTTAATATAGGGTCTTGCTATATAGGCCAATTGCCCTTAAATTCACTATGTATGCTAAGTTTTACATCAATTTGTGATCCATTTACCTCAGCTTCCCAAGTGATAGGATTAAAGGTTTACACTCAGCCATCAAATAACCTCTTGATCATCAGATGTTTTATTGTCTTTTCCCTATTGCCGAAGGTGAATATAAAATACTCAAAACAGAAAAAAGACCTTATCTATAAGAAGATGTTATTTTAAATATGACTGCTATTATCAGGTAGAGTTAAACTAACTCAACTGAATTTTTTCTCCTTAAAACGGATTTATTTTTTGCTAGAAAGGTCATGGTTCTCTCAGTCTCTCAAGTAGATAGTTTTACCTTAAAAGAAAATTTCTTTAATTCATTTAGTCTATGTGTTAATTTCCCTTACTTTTCCATTATATATTGGTTAATTCTATTAAATTTGTTTCTTCAGAGAATCTTAATACACTATTATATATACTTTTATTAATGACATAAGCCTTTAATAGTTAACTAAATTTTTGAGACATTATTTGATGGGGTCCTCAGTCAGTTGTACACAGGTTTTCTGATTGAAAAATCAGATATAAATATTGATTACATTAAATAGAATAAAATAAAGTATTAACTTATAGAATAAGAAAGTTAAAGTTGATTAGTTTGAAAATTCTTTACCAATTACACACACACACACAATAATTGCTATGTAGTTCTGAATGACATTCCCAGTTCTAAGAAAAATGTTTACTTTGACAGTAAGTATACTTTCTCTTCCTTGACTGAGCAATGCTACATACAAATCAAGTATACAAGATTTTGATTCTTAAATATTAGACAATAATGTGAAATATGTAGGCAGATAGTGTTCTAAAGGCAACTGTTATTATAGAATAGGCAGCTTTAAAAGCTTACATTTTTCTTATCTGATTACTAAATGCTTCAAATAATTTTTCAGTTTATGTCTATCTCACAGAAAATGTATCATCTTATAAATAAGCAATTAATTTTTAAAGAAATACTTGCTTAACTAAGTAATTTCTGAAAAGCACTGAAAAATCATATATACTTTCAACTTAAAACCACGATAGGTCTCAAGCTAGAGCAGAATTTGATGATAGATTGCGAGCTAGTTGACCTTGGTTTTGTCATTAGAAGCATGTCTTGCTAGAACATGTTGATGTTTTTATTTTTTAATTAAAATTTACATTTATTTATTGCATATGGAAATGTACATGCCATGGTGTGTGTGTGTGTGTGTGTGTGTGTGTGTGTGTGTGTAGAGGTCAAAGGACAGATTTCATGAATAAGTTCTGTCATTTCACTATGTAGACTCAAGAGATTGAACTCAGATTTTTAGACTGGCAAGAAGTGACTTTACCCACACAGTCATTTTTGCTGACCTGGAATATGTTCATGATCTTTTGAACAGTCCATGGAAGGTAACAGGGATGTTAGTTTCCACTTCAGCCCTGGCAACTTCACTGAAGTCTTTGGCATTCAGAATCAGGAGGTATGCAGGTTTTTGTTCTGCTCCAGGACTCACCACCACGCTCAGAACCACACCTGTTAATTAAGGCAGTTTTGAAATTTTGAAATCAGGTCTTAAGATTATCTGTCATTAAAATTATGTAGATAGTAAGGTGGTATTACATTATCAAATATAGAAAACTATGTGACTTAGCTTGTTCTGGCTCTTCAATTACCTGGCTGTGTGACCACTTGAAAGAGTTCTCTAAACTGTTCCTTCTTAGACTAGGACCACTCCAGAAAGGGAGTGATCTTGTCTTTTTCTCTTACAGCTGCAACCACAGCATCTTACTACAATTATTAGATCAAAGTAGAAACTCACCAATGTTGACTATGTTAATGGATCTATGTTCTTATCTGTAACATAATACTATAGTCTTTGTTCTATTTACTACAAAAAGTTATGACAAAGTGCATGCTTTAAAATTTTAAAGCAAAAGGGTGTGTTTTAGTTATAATTTTCAAGACCTATATGTAATTTTACTTCTTCCAGACAAAATAAAAGCATACCTTTTATACTTTAGAATGAGCAGTATGAATGTACAAACTATTCACCAGAAAATGACCCCATAATTATTTCATTCTTCTATACTTTTTCATATTTTAATATATTAATCTTGTAGAGTATAATATATTTCCCTGTATTTGCATTAATTTTAAAAGTTATCTTATTTTCATGTGTATGAGTGTTTTACCTGCATAAATGTCTGTGGACCTATCTATATGGATGGTGCTCATAGAGTCCAGAAGAGGATACTGGAAAACCCTAATTATATCTGGTTGTCATCTATAATGTAGGCAATTGAAGTTGCCCCCAATTTTCACAAGAGCAGTCAAGGTTCTGAGCCACTGACCTAGCTCTCCATGTTCTCTAGCATTAATGCTTAACTGAGACTTGTGGGTATGTATTACAGTTGCTCAATATATACTGAGGCTCTGAATTCTTTCTTGGCCCAAACTTACTAAAACAAAGAAACAAACAAAACCAATAGAATTCTAGAGCATTTATTGATCTGCTAGAATATTCTATTTGTCTTCTATAACTCTACTACTTTGTCAGAAATTTATTTTGGTCAGGAAAAGCAAATACCTAGAATTATTACTGTCACACTGTTTTCTCATCCTTTCCATTCAGAGTTCCAGTATGACGCAAAAGGTGTTTTGCTGTGGTTGTTTTTGTTTGCTTATTTGTTTTTTACTATTAGCAATCAATAAGACCTGACCACAGATGAAATTTCAATTCTTGAGTGTTGTACAATTCACAGTTTAAGAATCAGTTTTGAAAATTAGGGAATAATCAGCCTAACCCCTTTCCTAATATCAAACACGCAGAGTTTCACCACAAAGGGAAGTTCAGATATGTGTGTTGCTTTCATTACCATCATCTTCTTCCAATGCATCTGGATGACAAACAAAGATGGGTTCAGATGGGTAAGAATCCGGCTCTTGCCATATCCAGATTTCTTTAGTTTTGACATTCAGCTTACAGAGCTGCTTGTGCCCAAGAAAAAGCAATTGGTTAGTTTATGAGTGGCTTTAGTTGACTAGCACATGACTCAAAGTTCTATTGGGTGTTACTAAGGTGCTTCATTACCTTGTCTGGAACAAAGTGATTCAGCCCAAGTCCATATGCATAAGTATAAGGTTTCCCCCCATATTTCCGATAATTTATTTGGGGAAATTCAAAGGCTTCAAAACAAAACACAGACATAGGAAAACTCAGTCTCTTTAAGTAGGACATCTTTGTTTTGTAATGTTTTCTTTAGATCAGCTTACCTTGACGGGGCCCTGAAAAGAGAACCTCAGGTTCCAGCCAGATGGTCTCATCACTGCACAGAATGGCTGTGGCAGTTGTATGGGCAAGTGTGACCAAATTCTTGCCTGTGTTAGCCTTAGGAAGAAGATAATAGAGACCTCGGTGATCAGGGAAGGAAATCCAAGCATCTGTAAATGCAGACTTCTCAAATTTCACCTCCTCTTTTCAGAGGTCACCATACAGGGAGGAACAACAAAACAAAAAGCAGACTAGGAGGCTGGCTACTGTATCAGACTAGAAAGTCTCTCAGATGGCATATTGGCAGGTTATAAGTGATTCACTGGAAACACATTGTTTAGAGATAATGTCAACCTCTACTTGAATGTGACAGCCATATTAATTAGTTTAAAATTCTGGATAATTATTTTATACTTCAGAAAAGGTAGCAGCATGTGGCACTTTCCTGTCCTGAAACTTCATTCTTCTATGTAGCCAATCAGTGAAGCAAATAGGTTTCTTAACCAATTTACTTACTTGTGTGTGCTAGGCACCACACTAGGTGCTAGGAAGAAAAGGGATATTTAAGGATTCTCCAATTGTCTACAATTTCTCTGCTACAAATGCAATTGACCAAAAATGTGGTCATTTGGTTACTTCCTAAGTACTTATTGAGCATCTCCTATAGATTATGGATTATATTAGGTTTGGGGAGAGAGTTATAAGAAGGGCTGAAATGGCCCATGTGGCATGTGAATGTAGAATTTGGGAAAACACATAAAAGCATTATAATTTGGGACTTTTTCATTGTTTTTTGAGACAGAGTTTCTCTGTGTAGCTTTAGAGCCTGTCCAGGAACTTGCTCTGTAGACCAGACCAGAGATCCTCCTACCTCTGCCTCCCAAGTGCTGGGATTAAAGGAATGTGCCACCATTGCCCAGAAATCCAGGGCTTTTGTAATGCTGTAGGATAAAGGAGAACATATGTAGCACTTGCTTGTGGGTATGAAGAACAGAGCATTACAGTGGGCTCAGAACATAAGACAGTGAGTATGTTCATGTCAAGTGTGTGTAGGAAACTTTCTGTCTGTTTTAAGGAGTCAAAATACAAGGCCTAAGAACAGTCTGAAATTGAAGTTTGACTTCAGATTAAAACAAGAACAGGACTTTAAAACTCAGGAAGAAATAAGGACTTTTCAGGGAGTAAAAGTGGTATAGAATTAATCAGCATGCTAGGTACTTGTGAGAAAGCAGGTATGACTGGAAGATTGTCCCGATGACAGTGAGAAGCAGAAGTTTTGAACCATGGTAAGACTGGGACCCAAACAGAGAAAGCCAGACTGTGGGGCTAAAGACCCAGTCTGGAAGCATAGAGATGGTTTTCCTGCTTCTACCCATTCAAAGTTTTTGAAGACTCAAAAAGTTTAGGAAATGTGACAGAGCTCCATGCAGGGGAAGAGTGGGGAAAAGATAATTAATGAGAGGTCAGCCCAGAATTGACTGAAAAGAACCTACGTGTAACTCTCCCATGGTCCAAATGAGGAGCAGAAGGAGGGAGAACATGAGCAAGGAAGTCAGGACCGCGAGGGGTGTGTCTACCCACTGAGACAATGGGACTGATCTAATGGGAGCTCACCAAGGTCAGTTGGACTGGAACTGATGGAGCATGTAATCAAACTGAACTCTCTGAATGTGGCTGACAATGAGGGCTGACTGAAAAGCCAAGGACAATGGCACTGAGTTTTGATTCTACTGCATAGACTGGCTTTGTGGGAGCCTAGTCTGTTTGGATGCTCACCTTCCTAGACCTGGATGGAGGGAGGAGGACCTTAGACTTCCCATAGGGCAGGAAACCCTGACTGCTCTTAGGACTGGAGAGGGAAGGGGAGAGGGAGTAGAGGGAACGGGAGGGAAATGGGAGGAGGGGAGGAAGTGGAAATTTTTAATAAGTAAATAAAAAAATAAAGAGAAGTCCTTTTTTTAATTTAATTAAGTGTATTAAACTAATAAAATATTTTAATATAAATAAAAAAAGAACCTACATGTACAATGGTAAAGCCAAATTGAGTGAAAAGGAAAATGGTACTGAGAACATGAAGGAAAAAACAATAGTAAAGAAAGGCAATAGAAAAGTGATGACACTATACACAGAACTATCATAATCACATCCACCATGCACTATCAAAGGGGACTGGAACAACAGCCAATTAGCCTCTGACATCTCCTTTTATCACCAATACGAATACAGAACACTGCTACTTCACCGTGACAATGTTAGTGAACAGTATCAGTAGTTTTTATTTAGATGACAGACACTGTGCAATGCATTTGGCATGGACCATATACATTTGGCCTTCACAGCAGGTAAGTCCTGTCCTTCCCCCATTTTACACATGAGAAAATTGTACCTCAGATGAAGCACCATGGCTAAGGAACAGAGCTAGGATGTGCCTCTACCCTAGTCTTAAACCATCTGCTTGGTCAGAAGATGTTTTGAAGAACAAAAAATATGTCAAGTGCATATTACTGCCTTCTAGCTAGGATATATGAAAATGACATGTAGTCAAACTGTCAAATTAAAAAAAAAGACATTTATTTCTTCACATATGCATGTAGTAGTATGCATAAACATGCACATAACTTTTAGATGATTGCATGAAAACAGTGGAAGATACTTCTGGATCAAATTTTCACTTTCTTCTAGGTATTGAGGGGAATTTCACAGGGGCAGTGAAGCTTATGTTCTATTTGGAGATTAACAAATATACTTAGTAAAGTATACAGTATAGCACAATTGTAGGAACAAAAAATAAAAGAGGGACTCAATGTGTGAAGGATTTGTGGGTTGAAATTTTAATAGGTGATCTGAGTAGGCCTCTTTGTAAAAGTGGCATTTGATACAAAACTCTTAGATGAGGAAACCTGCAATGCATTCAAGCAGGGAGAAAAAAACAAAACAAAACAATCCCCCAAGACAAAACAAAAACTGTTCAAATCTGGGGAAAAATATGATGAATATGTTCCAGAAGCACTAGGGATGTGTGGTGGTATTTAGGAGAGTTTGTGGGGAGCTAGTAGGTTTAGATTGTGTAAGGCACATGGGTTATAGTGAGGACCTGGGCTCTCACTGTGGATAAATGAGGGGAAGCTACAGAGGGTTTGTGCAGATAAGGAACACACTGTGATTTATTCTTAAAGAAATACCTCTGATTGCTTTGTTAAGTCTATACTTGGGTATTTTTTTTTGTGAATGTGGATAATAATGAAAGATTGGACTCAGCAAAACTAGTTTGTTTTATAGAAATCCAATCTAGAGAAAATGATTCTAGCTAGGCTGGTAACATTGAGACAAGGTAGATGGGAGTTGACAGTTTCCTGGTGAATGGAGTTTGAAAGTGAGAGAGGCAGTAACCCTGCACCATGGTATCTAATCTAAGCAATTAAAGGTTGGTAATTGTCCCAGAATGCTTGAAATTGTTGCAGGTGAGTGTACTTTTTGGTGGGTGCGGGAGATAAAAAAATTCAGGTTTTGTTTCTGAATATTAAAGGAAAAGTGGAGGTGGTGGTTGATAACTTGAACCTTGAGATTATAAACCCGGAGAGTTGTTATGAAGGGCACTTTAAAATGATATGTTTAAGCAGTGGAAATACTAAAAGACAGATGGGAGCAAAGGCTGAGTGATAGGGCCTACCAGAAAAGGAAGGTGTAGTGGTAGTTTATTGAGGCAAAATATGTTGAGAGGTCCTAGTGAGGATATTATGCTTATTAATTATGGCACATTAAAATAGTAGAGAAGGATGACCTGAGATGGAGGGAGGAAGGGGGAGAATTGCTGGAGTGATGCGTCAACTACAAGGATGAGAGAGATTAGCTCTGGTTAGAAAGATAGATATTCAGGATATAGGTCCAGAGGCTGGCAGGTGATGTGATTCTTTTCTGATTACTTCAATGTTTCAGATAAAGAGAAAGCATCAATATTATACATGAAAGTGGTTTAGAAAGTATAAAAGTGAGGAGAGGAGGTGGAATATTTAACTATCAAAGTAAGACAATATGTGAAGTTAGGAAATGAAATAGTAAGATTTGTGGTCAGACATTTAAAGCTGAGGCAATTAGCATGACTGTGTGTTTGTAGCACTTAAATTTAGATGAAGAGGTACAAATATAGAGAGGATAGATAATCTAATTGAACTATGATGTGATTTTTGACAAGTCTGATAAACAGGTAAGGAAATGTTTATCTACAAAGATGTACAAAATCATTGACCATGACAGATAAATTGAGTGAAAATGAAAAGTGAAATTTTCAGGGTAATAAAGGATAGCAAGTGATATGTTCAATGGAAGGAAATTTATATAAGTAGGGCATGTAATATTAAAATATGAAAGGTACAGCTAGAGAATGGAGTAAATTGAAATTGCAAAGGATCATTTAAATTCTAAAAGGAATTTTAGATTAAGACTGTCAACTACTCAATCTGTTCCTCATGCCACTGTGCTAGAGGGAACCATGTCATAATACACCCTACACACAAACTTCCTCAGTGAGTCCTTACCAATTATATGCTATCCAGAGTCCGATAAAGAAAGCCCTTGTATAGTCTCACTCCAGTTCATCTTTCCAGCATCTTCTCTGCTCACCATGAGGCATCCAAGGGACTCTGTTATGCATCTTTGTTAAATCCTATTTGCATTTTTATTTTTGGAACTCTTTATCTTTACAGAAGTCTTTTTTTCCCTATCTGCAGAGCCCAATTTCACCCAACTATCATTCTTTTGCAGTTTGCCAATATGCTTAAAGGAAAGACAATCACCTTCTTAGCTGCATTTGCTTTGCTTTACCTGATTTAAGTCTTTTGTTCAATGTAATTGCCTTAGTATCTTTGTCCAAATAGGTAAGCACACAGACAAAGAGAGTATGTTATGTGTTCATTTGTTTACATGAGAAAAATCATATTTTTCTTGATTTTGACTTGTATTTCTATCTCACTAAAAGTTATGGATGTTTTTGGTATTATTCTGAAATACTGAAGAGAGAGACCAACATGTAGAAATAAAGAGATGGTTGTGTGGTGGTTCAGAAAACCAGTTCTTCAGACATTCATGAAAACTGTGTTTTCTGATTCTAAGTTTGCCGTTCTTTCAGCACTAAGTTTCTTTAAAGCATACTTTCTTTTTTTTTGCATACTTTCTTAATAGTAGTATAGACCCACTGATTCCTACAGTAATTCATAGATGAGTAACAGCAGGTTCAGAGTGGACTTTCCTACAAGTCACCTAGTATAATAAAGTAGAGTCTCATAGTTACCTTCAAACGTTTCATTTCCAAAGGAAGATTAAACTCACATTGAAGAAGAAAACATGTCTGCATCCCAGAGGACATTTGTTTCAGAGACTGTCTGCTCTCAAGGTTATTTTTTTTCTGAAAATCACCCCTTCTCTATAGTGTTCATTTTACAGTGTTTCTTTTACTTTATCAAGAGAGTATTTAAGACTCAACTTTCAGTTTCATGTTTTTTTAAAGTTTCTTATTTATATATTAACAAATTTTAATGCTATTTCTCTTGCCAGTATGCCTACTGAATTTATTTCATTTACCAAACCTCCAGAGGGATATTCTGAATACCTCCATAATAATCAATAATATTATTGGTTATTTTTGTTGTCTAATGTCATCTTCAGATTTATAGAATACCAAATTTCCTTTGTAAATTAACCGAGTCCTTGCAAAAACTCTCTCTGATCTTTTATTTCACCATAATTTAAAATTATTTAGAAAATTTATACAACTGCCAAAGGATGCTAGGAGTCACTGGATCTACAGTCACTAAATATGCTTTCAAAGGGATTTTGTGATTGAAAAAGCCATGGAATTAGAATCAAGAAAACTACATCTCATCTGAATTCTGTGGAAATTATCTTTTCTAAATCATAGCATTTTTTTTCAGTTTTAGTTTCCTCATTTTGTAAAATGAGAGATTTAGTTAGTATTTTTAAAGCGATCTGAAATGTCAAGATTATGAATAGACATGACAGTTTCCAAGAGAGATGAATCACAATTGTAAGGAAGTAACCTTGTCAATTGTCAAAGGAAGCACATATCTCCTGACTTCAGGCTGAGGAGCCTTCATGGCATTTCTTTTCACTTCTTCCCAGTTCTCACGTAAATTGGCTAAATATAAGTAATTATAAACAAATTCAAACCTGTGAAAACAAGAATTCAAGCATGAACACAATTACAAATAATTTGTTTTGTTTTGAAGTAGGGTCTAGTGTAGTACGGGCTGGCCTTGAACTTAAGATCTTCCTGCCCCTTCCTCTCAAACACTGGCATTTAAAGCATGCACCATTACACCTAACCAATTAAAAACAATTTTAGAGATGATTCATGACTTTGAAAGCACACACGGCTAGTTCTTTAGGCCACAACCAAGACTGCTATTGACAAAAAGAATCTCATAACCATTTCCTCTTGCTACCCATTGAGGGGAAAATAAAGAGGCTGCCTCATGGATATGTTGCCGTAACAGCAGTTTTATATATTCTTTGTTCTGCTTCACTGCCTCCACTCTGTGTCCTTAGGAATCAATGTATTTTTAATGACTAGCCAGAGAACAGCTTGTGAGCTTCTCTTATTCAGAACGAGGGAGGATTCAAGGAATCTTACAGAACTTATGAAATTTAAAGTTACTTTTAGAGTCTCAGAATCTATTTTCAGGTCTGCTTCAGATCCAGTTGGTTTTCGCTATTAACTATAGTTCCGATGGCCAGTCTATTTCTGATTTTCTAAACTCTCTGATTACTATCAATTACACTTTTTACTATTTTATACCATTTCTCTTTTATATATTCACAATAAGGGATAAGGACCCCCACCTCTATTCAAGCTCTTTGTTTCCAGAAGAAATTGGAGATAGGACATTTATCCAACATATTTTCTTACCCTTTCCAGCAGCAGAGGTCCACAATCAGAAACCCATTGTCTTCATAAGTATTGATATGATGAAAAAGATTGAAAGGAGAGGTCCTGTATTTATTATTGAGGTATTTTCTTCTTTTTTTGTCAGCAACATGAAGCCAAACCTGGAAAGGTAGGAAAATGTTTTGATAAATTTATAAAGGAAAAAAATATAAAGTACTTTTTTCAGTATCACAACTTAACAAACAAATAAATGAATCAGACATACCCCCATGCTTTCATTGGACTCAAAACAATCCATGTAGTTGGCTCCCCAAAGACTCCATGAAGAGAGGAACTTGAAAAGATTAATTTTGACTGGAGTCTCCACAAAAACGATATAGTTGGGAGTCAGACCAAAACTGTTCAGAAAGACAAATGTGTTTGTGAATGGGCAGGCTAGTTCTTGGTTACTAAGAAATAGGTCTACACATGGTATATTTAGTTATTCAGGTCTATAATGTTTACATGAAATCAATTCGTTTTAAACTGTTTTTTTCTACAAGGAACTGTCTTGATCAGGTAGACAAATGAGATCTTTACATGTGAGCTTTTCTTCAAATTACCTGTGTACGTAAGATGGTTTGAACCGATCACTGCAGGGGAACTGCACAATGATCTCTGACTTGTTTATTGGATCTTCCTTGTCTGAAATAAAGCGGTTTCAAAGGCTTTTGATCATCATAATTATCATAAAAATCCTCCTCCTCATCTTCTTTTCCTTCATATAAAGCATTTTAAACAGTTTATACAAGCAAAAGATGAATTTCCAGGTGTATTTTCAATTTTTTTTTCAGAACGTGTTTTCATCTCCTTGGTCACTGGGATATCTTAGTGGAATTTCGTGTTATTAAGGGGTTCGTGGGTGAGTGATAGTTACCTAATGGTTCTGCTAAGCACCTTATAGGGTAAGAACAGAAATTTGTACATCTTAGGAAGAAGCCTCACTCAGGAAAGTGAAAGGACAGTAGCATAGAAGGGAGCCATTAACATGCTGTCAGCTAACGAATTCAGACAGAAGACAAGAAAGTGGCAGCTAGTAACAGGTACAGACCTTAGGGAAGCTGATGGAATGAAGGTGAGTTATAGATGGACATTAAAGAACAAACACCCCAAACTGGTGTTTAACAAACTGCTCCTGTTGAGGACATAGGAGAAACTCCAGAGTCCAACTCCACTCTGAGTTTTTATAGGCTCTTAGCGGTTCCCTTCTCCAGGCCTCCCTCTTTTTTTCTGGCCCTGATAGCCTCCCTTTAATAGGCTCTTTTCCTTCAGCCTTTCATTTACAGTCAGAAACAGTGTCAGTCTCTTTCAGGGAGGGGCAGCTACCCCCACCCTGGAAGCACCAAACTGCTCTTCTTTAACAGGCTCATCTCATTTCTCAGTTCTGTCCATGTTCTGCTGAGTTCCCATCATTGTGAAGATGCCCTAATCTAGGAAAATCCAAACAGCAGCAAATTTGAAAAAACACACAGGGAAGAGTACTATAGAGTCACATCTTAGAAAAAGTGGAAGTCAGGTTTAAGCCCAGGGAAGTAAAGCAGTGCTTTAGTGTAGACAAAACTCCCTCATAGTATTGTAAAGTTCCTTAAAAGTACAGCATGGATGAGTGATATCAACAGTTCTGTCCAATATGAAGTTCTGTTCAATAAATACTATGCATGCTAAAGTTCATGCATGAGAAAACAATATAAATGACTTCTTAAATCATGGCAAGGTCCTCATTCCAAAATTTCTCAGTCTACCCAAATAGGAACTCAATATTTTGCTTGGCATATGAATAAGTTCGCAATAAATGTTTTCTAAATATAAATTTAAATAATATTTAAATATACATGCACTAGGTCTCGAAACATTGTAGAATAGAATTTAGCCCCTTGATTTCTGGATTTTGAAGTCATCATTGTTTATTGTCTTGCCTCTGGACATTAGTTATCTGGTAGGATAGGAATAAGAGAAGTCTTATCAAGCCTGAGAATAATTCTGATACTATAATCTATATCCTCTATTCCCAGCACTTTTGATAACAGACTCACTTGCTTGCAGTGGCGGGATCTTAATAATGTTGTAGGCAACTGAAAAATTTTTCCCAAAGCAATTGCCAATATTGTAAACAGTTCCATCACTTTCAATATGTGGATGAGCAGTGGCGCCATTGACTGAGACATAGTTGCAAAGATCAACCTGTGGAATAAAACACGGATGTTGGGGGCCCTGTCAGCTTCAGTTATAAACTATATGAAAAGGGGCACTGGGTATATTATTGAGGTTGAGGTCAATAAACTAATGCCATAATATCCAAGCTCCTTCCTTTTTATCTCTTTGAAAATAACATCACATTAATGTTATTTATAGTCCTGAATTCCATGATTGATCTCCTAGATAGCCCTATCTCCTTTGTACTCCCGTTTCTAAGTAAACACCTTAAAGTATAAATGCTTATATAGTTTCTACGAGCAAAGACTTTCAGTAACTTTCCATCAGGAAAACAGTTTCTTTCAAATTTCTAGCCAATTATTTAAGCTTTCAGATTTATGCAATTGTGTACCATTGCTCCCTTTGAAACTACTTACACTTCTAGATGACTAGTTTCAGTTTAAAGATTGACCTCTACTTTAAAATATCTGACCCATTTTTCAATCGCATAGTGATCAAGGACATTTCTGGTATTTAGTGGACAAGATCAGGACCATCAAGCCTCTGTAGCATGTGGGACAGTCCTTCAGTTAAGAGTCATCTCCTGCCCAAAGCTTCCACAGAGAACTGCTGCATGTCTAGTCTAAAAAGATTATTTTCAGTTTATGAAAAAAGGTCCCTTATTTCTCCATCTCTGTGTCTTTGATAATGCAACCCTCACTCTAAATGCTCTCTGAACAAATTCACTGAAGCTACCTGTATTCTCTACCCTAAACAAGTTCCTTGAGACATACTTTTGTATTTTCTTTCCTTAGGTTTATATTTTCTTAAAAGATTCACTACATTCTGAATCCTGCTATTGGGTTCTTCTTTGATTTCCTCATCTAGAGGTTAAGCTTACTAAAGACAAGAACAAAACCTTGAAAAATGTGTTAATACATACTGGTTGAGACTGTGTGTCTATTTTAAGAAATACTAAAGAATATTGTCTAAGTCATCAGTAAAATATGTCATTTTATAATATTTTGATTAATGCTATCCCATTTAAAATACAGGTTTATTTATAAAAAGAGGTATCTACAAGGGATAAATTGGTGCAACGTAGTTGTTTAGAACTACCAACGGCAGGTTTTCAACATTAATAGCTAATTTTTGAATACTGCTGTTTATATCTTATGGGTCAAAGACAGTGCTGTGCTACTCATTGATATATCCCTGTATCTTACAAAAGTTTTGATACATGGAAAGGTCTCAGAGAGTATTTGTGTTACAAATGAATGTTAGTTGTTTTAAATGTATGTATTTAAAATATCATAGGTTAAGAAAGAAATTTTAGCCAGGCGTGGTGGTGCACACCTTTAATCCCTGCACCCCGGAGGCAGAGACAGGCAGATCTTCATGATTTCAAGGCCAACCTGGTCTACCAAGTGAGTTCCAAGACAGGCTCCAAAACCAGAAATAAACCCTCTCTCAAAACAAACAAAAACAAAAAAGAAAGAAATATCACCATTCATATGTTACATATCTAGCAGTTGGTGACCAGGAAGAAGTTGAAAATTAATCTGTCTCATGTTCTTTCTTTTGAATTTATCCTAATGTTTTAAATCTAAGTTCTCAACTTTATGTACTTGAGCAATATTCTCTGAGCACAATGTCCTACCTGTTTAATTGTCTCCAAGGTCTCTGGGTTAACTTTTGTGATAAAGTTGGTCTCTGTACAGGCATAGTAATCTTCTCCTACTGGGTATATATTTACAAGGGCATTGTCAGTAATCTCCACTCCTCGAAAGTAAGAAAAAAACCTGCAGAAGCAAATGATTTCCTAGTTTATTAAATTTTAGGTTTCATGAACAAAAAAGGTTGATATAAAGTGCAGCTTGGTTTTATTAACCTGGAAAATATGTTCTTGCAGGGGTCTGGGAAAGCACAGGTGCCAAATTCTGTTATGACAATCCTCTTCTCGGTCATTGCCCGGACATAGGCATCAGTGCGGATGAATCTGGAGGACATGGAAAAATGGAGAAAGGATACATTCATGCAGGGCAGGTGAAGCTGAGAGTCACTCAATGTGTTTTCATCAAATTGGAATCAGGAACTCAAAAAGAATGGAGAGAATCATCAACTCCTTTTATTGGAATGACCATAAAAGGAAAGAGCTTAAATTGAGTCTTCTAAAACTATCTGTGGTTGATAGGAAAACTGTGGTGCCAAAAGTTAAATGATTGACATATGTGATTGAAACAGTGGTCAAAGTTAGACAAAGTGAATGTCTTATATCATACACAGTGTGATCAGTAGTTTTCATCAATGTGACATAAACTAGAGTCTTTGGGGGGAAAGGGAACTTTAGTTCAGAAGATGCCTCCACATTCCTCCAATCCTCCAGATTTCCTATATAAATCCATGGGGCATTCAGTTTTAAATTAATGATTGACATGAGAGATCCCAGTTCACACTGGGTGGCACCATAACTGAGCAGGTGGTATAAGAAAGCAGGCTGAAGGCTGGAATGATGGTTCAGCCATTAAAATCATTGGCTACTCTTCCAGAGGACTTGGATTCAATTCCCAAAACCTGTGTGATGGCTCATAACTGTCTGTAATTTCATTCTCAGAGGATCTGGCACCCTCTTCTGGCTTCTGCAGACAATGAATGAATGTAGCACAAACAGTCAAACATAAACATGAACTAAAATTTCCAAAGACATATTTAGAAAGAAAGAGAGAGAGAGAGAGAGAGAGAGAGAGAGAGAGAGAGAGAGAGAGAGAGAGAGAGAGAGAGAGAGAGAAACATGCAAACCAGTAGGCAGTATTTCTCCATGGTCCCTCCATTTCCTCATTCCTTCCTGACTTGGCTTTCCGTATTGATAAACTGTAAAGTGTAAGATGAAATTAATCCTTTCCGATTTATTTCTTTTATTACTTTTGGCCATGATTTTTATTACAGAAATAGAAAACAAACTATGACACATGGGTTCTTCACACACACAACTCATCACATTATAGGATACAACGTGCTGGGTTATATTCTTTTCATTATCCCTTTGACCTTGTGTTTCTTAATTTCAGAATTTATTGTACACTTTAAAACTTAGCTATTATTGAATTTTATATCTCTCACAGATAAATAGCAGATAATAGATCTGCTGAGCTATTTCCCAGACTACCTGGCAAATGCTGTCTATGGTTTATCACATGGAGGGAAAAGTAAATTCTGATTTTGTGTGTTTATGAAGAGGATTGTATATGAAAGTGTACATTAGAGGATATATGAAAACTTTGTCTAAATTCCAAATTTGCTTTCCTAGAAAAATTTATGCTTGGCAGATGCTATTTCTCTTTTGTCACATTTCAAATCCTATTTCCAGTTTCACCTTACTCTTCCTTTGACGTCTCTTCAAGACACTTGAAATTCATAGTGATCATACCACTAAAAGCTTGAACATTCAAATAGGAATCAGGGTATTGACTGTGTTGATGTGGGGGATTCTTAGAATGCTGACTTTAGCAATAACTATTTATTTATTGTTGATCTTTTTATTAAAAATTTTATTACTAATATTATCATGTGCATTGAATTTGGCTTGAATGCATATATGTGTTCTACATGTGTGCTTGTTGACCACAGAAGCCAGACAGGTCATTAGTATTTCTTGGTTTTGAGTATCAGACAGTTGTGAACTGCAGCAGCCATGGTGTGAGAATTGAATCCTGGATCCTTTGGCAGAGCAGCTACTGAGTCTTTGCTTTAGCCCTTTAGTAAATAACTCTTGTTAAAATAAAAAGAAGTTTATGTTGAGAAACCATGTTTCGAAAAACCAAAGGAAAAAAACACTTTATGTCTCTCTTTCTCTGTGTGTCTCCTCTCCCTCTGTATGTTTCTTCTCTGTACCGGTCCATCTATCTCTGGTGTTTCTGTGACATATTTGACCCTTTCCTCCTTTGTATCACCCTTTCTTTTTCCCAGTTCCTAAAAAAAATTTTAAACACTTGTTTGTGTGTGTGGTGTACATGTCCACAATGTGCCATAGAATGCATATAGAGTTCAGAGGACAACTTGCTGGAGTCAGTTTTCTACTGCCATGCAAGAATTGAACTCAGGTGATCAAGCTCAGTGGTATGCAAAGTTTACCTTAGAGTTATCTAACCAGCCACCTTCTCAGATCTTTCTGATGATAAAAATGAAAGGAAACAAGATTAATAGTAGTCTAATTAACAGCAGCTTTTCTTAATACTGCATTCTTAGTACTCATGTAGTCATGAGTGTTGAGTAGATTCGTTTCTTGCATTTTATAGATGACAAATGAAAGAATTAGAGGCCAATTTCCTTCCATAAGTCATCAGTGAAGACAAGCAGTGCCTGGTGGATTCAGGATTTGAAAACAGCCATGTTTGGCTCTGAGCTCTTCACCCTAGTTATTCCATTTTAGCATTCTTAGGTGACCTTGCTGTTATACAAACCTTCATAGAGCATGAAGAAATAAGAAATAAATGAGTTTGGAGGTCTGCTCGGTGTTCAGGAAGATGAATGTTCACACAAGGAGAAAACTGAAATAGGATCTACTATGGTGAGGACAGTCCTATAACAGTGCTGATTTACCTCCTATGGTATGTGACGTGGCCCTCCTTAAAGTCAAACTTGTGTAAAAGGGCTTGTCCATCAAACAGGTGATAGAACGGCTCAGATCCAACTTCAAAGAGCCCTGGCCCACATCGAAGGAGACTGCCAGAGAGCCAGAGGGGAATTCTTCCTGCAGCGAAATGAGAGAGCATGTGGTAACACTAACTAGATTCCCAAGATGCCTGTCCATTTGTCAGCTTACCTTTGGATAGGGCATCAGGTTTTCTTAAGCAATTTGGTGGATTGAAAAGTAGAGGGATTTTAGGAGCATGGGTATGTTGATATAGAAAAACTTTTTTTTTTAAATTTTGAGTCAAGGTTTCACTGAGGCACCTTTGATGATCTATACACAGTTTATAAACCAAATTGCCCTCAAACTCAGATTCATCTGCCTCTGTGTCCTGAAGACTGAGATTAAAGTTTTACACCACTATGCCCACATAGAAAAACCTTTTAAATGAAGCCACAGAAATGCTGAGTTTTTAAAATCTAAAACTCTCAGTTCTCTTGGGTGTAAATCAACATGTTTGTTGAAATCCATTCTCTGTGGCAGAGAAGGTACAAAGCTAGGTGTTAGGGCAGGATACTCTCTAAAAGCCTTTGTTTATTTGAAAATTGAGGGGCACCCAGGATTTCACTGGGGACTTCCATCTTCCGTGGCAAGGCTTGGTCTGTCCTCCTACCTCCAGAAAAATACAACATGTTTGCTTAATTCTTACCCCATCTTTATTTTTCAAACAAATGTATTACAGCCTACAAATCAAGATTAATAGCCTACCAGACATTAGATACAAATTAGAGGCTGGATGGTGGTGGTGGTGCATGCCTTTAATCCTAGTACTTGGAGACAGAGGTAGGCAAATCTCTGTTATTTCGAGGCCAACCTGGTTCCCAAGAGCTAGTTCCAGGATAGCTAGGACTGTTACACAGAGAAATCCTGTTTTAAAAAACAAACAAACAAAAATTTAGAAAACAATGTTTGCTTTGACTGAAAGCATATTCTTGGTGTTTGATACTAGGGCTAGATTGTTAGCACTACCATCTAGCTGAGAAGTGTTGACTTTTATAGAACAGGACAAAAAGAAAGATTTGCCTAAGCACTGACATTTCGTATAGCATCCTATTACACCCAACAAGGCCTGGATGAGTCACATGGAGTCTTCGGACAGAGTTGATAATGGTAACAGTGATTGCTGTCTGTTGTCTACTTGGTGTCTAATACAGGGTTAGTCAATCTACTTAAATTGCCTCTTAGTCTTCACAATATCCACACAAAATAAATGTTGATCTTTATAAAGTGAAGGAATTTTTTGGTGTGAGCTTAGCCTTTAATGGCTGAGCCATATAACATACATGTCCCTCAACTGAGGCATGGATAAAAAAAGTGTGGTATCTACACAATGGAATATTTGTTACTCAGTGGGATGGGGGAATGATGGCATCATGAAGTTTGCAGGCAAATAAATGAAACTAGAAAAAACCATCTTCAGTGAGGTAACCCGGACCCAGAAAGATAAACAGGAGCCTTCATCCAGTAACTGATAGAACCAGATGCAGAGATCCACAGCCAAGCACTGGGCTGAGTTTCAGAAGTCCAGTTGAATAGACGAAGGGATTATATGAGCAAGGGTGGGGTGTCAAGATCATGATGGGGAAACACACAAAGACAGATGTCTTGAGCTTGTGGGAGCTCACAGACTCTGGACCGACAGCTAGGGACTCTGCATGGGACTGACCTACACCCTCTGCATATGGGTGACAGTTGTGTAGCTTGGTCTTTTGTGGGGCCCCTAGCCTTGGGTTCAGGACTTGTCCCTGATGGACCTGACTCTTTGGAACCATTACCTATGGTAGAATGCCTTACCCAGCCTTGATGCAACGGGGAAGGGTTTGGTCCTGCCTCAGCTTGATATGCCATGCTTTGGGAGGCCTTACCCCTTCTGAATGGAGACAAGGAGGAGTGGATGAGGGGTTGTAGAAGGGAGGTGGGGAGAGGGAATGGGAAGAGAGAAGGTAGGGGAAACTGGTTGGTATGTAAAATAAGTAAATAAAATAATAATGAAAAAATAAAGTGAAGGAACTGAGGTCCATCCAAAAATATTTAAGCTGCTGATAGGAACCACAGATGGTGAAATAGTAGTATTATAAGAATACTATCATCTGCAAGTGCTTCTGATGTAACAGGCATAACACCACAAACTTTCAATGCAAAACTCTCAGACTCTTGTTACTAGGCTCTCATTTAAGACCTTTCTGGACAGACACTCATAAGACATTTTCTGTATGGAGGACATTGAAGAGGACAAAGGTATAGTCTTTATTGTCAAGGCATTCCCGTTCAATAACATATATCCACACTGAGAAAGCTAAGTGGAGGTAAAGGAGAGGAAATAAATTCTTAAAATTAATACCCGAGGTTCCAAAAAACAGCATCAGAAGCAATTCTCAAAGTTTTGGATGTCTTAAATCTGTTTGTTTTCATCTTACTCTTTTTCTTTTAGGTTCAGATCCTTTCAATTTTTTTAAATCATTTGCTCTGTTTATATACATATGGGCTGTGCCAAAACACATGGGAGGTCAAAAGACAACTTGTAGTTGGTTTCCTAGATGTGGGTTTTGGGAGCCAAACTCAGGCTTGTCAAGTTTGCTGCCTTACCTGCCTCATGGATTTTTTTATGAATTAATAAGTCTTGGGCTTATAAAAACTCACTAGTTACACTAGACTTGTATTCAGGTTTATTTGATGTATTTTTATTTAGTAAAATATTTTAGAAGAAGACAAAACAAATGAGTCCCGTAATCCCTTCCTTGTATTGTGGAAATATAACCAGTACTGGGAAACTTGAGTGAACATGAAACCTGAGAGAAATGATCTTGACAAAAATGAACGCTTTCATCAGAGTCAAATTGTAGTGACCCAAATTCAGTACTCAGAGGCTAAAGCAAGAGGGTGTCATGTTTTTTTTTTTTACATGAACCTAGGCAATACAGTAAAACCCTAATTTAGAATAAACAACAAACAAGGCAATAACAATGAGACTCACCTGTAACATGAGCTGTTAGTGGTGAGGACAGTTCCTCCACAGTTTCAAATAACTTCTTGTAACCAGCAGCAGGATGTTCAATTCTAAAGTGTGGGGGTAATGATAAAGAAGCCTAGTTTATTCTCAAAAAGTTCTAGGAGGTAAATGATATTGTACTTGGAGAAAGATACTTTAAGGACTCCTTCCAGTTTGGCTGCAACCCAGTCTACTTAGGGTTTTATAGGATGCTGCTTAGGACTTTCCTTTCATGTCAAAGAGAATATTCTCACTTTTCCTAACCGTGGCCATATGGTCCTAAACCTACTTTCTGCAGTTTTTCTTGACCCTGAAGGCATATCAACTAGTCCTGCTGTGTTCACTTCTCTTCCTGAATTGTGATACCCACAAAGTTCTCAAGAACTACCCTGTCCTAGAGACACACAAGTTGAGGCATCTCTGACCTTCTCATGAACTCATTCATTCACACAGAATGAGTTCAGCACTCAGGGTCAGATGCACCACCCTTTATTATTCACCATACTGTGCTATTAGCTTTTCCTATCATCTCATGTCTCTACCAATCCTCAAGAGCTATAGCTCTTTCAAAAATTAGATCAAGAGATTCAGGTTCTGTAATGTTTTGTGTGTGCCTATTTCTTTTGTCTTATCTTTGCTTCTGTTTTATAACTTCTTAAATTTCAGCCCTGTCTAGACCTCTTAATTTTAATTACTGTTTATCAATTACTTATTATTAGACACTTTATAAAAAGAATTTTATATTATACTTGAACATTTAAGTCTCTAAAAACTACAGTAGGGTAAGTAGTCTTAATATATTACTTCTGAGGTTGAAAATCTTTAAGAATTAATTAGTTTAGCTTTAAAAGTATATGTAATTTGCCAAAGACATACAGCTAGGAAATGACAAGACAAGACATAAAACTCATCTCAGTGTTCACAACTGCCTTCCAAGCGCATTGCAATTCATACAGATCTCTCACCACCATTTAAACTTTGCATATTCAGTCAGTGGAGGGAGAAGTAACTCCAGCCAGGCCCAAGGGACTTAGGAAAGCTGTTACCTAATATTATCTCTCTTGAACATCCTGAAATACTCCATTTCCTACCACTAATTCATGACAGAAGGTCTCTTAGAGATACTTACTGGATAGACATTTTTCTCCCAGTGAAGATTAGAGAGTAGTGGTAGCAGCTGTAAGACAAGGAACCAAGTCCTTAGCCAGGGCTTTTTTGTATGCCATCTAATCCCCCCGGAAGTGCCTGTAGCTCTGGGAATCCTCTCCACCCCTCAGCTGATGGAGGGTAACAGAAGTGGCTTTCAGCACTTTGGATGCTTACACATTATTTGGAGTTGGTGTTTCCATAGCAGTGTTTTGGCTGTTTTCCACAGACCTGGATTCTTCCCAAGGAGAACGAGAAGTAGGTTGAACAGAAAGGAACTGTGTGAGCATGCCATTACAGTCCATTAGCTGACTTCAGTCCCACGCTTCCTTTTGTGCCCCCTCTGCCCAATACCTCTTTGCTATCATTCTCACCCTCATTAATTTACTCAATTATTTAAAAATATCTATTTTACATGATCTAGAATTGGTTATATATAGTAAGTCACTATCCTCATGTAGTAATTGTTATGGTGGCCAGACACTGTTTAATATTTAGATAGTGCTAACTTTGGAGGTGTATGAGGTGCTGTCATTGCATGGCTTACCCATGCTATCCTTCTTTGGCACAATTCAGTACCCAGGTCCTTTCAACAAGGCAGGGAACTTTAGCTGTCATTTGTTGTTGAGGAAAAAATACTTCATGCTCCTGCTTATCACCACTGCTTCCCTATTGTTCGTCACTGTCCTGACCATTGCTCTTTTTTTTTCTGCAATCAGAGACTAAGCAATGCTATTTTATTCACATGTACACACTCATTTTAAGCTACTGTTATTATTAAGGACAGACATACACTGTCCATTGAAGTATTAGAAAAACAGACAAGATACAGAGAACAATGAGAACATTTTTTTCTAGGAAGACTAATAAACAAATTTAAATTTAATAAATAGTTATGACTACTTACCCTTCTGCAGCAAAGCTGTAGATTAATCAATCTGAGTACTCAGATAAAGATACTGGGAAATTTCCTAGCTTGATTTCAGCAGAGGCAGTGGCCCAAAAAGAAGCAGAATGAAAGGGTGGTGGTAGTACCCAGGGCCTGGTCTCATTGATGGTTCTGCTCATACATAATAGTCATTAGGCCACTTAAGACACCATGGAGAGGAACTTAGGTTGTAACTGGACAGTTAAGTTTCCAAGTTCCATCTTTTAATTATTCTAGAGATTATGCCAGATACCTAATAATTCGGCTATGTACATACTGCTTTACTTTGCTAAAATTGGTTTCACTGTTTGGAACTAAAGGTCCAATTTCTATAAAATAATGGTAGTCAGGAGGAATGCCTCTGTTGTTTTAGGAAGTCCTGGAAGAAAAAGAGCAATCTGAGCTAGGAAAATTATATAAAAGCCAGTCAAAGTGCAAGCAATAGAGAGTTCAGGCCAAACTCAGAGAATTTATATAGTTTATATGTGAATATAATACAATGAACTAAAAAGAAGTGAAACTTTTTTTGTCAACTTGATATATTCTATAATTATCTGAGAAGAGGGAATCACAATTGAGAAAATGCATCAATAAGAATGGCTTGTAGTTAAGTCTGTGTGGCCTTTTCTGTGATTGGCATTGATGGGCCAGCCCATTATAGGTGGTACCACCCATGGAAAGGTAGGGGGTCCTGGGTGCTTTAAGAAGAAGGATGAACAAAACATGGAAGCTACTAGTAAGCAGCACTCCTTCATGTCTTCTGCTATAGTTTCTGCCTACAGATTCCTGCCTTGATTTTTTGCCTCGATTTACTTTAGCAAATTAATGTGATCTGAGAGCAGTAAGAGTAAATAACCTTTTTCTTCCCAAGTGTTTTTTGTCATGGTGTTTAATCCCAGCTATAGAAACCTTAATAAGACATTGGTCTAGAGATAATGGTAGGTCCAATTTTGTAGAAGATTTTCTCAAGTAATGAAATCAATAGCTTGTCATGAGAAGAGGCTTTACTGAAGAACGACATGATCTACTTAGCATTTTTAAAGACCTATATTATAGTCAATATATTGGAATGGTAATTTGGGACAGATAAATCAAAGGGAAAAAGAGATCAAACAAAAGAAGATGCTTTTATAGAAGAATACACTGAGGATGGGTATACATGGTCAAATTAAAGAGCTATTTTAGAGGAGGTCTGATCAAACTGTGAAATTAGTAAATGTTCTGGAAAAAATAAAAGACCGAAGAGATGATCAATAGATGCTAGTATAATTAACTGGGAGACTCCACAGAAGGGGGAGAGAGAGAGAGAGAGAGAGAGAGAGAGAGAGAGAGAGAGAGAGACCTACAATAAGGAGCATAATAGTAGTACAACAGAAAGTAAGGTCCCAAGAATTTGGACGGTCATGCTTCAGGACTATTTCTTTTATTTCTATTGGATATAATTTTCTTCCAAGTCTTTCCTTGGGTGTAGATATTTGGTTCATATCATAATATTATATACTTCTCAATTTCCCAGGAAATAAAAAATTAGTGTTTCTGGTGTCCCACCATGCCACAGTGTCTTTCTTTGGTATTTCTGGGTTGGTGTGTCTTAGGACTGGAGTGTGTGTATATGGTGTTTTGAACCTTTGGTATTATTTATATTTTTACCTGGATAGATGCTAGAAATTAATTCCTTGAGGAATGTTTTCAGAAGTAAAAATCATGGCAAGCCATTTATGGAAGGCTTCTAGGTTTAGAAATCATGAATGTTAAGTTAGCATGCTTGGATAAAATCAAGATGAAAACTTGTTTCTAAACAGGACTGCTGCTGCAGGCCTATAATCTCAGTCACCTGAAAGATGGAGGCAGGATTCTAAACCTATGTGAATTGATGTGATGAGACACCCCAACTCAAAATAAAAAGTAGAAGGGACTGGGGACGTAGATTAGTAGTAGACTGCTTGTTTAGTTGTGTGAGACCCTAACTTTAATCCTCCAATATCTCAAACAAATAACAAGTGAAAACTAATACACACATGCAAACAGCAACAACAATGAGCCAACCAACCAAACAAAAACAAACATCAATTAATTCTAATTTATGAGGATATTTCATTGATTCCCGAGTCAATTAGTTGTAAGTACAGAAATATGCAAAACATTCATTCAACACTGGAGATTGAACCAGGGCACTTGTGGATTCTAGACAAGCACTTACTATTAAGCTGTATTCCCACCCCCAGCTCTGCAAATGCACTTCTTATGTAGTTATTTTAGCCAAAAGTGCTAATATAAATATCAAGCAATACCCACTAATGTCCATTTTCATGAGGTTTGATTTTATAACTAATATTTTCTTGATGATACAGGTATACCTAGTCTGTCATTGGTGTAAAGTTAAAGATCAGTCGTACTCACTATTCCATAGTGTCATTTTGGCTTCTTTGCCCTTAACACTCAGAGGTAGACTCCTGTGGAGGCCTAAGTTGATCTTTCTCCAATGTATTATTATTTTTTCTACTCTTCCTTTTCTCTTGCTAGTTCTCTTAACTTTTTATCACTTCATAAAACAAGATACTTATGTTCAACTATATAAACTATTTCATTTTGATATATTTTGGTAAATGTACCAAAATAATATTTCCTGAATTAAAGTAAAAAAGCATTTCCATGAAAGGGGATTTTTCTTCTTTACTTCCTTGAAGAAGTCATTACTACGAGTGGAATTGAAATTGCTTCTTTGTCTTGGTTCCCAACCCACTTCACTGGGCTTGTGAAACACAGTAGGGAGTGAAGACTATATTCTGAAAGCAGGGATGATGATAGAGGGCGTTAAGTAGAATGATTGAGGCAGTCTTTGATTTTGGAATAAGCCTCTCACAGATATCTGTATCTGAAGAGAAATAAAAGCAACAGACAACAATGGAACAATTCACATAGGAAATAAGCTTCTGGGACTGAGATGCAACTGCAGAATTTGCACTGTAGATCGCTCTATGAGTTTTAGAAAAATGAGGTGAAAGGCATATCACTTTCTATTGTTAATACTGTAGCATAAAGTAATATCAAAGATCAATGCCATCTAACCATAAGATGAGCAGTTGGCTATGTGGATCTGCTGACATAACTGGACTTGCTATTATAACCAGAAGTGTTCATCTATTGGCTGACCTGGGTCTTAGTGAAATAGGTGGTGTGATTCTGTTTTACTAAATATGTCTCCCCAGCAAAAGGCCAGCCTAGGCAACATTTTTGCCTAGTACAGATAAAATGAATGGAAACATAAAAATATCTTAAAGATCTAGGGTCAGAGCAGACTCAGTCATATAGGTAGAGTTATGTTTATAAGATTAACATAAGTACTTAAAACTTGTTTGTTGAATGTTTTATAGAGATCTCTGAAATATTGCTTTTACAAACTAAGTAGGCAAGAGAAAATTTTGTTTATAAATGAGTGCTTACGGGTTTGGCTTTTTTCTCTACTAAAAATTTTGAAATATCTTACCTAAAGTCTTAATTATACTTGGATTTTAATTAATCAGCTCTTGAGTCACATTCTTGAAAATCACAAAAAAGGATTCTGAGTCAGCCTTGTTGGATTAATGGTGGCTCAGCCATGAAAGGCCTGTTTTACTCTTGAAAGTTTTCAGCCCTGCCAGCTGGGTGACAGAATTGGTTCATAATATGAAAGCACTTTAAATAGTAATTAAAATTACTTAACTTTCTTCTGCAAGCATCAAACAAAGAGTTATTGTGATAGCATTAAAAATCTTGGTGGTGCTGTTACAGTTTATGGAATTATTGTATTGTTTAAGAGGTCTTTCTTACAGGTAGGAAACTGGATTTCCAGACAGAAGACAGAAGTTAACATAGTTGTCCATACTTATGTCTATTACTCTATCAGAGTATGTTCATTATTTGTTTTGTTGTTTGTTTCTTCAGTTAGAAGTTTTCCTGATGGCAGTGGTTGATGTGGGATGTCCTTCTGTATGCTGTGATTACCATTGATAAATAAAGAAAACTGCTTTGGACCTATAGCATGGCAGAACTTAGCTAGGCATGGAAAGCTAGGTTGAATGCGGGGAGAAAGAAGGGCAGAGTCACAGAGAAGCCATTGAGCTGCCAGATGTGCTGAAACTTTGCTGGTAGGCCACGACCTCATGGTGATGCACAGATTAATAGAGATGGGTTAAAATAAGATGTAAGAGTTAGTCAATAAAAAGCTAGAGCTAATGGGCCAAGCAGTGATTTAAATAATATAGTTTCTATGTGACTATTTCGGAGCTGAGCAGCCAGGAACCAACAAGTGGTCTCCGTACAACAAGTAGTCCTGTTATATGTGACTTTAACAAAAGTCTCCTTATTTAACAATAATTATTAGATATTTTAGGACACTATAGGACCTTGCTTTTTATTTTGAACTTATGATTACTCAATACTAATATACTGAAATAAAGTTGACTTTTATGTGTTCATCTTGTGCTCTATAATCTTTTGAAACTCTTTTATTAGTTTTTGTTTCTTTTTGTATATTCCATTTGAATATACACAGAAAATCTTGTCTATAAACAAAGACAGTTTTACTTCTTTTCTGTTATAGATGTCATTTATTTCTTTTGTTTTCTTATCTTATTGCACTGACTGGAAACTTTAGTATAGTGATGAGAAAGGACATCTTTTTTTTATTCTTGACCTTAAGATAAATGCTTTGAGTCTTCCATCACTACATCTAATGTCAGCTTTTTTCTTTTACATATATGCTCTACAGGGTTAAGAAATTTTTTTGCCCTATTGAGGATTTTTAATTAGGAGTATATGTTCTAATTATTTTGAATATATAAAATATAGTTATAGTGAAGATTTTAATGTATCTACATGTTAAAATTAACATATTAACTTTAGGTCACCATTTATTGATTTTATTGGTTCTTTATATGAATGAGAAGTTTTGGTTAGATGGCTGATATTTAATTTTTCACTGCATTGGTTAATAAGCTTAATCTGTATTCCTTAAATAGTTTTGAGTTCCTATCAGGGACTTTGTGTTATTTGAAACAGTTTGAACTTTAAGGATTTTAATTTAATGATTTGTTAGGTGGAAATAGAATAGTACTCATTGTAATATTACTTTTCTTAATACTATATTTCTCTTGAGATCCTTGTGTACTCAACCAAATTGACCATGAAACATGGAACTTATGTTTTATTAAAAAAAAACAGGACTAGAGAGACAGTCGATCATTTAAGAGCATTTATTTCTCTTCCAGAAAACCTGAGTTCAATTCATAACATACACACGATGGTTCACAAACATCTGTAACTCTAGTTCTAGGGGATCTTATTTTCTCTTCTGAAGTCTATGGGATCCAGGTACAAATATGGTCCATAAACATTCATGCAAGAAAAACACTCATTCGCTACAAAATGAACAACTATTAATAAATATTAAAAATACTTACTTTTTGTTCTTTTTCCTTTCTGCTTAGTGGGAACAGATACTATCAAAGAGTACACTGTACAAGATTTCTGAATGTTTGCTCTCTGTTGCGGCAATATTGTCTTTCCTACAAATTCTTATGATTTCTTCCTGAAGATTTTAGATTTATCTCCTCAGCTCAGAGAGTCTGTTACTTTCTATGACTACCTTTCAAATGCTTTCCTGGTACTAATTTGTTGAAACTCAGATAGGAATGATAAGCATATGCATAATTCTAGCATTCAGGAGGATGAGGCTGGAACTTTATGAGTTTTAGGTTATCCTGAGTTATATTGCATGTTTGAAGCTAACCAGGATTATATTGTGAGGGTATGTCTCAATAAACAAAAAGGCAAGAGAGCTGATTATCTTACTGAGTAGTTTACTTTGATTAGTGATCATAGCTATTTATGAGCTCATGACTTATATATATGTGGAAGACTACTGTCTTATTCATTTAAAATGTTTCATACAAGAGGATAAATATGGCCTCTGGTATTCTGTCTTGTCAGGAGTTTGAAGGTTTCCAATTAATAAGAATTTCTTTTAAAATACATTTGGAAATCTGTGTGAGCTCCCAGATTTATACAGAATAGGAATAGGTTTCTTCTGTCGTTGTTGGAGGAAGATATCTTGGCTATCTTTTTGTTTGTTTTTGTTTTGTTTTTCAAAGCAACAGTTGCTTTGAAATATGTCTGGGAGCTCATTCTGTTAGACCATGTTGGCCTCAAACTCAGAGATACACCTGCCTCTGCCTCCCAAGTGCTAGCATGAAAGACATGTGCCACCACTGCCCTGTCTTGACCATCATTGGAAGTGGGAATTGAGATTATGGAGTTTCATAATTGAAATTATTAGGTATGATACAGTGGTAACAGAAACTCTGTAATATAGGAGAACAAAAGAAAACAAGGCAAAAATCAATAAAGAATGATCATTAGACTTGTAAACTACAAACAATCACATACACACATTCACACAAACACATGTACACACAGGGGTGGGTAGAAAGAAGGGGGAGGGATTAAAGAGAGACAGAATTGAATAATAAAGTCCCTCCCTTCATCAAATATTTTCCTAGTAAGGGGTTAGAAAACAAAGCCAGCTAACTGAACAAATGCAACATACATTACATTATTTATTGTTTCACTGTTACAATATTTGCTACATTATTCCAGATAATAGATTTGTCTTCTTCAAACAGTGTGCCAACTTTTGTAGAAGAAGGGTTATGGAGTATTACTTAGCCCTTCATATGCATTGTCTAGCATTGTACAAAGCATATAGAAAGATTAGTGAATAAATTAACGATAAGTAGTTTGTACCTTTTATTCTAAAAATAATTGTAAAGAGAGTTATTTTGCATTGAGTGGCCAACATGTTCTCAATTCCAACAGAGGTTTGTGTATAATAAAACCAACTATTTCAGTAGTTTAAGTATGTTTTGCTATGAAGTGACCCCCCCAAATGCTCCTGTTATACTGACATGAATGAGCACAAAGGCTTAGTCATACTGGTAGCATGATTGGTGGTAGAGGTGATTGGATTCTGAAGACACTGATTTTATAAATAATTTAACTCATTAATGTGTTCAAATTTAATAAACTATTAGGAAGCAAAATTTAGTTTGAGAAAACAGATCAACAGGGGAGTGCATATGAGTAGTATATTGTCTTTGGACTCCTGGTATATCTCTTTCCATGAGATGGACAGATTTTAGTCTCTATACCCTTCTGTCATGATTGTTCTGCTTTACTGAGGGTCTAAAAGTACCAGAGTCAAGTTATGATAAGCTGACAACTCTGAAACAGGGAAGTAAAATAAATCTTTCTTCCTTAAAGTTGATTTTCCCAACATTTTGTCACAGCTGGGAAAAGCTGTTTCCTCAACTTCTAATATTAACATTGTCATGATAACTTCAAACTTTCTATGATAACATCTATATCATTTGAAGGTAAGAATTTTATGGTTGATAAAAAGAATAATAAATGTGGGCATTTTATAACATTTCAGACTTGGACCTGTATAGAAAATTGAAGTAAGGAGGGTGCTAGTTTGTTCCCAGCTGCTTTGCCCCAAAATAATCACGAGAAACTGTATTAATTAAATCATTGCTTGGCCCATTAGCTCTAACTTCTTATTGGCTAACACTTACATATTAACTTAACCCATTTCTAGTAATCTGTGTATCGCCACAAGGCTGTGGCTTACTGGCTAAAGTTCTGGCTTCTGTCTCTGGCAGGGCTGCATTGCTTCTTTCTGACTCCACCCTTCTTTCTCCATCTTCCCTGCCTACCTCTGCTCCGCCCTGCCATAGGCTCAAGCCAGCTTTCTTTATTAACCGATCGTATTCACAGCATACAGAGGGGAATCCCACATCAGAGAATGCTCAACAACATTTTTTTTCAGATTATGTGAGATATCTTTTGCTTAGGCCAAGCAACTCAAGCCATAATTCAATACACAGAATTCTAATCACGATTCCCAAAGAAGTTAGTTTAGAAAACTCTGCAGGAGCAGGTTTTCTCTTAGCTGTAATCAGTACATCAGTGCAGCACTACTTGGAGGGGGGGAAGAAAATCATGCATAAGTTATAGGAATGTATTGTTATTTTTTAACTAAACAGCTAGTCAAATATTTGTTAGAGTTGCCAATGTAATTATGAAAAAAATAAATATCCCGTTAGATACTCAAATCAGATTTTTTTAATTAGTTGCCTTTAGAATCTGTTTATTGTGCATACAAATTTTAAAAAAAACTAATGGGGGGGAACATTAGTAGATTTTAACAACTTACCAAGAAGTCGTATTGATTAGTGCACAACTGCTGAAAATAGGAGAAAATGGCTTTTAGGCTTAAGATACTCCAAGTAACTGCTGTAATGTGTTTTCCTGGCATCGATTTCTGTATGGATAAACTCACACTGAATTGGAATTCTAGTATTTCTTTGTTTTGTAAATCTTACATAATCTTACTTTGCATAATCATAACTGCTCAGGGATTACTTAGAGAGGCATTTCTCCAAAGAACCTTGTCCTTAAAAACACTTTGATCTGCTGTGTTTACACTTCTAAATAAATATTTTCTTCTGCTGTATTTCCTGTAGAGTCACTACCATTTTATTATTTTGAGAACAAGTTTCTGAGAATCTAATATACTATTATTGCATTTATTATTTAAAGATACTTTAACAGGAAATTCTATTCAAAACTAGACTTAGGACCTTGCAATTTCACTGATTCTGCAATGTTAGTTTATTTTCAAAAGACATACCTTAGAACTAATCAATAAAATTAGAATTTCAAATGGAATAACTGTAACAGGAGTGATATTTCTTTGCAGAAACGGTACATGAATGTTGCTAGTTATATAGGAAAAATCATTTATGTACTTACTAAATCACTAGATTCTTGAAGATGTTGGAAGAGAAGCAAAAAACAGCAGGAGTGGGTGTTAGAGCTTCCTCCTCCTCTAATATCCAAACTCTTATTAAATGGAAATCAGTAGGTGAATTTAAAGAAACAAATTGATTGAATTAATTAATCATATAGTAACAATATAATAAGTTAATAAAAATCTTAGATATTGGTTCCCCAGCTGAACTACATCAATCTCCAGACCCTAAATTCTAGGATACATTTTGTGCCCCTCCCTTTCCCATCTCAGCCCCAGCATGGCAGCTGGACTCCTCCCCAAAGTCTGGTGAAACTCCACTGATCTGGTGCAGGCGCCTGCAGTCTGCCAAAAAGTGAGAGAACTGACAGAAGTCTGTACCACTATTGTGGCCACCCACTGAGTTCTGTTTCCCCCCGAGATGCATTCCACCTTCCAACCCCACCCATTTCATCATCTTCTTGTGACCTGCCCTTCTCTGTAACTCAAATGGATTCTATATGCACAAACGAAACTCATATCAGTTGGAAGAACAGACTCCATAGGCACAGGAACAGCCCACACCAGTCAGAAGAAGAGGAGGATATGCTGGATCTAGGGACCCAAATTCTCACAAACCTCAGGTGAGACAACCATATTAGACCTGAAGACCTGCCAATAATCAAAACCCTTGGCCTTTCAGGAAGATAATAAAGGAAACAAATAATAAGGGAACAAAACATATACCCAATAAAGACAAAATAAGAACCAACACTCATATCGCAAACCCAGATATGTAAGTGCCAGTGTAAGAATGCATTCAACAACAGAAAAGGCAATATGTCACCACAAGGACCTAGTGATCCCACAACAACAACAACAAAAAAACCTGAACAATGCTGCAGCTGAAGCAAAAGAAAATAACCTTAAAAATAACTTTATGAAGATGATAAAGGCCCTTAAAGAAAAAAAATGAAAAATTCCCCTAAAGACATTGAGGAAAACTACAGCTATACCCCACTGCATCTCTGGTCACTGGAGCCTTGGTCCTGGTTGCCCCTGGAGAGGTAAGTGTCAGAGTTCATGGCTTAAGCATTCAGCTCTATGGACTCTAATCTGAGGCACATCCTATGCCCCACCCGCCTATTCAGCTAGGTCCCAGATACCAGGAAGTAGCCTCCCTCCAGCCACGGCCATCTCCCAGGGCATCTCTAAACACCAGAGCCTTGGCTCTGGCTATCCCTGGAGAAGAGTCCAAGAGCCACATCAATGACTTCCTAACACACAGCCCCACCTGCACTAGGAGAAAGAGTGATCACCTAAGCAACACGACCCACCTGTACCAATTGGAGGAAGCAATGGGTAGGTGCCACTGCACAAATACATTCAACAACCAAAGGAGAATATGGCAACAACTAAAACTAGTGGTCCTATAAAAAAAAAGACAAACATTCTAACCCACAAGAAGCAGAATAAAATCTTCTTAAATATAATATTAAAAATGATAGGGATTCCTAAAGAGGAAATGAAAAGTACCTTTAAAATATGGAGGAGAAGACAAGCAAAAAATTGGGAGAAATCAATAAATCTCTTTTTTGTTTTTGTTTTGTTGTTGTTTCTTTGTTTCAAGACAGGGTTTCTCTGTAGCTTTGGAGCCTGTCCTGGAACTAGCTCTTGTAGACCAGGCTAGTCTTGAAATCACAGAGATCTGCTTGCCTCTGCCTCCTGAGCGCTAGGATTAAAGGCATGCACCACTGCTGCCTGGCCCAATAAATATTTTTTAAAAAGCCAAGAGAAACAAGAAAAAGCAATCAAACAAGTGAAGCAAACAATTCAAACAGTTCAAGACTTGAAAATTGAAACAGAGTCAATAAAGAAAACATAATCTGGGGGAATTCTGAAAATGGAAATGTGGGTAGATGAATAGTAACTACAGATGCAAGCATGACCAACAGATTACAAGGGATGGAAGAGAATCTTAGGGATTGACGATATAGTAGAGGAAATTGATTCATCAAAGAAAACATTTAAATTCAACAAATTTTTTAACACAAAACATCCAGCAATCCTGGGACACCATGAAAAGACCAAACCTAAGAATAATAGGGGTAGAAGGAGAAGAACTCTAGTTCAAAGTCACAGAAAATATATTTAATAACATCATGGAAAAAAACTTTCCCAATCTAAAGAAAAATGTGCCTATAACACCAAAAGACTGAACCAGAAAAAGTCCCTTTGCAATATAATCATCAAAACACTAAACATACACAATAAAGAATAATAAGAGCCTCAAAGGAAAAAGGTCAAAAAACATATAAAGGCAGACCTATCAGAATTACACTAGACTTCTCAATGGAAACCATGAAGGCCAGAAGGTCCTGGACAGAAGTACTGCAGACAATAAGAGACCACAAATGCAAACCCAGACTATTATACCCAGCAATGCTTTCAATCACCATTGATGTAGAAAATGTGATATTCAATGACAAAACCAGATTTATACATTGCCTGTCCAGAAAGCCAGCCTTACAGAAAGTACTAGAAGGAAAATACCAATCTGAAGAAACTAGTTAAACCCACAAAAACATGGGAAAAGATAATCTTATACCATCAAACCTCAAAGAAAGAAAACACACAAACACAACCACTGAAAACAACAGAAATTGACAATGTCTGGTAATTAGTATCTCTTAATATCAATGGACTCAATTCATGTATAAAAAGACAAAGGCTAAGAGAAAGGATATGACAACAGGATCCATCCTTCTGCTGCTTACAAGAAATACACCTCAACCTCAAAGACAGACATTTCCTCAGAGTAAAGGGTTGTGAAAAGATTTTCCAATCAAATGGACCTAAGAAACAAGTGGGTATAGCTATAATAGTATCTAAAAAAATAGACTTTAAACTAAAATCAATCAGAAGATATGGAAAAGGACACTTCATACTTTTTTTTTAAGGAGAAATCTGTCTAGATGAAGTCTCAATCCTGAACATCTATGTCCCAAATACAAAGCACCCACATATTTAAAATAAACATTACCAAAGCTTAAATCTCTCATCAAACCCCACACACTAATAGTAGGAAATTCCAACACCCTACTCTTCCCAATGGACAGAAACTTAACAATGAAATAAGAGAACTAACAGATGTCATGACTCAAATGAACATATCAGATATCTATATATCATTTATTTCAAACATAAAAGAATATACCTTCTTCTCAGTACCTCATGGAATCTTCTGTAAAATTGGAACTTCAGGTTGTGCATTTATTGGTAAAAGCATAAGATCTATCATATGTTCAAATTAAATTAAAATTAGTAAATTTATATGAGATGTGAACTTAGTTATTTTTGAAATAATTATTATTTAGAAATATTCTCAATTTGTGAGTCAGACCCTACTGATCATCTGAGACTTTGTTGGGCAAATGTTGTAGTGGTGAGGGAATTCCTCCATCTACTGAAGATTCTACCCTTTAAATTTGCTGAAAATAGCTGGAAACATACAGATTAGCAGGAGAGAAAAAAAAACCACTAAAATTTATTTACATGCATAGGGCCTCTGGGATGGTGAACCATAATCCTATAAGATTCAGAAATTTGCATACTGATAGAGAGAGGAAAATGAGGGCAAGCAGGCATTTTGAGGATTAGTAGATGAATTTTAGAAGAGATTAATGTGTATGAAGAACAGACAGCAGCCTGGTGCAAAATTCCCATAGGCTCTGATAGTGATACTTAATTTTCAGCCATTTTCTGTGTGATGAGTTTAATCTTCCTTGGTTAATAAAATTTTGAAAACAAAACATTTCTTGTTGGTGGATCTTGTTGTGATTTTTTTAAAAAAATATTTTTATTCTTTCAAATATTTATATGCATATGGATATGTGCATGTGAGGGACAGTGTTTCCAGAGACCAGAAAAAGGCATTGCATCTCTTGAGCTGGAGATGCCCACAGTTATAAACCTTCTGGTAAAGTGCTGGAAACTGAGCTCAGCTCTTCTGCAAGGGTAGCATGGGCTCTTAAGAACCAAGCTATCTCTCCAGCCACAGGATCTGGTTTTAAAGTGATAAGGAAACTTTAGACTAAAGCTTCATCTATCACCAGTTAAGCCCCAGGTGCTTTAAGTACTTAAGTAAAAATATGAAGTACAGCCAAGCACTGATATGCTTAATAAGAGCAAAGGGGCAATAAAGGTACCCAGAGATAGTTTACACAATACTTTTTTTTGTTGTTATTGAATACATATTTTTTAATGTTTTTTTTATTGAGAAAAGGAAGGAAAAAAAACAAGTTTCCACCTCCTCCCAGCCTCCCATTTCTCTCCCCCTACACAATACTTTATTAACCTTAGATTTTTAAGTGTTAATGAGAATGGAATGGAAAATATGGAAAAAGGGAGAGTGGATAGTCAAAAAACCTGCTGAATTAAACCAATTTATGTAATTTAAGGATGTGTTGATGTCAAAATGGATACCAGGATATGTGTTATATTAAGGAAGAGGTTTTGCTTTTATTTCCAGAAGAGAGGAAAATGTATAGATATCATCAAGGTTCATAAAGATTCGAAATGGAGAGAACTCTTTATTGGAAAGGTGATAGGGTGGTCATTCAATCTAAACTAATTTATAAGACTAAGAAATACCTTTCACTTAATCATACACAACCTGCCAAAAGGGAAACTCCCCAAAGATAGTATTGGGTAGGGCTTTTTAAAAATTATTTCTAGGAGAATAATAGCATCTGAAGACTACTGGACTACTGAGAGTTAATACTTTTGTACCCTATAAAGATTTCTTACTTATATTGGTTTAATAAAATGGAGATTGGTCAATAGCAAGGTAGGAAGTTCAGATAAGTTGACCAGAATAGAAGAATTCTGAGAAGAGGAAGGGCTCAGTTTGCAGTCAACAGTCAGACACAGAGGAAGCAAGATGAGAATGCCTTAATGAGTAAGATACTAAACCATGTGTCTAAACATAGATAAGAATTATATGTTAATTCAAGTTGTAAGAGCTAATAAATAATAAGTCTGAGATAACAGGTTAAACACTTTATCATTAATATAAACCTCTGTGTGTTTTTTTGGGACTGAGTGGCTGTGGGACTGGGCAGGATAGAGATTGCCATCTATACTGTACAAACAAAACATCTGAAGGAGAAGGGTGACACATCAAAAAAAAATGTCTGAGGAAAAATAATATTAACCTAATGATTTAGAACATGTCTAATGGGATACAATTTCACAAATATTCTGAAATGGTTGTTTCTGCTCTTTTCTACAAATATGTAAATCAAATTGTCTTTTTGTAGTTCCAATTCAATTAAAAATTAAAACTGCCTTTGGAATTGGAACATAGATTTCACTTTTTCTAAACCCAAGCATGCTTGTTAAAGGAAAATACAAGATCTCTGTCTCATGTCAGAAATGCCATGTTCTACGGTAAAGAATAAAACCAGTGTTAAATAACTAATGGCATTAATCTCATCAACCTTTGGTTCTATCGTGACGCTTTAAAACTTTTCTTAAGATATAAATATTGTCTCAAAATTTATAAGATTAAAATATGTATTTAAACTTTTGTCATTATATTAATGATCATATAGAGTACTAACTAATTCTAGAAATAGACTTTATCTAGCCTGCTGTATGTGACTTTGTGCTTGAGTCTGAAGCAGGTAACTGGGAGCTAAACTTGTGTACTGTGGATGTACTTAACCTTTTGTGGTCCTTTAATTTCTTGGAGATCTGCTTCATATCAAATTTAAAATTTTTAAGTTTTCTACAGCAGTGTATGTCCATTTCTGGCAGTGACCTATGAAGTTTCTGAGACGATGATGATGCCCTGCAACACTAGATCTACCTGGTAACAAATGCCACCCAAAGATCTGCTTTGGATTACAAACTGCTCAAGACTGCTTCAAAGCACTTAGCTGAGATGGTCCAGCTTCAGACTACTCCAGTTGAGACTTCAGGTAAGCTCTGAACTTTCTGTTCACATCAAGACTGCTCTCCCAGAATATGACCATTATTTAATTTTCTATGATTCTTCCAAGATGACATTGTTTCCAGATAGGAGGAAATAATTTTAAGAACGTGGATGCCCAAATTCCGAAAGTGTGAAATGGTTTAATTTTTTTGTTTTGTTTTTTCTTTTTATTTCATTTTATGGATCGTGGATGTTTATCATTGTTTAGGGGAGTTGATTGCAATTTTTGTTGTTCATGGTCAGGGAAGAAACTAAACATAAGATATTAGATTTTCTGAAATGAAAAAAGGATGGATATAGTAATGAAAGAAAAAAAGATAGATTATTGAATTTACTTTTAAACTTAAAAAAGCAACTGCTAGTCACAAATGTTTTACATTGGTATGCATTTTTGTATATTGTTATAGATTTAAGGTTATTTTTATTAGAACATATATATGTTTCTACTCTTGTTTAAGGTATTTTTGTATATTGATATAAATTTAAGATTACTTTTGTTACACTGTATGTATCTTTCTACTCTTGTTTAAGGTATTTTGCTGATGCAGCTAATTTAACAATATAATGCAAAGTTCTAGTCTTCTAGTCCTTAAAAGTTATAACCGCAAACTACTTAGGATAATTAAGAAACTCAAGTTAATAGTCATCTACAACAATAAAATTTGTGGCCATGTTAGGTGTGTTTTCAAGGTCAAACAGACATATTTGGGATAGCGATATGGTCTTCAAACATTTCAGAGATCTACATAATATGGCATTGAAGATGTTTCAATGGTGTAGGTCTTTTTCAGGAAAAGGAGACACGTCTGATCCAGGGGTCATCAATTTACTTCAGAAAAGGATGATGGACATCAAAGAACCCGCAGATGGAGCTTGCTTTCATTCATGGTAAAGCCAGCCATTGTGCAAGAAACTTCCCTTGCCTCCACTGCTGACAATACTTTGTTCAAATTGGACAAACATGATATAAAAGGAAACTGCCAAATTTTCCAAGATGCTATATGACAGTCCTTCAAAATTCTTGCTTCATAGAAAAAAAATTTCAGATATTCTAGGCTTGTAGGCTGAATATGATTGTCCAAATGTTAGAGAAGAACCTTGGTTGACTGCCCAGGCAACCTATTGTATCTGCCATTTCTAAAGTCTGTATGGTGATAAATTGAAAGTTCTACATTATTTCAGATGTTTGTTACATTATTGAAACCCTAACACAAACTCACTGATCTTTAATTTTTTTCCTTTGATTTTACTTTGTATGTTTGTGAGTTTTGCCTGAATAAATGTCTTTTCACTATGTACACACAATGCCCACAAAGGCCAGAAGAGGGCACCAGATACCCTGGGGTTGGAGTTGCAAATTGTTTCAAGGCCCCATATGGGTACTGGGAAGATCAGCTTCATCCTCTGTAAGAAAAAATAGTGCTCTTAACTGTTGAGACATCTCTTCAGTCCTCTCCACACCCACTATTTTCTTAAAAACTTCACTTATTTATGAGATGTTCTGTTGTGTGACATATTTTCCCTGGAGAGAAACACACTTTACTCATCAACAGTAAGGAAACTCATGGTAGATGAAAGTAACAAAGGCACCATAGTCCAAGGTATCCCTCCAAGAAGAATGGGTTTCAACGAGCCAGTTCAAGCACTAAGGTTAACTCCTGGACCCACTGCCAGTGACCCCACAGACATCCCAAGCCACACAACTGTCACCCCCATTCAGAGGGGCTAGTTTGATCCTATGCAGGTCCTCCCACTGTCTGCCCAGAATCAGTGAGCTCCCATTAGCTAAGGGTAGCTGTTTCTGTGGATATTCCTATCATGGTCTTGACCTTTTTGCACATATTATTGTTCCTTCCTCTCTTTGACTGGTCTCTGGAAGCTCAGCCCAGTGCTTAGCTGTGGATCTCTGCATCTGCTTTCCATCAGTTGCTCAATTAAGGTTATATGATGACAATTAAGCTAGTCAACAATTTGATTACAAAGGAAGGCCAGTTCAGGCACCTTCTCCACTATCACCTAGAGTCTTAGCAGGGGTTATCATTGTGGATCCCTAGGAAATTCCCTGGTGTCAGGCTTCACGCTAGCCCCATAATGACTCCCATAATCAATATATCACTTTCCTTGCTCCCCCTCTCTGTTCTTCCCCTCATGTTCTCTCCCTCCATGCCCTTCTTCCCCCTTCCCCTTCTGACCTCCATTCTCACCCATCCATGATCCCAATTTTCTCAGAAGATCTTGTCTATTTCAACTTCCCAAGGAGATCCACATATGTCTCTTTTAGGCTTCTCCTTCCCCAGCTTCTCTGGGATCATGGACTAGAGGCTGGTTATCTTTGCTTTACATCTAATATCCAATTATGAGTGAGTAATACTGTGTTTGTCTCTTTGGGTCTAGGTTACCTCACTTAGGACTTTTTTTTTCTAGTTCCTTCAATTTACATGTAAATTTCAAGGGTTATTATTTTGTGTGTGTGTGTGTTTTTAACTACTGAGTACTACTCAATTGTTTAAATGTACCACATTTTCTTCATCTATTTTTCAGTTGAAGTACATATAGGTTGTTTCCAAGTTCTGTCTATTATGAATAATGTTTCTATAGTAGAGTCGAGCAAATGTCCTTGTACTATGGTTCTGCATTCTTTGGGTATATGCCCAAGAGTGGTACTGCTGGGTCTTGAGGTAGATTGATTCTCAATTTTCTGAGAAACCACCACACTGATTTACAAAGTAGCATACTGATTTCAAATTTGCACTCCCATTAGCAAGGGAGGAATGCTTCCCCTTACTCTGCATCCTCTCCAGCATAAGCAACCATTGGTGTTTTTAATATTAACCATTCTGATTGGTGTAAAATTGTATCTCAGCATCCTTTTGATTTTCGTTTCCCTGATGGCTAAGGATTTTGAGCTATTCCTTATGTGTTTTAGACCACTTGAGATTCTTCTTTGAGAATTCTCTGTTTAGATCTGTACCCTATTTTTAATAGGATTATTTGGTATATTGTCTAGTTTTCTGATTTCTTTATATATTTTAGAAATCAGTTCTCTATCTGATATGGGGTTGGTAAAGATCTTTTCCCATTCTGTAGACTGCTGTTTTGTCTTATTGACTGTGTCCTATGCCTTACAGAAGCTTCTCAGTTTCAGGAGGTTCCATTTATTAATTGTTTCTATCAGTGTCTGTGCCACTGATGTTATGTTTAGGAAGTAATCTCCTGTGCCCATGTGTTCAAGGCTACTTCCCACTTTCTCTTCTATGAAGTTCAGTGTGGCTGGTTTTATGTTGAGGTCTTTGATCCATTTGGACCTGAGTTTTGTGCATGGGGTAAATATGTATCTCTTTTCATTCTTCTACACAACTCTATGCTCACATAGTAGCACCAGAAGAGGGACAGCGTTTGAGAGCCTAGCCTTGGTTCTGCCTCCTGGGAGGAATCAGCCCCTATATGCAGATACTAGGTGAACTGAAACAGAAAAAAAGAATTGTGCCTTCCTAACTGACGACAGACAACACAAAAGAAGGAAAGAATGAGGGTCCCAACGCTTACTGGCTGAAGGGATCGAGGGACTTTTCACCAAAAATACACTGTCTTGAAGGTGCTGTGCAACATCTCAAGTGAGGAGAGGAAGAAGACTAGAGCCCGTTCGGGGCAAAAAAAAAAAAAAAATTACAGCCACAACAGAAAAAACGGCTCTGAAAAGATGAGCTCAAAGCCTGTGTTAAAAGCCTCTGTTTCTGGCGCCAGGTGTTGCTGGGTCCTAACATCTTCCTTGGGGGAGGGGGTGAAAAGGAGCGATGCCAATGAACACAGGCAACAGGAGTCAGGTAGAAAGCTTACAGCAGACTTGTTTACTTGACAACAGAGTTAAACCTTACTTACCTGTTCAGCACCCGGGTGGTCTGATCTGTTGACAGGTGATATTTCATGCTTGCCCCTCATTGGCTTGTCACGATCAGGACCTCTGGCAGCTCCAGTAGCTAGGCACTCAGCAAACACAACTTGCTTGCTCCTTATTGTCTAGGCATGGCCAGGACCTCTGATTGTGAGAGGTGGACTCCAGGTTGGAGTGATTGTTAATCCCTGTTATTTTTCATTGGTAGTGTTTGTGTTTCCCTTCTTTGGGGTTTGCTGGTATGAGGTTATCTGTTGCCTGTGTTTGTGTGGATCAGAGTTTTCCTTCTAGTACTTGCTATAACGCTGGATTTGTGGGTAAATATTGCTTAAATCTGGTTTAATTGCTTAAATCAATGAAAACTCTGCTGAGATTGGTAATCCGTGCATGCATCATCCATGGTCTCTTAGTGTCTGCAGCACATCTGTCCAGGACTTCTGGCTTTCACAGTTTTTGTTGAGAATTTGGATGTAATTCTGATAGGTCTGCCTTTATATTTTACTTGGTCTGTTCCATTGCAGCTCTTAATATTCCTTCTTCATCCTGAATGTTTAGTGTTTTAATATGGTGAGGGCACATAATTTTTTCAGTCCAGTGTTTGGTGTTTTTGAGGCTTCTTTCATGGACATATCCTTCTTTAGGTTGAGAAAGTTTTCTATGATTTTGTTGAATATATTTTCTGTACCTTTGCACTGGAGTTCTTCTATCCCTATTATTCTTAATAGCATAATATTAAGGTTTTGGATTTTTTATGGTGTTCCAGATTTTCTGGATATTTTGTGTTTAGAATTTGTTGTATTTAACATTTTCCTTGACCTATGAACCTATTTCCTCTACCATATCTTCAACCCCTAAGATTTTTCTTCCATCTCTGTAATCTGTAGATTATGCTTGCACCTGTGTAGTATCTGCTCCTTTACCCAGATTTTCCATTTCCAGAATTCCATTGGTTTGTGTTTTCTTTGTTGTCTCTATTTCAATTTTCAAGTCTTGAACCATTTGAAATGTGCCATAGAAATGAGGCAGTAGTTGTGCACAACATTAACCCCGAAACTAGAGAGGATTATAAAATGGGAAGAGAGCTTTCAGTCTCACTCTCATTCCGAGGTTTCCTGGAGGCAGGACCACCATTTTCAGACTGAGGTCCAGGTAAGAGTCAGTGGCTGGCTGCTTTGCTTTTCTGGTCTTCAGGTTGAACCCCAGTATCTGTCTATGAGTTTTTATTAATCATACTTCAGGTCTCTATCATCATCATAAAGTTATATTTAAGGACATTTTGTTCTACTTCTTTGGGTTAGAATGCTCAGGTCTTCCTTTTGTAGGACAACTAGGTTCAGATGTTTCCATATTGTTTTTTTTTTGTTGTTGAATTTATTCATGCATTGGCACCTACCCATCTCTTCTTCCAAATTGTACAGGTGGGTCCTGTGGCTTAGATGACCACAGCAACTCTTATGAAAAACAAAACAAAACAAAAAAAACCTTTAACTGGTGCTGGCTTGCAGTTTCAAAGGTTTAATCCGTTGTTGTCATGGTGGGAAGCATGGCCGTGTGCAGGCAGACATGATGTTGGAACAGAACCTCAGAGTTAATACATTTTAATCTTCAGGCAGCAGAAGACTATGTGCCATAGTGGGCATAGCTTGAACATATAAGACCTCAAAGCCCACCCCATAGTAATCCATTTCATCATACAAGGCCACACCTACTCTAACAAGGCCACTTCCCCTAATCATGCTACTTCTTATAGACCAAGCATTCAAACACATGAGTCTATGGAGGTCATACCTATTCAAACCACCGCAAGTACCATTGTCTTTTTTACCATCTCTAAATTATAGACTTGATTAGCTTATCAGACCTGGGTAATTCCAAAGTGCTCCAAGTTAAAAACATTTGCTTAAAGACTATTCTAAGAAAGGTCAGTGTTCAGCTGAAAGAATCCCCATACCTCAATGTCAGTAAATATATTATTATTTTAAGGGCATGTAAAATGTAGTTACATTAATTGAAAAAAATAAATGTCTTAAGTGAAGAAATTTTGCTTTATTTATTATGGTCACATTTAAGAAACAATGAAAGGCACATTGCTGTTATCACATTTAAATAATGAAAGGCACATTGCTGATGCTAAATAACTATTACACATCTATTTCAGTATTAGAATGGATAAAGAATGTAAATATTCAAAAGATATTTCTGGAAAAAAGACCGAAGTAGTTGAGATAGTTTAGGGAAAAACAAAAACCTTGAACAAACATTTAAAAACCCACATATATAAGCCAGGAACGGCGGCACACATGCATTCCTACCACTCAGGAGTATAAGGCTGAGGTGTCAGAGTGGGGTGCATATTAAGACTTTATCTCATAAAGTCACCCCTTTTATCTCCCAATAAACCAAACTCCAGTAAACAGAAACCAAGCTACACATGTATATTTAAACACATTTAAATAGATCATAAGTATAAAAAGATTATACAAGAGTACAATATTCTTCACATTCTGATACTTAAAAATAAACAATCATAAACAGCCAGTTCTTTAGATAATACCCATAGGTGCACATATAGACACAGGCATGTTTTCTTTTAAAACAGCACCATAATTTCATCTGTATGATACAATCCTAATAGCCTTACTAGATCATTATATTAAGTTATAGTTTCTAATTAAAATATTTGGTATGGGCCACTTTAATTGTATTTTAATAAATAAAGCTAACCTGAAGATCTGAGAGTAAAATAACCCCACTGTTAGCCTTACAGACCATGTAATGGTAACACACACCTTTAATCCCAGTTGCCATAGAAACCGGGTGGTACATGCCTTTAATCACAGAACTAGAGAGGTTACATTATGGGAGGAAACAGCTCTCAGACACAGTCTCATTCTGAGATTCCTGGAAGCAGGATCACCATTTCAAACTGAGGTCAAGGTAAAAGTCAGTGGCTGACTGCTTTGCCTTCTGGGTCTTCAGGTTGAGCCCCAATTTCTCTCTCCGAGTCTTTATTAATCATGCTTCACTTTCGTTAGGTATTCTTAGCTAAGAGCCAGTAGCTTTGGCAGTTTCACATGGATAAAAGACTATTTTGGTCCTTAGCACAGAAACAACAATATTAATAGATTTCCTTTTAAGTAAAAAATACTCTCATATATGGATTCATTTATTAAAGTTTTAAGTCAGTATCGCAGACGGTGAAGCTTTGGGTTTCTTAAATTCAGCATTGGTTGCTTGATGGTAGGTTTGGCATCCAAAAGTGCTGCTTCACTCTCAGTGGTTGGAAATCTTTTCTGATATATCAAGGGATATTCCTTCTGAAACTTAAAAATGAGGAGAAGAATATTAGAAACTCTTGAGTATTATTTCCCTAGATGAAGTTTGTCAAGTATCTCTTTATCTGGCACTTACTACTCTCTGCGCATTTGTGAAGGTAATGTTATAAAATCTTCCAGACTCCTGTAAGTAAAATTCTAGGATTCTTTTCTGTTAATTCTCACTCTAAACCCAAATCTTTCTCTCTGATAAAGCCTATGAAGGCCAGAGGATGTTGGTGCAGTTTTTATTTCTCTCTTGAATTTCTCAGGCTTTGTGCTTTCTAGAGCGATGTAGTTACTGAGCTTTAGAACTGAGAGAGTTTTAATCAGTGGTAGGGATGAATCATTCAGAGATATTATATCATAATCCAGATTTTACGTAAGCTTTCCCAGATTAATTCAAAGTATAATTATACAAAATACAAGTAAAATAAAAGAGAATCAATTAATATTATAATTATTTTAAATTTAAGATAGAGTAAAATAAAATAAGCACTAATTCATATACTTTAAGAATATAATAAACAACAATATATAAGCTACATATTTAAAAGTTGAAATTTTATCTCAAAATGTCATTAAAAATAGCAATTCCTGATCACAAACTAGAAAACATTTGTAAGATGGGTTGTGCATTCTTGTACCTGCTTCAGTTTTTTTCTTTTCTCCTTTGGAGGCAAGTTTTTACTTCTAATAATATTCTCCAAAAGTTCTTCAATTGCAGCTTGAGAAGTTGAAACTTTCTGCTTATCAAATTCTTGAGTACTAATTTGCTTACAGTAAGAATATGTTGGCAAAGGAACAACTTGTTCATCTCCAGGATTTTTAAACTGTCAGTGAAGAAACCAAAATAGTGAAAATCTGTATGTTCTGGTTTTATTTTTCCTATGCACTTTTTGGTAGAATCTAATACCAATTATTTACCCTCAATAAAACATTCAGTGTGTTTATAAAACTGAATATACAGTAGAGCAAGTGAGCAGGATCTAAATCCAAACCCTACAGCATACTAGTGTACAATGCCAAATTAACTTCAGGTCTGTTTACTCATCATTAAAATGAAGATTACATGAGAAAATGTACACAGAAGCACTAAAGGTAGCTATTAGTCTCACTCTTAATCATGGATTTTATTATTTGAAGTATGAAACATAGCAATCTAAATGGTGTTTTAATTCAGTTTAAACCACTAATATTTTGACTTGGTAATGAACTATTGATCCATTGTTTTTGAGAACTAGAGGACAATCAGAGCCCATGTATTTATGGATATTGAAGTTTAAGGTACAGTTATATTTATGGTAAGTCAGTACAATATTATAATAATATACATGAGAAAAAGCACGAACAAAATGTGCTTGTCAGCCAATGCCTGATTATGGTGGATATCTGCTGCTTAGTGCTTTTTTCTTTTTCTGACAACTTTTTTCCATTCTATGTATTTTAGCCTTCTTCTTTTCTTCAGAATGAATTCTGCTTTAACTATATAGAATGTATCAGAATAAGACTCTTTCAAACTTACTCTCAGATTTTCAAAAAATGGACATTTAACAGCACTAGACAATCAAGGTTCCATATGTAGGGTCTGAGGAGACGGCTTAATGGGTAAAATGTTTCCCGAGCAGGTGACTTGAGTTTGGATCCCCAACATCTCCTAAAAACTGGGCAAAGAAGCATGTTTCTGTAATCCCAGAGCTGAAGGTGGAGTCATGAAGTTTTGTCTAGCCAAATTAATGATGAAAGGCCAAGAAAAGTCTCAGTGCTGTGTGAATCTATAGGCTCTATATATTCCTGATTTAGTGAATGTTTATGTGAGCTTATTTGTATCCAATTTGACTCTTAAATTTGCTACTAGTAAATAACTAGTGCAGAGATGTTTTTAAGGTGAAAATACCTACATGGCCCTTTCGAATGTAGTCAAGATGCTGCTCCACAGCAATCTGTAAATAAGTGGGTACTTGAAGAATTTCCTGGTGATGATCCATTAGGAAAGATATTAATCTTGAAGCCAGAAGCTCATCAAGATCCACTTCTTCAGCACAACACAGTACACACCGAGAAAAAGTATGTATAACCTACAAAATGATGACAACTTAAGAACCTAAGATTTCATATAAATGACAATATAAATAATTTCCAATTTGTATTACATGATGTGTGGGGACTAAGTGATAAGCAGACTTCAGTTTAGAGCGTGTGGAAATAATTTATTATAGTTATGAAGGAAAGAATTCTATTATATTACAGTACTCTAAAAGGAATTTGTTATGTATTTTTGTTGACAGATTTCCAATGAAGTATGTTTAGTGGGTTTTCTTTTCATTTTTATAGTTTTATTAATAAATACCATGGGTTCTATTAATATAGAAATATAATCCTTAAGCCAAAAGCTGTTAGAGAACAGATACTTATTTTATTAAACTAATTCCAAAAAACCACAAACCAAAAGAATATATCACACATGGAATACATAAAGAGGTAAAAGTACAAAGAATTTGTATAACACTGTTTTCTCTAGACAAGGTCAGGATTTTAGGGTTGTTTTGTTTTTAGTTTAACTTTTAAATACAAATACTTGGCATAAAATAAAACAACAATGAACTGACCTATCATACAAACAAATAAACTAAGAACTTAACCTGCAGAACTATTAAACTCTATTTTGTGCTTTGCACACATGGCTTTACTTTCCTGGGGGTTCTTTGTTTTCTTTCAAGTGATTTAAAAATATTTTGTATTTTATTTTACTGTTGAAAGTTTTTATAACAGAAGCATTATAAGATAAAAGTATCACATAAGCAGTACTTTCAAACAGCTTGATCATTTTTTAGTTAATAAACCATGATGAGAAACGTTATAAATCCATTATAAGAAACACTCTCTACCCTCTAGCCTCACTGCCACACACACACAAACCCCAGAGATGGGGGACCAAGAGGTGAATGACCAGCCAGCCAGCTAAGCACCCCACAATCTAGGCCCTCGGTACCAGGGCAAAAACTCCAGGCCGTTCCTCGACCTGTCTCATCTTCATTAGCCATCCAGCAGGCAAGTTTCCTACAGATAGGCTGCTCGAACAGCATTGATGGAACCCTGAAAGCTACAAGGCCCACTCCACCCCAAACCAACCCATTCCCTGCAACCTCAGAGGAACTCTGAAGCACAGACTGCAAATGCACACAGACCAAGAAGTGATTGCTCAGACAGCCAGGTGGACACCCCACTCTCAAGGCCTTTGGTACCAGGGCAAAACCCTGGGCACCTCCCTCACCTGTATCAGCTTCACGAGCCAGGTATCAGGCAAGCTCCCTGAAGATAGGCTGCTCCAACACCCCCACCCCATCAACTGGACCCTGTCAGCTACAAGGCCAGTCTTTCCCCAAACCCACCCGTCCTCTGTGACCTCAGAGGAACTCAGAAGCACAGGCTCCAACTGCACAGAGTGACCAAGTAAACAGGCCAAGAGTGACCTTAGTGGCTGCTGGAGACAGAGACAGCGACTGTACAGAGCAGCTCCTTAAGACACAGCCAGCAACTGCAAGAATTGAACCAAGAGGCAAAGACACTGCCAGCACCAATTGGAAGAAGAGATGGGTAGGCATCAATGTGAAAATTCATTACAAAAAAAAAAAAAACAGCAACATGGTAATGCCAGAACCCAATGGTCATAAAACAGGAAGACCTCATCATCTTAACCCAGAAGAAGCAGAAGAAAACCATGCGAAATATAACTTTATGAAGATGATAGAGACTCTTAAAGAGGAAATGAAAAATACCCTTAAAGAAATGGAGGAAAAGACAAACAAAAAAATGGAAGAAATCTATAAATCTCTTAAAGAAACTCAAGAAAACCAAGAAAAAACAATCAAATGGGTAAAGAAAACAGTTTAAGACTAAAAAACTGAAATAGGGGCAATAAAGGAAACACAAACTGGCTCCTGAATCTGGGACAACTGAGGGAGTAGACCTGAGCCAGAGATCCTTGTGGGACAAAGCACAAGCCAGGGACCTCTGCAGGAGTGGACCCAGACCAGGGACATTTACAGAAAGAGGACTGAGCCAATGACCTAGGCCAGAACGGGCCTGAGACAGTGAATTCCACAGGAGCAGGTTCAAGGGAGCAATCACTGAGGGAGTAGGCTGGAACCAGAGACCTCTGCAGGTCTGGGCATGAGTCTGGGACCTCTGAGGGAGTAGGCAGGAACCAGAGACTTCTGTGAGTCTGGGCTTGAGTCTGGGACCACCAAGTGAGTAGTCCTCAGCCAGGACCTCTGACAGAGCAGGTCCATGGATACAACCTCAAGCTGAGTGAAACAAAGGAAATAAGAGCAACATCACCCTTCACAATAGCCACGAATAGCATACAACATCTCACAGTAACTCTAACCAAACAGGTGGAAGACTTGTTTGCCAAGAACTTTAAATCTTTGAAGAAAGAAATTGAAGAAGATACCAAGATCCAAAACACTGATGACAATTTATGTTGGAAAGGTTGTTGGGTAAAGGGAACATTCATGCATTTGCTAGTGGGAGTGCAAGCAGGTACAGCCCCTTTGGTTATCAGTGTGGTGATTTCTCAGAAAATTAGGAAACAACCTTCCTCAAGATAGGCAATACCACTTTTGGGTATATACCCAAAGGATGCTCAATCTTACCACAAGGACATGTGCTCAACTATGTTCATAGCAGTTTTGTTTGTCATAGTCAGAACCTGGAAACAACCTAAATGTCCCTCAAGCAAAGAATGAATAAGGAAAATGTTGTATATTTACACAATGGAGTACTGCACAGCAGAAAAAAAATGACATCTTAAAATTGGTATGCAAATGGATGGATCTAGAAAATATCATATTGAGGTAACCCAGACCTAGAAAGATAAATATCATGTGTACTCACTCATAATTTGTTCTTAGACATAAAGCAAAGAAAACAAGCCTACAAATCACAATCCCAGAGAACCTAGGCAACAATGAGGACCATACGAGAGACATATGTGGATTTAATCTACAAGAGAAGTAGAAAAAGACAAGATCTCCTGAGTAAATTGGGAGCATGAGGACCATAGGAGAGGGTACAAGGGGAGGAGAGATGCAGCAAGGGGAATAAGAGAAAAATGTACAGCTCAATAAAATCAATAAAAAAGATAAAAAAAGGAGTACAGCTTTAAACAGAGAATTCTCAACAGAAGAATCTCAAATGGCCGAAATACACTTAAATGACTGTTCAGCATCCATATTCATCAGGGCAATGCAAATCAAAATGACGCTGAGATACACCTGTCAGAATGACTAGTTAAAAAACACTAATGCCACCTTATATTGGAAAGAATGTGGAGTAAGGGGAACATTCTTCCATTGTTGGGAGTGCAAACTTGTACAGCCACTGTAGGGATAAGTCCCGCCCCTTAGGGGGCGTGTTCGCCTCGGGCTAATGTCTGCCTATAAATTTGGCGAGCATGCTCCGAGCTGTCTCTTCTACTTTCCTGGTCTCTGCGGGAACGGTGGTTCTGTAAGTCTATTTCTACATTAAAACTATATATATATATTTACAAACTGTCTGCATTTGTTTACGCCGCTACATTTTGGCGCCCAACGTGGGGCTCGAACCCACGACCCTGAGATTAAGAGTCTCATGCTCTACCGACTGAGCTAGCTGGGCTGTCTCAAGGAATTTCAGAATGAGACTGTGACTGCTGTTTTATAATCCTCTCTAGTTCCAAGATTAAAGTTGTGTACCACTGGAATTAAAGGCATGCACCATGTGATTCCTATGGCAAACTAGTGTAGCTATTGAGAGTAACAGTGTCGGTCACACTGCTGTCTATAAGACTGACCTTACTCTCTGATCTTCAGGCAAGCTTTATTTATTAAAATACAAATGAAATGCTAGTAGTACACAAACACACACAAAGAGAGAGAGAGAGAGAGAGAGAGAGAGAGAGAGAGAGAGGGGGGGGGGGGAGGATTCAGGGAACATATGGAAGAGGCAAAGGTCAGGGAAAATTTGAATGAAACAGTCTTTGGGATAGGACAGGACTAATAAATTCATAAACTCACAGCAATAGTTGCCTGCAGAAGATCAAACCAATCAACATTCCAGCATTGAGGTGGAGGGATTTTGAAGCCCCATCCATACTTGAGAAGCTATAGACAGGTGATGACTATTAGGGGAAGAAGAGTCAGTTTTCTTTAGGAATTTTGCCCAGGTAGGCCGATGTTGTTCCAGTAAATGGCCCTATAACCATGTACATATGGGCAACATAATTGGATTCAACGAGTTATTTAAAAATGAGAATATAAAGTTGGGGAATATATATATATATATATACATACACACACACACACATATATATATATATACATATGTATATATATAGAGAGAGAGGAATAGGGAATAGATATAGTCAAAACACATTATATACATATATGAAATTCTTGAGGACGATATATAATATAGTAAAATTATATTTAAATCAACTTACCAATGATCTTGTACCCATTTCTTCATGAAGTTTGGGCATATCAACATTTTGACTCATTCGAGAAATCATGCGCATTAAGAGTTGAAGCTTTCTACGATTTGGTGGGGGAAGTAACAAACAACATAACTGTAGAGCATTGATGGCAACTCTCTCTAAATGAGGCTGCAGCAAACCTAGAAGGGAAAGTGACCCCCATTCCCCAAAAATCATCAGTAATAATAATTTTCAAATAAATAGAATGTGCAGTCATATAAAGAGTGTAATATATTGACAGTATTTTCCTTTTAATTAAGAGTTACAAATTTCCATTCTCTAAAAGTATAGTAAGATAATCACTATAACTTTACAACCTATTTCTAAGTACTAAAACCCTTCATTTATATATAAAGTGACACGGAATAAGTAAAATTAAAGGAAAAGAAATTAAGTGCTTTAAGTAGGGTAGAATAAACATTGGTTATGCCATCATCAGTCTTTTATAAAAATTTCTTTTCAAGAAAATAAAAAAGCAATTTCAGACAAGAAAAGTCAGGAATACAAAGCAGAGTTAGTAAACATTAAACGTTAACATTGCATGCACCGAAAACAGCCTTACTTTGTGTGCCAGTCAACACAGAAGCAGCTGGAAGTAAAGAATTCTCTGAAAGTTCTACTGTGCTTTTGCACAGTCTTTTATTGATTGTGGTACTAGACTCTCCGAGCTCACTTTGCACACTTGCACTGCCTTGGGCAACATGTGGTTTTATTATAATTTCAGCCACTGGTGTATTGATATATCTATTCTGTCTTGTACTACTTCTTAAAAGCAAACTCTGAGATCTACAAAGCTGTTTTGAATTACATTTTTCTGTATATAGCTCCCCTTGGTCTTGAACAGTCAAAGCAGAGCTTCTTTTAATACTAACACAGTATGACTGCTGAATATTTTCTTCTGAGTGAAGATTAAATAGAGATTTCTGTTTGGGCATTGGTACTAAAGGTTGCTTATTATTTTTCTCTTCTATGTTCAGAAAAGACTGATAGAAGATACTGGATGTCTTTTTACTTGAATTCCCTGACATATCTATAATTCCTTCCAAAGAAGAACACCTTGGTTTGATGTTAGAGGACAGGGCATGTGTATTACTTAAGCCTATTAAATTATGACAGCTTCCTCCCATTATGTCGTTGGCACTAGCTCTTCTGTTTCTTAAATTAACTAGCTGCATTTTCTTGGCATATCTTTCTTGAAATCCTTGATCACTTCTTTGCAGTCTCTTAGAAGAATCCAATTCTTCACTGCTTTTGTCTTTGTGAAGCAGACTCAGTAGCAGACATTCAGTTGATTTGAAGGAATTCAAATTGCTTAAATGATGGATATTTGAAGACCGTGGATCATCATGGATTTTATGTATCCCACTTGCTCTATCTGAAACTGTGATGTAGCCACAAACAACTACCAGAAAATGAAACAAAAATTAAGATGCAAGTGCAAGACAGTGAATAAAAATAAGACAAAAATAAAGTTAAAAAAATAAGCATCACTATTATATACACTGTTAGTAGAGAACAAATAGAAGTTCCTTAATTTGGAAGCCTCTTCAGTAGGACTCATGCAACATTCAGTTATAAACATGCAAGACTGACTGGTAATATTTAAATTTATGATATAAATTATCTAAAAATTAATTTAACAGCCTAATTAGAAGAATTGAATCAGGATAAACTTAAAAATATTTGTTTTTAATCCTACTAGTATTTAAAATCTTTCAAATATAAGACACCTGTATATAGAAGCATGCATATAAACATCTTGGTGTTCATGGGAAGACTGGTTCCAGGGATGCACATGAACAAAATCTTCACATATATAAAATGGCACTCTATGCACATACATATAACATAGTCATTTATTTAAGAGAAACCCTGTCTCAAAAAACAAAAATCAGCCGGGCGGTGGTGGCGCACGCCTTTAATCCCAGCACTCGGGAGGCAGAGGCAGGTGGATCTCTGTGAGTTCGAGACCAGCCTGGTCTACAGAGCTAGTTCCAGGACAGGCTCCAAAGCCACAGAGAAACCCTGTCTCGAAAAAAAAAAAACAACAACAACAAAAAAAAAACAAAAATCAAACAAACATACAACAAAATCTCTAGATTACATATATAACTAACACAAAGCAAGCATTATGTATATGTTTATTGCTTACAGAAAATGACAAGGAACCCCACTTTCCGCAAATTCTCTGTAGCTACATTGAAAACAAAACATTTTTGAATCTGGATTGGTTGAGTCCAGGAGTATGTAAACAGCACATGAAGACTAGTGACAAGCGTACCTATATTTGGTCTCTGTTCTTGGTTACTGGCATAGAAATCCTAAAATCCTTGGAATTTCCTGAGTGATCAGTATTGTTATTCATGAGGAGCTATTTCAACATGCATGAGTTTGTCCTAACGTAACTCATGGCTTAGCCACATAAAAGCATTACCTACAACCTCTTGGAAAGGAAAGGGGGATGGAGATTGAGTTTAATAGCATAAAATGATAAGTTAATCAATCATATCTAGCTAATAAAATTTACTTAAAATTCTGAAATAGTGAAGCTAAGGCAGCTTTGGGTTGATGAACACACAGATGTTCAGGTGTTTTCCTGAGAGGGTACAGAGCCTGTGTACCCCCACTCCTTCCATGTGCATTTCTTCTTTCTGTCTATTCCTGAGTTCTATCCTTTTTAAAACAAAATATCAAACATAATTACTTTCCAGGATTTCTTGAGAGAATTACAGAGGGGTTCAAATAAACGTTTTAATTGGTAATTGGCTGAGCATAATTGTGGGAGCACAGGGAACTTAATTGTTGCGAGAACCAGAAGTAATAACAGTCTTGTGAATCTGAGCCTTTCTCCTGTAAGATCAAGGCTAAGTCTAGGAAGCTGTGTCACAACTACATAGCTATATGTTAGTCGATCTCAAGGCAACTAGTGTTACAGCATATTTGAACCATTTGAACTAGAATATAGTATTTGAAATAGTTTATAGCCCACCACATTCATATTTACCATGTTTTTAGACTTTTAACTTCAAGGAAACTTAAAATTTTAATAGAGTAAATTTAAGTAAAAAGTAAAATTTATACATACCCATAATATTCACAAATAATTCATAATATTTAAATGTAAGTAGAGGTTCAGGGAGATCTAGAAAATAATCTGCAATTGTTCTGAATACATCACGTTCAAATCCAACATATGTTGGATTGTTAGTTTCATTACTTCTTGGCCCTAAGAAGCAGAAGGCAAAAAAATTTGGGCAAACTATATTTCAATTTAATACAATTAAAAGTACACCTAAGTTTAAGCTTGTACTTCATGAGGGAGGTATGTTTAACAATTCATGTTACAATATATGCAGTTCATCAACTCAGGTCTCATCATTTCACTGGACATCACTTTAAACAGCCTCTGGCTGTTATTTTGTTTTAATATTTTTTAACATATGAAAAACTATAAGAAAGAAAAATTTATGATATATTTTAAAATCATCAATTATTTTAGTGAGATTTTGTTGCAATTTATTTTGTGAAGACAAGAATAATACAAATAATTCTAAACTATCTTTTGTATGTCAGTACTTTTATGAATAAATTTTACTCTCTTTAAAATTCTTAATAATTTTAATATTTTTCCATATTACTTTTTAAACTTAATACTACTATTGAATCATAATTATTAATCATTGTTGATCTATTAAAAATATAAACTTCTCTACAAGTCTAGTACTCATCAAGGGGAAGTAGGAACATATTGCCAAAGAATTATTTGCTCTGGTGCTATAGGAATTCCCACCACCAATAGCCTTTAAGTTACCTGCCTACTTGGGTGTGGCCTCTTACACTATATACGACAAAGTAAAGCGCTCATCTGGCCTCTCTTCTAGCTGCAGGGTTTGGTTGCTATTCCCCTTTTCAGCAGCAGATTGTGATCTGCGAGTCTACCCCTAAATAAATAACTAGCTCAATTCTGAGCTTTTTAGTGTTTCTCTTCACTCTGGGGTCTCTAATTTAGCATCTATAAACTATGTCCTGGGACTCTTTCCTATAAAAGTCTTCTGGGACATGGTTTACAAAAAAGATTCAACTGCACTGGAGTCTTGGGAACATATCCCTAGTGAAGGAAATATGTACTCATTGCTACAAGCTGCAACATTATACAGTAATTACTCAGTCATCTTTTCACAAGCAACTTATCAGAACCAAGAGATCTGATAAAGGCTAAAACAAAAAGCAAGGCTTTTTGGCATTATTGCTTTGTGGATAGTCTTTTGCTGTAGATTTTTCTCTGTAGCTGACTTCCCTTTCTGTTACACGTTGGGGAATTAATTCCCTAGTTCAGAACAGTTTCCCACTGCCAGGTCTCCATTTTTCGTTTCTACATAAACAGAGATCTGCTTTCCTGCAATTATCTTTATTAGCAGGCATTTGGTCAGTGTTTAGGGTCCAGGTGTAGAGCATTTCATTTAAGATATTCACTGATCTCCAAGGATATAGAATTACTGCTTGCCTGAGCTGCTGCTCTGTTTTACCCCACAATCACCCACCAAAGAGAACAGCTGTTAACAGCACACCGAGGAACCCTGGTTCTCCCCTTTGTCTTTACTGCTTAGGTGTGTACTCAAAACCCATAAGCCCATAGAAACTGCAGCATCTGGTGTAGGAGTTATCTGATCTAGAGCCAAGGCTTCTACCTGTTTATGTAGGTTGCTTGGTTACCTGATTACCTGATGCATTCTGGGAGAGAAAAACCACGGCATGCTAGAAATAAACTTTTTAGCCCTTTACTGACCACTAAATATGTAGGACAGCATACTAACCTCCCTCTAGATTTCCGTGATTATTTAATTACTTTCTTAACTAACGTTCTGTATTGAGGAGAAGCCTTGTCCTAGCCACTCCCATGGATCTGTGTGTACGTAAAATTTCTTATCTGACTTTCTATGGGGCAAAAGAACTCTGCCCTTGGATCTGCTAGGACTTGGGAATTGTTGGTGTTAAGGATATATATGACTGGAAACATTTGTAAAATGGGTGGAACAAAGAACAATGAGAAACGATAAATTGAATAGAGAAGAATAAAAAAACAAGGATGGGCAGTTCTTGTTGTGAGTAGACTTCTTTACCCTCAGAATTTTAGCCCCCCCCCCTTTAGCTACTCATAGTTTCTTTAATTGAACCCTGAACGGAAGTCTTAAGAGCTAGAACTTTAAGGCTCCTGCTAACTCATATCATTGAGTTATCCTTACCAAAATCCTTTTTTTTTGAGCCAAATAAAGTTTTTTTTGTCTTTCTGTTTCCAAATTTTTGTATGACTACACAAGTTGTAAGCATACACACTCCAAAATGATTAAAGAAAAAAACAAATCACAAACATAATACTTTAGAAACTAATATTGAATTTTCTAGAGCCCAAACAAGGTATTTTTCTAAAGCAGACATAAATATTCTTAATATATATAGAATATTAATCTGCAGTACAATTTCTAACACAGAAAACACAGGTTCACCAGACATAAAAAGAAGAATTTATAGTTAGATAATTGAGGTTTGAGTTCAGATAATACTAATTTTCATCTCTGGGAAAAAAATTGTAGGTAGTATTCTTCAGACTAATTTTCAAGATTATTCTTCATATAGACCAGTGGTTCAACCTTTCTAATGTTGTGACCCTTTAGTAGAGATCCTATGTTGTGGTGACCCACAACCATAAAATAAATGTCATTGCTACTTCAGGACTGTAATTTTGCTGCTATGAATTGCAATGTTAATATTTTTGAAGATAGAGATTTGACAGAGGGAATGTAACCCACAGGTTCAGAACCACTACTATAGACTCTAGATAACACATTGCAATTAACTAAAATCCAATGAGCTATATACTTATTATCATCTAGGTACCATAAGAGCTGGGAAGAGAAGGAAGACAGAAATCTCTAAAGATGGAAGATAAATGCCTCTGAGAATGCTTATCTATGTTGTTAATCATGAGACATAGGAGAGCAGGACAGTTGAGTAGGGAAGATAATCAAAAGTCCATGCTTAAAAACACAGGCTCTTTATCTAATTCCACAAATAAAATGTTTTTGTAACTTATTAATATGATTGCTATTTCTTTGGCTCTTCTGTTATTTTGACATACAATAAGGAATATAATCTTTGACATTTACAAAATTTCATTTCATTTCCAAAAGTGGTAACTTTAAAAGAACTTCAGCGATCACTAAAATTTCTAAAATACATTTTAACTTTTAATGACGTAAACGTGTTGTATAATATTTTAATTTCATTTTGAAAATAAAGCCGTTTGAGTCAGAGGGCAGAGCTAGCCATTAGCTGACCAAAATTAACTGCAGAGGTTTGGAGGACTGTGAACAGATGTGAAACAGGAAGACAGGACTGAGAGAGGATCTCAACCCTTCTGGATGGAGGAACAGAAGAGATAAAAAGTTACTGGTCGCTGTTCTGCTGCTTCTCTGATCTTTCAGGATCTTACTCTAATATCCAATTCCCGATTTTTATTGATAAAGAATAATTAGATAAATGTATTATGAAAGCAAATACCTTTGCAAATTTTTAAAATATATTTTGAAAGCAGGAAGGATTTTGTAAACCAACTATCAATGTTTACTAAGAAAAAGGTTGAGCAAGAAAATGCTAAACAGTGGTTTGTAAATAACTAACAGCATTTTCTATTAATACATCCTATGAAGTAATCTACCTTGGGAAAGTATGAACATGGGCTTTATGAAACTTGGATTCTGATTTAACATCTTCTACTCCTATGTTGCTTCTTATTTATTTATTTATTTGTTTATTTTAAGTTTTGAGGGGCCAGGTTGTCTCTGTAGCTTTTGGTGCCTGTCCTGGAACTAGCTCTTATAGGCCAGGTTGGTCTCGAACTCACAGAGATCCACCTGCCTCTGCCTTCTGAGTTCCTGGATTAAAGGTGTGTACCACCACCACCTGGCTTGTTGCTTCCTTTCTAAACTGCCACCTTTAAGCCTATAAACCTCATGTGGCAATCATTGTAGTTTACCTAAGAGTCCTTTCAATATCTATAAACCTATGAGTTTATGACTTATTTGAATTGAACCATAAATGACAGGTTCTAATTAAGAATCATTTTTTACACTGAAAATAAAGAGCTCCTAATCAATTCTATTTGACTATTATTTCACTCATAATTTCAAATATTTTCTTCATTATTGTTAAACACTTTCAATATAATATACTACACACACACACACACATTTGTGGTTTAACTTACAATTTGCAAGGCACTTCATAGCCGATAATACCCAGTGTGGAAGATCCTCTAGATACAAAAATCAAAAAAATGTATATTAAGTCATAGATGTTTTATGATAGTATTTTTTTAAATATTATACATGGCTTAGCACCAAGGATTTTTACCAGCTGAGCTAACCACTGGTTGAGTACAGATTAATATATTAAAATACAAAAAAAAAAATTGAAAAAGTTTTAAGTATCTTGAGCTTGATTCTATCTATGATACTTAAATCAAGTAGCTACCCCAAATCAAGAATTAATTAAATGAGAAAGGTCTATGTGTATATAAACTAATTCTCATCTTTATTTATTCCATTACTTCTCTTTAGTCCTATTACTATGGTACATGACTATTACTGATTTAGGTGAAGCCTCTGACCAAAATTAACATTGTCTGAATATTGGGGAACTTTTAATTTAATTTAAAAAATTAAATTAATGTAGCCTTGGAAAGGATTCTATTTTCTATATCTGAGTGTCTACATTGCCCTATGAAGCCAACTTTGGTTACCAAGTTTAAAAATATCCCCCAATTTTTTCTAAACACCTACCTGATTTGTCTTGTAGCACAACCACTCCATGCTTACTTGTGTTGGACATGTTGTACATTATATATTGAGGAATTACTTCATCTGGGTTTATGAGGTCTTCTATGGATGGTACACCTAAAATGCTTTGCAGACTAAAAAGAAGAGTATAAATATTTTTTCTTTATAAAATAAAGGAATAGAATATAAATGTGAATATGACTTGCAACAAACAAAGCCACCAGAGTACTTTATTCTTCTCTTGTCAAAAATTCAAGAATTATATTTACTATTTACTTTTACATATATATTCTTACTCAACAAAATTCAGAGGAATCCAATAAAAATCACAAACTACAGTGATGACTTTAATTAAAAAGGTGAAACTTTTCTTTGTGTACTGGATCTGTACCACAATCAATTACTAAAAAACATACAAGCATATTAAAACTCTAATTTTTAAAAATAAGTTTTTTATTCATTTGAAGATTTGGATGAAAAAATCAAATCAATAATCCACATACTTAACAATCTTAACTACAGCTCAATTTTGTCTTACTAGGTCATGATAATATATCTCCAAACTTCTTCAACATCTTCTTGGCTTATTTCTCTCTTGTCAGCTGAGTTTTCTTTGTGTTCATTGATTATCTTCTCATGATTTATGTTTTCTGTATTTTCCTTAAGAAAAAAATTGTTTTGGTTTGTTACAGTCTGATGTGGGATGTCATTCGATATATGTGTTGCTTTTATTAGTTAATAAAGGTGCTTTGGCCTATGGCATGGCAGAATATAGCCAGACTGGAAGAGAAATAGAGAGAGTAGGTGGAGTCAGACAGAGACCATGTAGCTGATGAAAGAGACAGACCCCGACCCTTACTGATAAGCCACAGCCTCATGGCGATACACATTAATAGAAATGGGTTAATTTAAAGTGTAAGAGTTAGTTAATAGGAAGCCTGAGCTCATTGGCCAGTATGTAATTAATATAGTTTCTTCTGTGATTGTTCAGGTCTAGGAGGCTGGAAAATGAATGAGCAGTCTCTGTTTACAACAGTCTATACACAAAATAAAGGAAAGTGGAACACTTTAAACACAGGATTCTTTGCTTGTTCTCTCTCTCTCTCTCTCTCTCTCTCTCTCTCTCTCTCTCTCTCTCTCTCCTTCCTCCTTCCCTCTTTCCTTTCTTGTATCAGACTAAATTTAACATTTGCTGTCTTCCTTAGTGGATTTCCACTTTATTTATTGAGTCAGGGTTTTTCATACTTGTAGTTTTATTAGTTAAAGTGTACTATGGAGTTACAAAGTGTGTGAAAGAAATGGGAAACATAGCAAAGGTTTTAAATTTTGCACCTTTTCCAACACATCCAAATCAACTGCTTATCTATGCTTATCTAGTTTGGTTATCATTATAAAAGAGTAGTGACAGAGACAAACTGAAGAATTATATAATTATGCAGCCATTGTTTAAATAATGAGTATACTGCAAATAACCCATATTGAAGTCAGTCTCTAACCTGAGCTTACTAGGTGATGCAACCTTTAAGAGGCAAGGTCTGGTGCAAAGAATCAGAGGTAGCAGTCTTTTGAAGCAGCTAGCTATTGGTACCCCAATCCAGGCAAGTTTCCTTCTTTTACCTTCTATTTTCTGTAAGTAGTTCCCTCCCTTCCATGCTCTTATTATGATCGCAGTGCCTTGTCATAAGACCAAAAATAACAGAGACTCGAGAATATGGACTGAAACTTATGAAATCTAAGGTTTAACTTGCTTACTTGGAGATCGATTCTCAGGTGTTTTATCACAGTGGTGTAAATCTAATTAATACACCAAATAGGAATAACAAATGACAAAATATTAAATTAGAGCAATCCTTTTTCTTTTTAAACTCATTACTGAATTCAGCACTGTTTCTGTAGGTTCCAAATGCATTCACACATTTTTTTAAAAAAAAAGATTTTAATGTAAGGGATTACAAGATTGTCTTCAAATATTAAAGCATCATTTACTTTTAACAATCTTATTATGAAACATGTGACAATGCTATTTAAACTACTGGTTAGTGAAAGGATATTTTACCTGAGAGAAACGTAATCCATGCTTCTTAGGAGTTTTACGAGCTAAGTTTCGCAATTTAAAAATACTGTCTTTATCTTTGGAAAAGTACTCTTTGCTTGTTCTCCTGATTTCTGTATGTCTTTGTGGAAGAGTTTTAAGTGGAGAAGTTGCAGGAAATCTGGTTTAAAAATAATATGGAATGAAATAGGATATGATAAAAAAATAAACTTTTAGAGTATATTTGAAAAGTCACACAAAGAAATTGACTTAATTACATTATCAAGTAATGAAGATTCTACATAAGTCAATATTACCAATAAACATTTAAAGTATTTTAGTGGTTTCCTGCTTTCTTTAAAATGCTGTGCACATTTCAGTTTTGCTTGTATACAGTACAAGGCTACAATCAGGATTAGTCTGGTTGAAGAAGTAATACTTACATATAAATAGCTCTAGAATATTGTTTTGCATATCACTTTAAGAAAAACATCATAGTTAGGCAAGGGTGGCATACACTTTTAATCCTAGGACTCAGGAGACAGAGGCCTGTGGGTTCAATGCCATCCTGGTTGAGAGGACAAGTTACAGGACAGCCAGGGCTACACAGAGAAAATCTGTCTCAAAAAACAAAAACAAAAATCAAAAAAAAAAAAAAAAAGAAGAAAGAAAGTAAGAAAAAAAAGAAAGAGTTTGGATATACTTCCAGCCTTTTGACAGTTTGTCCCAATTTTAGGATGTAGTCTCTTTCTTCTTTTGACTATGATACATTTTTTATCATCTTAATGTGAAATATTTCAATGGCACAAATAAAACAGAATATAAACCAACATATATATATATGCAACAATCAAGCAATGAAGTTGTTGATATTTCACCAAATACTTCTACATTTTTAAGTACAAGAAAGTCCTTGGCCTATTTAAATTTTTAACCCTCTCTTAAAGGAAATAATAAACATCTTAAACATCTTTTTTTTTTTCATGTGTGTGTGCATTTAGGGTTTCAATAAATATACTTGTGTGTTTTTCTTTTTTGGTATTTTTTAAATTACACATTAAATTCATACTTAACATTTTAGTGGCATTAGAAGCTCTTTCCTTGTTATAATATAATTTTTAGATTATCCCATATAAATTTTATTTTTCATACTGAGGTATTTAAAACAGGTATAATGTTTTGCTTTGAAGAATATTTAATTATGTATCTGCATGTAGGTATATACATGTGGGCATAGGTGCCTTCAGAGGTCAGAGTCATCAGATTCACCTTGAGCTGGGAATTGAACTCATACCCTCTGAAAGAGCAGTGTGTGCTTCTAAGTGCTGAACTATCTCTCCATCCCCAACCTTTTTTGTTTGTTTTTTGAAAAATAGTCTCTAGCCCAGGCTAGTCTTAAACACCTATGTAACTACGAATAATTTTAGACTTCTGATTCTGATGCACCTACATCCCAAGTGCTGGAATTATATCTGATTAACACACCAAATGGGAAGAACAACAAATGACAAAAATATTAAATTATACAAAAGCATCCTTTTTCAAGTATACCTCATTACAAACATTGTTTCTGTAGTGTCGATGGGATTACAAATACATTTTAATCAAATTTCTACCTATGTATTAATGTATTTTCTTTGTATGTAATTGTTTTAGACCCAATTATCAGGTGAGGAAATCTTCTCCCCTTTTTTCTCTGAAATGTCTTAGACCTTTATCAAGATGAATTTTAGAGTTTGCTTATCTTACCTATAAACACGGTCTGCTTTTCTATTTCTTTTCTTTTCAGTAATAATTTTATAATTTTCCCTAATAACATTTCATATTTTTTGAAACCTTATTTATGGTCACTTTATAATTTCTGTTTTTTAATCATTGTACAGGTTGGTTTCGTGCAACAACTTGACACAAGCTATAGTCATCAGAGAGGAGGGGACCTCAGATGAGGAAATGATTCCATGAGACCCAGCTGTAAGGCATTTTCTCAATTAGTGATCAGTGGAGGAGGGCCCAGTCCATGGTGTGTGTGCCATCCCTTGGATCGTGGTCTTGGATTGTATAAGAAAGCAGGCTGGGCAAGCCAATAAGCAGCTCCCTTCCATGACCTCTACATAAGCTCCTGCCTCAGAGACCCTTCCCTGTTTGAGATTTTGTCCTGACTCCCTTGAACATCAGTGCTGAAGTGTAAGCCAAATAAACCCTTTCCTTCCCAACTTGCTTTTGGTCATGGCATTTTATCATAGCAATAGAAAATCTAATAAAGGATATTCATATTGGAGGAAGAAATATACAGATTAAAGTACTAGGTAGTATGACAGAGTTTAATAATTCCACCATGTTTAAAGTGGAGAAGGGACTAATGAAGACAACTATAGGGAAGAATGTCACTCATTTGGTAACAAAACAAAAGGACAAAAACTTAGGTTAAAGATGACAGTTGCTATAATTTAAAAAAAACAGCAAGAGAGAGATGCCATCATAGGACAGGGTTCACATGGAGGGTTTATTGGGGGAGGGGAATAAAAAGGGAGGAGGAAGAGAAGTGCAAAGGCCTGCCTCTTTGGAGGAGTGGCCGGAAAGCATCACAGCATACATCAGGGCTCACATGGGAGGTTTATTGAAAAAGAAAAGGGACAAAATGGGGACAGAGACAGGACAAAGAGGGGCGGAGGGGTGCAGAGATCAGTCCCTGGGACAAAAGTGGCAGAAGAGAAGATGGGAAGTGAACAAAGCCTGCCTTTTATAAGGGAACAGTAGCAATGTGCACAGCAGGGGTTTTGAGTGGCTTCTGTGAGGACCCTAAGGACAGGCCAGCACAGATGCCTGAACACTAACAATAATGTCTCTCAATTTGCTATATTTAAGTTTATACCTAGTAGGAGATTTAAAAAAAAATGACTCCAAAGCTTATGGTACATTTATTTGAGATGTTTGATACTGGTAGGAAAGCAAGTAAAGACACAGAATGAGACACTGAAGGAATAAGGTCAAAGTGAGGATAGGGCCCACACTGCAAAACTGTTGTGCTGTAACTAAGAAGGGAAAAGAGTGCCACACACTATTCATATGCTCGTTACTGGAATTCACTTGTATGTTGAAAATCCTTTAATACAAAGGTGTTGTGTTTTGTCCTATCTGAAACTCAGGTGAAATTGTATTCCTAGGTAATGAATACCAGGGTGGTTGGGTTTTTAAGATAGATTAATGCTTCTTTTGAGAGAGTTCTGGTTCCAGCATGACTCAAATACTATTACCAAAACATAAGAACCTTTCATGTTTGCCTCTTTGCATTCCTTGTCCTTCTGCTTTTCTGCTAGGCCATAATATAGTACAAGATGGAGCTAAGATCAGAAGATATTTGGAAGTTTATTAATTAGTATGATAAGTGTATACAGTGCTTTAAGGAGAAAAAACTTTCAGAAAGATAAAGCAACATTTGTTGAAGTAGGGTCTCAGCATTCTCATTTGCAAATAGGGCTTAATGAATCCTCGCTCAGCTTTCTTGGATTCTAAACTGGGATGTACACAAATAATTAAGCAGTTTCTATATCCTGTGGTTGATTTCTTGTTACGTATCTCTGTCTCCTCTCTCTCTCCTCTCTCTCTCTCTCTCTCTCTCTCTCTCTCTCTCTCTCTCTCTCTCTCTGGCATATATTATATTGAAAGCGTTTAACAATAATGAAGAAAATATTTGAAATTATGAGTGAAATAATAGTTAAATAAAATTGATTAAGAGCTCTTTATTTTCAGTGTAAAAAATGATTCTTAATTAGAACCTGTCATTTATGGTTCAATTCAAATAAGTCATAAACTCATAGGTTTATAGATATTGAAATGACTCATAGTAAAAATCTAAACTTCAGTGATTGTGACATGAGGTTTATAGGCTTAAAGGTGGCAGTTTAGAAATGAAGCAACAAGCCAGGTGGTGGTGGTGCACACCTTTAATCCAGGAACTCAGGAAGCAGAGGCAGGTGGATCTCTGTTAAGTTTGACACCAACCTGGTCTATAAGAGCTATTTCCAGGACAGGCACCGAAAGCTACAGAAACACCCTGTCTCCAAAAACTTAAAATAAATACATTAAAATGAAGCACTCTGGTGGACCAAACTCAGGGTCTTAGGCATAGTGAACATTCATGACAAGCACTCTACCAATGCCAGCACTGATTTTGTTACATAAAATACTCTACCATTTTATTACATGTTATTATAATAATTATGTATCATTTAAAGGCAAGGACCCATGAATTTGTTTGGGAATTAGAGAATTTATGAAATTTAATGTCAATAATAACATCATTGAAACGTTCTGACTTTCATAACATGCACAAACACTAGTATATGCTATCCTTCCAACTTCCTGCTTTATAGTACACTACTTAACACTCAAAATTATGAACTTTGTAGCTCACAACTTTCAATCATACAGTTTTTCTACATAGTTTTAATTACTTAAGAGCAGCAATACTAGGCAATCTCTAGACCTTCACTCTGCCTCTCATCTAAATCTAATCCCACAGTCTAATAATCTTGAACTCTGTAGTAGACCACCTATTTCCATCTCCCCATTCCTCTCTGCTCCCATTTCCAGAAGATCATGACTATCTTCCCCTACACCTGCCCTCTCTACCCCATTCCTGTGTCTCAGTCTCCCACGTCCATAGGCACTCCCTGGGAAGTAAGTATGTAAGCCAGGAAAGCAGGTAGGCAATAATCAGATCTTCACTCTACCTCCTGTTCTTTAAATTCAACCTCCCAGCCTCATTTCCAGCTCTGTAGCAGGTCACCAGCTATGGCCTCTCATTCTTCTCTGCCCCAATTCCCACATGACTAAGCAGATACTGGTGATAAACCATGTTTATATTCCTACTGTGGTTCCCTTCAGCATTCTTCATTTCTAGCACATCTCTGTCTCTAAGTGTTAGCTCCCAATACCAATGAAACACATTCTAACCAGAGTCATCAGTGGCCACACCTGGCTGGGTTTCAGGGGCAGTCCCTATCAGGCAAATCACATCCTAAGAATCAAAGAGAGTAACAGAAACCAAGGAATAGAATTTCCACCCATTAAAGAAAAGACCAGCTATGAGCACCTAGAATTAAAATGATCCCAAATCCCAGATGCCTAGACCCAGCATAAAAACAGAATAAAAATAGCCAGAGTAATATGTCAATATATCTCTACTAAATCCAAGCAATCATACTATAGTAGGCCCTGAGAAATGTAATATAGCTAAAGCACAAGAAAAGGACTTTAAAATAGCCTTTATGAATATATGTAAGAGGTCCTTAAAAAAGAAATAAATGTCCTTTAAAAAATCATGAAAACATGAAACAGTGGAATGAAATGAAGAAAATAATTGAAGATTTGCAAGTAGAAATAGAATCAATAATAAAAATCCAAACTGAGGGACAAATGGAAATAAAAAAATTTAGGCACTCAAATTGAGCAATTCATTCATTCATAGGCCTCACCAACAAAATATAATAGATAGAAGAGAGAATCTCAGTTGTTGAAGTAAAAAAGAAATGGATACCGTGGTCATATAAAATGTTAAGTCTAAAAAAATTCAGGCACAAAGCATTCAAGAAATATAAGACATCATAAAAAGATCAAGTTGAAGAATAATAGAACAGAGTAAGAAAAAGAAACCCAGGTCAAAGGAACAGAAAATATTTTAAAAAGAATCATACAGGAAAATTTTCCCAACCAAAAGAAGACCTACAAAGGTACAAGAAGGATAGAGAATATCAAAGAGATTGCATCAGAAAAGAAATTCCTAATATCACATAATAATAAAAACACTAAATGTATGGAACAAACAAAGACTTTTAAGAACTGCTAGGGAAAAAAGCAAGTATATATAAAAGCAGACCTATAAGAATAACACCTGACTTTTCAGTGGAGACTACAAAAGCCAGAAAGATCTAGAGAAATGTTCTCCAAATTCTAGGAGTCCACAAATTTCAGCCCAGATTATTATACCATGCAAAACTTTCTATTACATCAGGTGGAAAAAGACATTCCATGATAAAACCAAATTCAAGCAGTGTCTATTTACAAATTAAGCCCTATAGAAGGCACTGGAAGGAAAACCTCCAACTGAAGAATATAACCATATCCAAGAAAACATGAAGAACAAATATTAGACCAGCAAATTAAAAGGAGGTGATGGGGGGACACTCCTCGACAACAAAATAGGGGAATCAACAAATACTGCTCATTGATAATGCAACATCAATGGATTCAATTCTGGAATAAAATAAACAAACAAACCAAAACAATGGATTCAAAAACAGAATCTAGTTTTTCTGATAAATACATAAAATACTCTTTACCATTAAGGATAGCTATCACCTCAGGGTAAACGGAAAGAAAAAAATATTCCAAGGAAGCTGGTGCAGTTGTTTTAATATCCAACAAAATAGACTTTAAACCAAAGCTAATCAGAAGTGATATGGAAGGACATCAAATAAAAAATCCACCAAGAGGACATTAGAATTGTTAACATCTAAACATCAAGCACAAAGGAACCATCGTAGTTACGATTTCTATTGCTGCGATGAAAGCAAGTTGGGGAGGAAAAGGTTTATTTGGCTTTTACTTCCACAAATAGAACATCTTAAAAATAATGGTAGTAGTTAAATTGAATGGCATGTAGAAAATCCAAATAAATTCATACTAATTACACTGCACAAAACTCAACTTCAGAACCACCAAAGACATCAACATAAGGCCAGATACACTGAATCTCATAGAAGAAAAAGCAGGGAATAGTCTTGAACTCACTGACACAAGAAACGTCTTTTGAAGAGAACATCAATAACATAGGCACTATGAGCAACAATCAGTAAATAGAAGCTCATAAAACTGAAAAGCTTCTGTATAGCAAAGATCACCATTATTCTGACATAGCAGTGGGCTACAGAATGGGAAAAGATTTTGACCAACTAGACATTGGATAGATAGTTAATATCCAAAATATATAAAAAACTCAAAATACTAGATGTCAAGAAAATAGATAACCCAATTAAAAAATGGGTACAGATTTACTCAGAGAATTCTCAATAGAAGAAACTCAAATAGCTGAGAAGCAATCAAAGAAATGTTCAATATCCTTAGTCATCAGGAAAGCACAAATCAAAATTACTTTGAGATTTCATCTAATATCAATCAAACTGGCCAAGATCAATAAAACAGAAGACAACACCTATACAACTCATTAGAACATGGAGAAGTTAAGCTGATGCTTACATAGATCCTTCACTTCCATGTTCTAGCATCATTAGTGCTCTGCACAATGTCAAAAGAGAAATGTAAACACCAACCTAGACACAAACCCTCTTGTAGATGGAGATTTTTCTCCATTCTGCAAATCCCACTTGACTGGTTCCTCTCTGACCACCGAGTCCCCACAGCTGCTTATGAAATAACCACTCTGAGGCTTAATATCAGTTACAATTGCTTAGCCAATGGCTTAGGTGTCTTACTGGATAGCTCTCTCTTATAAATTTCTATTAATCTATGTAACACCACCTGGTTGTGACTTAACAAGATGCCCTGGCATTTCAACTTCCCCAGCAGGTAGGTGGTATCTCCCTTCTTCTACCTTTTCTCTCTCCCTATCACTGTTTCGATTTCCTGCCTAGGTATATTCTTACTGGTCACTGCCTGAAACAGCTTTATTCATCAACCAATAAGAGAAACACATAGTCACAGCATACACAAAGACATCCTACATCACCCTTTCATCTACTATTTGTCCTCCCTACAAGGTATGCTAGAGCGATGGAGGCACAAAACTTGTGGGAGTAATCAACAAATATTTGAGACTAGATTAGCCAGGGACAGAGGAAAAACCCAAAAACTACTGTTTTAAAGCAAAACAAAACAAATGTAGCAATAAAATGTCTTCTAATGACTTTCTGTTATACTCAAATATCAGTGCCAAGCTTAACTATCACCAGAGAAGCTTCCTCCTGCAGCAGATAGGAATAAATACAGAGACTCACACAGCCAAATATTATGCAAAGAGCGAGACATAGTCATAAATAGAAGGTCTTCACCAAATCCCACCCTTAGGGCTCAGGGAATTCCAACGAAGGGAAGGTGAAGAGTTTAAGAGACAGATGGGATTGAAGACAGCAAGCAGTCAAGGCCTTCTAGATACAGCAGTACTGGCACATGAATTCACAAAGACTGACAAAACACACGGAATCTAAACATGCCCGCATCGGATGGTCCTAGAGCTGAAAGGAAGAGTAGAATCATACCCATTCCTAACCCAGAAACTATTTCCAATTGATAACCACTTGAAAATGAAAACTTAAGTTTTCTCCAAAAGGGCCTCCCTGGGCAAACAGAACACTCTTAAGGGTAGGATCCATGCCCAGCAGCAGATAACAAACACAAAGCAAATTCAACTACATCTTTGGAGTTTCTTTGTCTCATAATGTTAAGTCAAGACATTGTTTTGTTTTTCTACATTACAAGTCCTTTGCATATGTATTACCACTTCCAATTTTGGTTTCAGTGGGATTCCTGGGTGCGTGAATGTGTATGTCTCAGCAACCATAGGAGTTTCCTGTACTTTTTCTTGTTTGGCTGTTTTATCAGATTTTAAATTATTTGTTCATTTATCTTATTTTATTTTATTACTATTCCTTAGATATATTTTGTTTTCTAAGCAGAGAATAAAGGTTGTGAATCTGGGTGGGAATGGGAGAGAGGAAACCTTACTTAGAGCATATTTTCAATGAAAGTGGAAAGAAAGATCAACAATACCTTTCTTTAAAAAAAATCACTATTTCTCTGAAAGAAGCTGCTATTGCTGCAAAAACATAACAAATGTGAAGCTACAATTTCAATGTAATTTCAGGTTTTTTCTTATTTGTGTTTAATTTTTCATGCTTGAAATTATTTTTTTTTATTGAGAAAAGGAAAAAAAAAACAAGTTTCCACCTCCTCCCAGCCTCCCATTTCCCTTCCCCTCCTCCCCCTCCTCCCCCCCTTTTCCCCTCCCCCCACTCCTCTCCCCCTCCCTCTCCAGTCCAAAGAGCAGTCAGGGTTCCCTGCCCTGTGGTAAGTCCTAGGTCCTCTCTCCTCTGTCCATATCTAGGAAGGTGAACATCCAAACTGGCTAGGCTCCCACAAAGCCAGCACATTACGTAGGATCAAAACCCCGTGCCATTGTCCTTGGCTTCTCATCAGCCCTCATTGTTCGCCATGTTCAGAGAGTCCAGTTTTATCCCATGCTTTTTCAGTCACAGTCCAGCTGGCCTTGGTGAGCTCCCAATAGATCAACTCCACTATCTCAGTGGGTGTTGTTGATCTTAATCATTCTTGAAATTAAAACATAATTACATGATTTCACCCTTCTCTTTCCTCCCTCCAACACTTTCCTTGTACCCCTCCTTACTCTCTCAAATTCACATATATATTGTATATGAATATTCTAAATAGATCAATGCTTCCTGCTCAGTTCATATGAAGTTACTTGTATGTATATGATTTCAGGGATGACTATTTGGTATTGAATGACTATTTGGGGGGCTCTTTACCAGGGGAGACTATTTCTCTTAAGTAAAATGCTGAGAGCAGAACTAATTAGATTTTATAATTACACATCTATTCCGTACCTGAATAGTTGATTGTTGTCATCAAGGTCTTCCGATCCCCATCTACCTTTGATATCTTCAATCACATGATTCTTAAGAAATTTTCTTAATAGTTGAACAGTCTGTTGTCTTGTAACTTCAGGACCAAAATTACTATTATTTCTTAATAGATCATAAAGCCAATCTACTGCTTCTTCTGCAGTGAAACAATTGCTATATTTTTTTAAATGTTGTCTATGTTTTCTTAAAGGCATTCCTACTCGAAAAGATGTGGTTACTTCATTCCACTGTGAAGAGAAGAAAAATACCGTTCAAAAAACATCATACAAAAAACTGAAATCTCATTGATTTGGGTATGTAGCCAGTTCTAGGCTAATTTTGACTACGTGAGTTCCTATCTCAAAATAACCAAAAGAAATAAAGAAAATTATTAGACAAAGAAAATTCTTTATTCCACGACTGATTATACTGTAAATATTCTTGAAGAAATCATCTTATCTGTGCTACATAAAATCTTATATCTCACTAATTTATTATTAATTCTAATGCCAAAATAATATTTTCTTTGTAATAGGCTTTTTTACTATACATTCATTGGGTATTCCACTTAGGAAACTTAGGGATGAAAAGAACTGCAATGCACCTGTTTCTTAGTCCCTGACAACATTTTCTGTCAGGTTTTTTACTTTAATTAACATTAATAATATGCCTCGTATTCATTATTTAATTGTAAATCTCATAGTCTTATGAAGTTACTATTATTTCATTTTTCATATAAGAAAAAGGAAGCAAAGATGGACAGCTAGACCAAGATCATATCTAAATAATGGTTCTCAACCTTCCTAATGCTGTGACCCTTTAATACAGTTTCCCATGAGGTGAATCCTAACAATAAAATTATTTTGTTGCCACTTCATAACTGTAATTTGCTACTGTTATGAATTTTAATGCAAATATCTGGTATGCAGTATATCTGATTTATGACCCCCAAAGGGGTCACAACCCACAGATTGCATGTTAATCTAAATGATTAACATAAGCATTCAAATCCAGGTTTAGATGGGTCTGGCAGTGCAGGCCTGCAATTTCAGAGGTTGAGGCATAAAGTTTATTATGTTCAGGTCTTAGATGAGATGCAGAATGAGTTAAAAAATAACATACAAAACTTAGGGAAATCCTGTCCCCAAATTAAACGTAGAACGGATGCCATAAGTTACCCCCAAATCCAAACAAACAAATGAAGAAGCAATAGCAACAAAAGACCAGGTTTAACCAATTCTGTCTAGAATCTGTAATCAATAATTGTACTAGTCAAATAAAACTTCTAGCATGTAACAGTTATAATGGCAAAGTGCTTTTAATGCCAGGCATTTAGTATAGTATCTCTTATAAAAATCCCTGTAGTTCTGGGCATGGTGGCAAAGGCTATTGGATCTCTGTGAGTTCAAAACCAGCCTGTCCTTCATGGTGAGTACCAGGACACCCAGGGCCACATAGAAAGACTTGTCTCAAAACAAATAAATAAATGGAACATAATATATATATATACATATATATTATATATATATATATTAAATGAAGTCATTGAACATTTAATTAACCTATGCATTAAAAAGTATTTGTTTTCTGAACTACCCTCAGTCAAATGTCTAGATTAGAGACATTAGCACTAAAATATAAAAGTGGTGGTATACAATGAATATATCAATTTTTAATAGAAAAAGTCATACATTAGAAATGAACTGCATTTCTTTTATTCCCACAACTCTCTATTACTTACATTCAAGAAACTTTTTTGAACTGCTAAAGTGACGTGTGACTCTGAACGTAAAGACAGCACAGAACAGCTTTGAAATGCAGGGTGTTTATAAAGTCCCAGAGTGAAACATTTAAGATTTGTTTAAGCTTTACTTCTTGTTTATGAATATTTGTTCTTTTCTTCTCTGTACCTCAATATTTTTATACTAATATTTACCATGTGGTAATAAAAAAGACTTTATGTAAAGTATTTGTAAGTATTTGGTGAATTTTTTTAAAAGTGTGTTTGTGTAACTTTCACCTAAGATAGTAAATTTTTAATGTGGCAAGATTACATCATTAAGGTACCTAACAGCACTAAATTTTGTCCTTTATATTGATAAACATAACCACCAACTACTTGCTGAGCAGTAGAATATATGTCAAGATCACCATGCCAGAAAGAGGTGAATTTTTAGTTCTTCCATTTACCATTTATGTGTCTTCAGGAGAGTCCTTTCTTTGAACCTTGGTTTCCACACTGGTGAAGTAGAACAGGCATTTGTGAGAGGATAAGTTGCATGTTATTCTATAGACTACCACACATTCTCATAGGACATGTCCTACAAGCCCGTTGTGCCAGTGTGGAAAAAGAGGGTAGGTGAATCTCTTCGTGTCACATAACCAGAAGTATACTACTTTACAGGATAGAAAATCCAACTGCACAGCCCTGGCGACAACCCTCGGAGGTTACTAAAAGTACTCTGGGTTTAGCTTCAACAGTTCTTTTCTAGTGCTACTTAGCATACATGTCCTACAATAAATTTTAAGGAGCCAACAGGTCAAACTGCCATGCCTGAACTTCTGATTTGAAACTTTAATTTCTAATTCAGGGAGGCAGCAAATAACACATGAAAAGTGACTAACAATCGTATTTGTGAATCAGGGAAAGGAAGACACCTGTGCAGCTGTCCTGCAGAGCCAGAAAATTGTGCAGTTTGGGGGCACTGCACTTTGGATCTGAAGCTGAGAGAGACCAGAGTGGAGTGCAACTCAGTGCCATTACTAATCAGTGTCCCTCAGTACCGTTCTCAGAAATCTGGGCTCCTTGTGTCCCTCAGGGTAGCAGATCTCTGGCTCATCAAGAATCCAGTATCTCTGAGTCCCCTCAGGAAACCTAAATCCCACATATACCCAGGTCCCCAGGATCTCTTTGTCCTTCAGGAGACCTAGATTCCTGGTCCCTGTCCTCCAGCGATCATCCACGCTCTTACCAGCTTGGTGGCCCGGTAAGGTCCAAGAGGAGCACCCTGATCCTCCATGCTGTCAGTGCCAGGCAGAGTCCATAAAGGCGGCGGAAATAGCGCTGTAGCTGGAACCTTAGCCTGGTGTCCGGGTCTGCACAACTGCCGCGCTGCTGATTTGAATATCTCGGAGCGGAGCTGATTGGTGGTGCCAATGAGTCGCATGACGTGGCAATCCCTGTCTGCCGGGAGAGGGGCGGGGGAAGGAGAAAGAGGAGTTATTCTGACGCTCAGTCTGTGTAGGTGGTACAAGCTTTGTCAAGTCAGTTACTAAGTCGCTTAAGGGAACTGTGCACTCTAGAACCGAAGGAATTGTGTACCTCGTGAACAGTACAACAGCAAAACGATTCTCCCTTCCTGATTCTAGGGACTCTTCCGGGACACTGCACCTAAACGGGTTAGTGTGCTTGTTTCCTTTCGACTTCCCGCCCTGTCTTTCTTTCTCTCTCACACACATATTAGTAAGAGCCATGGTTAGGGTCTAAGTAAAATAAATGTCGCCTCCAATTCGTCTTCTTCCATGACTGGAATGGAGCATAAGCAGATGTTCCTCTAAAAACTTGCCTTTAAGAAAATCTACTGCAATATCCTTAGAAGAAGCCTGGCTTATGCTTCAACATGACCACACACTTAGAACATTACGGGTGTCTTTAAAAATGCATCTCCAAATGACAAAACTTAGCTGAGCTAAGAGATTTACATAAAGTCTCAGAACCCCTTGCTGATTTCAGGCTTGCTTTAATAAACAATAAAAGCGCTGTTAGCATTCTGTAACTACTTGGTAGTAGAAATTGCTCAGCACAGTGATTGAGAGGTCTGTTTCTGTTAAACTATCCTGCCAAACAGCTGTCATCTTCTTAAGACAATCAGTGTCTGCTTTCAAAATATCATGACTGGGCTTCTTGTTGACATCCCCCCCCCCCAAAAGAAAAGAAGTGGGTGGGGAGGGTCATTGGACCCTAACTCATGCATCCAGTCAGTCCTCCCAGCCAGATCTATGCTGTAGAACTTTGTACTTGACTTCAGGTTTCAGGGAGGGACCAGAGTATATAGACTTTGGAAGACTTAAGGAAGGGCTCTGTACCTATGAAGCTGTGGGGAAACTTTCACCCATGTTGGGAGCAGACCTTCCAGTGCTTTAAGGTCATCCATGCTCCTGACCATAAACACTCCCCCATGTTCTGTATCTAAACCTAAGAAACCAGTGATTTGAATTGAACTTTGGTTTGTCATTGGAACCATATGAGAAGATGATAAATAATGAGAAAATTCTCCCAACAGTCTATGAATTCATTCTACTTCATTATATCATATTGGCAATGCCTATAGTTACAAAAATTTTGAAAGCCAGATTTTTACAAAAGTTGACTTTTGGATTTTCTTTTATTTTAACTGCATATCTCTATTCTTAGGAATTCCTTATTGATTGGGATAAGCTTAAAATTGGTTTTCAATTTAATTAGATTTAGATGCCTATGGTACTAATCAAACCCAATTCTAAGTTTTATGTTGTGGGAATTTCCAGAGACTGACATGTGGAACAGTAAGTCAGAAAGGAAGACCAGTCTGGAATGAGGACAGTACCCTCTAGTAGGTTATATTTCCTCCATTTAAGTTGTTTCTATAGGGAACTTATCATAGTGATGAAAACCCAACTTGTTCTAATTGAATGGCTTGAATCTGTGTGTCAATTTTGTTTCCATTACTACACTTTATTTTTAGTCATTCATACTCTTTCTCATTCACATTCATAATGATTTCTCAGAATGTGTTATAGACTAATTGTATCAGGATCATTGGAATATATTATCCCTGGAATCTTCCAAACAATATGTGGGGGAAGGGACATATGCAGAGCAGAGGATATTCCTTAGGATTTAAGATCTTGCAACGCTAATGTTCGTGTGGAGCTGAGCTGAGCTTCTTTAATGCCTACATACTATTTTACTGTCAACTAAGATAGAAAGAAATACAAGCCTCTGTAACTTTTATAACTGAACCCAATGCTAATTGGTGCAATGACACCCCTCCCCCACTTCACGCATACATACACACATACATACACACAATGGACATAAATGTATCATCTCTTAAATATGACAGAGCATAATGTTTTTCTACTTATAAATGATTCTGGTTGGCATTCTCTGTTTTGCCTGTGTGTCTTTATTTATTCTTACTAAAACGTCAGATCTAATGCAGAGAATTTAACCACTGTTCATTGCTATATTTTTATTCCCTAACCAGCACATAGTAATAATTTAATAAATATTTGATAACTGGGTGAATGTTTTTTCGTAGCACTAGAAAGGAACTGTAAGTGATGCAACTCAATTGTCTTTCTTTCCTAACTAGCTTTTAAAAAAGTACTTCCATAAGATTCATTTATCTTTAAATTTTGCTTAGTCATTCTGTAATATAATGTCTAGTTATAAATTTTATTTCACCAATCTTATCTAATATTTGTTTTGCCTGAGATAATTTTTATCCTATTTTAGTTATGGTAGTTTATTTTCCTTCATGTTTCTGAAACTGTTTCCATTTAATGTACTAGAACTTTCTAGTTTTTCTGACTTCTATATATAATTTTTATTTTCTTATTTTTCCTCTCAGATTGTGAGACCATTCACTCTAACTGAATTTCTAACTCACTATTTTAAGTCCCCTCCTCCTTCTTCATTTTTTTTAACATGGTCTTTTATTCATATCCAAGAAAGTTTTTCTTTAGATTCTTTGGTTGATTTTATTTTTGTATAGCCTTTATTAGAATTATTTAAAACCTGAATTATGAATTTAAATTTAATGTCTTTTTCCTTATTTTTATGATAACTCACTATAATATGTTCAATTGGCGATTTCTCTATTCTGGGTATGCATGTCTTACTCTCCTTTCCAGAACTGTGAAACATGGTTAATGTTCCAAGTGTTGTTTTCTCATATGTACCTAAATGGTTCTATCAAATCAGAAAAGTTCCCAAGATTAGAAGTTGTAATTAGTAATTCCACATAAGAAATTTGAGAAGCATTAAGTCTCCTGCTAATCTTAAGGAGAAAATATGCAAGAAACAATTAAATTTCAAGGGAAAATTATAGCATGTCACACGTGTGACTTACAAAATGAAGCTAAAACCCACTAAAGCTTGTTATTCTTTTATTAGTAGCTACACGTTTTTCTTCCATACTCTGGAAATTATAATTTTATTTTCTTCATGTGGTTTCAACCTTTTAAAATTTCTCGTGTAAGTGAGACAGTAATGTAGATGTGGCATATTTTGCTTGGTACAATGTCCTCTAATTGGTACATATTGAATGAGACAGATTTTTTTCCATTTAACGATAAATATGATTTCATTATATATAATAGTTCACTACTATTGGATTCTGATCAGTTACATCTTTTGTCTCTTTTCAATATTTCTGCAGGGAACATGGAATTAGATATTCTTCTAACATACTGACTTCCATTCATATGAACATGGAATTAGATATTCTTCTAACATACTGACTTCCATTCATATGAACATGGAATCAGATACTCTTCTAACGTACTGACATCCATTCATATGAATATGGAATTAGATACTCTTCTAACATACTGACTTCCATTCATATGAACATGGAATTAGATACTCTTCTAACATACTGACTTCCATTCATATGCAACCTGAAGTGAGATGACAGAATTATGTGCTAGTGCTGGTTTTAGTTTTTCTCAAAACCTTCTATGTTATTTTGCATAAGGGCAGTGTTAATTTACATTTTTACCAACATTGTATAAGAGTTCCCATTTTTCTGTATTTTCTCTTTCTTCATTTTGATCAAAGTCATTTAACAATTGTGAAGTAATACTTTGTTGTAGTTTTGTCTTACATTTCCCTAATAGTGAGTGAGCAGAGCTCTTCATCTCAGGATGCCATTTGAATGTCTTTCTTTTGAGAAATATTTGCTCCCTTTTTGTCTACTTTTAATTGGATGATTTGCTACTTTACTATGTAGTTGCTTGAGTTACTTAAATATTTTCAGTACTAACTCCTTATCAGATATATAACAACTTCCTTCCTGTAGGGTAGTTTTGGATTACTTTTGTACTTGTAAAAAACTTATTTTCAAGAGTTTATAAAAGTTTATTTTAAAATATTATAGCGAAGTTAAGGAAATAGAGACATATAAAAGTAAGGAATAAACAAACCAAATAGAAATTATTGGTAGTAGAATATGTTAATTACAAAACTTCATTTTGTGAGCAACTGTAGTTTTCAATAGTTCCCAATTAGCTACACAAACACAGAGAAACACCAAAGCAAATGGGAAATATCAAAGAACATATTTTAGAACTAAAACAAAAATATATCCATAAGTGTATAAGGTAGAGTTGGCTCTTTTGTCATATTACACAAGCCGAATAATGACAAAATACAGGCAGTACATTCTATCATCTTTAAAGGAAGCTTCTATGGGTATAAGAGAATCTATGACAACTATTTTACTAAACCTGCATAATCCCTAACAAAAATATATAAACATTTGTTCGTATACCCACAGTGAAGTATGGCTATATTCTTCATCCCTCATCAGGGAAACTTCTCCTCACAACAGACAGGGACTATAGCAGAACATTACAACCAGTTAAAATGCAGAGTTGTGGAACCCAGTCCCAGTGGATACTTTTACAAACACCTCCACACCTAAAGCTCAAGAATTTTCCTCTACTAAAATTTACCTAAACTGCATTTTTTAAATGAGGACAAGGATATTATACAAGTAGTATATGTTTATTTGGAACATCACAGTGTGAATTTAAATTTCATCTATGACTATTTTTTCTCTTTTGCCACACGATGGTGGTATTGCTTCTTGTAAGACACAAAAATAGATTTCAGATGCCAATATTTAAAATATGTATTTGTATGTATATATGTTATGTCCAAGGAAACATAGCAAAAAAGAATTAGTTTTATAAAGAATAGAGTTTCCTATGCATTTATTATTATTATTTATTATTATTATCATTACTATTTTTGGTATTTTGAGAGCCTGTCCTGAAACTAGCTATTGTAGACCTCAAACTCACAGAGAGCCACCTATCTCTGCCTTCTGAGTGCTGGGATTAAAGGCATGTGCCGCCACCACCCAGCTACATTTTTGTTATTTGTAAAGAGCAAGAAACATTGATGCCAGTATTTCCCAAGAAGTGCAATTTCTTCTTTAGAAAACAGGACTCATCATGAATATTTTTGTTATCTCCTATCAAAGGGAATCTTGTTTTAGCTTTCAAATTACTATGGCATTTAATTGACTTGTATAGGTAATTTGTTTCCTCCTTAGTATCTGTGTATATTTATATTAACTAAAAAGTTTAAATGATTGGTTACGTTCCATGGTAATCTCATGCAGCAAATTTAGGATCAGTGGCTGGCTTGGAATTTGTCTGGTGTTTTGATCTGTTCTCAGAGAGAAATTTCTGCATCATCCTCTTTCCAGAAAGTCTCTGCTACCATAAATTCCTCAAATAAGGGTTCTGTTTGCTTTTATGCTCGGCACTATGTAGTGTTTCTTGGAGGCTACATGACCTCATTTTCCTAAATTCAAAGAAATTTAATTTATCTGGAGGTAACTTTCTTGTTGGGAATTATGGGATGGCATGTTTACTTTTTGTATTCAGTTACAACATGTTTTGCAGCTCCAAAAAGACTGACAGCAAGAGAAGGCACATTTGTTCTTGTCCCTCTATATCCAATAAGTCATAAATTGTTAATTTTCTCACACCAATCATAGATTTACTGAACTACAAAATCTTTGGATTTCTGGTTATTTGTTTTCAGAAGTACACTTTTCACATTTATTTATTTATTTATTTATTTATTTATTTATTTATTTATTTATTTTGGTTTTTCGAGACAGGGTTTCTCTGTGGCTTTGGAGCCTGTCCTGGAACTAGCTCTGTAGACCAAGCTAGTCTCAAACTCACAGAGATCCGCCTGCCTCTGCCTCCCGAGTGCTGGGATTAAAGGCGTGCTCCACCATCGCCCTGCTAGAAGTACACTTTTCAAGAACATTCTACGACAGGTAGGTTTAGAAGAGGAAATAAATCCCTCACCATTTTGTTCCAGTCAACTTTTTGTCAGTGTGGTGAAACAGCTAATCAGGGTAGCTCATATCTCTGGATGCTCAAGAGAAAGATGTTGGAACCTGTTTGCTCTTTTTTTTTTTTAAAAAAAAAAGCTATGTTAAGTCCTTCTATCATCAGTGGTGGGGATGTGCACATCACAAACAGACAAGAAGTGCTGGCTGGTGCCAAACTAAGATATTACCCTTCTCATGAGAACTATCAATGAGTCCTACAAGAGATAAATTATAGAGGCACATATTCAATAGTTTGAAGTTTCCCGCTAGACCCCACCTCAGAAATAACATTGCGTCTAAATACATCACACTGGGGACCTGTCAATCCTTGGGTACACTCAAGCCACAACAGAATTATAATATCTGATTATGTTGAGAAGACCAGCTTCATATATATATATATATTTCAACAATATTCAATAAAATACTTGCAAACTGAATCCAAGACCAAACAGAGTAAACCCCTCTCTTCTCTCATTTTATACTTCCTCTGGTGCTGGGACCTGGATTTGTTTTTGCATTGATCTTGTGTAGCCCAAGGTGGCCTTGAACTCACAGAGATTCTGTTTCCCAAACCATAGGATTAAAGGTGTGTGTCACCATTACCTGACCTGTAGTGGCTTAGCTTTGCCTCTGGTCTTCAGGCAAGATTTATTTATTAAAATACAAATAATGTACCCCTAAAGAATAGCTGTGGGGTGCTGTGGAACAGAAACTTCCATCTTCAAATGGTGCCCAAACTTTTGGCAACAATTTCCACATGGGGACTGAAAAAACTTTATAAAAAAAGGGATTCTAGACAGACAAGAATAGAATCAAATGCAGCTTCTTGGTAACCATCTTTTCTCTGGAAGTATCTGTTTGCTGGGAGTGAGCAGAGGCACCAGTCTTTTAAGAGAAGCTTCCTGACTCAGCATTAGAGGTAAAATCCTCACAGCTCTTAAGAGGCCCTGCCACCAAACACTTAAATAGTTATTTTGAAAAGCTGGCAGCAGGCTTTTGGTGGTAGAATGTACCTAGAAACTCCTCAGAGTTGTTGCAACAAACACAGCTCCTACCAGTACCTCCAAAACGAAGCTAGACTCTCAGAAAGCTAAGAAATCAAAAGAAGTCAGTCATCAAAGATGCAGCTTTAATACTAGCCATGCTGCCTAGCAGATTTTAGACTTATGTGCCCAGAAAAAGATAGAGATATACACAAAGACAGATGCAGACAAGAAAAAATCCTTTAAATGGTTTACAGTGTATTTAAAGTTATATGTAGGTTTGGGAGAGAAAGGAAAAAGGAAAGAGAAAGTCCTTTAAAAAAGAAATGGAGTAGTGTGGTGGTGCACACCTTTAATTCCAGTACTTGGGAGACAGAGGCAGGTGAATTTCTGTGAAGTCAAGGTGATTCTGGTCTACAGAGTGAGATCCAGAACAAAGATACAAGGAGAAACCCTGTCTCAAAAAAACCCAAAAATTAAAAATAAAAATAAAAGAAATAGAATGTTTAAAAAACATGCAAAGATGGAAAATACACAGAGAATCTGGATACTATATGTTATTGTGCTATCTTTGAATTGTTTGACTGCTAGGGATGGAGCAACAGCTGCTAAAGGATATTTGATTATAAGTGCTGCTGGATTAATCCAACATATATATTTTGAAAATGCCTTGACTTCACATTTTAAGTCAAAAGTTATGTTACTTTGGAGAACAGGTTTTGCTTTTATTTCCACAGAAAATTAGAGGCAGTGTGTCATTTCTGGGTTAAGAAAAAATCAGGTTTGAACAAGGAAGACCCTCTGGAGGAACTCTGTTGGACATGGATGGCCCAGATGATTCAAAGTTTCAGAACAACTCTGTTGCAATTTCCTTTAAATTCTGCATCCAGAACAGTCTCAAGACTAGTGACTGAGATGATCTAGCCTACAGAATACTCCTGTCAGTACTTGACCATATTTCTAAATTCTCTAACCCCAATCAGCAGAAAGTAGCCTAGAAAACTAGGCCAATATTCCCCCCAAATAGATTATGGATGTTTACCTTTTTTTTAAGAGTGTTGCTTACAGATTGTTATGGATAATGATCAAGAAAAAAACTAAACAAAGGAGACTACATTCAGAGTTCTTGTTTCTGTTTTGAAAAGAAAAGAAGGGGGAAATGCTCTGTGATAATGCCCTTATACACTGTAAAAATTTGTCACTTGTATTAGCTTAAGAAAACACTGATTGGCCAGTAGAGTTGTGTCAAATAGACTAAGAGAATTCTTGGAAGAAGAAAGGCAGAGTCAGTCACCAGTCAGATGCAGAGGAAGCAAGACCAGATTGCTGCCCTGAGAAAAGGTACCAAGTCACGTGGCTAAACATAGACAAGAATTATGGGTTAATTTAAGTTGTAAGGGTTTATTAATAGTAAGTTTGAACAACAGGTCAAATAGTTTAAAATTAATGTAAGCCTCTATATGCTTCTTTGGAACTGAATGGCTGTGGGACCAGGTGGGACAGACACTTCTGTCTACAAATCACCACTAATTTTCAAAAAAAAAAATTTACAGACTAGAACACCAATCCCTGTCACAAAATATTTTACCTAAAATCTGTCCTGCCTGCAAGATGTGGTTGGGAAACAGTGGCTCAAAGTTTATGGGAGTGGCCATCTAATGATTTATCTAACTTAAGGCCCATACTTCCAGAGGGAGTCAATTCTAGATACTACCTGGATGGCCAGGAACAGGAAGCTGGATGGTTCAAATACCTATGTTAGTAACAAACACGACTGGAAAAACAAACAAACAAATAAGCCAACCAAATAAATAAACAAATGATTGCTAATGATATTCTTCTGGGATCATAGATTGGTGCTTGCAGCAAAAATTCTAATTATTCTTCTTTTTTTTAATGTTTGAAGTTTTTAGAGTAAATCTTTTTTTCTTTTTTTATTGATAAAAGGAGAATAATAAAGAAAAAAAACAAATTTCCACTTCCTCCCAGCCTCCCATTTCCCTCCCCCTCCTCCCATTCTTCTCCCCCTCCTCCCACCCCTCTCCCCTTCTCCCTCCTCCTCTCCCCCTCCCTCTCCAGTCCAAAGAGCAGTCAGGGTTCCCTGCCCTGTGGTAAGTCCTAGGTCCTCCCCGCTCTGTCCATATCTAGGAAGGTGAACATCCAAACTGGCTAGGCTCCCACCAAGCCAGCAGATTGCGTAGGATCAAAACTGCGTGCCATTGTCCTTGGCGTCTCATCAGCCCTCATTGTTCGCCATGTTCAGAGAGTCCAGTTTTATCCCATGCTTTTTCGGTAACAGTCCAGCTGGCCTTGGTGAGCTCCCAGTAGATCAGCTCCACTGTCTCAGTGGGTGGGTGCATCCCTTGTGGTCCCGACTTCTTTGCTCATGTTCTCCCTCCTTCTGCTCCTCCTTGGGACCTTGGGAGCTCAGTCCATTGCTCCAGTGTGGGTCTCTGTCTCTAAACTGAGAGTCAGATATTAGAGGGTGAAAGCTGAAGGATCAGAGAAGAGTAGCCAGCTAAGAGAGTTTCCATCTCTAAAAAAGGGGGTGATTCTGTCCTCAGACTGCATCTCAGTCTGCACTGATGCTCACACTGCATCTTAGCTCCTGTCTCCTGCCTTATATTCTTCTTTCTGCCCAGTCATATGACTTCACATTTCTACCTTCCTGGTGCTGGGACTAAAGGCATGAGCCACCACTGCCTGGTTCTGTTTCTCTTTGAGCCTGAATCAATCTACTGTAACTAAGGGTGGCCTTGAACTCACAGAGACCCATCTGCCTCTTTCTCCCTAGTTCTGGGATTGAAAGTGTGTGCCACTGCTGGGCTCCAAGGTTAACTAGTGACTTAGTTCTGCACTTTGATCTTCAGGCAAGCTTTATTTGTTAGATTACAAATACAATATCACTACAGGTGCCAAGGACAATCATCATTAGAAAGGTTTCCTCCAGCAGCTGATGGGAATAGATACAGGGGCCCACAGATTCAAGATAACACCATGAGAGATTAGTTGACAGGTTTTAATTATAGAGGGGAGCTTGTTTTCAGGCATGACTGCTTGATGATGGAGCCACAATTTTGTACCCCTCTTTCTCAGCAGTGTGCTGAAACTGACTACTTTCATGAGTGCAATGAAGCTGCAGAATTCCAGGAGCTAGGTTTCCATCACATTATTCACAGGAAGATTGTCTTTATTCCACCAATTCTATTCTGATATTCATTATTATCTTATAAATTTAAGTCATGTGATGAGTTCTTAACTAGTTGAAATGGTCAGGGCAATCTTCCAGATGAGTTAGATGTGCTTATATTTGAGCAAGTTATTTTGTCAGGGAGATATTTTGGCATTTAGCTTAATGCATTCTGTGCTTCCCTGCATAAATTCCCTTTAGTATGGCGGTCATTCAAATAAGAAATATTTAGGCAACGTTTCAGGGCTGAAGCAAGAAGCAACATCCTTGAATGAAAAGCAAAGCATGAATAGTGTAAAAACTGGACTCCACATAGCCAATCTTTTTTCTTTTTTTTCTTTTTCTTTTCTTTTTCATTTTTTGGTTTTTCAAGGCAGGATTTCTGTAGTGAGGCAGACAGGATCGCCATTACAAGATGGCACCGACATCCTGTCTTGTTGGAAATAAACAACTCCATATTTGGCTATGCCTTTGAGAGCTGCGTGTCCCCCGCTTCCTGCATGCACGGTGGATGAGGATCCTTGAGCCTATCCCGATGAGGTCTGGTGTCAGCTGTTGGTGGCAGCCAATCACAGGGTGACCCGTGTGCCAATTCCCTATTTAAGCAGCTGCCTCAGTGCCCTTTGCCCCTTCGCTTCCTGCCCTTCCCTTCCTGCCCCTTGTTTCCTGCCCCTCTCGTTTCCTGCTCCCCATCAATCAAGGGTACTCCAGTAAAGCGTGATCTGAGTGGAATCCTGGTGTGGTGGTTGTTCTTTCTCGCCGGTCAAGAGGTTCGCCACAGCTGGTGCCGAAGCCCCAGGATCTTCGGTTGCCAGGCGAAAGGCCAAAGAGGATTCAGAACTCAACACGCGGAGTGGCGACGTCGGTAAGTTTCTCCCAATATGCTGATTTCAGTCTCCCCAAGTATGCTGTTTGTGGGAGTTGATTCTAGGGTGTTTGGTCTCATGTTCTTGGCGTTTGTGCCGTCAGTCTGGCTGCAGCCTCAGGGAGGAGGACAATGTGAACGTTCCGATAGAAGGGTGGAGGGCCCTCAGTAAACACCAGGACAGTCTTTTAAAATCAGATTCAAAGGGATAAAACTTGGATAGGCATAAAAGAAACAAAGTAAAAGAAAAGGATCCTGATACAGTCCTCCCTAAAAGGGAGGCAAACGAGAAGAGGGGAGGTCCCCTCTATCCAGTGCTTGAGGAATTTGCGGGCCTGGATCTGTCTGAGGAGGAGTTAGACCCTCAGGAGGAGGAAGATCTGGAGGAAACCACTGCTGGCTATGAGGAGGAAAGATATGGGTGGAGCCCCCCCCCCCCCCCCCCCGCACATAATGAGTCAGCGGGGGTGGGTGTAGGCTCATTGGTGCCATGGGAACCACGCCCGTCCCCTGTGCCTCCATCCTATTCACAAGTGGGAGGGGGATGCCATTTTATCAAAAGAGATACATGGGCGCGTCTAGCATTTCCAGGTTTTGAAGACCTGCAGACTAATGAGAGATATTATGAGCCTGTATCTTATAAACAGTTAAAGGATTTAGTGGAAGCAGTTCGAACCTATGGAATTACAGCTAATTATACCATAGCCTTGCTGCGTAGAATCGCCACCATGGCCATGACTCCTACAGATTGGTTTGAGATTGCTAAGGCTTGCCTAAGTGTGGGACAATTTTTGGATTTTAAATCCATTGTTACGGATAAAGCTCATGTCCAAGCTAGAGTGAATGCCCAGAATAATCATCCCCAATGGACAGAGGATATGCTTTTGGGGCAAGGGCAATGGGCTGCCAACCAGCTAGGATATCCTCAGGAGGTGTACCAACAGATTAATGATATCTGCTATAGGGCATGGAAGTCTTTGAATAATAAAGGAGAAGTCAAAGGCCACCTAACAAAGATTATTCAGGGGCCAAATGAACCCTTCTCTGATTTTGTGGCTAGAATGCTTGATATGGCTGGAAAGATTGTTGGGGATGTGGATCAGGTGATGCCATTGGTACAGCAGATTGTTTTTGAACAGAGTACTAAGGAATGTCAGGGGGCTATTACTCCTGTTAAAGAGAAGGGAATTGAGGCCTGGCTAAAAGCCTGCTGAGAGATTGGAGGGCCCTTTACCAATGCAGGCCTAGCGGCTGCTGTTTTATCTGCTACTCAGGCCGCAAAGACCAGAAAAGGAGGAGGATGTTTCAAATGTGGACAACAAGGGCATATTAGGAGACAATGCCCGTTATTGAAAGGGCTGTCTTCTTGGGCTCAAACTCCTAATGTAAGACAACCCGGCCTTTGCCCAAGATGTAAGAACGGAAAGCATTGGGCCAATGAATGCCGGTCTCTTAAGGATATCAATGGGCAGCCCATTGTACAGCTCGGTGGCCAGGAGTCAAAAAACTGGTTAAAGGGCCCCTGTCCCCAGGGCCCGAAAATTTATGGGGCACTGCAGCAGACCACCATTCCCAACCCGACTGTATCTGCTGAGCAACCTCAGGCTCAGCAGGGTTGGACCTCCGTGCCTCCACTGGACTGGTGTTAACCCAGGAGATGGGAATTCAGGTGATTGATTCTGACATGTATGGCCCATTAGAAAAAGCAACAGTGGGGATTGTCTTAGGACGATCCTCATCCACTATGAAAGGCTTGATTGTCTTTCCAGGAGTCATTGATTTCGATTATACTGGAGTGATTAAGATCCTGTGTCATTCTTCCTGTGGCGTGATTTCTATTGCGCCAGGGGACAGGATTGCCAACTGCTTATACTACCATCTAAGCATGAGACCTTTCCTGTGCATCTTAAGGAAAGGAATGACAGGGGGTTGGGCTCCACTGAAGTGGACCTTGCCTGTCTATCTATGGAACTAGATCAGAGGCCCATGTTGTATTTAATGATAGAGGGAAAGATATTCTCCGGATTGGTGGATACTGGGGCAGACCATAGTATCATCCAGCTGCAAGCCTGGCCTAAGCGCTGGCCATTGCAACAGTCATCTCAATCCTTACAAGGGCTGGGCTACGCTCGCACCCCATACATGAGTGCCAAAGAGCTGGTCTGGAAAATGGAGGACCAACAAGGCAAGGTTCAACCCTTCGTGGTTGAAGTCCCCATTAATTTGTGGGGCCGTGACATTCAACATCAATTGAAACTTAAGCTAACTAATGATTATTCAGAGGCTAGTAAAAGTATGATGAAAAGACAAGGTTTTGTTCCATCTAAGGGCCTGGGGAAAAATCTTCAGGGTTGTCACAGGCCTATAGAGTCTATGAAAAAACAGGATAGAAGGGGCCTGGGTTTTTCCTAGGGGCCACTGAAGAATTGGCTTCCAATAACAGTCCTGTGCCCATACCCTGGGAGTCCAATAAACCAGTATGGGTTCCTCAGTGGTCCCTTTCTCAAGAAAGATTGGAAGCTGCAAATAACCTGGTTTTAGAACAATTATGGCTCGGGCATGTGGAGCCTTCTGTTTCACCATGGAACACCCCTATCTTTGTTATTAAGAAGAGCTCAGGAAAATGGAGATTATTACATGACTTGTGTGCAGTTAATGCTCAGATGCAGGTTATGGGTGCAGTCCAGAGGGGACTACCCTTACTCTCTGCCTTGCCATGTAGCTGGCCGTTCATGGCCTTGGGCATCAAGGATTGCTTTTTTTCCATTCCTTTGCATCCGGATGATAGGGAGCGATTCGCATTCACTTTGCCATCGGTTAACCATGAGCAACCCGATACTCGTTATCAATGGAAAATGCTCCCACAGGGGATGGTCAATAGTGTGACAATATGCCAGCTGTATGTAGCTCAGGCCCTCCTACCCGTTAGACAACAATTCCCAAAAATAAGAATAATTCATTACATGGATGACGTCCTGTTGACTGCCTCTTCGCAGGAAATGCTCCTGGCCGCATTCCAGGAAACGGCCTCGGCCCTACACAGTTGGGGCCTGGTCTTGGCACCAGATAAGATCCAACAGACTACTGCTATAAAATTTCTGGGGGCAATTATATCCCCTTTGACGGTGATCCCTCAAAAGATTTCCATTCGCACCCATCATTTGAGGACACTTAATGATTTTCAACAATTATTGGGGGATATTAATTGGATTTGGGGGTATTTAAACATCCCCCGGGCAAAGTTGTTGCCCTTGTTTTCTATTTTGGAAGGTGATCCAAATGTTAATTCTAACAGAACTTTGACCCCCTTGGCTGAAAAGGCTTTAAAACAGGTGGAGAAAGCAATGACTGAGGCACAATTATGCCGAGTCGACCCTGCTTTGCCCATATTCTTATGCATCTTAAAAACTGCACATTACCCTACTGGGGTGCTATGGCAAAATGGCCCTTTATGGTGGATCCATGGTAATTCTTCAGGTACCAAAGCTATTCAATATTATCCCGAGTTGGTTGCTTCTCAAGCGGTATTGGGGATAAAACATTGCTTAACATCTTTTGCAACCATGCCAGATAAATTGATTATTCCCTATACAAAGGGACAGGTGGAGCTACAGTAAATGAATGGGCTGTTTTGGTTTGCACTTTTCCTAACCTTATTGATAATCATTATCCAAGACATCCCCTATTAAATTTTGTGGAAAGGAACTTAGTGTATTTTCCTAAGGTTACCTTTAAAAAGCCCATTAATATGGACTTGACTGTTTTTACTGATGGCTCCAAAACTGGCAAAGATGCCATAGTAATTCAAGGTAAGGATCCCATTTTGCTTGATTTTTGACCTGATTCCCCACAAATCACAGAATGTATGACCGTGCTGGAAGTTTTTAAAAGATTTTCAGAACCCTTCAATTTATTTTCATATTCTAAATATGTGGTGAATGCTGTTGCCTCATTGGAGGTGGCTGCCTTTGTTAAAAATTCAAGTACAGTTTCCAATATTTTGTGTCAAATTCAAGCATGCATTTTACAAAGGGATAATCCCTTTTTCATTGGACATATTTGGGCTCATACTTTGCTTCCAGGACCCATGTCTGAGGGCAATGATTTGGCTGACTACCTTACCCGGTCCATGGCTTTGGTCCTCTCGGACCCTGTAGAATTAGCACGAGATTTTCATAAGCTTTGGCATGTGCCTGCCAATACCCTTAGAAAAAAAAATTTCATATTTCCAGACAGATAGCCAGAGAAATAGTTAAAGCCTGTTCTTCATGTGTGACCTTTTTACACCCCCCTAATGTTGGGATCAATCCTAGAGGGCTGCAACCTAACGCATTGTGGCAAATGGATGTTACCCATATGCCTGAATTTGGCAAATTAAAATATTTACATGTATCAGTGGATACCTTTTCTGGCATTATTCATGCCATGCCCCTAGCGGAAGAAAAGGTAACTCATGTAAAAACACATTGCCTTGAGGCCTGGGCTGCCTGGGGAAAACCCCTACGCCTTAAGACAGACAATGGCCCGGAATATACCTCCCATGGATTTCGTGCCTTTCGTGCACAGCTCCAAGTGACCCACATTACAGGTCTTCCATACAATCCACAAGGATAAGGTATTGTGGAGAGAGCCAACAGAAATATTAAAGAAATTCTACAAAAACAAAAAGGGGGAATAGCTGAATCCGCTTCCCTCAGGGAAAGAATCTCCCTTGCTCTCTTCACACTTAATTTTTTAAACCTGAATGGGTTGGGTACTGCAGCAGCTGAGAAGCATGCAGCAGGCCCTATGGAACAAAAGGAATATGTGATGTGGAAAGATGTATTGGATAACAAATGGTATGGACCGGATCTTGTGGTGGCAAGATCCAGGGGAGCTGTATGTGTTTTTCCACAGGGCCAAGAGGCTCTGCTTTGGGTTCTGAGCTGGCTGACACGCATGATCAAGGAAGTTCCTAAGGATGAGGCTGAGTCTCTGGAGGAAGTTCCTGCTGACATCCCTGATGACGTGGATCCAGGGGAAGGCGGAGCACAGAAGGGGAATCCTGTCAGCCTTCCCAAAGGTGATGCCTGTTCAGCATGATGCCACAGTTTTCCCCAGATTTTTACCACCAATAGAAACCTTGATTTACCATTTTTAATGTATAAGTCTAAAGTGGCCCTTTTAGGAGAAGCACGTAACATTACAGAGAAAGGGTCCCTGTGATTTCAGTTGCGTGGGCATGTTTTTTGGCAAGCTGCCTGGGTGGCTGTGTGTTGTGCCTGTGGTTGGTTTGCTGCCTTCGAGCCCAGACCAATAGGGATAAGGCTATATTGGGATAAGCACTAAGAGACGCTTAGGGCTTCCATCATGCACAGCCTATGCACCCCATGGGATCGGTTGATCCATTGCACTTGGGTAGGTGTGTGGATGTAGGTTCCTGCGACACAGCCTTTGCACCCCCGGGGTTCCTCGAGTACCCATTGCACAGGGGAAGGTGTGTCCATGGAAAATATCTTCCATCCTCGATCGACCAACACATCATGAGGTGGGGGTCAGATTGGATGACGTTAGTCCTGTGCTCATTGCTTACAAACAATAAGGGGGAACTGTAGTGAGCCGGACAGGATCGCCATTACAAGATGGCACCGACATCCTGTCTTGTTGGAAATAAACAACTCCATATTTGGCTATGCCTTTGAGAGCTGCATGTCCCCCGCTTCCCGCATGCGCGGTGGATGAGGATCCTTGAGCCTATCCTGATGAGGTCTGGTGTCAGCTGTTGGTGGCAGCCAATCACAGGGCGACTCATGTGCCAATTCCCTATTTAAGCAGCTGCCTCAGTGCCCTTTGCCCCTTCGCTTCCTGCCCTTCCCTTCCTGCCCCTCGTTTCCTGCCCCCCTCATTTCCTGCTCCCCATCAATCAAGGGTACTCCAGTAAAGCGTGATCTGAGTGGAATCCTAGTGTGGTGGTTGTTCTTTCTCGCCAGTCGAGAGGTTCGCCACAGGTTTCTCTGTGTAACAGCCTTATCTGTCCTGGCACAGACAGATATCTTGTATACCAATATAGCCTCAAACTCACAGAGATTCACCTACCTCTGTCTCCTGTGTGTTGGGATTAAAGGCATGTGCCACCACTTCCAAGATACATAGCGAATATTTAAATTGTATTACATACAAGATCTTGAAATTTATCCTGACTGGATAGTAACAATTTAACTAAAAAAAATACCTGTAAGGACAATTGGAAGTAGTCAAAAATCAGAGTCCACTAATGTAGAATTAATTAAATATTATTACAGCAGAATAAAATGATATATAATGTATGATAGAGCCTTCAAATGTAACAATGAGAAAAATATTTACTAATAAGCAATTATTCTAGATATGTGATTAAAGTCAGATCACATAAAAATATTCACTGAAAAATACACCAAACTATAAAGAGACTTTACTTAAGAATAGAAGTATAGATCATTTTTGTTTCTGCTACAATATTCTTATAACTATGCATCATATTTCCCAAGTTTTTCTCATATTTATGAGCTATTTCAGTATTCAGAAACATCCATTTTTGCTTAAAATAATAAATAAAATCCATATCTTTAAAAAATGATGTGGGATGTCTTTTGTATATATGTTTCTAAATAATAAAGCTGTTTTAGCCAATGGCTTAGCAGAGTAATGCCAGATTGGAAATCTACACACAGATATAGAGAAAAAGAAGGTGGCATCAAGTCAGATGCCAGCCAACTGCTGAGGAAATAAGACATATAGAAAATAAAGTAACAGAAATGGGTCAATTTAATGTAAGAGCTAGCTAGAAATATGCCTAAATCATCAGCCAAAAATGTTGTAATTCATATAGTTTCTGTGTGATTACTAGGGCCTGGGCAGCCAGGAAATGACAATACAGTTTCTATTTTGTAAAAAAAAATATTGAACTTAGGTAGATGGAGAAGACAGAATTGAATTATGGGAGAAAGAAAGCGGAGTGAGAGAGAGACGCCATTGATCCGCTGGAGACAAATGCTGGGAATTTTACCCAGTAAGCCACTGCCACGTGGTGATACACAGATTAATAGAAATGGTTTAAATTAAGATGTAACAATTAGCCAATAAGAAACTAGAGCTAATGCGCCAAGCAGTGATTTAATTAATACAGTTGCTGTGTGTTTTTTTGGAGGGGGCTAAGCTAGCCAGGTGGCCAGGACAAACAAGCAGGCCCTCCTTGCAACATGATGTTATCATGACAGCTTTATGGCATCTACTAAAGGTCAGGCATCCTTGACCATATGATTTCAGACACAAATGCCCTCAGGGAGTGTTAATGAAATGAGTAATGCCAGATGAGTCACTTCAAACAAAACTGAAATCATATGCAGGGAATGCTCTGTTTATACTTTTTTGTTTGTTTTTTAATATTTTATTTATTTATTATGCATACAATATTCTGTCTGTGTGTATGCTTGCAGGCCAGAAGAGGGCACCAGACCTCATTACAGATGGTTGTGAGCCACCATGTGGTTGCTGGGAATTGAACTCAGGACCTTTGGAAGAGCAGGCAATGCCCTTAACCTCTGAGCCATCTCTCCAGCCCTCTGTTTATACTTTTAAAATATTTTTTTTCAAACAGTGAGCTGTAAATGTCAGTCTCTACAAATACTTTCAAAAAGTGAAGGAGGTGTTTGGGAATGAAACAAGATTTTCATTCAAAAGTTGTACACAATATAGGTTCTAATACAGGTCAAAACTTTATAGATCTCCATACCTCTAATATGGGATAGAAGCACATATAGAGGCCTTCTGAGGAGCTTTCTCTGCAATGCTGATGAACTAACTCTTGCTAGGAACGGCCAGAGAGAATCCAGCTCTCTTCCTCCCTTTCAGATTTTTTTTTTGACATTGGTTATGACCAAGATTCTTTTATTTTTCTGAGTAAAATTTCATCAATTCTCTGAGTCCTGAACAGATGTGTTTTAGAGGAAACAAACCCGCCTGTTCCACAATCTCATCATGCCCCACCCCATCCTATTATTGTGAAAAAAACAACCACCTTTCTAATTGGTGTTTAATTATCCTCCTCTTCATTTTTCAGGAGGTATAACTAGAAACAATGGAAAACTCTGTCATGCAAATTGTTTTTTATTATCTTAAGCTTTAAAAAACACTTTGTAAGACTGTAGGAATGTATGCCCTGTTCTTTAATATTTGGCAGTGTTCATTTTAACTGAGTCACTTGTTAGGGCAAAATTGTTCTAACCTATAATAAATGTTCAGACTGTTGAATTCATGCTTGTACTAAATTAATATTTTATCGCTCCTTGGCCTTGTGTGGGCTGCCTGCTCCACTGGAATGCCCAAGCACCATGGAAACGCTGGGAGATATTTTTTCTTAATTGTATGAATGTTTGACAGATAACAATACAGTACTATGGAATTAAACTCTGCTGCTGATGAATTCTGATCAGCTTATAGCCTGTTTTATTCTGTTAGTTGCCGTGTGTAGTTATATTTCATTTTTAAGCACTGTAGTCTCTGTCCTTGTCCACACTTACTGTTTTCTCAAACTTCAATACAGTAAGTATTGCATTGTCTATATAATTATCTTAAGACACAGGAAAGTGTCAAGTCTTTTAAAATTAAAACTTCTCTTCATTTAAAGAATTTCATTCTGTGGACAAATCCTTTCATAGTAACTTTCTTTAAAGAAGGCTAATAAATTTCTAACATCTAACATTTTTATGATTAAGCTACAATGTCAGTCACAACTATGCTGGACTTAAATTACTATGCAAAAATTTGTGTCTCTTAGCTGAGAAAAACCCCTCATTTTAATCTTAAATAAATCTAAAAAACAAAACCACAGTGTCCATTGTCTATTATTATGTGTGTAAGAGAAGTCTTATCCTTCTAGTCCAATGCAATGTAACCAAAAATGTTTACTACTTTTCTAAACTTATGACCTCTAAATTAGTTGTGTACAATCTCTGAAACCTGTGTAAAATGTGGAAGAAGAGATCTGACTCCACAGAAGTGGTTCTCTGAACTCAACATATGTAATATAACATGTAAATCCATGCAGACACATCACACATACATATACAAATAATAAATAAAAAATAGAAAGATAAACAGCTAGAATAAATTCTTTGGGGCAAGACTAAAGTCAGAAGTATAAATTTTGAGCCTCGGTTCTAAAATTTATTGATATAAATGTGGATGTACGTGTGGATACATAATATATTTTAGTCAGTAACACAGAGAATTTGAGTTCTCTGTGGCATTATTTTGAGCAACCTGAGGGATTAAAATTGTAATGATAATACTGAATTATTATTTAATGAATTTTAAAATCTGTCTATATTAATGTAGCAATAAATAGCAAGTAAAGGATAACTTGCTGTTACTTTAAAAAAATCTAGTTAAAAATGGTAGAAAATGAAGAATAGAATCTCCATGAGGACTCCACATTCTGTTGTTTTCAGCTGAAAATTATTAGTGGATAAAAATCACATGAAGAGGCTTACAGACAAACAGATGTTTGATTACTCTTCAGTCATCTCTTCTGTGATACTTAGAGATTAACAATCTTTAATGGGGTAAGATCTGACAACCTTGTGAGACAGCATTTAACCATGAAAGGAATTAGTCTGGCCCCAGTATGTCTTTCAAGGGACATACTCCAAATGACCTTCCTTTCTTCTGTGAGGATCTACCTTCTAAATGTTATACTACTTCCAGAAACACTATAGGTCAGCAACCAAACCTTGAGTAAATAGGTCTTTGGAAGACATTTAGGATTCAAACCTAACATTTAGGAATATTTTACTTTTTTTAAAAAAAAGTTTGAGTAAGTAGTCTATGATCACATAAAATGTTAACATTAAGACGAAGCTGGCAAAAACATAGATGTATACTATTTGTAGAATTATTCTTGAAGTCTAAATACATCTCCAAATTTAAAAAAAGGTAGTAAAACATTGTTTAATAGTCTTAGTTTTAAGGATTTCATATATGCTGGGAAAATGCATAAGCAGTTCTATAACATGGAGAGTACTACCTCTGCCAAAGAGCAACTCCCAAACAATCAAAGATAGCCAATGAAGAAAGCAGTATTGGGGATAAGCCTTTGGCAATGCTGCAGGTAGGAAGAAGCGGAGGAGGTGCTGTTCAGAGTGGAGAGTAAAGCAGAGCTTATGGGTGGGAATGACTACAGCTTCTGCTAATGATAAGGATTTACACAGTCCCTGTGATTTGTGTCATCCAGTTAAATTACAGGAAACTGGAAATGCTTTGGGTGTTCTGCATGAAAACCACCATAATTGTGGGCAAAGATGCCATTTCCCTATATGGTGTCTGTCAAATTTTGCTCAGAGATAAATTTTCACAGCCCATGTAGCTATGATAGGTAAGAAAAACCTTTAGAGAGGTTCTTAATAATGTAAGGTCAGTTACACCAAGTAGGTTGTATATAACTGTCTGTTCTTCATGAATTTTCTCTTAAGATAACATTTATATTTAAGACAATAAAAGTAATTCTTCAGAAAGCGAACATAGTTACAAGGTCTTTTAAAAAAATCTTTCCTAGTATAGATAGGAATATGTGGAATATGTTTTAAGACAAAACAAAAATATATTCTCTAACAAAATATCCAAAGTGGTTAATTGTGTGTGTATATGCTTAATAGTTAATGAGTTAGTGCTGTTAGAATTTACTGAAGATTTCCTCGAAACTCAAGAAACTAGGATACTTCTTACTACCGGGTATTTAGTTGGATCTCAGTAACTGTAAGCTGAAGAAAAGGAAAGGTCAGTGACATCAATCTAACATTCATCCTTTTGCTTTGATTTTGTTTGTTATATTTCCTTTCAATTTTCTTACAGTAATAATCTCTAGATAAAGGCTGGTTTTTCTTTCTCTTGTGCGGGACTGTACAGACACGAATTCTCCAGCTCACATAGAGAAACAAACTTGTTTAAGAGAGGCACTTTCAATAGAACTGGATTATTTATAGATGCTCCCTCTATTAATTCATTTCATTTGGGTGGAAATCATCATGAGATGGATAATAGAAAATACCTGCACCTGATTTCCTCATGCTTATGAAGAAGCTGAAAGCTTGAAAAGATGCTGTAGCCAGGCCATGGCATGACTCCCAATTAATTTCACAGATATTTGTTCCATCCCAGAAACACATAAAGCAAGCTGAAATTACATCACTCTACCCTTGCTGCCCATGTAAAAGGGCAGTGAAAAATGAGCATATCCTCTACTATACATAACTTCTAATTATAAATAATGACTTTTCCCTTCACTCTTAATATGAATTTTACAATATCATCATAGAAGTCTAATTACCAGATATAATGATAAAAAAGATATGTCAGGGCAGCAAAAATCCAGATGAAACTCACAGGAAATAGGCACTGGCATCTTAGTCATCCATCAATGTCACTACCTTGATAGAAAAATGGTACCTAGAAGGTGTGTAATGAGTATTCCATTAAATATTCATTTGGATTGTAAATAGCTTAAAGATTTAACCACCAAAAACAATACAAGAGAACAGTGTTGTTAAAGGAGAACAGATAGCAGAGCTAGAGGGGAAGTTATCAGGAATTTTTACCATTAGTGATGCTACAATTATCACTGGAGGGCCTCATGAACAAGAAAGAAAACATTTTATTTCAAGAATTTCATTGCAAAGAATACAATTTTTGTGAACTTGATTTTTATTTGATTAGGTGGACATTACACTTTCTGCATTGTGGTCATTTCTACAATCTTACTTTTTACACTTCTAGGTTCTTAGCCATAAGTGTGGTTCCTGGCATTGATAGTGCTCCTGGTCAAAACTATTTCTTGCTTACAATGTCTCCTTAAGCTGGGCACTGAGTAGTCTAGCTCAGACAAATTGTCTCAGTAGATGAACACCTCGTGGTCTTGACTTACTTGCTCATACTCTCACTCCTTCCACTCTTTAACTGGATCTTGGGAGCTCAGCCCAGTGCTCTGATGTGGGTCTTTGCCTCTGTTTCCATCTGTTGTTGTACAAAACTTCTATGGCAATACTATTAATTGTACTCCTTGTGCATCTTTCATTCTGTTCCATAACTTTGGTTGTGTTGTGTATTCATTTTCACTAAATTCTAGAAAGTCTTCAATTGTTTTCTTCATTTCTGTCCCAGTTTTCATTCAGTATATAGTTGTTCAGTTTCCATGAGTTTGTAGATTTTCTGTTTCTGTTGTTTTTGAAATCCAGCTTTAATTCTTGGTGGTATGACAGCAGATAGGATGTTAGTTCAATTTCTTTGAAAATATTAAGATTTGTTTTGGGACTTATAATGTAAATTTTGAATAAAGTTACATGAGGTGCTGAGAAAAAGATATACTCTTTGTGTTTGGGTAAAATGTTCTGTAGATAACGGTTAAGTCCATTTGGTTTAAAAAATTTGTTAGCTCCACTATTTCTCTGTTTAGTTTTTGTCTGGAAACTTGTCCATTGGTGAGAATGGAGTATTATAGTTTTCCACTATCAATGTATTTAGGGTTGATGTGCTTTTATAGGTAAGTTTTTTTTATAAATGTTGGTGCCCTTGTGATTTGGGCACAGATGTTTAAGAATGGAAATAATTTGTTCTTAGTTTTTAGATTTTTTATCTTTAAAGTAAAGGCATCAATAGTGTTTATGTAAAGATTTGTGTTAATTAAATGTGTTAAAATAAGTGCTCCTAATGTTACCCTGTGATAGAGCACTTGTCTAACTTGCATGAAACCTGGGCTTAATCTCAAGAACTGCAACACAATGACACAATGTAGTACAAATATATATGTAATGTACTTACAAAAGGATTGGATACTAAACTGAGTACAGTATAAACTATATATATATTTGTATATTAAAGCATTCTATAATTTTATAGAATTATAGAACAAGAGGATTTAAAAATTTAAATTCAAAATGGAAAGAAAATGACAATATGTTCTGGCCTTGAGCAGAGATTTGACACTTCTAAAGGGATCTCATCTGTAAAACAGATTTAATTGGGTCACAGAATTCAATGATTTTTCAGGCTCATAAATAGAAAAACATATGCAAGGCCATGTGCTAAGCAAGAAAGACAACTAACCTCTTTGTTAACATCATTACGTACAAATGAAGAAGCTGAATTCTTCTTTATGATTTTGTACAAATTATCCTTCATTGCTTGTTCCACATTTGTACTACAAGGCTGAAATGAGCTAATGTGCGTGCAAGTCTAATCATCTCTCTCTTACTAAATTGTGCCTAGTCCAATGCAGAAACAATGATTTTAGTTATTTTGTCCTCTTGCTATTCCCAATGTAGGTTGCTCATGGTTGGTGTTTGCTACAAATCAGTGATCACATAGCTACTTGACAGGAACATACTAAAAATAAGAAGCAGGTAAAATATGATAGTAAATAAATATTCTTTTTTTATAAAAATATTCTTTTCCAAAAACAAATTCTTTTACACTGGTGCTCAAATCACATGAATGTGATGGCTATTCTTTACATTCAAGGGCTGCGATGGGAGAGAAAAGCCTTTGGTTTATGCTGTGAACAATAGTTCTATTTGATTACTTTGTGCTTGGTGATAGAGTCAGGAATTTGGAGTTTTCAGTAATGTTCAGAATTATTAATCAATTTTGAAACTATAGGATCCACAGAAAGATCAGCGTTTAATTTATAGCTGTTGGATTATTAAGTGTTAATGTAACTTTCAGTGTGACAATAAAAAGAATCCATTTAGGTTTTTATTATTTAGTGGTTGCATTATTTTGATAATCACCCAATCTCTTCAATTTATTTTTTTTAAAGATTTATTTTTAATTTATATGTGTTTTGCTTACATGTTTGTGCACCATGTGTGTCCAGTGCCCATATGGACAAAAAGAGTGTTTAGGATTTGCATTTGGGAGCTAAACTATAATGGGAACTAGACCCTGGTCCTCTGCATAAACAGCAAATGCTCTTAACTGCTGAGCCATCTCTAATGTCTGGTTCTGTGCTCTCATCTAATATTTTTCTAAGAATGACAGGCCCATGGACCAATATGAAGTTAGATAGAAAATAGGGGCAAAGGAAGAAAAGCACACTCAATTTTTTTTAGGGCAGAATATACCTTATATAATATAATATACCTTATATAATATGCATAATATACATAGATGTAATTTCAATTGTCAGGTGTCTATTTTGCCGTTTAGCATCAAGAAATACAATCATACATTCTGATACTCAACACATTTTTTTAAAGCTTTGTTGTGTTCAAAGTATCATTATATATAACAGACTGTTAGATCTAAAATTATATACTTAGAAATACCACTATACAGACTGAGCAGGTTGTATTTATATACTTAGTAATATGTGTATAAGAATAATTAAAGAAATAGGGGTCAAATAATCAAATGAACTTAAAATTATCTTTGTAATAACAGCTGACCCAAGAAGCAAATATATCCCTGACAAACTCCTTGTACCAACAATAGAACCCAAAAACCTATTGTCAAGGTACTTACTCTTTTTTTTTTTCAGGACAGGGTTTCTCTATGTAATAGCCCTAGTTGTCCTGGAAGTAGGTCTTGTAAATCAGGCCGGCCTCAAACTCACAGAGATCCACCTGCCTCTGCCTCCTGAGTGCTGGGGTTAAAGGCCCGAGGCACCACTACCTGGCCAGTACTTACATTTTAATTGGAGATCAACAATATATAAGACTACAACATAAAGTTATGGAATATTATCAACAAAACATGAAAAAGAAACAGAAATTAGTTATGTGTTTATTTCTGTAGAAGTAATTTTAGAAACTCTAATTCTATATCCTGCAGAGATATAAACTCTTCAAAAATTTTTTTCATAGTTTTTTGAGGTTTTCTAGTACTTTTATTGATACGTATGGTTGCGTTTAAGGATTGCTTCCATTGCTCTTTGCCGTTTCATGGTTCTACCCTGCATCAGATGAGTTAGTTAAACAAATGTCACCTAAAGAACTCACATGAAAGCACTTGTGTAAGCACGACTTTACTGAAGACGTAGCAAACATAAAAGCATTTTTCTTTGAGTAATACAATTTAAACTTTAGCATCAATTGTTCCTGATTCCAAGGGTCTCAAAAAAAGACTTTAGCCTCTTGCCATAGTTTATTATTTATAATTTTCTGTCTTTATTTTATATTCTAATATCTAAAATCTCATTTTTCAAGCAAACCAATTGAGTTAGCATTCTACTTTCACTGGCTCCACCAGTCCAGGAACCAGAGTCTTATGTTTATTTTATTTATTTTTAATAAATTTACTAAAATTTAATAAATTTTATGAAATTGCTCCTATGTTATTTTTTTAATATGAAAGCAAAGGCTTGGAAGTATCTCATTATATTCTCAGTCCCACAGTTGTAACATGGTGAAGCAGTAGCATTAATCTCTGATTTTAGTATTTAAAAAGAAAAAGACAATTTTTAATCATTTCATTTAGGTTAGAAAACACAGAACTTTCGTGGAAAATTATATTTATTTTCTTTTAAGATAGGTCTAATGGGAAACAACTTAATGTGATCATGTCCTTATAACCTTAGTCATCCCATAGTATGAAAGTGGTGGGATCAGAACTTATGTGAAGAATGTAAATGATGCTTTCTGTAATAAAACATAATGAAGAGAGGCCATGAGTGTGCCTGTCTGTTTTAATGCTGACAGGTCAGAAGACAATGGTGTCTTTCTTCAATGTAGCGTTGTTATTATTATTTGTGGTTCCAGTATTTGACCTAGGGCTTTGTACATGCTAGGCAAGTGGTCTATTCTGAAATTACAGCCACAGTCATGAGTATCTGTTAGTTATATTCACTATCTTTGCATAGTTTCTGACAGGCCATATAAAACATTGGCCTGGCTCTTTGCCTTGAAGCCTCTTGTAGTCAGTTTTCTCTCAATTACTTTAATGCTGCTGTGGTAGGAATCTCAGATACTTTTGTCCAAAGACGACAAACAATTTCACGCATGGGAACTGCCCAATGCCATTGACTTGTGCACTTTCTGCAGGTGTGGTAAATCTAAATACCAGAAAGAGCTTGCAAGATAATATTCCTTTGCCAAAGATGTCCACACATGAGATCCCAGAACTTAAGATACCTCACACGGTACAAAGAACTACAGATGTGATAAAGCTGAGGAGCTTTACTTAGAAGATGTTTATACCAGATTTCCCAGGTGGGTCCACACAAGCGGCAACGCAGGTCTCCTGTGCTCTTACTATATTCACCTGCACCTTCATACTCACTTTGGTCTTCTCTCAAAAATGACTTCTAAGCTTTAAATCTGTTACAATTTATTTGTAATAGCCAGAACCTGGAAACAACCTAGATGCCCTTCAATGGAAGAATGGATGAAGAAAGTATGGAATATATACACTTTAGAGTACTACGCTGCGGTAAAAAACAATGACTTCTCGAATTTTGCATGGAAATGGATGGAAATAGAAAACACTATCCTGAGTGAGGTATCTCAGACCCAAAAAGATGAACATGGGATGTACTCACTCATAATTGGTTTCTAGCCATAAATAGGGGTCACGGAGTCTGCAATTGGCGAACCTAAAGAAACTAAATAAGAAGGTGAACCCAAGGAAAAACATATAGTTATCCTCTTGGCTATGGGAAGTAGACAAAATTGCCGGGGAGAAAATTGGGATCTTGGGGGTGGGGTGGGAAGGGGGTAAGGGGAGATGGGGAGAGAAAAGGTAGAAGGAAAGGAGGGGGGACTTGGGGAAACAGGAGGATTGGGATAAAGGAAGGTTGGACAGGGGAGCACGGAACCACAATTCTTAGTTAAGGGAGCCACTTTAGGGTTGGCAAGAGACTTGACCCTAGAGTGGCTCCCAGGAGCCCATGGTGATGTCCCCAGTCAGTGCCTTGGGCAGCTGAGGATAGGCAACCTGAAATGACCCTATCCTATAGCAATACTGACGAATATCTTGCATATCATCATAGAACCTTCATCTGGTGATGGATGGAGATAGAGACAGAGACCCACACTGGAGCACTGGACTGAGCTCCCAAGGTCCCAATGAGGAGCAGAAGGAGGGAGAAGATGAGCAAGGAAGTCGGGACCACGAGGGGTGCACCCACCCACAGTGACAAGGGGGCTGATCTATTGGGAGCTCACCAAGGCCAGCTGGACTGTGACTGAAAAAGCATGGGATAAAACCGGACTCTCTGAACATGGCGAACAATGAGGGCTGATGAGAAGCCAAGGGCATTGGCACGGGGTTTTGACCCTACTTCATGTTCTGGCTTTGTGGGAGCCTAGCCAGTGTGGTTGTTCACCTTCCTAAACATGGACGGAGGGGGGCGGACCTTGGACTTTCCACAGGGCAGGGAACCCTGACTTCTCTATGGACTGGAGAGGGCGGGGGAGAGGAGTTTGGGGAGGGGGAGAAGGGTGGGAGGAGGGGGAGGAAAATGGGAGGCTGGAAGGAAGCAGATACTTTTTTTTCTTTTTCTCAATTAAAAAAATAAATGAAAAAATGCATTTGCAAAAAAAAATTTCACTTCCTCATTTGCTAGTAGACCTTTTCTTATCTATCTAGTTTCTGAGCCCCCTTAGGGAGCTCTTCTGTATCTTGTACAACTTTAAGGCAGGTTGTAAATGCATCCAACAACTGTTTTAAAAACTTCTTACAAAAGTATTTTATATGTTTTAAAATTATTCCCTTGATTTCCCTATGTCAACCAAACTTGTACTCCTTCTTGTAAACTATAGCTCCAATTCATTTTACCTTTAGTTTCATGACTGATTCACAGTGCTGCAAATCTCTACTGTCTGACACAAGATAGGAGCACAGAACAACATTTGACCCTATTCCTCATCGGATTATTCCTTCTATCATTGCTTTCCTGAGTACTGAAAAAAGTGTATATCTTTTAAATCCCTCTTATCCATCTTAAAAAAATTTATAGTTCCCTTTTCAATAAGAATTAAGACAATCAATTACACTTCTTCAACTTTTTTTTGACTTTATAACATGCTTAAAATTTTTCATAGGTAATTGCTTACAGAGGTTTGTATTCTGCCCAGTCCCACAGCCATTTCATTCCCAAAAAACACACAGAGGTCTACATTAATCATAACCTAGTTGGTCTATTATCTCAGGCTTCTTATTAACTAAATCTTACATCTTCAATAGCCCATTATTCTTGTCTATGTTAGCAACATGGCTTGGCATCTTTTATCAGTGAGGCATTCTCATCTTGCTTCCTCTGTGTATGGCTTCTTCTGTGTCAACTATAGACTGACTCTTTCCTCTTCCCAGAATTCTCCTGTTTTTGTCATCCCACCAATACTATCTATCTTGTGGTCTCCCCATACTTCTTGCCTGTCTACTGGTTAATCAGCATTTAATTAAAACAATACACTGATACATCTTTACAGGGTACAAGATCATTGCCCCACAGAACTTCCCCCTCCTTTTTTTCCTCCTTTTCTTTTCAAAACAAGAATTCTGAATCTCATCTCCTTTGTTTAGTTTTCTTCCTGACCACCATCCATAACAACTTGTAACCAACAATCTAAACGAAGTAAAGCATCCATAATTCATTTCTTGAGACTGTGGGCATAGTTTTTCAGGATACTTCCTGCTGATTGGGGTTACATACCAATGCAAAGTATTCATCTCTATATCATATCCCATATTTTTATTTTTTTAGAAATTGATTGTGACCATTAACCATTTATAACCAATCCTTTTATAATAAAAATAAATATTTATAAGCAATTGTTTTTGAAATGTGGGCATAGTTTTTTCCAAACTGCTTCCTGTTGTTGGGTGAAGTAAAGTTAGGGTTTACAGAAACCTTTGGGGGGGGGTTGTTCCATCAAACCACATTAGCCTGTAATGAATCCATAGGTTTGATGAGAATTTTCTCTAGAAACAAAGGCAGAACCTCTTTTCTCAAGTAATAAATCAGACTCAACGTTTGCCTTTTTTTTTTCATTGAAGAAGATTAACAGTTAAAAAGATCACTGAATTTTTCTTAGTTCCTACATTGTCTCCTCTTCCTTTCTCCTGTGGTCTGTTGTTTTTCTAAACTGACACCATCTGTCAAATGAGAAAATGATTTTCTTCTTCTTCTCCTTCTTCTCCTACTCCTCCTTCTCCTCCTCATCTTCCTTCTCCCCCCCCCCCTCTCCATTTCTCTTTAGTTTTTCAGGAGAATTTTTCTCAGTGTGTCCTGAAATTTGCTCACTATGTCAGGCTGGCCTTGAATTCACAGACATTTGCTTGCCTCTGCCTCACAAGTGCTGGAATTAAAAAGGCATGTACCACCCTTTCCTGTCCTGCTGTTGGTTTTCTTAATAGTAAGCTTGGGAGTTGTATATAAAAATTACTATGCATGGTGGGAAGAGAAGAGAGTTAAACAGACACAGTGGCTACATTTTGTTCCTGAGCTTGATGTCAAACCAGTAGAAAAAGGCCATAAGACACAAAGTTCCAAAAAGAAGTCTATGAGTGTATTACAATGGTTGACTGGAATTTTGCAGTCTATCACACAGTCCTGGAACTTTGCAGTTTCCTGTCATCTAAAAGTCAACATAGCATAGTTTTCAAATGATTGAATGGTCTTTCGCTTGTCCCTGAAACCCTCCCCTCTCACAATCCTGTATAATTACATGTAGAGAATTCACCATAACAGTAGCTCAAAAAATATGCCATAGGGCTGGGAAGATATTACAGTTGGTAAAGTGCCTCCCATTTAACAATGAAGATCTTAGTATGACCTCCAGAATATGTGTAAATGCTGTGTGTGGTGACCATTCCATTGTAATTCCAGATCTGGGGGGGCAGAGATAAGAAGATAGCTTGTTGTCCAGCTACCCTCAATGTCTTGGAGAATTCTATGCTGTTCAGTGATCCCATCCTAAAAACAGGGTGCACATTTTCTGGGGAATGATACTAGAATCTGATATTGTCCTTCACATGTACCCCCATAAACATGCATGCACATACATGAATGCATACACAAACCTGTAATGAACACAGACATACAAGTATAGATGTGTATGACAGAGAGAACTTAGCACACCTAATGAAGAATGATGCTACTCTGATACAATGGCACCTACATAATTATTTTTGACTTTTCCTAAGCCTAGGCTTTTAAAGTACTCTCATTACAGACTAAATATTGTACCCTTTAGTTCTATTCTCACCAACTTACATATTGTCAGATACAAACCTGTCTTTTAGGGCACTGCCATCCTTCTTCCTTCTTGCCCCCTCCATATTTTTTCTACACAGACAGCTTTATTTTGCAGTTTTAGCATACCGTCACAATCATATAATAATTGTATAAATTATATCAACTGCAGCATCAGTATGGATGCCATTCTTTCTCTTTTCTCTATTTTTGGCCTTGGACTCCCTCTATTCTTCTGGCTTCATACTTTTCCCACTTAGGATTTTGGAGTCTACAATAGTCATCTTCTTACCATGATCATGATTAACCCTCTGATGAAAATAGATCTTAATAGTTATTGAGTAGTCATGGATATTTTGATAATAACTACAAAACAGAAAGAGAAGTTTGATTAGATCATATTTCCCTTCGGTAAAACTTCTGCCATCCAAATGCTTTCTTCCTAGTAAAACACATGTTTCAAGAAGAAAAAGTGTCACTGGAGAAACATCTTAGATTGTAGATCTTGTTAAAATTAAAGACAGGTGGCTTCAGACAAATGTGAAATTTTCTCTATTTGTTCTTACCTCAATCACAGCCCATATTAGACTGTATGTCAATGTTTATTGGGAGCTTCCACTTTTCTACACTAAATAGCATAATCTGCAAGCACAGAGATTCTCACTTATTCCTGTTTTTGTCCCCAGTTTCAGCTTAGTGCTTGGAGAATGACTACCATTCATAAAATTCTCAAACAAAATTTTCATTTTGTTCATTTTCCAGGAGAAGCAGAGTTCAGTTTTTTCTCACTATTATATAAAGCTCACACTATGACAATTGAAATGATTCAGCATGTTTCACATATGCACACATACTAGAACATTTAATAATGTAAATAAATTAAAAGAATACATTTCAAATTTATAACATTAATGACTTAAAAACAGAAAGGTAAAAATTATTATCTCCAAAATCAAGCAAAAAGATTTTCAGAAATACTGTGTCTCTATGAAAACATATAAAATGTTAAGATAGTGTAAGTCAAATCTTCACACGCTCTGTTTTATCCACAATTCTATTGTTTGGTGAGTATTGGAAAGCAACGAAATACAGATGGAATAGCAACTCTTTTGAATGAGGTTAGGCACAAAAAGAACCAAAATAATATATGTTTCTGTCCTTTTATTTACCTGGGCAAAATAGAGATTAAGTGTCTGAATCACAAACACAAGATGATGTACTTAAAAGAGAAAGTCCGAGTAAGAATCCCAACTACATTTTCATAAAGGTAAGAGAACACTTAGTTTAGGGATGGAGCTATGAGTGAAAACAGATAGCAGAGGCACAGTGCAATGGAAACTCTTCAGTGTGACTTGAAGGAATCTTCAGAAGGTCGAAAGAATAAAAGGTAGTTTAGCTAAAAAATATAAAACAGTAGATTAAGAGGATAAAATAATATGAAGCTACTTGTAGGAAAACATGTATATTCATGGGGAAAAGGGAAAACACAGAAAGAATAAATTCTAGATTCAATATTTTACAGGAAAACTAGATAGCTTAGGGTGTATGGCATTTCTTTGGAAGTAGTCGGTGTTAAATTTCTAACATTTATTGTATTGTTCTTCATAGTAGCTCTTCTATTAATACACATCTTACTAGGAAAAGATAGATACTGTCTAACCCTTCATCTTTCTTTAAAAGTTTTGCTTATTTCAAGCACTAAGGATAAGTTCTGGTCCCAATGCCAGTGGCCCCACAGACTGCCCAAGCCTCACAACTGTCCTCTTCATTCAGTGGGCCTATTCAGGTCTCTCCACTATCAGTCCAGATTCAGTGAGCTCTTAGCCCTAGTACTTGAACTGGTGTCTAGGAGCACATTCTCTTGGTTAGCTTAGATATAGGGGGAGGGCCTTGGTCTTGCCTCAAAGTGAAGAATCAGACTTTGTTGACTTCACATGGGAAGCCTAATCCTTTCTGAGGAGTGGATGGGGGTGGGGTAGGGTGAAGAGAAGAGTGTGGGAGGAGGGGAGGGAATGGGAACAGCGATAGTTATGTCAAATGAGAAAATATTGTATTAAAAATTTTTAATTATAAATGGAAAGGAAAAAGGTTTTGTTTATATAATACAGAAAAGATCTATTGAAACTTAAAGAGCAAATCTGGATAATTTTTAAAAAAACTTTCTGGTCATGAAGGTAGACCAGGAATAACATTAGTCCCGTTATTTGCAGTTATTTTGGAAGAGGAAGTGGTATGAGAGCGAGAGGAGGGTTGGAGGAGTTGGGCCTTTATCATTTTATTTAGCATAAATTTATTGAAAGTTGACAAGGTGGATATCGTGCTATCTCTGGATAAAAAGAAAATTGATTCAATTAAATTCAAACAGAAAAATGTTCAACGTTCTTGTACAGAATGAATCTGTGGTTATGTTTTCTCAGTATATTTACCAAGAAACATGTTAAGATGCTTGAGGCTCTGAAGGGACAGTGCTAAAATTGTGCGTGTTACCTGCTCCTATATCTCTGACTAATGAAAGTTGCTTAATGCCTAAATTTCTTGGTTTTCTCATTTGCAAAACACGAAAGCAGCTGAATCATAAGCTTCTGTGACTAAAATGATGAGTGATGTGTTTAATGAAGATGTACTTTGGCTAGTATGAATACCTATAAGTATACTAGACATTCCATCATCCTTGTTATGTTGCCAACAATCTTATCTGATTTCTTCTCTTCCACCAAACAGCACTATAGGATTCTGACCACAGAATTTACTGACATAGATTAAATTCTTTGTCTTTCTGAACCCTTCGGCTTAAGTCATATTGAGTCAAAATCAACCTCTAACTCAAATTATACCTAGAATCTCCTTTGTACTTACAGCAGAGTAGCAATGATAAACAATTAAGTCCTTATTTTATAAGTGGTGTATTTTACACTGTTTAGAACAATACATTGCTTAATCTGTAATTGGACTCCACACTCTATCTGTTAAACCACATTCTGAGGTCTAGGTACAAGAGAATCCTTCTCAGACCTGACATTCTAGAGTCCTTAAGTTCAAAGTGACTTTGATTGTAGAAAAGAGTTAACATTTTAGGCCTGGAAACACAGCACATATGGTTGAACACTGCATTGAAGACCCTGGGGTCCACATGTGTGATAGATAATTACTTATCAACTTGATTTTATTTGAATTCAACTAAAATGCAAGATGCTAGGCATGCCTAAAAGGGACTTTCTTTATTAGATTATTCAATGAGGGAAGACCCACCGTGCATGTGGGTCTGCATTTTTCCTTCTCTCTACTGGCCAGCTCATCTACCTGTTACTGCCATTGATATAGTGCTTCATTCTTATTAAAAGCAGTCTTTGGTCTGCTAATGTGTATATTGAAGTCTTTGGTCTGCTAATGTGTATATTGAAAGCCAGCAGCTATCTGAGAACCCTCAGAGGGCTGAAACAGAGGCCTAAAATTATATCAGTTTTTTTCCTTTAGAAATCTCTGGATGATACAATATGCTTGTGCTCATAAACTAAAAGCTTTACATGGCAGGAACTGAGAAAGACCACAGAGTCCTCTAACATACCTCAGAGGCTGATTTTTTTTTTTTTTGTGGTAGAATCTTTACATGGAATTCTGTTTTATGTTTTGCTTTTTTCCTTGAAGTAATAAATTTGGTTTATCAAGCAATAGAAAAATAATTGTAAAATCATAAAAATAAAATATTAGAGGATTCATACACTTAAAATGAAAACTATTAATATACAAACACATTTCTTCTCCTTCTAACTTCAGATGCAGGCATTGTAGGAAGAGAGTTAATTTCTCTTAACCTGGGTGCAATTTTTAGTTCAGACATTGCTACATGAACTATGGTAACAACGACTGCCAATTTTTACAGCACATTATCCAAGAAAAGCTGAAAACAATACCACCTCATGAGCTACATCTTAGATGCACAGAATAAAAAATAGGGATAGAATCTTCAACTCTGAAATGTAAAGACTCTCCAGCTGGCTGTTGTGTATAAGGGCTGTGTGAATGCTTCTGAGTGCTTTCAGAAAGCTGTGCACATTTCATGCTGATCTGAATGTTCTTTGTGCCCAGGAAGATGTCTGAGGGGCACTGCAGGTGCAGAGTTTCTGTTGACTGGGATGCTCTTCCTCTGGCCCTACCTCAGATATATTAAAATTAAAAATGAAGCCTTATTTCAAGTATTGAAAGGGAATTGAGTGTTGTTTAAGTATACTTATCCTCCTTTTCAGTTGCTGCATGTAGTACTCTCTGAGAAAATACTGACGTGTGTGTGTGTGTGTGTGTGTGTGTGTGTGTGTGTGTGTGGTGTACTTTCCTGTAATAATAACAGTCTTGATTACAAGTCCTTTCATTAGGATTATAGCATAAGGGGTTATAAAAAAACATCCCTAGGTAAATTGCCATTTTGCAAGCTTCTCATTTTGAATGATTCAGCTGTGGTTACCATGGAACCACAAGTCCTGTTCACTCTGCAGAGGAAAATTTTAATGTTCACAGAATCTCCAGACTGTGAAGAGGCTTGTTAAAGGAAAATTACTCCTCTCTCTGAGAAAGACACACAAACCAGCTGCAGAAGGTCCATGCCAGGGTTTGAAGTGTGTATTCCATTTGCAGAGCTTGCCCTTTGGGCAAGGCTAATATCTGAAGTGTTAAAATAGCACCTTGCTGAACTGGAGAGATGGATCAACCATTAAAGGATAGGCTGACAACCAAAAATTCCAATATCACTTTGCCGGAAGCTGCTACCTTACTTCATTTAAGAACCTTAACATTTTGGAATAGTTTATTCGTTACTTAACTTCCTATGACAAATATTTTACAAAAACAAAATAAAGAAGAATTTATTTGAACTCACAGTCCCATGGGATGTTGTCCTTCATGGCAGAAGGAGCAGGGGATAGAAGGTCACATTGCATCCAAAATGACAAAGCACTGAGCCATAATCACTTGTGTTCATAAGGAACCCTAGACAAAAGAAATGATGCCATTCACATTTAGGGTGGATCTTCCCACTTCAATTAGTCTAATCTAGATAAGCCTTATGGAGATGCCTAGAGGCTAATCTCTGAGATGAGTCTACATCCCGTCACGTTAATAATCAGGATTCACTACCACACTTAGCTTTCTTCTATGATGAGACAGGTGATGCGTATCTTTTGTTTCACACTATTTTCTCCTTAGGTGCTCATGATACATTTATATAAATTAATGTAATCATTTTGATGATTCTAAGTATGAAAGTTCCATTTTATTACAGAAGAAACAGAGGTTAGAATCGCAATCCCAATTAGTCTTAATAATAAAAGGCCAGAGTCAGTTATCAAGGTAAAAGTTGAAAGATTGGTGAAGTAAAGGACCAGCCACAGTCACCACTTGCCCTTCGGACAGCTCAGCCCAAAAAGGACAAAAATCCTGTCTATGCTCGCTTATCATTTCTTCTCTCTATTCAGCCATATCCCTTCCTTTCTCCTGCTAGCACAGACCTCCAGACTTCTTTGGTTAACTAGTGGCTAGCTCCACCTTCTGATTTCCAGGCAAGCTTTATTTGTCAGAACACAAACAAAATATCACAACAGAGGTTCAACTAGATTGCCCCACCAATAGAAGTTTGTATTTGAGCTAAGCACCATAAAAGCCTGGGAACTTCTCTCCAAACTGCTTTAGCTTCTCTGGGATGCCTTTAATTTTGATCAGGAACCTCGGATCCCTAGGTTTCCTCCTGAATGCTAAAAAATAAAATAAAATAAGAAAGAGTCAGGACATTGATTTTGCTTCTAATACTTATACATCATTCAGTGAGTGACTTTTGTTAAATACCGTGGGACCTACCTAAATGCTCCTTGTTTACTAACCAGTGACTTTTGGTGGTTTTTTTATTATGAAATATTTTTATAGTATTGATCAAAGTGAGTGACAGTTCATAATACATTCATAAATTTAAAACATTACATTTTGAGATGTGTAATTAAACCATTGTTATACACCATCTGATTCCACAGATTTTATAATAAAGACATAAAATTAAACACAACTACAATTAGTTGTATTTATGTGATGCTAGTACAGCAGACACTGCTGAACTGACTATGCTGAAAGCAAAGCTATAGAAAAAACAAGCTCAAATGTAATCTACTGTTATAATGTCATGCATGGTGGCTACAGTGATACTGTATTGATTTTAATAATTATTAAGGAAGAAAATGAATATAATAAGGCATTAATATAAATACCAGTATACAATGATCCTACTTAGTTTTTAGAAAATTAGGTAAAAATGCTCAATTTCCTCCTAAATTGCATAGTAGAATTTTGAAGAAGTAAATTATGTTAAAAAACATAGGTTTTTGATTATTATTAAAAAGGATATATATTGATAAATTTCATTGTTTCTTATTTTGCTATATAATCATTGGAGTGAACTTCATCATTCTTGGAAGCAGCAGGGACAGGGACCAAGACACAGCAGAAGGCTGCTAAAAGTGTGCACAATGTCCAGAAAATCTCCATAACCCTATTTTATGTTACCTAAACTCTGTACTCATGTATAGAAAAAAAAAGCTTCTGCAGAGCCATGACAGCCATATGGATAACTAGGTGAGACTCTGCAGACATGTCTCCTTGCTTCAGTTTATTTTTTTTTATTTATTTATTTATTTATTTATTTATTTATTTTATTGAGAAAAAGAAGAAAAAAAAACAAGTTTCCACCTCCTCCCAGCCTCCCATTTCCCTCCCCCTCCTCCCACCCTTCTCCCCCTCCTCCCACCCTTCTTTCCCTCCTCCCACTCCTCTCCCCCTCCCTCTCCAGTCCAAAGAGCAGTCAGGGGTCCCTGCCCTGTGGTAAGTCCTAGGTCCTCCCCCCTCTGTCCATATCTAGGAAGGTGAACATCCAAACTGGCTAGGCTCCCACCAAGCCAGCACATTGCATAGGATCAAAACCCCGTGCCATTGTCCTTGTCTTCTCATCAGCCCTCGTTGTTCGCCATGTTGAGAGAGTCCAGTTTTAACCCATGCTTTTTCAGTCACAGTCCAGCTGGCCTTGGAGAGCTCCCAGTAGATCAGCCCCCTTGTCACTGTGGGTGGGTGCACCCCTCGTGGTCCCGACTTCTTTGCTCATCTTCTCCCTCCTTCTGCTCCTCATTGGGACCTTGGGAGCTCAGTCCAGTGCTCCAGTGTGGGTCTCTGTCTCTATCTCCATCCATCACCAGATGAAGGTTCTATGATGATATGCAAGATATTCGTCAGTATTGCTATAGGATAGGGTCATTTCAGGTTGCCTATCCTCGGCTGCCCAAGGGACTAACTGGGGACATCACCATGGGCTCCTGGGAGCCACTCTAGGGTCAAGTCTCTTGCCAACCCTAAGGTGGCTCCCTTAACTAAGAATTGTGCTTCCGTGCTCCCCTATCCAACCTTCCGTTATCCCAATCCTCCTTTTCCCCCTAGTTCCCCTCATCCTCCCCTTCTCCCTTTTCTCTCCCCGTCTCCCCTTACCCCCATCCCACCCCACCCCCAAGATCCCAATTTTCTCCCCGGCAATTTTGTCTACTTCCCATAGCCAAGAGGATAACTATATGTTTTTCCTTTGGTTCACCTTCTTATTTAGTTTCTTTAGGTTCACCAATTGTAGTCTCCGTGACCCTTATTTATGGCTAGAAACCAATTATGAGTGAGTACATCCCATATTCATCTTTTTGTGTCTGGGTTACCTCACTCAGAATAGTGTTTTCTATTTCCATCCATTTGTATGCAAAATTCGAGAAGTCATTGTTTTTTACCGCAGCGTAGTACTCTAATGTGTAGATATTCCACACTTTCTTCATCCATTCTTCCATTGAAGGGCATCTAGGTTGTTTCCAGGTTCTGGCTATTACAAATAATACTGCTATGAACATGGTTGAACAAATACTCTTGTCATATGATAGGGCATCTCTTGGGTATATTCCCAGGAGTGGTATTGCTGGGTCCAGGGGTAGGTTGATCCCGAATTTCCTGAGAAACCGAAACACTGATTTCCAAAGTGGTTGCACAAGATTGCATTCCCACCAGCAATGGATGAGGGTACCCCTTCCTCCACAGCCTCTCCAGCAAAGGCTATCATTGGAGTTTTTGATTTTAGCCATTCTGACAGGTGTAAGATGATATCTCAAAGTTGTTTTGATTTGCATTTCCCTGATCGCTAAAAAGGTTGAGCATGACCTTAAGTGTCTTTTGGCCATTTGAACTTCCTCTGCTGAGAATTCTCTGTTCAGTTCAGTGCCCCATTTTTTAATTGGGTTAATTAGCATTTTAAAGTCTAGTTTCCTGAGTTCTCTATATATTTTGGAGATCAGACCTTTGTCTGTTGCGGGGTTGGTGAAGATCTTCTCCCAGTCAGTAGGTTGCCTTTTTGTCTTGGTGATAGTGTCCTTTGCTTTACAGAAGCTTCTCAGTTTTAGTAGGTCCCATTTATTCAATGTTGCCCTTAATGTCTGTGCTGTTGGGGTTACACATAGGAAGCGATCTCCTGTGCCCATCTGTTGTAGGGTACTTCCCACTTTCTCTTCTATTAGGTTCAATGTGTTCTTTAATCCATTTGGACTTCAGTTTTGTGCATGGCGATAGATATGGGTCTATTTTCATTCTTCTACAGGTTGACATCCAGTTATGCCAGCACCATTTGTTGAAGATGCTTTCTTTCTTCCATTGTATACTTTTGGCTCCTTTATCGAAAATGAGGTGTTCATAAGTTTGTGGGTTAAAATTCGGGTCTTCTATACGATTCCATTGGTTTGACTTCTCTGTTTTTATGCCAGTACCACACTGTTTTCATCACTGTAGCTCTGTAATAGAGTTTGAAGTCAGGGATGGTAATGCCTCCAGACAATCCTTTATTGTATAGGATTGTTTTGGCTATCCTGGGATTTTTGTTTTTCCATATAAAGTTGATTAGTGTCCTCTCAAGATATGTGAAGAATTTTGATGGGACCTTAATGGGGATTGCATTGAATCTATAAATTGCCTTTGGTAGAATTGCCATATTTACTATGTTGGTCCAATCCAAGCGCAAGGGAGGTCCTTCCATTTTCTGGTATCTTCCTCAATTTCTTTCTTCAATGCCTTAAAGTTCTTGTCAAATAGATCTTTCACTTCCTTGGTTAGAGTTACACCAAGATATTTTATGCTGTTTGTGGCTATCGTGAAAGGTGAAGCTTCTCTGATTTCCCTCTCTGCTTCCATATCCTTTGTGTATAAGAGGGCGACTGATTTTTTGGAGTTGATTTTGTATCCTGCCACATTACTAAAGGTGTTTATCAGCTGTAAGAGTTCTTTGGTGGAGTTTTGGGGGTCGCTTATGTACACTATCATATCATCTGCAAATAACAAAAGTTTCACTTCCTCCTTTCCAATTCGAATCCCCTTGATCCCCTTATGTTGTCTTATTGCTATTGCTAGAACTTCAAGCACTATATTGAAGAGGTATGGGGAGAGTGGACATCCTTGTCATGTTCCTGAGTTTAGTGGGATGGCTTTGAGTTTCTCTCCACTTAATTTGATGTTAGCTGTCATCTTGCTGTATATAGCTTTTATTATATTTAGGTATGCCCCTTGTATCCCTAATCTCTCCAATACTTTTATCATAAAGGGATGTTGAATTTTGTGAAATGTTTTTTCAGCATCTAATGAAATGATCATATCGTTTTTTTCTTTCAGTTTATTTATATGATGGATTACATTGATAGATTTTCGTATGTTGAACCAGCCCTGCATCTCTGGGATGAAGCCTACTTGATCATAATGGATAATTTTTCTGATGTGTTCTTGGATTCTGTTTGCCAGTTTTTGTTGAGAATTTTTGCATCAATGTTCATGAGTGAGATTGGTCTATAATTCTCTTTCTTGGTTGAGTCTTTGTGCGGTTTTGGTATGAGAGTAACTGTAGCTTCATAAAAGGAATTTGGCAATGACCCTTCTGTTTCTATATTGTGAAATACATTAAGGAGTATAGGTATTAGGTCTTCTTGGAAGTTCTGGTAGAATTCTGAATTGAAGCCCTCTGGTCCTGGGCTTTTTTGGTAGGGAGGTTTTTGATAACCTTTCTAATTCTTCGCGACTAACAGGTCTATTTAGATTGTTCACCTGGTCCTGGTTTAACTTTGGTATATGGTATTTATCTAAAAAAGTGTCCATTTCCTTTACATTTTCCAGTTTTGTGGCATACAGGCTTTTGTAGTAAGATCTAATGATTCTCTGAATTTCCTCTGTGTCTGTGGTTATGTCCCCCTTTTCATTTCTGATCTTATTAATTTGCAAATTCGCTCTCTGCCGTTTGATTAGTTTGGATAGGGTTTGTCAATCTTGTTGATTTTCTCCAGGAACCAGCTTTTTGTTTCATTGATCCTTTGTATTGTTTTCTGTGTTTCTATTTTCTTGATTTCAGCCCTCAGTTTGATTATTTCCAGTCTTCTACTCCTCCTAGGTGAGTCTGCTTCTTTTTTTCTAGAGCTTTCAGGTGGGCTGTTAAGTCTCCAATGTGAGCTTTCTCTGTTTTCTTTAAGTGGGCACTTGGTGCTATGAACTTTCCTCTTAGGACTGATTTCATAGTGTCCCATAAGTTTGAGTATGTTGTTTCTTTATTTTCATTGAATTCCAGGAAGATATTAATTTCTTTCTTTATTTCTTCCTTAATCCAGGTATGGTTCAGTAGTTGACTGTTCAGTTTCCATGAATTTGTAGGCTCCGGGGGTAGCATTGTTGTTGAATTCTAACTTTAATCCATGGTGATCTGATAAGACACAGGTGGTTACTAATATTTTTTTGTAACTGTGGATGTTTGCTTTGTTACTGACTATGTGGTCGATTTTTGAGAAAGTTCCATGAGCTGCAGAGAAGAAGGTATATTCTTTCCTATTTGGGTGGAATGTTCTATAGATGTCTGTTAAGTCCATTCGATTCATTACCTCCATTAATTCTCTTATTTCTCTGTTAGGTTTCTGTCTGATTCACCTGTCCATTGGTGAGAGAGGAGTGTTGAAGTCTCCTACTATTAGTGTGTGCGGTTTTATGGCTGCCTTGAGTTTTAGCAATGTTTCTTTTATGTACGTGGGTGCTTTTATATTAGGGGCATAGATGTTCAGGATTGAGACTTCATCCTGATGAACTGTTCCTGTTATGAGTATAAAATGTCCCTCTCCATCTCTTCTGATTGATTTAAGTTTGAAGTCAACTTTGATAGAGATTAGTATGGCCACACCTGCTTGTTTCTTAGGTCTATTTGCTTGATAAGCCTTTTCCAAGCCCTTTACTCTGAGTAGGTGCCTGTCTTTGTGGTTGAGGTGTGTTTCTTGTAAACAGCAGAATGTTGGATCCTGCTTTTTTATCCAATCTCTTAGCCTGTGCCTTTTCATAGGTGAGTTGAGTCCATTGACATTAAGTGATATTAATGACCAGTGGTTGTTAACTCCGGTCACTTTTTTAGTCGTAGAGTTTGTGTGTTTCCTTTCTTTGATTTGTGTTGGTGAAGGGTCTCTAGATGTCTGAGTTATTGTGGTCATTGTTGGACTCCTTGATTAGTGACTTTCCTTCTATTACTTTCTGTAAAGCTGGATTTGTGGCTGTGTATTGTTTAAATTTGTTTTTATCCTGGAAAATTTTATTTTCTCCATTTATAGTGAACGAAAGCTTGGCTGGGTATAATAATCTGGGCTTGCATCCATGGTCTCTCAGTTTCTGCAGTACATCTATCCTGGACCTTCTGGCTTTCATGGTTTCCATGGAGAAGTCAGGTATAAGTTTGATAGGTTTACCTTTATAAGTAATTTGGCCTTTTTCCTTTGCAGCTCTTAATATTCTTTCCTTATTCTGTATGCTTTTTGTTTCGATAATTATATGGCGAGGGGATTTTTTTTTGATCCAGCCTATTGGGTGTTCTGTATGCTTCTTGAACCTTCATAGGTATATCTTTCTTTAGGTTGGGAAAGTTTTTTTCTATAATTTTATTAAATATATTGTCTGGACCATTGAGCTGCACTTCTCCTTCTTCTACTCCTATTATTCTTAGGTTTGATCTTTTTATTTTGTCCCATATTTCCTGAATGTTTTGTGATGAGAGTTTGTTGGACTTGCTGTTTTCTTTGATCAGTGTGTTTATTTTCTCTATGGTATCTTCAGAATCTGAGATTATTTTTCTAACTCTTGTGTCTGTTGGTTATGCTTGTTTCTGTAGACTCTGTTTGTTTACTTAAATTTTCCATGTCCAGCCGGCCTTCTGTTTGTGTTTTCTTCTTTGCCTCCATTTCAGTTTTCAAGTCTCGAACTGTTTCCATTATTTGTTTGATTGTTTTTCCTTTGTTTTCTAGGGTATCATTCACTGATTTATTCAATTCTTCAAACTTTCTATTATATTTCTCATCCATTTCTATAAGGGTGCTTTTTACATGCTGTTTAAGGGCATCAATCACTTTCATGAAGTCAATCTTTTCTACTTCTTCCTGATTAAGGTGTTCATGTCCTCCCGTTGTGAGGTCGCTGGATTCTGGTGGCTTCATGTTGCTTTTCAGCTTGTTGGGCGAATTCTTGCCTTGGCGTCTGCCCATCTCTTCTTCCAAATGCTCCCTTAAGGATCTTCTTTTACTGGATCAGGTCTCCTTGCCTACCCAACGCTGCCTCTCCTCAATGTTGGCTCTCCCCAATGATGGCCCTCCTGGCTCCCCAATGCTGGCTCTCCTGGCACCGAGAGATCAGGCCTCCGTTCTGATAGGGCACCTTGCAAACAACGTGCCTACCCTGCTTGGTGCAGGCAGGCCATAGAAGCAAAGGAACTCCCACCCGCTTGGCTGCCCCGAGGATTCGGACCCAGTGCCCAGACAGGCTGGGCTGGGTGATGTTATGCGCCGAAAGAGGGTGGTGGGGCCGAAGTGGGGAGGGTTCTGAATGGAAGCTGGGTTGGCTAGGAAGAAAGAGGCGGTATGCCGGGAGTAGAGGCCCTGCAGAGAGCCCAAGAAGGATAGGGGGCCAAGGAACCTCTGAGCCCCCTGTCCCAGGCTGGCGCCAGGCGGGGCCAGAAACTCACCCCAACCACCAGGGAAGATCTGAACCTGCGTCTGTGTCCAGTAGGAGAATCATGGCGACTCCTTGACTCAGCTTCTTTCTCCCAGCATTCTCCTTCAGTTTAAACCAAACAAGTAAATTGAACAGTCTGTGATACGTCCAGCAAATTTTAATATATGGAAGTTTGCTTAGGTGAAAATGCTTATTTTTAGCCTCATTGATCTTCTCATCTTATTGTTTCTTATATTCTTTCTAAATGATCCTTAGCTAAAGTGCATTTATCAAGCTCATGGTTTGTTCCTCCCGTAATTGCTACTTACTCTCATTTGCTTTCATAATGATAATGCTTACAGGATGCCTGCAACTGTGCCCAGGAGATACTAGATTTTCATAACCACACTGATACAATGCACTTGAGTTTAGTTCTATCAGCTTACTGTTGTGATCCTACCAGTGAAGTTATTATGAGCTAGCTTCCTGACTGGGCATCCAACATAAGGATAAAAGCAGTGGCTCCCAAGAAATGTAATGTACATTTAAAAATGTTTAGATAAATATGGCCATGATTTGTAAGTATATACATATTTTACTGCTTATTATTCTAGCATAATTAATTATATTTTTATTTTTATAAAATTCATTCATATTTTATTCAATCATATATTAAATTTTATTCAATCATATGTTTATAAAATTCAAACTTCTGACTAAATGTACTATTCGACACAAAACAACTTGTTTTCAAATTCAAAGGGAATATAATTCTTGTACAGTATTCTCTTCCTGAACCACTACCTCTGAAGCAAAGTACATTAATACTAAGGTAATGCTTTAAGCACTTTGGAATAATAGGTAGCAGGAAGGCAAGGAAGTGGAGCCAATATAAATTCTATGTTCTTTCACAGATGTCCTAGATCAATGAATGACTTTGGACATTTACTATATTTATTGTTCAATTTCCATAAGTAGTGTGAAATAATAATAATAATAATAATAATAATAATGATAATAGCCACTCAGTGGTGGCACATGTCTTTAATTCCAGTAATCAGAAGTAAGAGGCAGGGGATCTCTGCAAGCTCAAGGCCAGCCTGGTCTACAGAACAAGTTTTAGGACAGTCAAGGAAGTGCAAAAAAACCATGTCTTGAAAACCCAAATATTATTATTATTATACACACATTATTTAGCTTAAGACCACTTTTATGTAGGCAAAAATTAATATTATTTCACTCTGTGCCAGCATTATGGTTCTTAGAAAGCTAACTTATTTCATAGACCCTCTTCATAGATCTAGACACTGACATAAAGCTTTTATCACACTATTTTGTTTACCTGTATTTTGGTACATATAAAAATTTTATCTATATCACACTGTAAGAAGTAGGCAAGAAATTTTATTTGAAAACTGAAACTTAAGGCTGATTTCAGGTTCTCTTCTCTTTATTATAATAGCCATTAGTACATATTAACAGTGAAAATTAGTTTCTGAATTTATCCTTTCTTTCTACTGCCTCATCTTTTTTCTCTCTCCACTTTTCCAGGTCCCCTTCTTCTTTATTAATCTCTCCCCTACTTAAAAAGTTTTTTTTATATCAAATGAAAACATGTAATGTTCATCATTTTGTGTCTGGCTTATTTAATTTAACAGGATGATTTCAAATTACAAACATTTTGCTTTAAATGACAGGAATTTATTCTTACTTATGGTAAATAACACAGTGTATTGTGTGATCTATTCTTTTGTAATCTATTCATACATTAAAGGGAATATCTAGTTTCTCTCTATATTTTAACTGTTGTGAATAGTGCAATGACAAATGTGTCCTCAGAGGTGTGGTATGCTTTCTTCATTTCTTTCAAACATATAGCTAGGTGTGGTGAAATGGATCAAGTGGTAGTTCCTTATTCATATTCATGCTGGCTATATTAATTATATCCCCACCAGTGATGGTAAAGGGTTCAAGGGTTCACGGTTCCTTAGATCCTCACTAACATCTGTTGTTTTTTGTCCTCTTAATGAGAGCTACTCTGACTGAGGTGATATTGAATTTCTGTAATGTTGATTTTCATTTCCCCTTGGATAAGGATTTTGAGCACTTTTTCATATTTATTGGCACAGAATCCTTTTAAAATTTTAGTTCTCTTAGTAGCCACTGTACCTGAAATTACTGCCTCCACTGAATACTGCAGCCCTCACAGTCATTCATAAAGTCTAGAATAAGGTTTTTTCAAAACTCCTGTTTATGTTGATACTTTGACCTCCTTTCTTGAATCACAAATGTCCTTAATGAATCTAGGGTTGTGAATACTTTACAAAGTTTTGCAATTTGTTTTGCTTAGATTTTCCCAGCAGAATCTCTATTTATAACAGCCATGCCTTAAAAATTGTATTTGGTAAATAATGAAACTTAAGTTGACATCACTCCTTAGTGTATAGGCAGCAGAATCGATATTATGTTAATCTTATATTATGAAACTAGTTTTAACCTCAATGTAAGTGTCCATAAGGGTTCCTGGGTGACAAAATGCAGGATTTACATGCAGTGATACTTTTAAAAAATTCTATTTTAAGCTGAAGATAACAATACAACAAACAAACAATAAACAAATGCATTACTATGCAAGGTTTGCTTTCACATTTATAGCTTATGGTTAGGACATATTTACCCTAATTATTAATAGTTCTAGAACGTTGAAAATAGTATTGAACATTGGTTTCTACTGGGATTAATGAGTCCTGGCTTTCAGTTGCTTTTCTCTCCTAGAACCTTCTAATATAAGTTACTAGAAGCTGTGCCTAGTTAAAGGATCAGAGGATCACCTGTTGACCATTGACTGAAGTGTATTTAAGTCTACATGCTGTTAATAAAGATGGGCTTTCTGAACCAGTGTTTGGAGCTGCGTGTGTCAGTCTATCTCTGCGTCTGTCTCTCAGCCTCCAGCCTCGAAGCTCGGTAACAGGGTGCCAGCGCACAGAGCGCAGACACGGGGGCGCAGTGTGCAGCAGGTTTCAACTAATATCATTAATAATGTCAGTCTTTGTCTTGTCTTTGGAAGCTTTGAAGGCAAGCATGGGCTTCTCACCAGTTGTAAAAGTTCTATATGTGTTTTGTTTTGTTTTATGCAATGTTATTCTCTTCAGTCACTGGATCACTTGCTACAGCTTCAACATCACCACCTTCTAATTTACTTTATGCTTAGTGTTATGGAAATTGTCTGTGATCTTACTATTCCTCAGCCATACTCTGCTAGTTTCTGCCGTTTCTCTGTACTGTTAATACCTTTGTTAGCTTTCATAGACCAGAAGAATAATGCTCCCATTCTGAATTAGGTTTTGGCTTAAGGGAAAGCTGCATATGGTTTCATCTATCTAGATCACCAAAACCTTCTTCATGTTCACAGTAATACTTATGTGTTCTCTGAAGAAATACTGTAGGCAGAGACTGCTCATGTCTTTCCTGAATGTCCCGACACAAATAATATCACAGAAACTATGTTAATTACAACATAGTTTGGCCAATAGCTTAGCCATATTTCTAGCCAACTCTTACATCTTAAATTAACCTATTTCTATTATTCTGTGTATCAACATGAGGCTCTGGCCTACTGTTAAGTTTCTGGCTGATGACTGGTGACTTTCTCCATCAGCAGCTACATGGCATCCCCCTGACTCTGCCTACTTTCTCCCTATATCCCTGATCAGATTTAACACCTGACTTTACTCTACTAGATTGTCACTTTATGTTAACATTACAGGTAGGAGAAAACAAAGACCTAGTATACAGACTTTCTTAGATGAAGAATTTGGGGTAATTTAGAATTTCACAGCAAGACTGCCTGTCTGTGTCTAAGATGCAGTATGTGTCTTTGTTTACTTCTTGTTTATTTAGTTTTCTTGTTTATTTACATTTCTTGTTCCCTAAAGATACCTCTGAAGATTCAGAAATACCTGTGTAAAGGAGAAACATTTAGCACAGGGGAGAAAATCAGTTGACACTATTAAATATAAGCCAATTTCTTCTGTCCACTGAGAATCAAGTACATTTAGTAATAATAATAAAAAAAACCTGGGCATAGTGCCACTACAGAGGTGCCTGTATCATATTTAACTGGCAGTTTTATTAGATTTCCCTCCATTACTTAAGAATTAATCCCACTAGACTTGTTTAATAGCTATTGCATCCTGTTCAAAATCAATGAAACAAGAGAGAAGTGTGTGTGGGATTGTGTGCACATGTGCATGCATATATGTGTGTTCTGGCACTTTAAAAAAAAGTCATGGTTTTTGTTTTGTTTTGGCTTTAGTTTTGGTTTGTTTGTTTGTTTGTTTGTTTTGCTTTGTTTTTGAGACAGGATTGCTTTGTAGCATTGGAGCCTATCCTGGAACTAGCTCTTATAAGTAAGGCTGGCCTTGACCTCACAGAGATTTGCCTGCCTCTACTGCCTAAGTGCTGGGATTAAAGACATGCGCCACCACTGCCAGGTCTTAAAAAAAGCCATGTTTTTGTTACAGCTGCTTGCCGTTAATATGACCATTATGCACAGATTGGTTTTTAATATTATTTGAGTTTTTAGGTTTTTGGTCTTTATTTGCCTCTAGCAAATGTACTAAATAGCTTAACTTCAGTGCTTCTGAAACACTCAATAGCTAAAATTACCAAACCGTGTGATAACACTTACATTAATACTTTTTCTAAATTATCCTTTATCAATAACCTGGCCACACAAATTTTCTTCATTTTTCTTTTGTTACAAGTCTTTCTCTTCTAATGTCTAAAAACTCCCAACATATTATATGTGTCTGATAAAATTTAATTTGTCATATTTTCATTTTATTCAGTTTTATACCTTTTCATTATGCCTTCTTCATTGATTCATAAATGATTTTACAGGGGGATTTTGTATTCCAAGTTAGAGTAATTATAGATTTTCATAAAATTTATGTTTTTTCTCTATTACTAGGAAAGTTGTGTGATTTAATTCATGAATACTTTCTTTATGCCATCTAGTAATTAGTCAACTTATTGAAGTTCATTTATAAATTTGAATATCATTTAACTGTTGAACATAAAAACAAATCTTATATCCAGCCATTGAAACTTCTATGTTTAATTTGTCTTATATTTGTTTATTGTTTTGAATTAAATTATGATAGTTGTCTTAGAATTTTCCATCCTAATACCACACTTTTTCCATTTTCTTTAAGTTCATTAAAAATTCTTAGTTTGAGGCTGTTGTCAGAGGCTGCTCATTCACTTCCCAGCAGCCCAGCTGAAATAATCACACAGAAACTGTATTAATTGCAGTATTGTTTGGCCAATGGCTTAAGCATATTTATAGCTAGTTTTTACAACTTTAATTAACCCATTTCTATTATTTTATAATTTACTGCGAGGCTCATGGTTTACTGGCAAGGTTCCAGTGCATCTGTCTCCTGAAGCAGCTACATGACATCTCTTAGGTTTCACCTACTCTCTCTTCATCTTTCTGCTTGTAATTCCCACATTGCCCTATTTGCACTGCAAGAGGCCCAAAGCAGTTTCTTTACTAGCAAATGGTATTTACAACATACAGAGGGAAATCCCACATCATGAGGCTACTTATTATACTAATCCAGTGGACTTAATATATTTTCTAAGTGACCTGAATCACTTACCTTCATATAGTGTTTTGCTAAACCCCAAAGAGCTATTTTTCTTAAAATCTGCTTTTTTTTAATGATATTATTTTTCTGTTCTTTTTCCTGTTATCTTTTTCTACCTCTATATTTAGAAATATTTTTGTTTATAAGTTCTTGAAAACTCTTAAACGTCAGGGAGTGCATTTAAACATTAATTCTTTTAAATGTTAAAGTTGTTTTAAATTGATATCTGTAGCCTATTTGGATTTACTGTTAATCTTCATGTACTTGAACTTATTTCAGTACCTCCCTTTTCTCATATGTACAACTTCAGGCATTTTTCTCCTTGATCTCCTTATGTTGTCTTATTGCTACTGCTAGAACTTCAAGCACTCTTTGAAGAGATATGGAGAGAGTAGACAGCCTTGTCTTGCTCCTGATTTTAGTGGAATCGTTTGAGTTTCTCTCCATTTAATTTGATATTAGCTGTTGGCTTGCTGTATACTGCTTTTAGTATATTTATATGTGATCCTTGTATCCATAATCTCTCCAAGACTTTTATCATAAAGGGGTGTTGAATTTTGTCAAATGCTTTTTCAGCATCTTAATGAAATGATCGTATGGTTCTTTTACTTTCAGTTTGTTTATATGATGGATTACATTGATAGATTTTCATATGTTGAACCAGCCCTGCATCTCTGGGATGAAGCCTACTTGATCATAATAAATGATTTTTTTGATGTGTTCTTGGATTTGGTTTGCCAATATTTTATTGAGAATTTTTGCATCAATGTTCATGAGTGAGACTGGTCTATAATTCTCTTTATTGGTTGAGTTTTTGTGTGGTTTTGGTATCAGGGTAACTGTAGCTTTATAAAAAGAGTATGGCAGTGAGTCTTCTGTTTATATTATGTGGAACACATTAAGGAGTATAGAGATTAGCTCTTCTTAGAAGTTCTGGTAGAATTCTTCACTAAAAAGATCAGGTCCTGGGCTTTCTTTGGTTGGGAGGTTTTTGACGACAGCTTCTATTTCTTTGATGACTTATAGGTCTATTTAAATTGTTCACCTGGTCTAGATTTAATTTTTATAATATTTATTGTATTTATCTAAAAAATGTACATTTCTTTTACATTTTCCAATTTTGTGGCATACAGGCTTTTGTAGTAAGACCTAATGATTCTTTGAATTTCCTCAGTGTCTGTTGTTATGTACTCCTTTTCATTTCTTATCTTGTTAATTTGAGTGTTCTCTCTCTGCCTTTTGATTAGTCTGGATAGGGGTTTTTCAATCGTGTTGATTTTCTCAAAGAACCAGCTCTTTGTTTCATTGATTCTTTGGATTGTTTTCTGTGTTTCTATATTGTTGATTTCAGCCCTGTTTGATTATCTTCAGTTGTCTACTCTTCCTGGGTGAGTCTGCTTCTTCTTTTTTTTTTTTCTAGAGCTTTCAGGTGTGCCGAAATGTGAGCTTTCTCTGTTTTCTTTATGTGGGCAGTTAGTGCTATGAACTTTCCTCTTAGCACTGCTTTCATAGCATTCCATAAATTTGGATATGTTGTGTCTTCATTTTCATTGAATTCAAGGAAGATTTTAATTTCTTTCTTTATTTCTTCCTTGACCCAGGGGTGGTTCAGTAGTTGACTGTTCAGTTTCCATGATTTTGTAGGCTTTCTGGGGTGGAATTGTTGTTAAATTCTAACTTTACTCCATGGTGATCCAATAAGACACAGGTGGTTACTCCATTTTTTTTGTATCTGTGGATGTTTGCTTTGTTACCGAATGTGGTCAATTTTCGAGAAGGTTCTATGAGATGTTGAGATGAAAGTATATTCTTTCCTGTTTGGGTGGAATGTTTTATAGATGTCTCCAGCTAGGACCCTGGGCAATGGAAGAGAGGTTGCCTGAACTGTCCTTGTCCTGTAGTCAGACTGATGACTATCTTAAATATCACCATAGAACCTTCATCTGGAGATGGATGGAGATGAGACAGAGACCCACATGTGAGTACTGGACTGAGCTTCCAAGTCCAGTTGAAGAGCAGAAGGAGGGAGAATATGAGCAAGGAAGTCAAGACCACAAGGGGTTGGTCCACTCACTGAGACAGTGTGCCTGATCTAATGAAAGCTCACCAAATCCAGCTGGACTGGACTGAACGAGCATGGGATCAAACTGGACCCTCTGAATGTGGCTGACAATGGGGGCCAACTGAGAAGCCAATGATAATAGCACTTAGATTTGTCTCTACTGCATGTACTGGCTTTTTGGGATCCTAGTCTATTTGGATGTATACCTTCCTAAGCCTGGATGGGGGGTGGAGGGCCTTGGACTTCCCACAGGGCAGGGTAGCCTGCCCTCTCTTAGGACTGGAGGGGGAGTGGGGAAGGTGAATTGGGAAGTGGGATGGAAATGGGAGAAGGGGATAAAGTAGAAATTTTGAATGGTATTATTTATAAAGCAATAAAAATGCCTCAAACTAACCTGTTTCTGACTTGTTTTGTTTAAAAATGACACTTCCCTTTTTCAAAAGCTGGGCTGCAAAACTACCATCTTATAACTTCCTTAATTTTATACATTTACAAAGTCCTTTCTGGCATTTCATTTGGCGTATTCATTTTTGCCTGGACCGGTATTAAGCTTATAGAAATGATTTAGAAACCCATACACAGCACATAAAATAAGGGAAAGAGATCCACCTTGTGTCATTAGCACCAAAGGAGAATGGGAGTTGAAGAATGAGGTCAGGACAGAGGAAACAGGGAATGTTCTGCTGGTGAAGTGTATGGGGCAAGACAAGGGTGGCAACACCGTAGGTAAAAAGAAGAGATTGTTAGGAAATGCAGGAAAGGTAAATCCCTTTTTGTGAAATTTCTAATACTGGCAAGCATTGGGCCAATGCCTCAATGATATAAAGGACACAGACATTCCTGAGTGGAGCCTTGGGGGCTTAGGGCCCAGTGTTTTATTCTATGCCAGCAGCTTGCTAAAACATAAAATTGAATGAGGTTTCTTTAAGGCACGGCAAGAATGTTGTCATTCCAGAGCTTAAATGCAATAGACCAGAACAATTCCTCAAAGAATATAGTTTCTGTATAACAGTTCTGAAATATTGTAAGAAAATTAAAATATGGGTACAGAGATCAAATTTTATTATTATAAAATGACTTTGACTATGAAACATAAATCAGTAGTTTTTAATTCTAACAGGTCTATTATTGCCTCTCTATAAACATATGGACACTTTAAGTGAATTCTTCATTTGACCAGCATCTGTTTTATGCTTGCTTTCTTTACCTGAAAAATAAATTATAATATAGCTTTATGTTATATATTTTTATAAAATCAATAAATTATAATAGTACCTCTAAACAGTTATAAATATAGTAACCCTCATATCATAACTAAAAATAGTTCATGTAGCAGGCATAAAGTGATGTAGACCTGTGAGTCATATACAGATGCCTCCCTATAGAGTTGGTATTGTGATGACTACACAGAGCTGTATCATGCTAACTCCCTAGTATAGTGTGATGGTTTGCCAAACATATGCAGTCTACTGTGTGGAACTCTAGAGGTTCAATATAGTTGCTCATGTGTTGATTCTAAAACATTTTTTTTTTTTTTTTTTTTTTTTTGGTTTTTCGAGACAGGGTTTCTCTGTGGCTTTGGAGCCTGTCCTGGAACTAGCTCTTGTAGACCAGGCTGGCCTCGAACTCACAGAGATCCGCCTGCCTCTGCCTCCCGAGTGCTGGGATTAAAGGCGTGCGCCACCACCGCCCGGCATTCTAAAACATTTTATTTAAATGGGCCTACAATGTCAAGAAGGGAAAGAAAGGCATGGCAGTATGGAAGCCATCTTTGGTGACTATTCTAGAACATGGTTATTATGTTCACGACCCAACATATGTCAGTCTTCTCTGTCACACTTATATGCTTGGTCCAGAGGCTATGAAAAGCAATCTGGAGAATTATTATTTGATTACTCAAGCTAAACATTAGTAGATTATTCAGGATAGGGATGTTGATGATTGGATATCTCTCTCCAGTACCATCCCTAAAGGACTTATCCTCCGAGTGTTCAGATGTTTGCCTTTCCAGGATGATTAAGATAGTCAGTGGGCTCAGATGCTTAATAAACCACATGGAGTTTGGGAAAGGTGATTTCTTTAAAAAATTTTCTTTTTTACTTTTCCAGACCAATTAACTTGGTACTTTGAGTGAAATTAACCTAGAGATATCAGCAATACAGGTGTGGATACTGAACAAGATTGAGGATAGCCCATGCCAGTTCAGCTTCTAAAGCAGACTGGCAAGGAAGGTGTTGAATACCAATGTTGGCCTTTGACAATGAACAAAACAGAGAACACTTTCTCTTTACCTCGAATCAGTGTTCCATTTCAAAAGTGAAGTCTTATTGTTAAAAAATGGACTTCTGACAGCACCTGTGTTATGGACAAACAGTTCTTCTCAGTTCTCTACTTTTACCTCCTTTCTACCTTATTGGTAGTCCCAGTCTTCCCAGTTATTTTTTAAACATGCATAAGGGCTATGTATTGGAGAGATAAAATAGAAAATGAATATAGTCATACATTATTTATGATTTAATAAATAAAATTTGCCTGAAGATCGGGGGTAGAGCAGCCATACTAGTCAATCATACAGGTCAGGAAGTGGTGACACACATGTTTAATCCCAGGGGACAGAAGCAGACAGATCTCTGTGAGTCCGAGGCCACCCTGGAGTACACGAGATTGAATCAGTCTAAAAGAGAGAGTTCACACAAAAGTGATACCAGCACTTGGGATTGCACGCCTTTAATCCCAGCACTGGGAGGTGGAGACAGGAGCAATATGGCTGGGTGGAGAGAGGAATATAAAGAGGAAGAGAGAGGAATTCAGTGAATCATGGAGCCTTAGGTTTTATGGAAACAGGATCTCGCCCCTATAGTATGATGATTTGGTAGAGGTATAAAGGTCTCTCTAAGAGTTGGCTGCTTTGCTTTTCTGATCTAGAAGTTGAATCCCAGTATGTGTCTCTGGGTTTTTATTATTCATGCTACAAATGAATAGCAGGGTTACTTAGTTCTTTATGGTTGTCCATACTCCAAAGAGCAAGGCAATCCCTGCTGTGAATCTAGCAGACAGCCTTATTTTTTTTTCCTTTTAATGAAACCATCTGGTATCCTCAGAACCCAGCTCTTTGGTAAAAATTGTGCTACTTGCTCCATCTGCACTTATAAGATAACTAGTTGTCTTTGCAAAACAAGCCAGCCCCATCTGTTCCCTATGTTATAAATGAGTACAGAAGCTTTATGCCCTTCAACGAAGGTAGGAAACATGTAACTTGGAGACTATGGGGCAGGAAGACAGAAGGCGTAACTTCTGTAAAGAATGTAAGTTGCAAAGAGGAGCTGAGTTCCAGGGACTGCACCCTGGAAGGAATCAGTTTGTCTGGGAGAAGCTTCACGCTGTCAGCATCTGGCGTCTGAGTGATAGGCACAGGGAAGTCTCTGGAGGAGCAAAACACATAAATTCTTTTTAAGAATCCAGACCCTGGAAGGCAGAATCCTTTGTTTTCTTGTAACTATTGCTTGGTGGAATTGGAAGGAGCAGTGGTGACCAAGAACATAGATGGTGCATTATGAAAATGTTTTGATTCCCTCCAGTTGTCTCTCTAAATATGTGGAATAAAGTTTCATAATATTGAGCATCTATAAGGATTAGTGTACTTCGTAAATAGACTAACAGAGCAATGTATACTTTATGAGAATCATGAAGCACATCCTTTTTCTGCTACCAAAATTTGTAGGTTGGAAGAAAGTCTTTGAGAGGCATTGGTGACATTTCTAGAAGGACATGAGACTACTCCCAATTCAGCGTTGAGAGATAATTAAAAACAAACAAAGTCTAAGATCATGTCTCCAGAAAATAGGAAATAAGCATTTCAATAATTTTTATGCTACTAATTAGTAAGAAAATGAGTAAGGTGTTATAATTGGTTACAGGGAGAGCCCCAAAAGTACACTTTTAATAGGTCATTCAGGTACAGGCTTGAATTTACCTAAGAAGTCTCAACAAGTTTTCCCTCAGTGAAGGAAGAAGTAAAATAATAAAATAATTCAATATTATGTACATACTGACAGAAGAAAATAATCTGTGCTGTCAGAAATTTGCATTTTCTGTTGTGCTCTCAACTTTTCATACCCTAGAACAGTTTTTCTCAACCTTTCTAATGTTGCAACCCTTTAATAAAATTTTTCACATCATGTTGACCTCCAAAAGTAAAATTATTTTTTTGCTACTTCATAACTATAATGTTGCTACTGTTCTGAATCATAATGTAAATATCTTCTACATTGTCTCATGCCCTCAGGAAGTAGCCAGGCTTGAGCTGACACCCCCTATACCCAAAGAGTCTGAGATGTTTGGTGGGAAGCTTCACCCCAGCCGCTGACATTGTTATATTCAAAGAGTCTGGAATGTTTGGCTGGAACTTTCCATGCCAAGCCCCCTTTGCTGGGAGTTGCCTCAGTCCAGACTCCACCTCCAAGAAAGCCTGCCAAATGGTGATCCCTCCCTAGAGAGAGTCAAGACCACTCCCACAGACTATTTAAACTGCCCCCCAGACCTTGAGATTTCAGTCCGGTGCTCCAATGTGGGTCTCTGTCTCTGTCTCCTTTCATCGCCTGATGAAGGTTAATATTCAGGAGGATGCCTATATGTTTTTCTTTGGGTTCACCTTATTTAGCTTCTCTAGGATCGCAAATTATAGGCTCAATGTCTTTTATTTATGGCTAGAAACCAAATATGAGTGAGTACATCCCATGCTCCTCTTTTTGGGTCTGGCTTACCTCACTCAGGATAGTGTTTTCTATTTCCATCCGTTTGCATGCAAAATTCAAAAAGTCATTGTTTTTTACTGCTGAGTAGTACTCTAATATGTATATATTCCATACTTTCTTCATCCATTCTTCCATTGAAGGGCATCTAGGTTGTTTCCAGGTTCTGGCAATTACAAACAATGCTGGGAGCCTAGGCAGTTTGGATGCTCACCTTACTAGACCTGGATGGAGGTGGGTGGTCCTTGGACTTCCCACAGGTCAGGGAACCCTGATTGCTCTTCGAGCTGATTACTGAGGGGAACTTGATCGGGGGAGGGGGAGGGAAATGGGAGGCGGTGGCGGGGAGGAGGCAGAAATCTTTGATAAATAAATAAATTTAAAAAAATAAATAAAAAAAGAAAAAAAATAAACTGCCCCCCAGAGAACAAACAGATGGTCTTCTCAGTCTTCTTTCCCCTGGGAATGCCCCCCCTGGGAGTGCTGGCAGCCTCTAAACCTGGGCATTTTCTAATTTGGTTTGATTTGGGTCTGATTTGGATTATTGCACCGGTGGAGAGGTTTGTTGGGGCGGAAAAACCTTTCAGATATTCTCTGCCTGGAAACTCCTTTGGGGAGCAGAGTAGAGCTCAGCTACAGGGTCCCTCTCTCACAGAGTATTAAGATTGCTGCATCCTGTGGAGAGACTATCCATCACTGGAAACCAGCACAATGTCTGACAGACTCTTCCCTGAATTCGGAATGCTGAAGGACTATCTCAACTTTTGGCAAGTTCAGTAACCATTTCTCGGCAGGTCCTGCATGTCCAGTTCATCAATCAGTCCAGGCAAGAGGAGTTTCTTGCTCAAATGGCTAACCAACTCCATAAGGAGCCTCTTCAATGCCATCTTTCTCTTGAAGCAATTGGTGCTGCCAGGAGCAGATGTGTCTCTGTCATGAAAAATCCTAACTTCTTAAAACATTTTAAATGCCATATTCTGTAGTCTTCGAAAAGTTTGAAGAATACCTATCTATCTGAAATACATCTCTGTACATCTAGAAAATCTAACTAACATGACTATAAGCTTGACTATTATAAATGATTATCTATTAACCTGTATTTCTTAATTATATATTACATTTTTAAATGAGCTGCACAAACACCATATCTTAATCAAGAGCAATTTTGTTATATGTATATTTCTGCTCTTGAAATGAAAAAAAAAACAGTGTGTTTTTTTTCAAATGGCAGTAATTCTAATGTCCTTGCTTTTATATGTGGGAACAAAGTTCTCAAAAGAGCAAAAATAAATAGATTTGGTGAGTGGAAAGATATTGCTGATCTGCATGCTTTTCCAGGGTTTATCTCATGTAATTCTTCAGATAGCAATAATTTATTGTGTTTTGTCTAATAGTTGATATTAAATAATAGATTTTTTATTAAAAGTTTCTGCCTCCTCCCTGCCTTCCTTTTCCCTCCCCCTCCATGAATAATAGATTTTTAGAAATAGAAAATCAACTTTGTCTGACCTATTTTACAGACAGGTGATTGAAAACCAGTTTACTTTGTGAGCAACACCGTGAAAAGAGCAAATGCAGTTTTAATTGTTTAAGATAAGTAAAGCTTCCATATCATCCTGAAATTTATTAAAATAATTTATGTATTTCCAAATGTGGGCATTCTCTTTTCTTATCACTGTTGATAGTCAAACCACAGGCACTGACTGTTTCTTACGTATTTTACTGCAGTTGTCTGGGTCTTTAAAACATTGACTGCCAAGTCACTCTTATTACTTGCATAATTTTATCAGTTCCTTTGTTTCTTTCTGTCTATGAGGTATGGAAAGGTATAGAATGGCACCATGTGTGAGTCTTTGGGAACGTCCCAAGGGTAATAGTGAGTTTCTTAGTGTATATTTCTTTTCCCATGTAAATACTTCTAGCCTAAAGAAATGAATGCTTCAGGAGTATTTCTGCACTGTAGTGTGTGGTTTGCTCACTAAAGAAGAGCAGGAGGATGGCAAGTGAAAAATGTATAGGTAGAGATAACTGGATTCCCCTCAGACTGAATTAATTTTTTAAATAAATACTGTAAAATTGCATGGATAGATACTGGGGATTAAGAGTCTGTAACTACCTTTAAAATCCTAGAACAAGTAGAAAAGACCCTGATTTTTTTCTTACATTGTGTTAAGTGTTTTTGTTCACAGTGTGATGCAGCATTTTCATCTATAAAGTGCACTTTCAAGAACCATGTAATTGGGTTTCAAAAATCACATATAAAATATCTCATAATGTTTTGTGAAATTTTATAGTGTTGTGTTGGGCTACATCCATAGCTATCCTGGACACATAACCCCCATGAACTGCAGATTGGATGTACTAATTTTCAGTTGATTGCAGTAAATAACAATGAACACCTGTGTAATGGTATGTATGTGAAATGTCCTGACAGCTTCATATATTCACCAATTGTTCCCTAGTTACTAGTGTTTTGTAGTGATTGTGGAAACCTTGGAATGTGAAGCATGGTCAGTAAAGGCAGATCACTGTCAGCAGAACTTTGAAGGATATATATATTCCAACATTCCCATTTCTTAATCTTCAGATTTATAGCCAGTCACACCACAAACACTTACCAGCTAAGAGTAAGCCTCTTCAGATATGGGGCTTTCCTCATTGTGAGAGTGTGATCTACCTAAAATGAATCCTTCCCATGAAATGCTTTGCTCAGCTATTCTTCTTCAGAGATGAACAAGGTAAATGATACAAGTATGATCTTATATCTATGATTAAAAGACCACCTGAAAATCATATTTAGGAAAGCATATATTAAGCATAGAACCAATAGAAATACTAACTTTGCAGCTGATTGAATCACCAGGAGGCTATTTGCTAATCTTACTCCTGATTGTCTATTAAACAAATTACAAACACCAAGTTGCAATGAATGTACTATGAACCAAATTTGTACAATGACAAGTATAAGACGCAGTCATTTACAGTTCATTTGGGATACTGTGGCCCACTGTGTTGAGAGCATTGTTATTTACATGCACTAGGGTCTTCTATATATTGTCTCCTGCAATGAATTTGATTTTAGAATTCTTTGCTAGAAAGAAGCTTATTTTCCTGTATTGTTACAAAATTTCCTTTTCGCTTTTTCTGTAAGAATGTTTTTGCATCACGATGCCCAGTTTGTGGTCCAAAGCTAATGTTGGGTGATGTTTGTCAGCTTAAAGGCATCACCACAATCTAGGTGGATTTCTTGTTGCAGCGCACCATCGTTTTCTTAGAGATGTCAAAGGTCACTGTCATAAATAGATGTAGGTCCCTGAAGAAAACTTAAGTATTTTATTTTGTTTTTTTAATTTTTTTATAAATTTATTTATTTATTAAAGATTTCTGTCTCTTCCCCGTCACCCAATTCCCTCCCCCTCCCCTAATCAAGTCCCCCTCCCTCGTCAGCCCAAAGAGCAATCAGGGTTCCCTGCCCTGTGGGAAGTCCAAGGAACCCCCACCTCCATTCAGGTCTAGTAAGGTGAGCATCCAAACTGCCTAGGCTCCCACAAAGCCAGTACGTGCAGTAGGATCAGAAACCCATTGCCATTGTTCTTGAGTTCTCAGTAGTCCTCATTTTCCGCTATGTTCAGCGAGTCCTGTTTTATCCTAGGCTTTTTCAGACCCAGGCCAGCTGGCCTTGGTGAGTTCCCAATAGAACATCTCCATTGTCTCAGTGTGTGGGTGCACCCTTTGCGGTCCTGAGTTCCTTGTTTGTGCTCTCTCTCCTTCTGCTCCTGATTTGGACCTCGAGATTTCTGTCCTGTGCTCCAATGTGGGTTTCTGTCTCTGTCTCCTTTCATCGCCTGATGAAGGTTAATATTCAGGAGGATGCCTATATGTTTTTCTTTGGGTTCTCCTTATTTAGCTTCTCTAGGATCACTAATTATAGGCTCAATGTCCTTTATTTATGGCTAGAAACCAAATATGAGTGAGTGCATCCCATGCTCCTCTTTTTGGGTCTGGCTTACCTCACTCAGGATAGTGTTTTCTATTTCCATCCGTTTGCATGCAAAATTCAAAAAGTCATTGTTTTTTACTGCTGAGTAGTACTCTAATATGTATATATTCCATACTTTCTTCATCCATTCTTCCATTGAAGGGCATCTAGGTTGTTTCCAGGTTCTGGCTATTACAAACAATGCTGCTATGAACATAGTAGAGCATATACTTTTGTTGTATGATAAGGCCTCTCTTGGGTATATTCCCAAGAATGGTATTGCTGGGTCCAGGGGTAAATTGATCCCGAATTTCCTGAGAAACCACCACACTGCTTTCCAAAGTGGTTGCACAAGTTTGCATTCCCACCAGCAATGGATGAGTGTACCCCTTTCTCCACAACCTCTCTAGCAAAGGCTATCATTGGTGTTTATGATTTTAGCCATTCTGACAGGTGTAAGATGGTATCTTAAAGTTGTCTTGATTTGCATTTCCCTGATCGCTAAGGAAGTTGAACATGACCTTAAGTGTCTCTTGGCCATTTGAAGTTCTTCTGGTGAGAATTCTCTGTTCAGCTCAGTGCCCCATTTTATAATTGGGTTGATTAGCCTTTTACGGTCTAGTTTCTTGAGATCTTTATATATTTTGGAGATCAGACCTTTGTCAGTTGCGGGGTTGGTGAAGATCTTCTCCCAGTCAGTGGGTTGCCTTTGTGTCTTAGCAACAGTGTCCTTTGCTTTACAGAAGCTTCTCAGTCTCAGGTGGTCCCATTTATTCAATGATGTCCTTAATCTGTGCTGCTGGGGTTATACATAGGAAGTGGTCTCCTGTGCCCATGTGTTGTAGAGTACTTCCCACTTTCTCTTCTATCAGGTTCAGTGTGTTCAGACCGATATATTAAGGTCTTTAATCCATTTGGACTTGAGTTTTGTGCATGGTGATATATATGGATCTATTTTCATTCTTCTACAGGTTGACATCCAGTTTTGCCAGCACAATGTTGAAGATGCTCTCTTTTTTCCATTGTATACTTTTAGCTCCTTTATCGAATATCAGGTGTTCATAGGTTTGTGGGTTAATGTCAGGGTCTTCTATTCGATTCCATTGGTCGATTTCTCTGTTTTTATGCCAATACCAAGCTGTTTTCAATACTGTAGCTCTGTAGTAGAATTTGAAGTCAGGGATGGTAATGCCTCCAGAAGATCCTTTATTATATAAGATTGTTTTGGCTATCCTGGGTTTTTTGTTTTTCCATATAAAGTTGATTATTGTCTTCTCCAGATTTGTGAAGAATTTTGATGGGGATTGCATTGAATCTATAGATTGCTTTTGGTAGAATTGCCTTTTTTACTATGTTGATGCTCCGAATCCAGGAGCAAGGGAGATCCTTCCATTTTCTGGTGTCCTCTTCAATTTCTTTCTTCAAAGACTTAGAGTTCTTGTCAAATAGAGCTTTCACTTCCTTGGTCAGAGTTACCCCAAGATATTTTATGCTATTTGTGGCTATCGTGAAAGGTGATGCTTCTCTAATTTCTCCCTCTGTTTCCTTATCCTTAGTGTATAGGAAGGCCACTGATTTTTTGGAGTTGATCTTGTATCCTGCCACATTACTAAAGGTGTTTATAAGCTGTAGGAGTTCTTTGCTGGAGTTTTTGGGGTCGCTTATGTACACTATCATATCATCTGCAAATAAGGAAAGTTTAACTTCTTCCTTTCCAATTCGAATCCTTTGATCCCCTTATGTTGTCTTATTGCTATTGCTAGAACTTCAAGCACTATATTGAAGAGGTATGGAGAGAGTGGACATCCTTGTCGTGTTCCTGATTTTAGTGGGATGGCTTTGAGTTTTTCTCCGTTTAATTTGATGTTAGCTGTCGTCTTGCTGTATATAGCTTTTATTATATTTAGGTATGCCCCTTGTATCCCTAATCTCTCCAATACTTTTATCATAAAGGGGTGTTGAATTTTGTCGAATGCTTTTTCAGCATTTAATGAAATGATCATATGTGTTTTTTTTCAGATTATTTATATGATGGATTACATTGATAGATTTGTGTATGTTGGACCAGCCCTGCATCTCTGGGATGAAGCCTACTTGATCATCATGGATAATTTTTCTAATGTGTTCTTGGATTCGGTTTGCCAGTATTTTATTTTGCGTCGATATTCATTGGTGAGATAGGCCTGTAATTCTCTTTCTTGGTTGGGTGTTTGGAAAACTTAAGTTTTTTAAATGCCATATACAGAAGCTCTCTTTGAAGTTAAAGGACCACAATTGGTTAAGTTCATCCAGAGTACAATGTTGTGATTTTCTTGTTCTTACTGACACTCTAAGACTGACAACAAAGTTTAACCTTGAATTATGGGATGAAATTAGCCACTGGCTGACCAGAATTAGCCATAGAGATTGGAGGGCCCAGGATACATATAGAAAGAGTAAGGAAATAGTACAAAGTGGCTTCAAAAGAATCACAGGCATTTTAGAGGAGAGAGAGGAGAGAGAGAGAGGGAGAGAGAGAGAGAGAGAGAGAGAGAGAGAGAGAGAGAGAGAGAGAGAGAGAGAAGGCTACTGGTTGCTTCTCCACTAAATCAAGATTTTACCCTGATATCTCATTCCACATTTTATTTTAGAACAGTGTGAGTAAACGCTTAAGCTGATGCTCAATGTGGGGCGTTAGACTATGTAGCAGTGAAGCTCTCCTCTCCCTATCACCGCAAACATCGTTTGGTCAACCTTCTCCAACTCCTTGAATATCCTCCCCATGAATTCTGGGGTTTTCCTGTTGCAATCTTCCTGTAGAAACCTCATCCTGGCCCCAAACTGCATTGCATCCACCCACCACCAGAGTCAGCCAGCTACGCTGGCTCTGCCATTTAGAAGGCCTCAGTGCCCTGGCTTCCTGATACACATATTTCTCCTGCACATTGCCTTATGTGTATTTTTCAGGCAGCTTGCTCTCTTTCCCTGTGGGTTACAGAGTTCCGTAGACCTCCTCTTCAGGCTACAGCTGGGTAATCTGGGCCGTTTCAGGACCTGCCCCCTCCCACTCGGGCTTCCACTGCCGCTGCCACACCACACACCCTCAGCCCATGTGAGAAGTTACAGGTGCCCCCAGGCAAGCCTGCGCAATGTAACAGCAGTCCAATACGACCCCAGGACCTATCAGACTAGTCTGGTTGTTCAAGCACACAACCTATGGCCCTCTCCCACAGCCAAGTGCCATTGCTTCAGTTGACTAACCTTTCCCTTCACACCTGTCATTGCTATAGATGCTGCTGTCAGCCAACTGAGATGTCACCAGATCTGTTTTTGATTTAAAAAAACTAATTTTCTCATGTTAAGAACGGAAAATATTATGATTCAGGGAGTTAAAACACTATGGTTCCACAATGAATGGTTAAAAATTGAAAAAAAAAAGAATAACTGGTATAGCTAAGATTGACATAATGTCATTTATAGTTGTTGTCCATAGCTCATTAATATCTCTCAGCAAGATTTGAAAGTCTTTGAGAGTTCATAATTTATCTCTCCTGATTTGTAATTTCTGTGGCTGAATTTTTATAAACCTATCTTATAACCTATGTAATTAATAAAATCTCCAGTTTGTAGTTCTTTTGGGTGCAATTTGCAATCCCAAACAAGGTAAAAATTTCTTCCCTTCTTCAAATATTTTTTCTAACGTATTTGCATCTGAATCAGTTAGTAAGACGTAATCCATATAATTGTAAATTACATGTTGAGTAAACTGCTTGGAATTATTTCCAATGGTTGTTGTACAAAATATTGACACAAGGTGGGGCTATTTAACATTCCTTGTGTCAAGACTCCACTGGTGCTTTCTAACAGGATGGGAATTATTATAAATTATTATAAATGAGCACTGTAAAGTCCAATTTTTCTTTTAAAGGTATAGTAAAAAAGCAGACTTTTAAATCATTACTAAAGCATAAATCTAATCTAATCAATAAGAACCAGGAGGCAGATATTGGGATAAAAATGTGAAAGATTAGAAGGCAGGGGAGCAGCCACATTTGCTTCCTACCTCTTTGGTCCCTATGATGGAAAGGCCTGAGGTCCTGCCTCAGCTCTGACTTAATACTTCCTGTCCTCTCTCTACAGTTCTCCAAACCTCTGTGGCCAGCTGGTGGCTGGCTTTGTCCTCTAAGTCCAAGCAAGCTTTATTTATCAGAACACAATGAAAATATCCAGTTTTGGGTGCCATATGGAAGTGGAAGTTTCTGTCCTGCCAGTAACTCCCAAATAAACATACTGAGACATAATATTATATATAAATGCTCAGTTGATTGGTCAGGCTTGTTACTAGCTAACTCTTACAGTTTAAGTGAACCTTTATTTCCCATTTATGCTCTGTAATGTGGTGATTTCTTTAATAGTATGGCAATTCATCTCTTGCTCTCTCTATCTGACTGGTGACTCCTGACTTTGCCTCTGTTTTTCTATTCATCCTTAGTTTGTTTATCCAACCTGCACTTCCTGCTTGGCTACTGGCCAATCAGTGTTTTATTAAAGCAATTTGAGTGACAAATCTTTACAGTTTACAAGAGGATTATTCCACTGCACACTATAATAGACCATCCCTTTGGCAATAAAGAAGGTAGGGGAATTCTAGGCACTAAAGAGCCCTTTGGCTGGATCAACTTATTAATGGCTCTCAGACATATTGCCTTTCTCTATTTTCCAGATTTCTTTTTAATGACAAATATAAGAGAGCTACTGGAACTGGTTGGTTCTTCAAAATGTTGAACATTTACTGAAGCTGTTCGAGTGCCTGTAATTTTTCTGATATCAAAAGCCATCATTCCATAAGACATGTCAGTTAATCATTTTAAAAGTAGGGTTGTTGGTATCCTTGAAAGATTAGTGCTGTTGTGCCCTACTTATGTACAACCTGAACAGTCAGTGGCTGTTTCAATTAAAATGATTAATATTTTTCTTAGAAACATTCTTTATTTTATGCTTTGATTCTGAGATTGGAGAAATGTTACTCTGTGTTTTCCATTGTTGTAACATATCACATCCCTATAAATTCATTGCTGTGTTAGCCACATATGACTTTAATTTCTCTACATGTTCTTTTCACACTATATATTTGACCTATGTTGTACTTTGTTTTATCTGAGATAAAGTTCCAATCACTAGAAACTGAATATTTATCTCCCAAAGAGGCAATTTGGATGCCAAAATAATAGTGAAATTATTGATATATCCACACCTCTGTCAGCCAAACTTTTAATTACAATGTTATTTATTCATATTTTATCTTTAATCTTTGATTATTTAAAGAACTCTGCCAAAATATTTATTTGGTGGTACCCTCTGAACTTTTTTTTTACTCAGTAAATATATATATTTTTTTAAATTTTTTTATTGATAAAAGGAGGATAAAGAAAAGAAAAAAAAACAAATTTCCACCTCCTCCCACCAGCCTCCCATTTCCCTCCCCCTCCTCCCACTCTTCTCCCCCTCCTCCCACTCTTCTCCCCCTCCTCCCACTCTTCTCCCCCTCCTCCCACCCCTCTCCCCTTCCCCCCACTCCTCTCCCCCTCCCTTTCCAGTCCAAAGAGCTGTCAGGGTTCCCTGCCCTGTGGTAAGTCCTAGGTCCTCCCCCCTCCATCCATATCTAGGAAGGTGAACATCCAGACTGGCTAGGCTCCCACCAAGCCAGCACATTGCGTAGGATCAAAACCGTGTGCCAATGTCCTTGGCGTCTCATCAGCCCTCATTGTTCGCCATGTTCAGAGAGTCCAGTTTTATCCCATGCTTTTTCTGGTAACAGTCCAGCTGGCCTTGGTGAGCTCCCAGTAGATCATCTCCACTGTCTCAGTGGGTGGGTGCACTCCTCGTGGTCTCAACATCTTTGCTCATGTTCTCACTCTTTCTGCTCCTCATTGGGACCTTGGGAGCTCAGTCCAGTGCTCCAGTGTGGGTCTCTGTCTCTATCTCCATCCATCGCCAGATGCAAGTTCTAGGATGATATGCAATATATTCGTCAGTATTGCTCTAGGGTAGGGTCATTTCAGGTTCCCTATCCTCAGCTGCCCAGGGAACTAACTGGGGACCTCAGCTTGGGCACCTGGGAGCCCCTCTAGGGTCAAGTCTCCTGCCCACCCTAAAGTGGGTCCCTTAACTAAGAATTGTGGTTCCGTGCTCCCCTATCCAACCTTCCTTTATCCCGATCCTCCTGTTTCCCCAAGTCCCCCCTCCTTCCCTTCTACCTTTTCTCTCCCCATCTCCCCTAACCCCCATCCCACCCCACCCCCAAGATCCCACTTTTCTCCCCGGCAATTTTGTCTACTTCCCTTATCCAAGAGGATAACTATATGTTTTTCCATGGGTTCACCTTCTTACTTAGCTTCTTTAGATTCGCCTATTGTAGACTCCGTGACCCCTATTTATGGCTAGAAACCAATTATGAGTGAGTACATCCCATGTTCATCTTTTTGGGTCTGGGATACCTCACTCAGGATAGTGTTTTCTATTTCCATCCATTTGCATGCAAAATTCGAGAAGTCATTGTTTTTTACCGCAGCGTAGTACTCTAGTGTGTATATATTCCATACTTTCTTCATCCATTCTTCCATTGAAGGGCATCTAGGTTGTTTCCAGGTTCTGGCTATTACAAATAATACTGCTATGAACATAGTTGAACAAATGCTTTTGACATGTGATAGAGCATCTCTTGGGTAAATTCCCAAGAGTGGTATTGCTGGGTCCAGGGGTAGGTTGATCCCGAATTTCCTGAGAAACCGAAACACTGACTTCCACAGTGGTTGCACAAGATTGCATTCCCACCAGCAATGGATGAGGGTACCCCTTCCTCCACAGCCTCTCCAGCAAAGGCTATCCTTGGTGTTTTTGACTTTAGCCATTCTGACAGGTGTAAGATGATATCTCAAAGTTGTTTTGATTTGCATTTCCCTGATCGCTAAGGAGGTTGAGCATGACCTTAAGTGTCTTTTGGCCACTTGAACTTCTTCTGTTGAGAATTCTCTGCCCTCTGAACTTTTTTATCTACTGAAGCTGTTCTGTTATTCAGAATAGTAGGGGTTTTAACATATTATAAGTCTTTTAGTCACTGTTTGTATGAATTTTATCAATGCTGATTGAAAATGATTCAACAAAATTTGATAACAGGGCCTGAAAGAGGTCTGATAATGCAATTCCCAGTGATAAATGTTTGATCTATATTCATTTAGTCCAATGACAGCTTTGCTACACCTTTTGCATATTCCGAAGGCTGGAGCCTTCTGCTTAAATTTTCTCTAGAAAAAAAAATATACATTGTTTCTGGGAATGCCTTGCCTAGAATCCCATTTCAGATGACCTTTTTTTTATCCACAATTAAAATATCTGAACTTTTGATTTCTTTCCTAAAATTTTCAGAAATCACTTCTCTCCACAAAGTATCACCATATCTGTGACTTCTAATTTTTGATATATTTTGGACCCTCTCCTCTATGTGTTCTGATTTTGTCTTTTTTATTTTTTATTTTACTTTTTTAAAATTTATTTATTTTTATTGAAAATGTCAACCTCCTTCCCTCCTCCCACTTCCCTCCCCTCCCTCCACCCCCTCCCCTCATTCTCCAGTCCAAGGAGCAGTCAGGGTTCCCTACCCTATAGGAAGTCCAAGGTTCTCCCTGTTTCCCCCAGGTCCAGGAAGGTGAGCATCCAAACAGACTAGACTCCCACAAAGCCCGTCCATACAGTAGAAGCAAAACCCAACGCCATTGTCCTTGGCTTCTCTGTCAGCCTCCACCCTCAGCCACATTCAGAGAGTCCGGTTTGATCACGTGCTCCATCAGTCCCAGTCCAGCTGGCCTTGGTGATCTCCCATTAGATCAGTCCCACTGTCTCAGGGGGTGGACGCACCCCTCGTGGTCCTGACTTCTTTGCTCATGTTCTCCCTCCTTCTCTCTTCATATGGACCTTGGGAGCTCACTCCAGTGCTCCAATGTGGGTCTCTGTCTCTATCTCCATCTATCGCCAGATGAAGGTTCCCTCTGGATGGAACTCCTCAGCACTCCTGATTTTGTCTTTAAAGTCCTAATCACCCTTTTGTATTCTGAATTAACTGTAGGCAGATACTGCTTGTTTGTTTCCCAGCTGCCCAGACCTGAAAAATCACACGGAAACTGTATCAATTACAAAACTGTCAGGCCAATGACTCAGGCATATTTGTAGCTAGCTCTTACATCTTGAATTAACCCATTTCTATTATTCCGTGAATTGTCAAAAGGCTGTGGCTTACCAGAAAAATTCAAGTTTTTTCTTCGACAGCTACACGGCATCTCTTTGACTCTGCCTACTATCTCTCTCTATGTCTGTTCAGATTAACAGCCTGACTTTATTTTGCTAAGTCATTGGCTAAAACAGCTTTATTAATTAACCATTAAAAGCAAAAAATATACAGAAGGATATCATAAATCATCTCCCATTTTCTGACTAAATAAAAAGGAAGGTTTTAACTTCAACATAGGAAAATTTCATACACAAAACAGCTATCAAGCAAGAAATATAGTTACAATATCTAGTCCATTTATATTTGGCAAATTAAGGAAAGTAAACTATCACCTATCCTATCTTTGTGAGTCTAAAGTTTTATATCTAATTTGTCTTTTATCATAACTAAAAAAAACTATAACTATCTGTCTTCAACTCTTAAGTTGAGAAAGACCTCCAAGATGTTTCTTTTGTATAACCATGTAAGAAACTGCAGTGAGAAAGCGTAGATGGTCTAAACTGAGAAAGTTCTGTAATCAGATTAATTTCTAATTCATAAGGAGTCTCTGTGAGCTTCAGATAGAGCTCTTCTGTGGACTTGTTTTACTGTTCTGCAGACTGCTATGTTCAGATAATTGCTGAAGATGGCAGTGCTTCAGGTTAGATGGCATAAAGTGTGAAGTGTGTCTACCCTGTCTAAGGGAATTGTGCGATATTTTTTCTTTTGGTAGCAGATTCATATGTCAAATTTGGTCTCTTACTCCTGTGTGAGAATCAACTCAACTTCTATCAGTTCGTTGTGTTCACTGAAGTATTCCCTGGAATGTCAAAGTCTCTTTGGAAGATGCATCACTTTTGTTTAGGAGACAGAAAGTAAGAATAGACACTGAGAAGAAAGACCATTTGGGGAACAAGCCTGAGGAAGACTTGCTTCCTCACTATTATTTCACTTTTCAGAATCCTGTGGGAGGAAATCTGAAGGAAGACTTTTTTCAGACAACTGTTCCACTTTTCAGTTCATGTATGTAAATTTTATATGCATAAAGGCATTATTTTATTTTACATACATCAACATTATCAATTATCACATAGCATAAGGCTGATAAATGTTCTGGTTACTATGGAGACCCAAGTGAAGCCTGGTGATAACAAGAATTTTGATTTTAAACATTAACATTTTGCTACCATTCTTGAATTTTTATAAACTTCTTAAATTACTTTAATTAGAAGCATTTAGCATCAACTCTGAAATGGGTTTGATTATGTCTAGACAAGTATAGAATTTGTAATGTGTACCTTTGTTACCCCACAGATGTGCCTCAGCTTTTTCACTTTGGAAAGAAAGATCTATTAGCATAGAGTCTGTTTCCTGAACATTGATGAGGCTGTTATAGTCCACTTGAACACATTTATATTTCTAAAGTTTGAGTAAACAAATACATGGGTTAAGTAAAAACAGAGAAGGGGAAAGATCAATGAAATATTTCCATGTGTTGAATTCATCCATGTGAGCACTGTTTATGCATGTGTGGATACTGTACTCATTATTCAATAAGAAGACCAAGTGGGCACTTTACTTTTACACCTTAAAATTGGATTAGAAATTAGTCAAAACGGTTGCTTGATTGTAGGATGACTGAATTATTTTATTCTCACTAGTTTCAAAGGATTTTTGCCTGGAATAGTGCTGAACACCTGTAATATGAACACTCATTGTTAGGGGTTACTGAGGTAAGAGAATCTTGAGCACAAGGCTAGCTTGAACTTCATTACAGGATCCTGTTGCAAAAAATGTGAAAGCATGTGTGCATGCTTGTGTTCATGCAAATGCACTCATGTGTGCTGTTATATAAGCCATTTTTTTTTAAACTTTGGACATTAAGATGCTATCTTTAGGAAGTCATATGAAGCATAATCAATGATATTTTTTCAGGTTTAATGTCATTTGCTGAAGGGAAAAGGTAGGATGTGGGAACATCGATGTCATATCAAACACACAGGATGCTCAGCAAGCCTGTGTGTGCCAAATCAGTGAACCCTTCTGCCCTTCATTCACTCTGAATAGTCTAAGTCTACACAATCTTCAGTAACATTTTATTTTTATCACATGTCTTTCCACTCCACCCCTGTATGACACATTTCTATATTCTGTCCCTTCTGCCCCCTCAGTAGTCTCTGTGTCTTTTCCATGGATTTCCATTTCCACTGCATTTCCATGGATATTCTTTGTTTTACATTATGGATTTCCATTTCCACTGCATTTCCATGGATATTCTTTGTTTTACATTATGAAAATATGATTATATCACCATGTTAATTACTTTCATTATTTCTCTAATGAACCTCCCCCTGCCCCCCTAAAAAAACAGGTCAAGGAAAGCAGGGTTTATTTTAGCTTAGTTTTTGGGTACAATCCATCATGGCAGGGAAGACACAAACATGAGGTGCCTGTTATATCTCTAGTTAGGATGCTAAGACAGATGGATTCTGATGCTCAGTTTCTAAGTCCCCTGCTTTTTTTTAGTCAAGGACTCCACTCCATAGGATGGAGTTTCTGGCACTTATCAAAGGGTTGCCTCTTTTTTCTTTTTTCAGGAGGTGTTCTGACTTCTGCTCAAGGAAAGAGAAACACAGGGAGAGAGGAAAAATAAATACGGAGAGAGGGAAACTGATAGCATGGATTAAAAAACCACCCAGTCCAGTTTGTGAAAATGCACAAATAATTTATGTTCAGTACTTGCCTTTCTAGAGAACTCATGTTAGATTGCGTTGACCAGAGTTTTTCTTTCACTTGCAAAGAGATGAACAATAACAGCACTGTAGCATCTTTTGACATATTTTATATGTCAAAATATAAATATACAATGTGTCAATGTTATGTTTCAAAATGGGTATGCATGTGTGTGTATATGTGTGTATGTGTTTGCCTGCTTGCCTGTGTGCTTGTCTGCTTGTCCATATTTACACCATATGCATGCAAGTGCCTTTAGGGAGGAGAAGGAGGAGTTGTGTTCTCTGGAACTGGAGTATAGGTGATTTGGGGCCACCTGATCAGGATACTGAAAACTAAATCTGGATTATCTGCAAGAGCAGCAAATGGTTTTACCTGCTGAGCCATCTCTACAACACTCTCAAATTGTTTTGTATGTTAATGTACATAAACCCAAGGACAGCGAAGTACTCATTTGACTACTCCTATACTAATTTTACCTTTTCTGTGGCAGCATTATCTGAGAAATTTTATAATGTGTTGTTATAATAAGAGCGGCGGGGCTGCGTCCCCAGCACCCGGCCGCCCCCAGGGCTAGCTTTACCCAAAATAATTACACGGAAACTGTATTCTTTTAAACACTGCTTGGCCCTCTAGCTCTAGCCCTTACTGGCTAATTCTGATATCCCGATCAACCCATCTCTAATAATCTGTGAGCACAGGTCTTACCGGGAAGATTCTAGCCTACATCCATCCTGGGTCGGAGCTTCATTGCCTGTGTCTGCCCAGGAGAGGAGAGGATGGCGTCTCTGAGCTCACTTCCTCTTCCTCCCAGCATTCTGTTCTGTTTACTCCACCCACCTATGTTCTAAGCTATGAGCCCAAGCAGTTTGTTTATTACTTAGCCAATGAAATCAACAGATTAATATATGACACTCCCACATCAATGTGTTCCCAAAACACTACACTATACAGTTTCTATCCACAGAGGCATTGCCTTATAACTATAGCTAATTTTCTGTCTTTCAAAATGTTTTATTTTAAATTATACAGAAAAGACATAATTATAGGCTTAATATAGAGAAATTAATAAAGTAGTGTAGAAATAAACAATTACTTATTGTCTTCATTCCTATTTTATTTCTCTTTCCCAAATAAAAGAGCATTCATGGTTTGATATACAAATGTTTGTATATATTGCTCTCATTTATATGCAGATGTATTTTAATTTTGATGTGATTGAGTTTTTACTAAATGTAAGCTGAAATTTACCTGTTTGTTAAGGTATCTTTAGGATGTTTCCTGTCAACACACAGAGAATTAAAACTTGTTTTATATAAATAGCTGCAAAACATCCAATTGCATGAATGCACGGAAGTTCATATGCGCATTTCTCTACTAACAGATTTTGGCTATTTCCAACTCTTTCCACTGGCACTATAACTCCTTAATTAAACAGCATATCTTGTGGGATAGATTCCTAAAAGTTGAATTTTTAGTCAAATAAATCATACACTACTTCAAACGATTATTTATTTTCTAAAAGCCTGCTTCACTAAGAAAGTCCTGCAGGGATAATTAAATGAGTTAAGACATACAGGCAGAAGGAGATAATCTCTCCAACTTCAAAATATTGACATCAGATGGAGGCAGTAGAAAAAGATGAAATTTTCTGAAACTTCACTATGCATACTTCTAAATAACACATTTCAAAGAGTCAGATCTTCTTGCTCAACTTTATAATAGAAGGGCATTTTAGGTATGGTAGCAAAATGCAGTGACAATGATAATAAAATCAGCTCCAGTTTGACCAGTACTATGTGTTGAAGATGCTGTCCTTTTTCCTTGTATTTTCAGCTTCTTTATAAAGTATCAGGTGTTCATAGGTGTGTAGAATTATGTCTGGGTGTCTAATTTGATTCTGTTTATCAGTATGTCTGTGTTTTTATGCCAATAATGTTGTTTTTATTACTACAAGTTTGTAGCACACATTCCTTCATTAGGTCTATAACTAATTTTCAGATGGACAAGGTGGTCTTACAGAACCTTTGCTATTTACTAAATAGGAAGCTGCATTTTCTTGATCTGAGAACAGTGTGTCTCTATACTTTGAGCTTGGGTCATTCAGATGAGACACAGCAATTTTACTCAATCCCTAGCTGACTATCTAGGAAAAACATTAAGGGGTCTTAGTTTTTGCTGTAGTGGTGATTCAGACAATGTACCATGTCTCAGTTCCTTTTAGAATGAAACATAAAATACAAGATGCCACGATCGCTGAACTTTTGACTTAGATAATGGCTTCCAACCATACAGTGAAAAAATTTTTAAATGATAACAATATATTTTATTGAAATGACTATACAGCCTTTTTGTATATTTTACTCTAATGTTTAGATTTTTGCACATCTCCTAAATTCCTTTTAGTGGATATGGGGCTGGAAAGGTCATATAAGTGCTCTGTAATGTGCTTTTCTAAAAGAGAAAATAAAAATGTTTGTCAAAATAGTTGAAACTGCACATATTGAAGGAACTCAAACCTTGTGCTAATGCTACTATCATCCAAATAATCCTAAAAACAAAAATGTGTATGTATCTGTAATTAATGACAAAGATGGGTGTGTTGAATCAGGCAGCATCATGATGCAGCTCAACATGTGTCTTATATTGCTGAGTGTCAGATTTGGAAATATATTATTTCCTTGTACTCAGTCCTTTAATTTCACAAGTTGTTTTACCTGGGAAATGTCATTGGAGAACAATGTAAGATCTAGTAAGAGACACTGCTATCACTCTTGTTGATCTATAGAGAATGTCCCAAAGTCTTACTTTATAGTAAATAAACATGCTATTAAATGTTAGGTGAATAACATGACTTAACAGTTCTGTCTTCTTTTCTGGTTCTTTAAAATAGAGTTCTCACCATGTTAGGATAGCTTGTAGAGTAAATTGTCCTATTGCTTGCTTGTTTGTTTGTATCAGCTTATTTATGTAGCACAGAGACCATGTCCAGTATTCTAGTTTCATTTCTGTTTTTCTGATTTAAAAAACTTGACAAAAAGAACTTAACCCACGATTTCATGTTACAGTCCACCATAAAGGGAAAGTGAATGCAGGAACTAAAACAGCTGGTCACATAGCATCTATTGTGAACAGCAGGAAGAAATGAATTCATGCTCACCTACTTGCCTGTACTCAGTTAAGTCCATCCACTCATATGCTTCTCAGAACCTCTGACTAGGAAACAATGCCACCCACAGTAGACTGAGTCTTTTCACATAGATTAAGACAATTACACACAGACAAGCTCACAGGTCAATCCAATGTAGGAAATTTGTCATTAAGATTCTATTTCCAGGTGATTACACATTGTGTGGACAATTAAAACTAATCATCACATCACCAGAAAAATGACTGAGTAGATAAGCACTTACTATTATTGCAGAGAAAGAGCATCCACATGGTGACCATTTACAATTCATGCTACAGGAAATCAGATGTGTCCTCTGACCTCTGTGGGCTCCTATATACATGTGGTGCAAATACATACACTCGAGCACATACATATACACATAAAATAAACATATTAAAGCAAACAAAAGAGCTAAAGCCAAAACTAAACCATCCAAACATAAATTTAATCATAATAATAGAAAGAGTAAGAGTACTATATTTTTGTGAGAGAATCTTGGTGTGAGAATGGAGTAGAGGAAAAATGGGGTAAGAGGCTTGAGGTTGGGAAAGTATTTTGGGGGGGGCAGAGAATGGTGACTCCTAAGGGAGGAGAGATACTGACTCCAAGTCCTGTTCCTCAGTCAGAACCTTGTTACTATTAAAAAGGAAGGTACAAACAAAGGAAATTATTTGACTATCTTTCAGATAAATCTACTTTTCTCCTAGGTAAAGGCTAGCCATAATCACAGTGTTAATTAGAAACATTCTTGAACAGGAAACAATGCTTTTAATTTCAACCAAAATGTTTAATTAGCGACATTTAAATAGGGGTTGCTTTTATCTTCTTCACAAAGATGCATGTCCTAATGCACTTTTTCTCTGAGTTGAGATGTTGTGTTAGGATGTTGGTGCATTCACTGATTAAATATTGTTGAATGCAGGATTGTCTTTGTTTCTGATGACAGTGAAGTGTCACACAGCCTTTGACCTAGTGTAGCTAATATGAAAATTGTGATGATGAATAGCAACCAAGTGACCTTCCTACAATGTTACATGCATTTGGAAAAATTAATGAATAGAAGTGAAAAAAGAGTTGTTTTAGTTAGGGTTTCTTTAGCTCTGATGAAACATTATGACCAAAAGGCAAGTCGGGAAGGAAATGGTTTATTATTCTTATATTTCCATATTACTGCTAATCATTAAAATCAGGACAGAGGCTCAAGCAGGGTAGAAGACTTAAGGCAAAAGCTCTATAGAGACCAAGGAGAAATGTTGCTTAAGAGCTTCCTCTTCTTCATTATAAATATGTGTAAGAGAAAACATAAGAAAAAGTTAATACTAGGTTCTTGAAATATCTACTGCCTATGGTATTAATCCAAAACTTCAATTTAGTCTTTGGAAAATTTTTTGGATAAGGGTAGAAAGCAGACACACTTTTGACCAAAATATCATTAAAACAATTTCTAGGCCATTTACCTCTAATTCTCCTACTAAATCAGACTGTCATAATCTACATTACTGTCAGCACCATTGTTTTCCAGGATTCTACTAGTATGCCATAAACCATACTTAAAGCATTCAACTGCTTTCCTAATCCAAAGTACACGTTCTGACAAAAAAGCGTGATCAGAACTGCCATGGCAACACCCTGCTCCATAGTATCATTTCTTACACAGAGTTTGATTGCAGTGATGAGGCACCATAACCAAAGAAATTAATTAGGAGTTGCTTGCAGTTTTAGAAGTTTAGGCCTTTATCATCATGGAAGGGACCATGGTGGCTCACTAGGAAATGGTGCTGGAGAACTGATCTGTAAGCAGCAGGAAAAGAGAGGGAGACACCTGGTTTGACAAACATGAAGGTCTTTTCCTGGTGTTCGTGTATGACTGAACTCTGTTCTGTTCTAAATACTTGCTAATTACTTCCTGCTTCCACCTGGCAAATTCTTCTTTCTTCCTACCCAGTTCTGGTACAGATACAATCTAAGTATACCTTACATCTTTTGGGCATTGCCATGAAATCTAAAGAGAGAGGCTGAGCATGGCAGACACTCAGGAGGCCTGCTCAGTAAACTTTCTTCTGATTATCATCTACTCACATCTGTTATTTCTTAATGTTAGTTTTGGTTCTTGGGTAGAGGAAATAATAATAAAAGCATCTATTACAGTGTCTTAAGTAGTTTGTTGTTTGTAGGATCTATAAAAAGGCTCATATGCTGAGATTTGAAGGGTGGTTGTATCATAGAGTTAATGACCTAATCTAATGATTTGAGTAATAATTTGAGTTATCGGGACATAGTATAGCTCTCTATACATGGAAATAATTGGAAGAAATAGGGCACTACAGGTGTATTTTGGGGGTTGCATCTTAATCCAAGTCTTGTAATCACGTACTACTTCCTTGCCTCTATGAAGTCAGATGTTCTTCTCTATCATTACTTCTCCACTATGATGGTCTCCTTTGCCTCTGGTACAAAGAAATGGAGTCAGCTCTGAAATCACAAGTCACAATAAATTCTTCCTCCTTTAAACCATTTTCTCAGGTATTTTGTTAACAATGAAAGTCAAACATGAGATCTATTTGAAAAAAAACAACTCTGTTGTATTAAGATAAAACACAATTCAATGAATTCAATTTCTCTCTCTCTCTCTCTCTCTCTCTCTCTCTCTCTCTCTCTCTCTCTCTCTGTGTGTGTGTGTGTGTGTGTGTGTATACATGTGTGTGTGTGCGTGTGTGTGTTGCATACAAGGAAATCAGAGAATAACTGGTTGTGGTATGTTCTCTTTCCTCCAGGTGGGTCCCAGGAGAATCAAATTCAAGTCATCAGGCTCGGTGGCAAATGATTTTACCTGTTAAGCTCTCTTTTTAGCCTCTAGACATATTTAAAAACAAGGACTTTTACTTTGGTGATGAGAAAAAAGTAAACAAATGGATGAAGGAGAATTTAGATTTATTTGAATATTCAAGAGCTAGAAAAAGACTTAATGGTATATTTGGGACAGAAAGAACCTAAGCAAGATATAGCTGCTAGAAGACATTTTTTGAAAGTGTGCTTTCAATTCCAATTAAATCCTGTCTCCTTTATAACAATTAACAACAGATAAGAAAGCCTAAGGAATATTTTTGTTGTTCTGAAGGAGGTATGTTCCTCAGTTTTTCAGCCTACATCTTGAGTAATAACACATTTTGGAGGACCAAGAATATGGGAATATGAACAGTGTGATTTAAATGCCCTCAATTTTTTCCATTTTTCTCACTGAATCCAACAAGTAAGTAGTAATACTTTATTTTAAAACAATGTTTAATTTATTTGGCTCATATGAGTTGTCAAGGGAGAGACCTAAGAGAGACTACTTGAAAATTAAATGGATAAACATTTTCTGAACTTCTTTCCTTTTCAGGGTTTCTACAAGTAAAACCACCACCTGTATTTACCTTACCCACAGAAACCCAATGTCTTACAAAGGTGGTGCGTTCAGTGATTTTGAAATTACAAAGACCACTAGAAGATTTTATCTTTGTCATCCACAAATTTAGGTGATTCTAATTCCTCTTCTAACCTGTGGTACTTTCAGCTAGTCTTTACTACTCACTATTTCACTGCCTATAAACTAAGTGGTATCAAAACTACTAGTAATACATCCAATACATAAACTTGAGGGGGTAGAAGATCATTAAGCTAGTAGTGATTACATTATAAAAAGAAATCACAAAATACTTGTGAGGCAAAGTTCACTACAGTTGCATCGTATCTTTAAGGAGAATATATTCCAAAAGGATTGGTGAACTGTAAAACTTAGAATGCAAGACAGGAAGGGAACAGAACCAGATGAGAAATGCAAGTGAAATACATATTTGGTGAAGAGAAAAGTGCTACTAGTTTCAGTGGGTAGGAAGGTCTCTTGATGAGTAGCACCATGCAGAATATACAGTGATTGTGAATTGCCACAGATGTAAACTTTAGAAAGCCTTGCAGATGGCTGAAAGCAAACCTGGGGACAATGGCTTAGTGGGTAAAGCATTTAACATGGGGACTTCAAGACCAGAAATTATATTTGCAGCATGTAGCAGACTTTCTTTTGGGCCACAAAATAGCAACTGAATCATGGCATGGGAACTTACTATTATTAGTTATGAATGCTCAGCCTTATCTTGTTTGTCTCACTATCACCTCTAACTTCATTTCACCTGTTTCTCTTCATCTACGTTTTACCATAGGCCTTTTAAACTTTCAATCTGTATGTCCTACTGCCAGGCTCTCCAGTAGATAAGGCTGAGGCAGAGCCGATCCCACCAGTCTCTCCCTGGGGCTGAGCAGGATAGTGAGTATTCATGACCCAGACCTTCCCTGGCCACCAGAGAGAAACACACCGAGTCGGGCATCTTGTTGAAGCAAGATCTTGTTTAATTGTATTAGGCGGGAACTTATATAGGGTTGTGATGGGGGTGGGAGTCTTGGGATGGGGTAAGGTGGAGTAAGAAAAAGGGCCAATAATATTCTGCCACATTAGCGGTGGCTGGACAGAGGCGGGTTTAGGTCAGGCTGTGCTGAGTCGCTCATATGTGGAAGTCATGGCCAAAGACAGGTCTCCAAACTCGAACTAGGAAGTGACACTGGGCCTCACACCAGGGCCTCATGAGGCCCAACATTCTACTTTGTGTTGTTGCTGTGTGGCCCTGGTGCCTCCCCCTCTCTCTCCCTCATATTCTCTCTCTCTCTCTCTCTCTCTCTCTCTCTCTCTCTCTCTCTCTCTCTCTCTCTCTCTCTCTCTCATTCTCTCTCTCTCTCTCTCTCTCTCTCTTTCTCTCTCTCATTCTCTCTTTCTCAATCTCTCTCTCTTTTCTCCTTCTACCTATACTCTCTATCCACCAGCCCCACTTATCCCTTTACTGCCTACCTATTAATGATTCAGCTTTTTATTAGACTAGTCAGGTGCCTTAGGTAGGAAAAGCAACAATCTTTGCATAATTAAACAAATGCAACATAAACAAATGTAACATATCTATATCTAGTTAAACAAATATTCCACAACAGTAACACTCATGTAAATGTCAAATGGACATGGCAGCCAATCTGTACTTCTGGCACCCAGAAGGCTTTAGCAGAGGGTCTTCAGAGCAAGATGGCTAGATATACCAGCCAGAGTAACCACCTCTGAGACCAGTTCAGAAGGCCTGTTGCAATGCATAAGTTTAAGAGCAATCTAGGAAGATTCCCTACATAACCTCACATGCACACACAGAGTTACATGTTTGCTGAACATGCAAATATATATGTACACACCATACCAAACACAATGAAAAAACGTAATAAAGAAAAAAGTCCAGAAATGTGGACAGAGAGTGTGTTTAACTTCATACATGCAGTCAGGCCATGTAGTAATTAATTAAAAGGAATATATGAAGCTAAAGGACTGTTCAATAAGGAGACAATTATAGCTAGCTGAAAATGGAGCTTTATGCAACTGTCAGGCATTTATTGAGTACCTAATCATACCTCCAAGCCATTTCACACCAGTTACATTTTTAATTACTCTTTATGGGTTCTGTGAGAGTTACAAATCATGGACAAGATGAAGATGCTATATGTGCCAGATCAGACTTTTAAAATGGAGAAACATAGACTGACATGTCTCCATCTGTAGGCAAACCACCATTTGATCAAGAATACATTGTGATCCAAACCTTGGAAAGTGATATTCCTCTTTGAGTTCTGTCCAATTTTGGAAAGAAATCTGTTAGTCCTTTATCATTTTTCTAACTAACCATAAGCCAGCACTGGCTATCTGGGATCTTTCATCAGCAAGAACATTCACTTTGGGAATTTTTAATTCATTAATAAATTAGGAAAATTGCAGACTCCATTTGCATTCTATTTAAAAGTATTGGAGACATTAAAAATTAGAGTGAAATTCGCTTATTTTCGGGAACACTTTTGGCTTTTAAACTATCACGATTTCTACATTTATCTTAGAAGGAATGTTCTGTCAATTAGAATATTAGAGCAAATACTAATTTACTAATTATGTTTCCGCTTTTAAATAACTTTTTCCTTCAATTAAAATGCGAGATTGAAATGCAATCTATGGTAGAATGTGCCATAATTTCCAACAGCAACTAAATTTGTCTAAATGTATATGCCTTCTCAACTTTTCCACCTCATGAGTACACTTCCTCCACCACACATGCACATGTGCGCACATACCAGTGTGCATGTACACATGCACACACAGAATCACTTTTTTCCTTCCTTCCTTCCTTCCTTCCTTCCTTCCTTCCTTCCTTCCTTCCTTCCTTCCTTCCTTCCTTCCTTCCTTCCTTCCTTCCTTTCTTCTACAATAAAGCATTTAACTGGAGACTTATGATTTCACAGGGTTAATCCATGATCATAGCATCATGGCAGGTAGGTAGTTAGAGGAATAGATGGGTGCTTACATTCTGAACCACATGAGTTTAGTTGATGTGAGATTTCCTTATGGATGCTGTGAATATGTTTTATTACTATTGGTTAATAAAGAACCCGATTTGACCTATGGAAGAGCAGAATATAACAAGAGAGGAAATCTGTGCACAGATAGAGGAGGAAAGAAGGTAGATGCCATGTAGCTGCCAAAGGAGAAGGATTCTAAAGCCTTAGCAGTAGTCACAGCCTCATGGCGATACGCAGATTAGTAGAAATGGGTTAGTTCAAGATGTAAGGCCTACCTAGAAATATGTCTAAGCTATTGGCCAAGAAGTGTTGTAATTAATATAGTTCCTGTGTGATTATTTGGGCTTAGAAGGCTGGGAAACTAACGTGTAGTCTCTGTTTACATTTAATTAACTTGATTGCATTATCATTGGTAGTTATAGGTTTATTTACTGGAGCATGAACAACTTATTAGCAACATCCCTAAAGAAAATGGAATCCCTTTCTCCTAGCAATCACTAACTGACAATAGCCTCTCAGAGAGGAGTAGGGCTTCCTAAGCACCTCTTCCATCAATGATAAGCTGTTGACAGTACTGGTCTTGTGAAGAACTTATGTGGGTAACTGTAGCTATAGGGAGTTCACATTACAACGGTCATGTCATTTTTAGAAGATAGTCTAATGAAGTGTAAATCCCTATATTCTAGCTTTTACATTCTTTTGGACTTAACTTCTCGTATGTTCCCTGAACCATTTTGAGAATTATATAGGTATACCTTTTAGCCTTGAGTAAGCAATGTCATTTATTCCCAGCATATTAACCAGTTGTGTATCTGAGTTAACCACCAACCCCTGCAATAAGAAGCTCTTCTGATACAGGTTGAGATCACAAACCTACAAACAAAAATGTATTTAAAAAGTAGTTTGACAGCATGATTACATAACAAAATAACAGCAGTAGGTTCTCTCCTACAGCTTCTGACCTCACCAGTGACAGGCTCCTGATAAGAATTATAATGGCAATTGTGAGTTTTTTTCTTGTGAAGCATGATCCAATTATAATCAGGCCATTGATTGCCCCATAATATTCATACACGATTCTCTATGAGAAAATCTTGCCATAAATTTATGCTTGAATTTAACTAGTTATGCTGATGAAGAATGTTGACAGAGGTTTCTGTCCTGTCCAGTCCTGCAGCCATTCAAGTCCAAAAAAGCACACATTAATTATAAACTTATTAACCTATTAGCTCAGGCTTCTTATTAAAGTAAAGTTTAGGTTATTTACCTACACTTTTTTAATTATTAGATCATCATCCTACATACCACATCCTTCAGCTCCAAGTCTCCTTTATTATTTATAAGAAATAAATACTTGTCTATATCTGCATTTTCAAAATCTTGTAAACTTCATGAGGAGTGCTTTCATTGAATAATAGAGCTCATTTTTAGAGCTTCATTTATTCTGGTCATGAGATATTATCACAGCTTTTTACTATTTTATTAATAAGCAATCCTAAGGATTCACATATTAAAGTATAAACCTGATAAATCCACAGAACAATGGAGAAAATGGTCAGTTGCCCTTCTTTCCATCTTCTCCAATAAAAAAAATCACAGAGATCTTTTCCAGCCTGCCTTATTCCTCTGTGTATTCTTCTATCTTCCTCTGAGTCAACCAGAAAAACCTATGGTCCACTTTGATCAGCTGAATATGAACTCCATTTTTCAAGGCAAGGTTCAACTTCATTGGCAGTCTCAGAGCAATAACACAAACAAATCTCCAGTAATATTTTCCCCTTCTTTTCTAAATAAATAGGAAAGGCTTTAACCCCAACATAGTAAACCTATATACAATAAGAAAAATTATCAAGTATTGTCTAACTAAAAAGCACAGATATTAAGTTTAAGAAAATGAAACTATATATAATAAAAAATATCATTTATGGATTATATTCACAATATACATTTGTATTTGTGAATTCACAAAATACTTTTGTATTTGGCAAATTCAGAGAAAATAATCCATTATCTATCATTTCTTGGTGAGCTCTAAGTTTTGAATCTTATTTACTTTCTACCATAACTAAGGAAAACTGTAACTCTATCTAGTCTACAACCCAGATGGAGACCTGAACAGATATATTACTTGAGTAAACAGAAAGGGTAGAGCAAACAGATTCCAAATCTATAGAAATGACAAACACATCTGGCTGTCCAGACAGACAGTCATGCTAAGATTATTCTGCAGTGTTGGGGCATTCAACTTCTGCCCACAGGACAGAGTATCTAACAAATATTTTGTGAATCAGGAAATTTTGAAGGAATGGCCTACACGTCTTGGCAATTACCTTCTTTGTGCACTGCTTGCTCAATTTGGACAGCATGCTGTCAACAGCTGAGGCAAGTGTACTTTCTTGCCCAAATGGCTAGTTTTACCATATTGAAAGCAAGCTTCATATGGAGGTTCTGTGATATCCATCATTCTTTTTTAAAGTAAATTGATGTTGTCAGGACCAGACATGTTTCACTGTCATGTAAAGCCTTATGTTATCAATACATTTTAAGTGTCATATTCTGTGGGTATATGAAGTGTTTGAAGACCATCTATCTACTTAAACTATATCCCTGTTTGACCTTGAAAAACATACCTAATATGACTATAATTGTAATTGTTATACAAGAAACTACTCACCTGTCTTTATTATTATTCCAAATAGCTTCTAAGAACTAAAACTAAATACTATACTTCTAAATGAGCTACATAGATACAATACCTTAAACAAGAATAGAAGCAAATATACAGTATAACAAACAAGCTTAAATGTGTATCAATATACAAAAATATCTAAAACAAGAGTAGAAATTTATGTACAGCATAACAAAAATAACCTTAAATTCATATCAATATACAAACATCCACACGCATGCAATACTTTAGATTAGTTTGCTTTTTTAGTTTGAAAGTTGATTCAATAATTTAACCTTTTATTCTGTCATTTCTATATCCCCCTTTTTCTATTCAGAATGAGATCCCAGAATTTAATCTCTTTTGCTTAATTTCCTCCCTGACCATGACCAATACAAACTTGTAACCAGCTTTCCTGTATGATTACAAATATTTACCAAATAACAAAATATGCCATCCCACATCTTGGAAATATGGATTTTGTGTTTTTAAAATTACTTTCTGTTTTCTGTGGGTGATGGCATCTTTAGGGGAACCTGAAAAAATTAAGATAAATATCAAGTCCTGGGAGAGCTAGCTGTTTTCCAGTGTTATTGTGGTGGGAAAGCACAAGGCTTGTCTGAAGTTCTGACTGGTGTAGTTTATGATGCTGGACCATTTTACCTAACCACCTGGAAATTGTACTGAGCAGTTTGAGGTCCACAGCTGATCTTTGTCAGCATAGTGTCATTATTACAATTCAGGTGGAATAGTCGTTGTAGGGGTCCATCACCCTTTTAGAGATTTTAAAGGTTATTGTTAAGAATGGTCATAGCTCACAGCAGAAAATTTAAGTATTTTATAAGCTGATCTTGAAGAGGTGAAATGACCACAATCAATTGAATACACTCAGGATATAAGTTTAATTCTTAATTAGCTTCTTCAGACTCAAGTCCAAAATAATGTACAGAAAACAAGATGAGGCCTATATCTAGAATTATTTGCTACTCTATATCATCATTACTATCTTGACAGAAAGTTTAGTATATGTACATATATATTAATTTGATAATATTTGAGATAATATTTATAACTTAAGAAAACTTTTAAATAATGGAGCTATTAAACTGAGACAAGGGAGGTATAAAAGTGAGGATGACAGCTAATATGTTTATTATTCTCTCTCAGTTGGGGCTGGTGTCAGTCTTGCCTCTAGACACACCTTAGCCAGTTCACAGATTCCATTACCTCTAAATGGCAGATGCTGTTTACATCTACGAGTGGTTTTTGCTTATTCTCCTAGATATTTCACATATGTATCATTGGAGCAGATATGCTGACTATGCTTTTTGGTTTCCTTGATGACTTTATTGTGAATGTCGTTTACCACCTGTTTGAATCTGTACCTGTGTTCCACTTTAGATTATGTCTGGGATCCGACTTCTACCTTGTTGTATAATATAGGGATCTAACTCAAATTTCGTTCTGCCTGTCAAGAGGTATTAAGCAGGCTGCAAATATAAAAGTACAGTTCTAAGACATTCCAAAAATGTGTTATTCAGGGATGTTTTTTCCTTCCAAAGCTCCTTAAACTTCCACCCCAACAATGAACAACCTGCAGCATGTGTAGATACCAGAGGGTATGGAATTGGTTCTCATTGTCCGTTAATCCAGTCTGACCATATGTTGTTGCTCTGCCTCTTACCCCCACGAAAGCAATTTTTTCCAGCTCTAATTCTGAATGTTTTTCTTCTGCTTTTTTTCTAATTTATTTTTCCCATTTTAATTTGTTATTGAAACTAGTGATTTTCTGCCGCTGTTTTCTCTTATAATCACTATTATCCAGCTATCCACAGTTCATCCTTGGAGACTCTAGCACATTATGCCTGCATGTTGTCTTCCATTTTTATGTCAACTGTTCTATAAATATTTAATTTTACAATTATCTTCACCTTGATATTTGAAGTAAATGTTTTGTATGTAGATACATTCCTCACTCAATAATTATTAGATTTGAATTGGAACACAGGTTTCTTACCCCACACTCTACATTGAATACAAATCATATGGATAATGCTGAATAAGATGTTCTGGTTGAATATCACCTTTGTCATTGTCAGGTGAAGGAAATAATTATTTTCGGAACATTAACTATTTTAATTTATTCTTGTTTTGAGTGAAGATATTTGACTACTTCATTCTCTTCTTTTTTGTATTTGTGGCTTTTAAGAAATTCTGGATCTTCACTAGGCCTATACATTTATGAGATTTTATGGAAGCCATGATTCACTGAAAAATCTCAAGGAAAATGCAAGAAATCAATTATACATGCTATTGGCATAAGTTAAATACCCTCTGTGATCTTTCAAATTACAGCAGCCTCTTTCAGTTCTACTTTTAGCGTATACCATAACAATTCAATTCCAGAACAAAACATAAGTTTGCAGTCAAGATTTATGATCATAAAAGGAGAACCTTGCCTATATACTTATCTTGTATCCCCAGGACATAACTCCAGGGTTTCTTTGATGGCATTGTGAACTTCAAAGACACAAGGCAATCAACATTTGCAACATTTTTACAATGATCAGGGTACAACAGACATCTACCTGCCAAGCATATTATTTAGTTTAGATCTACAGATCTTTCACAACCAGCCACCACCACCAAAAGTACATGAAGTCCTAAGAGCTTAGAGTCTACCAAATGTTCAAGGATAAAAGGGAATGAAAGATGTACCAAACAGGTCTATCAATAGATAGTAAAAATGGCCTGTTTGAGTGCTGTAAGACACTCTCTTGAACTTCAAAAGAAGAAAATTTAGGACAAGGAAGGCTGAAATCTGAAATTTCAGATTTTAATTCTTTACTGTGATTACCCAAGCAGCATATCTTCTTTAATCTTCTTCAATTCTTCTTCATACAGTCTTCATGATAATTCTCTGCAAATGTGGACTGTTATTCAAAAATTTTCAAGTTGTTATAATTTTTGTTATCATATCTTACTGGAAGAGAGATGAAGCAAATTAGGAAGTGATCTTAAAACTTTTTACAAATCAGCATGTAACCATCACAATTCAGTGCTAGGCGTTGAAACTCCTCTTGTTTACCTCAGATTTTAAAGATATCCTCCACCTGAAATCAGTTGAAAGGAATGCCGCTGTATGAGCTCACAGCCTTCATGCCTATTGAGTAAATAGATTATGTGGGATTCTCCTTTGTATGCTGCGAATATCATTGGTTAATAAAGGAACTGCTTTGGGCCTATAGCATAGCTAGAAGGGAAAAGCTAAACTGAATGTTGGGAGGAAAAAGGTAAAGTCAGAGAGAAGCTATGTAGCCCCTTTGTTCCTATTCATATTTGTATTTCCTCAGTGTATGATAGACACAGTTGTATTTGATCATACCTGTGTTGAGTATATTGTACTAGCTTAATAATTTCACTGAAGATCTCCTTTCTAATATGTGATATTCTAAGGTACTATGGAAGGACTTCACTGTGGCATGCAATTAATGTCATGGTAGTATTTCTTTCCATCCTTTTCACCCCTTATATTTTAAGTCAATTTGACTAACTTTCTAAAAAATTTTATTTACTTTTTATTTTGCTAGCTGATTCTTCGTCTTTCCTTGTTTGCATTTATATATTGTTAGATGGTTTTCTTCATCTGTTTCCTGGATCTACCATTGCTGTCTCTCAATCCTAGAGGACTTGGAGGCCCTTTAGTCACCACTGCCTGCATTCATAGTTTAGTGATTTCATCAAATCCCAGAGGGTAAATCTTTCTACATGTGCTAGTAACTCTTCAAGATGTAACTTTAGGTTGTATCTTTTCCCATGGGGTTGATGTGCCTGATATGTAACTCTCCCTGCCTACTTCCTGCTACAAATTAATGATAAATTTCTGTTCTAACTCCCACGTCAACCCTCCTCCTTGTTCATCTTCCCAGTCACAGCAAATGTGATTTTTATTTACCCAGTCACTTGGGCCAAAAGTTTGAGGTTATCGTCAACTCCATTCTTTATTTCATATCTCACAGCAATCCCAACAACAAATTTCATCAGCTTACTTGTAAAGTACGTCAGAATGCACACCAGAATGATTCCACCATTCTTTTTACTTTTAAAACAAATTTAATGTTGTGTATGACACTTAAAAGTCAGTTATTCTGTATGTGAATTACAAGGTCAGAGTCATGTGTGGGGCTGTATAGCAAGACCCTGAAGCAAACACACACAGCTAAAAACACACAGAACTGGAGAGTGAGCCCCTGTGGTCTGATATAACTTGCTCCAACTAATTAGTGCTGTCTACTAGTTAGCTCTAAGCATAGAGACTATTGTGTATACTAGCAATATTTTATTGCATATTATGTTACCTATTTCATGTTGAAATATAACAAACTATAAAATATAAAGAAAATATATAGGCAAAATTTAAACAGCAAAGAACAACGCTACAATGCCATTTTAAGATGCAGATCTGTATGCATCCCATGATTTTTTTCTAATTCAAAAGCCAGCTTTAATTTGTAGTTGAAGTGGGACTACAAAAAGGTCATTTGCCTTACATGTCTGTAAAGAGCAGCAGAAATGAGCATCTGGGAAGATTTATGATATTTTATCCTATTGGAAGTATGTTATGCTATTAGGCCAATTTTCTCTTTTTGTTGGGACATTTTCTCTGGATGAGTTTCCCTTCTTCTTCAGGTGTCTCACTTATTTGTCCAGTGGTCTTCAGATTCCTTAGTGGGCTGTTGTTTTTTTCACTCTTGGAAATACAAAGCAAATCCTGGCCCAACCCTAATCTTCGTTTATGATGTACATATGTGTGCATGTGTGTGAGTAACTTTGCTATAGTACTCTAGTATTTTCTTTGAAATCTGGTTTGAGATACTGAGTTTAGATTAAAAATAAGACCTTTGTTTTATTAAATAAATTTTTTTATTTATTTTTCATCCTGGCCAAAGTTTCTTTTTCTCTTCTCCTCCCATTCCTTACCCCAACTCCCTCACTGCCTCCCCATCTACTCCTCCTCTGTTTCTCTTCAGAAAGAAGTAGTATTGGATGTCAACAAAGCAGGTCATATCAAATTGAGGTAGGACTGAACTCTTCCCCTTGTATTAAGGCTGCACAAGGCAGACCACTATGAGGAATACGTACCTGAAAGTCAGACAAAATGTTAGGGACAGGTCTTCTCCCACCACTAGTAGTCTCATGAGTAGATCAAGCTATACAATTGTCACACATACGTAAAACAATTCCTTTTATTGGAAATTTTGAATACTGTATGGCTATTTCAGTAAACCATAATGCCACTAAATTACCCACTCCATGGTGAGTGCAGAGGAAATGGACAGCATCGCTAGGTTCTTTGCCTATGGCAGCAAACAAACTCACCTATGGGTAAACATTTCCCAGTCACTATGCTGAACTTATTAGGCAGGTTCTCAGTCTCTGTCCTTTCAGTCACCAAGGTGGGAGCTATCATGGTAAAGAAGGTAGGTGGTCTCTATTTACTAATAAGCAATAGTGAAGAGCTTTGCATGATAAACCCAACCTCAACCTTATTTACAACTGGGAAAAAGTAGAGTTTTGTAAAAGATGTAATTTAGCCACACAGACTTATTTATTTAGAGAAAAATCTCTTTGATAATAGTAAGTAAAATGTGTAGAAATGAGAGAACCTTTACAGAGAAGTAGTTGTCATATTTCAGAAAAGAGACAACAAAGATTGACAGAGATAATCTCTCAGTGGGTGAGAGAAAAATCAGACATCTTAGTGGTATATTTACAGGTGCTAGATGGCAGATTGATTATGACATGAAGCAGGAGGTTTTCCTCCAAGTTTCCAATTCTGAATAACCAAGAACTACAACATTGTTTGGAAAGAATGATTTGTCAGAACTAGATATCTATGAAGAAAATGCTGAGCATAACAGGAGAACTGGAACTTATGTGAGATGCACATGTTACTAGCTCTTGGTAAGAGTTTCAGCCTTTCAAAAGGAGAATATATAAAGAGAAAAATAAAACACAAAACAAAGGAGTGAGTTCTAAAAAATAAGAGAACAACTGTGGAGGGTAAATAAAGCCAATGAATAAAACTAAGAGTTGTCACTGAATTCAGAAAAAGGAAAGATGTAACCTCTAGATAGAAAGAAGAGAATTTCACAAAGGAGAAATGACCAGTTTGAAAGGTTCTATGCAAATAGATTTTGTTTTCATGAATTGAACTAAATGAGAAAAAATGAAGCAGAAAGATCCACAAGAAACTATCATTTGAAAGAAAAGGGGTGATGTCATCCAAGCAATGGAAGTTGGCTGCATATTAATTTTTTTTATCTAGGAAAGACTCAGGTGTAAATTCAGGCCCACTACTTCAATGTAGAGCTCCAGAATAAAATGCATGGAGCATTTTATCTTGAAGAATGACTAGTTGCCTGTCAAGTTTGATTAAGTAGAGTTGATCTGTGTCCAGAGAGTTGATGAAATGCAAGGGATCGAAAACAGTGGGCAAATATAGAAATCTCCCACAGGTAGACACAGCAGAGTGCCATGGTGTCTGAAATGCCTACTTTGAAGCAGGACTCGGGAGCAGACATTCATCTCTGGTACTTATGAGGAGATGCATAATTTCCCAAACCACAAGGGAATGTGTGATAGATGAGATCTGAGAAGAAATGAGATTCATATCCAGGAGGGAATCAAAGACCAGCCAAGGTACTTTACTTTATGGGTGTTTGCTGCATTTAAAAGTTGTGATCAGAGCTTCAGATGGACAAAATGAGTTATTTACCTAAAAAAATATATAGTAAGAGAAACAGACATGCATACAACTTTAATGTGATTCATAATTGAAGAATTTTTATAATGGTATCCTCTACTAATTACATGGAGAGAGAGGCTGTGGACAGGAGAGAGAATTACATTCTTTGGAAATCACAAAACTTTGGAAATAATAATTACTTCTTAGAATATGTCACCTTACTACATGACATATCAAACATGATAAACTTTGCTAAACCTAACGAAGACTGGTAGTGTAACTGACAGGCATTAGTGACTGCATGTTTAAATATGATGCCCTGGCTAGGTCAATAATTTGATAATAGGTGATTATCGTTATTGTTAGGTCTTTCTCTGTAGGCCCAGAAGATTACCAGGGAGGTGGTGACAGATGCACTATCTGGATGATCTAGTCCTGATGGCTCTTAATTTGACAGCTGGTGAGGACAATATCTCAGGTTAAGAGTCAGGAGAGCAGCACTGAACCCTGCCTGAGTGGCACTGGAGAGCTGACCCCTGGTGACAGGGGTGAGCAGGTGGGGTGGTGATGGTGAGCCAGCCAGTTGAGCATGAAAGATCTGGCCGTACTCCTCATCTGCAATGGCATGGATGAGGGAGAGAATTCCCCCTCTGCTTCACTGCTCCTTTTTTGCATGTGGCAGATGGGAGAGCAGTCCCTGCCTCCCATCAGCTGCAGCATTAAGGAGAGTGACCCCTGTACTTTACCTGGGCAGTACAGTAGAGCTGGCACTGGTAGTGTAGATATTGTTAAACCCTCATGAGGGTGTGAGAATCGGAGAAAAGGCACTCCTTGCTACTTATTCTGTAGGGCATATGGTGACCTATTCAGGCAGTGCTGCAGAGCTCACCCTGGTGGTGAGGATGAGGGAGATCTGGTGGGCTGACCAGCCCAGCCACCACCCAGACCCAGAACCAGAACCAGAACTATGAATTGGCCCATCCCCAAACCCACCCCATTGTGATCTGCTGGAGCATGTGAAGGAGAAAATCCTGCAAATCCAAAGATACAAGATCTCCATGACACAGGACAATGGGCTATCCCAGTGAGGTTCCAGTATCAGTATAGGAGAAACCAGAGAGCTCAAACCAGACCATTGACTCATTGCAATGGGCACTGGTAAGTAAAGTTGTATGGACGAAAGGGTGTATTGTGTGACTCACTGTTCTACACTACAGCTGCCACAGCAATTGTTTTCTTTTAAATATTATTTTACCTTAGGGGAGGATGCAAGGACAGGGGGATTAAATGAATCATGCTTAATTGCTTATCACAGAGGTGCTCTTCAATGGGCAGGTGAATTACAAGTGTGAAGAAGTACAACACTCACTATGCTTCCACAAAATTTAAGCTCTGAAAGATGTTAGAGTCAAGAAAAGAATATTTTAGATGACACTGTCTTTGATCAACATGTTGAGCTTTCCCTCATCATCATTTTCTGTAGAACAGAACACTGTCCCTCTGGTAAGAGACACTTTCTCTCTGGAATACTTATACTCGTTTCCTTCCTGACCTCATTTACAATTAAAGAAGAACTTTAGTGAGTTTCACTGGATTGTTGCTCAGCATCAATCAATAAAGATCTCCAGTACTGAGGATTTCTCAAAGCATATAAAGCTTTAAAGCTTCCTTGTGAACGATTCCACACAAGTCTTGTTAAAAACTTCCTTGAAGCTTGGGTTCTTTATGGGAACAAGTCCACATCAAACTGACCTCTTAAGATCTGGAATACAGATTGGAACTTACAAAATGAGGTGAAATGAGAACCCTTAGCATGAGTATGAATGAGTGGAGAAGAAGATTCATGGGTGCTGACTTATCCAAGTCACTTGTCCACCATAACAGCATGTTAGCATAGATGTTCTAAAGCAGTAAAAGGAGATAACAAAAAGATGCTGCTTCTTTTTCCTGCACAAGTGAAGCATGATTAAAAAAATCTTAGGGTCAGAAATTGGGGTTCAACCTGAAGATCAGAAAAGCTAAACAACCAGCCAGTGACTCTTACATTGACCTCAGTTTGAAAATGTCAATCCTTCCTCCAGGAATCTTAGAGTGAGACTGTGTTTTGAGAGTTGTTTCCTCCCATTTTATTTTATTTTTTTATAATTAATTTATTTATTAAAGATTTCTGTCTCTTCCCCGCCACCGCCTCCCATTTTCCTCCCCCTCCCCCAATTAAGTCTCCCCCCCGCCCGAAAAGCAATCAGGGTTCCCTGTCCTGTGGGAAGTCCAAGGAACCCCCACCTCCATCCAGGTCTAGTAAGTTGAGCATCCAAACTGCCTAGGCTCCCACAAAGCCAGTGCGTGCAGTAGGATCAGAAACCCATTGCCATTGTTCTTGAGTTCTCAGTAGTCCTCATTGTCCGCTATGTTCATATATATAGGCATCCTCCTGAATATTAACCTTCAGCAAGCGATGAAAGGAGACAGAGACAGAGACCCAAATTGGAGCACAGGACTGAAATCTCAAGGTCCAAATCAGGAGCAGAAGGAGAGAGAGCACGAGCATGGAACTCAGGACCGCGAGGGGTGCACCCACACACTGAGACAATGGGGATGTTCTATCGGGAACTCACCAAGGCCAGCTGGCCTGGGTCTGGAAAAGCCTGGGATAAAACCAGACTCTTTCCTCCCATTTTATAATCCTCCCTGTGGCTGGGATTAAAGGTGTGCACCATTGTCATTAGATGCAGGTACCGCCCAGTTTCTATGGAAACTAGTGTGGCTACTGGGATTAAAAGTACCTGTCATTATGGCTACTGGTATTAAAGATGTGTGTCATTATGGTTACTGAGATTAAAGGTACATATTACCATAATCTGGTCTGTACAGCTGACCAGTGGTAATGTTTTAGTCTCAGATCTTTAGTCTCAGATCTACAGGCAGTCTTTATTTATTAAAATACATTTGAAATGCCACTACACATAAGCACTTCAGAACACTGGATTTATGATTTCTTGGTATTTTTATTCTGTTTATTCTCTCTTCTCTCTCACACGTTCATATATGTATGTGTATTTTTGTGTGAATGAAAAAGGTACATACATGTCACCATGTGCATGTGAAGGTCAGAGGACAACTTTTGGGGGTTGGACCTTACCTATGACCTTTGTTGAGGCCGGGTCTCTTACTTTTTACTAAGCACAGAATACTTTAGAGCAACTGGATCTAAGATGATTTTCTTGTCCTAGCCTGCAAGGTACTATATTAGTTCAGGAACTGGACTTTTCGTCATTTTATATGGGTTCTGCATATAGACTCAGACCATCAAGTTTGCAAGGCAAGTGGTTTTATACACTTAGTAAATATATCTACCCACCCTTAATAGAGAGAAGAAAGCAAGATATGTTAGTCATTTTTCCACAAAGCAAATAGTTTCTACTACAAAAATTCTACTAATTAGAAAAATTAAGATTCACGGGAAAAACAAAAGTAGAAAGTATCCCACTGTGTTTGAAGTACAGAGAAAAAAGATCATTCCTTTAATACCTATTTTATTTTTATCTTTCATCCTCCACATGGAAATTTTGAAACATTTGAGAAACTATGGTTTTAATCTTAGCACTCATAAAATTTAATTGTTTGCTTCTTCTTTATTATAGAATAAAAGTGTTTATACTCTTTCTGCCTCTTGGTTAGTTCAGATAAAGGTTTGTTTATTTTGTTGATTTTCTTAAAGAACCAACTTTTTGTCTCATTGATTCTTTGTATTGTTTTCTTTGATGTCTATTTTGTTAATTTCAGCCCCGAATTTGATTATTTCCTGCCATCTAGTCCTCCTGGGGGAGTTTGTTTCTTTTTGCTCTAGAGTTTTCAAATGTTCTGTTAACTCATTAGTGTAAGATTATTATAACTTCTTTATGTAGGCATTTAGTGCTATGAACTTTCCTCTTAACACTGCTTCCATTGTGTCCTATAAATTAGGGCATGTTGTATGCTCCATTTTTTATGACTGAGTTCCTTTAAGATCTACCCTAGAGTTTCCCATCTCAATGCAGCCCAGAATGACTGCTATCTCTATTCCCACAGACACCCTTTCTGAGGCCCAAGCTTTCTGTCTTCTTTCTTTAGTTTCTCTTTTCCTCCAGATAATTTCCACTAACCATTGTAGTTGAACAGGCATTTTGATTTCTGAAAAGAAAAAAAAAAACTTCCCTGATTGGTTAGATTCTCTTCTCTCAAGGCAACCTGTGTTGGCATTATCCCGTTTCCATCCTGAAGATTTTCCACTATTTGCTGGTTTGTCCTCTATGTTGGATTGTAAGTCTTGAGAGGGGCAGAATGATGCTTTGTATGTCTACAATGCCCAAAGAAAACTATTTTTTGCAGCACATCATTTATGTATATGAAAACTGATATTGCTTTTCTCCAAAGAAATTAGTTTATAACTATATATCATAGCTATCTGTGATGCTGAGACCAAAGGAAGTCTCTTTTACTATATGTAAAAAAGTGTCACTAACACTATGGCACTGTAAACTGAGGCTACTGGTCTTTAAATTATTGAAGGAAAGTAAGTTTGACTTCATGGCTAGGTTAAAGTTTTGAATAGTTTTAGGTGATCATAATCACTATAGCACAGTTTCCTGGAGAAAGTTCACAAATTGAATTACAGATTTTCTAAAACCCTATGCATAAATAGAATATTTTAAACAGAACATTTTTTCAAATGTGACAATATTATAGAACAAAATTTCTTTACTGTGATATAGATAAATATTATACATAATAATGTAAAGAAAATTTCATTAATTTGAAAATGTAATGTGAGAGCAATAAAATATGAATAATATTAAATTGAAGTATTTGCAAATTTGTTACATAATAAAACGATATTTTTTCAAATTAAGCTACACACACACACACACACACACACACACACACACACACACACACACGGCACATATTACTCAAGGTCTCATGTAATCCAGGCTGGTCTTGAACTCTTGAAGTTGATGTATAGCTGAGGATGACCTGATCACTGTGCCTCCACCTCCCTAGGGTTAGATTATAAATACTTACCAACAAACCAGTTTATAAGATGTTAGTGATTCAACCCTGGATTTTACCTGAGCAAATACTCTGTAAGCTCAGCTGTATCCACAATTCAAAGTCAGTTGTTCTTTAATTTTAAATAACAAAATTAAAATTGTTTTACTTTGATTTTCAAAAATTTTATTTGAAAAATAACAAGTCTATCTTTTACTTTCTATGTCAAAAGTAGATGACTTAAGTCATTTGAGGTTTCAAAGGTTTCTAGGAATTAGTTATATTTAAAAATATTGTTGGAGTGATCATACAAAGTAATGCATTTCCTTTCATAACTGCCATTATACTATGTTCTCATGAATTCTCCCTCCCCCTTTGACTACTTCCCTTCATTCTTCTAGAAACTTGTCTCTGTGCTTTCTTATCACATTTGTTTTTTACTCTCTATTCTTCAACTTTCCCTTAAGATCTTTTCCTCCACTCTATGAATCTTTTCTAGTTTCATGACTTATATTTATATACATGTACACATCTATATAATACCAGCTTTATGCTTTGTATGTGAATAGAAAGTCTGTAGTACTTTTCTTTTTTAACATGGCTTATTTCATTTAACATAATCATTTATAATTCTGTCCATTTCTTTTGAATGCTATGATTTTATTTTATTTATGGCTGCATAAAATTTCATTACATATTTGAACCATATTTTCTTTGTTTCACCACTCAGCTACTATAAGTAATTCAGCTATAAAGATGAATATTCAATAATACACATAGTTTGTTGACTTAGAGCCCTTTGGATATATGTCCAAGAGTGGTCTATCCAACTTTTATGGTCATTCTACTTACACTTTTTGAGGATCTTCCATACTGATTTCTATAGTGGCTATACAAATTTATATTCCCATGAGCAACGAAAAAAAATTCACCTCTTTACCCAAAGCCTTCTTAACATTTGTTGTCAGAAATTTTTTTATGGCAGCCATTCTTCCTGGGGTGTTATGGAATCTCAAAGCAGCTTTTATTTGTATTTCCTCACTGCCTAAGGGTGTTGACCATGTTTTCAAGTATTTAGTAGCCATTCATGGTTCTTTTGAGAACTGTCTGTACAGTTCATTAGTCTATTAAATGATTAGGAAAAATTGATGATCAATTTTTCAAGTTTGTTTTGAGTATAGTGATGTTGTATCTGCGTGTGTGTGTGTGTGTGTGTGTGTGTCACAGAGAGAGAGAAAGAGAGAGAGCGAGAGAGAGAGCGAGAGAGAGAGAGAGAGAGAGAGAGAGAGAGAGAGAGAGAGAGAGAGAGAACATACATGCATGTGCTGTCTTCCTTTGTTCCACTTTACTTTTGAGATAAGGTCTATCATTGAAACTGAAGCTCATCAATTTTGCTAGGCTGACATTCCAGTTAGCTTCAGAGATCTACCTGTCTCTCTCTACTTAAGGCTGGTATTACAAGCATGTATTTTTATGTTAACTTTTTAGATTTGAGGATCCAAACAGAGATTTCTATCTCAGGTCTTTGTACTTTTACAGTAAGTGCTTGAGTGACTGAACCGTTTCCCTAGCCACAACTTTTTCTTTCCTTTTTCCTGTTTATTAAAATTAATTTGAAAAACATTTCTAGTTTTATTTATTGTTATTTTGTATCTCCTTATGATATGCATGTGCCATTTTATATACATGAAAGTCAGAGGACAACGTGACCATGGCTTCTGGGAATGAGTCACGGGTTGCCAGGCTTTCCAGCCAAGTGCTTATATCCACTGAACTATCTCACTGGCATCAGCTACATTTTTGAAATTACATTTAATGATACACTTACAGCCCTAGACACTCACTCTACAGTAGTCTCAGAGGCTTTATGATATATCTCAATTTCCTAGGCTCTACGGGAAACTTCCTGAACTCATAATTCTCTCTTCAGAAATCTTTGTCTTTTCAAAAAAGAAAGAAAGAAAAGAAAAGTGAGATGAGTGTTGCCTTTGAGTCACTGAACAGACTTGTCCTGAAAGCAAATGTCTCTTTGACTGTGGCCTGGCCTCTAGTCTGTGGCCTCAAGTTGTTTGAATCTTTCGACTTTTCCCATGATCACATGATCTCTACAGCATCCTCTGTTCTTCATTGTAAGCTTCTAGTCAGATAGATTCTATTTACTTATTTTTTAAAAAAACTATCTTTTCTCATTTTACATACCAGTCCCGACTCTGCTCCCTCCCCTCCTCCCATTCCCTTCACTTTCCTCATCCCACCTCCCACCTATTCCTGCTTCCCATGACAGAAAGATCCTTAAGTAGAAGTCTTTGGAAATGTGAATTTCTATGAGCCCTTTGACCAAAGAGTTTTGGAGATTTTAACAATTGCATTATTTGTTGATGTTTTCAGCTACCCTTCTGAAATATTTACCATTCTCACTCTCTCTTTTACAACCCTGGTCTTGATTTCTTTAGAAAGCTCCTTCTTCTACACTCTCTGCAGCAAATGTAGATTATACCCAGGGCAAATTTAAGTGTATGAAGATATCCAGAAAAATTAAACTGGTTTTCTACTAGTGTATATTGACTAAGAATGGTTAATGAGCACTGGTCTTATCTCTTAGGTTCAAACTCTGAGTACATAAAATTTTTATGGATAATAGAATTATTGAATCACATAAAAATTAAACCAACAATACAGAGGTAGGCATTTCTCTAAACTAGTAAATTAGTCAAATATTAAAACTCTGCAAATCTTAATGTGTGTACACTACAATTGACCCCATAAATTTTGATCTCATGTCTTAAGATGGAAAAGTAAAAGTAATAGAACCTTGTACTTCTAAAGACAGAAAGAGGAAAAGACAGAAGACAGAACATGCTTACATGAAGAAACCAAAATCCTTCCTAGAGACTTTCAGATCAAATTCCAGGGATCATTTTCTGCTGTGAGTAATTATAAGCTGGAGGAGCACCTGACATTTGGGTTCTTTTCCCACATATTAGTATTCATCCTGGCTTTGTAGAGAATATTGTTGTGGGCCTCTGAATCCCATTTGTATTATGAACTTAGAAGATGAACTGAGATCTTTTCCATACTCATCCATGGCCTAAAGTTGTTATAATACGATCACATTTATATTTTTTTACTGTCTTTCGTGACTTGACATCCAAAACATCTGTCTCTGTGCCATTTATGAAACATGAAACACCCTTGAAGAGGAAGAACAATCCAGATTACTTGAAATAAATGATTTTCACCTCAAGAGAATGTGGAAATCCCTACATTTGATGAGGAATTTCAAAAGCATGAAAAGACTGATCCTATACCAATGCACCATATCTTCTAAAAACAAACTTCAATTTGATTAGTTCTCTAATAGAACCACAGGGTTTTTCAGGCATTTGTATATGAAATAGCAATTTTGTTGAAGAGTATCTGGCTCTGTTCTTTTCAAAGAAAAGTATTGGAACATTTAGCAAGTTGTCATTCTTCCTCTTCTTTTTATTTTGGTGCTCTGCCTTGTTGGAGTCATGCGAATGACATTCCCTTCCTGGAATACCCTCTTCTTTGGCAGTTATCTCATACATACTCCCATAAAGGACCCAATAATGAATTAAAAACTGACATTCTAATTGTTGTTCCAAAGGAAAAAACATTTAGGAGGTAAGGCTATTAGTTTCTCTTGTGTCATTTCAGTAATAGCAATCAAACCTCTAATAAAAATTAAACACTCAATTGCTTCCTAAATGATTCTGGTGACTTCATTAATCTGCAATGATGAGCTACCTATGTTGTATTTAATGTCCTGACAAGGCAAGGAACAGTTTTTTCAAGCACAAGTGAAATTTTGTTAGCTTTCTAATATTTCCAGACACTGGAAACTATTACCTTTCCTGTGCTATAGAGGGAATATTCACAGATGCAGTTCATGTCTTACATGGATTAAACACCTGTCTAATGTTACAGCCTTCCAGAGGCCAGACACCAATGGCAGCTATAATGCATGTCAGAGTTCTCAAAGAGGTGAAGAAGTTGATCATCAGCTCTTCCTGATGAGTTTCAGGCCAAAGAAGCAGTTCTCAGAGATTAGTAGTATCTTCTGTATCCCTGAGGTGAGAGAGACCCACTTTCAAGAATCATGTCCCTGAAGAACAATTTTACTCTAACAAGTTCAATAGCATTACTTACACAGCCCTGCCCCTGGGAAGCCTCATCATGGTCTCATTGTGCTCCTCTCTTTATCTGTAGTCTTGTTATCTGTCTCATGATCCAGACTCAATGGCACCTCTATTTCTTGTGCATCAACTGAAAAAGCGTCAGACCAAGTCATTTTACAAATATATTTATCATTAATGAATCTGCTATTCACGTTCAAAGTTGAGAATAATTTCCTCACTTACCACAGTCAATCAACAGCTAACTCTTGATTATCCTTCTTATTCTGTCTTCCTGTTCACTTCATTTGTGGTTCACTTAATTTATGCCATCTCAATATGTTATAATTTGTACTTTGGATGTTCTTTAAAAACCATCTTTCAAGTATTTTTTTCTAACTCCACCGATGGTGGTGAAGACTGTATGAGGCAGAGTTTAATGCTGATAAATGTTATTAAGGATAATGCCTTGAAGAGAACAATGAAGCCCTAAGCCTTTCACTCTCTCTTTTTGCTTCCCATCAGCCACTAGGTGAGCAGTTACTCTACTCCTCCCACCACAGAGTTAAAACAAATGTACAAATGTCAGCGTGGATGAGAGCTCTAAAACCGTGAGCCAGCATAAACTTTCACTTTTTAAAACTTTTCATCTCAGCAGTTTTGTGGCAGCAAAGGAAAGCTAACATCATACTCTCCAAGGAGGTTCTTTTAGATGACTCCTAAATATACTTTCTTTTTTTTACTAGCAATGTAAATATTGTTTATATGCATACTTACTCTCTTATGATCTGTAATTCTAAAAACCCTGATCCAGTCTCTAATTTCTGCCCCATTTGGCAATTCTGTATTCCTTCATAAGTAATTTGATCCATGAACCTAAGTTTCTACATTCCTGGGACAAAAGCTTGTATTTAGACACATAGTCTAAATTGATTTTGAGATACAAAATAAAAATGGATTTGCAACCTGATCAGTCAAGTACCAAGGAAAGCCAGCTCAATCGTGATGTATAGAGAGAGAAGAGAAGAGAAAGGCATTCAGGACAACTCAGTTTGCTCCTTTCCAAGTCCACCCACTCCATGACTCCCACTGGTTAGACCAAACATTGTAATTATTAGATAATTGAGTGACTTGGAGTTTATGCCAACTGTACATAGAAATCCAAATTTCTATACTTTCTTTTACTGTACTTATGACAATGGAATTACAATTTATTTGTCTCTGATAATATGAACTCTTACAATTGACCACTCACTTTTTTGAAGGAAATCTTTTAAAAAAGAACATATGTTTATTTATGTGTTCCCTACTTAGTCCTCTACCCTAGTGACTCACTATCTTTACAATAAATTGAACATCTCAATTGCTGTCAAGTTTTTCCTCCTCCCTAGCTTCATACTTCTTTTCTTCTTTATGTTATGTCAATACCACCAATCGGCTCAAATAATTTTGACTCCTAAGACACAAAATCATTATTATTCACCTCTCTATCTTTGCACAAATGTCTCTGTCTCCTTGAAGTTCAGTGTAGTTCCATTCTTGAGCAACTAAATGCTTTGAACTTTCATTGTGCCCACATATGGGCAATGTGATAGCAAAGCTCTCTCTTTCTGTGTACTCAATGAGCACAAAATTTCAGTGATTGCTACAGTCTCTTTACTGTTTTACTTACAGGAAAGAGGTATTTTTTTGATACTCAGATCCTACGAATATGAATAAGATGTAATCAGTTTGGCACAAAGAATAGCCAACCATTACAAGAGGGATGGCCTTGCTGGAGAAGATGTATCAAAATCACCAATCCCAATGTGTTCTCTGCAGCCTGCTTGAGTATCAAGATATGAGCTGCTGCATTAGTCACACATTGTCATGCCTTTGCTCTGTTATTATAGAATCTAACCTTCTGTAACTGTAAGCCCAATTACACTTTCTTTTATAAGTTGCCTTGATTATGGTGTCGATGATCATGATATCACAGCAACAGAAAACTAACTCAGAATTTAGTACAAGAAAGTAGGCTTTTGCTTGCAACAGTCATAACCATGTTGGGCCTTGGAATAATGTGGAAGACTTTAGGACTTCGGACTAGAAAAATAGCAACCTAATTGTCAATTCTAATGTGTAGTATGAGTTCAAAAGATATTAGTGCTGAGAGCATTATAGAGTTTGTAACCCAGTACAATAGGTTTCAGAGGGTAACACTGGGCTGGAGGTCATTCTTGCCATATTTTGGCAAAAGATGTACCCGCCTTCTGACCTTGTCCTAAGAATTGAATTCAAAATGAAAAGGAATTAATTAATTTTTTTTTAGTGAATGGGACTTCAAGATAATCTAATATTGATTCTGTTGTGTGGTTATTAGTAATCACTCTTATTCAGATCTATAATGAAAAGAAGAAAGTGGTACAAAAAGAAATAAAAACTGTATAGTTTAAAGAGAAAAAGAGAAACAAGAAACTTAATGTTGGAGCAAAGGCTTATGATGATAGAAATCAGGAAAGCAAGGTGAGGCCTGATTTGCATTGGTATTAAAGGAAGGATGTCATCCAGGCAAGACACTACCAACCTAGGCCTCCAACATAGGAAAATAAAAGAACTAAGAAATTTTAGAATCCAAGGAGACTAGACTTTGTCACAAGAAGGCAGCTTAACTAGCATTTATCAAAGCAATAAATGTAACTAATACATTTGCCTAAATTATTAAGTAAGCACAGGGCTGGAGAGATTGTTCAGCAGTTGGGAGCACTGACTGCTATTCCAGAGGACCCATGTTCAGTTCCCAGCACCTACACTGCTGCTCATGGCCATCTTTGGTTCAAGTTTCAGGGGACCTGACACCCTCACACAGACATACATACAGACAAAACGCCAATGTGTGTGAAATAAAATACATAAGCTATTTTAAAATAAAGTTAAGTAAGTAGAAAGTCAGATTATTTAAAACAAGAAGTATAATAAATAGCAACTACATCAGGTATATTGAATATCATGAAGGTAAATGAGTGAGGTGACCTATTATCTGAATAAAAATGACACATGACAAAGTGCTGAGAATAAGGACTGTGAGTACTCCACTCTAAATGGAGCATCCATACCACTCTACTTGCAGGCTCAGGGAACAACATGGAACAGGAGACAGTAAATTTCAGTCTGATTAAAGTGTATTTGTCTTTATTTTATTTTATAATTTTATCATTTTATATGCCTATTTATTTTCTACTGAGAGAAAACAAGAAGAGGTATTCATTTAGGTAGGTGAGGAGGTGGAGAGGATCTGGGAAAAACTGAGATAAGGAAAACTGTAATCAGAATTTATTATATGAAAAAACTCATTTCAAAAACAAAATAGATTATGGGAAGAATGTTATGAAAGTATCTTGTGGACATGGCATGACCATGTACTTATGCCACAGAAGTTATGGTTAGCTAAATAAGATCTCTATAAAATCAACATTACAACATGGGTGAAGAAGAGGCTTGTGAATATGCTTACCTGAGCAGTTAAGGGTAGTTGAAGGATTCCAGCGTGATTTTTCTTTGGGGCTGTAGATGCTGGTAGATTGCTTCTGTCCTAGGGGATGCTCACATATCCATGTCCAGTTAATATGGACTCATTGGGTTATGAAAAATAAAAAGAGGATGACATGAAGAAGGAAGTGTGTTGGAAAATACTATTTTAAGGTGTGTTGCTTTTGTTTATGCTGCATTTGTTTAACTCTGTGAAGCTGTGATTCTTTACTTGCCTAAAACACCTGATTATCTAATAAAGAGCTGAATGGCCAATAGCAAGGCAGGAGCAAGGATAGGCAAGGTTACCAGTCAGATAGTGCAAATAGAAGGAGAAATTTGGGAGAAGAGAGAAAGAAGAACAGGAGAACAAGAAGAGAAGGACATCGGGACCAGTCAAACAGCTACACAGCAAGCCATGAAGAAAGAAGCAAAGTAAAGGTTATACAGAAATAAAGAAAGATAAAAGTCCTGAGGCAAAAGGTTGTCAGGATAATTTAAGATAAAAAAAGCTGGAAAGAAATAAGTCTTATGAAGGTAGGCATTCATAAGTAATAATAGGCTTCTGTGTGATTTATTTGGGAGATGCATGGTAGGTCCCTCTAAAAGCCAAAAGAGTAAAATATCCCTCAAGTGGAGGGTATATATATGTAGGGATTTGAGGAAAGGTAAAAGAGGTAATAGTGTGTGAATATAATAAAATCACACTGTTTAAATGCATAAAATTATCAAGTATATATAAAAATGTTTTATAAAATGTTAAAAGTTACATCTGCTACTTTACATATTTTTCCTGTGCTTGTACTCCTTCTAAAAAGCTCCTACTTTTCTCCCCGGCAATTTTGTCTACTTCCCTTATCCAAGAGGATAACTATATGTTTTTCCTTGTGTTCACCTTCTTACTTAGCTTCTTTAGGTTCGCCAATTGTAGACTCCGTGACCCCTATTTATGGCTAGAAACCAATTATGAGTGAGTACATCCCATGTTCTTCTTTTTGGGTCTGGGATACCTCACTCAGGATAGTGTTTTCTATTTCCATCCATTTGCATGCAAAATTCACGAAGTCATTGTTTTTTACCGCAGCGTAGTACTCTAGTGTGTATATATTCCATACTTTCTTCATCCATTCTTCCATTGAAGGGCATCTAGGTTGTTTCCAGGTTCTGGCTATTACAAATAATGCTGCTATGAACATAGTTGAACAAATGCTTTTGACATGTGATAGAGCATCTCTTGGGTAAATTTCCAAGAGTGGTATTGCTGGGTCCAGGGGTAGGTTGATCCCGAATTTCCTGAGAAACCGAAACACTGACTTCCACAGTGGTTGCACAAGATTGTTATCCTCTTAGATAAGGGAAGTAGACAAAATTGCCGGGGAGAAAAGTGGGATCTTGGGGGGGGGGGGGTTGGGAAGGGAGTAAGGGGAGATGGGGAGAGAAAAGGTAGAAGGGAAGGAGGGGGGACTTGGGGAAACAGGAGGATCGGGATAAAGGAAGGTTGGATAGGGGAGCACGGAACCACAATTCTTAGTTAAGGGACCCACTTTAGGGTGGGCAGGAGACTTGACCCTAGAGGGGCTCCCAGGTGCCCAAGCTGAGGTCCCCAGTTAGTTCCTTGGGCAGCTGAGGATAGGGAACCTGAAATGACCCTACCCTAGCGCAATACTGACGAATATCTTGCATATCATCCTAGAACTTTCATCTGGCGATGGATGGAGATAGAGACAGAGACCCACACTGGAGCAATGGACTGAGCTCCCAAGGTCCCAATGAGGAGCAGAAGGAGGGAGAACATGAGCAAAGAAGTTGGGACCACGAGGGGTGCACCCACCCACTGAGACAGTGGAGCTGATCTACTGGGAGCTCACCAAGGCCAGCTGGACTATTACCAAAAAAAGCATGGGATAAAACTGAACTCTCTGATCATGACGAACAATGAGGGCTGATGAGACGCCAAGGACAATGGCACGCAGTTTTGATCCTACGCAATCTGCTGGCTTGGTGGGAGCCTAGCCAGTTTGGATGTTCACCTTCCTAGATATGGACGGAGGGGGAAGGACCTAGGACTTACCACAGGGCAGGGAACTCTGACTGCTCTTTGGACTGGAGAGGGAGGGGGAGAGGAGTGGGGGGGAAGGGGAGAGGGGTGGGAGGAGGGGGAGAAGAGTGTGAGGAGGGGGAGGGAAAGGGGAGGCTGGGAGGAGGTGGAAATTTGTTTTTTTCTTTATTCTTCTTTTATCAATAAAAAAAATATCGAAAAAAAGCTCCTATATATCTCTTTGTCTTTTCTCAAGTTTATTATCTCTTTTTTATTGATTGGTGTCATATACATAAATGTCTAAGTACAGGCATTTATATCCCTAAATATGTAAGTACAACCTTCTCAGTCTATATACTTTATGCATATTTGTATGACTAATCATTTGTATTGGATAATCAATTAGTAAACTCTTCCCTGGGGCAAAATTATTTCCCTCCCTTTTGCATCTCTTAGTTGCTTTTAGTTCTTTGTATAGGACTGAGGTTTCCTGAGCTTTCTCTCACCCCATCATCATGACTATTATTATTCTTGTTCAGCTCCTGTCTAAGCAATGAGGTGGTTTGAATGAGAATGGCCCTCATTGGAAATATACTTGAAACTATTTAGGAAGGATAGAGAGATGTAGTCTTGTTGGAGGAGGCAAGTTACTAGGCACAGGTTACTTGTAGAATTCAAAAACTCACATCAGGCCCAGTCCACCCCCATTTCTGCATGCAACTTGTTGACCGGATATAATTTCAGCTAGTCCTTCAGTGCCATGCCTGCCACATAGCACCATGTTTCCTAGCCTGGCAATAATGAACTAAAGCCCTGAAACCCACAATTAAACGCTTTCTTGTATAAGTTGCCTTTGTCATGTTGTCTCTTCATAGCAATAGTGTTGTGAGGTAAGCCCACTAGAGACCACCACTTGACCACTCTTAAACAGAAAGTCTTTATTGCCAGCCTGTGGTTGCCAGGGGAACTTGACCAATCAGGTATCTTATCCTTTTATGTACAAAAGTGTTATCTTGGTTTGCACATTTGAGTTAACAAGTGGAATTACAGAAGCAAAAGTAAAGTTTAGTTCATATAAGGATTTTTACTCCATGACTTTCCCAGCCACATCCTGGAACCATTGACTTAGCCTTTGTTCCTGTTTTGGCATGTGAGCTAGGTTTTGTTCTTGTTTTGTCAGGAATTGCTAACTATATTTTTTATTTTGTTATTGCTTTATAAATAATACCATTCAAAATTTCAACTTCCTCCCCTCCTCTCACTCCCCTACTCCCCCTCCTCCTCCAGTCTTAAGAGAGGGCAGGGTACCCTGCCCCGTGGAAAGTCCAAGGCCCTACCCCCTCCATCCAGGCCTAGGAAGGTGTGCATCCAAACAGACTAGGATCCCAAAAAGCCAGCACATGCAGTAGAGACAAATCCCAGTGCCATTATCATTGGCTTCTCAGTCAGCCTCCATTGTCAGCCACATTCAGAGTCTGGTTTGATCACATGCTCATTCAGTCCCAGTCCAGCTGGCTTTGGTGAGCTCCCATTAGTTCAGGCACACTGTCTCAGTTTGTTGACCAACCCTTCATAGTCCTGACTTCCTTGCTCATATTCTCCCTCCTTCTGCTCTTCAACTGAACCTTGGGAGCTCAGTTCAGTGCTCTGGTGTGGGTCTCTGTCTCTATCTCTATCTGTCTCCGGACGAAGGTTCTATGGTGATATTCAAGATAGTAATCAGTCTGATTATAGGACAAGGCCAGTTCAATCACCCTCTCCTCCACTGCCCAGGGTCCTAGCTGGGGACATCCCCATGGACACCTGGGAACCCCTCTAGAGCCAAGCTTCTTGCCAACCCCAAAATGGCTCCTTTAATTAAGATGTCTTCTTCCCTGCTCCCATATCCACCTCTCCTCCATTTCAACCATCCCATTCCCCCAAGCTCTCCCCAATCCTCCCCTTTTCCCTTCTCTCTCCCCTTCCTCCCACCCTACCCCACCACCATTATTCCTCCTGCTAAGTATATTTTGAGTGGGTTTCAATACCTGCATAGTGTTTCTATCATGGCGTCAATTGTGCTAAGGTCTTGGTGCCTACTAAAGTCTGAGGTTCCATTATAATAGAACAGTAAGACAGGCAGTCACGTTGGTGAAACTTTATAGGTGTAGCTTCTGATACTCCTAGGAGACACAATCTCACAGAAAACTCCCTGATATTCGGGATCTTATAATCCAGACTGCCATGCAGTCTTTCTATTCATGTACCCATAGAGCTTGCATCGTTCCCAGAATTTTGTTCTTAAGAATGTTGTTGTGTTTGTGGGGTTTAAATAACTAGACAAAGGCCCATGAGGATGCCTCAGCAGCTGAGGATACTAACCAGTAAGCCTGATAACCCGAGTTCCACCCCGAATCTCACATGTTGGTAAAAGAGAACTGATTCTTATAAGTACTTGCCTGACCTCCATCCACACTTGTACTGTGATATATGCATGCCCCTTTACATTTATACATACACCTATAGACGCACAAATAAATAAACATAATAGAATTTTAAAGTAGCTAACTAAAACTAATATGGAGTCACACACTTGTGATCTTGGAAGGTCGATGCAGTGGGGTCATGTGTTTGAGGATACCTTGCTTTACATAGTAAGATTATGCTTCAAAATAAATAAATAAATAAGCAGTTTATTAATCTTTCTTCCCATACTTCCACAATTGATAGGGGAGTGTCATATATCAATCTGTTGATTTCATTGGTTAAGCAATAAAGAAACTGCTTTGGCCCTCATAGGTTAAAACATAGGTGGGAGGAGTAAACAGAAGAGAAGGCTGGGAGAAAGAAGCTGAGTCAGGGAGTCGCCATGATTCTCCCAATCCAGACACACACAGGTTAAGATCATTCCTGGTAAGCCAGCTCGTGGGCTACAGCAGATTATTAGAAATGGGCTAGTCCAGGTGTGAGAGCTAGCCTAGAAGAGGCTAGATAAAAATGGGCCAAGCGGTGTTTAAAAGAATACAGTTTCCGTGTAATTATTTCGGGTAAAGCTAGGCGTGGGGGCGGCCGGGTGCCAGGGACACAGCCCTGCCGCCCTTATTTCAACACACAATTATCCCTGCAAACTTAGGTGCAGGAATTATATTGATTGGAGAGTTTTTCTATAATAATTTCTCTCTGTTACAAAGAGAAGTGTCCTTGATGTGAGGTTATGACTACACGTATCTGTGGGTATAAGGACAAATGTTTAGAATGTAGTTAGGGATTATGCGGGTATAGCAAAGTAGAGGTTGTATGTAGGTTCTTAGACAATTTCTTCTCTAAGTCATCGAGTAAATGACTTAGACTATTAATTGCTTATTTCCTCTGGAAACTTCCTAGTGTCTTCTAGTATGATAAAAGATAGTTCTCAGGGAAGAGACTTTCAGGTCAGTTCCATATCAGGGGTTGTCAGCTCTGTGTCTGAAGTGCATGGTGTCTTCAGCAATAGAGACTTACCTTCCACATCTAGGGGCAAATAAAAGCAATAGCAATATCCTGCAATGTTTTGGGAGTCTTCTGAACAACCCTGATCAACAAATCAAAAGAGGGATTCTCATGCCCAGTATGGAAGTTTTTGATAATGGCCTTCAGTTTTTAGAGAGATCATTGTTAGCCCAGATGAGAAAATTTCATTTAAACTATGTATGTATATTTACACAATAACTTTGGTGTATTATCGGCATTTTAGGTGATTCATAATATGATTCTTTATGATTTTTCAGACATCCTTGCTTCCAGTTCAACTTCTTTCCTCCTTCTCTTATTTCTCCCAACCCATCCCTAATTAGAGCACCTCTGTTTTTCTCATTCTCCATATTAAATCACATGTGCCCCCTCTATTGTTCCTCCACCCCAGCGGTGGTCCCTTTTCATTCTTCTGGTTTCTGCAGTTATTCTAGGATATGTACTTACATCTGAACATTTGGAGCTAGGAGTCCCACATAAGAGAAAACATGTGATGTTTTTCTGGGTCTGGGTTATCTCACTTGGTGTAGTCATGCAGTATCTTATTCAATCTTCACAAAATACACTGAGTCATTTTAATTTTAAACATTAGAAAGCTAAGTTTTTAGTGGAATCATTTCAAGGTCTCATTCACAGTTAGAAGTGAATTACTAAAATATTCAATTACTTCTCTAAGATGAGGTACTTGGAGTGAGAAGCACTTAATACTGTGCTATGTGGTACGATACTAATACATATTTGCTTTGCAGTGTAGTTAAGAATGAGTTAAAAAGTCATCATAAAATATAATGAACATTTAAATTTATCCAGCAACAGAAATATTATTGTTTCATTCTCTTCCATGCACTCTTGGTTTGCCTGTATCTTTGCCACATCCTTATTCTTCCTTTGGTGTTCCCCAACATCAGGGTGTTATGGTAATACTTCTCCAAAATATGAACTAAAGAATGGTATTCCTTGACTCAAAATACCTGTGCATCATGTTCAAGGCATGTAACACACCACAAAGAATGCCAGTGTAAAAATTGCTAATGCCCATCCTTCAAATCCCCCCTCAAGCTCATGTTCACACATGTATACTATTCAAGTTCTGTTGAAAGCAATCATTACATCCTAGTAATTCTTATTCTTTAGTAGGGTACATTTAATAATGCTATTCTTATACTAAAAATATCCTTACCCCTTTTTCATACCAAGCAATTCTATAGTCTTTCAAAATATGCAACACTTTAAATGCTATTTGATGCTACAAAAGGTAAAATAACTGACCTTAGATATAATTATAAAATTATAAATTTATAAAAATAATTAGATTTTTATAAAAGGGAAATATCTCATCGTTTTTGAGGTTCTTAGCTTTCTCTACTGTTCAAGCTCCATTAATCTACCTTTGCTTGCTACTTTTCTTCCAGAAGCCTTACTGGACATTTCCCATCCCATCTCTATCCTCCCTGGATAAAGAGTTTAAGCACTCCTGGCTTCAGGGTGCATTCCCTGCCTTGGTTAACTATCCTTGACATTTTATATATAGTCAACCAACATGATCATATCTCTTCTTGTCTGGGGAAATTATTTTTTTTACAATGTTGGAGGTTAAAATCCCGTGTTTAACATCAAAGAACATATTCTGACTCCTCCAAGAATAGCTGTTGTCTTTGCAATTTTGACATGTGTCTTGTTGTAGTGGTTCATCATAGGATGATTTAACTCTGCAAAATATAAGTGATATTTGAGTTAGAACAACACTAGTTTCTAGTTAAAATGTTCATGTTCTATGGCCTGGCCTTTTAGCCTTGGGTGAATCACTTAATCTTCTTTTCACTTCCCTAAGATAAAAAAGTGAACATAATGATCAATTGTCCGTGGATCTGTGAGCATAAAATAAATGAAAATGACCAAAATGCAAAGTCAAGTAGAATGAACACTGTTAGTCAATACCATCATGCTAATTTATAGAAACACTGAAAATTTCTCAGATAATGAAGAGAAGGTGTGTTCACCTTTGCTTCAGTGCAGCTCATTCAGAGCCTACAACCATGACAGAACTTACTATGGTATCGGCTTGAATACTGGAATACAGATCAATGTTCAGTGCTATAAATTTGCATCAGTATCTGATGAGTCTGTAGAGGATCCTAAGAACCAAGGAATGAAGTAATACAGCCACTGTAGCCTGCTTTTGTGATGCTGTTTACCTTGCAATTTCATTAGTTCAATTTTATTAGTTCTCCAGATCTTCTGTCAGATCCACATGTGTTCCTCTCTGTACCTTGGAGGATATCTGATCTGAACTTTGACAGACTCTGTCTCTGAAAGCCAGATCTAGTCTCTTGCATTCCTAGCAGAGTTCTCTCAAAGCCTAGTACTTGTTCTACCTTTGAGCACATTACTTAGATGACTGTCTGAGAAGAATACAGATCAACACCCAAGTATGCTGTTGCAGCTCTGACTTCCTCTCCTTATCTATTGGTGTCTTTAAAGTTCCAGAATTTCTTACAACTCAGTGTTCACATGAATTATATGATGGAATGACTCATGTGTTTCCAAAGCTAGAAAATGGTTGACAAGAAGCTTGATTTTGGTGTACTATTCCTTTCTTCCCAAGCCAATTTACAAAATCTGATGCGTTTATTGGCAAGCTTTCTTCCTTCATTTTAATAAGCTCAGTTTCATGTGTTCAGTGACTGTCACTGTATCATTCAAAAAGAGAAGGTGTTTGATCAAGCTCCTCAAATTACTTCAGCCTTTCACATGTCTTTTAAAAGATTTAAAGAGGAAAATGTGTTGTTTCTGAAACATGGATGTGATACAGGTTATTAACTGTAAAATAGTTTGAGCCTTGTATTTTTGATTTACATTATCCTGAAAGTCCACCTGCTGCCAAGAGTCCTGTTGTTAAATGAAGCTTTGTAGCAAGAAAAATATCTAAAGTAACAGAAAAGGACAGCTCATAATTTAAAAGTTTTGAATGCTCATCTAAGCCTACCCTTCCTTTATAAAACAACTTTAAATGCAACTGTAAGGAATTCATCTTTTGACATACTTTTCAACTTATAGATTGCCTCTTTCTTTTGCTCAAACCTAGAAATCTTCCTAGTGAATTAAATTGTGAACTGTGGGACTGAACACTACTTCAGCAGTTCAGCCTATGCCTTTGACATTCCTAATTAAGAAAAAAAAATGAGGGAAATTTTGAGTCATCTAAAAACATGCAGAATGAACAAGCCACATGAAAGAGTTGGAAGGAGAAATAAGGCCAACCAGTAACAGCTGTGAAGTTGCATTCAAGAGCAAGCTCTGTGGTTTCGGTTTATTCTCTAAGCTTCAGATATTGAAAACGATTTTTCATCTGAAACATTGCTTCATGGATGTTGACGTCACATCATCATCCTTGACCTTTATATTAAATTTGGTTACCTTTTCAAGGGAAAAGAGGGGCAAAAAGGAGGGAGGGAGCCATAGGGTGGGGAGTATTCCTATGAAATGTTGCTTTGGGGAAATGATATGGGTGTTACACTCACAAACTTCCAGCACCTATGGCGATCTGCACAAGACCTGCATAAGGCTGGGATGTTTTATTTGTTTGGGTCACCCAATTTATGACACAGAGTTTTCTTTTATTACTTTTGAATGTTCTGCCAAGCTTAGGCATGTTTCTGGCTAGCTATTTTAATTTAAAATACCTGTCTCTCTTTACCAATAATTTGCCTCAGGTCTTTTAACTTTTCTTTCCTTCTGTGTATCTTACTTTCACTGTTTCTCATGTCTGGCTGGCTGGTGGTGCCTGCCTGGCGTCTTGCCCAGGGTGTATCTCTCATTCTCTCCTCCGTCTGCTCTCTAGCATAGATTTCTACTCCTACTTATTCTTTCTACCTGATAGCCCTGCATATCCTTTCTCTGCTTAGCTATTGTACATCCAGCTCTTTATTGGACCAATCAGGTGCCTTAGGCAGGGAAGGTGAAACAGAAGTGGCATATCTTTAAATAATTAAACACATATCCTTACATTATTAAACAAATGTAGCACAAGAATATGTAACACACCTTTACACAGTTAAAGTAATATTCCCCATGATTAAAAAAATGTAGCACATATTTGAGAAGTTAAAATAATATTCTACATCATTTCAAATCCCCTTTTTGGCTAAAAATTAATTGTTTTAATTTTAAAATAGTAAAACTATGTACAACAAGAACAATTATCAAGTAAGGAACACATTTACAATATCCAGTCTATTTGCATTTGACAAATTCAGAGAACAATTTCTGATGCCATGGAGAGCTAGCGACACTGGTTGGCACTGGGCAGTGAACTGGGTTTCTAGAAAAGTAAAATGTTCACAATTGTTCTATTAGACCTTTCTTTGCCTATCAGCACCCAAAGGTTTTAATTGATATGGAACTGGACTGAAGGATATCACTAGAAAGCTTAAGAACAAAAGAATGCTAGTATTACTGCTCTTCTTTGCATTGGTTTGAAAACATAAACCATCTGGTCCTGGGCTTTTTTTGGAAGGGAGGTTTTTGATAACAGCTTCTAATTCTTCGTGACTAACAGGCCTATTTAGATTGTTCACCTGGTCTTGGTTAAACTTTGGTATATGGTACTTATCTAAAAAAATGTCCATTTCTTTTGCATTTTCCAGTTTTGTGGCATACAGGCTTTTGTAGTAAGATCTAATGAGTCTCTGAATTTCCTCTGTGTCTGTGGTTATGTCCCCTTTTCATTTTTGATCTTATTTACTTGCATGTTCTCTCTCTGTCGTTTAATTAGTTTGGATAGGGGTTTGTCGATCTTGTTGATTTTCTCCAAGAACCAAATTTTTGTTTCATTGATCCTTTGGATTGTTTTCTGTGTTTCTATTTTGTTGATTTCAGCCCTCAGTTTGATTATTTCCAGTCTTCTACTCCTACTGGGCGCATCTGCTTCTTTTGTTTTTTCTAGAGCTTTCAGGTGTGCTGTTAAGTCTCCAATGTATGCTTTCCCCATTTTCTTTAAGTGGGCACTTAGTGCAATGAACTTTCCTCTTAGCACTGCTTTCGTCGTGTCCCAGAGGTTTGAGTATGTTGTCTCTTTATTTTCATTAAATTCAAGGAAGACTTTAATTTCTTTCTTAATTTCTTCCTTGACCCAAGTATGGTTCAGTAGTTGACTGTTCAGTTTCCATGAGTTTGTCGGCTTTCTGGGGGTAGCATTGTTGTTGCCTTCTAACTTTAATCCATGATGATCTGATAAGACACAGGTGGACACTGATATTTTTTTTTTTATATCTGTGGAGGTTTCCTTTGTTACCGAGTATGTGGTTAATTTTCGAGAAGGTTCCATGAGCTGCAGAGAAGAAGGCATATTTTTTCCTATTTAGGTGGAGTGTTTTATATGTGTCTGTTAAGTCCATTTGCTTCATTACCTCCAATAATTCTCTTAATTCTCTATTAGGTTTCTGTCTGATTGACCTGTCCATTGGCGAGAGAGGTGTGTTGAAGTCTTCTACTACTAGTGTGTGTAGTTTGATGTCTGCCTTGAGTTCTAGTAATGTTTCTATGAATGCATTCCTTGCTGGAAATGCTGTATGATTTTGAGGCTGTTTTAAGGAGCAAGTAGACCTCCTTGAAATGTTTGTGCAGACAATCATTTTATGTAAGCAGGAAACTATCAACAGGATATTCAGAAAATATACAGTTGAGTACTAGAGGATCCACCAGTTACAGGGTAATGAGTCTGTGTGGAAATTCTGCAGAGAAACTTGTCCAGTGGGCTTGAAGCAGGCCCAGAATTTGGATAGAACTGTTTATATACATACACGATAAGACAGTAAACCAAATTTAGAGGGAGAAAGCTAGTCAGAATCTGTGGGGATTTGATACAATTTTATGTAGATCTAAGAACTAAAGATGATAAATACTGAATTAAAACCACTTAGCAGCATTGCAACGAATACTTGAATAAAAGGAAATTTGGCTCCAGGACATTCCTGCACAATTGTGCTACTGTATTTCTAATATCATTTTACTGCCTTTTGGGATAATCAAAATATAACACAGAGCTTTATACCCAAGGCTATTCACTATCAGTCTTGACCCAGTCAACCATATTCGCATCAAACAGAATCACCGACTGTTCTTTTATTTTATGACCACCCAGACCTGAATAATCACACTAAAACTATATTAATTACAACACTGTTTGGTCAGTGGTTTAGGTGTATTCCAAGTTAGCTCTTATATCTTAAATTAACCCATTTCTATTATTTTATATTTTACCATGAGGCTTATGTTTTGTTCCCTCTTGCTTCTTGGGCGGCTACAAGGCATCTGCCTGACTCCACCTTCTTTCTCCCTGTTCTCAGTTTAGTGTTTCTGCCTAGCTCTATTCTTCCCTGCCATAGGCCAAAGATCTTCTTTATTAACAAATGGTAATAAAACATAACAGAGGGAATCCCACATCACAGTTTCTCCAGGAAAACTTCTCCACATGTCTCTAGGGATAATATGAAGCCAAAATCTTCTTTTAAGGCTGCAGATAACGAGTCACATTATCAACGTCACATTTGGCCAGAATGATACAGGTAAGGATTGTGGATAAATCAACACTGTGGGCAATGCAGGGTGTCAATGGCAAAAGAGCATAGATAAACCTGGAACTTCTATTTAAATTTTTGCGAAATAATAGCATACAGAAATTCACATTTTATCTGTTTGTCAATTTATCTATTTTTAAAATATTATCCAATCACAAATTTATAATAAGGGCAAATATTTTAACTGTAGTAAACAATAAAATTGTGGCAACTTTTAACAGCATTAACCAGAGTTCTACAGAAATTGCTCTGATGCCTGGTCAGAAAGTACTTCATTACCTAGAAGATTCTTAGTGTCTCCACTGACATTTTGCTTTGATTATGGCTTCTGACAATATATTTGATCAATGTTCTGCTTGCTTGGTGGAACCTCCTAAATTTTCATTTGCAGCTGTCACTTTTCAGGGACTTGCAAATTCTCTGATCATTAAGGTGACATGTCATGTGACTCATATTTGACAGACAATTGCATACTAAAAATATCTGTCCTGATCAGTGTAAATGCTCTAAAGGGATATTTTCAGCTTCTCGTTCTCTTGAGCTCTGTGATGATACTGTACCTGGTGAGATAAAAGCAGCAGAAGAAATAGCATTCTGAAAAGCAGCTGGTTACTCGTGGTTGGACACAGCCTGTCATGGGCATTTGGGTCAGAAGCAGAATTTTAGGTAGTTATGTGAAGGCATAAATTCTGCTGTCCCTTGCAATCTGTGAACCTGTCCCTGAAAGATCATAATTTTCAGAGTTGAGCTTTTTATTCCAAATGGCCTTGAATTGGAAGTGGTACCAGGTTTTCTTGGTTGGATAGTTTGATCTGTCCATTAAAATTTTCCCTGATTCATGTTCATTTGGTGTTGTCAGAGTTTAGAATTTGTATCTTTTCTCAAAGGATTGTGATAATATGAGACAGTAATCTCAGAACTTATAGTAAGATTGCCTTTATTTCTGAACATTTTAAGAAACTTTCTTGCTAGGTCTTTTGAAAACTCACTTTCCAGACTTATAACTACTGAAAACAGCCTTGCACAGGGATAAAAATGTTGCTATTTTCCCATATTTTCTGATCTGAGATTTTCCCCATTTTTCAAAAGTAGGAACCTAAATTAACCCTGTTAAAAAATCTTATGCTCAAATTTTACATGTGGTAGTAACATTATTCTATAGTAACTCAAGATATTAATTGCTATTGCCAAGTTTCTTTTCTCCTTTCTGTAATTATTTTTTGTAGAATAGAATTGAAGTAAGTAACTTTCTAAAATAACTTGAATTTTTAAGCTAAGTGAGGAGACAGGTACATGATACTAGCAGCGATATCAATAATCTGTGGTTTGAATGGTTTGTATTTGTCACCAGACATTCACATGTTAGGAGTGCAGTTCTCATTCTGCAAATGTGAAAAAGTGTTGAAACCACAAAATTTACTAGGTGGTGCTTTTTGTCACTAAATGTGCATTAATAGTATGTAAAAAATACTAACACATCTCTCCCTTCTATATCTTCAATTGATACATTCTTTATGTTTAACATTACACATTAGAATTGATAATTTTTCACTAATATTTTTGATAGCTTTATTGCCTTCCAACCCTTAATGCTGCTATATCTACAATAATTTTTTTGTTTAATCTTTTTTTTATACTTTTTTTTATTGATAAAAGGAGAATAAAGAAAAGCCAGAAAAAAAAACAAATTTCCACCTCCTCCCAGCCTCCCATTTCCCTCCCCCTCCTCCCATTCTTCTCCCCCTCCTCCCACCCCTCTCCCCTTCCCCCCACTTTTCTCCCCCTCCCTCTCCAATCCAAAGAGCAGTCAGGGTTCCCTGCCCTGTGGTAAGTCCTAGGTCCTCCCCCCTCCGTCCATATCTAGGAAGGTGAACATCCAAACTGGCTAGGCTCCCACCAAGCCAGCACATTGCATTGGATCAAAACTGCGTGCCATTGTCCTTGGCGTCTCATCAGCCCTCATTGTTCGTCATGTTCAGAGAGTCCAGTTTTATCCCATGCTTTTTTTGGTAACAGTCCAGCTGGCTTTGGTGAGCTCCCAGTAGATCAGCTCCACTGTCTCAGTGGGTGGGTGCACCCCTCGTGGTCCCGACTTCTTTGCTCATGTTCTCCCTCCTTCTGCTCCTCCTTGGGACCTTGGGAGCTCTATCCAGTGTTCCAGTGTGGGTCTCTGTCTCTATCTCCATCCATCGCCAGATGAAAGTTCTAGGATGATATGCATGATATTCGTCAGTATTGCTCTAGGATAGGGTCATTTCAGGTTCCCTATCCTCAGCTGCCCAAGGAACTAACTGGGGACCTCAGCTTGGGCACCTGGGAGCCCCTCTAGGGTCAAGTCTCCTGCCCATCCTAAAGTGGGTCCTTTAACTAAGAAATGGGGTTCCGTGCTCCTCTATCCAACCTTCCTTTATGCCGATACTCCTGGTTCCCAAAGTCCCCCCTCCTTCCCTTCTACCTTTTCTCTCCCCATTTCCCCTTACCCCCATCCCACCCCACCCCCAACCTCCCACTTTTCTCCCCGGAAATTTTGTCTACTTCCCTAATCCAAGAGGATAACTATATGTTTTTCCTTGGGTTCACCTTCTTACTTAGCTTCTTTAGATTCACCTATTGTAGACTCCGTGACCACTATTTATGGCTAGAAACCAATTATGAGTGAGTACATCCCATGTTCATCTTTTTGGGTCTGGGATACCTCACTCAGGATAGTGTTTTCTATTTCCATCCATTTGCATGCAAAATTCGAGAAGTCATTGTTTTTTACCGCAGCATAGTACTCTAATGTGTAGATATTCCATACTTTCTTCATCCATTCTTCCATTGAAGGGCATCTAGGTTGTTTCCAGGTTCTGGCTATTACAAATAATACTGCTATGAACATAGTTGAACAAATGCTTTTGACATATGATAGAGCATCTCTTGGGTAAATTCCCAAGAGTGGTATTGCTGGGTCGAGGGGTAGGTTGATCCCAAATTTCCTGAGAAACCTAAACACTGACTTCCACAGTGGTTGCACAAGATTGCATTCCCACCAGCAATGGATGAGAGGGTACCCCTTCCTCCACAGCCTCTCCAGCAAAGGCTATCCTTGGTGTTTTTGACTTTAGCCATTCTGACAGGTGTAAGATGATATCTCAAAGTTGTTTTGATTTGCATTTCCCTGATTGCTAAGGAGATTGAGCACGACCTTAAGTGTCTTTTGGCCATTTGAACTTCTTCTGTTGAGAATTCTCTGTTCAGTTCAGTGCCCCATTTTTTAATTGGGTTAATTAGCCTTTTAAAGTCTAGTTTCTTGAGTTCTCTATATATTTTTGAGATCAGACCTTTGTCTGTTGTGGGGTTGGTGAAGATCTTCTCCCAGTCAGTAGGTTGCCTTTGTGTCTTAGTGACAGTGTCCTTTGCTTTACAGAAGCTTCTCAGTTTTAGTAGGTCCCATTTATTCAATGTTGCCCTTAATGTCTGTGCTTCTGGGGTTATACCTAAGAAGCGATCACCTGTGCCCATCTGTTGTAGGGTATTTCCCACTTTCTCTTCTATCAGATTCAGTGTTTTCGGGCTGATATTGAGGTCTTTAATCCATTTGGACTTGAGTTTTGTGCACGGTGATAGATATGGGTCTATTTTCATTCTTCTACAGGTTGACATCCAGTTGTGCCAGCACCATTTGTTGAAGATGCTTTCTTTCTTCCATTGTATACTTTTAGCTCCTTTATCGAAAATGAGGTGTTCATAGGTTTGTGGGATTAAATCCGGGTCTTCTATACGATTCCATTGGTCGACTTCTCTGTTTTTATGCCAGTACCACCCTGTTTTCATTACTGTAGCTTTGTAATAGAGTTTGAAGTCAGGGATGGTAATGCCTCCAGAAGATCCTTTATTGTATAGGATTGTTTTGGCTATCCTGGGTTTTTTGTTTTTCCATATAATGTTGATTATTGTCCTCTCCAGATCTGTGAAGAATTTTGATGGGATCCTGATGGGGATTGCATTGAATCTATAAATTGCCTTTGGTAGAATTGCCATTTTTACTATGTTGATCCTCCCCATCCAAGAGCAAGGGATGTCCATCCATTTTTTGGTATCCTCCTCAATTTCTTTCTTCAATGCCTTAAAGTTCTTGTCAAATAGATCTTTCACTTCCTTGGTTAGATTTACCCCAAGATATTTTATGCTGTTTGTGGCTATCGTGAATGGAGAAGCTTCTCTGATTTCCCTCTCTGCTTCCATATCCTTTGTGTATAAGAGGGCGACTGATTTTTTGGAGTTGATCTTGTATCCTGCCACATTACTAAAGCTGTTTATCAGCTGTAAAAGTTCTTTGGTGGAGTTTTGGGGGTCGCTTATGTACACTATCATATCATCTGCGAATAATGAAAGTTTAACTTCTTCCTTTCCAATTCGAATCCCCTTGATCCCATTATGTTGTCTTATTGCTATTGCTAGAACTTCCAGCACTATATTGAAGAGGTATGGCGAAAGTGGACAGCCTTGTCGTGTTCATGAGTTAAGCGGGATGGCTTTGAGTTTCTCTCCGTTTAATTTGATGTTAGCTGTCGGTTTGCTGTATATAGCTTTTATTATATTTAGGTATGACCCTTGTATCCCTAATCTCTCCAAGACTTTTAACATAAATGGATGTTGAATTTTGTCAAATGCTTTTTCAGCATCTAATGAAATGATCATATCGTTTTTTTCTTTCAGTTTATTTATATGCTGGATTACATTGATAGATTTTCGTATGTTGAACCAGCCCTGCATCTCAGGAATGAAGCCTACTTGATCATAATGTATAATTTTTCGGATGTGTTCTTGGATTCGGTTTGCCAGTATTTTGTTGAGGATTTTTGCGTCGATATTCATGAGTGAGATCGGCCTGTAATTCTCTTTCCTGGTTGAGTCTTTGTGTGGTTTTGGTATCAGAGTAACTGTAGCTTCATAAAAGGAATTTGGTAGTGACCCTTCTGTTTCTATATTGTGGAATACATTGAGGAGTATAGGAATTAGGTCTTCTTGGAAGTTCTGGTAGAATTCCACATTGAACCCATCTGGCCCTGGGCTTTTTTTGATAACAGCTTCTAATTCTTCGCGAATTACCGGTCTGTTTAGATTGTTCACCTGGTCCTGGTTTAATTTTGGTAAATGGTATTTATCTAAAAAAGTGTCCATTTCTTTTACATTTTCCAGTTTAGTGGCATACAGGCTTTTGTAGTAAGATCTAATGACTCTTTGAATTTCCTCTGTGTTTGTGGTTATGTCCCCCTTTTCATTCCTGATCTTATTAATTTGCATGTTCTCTCTCTGCCGTTTGATTAGTTTGGATAGGGGTTTATCAAACTTGTTGATTTTCTCCAGGAACCAGCTTTTTGTTTCATTGATTCTTTGTATTGTTTTCTGTGTTTCTATTTTGTTTATTTCAGCCCTCAGTTTGATTATTTCCAATCTTCTACTCCTCCTAGGTGAGTCTGCTTCTTTTTTTTCTAGAGCTTTCAGGTGGGCTGTTAAGTCTTCAATGTGTGCTTTCTCTGTTTTCTTTAAGTGGGCACTTAGTGCTATGAACTTTCCTCTTAGCACTGCTTTCATAGTGTCCCATAAGTTTGAGTATGTTGTTTCTTTATTTTCATTGAATTCAAGGAAGACTTTAATTTCTTTCTTTATTTCTTCCTTAATCCAGGTATGGTTCAGTAGTTGACTGTTCAGTTTCCATGAGTTTGTCGGCTTTCTGGGGGTAGCATTGTTGTTGAATTCTAACTTTAATCCATGGTGATCTGATAAGACGCAGGTGGTTACTAATATTTTTTTGTAACTGTGTAAGTTAGCTTTGCTACCGAGTATGTGGCCAATTTTTGAGAAGGTTCCATGAGCTGCAGAGAAGAAGGTATATTCTTTCCTGTTCGGGTGGAATAATCTATAGATGTCTGTTAAGTCCATTTGCTTCATTACCTCCATTAATTCTCTAATTTCTCTGTTAGGTTTCTGTTTGATTGACCTGTCCATTGGTGAGAGAGGAGTGTTGAAGTCTCCTACTATTAGTGTGTGTGGTTTGATGGCTGCCTTGAGTTTTAGTAATGTTTCTTTTACATACGTGGGTGCTTTTATATTAGGGGCGTAGATATTCAGAATTGAGACTTCATCCTGATGAATTGTTCCTGTTACGAGTATAAAATGTCCTTCTCCATCTCTTCTGATTGATTTAAGTTTGAAGTCAACTTTGTTAGAAATTAGTATGGCCACACCTGCTTGTTTCTTAGGTCTATTTGCTTGATAGGCCTTTTCCCAGCCCTTTACTCTGAGTAGGTGCCTGTCTTTGTGGTTGAGGTGTGTTTCTTGTAGACAGCAGAATGTTGGATCCTGTTTTCGTATCCAATCCCTTAGTCTGTGCCTTTCTATAGGTGAGTTGAGCCCATTGACATTAAGTGATATTAATGACCAGTGGTTGTTAACTCCGGTCACTTTTTTAGTAGTAGGGTTTGTGTGTTTCCCTTCTTTGAGATGCGCTGGTGAAAGGTCTCTAGATGACTGAGTTATTGTGGGCATTGTTGGACTCCTTGGTTAGTGATTTTTCTTCTATAATTTTCTGTAAGGCTGGATTTGTGGCTACGTATTGTTTAAATTTGTTTTTATCCTGGAAAATTTTGTTTTCTCCATTTATAGTGAACGAAAGCTTGGCTGGATATAGTAGGGCTTGCATCCATGATCTCTTAGTTTTTGCAGTACATCTATCCAGGACCTTCTGGCTTTCATGGTTTCCATAGAGAAGTCAGGTGTAAGTCTGATAGGTTTACCTTTATATGTAACTTGGCCTTTTTCCTTTGCGGCTCTTAATATTCTTTCTTTATTCTGTATATTTTGTGTTTTGATTATTATATGGCGAGGGGATGTTTTCTTTTGATCCAGCCTATTTGGTGTTCTGTATGCTTCTTGAACCTTCATAGGTACCTCTTTCTTCAGGTTGGGAAAGTTTTCTTCTATAATTTTATTAAGTATATTTTCTGTACCGTTGAGCTGCACTTCTTCTCCTTCTTCTACTCCAATTATTCTTAGGTTTGGTCTTTTTATTGTGTCCCAAATTTTCTGAATGTTTTGTGATGAGAATTTGTTGGTTTTGCTGTTTTCTTTGATCAGTGTGTTTATTTTCTCTATGGTATCTTCAGTGTCTGATATTCTCTTTCTATCTCTTGTAATCTGTTGTTAGTACCTGTCTCTGTCATTCCTGTTCGTTTACCCAGATTTTCCATCTCCATTCTTCCCTCAGTTTGTGCTTTCTTCATTGCTTCCATTTCATTCTTCATGTCTTGAACGGCTTCCCTAACCTGTTTGATTGCTTTTTCTTGTTTCTCTTGGTTTTCTTGCGTGTCTTTGAGCGATTTATTCATTTCCTCTACCTTTTTGTTTGTAATCTCTAATTGTTTATGGCAGTTTTTCACCTCCTGTTTAAGGTCCTCTACTATTTTCATAAAGTTAACTTTTGAGTCGATTTCTTCTATTTCTTCAGGAGTAGGGTGTACAATTCTTCTTATTTCGGGATCCCTGGTTTCTGGTGGTGTCATGTTGCCTTTCAGGTTGTTGGAGGAATTCTTGTATTGGCGCCTTCCCATCTCTTCCTTCAAATGGAGCCAGGAGAGGCCTGGTCTCTTGGTCTAGTCTTTGCTGTGATTGACTCTCTGGGTATATCTCTTCAGTGTAGAAGTAGGAACCGTTCCCGAACCGATGGGATTACTCAGCCACTAAACAGGGCCGCCAGTAGCACAATGATCCAGGGCCAACAGGATGAATGGAGCAAGGGGGGATGGTATCCAGGAGCGCGCAGGAAGCCTGGCGCCAGAGCTGAAGGTGCCCGGCTACCTTACAGGGGACCCTGAGGCCTGCCCGGTAGGCAGGCACTCACCGCTCTGTGTGGGTCGCCTTAGTTTAGGAGCTTAAAACTGTACTTGAGCACTGGTCCTAGCATAAGGCAGGGCAGGGTTGGGGAGGGGTGCTGGGGGGGCTGGGTCGTGCAAAAGAAAGACAGCCCTGCAGAAGGAGCTGGGGGAGGGGTTTGTGCTCTCTTCCGGGACAGTCCGCCCCTGGATAGCACACACTCACCCGTCCTGATGGGATTCCTCAGCAACTAAGCAGGGCCGCCAGTAGCCCAATGATCCAGGGCCAACAGGATGAATGGAGCAAGGGGGGATGGTATCCAGGAGCGCGCAGGAAGCCTGGCGCCAGAGCTGAAGGTGCCCGGCTCCCTTACAGGGGACCCTGAGGCCTGCCCGGTAGGCAGGCACTCACCACTCTGGGTGGGTCGCCTTAGTTTAGGAGCTTAAAACTGTACTTGAGCACTGGTCCTAGCATAAGGCAGGGCAGGGTTGGGGAGGGGTGCTGGGGGGCTGGGTCATGCGAAAGAAAGACCTACAATAATTTTTGAACACATATATCTGATCTCTGTCTTTACTCTCTATAAGTTTCTAGGATCTTTGCATTTTGCTAGTTTTTCTAAAAGACACAATTAGTTGATCTAATTGATGCATCTTTTGGTATTCCATGCAAAGCTGAAGACAAATGCCTATACAATTTAGGAAATGTTTTGAGATTTCAATGTAAATTTCATCACTTATTTTCCATTTGTTTTGGTTGGTTTGCTTTTATTGTTGGTTTTAGGTTTGACTCATTATTTTCCAAAACCAATTTTCTATTTCTCTTCTTTCTGTATTATTTTTAAAGTTTTAATCTTGATTTTTAGACATTTTCTAGGCTTTTTTTTATTTGTATTTATTTATTTATTTATTTTGGTTTTTCGAGACAGGGTTTCTCTGTAACTTTGGTGCTGGTCCCGGAACTAGCTCTTGTAGACCAGGCTGGCCTCGAACTCCCAGAGATCTTCCTGCCTCTGCCTCCCGAGTGCTGGGATTAAAGGAGTGTGCCACCACCGGCCGGGGTTTTGGCTTTAATTTCTTATTGATTTTTGAAAAACTTAATATATTTTGCTTCTATCATTGTTTTAATCTCCAAGTATTCTTTTTTTTTCATATCTGCTTTTCTTTTATCCTAGGTATTATGTCTGACTTATAGGAGTATATTTGGTGTTATTTGGCTAAAAATATAAAGAAGACATTGATAATGGGATTTGTAAATTAAAGAATTGCATTTTACAATGTATAGTGTGGTTGTTGTAACAATGAATTCCTTAACTATCGAGTTCTGCAGTTCGCTATCTAAGATGGATATGATACCTTCTACGCTAGTATTAAATTGAAACCATCTAATTGATGCCACATTCATAACAATGTATAGATCACTGATGGATGAATGTAACTAGAGTTGTTGATGCAACTCTAGAGTAGGTACTGCAGCCCTTTCTTCAGAGTGAACAAGGGAAATAATTCTGCAAAACCCTCCTTTTCAGATTTCAATGTATTTCCCTATTCTTCCCTACTAACTCATGGATCCATGAACTTACTGTCTTATATTTAATTTTACACACAAAGCTCCTTGAGAAAAGAACTAATAACTTTTCATTAATCATTTCAGTTACCAATATACTATACATTGCCATACCAAATTAATGTTCAGTATTAGTTTATGAATGAATGTCTCCTAACATAAAATTTGCATTTGTGTGTTAATACTTGATTGTAGTCAGTTCTTGATTCATGCCTGTATTCACATGTTCATCTAAGGTTGTAGAAGCATAGTATAAGCAGATTTTAGAAGTTCAATATGCTATAAGTCACAGTGGAGATGATTCTGGAGCAGAATTGCCCAGAAGCACAAGTGCAATGAAAAATTTGTTTACCTCAAGGACATAATTTCTTTTCATTCTTTAGGTTTACAAAAATATAGATTAAATCTCAAGATAACTTTGTATATTAAAGAAAATCATTCTTTCAGATCTAATTATAGACCACAGCACACCTCTCCCCAAAAGACTGCCCTGGAAAATCTATCTCAAATATGTTTTCTTTATTCCTTCCATCCTCTCTGTTTATTTTTCATTTCATTTATTATTTATTATCTTTACATTTATTTTGCGTTTGCCAGAAGCTTGTCAGCCATTATGCTAGATAGTAAGTCACAAACCGAGAATATGTGATCTCTGATTGTTGACAGGTCCACCTAAGTGCCTACATATGGAAAGACTGGATTGATGTCCACAAATGTAAATAGACCTCTTTCCCCTCCAATGAGCAGTATGGTGTGTCAGCAGTTTTCCAGAAAAAGAGAGTGTTCACAGACACAGAAAAAGATGTCCCTCTTTTGGTATGTATAGGACTCAAACACTTGAGAAACAGAACAGGAATCTGGAGAGGCACACTTTCTAAACACAGAACAGAGACTGGTTCATTTCATACTCCATAGAGCTCAGGCATAAAGCAAGAAAGACAATGGTGAGGAAAAGATAGGAAACTTTCCTTGGGTCCCTGTAAGAGCCAACATTATATTTTAAGTTTTTATTGCTCTGTCTAAGAGATCCATGAAACAAACATGCCTTTCGTCTGCAAGCCCCTTGCCCTAGACAGATAGTTCCTAAAGTGCTGAAGTCTATTGTTTATGTAAGATAACATATCACTTGTTTTCACAGCACTAAACATGTGTTCCACCCGCCCCCACCCCCCACCGAAAGTTTGTTTAATGCACCAGATGTGCTTGATTACATGAGGGTAAGAAGGTACAAGGGCAGGAAATCAGTCAGGCTGTACTCTTGCCCCTGATTAGATATAGGAAGGAGGTATGCAGGCAGGAGGCACATCCAGACGTGCTTGCTCTTGACTGGACCTCATAAAAAATGTGGTAAATTATGTTTTTCCCTTCTTAAATCCCTGAAAAATATGATTTGGGACCATTTCCTGGAAACACAAGTATGGACTGGGCTAGAGCCTATCCACCTGGCCAGTATTTAATTAAAGCTTGCTTCAAATTTGGCTTTAAACTGTGGTAGTGGTCTTATTCTCAACTGGTGGGATTAACACTTTCTGGATGCTAGCAGATATAGTCAGAAAATCTACTCACATTTCTGCACCTTAACTCTGGGACTCCAGGACTGAAGAGCCACTTCAGGAGGCATGTACCTTGAAATGTCCCAAGACTCCGAGGTTACCTGTAGTTCATAGACTCTCATGAACTGCCATACTGAGAAATTTAGCAAGCATCTACAGAGTCCTCCTGGTGATTCCTACTCTGGTTCTGTTTTATACAATTCCTGTCTGGGATGTGGAGGGGGGTCCTGGTAGTCTTCCTTTCACGGAAAGTAACAAGACCCCCACACACCTTGTTCTGGTTGGTTGGAAAATTTTGTCTGTTTACCACAGAAAGTTTTGTCTGTCTTGTTGGAAAGTTGTGTGTGTCTATTGTATTGGAAAGTTTTGTCTGTCTGTGTTTTCTGGTATGTCTGTAATTATTGTTTAAACATGGAGCTGAGACGGAAGTGGATCAGATATTTTTGTTGTTTCTGCTGCCACCATCTGCCGGTCACCACTACTACCAGGGATGCTTTTATGGCCAGGGCTCAAAATTTATCTCTGAGCTCTCTCATCACTGGATTCAAGTTAGAAGGAGGTCGGATATACTTTTGGTGTGAATAACATTAAAGTCGTTTCATGATATTCTATTTTATTGGAAGTATGGTTCTAGAGCTAGGCAAGGCTTTCTCTTCTTTAGACCCAAAAGTTTTTTCTATGCCCTGTGTCAGTTAATCTACCTGATGTTGAGACAGGAAAAAGAAAGCAAAATGGAACAGCCTAAACTTAGACTGTAATTCCAAGTATGAATCAACACTTTAATATAAGAGGGGCTAGGTTGGTGGCACATGCCTTTAATCCCAGCACTTAGGGGTTACAGGCATATGGAATTCCATGAGTTCGAGGCAATCCAGGGTTGCATAGCAAGAGCTCTCCTCAAAGATATATACATATATGTATATATGTATATTTAAACAAAACAAATAATATGAGTAGAAGAAAATTAAGAAAGGGAAGAGATCTATGTTCAAATAATTCTAAAAAGCATAAAGCTAAAACAATCCAATTATTGAAAATATTCTCAGTCTTTATACTAACAAACTTGAAAAACCTCTAAGAGAAGGCCATATTTCCCAACTTGGAAGCACCTTTGGGACATTTGCACATGAAATGTATCCTGTGGGAGAATGCATTTTATAGCTTGGGAAACAGTACAGAATTTTACATGCTGCAGGGAAGAGGAGGGTCAGGGAGACAGTTATGCAAGACCCAGAAGCTTTACTGCTTTATCTGAAGCAGAGCATGTAGGCATCTGACTGCTACAGCTTCAAGTTAGGTCAGCTTTGGCTGAATACATCTCAGGAGCTCAATCAATACTTATAGGATTGAATTAGAACAGAGAATAGCACATCCTTTCCTCTCACCAGAGGCGCCACCAACTGCAGAATTATTTAGAGACACACTTTGTGGAGAACTGTGCTGGTGACGCTTTGATGCTCTCTATAGGCAACAAAGGGACATGGTGTAAAGTTCTCTTCCTCCACAAAACCCAATAGAAAATTCTAGAGCTTTCCCTCCTAATCAGGACCATATCCTTTCTTTACCTGCAGCCTCCAATTGTGACTTGAAGCTTTAAGCTATTTGTTCTCAGATTTCCAGAGGAAGCATAGTTTGATACTAAATTTCATGAAACTTTTATATGATAGCTAACTTGGAAGATGCAATGTTATACTTCAAGATTACCCAGAGATAATTGCAACATTGTGGTTCTTATTTAAGTTGCAAACTCATAAAACTTTTGTGAAAAATATAGTTTACATTTGCACAGTTTCTCATATTATCAGGTGAGAGATAATTTATAGTGATACTATGTTTGTGTTTTAACAAATAAAGTTTTCCTGAAGATCAGAGTGCAAAGCTAAACCACGAGAAGCCAGGTAGTGGACCTTTAATACCAGGAGTCAGGAGACAGGCAGACAGATCTCTATTAGTTCAAAGCCACCCAGGTCTACAAAACACTGATTCAGTCTAAATAAGAAATTCACAATTTGTTTGATTTATCAGGCTCTGTGAAAGTCAGCTTTCTACTATTGTAATAAAATATCAACTTAAAAAGACTAATGGTGTATTTTCGTTCATGGTCTTGGAGGTCCTATACTATCTTCAGTTGGCTTCTATCTGGAGCATTAAGGATGAGAAATTAAGAAGGGGAGAAACTGCACAAGACCTAACCTAAAATCTCTTGCTAGGGCCTATATCTTCTGATTTCCAACAACACCCATTTCCACTACCACCAAAATAAGAATCAAATCTTTAAGAGGTGGGCATTGGGAAAAACTTCCCAAATAACAGAAAGCTCACAGATGAAAGGAATTTTTTTCACAGTGAATTTTCTCCTTTGTCATGTCTATATATGATTCAGATGAAATTTTTGTAAGTCTCGCCATGTGGCACTTTAGTTAATTGATGTGTGGTGTCCTGTATATCTGTTGCTTTTATTGGTTAATTAATAAAGATGTTTTGGCCAATGGCTTAGTAGAGTAATGTCAGGTGGCAAATCCAAACAGAGATACATAGAATAGGCAGAGTCAAGCAGACGTCAGCCAGCCACCAAGGAAACAAGACATGTAGAAAATGAGGTAATGCCATGGCCATGTGGCAATACATAGACTGTTAAAAATGGGCTAATTTAAGATGTAAGAGTTAGCTAGGGAAACTCCTGAACCATTGGCTAAACAGTGTTGTAATTAATATAGTTTAATTATTAATTATCTTCAATTATTATTTAATTATAGTGTGATTGTTCAGGTCTGGGTGGCCAGGAAAAGAAAGTATAGTCTCACACTACAGTTGATGGTGAACCAAGTCAAGGTGTTGAGGATAGAATTGATATATTTTGCATCTGAGGATGATATGAAATTTAAGGGGACATGGTAGGTATTTTGTTTTGAGTATCTTTGTTCCCCCCAAGTTCTAGTGTTCAACCCTAATTACGAATGTTATGGTATATAGAGGTAAGCCTGATGGCAAGGGATTAGAGGAGCAAAGTTCCTACGGGAGGACTGACACTACTGTCAAATGGTTCTAAGCAAGTCATTTGCCTCATCCTCCGTGTAGAGACACAAGGAGAAGCTGACAATCTGCTACCTGCAAAAGGGTGCTTCCAAACCTAACCATACTGGGCTGTTCAGACTTCAAAACTGTGAAAAACAATTTCTTCTGTTTGTAAGACAGTAGTGTTGTGATGACTATTCAATACACAAAGACAGATAACATCTGACATTTCAGTTCTGTAGAGATAATGCAGTTGCTTTGACACATGCAAAGACTTGTGACAAGAGGGAATGATTCTATTATATTACCTTTTCAGACCTTCAAAATAACATGCATTACATGTAACATCTTCACCCCTGCATTTAGACACAAGACTTGATACTTAATGTAATAACAGTAACTGTTTGCCATGTTATGATAGCATCACAGCTCAAATCCATATATTTTCATCTGAAATCTTCTTCAGTGCCTATTCAAATGTGTTCTTTCTATCTTAAGTACTAATGAACGTGTGCTGCACTTTAAGGAGAATTCAGTTGTGGAGAAACAATGCTGAGCTGAGGCTGTGGAGATGGAAGGTTGTATGCACAGAACCTACAACAATGAGCATGATTATCCCCAAGGACAGGTCAGTAAAGTTTACCTCAGAAAAGTTATTTTAGGTTCACTAAGCCAGTATATTCTCATCAGTAAAATGGATATAATTGCAATACTTAATCAGATGTTGTTAAAAGACAGGGCTGAACTAACATATATACAAAAAACTCTGTGTAGGACAGGAAGAGTGAAACTTTACTGCCAGGTCCAACATACTGTAAAGAGTTAAATCCTAAGCCTTTTAATTAAAGTTATTTTTTTGTTAAAACAAAATAATCTCTTCCTTGTATTAATGATATTTTATATTTTCCATTTAATTTAGTGATTTTTGATAAATGTGGTTTCTAACTACATGATTAAAAGTGGTTTGCTTTTATTTTTCCATAGAAGCAGCCTCTTGCAGTGGAAAGGTTTTGGATTTTTAATTCATAGAGGATTTGGTTCAAGTACCTCCATTACCATTCTCTATCAGTGTAAATTTACATAATTTATGAGATGAAATTCTTATTTATAAAAGCAGTTAATAATGTTTATGCTAGTGGTTGTAAAGATATATCATTAAAAGAACTGTAGATGGAAGTTTTTGTCCTGACAAATCCCTCAGCTGTTCAGACTGAAAGAAATATATTGAGGTTTATATTAATTATAAATGGTTTCATCTATTAGCTAAGACTTATTATTAACTAGCTCTTACAACTTAAATGAATTAATAATATTTGGTTATGTTTATCCAGTGACTTGGTACCCTTTATCAGTGAGACATTCTCATCTTGCTTCCTCTGTTTCTGGCTGCTGACTTCATCTCTGTGGCTTTCTTCTTCCCAGAATTCTCTTAGTACAGTTGCCCTGCCTATACTTTCTGCTTGGCTATGATCAATCAGCATTTTATCAAACTAATATGAGTTAAAAATCTTTACAATGTGGAATAACATTATCCCACAGCATTTTCCATTTTATTTTTTTCCAAAACAAAACCCTGAATCTAATTTGCTTTGTTTAGCTTTTTCCCATTATCTATAACAACTTGTAACCAACACACTAAACAGAGACAAATATCCATAATCCATTTTTGGGAATGTGGGCATAGTTAGTTTTCTAGTCTACTTCCTGTTGAGAGGAGGTGCTGATAATCTTATAGGGTCCCAAAGGAAATTTAGGATTTTGATCAAGTTCTGACTGGAGTATTCTGTGGCACTAGAACATCTCATCAAGCAGTATTGAGTCTGTCCTAGTTGTAGAACTCAGAGGGAACTGCAGCAGAGGTGCACTGAAATGTTAGATCATCTGGGATATCCATCCACATTGGAATTTTTTCAGGGGTCTTCCTCGATAAAACCTTATTTTTCTTTACCTAGAATGAATCCACAGCCACTTAATCCCCATGGAAACAAAAGCAAAACCTCTTCTCCAAAGTAACATATCTTTTGACTTAAGTTTTGAAGTCAAGGCATTTTCAAAAATTATAGATTGGATTCATCCTGCAGCATTTATAATCAAATGTCTCTTAGCAGCTCTTGGTCCTTCCTAAGCAGTCAAACAATTCAAAGACAACAAAATAACTACAGTATCCAGATTTTCTGTGTATTTTCTATCTTTATTTTGATTTTTTTCAGTCTACGTTTTTATTTTTATTATTATTTTGGGGCTTTTGAGATAGAGTCTCTCTCTGTATCTTTTGTTGTCCTGGAACTCACTCTGTAGGCCAGACTGACCTTGAACTCAAAGAGATCCATCTGCCTCTGCTTCCAAAGAGCTGGAATTAAAGATGTGAGCCAACACTTCCTGACTACTCAATTTCTTTCTTTTTTACAAGGAATTTCTATATCCTTTTTCTTTTCTCTCCAAGCTTACATATATTTTTAAACACACTGTACACCATTTAGAGTTATTTTTCTTCTGAATATGTCTTTACTGTATATCTCTATCTTTTTCTGAATATATGCGTCTTTAATCTGCTAAGTGATATGACAAGGATTAAAACCATGGCATTGGTGAAAGGCTCCTCTCCATTCCTTCCTGAGAGTTTAGCTTCATGGTAGAGGTACTGGTTGAAACCATGTTTATTACCACTATGTGGAGTTCCTAGATCCATGCCACCACCAAGAAGTGTGCCAGTCACTGCTCATAACAGCATTTAAGTGTTTGGTGGCAGGGCCTCTTAAAATATCTTGAGGTTTTTGCTTCTAATGCTGAGTCAGGAAGCCTCTCTTAAAGGAGTCACAACTCTCTCACTGCTGGCAAACAAAGCCTACAGAGTAAAGATGGCTACCTAGAAGCTGTGTTTGTTTCCATTCTTGTCTGTTGAGACTCCTTTCTTTGTATTTTAAGCTTTCTCAGGTTTTATGTGGAATTTCTTATAAAGTGTTTGGTTATTATTTGTAGACAGAAATTTCTGTTTCACCAGGTCCCAAAGAAGTACACTGAGGCTTATATTAGTTATAAACTGTTTGACCTATTATCTCAGGCTTATTATCAACTAGCTCTTCCAACTTAAATTAACCCATAATTTTTCTTTATGTTTAGCTGAGTGGCTTTGTACCTATGATTAATGATGCATTATCATCTTGCTTCCTCTAAATCCGGTTGGTGACTACTTCTCTCTTCTTTCTTCTTCCAAGAATTTTCTTAGTCTGGTTTGCTTTGCCTATATTTCCTGTCTGAGTACAGGCCAATCAGAATTTTAATAAACCAATGTGAGTGTCAAATATTTACATTATTCCACAGCAAAGGACCTAAGAGTATATGAACTACCTATTGGAAATTATAAATAATAAATTATGTATTTTCTGAAGCAAAAGAGAAACAAAACCTGAAAGCTTTTAATTAGATTTTTTTCACAGTTCTGGAGACCAACAAGTCCAAGACCAGTGCCCTAGTAGATTACATGTCTGATAAGGTTCATTTCCTATTTATTGCTCCATCTTCACATGTTTAAACGAGTGAAAAGCTTTATTCTCATTCATGAAAGACTCACCCTCATGTCTGACCTATTTACTTTCCCAAAGACCCTTCCTTTATCATCCATTCTCAATCTAGTTCTGGTCAGCTGTGATCACAAAATGTCTTCAATAGCATCAGACTTCCCAAAAGTAAAGAAGAAAAAAGAGACTTAAAATTTTCTCCAAGTTTGGCTTTGTACTTTAAACAGCACTGTCTTTCAACAAAGCACCCTTTTGTATATGATTGGGCAGAATCACATGTCTCCCTGTGAAGAACAACCAATGTATGAAATATATGAGATGCAGAGAGCCTCGCCAAAGAAATAATCAGTATTCCACTAGTTAAGGGTATAGAGTAAGCAAAAAAGTCAAGGTGGTGTCAGGTAGACCACAAATGTATGTGCCATCCTCAGCAAAGGCTATTTTTCTCTTTCAATGTATAATTAAAAAGGATTAATTTACAATTAAGTATCCATCTGATTTCATGAGTTCTGATATGTGGTTATGAAGCTCAAAATATCCTATAAGAAGTTATTTTAACACAAGTGGACATTAAAATAAGCTAGCTTACTAATTTAGATAAGACTTTTATGTAGTACTGATGGGCTGCTTCCACCAGTCCCGGTCCACAGCTTAGTATTTCATAATAGAGCTATATGGAATGACAAAGTTTGTTTTAAGATTCTTCACAGAATTGTGCCAGTCAGGCACAATAACTAGGTAATGGACAAGGCAGAGCCACATCGGGCTGTCAAATGTTGCCTATGTTGTTTGGGTAGCTTTAGCTTAACTATCTGTACTATTTCAGACTCATTGATAATTTTAGCATCCAGTCCCACCTCTTCTGAATTCCTGCCTTACTAACTTTGCTTCCTCTGAAGCACATAGGACCCTTTATCTTCTCTAACACTTCTAACAAAGCTGGGTCTTCCTTTTACTAACTCCTTGAACACCTGATACCTTCCTGTATATAGCATATCTAATTAATTGGCTATTTTATGATTAAATTTTAAACACTCTTCCCCAATAGAGTGTATGTTTACCACCAACAAATGAGCAAGTACATAATCTATAAATATTTAGTTCTGAACATGTATATTTAGAGCATGAAGCTCCGACCCAGGATGGACGTAGGCTTACCGGGAGGTAAGCGCACCTTGGGGTGCAACACAGATGATTAGAAATGGGCTAAATTAATATGTGAGAGTTAGCCGAGAAAAGGCTAGAAGTAATGGGCCAAGTGGTGTTGAAAAGAATACAGTTTCCGTGTAATTATTTCGGGTAAAGCTAGCCGTGCAGGCGGCCGGGTGCCGGGGACGCAGCCCCGCCGCTTTTACTACTACACATGCTAATTAAAATATGTATTCAAAAATCCAAGTACTGGCACAAAAAGTAGACTGTATTTTCATTTTTATAAACTATGTCCCAGAGGAAAAATTTTTAAATGGAGCCTTTTCTATGCATTTAAAATAGGACATTTTTTTTTTTTTACAGAACTGAATCCACATTCCTTTTCAGGACACCTCCCAAACCCTCCACTGAACCTTTAGCACAAAGTCATATGTGACAAACAAAATCATCCATTTTTCTCATTTCCAGGGATAATTTAAATACAATTATAAAATAAGGAAAGAAAAAATGACCAAGAAAATGAAAGTAAATTAATTCTCGAATGACCAGCAAACAAGCAACAGACAGAATATTGACAAGAAAGATTAGATGTCTTGGGTAATACTCTAAATAATAACATTCCACACTTGCCCTTGAGTAATTCTGAGACATGAATCTCAGCATTAGAATAGGGTTTTCTATATGAAGCACAATTAACAGGATGCTTGCCAGCCCCACTGGCGTCACTGTGCAGGTGTAGAATGATTATGGGACACACAGACCCAATGCTTGCTGATAATGGGTGCTGTCACTCCCCAGGCACTCAATGTACACCATAAATTATGCCATGTTAGGCAGAGTAGAGGATGGAATAATAGAAGCAGGGTGAGAGAAACCAAAGTGTTGATGGTATGGATCTGGGTATGGAGACACTGGCCCTTCTGTGTACTCATAGTGTAATATGCTGGCTGATCTAACTTTTGTAAGGACCTCTTTGATCTATCACAGGAAATTCTTACAAGACTTTTATGTTCTAAGCATTTTACATGTGAAATCATTTCCTCTATGAACCAAATATTAAGTCCAACACACAAGCAAAAGAAGAACTCACCCTGATGTGGCAGTTCTGTTCCTTCTCTGAAACATCCATGTGTTCCAAAGGAGTCAGCATTGCTTTAATTGAATCTCTTTGGTGTATAGAAATAAAAACTGAGACTCTGCTGGGGTATAAGACTTGCACAAAGCCACGTGCACTAACATTCCCTACCTCCTCAGAATTAAGCAGTGGACTGAACTAATGGTTCTTGAGGCAGTGTTCTCTGGGAACACCATTGTTTGGAGAAGTAACATTTAAGTCAGATACTTAAAATTTTAAAATTGACATTCCTGTGTAAGGAGACAAAGAGTCTACATATACCCTGACTGCTTCTAATGAAAGGTTGTAAGGTAGCCCCAACTGTGTATAAACAATGGCCAGAGGAAGCAGGCTTCAGTGCTTACTGTGCGGGGAGTCAAAATGTGCCTCACAGTCCTAAAGAAGAGCCTTTTCCCTGTTCTGTATTCTGGAAAATATAATCCCATTTTGACAGATGTTCTAATTCAACAATTAGCAGTGACTCTGACATGCAAAAATTACCAGTTGCTAAAGCTACATTTAGTCTGATTGAAGACATGTGTATTTTTATACACAGCAAGCCTTGGACTGTGTAGCTTGAATCAAACACTTGCCCAGCATTTTTTTGGCTTACATATTTTGCCACTAACTGTAATTTATTTTTAAATATTCTAAAAATGTGCCCATCACAACAGCCTCTGTGTTGTGGAAGTAAAAAAAGAAGAGCATGAAGCACTGTTTGAAATATCGTCCACTGAAGGACTTCCTCACAAGCCTTCAGTGTCATGAGAGCAAGGGGAAGCCTGGTGGTCCACAGCAAGGGGAAACTTGTTAAAGCATCTTAGTTCTAGCAAAAAGATCATTACTTCTTTGCCTCTGGATCCTGGATACAATTAAGAAAAGAAATATCATTAGTTTCACTGTTTCCAGTATTTTCTGCACTCTTTTCTCACCATATTAAGCCCTTTTCTCTTATCCATTGCAAGACACATGTTTTTTGTATAGCCATTTTCCCTTCAGCAAAATTTTGTTTCATAAAATGTATAACCTTGGTAATGTGAAATAACTGCAATTTCTCAGATTTGAGAAGTCATGGTAACTGTGATTTTCAAGCTTTTTGGATTATACCTATGCAAATAATGAGTGAACTCAAAAATAGTATCTCCTGCATGAATGTGTTGGAATTAATGAGTCCTGGCCTTCAGTTGCTTTTCCCTCCTAGAACCTTCTAATATAAGTTACTAGAAGCTGTGCCTAGTTAGAGGATCAGATGATCACCTGTTGACCATGAACTGCAGTGTATTTAAGTCTACATGCTGTTAATAAAGATGGGCTTTCTGAACAAGTGTTTGGAGCTACGTGTGTCAGTCTATCTCTGCGTCTGTCTCTCAGCCTCCAGCCCCTTGCCCGAAGCTCGGTAACTGGGTGCCAGCGCACAGAACACAGACACAGGGGCGCGGTGCACGGCATGAATGTATCAATATGAGCTGAAATGCAGTATGATTATGAATTGTGTGTATAATATATACTTAAAATATTGATAACTGGGGAATACAGGATTCAAACAGTCTTCTTGATAATTCAATAGTTTTAAGCAGCATTCAAACAAGTGTGACTAGGTTGTCAAACTACTTGTTTATATGGTTCTTGAAAACTGTATGTAGGTATAGGAGAAGCCTTAATTGTACCATTTTCCTGTAGCTTAATACTTCATAAATTATTGGTAGTATTTGTTCTGCAGTTCCTCAGAGGGCATTATCATAAGCCCCATGTGGATATGTAAGGTTTAGTTAATTCGGTATCTGGAAACACTTTATAGAGCTGCTCTGAGTAAATGACTAAAAAGGGCAACTTCCCACAAAACAAGTATGGTGTAAGGGCACACTGCTTCCATTCCCATCTAAGCCTTACTCTTCTCATACCAGGTTCTTTGCTCACATACAGATTCCAGTGTAGAGGCTGCTTCTGGTCTAGATTAGAAACTTGTTATAGTAGTATCTTATCTTGAATTCTTTTTGCATTAGAAATTAAATTTTTCTATTCATTTCCCATCCCTCAATTGCTCATCTTGAGCATTTCTCTTTGTAATCTATAATGAACTTGACAGGCAGGGCCCCTAGCTTCCTTAAGATGCATAGTCTTTATTGGATTGGCTGAGTGACCTGTGTTGGTTGATAATACTGGAGAGGAGACAGATGCTCATTGATCGTAAGCCTATTTCTGATACACGGGACACTGCATCTGTGCAAAACAAGCTTTTAAAATACACATTTGACGGTGATTCTGCAAATTGCCAGGAAGGGTTGGCCAGCCTTGGTGTGGTGATGATCTTTTAGGTAGCACCTACCTACCTACAAAGGTGCTGAATTCGCAAAGTCACTGGGACTCTGTTTCTGGCATGGTTCTTAATCCTTTCCTATCATGCTGTTATTTGTCTGTAAAGCTGTAATTCTCTCACAGATTTCTACCAAATGACTTGTTAATTTTCTTTTTTTCTGTTCATCATTCAACACACACACACACACACACACACACACACACACACACACACCCCTACCTTAATTCTACAACCAGATACTTACCAATGCCTGAGAGATGCATTTCTCAGCATCTTCACATTTGTTGGCTATGTCTGTATTGTTGTCAGCCTCATTATCGCCTGCCTGAACTGGTTCATCAGTCTCCACTAATGTCCCTGCTCCTGACCTTCTAGCACACGTCTCTTTCCCTTCCCTCTTCTACCTCCATATATAGTTCCTCACTTATAAATTTTTAACAACTTCATCTGTCTATGCCATGAGTGAAACAGGTAGATTTCATGTTCAAAACTGTATGTATCCAATATGGTTTCTCTAACTTCTTGTTCTTAAATTATTTTCCAGACATATGTATGAATCCTACTATTCTTGTAACAAAATTCACATTGTCACACCTTTAATTCATTCTCTTAGCAGTATTTTTTTTTTAACAACTCTTGTGATTTCCAAAGTCTCTCACAGTTTTTTGTCACATGGGAGATTTCCTATCTTTGCAAAACAATATCAGCTCTTATCAAGTTCTCAGAGTTTCATTTTTTGCTTTCTTATGTCACATTTGCTTACTTTGTCTTAAACCTGTGAAAAAGACCTGGTGTATGCCGAACACTGTAAGACTTCATATATGGACATATTTCAAACTCTGATATTCTTATTGAGTTCATGATCTTATTCTTATTGCAAAGAGTTTATAAGTGGAACTCAAAGAATTAGGTAACTAACCAAAGGCAAACTACTATTAATTCTGGATTCAAGAATTGAAACAGGTCTTTGTTATAAACAAACATCTTTGAATATTTATGCCTAATAGCACACCAAAAACCTCCACAAAGTCATGGGCTATATCTTCCATATACTAGTGCTGAATATATATATATATATATATATATATATATATATATATATTAGTATAAATGAGTTGAATGAGTTTAATTCAGGTGAGTTAGGCTATGGGTGTTCAAAAAGCTGGTGGTCTCTTACCACATGCCTCTTCAGGGACCAACCCAACTAAAATTGTTACTTTCCCCTGCACTCCCTACAGGGCCTATAGTAACTTAGTCAGCTACAATACCTAGGCTTCAATTTTGTAGCTTTCTAGAAGTTACTGTTTCCTGCAGCATGATTAATACCTAATCCTGGCTGCTGTACAATCTGCTGCAGCTTTAAATACTCTCTATGATAATGCTGATTAGTGAATAAAGTGGCAATTAACTTTCCATGGAATAATTTCTATGTCTCACTGAAATCTTGCTAATGGTACATTGTGTCTGTCCCTTCATAGAAGCCCTTGTTCTATGCAGAGCAGGCAACAGTCCAGTGCTACAAGTTTCACATTGTGGTGCTAGTGCTATAGAACTAATCACCACAAGAAATATAGGATTGACTGCATGAGCCTTTCGTACAGCTCTGCACTCTGGAATTATGTCTGTCATGGACTCAAAGGAAGAATTCTTCTGCGCTCTGCATTTCCTGGTGCTAATTTCAAAAGCAAATGGTACTGTTTTGTAGGTTGGATCCCTTTACCAATGAGTTAGGACCCAGGAGAATACAATCATTCTCATGCCTTAAGAATTTCTTGCATATCATCTTAGAACTTTCATCTGGTGATGGATGGAGATAGAGACAGAGACCGAGACCCACACTGGAGCACTGGACTGAGCTCCCAAGGTCCCAATGAGGAGCAGAAGGAGGGAGAACATGAGCAAAGAAGTCGGGACCGCGAGGGGTGCACCCACCCACTGAGACAGTGGAGCTGATCTACTGGGAGCTCACCAAGGCCAGCTGGACTATTACCAAAAAAAGCATGGGATAAAACTGAACTCTCTGATCATGACGAACAATGAGGGCTGATGAGACGCCAAGGACAATGGCACGCAGTTTTGATCCTACGCAATCTGCTGGCTTGGTGGGAGCCTAGCCAGTTTGGATGTTCACCTTCCTAGATATGGACGGAGAGGGGAGGACCTAGGACTTACCACAGGGCAGGGAACCCTGACTGCTCTTTGGACTGGAGAGGGAGGGGGAGAGGAGTGGGGAGAAGGGGAGAGGGGTGGGAGGAGGGGGAGAAGAGTGGGAGGAGGGGGAGGGAAAGGGGAGGCTGGGAGGAGGTGGAAATTTGTTTTTTTTTTCCTTTATTCTTTTATCAATAAAAAAAATAATCAAAAAAAAAAAGAATTTCTCTATGTCCTGTCTGCCTTGCTACATTGTAATCACAGCCTTTTGATTCCCATAGTTACTTAACATTTAAGCCATCTCCTCATCTTAACACCTCTGGGTCAAAGGCTTTCTTCAGACAGACATATTTCTTTCACAGAGTCCTGTATTTTAGGGGAGTCTGAGTCCTATTCATTGTCTTGACTTTGAGGACTAGCCCCAGCTTCTGCACCTCAGTGTAGCTCAGATTTTTCAATGAATCTTTCTAGCAAGCTATAGCTAAGAGCTATTTAAGTAGACTAGCAGAAGGTCAATACAAAGGTGAAAGAGGGGTAGAAGAATGGGTTGGTAGAGTAATCAGTGGAAAGGAAGAGCTCCAAGCTAGTTTTTATTTCTGCTGGTAAGTGGGGAAAGAAACTAGTCTCAAATCCATGATGGTTCCTTCTGGTGGTCAGTGCCAGTGTACATTGTCAGATGGACAGCAGATTTGCCTGTGTGACTTGGCACAGTATGAAGTGCATGCTAGCCAAAGGTAATTTCAGCACAAAGAAAAGGAGTTTGGATGTTGAGGTTCTAATTCCTGGCTCTATGATTTGGAGTAATAAAACTCATTTGGTAGTGATGAGATTTGAATATGAACATTACATACCTCAAACAGGAGCTGTCAATAAAGACAGAGATTGATATTTCATGGTAGGGATAAGTCAGGCAAGGTTGGAGATTTTAGTTGGGTGGTAGGTAGTAGTTGCTGTTCCAGACTTAGGAATAGAAATGAATTACAGGTCAGAGCACAAGGCTAAACATGCAGGGATTGTGATTCAAGCCAATATAAGACAGTGCCAGGGCTCCTGAGACATTTGCCTCGACAAAGACATATTTTAGGCCATTTGAGCTAGCAGGTGAGTAGCTGCTAACAGCCTTCGTATCTCCATTAAGTGTGGTCCAGAATTGGGCATGGATCCAAGAGAGCTTATGAATGAGCAGACAAAGACACCAAAGAGAAAGTCAGTCTTCCAGGTAGATGTGTGAGATAGTAATAGATGGCTGTTACCAGGAGCCTGCTTGCTTCCAACTGTTCCAGGGTCTGCCAGCCAATAATACAACATTCTAACAGCAGTAACACAGGAGGCAGTGGCATGGTGCTTGGAAATGTGTTGTGGAACTGAGTAAGGCACCAATTACTGATGCTCGGGAAACAATATGGACAGAACAGTGATTCCTCGGAGCAGGAGACAAGTGTAAATTGGGTACTGAGATGAGGGAGATGGTCCTACTCTATTGGTTTTATGTATTTTTATGGCATGGTTTCTCTATATCCTTACAGCTTCTCTATCTGCCATGGTACATGTATGTATGTATGTATAAGAATTTACTTGCTTATCCAAAAAATAGCACAAGAGTCTGTGAGAGAAAGTCAGAGGTTCAGCAATGGAGGGGCCTAAATCATCTACAGGTGCCATGGCTTCACTGTCTTCTCATGTTTGCTTTCCCCAACATTTGTGCTTCATATATTAAACCCCAGTAGGACAAAGAAAGTCTCAGCTTTGCTATAGTATAGAATAAATGCAGCAGAAGCTACTCGTTCATTCCCAGCCACCCAGACCTGAAATAATCACACAGAAACTATATTAATTACAACACTGCTTGGCCAGTCACTTAAGCATATTGCTAGCTAGCTCTTATATCTTTTTTTCCCTTTTTTTTTTAATTGAGAAAAGGAGAAAAAAAACCCAAGTTTCCACCTCCTCCCAGCCTCCCATTTCCCTCCCCCTCCTCCCACCTTTCTCCCCCTCCCCCCACTACTCTCCCCCTACCTCTCCAGTCCAAAGAGCAGTCAGGGTTCCCTGCCCTGTGGTAAGTCCTAGGTCCTCCCCTCTCCGTCCATATCTAGGAAGGTGAACATCCAAACTGGCTAGGCTCCCACCAAGACAGCAGATTGCGTAGGATCAAAACCCCGTGCCATTGTCCTTGGCATCTCATCAGCCCTCATTGTTCGCCATGTTCAGAGAGTACAGTTTTATCTCATGCTTTTTCAGTCACAGTCCAGCTGGCCTTGGTGAGCTCCCAATAGATCAGCTCCACTGTCTCAGTGGGTGGATGCACCCCTCGTGGTCCCGACTTCTTTGCTCATGTTCTCCCTCCTTCTGCTCCTCATTGGGACCTTGGGAGCTCAGTCCAGTGCTCCAGTGTGGGTCTCTGTCTCTATCTCCATCCATCACCAGATGAAAGTTCTAGGATGATATGCAAGATATTCATCAGTATTGCTATAGGATAGGGTCATTTCAGGTTCCCTATCCCCAGCTGCCCAAGGAACTAACTGGGGACCTCGGCTTGGGCACCTGGGAGCCACTCTAGGTTCAAGTCTCTTGCCAACCCTAAGGTGGCTCCCTTAACTAAGAATTGTGCTTCCGTGCTCCCCTATCCAACCTTCCTTTATCCCAATCCTCCTTTTCCCCCAAGTTCCTCCCTTCCTCGCCTTCTCCCTTTTCTCTCCCCATCTCCCCTTACCCCCATCCCACCCCACCCCCAAGATCTCAATTTTCTCCCCGGCAACTTTGTCTACTTCCCATAGCCAAGAGGATAATTATATGTTTTTCCTTGGGTTCACCTTCTTACTTAGCTTCTTTATGATCACCAATTGTAGACTCCGTGTCCCTTATTTATGGTAGAAACCAATTATGAGTGAGTACATCCCATGTTCATCTTTTTGGGTCTGGGTTACCTCACTCAGGATAGTGTTTTCTATTTCCATCCATTTGCATGCAAAATTCGAGAAGTCATTGTTTTTTACCGCAGCATAGTACTCTAATGTGTAGATATTCCACACTTTCTTCATCCATTCTTCCATTGAAGGGCATCTAGGTTGTTTCCAGGTTCTGGCTATTACAAATAATACTGCTATGAACATAGTTGAACAAATGCTCTTGTCATATGATAGGGCATCTCTTGGGTATATTCCCAGGAGTGGTATTGCTGGGTCCAGGGGTAGGTTGATCCCGAATTTCCTGAGAAACCGAAACACTGATTTCCAAAGTGGTTGCACAAGATTGCATTCCCCCCAGCAATGGATGAGGGTACCCCTTCCTCCACAGCCTCTCCAGCAAAGGCTATCATTGGAGTTTTTGATTTTAGCCATTCTGACAGGTGTAAGATGATATCTCAAAGTTGTTTTGATTTGCATTTCCCTGATCGCTAAGGAGGTTGAGCACGTAAGTCATCCCATTTCCATTATTTTGTATTTTACCACGAGGATCGTGGTTTACTGGTAAGGTTCCTGAGTGTCTATCTCTTTCAGCTGCTACATGGCATCTCTCTGACTCCACCCTCTTTTTTCCTCTATCTCTGCTTAGAATTTCTACCTTGCTTTATTCTGCCCTGTCATGGGCCCAAATAGCGTCTTTATTCATTAATGCTAATAAAAGATATTTACAGTATACAGAGGGGAATCCCACATCAAAGAAATGTTTGGAAAACATTGGTTGAATGGATTGTCTGTATTTCTGATCCACATGAGTTGCTTCGCTATGCTATTTGCAGTTTTTGCCATAACTGTTGTAAATCTTACTGCCCTAATTTTATAAATGTTAGAAGTGACAATCAGAGGAAATTTATACCAGATTCCTAAATGGTAAAGTTTAACATATTCTAGATTCTAACTCTTATACAATGTAGCATGTCAGAATATGAGCTGGAAATTTAAGATTTTTCAATCTGAAGTAGGAAGGAAGCACTCGGAAATCAGGGGTCAAGCAGACAGAATCCAGGAGGATAAAACAGAACTTTTATTCAGACAAACACTATTGTTAACACAGCACTGTTACTTAGTCTCCTAGTCTTTGTGCTACTATAGTGGCATACCACAGAGGGGTCACTTACAAAGGACACAGATATATTTCCCCACAGCTCTAGATGTTGGGAAATCAAACATTGGCATTCAGTGACGGTGTAGCGTATATCCATGTTGTGGGCCGAAGACATCAAATGGGTGAGATGGCAAGTACGGGCCAAATTTGATCTTACAACAGAACCTGTTTTTCCTGATCAGGACCTGGATTCATTCATGGTGGCAGAGTATTCTGATCCCAGTCATCTCTGGAAGCTCCCTCCTTTTAATAGTCTTCTCAGGAAATTCAGGTGTTAAGGATCTTTTCAAACCAAAGCATATATTTGACCAGTATTGGGAGTATTTTTACAAATAAAAATAAAAGTCATCAAGCAAACTCTAATTTGATATGAACAACATATAACTTTTGTGTATGTCAAGAAATGGGCATTCTATTTTTTCTTGTTTGTTTTTGGTGGATAATAACTTGAGATATTGGCTAGCACTGATAATAACGCACTTCTGTGCAAAGTTGCCTGAAGATGGGACAAAGTTATGTGACTAGATCACTTCAGTCATTGTTGTAGGAGGCTGCTTGTTTGTTCCCAGCTGTTCAGCCCCTAAATAATCACACAGAAACCATATTAATTTGTAATACTGTTTGGTCAATAGTTTAAGTGTATTTTTGGCTAACATATCTTAAACTAACCTACCTCCATTAATCTGTGTATCGCCATGAGGCTGTGGCTTACTGGGTAAATTACCAGTATCTGTCTTTGGTGAGGCTACATGGCTTCTGCCTAATGCCATTTCCTTTTCCCAGCATTTATTTTAGTTTTCCACACCTAGTTCTACTCTTCCCTCTCAGGCCAAGCCAGTTTCTTTATTCATTAACCAATAAAAACAATGCATATACAAAAGAACCTCCCACACCAAGTCATTCAACAAACATCCTGGTATGGAAACAAACATCCTATCCAAAGTGCTATGAAGCAGAGCGAAATATCTTCATGTCAGTTGATCCTTCTTGGCTTACAGCCTACTGGAAGAGCAGAAAAATACAATAGTCACCTGGATTGGATGCTAGGAAGGCTTTTCAGAAGAGTTGTGTAACCCAACTTTATTTTTCTAATCCCACCTCACAGGTTTAGCTCTGTACTTCTACAAAAACCATTTTACAAAATGTGTGCCTGTTTGGAATGTTTTACTAATCTCCATAATCCTTTAAATTCAATGCCACCCCTTTCTGAGTGTGATAAGGTCTCCATCTTATTGAGGCTCTATGTGTGCTCAGTCTCACTGTGCCCTACTACGGAAACTTACAACATTTAGTCATGTCCTCCTTGACTTTATTCTTCTCAAAAACAAAGTGCCAATTTCTTACTTCTCTTCTACACAGCTTTTAGGTATGAAATATCATTTACACTGATAGGTCATCACTCCATACTGAAACCAAATCTTTAGGTACTCAGTTACAGAGTCACATCTTCGGGAAGTTGCCCTCTCCATGTGCAACCCTGAATTCTTTTCTAATTAGATCCCCATAGTCCAAGTCCCTGCACTCAGGAGTATTGTCAGCTTGCTTTTCTCTTTATTATAAAATGAACTCTGAACAGAATGGCAATATGTTCCTTTATTCATGTTTTCAGTATCTAACACCATGGCAGGCATATGGAAAAGAAGGTGATATTGTTGAATGAATGAATAAAATTTTAAGGAAATTAGAAACTCCTTGAAAAACTAAATTCATTAATAATAACAATAGCTGTTATTTGCTTAGCTACATACTGTGTTAAGTATTATATTTTGCATGAGGTAGACATTTTTAGTAATCTCCAGTTTATGGATGATGAAACAGAAATGGTAGTTGACTTGCCCAAGTGTCAGAAGGAGATAAAATCTAAGTGTGTCTCACTGAAGAAATGAGCTTCACATTGTTCTTTGAAAAATCGAATGTGGATATTCACTACATCACAGAGTTTGTAACACTTATCTATATATTCATTTTATTTAACACCCACAAAAACCTGATACATCAGGCTGCAGCAATGTCTTAGTGGTGAAAGAGCACATATTGGTTGTTTAGATAACCTGAGTCCAATCAACATTTGGTGCCTCATACCATCTATGACTATGTCTAGGGGATTTAATGCTCTTTTCTGGCCTCCACAGAACATGTACTCACATGGCCCACATATAGACATGCAGACTCACACACATTCACATAAATAAACAAATGAATAAAATAAGCAAGAAAGCAAGCAAACAAGCAAATGAATAATTAGTAGTCACGTGTGCTATTCAGAAAATGGTATCTGAAGCTGCTCTTTCTTTTTCTTTTTTTTATTGTTTTTTTGAGGTGGGGTTTCTCTGTGTACCCTTGAACTCACAGAGATTCACCTGCCTCTTCTTCCTGAGTGCTAATATTAAGGATGATTATGCCACTGCTTCACAACCTAAAGCTCTTTCAATACATGTGTTTCAGTTCTTTCTAAACTGGGACCAAGTGGCTTAAACACCAGCACAGCTAAAAAGCATAGAAAACAAGAGACAAATTAAATCTTTCAACTATAATGATAAAAAGAATTTCAAATCCTTCCCAGAGTGTTGCTTTCTCTTTTCATCTTGGTTGACTTTGGAATATTGCAAGTAATGAACGTATTAAAAGTTCTGGTGAAAATTCAAGTCTCAACTTTTACTATCTTCTTGGGTAATTAAAGAACAAAGGAAACTGCTAAACTTTATAAAAACTACATCAGTTATCTATTTCTTCATAATAAGTTACCCCAAAATATAAAGGCCTAAAGCCTAAGTCATTTTATGTATTTACTGTAAATTTGGTGATATCACTTGGGATCACTTACATGTTAGGAGTAACACCAGGTCCACTATGACCAAGAAATTCAGTATAGCCTTGCTGTCACATCTAGCAATAATTGTTTACTGACTTAGGACTCCCTGTAGCTAACAGAGGAGATTCCTCCCATGGTGGTACAAATACTCAAGGCCATTTGAGACATTGGTTTAGAAATAGTTACTCTAAGGAAGTAACAGTTCTTGCTCAGATATAATCGACAAGAAATGGACTCTTCTAAAGGGAAGGAGTGAGTGGATATAAATATCTAGAAGAGATTCAGTGCACATTTAAGGCACAGTTTAACAGATACATCCTAGGATCCTGCTAAAAATAGACCCTTGTCTATCATCTGCCTTTATGTTGCTCAGCTAACATAACCTCAGCCATTCAAGAAGAGCTGATTAGACAACAGAGAGATAGTCAACCCACTGCTAGAGTTGGGTCAACCAGATTCCGTTCCTAGGGATTTTAAATTGTAAAGCAAAGAAAAAAAAAAGATAGGTTAATGAGTCAGCAGTTCTGAAAAGCAGCTGAAAAGCTGCTTGGTGTGGCTGATTTTCCTCCATAGGCAGAGGCAACCCATTCATTTGATCATTCAAACATTTACAACACCCACTCCATGCTATGCTTCGGCAATAAAACAAACACTAAGCATATGACATGCAACTGAGAGAAAACATTGACATCTTTCATGCTTTCCAAAAGCAGTTCTGATTCCTGAAGCTGTTATGAGTGGTTGTGTGTGCTGCCCTTATTTGCTCTAAGTTGCCTCTGGAACTGTGAAGTAAAATCTCTTAAGTTGTTTAAACTGGGAGAGAGTTTCTTTAACTTGCATCTAAATGAACCAAGATATGGTATTCCGTGGAGAAAAGCTGCCAGTGACTTTCTGTGTTGGCAGGAAGGAAGAAACATAGGCACAGATTACTATTTTAGTACCTTTGAGAATTAGTACGTGGATGGTGTGGTCATTTGGATTTGGTGACTGCTTGACTGGAAGATGCTGAGAAAATACTTCTTTATTTCATGCAGCAAGAAATTTCAAAATATAGGAAACCTCCAAGTTTCTTCTTGGGTATAAAATGACTCAGGAGGAATAGTGTTTTATTCTGTTTTCCACTTGATTTGTTTTTTAAGTGATCATCATGTGTTGTGCGCCCTTTCAGACACTTACAAAGCATCAATAAATGTCATTGACAGGCTAGCACAATGCCTCTGTCTATGGAAATAAGAAGAGCAGACACAAAGAAGGCATCTGAACTCTAATAGTTTGCTTAGACTTATTTATATTTCTTATTGAGAAATATAGTGGCTAAGATAGCTTGTCTTTACTGCAATTGTACTAAATTGGTAAAAAAAAATTACAGGCCGTAACAAAAAGGTATATACAAAGTAAATTAGTAGTACTAAAATAGTAATTCTGTAAAATGATGCTCTAACACATCTTCCTGGATGATTGAGTCAACACATTTGGCCAGAGATGTAGGGATCTCTTCCCTGTCCTCACAGAACTCAAAGGTCAGAGGATAGCATGTATATTGTAGAAATCTGAGGCTCTAACATTCCTCTCCTAAGGTAAGAGTATGAGTTTATCCTCACTAGTCTTGGGCAAACTTTGTTTCTTCTCTGAAAATTATTGTGGTTAATGATGATCTCAATCTGTAATCTTTTTCTGAATTATAAAGAAAATTTGTTTAGTTCTTTAAAGCATTTTTAACTGGGAATGTTAAATACTTAAGTTAGTTTTATATGACCAAATCCTTGAGCTGAAAAAATGTAGCTCTTATGACTGTATTTGTTTCTTTTCAGATGGTCATCCTTGTATCTATTCTGTAAATTCAAGCATTAAATTATTTTCTAAATAATCTACATGTCTAACCAATATACTAACAAAAGAATATTTATTAACTCAATTTCAAAACTAACTCTTACCCCACTAAGACACTAAAAATACCTCTATAATAGGAAAGAAGAAGAAATGATAAATGGTGATGATTATGATGATGGCAATGCTGATAATGAGAGTGGATATATGATGTTCAAGAGATAGATGATAGATTACTGTAAGACAACAGAGAGATGGATGATAGTTGACAGATATACAGATATAAATAGATACTTCGAATGTTGATAGACATTGACTGATATAGATAATAGATTAATAAATATGTGATTTATAGATAGTAAACATATATAAACTGATTATCAAGAAATGAAGAATAGATGATAAACAGATGGGAGATAGATTATAAAAAACAGATACATATAAATATATGATAAAGATAAATTGAGAGACAGACAAAATATATCATAGAGATAATATGATGATAAATGGTAGTCAAACGATACACAACAGATGATATGAGACATACTTACATGATATAGATTGATGATAGATGACAGATGAATGATACAGACAGACATAGATTAATAGATGAAATAGACATGCTATAGATAAATAACAAATAAATAGGTAGAGAATAGAGGATAGAGGTGCATGATAAATATGGATAGGTAATATATAGAGATTAGTGGGTAAATGATAGGAGATAGATAGAGATGATATATAGTAGGTATGTAGATAGGTAAAGACATAAAGATTATAGACAGACAGACAAATGATGACAGACAAATTAGAGATAACTAGATGATAGATAGATAGATAGATGATAGATAGATAGATAGATAGATAGATAGATAGATAGATAGATAGATAGATAGATAGATAGATTTTTAAAGTGCTTGCTGTATTTTCAATGTGTGGAATTATCATCCATCTGATAGATTTTAGTAGCCCTAAGCACAACAGATAAAGCTATACTTGGGTTTGGACCGATGCATTTTCACACTGATTTATTCCATATGAAAATTATACAGAGAAAATAAGATATACTAATTACCCTAGAGAAAGAGGGGCTATATAGCATAGGAGCTAATAACATGGATCTCAAAGATAAATGGAAAGATTAAGAGCCAAACTTGTCTGCCTGTTTTGTCTTACAAACTCAAACAGATTGCTTATGTCTAGTTAGACTCTGACTGTTTGACAAATTATGTGTTCATAAATGTATTGTTCATAAATATAGTTCATAATGTACTCTGAGTTCTATATCCCCCTCCCGTTTCCACCTCTCACCAGCACCCAGTTTAGAAAGCTCCCTTTTCTTCTTCTTCTTTTAAATATTTATGTATTTATTTGTTATGTATACAATATTCTGTCTGTGTGTATGTCTGCAGGCCAGAAGAGGACACCAGACCTCATTACAGATGGTTGTGAGCCACCATGTGGTTGCTGGGAATTGAATTCAGGACCTTTGGTAGAGCAGGCAGTGCTCTTAACCCCTGAGCCATTTCTCCAGCCCCCTCTCTTTTCTTCTTAACTGACTTTATTTCAACAACCATTGACTTCAGCCATTTTGCCAGGCTCTAAACTAGAAGGACAGAAGTAACCAAATCCTAGCACACCTGGCACTTGGCATTCATTTCATTATGAGACAAGAACAACAAACACATACTGAATAAAGAAAATCAAAGCCCTTTATGCTTCAGGAGTATAGAAGAGGATGCTGTTCATAAACATATTATTAGAAATAAGTAAAAGGAGGATGCATGTGCAGTGATGCCATGAGGTATTGTTACTGCCATTGAAAGTTGATAGTGGGTTGAATGAATATAAGGGGAAGATTATAGACATGATGACCATTACACAATGGAAAGACATCACCTTTCAACATTTCTGAGTTATAATTATTGTACACATTTGTTTTCCTGGCTACCCAGACCCAAATATTTATACAGAAACTTTAGCAATTACAACATTGTTTGGCTTATTAGCTCAGGCTTCTTACTAAATAATCCTTACATCTTAAATTAACACATTTCTATTAATCTATGCATCATCACTAGGTTGTAGCCTGCCAGTAAGTTTCTGGCATCTGTCTCCTCTGGCAGCTACATGATGTCTAACTCTACCAACTCTCTCTATATATCTCTGTTCAGATTTCTTGCCTGGATTTACTCAACTAAGTCATTAGCAAAAAACAATTTCTTTATTAACCAATGGTAATGAAAACATTCACAGCATACAGAGGAAACTCCACATCAATTTATTCTACAGAATGAGGTTCATAGACCCAGAACAATTAAGGGTCTCATGCAAGTCAGTAACCCCAGGGACAGACACAGGTAAGGCAAATCCTACCAATGTGGCTTTGGAGTGGAAGAAAAAAAACCTTTTTTTAAAAACCTTCTTTTCTTTTTACTGATTTTTATTGAGTTCTACATTTTTTTCTCCCCTCCCTTCCTCTCCCCTCCCCACTTCAGCTCCCTCCAAAGTCCCTGTGCTCCCAATTTACTCAGAAGATCTTGTCTTTTTCTACTTCTCATGTAGAATAGATATATGTAAGTGTCTCTTAGTGTACTCATTGCTGTCTAAGTTCTCTGGGACTGTAGTTGTAGGCTCGTTTTCTTTGCTTTATGTTTAAAAACCACCTATGAGTGAGTACATGTGATAATTATATTTCTGTGTCTGGGTTACCTCACTTAAAATAATGTTTTCTAGCTCCATCCATTTGCCTGCAAAATTCAAGATGTCGTTATTTTGTTCTGCTATGTAGTACTCCATTGTGTAAATGTACCACATTTTCCTTATTCATTCTTCGGTCAAATGGCATTTAGGTTGTTTCCATGTTCTGGTTATGACAAAGAATGCTGCTATGAACATAGTTGAGCACATGTCCTTGTGGCACGATTGATTATCCTTTGGATATATACCCAAAAGTGGTATTACTGGGTCTTGAAGAAGGTTGTTTCCTTATTTTCTGAGAAATCATCACACTGACACATGAGAACTATCATCCACCATGATCAAGTAGACTTCATTCCAGAATTGCAGGGACCGTTCAACATACTAAAATCTGTCAACGTAATCCACCATATAAACAAACTGAAAAATAAAAACCACATGATCATCTCATTAGATGCTGAGAAAGCTTTCCACAAAATACAACATACCTTTATTATAAAGGTCCTGGAGAGAGCATGGATACAGGAACATACCTAAACATAATAAAGGTAATATACATCAAGCCAACAGCCAACATCAAACTAAATGGAGAGAAACTCCCAGAGAATACACTGAAATCAAGAACAAGACAAAGTTGTCCACTTTCTCCATATCTATTTAATATAGATCTTGAAGTCCTGGCTAGAGCAATAAGACACCAAAAGGAAATCATGGGGATACAAATCGGAAAAGAAGAAGTCAAATTCTCACTGCTTGCTGATGATATGATAGTTTACACAAGTGATCCAAAAAATTCTACCAAGGAACTTCTACAACTCATAAACACTTTCAGTAATGTGGCATGTGATTCTTGTGTGTATGGTATGCATTTACATGGTTCTCTGTCACTTCTGTGTTGACAGAGGTTTCTGTCCCACCAGGTCCACAGCGATTCACTCTCAAATAAACAAACAGAGGTCTACATTAATTATAAACTGGTTTGCCTATTAGCTCAGACTTCTTATTAACTAATTTTTACACCTTAAACTAGCCCATTATTCTTGTATATGTTAGCCATGTGGCTTGGTACATTTTATCAGTGAAGTGTTCTCATCTTGCTTGTTCTGTGTCTGGCTTCCTCTGTGATGACTGCAGACTCACCATTTCCTCTTCCCAGAATTCTCCTGTTATTGTCACCCTGCCTCTACTTCCTGCATGGTCACCCTGCCTATACTTCCTGCCTGACTACTGGCCAATCAGTGTTTTATTAATACAAGACCATTGTCCCAAAAACACTTCTGGTCTGCCTTGTTTGAGATAGTGTTTTTTGTTCACCACTGAGTATGCCATGCTAGCTGGCTCATAAGTTTCCAGGAATTCTCCTGTCTGTAGCTTTCATCTTACCATTTGAGCACTAAGGCTATAGATAGTTGCTATCACACCCTACTTTTTGTAGACTCTAGGATAAGAATCTCATGCGTATGTAGTTAATTATTTCATCCACTGATCTTACTTCCCAGGCCTCTAATTTTAATTTCCTAGCAATCTCTTCTTCAGGATTTCTAAAGGTTCTCAAAGTATCTTTGTCTACTACCTTACTGCAGGGAACCATGCAGTTAGCCTAGTCTAGCTGCCTTGAGAGGCATGCATCATAGGTTTTTCGGCTAGAGTCCATGGCTTCTGGAGCACTGCCTGCCTTTCAATTCCTGAGAAACTGATAACTCCCTCAAGCAGTGAAGCATTCAAACCACTTTGTGTTTCTCTTTATGCTCCTTTTGAAGTCAAGGGAGCATGTAAGCTTGACAGGAGAGTTGGCATTAAGTATTAGTCTTGTGTACTTGGTAAAGTTTGCAGACATCCTTGTATCCTGGTAACTACAACTATATTGATCCTTGCGATTGCCACTATATTCTGTTTTTGATAAAGGTATAAAATGTCTGACTTCTCTCAATAAAATTGTCACAGCCTCAGTCTTGCTGTGGCCCCTTCACCAGGCTTGGTTTAGTTCCATGAGGCCATATCAAGTATCATTGCCCCAGCAAGAAAGTTTAGGAGCTTATACCTTACTACTGTTATTTCTTTCTTCTGTTTCCCACTTGCATTTCTATTTCTTTATTTCTCTGTTTCTATCATATATATAATGGACTTGATGGAAATTAGTTGTTGGTGACACATGTTGCTATGCATACAGTATTTTGCTTTTTCTTGCATGTTTGTCATCAAAGCTAGGGGAAATGGATGCTGGGGTAATCTTGATAAACACAATTTTACAACACATGTGATTTCCAACTTTACCCTGAACACAGGGAACTAGAGTCTATGTCCAGCATTTTATGGTCTCAGTAAGAGACAGAGGTTTTCGTTATACATAGTTGTGAATAGCACCATTCACTGCTTACATGCTATAAGTGAGGAAACAAAGATGATGGAACAGATATTTTTAGATGGATGATTGACACTGATATATCATTAAAATATGACAGCTCAGAATTTTATAATGACTTCCACTGAGGTCTGTTGTAGTTAGAAGTTTCCTTGTTCTGTCCACCCACTCCCTGCCCTGGCAGCTGCTTCCAGATCACCACACAGACTTAATATTATTTATAAATGCTCGGCCAATACCTCAGGCTTGTTACTAGCTAACTCTTGCATTTAAATTAACCCATATTTCCATTTATTCTTCATCACATGGCTCATAGCTTGTTACCTCATTTTCTACATGTTCTACTTGCTCCATGGCTGGGTGGACCCTTCTGACTCTTCCTCTGACTCTTTCTTTCTTCATTGCCTAACTTTATCCAGTCTTGCAATAGGCCAGTCAGCTTCTTTATTAACCAATGCAAAAAATACATATTTACAGTGTACAGAAGGACTATTACACAACAGTCTGTGTTGCTTGCCTTCAACATTTCCCATTTTATTACTACCCAGTACTTTACTGAACTCACTTTGTTTCTTTAAGGAAGCCTTCTAAGATAAGTCTCATATTTAACTATCTGTCATTGACTTCAGTAGACTTTAAATCTATTGTCTTATTCCACTTCTGCTATAATGAAGTTCCATACACTGGTTGACATATAAACAAGACTTGCTTCTTTATCATGATTTTGAAGGCTGGGAATTCTACGGTAAAGATACAAGTGAGATAGTATCTGGTAAGAGTCTTTCTCCTGGAGCATAAAAAAAATATTTCCTAAGTTATCACATGGTGTGAGAGCACACAAGAAACTCAGAGACCCATAAAGAAGATCTTTCCAATCACAAGGCTGTGCCTTCATGACCTAATCACCTCACTAAAGTTCTTACATTTTCTTGTCTCGGGTGTTAGGATTTCAATGTGTGACTTTTGGGGACACATGGACACTTTAGAATTTTAAATATAGCTGATCTCAGTGTCTTATATATGCACATTAGGTTGGTTGGCTTGTAACTTGGCTTTGTACTTTTTTATGACCTATATTGAACTTTTTCTTCACTACTAGTGTTAAAGATAGCTAGTCACATACATGCCCATCAAATGTTTCTGGGCACAGATTATTCACATTGTAAGAATATCCTAGAAGAGTTCTGTAATGTGACTAGATTATGTTTGTCTTCTAATTTTTCTGGCTTTTTACTTGCTTCTAAAGGAAGGTACTGAATCAATCCAATTCCATAGTAAAATTTCTCAATTTATAGGACTAACTAAGGAAGTGCTTACTAAAAATTTAAATTTCAGATGACATAGTACTCTCTGTGACTTACTAGGATAGTGTTGGAGCCACAAAACTGCGCTTTTAACAGGATTAGGGACTATATACACTGTAGGGAAGGAAGATTTTAAAATATATATTCCTAAGCCCAACCCAAGGAGGATAGAATCAAACTCTATGCAATGCGTAGGGTTGAATTCTGAAATTTGTATATTTTCAAAATTTCCCAGGTGATTTCGAAATAACCAAACTCAATACCATTATTTGGCAAAGACTTTTATCTACTTTCTCATTTGTATTTCTTTGACATCGGATTCGGTTTTACATACTCAATCCTGACACCTTCTACAAGGCCTCTGGCTATGTCCCCTCACTGCTTTCTAAGTAGTGAGAATATGCCTGAAGCCACACTGCCATTTGGGGAGAAAAATTACCCTAAGAGACAAATACATTTTCAGGACCATTTTGCATTAAACTCTTAGATTCAGAAATAAATCTGTCTAAAATTTATGAAAAATTACAGAATAGTGAATCTACCAAAAATTTCATAAAATTTATTTTAAGAGACTAAACTATTATATCAGTTTGATCAATACGAAAAATTTTAACTAACCAAATTAACAACAGAACCTGTAGTGAAACTTCGGGGCAATTGCCATGGAAACATGCCAAATACAGGTGGACTAGCTATTTGTATAGGGGTATTAGAGAAATGCATTGTGGGTTGGATAAGAACAGCTAAGCACTAGCCTTACCTTTAATTTATTCAAACACCAATAGAGTTTAAAAGATGTGGTCAATTTTATGAAGTATTACCTTTACTTTTTTATTTTGCTAGTTAAAGGGAATTATTTAATTGCTATACAGGAATCATAATACCTTTATGATAAAACATTTTATTTTTTCTTCATCCAAGATGTCAATTTTTCTTAGTCAATCTTCCAGATATTTATTCATAAAAATGTCAAAAAACTAATTCCCAAAAGCATTCTATGTTCTGTAGTGCCCTATCTGAATTCCTGAAGCCACCTTTACAGCTGTTTACTTGATCTTTATAATAGCCTTATGGCCCCCAGTTTCAAAGATAAAGAGGCCAGGATGAGGTGCACATGCCTTTAATACCAGCACTTGGGAGGCAGAGGCAGGCAGATCTCTGTGAGACTGAGGCCAGCCTGGTCTACAGAGGGAGTTCTAGAATAGCCAGTGCTACACAGAGAAACCTTGTCTCAAAAAAACCACAAAAAAGATAAATAAGAATCACTATGATTAAGAGCTGAAATACAATCACTATAACATGATGCCAATATAACTTTATATCTCTTACAGATTATAAGGTGACAGAAGTGAAATTAAGCCTGCCACAGACTTATAAGTCAAGCCTGTCCACAAGGGTTTACCTAACTTGTGATGGTACATTTGAGTGTCTTCACCCCTGCCGTTTATAGAATGCCTACATGTTCCCAGTGCTCTACAGTTAACAAGCAGTAAGGGGTGAGAAGGCAGTGCAAGGTCAGATATAGCACTATAGCTTATTCTGTTCTATGAGTCGAGAATCATCATTGAGTTATCAGATCCTTTATTGTGGCAGTAAGACTATTGTGTTACCTGAGGAGGAAAACGGAGGAAACTTCAGAAACCAACATCGATTTTTTTTAGACATTATTTTTTTTATTGATTTTTGTTGAGCCCTACATTTTTCTCTGCTCCACTCGCTGCCTCTCCTCTCCTTGCTTCAGCCCTCCCCCAAGGTCTCCATGCTCCCAATTTACTCAAGAGATCTTGTCTTTTTCTACAACCCATGTAGATTAGGTCTATATATGTCTCTATTAATGTCCTCATTGTTGTCTAGGTTCTCTGCGATTGTGATTTGTGGGCTGGTTTTCTTTGCTTTATGTTTAAAAACCACTTATGAAATGAGTACATGTGATAATTGTCTTTCTGGGTCTGTGTTACTTCACTCAAAATGATGTTTTCTAGCTCCATCCATTTGCCTGCAAAATTCGAGATGTCGTTATTTTGTTCTGCTGTGTAGTACTCCATTGTGTAAATGTACCACATTTTCCTTATCAATTGATGTTTTATTCACTGAAGTGTCCCCAGTGTTACCTGGTGGCAGGTGACTCTTGAGTTCTTGCCCCAGTCGATCCACAATATAGTGACAATAGACACCAACTTGTGCTGATCTTTCCGTGCAAGGAACTGAACAAGGATTATGCAAGTTCTCTTATTTAATCATACAAACAACCTGGGTAGGTAAATGATAAAAATATTCTCTACATTTTTCAGACCAGGAATCTAGGAGTCATATAGATTGGTGTCTGTGAGTTAAAAGGCATACAAAGCATTAAGCATGCAAAGCAGGTTTTCTTTTAACTCATACTTTAATTTGCTCTTCATGCAATGATCTCTTCTAGAGACAATGTGTTTACATTTTGAGAAGGAAAAAGAAAATGTGCAATAAGAAAGAAAGAAGAAACAGAGGAAAGAGAATAGGACCATGTTAGAGGGAAGGAGGGTATTGATCCTATGGAAATAAAAGACAGGGCAAACCTGAAGGTAATGTAGACTTAAATTTTTCAGAGTAGTGCCAATTTGCCAGCGAGATGACTACTGCCTGTAGGATGGCTGTAATCCAGGTCTAACTGAAGCACAGTTGTCCCATTTCTCCCTGAAAAGGAGTGACAAGATGGATGAGTTGAGTGTAAGTCCATTATTGGATCAAGGTGCTTGGGGTTAGGTTTGGGTGTGCTTAACAAGTGGATTAAACATCTCAGTTTATTTGTGGAGAACATCTTCTGGGGGTGATATCATCTCTGTAAATAATTTCTTTGCTCTACATTCCCTGATACCCACATGGAAATATGACGATATATTGCCTTCCTACCCTGTAACAAATGGTAAAACACAGAGACTAGACTGTTAATGTGACTTTGGAGTAAAGAGCAGGAAGACTTGGCCAATGGGTCCATACTTCAGGTTTCTCTTTGACTTGGTATCCTTTGTCTTAACTCACCACTAGAGTGGTAATACTTAGAGAACCAAGATTAAAGTATGTCCTGGAGTTAGGTGCCGAAATAGAACACATATTTGCTTTATATAGGACCACATAGATCCTCTAACTGCCGGTACCAGCTGTCTGTAGTATCTGATTTAGGATGGTTCTATGATACAAGTTTCCATTTGGCCCCTGAGACCCAAGTCCCACAGTGAGAAATCATGGTTGAATGCACACCTTGACATATCCCAACTTGAAATTTGAATTAAAGCATACACCTTGTCACAAATTTTTTTACATCTTGGAACAATGTCAAACTCCGTTTTTATGTCTCACAGGCCCCCTTTCCAGAGCCTGCAGAAAGGAAAAGCTCTCCTAATCTACAGAATTCCTAGCACCAATGATTACCAAATCCCCTGTGGCTAAACAACAATTTCTCCTGTGAGAATGATAGCAAGCTGCCAGACAGACTTTGCTAGCTTGGGTTAAGAAAGCTTTCCCAGCCTCAAGCCTCTTACCTTGTGTAAAACAGCACTTCTATTTCTCTTTAGTGAGAAAAACAGGACGGACAACTGTGTCATCTCCGAAGCAGGAAAAATTGCTTACAAATGTGGGGGTAATTTTGTCTAAAACTCGTGTTTTCTTTTCTCTGTGTCAGGGATAACTCTGACAGCACTGTGGGGTTTTCCTGATGATTCATGTAACACCTTTGACTTATTCTCAATGAATGAATGAATCAATGCCATACTTAATGAGAGAAGTTTTACACAATCAAAGGCCAAGCATAAGAATTAGATTTCAGACTTTTGTCCTTACTTTCTGCTCCTTACTCATATCATGTGCCTTTGGCCTCCGGGGATCAAAATAATATGACTTTGGGTCTCAAGGAAGCAGTTTAAGCTGAGAGGCAATTTAAGTTTCAGTACTTCAGGCATGAAACTCTATGGGGAAAACTCCATTGAGAGGAAATAAGGAAAAGAAAAGACTGAAAATGAAGGCGATTGATCAGCCTCACTTGACCCTACCAAGATCGAGGCTTAATGAACTTTCAGAGTTGGCCTGCACTGGGCCTACTGATGAGGCCTTCTAACTAAGTCTTAGCCTTCAATGAAGGTGCCTTCTCTAGAAGTGAGTTACCAGTCTGAGAACACACAGCCTCAACTGAGGGGAAAGGACTTTGCAGTTGACACAAATCCCTAGAGCTAGTTAAATGTCTACTGACAACTCCTTAGAGAAGAGAAGTGGGAACTTCTCAATGATGCTCTTACTGAAACATGCCTGTGACCACCACTTCATATTCTTGCCACATGGTGATTATGAAGAGATATCTCTTGTTTTTCCGTGTTCTATTCAGTACTACATATGGCTATCAAAATGAGCCATCTATTTATTATCTATCTACCATCTATCTCTATCTATTTATCCAGCTATATAGCGTCCATTTATTCATTACTATTTATTTCTTTAACAAGTTATTAATTAATTAAATAATAAATAATGTATTTAATAAATTGACTATTTAATGATCTTTTATCTATAATTTATTAATTTATCTAATATGTGTCCTCTATATGTCAATTATCATTTATCTATCAGATATCATATATCATGTATCTGTCCATTGTCATCACCCATATATTAAATATGCTGTCTAGGACTAGCCATCTTGACTGTAACAAACTGGCCTTTCCAACAGCATAGTCTAGCTATAGTTTACACACAATTAAATTCAGCTATTCTCTATCTAACAGTACAGAGCTGTGTTATTAGATACAACTGTGAGTCTCTATTACAGTAGATCTTAAAATTTGGTCCGCTGTTCAGCAACATCAATATCACTCTGAACTGGCTAGAAATGTAAACATTTTGTCTTACTCAGATCCAAAATAAGAACTCCTGCATGTAGCCCTGCTGATCTGTGTTTTGAAGTCTCGTGGGAGTTCCTGAAGCTCTTTCCAGCTTGAAAATTATGCCAGTTCTGAAGTGTCAAGGCAAACATGGAGAATGTCTTCAAAGTTGTTCAGCTGACCTTCCTTCTCATGCTCTCCCTTTCCATATATCTCCTTTTTATCTGTTCCTGGACATTGGCTTCTGATCTGCCAGCAATTTTGTGTTACATTTTAGAAATGCTGGCATAACTTCAAGGCAGCCTAAAGAATGGCTTAGGTAGATTTTGGCACTCCAAATCATTTATTCTGGTTTTATTAGCAAGCCTAAGAACTTTGAATTAAAATGTCAGATCCATTTAAAATGTCTTTTATCAAGTTCATACTGTTTTTGAGACTTGGATCTACAAAAGTGAGAGTAATGGTACCCACCTTAAAGGGTTATTTTACACAACTAATTATAATATTAATATAACAACAAAGCTTCAGACATGTATGGAGCTTTCTTAATATTCATATGATGTAACTGGTCAGATAAAAAAAAACTGACTATGGGTTGTCCATCCCCAGATGATACATCCACAACACAAATCCTATTCACAATAATCAAGAGACAAAACCAATAAGGAGCAGAATATTATAAGAGTCATAGGATAAGAACATGTGCTGTGCAGTAATGCTTTCTATACATGTCAAGGAACTGCAGCCAAACTTACTATGGCCACCCAAAGAAGACCTACACTATATACCAACCTGGGTGGGGGAAATGTCATAAAATCCTATCCCTAGGTGAAGAGTCATAGACAATGAACAGCTAGTAAGAGAAGAGTCCCTCTTCCCTAGGGATGATTCCCCTGATAGGTTGTACAATCCCAAGTGATTATCCCTGGACACACACACTCACATGAGTAACACGAAATGTACTCAGCAGACTCTATTTATATATACATATACATATATACATACTTATTTATGTAACAATAATAATTAAAGAAGAAGAGGTCATAAAATTTTATAGGAAGTTGGATGGAACAAAAGGGAAGTTGAAAGACAGAAAGGATGGTGTGGAAATGATGTAAATGCAGTATTCATTTATGAAATTCTAAACACAAATCTAAAAAGCTTATGTAGATGTTCTCCTTGTCCTCGTTTTGTAAAGTTATGACAGCTTTGGAAGACAACTGTGCTTAAGAATTGGTAGCTAGGGCTGTTCATGTTTTTATATTAAGTACAGTATGATACTTGTTTATCCTTCTTGTCTCAACCAATAAAAGTATTTGTTGAAATATTTAACACTGTTTTCTGGATACCTCCCATAATGGTTTCATAAGTATTCTTGGTACTCAAGCACACTGTACTGACTGATTTTGTGTGTCAATCTGACACAAGTTAGCGTCATCAGAGGAAAAAGCCTCAGTTGAGAAAATGCTTGATGAGATCCAGCTGGGAGGCATTTTCTTATTTAGTGATCAATAGGGGAAAACCCATGGCGAGTGGTACCATCCCTGGGCTGTTGGTCAGGGGTTCTATAAGAAGGTCAGCTGAGTTAGTCAGAGAAAGCAAGCCAATAAGGAATTCTTCTTCATGGCCTCTGTAACAGCTCCTACCTCCTGGGACCTGCCCTGTCTGAGTTCTTGTCCTCACACCCCTCAGTGATGAACAGCAATGAAATGCATAACATCCTTAGTGATCACAATATCTACTCTTGCAATACACAGGATCAACTTTACATTTAGTCCTTTGGAACAAATATCCACACTTACATTTCATAAATCTAATAGAAATTTTATAAATACAACTCTTAAAACCACAAGAAACCATTTGCATCAGAGGTTAAGTATTTCACCAGTATCCCACAGGTCTGAAGAGTAGAGCTAGACCTGGGTTTAGGATCACAATATAGTCTTTGTCTCACAATACAGCCCCATTCAAAGAAATTTGATTGACAATAAATATATTTGTAAAAAATCAAGACTTTTTGGTCTGGGTAACAGGGAAAATTAATATCCCTCTGATGATACTTTATCTAATCACAGAATCACTAATTGCCCTCCTTCCTCTGACTTGAAATTGCTTATTCTGCAGAGAAGAATTCAGCAATCAGCAGAGTTCAAGAAGACTATAACACAGATATATTATTAAAATACCTAGGGGATTTTTAGACCTAAATCATAAAATATGATATTAGAATGAGGAACAAGTTTTCTGTAGTGAGATGCATTAATGTTCTGGAAGAGCTAACCAACCGCACATCAGAGCACTGAACTGAGCTCCCAAGGTCCAGTTGAACAGCAGGAGGGAGAAGATGAGCAAGGAAGTCAGGACTGTGAGGGGTTGGTCCACCAACTAAGGCAGTGTGCCTGATCTAATGGGAGCTCACCAAATCCAGCTGGACTGGGACTGAACTAGCATGTGATCAAACCGTACCTTCTGAATGTTGCTGACAATGGGGGCTGACTGAGAAGCCATTGATAATGACACTGGGGCTTGTTTCTACTGCATGTACTGGCTTTTTGAGACCCTAGTCTATTTTGATCCATACCTTCCTAGGCCTGGATGGATGGGGGAGGGCCTTGGACTTGCCATAGGGCAGGGTACCCTGCCCTCTCTTAATACTGGAGGGGGAGGGAGGAGGGAGAGTGGAGGAACAGGAGGGGAATGGGCGGAGGGGAGGAAGTGGAAATTTTTGAATGGAAAAATAAAAATAAAAAACCTTGATAATTAAGGAAACAATAATAGAAAATATAATTTTTAAAAAAAGAAAAGAAAAAGGAAGAAGTCAGAATTTAAAAGCTTTCTAGAGGCTGATCTTGAAGACCTGGTCAATTTCCCAGGGGCCTCCCTCCATAGATGCCCTAGCTTCTATAACTCCTACCCTTGTGATAGTCACCTTAAATTTGTTAATTATGACATAATGTGTAGGTCATGTGTGGAAGTATTCAATAATCTGATTCCCAGACACACCTGGAATAAGGAAGTAGAAATCATGGAAGCAAATCACAGGCACCTAGATTTTTAAGGTTATTCACAAGATATGGTCACTGCAGTTAAGGTAGAAAGACACACACTTTTTATTTTCTTTGTATTTGCTACATTCATTTCTCCTCTTTCTGCTTCTCATCCTTCTTTCTATCTTTTCTAAAAAATGTTTTGAGGACTTAGCATTTGAAAAGCCATGAATTTTAAAGATAAGTAAGATATTGTCTCTTTCTCTGTTTTTATTTTTTGTGAATCTATAAAACTAACGCAAATTTAGAGATTGGAAATACCTGTAAGTGAGCCAAGCATTCTGTATTCAGAAGTCTGCCATAGTGTGAATGAGCTCCATGCTCAGGATAGCACAGGCTGAAACAGTCATGGCAGCCCAGCTGAGTTTCTCTCTGAATGCTCCGGTTGGGGATGAGGGACCCACTTCCAAGATCACCCTGAGAGTGATAGTCCTGAAACCCCAGTTTTCTGATTGGCTGTAAAGCCCTGGATGCTATCATCTTCTAGTGGCTGACAATAGTCATTGCTATTAGTGTCTCCCTATCTCCTAGCCAGCCATGAGATATTGAATCTTCCTCAGGACTGTATATTTTATACCTTCCACCTCTGAGACCTGCTAGAAAAGTCTCCACATTTAAAGAGCTTGAATGAGTCAGTGAAGAGTCTTGCCGGTTTACCAAACCTAAGACCCATTGAGTGGGACCTAATTAGATCTGTAAAGCTTCCTTCACAGTAACATAACCTACTAGTTAGTATTTGAGCAGCTGGAGGGTTTGTGTGAATTAGGGACAAGGATCTTGAAGGCATCCTGGAATCCTGTCTGCTGTAAGTAGGGAACAGGCCTTAGCACAATATAAGAAATACTGGATGATAACGATAAAAGGAACAGAAGAAGTATGAGTAAAGCATAGAGTAGTTAGCATCAGGGAATATACTGATGATCCCTCCCCTCAGATTCCTTTAGATTGTGACAAGATGATGTAAAACTATTCAATAGGTGGTGACAAAAAGATGGGGGGTAGATTTCTATAGACCTAAGATCACATTCTTGATCACATTCTTGCTTTTGGGTTGTTGGAAGTCAGTAGTATGCTCAATTAATATATTCTAAAAGATTTTATCTATTAGTCACAGGATGTTAGCTTAGGCACAGAAATGGGCAAGGAATGGCTATTGGAGAGATGCCAAAGCTAGTCCAAAATAAGGTAATTAGACTCTGGACCTATAATATTCCAGTCTCTCCATAGCACTGAAGTTCTAAACAGTCCATCATTCTCTGAAGACGGTTGTTTGTTTTTGTCTGTCTGTTTGTTTTTCCTTCAGGAATTCTTTCTTTTTTATAATTATTATTATTAAAAATTTCCACCTCCTCCTTCCTCCCATTTCCCTCCCCCATCGCCCCACTTCCCCTATCCCTCCCTCTCCAGACCAAAGAGCAGTCAGGGTTCCCTGCCCTGTGGGAAGTCCAAGGTCCTCCCCCCTCCATCCAGGTCTAGGAAGGTGAGCATCCAAACAGACTAGGTTCCCACACAGCCAGTACATGCAGTTCTCATTGCTGTTCTGGGATTTGAGGCTGAAGTACAAAATCAGTCCCAGGTGCTGTTTAAGGTACTTGGGTAGACAACTATAGTTTGAAAGGTCTAATGTTAAATTCATCTTATGGAATCACCTCTAACCCAGAAGCAATAATCAATTGATTACCACTTGCAAATGAAAATTTAGTTTCCTTCATGGGAGTCTCACTGGGGATACAAACTACTCTTAAGGGAAGGTTGAATGCCCAGAAGTAAATAGCCAACAGAAAATCAACTCATCAACACCTTCCAAGTTTCCTTGTCTCATAAAGTAATTTTAGGGCTTTTCCTTTTCCTTGTTTTTGAATTTATTTTTTATTCTACCTTGTTTTTTAAATTAATAATTTATTATATATATATGCATACATACATATTATTCTCTTTTTTAACCCTATAGATCCTTTATGTATTTATCATGGCCCCCATTTCAGTGTTTTTATGTGATTCCTGAGTGAGTATGAGTGGGTCTCTGTTTCTTGTGCCATCTCTTGGGATCTGATTTTTGTTTTGTTGTTGTTTATTCCAATGTCTTAATTTTTGTATTATATTATTTTGTTTTATTATTGTCCCTTAGGTATCTGTATATTTCCAGTGAGAGGCAGAAAGGAGGCAGATCCAAATAGAAAGGGAGGTAGAGAGGAACTAAAACGAGTAGAGGGAGCTGAAACTATAATCAGGATATATTATGTGAGAAAAAATATCTATTTTTAATAAAAAGGGGAAAAGAGAAAGACAAAATTCAGAACCTTTGCCTTCCCACAAATACTTTGCCCTCCTCAAGTAATTCAGAGTGAAGAACTCAGTACTGCTTGAAGTAGACAAGATTTTGACAGGAAGTGCTATATTTCCAGAGACGTTAGCAATTATTTGTGGCTTTCTGACTCAGTAGGCTCTCCTTATCACCTATCTCAGCACTGCAGCATCTTGAATTCTGACTTTGAGAGAGAGGCCCTAGGGGAAACGGCACAGATGTTGGGAGTTTCAAGTGACTCAGCACCACTGGGGACAGGATGTTCTGCAAATGACAATCTCCATTTCCACCTGCCAGAAACTTGGGAACCTGTATACCATCTCCCCAAGTCATGAATATGAAGAATAGCCCTGAGCTCACCAGGCAGTTACATCCTCAGAATAATTTGTTCTGAGATGCTTTCTAAATAGAAACCCTTGGTTTCAACTCAGAATACATTTAAAAATATTAAAATCTTTATGCATAACATTTATTTGTTTCAATAAATTCTATCATTTTTATTTGAGTCCAAGGTCTCATCCTACATAGGAGTCAGTTGTACCGTGGAGAGATTTTTGTGGCAGGCTGGGTTTCCTAGGAAGTAAACACAGGGACAGAGTCAGTGAAGGTAGGCAGTGAGGTCCCATAATCAAGAGGCATAAGCAAGATGTATATTTATTACAACCCTACATCTTGAAAGTCTAAGATCACAGATCAAATATGGCATGATTCTACAGATTCTGCACTGTAAAAGGAGACAGCTTTTCCATTTCCCAGCCACCCAGACACGAATAATCACACGGAAACTCATTTAATGTTGTTTGTTTAACTGTTTGACTTGTTAGTTATTAACTAACTCTTATATCTTAAATTAACCAAGTTCTATTAATCTGTGTATCACCACAAGGCTATGGCCTATCAGTAAAGTTCCAGCATCCTTCTCCTTCTGCAGCTACATGGCATCTCTTTGACTCTACCTACTCTCTCTATATTTCTCTGTTCAGATTTCCCGCCTGGCTTTACTCTGCTGAGTCATTGAAACAGCTTTATTCATCAACTGATAAAACATCACCTCACTAGAGGTTTACTGCCTGCAGGAAGAGAAGGAAGCAGAACAGAACACAAGGGATAGTGGCTACAGAGTACAAATACTGGGGAAGAACGTTCAGATTTTTCTCAATTTGAGGTGTTTGCATAATCATGTCAACTGGGCACTGGAAGTAGGCTGTCCCTACTGAGAATTTTATTATTCTCTCTTTGATCATCCCATATACTTTTAGGATACATTTCTACACAGTTTTCATTATTCTCTGGAAATGAGGAATGCATCTTTTAGGCTAATGCCATGGAGGAATATTTTGTGATTCATTACTGACATGAAAAAACAGAGAGAGATCAATACAAAAGTTGATACTTTTGAAGTCAATCCAGGGATAGGGCACTCAAAACTTTCCAGACTTAAGTGAAAATGAACTACCAAAATTAAAACTATAATCAGTCTAGGTAATTTATTTTCTCATCAACCATATTTATTTATATACATGGACTTTAATCTAGCGCAGGCTGATACTGAGCTCATGATTCTCCTGTCTTACTCTCAAAAGTGCTGACATTACAGGGTGTAACACTGTGCATGGCTTTGACTATCTTTATTTTCTTGGAATCTGGTATGGCCCTGTCCAGTATGTTGTTAATTTCAGTTCTTTGCTCTAACTTAAAAATTGTTTTCTTCTGGAAAATATTTCCTAAATTTTCAAAACTCTCACATTTAGTCAATAGTAATCCTCCGGTCTCTGTTTAGTTCTCCTTATTCTCATGGAATTCTAGCTTTCCACTACGATCTTCCTCCTCATATGGCTCTCTGTATCCTTTGAAACTGCTCTACAAATGTAGTGACCTGGTAGATAGGAGTTTCTCACCCCCACCCCCACCCCAAAGGAACAGCAGTCCTAGCAGGAAAGAAACCCCCTCAGTGGAGGGGAAGACATCCGCAGTGGTAGAACATCAGAGGGGAGGGCAGGGGAGCACGGCTGGGATATGTGGCTATGTGGCTTCTTTGGCCCTGAGATTTTGCCAGTGAGGATGCCTGCTGTGTGTGTGTGTGTGTGAAGGCGTAAGTCACAAATAATGCCACACCAGTTTGGAATTATGATTAATAGGGTGGTATTTATTTAAAGGGGAAAAAACTTACAGATCTACGCAACCAGGAATGGAGTCTAGTCGCTGGCAGAGCAGGAAGTGAAGAGAGAGGAGAGGGAAGTGGCCGCTTTTTTAAAGGGAGAGAGATCACGCCCCAATGGGCTGTTATCTCAGCGGCTATAGGCTGGAGGAGTGGGAGGACCTCCCGCAACGTGTGCGTGTGTGTGTGTGTGTGTGTGTGTGTGTGTGTGTGTGGTGTGTGTGTGTGTGGGGGGGTGGCTGGGGTATATAACAATGGAACCAGGGTGGTTCAGGGCCACAGGGGCGCACCCCCAGCCACTTTCCTTGCTTTTCCCAGTGGCCTAGCAGGGTTGGGTGGTGGTGGTGGAGGGGGATAATGCAAGCGAGGGTGGAGGAGTTGGGTGGAATCAGGAGTGGGAAAGATCTGCTGGGACCACTGGCAGAAGGCATGGCGGCTGGCATGGGTGAATTCTCACAGAAGTGCATTTGCCAAGACCCATGCTAAAGTAGGGTCATTATGACTCCGGGGCTCCTTGCTCCTTTGTCTGCATGGCAGAGACAAGCACAGGCTGTCTGCAAGAGGCAGCTGGGACATGGATTTCACGTGGTGGCCAGATGCCAACTGCAGTGCTGGAGGTGTTGCTGGACAGGCTGCACAAACAGGAATTGATAGTCGAGAGGACCTGATGAGAAGCAGAATTTCTCATTATAGAAAAGAGAGAGGGAAAAAGAAGAAAGACCACCAGTGATGGGGGCAGGAAGATCACGGCTCTTCTGAGAGACAGTTAGGCAAATAACGCTGTTACCCACCTGGACAGGGAAGACCCCCTCAGTCATAGAGATTTCCTGTTTGCAGGCACCCGCTGCGGTTCTCAGTCCTTGGGATCATCAGTAGCTGGTTGGTAAGGAGGCAGGGAGCCAGAGTGGGGAACAGGGTTTGGATGGCTGTTGATATGAGCCCTTTGGGATATGACTTCAGTGAATCAGCTCAACTTCATTACAGAGTATAGGAAATATATAGGAGTAGCAAGCCTGGGGACAAACCCTAGTTTGCATTAAGTGGCAAACTCATATCGTAAGACTTCATTTGTGGCAGTAGGGTCCTATAGCAAAGCTCCTAGTACCCGTCTTAAATACAATATGTGCAGCAAGGGGAAAAGCTCTTAGCAAGCAAGAAACTGTGCCAAGGATCACGCTAGAAATAAATCAGACGTCCAGGCTTAGCGACAGCTTTTAGATAAGGTAAATCCTTCAGGCCTTGAGACAATTTCCAGATAAAGGCAGGTAGAGAACAGAAAATCTCACTGAAGGAGTCCCTCACATTGTTCAGCATTGGAGAGAGCTGCCAGTGAAACATCTGAATATCCAGGCCTCCCAACAAATACGGGGAATGGATGAATCTAATATATGAGATAATTTATTAAGTTTCTGGAATCTATAGTGCCTTCCTCTTTCATGACTATTCTTTAGTAGTTCATTTTTAGAGTTAGTTGCTTAGAAAACATTGTCATGTTTCCCTCAGACCCTCACTTTGGGGCAAAACATTTTTGGGTCACTGTTCCTGGAATACATTATCAGTAATTTGTAATCATGAAAACAGTGATTTTAATTTGCTCTTCACAGTTTCTGAAAACCTGCATGGAGTTTCCCACAGGGAGATACACTCATTTATTTGTGTTTTGCCACAGAACTGTCCCTCAAGATGAAAACTCTCCCTCTTTGAGTGAGACGTTCTTTGGCCAGAGTCTCATGTTTTATCTTTTCCTACAGTGAGTTCACAGCTAAGTCAATCTAGCATCCAGCATTCTCTTTCTATTTCAAAATTAAAAGATAAATAATTTTGATATGTCATTAATGTTGTACAAAGGGATTATATTGTTAATGACCCTGGAAAATACTATATTTAGTTTATATAATGTTGCATTAGTAAATCTAAAACTTCATGGTCTTTCCCAAAATGTTGTTTCAGACAGTCATTATTAATTACCATGTTGACAGGTGGCCCCAAATTCCCTTTCCATGTTTATTTTAAGAGAATATGTGATGTGATTTAATTGGGCAAAACACTAACTTAAGAACATATCAGAAAAGAGTAAAGAATACTGTAGACACACAGCTGGCGGAGTTGAACACGTGTGTGTGTGTGTGTATGTGTGTGTATACATGATTCATTTGCCAAGACCACTGTATTCTATCATCAGATATTCAAAATACTCCTGTGATACAAGCAAGTTAACATTTCCTCTTGTTCTGTGTATTAGAGAAAAATTTGAGTCAAGGAGACTACTTGATATCAAGAAACTAATAATTACAGAATGCCTTGATTTTCATCTTACAAATTATTTTTATTTTTAAGGTTATCAAGGCTCATTTTAGTAATTTGTTTTCTAGCAAGCTAATTAATAGATATAAAGACTATGTACAAAAAAAGTTCCATGTAGTTAAAAAATAGAATGTGGCAGGTTTCCCTTTTTATGATAAGAAACCAATTAAAAGTATCTGTGGTGAAAATGATTCCCATATGAACTTTATTCAAGACAGCTGAAAAGGTCTCTGACTCAGCAGGAAATTTATTGTTTTCCAGATTTATTTTCAAAATACTGGCAGAATATTTTCTTTCTGGAAAACAACTATTCCAAAGTCCCTTAGTAACCAAGGACACCAAAAGAATGATTTTGCATGTTGGGCATCAACAGTTGACCCCAACTGTTTAGGAGGCTCAATGCCAACATCAGCACCTTACAAAGAGATATTTCACTCTTATCATTGGATCATCTTAGCTTTCCATATTCTATAAGAATATGAAGAATTTCTTTCCTGTTGGATTTAAATATATCGCACAGTTATTTTTGTTTTCTGAGAGTTCCACCTTGTGTCATGGTATCTTAGCTACATATAATAGGTTTCAATAATGGAAATCACAGAGATACATTTGATTAAAGAATCTGGAATAAAATTATGTGAGTTATGAATTTTGAGTTAATGATTCTTTGTTCAGACAGCAATAACGTACCAGGAAGAACTAAGCATTGCCACAGAATGTAATATAAAGACATACTTTGAAACCATAGATACCTATTGAGAAGATTAAAAATAAATGGTTTAGATTGTTGAATCTATCTCAGGAATCAGATACCTTAATACTTTACTTCTCAGTAATTAAAAAAGATGTGAGTGATTGCTACACACAGACAATCTGTCCATGTCCTTGGGAAAGAAAACCTTGCAACACCTCAAGTACTAGGGTCTATTCTATTTTGATTAAGTGTATTTTAAGTAATCCATGAAAAACATTGCTAGTATCTGTACTTAAGGAATGATGAAATTTACATGACATTTTCATGTACAAGGCTATGAACGTTTGTCTATAAATCCCTGGTCTTTGTACACTTAACAACTTGGGCTAAGTATTTGCTAAATGTATTTCATAACTAAGGTTTTCTTGTAGGTGAATTTAGAAAGAATGGAGCAGAGCATCTGTTTTTCCCCAGTTGTCCCTGGTAAGGCGAATTCCATCACTAGCAAAGACTTGCTGTGAGCTTTTTCTTTCCTATGTGATCTCAAATTCTCACTTTATCACTTGATCACTAATTGCAATATTTTGGAAGAAATTAGTCAATAACCTTCTATCAGTCTTAAATCCTCTGATTTCTGCTGTACATATTATTATTTTCCCTTTTCACTGGGTAAACAAGGAGATTAATGAAAGGCATCTCAAAGGAAGTATTTTCAAGACTTTTTCACCTAAGTTTATTGGTTAATTGTGACTTGTTGTTTAAACTCACTAAGAAGAACCCCTAGAAACAGGTTTTCCTCCTCCAATTCAGACACAAATGTATCAAGTTTTCTTCAATACCTTGTCTAGAGGTGTTCTGCTCCCACTGATTCTGTGGCTGGAAGGGAAGAGAACAGACTGATATTATGCCCAAGAGAACAGACCGATGTTGAGCTATTTCTTACAGCTATTACTATTGTTTATCTTATGATGTTAAAGTATCTGCAGTGGGATAAAGAAGCCACAAGTATAGCCTGGGAACTTCAGACAGGAAAGTGGTTTAATTTGTTTTCGTTTTCTATGTAGGTCTGTTCATTTATTTTAAACTGCATACATAGAAAAACAATTCACAAAAATATCAAAATACAAAACCATGCAAATGCACACGCCTTCTGCTTTGATATCCTTGGTGTTTATTTTACCTCTCCTTTCTGTCCATATGAATATCTATTTGTAAATATGCATATATGCTTCAAAGAATAATTTTAGAAGAAAGTACAGTGACCTTTCCTCTTACAAACCTTAGCAGGACACTATCTTTGACAAGAATTGTCGCTTTACATAACTTACAGATAAATGATCATAGTTGGAGATTCAGTGTTTATTATAGTCTCCTGCAGAGTCCATAGGTTTTTATTTCTGAATTACGCCAGTATTATTCTCTTCCTCGGCAATGTAAGTCATAGCCCTAGATATGAAATGAATGTGTTTATTTCTTTTTTAGTTCCTTTTATTTGACAACCGTGCCCTGATGATTTTTTTCTTTCAACATGAACTTTGTTTTCCAGTGCAGGGGATCAAACCCAGGTCATTGAGAATGATAAGTAGATTTTCTACTGTTACATATATCCGGGGCCCATAAAAGTCATAATTTTGAAGACTAGAGATACAGTGACCTTAAGAATGTTTATTAATTTTGATTTGTCTAGCCTTGTCTAAAGGATCAAGGTAAGCAACACAATGAAGGTCAAAGTGAACTTGGCTAAGCTCTAGAAGGTCCTGAACACTGGCATCTAAAGGGTGCAGTGCAGCCCTCCCTGAATAAAACACTGACCTGAACAGTGTAACAAATGGCAAATATCTACCAAGGTTAACATCTTATGTATCATCTGGTGTCTGAGGCTCAGAGTCACTTAAAGTGTTGTGAGCCAGAAAACCTCAATTTAGTAGTTAAAAAAATCATAATTTAAGCTGGCTTAATATATTGTGATTAAAATATACTTGCGGACTATGCTTACCAGTGTGCTCTAGTTCTAAAAATGGCAATCTCTCTGTTACTTTTTTCCATTTTTTTATTCACTAAATATACTAGCTACACTAATTACTTGTCTCATTGCTATCATAAAATACCTGACAAAAGCAATTTAAGAAAGGTTGGGTTTTTCTTTCCGTTTTTGTGTCTAGTTTTCTGTTTTGCAGTGTCATTCATGGGATATAGTCTCTTAAGGTATAGAAAAGCGACAGCTGGTCACATTATGTTCACACTTAGGAGAGAAAAAGAGATTAATACAGATGTTCAGCTCCCTGCTTTTTTGTTTTACTCAGGTCATGGAATTGTCCTCCCACATTTGGGATGGGTCTTCCAATCTCAATTAACCAACTTTACATCTCACAGGCATGCCAAGAACCTTGTCTTCTAGGTACTTCTTCTAGATCCTGTCAAGTTGACAATCAGTACTTTTCTAGATCCTATCAAGTTGGCAATCAATGTTACCTAGCACAACAACCACATGCAGGCACAATACCCTTCACTGTATAGTCACAGTACATGGTGCTGTGTATCAGACCAGACTGCATCAATTACAATGGTATTTGAGTGAGCAGAAAACAAGATGTCACTTTGCATCGTGATGTCATAATTATTTCTGAGCAGAGAAAATTCACCTGTATTTTTCAAGTAGACATTACAACTTTATAGAAATAGATACTATATCTGAGCAATGTTCAAATAGTCAGAAATGAACTACCAGACAGGAATGCTCCTTAAGTGATGGGCTAGGTCTCAAGGGCACTCTTCAGGCCTGGATTTTGACATTCATGAGAAAGAATAGCATCGAAGTGTACAGGTATGCTTTGGTTATTGTTGAGAGAAAGGCTTGCAGACCTTAAAGCAGAGAGAATATGATGAACCAATCATCCTGGGAACAAATGCTGACATAAGGCTGCTGCCGGATGGAGCTCTTCCTTCTCTTGTACGACAAGGGAATTGAGGACATAACACCCAGTAGCATGGCATAGAAACAATCTTCAAAAAAGCAACAAGAGACATAAAAGTGATAGATGATAGGTCATAGAAGGAGGCCTTATGAGGCATCTTAGAAGCTGTGCTTATTGAAAACTTTGGGGAGCTCTTCCGCCCTCCATGGTTGGCCTCTGGTGACTTCACCTCAGCTGGGTCTCAAACCTGAATAAAGGTTGCAATAGAGAGTTCTTTTTGGTGGACTAAAAAGGATCTTTTGGTTTAAATGTGGATTTGAAAAGCCCTGAATTTATAACCATGAAAAAAGCAAAAAAACTAGGACTAAGAAACTTATTTTAGCACGTCATAAATGCAGCATTTTCTAACCCACAGAAATTTTCAGAAATGGTATTAGCTAACAGTTTTCAAAGTCTGATTTTGCAGCCTGAGACTATTACTAAAACAATTAAAGAGACTCTACAGTTCAGTCATTTACATAACAACACAGACGATTATTTACTTTTACATATATAGGGGTATTTTTGACAGGAAACTTGAAGTGCCATGACTAACAGGATGCATGCTTCACATTCTTGAATTGGCTAAAGTAGGAGGTTTATATCTATACTGACTTGAAGTTATGTACACATTTAATAATGACGGGTAACTGCCAAGGAGGTTGGAGAGATGTCAAATTGCTACCACAGCAGGACACGGCTGCCTTCACAGGCTCTCACCACCCACACTTAAAAATTTTTAAACGTTCAATTTTACTTAAGATAGTCTGATAAAGTTATATAATTCTCTATCTTTTTCAAATATTTACTTATAAATTCATATACTGTATGCAAAGATGGAACATAATTATATTTCCGATGTACAATGACCTTGCCAAGGAAACATTTACGTGACTGTGACTTTGCTGTGGCAGGAGGTTTCAAGTATGATATTAAAACATTATTAAGTACAACATTCATTAAGACTGCAGAGAACACACTGGGATTCAATCGACTAACATGGTGTCAACTCTATGTTGTAAATAAATGAGAAGATAATATCATTTGTAGCATTGTGAAGTAGCATTCAACATTAATAATTGAAATGACCCAGAAAGTCTTAGTAAAAGCTATCTTCATTCATTCAGATATGCGCAAAGCTAAATTTTCTTCTCAGACTTCTGCTAAGACTATAGACTACAACTCAACTCATTGACATGAAAGCAGTTATAAAAGCCCAATTAATTTTTACTAATTTTCACGTTATAAAAAGCTTTCTAAAATCATAGAAAATGCTGTCAATTTCTTCCCAGTTTATTTTATTTTAGAAACTACACTATTTATGTTGACAACTTTTTTTTTTATCTCAGTGTAAAAATGAATTAACCTTCCCTTTTCCAAGAGGTAACAGATATGAATAGATAGAAAATGCTTTTGAACTTATCAACAGGTTCATAGTAAAAGGGAAGAATGAAAAAGCTGAAAAGTGCTGATTCACTGTTTTCATTCAAATAATAGAACTATTAAAAATTTAATCAATGATACACTAAGAATATTTCTATGTTAAAAATATTCTAAGAGTTGGTATATGTAATTATTTTCTAGTTGTTCTATCCCGTTTACTAGTGAATAAATTCAGAACTGGCTTTTAATTGTAAAAATATTTGTAGTTACAAAAGTAGTTTCCTTATCACATATAGATGATCAGCTTTATCTTGGATTAGATAATTGATAACCTTAATTCAATTATCAGTTTATTTTATTTAAGTTGCTAGAATTTTATGAGCACAAAATTGTTTTAGATTGTTTTCTTATTAGCCTAAAAATATCTTTAACGTCTGTAGTAATATCTCTTTCTGTTCTTACATTGCCAACTTGTTTTATTTTCAATTCTTTATCAGTATGGCTAAAGGACTACTAATTGTATAAACTTTATCAAACATATTTTGGCATTTATAAGTTATAGCTTCATAATTATGATTAATTTCCTCAGTTTTTGCTTCTGAAATTTTGTTAGTTGCATGCATGCATACTTAAGAATTTCTACACTTCATTGATCTATCATCTTTTGTCATTTTAAAAGTTGCTCACCTCATGTCTCTCTGTCCTGGAATTCCTCATCACCAAGTTGTTGGGGGTCTAGCCTGGACAAAACTTGCATGTTCTAGGGAAGAAGCATAGGTTTAGAATTATTAAACAAAAGGAACAAAGACAATGAGAGAAATAAAAGATAGAAACATAGAACGGCACTAGGAGGAACTTTCAGTGAATACTGAACCACCTGTGTTTATTTTCCACATGCTTAGATATTTCACTCCAAAATGAGAGGGGGAGGCAACAGACTTAACTAACATGATCTAAGGAATAGACCAAGAATCCTGCTGGCAGACAGTCCCTGGAACCTCTGACAACCTTCTTTGAAGGAGCAGGAATAACAAGGTGGAGAGGATCCTCCTCTATACCCAAAATACTAATTAAGTACACCCTAGATCAGGGTCTCTTGTTTGTAGCCACACCTGTTGTCAACAAGTTTGAAAGAGTAAAAAGAAGCTCAAACTCTCTGATCTTTAGCCAAGGTAAAACAGGCTCACATCTGTGAGTCCCCACACTGAGTTAATTTAAGCCAGTCCATTGTGACTGGCACTGGTCATTACCATATAGCACATTTACAGAACTATTTTCTTTTTGATTAATTGCCTTATACCATTACCATAAATAAAAATAATTATGATACCAATTCTATATTCTCTCCACATGTGTTTCTTCACCAATACCACAGTCCCCTGATTGCTGCAGATTAAAGTTTAGATATATGCTTACTTCAACCGTGTTCTACTTTTCAAAATTGTTTGGACTGTTTTCTTCTCCAATCTTATAAACTCTAGAATCATCTCATTTACATATACTGAAACATTTTCAGGAGTTTAATTTGCATTGTATGCAATAAACATATCTATTTGGGAAGAATTAACATCTCAACTAGTTATCATATCTCAATCTCTCAAAAAGCTTGGCATTTCCTCCTCTTATCTGGATCATGGTGTATTTTCTATAGTGTTTTATACCTTTTTAAAAAATGTCTATGCATATTTGTATATTTCTGTTTATTTCATCTTTATACACTTATACAGAATGTGTTGGCATTTAATTTTAATTTTATTCATTACAGAAACATTCATTTTTTAATGAATTTTTTATTAATGGTGTGAACATATCAAGCTGATTATTCAATAAGCTTTATCACAGGCTCCCTAGGATTTTTAATAGAGAAAACTGGAATGTTATGAAATGGAGAAAATTTCTTTCTTTCCAATCTCTAGACCTTCAACTATTTTTATCATTCTGTTCAGAATAGGGTTAAATAGAAACTGTGTGAGAGAACTTCTGGCATTTTGCTAACACCAGGAAAGAAATTATTTATTTTTCATGGTTAGAACTATATTTGGTGTAGGTTATGCACTACTAAGAAGTTGTTGATCTGTTGTCAGTTATGGTACTATTGGGAAATAGTGATGTACATAGGAGGTAGAGATTATGAAGGCTGACCTTTCTTCCTTTTGTGAGTGAGAAGCTAGTACTGTTAGGTACACAAAGTTAACTTAGTAAACTAAGTGATAAATTAATCTCTATGCAAAGATATTTTTACATATTTATAAGATAATAAAAAAGGGGTACTGGAGAGATGGCTCAGAGTTAAAGAGCACTCTCAGCTCTTCCAGAGGTACTGAGTTCAGTTCCCAGCAACCACATGGTGGCTCACAACCATCTGTATTGAGATCTGGTGCCCTCTTCTGGCATGCAGGAATATATGCAGACAGAAAACTATACAAAATAAATAAATAAATCTTTAAAATAAGAGCTGGGATGTGGTGGCTCTCACCTTTAATTTCAGCATTCAGGGTGGCAGAGACAGGCAGATCTCTGTGAGTTCGAGACCAGACTGATCTATAAAGTGAGTTCTAGGACAGCCAGAGATATACAGAGATATCCTGTCTTAAAAAACCAAAAAAAGATAACAAAAAGAATAGATAAATATGCAGTATTTTCTTGAAAAGTATTTGACTTTTCAGAATATTATTTTTTTTTCTAAAAACAAAGGCCCAAAACTAAGACAGTATAGAATACATACAATAAACATGATGGTAATGGGGTTTTGTTTGGAATCCCTTGTGAATGGCAGAGGCTCTAGAATTATTCACAGGAAATCAGTCGGGCATGTGATAGGAACTAGACTAAAAGACATTTAATGGTTAGTTGTTACTTACTTACTTTTCTATTGCTAAGAAGAGATACCATAACCAAGGCAATGTATAAAATAAAGTTTACTGGGTTTACAGTTCCAGAGGGTTAGAGTCCACAATCATCATGGTGAGGAGCATCAGAGCAGGCTGGCAAGCATGGCGTTTTAGTAGTAGCTGAGCACTTGCATGATCCATAGGCATGAGACAGAGAGAGAGAGCCAACTGGGAATGGCATGGGCTTTTGAAATCTCCAAGTCCACTACCAGTGACACACCTCCAATGAGGCTATACCTCCTAACTCTTCCCAAACAGTTGCAATATATGATTCTACAGAGGCCAATCTCACTCAAACCACTATAGTTGTTAAGAAAATTGTTTCTTTTCCATGTTGGGCAACGAGTCTTTATTCTCTAGAGAACATTTGATAAACACTGTGGTATAAAAGGGAAACACATTACTCTCCAAAGAAATCCAGGTGTCTTTATAAAGTGCTGTGTTAAATTCCACCCTAGAAATTCCTATGAAATACCTGTGCATGACAATCACTATGCTATATCCAAACTATTTAGATGACATCTAATGATCAGGAGCATCCTATGGTTTAGCTGTTACCTTCACACTAACACACGTATGGAAACGTGTGTAAACGTCTTAGCAATTTTCCCAACGTTTAGCTTTCAGCAAGAGGGAGAAAAATGATTTCTACTTGGTCCATTGACTCTCAGTAATATACTTTTTAAAATTAACTGATTTCTATCTCTTCAGTATAGACTAAGGGTAGTAGATGATAATTCTTAAATATTTATGTCTTATGGGAGGAGAGGGGTAAGAGGATTTGAAGTGTGTTGAAGGCCAACTTGGGCTACATATAATCCTGTCTGAAAATAGCAAAAAACTTTTTACTGTATTATAAAAGAAGTATGTGATAAATAAATGCTTAAGACTTTTTACAAATACATTTGTGTGTGATTGTGCATGATAAAGAACATCTATACATACAAGAAGCAAAGAAAAAGAAAAATAAAATAACATGAGCTGTTCTTGACAGTATGTGATTGTCACTGATACGGAGGTGGTAAGACCTGGGAGAAAAGAAACGATAAATGAGAAGTGTAAAATATCAAACAACAGCCAACTTCATTCAGAGCTGCAAACAATTTATACCCTGAGGGCTAGAGCGTTCTTAAGAGCAAAGTTCACCTGAGTTCAATCTGTATTCAATAATAAAGACAAGCGGTGTATATCAAAACCATGTTTCTCCATAGAAACATACAAAGGTCATTTTAAACCTTTAACTGAATAGTAATATCAAGCAGTAATGAGAAATCTGAAGTAAACTGACTCCTATCAGCTACACCTGGAAGAAGCGTGGATACACATTCCAGGAACAATTCCATGTTTTGAAGAAACAGACGTCACAAGACTTTGACTTGCTTCCTTGGAGTGTTCTCACAGCACTCAGAATTCTCTTTATGTGGCTCAATTCCAGGACCACATTCTAGCACATGATGCTCTGAGATACAGCTCTAACTTAGTTCTAATGTCTAAAGAGAAAGAGAATAAAGGTGAGCAATTTTTGTGGTGGTTTCAATGATAATCACCCTGATAGACTCACATGTCTGAATGCTTGGTCCACAGTTTGTGAAGCTGTTTGGAAAGGATTAGGAGGTATTGCCTTGTTGGAGGAGATTTGGCCTGTTGGAGCAGGTGTGTCAGTGGAGCGATGCTTAGAGGATTCAAATCTTCCATCAGGCCAAGTTCTCTCTCTCTCTCTCTCTCTCTCTCTCTCTCTCTCTCTCTCTCTCTGTGTGTGTGTGTGTGTGTGTGTGTGTGTGTGCGTGTGTGTGTGAATGTTTGAGCTACCCATAGATCAGTATGTTAGCTCTTGGTATTCCCCCAACACCATGCTTGTCTGTTTCCTGCCATGATCTAACCATCTAATGCCTGTTTAAGAAAAAAAAAGTCCCAAGTTAAGTGCTTTCTTTTATAAGAGCTGCTGCCTTGGGTTTGCTGTCTCTTCATAGCAATAGTACAGTAACTAAGACAAATATCATAAGAGAAAATTAGAAAATTCACAAAGTAATGAAAAAATACTTACACTTGTAGTAATATGGAGCGGTGGCAGGGCTGCGTCCCCAAGACCCCAGCCACCTGGCTCGGCTAGCTTATGCCCCGAAATAATTACACAGACACTGTATTCATTTAAACACTGCTCTGGCCCTTAGCTCTAGCCCTTACTGGCTAATTCTCACATATTAATTTAGCCCATTTCTAATCATCTGTGTAGCGCCCCTAGGTGCGCTTACCGGGAAGATTCTAGCCTAAGTCCATCCTGGGTCGGAGCTTCATAGCGTGCGTCTTCCCTGGAGCAGGTAGCATGGCGTCTCTCTTGCGTCTGCTCCGGAGAGGAGAGCTGCAGAGTCTGACCTCTCTTCCTCTTCCTCCCAGCGTTTTGTTCTGTTTACTCCTCCCACCTATCTCCTAACCAACGAGAGCCAAGCAGCTTCTTTTTATTTAACCAATGACCTTCCTCCATCATTTCCCCTTTTTCAGTTTAAACAAAAAAAAGGCTTTAACTTTAACATAGCAAAATTACATATAACAAAACAGTTATCAAGTAAGAGTTACATCAGAAACATTTATACATATAACAAAATTGACCGTAAATCTCTATCAATAAAGCAAAATCTATACTAATGCAAATTATTCATATCTATATCATATCCCCCTTTAAATGTAAAAGAACATTTATAAACAATATTTGGGAACATGGGCGCAGTTTTTTCTCTCCAAACTGCTTCCTGCTGAATGGGGGCGTCGTTAATTAGGTCTTTCATGGTATAACCTGTGTGCTAGTTTCATCTCAGTTGGCAGTTGAGCAAAGCAATTTTCTGAAGATGTTCACAGCAACCCTTCAGGAGGACGTGGTCCATCATACCAAATAGGGATTGAAGAAATGAACAGGGTCTCATCCTCTGTGAAAACAAAACAAGAAACTCCTTTCCAAAGCATCATGTCCTTAGATCCAAATTTCGAAATCGTAATACCCTTATATCCATTCTGGTTTAGCTTGGCAGCCCATATAATGAAATGTCTCTCTGTACTTAGCTCCTTCACAGTCAAAAATTTTAAAGAAAACACAATAATACAAAGAATCCAGACTCTCTGTGAATTTTTCATCTTTACGCGGCTTATTTTTCTTTATTTCTTTTAATCTCTTAACTATCTGTACTCTGTCTCTTTAAAGACTTTACCTTTTTATTTTAAACCATTAACTTTATTTTCTATATTCTTTTTCTTCTCTCTCCCAAGCCTACATACATCCATGCAACAGTGTGACTCGTTTAGCGGTCTGAATCTGTCCTATTGTGAATCTGCAATTTTTTACTATCTAGGAGCACTTTTGATTTACGCCTTTAAATCACTAGACGCTTAAGAATCTAAGCTGTGACATTCCTAGGTTAACTTTTTGCTTTTTGAGAGTATATCTGTAGACCAGGCTGCCTTTGAACTCTCAGAGATCCGCCTGTCTCTGCCTCCCAGGCATTGGGATTGAAGGTGTTTGCTACTACACCTTGAACTCACAGAGATCTGTTCCTCTCTGCCTTCTAGGCACTGGGATTAAAGGCGTGTGCTACCACACCTTGAAGTCACAGAGGTTTACTTTAAGAATTTTAACTTTTAGTCTGCATATATTTTTAACACACAGTAAACCATTCAGAAATTTTCTCTTTCTTTGAATCTCTCTTTACTGTATATCTCTCTTTTTCTGACCACAAGAGTCTTTAATTTACCAAGCAATATCAGTAGGACTAAAGGCGTGGCTTTGACGGCTGGATCCTTAGCTTTCCAGCCTCACGGCTGAGGTACTGGCTGTAGCCATGTTTATAGCCACAACTGGCATTTCAAGGTCCTTGCCAGCCAGAGAGCTACAACAGACAACACTCAAGTCCTCTCTCGGTAGCCGGCCCTCCTGCCTCAAACAGTCAGAGTTTGCCCTGGCAGGATGGCCCAGAAAGCCGGCATTTTAAAACAACACAGGTTTGTTCCTGCTGCTGAGTCAGGAAAATGTCAAAATGGAGGACGTACCATTTTGTGCTAGCTCTGGGGCTACCAGGTAGGAGCGGCACTCAGCACTTTAATTCTGAGACTGAGCATGCAGCACAGAAATTCTTTTCATCCAAGTTACATCCAAATCTGACACACAGAGCACTGCACAGTCTGAAAACACGTCCCTGTATGGCGGCAGGAATCCGCCATGCTCTTCCGCCTGCCTAAGCCTGATTCTGCCTTCTGCCCAGGAGCAGGTGGGGAGCTCTGAGTCATCGTCAAGGTCTCAGAGCACTCTCCTTCCGATCCCAAGCGGGAACACAAACATAAAGCCAGAGTTTGCACTGGCGTCACAGCCCCAGGAAGCCACACTTTAAAATAACGCAGCTTTTTTTTCTGCTACGGCTGAAAACCGAAAAGCATGTGTTCAGCTTTTCGTCAACACCGTTTAAGTGTTTCGTGGCAGGACCTCTGAATGAGCTGCAGGCTTTGCAGCTAAAGCTGAGTCAGGAAGCCTCTCTTAGATGAGGCACTTGCTTGCCTCTAGCAAGCAGAGCAGACCCAAGAAATTGCCATAAGAAACATACTTTACTCTATTCTTTTCCAAGCTTTCTCAGGCTTTCTGTGGACTCAGTTAGCCACACGTCTGGGCGTCATTTGTAGTAATATGGAGCGGTGGCAGGGCTGCGTCCCCAAGACCCCAGCCACCTGGCTCAGCTAGCTTATGCCCCGAAATAATTACACAGACACTGTATTCATTTAAACACTGCTCTGGCCCTTAGCTCTAGCCCTTACTGGCTAATTCTCACATATTAATTTAGCCCATTTCTAATCATCTGTGTAGCGCCCCTAGGTGCGCTTACCGGGAAGATTCTAGCCTAAGTCCATCCTGGGTCGGAGCTTCATAGCGTGCGTCTTCCCTGGAGCAGGTAGCATGGCGTCTCTCTTGCGTCTGCTCCGGAGAGGAGAGCTGCAGAGTCTGACCTCTCTTCCTCTTCCTCCCAGCGTTTTGTTCTGTTTACTCCTCCCACCTATCTCCTAACCAACGAGAGCCAAGCAGCTTCTTTTTATTTAACCAATGACCTTCCTCCATCATACACTGAATCACACAAACTACATACGTTATTGAATGTATCAATACTGATATTGATACATTCTTATAAAATTTGTCTATATATTTAAAATTGTCATTTTCACCAGCTTTATTTAATTCTTAATGCTACATAGCTCTCTCATATAGAAAGCAGCTGCAGTGGATTTAACATTATACAGAACTAGTAGACTCTAGGTTTAATTCTATTGTTAATACTGCAAATTTTAAATGGAGACTGCTCACTTGTTTCCTGGCTACTCACACAGAAACTATATTAATTATGATACTGTTTGGCCGATGTCTCAGGCGTATTTTTAGCTTGCTCTAATATCTTAAATTAACCCATTTCTGAATTTTATATATCACTGCAAGGGTGTGGTCTACCTGTAAATTCTGGTGTCTTTCCCCTTTGGCAGCTACATGGCATTTCTTTGATCTTTCTCTATATTTATCTGTTGATATTTCCCACCTGGCTTTACTCTGCTAAGCCATTTGCCAAAGGATCTTTATTTATTAACCAATAAAAGCAACACATATACAGAGGAAAGACATTCCACATCAGCAAATAATAAGGATGGTATATTTACTTAATTAATTTATATAATAATTTTTTCATGATTTTTTAGCCTTTTTATAATGTATACATTTGAGAAATAGAATAAGTATATTAAAACATGCAGGTTAATTTTAAGATGTTTTGGAAACTTATTTCCTGGAAAAGCTTTATCCCTTTATTAACATTAATAATATATTATACAGTGGTCTTAGCAATTTTTTAAATGTGTGTATTAGCTACTTTTCTATTGTCATGATAAGGCAATATGACCAAGGAAAGTTATAAAAGAATTAATTTGCTTGGGGTTTATGGTTCCTTAGGGTCAAGATGCTATGGTGGCAGAGCAGAGATAGCAGGAGCCAAGCAGCTGCTGCGTAGACAAGAGTTCACATTCCAAACTGTAATCACAAGGCAGAGTCGACGACACACCTTCCCTAACAAAGCTACACCTGTTAATCTTTCCCCAAAAGTTCCACCAACTGGAGACCAAGTATTTAAGTATATGAGCCTATGGGACAGATTCTTTTTCAAGCTATTACAATCTATTACTTAAAAATATGGAAAATCATGAGTAAAATATAGTGTTGTATTTTGTTGGGTTTCTTTAGTTATTGATAAATTTGAAATAGATACCTTTATGACTCTAGTGGATATGTAGGTAAGATATAAAAACCACATCAGAGTAATTTCCTCCAAATAATAAAAATAACCCTCTTGATTAATCCATTAGATTAAATCATCAACCCCATTTTGCAAACACAATATTTCAATTCAGAAAGCAACTGCCCCAGTCACTTAAAAGTTATATAATAACGTCTATCCTGAAGCCTGGTAATTAGCTCTGGAGTCCTCAACTTTTAACAGATGGTACTTTTTTGTCATTGAGTGACATCTCCTTAAATGGCTCAGGCTAAGTTTTGTTTCACCAACTGCTTCCTTAGCCTCCCACCTAGCTTTGATCATCCATTCTTCTCTTCCGTTTATTTAGTTGTTTTCTTCAGCCGAGGTCTCACATACGGCGGCCTCTGCGCCTGCACAATTCCTGCTTCACGAATATATTCGTCACCTGTGCGGTTTTCGCTGCCTTCTGGAAAGCAGAGGTGGAGTCGAGGAGTGTGGCGGAGTTGCCTGACGTTTACCAGTGCAAGCACAGCGGGTGCAGTAGAGGGTGTCCTTGATATCCTTGAACTCTTACACCCTTGCTCCACCCTTGTCCCAAATACTAGGATCAAATAAATTCACAATTATACTTGGCTACACTTGGATATATTCATATTTATACCTGAGATATTCCAAAATTAAAAAACAAAAAGGTGTAGCCCTGGTTGTCCTGGAACATACTTTGTAGATCAGGCTGGCCTCAAACTCAAAGATCCACCTGCCTCTCCCTCCCAAGTGTTGGTATTAAAGATTTCTGCCAGTACAACCAGAACAAAGAATACGTTAAAATACTTAAAAGTTTTGTCCTTCCTTCTCATAAGTACAGAAAATACATTTGTTCAGAAAATGAATCCTATGTACAGGTAGCCTTTTGTGTAATTTATGTGATGATTCAGGGTGTATGAAAACAAGGTCCTTCAGATTAAATATAGCAAAGTCAGGTCAAACCTGCTTTATCTCCCTTCCCATCTGAGTCACACAACAGGAGCTGTTTTATTAAAGAGTCATATTTAACTTTGTGTTTTCTGCTTTTAGAACAAGCGGAACTTTTCAAGCTCAAAAATAATCTTAGGGATAAGTAAAGGCAATGAAAGTACAGTGGTGATGGAAGCAGAGGCTGCCTCGAGAGAAGAGAGCAGCAGAGCCCTTTAAGAGTTGTCTGGAAACAGACAAAACCATGTTTCCCAAGAAATGCCATAAGAATGTGTTCACAGGTTTCCTTTAAATCTTGATAGTCAAAACATTAAATTATCTATGTTTAACAATCATTTAAATATACGTTGTATCATTTTTATCCTAAGAAAATCATCCCTCAACCCAAATTCAAGTAAGCTCATTATTATGTTAATGTTTATAACTTTATAATTTACTTTTTTCTTGTTTAAGGCACCAGGAATTTATTATGGTTCATGATGAAAGCTAATTACATAACCTAATCAATTTCTAGCGTTGAGCTAATTTGTCTAATAGTTGTTGGTTTGTTCCACTTAGTGTTAAGTTTTGAATTTGTGTGGCAGAGATTAATCACCTTGCAGATTGGAAATTGATTGAGGTTAGTTTTATAAACTATGTTAAAACATTTCATGAGAACCTCAGTATGTGTAGTTTGGTTTTGTTATTAATCTTCATTATCTACTTGACTAGGTTCAGAATCCCCTATTAGACATACTGCTAGGTGTATCTGTACAATTCCAGAGGGAATTAAATGAGGAGGTAAGGCTTTCCCTGAATGTGAATTGTACCATTCCATGGACCATGGGCCTAGACTGAGTAAAGGAAGATAGGGAACAAAGTGAGATAGGCTTCAGCATTCCCATGTCTTTGCTTGCTGCTCTACTGAGGTATGAGGAATCCCAGACACACATGCCTGTTGCCAAGAATTCCACCATGCCATCCAGGCCATGATAGATCATTCCCTCTCAAACTGAGAGCATAAATAAATATTTTTTCTTTAAGTGCTTTTGTTAGGTATTTTTCATAGCAAGGAAAAGATTCTGTTTAGTTTATTTTATTGCATTAGCCTCTCTCTCTCCCACATACACACATGCACACACACATAAAATCTCAGACTGGTCAAATACTCTATATCCTTTATTTTGATTTTTTTCTATTTCTTTTAACTATTAAGAAAAAATACCTAAGTTCTAGTTAAATTGCATTTTAATTTTTTTCTTCAGCTTTTGGTGTGAATAATTGAATCCAGGACAATGTACTTGCTAATCATGAACTCCACCACTAAGGATACTCTTTCCATCACCAGGATAACCTTGAAATTTTAAAGTGTTTAACTATTAAATAACCAGCCAATATATTTTCTTTGAAAGAAAAACATAAGGGATTCTCACTTGTACACTATTTCTCTCTTTCATAGCTGAGTACCAGAGTAATTTTGCTGATTGAGGGAGATACTAGTGTTATCTTTCTGAATGTTAAATGCTAGGGAAGCAACACATAACATTAAAGATGGAAAAAGTAGGACGAGAGAAGAGGAAGGAACCAAGGAGTCTTTTCCCAGGTAGGGACAGTCCATCTCCCTAAATCCTAAGTGGACTGTATTTTATAGAGTTTTATCATGATTAGTGTTCTGCCATAAGTACACACAATTTTACAAGATGAAAGGATCCAAAATCTTCTTACTCATGCTACCTGGTTCATATCTATCCCAATTTTCCTCTGTCCTGATCAGATATTAGATTTTGCTTAATACCATTATTGAGACAATTACACAGTGAAAGCTCCCAGGTTGTATTTTAGATGGAAAATAAGAGGATTTTTTATGTTGACTAAGTTTATTAGCACAGTGTGTCACTAAGTCACAAACAAAGAATCATGAAGAGCTAAAACTGTAACCTTCCTGGCAGAAATGAAGGTGTTCTCAAGAGAAACTTGAGGCATCCTTTTGGCTATCAGATTCTTAGAACCTGTCCCCAAGAGACAGGTAAAAGAGGCTCCAATTTCATTCCCCAAATAGGTTGGATTTATTTATTTCAAACCTTGGGCCTCCTATCTGCTGAGCTATTGTTCTCTTCTAATCTTGTTCTATAAGAATAAATTTCAAGACCCTGACTTTTACAGCATGAACTTTGATCCAGTCTGTTTTTCTGGTTATTTAATTATATGCCTTTAACGACTAATACTAATCAAAGAGTGGTGCGGTCCTTTCATCAGATTGCTTGAGCAGAACATTAAGGAGCAAGAATGTTTATTAGCAGTTCAGATCTTCTCTCATTTCTTCTTTGTTTCTAATTTAACTTTTTATATGCTATATTCTAAATACTCCTTCCACTTTCTTATCTCCTCCTAGTACCTTAGCATCTCCTTCCCACCGCTTCCTCTCTTTTCACCTTACCTTCTCCTCCACATGTTTTCAACTACACACCTTTATTCTCTTAAGAAATCAAACTAACAAGTTACGAAAAAGCAAACAAGAATAAAACAAAAAAGTAAATACATAAGAAATGAGTACAAATGCAGACGCAGATTATATATATATACACAAAAAGGAAAGAAAAGAAAAAAAAACACAAAATTCCAGCAAAGGATCGGGAAGGTAAAGAGTGCCTCCCCCCTCCCCCCAAAAAAGCAAATTGAGACAAAGGAAAATTTTAAAAATACCTAAGTTCATTTTGTGTTGGTTTTATACTGGTGGGCATGGGCCCGTGCTTCACTGTGGTTTGGATACCCAGTGATACTCCATTAGAGAAACTAAACCCAGTGATACTCCATTAGAGAAAGTAATTTGCCATTTGCAGGTGGTTGCTAATTGGCAATAGCTTCTTGGTTAGGGGTGGAGGTCTATGTCTGCTTTCCCTCTCAATGCTGAGAGGGAAGTGTGTCCTGCCATAGCCTCCGAAAGTTCTTGTGTGTGCCAGTCCTGTTAAACCTGGAAGACACCATTTCCTTAGTATCATGTATCCCCTTTTCTGGCTCTTACAATCTTTTCATTTTATTTTCCTCATAGTTCCCTGAGCTCTGAGGGGAGAGTTTGATTGAGACAACTTATTTAGGACTGGGTGCTCCGAGGTCTCACTCTCTGCATATTGTCCAGTTGTGAATCTCTGTCTTAGTTCTCATCTACGGCTGAAGGAAGCTTCTCTGATGATGGGTATAGCTAAAAAGAGAAACGCATTAATTTAATTGACATTTTACAGAGCACAAGTCTTTAGAAACAAAGTCACAGAGACCAGTGTATCTTAGTGCTTAGATTTATCAAGAAAATTAAGAATGTATATCTTTAAGAGTTGCAACATAGTAAGATAACTTAATATTGAAAATAGAAGAAATTGACTACTATTGACTAATGGTAACATAATTAACATTTTAAGTTAAACAACAAAGATTTTTTTCTCTGTTCTTGTAAGCTCTTGATTGGTCAACAAGAGGAAAACAAGTTTATTAACATATATACAGAGAAGACACTTGGGGAAATAACTAGCTCAAAGCACTAGCTTGGTTTTAAATTTAATCTTCAGTTGCATCAGTAAAAGAAGACTGTGAGGGAGGCCAGCACAGGGAGTTGTCCAGGAAAAGCATGATAAACAGAGTCAGGTTTGTTATGAGATGTCAGTTGGTGTCTTCTCCATTGATGAGATTAACTTTAATTTAATTCACAGAGGGAAATACCCTTATAAAGGAGTTTCTGCTATAAATGTAAATTTCCCTTACCAAATGGGTAACTTCTCTGGTTTTGGAGCTTTTTACGTATCTGCCATTTCTGAAAATAATTAACTCAAAATAACCCTTCTGCAAAAGAGGAATTGGGGCAGTACATGCAGTCTCAGAGTCATATTTGGGATAGAGCATTCTGGTCTCACAGTTATATTTGGGATGTTGCATTTTGGTCTCCACAGGCATATTTGGGCTGTCATATTTTGGTATCTCACAGTCATATTTGGGGTCTCTCATATCCATATTTGTGGCCTAATGAACTCATCTAATTATGGTAATTCATACTGATAAGGTCTTTATAATTCTTGTGACCTTAGTAATAAGATTTGTATATCAAGATGCACCATGAAAGAACAGGACTGCCCAAAGATTTAAAGACAGGTTAAAGTGATTTACCTCTCTCAGGGCACTGACCAAGTGTTAGCCATTGTTAATGCATTGCTAAAGTTTGTCAAAATTCATTATTAATGATTAGCCCTTATTCTAAACAGCCCTTATGATATTTTTTCCATAAATCAGCTAAGATGTTGGGGATTGGAAAACTTCACTCCCTGTATTTGGAAGTTGTTGGCTTCTTTCTGTGCGCCCATTGCTTTGAAGGAAGAACTGACAGCCAAGCTGCCAACCAACTGCCTCATGCCAGCATCAGCTGCTTTGGACACTCCGTAGATGCTTTGAGAATGGTACAGAGCAAACACAGATGCTTGTTGCCAAAGCATAGCTCTACTCCTGAAGTCCTGACTACAACCATTAACAACCCTCACAAGTTACACTAACTTTACCCCAGTAAACATTTTATCAGTTAAATATGGATTTCCCTGCAATTTATACCCAAGCTAGAGAGGGAACACATCCCCTGATAGCCCAGCCAGTGGATACCCATGACTGGTATGATTTCATGGCTGTTATGAACCCAGGTCTTTTTTTTGCCTGAAAGTCTACTGCAACTAGTAAAAATAAATAAATAAATAAATAAATAAATAAATAACCTTTTATGGCAATCTAAGTAGGCTATTCAGCTCATTTCTATTAATATGTATATGTGCATTTGTATGTTTACATATGATATATATGTGTGTATCCATGTTGGGAGGTTTGCATGCAAGTGGAGATTAATAAAGGTTATCAGGTGTGTCATTCGCTCTCAAATCTTGCCTGATACTTTTGAGACAGGCTCCCTCCATGAACCTGGAGTTATTGTTTAATATTGTTAGCCAGGAAAGCAACAAGCTCCAGGGATCTTCTTGTCTTTGTCCTCCTGCTTCGTGGGTTATAGGCATGCAAAGGGACACTGGCTTTGCAAGCAACAGGATTTGAACTCTGGCTTTGAAGAGTGTATAGCAAATGTTCTTCACCACTAAGCTATCTGCCTAGACACTGCTGCACATCATTTTAAGAATCAGCAGGGAGGTACCTTCCTGTCTTGCCCATGCTGGGACTGTAACATTAGAGCCAACAAAAGGGTTTTGCTGAGTGGCTTTTCTGTGTCACTTTTGATCATCACTAAGTGGGTAGGTGAAATTGGGAGCAAAGAGAAAGTGGCCAGTGTAGAAATCACAGTGACAACAGAAAAAGTGATCAAAAGCAGTAGCTTCTTCCATCTCAGAGACAGCAACAATAAGGATGAGAGGTAAACAAAGCATACCAGAAGTAGCCAGGGAGAAACAATGGGAGCAGGGATAGAGGCAAAAGGAGTAGGGGAGTCCAAGAGAAGATAGGACAGATTAGAAAACTGAAGTTAGAGAAAGTAATAAAGAACCAGAAAGAAAATCCTGTAAGCACTCATCACTAGAAGTTCCAGAGAGCCAAGGTCTCAACATCCTAGACCTAGATTCTGTCAGGTTCCGGAGAATTCTGTTATTTAGGCTTAGAAACGTACTAGCTATTGTCAAACAGTTGGGATTTCCGACATTCATGGCTCAAAGCATTTGAATTACAAAACTGAAATTTTAGCCACCATGAAAGACTAGAAACCCCATCTTCCCATCTTCCCGGGCTTGTGTGAGAGCTGTGATACCCCTTAGCACAGTAAAGTCCTGGTAACAGCAGGAGAGCTGTAACATTAGAAGGTGCCACTTGCTGTAGCTGGTAGTCTGTAGCCAGTTGCTACCAGAGGCCAAGGGATACAAACACTGACAAGGGCCCAGCAGTGGAGAGCATGTTGGTAACCATGATTCCTGCTTGTTACAACAAAAGACCCTAGTCAAGTGACTGGTGATGACCCTGAGGCCAAGTATCTCGGTTCCTAATATATTGAAATCTGACCAAAGAACCTACCCTTCAAAGCAGAGACAATTAAATACAACAGTGCTTGTGAAGGACTTGCCACAATGGCTCTCAACTATTGTTATTCATCAGTCACATGCTCGCCGGGCGACTGTTATTATTCAGTGTATCAGAAGTGTTTAAAATAACATAATTCCAGCAGCAACAGCAATTGGTTAAATTGATTTTCCACAAGGACTGACACCTGCAGCTTTACCCACAGTTGGAAGTCAGTTTGTGTTAGTATTGTTAATAACATAGAGAAGCATTTTCTAAATGGTGAATGAGGAACACAAGAAGCAGTCGATGATCTACAAAAATGCAAGTCTTTATGAAAGATGCTTGGCAGATGTTATGCAATTTTTTATAACATAGTGAATTTATTCTCCCTTCAAAACTAAAAGGCACAGTGCTTATTGAAAAACAACTAAGAAACACTGAGAGCTAAAGAAACAGTCTCCTTCAATGAAGAGCAAATCAGTTGATTATCCAATATTAAATGGATAACCCTGAAAACATACATACAAGTAACCCTATGCAGACCAAACCGGGTGTTTTTATGAATTGTGGAATATATAAAGTTATACATATTTATATGTAACAACAATGAAAACAAAGGCCATGAGTTTAAAAGAAAGTAAGGAGTAAATGGAAGGGAAATGGAAGGGTAGGAAAACAGAAAGAAAAAGAGGGAAATAATATGATTATATTATAATCTCAAAAATAAAAGAAATACTATAAAAGAACCAAAATTGATAAAGTTTAATGAAGTACTTAGTTTCAACCTTTAAAACCTTTAAAGGTGATGAAGGTCCAAAGCATCAGCAGGGTGGCCCTAACTTAATACCAGAGGGGATTTAAAAGAAAAAAAAATGAGCACAGAATTGCAGGCATAGGAACAGGACTGCATGTAGAACGCGAGGAGGGAAAAAGTGACTCAGGAAGTCAAACTTGCCAGCACTTTGATCTTTGGCCTTAGCCTCTTTGACTATGAATGTGCATTTCTGTTGTTGCAGACATGGTACTTCACACTGGAGGCCCCAACAAAGGCACCACCTCCAATTTGCCTTGCCACTTCTGTTAAACCTACTCTATTCTGGTTTTGAAACATCAGCCTTTTCCCGGGAATACACACAATTTAATACATTATACTATTACTCTGCATAAAATTCATATCGCACTGGACATTGAGGATACCAAACTTAGGTGGTTTCTTTTTTCTGTTTTAGTGACAATGTCTCTCAGTCTTCATTCTTAATTTTTCTCACCTCCTGATTTATTGAGGAATTCTTGGCACCAAGCATGTCTTAACTTTGCTTTGTCCTCTTTCCTCCCACCTCTATCTCATGCTATCATTGTCTAATATGAAGCTAATGAATACATCGTCTGTTCCCGTCACAGTGAGATGGTTGATATCTGTCTGCTGTACCAACTAGCACATCCTCCATGGCTGAAACAGTGATTGGCACGTGGTGTGCTGATGCTGGCATAACCTGAATGCCAGACTTTATGCTTCCTGTTACCACAGAGGCTGATGAATAAGTACTGGAATTGAATGGTGTCATGTCTAGTCAGCAGGCTTTATCAAGAAGAGTTGAGAGACAGATCCTCATTCCAGAGTTCATTCTTGCAGCACTGGTGGGATGGTCAGCTAAATTTCTGAAAATTGTGACACCTTTACCTCTATTGTTATCATTTCTTGCACAGTTTTCTGATTCTGTGGATATCCTTATCTCAGGTGCTTCCTAAAACATTGAGTAAGCTTGGTTTTCACTAATCTAGGGACATCTGGTCTGGGTTATACTTATATCAACAAATGAACCAGTAACTTCTGTGTATGCCTTAAGCTACTAATAACTTGCCTATGCTAATTTATTTTATGTAGTACAAAAGCAGTTTTCTAGTAAAGAACATACCATCACCTTATCTGGCCCTTCTTTCCCCAATCATTGAGAGGTGAGATCTTAAGAGATAAAGCCTAGAATGAGATCCTTAGGTAAATCAGGGGCACCCTTAGAGAAGGCTGTGGCATGTTTGTCTCCCTGTAATCTTGTTGAAGGAAAGAATTTCTCTTCCTTGGGTTCTTCCTTCATGATATGGTCTGATCAAGAGGCATCTGGTCATAGTGAATCTCTTCCTAGTACTGCACTCTGGAACCTCCGGAACTGAAAGACAATAAAACTCTTTTTTTGTGCCATGAGCCTATCTCAGGCATTCCAGTATAACAATGAAAAATAGGATAATAGGGGCTGGAGAGATGGCTCAGTGTTTAAGAGCACTGCCTGCTCTTCCAAAGGTCCTGAGTTCAATTCCCGGCAACCACATGGTGGCTCACAACCATCTGTAATGAGGTCTAGTGCCCTCTTCTGGCTTGCAGGCATACACACAGACAGAATATTGTATACATAATATAAATAAATATTTTTTTTAAAAAAAGAAAAATAGGATAATAAACTAGGTAGGATTAATAAACAGTTTGTGAGTAACTAAATTGGAATCAATCAATTGAGGAATCAATCAATTGACTTTAAAATGTGATGTTTTTATCTAACATAGAGTCCTATCATTTTCTGAAAAAGTTGTCATTCGTTCTGTTGATAATGATTTCAGTAACTTCTAGAACAGTCGAGGGGTCAAATCATGGCCCAAAAGACCTAGATTCTGTGTATTTTGTGGGTGTGATGACATGGAGACTTTTAACTTTTTATAACTTTTTTAACTTTTCTATGCCTATTGTCTCAAAATGTGAAAACATTTGATCATTTTTCTTCATAGGTTTATGATATCAATGCAAAATGAAAAAACACCAATCTTTTTTATTGTTTTTATTGAGCTAGACATTTTTCCCACTCCCCTTTGCTAAATACAGCTCCAGTAGCACCGACACTGAGAGCAACAACTAATAAATGGGTCCTCCTGAAACTGAGAAGCTTCTCTGAAGTAAAAGACACAATCAATAAGACAAAATGGCAGCCTACCGAATGGGAAAAGATCTTAACCAACTCCACATCTGACAGAGGATTGATCTCCAAAATATATAAAGAACTCCAGAAACTGGGCACCGAAATATTAATAATCCAATTTAAAAAGAAGGTATAGGACTAAACAGAGAACTTTATACACAAATCTCAAATGGCCAAAAGGCACTTAAGAAAATGCTCAATTTCATTAGCCATCATAGAAAAACAAATCAAAGCAACACTGATATACCATCTCACACCTGTCAGAATGGTCAAGATCAAAACACTGATGACAACTTATATTGAAGAGGATGTGGAGTAAGGGGAGCACTCCTCCATTGCTGGTGAGGGTGCAAACTTGTACAGCTTCTTTGAAAATTAGTATGGCAGTTTCTCAGAAAATTAGGAATCAACCTACCTCAAGATCCAACAATATCACTTTTGGGAATATACTCAAAGGATGCTCAATTATTCCACAAGGGCATTTGTTCAGCTATGTTCATAACAGCATTATTTGTAATAGCCAGAACCTGGAAATAACCTAGATCCCTCTCAACTGATGAATGAATTAGGAAAATATGGTAAATTTACACAATGGTATACTACTCATATATATATGACATCTTGAAATTTACAAGCAAATGGATGGGACTAAAAATAAAAACATACTGAGTGAGTTAACACAGACTCAGAAAGACAAATATAGTATGTACTATAAGTGGCTATTAGACATAAAGCAAAATATAATCAGCCTACAGTCCCAATCCCAGAGGACCCTAGGAGATACATACATGGATCTACTTGGAAAAGAGAAAAAGTCAAAAATCTCCTGAGTCTATAGTCCATGAGCTCATTATGACCCCACTAGCAACAGTGGAGAGGCTGTCTGAAAGGCCCTTCCCCTTTAATCAGATTAGTGACTATCCTAATTGCCATCATGGAACCTACATTCAGTCACTGATAAAAGCAGATTCAATGACACACAGCCAAATTCTGGGCTGAACTCCTGGAATTCAGTTGAAAAGAGGGAAGAGGGATTATATAAAGCGGGGGGGGGGGGGGGGGGGGGTCAAGAACATGATGGGGAAAAACACAGAGACAGCTGACCTGACCTATACAATCTTCAATTTCTTTTTCTTCTGGAAATTTCAATTCATAGTGGTATAGGAGTTTATTATGAAGGAAAATGAGAAAACATGGGATTGATGACCAACACAGGTCTCTCAGCTGCAAATGCTTCCTGGTATCTTGTCGTTCATACGATCAGAATTTCCATAGAGTATAGCAAGGAGCAAGGACAAGGATTGTGGCTTCTTTTTACTTTTGCTGTTACGACAATCTGCAGAGCAAGGGAGGAGAAATACCCACAGTAACCTAGCAACAACTCTGTCTCTAGAGGAGTGATGAGACTCCTGAGCTTGAAATGGTTAACTTGGCTCTCTGGGTTCAGAGACCTCACAATATTTTTTTTCTCAAATGTACAAAATAGGTTTTGTAATACTAGACAAAACAAAGAGATAGAACCTGAACCCTCTTCACATGCAAGAACTATAAGCAAGTAAAATGCCTTTTGATGTGGAAATTTAGTAGAAAATAGCAGAATGACCAGAGAGGAACTGTGATAATGTCTGTGTCTCTATTACTTGAGAGGGGTGTTAGGTCAGTAAGGAGGGAACTGCTTCAAGATCACACTGAAAAGGATGTTAAAGAATCCTCTTTCCTTTGCCTCAGGGGCAAGGGGGCTCAGTTCACAAGGGTATGAACCAGAAAGCCTGAGGCTAAAGGAACAGGCCTCAGCATAAAGAACACAGACATGAAAATCCAAATCAAAGTTCTTTAATAGCTACATGGAGCCTTCATGTTGCAGAAACATTTACAGGATACAAGTCTTAGCAACACAGATCACAAGAACTCTGTTTAAAATGCTTACAAATACTAGAGTAAGAACAGGCTATGTATTTTACCATTTTTTAGGGAATAAACAGATTAACATTTTAAAAGGCCCAGTTATAATAACAAATGGAGTTTTACAGTTAGAACACTATGTAGGGCAAAAGTTTGAAATTTATGGTTATTTACAAGGTAAATTTAGATGGTTATGGAGTTACTGGTTTTAGTAAATGGTATAGGATAAGACCTAAAATATGGGCTTTAATAGTTCAATATTCTGATTCTGTAACTTTCTAACTGGGAGAGTTAGTTAACCTTTTTGTGCTCCATTTGCCATCACAGAGTGTGGGTAATCACCCTCCTCACAAGGTGGCTGTCTGGAAATAGGAATTTTGGATGGGTATTTTCAGCACAGTATCCACTGCTTGGTAAGGGTCACTCACAGCACTGATATTTATAATAACAGCGACTTAGAACAGACTAGAAGGAAGACATTATGAAGGAAAGAAGAGACCCCAATTCAGGTAAACAGACCTTACCATACTAAGAGAAGAAAACATAAGAGCCTTGCCAACAGGGTTCAACGGAACATTGGACTTTCACTTGAGTCAGGAAATGCAGCTAGCTTTCTGCTCTATGCTTTGGGCCTCACTCACTTGAACATGTTTAGCTAATGTCAGAAAGTCAATGGCAAACCCAGGGAGCTCTGGAAAGCCTGTTCTGGGATTTCAGAAGGCTACAATGTTCTTTTTATAAATTTAACAAAAGAATAGAGAAGTGGTCTAACTGGATTGCCAGTGAAAGAAAAGAAAAATACATGCATACTTCAAAGGAAATTCTTTGGAACTTTAAGAGGTGTCCCTCTAGCAAAGAGGAGGAGAATATGCAGATATATCATCAAACATTTCTATTACCCTTCTACATTTCAATATGCCACACTTCAAGATCATACTCCCCATAAAAGAATAACGTAAGTCAATCATTTTCTTGAATTCTAAAACTTATTTTCAGTGATTGGATATTCTTATCTGGGCTATCATCTTCCTCATTGATAACATATTTTTCTGCTGATTCTTTCAAGCATTAACACAAGGCTTTCTATTCTGTAATACACTTGGGCTCTTGTGATTATTATATTCTATGCTAGCTCATGGCATAGATTTTTTCAGAGGTTCCAGCTGAGTTTTCACTGAAGTATAGTTGTTTTTTCATATGAAAAAAAAGATACTGAGATGGCTATGTTCTTCTGAGTTTTCTGGTTATGGGAATGCAGGTAAGAAAAAAAATACAAAGGCCAGAGAGATACTTGGGATGCTAATGGTATCAGAGGTTGACTTCTCTTTGAGTGTTTAATGTATTAAATGTTTAGACCACTTAAGTGCAGTGTGCTGTCCCTGGCCTGAAAACACACTGGACTTCGGAAGCTTTCTTCCTGCCCTCTGCAACAGAAAATCTGCATCTGGAAGCAAGGGGTCTAGATTCATCTTTAACACAGGAGATGGCTTTCCCAACATCCATTTAGAATATTGAAGAATTAGAAGAAAACTATTATTTTCCTTACAGTGCAGGGGAATGAAGTTGTTATTTTATCTTTAAAGGACAGTATTAAAATCTTTGCCTATTACTCTGAAGAAAAGTCATTCTTCATATTTTCTCTGAAATACTGTCAGGATCCAGCCTTAATATAGTTTGTACTTTTGAGGGTAGGACGGTGTGGATTAGAAACGTCAGGCAGGCAAGAAAATGACAGAAACACAGAATAGAATCGGGAGGGCAATCCAGTGAATACTGAATTCACCCATGACTATTTTTCCATATTCTTATATGCCTCAATCCAGAAAGGAGGGGGGAGGGAAGAAGGCAAAAGACTGCTTTAATGTAATACATAGAATAAACAGATTGTTTATAAATGTTTATTTTTATTTAAAGGGGGTTGATTATAAGTGATTAATGGTCACAGTCAATTTCTTTAAAATAAAAAGTAAAGGGGATATGATAAATGAATACTTTGCATTGGTGTGGATCTTGGTTTATTGATACAAATTTAAGGTCAATTTTGCTATATGTTTATTTCTATTCTTCTCTAAGGTATTAAAATGTAATGTATAATTAAAATTACTGATTAAAGATAGTCATTTATAGTAGTCAAACTTGTAGTCATGTTAGGGCTTTTAGATATATGGAGATATATTTCGGTTAGATAGGTAATCTTCAACACTTCAAAGACCTAAAGAAAATGGTATTTAAAATGTTTTAAGAACTTAGACTTTTCTCAACAACAAGGTATATCTGCTTATGTCAGCACAAATTACTTCGAGAGGTTAATGGGCATTGAAGAAACTCACTATGGAATTTGCCTTCAGTGTAACAAGGCTAGCCATTTGGGCAAGAAGCTGCTTTTGTCTGGACTGCTTGATGATATGCTGTATGAACTGGACATGTAGGACCCAGAAAAAAGTAACTGCTAAACTTTCAAAAGATTGTATGGTCATTCAGGGTTCCTGCCTCACATAGGAAACTGCCAGACATTCTGCAGGTCACAGAAGAAAGTGACTGACAAACTGCCATTACAGGCAAAGAGTTTTTCAAATTTCCTGCTTCATGAAAAATTCTGCCAGATATTATGTGCATGTAGGCTGAAGATGGATGCCCCAATGTTACAGAAGAATTTTGGGTGACTGTCCAGGCAACAAGATGTCTCTGTCAATTCCAGAGTTTTAGAAGTTGCTTATAACGAACTTCCTGATTACTTGGGTAATATTATATCCTCTGGGATCTTTGATTTATATTTATAGTTTTCCTTAGTTATGATAAAAGATAAATTAGATATGAAACTTTAGTCTCATAAATAAATAACTAATTCTTGCTTGATCATTGTTTTATATATGCAATTTTATTATGTTAAAGTTAAAACTTTCCTTTTTATTTAGACAGAAAAAAAGAGATAATGTGAAAAATTCCCTCTGTATGTAATGAATATGCTTTATTACCATTGATAAATAAATAAGCTTCTTTGGCCAATGGCAGGGCAGAATATAGCAAGGCAGAAAATCCAAGCAGAGACAGGGTAGAAAAGAAGGCAGAGTCAGGAGATGCCATGTAGATGCTAAAAGAGAAAGATGCGGGAACATTACCGGTAAATCACAATCCTTGTTGTAAAATATAAAATAATAGAAATGGGTTAATTTAAGATGTAAGAGCTAGATAGAAATATGCCTAAGTCATGGGTCAAACAGTCTTGTAATTAATATGTAATTAATATAGCTTCTGTGTGATTATTTGGTTCAGGGTGGCAGGGAACTGAACGTAGTCTCCTTTTACACATACCCTGAGGTTTTAGTATTCTGTTTGTTTAGGTAGGATGTTCAGTGACCACACCTTACCTTAGATCAAGCATCCTGTAGGCTACCACTCCCTAGTTCAATCCTCCTGTCTGCTCCTTGAAGGAGCAGGAATATGCCTGAACTCTCTGACCTTGGTCAAAGTGGAATGAATCCACCTCTGTAGGCCATCTTAATACCCCAAACACCAAGTAACCACACCCTGGGTGAAGATATCTTGTTAGTAGCCACACTTTAAATCAAGCCCTAATAACCTTGAAGGAACAAAAACAAGCCTGAGCCCTCGGATCTCCAGTCAAGGTGGACTGGATCAACTTCAGTCTGTCGGCTTCCCCCCCCCCCAAAAAAAAACCCCACAAGATTCAGTTAATTTTTTGTTCCTTTGAATTGAAAAAAAAAACTTGACACAGAGAGCTTCTAAGAGAAGCACACCTGTCACTGAGTCGTCTTCCAGGCCTTGGATTCTCAGGGTGTCAAAACATTAATAATCATGCATGTGTAATCAACAGTCTCTCATTTTGAAAACTCTGAATTTATTATGATGCAAAATAAAGGAAATGGATGTTCCTTTAAAGAGGTTCCCCAGCATCATCTGCCCAGTGATAAAGTTCCCACTTTCTGCTGCACAAGCAGAAGTTCAGCCTTCCACCTTCCCTCTCTGCTCCTCCAGTGGACCAGGGCTAGTTGAGCAATGATAGATAGACTACAGTTACTTTACTTAATCCCAGCCATGACCTTCAATCATAAGAAATTCCCCTGCAGACTTTATTTGACCCAGGAGACAGTAACTTAGTGAAGGGAGTGGACTGCAGATGGCATTTAAACAAAGAACATGGGAAATCCACAACAACTGAAACTGGATTAGTGCAGTGGATGTCCCCACAGGAAATCTGCAGTCTAATTTTAATACCCAAGGCAAAATGTTCAAACTAGACATCAGTAGGCTGAAGTGTTCTGCCTGATAGTAAAATGTGTATTAGGTTTCCATGCATTTGTCCAATCTCATGGGATAGCCACAACCTGTCCTATTCAGCTTCATTGCATGAGACTAGGAGTCCTCATCTAAAACTGTAGGCAATGCACTCAGCCCATGCTGCTTCTCAAGTAAGGCTGTTCATGAAGAAGGTTGTGATGATGGTAAAAGATGCTCTGCTTTCTAAAAGGAGACCTGGAAGGGTCTCATTCCTTCAAACATCTCAGGGAAAAACTAGACTGATGACTCATAGTAAAGAGGTTCCTGTCTCCCAAATAGTACAAAGAACACGAGCAGACCCATCAACACTTCAATATCTTGTCAGCTAAAGTTGTCATGAGCTAATCCCCACATTCTTCTGGCTGTGGATAGATAGGAAGGATCCAATACATATATAATTTGGAACAGCAACTCTGATTGGGCATGGTAGGAGGAGAGAACTAAAGATACAGAAATCATGGTAAAAAATCACCTCGATTAGAGGCTACCCACGGGCCCACTGGCTCTTGGTTTCATTTTCATTCTGAGCCTGCCCTCCCATGCTTCTCCCCTGTTTATAACTTGTAAATGACCCCTGCTTATTGAAGCTCCATATACCAGACATAAGCTGTGGTAGAATCTATCCTAACAGATAGTAGCATTTCCTTATTCTTGATTCACAAATGGAGAAAAAGAAGCTGAAGAGATATTTAACCACTCCTTATCTTCAAAACTAACATGTAGAGTTTGATTCAACCAATGTGCTCAGTTCCCAAGGACTTAACCATAGTGCTCCATGCCTGGGTTTTCTCTGTGCCCTGACCATGCTCTGCTCTGAGAACTTTCAGGTTGGGTTGTCAAACGACCATTATAGAGAGAATTTTGTCCTGAGGACTGTCACTAAGTGAATTTTCTGGACTAGTGGTCATGAAGACAATGGTACCAATTGCAAAAAGACAATTCTTGTGGATTTCTGCAGGTATTGGGATAAAAATATAATTTAGATAAATAAACATCATTGGCTCTGTCATTGAACTCAGTTATTCCTTGTCGTGTTACTGGAAGCATGAAGTTGTCATCCCTCTTTACTGTTTGTCTGTGAATTAGATTTTTGCCTGAGATTGCAAAAGGTCTATGTACATATTTATTGTATCATAATAGATCTCAAAGTACTGATGTTAATGAATTTGCAGATTGCTAACCTCATAAATCCTAGGCCAAAATATAATGCTATATTTTCCTATTATATTGTTGCTATTTAATTGTAAATTCATGCTATTTTTTCTGGTTCTACACTTTAAAATCAAAAAGCCCAAGGAAAATAGCAGGAGGAAATAGTTGAAGAACTTAGCTAAGTAAAGAAGGTTTTTGTAAAGTTGTTTCCCAGTAGTGAATGTCTAGCCCAGGGTCCCTTCCCCTAGAGGTAGCCCAGGGTCCCTCCAAAACCTAGAGGTAGTTAAGTAACAAGCCCAAAAAGCAGAACCTCAAGCCTTTTGGACTTAAACCATCTCTATTTATAATATTTTATTAGAAGTATTGTCTTTGTGATGGAGAAGTTTAAAGAACCTTGCCACAGAATTATGTACTGAAGAAGTACAGTTGAGAGTGACAGTTGTGGGAGGGAAGCAGAGAGACTGCATAATATAGCTGCAGTGTGAACCTCGGGAGCTTGCAAAAAGTTATATGCCAGAGTTGTGGAGTTGGAGATCAGAGAAAGAGTAAAGTTTACGGTATTAACTACACTCTTTAATAGTTGCGTGCAGGCTACATGTGTGATCCAAGCTACTCAGGAGACCAGAGCAAGAAGATGATCTGAATTTAATGATAGCTTGAACTCTTAAGTTTGACTAGGCAATATAGCAACACTTTCTGTAAAACAAAAGCTAAAAAGCAAAGAAAACAGTAACAACAACAGCAAAAAAAGTCTACGACTATAACACTCACAGTTAAGGACATGCTTTCTAGAAATATTGGAAGAAAATTGTCCTAGAATCAAATTATGTGGATTTGAGTACACTGTCATTAACTATGTTTTATGAATTATATATCTGTATCCTTATCTCCTATTTGATAAGCTACTAATGATAAATGTTATTACATTAACCTGAAGAGTGAAATAACTCCACTCGGTGTTGAGCTTGGCACAAGCAAATTGCCTAACAGTACAATAGCAGAGATTCCCCAATCCTGGATGACATCCACATCTACTGATAAAAGTCCAACTGAGGACAGAGACACAAATCTACACAAATACTTACCCAAGACTCCATTGAACTGAGTATCATCACATGAGGTAATTCTGATCAATTTATTGTGGGTAGAATTGTCCAAAAAAGCTATTTCTTTCCTCCTAAAAGAGATCACATCTGCCCAGTACCAGCATTTTCTCATCTATTTTCCCTTCAGTGTGTGTTTCATATTAGGACTAAACACCAAAGCAATAAGCAAAAGCAAATTTTGAAGAAGAATAAAAAGTAGAGAAGACTGGGGGGTATAGCTCAACTGTACAGTCCTGGATTATAAGAAGAGAAGCCCTGTGGTTCTATGACAGGGAAAAAAAAAGCCAAACATAGTAGTCAGATGAATCTTCTAAACCAACACCACTAGTGGGCTCCTAACTCCAGAACTCTTTTATGCAAGAAAAGTATGTCTTGTTTTTTATTATTTTAATATTAACTCTGCTAAGAGGTCTATCAGTTAAAATGTCCCTAATAGAATTATATCATTCTTGTCCCTTATACCAATCTAGGCACTCTTTTTTTAGACTTTACAAGTATCTGATGGTAAGACATATAATTAATTCTAATTTTCTAATGGAGACTTAAAAGAAGTTGAGGTTTGATCATAAAAATAATATTTTAATAAACCAACAATATCATGCATCATATAATAATAATATAGTGTCAGCTTGCTGCTCTTGAATTATATTTGTTTATTCCTTATTATAACAAACTCTAAGATGTACTGTTATTACCTTTTTTACAGACAACAAAACTGAGCCAGAGAAAGGTTAAACAATTTATCTAGAGTTTGAGAGTTGAGACCACAAAGCTCATACCTATACGGCCTTAGCAAATCCTACATGGATTCCTGCATTCCTGACAGGATCTCTCTTCCTTCAGGGTCTCACTCATGATTCTATGGCATAAACATTTTCTTCTAACTTATTCTGGGCTAAATTTCACTTATGAATTTTATACCACAACTTAAACACAGCTTCTTCTTGGCAACTTTTCTTGCTTGGACCCCACAGGCCATGAGAGAGATTTGCTTTATCACAGGGCCAGCTCAATTTCTCACATTTTGTTTACCATCAAGCTAAAACACCTGATATTATTTTGATCATGGGAAGTCCTTTGTACACTACCTATTCCAAGTTCATAGCTTTTACTTCACATTTAGTCAAAAGATATCAGATTTGAATGTCTTTTGTTTTAGTTTAGATACTTCATGATACCTGCGGTAAAGGTAGCAAAGCAAGTTTTGCGGAGAGAGTAATGGTGAGCTTCATTCTGGGAATTCAATTTGGGTCAGTTATTCCCTTCTGGCAGAGTTCTGCTGGCTCTTTCAGTATCAGTTATAACACTAGAGGGCCACTTAGCCCAGAAGGCTTCCCAGTCCATGGCAGAGAGGTGAGGAGGAGGGGAAGGAGAAAAGCAGGGGGTAGGAAAGGAAAATCTCTGAAAGGGTAGCAGTGCCTCTGGAATGCAAAGCCTAGACATGTGGTGGGAGTGGAAGAAATGTGGAATTACAAAAAGAATCCCTCCCACGGATGTCTAAAAGTGATGCTCCTAGCAGCTTTGGGTATCACAGTTGTGCAGGCAGAAAAGCATTTGATTAGCTCCCTGGCATTATCTCTGGGGTGTGGGTGTCTTGGAAATCTGCATGCACAGTATTCATCCCAGATAATCGACTGGGCATTGTTTGCTGCATACTACACTGCAAAGCCAAAGTCAGCTTGAAATCAACTTCCCTCTTGAGGTTAAGAACACAGTGCTAAGGGTATTTTATGCTTCACATTTAAGAATAAATTCATGAGATTTAAATTTTGTTTAAGAATAAAATTTCTGAATGTACCAGAGCAAAGAGCACCCCCCATTTTTCATTCTCTGTACAGCACTTCTTAGAGATTTGCAATTAAATTTCTCCAACTGCATTCTCCTCCTATATGGAGTTAGATAGTTCACTAGACTTGTTTCATTTAGGTTCCTCACAGGTTATAATATGCTGTGAGGCCTGCAAGCCTCATAGTAGAGTCCCCATAAAGAACCACTCCCTGAGTGATTTCCATTGTCAAATAAAAGAGCATTGACTCCAGATCTGTGGAGACAGTCAGGCCACAGGATATCTGTTCTTAGATGCTGCTTGCCGTCCCTGTCAGCTCTGTAACAGCTGACTTACCAATGCTTCAAGATATCTGTCTAATTCATCAGTAATGACAATCAGCACTTTTCAGTCACAAGAATATCCTACAGATTTGTTTATTGGTCGCATTTCAATTAACTGGCAATGGCTGCCAGAATTGAGATACTTATTATCTGGTGTTTTACAGGAACAAGTAGCTCAGGTTTTACAAATTATGTAGTTCTCTATTGCAGCTGCTCTATTCTGCGTTAGTCCCAGCTCAGCCAAGATAATGCATAAACAAATGGCTATGACTCGTCCACTCTGTCAACTTTCTGTACAAAAATGAATTGCTGGATTTGACAGTGCTTGTTGATTATTAAAATGAGCAATGTCTTCAAGAAGAAGTGGGGATTAGACCCAATTTATAGATATCAATACAATGCTTCCAAATCATGTCATGTTCACAGGTCTGTCCAACCAATGTGAGAAGGAGCAGCAATAGGTATTTTCAGGATAGCAGTGCTCTCTGATTAAGTTTATACTTTGGAAATAGGGATTGGAGTCAGAATCTAATTTTGTATCTTCTGAACTGTATGAAGCCAGGTAGAACATTGCCTTCCTAGGTCCTCATCCACATTATCTGCTAAAGGAAGACAATATAATTTATCTCATCTGTGAAGAATCCTTCAATAGATACTGGAATAAATGCTATCACCATCATCACCTCTATCGGCTTTTCTCTCTGTAAGCTTGGCCTGACATCATATACTAATGAATATTAATAAGACTGCATACATAAAACACCGTGTGATGTAGAGTGTATAAGTGCTTAATGAGCAGCTATGATTCACATTGTATTTCATAAATAAAGCAGTTCAAAATAATCACATGACTATCCAAAGTTTTATGTGATACGCAGCAGAAATAGGGTAAAAGCACATGCTTTGAGCTCTAAAACTTATTCTATACTCACTAAAAATAGAAAACTATGGTAGAAACTCCTCAAAAAGATGCAAAGGGAAACTCAAGTAGAATATATTTCATTAGAAGGAGTAGTATATATTCTAAATTTCCATTAATTTCATTAGTTAATTTAATTTGTATTTATTTTTGACATATTACTTCATAAAATGCCACGACTTAAGAGATAATTTCTTTATAAATGGGTCATCAAATGGCTTGACCCTGAGGATACACTGTTAGAAGAGCCACAATAATGGCGCACTTCTTTGAGCATTTTGGAGTTGGAACAGGAAGATGAGAAATTCAAAGTCATCGTCACTTACATAAGTTTTAACCCAGCCATGGCTACAAAAGACTTGGTTGCAAAGTTTCCTCATGACAGAAAAAGAACTGTTAGGAGCCGAGACATTATACAACATTTCTTCTGACTAACCTCTTCCCTTCAGAACTGGATCCCCTTGCTGCAAGAGCTGGTGCTTTAATCGGTGTGGATTATCTTGGTACCTGTTGAGTGGAGAAATGATGAGCACATAAACCCAAGCAGAATACATGCTAGAGACTTATTGGGATTACTCTATATTTCCAAAAAATGATTGTCAACATGAACAAACCTGCACTATATTTATTATTGAAGCACTTTAGAAAAAAACATAAATAGCAAACAAATGAAAGAAAAAATTTAGTTGTTCCCACTGTAGGCCAATTCACTATTTAGTGAATTTATTATTTGATAAATAGCTACACAGTTTAATATTTTGTTTTTTCCAAAGAGTAATATATTATAAATAAGATAAGAAGGTTATATAAGAAACGCTAACTTTTCTGTTTGGTTGGTTTTGTTCATTTGTGTTGTTTTTGTTTTTTGAGGTAAAGGGTTTTTCTATGTTATCCAGGATGGTCTCAAACTTCAAGACACTGCTGTGGGATAATGCTCTTGTACACCGTAAAGATTTGTCACTCATATTGGTTTAATAAAACACTGATTGGCCAGGTAGGAAATATAGGCAGGGTGCCTAGACTAGGAAAATTCTGAAAAGAAGAAAGGTAGAGGTGCAGTCACCAGTTAGACACAGAAGAAGAAAGATTAGAATGCTTCATTGAGTAAGGTATCAAGCCACATGACCGTACACAGATAGGAATTATGGGGTAACTTAAGTTGTAAGTGCTAGTTAATAATAATCCTGAGCTAATAGGCCAAACAGTTTATAATTAATATAAGCCTTTGTGTGTTTCTTTGGGTCTGAATGACTGTGTGACCAGTGGGACAGAAACTTCTGTCTACAGGACACAGTGATCCTCCTGACTCAGCTTCCTAAGTGTCTAGAGTAAAGAGAGCCCCGAAACTAATCCTGCTTTGAGAAATGGGTTAATGGTAGTTGGGTAGCACAGGTGGTGGAGAACAGCCATTTTCTATGGCAGATTCTTTTTTTTAATAGAATATGGCCATATCTAAAGTAATATAACAAAACCTACATAAAGTGTGTCACAAATTCTTAATGTCATACTAAGTAACTAAGAAGATAGACACCTTAATAACCTAGTCTAGATTCTAGAAGAATCAGCATAAAGTGGCCCAGTCATTTTAGCACAGGTTGGATAAGTTTAATAATCAAACTATATGAGTGAGGCTTTAGAACTCATAGGAAATTAAGGTCATCATATATAGAGTGTGGATAATCATGGACTTAGAGTCTTAGAGAATCATGGACAGTGAACACAAGTTGTGAAAACAAAATGAGAAATATACTTTAGTAGAAATCACAGCCTGAGCAAAGAAGGGTTCACTGGAAAGGGGGCAGGATTCTCTAAGGAGCTGATAGGAAGCCTTTGAGACAGTTGCTTGGTAACCATCTCTTCCAGTTGACTGCTGTGTCTGAGTCACTCAGTCTTTTTGGCTGCCCAATCCATTTCCCACCCCCATAAGGTTGAGTATTTTGAGTGGAATTTAATTCTAAAACAGCAGATATCTGTGGTGGCCATAATATTATCCTCCTGGTCATCCTTTCTTATGTCTTGTGTCCTGGGGTAAATAAACTCTTGCTTTCTATGCACACACTGAATCCCTGACCCTCACACACTAAGTGGAAGGCTTTAGAATGAATTTCACCTTTGAAAAAAATTTGTTATCAATCCATTCTAGAAATAAAGATTGATACTAAGGAAGAAAAGACTTTGAAAAGGTGGGAAGTGCCTTTCTCATAGGGGAGTGAAGTGGGATAAAGAAATGGAGGTATGAAGAGTAGGAGTAGTGAGAAGAGAAAGTAAAAGAGAGAAGGAGGGGAAGGAGAAGGAAGAAGGAAGGAAAGAATAAAACTAAAAAGGAAGAGATGGGAGGGGGAAGAAAAATGAAGAAGAAAAAGGAAAAGACAGGAGAAGAGAAGAAAAGGAGACCTTTTAAAAATGGCATTTTCAGCATTGACAGCAGTGGGGAGCATTTATTATATCCCATGTGTTTTCTTTATGATGTGTCTTCTTCTTGCATGGACAAACTGCTGGCACATCAAACGCTGCTCTGGAGACCAGCAGATATGAGAGAGCATACAGTAGGTGTTGTGCTTCACTGCAGTCACCGTGTCTGTGTTATTTGGGCTAAAACCAGTTTCCCACATGCTTTCAGAGAAGGGTGGAGACTCTGCTAGTGAGTCACAGGGTGATAACCAGAACTGGGTAAAGCAAAATGGTCAGCAGAATATCTGGTGTGCTTCGTACAATCCTGAAAACCTAGGGAATTGTGGGAGGGGTTTGCTCCCATCTGCCACCATAGCTTTCTATTCCACATCACTTCTCTCTCTCTCCACCCCCACAAGCACATGCACAGCAGAGGCTATTTCCAGCTTGCTTGCAAAGACAGAAATCACACCCAGGCACAAAAGAGGTAGGAGAAGAAACAGTTGAGAGAGTGGACTACAGGTCAGATAAGAGATTTTAGGCCACATTTTATTCTTCCCGTTTTATGCTACAGTGATGGGTCCTAAAATAGAAAAAAGAAAGGAAGTAAGGAAAAGAGGAACATGTGTGTAGGAGTGGGGCTATTGGGAAAAGAAGAGAAATTGGAAGAAGGAGAAGGAGTGAGAGGGAAGTAGAGAGTGAATGTTATCACAGAGCTTTGTAGACAAGTATGATATTATATGTTTTTTTTTACAAAAAATAAATGTTATACAAAAAGTATAAATTCCTAAGATGTTTCTCTCCATTAAAATACATGTAGAGGGAATTTGTCAACTTTATTTCACTAAAACACATTTTGAGAAAACAAATATCTTCAGAATTTTTGCCATTAGCTGAATTATAATGGTTTCTAAAAGAGAGGCAGGCAGAGTGCCCTCATCAAGAAGAATTCCTTCTCTGAAATGCAATTGAATACTTGCTGTGTGTTTTCTGGAGACTAGCATCAGCCAACTAAGGCCTGGAGATTTAGTCATGTGCTATTTTTTTGATTCATATGTTGGGGAGGAAATGAGTCATGCTGATTAAGAACTGAAGCCACCTACTCATGCAAATTATGTGTGTAGCGAGGGGAGAGATGGAGCTGCCTGCTATAGGATGGCCAATATTCTCTTTTCAAAGGCAACGTGGGCCTTGCATGCTGCCGCTCTTAATGTCAACTCTGTAGAAAAATGGTGTGTGTGTGTGTGTGTGTGTGTGCGTGTGTGTGTTCACCTCAGCTGGAATTTAGGCTCATTGCAAATATCAGACATGATTATATCATCTTTATTGAATTGTTTAAGAGACTTCATGTCAGACACTCTATATCTATCTATCTATATATACTCTATATCTATAACTATAAAACCAATGGATATCGTTTGCTTTGTGCTCAGAAGTATACCTTTTCAATATCTCATCAATAGATATTTATAGTATCTTTAAAAATAATCTCAAGAAGGTTAAATGGATAAACTTTGTCTCAGGTGTATTGATCTCTAAAATATGTAGCCTTCTCAATTTGGTTTTGATATTGCAATGTGAAACCCACCATCATTTAAAAATATTCCTGTGGAATGCAGGCAAGGGAGTGGGATAATTTATTCTTGTTTCACAAATGTGTCATGTAAAGTGTTTCAATCTCTGCACTACTCAATTTAGTACATGGTTTTATATTTTTACAAATTGTTCTGGTTTTATGAAGACCAATTCTTGAGGGAAAGTTGGTATGTTTTTACGTTATCTTTCCTTGTATCCTCCCCTGTCCAAACATTTAAAAGGTGAGAAATCTAACAATAGCAAAGATCGGGGATGGGAGGTCTGAGTCCAAAAGAATCATAATTTCCATGAGAATTAGTTGTTTTTTAGTTATATACATAGTTATTATTTCTTAGTCTTTTTCTAGCATCCAGCTGGCTTTCTAACATAACCTGTCACTTGCTTGCTATATGGAATTTGGAGGGGTCAATTACATCATGACTCTAAATGAATTTTTAGTCCTTTTGTCAGCGATTCTGGCCCTTGGCTTCAGTAACTGATTTAATAATATCACATGATAAAGAAACAATAAAGACATAGTTCCTGAGCTTGAAGAGACATTTAATGTCCCAGAAGGAAGGCTCTTCATACAAAATTTATTAAGGAAAAACCTAGAAATAGAAATCACTTTGTCATCAACAGAAAAGGTAACCAGGGGCTGGGGAGATGTCTCAGTGAGTATAACCCTTGTCATGCTTGTGCAGGGACCTGTGCGCGAATCTCCAGAACCCATGAGAGTGAGATGAGAGTGCACATCAAACTTCCATAGCTTCCACAGTAAGACAAGAGGCAGAGATTGAAGAATGCTTAGGAGCTGACACGCTAATTATCTTGGTCCATGCATTACCAAACAACAGACACACTACTGCAAATAAGATGGAAGGTAAAGAAAAGGCAGAACTCAGGTTTTCTGCTGACTTCCACACGCTTGCTATGGCATATGTGCAAATGCACACGATATATTCATAGACACAGCTCTCTCTCTCTCTCTCTCTCTCTCTCTCTCTCTCTCTCTCTCTCTCTCTCACACACACACACACACACACACACACACACACACACACACAGTGGTGGAGGTGCTATTATTTTCTCCATCCAGGTATGTTGCCAATGAAATGAGAAGGATGCTCCTAGGGTTCTGAGAGTAAATATTCTCAACTCCTGGACTGTGTGCTGAGTACAACAAATCAACAGTAGGAAAAGAGCCAGGCTTGGCTCCTACTTCAGAATGACTTTTTCACATTTTCTTTGTAGACCTTTATTCAAATCTCACATTTATTAAGTGCTGTGTATTTATGTTCTATTTCTCCTTAAGATGCTGACATTACTTATTTCAACATCCTTTTGAGATAGACTTCCCTTTTCAAAGACATATAAGCATTTAGAAATTTTAATTTCCACCAGTACAAGTTTGTGTTGGTTAGGAACCTGAGTATCTTGATTCTTAATCTAAAGCAGAGTCCTGGCAATCACACACATATGTCAATTTTCTTCTTATGAGAAATGATCTTCAAACTAATGGTTTCTAAAAGTTTTCCAATCTAAAATGGTCATGACTGAGAAAGGTTTCCAATTTGACAATTTTAAAATAAAAGTCATTCAATGTAACTGTTTTAGAATCTTTTCACTACCCATTGAGTGGTAATGGGTATTGTTGGGGTAGGAAGTAGGCAGAAAGAAATATCAGTATTGTGAATTGATGTGACAGCAGACAGACAAGAAAGCCTCACTCATTACAACTATATATATATATATATATATATATATATATATATATATATAGTATATATATATACTTTCTGGGTGTGTATAGTGTATGTGTGTGCTTGTGTTCTGTTAGTTGGTATAATCGTATGTGTATATGAATGGGTGTGAAAGGCAAAGATTGATGTTAGTTGTTTTTCCTTGGCTCCTTTATTTTTTGAGATAAGGTTTCTCAGTGAACTTGAAACTCATGAATTCAATTAGATTGTCAAGCCAGTGATATTAACTGTGATTCTACCATCTTCATCCTCCTCCTGACTGGCACTGGGGTACAGGAGAATATCATCACATTAAGCTTTTTACATAGGTATTTGCTGGTAACTGATGTGAACTCAGTCATATAAGAATTTGCTGATTGAATCATCTCCTCAGTGCTTATCACACTAATTTTCCTCCTATGGATAAATTTGGTAAGAGTTCAAGCATCAGGTAGTTATTGAACAAACACTCTAATCGTCTGGTATGATGCAATCAAAGATCTTTGCCTGTATTCCCTATCTGAAAGGAAAGCGTTCTACTACCCTTTAATAATTTCAGATGTTGTTATCTTCAGTTCCTTCTACAATCACCCATCTTGATTGTATAGCAGAACAATTTATTCAGGCATTTAAAATCCATATTTCTAGGCTTGGACCCTGATCTTGACTCAGGTTTGTGCTGGTTAGATGGCTAGAGATCAGGGGAGAAAGCACTCCAGACTGTTTAAAGTATCCTCAGAGGATTCTGTTTCACTTTCTGTGCTGAGGATGGCCAGAACTTGGCCTGTGTGTTCTGGAATGGAGATCATAGATCAGTGTGAGAAACAAGAGAAGGCTACACTCTTTCTATGTTAACATTGTTGAAATCTTTATTAAAATTCCATAGGGATTTTTCAATGTTGTCTCTAAACTATTTGCATTAATAATAGCTGGAATTCTTATTGTAGGTTCGGGTTTCTAAGCCTGGTCTTATATCAAAATCCTGATGTGAGCAACTTTAGAAAGTCATATCAAATAGTATACACATAGCAGATGAAAGTTATACACATAGCAGTTAGAAAATTGAAGACCGACGAGAGATTTAGGCACAGTCCAGCATTACTTGAGAGTTAGTTTCGCTTAATTATTCCTGAGCAAAAATGACTTTTGGTATAGGGAAAGGTGAATGGGTGCTAGTTTCTATAGATAAAGTACACTAAGGCTACAAAGAGAACTAAGCTCACTACTTCTCCATTCATAATAAAAATATACCCTGCTTCTTCCTTAGAATAAAAATCTGCCTTAATTTGTATAAGCCTTGTAAGAATAGAGGAACAACAACAGTATTCTTAGACATTATGGATTTGTTACCACGTTAATGAAAACCTGTAAATTTGAGCTGAATGTGACACAGAAGTGTGCAATTCTTGTTTTTATAAGTAAGAAGGAAACTGCTTGGAAAGCATGCAATTCAATGCCCTAGTTTTTGACAGCCAGTCTGGGAAAATGTCATACAGTGATGGCAGGGAAATTGCCAATCTCCTACAAAAGAAAACTGTGGAGGCTTAGAATGCACTGGGATGTGAAGACAGGAAAGCACTTGGATCTTCTACAGAAATGCAATGCTCTGCTGATCCCCCCCCTTCTTGTCCACATCAATCAAACACATTTCGTCAAAGCTGCTCTAATTTACTCTCTAACTAATCATGACTTCTGCTGAAATGTGGTCATGGAGATAGGGCTGGAAAACAAAATAACAATGGCAGTTTTAGTGGTTTTCCTTTCATTTTTTGTTTTAAATACATCTGACTAAAACATATTATTTCAGCAAATTTATCTACCTTTGCAGTGTCTTAGAGTTACTGTTATTGAGATGAGACACCATGACCAAAAGCAAGTCAAGAAGAAAGGGTTTATTTTCCTCATGTTTCTACCAGGGCAGAGACCTCTAAACAGGAGCTGCTGCAGAGGCTAGGGAGGAATGCTCCATGTTGGCTAGCTTGTCATTACCTGTTCAGCCTGCTTTCTTATGGAACTTAGGACCACCAGCTCAAGGATAGTACTACTACAATGATCTGAGCCCTCCCCCATCAATCACTTTCTGTGATTATGGCTGCCACAGGAGACCATGTTGATGTTTGTGGTCACTAATGACAATGAAGGCCATGTTGATATCTGTGGTTTGTGCTGCAGCCCTTAGTGTCTGAGGTCCATAGGGCCAACAGTGGCCATGGTGAGGTCCATGGTTCATGATGTCTCCAGAGACCATGTGGATGTCTGTGATCTGTGTAGCCTCAGGGAAGCCATGTGGAAGTCCATGATCCTTGCTGACAATGGCTGTTATGGGCAAGAAATCATCTGTTGCAGTAGTATTGATGACTCCAGACTTGTAATTGTGAATGAAAGATGTTGAAGACTTCTGCAATAACCTCTCTCACTCCCCACCCCCCAAGACTAAAGAAACAGTCTAGGCAAGAAAGCCTTTGAGGAAAGTCCATAAAAATTGTAATAAATATGAAGTATAGCTCTTCGCAGTGTTGGCTTCTAGTGGGGGCATGGGTAAGAACTCAGTTATCTTTAAGGGGCTGGCTACCGGAGTTTGATCATGCTCCAATGAACATATGAGCAATGCAAATTGTGTTTTTGGAGGATGGAGGGAAGAGGAGCACAGGGTGAGAGGGTGGGCCTGGGAGGAATGGGAAGCAAGTGTGATCAGCATGCTTTGTATGAAATTCCCAAGTAATCAATAAAAATACTAGATTAAAGAAAAGAAAAGAAAGAAAAAATGAAAGGAAAGGAAAAAAGAAGAAAAGAAAAAGGCCTCAGCTGAGTCTTATGGAGGCTTTCTCTCAGCTGAGGTTCCCTCCTTTCAGATGACTCTAAGCTGTGTTAAGTTGACCTAAAACTAGCTAAGACATACAGTAAATCCATTTGTCTCTGAAACACAGGATACGGTACAAATGTGGCTAGATATATGTATTCAACTACGGGTTCTTAACTTTCTGTTTATTAGTTCAGTTCTTGGCAATAATTTGGCAGGGCAGCCTTTTCTCCAGTTTAAAGAAGCCAGAATGAAAAACAACTATTTTTAAGTTCAACAATTGCTTTAATGCAACTATTCTTCATAGAACTTTAGCTCACAAATTTTAGATGGTTGGTTTCACTGAAATATAAAAAGTAATGTCCAGTATCTGGCCCCATCAGATCTGAATTGTGAACTACAATTTTAACCAAAGCAGCAAAATCAGGAAGCATACAAAGAAAACTGGTTACGTGGAAATTTGAGGTTCAATTAGAAATTTTTATTTTTTTTAAATTGTCATTACCTAAAGTGGGATGATGGAGTCTGTAACTTCTTCCTCCTGATGTTTACTCTGACCTCCACTTCATCACATTCTTTGCCTCTTGTCTACTTATATTTCATGGCTATGAGTCACATCTCCTTGGAAAAAAATCAAATCTCTTTTAGTGGAGAACAATTTTGTTTCTCAAAAAGGAAATGTTACTGAAATACATGAGAAAGCTGTTTGCTTTGTGGAAACAAAGATTCAAGTTGTTTTGGGAAACCTAACACTATGACGGGTTTTCTGTAGGAAAACCAAAGGAGGAGACAGTGTATAGACTCAAGAAACTTTGCTGAACAGAGTACATCCCATGCTTCTTCAGTGCAAATGAGGTCTTCCTTCAGTTGTTTTCTAATTTTCCAGCTCATATCCTGTCACTCGTTGTATGACACTGGCGATTCTAACAATGTATGCAGTATTTCTCTGTATACCAGGCTAGAATTGAATGAGGAAGATGTACTTTTCTACAGTCAAAAGTTGTGATTGTCTTGTAAAATGTAGAGCCATCATAGATGATACATCACAGATGATACAGGACTTTATCCAAAGAGAAAAAGGGCCCTTCAGATCTGTCAAAATTGTTGTCACAAGTGCCACCAAACAACATGGGAGACACATGGTTTTTCTGACTTTTCTTCATTCCTAACCTTTGTTCTTCTATCATTAACTTCTAGTTCCCAAAGTAGTTATATGTTACTTTATCTCTGAGCCTGAGTTAGAGTGTTCTCAGAGATCCAAAGTAGAGCCACAAGTGGTGGAGAATAAATAAATCAACATGTGAATGAAATTTGCAAACTGTTTTAGATTTATCTAATCACCAGAGAGTCCAAAATATGGACTAAAGTTCAAGTAATTTGCTTGGAAGGTGAATCTAGAAACTGAAATGAAAAATATCATTCAAAATACAAGGAAATGACATATCCAACATTAGAAGTGGAGCACACTGTGGGCAACGCGGACTCAATTGTTCCAGGACTTTCAAAGGCAGTACGTGAAAAACCCTTCACCGATTCCTTAGAGGTGTGACTGAGCTGGAATAAACATGTGCTAGCTTCTATCCATTGTTGAATTAGAACAGTTCTCAGGAGCAGATACCAACGTGGCACTTTCTGCTTTCTCTGGGCATGAATTGAATGTATCCCAGTGATGACAGAAAGCCTACTCTCTGAGTCACCACTCTCATGCAGGAACCAGTCAGACCTGAGTGAGAGCAGCAGGGAGACAGCAGCACCCTCCAGAAGCTTCACCAGAGAGCCCTTATTATGTTTATCATGACAAATGTATAACCCACCCACATTCCTTAAGGAAGAAGATATTTTTTTTATATTTATTTATTTATTATGTATACAATATTCTGTCTGTATGCCTGAAGGCCAGAAGAGGGCGCCAGACCTCTTTACAGATGGTTGTGAGCCACCATGTGGTTGCTGGGAATTGAACTCAGGACCTTTGGAAGAGCAGGCAATGCTCTTAACCACTGAGCCATCTCTCCAGCCCAGAAGAAGATATTTTTATTCTAAATCCAATTTGTCTGCCACAAAGTTCTTAAAACAAACAAAATGTTAAATTACTGCCTCGTAACACCACCAAGCCCAGTTCCTCTGTTTCTGTGAATCCCTTGAAATATTCAATTCACCATGTTGAAATAAACATAGAATAGCCTAATGCTTTGTATTGAATGTGTCCCTCTAAAATTTGTATGTTTCAACAGTATCACAAAATGTGACAATATCTAAAAACAGGATCTTCAGGAAATGTTGCCAAATGATATCATAGTGTGGACACCTCGTTAGACAGGACTGTGGCCTTGAAAGATGAAGTTTCCTTGTATCTATCGTATGATAACAAACAAAATACATTCTTTTGCAAGCCAGGAATGAGTAGTCTCCCCAGAACACAGCACTACTGGCCATTCCAGCTCCTGTTTCCAGCTTCCAGTGTTCTGGTAAGATTATTTACATCATTCATTCTATGGAATTGTATTATGGTGATTCAGACTGATTAAGTCCTTGTTTACATATGTTTTATACTGGAAAAATCAATATTATGAAAATTATGACTTAATTCTAATAAAAAAGTAAAAGAAGCACACAATTTATAATAAAATAATATGAGTTTCATTATTAAAGAAGATAAGTACAATAGAAAGAATAGTACTGAGCTATACATTTGTGATAACAGCAGATATTGGGATCCAGGGCGTAATTCCTGACAGCATCTAGGTTCTTAAGTACTTGAATTTAAATGAGGCATTGTACAGACACACAGGGCTGGTATCATGAACAGGGATAGTCTTTGAAAAGGTAGTAAAACCTTCCAAGCATGGAGAAGAGGACTGGGGCAGGAAAAATGGAGTTTAGTACCTCAAATAGCTCTATTCTAGAAGTCTTGGGGGTTTTATATCATTAACACAAAGATTTTCAGTCATTTGTACAGAGTGGGCTTTCTGTAAAATTCTCATCTTGTACATGTAGTTCTACAAACAGCTTAATGTATCATATATCTCATTAGCATCTCAAATCTCTGCCCAGAGGTGTGGGTTGAGTTTAATGTATCATGGGCCACCTTCAAACATCCAAGACTATTTCTCTTTTGTATTAGTTACTTCAGTCAGTTGTATTTGGTCCTGAGAAAGGGAGGGAGACAGATTTCTTCTTCTTTCTTTCTTGGTTGTAGTGGTTTGTGTGCATCCTTCAGAAATTGTCTCTCTCCCAACTCTTGCCTCACTGGTACCCGCTATAAAAACACAGTTTTAAGAGAAAAGAAAATATTTACCTAAATAGTGTTATAATCTTAGTCTTGAAAATGGAAATACAAGCTAATATATAGTCATGGTACATGAACTGCATATGAAAACAACAGTAAAATACAGAGTGACACAGTTCCATGTTGTTATATTTAATATTGTCTTCAGAATACAAATCTTGATGTAGTTACAAAGAGAGTAATTTGTTTTTACTGAGTAAGTTAATGATATTTCTGAAGAGTTGTGTGCAGTAAATGAATATCTATATATAAATATATAGATGTAGATATTATCAAACATATACATTATGAACTTGCATTTTCCACAAAAATAGGATTGCTAGTCATATATTGTTATTAGGCTGCAAGGCTATTGAGACCAGATGCTAACTCATAATTAGCACTGGTGAAAACAAGAATGGAAAATGAAGAATATTACCAGGTCCTGGTGGTCCTGTTACCTGCTTACTCTCCTAAAACACATGAGACAGTCCATGCTTGGGGACAAAAGAGAAAAGATTATCCATCTCCACAAAAAATATACTTCCCATTTTCAGAATAAAATGATATCATGCTCTATGAAGTGATGGGTGGATGATTCCAGCACTTGACAGTTTTTGTCCTAGGACATGGGAGGACATAGTCTTGCCTTACACTTCCCTTCAGAATCAGCATCAGAGCCTGCTTCCAGTATCCCTTTAGACTACCTTCCACTTTTGAGGCAGGTAGAAGTAGCAAGGCTTTGTGGAGGCCTAGCAAGGCAAGTCTACCTTCTTCTAGGAAAGATAACTATCTTAATAAGTCCATCTTTCAAAAAGTTTCTAAATATGTCAAGACAAAGTATAAATCATTCCTAAAAATATATCTGACACAGTGATATCTCTAGCCCTTGTCAACTCTTGCCCTTGAGGATGTTCTACACTATAGCCATCCCTTGGCCATTGTTTCACCTATGATGTGAAATACACTTAATTTTCAGTGGTACATTTTTAAGGCACATTGACAACCAGAGAGTTTAGAAGAGACGAAGATGATGAAAGAGCAAAAAGTGCTGGGCAAAAGTGGGGAAAGTAAATATTTAGATAACTTAGCATATAAGTAAATTGAATTTTAGAGAGGTCTGACATGACTTTTGATAAATTTATTATCAGTGGCAGCTTAGTTATAGAGTATTCACTGCCAAATGAGGGACCTTACATTGCTCCTAATATTTACATTAAGCACGTGTGTTGTTTGTGGTAGTATAGGCTGCCATAAATAGACACTACAAATTTTAGTGTTAAACATCACAAAATTATTTCTATACATTTAACTATCTGATCATTACTTCTATTAAGGTGTATGATTTTTTTACAGTGTTCTGAAAAGTGGATTTCATTCACATAGCTTGAAGCTTTCTATCTCTTCTGGCTTCCCTTGCACGACTTTTTCTGGGAGGTGTAAAGAACAGTCACCCATCTATACCGACCCCTGATAAACCAAGGAAATTTTATCTTGGTGAAAACTGACTTTACTAGGGTCCCATTCCAGAGCAGGAAACTCACAAAATTCTGTAGCACAGTCCACATGCCTCCTCGGGTAGTTTTCTACTTTTCATAAGGTCTTATCCCACAATGCTACATGCGGCTTGTGCAGGAGAGAGTGGTGGCTAGAATATCAGGTGTTACCCTCATCCGGGAGGTACTATATACCTAGCTACTCAGCTACCACCTCTGCTTTCCTGCTTATTTTCCTTCCATGACTCTGGGAAATGCGTCCTGTAGGTCATCACAGCATCTGCTTTATGGCAGTAAAGACGAGTCCTTTTTACAATTCCAAACAAAGAAGGGGTATTGTCTTCTAGAAAAGTGATGAGAGAAAATTTTAAGTATCTTTACAACAAAAACAGTAACTATAGAAAGTAATGAAAGTTTTAGTTTGGTTTTTCCATTCTCTCTCTGAATGCAAACATTATGATGCATATGATAAGTATTTTTAAAAAGAGAGACACATGTATATCCCATTCTGTTAATATTGGAATATTTTTGTTATAACTTGTTCATAAAAATTCTATTTTTCTTCTTCCCTGAACCTGTATATAGACTATGTTGTAATTGGATATGGCTAAGTTACCCAGTTCTGTTCAGTGGACTGTAGAGAAAAGAGATGGGCGATGCAATCTGGCCTGGTCTATTAAATACTAATGAAGGTTTTCTCATGACCTGTTCACCAGTTTGATATAAAAGATCCAGAAAAAGTTTCCTAAGTTTTGGGAAATAACAGAGGTAGAAAATGAAAGAAATGTGGATCACTGAATCACCAGGGCAATGCAATTTGTGACTTCCTTGAAATATTTCAGTATATTCCTTATAGAAATTAGCTCTATCTATCTATCTATCTATCTATCTATCTATCTATCTATCTATCTATCTATCTATCTATCTATCTATCTATCATCTATCTCTCTATCTACCTTCCTACCTACCTGTCTCTCTACCTACCTACCCATCATCTATCCATTTATTCTTGTATCGCTGGAGACTTGCATATGCTAGGTAACTTCTATTCTTCCTTTAAAAGTGAAACAAGTCATTCCTTCCTATATATTACAAATTGCATTTTCCTGAATACTTTGTGCTGACTTTTTAGTTACAAGTGTTTTTTTCTAATGTAAATTTAGAGAAATGCAATTGCTAGTTCTTGAGATGTACCAGCTTTAAAATTCAATGAATATTTTTGTACAAAAAAAAAGTTGCCTTGGAAACAACACACATGGATCCCACTAGCCAGAAAATTTCACCTAGGGTGAGCAGTAAAAAGGGACCTGGAAAGATGAGTCTTTTGGGGGTAGTTTTCTCTGCGAGTCCTGCTGTGAATGATTTAATGGATTTGGGGTGAAAACTGACCTCCCCAATCACAACAAGAGGGATGAGTTTTTCTCATTTTATTTTATTAGTGTTTCAAATTGAAATAGAATTATAACACTTCCCCCATCATTTTCCTCCCTCCAGAACTTCATTACTCTTCTTCAAATCCCTTTAATGTTCCAACTCTGGATAGCCTTTGACTCTGTTAATATTTGTTACATTCATATATATAAAACCTGTTGGGTCTGCTTGTTATTTGTTAGTATGTGGTTTCAGGGGCTGACCTCTCTGCATTGCAGAACCAATAACAGGACACACCTCTGGAAGTCTTTCTAATTGTCCTTCTCACAGCAGTCAATAGTCACCTGTATTTCTTTGTGTAAGACTCTTCTAAATGTTCCTCAATCCACATAACATGTCCATTCCATGTTTATGCAAATTTTCTAAAACAGACTGTTTCACAGTAGACTTCCTGGTATGTGGGATTTTACAATCTTTCTGTTTCCCATTTCTCATTGTTCACCGAACCCTACATACAGGAACTTTGATGTAGATGTGTCCATTGTGATTTCCAGTCATGGTTTCATGTGATAGTCCCCATTTGCAGTAAAGAGAAGCATCTTTGATGAGGGTGGTAGCCACACTTATCTGTGGGTAGAAGGATATGATTTAGAATGTAGTAAGAATAAAAAGCTGTTTTAGCAAAGTGGTGGGAATAGATTCTTTTCTAAGGTCAATGACATCACTATCCCAAATTTAAAATTAAAGATATTAAAATTCAGGAGGATTTCAGCAACCTTCCTAAGGACTCAGGATGTTTGAATGATTGTTCAGTTGTTGTCTGGTTTTAAAGTTAAGGTGAGTTGTTATGCTACTAAAATGTTTTTAATGAAAGGTACTCTTTCTGTTCCTACTTTTGTCTTAAGGACAATTTTTAGATTTTATTAACTTACTGGATCAGCTGATAACATCTCAATTTGACTTTCTCTCGTGTCGTAGCCAGTATTCTATTATTGTGAAGAGACACCATAACCTTGGAAACTCTTATAAAAGAAAGCATTTCATTGGTGATTACTTACAGTTTCAGAGATTTAATCCATTATCATTTTGGCAGGGAGCGTGGTGTCATTCAGGAAGATAAAGTTCTGGAGAAGAAACTGATAGTTCTACATTCAGGTCTGCGGGCATCAGGAAGAGACACTGAGCCTGGCTTGGGCTTTTGAAATCACAAAGCCCACTCCCAGTGATATGTGTTCTTCAACAATGCCACACCTCCTTAATGCTTCTCTAGTAGTGTCACTCCCTGATTACTTAGCATTCAATATGTAAGCCTATGAAGGTCGTTCTTAATCAGAACACAACACTCCTCTCTCTCTCTCTCTCTCTCTCTCTCTCTCTCTCTCTCTCTCTGTCTCTCTCTCTCTCTGTCTCTCTGTCTCTCTCTCTGTGCGTGTGTGTCTCACCTTTTCTCTCTCTTACTTTCTCTCTCTCTCTGTGAGTGTGTGTCTCACCTTTTCTCTCTCTTACTTTCTCTGTGTGTGTGTGCGTGTGTGTGTCTCACCTTTTCTCTCTCTTACTTTCTCTCTCTCTCTTTCTATCTCTGTTGTATGCCAAGTTTTGTGATTCAGAGGGCAGTGGAGAATGGGCTGTACTTTCTATCCAATTCATTTGAGATTAGGTCTTCTTATATCCTGAGCCATGCTGGTTGGTGGCTAGCAAGCCCCAGTGATCCTTCTGTCTCAGTCCATCACAGCCCAATACTTTTGGGGTTATAGAAGTGCTCGGCTACGTCCAGCTTTTGACTGGAGCTCTGGGTATTTGAACACAGGTCTTAGTGCTTGTGTAGTAAGTGCTTTTACTCTCTGAAGCCTATCTCCAGGCACATGAATTTTCTTGAACCAGGAATTACATTTTCTTTAAAAAATGCTTCTTGGGCTTAGCAAAAAAGAGCTCTGTCTGCTCATCAAGAGAACCCTAGGCTTCATTTCCAGCACCAGCATTGCAGCTCATGGTTATCCACACTATGAATACCAGTTCCAAAATATTCATCACTCTCTTCTTGCCTCCATGGGCACCAGGCATGCATGTGGTGGCCAGACATACATGCTGCAAAAACAACCCTAATACCTAAAATAATAAATTTTAAAAATTAAACAATATTCCCAAAACATGTAGTTTTGTGAGGCATGGGCAATCACTGTGAGTTGTGACTCAGAGAACATATATACATAGTGAACATGCAACATACACGGAGCAAACATACACACTGAACACACAATACAGAAAAACAAACAACTAATACATAGTACAACATACATATATATTGTACACATACTACTAATATGTATGCATACATAAGTATAGAAGACACACATTTACAGGTGGACATAGTCCTTTAAATGATATTTTATCACTCACATATTTCCCCCTTTGGAAAATTAAAGTACTCATGGCTGCACTTTTCTGGTATTTAAATTAGTCTACATAAAAATCCCAAAGTCACTCATCTTCCAGGCTTTGCTCAGTCTCCTTGGCAACCTCCCTAGCAACAGACTTCTTTAAAAAGGAATTGCAAGAAAGTTGCATAGGACCATATTCTTTGCAGTTATGTTAAGAACATTGGAAAATATAAAACAAAGTCCTTCCATCACAATATATACTGGCTACCCTCAGTCTCCTTCATGCAGTACCTTTGCTTTCCTGGGATCATTCAACCTCCACACATCCTCACAGCCGCCTCAATAAACAGACTATTATGTATCATTTTAGACTAAAACCCTCATCCCAATATCATTTATTTCCCTTCTTATGCAGCCCATATTTTGGCCAGGACTTCAATACCACCCAAAGTCCCTGGTGGTCTCTCTAGGATCACTCTCTCCTTTTGTAGTCCAGTTGCCAAGCCTTGCGGTTACTCTGGCCTGTCAAGGTCATACCCTTTGCAAAGCCTTGACATTTGCCTTGATCTTTCTTCCCTGCCTACAGATATTTAGGATGGATGCCCCTCCTGCATTCTGTGAGGTCCTCAGGCTTCATGATCACTATAACTGATCTGCATTCTTTGCAGTGGAGTTTGATTTTATCTAATGTTTCAGTCTTTTTGCTTATACATTTATTATTTAGTACATTTACATGAAGGGGAAAACATTTTCTTCACTATTATTTTTTTTCACATTATTTAGTATAGAAGTGGACTGAATAAATTAAATGGCTTAATTGCCAGCATTTCTCTGGTGCCTAGCATACATCAAGCTTTCTTGAACAATTTGTTTGCTTTGGGGAATACTAACAAAATGACTGACATTTATAGAGAATGAAGCCCAGTGCCTCAGTCATCCTGGAAGCAATCACTCATGCATTAGGGACATCCCAGATTTAATTTGAGAGCCAAATTGGGATTCTGGAAGACAGTTGAGTTAACTGTAATTAGACTGCGGAAGTGGGAAGGGCAATTTGTGCTGTTCTGCTCCTTGCTGTCATCTAGCCTTCACAGTCATGCATAAAACATGTTTACTTGGACTTTGGCAAAATGGAGCACACTGGAGTCAAAGGAAAAGACATCTCTAAGAGGGAAGTATCTGAGATTAAAGAACTGACTGCAGGAACTAGAGAGGCCTTTACAAGCAGAAGCAGAGTCTCTCATAGTTGAGATTTCAGTTCTCTTCTTTCTCAGAAACGGTGCTTGACAGAGAACATTATTTGACTGCATTATTAGTGATGCAGATTATTCTAGAGAAAATAAATGTGTTTAAGTTAATCAGAAGAGTGTCTCTAAAATTCATTTCCCTCTTTGCTCTTTAATTATCCCTTAAGCAACAACACTCTTGCATGTATCTAAAAATAGATTGATGTTAGGTCAGGAGAAACATATAGTAATTTGCTTGCTCTGTATTTCAACAGTGGCTCAGATTTGCACATCAGTGTCACAAAATAGATTTGCATATTTTTTCTATTTTAAAATCGCATATCTATTATAGAAAATACATGCCCAGAGGTTTTACTAAAACCTCAATCTGTACGTAATGGATTATATTGCTTAGTTTAGAATGTTATAGTTTACAAAATACTTTACTATAACAATAATCACAAACATCATCCTTTTTTCACCTTGGAGTATAAATAAATATTTATTAACATTTGAAAACAATGGTGACTCCTTCCCAAATTGGCATAGAAACTTGTACTGCTTCTGGGAGTCTTGAGAAAGTAAGTGATTTTTGTGTCAGTTCTGTGTGTTGACTTAGCACTGTTATCGTGACTTAGCTATCATTTTCTTCCACATGTTTCTGGTTTGTCATTGTGATGCTTCCTCCTTTTCAATCTACTATGAAAATGTTCATAGTATCCACATTTGCTTTTACTTGATAGTTGTTGAACAAGATAGACTTAAATTGTCTGAGATCTGCTCCTCGTGAATACAGAGAAAAACGTCATTTTCATCAGTTTTATTATGCACTCTCTTCTCTTCTTTTACCTACTAGGACATCCCCCCCCCCAATTCGTAAAATATCCTTACCAACAGCCCTAATTTAATCTTAAGTGAAGTTGTCTCATATCATGACTTTAAGTTTCCATGACAATATGAAGTATTTGGGGTAAAGCATTGTTGGTTCGATTTTATAATAGAATATAAATGCAAGAAGTTTCAAATTTAACAAAATGATCATTAGGACTCATAAGGTCGAATAGGTAATGATATGACTGTCTACTATTTTTGTAGTGCTAGGAATGAAATTGAAGTACTCATATATGCTAGGCAAGAACTCTATATAAGAGTCCCAGCCCCAGCCCCTTTCTGTTAATCTTGTCCTGGCCAATTTCAGCCACTGAATCTTCTAAATGGAGTAGAGTCTGAAACAATACTCAAATGAAGTGAAGTCTGAAACAATACTCTTGATGTAACTGAATAGAACGCTGTGGTACATAACAGCCAGTCAAAGGAAGATACCATAATGACTGAAAGACATTTTGAAATTTATTATTTTCTTTCCCTTTGGGAAAATATGAATTAAAAAAATAATAAAAGTTCAAGACTGATGATGACTTGACTAAAAATTATGGCTGGAGACCTTGATGTACTGTCTGGTAGTCTATTCCTCTCTGTAGAGTTACTTGGCATTTCCCTATTAATTATTCTTTATCCATCTTCCTAAATATTTTCCAGTGCACTAGATTCCTTTGAGAAAGTGAGTCTCATCACTGGGTGTGAGAAAACTGGTGACATTAAATAGAAAATTATCATTAAAACAATGGAAGGTTCTACTTAGAACTGTAATGGTGCAATGGGTGACCAGTCTATCCTAATAAGGAAGGAAGTTGGGGCTCTACATCGATAAAGGAGTCAGTGAAGGAAAAAAAAATCACAGAAAGACAAAGTAGAGAGAATTCTTGCAAAATTGATTATTGGTATCAAGAGTAGAAGATGAAGTATATTATTAGACATTGGATATGGTCTGATATAAAAGGGAATAGAATCTCTGTAAACTGTAAAAGTCACTATAATGAAATATAGTGTATATTTCACTATAATGGAATATTGGAAGTAACTAACTTACAAGGTTAGCTTGTGGCCCTGGAGATTCGAGCCCAAATTCAAATAGCACAATTGTTGCTGGCCTCAGTTGAGCACTCCTGGTGGTTACAGCAGTGCTTTTTTGCTGGAACAAATTGCTCAGCAGAAACAGAAAGTCTGAGATTGTCCCACAATTGAGGTAGTGCCCACAGTCCCCTAAGCAGCACACAATAGTCCCTTTCTCTGAAAGGTCCACTGCACTTTCAAATACTATCAGCATGGAACAACGTATAATATCTGGGTCCTGGGGAACACTATCCATATTCAAACTGGTGCACTGACTTTGAATTCTTCTTGATTAACACTAGTCATTTCAAAGGATTAAGAACAAATCTTCCTTAAAAATAGGGTTCAGAGGAAGCTAGGTTTTGTCTGTAGAGTCTTCATAGGATGGAGATCTACCATAGTCATACTGTCTTTGTTTTGAAACAATCTGTGTCTCAGCTTTTAATCCGGACTTTCCTCCTTTAGGTTATCAAGTATTGGATCTACGAGCCATAGTATGCTACATGATGGCCATACAAATAGCTTTGGGTAATTTATTTCAACTATGGAAGCGTCATTCTCATAGAAAGGTACCCTTTGAATAAGGCAATGTTAAATTGTAACTCATGTGTTTACACGAAGTTTAATTTAGACAGCTTTAATAATGAAGTGAAGAAATGAAAATTTTCTTTCCAGATGGGTAAACTGAGACATATAAAATGTGTTTTTCCTGACAACAGCAAAAAGCAATACAGCTGGGAATGAAACCCCAGGTCCTGGTTTCCAGTTCTCTGTTCTCATCAATAAAACAGAATCAACACTTTGCTTTCTTCCTCTAATTGCTGCATTTACATGCCCCAATTCTTTTACTAAATTGTATCTCTATTTAAATGTAACTTGTACTTAACATACCCAGCAGAAGCTTTAACTTTTGAATAATTTCTAAGAGGCCTTGATGGAGGTCATGGGATTTAATTTTGAGAGCACAGGAGGAGTTATGATGGAAGTCAAATGATGGTCAGAGGTCATGGGCAAACCATTATTGTTACTGTAGATGAAAGCAATGCTAAGTAATTCATTTTGCTTATTTAAATTATTGAGAAATATTATAGCAAAACTTTGAAACAACATTAAAATTAAATCAAAGGATGACAAAGGAAGAAACAGTACCCATTTGCTCACTAAACTTAGTTTTAATTAAATAAACAGCAGTTAATTATCCTTAACTCTTATGTTTTTCACGTCTATTTGTCAGTAGTGGTATATATTTGTGTGTATAATGGCCAGGGTATGTTGAAATAGCTGAAAATTAGCAGTGATTCAAATTTGCAGACAATTTTGTGGCACATGTACTATAGAAATTGACACACTTCTAGGTCCCAAGCACTGAGGATGATGTATAAGGTGGAAGATACTGGATACAATTGGAAAGAAATGGTCATGATGAAATTTTCCAGCTTTTGCACATAGTGAGTTGGAAAACACCACCAAGGTTTTAAAAAATTTGGTCTCAATTCAAAGAGACGGGGAATAATGTAAAATTTAGACTTTAAAAATTAGAAAATATGGGCTGGAGAGATGGCTCAGCGGTTTAGAGCACTGGCTGCTCTTCCAGAGGTCCTGAGTTCAATTCCCAGCAACCACATGGAGGCTCACAACCATCTGTGCCCTCTTCTGGTGTGTGGACGTATGTGGAGGGAGAATGTTGTATACATAATAAATAAATAAATCTTTAAAAAAAAATAAGAAAATATGTGAGATTTCCCTCTTTTCGCCAAGTGTCATCAATTGATAACATCTTTGTAATTAGCATGTAAAGAATCAAGTATACATGACTGTATGTTTTTTTTATTGAGAAAGGGAGAAAAAAAACAAGTTTCCACCTCCTCCCAGCCTCACATTTCCCTCCCCCTCCTCCCACTCTTCTCCCCCTCCTCCCATTCTTCTCCCCCTACTCCCACCTTTCTCCCCCTCCCCCCACTACTCTCCCCCTACCTCTCCAGTCCAAAGAGCAGTCAGGGTTCCCTGCCCTGTGGTAAGTCCTAGGTCCTCCCCCCTCTGTCCATATCTAGGAAGGTGAACATCCTAACTAGCTAGGCTCTCACCAAGCCAGCAGATTACATAGGATCAAAAGCCCGTGCCATTGTCCTTGGCTTCTCATCAGCCCTCATTGTTCGCCATGTTCAGAGAGTCCAGTTTTAACCCATGCTTTTTCAGTCACAGTCCAGCTGGCCTTCGTGAGCTCCCAGTAGATCAGCTCCACTGTCTCAGTGGGTGGGTGCACCCCTCGTGGTCCCGACTTCTTTGCTCATGTTCTCACTCCTTCTGCTCCTCATTGGGACCTTGGGAGCTCAGTCCAGTGCTCCAGTGTGGGTCTCGGTCTCTGTCTCTATCTCCATCCATCACCAGATGAAGGTTCTAGGATGATATGCAAGATATTGGTCAGTATTGCTATAGGCTAGGGTCATTTCAGGTTCCCTATCCTCAGCTGCCCAAGGAACTAAGGGGACCTCGGCTTGGGCACCTGGGAGCCACTCTAGGTTCAAGTCTCTTGCCAACCCTAAGGTGGCTCCCTTAACTAAGAATTGTGCTTCCGTGCTCCCCTATGCAACCTTCCTTTATCCCAATCCTCCTTTTTCCCCAAGTTCTCCCCTTCCTCCACTTCTCCCTTTTCTCTTTCCATCTCCCCTTACCCCCATCCCACCCCACCCCCAAGATCTCAATTTTCTCCCCGGCAACATTGTCTACTTCCCATAGCCAAGAGGATAACTACATGTTTTTCCTTGGGTTCCCCTTCTTACTTAGCTTCTTTAGATTCACCTATTGTAGACTCCGTTACCCTTATTTATGGCTAGAAACCAATTATGAGTGAGTACATCCCATGTTCATCTTTTTGGGTTTGGGATACCTCACTCAGGATAGTGTTTTCTATTTCCATCCATTTGCATGCAAAATTCGAGAAGTCATTGTTTTTTACCGCAGCGTAGTACTCTAATGTTTAGATATTCCACACTTTCTTCATCCATTCTTCCATTGAAGGGCATCTAGGTTGTTTCCAGGTTCTGGCTATTACAAATAATACTGCTATGAACATAGTTGAACAAATGCTTTTGTCATATGATAGGGCATCTCTTGGGTATATTCCCAGGAGTGGTATTGCTGGGTCCAGAGGTAGGTTGATCCCGAATTTCCTGAGAAACCGAAACACTGATTTCCAAAGTGGTTGCAAAAGATTGCATTCCCAACAGCAATGGATGATGGTACCCCTTCATCCACAGCCTCTCCAGCAAAGGCTACCATTGGAGTTTTTGATTTTAGCCATTCTGACAGGTGTAGGATGATATCTCAAAGTTGTTTTGATTTGCATTTCCCTGATCGCTAAGGAGGTTGAGCATGAACTTAAGTGTCTTTTGGCCATTTGAACTTCCTCTGCTGAGAATTCTCTGTTCAGTTCAGTGCCCCATTTTTTAATTGGGTTAATTATCATTTTAAAGTCTAGTTTCCTGAGTTCTCTATATATTTTGGAGATCAGACCTTTGTCTGTTGCAGGGTTGGTGAAGATCTTCTCCCAGTCAGTAGGTTGCCTTTTTGTCTTGGTGACAGTGTCCTTTGCTTTACAGAAGCTTCTCAGTTTTAGTAGGTCCCATTTATTCAATGTTGCCCTTAATGTCTGTGCTGTTGGGGTTACACATAGGAAGTGATCTCCTGTGCCCATCTGATGTAGGGTACATCCCACTTTCTATTCTATCAGGTTCAGTGTGTTCTGACTGATAGTGAGGTCTTTAATCCATTTGGACTTGAGTTTTGTGCATGGTGATAGATATGGGTCTATTTTCATTCTTCTACAGGTTGACATCCAGTTATGCCAGCACCATTTGTTGAAGATGCTTTCTTTCTTCCATTGTATACTTTTGTCTCCTTTATCAAAAATGAAGTGTTCATAGGTTTGTGGGTTAAAATTTGGGTCTTCTATACGATTCCATTGGTCGACTTCTCTGTTTTTATGCCAGTACCACACTGTTTTCATGACTGTAGCTCTGTAATAGAGTTTGAAGTCAGGGATGGTAATGCCTCCAGAAAATCCTTTATTGTATAGGATTGTTTTGGCTATCCTGGGTTTTTTGTTTTTCCATATAAAGTTGATTATTGTCCTCTCAAGATCTATGATGAATTTTGATGAAACCTTGACGGGGATTGCATTGAATCTATAAATTGCCTTTGGTAGGTAGAATTGCCATTTTTACTATGTTGACCCTCCCAATCCAAGAGCAAGGGATGTCCTTCCATTTTCTGGTATACTCCTCAATGTCTTAAAGTTCTTGTCAAATAGATCTTTCACTTCCTTGGTTAGAGTTACCCTAAGATATTTTATGCTGTTTGTGGCTATCGTAAAAGGTGAAGCTTCTCTAATTTCCCCCTCTGCTTCCAAATCCTTTGTGTATAAGAGGGCGACTGATTTTTTGGAGTTGATCTTGTATCCTGCCACATTACTAAATGTGTTTAACAGCTGTAAAAGTTTTTTGGTGGAGTTTTGGGGGTCTCATATGTACACTATCATATCATGTGCAAATAACAAAAGTTTCACTTCTTCCTTTCCAATTCGAATCCCCTTGATCCCCTTATGTTGTCTTATTGCTATTGCTAGAACTTCAAGCACTATATTGAAGAGGTATGGAGAGAGTGGACAGCCTTGACGTGTTCCTGAGTTTAGTGGGATGGCTTTGAGTTTCTCTCCATTTAATTTGATGTTAGTTGTTGGCTTGCTGTATATAGCTTTTATTATATTTAGGTATGACCCTTGTATCCCTAATCTCTCCAATACTTTTATCATAAAGGGATGTTGAATTTTGTCAAATGCTTTTTTAGCATCTAATGAAATGATCATATGGTTTTTTTTCTTTCAGTTTATTTATATGATGGATTACATTGATAGATTTTCGTATGTTGAACCAGCCCTCCATCCCTGGGATGAAGCCTACTTGATCATAATGGATAATTTTTCTGATGTGTTCTTGGATTCGGTTTGCCAGTATTTTGTAGAGGATTTTTGCATCGATGTTCATGAGTGAGATTGGTCTATAATTCTCTTTCTTGGTTAAGTCTTTGTGCGGTTTTGGTATCAGAGTAACAGTAGCTTCATAAAAGGAATTTGGCAGTGCCTCTTCTGTTTCTATATTGTGAAATACATTAAGGAGTATAGGTATTAGGTCTTTTTGGAAATTCTGGTAGAATTACGCATTGAAACCATTTAGTCCTGGGCTTCTTTTTGTAGGGAGGTTTTTGATAACCTCTTCTAATTCTTCGAGACTAACAGGTCTATTTAGATTGTTCACCTGGTCCTGGTTTAACTTTGGTATATGGTATTTATCTAAAAAAGTGTCCATTTCCTTTATATTTTCCAGTTTTGTGGCATATAGGCTTTTGTAGTAAGCTCTAATGAGTCTCTGAATTTCCTCTGTGTCTGTGGTTATGTCCCCCTTTTCATTTCTGATCTTATTAATTTGCAAATTCGCTCTCTGCCGTTTGATTAGTTCGGATAGGGGTTTGTCAATCTTGTTGATTTTCTCCAGGAACCAGCTTTTTGTTTCGTTGATCCTTTGTATTGTTTTCTGTGTTTCTATTTTGTTGATTTCAGCCCTCAGTTTGATTATTTCCAGTCTCCTACTCCTCCTAGGTGAGTCTGCTTCTTTTTTTCTAGAGTTTTCAGGTGGGCTGTTAAGTCTCCAATGTGAGCTTTCTCTGTTTTCTTTAAGTGGGCACTTGGTGCTATGAACTTTCCTCTTAGGACTGATTTCATAGTGTCCCATAAGTTTGAGTATGTTGTTTCTTTATTTTCATTGAATTCCAGGAAGATATTAATTTCTTTCTTTATTTCTTCCTTAATCCAGGTATGGTTCAGTAGTTGACTGTTCAGTTTCCATGAATTTGTAGGCTTTCTGGGGGTAGCATTGTTGTTGAATTCTAACTTTAATCCATGGTGATCTGATAAGACACTGGTGGTTACTAATATTTTTTTGTAACTGTGGATATTTGCTTTGTTACCGACTATGTGGTCGATTTTTGAGAAAGTTCCATGAGCTGCAGAGAAGAAGGTATATTCTTTCCTATTTGGGTGGAATGTTCTATAGATGTCTGTTAAGTCCATTTGCTTCATTACCTCCATTAATTCTTTTATTTCTCTGTTAGGTTTCTGTCTGATTGACCTGTCCATTGGTGAGAGAGGAGTGTTGAAGTCTCCTACTATTAGTGTGTGCGTTTTGATTGCTGCTTTGAGTTTTAGCAATGTTTCTTTTATGTACGTGGGTGCTTTTATATTAGGGGCATAGATATTCAGGATTGAGACTTCATCTTGATGAACTGTTCCTGTTATGAGTATAAAATTCCTCTCTCCATCTCTTCTGATTGATCTAAGTTTGAAGTCAACTTTGTTAGAGATTAGTATGGCCACACCTGCTTGTTTCTTAGGTCCATTTGCTTGATAGGCCTTTTCCCAGCCCTTTACTCTGAGTAGGTGCCTGTCTTTGTGGTTGAGGTGTGTTTCTTGTAAACAGCAGAATGTTGGAACTTGTTTTCTTATCCAATCTCTTAGCTTGTGCCTTTTTATAGGTGAGTTGAGTCCATTGACACTAAGTAATATTAATGACCAGTGGTTGTAAACTCTGGTCACTTTTATAGTGGTAGAGTTTGTGTGTTTCCCTTCTTTGATTTGTGTTGGTGAAGGGTTTCTAGATGTCTGAGTTATTGTGGTCATTGTTGGACTTCTTGGTTAGTGATATTCCTTCTATTACTTTCTGTAAAGCTGGATTTGTGGCTGTGTATTGTTTAAATTTGTTTTTATCCTGGAAAATTTTATTTTCTCCATTTATAGTGAACGAAAGCTTGGCTGGGTATAATAATCTGGGCTTGCATCCATGGTCTCTCAGTTTCTGCAGTTCATCTATCCAGGACCTTCTGGCTTTCATGGTTTCCATGGAGAAGTCAGGAGTAAGTCTGATAGGTTTACCTTTATAAGTAATTTGGCCTTTTTCCTTTGCAGCTCTTAATATTCTTTCCTTATTCTGTATGCTTTGTGTTTTGATAATTACATGGCGAGGGGATTTTTTTTTTTTGATCCAGCCTATTCGGTGTTCTGTATGCTTCTTGAACCTTCATAGGTATATCTTTCTTTAGATTGGGAAAGTTTTCTTCTATAATTTTATTAAATATATTTTCTGGACCATTGAGCTGCACTTCTTCTCCTTCTTCTACTCCTATTATTCTAGGTTTGGTCTTTTTATTGTGTCCCATATTTCCTGAATGTTTTGTGATGAAAGTTTGTTGCACTTGCTGTTTTCTTTGATCAGTGTGTTTATTTTCTCTATGGTATCTTCAGAATCTGAGATTCTTTCTTCTAACTCTTGTATTCTGTTGGTTATGCTTGTTTCTGTAGACTCTGTTTGTTTATTTAAATTTTCCATGTCCAGCCGGCCCTCTGTTTGTGTTTTCTTCTTTGCCTCCATTTCAGTTTTCAAGTCTTGAACTGTTTCCATTATCTGTTTGATTGTTTTTCCTTGGTTTTCTAGGGTATCATTCACTGATTTATTCAATTCTTCAAACTTTCTATTATATTTCTCATCCATTTCTATAAGGGCGTTTTTTACATGCTGTTTAAGGGCGTCAATCACTTTCATGAAGTCAATCTTTTCTACTTCTTCTTGATTAAGGTGTTCATGTCCTCCCGTTGTGAGGTCGCTGTTTTCTGGTGGCTTCATGTTGCTTTTCAGCTTGTTGGGCGAATTCTTGCCTTGGCGTCTGCCCATCTCTTCTTCCAAATGCTCCCTTATGGATCTTCTTTTACTGGATCAGGTCTCCTTGCCTACCCAACGCTGGCTCTCCTCAATGTTGGCTCTCCTGGCGCCGAGAGATCAGGTCTCCATGCCCAATGCTGGCTCTCCTGGCGCCAAGAGATCAGGCCTCCATGCTGGTTGTGCAGCTCACAAACAAAGCACCTACCCTGCTTGGTGCAGGCAGGCCATAGAAACCAAGGAACTCCAGCCCGCTTGGGTGCCCCAAGGATTCGGACCCAGTGCCTAGTCAGGCTGGGCTGGGTGATGTTATGTGCCGAAAGAGGGCGGTGGGGCCGAAGTGGGGAGGGTTCTGGATGGAAGCTGGGTGGGCTAGGAAGAAAGAGGCAGTATGGGAGTAGAGGCCCCTCAGAGAGCCCAAGAAGGATAGAGGGCCAAGGAACCTCTGAGCTCCCTGTCCCAGGCTGGCGCAGGGCGGGCCAGAAACTCACCCCAACCTTGGGTCTCCTGGCGCCGAGAGATCAGGTCTCTGTGCTGGTTGGGCAGCTCGCAAACAAAGCGCCTACCCCATGAATGTATGTTTTTTTTTAATTTATTTATTTATTAAGGATTTCTGCCTCCTCTCCGCAACCGCCTCCCATTTCCCTCCCCCTCCCCCGATCAAGTCACCCTCCCTCATCTGCTCGAAGAGCAATCAGGGTTCCCTGAACTGTGGGAAGCCCAAGGACCGCCCACCTCCATCCAGGTCTCCTAAGGTGAGCATCCAAACTGCCTAGGCTCCCCCAAAGCCAGTACGTGCAGTAGGATCAAAAACCCACTGCAATTGTTCTTGAGTTCTCAGTATTCCTCATTGTCCTCTAGTTCAGCTAGTCCGGATTTACCCCATGCTTTTTCAGACCCAGGCCAGCTGGCCTTGGTGAGTTCCTGATAGAACATCCCCATTGTCTCAGTGTGTGGGTGCACCCCTAGCGGTCCTGAGTTCCTTGCTCGTGCTCCTTCTGCTCCTGATTTGGACCTTGAGATTTCTGTCCCGTGCTCCTCTGTCTCTGTCTCCTTTCATCGCCTGATGAAGAATGTATGTTTTAAATATATGTTTAGGGTTGAGGAGATGATTCACTCAGTAAAGCACTTGCTATAAAAAAAAAAGGAAGACTTAAGGTCATTACCCTGACATTCTTGTGTTAAAAAAACAGAAGCCAGGTGTAGTGGCATGAAATTATAATTTCACTGTTGAGAAAACAGGGAAGGGAAGGTTTCTAGGGCTTTCTGACAGTCAGTTTAGCTGAATGGGGCAGCTCCAGATTCAGTAACAGAGACAGTCTCATAAAATAAGTTGACGGCCAAACAAAGAAGATCTCAGCCCTCCACCTGCATGTTTACATGTGTCAACATACGAACATGAATGCACATATGCACACCATTTACATTTAATAATACTTAATTTAAGTTTAATAAACATTTTAAAAATATACCCATATGAAGTACACTTACAAGTTTAGGAAAGGAAACACTCTTCTGTGAAGGTTTTTCAGTTAAGGTGGGTTTTTTTTCCTCAGTTTTGGGGGATGTCTTCTGGCTGTGCTTTCAATATGGTTTGAGAAGGTTTTCAGTTTCATACTGGAAGTATAATAGGTAAAACCTTTATAAAGCATTCTGAGAATGATTATGTAGAGTTCAAAGGAATTTTAAGAGTTGTGGATTATTAGAAACCAACTGCATATGTTTTCGTTATTCTTTTTACTGATATTTGTAAATAGATACCTGAAAGAAAATGTTAAGAAAGAAAAGATTTGCTTTGTTCATACACACAATTCAATAAATCATGATAAAAAAGACCTGGCAAAGCAGAAATGTATTCATCATGGCAGAGGAGCAAGAGGAAAGAGCCAGGCAAGGTCTCATCAACCATGACCGAAGCTATTGAGCCAAGTCACCTTCCACAGTTCTACTACCTTTCAATAGCTTATTCAGATTTTCAATGCATCAACAGATTAAACCATTCATTATGCTGAAGACTCATGATCTGATTATCCCTGAAAATGCCACCACAGATTTTCATTAATATCGGCATTTCTCAATTCTTGATGCACAAATACAGCATTTCAAGAAATAAAATTCCACCCCTTGCCTCCCAAAACCTCATATATATCTTACAGTGTAAAATACACTCAGTGTATCTCCACAACTCCTTATATTTTTAATAGACCTGAAACTGTTCAAAAGCCCACGTTCAAAGTCTCCTCTGAGACTCAAGGCAGCATATAATTTAAACTCTATAATATTTAAATGACAATTTATAAACTTCCAAGCCACAATGATATAGATAACATATTTCATTTCTAAATGGAGAAGTGGGAGAATAACAAGTGAGGATTAAACCAAAGCAAGACCCAAGCCCACCACAGTAAACTTCCAGTTCTGTATATCTGTTTGGCATATAAGTGAGTGCATTTGACTCGTTCTGTATACCTTCCTATAACCAGAACATCTTCACTAAAAAAAAAATACCCTATCTTGAATTATATCAAACTTGAAACACATCCATCTAAAAGTGAATGTCACCTTCTACCCATCATTCCAAATAACTAACTTTTGTTGTTGTTTTGCCTTTTTATGTCAGTCATGGCTTTTACTTAACTAAGGTCAATTTGTATTGATAGTAAGTTCCTATTCTAAGTTCTTGTCTGTATCATTGCAGCTTCAGTGCACTGCAATATTTTACTTGAGACATTTCTGAGATTTTTAAATACCAGTACCAATATGTAAATTACATTCTTTTAATTTGGTGAAAAATTCTCTTTATCCTTAGAATTGTGCAACCTTCTTCTAGGTGTACATAAGACAAGATATATGAAAAATGTCAGCAAGTATAACAGTTGATATGTAACACTAAACATGTATTGGAATCATTTTAAGGATGAGTCAGCAAAGGAAATGCTTGCTAGAGGAAGGTTTACTTTCCTGAACTGATGAATCAATGAAGATATAGTTTCTTCTACATCTTTGAAACCATAGTCAGTATATGAAATTGTTTCTTTGAGTTCCAAGTAAAACTTTGTATCTTAATAACTCACCTAAGACAGTATTGGGATAATATGAATAGCATGCAACTTATCTGACTCTGCTGAATACAAAATGTACAAATTTTCATTTACATTGTTTAGATTCATGGTACAAATGAATGCCTTATTTGTCCACTTGAGCCAAGTATGGATCAATTATCTTTCACTTTCAACTTTCCCCCTTGTATTTTTCCTTCCCTTTCTCTTTCTCTCTTTTTCTTCTGCTTCCTTACTTATGTTCTTATTTATGGATAGATTGATTGAGATAGAGAACCTGGGCTAGTTATAGGAAGGTATGCAGAACAAATCAAATGTACTCACTTAGATTCCAAACACTTTGGTCTTAGCATATATAGTAGCAGGAAATGATCCTCCTACCTCACTCCCCAAACACTAAGATTATATATCTTTGCCATGAGACCTAGATTCTTTATTTTGTATTTTAATCATAGAGGATGTAACATAGTAGCCACTTAATGGGAGATGATGTTAAGCTTTTATCTCAATTTAAAAAAAGTGTACCAAAAAGTTGGTTAGATTTATAATCGGACTAGAAATCGTTTTTCCTGTGTCTACAGTTATTTAACACTGGAAAAATAAAGTAAAAATGTAAACCATTGAAATTCACATAGGATGTTCTCTTACAATTGCTTAATAATTTGGTTGATTCTAATTGCAGAACAAGGAGGGGATGAGAGCTCAGATCTTGAATCAAAGAGAGAAGTATTTAGATTTTGAAAAATGCAGTATTCTTTTCTTTTGAATTTTAGACTAGAAATAAAAATAATCTTGATGACAAAATGAAAATTGATGAAACACTTTAAGATTGCAATTTGAATACATTTATTAGGTCATAAAGGAAGTTCTAATTTGAGAAGACTTCTGGTGTGTGTGGTGGTGGGGTATGTGTGGGTGTGGTGTAGCACACGTGTGTACAGTTGCATACGCCTGTGTTTCAGAGTGCAGAGTCCAGAGAAGGACAGCATCAATAGTCTTTTATTGCTGTCTTCATTATTTTTCAGAAAAGGTCTCTCACTGAAACTGAAGCTTGACATTACTCTTAGACGAGTTGTCTAGCAAGTGCCTGGGATCTACTTGTCTCTACCTTACAACACTGGGGTTAGACACATGAAGACCCAAGCTTTGCTTTCCCACAGGTGCTGGAGATACAAACTCGTGTCTTCCTTTGACAGAAAGCACTCTTACTCGATAAGCCGTCTCCCCCAGCTTATGTGGTTTTTGTTTCTTATTTAGTTTTGTCTTTAGTCAAAAGAAAAAACAGGGCTTCACTGCTGGGAGAAATAATCAGAGTGGCGATTAAACAGGAAAAGATATTTACTTCATGGCTGTATTCTAGGAAACCTTAGTTGTTTTCCTGACTCTCAGTCCTTTTGTCTGCTCTTCTAGTTACAGATAACCCACGAGCACAGTCAACAAACAACAAATAAGAAATTTTAAAAACAAACAATTCATAAACTCAAAGTAAATATTGTTAAAATATATTATTACAATCATTCTATCTCATTATTATTATTATCATTTTCCTTTTATGCCTAGCTTAAAAATTAAAAATTAAAATTATACGGGTGGTATATGTAGAAAACACATACAGAATTTTGCTCTACCTATGGGCTTGGAGCTCTTGGTCTGCAGATAAAGTAATAACTGCATAACCTTGCAATTAGTAGTTGAAAATTTCCTACTTTCCTCTCATTGCTTTAGTAGAGTAACACTAAAACTGTTCCTATGGATACGACACCATCATCTTCTTAGGAGATCTGGCATTACCCATATCAATATTTCAATAAACTGAAACATTATACAGTCTTCATCCTCTTTTATTACCTCTTAGTAATTACCTCTTAGATTTGGAGACATTACATAACCAAATGATTAAATGATTGACTGGCACACAAGAAAGGTCAAATCTACCCTCTAATACCTGCAAATGATTCCTGATGTTTAATTTAGTTGAAAATTACACAGGAACCTGCGCACCTTTTACTGTTAAAACAGTAAATGTGATACTTCAAATTATATGACACAGGAAGTGCCTGGTCTTTAAAAAAACAGTTTCAATATCAGATGTGTACTCCACTGTGGTGTCTTAAGCAATCAGCCTCAAGTTAACTTAATTGATATAATCATGACATTAAACATTCATTACTAAGAATAGCACAATTACCCTAATTAGTTTTCTGACCTTCAATCAGATTTTAGGAACTTCAAGGAAATCCTTCTTGGATAAAATGCTGTGTGAGGAAAACAACCTTCCTGTGAGTAATAGAGGCTTTCTAAGTTACTTATGGAGCCAAGGTAATAACATTGCAGTGTGAAATGGTTACTTTCTCTACCCCACACTGCAGCCTGGTGTTGACAGAGTCAGTTGGGAGAAGGAGCAGAGAGAAATAACCACAGCCTATTCCCTTACAGAGACCAATATTCATGGGTCAAAACGTATGCAGGCCCCAGTATTTTGAGTTCTTTCCTTGGGAATAACATGCAGTAATCAGGAAATGAGGCAAAGGGGGTGGGGACATTAGATCAGCACAGGCAATGTGGTGAAGTGCCGGAGGGCAATAGAGCCTGTTTTTCCTCCTGGAAGGTATAAATGTAAAATTTCTGCATGTTCTTGGTTCTGAGTAGATGTGGGAGGAGAGATAGAAAAGTATTTAATTGAATTCAATCCAAAATACAGCAGCCCAAATCTTTCAATGAAGAGCCCTTTAATGAAGGAGCCTAGGTTCCAATCAGATATGATAATTAGGAAAGGTGGTGAAGCCCTGGCTGTCAGGGCCTTCTAGGAAAGCAATGTGCAGTGCATGTCCTGAATGTCAAGTCTGGTATAAGAATAGCAGTGTCCGCTCATAAAACATGCTCAGGTGTATGCTATAACATATAGTTAGCCCAAATATATCACATATGGGGTTAGAGTTGTCCAGAATCGTCATTGATCTGTTGTCCCCCAGCTCTCATCCTGTAAGGTATGTTATCCATCTGTACAGACTTTTTCATCAGACTTGAAAGTCCCCAGCAAATGGCTCAAAATAATATTTCTTTTTCTGCATTCACAATCTTTTAGAAACATGCTCACAAGGTCAATTATCCTCTCTTTGCTGCTTTTGTTAGTATGCATTGCTTCTTTGTGTTGCTCTCTCTGCTGTAGGAAATCCTTCAGCCAGTAGACTTTAAGTTACCTGACCACATGGGCGTGGTCTCTTATCCTATAAATGCCAATGAAAGTGTGTGCTGCCTCTCCCTTTCTGCCGCTGGATTTGGTTGCTATTCCCTATTCGAGGAGAGGACTGTGATCTGTGTGTCTATCCCTGAATAAATAACCTTTTATTATACTCAATTCTGAGCTAGTGTAAGATTTCTTTTAAGTGTCCGTCTTCATCTGGCATCCAAAGTGGGACACCAATTTGTTGTAGGAGGCCGCGCGCGCGTGCGTGCGTGCGTGTGTGTGTGTGTGTGTGTGTGTGTGTGTTGGGAGATGCCCTATGAAAGCATCTGTATCTTTTACTTTTGCTGTGAATCTAAAATTATTCTAAGAAATGAAGTCTACTTTTAAGAAGAATGCCATTCTAAGAACCTACACTATGTATGAAACAGTGTGTAATCCTTAAGAAGTGTTGTTGGAGCTCAGTTCCATCCAGATGACATTTAATGTGATGAATAATTCACCTACAGGAGACTGGAGATCTTAGAAAGAAAGTCTCTATGTCTTTCTACTGGTCACATGTCTCTCTTAAAGAGATTTGTAAAGATCACAATTGTTCCTCCTTAGGACAGTTTACAGAAGGTAAAGCTCTTGTTGTAAACTTTTTCTACCTTTCCATATAGAAGATGGCCACAAGCAAACTCTAGTTTTTCCTGTCTGACAGAAGACTAGCCCCTCATTTAAGGGACCTTTTTCACACTCCTTTTTGCATAGAGAAGTCAATAAAAACCCATGCCAATATATTATCCCTTTCAGTCTAAAACTATAGGACCACACATCATAATTCAGTACCCTCTGCATGACTTATCAGTCTTCATCAGATATACGCTCTGTTCCAGCTTTTTCAGAATCATTGTGTCTTAAGGATTTCATCTGTCAGGTAAGTTTTGATTAAGTAAACACGTATGACTGGGTCTAGTAATTTAGGCCTATAATCTCAGCTATGAAGAAGGCTGAAGCAAGATCATAAGTTCAAAGACTACATAGCTTACATACTGAGTTCAAGCTTAACCTTGGAAACCTAATGAGATCTTGTCTCAAAACAAAAATCATTTACAAACTGCTGTGGGTATATTAGTGTGGTAGAGCACTTGCCAAAGGTGTCAGAGTCTGGAAATTCAATAGCCACTAATAGAAAATTGTTCATTTCATTCATTGATTAATACTACTTCCCCTTAGTAATCTATCATCTTTTTTATACGAGTGGTGTTTCTGATCCCTATGATAGAAAAGTGCATATTTGTCTACCTCTACATCTATACAACAAACTGTAAAGCAATCAATAGAAAATATAACCACATCAACAATCGCTTTGAGGTGCCCTCAAGTTAAAGACAGAGATTGTGACACTGCGGGATTTAAAAAGCCACATGGAATAGATGACTCCTTTCGGAAAACCGCTTTGAATTACAATGTTCTATGGGTTTCAGATGATTTCAGTTGTAACTTTTAAGAATCGTTTAAGAGAAAACTGCCGATTCAATCAATACAATTTCTTTCTTGAAATTGAGGAGAAGGAAATACTGAAAAATTCATTTTACAAACAAGGTAAGCCTTGCAACATAGATCCCTACTGAGGCGGATTTTAAATCTGCTCAGGACGACTGGGGAAGTTCTTATGAGCCTCTTTCAGAAGAAACTTGCTTATGTTATGTAAGTCGACAGGACAATGCTGTGCCTTGAAGTAAAGCCCTGTATCTTTGTTGTTCTAACTGTAAACCATGCATTCTAATCAAAGAAACAGCCCAGAAAAGGATAAAAGCAGAAACATACACCGAAAAGTGTTGCAAATTATTTAAATATCTGCAATTCTAAAATTCTGATTTATTTATTATTTGCTGAGGAGCCTTTTAAAGGTTATTGTAAAAATGAAGTGATTTTTCTTGATAGAAATTTTGTATACCATTTCTTTGATGCAGGCTACTCCAATTACCATTTAGCTAATGAACCCTTCAAAATTTATTTGCATAATTGGTGGCAATTTTGACAAGAGGAATTTATCCTGCTGAGATAAAAGCATCATCGGACGCACCAACAGAGTGATGATGATTTAGTTTAAGATGTTCATGGACATGCTACCAGCAGACAGACAGAAACACCTGGTTGTTATTCTGGGCTTCTAAAGTTCATGATTTCTCTGTGTTTATGGGGTTAGGGGCACAAACAAGCATTATGGTCATAACCAGCAAGTGACTAACATTTCCAGACAACTCAACAGCCAAAGCGTAAACATGAGTTGCCTCTTTTCAAACAGGAGGACGCTCTTATCTGTTATGTCTGAACCCTGATAATTCTGAAATCTCTCTCACTCCAGCTTTGTTCCTAGGTTGCAGAGCCTTAGACTAATTTGCATCCTATACCTTACACCTGGTGTCTTCTTCTGTGTTAGAATCTGTGGCAACTACCACACACTTTTTGTCATCTTTTCGATATAGTCTTGAAAAGGACATAATATCAGCCACCCTTATTTCCATTTCAAAAACAAGATCACAAATAAATTCTAATGTTATATTCCAATGATATTTTTCTGAGACCTGAGTTTTTCTAGATACCATTCTGCACTGTATTATGTCTTAGAACTAACCTGACTTAAAATAGAAGTCTTAAAGCAAATAGAATATGAGCCCATGCCTTGAAAAACAAAACAGATCCTCACTCCATCTCCCACATCCTTTATATTGAAGAAAGCATCCATTAAACAAACACCGATGTCAAATTTACTCTCTGCTTTCTCCAAGCCATTAGTGATAGACCATCGCAATGGGTATGCAGAAGTTTATTTGAAGGTGTTCCCCTTACCTATATGGAGCCTGCTTATATGAAGAACAAAGAAATAGCTATTTGGAGAATATGATATAAAATTAGTGTGAAATCAATCACTTTTTCAGACCTCAGCATATTCAACAATTAGTTTAGACCTCTGACTCTACAGAAACAAAAGCAACAGTGTGTGTGTGTGTGTAAATCTTGACCTGTCTGGCAGATTTGGGTATTCCATAAAAAGTTGATTCGTGAAGTATAACTAGATCTGATTATTATGCTAAGGAATCAGAATGTAAAGCCAGGCTAATGAATCTTATTAGGCTCCATAAAACCAGTATTCTCCTGGAACTTCTGAGTTGATTAGATATGGCAAAATCAGTATTAAGAACAATTTCTGTGTAACACAACGATGTTTCAGTAAATACTAGACTCATTAGTTTGCAACTCATTTAGATCACTGTAAGAGGACCAGTTTTTATTATACAGAAACTCCTCTTAATAGAATTGAAGAAATATGCGAGGTAAAAATATACATTTTATAGGGACTCAGAGCCTAAGCCTGGCACCAGAGTTTTGCAAGCATTGCTTCAGAACCTTGTATTTGATCTGTGCTGCATGCAGAAGGCAAGGATGTACATATATGATTATGCTACCACACAATCACTCTCTTGGTGTCTGGGTCTATGCAAAAGGTTAGGTGTGGCACTGATGGACAGTGGCATAATTTACCTAACACCTAACAGCATATTTTCAAATCCTACATCAGAATGTCGAGCATAGTCTAGAGATTCCATCACCATGCAGTGAGATCAAAGTAAATAGCATGTTATTTAAAGGAAGAGAAAAATTCAGGTATAGATTTTTGTTCATGTAACAAGGTGTTTGTTATATTATTTTAGGAGACAAATGATTTTCTATACTGCATTCCCAACATTAAGCATAACCTCATAGATACTTGAGAAATGTTGAAGGAATAAATAAGGAATAAATCAGATAATGATGTACATAAGGCATCCAGGGGCCAGATACCTGGCACAGCATGGCTTTTCATCTGATGCTTGGCTTAGAGTCCTTTATTAGCAATGCTCTTATTTAATTCTGTTTCTAAGTGAAGCCTGCTAGACATAACATTAATAATGCTTCGCTTTGTATTTTTAAAAATCTACTTTGTCAGAGGGTAGATAAGAACTGAGTAAGCACAAATCTAGGAAAGGAAAAATGTAAATTCGTAATCAAAGTATTCTGTTAGCAGGTAGAAGTTATCAGGGATGTTTGAGTGGCCTCTGACTTCACATACATTCTGTAAAGCCACACGTTTTAAAAACCTTCCAATATCTGACATTGCTTAAAACTGTACTTGAATAGCTACTCTTACCCTACGATTTGATTGCTAACTGCATTGCCACTGGGGCTGACACAAGTGTTCATGTAAACATAAAATTGTTTGATGTCAAAGAGCCAAAATAAAGCATGGAGAAATTGAAGTGGAAAAAAATAATTCATTGCTTTAGGAATAGGAAATGGTATGTTAATTTAACTGACATGTCACAAGGCAAAATATGTTTGCTATTGCTTTGCTGTTAGCGTATAAATAGAGAAAGTGGTCAGTGGTATAGAAGCTGATTTAGTTCATTCATGACCTATAAAACTTCTGAGATCATATTATGCTATTAAATACACACCCATTATTCAAAACTAAATAAAATGGGTCAAACTTGTGTGTGTGTGTGTGTCTGAGTATGTCTCCGTGTGTATATGTGTAAAGAGAAAATGCACTTTTCTTTACCTGTTGCCCAGACCCGAATAATAACACAGAAACTATATTAACTACAACACTGCTTGGTCTATGATTTAGGCATATTCCTAGCTATCTCTTGTATCTTAATTAACCCATTTCTCTTAATCTATATATTGCCACAAGGCTGTGTTTTACCAGTAATATTCTGATATTCTGGTATCTTTTTCCTTCATTGACTACATGATGTCGCCTTGACTCTGCCTGTTCTCTGTCTCTCTGTCTGTCTCTCTGTCTCTGTCTCTGTCTCTCTCTCTCTTCAGATTTCCAGCATGGCTTTACTCTGTTAAGTTATTGACCAAAACAACTTTATTCATTAACCACTAAAAGCAACACATATACATAAGGACATTCCACATCGTGTGTGTGTGTGTGTGTGCTTGTACAGAATATCAAATATCTAACTGATGTCCTATTGACCTATTGCAAGCCCAATCAAGCTGTAGTAGAAGTAATGATATACCAACTCCAAATATGTTTTGACTTTAATGACTTCACATTTGACAGATTAAAACATAACATTCCCAGTTAAACTTGAAAGTCAGATAAATAAAACCTCTTCCAGGATAGGTACATGGTTTATAATATTGGAGAAATGATGTTTATCTTAATACTAGTCAGCCAGACTCTTCCTTGAGCTGGCCTTTACTGTCACGTACAGCATACATACATAATCATACATATTAAAAACCATTTCCCCCTCACAAATATTAAAGGCTCTTCCTGACATATATTAAATCTTCAATAGGAATTTATTAAAATTTTGCTTACATGCCTAATCTCTGAAGTGAGACTGTCAGTTTACTTAATTTTCTTTTAAAGATAAGTAACTAACCTTTTCCTTTGTGTTATAACGGTATGTCAATAAAATAATTTTATTAGTAAAGTATGTGAAATATTTTATTATATGATTAAAGCTCTATTTCTTAATTTTGTTCAGGGTTAAAATTCTCACGAGATATTTTTGGCTTTGAAGAAAATATCCTAGCATTGACTATCCAGTTATCTGTATTCGTTTGATTGTCCTTCTTAAAGAAAGTCATACACTAAGAGGTGAATAAGTACACGAAGGGAAAAACTAAGAATCAGGAATAAAACAACAGAAAGACTGGACACACTTTGATATTTTGTTGTTGTTAGAAATATTTTTTGGAAGGTTATGACTAGAATTACCTGAAACAACTCTATTACTCAAGAAAAAAATATAACATTTGAACTTATTCCTAGTGGGTGAGTGTGAATCAATATTTTTTTGGTTTAAACTGAGCTGAGTTGAAAATCTTCACCTGCAACTCTTTCATCCAGAGATCTTGTACTACTGCTCAGGGAAAGAAAGATTGGTAATATCACGAAATGATAATTGTTTCCAAGTTCTCTACTATCGTTTTCCAAGCTCCCCACTTCCCACAATCCCTCTAAACACCTTTCTAACTTGGATCATTAATCTCCTATCTAGAGCATCAGAAAATGGGGCCGATTCACAGATGGAAAGTTAGAACTTGGGCCAGACAGCTAATGTATTCATCCACAACGTCCCAGAGTTAGCAGAGCATGTCCAGCTGGTTGGGCATAATGGATTTATTAATACAACACAGTTGCCTAATCAGTGAATTGAGACTAAAATTTCTTTCAACAGAAATAATACTACACCATCACAATTGATGTTCCACAGACTCCATGGGGAAAAGCTCCTGCTTGCTAAAACTAAGATTTCCACAGCATCCAGTAGGGATTGTCTCACAAACAGCAGGACAGATGTGTTCTGTGTGCTGTAATTTAGATCTTTTTTTTTATTATTGATAAAAGGAGAGTAAAAAAAAAAACAAATTTCCACCTCCTCCCAGCCTCCCATTTCCCTCCCCCTCCTCCCACTCTTCTCCCCCTCCTCCCACTCTTCTCCCCCTCCTCCCACCCCTCTCCCCTTCCCCCCACTCCTCTCCCCCTCCCTCTCCAGTCCAAAGAGCAGTCAGGGTTCCCTGCCCTGTGGTAAGTCCTAGGTCCTCCCCCCTCCGTCCATATCTCGAATTTTGCATGCAAATGGATGGAAATAGAAAACACTATCCTGAGTGAGGTATCCCAGACTCAAAAAGATGAACGTGGGATGTACTCACTCATAATTGGTTTCTAGCCATAAATAGGGGTCACGGATTCTACAATAGGTGAACCTAAAGAAGCTAAGTAAGAAGGTGAACCCAAGGAAAAACATATAGTTATCCTCTTGGATAAGGGAAGTAGACAAAATTGCCGGGGAGAAAATTGGGATCTTGGGGGTGGGGTGGGATGGGGGTAAGGGGAGATGGGGAGAGAAAAGGGAGAAGGGGAAAGGGGAGGATGGGGGGAACTTGGGGAAAAAGGAGGATTGGGATAAAGGAAGGTTGGATAGGGGAGCACGGAAACACAATTCTTAGTTAAGGGACCCACTTTAGGGTGGGCAGGAGACTTGACCCTAGAGGGGCTCCCAGGTGCCCAAGCTGAGGTCCCCAGTTAGTTCCTTGCGCAGCTGAGGATAGGGAACCTGAAATGACCCTAGCCTAGAGCAATACTGACGAATATCTTGCGTATCATCCTAGAACCTTCATCTGGTGATGGATGGAGATAGAGACAGAGACCCACACTGGAGCACTGGACTGAGCTCCCAAGGTCCCAATGAGGAGCAGAAGGAGGGAGAACATGAGCAAAGAAGTCGGGACCACGAGGGGTGCACCCACCCACTGAGACAGTGGAGCTGATCTACTGGGAGCTCACCAAGGCCAGCTGGACTGTTACCGAAAAAGCATGGGATAAAACTGGACTCTCTGAACATGGCGAACAATGAGGGCTGATGAGACGCCAAGGACAATGGCACGGGGTTTTGATCCTACTTAATGTGCTGGCTTGGTGGGAGCCTAGCCAGTTTGGATGTAATTTAGATCTTATTTCCTTTGGAGATCGTTCAGTCAGACTCTCGTAACAGGTTCACAGGACAGTTTTACATAGTTGAAAACAAGCAGCAATCTTTAAATTTAAATACTTTGGAAATATCTTGCTGTCCAATATGAAACAAGGTAGAAAGCCAAGGATATAAAAACCACAACTATCACTTTTAAAAATCTGACTTAAATAAAGATTCATAGATTTGGCACATACCTTACATTGACTATCTTAGCCATAATTTTGTAATTACTAAAAAACTGTTCTGCATGTCATCCTACTAGAAGACCGGCACAGGGAAGTAGAGAAGAGAGGCCATTCTAAAGCTAACTGAACAAGCTTTAAACAAAACACTTGTACTTAAATAGCTAAAAGAGTTCAGGTTTAAATGAAAACAGTTTGACTTTTTTCTATTTTTATTTTATTTAAAAAGCTATCCTTTTCATTTTACATACCAATCCCAGTTAAAACTCCCTCTCATCCTTCCATTCCTTCCACCTTTCCCCCACCCCTGAAGTAAGAACCTTCAATGCCCTCTCTGCCCACCCATCCGCCAACTCTACTTCCCCAGTCCCCTCTTACTGAGTCCCCAATACCTCAGTTCCCTCTACCCAGGAGCTAAAGGTACATCCGGTCTTCATCAGACCCCTCTCTTTCAGTTCCCTCTCCCTTAGTTCCTCTTTCTCCAGCTACCAATGCTTCCATATTCGTTTTACCCTTCCCAGGCCCTGGAAATCATATTTCTACTTGTTCACATGAAAGACAGTGAGCTTGTCTCTTTATTCCTTTTAGCCACAAAGTGTTTTTATTCTGCACCCATATTTTTGTAGATTTCAGATTATCCTCTTTGTTAATGTTAAAAAAGAAAGGCTTCCGTCAATTTCTGTTTATTTTGTTTATGACTTATAACTTCCCCATGTCCCACATAACTGTCTTCTTTCACGTCACCTGACTTTATGTAATGAAATGCATAAATCACTTTTGCATTTACTTTTGTATATGTGTTATACATATTTTATCTGTGGTAACCACGGGGATTATATTTAGTCTTCTGAAGTCATAGTGCTCTAAGATTATGCAAGCTTAATTTCAGTATCATACACAAGCTATTCTTTATAATTCTCCTTCCACTACTTTCATATATTGATGTCAAAATGAAACATTTATAAATTGAATGAATTAGTTTCTTAAATTATGTAAAAACTATTTGTGACCAGAGGATATTGCTAGAATACTGGATTTTAGATTGGTAATTGCCCCCGAGCACTGTACTGTCCTCTTCACTACTTAGAGAGCTAACGGTGGAGTCACCATACAAACTTTGCAGTTGTTCATGATCCCAACTTTCAGCTTCCTGGAGTCACCTCTCTTCACAGAACCTTGGTGGTTGTGTGTTGTCCTTTGGTTCACCAGTGGAACTTCATTCTGCAGCATTTTCTGCAGTGCATCCTTAACTTCCACAACTTTTGTGCATGTGACAGTGACTTAATTCTTTAAAACTTTTTAAGCATTAGTTTTTTAAGATGCAGAATTCTTGGAAAAGTTTTCAATACAGGATTTTTGACTAATAAGTTTTGTTTCTGTTTCTTTACATGTTTTGAATATGTAAACGTCTTGCTAACCCTTGTCCCAAATTGCTGTTGAGAAATCTTCCAACAACCTTAATGTAGGTCCTTTATATGTGACAAATAATTTCCTTCCCTCGAGGTTCACTTGAGATTTTTTTGAATGTTTGGTCATTATATTTATAAACATTATTTCTGCTCTTTTGGCACGTAACATCACCCAGCTCAGCCTGTCTGGGCACTGGGCCCGAATCCTCGGGGCACCCAAGCAGGTGGGAGTTCCTTTGCTTCTATGGCCTGCCTGCACCAAGCAGGGTAGGCACTTTGTTTGCTAGCTGCTCCATCAGCACGGAGGCCTGAGCTCTCGGGGCCAAGAGAGAGAGAGCTTTGGGGTGAGTTTCTGGCCCCACTCTGCGCCACCCTGGGACAGGAAGCTCAGAGGTTCCATGGCCCCCTATCATTCTTGGGCTCTCTGCAGGGCCTCTACTCCCTAGATACTGCCTCTTTCTTCCTAGCCCACCCAGCTTCCATCCAGAACCCTCCCCACTTCGGCCCCACCGCCCTCTTTCGGCACATAACATCACCCAGCCCAGCCTGACTGGGCACTGGGTCTGAATCCTCGGGGCACCCAAGCGGGCTAGTGTTCCTTTGTTTCTATGGCCTGCCTGCACCAAGCAGGGTAGGCGCTTTGTTTGTGAGCTGCACAACGAGCACGGAGGCCTGATCTCTTGGCGCCAGGAGAGCCAGCATTGGGCATGGAGACCTGATCTCTCGGCGCCAGGAGAGCCAACATTGGGGAGAGCCAGCGTTGGGTAGGCAAGGAGACCTGATCCAGTAAAAGAAGATCCATAAGAGAGCATTTGGAAGAAGAGATGGGCAGACGCTAAGGCAAGAATTCGCCCAACAAGCTGAAAAGCAACATGAAGCCACCAGAAACCAGCGACCTCACAACAGGAGGACATGAACACCTTAATCAAGAAGAAGTAGAAAAGATTGACTTCATGAAAGTGATTGACGCCCTTAAACAGCATGTAAAAAACGCCCTTATAGAAATGGATGAGAAATATAATAGAAAGTTTGAAGAATTGAATAAATCAGTGAATGATACCCTAGAAAACCAAGGAAAAACAATCAAACAGATAATGGAAACAGTTCAAGACTTGAAAACTGAAATGGAGGCAAAGAAGAAAACACAAACAGAGGGCCGGCTGGACATGGAAAATTTAAATAAACAAACAGAGTCTACAGAAACAAGCATAACCAACAGAATACAAGAGTTAGAAGAAAGAATCTCAGATTCTGAAGATACCATAGAGAAAATAAACACACTGATCAAAGAAAACAGCAAGTGCAACAAACTTTCATCACAAAACATTCAGGAAATATGGGACACAATAAAAAGACCAAACCTAGAATAATAGGAGTAGAAGAAGGAGAAGAAGTGCAGCTCAATGGTCCAGAAAATATATTTAATAAAATTATAGAAGAAAACTTTCCCAATCTAAAGAAAGATATACCTATGAAGGTTCAAGAAGCATACAGAACACCGAATAGGCTGGATCAAAAAAAAAAATCCCCTCGCCATGTAATTATCAAAACACAAAGCATACAGAATAAGGAAAGAATATTAAGAGCTGCAAAGGAAAAAGGCCAAATTACTTATAAAGGTAAACCTATCAGACTTACTCCTGACTTCTCCATGGAAACCATGAAAGCCAGAAGGTCCTGGATAGATGAACTGCAGAAACTGAGAGACCATGGATGCAAGCCCAGATTATTATACCCAGCCAAGCTTTCGTTCACTATAAATGGAGAAAATAAAATTTTCCAGGATAAAAACAAATTTAAACAATACACAGCCACAAATCCAGCTTTACAGAAAGTAATAGAAGGAAAATCACTAACCAAGAAGTCCAAAAATGACCACAATAACATCAGACATCTAGAGACCCTTCACCAAAACAAAGGGAAACACACAAACTCTACAACTAAAAAAGTGACTGGAGTTAACAACCACTGGTCATTAATATTACTTAGTGTCAATGGACTCAACTCACCTATAAAAAGGCACAAGCTAAGAGATTGGATAAGAAAACAGGATCCAACATTCTGCTGTTTACAAGAAACACACCTCAACCACAAAGACAGGCACCTACTCAGAGTAAAGGGCTGGGAAAAGGCCTATCAAGCAAATGGACCTAAGAAACAAGCAGGTGTGGCCATACTAATCTCTAACAAAGTTGACTTCAAACTTAGATCAATCAGAAGAGATGGAGAGAGGAATTTTATACTCATAACAGGAACAGTTCATCAGGATGAAGTCTCAATCCTGAATATCTATGCCCCTAATATAAAAGCACCCACGTACATAAAAGAAACATTGCTAAAACTCAAAGCAGCAATCAAACCGCACACACTAATAGTAGGAGACTTCAACACTCCTCTCTCACCAATGGACTGTTCAATCAGACAGAAACCTAACAGAGAAATAAGAGAATTAATGGAGGTAATGACTCAAATGGACTTAACAGACATCTATAGAACATTCCACCCAAATAGAAAAGAATATACTTTCTTCTCTGCAGCTCATGGAACTTTCTCAAAAATCGACCACATAGTCGGTAACAAAGCAAACATCCACAGTTACAAAAAATATTAGTAACCACCAGTGTCTTATCAGATCACCATGGATTAAAGATAGAATTCAACAACAATGCTACCCCCAGAAAACCTACAAATTCATGGAAACTGAATAGTCAACTACTGAACCATACCTGGATTAAGGAAGAAATAAAGAAAGAAATTAATATCTTCCTGGAATTCAATGAAAATAAAGAAACAACATACTCAAACTTATGGGACACTATGAAATCAGTCCTAAGAGGAAAGTTCATAGCACTAAGTCCCCACTTAAAGAAAACAGAGAAAGCTCACATTGGAGACTTAACAGCCCACCTGAAAACTCTAGAAAAAAAAAGAAGCAGACTCACCTAGGAGGAGTAGGAGACTGGAAATAATCAAACTGAGGGCTGAAATCAACAAAATAGAAACACAGAAAACAATACAAAGGATCAACGAAACAAAAAGCTGGTTCCTGGAGAAAATCAACAAGATTGACAAACCCCTATCCGAACTAATCAAACGGCAGAGAGCGAATTTGCAAATTAATAAGATCAGAAATGAAAAGGGGGACATAACCACAGACACAGAGGAAATTCAGAGAATCATTAGAGCTTACTACAAAAGCCTATATGCCACAAAACTGGAAAAGGTAAAGGAAATGGACACTTTTTAAGATAAATACCATATACCAAAGTTAAACCAGGACCAGGTGAACAATCTAAATATACCTGTTAGTCTCGAAGAATTAGAAGAGGTTATCAAAAACCTCCCTACCAAAAAAAGCCCAGGACCAGATGGTTTCAATGCGGAATTCTACCAGAACTTCCAAAAAGACCTAATACCTATACTCCTTAATGTATTTCACAATATAGAAACAGAAGAGGCACTGCCAAATTCCTTTTATGAAGCTACAGTTTCTCTGATACCAAAACCGCACAAAGTCTCAAACAAGAAAGAGAATTATAGACCAATTTCACTCATGAACATCGATGCAAAAATCCTCAACAAATACTGGCAAACCGAATCCAAGAACACATCAGAAAAATTATCCATTATGATCAAGTAGGCTTCATCCCAGGGATGGAGGGCTGGTTCAACATACGAAAATCTATCAATGTAATCCATCATATAAATAAACTGAAAGAAAAAAACGATATGATCATTTCATTAGATGCTGAAAAAGCATTTGACAAAATTCAACATCCCTTTATGATAAAAATATTTGAGAGATTAGGGATACAAGGGTCATACCTAAATATAATAAAAGCTATATACAGCAAGCCGACAGCTAACATCAAATTAAATGGAGAGAAACTCAAAGCCATCCCAAAACTCAGGAACATGACAAGGCTGTCCACTCTCTCCATACCTCTTCAGTATAGTGCTTGAAGTTCTAGCAGTAGCAATAAGACAACATAAGGGGATCAAGAGGATTCAAATTGGAAAGGAAGAAGTAAAACTTTCGTTATTTGCACATGATATGATAGTGTACATAAGCAACCCCCAAAACTCCACCAAAGAACTTTTACAGCTGATAAACACCTTTAGTAATGTGGCAGGATACAAGATCAACTCCAAAAAATCAGTCGCCCTCTTATACACAAAGGATATGGAAGCAGAGAGGGAAATCAGAGAAGCTTCACCTTTCACGATAGCCAAAAACAGCATAAAATATCTTGGGGTAAATCTAACCAAGGAAGTGAAAGATCTATTTGACAAGAACTTTAAGACATTGAGTAGTATACCAGAGAATGGAAGGACATCCCTTGCTCTTGGATTGGGAGGATCAACATAGTAAAAATGCCAATTCTACCAAAGGCAATTTATAGATTCAATGCAATCCTCATCAAGGACCCATCAAAATTCATCATAGATCTTGAGAGGACAATAATCAACTTTATATGGAAAAACAAAAAACCCAGGATAGCCAAAACAATCCTATACAATAAAGGATTTTCTGGAGGCATAACCATCCCTGACTTCAAATTCTATTACAGAGCTACAGTCATGAAAACAGTGTGAAACTGGCATAAAAACAGAGAAGTCGACCAATGGAATCGTATAGAAGACCCAAATTTTAACCCACAAACCTATGAACACCTCATTTTTGATAAAGGAGACAAAAGTATACAATGGAAGAAAGAAAGCATCTTCAACAAATGGTGCTGGCATAACTGGATGTCAACCTGTAGAAGAATGAAAATAGACCCATATCTATCACCATGCACAAAACTCAAGTCCAAATGGATTAAAGACCTCACTATCAGTCAGAACACACTGAACCTGATAGAAGAGAAAGTGGGAAGTACCCTACATCAGATGGGCACAGGAGATCGCTTCCTATGTGTAACCCCAACAGCACAGACATTAAGGACAACATTGAATAAATGGGACCTAATAAAACTGAGAAGCTTCTGTAAAGCAAAGGACACTGTCACCAAGACAAAAAGGCAACCTACTGACTGGGAGAAGATCTTCACCAACCCCGCAACTGACAAAGGTCTGATCTCCAAAATATATAGAGAACTCAGGAAACTAGACTTTAAAATGCTAATTAACCCAATTAAAAAATGGGGCACTGAACTGAACCGAATTCTCAGCAGAGGAAGTTCAAATGGCCAAAAGACACTTAAGGTCATGCTCAACCTCCTTAGCGATCAGGAAAATGCAAATCAAAACAACTTTGAGATATCATCTTACACCTGTCAGAATGGCTAAAATCAAAAACACCAATGATAGCCTTTGCTGGAGAGGCTGTGGATAAAGGGGTACCCTCATCCATTGCTGGTGGGAATGCAAACTTGTGCATCCATTTTGGAAATCAGTGTTTCGGTTTCTCAGGAAATTCGGGATCAACCTACCCCTGGACCCAGCAATACCACTCCTGGGAATATACCCAAGAGATGCCCTATCATATGACAAAAGCACTTGTTCAACCATGTTCATAGCAGTATTATTTGTAATACCCAGAACCTGGAAACAACCTAGATGCCCTTCAATGGAAGAATGGATGAAGAAAGTGTGGAATATCTAAACATTAGAGTACTACGCTGCGGTAAAAAACAATGACTTCTCGAATTTTGCATGCAAATGGATGGAAATAGAAAACACTATCCTGAGTGAGGTAACCCATACCCAAAAAGATGAATATGGGATGTACTCACTCATAATTGGTTTCTAGCCATAAATAAGGGACACGGAGTCTACAATTGGTGATCCTAAAGAAGCTAAGTAAGAAGGTGAACCAAAGGAAAAACATATGGTTACCCTCTTGGCTATGGGAAGTAGACAAAGTTGCAAGGGAGAAAATTGAGATCTAGGGGGTGGGGTGGGATGGGGGTAAGGGGAGATGGGGAGAGAAAAGGGAGAAGGGGAAAGGGGAGGATGGGGGGAATCTGGGGAAAAAGGAGGATTGGGATAATGGAAGGTTGGATAGGGGAGCACGGAACCACAATTCTTAGTTAAGGGAGCCACCTTAGGGTTGGCAAGAGACTTGAACCTAGAGTGATTCCCAGGAGCCCAAGCCAAGTTCCCCACTTAGTTCCTTGGGCAGCTGAGCATAAGGAACTTGAAATGACCCTAGCCTATAGCAATACTGACGAATATCTTGCATATCATCCTAGAACCTTCATCTGGTGATGGATGGAGATAGAGACAGAGACCCACACTGGAGCACTGGACTGAGCTCCCAAGGTCCCAATGAGGAGCAGAAGGAGTGAGAACATGAGCAAAGAAGTCGGGACCACGAGGGGTGCACCCACCCACTGAGACAGTGGAGCTGATCTACTGGGAGCTCACGAAGGCCAGCTGGACTGTGACTGAAAAAGCATGGGTTAAAACTGGACTCTGAACATGGCGAACAATGAGGGCTGATGAGAAGCCAAGGACAATGGCACGGGGTTTTGATCCTACTCAATGTGCTGGCTTTGTGGGAGCCTAGCCAATTAGGATGTTCACCTTCCTAGATATGGACAGAGGGGGGAGGACCTAGTACTTACCACAGGGCAGGGAACCCTGACTGCTCTTTGGACTGGAGTGAGAGGGGGAGAGGAGTGGGAGGAGGGGGAGAAGGTTGGGAGGAGGGGGAGAAGGGTGGGAGGAGGGGGAGGGAAATGGGAATCTGGGAGGAGGTGGAAACTTGTTTTTTTTCTTTCTTTTCTCAATGAAAAAATAAATTAAAAAAATAAACATTATTTCTTCAAAAATTCTCTGTCATTTTGTTACCTTTCTTTCACTGTTGGCTCCTACAGTGAATATTTTATTCTACTTGTTGGTGTCCTATGAGCGCCTTAGCTTCTCTATAGAACATAAATTTTTTTTATTCCTCAGATTTGATCATTTATACTGTCCAGTCTTTACGTTTGGCATTCCTTTGGCCTATTCAAACATCTCTCAATTTTTTTTCTTCATTTGAGTTGCTATATTTTTAACTCTAGCACTTCCTTTTGTTTTCATTCAAGCTACCTGTTGCTTCATTCCTATTTTATTTATTTATATGCTATTGACCTTGTCCATGTCTTTGTTTACTTCATGACCACCCTTTTTTTTTATTATTTTTGAATTTTAGCTATCCTAGACTATTTCTGGACTGAGATCTAGTATAAGGTATAAAATTAAAACCATCTCATTAATTTTAATCAAACTCATACATTTCTTAGGGATACACATTCCCTTCCATTGTTCCCCATTTATGCCTTCAAATACTTTGGTTTTTAATGTCTAGTTTTGAGGGGGAACGAAGTAGAGAGAAGTAAGGGGATGATCGATCTTCTCTCTTTAAATATCCTGGAACAATATCCTGGTATCTGGGAGGGGACGAATTACCAGGAAAGAAGAGGTGCGGCAGCCATGTTACCCCTTCTTTCTCTGCTTTCTTGAAAAGACAGGTACCATTTTATTCATTCTAGGATGCAGCCACTACTCAGAAACCAAATGCAATACCATACTGTCCTTCTGTTGGTAATTTGATTAGTTCTGTAAGTCCTTGGGACTCCACCCTCACCTTATAATTGGAGCTAAGTAAATAAAGATGGGCTATTGTCTTACTTGTCTTTTAATTCATGCTTTTGCAACCCAGAGGACAATTTAAGAACTTGTCTTTCATTGACTCAGTGAGAAAGATCACCTGTGATTTTTTTTTGCAATTTCTATTTCCTCTATTCATGGACATGAGGTGTTCTGGTTGACCTCTCTGAAACTACCTTGTTTTTCTGTTTCTTTGATGTTTGCTAAATTTATTTTCCAAGTAATTGATTTATTTTTCAGCCATTTTTATCCCTTATTTAGAGTATCTTCTGACTTTTCTTTATTCAAAGTCAGCTTTGCTTTTCTCTGGTTCTTGTAAGAAAACCTTCATATTCGTCATTGTAATTTTTTCATTCATTTTTCTGAGAATGGGAATTTTTTTAGCAAATTTCTAATTTTCCCAGAATTCTATCATTTTCATAGTCAAACTGTTCAATGTATCTTCATATTCTATTTCAGTCAACTGCTTTTCTTCAGATGCTTGTTTGCCACAGAACAAGTTAAGAGTCTCTTTTTTCTGGTGAGTTGGTGTCATCTCTACCCTCTCAGAGTCTGGTCTGGCTGCTTCACTCCAGGCTGCTTTGAGGGAAAACAGTGTTGAGTGTCTATATTTCTACCAATTGCCAGGTTGGTGGTTTGACTCTGGGGTACTTCCAATCACTTCCTTTCTGCTTTGAGCAGTGTTTCCAGATATCTTGACTTAGGGTGTGATTATTTGGTGTTTTGGGTATTAATATGGCCCACAAAGGTGGAATCATTCCAACTTGACCAAAGGTCAGAGACTTCAGGCATATTTCTGCTCCTTTAAGGATATGACAGGAGGTTTGACCCAGGGAGTGGCTTCCTACAGGTTGTTTGGTCTAAGGTATAGTCACTGCATGCCTGCTTATGCAACAGAATACTTAACTTGGGGTATAGTTGCTTGATGTTTCAGGAATTGAAGAGGTAATTTTTATGTTTGTTCTTTGTATCATGTTAAAGCAATCTATTGCCTTCTCCCCCCTCCCTTATTGGATTGAGGCATATAGGCATATGGAAAATAAACATGGGCCAATTCAATATTCACTGGATTACCCTCCCAACTCTATTCTGTGTCTCTGTCTATTACTTTTGTATCTCTGTTCTGTCTGCCTAAAGTTTCTAATCCATATGCCCCTACCCTGGAATATGTAAACCTGTAAAGACTGGATCCTGAAAAAAAATTAATAATTGATGATGTAGAACCTAGTGTTGAAAAGGAGATTGATCCCTGCAAAGGATGAACTTGCCAAGTCAATGCAGGAGAACTCACCCTGGCGGTGAGAACAAGGGAGAGCTGGTGAGCTAGCCAACACTGTAACTACCCAGGCCAAGTTATGGGTCTGCCCACCCCAATATCCATCTCATCTGTCATCTGCTGGAGCATGTATGTGAGGGTACCAGTCCTGCAGACCCAAAGCTGCAGGATTTCCATAACACAGAGCAACAACAGGATAAGCAAAAGGAATTCCAGTGAAGTCCCAGCATCAATAATGTAGCAGAAAACAGAGGCCTCGAACCAGACCAATGATTCCTTGCAATGAACACTTGCAAGTAAAAATATATAGACAAAAAGGGGTTTACTGCATGACTTACTATGTTACACTATAGCATCCATGATGATATATTTTCCCCTTTTTATTTTCTTTTTTCCTTTTTCTCTTAAATTTTATTTGAGGAGAGGCTGCAAAGACAGAGAGCAAATACATCTGATGGTGAAATGAAAGGAATCCAGGTACATGATGTCTCAGATACAAAGAATAATTAAAAAAAAGAAAATTTAAAAACAAAAAGAAAATGAGCAGTAATTCAAAATTGGTAATAAAAGGCTTCAAAACACTTCTTTCAGAAATGAAAATCTAGAAAAAGATAATTTTTAATGATATAATCAATAATTCAGTTTAATATGCAATATTGTGAGTAAATAAATAGATATTTAATTCTACAACTGTCCTATTAAACAAAATTTTATATCAACAAATTTTATAAAAATTCTAATTGAAAAAATTTTTTCAGGTCACATTTTCTGGTCATTAAGTAATCAAATTAAGAATAAATATGAAAGTTGAAATTCTTAGTAATTTGAAAAATCCCAATAAATAAATGTGAGGAAAATATCAAAATAAAATTAAAAATTATCGTAGAACAAGGGCAGAAAACCTCATATTAAAGAAGATATTTATAAAGAAACACCTATGGGAATGGTGGGCCTCAGTGTCATTGATTTCAAGGCAAGATAAAAAACTAAGGTATTTAAAATAATGTAAGAATATAATTAAATAGGAGAAAAATGATTTTATAATGAAAAAGTCATGGCACTTTTTTAAATCTAAAAGCAGCTACTTTTAATTTTTTATTTATAAATGATACATGACTTGAACACTTACTGTAAAATCAATCCTGTAGTCACATGGGTTTAAAACTTGAGTATTTCTTTGGCAGAATTATTTAAAGTCTCCCAAGCTGTCTTGCTGATATCTCTTTTTAGGAGATATTTAATGTGAAAATAATAACAAAGCAAAATTTTATTTACCTATTAGTCATTGACATCTTAGCTCTAGGATATAGCCAGGGAGTGCTTTTCTGGTTTATGTTGGAAGAATAGAGTCAGGGTTCCTTTTGCATGGCTTTCAAGCCAATTTTCCAGCTTCATGAATCCTGGACAAAATTCAGAAGAACAAGGGCTGCATCATTTCAGATTACTTAGAAATAGGGCTTATTAATGTGTATCATCTTGGATGAGTTCTTCGAAGATAATAAATGGCTAAATCCATGGTACCGAAGTGAAGAAAACAAATGATAGACTATCTGTGAGAAGTCATACAGGCTCCTTGGCTTAGCTACACCATGCCCAGAACTTTGCCAGAGGAAAGAAAGGCTTGGAGGGCAAATGAGCAGCCGGGAAAATGGAGTCCCATCTGCTCTGACAGCCTGCGACTCCTGGGGATGACAGCATTGATGCAAGGATTTGATTGATGCTGTCTCAATTGGCTCTTGACGTGAGTGGTGGTGGTTGAGGATGTCTGAATTAGAAATTGATCCTAGGATCCTGAACATGAGCCAAGACCAGCGGCTATGAAAATGGTGTAGCAAACAAAGAGCAGCTCTCATCCCCATCAGTTCTCCTCCAAAGTAAGCTAAGAAGAAAAAGGAATGGGCAAGTAAAGCAAGAGCAAAGATTGAAAAAGAAAAAAAAATGTGTGGTGGAACAAAATGAGGCTAGGACAGTGTGTACATCCGTGGCCCATATGTCAAATCAGTCATGCTATCTCTCTGACTTTTCCTATCTTTAAATGTTAATTTGTTTGACATTACCAAGTTATTCCTGTTCAATATTCACACTTCCTGTTCTTTATGGAATTTTATTTCATTAAAAAATTTTAAGACAGCTTTAAATAATTATACTTCACAGAATGATCATTTATTTACATATTAATTTTCTGCATATTTCCTCAGTAAAATATTTCAAAAACACAATTTTATTAATTACATAATGTTCAATACATCTCCATAATTAATTCGAATTTCTTATATAAATGGATTCTAAATTTTAATATGGTTTTTAATTTATTGTAATTTTATGTGTGTGAGTGTTTTGACAATATGTGCAACATTTGCATGCCTGGTATCTGAAGAGGCCACAGGATATCAAGACCCATGGAGACGTAGTTACAGAAATTGTGCATTACCATGTGAGTGTTGGAACCAAACCTGAGTACTTGGTAAGAGCCGCAAGTGCTTTAAACCCCCAACTCTTCATTCCAACACCCTACACATGGTTTCTAATATTGCAGTATTTTAAGCAAAACTATGAATATATATGGGTACATTTCTTTATGTTATTTGGATTGTTTTCTTAGGCTGAACTACACAAGAAAATCTTTAATTAAAATATAACGATTTTAAATGGAATAAATGATGTCCATTTGTTTCCCAAAATATTTGTAATATTTTAATGGAAAGAAAGCTGCAATGAGACCGATAAACTGCATAAATCTCCTTGCTTTCTGCTAGTTTTTCTCTCTACTTGCTTGTGGTAATCAATGCTGTATCTCACTATTACTTTAGATTACACTAGTGAGCCAAATAAGGTTTTATGTATTAGTTTCTTGTCTTGTTCCTAGTACAGAATACTGGTGAAAACAACTTAGAAAAAGAATGACTTCCTTTGCCTCATAGTTTGGGGGTACCTTCCATCATGATAAGAAAGACATGGAAGCCAGAGCTGGTCTCATTGTGTCTGAGTTTGAAAGCAGAGAAGGGTGAAAGCTGGTACTTATCTTGTTTTCTTATTTTTGTTAATTTTAGGATTCGAGCCCATGGCATCAATCTTATTTCAATTAATCTAAACTAGATAATCCTGGTATGCATGCTTAGAAATTTATCACGTATATTAATCTAGTTCCCAACAAGTTGACAGTGAAGTTTAACCATCATGATAGAGACCTATAAATTTTAAAATCAATTGTTAGATTTTGGGTGACTTATTGGTCCAAGACTTGTATGTTTAACCCACCAAGCACAAAAAATAAACCCACTGAACTTTGTCATATTTTAATACAGACATTGTTTTGCTTACTATTTAAAAGAGATTAAGCCATAATTAGTGTATTCATGACTTATTTAAGTATAGCAATAATACACTGAAAAATAAAACTTCCTCAAAGAAAATGATTTGCCTTGGCCAGATCATACTGCAACTTATAGAGTGTCATAAACAAGCTGAATTCAACAAATTAATAAGGGTGACTGCTGGAGACAAATTCCTCTGTCCTTTTTGGTCAAGGCATGGGAATATATTTCTTAGAGATTTCTCTGAATCCCACAGAAGAGCATCAAAGTGTGTTGAATTAATTTCAAGATAGAATTTTTCATTGTCATATTTATGTGTTGTGGAAATAGAGCCCGTGCTATTTACGAGACATAGAAGCACCTTCCCAGAGCATCTTTTGGGAAAGTAGCCCAAAAACTAGTCAAACAAATTTCTGGAGAAGTCAGACATTTCATCTTAGTCAACTGGACCCATGATGGCTGCTCTCCTTTAAAATCAGGAGTATCAGTGTTGTTATTCATGGAGAGCATGTCTCATGACCCCCACCGGATGCCTGACATCACAGAAAACACCAAACCCTATGGAGGCAATGGGCAGGGGGTGTCTAAGGTGTCAATATCCTGATATGCTGGAAAAAGAGTGATTCATACCTTCCCTGGAAATACAGAGTGGGATCGTGTAAGATTTTCTCATGAGAATTAGGACAGACCTGCAATTCAAAACTTAAAAGTTGCTTATTTTTGGAGTTTTCCTTTAATGTTTTTCAGATTGTACTTGAACATGAAAAAGCATTATTTTGGAAAATACTTAAATATGTACATATTTATATGCATCATATATACGAATAATTTTTAAAATAATTCATTACCTGAATTGATCACTCATCTTTGGTATTGAGTGAAATAAGCCTCTTTGAATGGGTCTGAGCAAAGCGAGAGAATCTAATCCTGAGTTCAGAGGTAGTTCACAGGCATAAGAACATGGAGTTTATTGGACTTCACAAAGTCCTGAGTTGTATTATAATGCATTACAAACCATCAATAAAGTGTGCAATTCTGATATTTCCAAGGACCAGCAATTCTTCCAGTTGGCCACTCCTCAAAATTGTTCTAAGAGTCTGTATGTAAGTATATTTTTGCTAGTCAAACATTGTTGTTTTTGCCTTGCTTTATTTTGAGACAGGGTCTCATGCAAGCAACCTCGAATTTGCAGTACAACCAAAGTTGGCTTTGAACTCCTGACCCTCACACACCCACCCACAAAACCTGGTTTGATGTTATTTGTCTCAGTTTGTGTCTTTGAAGTTTCTTTAAAGTATACTGTTGACACAGAAAACTTGATCTTGTGTTAAACCAACTAATAAGAGTATTTTTTAACATTCCTGTAACCTGAAGAAACCATAATATTTTCTTGGTTCAGATTGTATACAGTTGTTTTTGTCTAATTAGATTGTTTAACTCTGTCATCCTTGCCTCAAGAAAGAGAGAAGGCAAGCAGCTTCTACCCAGAGCAGCAGCTCCTGAGTACAGCAGGCCTCTAACGTGACCCAGGTCTGATCCATTAATTCCTGTCATTTAGAATGAGCGTTATTTGCTCTGTCTTCAATTATTCCAGACTGACATTTTATGTATGTTGAAAAAGATTAAGAAAAACAATAAATTCAAATCTTGTAAAAGAATAGTGTACATAAGCATCCAGGTAATGCAATGAAATTTTGAAAAGCTGTTGAAACATTTATGAGATACTGAGCTCACCCTGAAAATCAATACCGATCCTTCAACAGGAAGTTATCCCACAAATAAATTATATGAGTTATTCATTTTTTTTAAAATAGTGAGTCTTAATATAAGACCTCTCATGTGTCAAATTTACACCGAAGTCTCATAGGTGGATGCTATCTAGAAAAATTGGTCTCAAATTTAATCTGAGAGAAAAATATTATAAGCTATAAGCTGATGAGTTCAATTCAGAAGTATATTTTAATTCAGTTTTTAAAATTTTATATGAATAGTATAAACACTTTGGTGTGAGGTACACAGAAATTTGGTTCTTTGTCATAGTGAACTCAGGTGACTTTCTGCTGCGCACTGCGGCCCCGGTCTGTGCTCTAGGCGCTAGACCCCAGTTCGTGAGCTTTGAGCAAGGGACTTGAGGTTGAGAACACAGACGCAGAGACAGACCGACACACAGACCTTTAAACACTGATACCAAAAGCCCCTCTTTATTAGCACCATGTAGGCTTAAATGCACTGCAGTCAATGGCCAACAGGTGAAAATCCCATCCTCTGATCCTCTAAGCCAGGCACAGCTTCTAGTAACTTTAATTAGAAGGTTCTAGGAGGGAAGAGCAGCTGAAGGCCAGGACTCATTAGTCCCAACAACTTTCAACATATTTTTAGACTCTCTTAGATTCCAAAAGTGAAGGAAATAGATTCCCCTTTCCCTGTGGGATGAAGAGCTATTGGATACTTTGCACCATAAGTGAACAGACATACTTGATTTGGTGAATATTCTGATATGTGGTATCATTATTAATTACAAAGGATGGTAGACAGATTAACTGCACATAATAGGATCTAAGAAGAACTAATTAAATTTCTATAAAAATACATATTCTTTGGATCATTGTAGACATAAACCAATGGAAAATCTTGGAAATTATCTAGTCTAAAGTTTCCTTGCCTTATGAATCTATAATATTTTAAATGCTTTATAGAAAAGAAGAGAGAATAATGGGGAATTAAGGGAGGGAAAGAAAAGAAGGAAGGAAGGAAGGAAGGCAGGCAGGAAGAAAAAAACAACTTAACAAAAGAAAGAAAGGAAGGAAGAAAGAGAAGTAGAGAGAAAATTCTTACTGTACTTTGGTCAAATTCAACTGTAAAGCAATTTAGAGTGTATCACGAATTTGTGCCTTTATTTTGTCAACTTAAAAGTAATTCTATGCTGATATTTTAAATTATTCATGTTAGGTATATTTTCATCACTATGCTTAAAATACCTAAGATAGTTTATAAAGGGAAAGGATCTGGTCTTTTCTTACATTCAAAAGTTTCGGTGTTTTTATTTCTATCATCACTTGAGGTGGTGGGTGATTTTAAAGAAACAGCATTCTTCAAGCACACAAGGCATAAGTACATATGAACTCACATAGACATATTTATAAGGCCTGCACAAACTTCATTTAGACAAATCACAGAATGGAGAAAGGGAAAATGGTCACATAGTCCTACCCCTAACCAAGAAGCTATTAGAAAATGATAGCTCCTCAAAGTAGAGGCACTCAGTTTTCTTCAGTGGAGTGACAACTGGTATATCAACCACATTTTAGGGCAGGCCCTGTGCTCAGGAGTAGAAGGTCAACACAAATTGGAATTCATGTTTTTAGTGCTTTTTTCCTTTTGTGTTTGTTTCAAGAGTTAAAAAAAAAGAAAAAAGAATGAAGTTGGGTAGATGGAATCTGGGAGGAGTTAGTGGATGAGAAAATATGATAAAAAGTACTTTATAAAATTCTCAAAGAATAAATGAAGTTTCCGTAGCTGGTTCTGTTACTTTGGTGCCTTTTGTGGTGGTAGATCAACATTGTGATGGGATGCACAGAGGAAATTTGTCTTCTCATGCAATTAGAAAGAGAAAACAGGACAAATAAAGGGTCAGGTCTCCACATTCCCTTCAACAGCAAACCCCAAAGACTCTATTAGTTTATAATAGATTCCACCCTCCAAGGATTCTACATCCCCTAACATGCCACAAACTAAAACCAAACCTTCAAAGCAAGAACTTTGAGGGCCAGTCACTATAGCTCTTTCTAACTTGTACCTACATTGAATCTGGCTTAGATTATGCTCTCAAAATGACTCAGCATTCCTTAGGCATTTCTCAGCATTCTAGTTGCATGGTATGCTATCAAAATAGATAATTAAAACCAAACGACATTTCTTTAGTCAGTGGAAGACATTCCAAGAGGTCCAAAGGGCCACAGTGAAAAATACAAAGCCAGAAACAATACATTCACGGAAAACGCCAAATGTGTTGCCAAACAATAAGGGGTCACCTAGGGCTGCCTCTCCCAGTTATCTCAGGGTCAGCCTCCATCACTATGCTTCTAGGTATACAGGTCCCAAGCTGTTCATATTTACTTCCTTCACAAATGCTTAGTCACATACCTGCAGGGGAAATATATATTAGAACCTTCAGTGATCCCACTATAAAAGTATATATAAATTGGTGTAGATGGAAGTTTATGTCCTGTCTGGTCCTGTAGCCATTCAGTCCCAAATAAACACACAGATGTTTATATTAATTACAAACTAATAGGCCTATTGTTCAGGTTTATTACTAATCTCCTCTTACAACTTTAATTAACCCATAATTTTTATCTATGTTTAGCCACGTGGCTCGGTACCTTTTCTCAGTAAGGCATTCTAATCTTGCTTCCTCTGTGTCTGGCTTGCAACTGTGTCTATGTCTTTCCTCTTTCCAAAATTCTCCTACTCTGTTTACCCCATCTATACACCCTGCCTAACTATAGGCCCCTCAGCAGCTCATAGCTTTGTCTATCCTCTGCATGAAGTCACAGCCTGCCTCCATGTGGCAGTGAACAGTCAACTTCTGTAGCTGACTTCTACCAGTTTTAATTAGGGGTTCCTGATTAATATGAAGGGATTGGAAGGCTCAATGCCATAGCTTCACACAGTTACCTCTACTGAACAGAAGCCATAAATTTCTTCTTTGCAGTCTTAGAAGAATCCAGAAATGCGTAGGACTCAACGAAATGTGGGGAGATGCTGAAGAATGTGAAGAATAAGCACCAGAAGGAAATCCCTCATAAAGCAATATAAGCTCAAGGGACTTTTAAAAAATGCATGGCATCTTTGTCCTCAATCCTCTTTTCAAAAACACATCTCTGTTCTTACTAAAGCTTTTTTCTATTTCCAGACCAGGGCTCTCCAAATCCAACATAAAATACCCCAAATACCTTCCTCTTTTGTGATAATTTCTTAATTAGTTTAATTTAGTTTTTATATAATTAAAAACTAAACATTTTGTTTGATAAGTTTGGAAATTATCAAGACAAGACAGAAACCTTTTTTAATCATCCTAACTAATACAGAAACCACTTTCTGGAAACTAGCATTTACATATAACAAATAAAAATATTTGCCATTGTCTTAGCAGTAATAGTCCAGATGGCAAGGATATTGATTTTTTGAAACCGAAATATAGTGAGACCAATCAGATTAAGCATCTAAGAAAGGGACCACATGAGATATCAAAGCCAGACATTATATGTGTTGAACTTTTTAAAAATTTATTTCTGGGAGGCTAAGGCAGAAAGCCAAGTTTAAGAATGTGTTCTGGTTACTTATGGTTTAATTTTGAAGGCATAACAAGAAAACAATGAGCTCAGGAAAAAGTTTCCTGGGTAGCAAGTATAACAGAATAGTAAGAATCCAAATCTGAGATCTTGCCCAGTTGAAAAATCTATTTAGCATATTGTAAAATGTGTTATATTATTAGACATACCTTTTTATGATTTAAAAAATTAAAGGTCAGTTTTTGCACAATAAAATAGATAATAGTCAGAGCACAACAATGAAGAAGTAGGACTAAGACTGAGCTAAAGAAAATGAAAAGGCAGCAACAAGAATAAAGAAAGCAGGTGGAATGAAGTGAGCTAGAACAAGGAAAGACAACACATTTGTTACTATTGAAAGAAAATACGCAGAGATAATCACTGCCAACTAGAGGACTGGGAAAGGAATTGGGCTTGTAGCAGGAAATAGACTTCTTTAACTTCCTCTCCTAAGGTGGAACATTCAAGAGCACTAATTAATCTGGCTGTGTGTCAGTTAAGACAGTGTGAAGATATTTCATGCATTGAGTAGATAATGAACTCAGAAGACTTTGCAGTTAAGGGAAATGAAAATGAAAGTCACACTCAGCTTTGAAGCAAAGGCTTCCATTGTCTTTTTAATGAGGAGATGTGAGTTGTAGAAATGACAGAATGGAGAATGAGAGGGAACTGTGGTCTACCAGCCTCCTCTGTGTTTCTCTCACCAATGCTACGATATAAACGTCCCCAGTTAGATGTGGAGTACTGCAAAGGTTGCTGCCTCTAGTAGCTAGAAGAGAATCATAACAGATGATAAAAGTCTGGAAATAGTGTGTTAAAATAAAAATAAACACAAAACCCCAAACAAACAGGAAAGCGGGACTGAACTGTGGTGGTACACTCCTTTAATCCCATAATCCCTGCACTCAGGAGAAAAAGGCAGGCAGAACTCCGTGAATTTGAAGCCAATCTAGGCTACAGAGAAAGTTTCAGGACAGTTAGGTCTGTTACTAAGAGAAACTCCACCTAGAAAAAAAAATGAAAATGCACTAGAGAATATTGCTTACCAATATCTGATCAAAATTCATCTGCAGCTCTAGAACAAGAACCATTAAGTAAACCCTACGTTTTGGCTATACTTTGAAAAATGCCATTTTATAGTAAAATCTTCATGATTTTGTTAACATAAAAGTTAATTCAGATTATTAAGGAAGTTTTTGATAATGAAGATATAGGCTAGTTTTCATAGCAAGGAAATATCCTCACTGAAATTTTATAATTCAAATTAAATAGAAATTCCATTTTTATTGTCAAGTCAGCACCAAAAATACACAAACACATCAGAGTTTATAGTTATACATTTTTAAGTGTCTACAATATATCAAGTAGGTGAATCCACTTTCTACCCACGTTTCTGCCCTTAATCATTATGGCTGTCATTTCTTTATTTTACTGGTTACATTTTCTAGCCTTCCTGTGAACACAGGATTTTATGATTTCCATTGCTCTTTGGGATTAACTTACTTAATACTTGGTGGCTCAACAAGATCAACACAATGCTTTCTCAAAGTCTGTACTTTAAAAACTCTGTGTTCTTTTAATTTGCCAAGCCTCTGCACTAAAAACTCTATGAGATTCAGAATGTACAAGATGCTTGTTTTGGTTGTCCATGTCCATGTAAGTTCTGTGTGTATAAGATTCAGTATTAACTCGTGTTTATTATGTGCTGGACACTCATAAATATTCTGAATTTATAATTTTCTGAATATATAACATTTTTCTTTTTTCTTCTTTTTGTCAGTGCTATGAGATTAACATTTATTCAAACCAAACTCTGTACCCCAGAGATTTTCTTGGATCACTTTTCCTTTTATCTTATATAGAGACTTAGGAGGAGGGGACAATTGTGTGACTGGTGGATTGTATGTGCCATCCTTTATCCATTCACTGGAGGTGTTGTTGAGCATCCCTCTGCTAAACACTAATCTCAGGGTTATAGGATTAAGAACTACACTGCTCACAGGTTCACCACTCTTAGAGTGCTTAAATACCTGCACTGATTCCTAGGGTGACCAGGTATAATCACTAAATAAAACAAAAATAAAAGTTTTAATGACAGTAAGTACTATAAAAATCACAATGATGAATTCAAAAGTTATAGTAATAATGTCACTTTAGGCATAAAGGTGTAGGAGGGCTTAAAAAGGGAAGTTGAATGAAAGCACTTCATATGAAGAGCACACATAAGACAAGCTAGGGAAGAGCTTCTCACTCCAACAACTCCTGTATCATGTCAAGGCTGACCATGGCACTGAGAGCACGGCTAAGGTAATCATTCTCAGCGATGGCTAAGAAGTCACTGGAGCACCAAGAGTGGAATAAAGTGTCCCCCCACAAAAACACTAGTCTGACTCTGCCCTGTGCTGCTGGTAACAGCTTTCCTTTAGAACACCCACCTTCTAGGTTGTTCTCAGCTCATTAGTGGACGCCAAGTGTTCTGCACTTCAAGGCAATATGGCTTTCCCAAAGTGTAAATCTTCAAGAAGCCCTCAAGACTCCAAAAACTTACTTAATAGGACATACACTCTATCCCCAGTATATTCTTGTTTTATGATTAAAAAAAATACCTTTTTTCTTTAAAACTTTGAGTTTGGGGGAGATGAACTATATTTTTATTCTGAGTCTATGTAAAATACCCAGTGAGCACAGCCAAACCACCCTGGTGAATAGATAATATATTTTGAGGACCTCACAAGTGAGACTATCAGTTTACTCTCCTCCAAGAGCATGGTGTATTCAATCAAAACCACGTCTATCTGGTCAGGAGCCAGCAGACCTATGGGTGTTCTGTTTGGGGTATTTTAGGATTGAATTTTGACTCCATCATTTGCTGGCCTGTGCTGAATGCCAGTTTCCTCACCCATCATTTCAAAGGAGACAGTAAAATTAGAGGATACTTTAAAAAATGAGATATCATATGCAATAGGTCACATATTGACACTGTAATATGATACTTAGAGAATTGTAAGTACTTTGATGAAGAAATTACTGAGCGTATATGTGCTAGTAAAACCTCTCTTTGGAACAAGCAATCTAACCTTTGGTTTTTGACTTTTATGACTTCACAATACCCATGATGGCCTATTTTAATATATTTGTGACATCACTGGATTGAGAGATCAAAAGACAGCAAGAGAATTACCCCCTGTGAGTTAACACAGCCCAGCTTTAGGAAACTCCTGCTTTTTCTTATCAGAAGTTCCTAAGTGTAAATGATGCCCTAAACACCCACCTCATTGTTTGTGTCATAGCACACTGGTTACTACAGCATAGAGGTATTTGTGGGCAACTTCTCTATGATATACAGCCCTCTTACGTTTACTGTGATGCACTTTCTAGTGGGCAACAAGGGTGGGGATTTTATGGTTCATGATAGTTCCCGAGGGCTGTGGTTCAGGTTCAAAATTTTTCTGCCATGGCTCATAATAAGATGGATTGAGACCCCACTGTGCTGAGGAAGTTCATTCAATCTGACCCTCTTGGTGAAAGACACATTGATAAGCTTTTATTCATCCTGGTCCCTGACTAGTTTGGGCAAATTAAAATTTATATCATACTTATATAGACATTAAATTGCCATGTTAGTGTGTATAGAGTAAAACAATATCTTCTATGGGGAAGCAAATATGAGTCAAAGCTACTAGTTTTCCACAAGAACATAAGACCAACCTCAAATACTCAATTCTAAGGTAATAGAGAGTTTAACTATTAAATTAGATTTAAATCATAGGAATCTGCTAGGATCTATAAAAAGTAGAAAACCACTCATCTTTCTCTACACAGAGGTGGCCATTATAGACAATTTCTCAAAATGTACATTAACTAGCTTTCAAGTAAATGTTCTCACTCATAGATATTTAAATTTATATTATATTTGAAATGCCAGTCTTTATAAGCTAATTGGTTCCCACCAGAGCAATAAATAAGCTTTCTGATCTGTATGTCAGGAAACCATCTGTAAACCAGAACCGGCGTGGGGGGTTAGTATGCTCTGCCATCACATAGAAACAGAAATACAGATCATCCTCATGTGTTCTAAAGCACTGGTTTTCAACCTGTGGGTTTGTCAAAAGATCCTTTTACAGACCATTGGGAAACACTATATTTACATTACAATTTATAACAGTACCAAAATTATAGTCATAAGTTAGAAAGAAAAAAAATTTAATTGTTGAGGGTCACCACAACATAAAGGACTGTATTAAAGGGTCTCAGCATTAGTAAGTTTGAGAACTATTTTTTAAGGAAATAACTTCAGGATCCTTGACATTCAGGAGTCAAAAGACAATATATGGGCTACATGTTGAGTTTTATAAATATTTTGAATAGAAAAGAATTTACAATTATACATTTTCTAAGATTCTATAACAATTGATGGATCCAATTCTTGATTTTAAGAAAGATGAACTTCTTGTTGTTAATTCTATGTATTCTTAATATTTTTATAAGAATTACATACATGGTTGAACTTGGCACCTTACAACTGTAATTCCAGCACATAGAGGCAAAGGAAAGAGTTTGAAACCAACCTGGGATGTATAGTCAATCAGTGACCAGCCTGGGCATCACAGTGAATTAGTGACCAGCCTGTGCTGTAAAGTGAATTAGTGACCAGCCTGGGTGCAAGAGTTACAGCTCTGAGGGAAAAGGTATCCTGACTGTCGGGAGCCAGGCTCCACCTATAGCTGTGAAGAGAAAAGTATGCTGGATATCTACAGCTCTGAAGAGAAAGGTATCCCTACAGTTGGGGAGGCAGGCTATACCTATAGCTGTGTTTTGTGGGGGATAGTCTTCCTGCAGGATGTAGGAATCCTGCTCTTCTCCAAGAAAGCCATTACACCTCAGCTCTGCTCCACTCTGCTAAGGAAGTTTCCCAGAAGAAATGTCCATTGCTTCCCTGCTCTGGCAAAAAAAAAAAAAAGTCACTTATTTGTTTCTCTTTGCAAAGGGTGAAACTCCTGCAGAAATGTAGCAGTCTGCTCCTTCTCTGGTCAAAGTTGTTACTTCTCTGATCCGCATCTCTAGGGGAATTTCTCATTAGAGCTGTCACTTCCTTTTCTTCTCTGTAAAAGGGTTTCACCCAAAACTCATTCAAGAGATTCATTGGTATGAGATGGAAATATGAATTGAAATCTCTGAACAAGCTGCACCTAAATTAAGTGCCTTACAGATTGATTGAGTTCAGTGACTGTAGCATGGTGACTGTGGAGACATGGAGTGTTGGGGAGTTAAGAGCCAGAACTACTCTGGGCTACTTAGCCCCTTTAGCAGCCATGTACTTTAAGTTTTACCAATAGTCTACTGACTAATAAAGTTCTAACAATGTGTCATTAAGTTTAATAGGCCTGTACCTCCTCCAACCTTGAAACTGAGAAGGCTGTAACAATATCAAGGCTGTGGTAAGATTTTCCTGCTTTCTTAGAGTCTGCCTACCCAATGTTCTCAACAGTGGAGTTGATAAGCATGTGGGTTGACAGCTTTCATTCTATGACTATACAATTTTGTGTAATATATTCCATAGTGGACTATGTCATTTAGGGTAACCTGAATTCAAGTTCCTGTGCTATAGTAACAAATATTAGGCTCAGAATAGCCATTAAAAATTCTTTTATAAAGCACATTTGTTATTTTAAAACAATAATAACATGGGAAATTTGTTCTGCAGTGTTCAAGTCCTGAAAAATTATAGGTTAACTGACAGTTGGGAGGTCTTATGCTGACATCTGAAAGGTGTGAATTTCAATCCAGGCCTCTACACCACCAGAAGAAACTTCAGCAAGATTTTCCATCTCTCTCCATCTCCTATTGCTCAGTCTGTCTTTTGGACTCAGATCATAACTTCCATAAAGCAGGGCCTTTGTTCAGTGTGTTGTCAGTGTCTGACATACAAATAGCAGTTAATGGCAATGACTATCATCACCATCTTATTATTAACAAAGGTGAGAGAGAGTGGGACTAGTGGAAAATAAATGATCTGTGTAACTGTTGTTAGGTGTCTGGCTTCTTTCCTCTCTCATAAAAAAGAGCAAGTCTTACTGGTTAAGTCAAAGCTGAAACAAGGGGACTTGGATAGCAATTTGCTAAATAAATAGACAATTTTAAGTCACTGTCATCTGTACACACCCAACTAAGGAGGGTCCCCATTCTTACCCACCACGAGGAGACTTTGATGCTTCACCTTTCAAAGGCAGCACATTTTCTGTAAGTGTTGCTTTAGCCAATTAAATTTTAAAGAAGTGAGAAAGGACTAGTGCCCTCACAAATTTTCATTTATCACAAGAAATATATGTTTGGACAGTTCACAATACCCTGATAGAGACAGTTTCTCTCATGTCCCTGAGGGCAGTAGAGCAACCTCCAGACCTTTGAGAAAGCCCAGTTAAGTTTAGGAGGACTAGGTCCAAATGCAGGTATGATCAGCCTTCCTGGTGCACATGAGCAAGATTTGATGTTGTTTGTTACAAGGATTCAAACTAAACATATTCAAAGTGTCTGATCCTTAAGGAATTTAGTGGAGGCTGAGACTTTAAAAGTCAATTACCAATAAATATCCATAAACTTCCCAGGATCCATTATACTTTAAAGTTTTAAAATGCTATTTTTTATTTCCAACAATGAAGAAAAGTTGAGATTTTGCATGATACCCCAACAGTAGGTTTCTATATGTCTATAACTTTAAAATAGGTTTCCTTTCTTAAATTTTTAGATTGCCTTAAGGAGCCTCTCTTGTATGACAGGCATTAAAATAAGGGACAGATCTAGGGAAGTCCTTATTTTCTTACACTGATAGAAGGGCTTTATTTCTATTTGCATAATGGACTCAAGCAGTCAGTGATTGGTTAAATTGCTCATTCTGTCTCTTGCCTGAGGCTTTGGCTGTGAGCAAGCACCAAACACAAAATCTGACTGCATGGAACATTAAACAGGTATTCTCCTTTTTTTAAATTTTGTGATCTCAATTTCCTACAGTTATTCAATAGAAAGCAGATGCAAATTAGGGACTCAATTCACAGAAATAATAGGTGCATTTATACTGGCTTCCCATGGAGATGCCTCTAAAAGAAATGTGGAAGGCAGTTAGCACTTCCAAATGAATGCTCATTCCTACAGTTTCCTAAATACCTTGCTTGTTCTCTTCAAATATTGACCTTTCCATGCAGACCACAAGGTGAGAGCAGACTTAAACAGGATGGGATTCTAGCAGAGGACTACCTTCTTTAGAGCATGAAAATGCATTGATATGCTTCACTGCTGCTTTTTCAGACAGTGAGGAGCGGGAACAGATTCCTGTAATCTGACTTGTGCCTGCTGAGCCATGGAAGCCTAGAAGTTTCTGGCTTCCTCTCAGCATAACTGGTAAAGAAAAGCCCTGGCATTCTACATAGTCATTGGGAGAGTTTGTTTCTTGCTTGTTTTAAATATTTATTTTTGTTTTATGTTTGCTTGTGCTTTCTCTTTAGTTTTCCTTTATAAGAAAAAAACAAACCAAAAACAGAGGTAAATAAATAGTCCTAGCTGCTCTATGCATTTAGGACGCTACTTAAGAAGTTTAGATCAGTACAAGGAAGATGGTTCAGTAAATATAGTGATTGCTACATAACCATAAAGGTCTTAGCTCAGGTCTCCAACACCCTTGGGAAAATAAAGGCTGAATACCTTGGCATATGGCTGTAACCCAGAGAAGAGAGGCAAAGATAAGTACGTACCTGGAGTTTACTGGATAGTCAAACTAGCAGAAACAGTGAGTTCTGGGCTCAACGAAAGCTCCTGTATTAATCAATCAATCAATTAATCAATGCAGAAAGTCATAGAGAAAGACACCCAATGTCAGGCTCTGGCCTCCACCATGACGCCTCTGGTAAGCACTCGGGTTCCTCCGAAACACTTACGCATTTATCATAAAGGGAACAGATGATGCCTGGGTTTTTCTTGCGATTTTTTTATAGCACAGAAATCATCAGTTAAAACACAATGACCTTTAAAAAGCTACCCACATTCACCTAGTTTTCAATTCTACCTCAGCTGTCTGTTGGCCTTTTATGCAAAGAAGATTCATTTGTAAATGGAACAAGCAAACACCATAATCTGTTCTGTGGAACATCCTACGACCATTTCCCCTTAAAAAGACTTTAAAATTTTTTTGTGTGTGTTGGTGTTTTCTTACATGTATATCTCTGTACCACATAAGTGTAGTGCCTGTGCAGGTCAGAAGGAGGTGTTGGATCCCCTGGAACTGGAATTGGATTGTTGTGAGCCCCCATATGGGTGCTGGGAATCAAACTCGGACCCTCAACAAGAGCAGCCAATTCTCTTAACCACTGAGACCTCTCTCCAACTCCACCCTTCCCCTTTTTATTTTCAGCCCTTCTTTTTCTCCTTCATTTCTCAGGTCTTATGTTCCAGGTTCAGGATATTGTTTCAGTTGAGAATTCTCTTGGTTCTGCTTCTCTTATATAATTATTAAGTTATTATTAATTATGGCAGATTTTGTAGCTGCTATAGCTAGACAGTGGTGTGGTCAGCTATCCCCTTTTTTACAATCTCACACCTGGGATCTCAGACTGTAAAAAAAAGAAAATGCTGCATCAACCTCAGCTGTACACATGGACAGGGCTTAGAAATCACATGTATTATAACAGCCATGGCATTGAGGCTCACTAGGTTATTCTGTACAATGAGAGGCAACAGTTCCCTTGAGACAGCTGTGATGGTCTCTAGAAATCATAACTGTGGATGCAGGAGTCAGTGAGCTTGCAGTGAACATCATGAAGTCACAGCTGGTGAGTCCTTCTCACATCTAAAACTTGTCTCTATCATTTACTGCCTGTATAACCTAGCCTATATATTGTTTAATCTCATTAGTATTCCATTCCTTATCTGTAAACTTCCAGTAATGTTCAAAATATTATAACATACAAATTGCTGACAGAGTATATCTCACCATGGTGAATAATAAGAGTAGGTATGCGTCATTATTTTTGGTGGTGGTGTTCATTTTCTTGCTTAATATCAGGACTATATTAACTTTGAAGAATCATTGAGGTCCAAAAAGTGAAGTTTTTTAATAAGCACATGGAATGAACCCAGATGTGGACCAGTTACAGACTGGCAGCAGGCTGACCTAGCAGTCAGTATAAATGAGAGCTTCTGCATGCAAGCTTGCACACCATAGATTGGTTCTTCAATCCATGCCTGAATGCCAGAATTGTTATCAGTCTGCAACTCTCTTTCATAAATGACAATGATTGCATGTATAGTATACTGCACCATGCATATGTGCTGATCTCTTAGGAACAGAGAATGAAGATTTTGGTGGAAATCTGTATTATAATTCTAACAGAAAACAATTCATTCTTACAGTGGGCATTCTAACTGTGTCATTGTACTAGTTTTAAGTTTCCCAAAGGCCACTTCTGTCTAGGTTGCAATTTTTATGAGCCTTACAACCTTGCTTGCCACCTCTATGAAATGAGAGAAAGAAAAGTGGGTGGGGGGGAGAGCTTTGGCACAGTGATTGCTACTCTGGTCCTCCCATCAGAGTCTGTGTCAAGTGGACAGCGTATGCCGTACCTGTACAGAGGAGTAAGTAATTCCTTCTGATAACTTAATCTTGGAGTTTGTCTCTGACATTGAGACTCACAATCTTTTTAATCACATGTCCCATGATGTTGCATCTTTTTTAAATAGAACATTTGTAAAGAGAGGGTGGGGGCTGGCATTTATAAACCCGGGTTTCCCAAATTTAATAACGGTAAAAGTTTGCCTCGCTTACACAGACCAGAGTTTGGTTTCTCCTGCTTTCCACTACCAGTTCTGATTACTCAATGACTGGGATACACCTGCCAGCATCTTTATAGAAGATCTCACAGCCAAAGATTGTATGGAGTGATAGCATTTGAGACTTATTCACATTTTCATACTTATTTCTTGTACCTGTTTTGTCTCTGTCATCTTGGAAGCTATTTAGATGTCACCTGCTGTCTAGTGACCACTTTGAACAGCCTAAAAGCATCTAAGGAAAGAAAGGATAAAGCTGTACCTTACCCAGAAGTCACACTGTGTCATTGCATGTTTAACCATTTATAATTGAGAGTTATCATTTCATATGGGATACTGATCAACAAACATGAAATGTGAAAGAATCTGTCCATGGGTGCTTTTACATTTTAATATACTGAATAAATTTTCCCATAGAAAAGCCTCCATATTCTCTTAAATATTGTGTCAGACTTTAAAACTTGAGACTCCAAAGCAGGATATAATGATACACAGAGGTTGTTCCAGCACTAGGTGGAGGAAGGCAGATCAAGAGTTCAAGGTCTTTTTATTCTTCACAGATCTGGAGAGGACAATAATCAACTTTATATGGAAAAACAAAAAACCCAGGATAGCCAAAACAATCCTATACAATAAAGGATCTTCTGGAGGCATTACCATCCCTGACTTCAAACTCTATTACAGAGCTACAGTAATGAAAACAGGGTGGTACTGGCATAAAAACAGAGAAGTCGACCAATGGAATCGTATAGAAGACCCGGACTTTATCCCACAAACCTATGAACACCTCATTTTCGATAAAGGAGCTAAAAGTTTACATTGGAAGAAAGAAAGCATCTTCAACAAATGGTGCTGGCACAACTGGATGTCAACCTGTAGAAGAATGAAAATAGACCCATATCTATCACCGTGCACAAAACTCAAGTCCAAATGGATTAAAGACCTCAATATCAGCCCGAAAACACTGAACCTGATAGAAGAGAAAGTGGGCAATACCCTACAACAGATGGGCACAGGCGATCGCTTCTTAGGTATAACCCCAGAAGCACAGACATTAAGGGCAACATTGAATAAATGGGACCTACTAAAACTGAGAAGCTTCTGTAAAGCAAAGGACACTGTCACTAAGACACAAAGGCAACCTACTGACTGGGAGAAGATCTTCACCAACCCCGCAACAGACAAAGGTCTGATCTCCAAAATATATAGAGAACTCAAGAAACTAGACTTTAAAATGCTAATTAACCCAATTAAAAAATGGGGCGCTGAACTGAACAGAGAATTCTCAACAGAAGAAGTTCAAATGACCAAAAGACACTTAAGGTCATGCTCAACCTCCTTAGCGATCAGGGAAATGCAAATCAAAACAACTTTGAGATATCATCTTACACCTGTAAGATTGGCTAAAGTCAAAAACACCAAGGATAGCCTTTGCTGGAGAGGCTGTGGAGGAAGGGGTACCCTCATCCATTGCTGGTGGGAATGCAATCTTGTGCAACCACTGTGGAAGTCAGTGTTTCGGTTTCTCCGGAAATTCGGGATCAACCTACCCCTGGACCCAGCAATACCACTCTTGGGAATTTACCCAAGAGATGCTCTATCACATGTCAAAAGCATTTGTTCAACTATGTTCATAGCAGTATTATTTGTAATAGCCAGAACCTGGAAACAACCTAGATGCCCTTCAATGGAAGAATGGATGAAGAAAGTATGGAATATATACACACTAGAGTACTACGTTGCGGTAAAAAACAATGACTTCTCGAATTTTGCATGCAAATGGATGGAAATAGAAAACACTATCCTGAGTGAGGTATCCCAGGCCCAAAAAGACGAACATGGGATGTACTCACTCATAATTGGTTTCTAGCCATAAATAGGGTTCACGGAGTCTACAATAGGCGAATCTAAAGAAGCTAAGTAAGAAGGTGATCCCAAGGAAAAACATATAGTTATCCTCTTGGATAAGGGAAGTAGACAAAATTGCCGGGGGGAAAAGTGGGATCTTGGGGGTGGGGTGGGATGGGGGTTAGGGGAGATGGGGAGAGAAAAGGTAGAAGGGAAGGAGGGTGGACTTGGGGAAACAGGAGGATCGGGATAAAGGAAGGTTGGATAGGGGAGCACGGAACCACAATTCTTAGTTAAGGGACCCACTTTAGGGTGGGCAGGAGACTTGACCCTAGAGGGGCTCCCAGGTGCCCAAGCTGAGGTCCCCAGTTAGTTCCCTGGGCAGCTGAGGATAGGGAACCTGAAATGACCCTACCCTAGAGCAATACTGACGAATATATTGCATACCATCCTAGAACTTGCATCTGGCGATGGATGGAGATAGAGACAGAGACCCACACTGGAGCACTGGACTGAGCTCCCAAGGTCCCAATGAGGAGCAGAAGGAGTGAGAACATGAGCAAAGATGTCGGGACCACGAGGAGTGCACCCACCCACTGAGACAGTGGAGATGATCTACTGCGAGCTCACCAAGGCCAGCTGGACTGTTACCAGAAAAAGCATGGGATAAAACTGGACTCTCGGAACATGGCGAACAATGAGGGCTGATGAGACGCCAAGGACAATGGCACGCGGTTTTGATCCTATGCAATGTGCTGGCTTGGTGGGAGCCTAGCCAGTCTGGATGTTCACCTTCCTAGATATGGATGGAGGGGGGAGGACCTAGGACGTACCACAGGGCAGGGAACCCTGACAGCTCTTTGGACTGGAAAGGGAGGGGGAGAGGAGTGGGGGGAAGGGGAGAGGGGTGGGAGGAGGGGGAGAAGAGTGGGAGGAGGGGGAGGGAAATGGGAGGCTGGTGGGAGGAGGTGGAAATTTGTTTTTTTTTTCTTTTCTTTATCCTCCTTTTATCAATAAAAAAATTAAAAAAAAAAGAACATAAAAAAAAAAAAAAAAAAGAGTTCAAGGTCATCCTTAGTTACATACTGAGTTTGAAACCAGCCTGGAGATGTGATCCCATGCCTCAAAAGTAAATTATCTTATGTTGTGGGAAAAATCATTCATTTTATAATTAGGAAAGAGTTTGCCCAAGCTTAATTCTCCCTTCAACTGGGCATATTGTTCATGATTGCAATCAGTGTTCTCAAAAGGATATAAGGCTTCGGAGCTAGAGGGGGTACAGGTTAGGAATATTCTTATTGGGTCTTGATTGACATTCAGCTCCAGAGAAGACATTGGTTTCAGTGTCATGTTTCCAGTTTCCCCTAAAGGGCTGTACTTCTTTCCCACAATCCAGACTTGCCTAATCTTACATACTTTAGTCTGAATTGTCTTTTCTTGCCTCTGTCTTTTCAAAGAACCTATTTCTTGTCTCAGAGATAAGATTACAAGCTCTGTACCATTTTTAGTCCTGACACTGATACCAGCCCCAGCTGTCCGGGTTGGTGATCAAGATAACAATCTTTATATACACACAATACCTCTGTTTTCTGAGTGAGAGGAAGGCTTGTTATTGGTATATATATATATATATATATATATATATATATATATATAGAGAGAGAGAGAGAGAGAGAGAGAGAATTTATTAGAAAGATTTACAGACTGTGGTCTAGCTAAACCAACAATGGTTGCCTATCAACAGAAGGACAAATATCTATTTGTTGTTTAGTCTATAAGGCTGGATAAATCAGTTGGTCTTCAGTATTGTAGGATCCAGGGCAGCTTGGTACACACCTGCCAAAAAAGACCCTATAGACCAACAGGAAGGTAGGCCTAAGTCTCAGTTTACCCTAAGACAATACCTAGTTCCAAGAAAGACCACAAACTGAGACCACCCATGTTCCACTCAGAAACAAACCATTCAAAGGAAATTCCTAACATTCCAAGCATTGTAGATAGGATCACCTGCTAGAACATATCCTCTGTTTTTCACTCTGTTTTTCACCCCTAGACAAATGTCTGCCTATCAGGGGTCTTGAACCTTAAAAATCCCTATTATAAAAACCCCACCCCAACTGTGCTCAGGGCTCTCCAATGGTGCCAATATATTAGCCACCCAGAGAGCCCGAGTTCACAAACCTGTAAGAATAAAGGCTCATTGCTTTCTCAAACAGGACTCAGTCTCCTTGTTGGTTTTATGGGGGACTCTGCAGATCTGTCTGGGTATAACAAGTATAAGATGGAATCCCAAAGTATGCTCCAATGCCAGTGGAGGAATGGACTTGTTAATGAAGTGAGAGCAAGCAGGCAAAGAGAAAAATATTTCTTTTTCCATGGCCCAGAGTAGAGGTGAGTTTTTCCTGCTCAAAAGATCTGGATTAAAGGTCTATCTTCCTGCTTCAAGTTCCAGACTAAAGGTGTATCTTCCAACCTTAAAGATTTGGATTAGAAGTAAACCTTCTCACTTCAAATTAAGCAAAAAACATCCTCACAGTCTGTTCCCTCCATTTTGGAAATTTAGTCAGTTTCAGATGTGATCAAGTTGAAAATTAAGAATAGAGTCACCATAAGGGGAGGGGGGAGGGAAGGCAGGCTGCAGCAAGTATTCTCTTGCAGAGCTGGTTATGAGACTAGGGGATTGAATTTGGAGGAGCAGAGGAAGTTAAGGTCTGTAGTTAGCCTATCTGTTTCCGTGGCTGGAGAGATTTACTGGTAACCTCCTGTATGAAGTAGACACTGAAACTGAAGGACAGAGACTTCTGACTGTAAAGAACTTCTGACTGCTGACACCATGGTAGGAAAGAAGGGAGGTACTCAGCTGTGCTCTGTTGGATTGGTTGTGAGAGACACTGGGAGAGCAATCAGTAATGACTAAACTTCAAGTTACCAGCTGAAATGAGGAACAGGACAAGAAGAGCAAACTTTCACACTGAGAAGCTTTACAGTGCGGATTCAAGGCTCACAGCAAAGCTAAAGGAAAACATGACTAGACCTTGTCATGAGAAGAGCAGATAAAATGTAGGAATGTTATCTTGGGTTCTCTTCTTCTTTTTCTTCCTGTCTTTTTCTGATTTGTTTTCTTTTTATTCATAAAATAAAAGGAAAAATCTGACACCATCCTTGTTATAAAGTCAAGAATGAAACATTTTCAAAACACTCACACTTAAATATAATAGCAACTGAGTTGTGCTTTTCATTTAACCTTGCATTTTAAATTATATTTCTGAATGTTTGTTAACGGAAGACACACACTTGTCAGAAATAAAACTCCTGATGTTTTCTCACTGGGTAGATAATACTGCAGAGAGAGAGAGAGAGAGAGAGAGAGAGAGAGAGAGAGAGAGAGAGAGAGAGAGGAGGAGAAAAATAGCCAACAATTCTACACTAATTGTTCTTCTCCAAGACAAGGGGTGATTTAGATGCTTTTGTAGGTGTTCAAAATTAAATTTAGTGAAGCACAACTAAACCAGTCTATCACATGGAGATGTCTAAGGCTTCAATGGGAACAAAGGTTTCTGGGATCCTGAAGCTTATATTTGCCTCTCTATAGACACTTAAGATGGTTGGAACACAGAGCAGATGTGCTTACAAAGACCAAATAGACAAACCTGACAGAGGAGTGAAGACCATGACAACTTTAAGCTCTCCAAGAAAATGAGTTACTGCAGTCAGTGAACTGAAGGCTCATTGTGGGGACTCATTAGATGGAAGGATCTTCCTGAGATAATTATCCTCCACAGCTTTAAGACATTGTTGTTTGGATTGTTTCCTAGTCAGATTTTATATTTAAAATTGATTTTTCTTTCCAAATTAGTTTAAGCGTTTCTTCCTTCATTGAAAACTAAATTTTAATAGTTATGATAAATAAAAAGCAAGATTAAAATGATCTATTCATCTTAGGGCCTTTCTTTTGATTAAAAGGGGAATAACTGTTTTGCTGGTAAGTCCTAAGATGACCTAACCTCCAAAATTTATTCCTTTTCCCCTTGGTACAAGTTCAGCACTCCAGATGTACTTACCAGAGAGACATCTTTCATCATTTTAGATCATGGTGTTTTATCACAGAAATGGGAACCCTAACTAAAACTTTGACCACTCTTCTACCTAAAAGATCTGGTTAGGAGCTACAATGTCAGCCCTGGACACTCCTCACTCTTTTGGGATCTGTTGTCTTGACTGGTAGACCAGACTTCCTCTCTATCCACAACTGTTGGCATGTTTTTCTTGGTGACGCCTTTGAAAGACAGTTGCAATAATTTTCTAACTCGTCCACTGATTTCAACCTGAACCTGTCCTTCACAGTAGTGCTAGGATCAGAACTCCACTGTGTGCACCAAACCGTGATGCCTGAACAGCTGCTTCCCACCCCATGCACCCAACCCTGAACTCTTCAATTGTTCACAGTGTCTCCAACAAGGCTGACTGATGGGGAACTCCAGGCCCTTGATCATGTTTGTGCCTGTACTCAGAATTCACTTTCTCTCCTTCTGTCCCTAAATGATACCTCCTGATCTTTCAAAAGCTGTCTCAACAGGTTCTTTTTCCACCTCTAACAGCAACACTTAGATTAAAAGTTACTTTTCCCTCATAAATAAGCAGAAATATGTTACTTCAGTACTACCAATGGTGAGCATTCAGTTTTCATTTGCTCAGGAGTCACCCCACTAAGCCCACTTAATCTGCATTTGTATGATTAAAGGACTGTGCTATGCTCAGCTCAGTGTCTAGCATACAAAAGGCACTTCACACTTGTTTTCTGTCAAAATGAGTAGATAATATTTTTCAGCCCTTTCAGCTGATGCCCACAGAATATAACACAAAACCCATACTCTTCTTAGCTGTTCTTTACAACCTTCTCGCTTAATGTAGAGTCCCCACTCTTCATATGTCCATGCACTTATTCATGATCTTGTAAACTAAAATAAACTATGCCCCAATGAGCCTCCAAATTTCAGTTTTCTAGCCCTCAGCTTATCTGAGTTCACAGCCGAACTATTTCAGGATCTACTGAAGACCAAATGAGAACAGGCTTGTGGGAGCTCTTTGTTACCTATGGATCCAAAGGGAGTGGGTGTGCTGAAATGTAGGACAGCTTAAAAAAAAACAAAATCTAAAATGTTCCAGAACCATTGTTTAATACCCTAGGCTGTGCCAATTTTGTCTTTGCTGAAGCCCTGAAGATTCTTTGCCTTCTCTGGCATGTTCCTTAATGTTCCCAGCCTTTCTTTCTCTTTCCTCTTCCTCCCCACCTTCTTCCCTTTATCATCATTTCTCATTCTTTTTGCTTTTAGTGACATATTTTTACTTTGCCTCCACCTCCACATACAACAGGAGCTCCTGACCACCTTTTCATCACTCATTTTAGCTCCAGTCTCATTTTCCTGTCGGGCAGGAGCCTTGAGAAACCTGTGAGTGTTTTCCACCCATCTTCTCTCTGCATTCCTCATGAAGTTAGAAGTTGTATTTTCAAAACACACACACATACACACACACACATACACACAGCACAGCAGTTTTCTGTGTCTCTCCTGGAGGGAGTGACTTTGCTGTACCAGGCTGGCTCAGGCAAGTTGGAATGCCAGCACTTTATCCTCTGCTACCATGTACTTGAATACTTTGTAAAACATTTGGGAACATTTAGTTTCATGAAAAGAAATTACAGAAATGGAGGATATTACTGCCTTTGTTCTTTGAGGTGACATACTTCCTTCCTTCATTTAGTAATTAATTTCTTTGGGTACTTCTTAAGGACCTGAAGAAAGAATTAATGAATGAATGAATGAATGAATGAATGAAGAAAACCTAAGTTTTAGCTTAGCCATTTTTCTCAATCTTCCTCTGTATTCTTGTTTCTCCAAAGAAATAAAAAAGAGATGACAAAGTGAAAGACAATGAGAAGAATGTGCTTGGGTGGTTGGGAATCTGTAGACAGCATTGAGCATCCTTCTCCCCATGCAACACCCAATGTGCTGTGAAAGGACTCAGACAAGCCCAGTAGCTTACGGATCTATGTTGTCATGTCCCTATCTTATGCTGCTTTCTGAGGATTTTATTTCCAAATGAAAAGCATATTCCTTTCTTCCTTTGTTTTTCTGCTTCCCTGATTAGACAACTATCCATCCTGGAAGCTAAGAGCACCATAAGGCTCTCACTAGTAGCAGTTCTCTGTAATTTCCTGTCAAGAGACTGTAAGGATTAAGGATTCCTTCCTTGGACACACTTCCCACTGGGTCACAGCAGTTGCTTACCCTTCCACCTTCTCATGAGACACATTTGGTGTTCCCTGTCTTCTCCATCCCTGGCACAAGAAGTATACCTAAACACATCAGGACCAGTATGCTGAACAGGCATACCCTCACAGAGACAGGCCTACTTGTCTTCTCTTCTCTTCAACTTGTTATCCATGATGATTGTGCCACAGAATAAGTCTCTATAGAGGCCAGCAGTTATGGTAAATCTCAGCATAGAATACTCACCTTTCTTTTCATTTTGAAAATGCTCGGATAATCTTAGGAAGTGAGATGCTCCATGTGTATGACTTAGATGTTAAGTCCAGAACATATTTATAGTTGTGCTTCTTTTTTTTGAAAAGTAATACTTTAATTTATTTGAAGACTTCTTAGATGCATACTTTTCACCTCAACAAACCATGGACTCTTTGCCAACACATTTCTCAACTCATGTCCCCCCTTTTAAAGAACTGTAAAATATTGAGATAATAACTTTTAGACCTTTACATTTTTATTTTATTTTTTTTAAAATAATTTTAAATTTTGAAAGAATTACAAATATAAAGTTTCTTTTACCCATTACCCAGTTTCTCTGAATGTCAATATTTTACATAATCGTGATGCAATGACCAAACTAAGAAATAAGCATTGTATTAATTTATTAAATGATAGACATTTTTGTGATTTCACTTTACCTACTTTTTATGTATCTTCTTTCTGTTCCAAGCATGATAATGGGATTTCAAGGTGCATTTAGACATTAAGCCTCCTCAGTCTCCTTCAAGCTGTTACACTGACTTCACCTTTTGCTGCTTTTGAATTTGATGCCTTGGAGAAGTAGTAGTTAGGAATCTTGAGGACTGGCTCAAAGTATTTGTTTCATCACAGTATGGACTTTGGGCAGTACAATGTATTATTTAATATTTTTAGAGTGCATTTGAGCATGGTCAAGTAAAATTGTGAATTCTCCCTCTCTCTCATCTCTTTCTATCTCTTCTCCCCACATCCATTTATTTTCATCTATCTATCATCAGTCCTATCTGTCTATCTTATCATTTATCATCTATCTATTATCTATCTATCAATTATCTATCATCTATCTATCTATCTATCTATCTATCTATCTATCTATCTATAATCTATCTATCTATCATCTTGGTCACGTATTCATATAGGTAATTCTTCTGCACAGAGTATCTTACTCATTGTTTATTATTTCCTGACTTATGCTGTTGAAAAAATATTATGCGTTACTCTATTATATGTCTTCTTTCATCTATCAATCTCTATATAAGCATCCACATGCATTGAGAAGTATAAGTATGTATTAATATATCAGATAAATATGATATGTGTCATATAATAACATAACACACAAAGACTCTTCTCTTTAAAAGAGTGTAGTACAGGAGTATAAAGTACTTATGGGTTAAATATACAGCAATAATCTTTCATATAGTTTAATATTTATATTTAACATTAATAATTTCATATAATTTAAAAATTGGCTCAAGAAAAGGTCTATGATATCCAAGGTCCAACAACAACTTTACATACATGAAGCACTCAAAGAAAAGGCAGCAAAGGGGCCAGCATTTGCTTTGCCACAAGAGACACAAAGTTTGTGACAATGCTTAATTACATCCCTTGTATCATCTCAGCCTAGATTACATAATGAGGGTGATGTTACGAACAGGCAATTTTATCTAAAAACACATGCTGTCCCATTAATTAGGCGATGGAATAGCTACCTGTTCATAGAGGAGGGCAGAGGTGACCCTTCCCATGGCCTGTAATCAAATGCCGTTACATTGTGAGATCATACTGGAAGTTTCCAAATAACACCTTAGGTTTCAGCTGTTATTCTTAATGGTACATTATGTGTCATTTGATCCAGGAAAACTGCCATGCCCCATAAGCACAGTGGAAATGTACTTAATAAGGGAAGATGATCCAAGTTATTATCTAGTGACATTTCATGGTATAATGTTTCTTTCTCTCCATACACATATACACACTCTCACGCACAAATACATATTTTGGTAACATCTAAATGGTCATTTAGAGAGCACAATACTAAGGATGGTTGTAGTCAAAGACATCTCTGAATTTCAGATCTGGTGCCTGTAATAAGAGATGAATAATGCTCAGATAACCACATGGCTATTGTCAACAGTAAATGAGATATTGCATATGAAACATCCTAGTACAATTATGAAAATTGCTAAAAATATAGTATTCTTACCAAATGAACAATTTGGCCAGCTATGAGTGTTAATTAAATGGACAAAGCACTAACATATGAGCAAAAGAAAAATGATAATAGGGTGCTCAAAGAAATTTTTGATATGTTTATTGCAATCAATGGAAAAAGAGATACCATGAGACTAAATGTAAGGGAGTCTCCTATAAATAGCACTGAATGCAGAATTTTAGAAGGTCAGCAGATGGGCCTCTAAGAGGTGAAAATTGCACAGAAATTCAGGATAAGATATAAGGTTATATAATAAATTCAAAGAAAGATAAATCATATCTGTAATTCAGAGATAAATTTTCACTTTGTTAGTAAAACAGAGGGTATGAATAAAGTCAGTTCTCTAAACAGGTAATTAGGAAATAAATAACTCAAAATGCAGCAGAAAGAGAGGGGCTTGTGGAAACAGAAATAGAAGGCTATGATTTGGACCTTGCAAATAATGGCAAACAAAGAAAAGTATGGAATTCCTGGAGAATGTGTGCTGAAATTCGCATAATGTCTGTAACTTTGATTGTGCAGCCTCCTACAAGTTACTCAACCTCTCTGAGTCTCATTTCCATGCAGTATAATTGCTGTAATTATATCTTAGAAGGTACTAAGGCATACCAACTCTCAAACCCAATTTCATGGTTCAAATTCTAACTGTATACCTGAGTAAAATATTTTCTCAAATACTTCATATGTAAATAATAGTATTTCTTCTCTGCTACTCTCCTACATCTTTGTGTTCTGGGGATGCAAGCCTGACTAGAACAAAACTGTAGACAGAAACACAGAATACTATTATGATTCCAGGTTTAGATAGTCTTAGTTTTAATAAGAAACACATATTTTAAATTTTATAGCTTGATAAACTTACTAAATTTAATCATAATAGATACAGAAGGAAATCAAAATATCATATGATTGGCAAAAGTAACAGTTATGTCACAAAAAACAAACCATCAATATTTATCATGAAAATTTTAAAAAAGCAATCAAGCATTCTAGAGGAAAGAAAGAGCACACCTTCGTGTCAGGGGTTTGTTTATCTGAGCAGAAGAGGAATGAACACATTTACCAATTTTCCTTGTGAGTAACAAACAATGTATATTTCACTAGGATATTGTTAGAATACTGTGCATTATTTTGTGAGCTATGTGTATTTATTATATTTTTAACTTTTAAAATTTATTATTATTTTGTGTGTGCATGGCGTGTGTGTGTATAAGTTTGCATGCCATTGTAAGTATGTGGTCGTCAGAAATGACTTTGTGAAGTCATCTTTCTCTGCGCCCTTTCATAGGTCCTAGGGCTGTAAGTCATATCACCAGGTTTGTGTGGCAAGTGTTTTTACCCACTGATTACACCAGTCCCCTCATGATATTCTTAAAATGGAAATTATGAGAAGTATCTATTTCATAGGGTTGTTATGTGAGTAGATAAATTACTTAGTGTGCCTAGAATGTCATAGGATGTACATACATGCTAATTCCCATTGTTGGTATTATATAGACTCATTAAAAATATCTTGGATTAATCATAAAAGGTAGATATTATTTTAAAGTATCACAGAAAAGGGGATTAGGAGAGAACTTAGTTTGTACAGATGAGAACAGAAAAGTATCTGAGAAGAGAAGAGAATGATCCCCAGTAGGATTTTTCCCAAAGTGAAATGATTTAGCCCACTGTCACAGATTAAATTTGCCAGTGTTTTTGCTACCACTGTCGTACCAAGTTCACATAACCATCCTACAACTGTTCTCAGAAGAACAGAATGTGCAAATGACAAAGCACATTATCCAACTCCTTAGGCCAATTCTGTTCATTTCCATTCTGTTATTTTCTCTGTTAATAGGAAAACATTCTGCTTTGTGTCTACATTGCTTTTCCTGTCAATCACTGGAAACCTTGGAGTCCTCAATTCAGAAAGAATTAATAGGGGCGGAGAGATGGATTCTTGGTTAAGAGCCTGTGCTGCTCTTGGAGAACCTGAGTTCAGTTCTAGGACTCACATCAAGAAGCTCACAATTGCTTGTAATTTCATATTCAGGGAATTGAATTTCTTCTGGCCTCCAAGGACATGCATACACTTATGCAGAGACACACTCACAGACACATAAATATGTATACCCTCACATATAATTAAAAATAAATTAAATTAAAAATTAAAAAAGAATCAGAAAACATTCTTAAAAAATCTTTGTCTAAAGCAAAGACGTAAAAGGTGCAATTGAAAACACACACCAGGGTGAAGCCTACCAGGGGCAGACAAGCATACTTCTTTCATCGGCTTCTTACTGAAGAAGAAAAACGCCCTGATAAAAGACTGGTCAGCAATGAACTACGGAGATTGATCTCTGGAGATCACGAAAGATAACAAAGCATTGAAGCTCTGCACAGAGAGTGGGAAAGTTAGCCTCACAGGGCTAGTTGCATGAGTTACCACATGCACGTTGCATAACAGGAGTGAGTGGTTTATCTAGAAAGAATGTTCTGATTATTAACCAGGGAACGAAAAGCATGAGATATCAAGATGATGGGTAAACACTGACAACAGGTTAAACAGGGCAGTGATTCTTATTAGGTGTGTTTTTGAAGACATAAATTACCAACATGAAACCCCATATAGGATTAAAAGATACTAATGACCAGGTATGTAGGCAGATGTCCCTTATAAATGCAGATATCATTTTCTAGTGAGCATAATATCTGTTCATGTGCAGCTTAGGATATCACATGTGGAAAATAAACTCAACTACTTCTGGTGCCAGGTTGGAATAAAGAACTACAAAAATATTAAACCAAACATTTAGGTACAATCTGTACATGAGTATGAAAAGGGATTATAGACTTGAGTTATTCACAGGCTAGTCAGCATTATCAAGAGGTTAAAGTATTCACTAAGGAAATTGATAGGATTTATATCAATAGATATTATAATACAGTGAGAGACATTGTGTTTTCTGACTATAATATTATAGAAGCTGAAATTAAATTTCTCAAAAGCCAGAAAATTTGACAGAGACAAATAGGATCATATCAAATTCTCATTAGGGCAGATAAGTTATTCTTAATGATAAGCAAGTTGATAAATAGGACAGATCTTTCAAAATACCCAAGTGGTAACATGCTTCGTAGTAAATGATATAAAAAGAGCTTTAATTAAAAAGAAAAAGCCTCAAATTCTATGCATGTAGATATTCTAGTCCTGCATAGCATTTTCAAAATAAAGACACTGGAATAAAAAACAAACGTACAACTCAAATTAAATGAGTTGTAATAGATACCAGGGTGATAAGGAAAGGGAGAAGAAAGGCAGGCAAGCAGACAGATATTAACTCAACTTTCTTTTTTTTCCATTTATTTATTTATTAAAGATTTCTGTCTCTTCCCCGCCACCGCCTCCCATTTCCCTCCCCCTCCCCCAAGTCAAGTTCCCCTCCCTTGTCAGCCCATAGAGCTATCAGGGTTCCCTGCCCAGTGGGAAGTCCAAGGACCACCCACCTCCATCTAGGTCTAGTAAGGTGAGCATCCAAACTGCCTAGGCTCCCACAAAGCCAGTACGTGCAGTAGGATCAAAAACCCATTGCCATTGTTCTTGAGTTTTCAGTAGTCCTCATTGTCCGCTATGTTCAGCAAGTCCGGTTTTATCCCAGGCTTTTTCAGACCCAGGCCAGCTGGCCTTGGTGAGTTCCTGATAGAACATCCCCATTGTCTCAGTGTGTGGGTGCACCCCTCGCGGTCCTAAGTTCCATGCTCGTACTCTCTCTTCTTCTGCTCCTGATTTGGACCTTGAGATTTCTGTCTTGTGCTCCAAATTGGGCCTCTGTCTCTGTCTCCTTCCATGGCCTGATGAAGGTTAATATTCAGGAGGATGCCTATATGTTTTTTCTTGGGTTCTCCTTATTTAGCTTCTCTAGGATCACTAATTATAGGCTCAATGTCCTTTGTTTATGGCTAGAAACCAAATATGAGTGAGTACATCCCATGTTCCTCTTTTTTGGTACACTCATCCATTGCTGGTGGGAGATCTTTACGAACCCTGCAACTGACAAAGGTCTGATCTCCAAAATATATAAAGAACTCAAGAAACTAGACTGTAAAAATCTAATCAACCCAATTATAAAATGGGGCACTGAGCTGAACAGAGAATTCTCAACAGAAGAAGTTCAAATGGCCAAAAGACACTTAAGGTCATGCTCAACTTCCTTAGCGATCAGGGAAATGCAAATCAAGACAACTTTAAGATACCATCTTACACCTGTCAGAATGGCTAAAATCAAAAACACCAATGATAGCCTTTGCTGGGGAGGTTGTGGAGAAAGGGGTACACTCATCCATTGCTGGTGGAAATGCAAACTTGTGCAACCACTTTGGAAAGCAGTGTGGCGATTTCTCAGGAAATTTGGGATAAACCTACCCCTGGACCCAGCAATACCACTCTTGGGAATATACCCAAGAGAGGCCTTATCATACAACAAAAGTATATGCTCTACTATGTTCATAGCAGCGCTGTTTGTAATAGCCAGAACCTGGAAACAACCTAGATGCCCTTCAATGGAAGAATGGATGAAGAAAGTATGGAATGTATACATATTAGAGTACTACTCAGCAGTAAAAAACAAGGACTTCTTGAATTTTGCATACAAATGGATGGAAATAGAAAACACTATCCTGAGTGAGGTAAGCCAGACTTAACTCAACTTTCTTAAGGCATTCAATAGAAAGAATATGCGAATGATATGTTAAAAGAGAAGTCATATATAAGACTTATTCCTTATAGAATGGTCTTAAAAGTAAGAGAAAGCACAAGGAAGTGCCATTTAGTCAGTGATTTATTCAGTCAGTCAGTAATGAGTTCAGTCAATCAGTAATGAATTCAGTCAGTCAGTAATTCGGGCATTCCCTCATTAAATCAGTAATTCATTCATTCTGCTAGCAATTTATTTATTAAGTCAGCCAATAACTTATTATTTCATCCAGAAATTCATTCATTTATTCAGTCAATCATTCATTCAGTCAGTCATTAATTCAGTCAGTTAGCCATTACCATTTCCATACAGAAGCAGAAGGGTTCTTGATCAAAACTTCGCTCTGGGTGACAAGACTGATGAACACACACACACACACACACACACACACACACACACTTCTCAGGAAATCATGAAGAGTCATGTTGGGAGTCAGTGAAAGAGCTTCATAGGTAAAAACACTTGTCACCAAGCCTTATGAGCAGAGTTTTACCCTTTTGCCCAACATGGTGGAAGGAAAAATTGAGTGCTGTGAGTTATTCTCTGCATCATCTGTGAACACAAGCACAGACATTCCCCCCAAAAGAAAAAGTTGTTTCTTAAATATTGTTGTTCAAGGGGAAATGACAAGTTTCTCAAGCTAGTTCAGTGGTTTGATAGCATAAGACAAAGAGATTGACCAGGATTAGTGGTGGAAACGAAGCCAGGCCTCATCCCCATGATCAGGTATTACATGCAGTTTGTCATATATTGAACAGAAGATCATGACCCCATATATAAGCCATGGAAGGAAAGTGGCATATTTGGGGAGTTATTACCAGAAAGTCTCAGGTATTGGAAAGATTTTTGAGCTATCAGAGCATGAGATATACATCCATAAAATTGACATCCCATTATGCTGAATTGTTCATAGAACAGAGGGACCAAAACATGGAAGAACAATACTGGAAGGAATTTCCAACAATCTGAATCATTTGTAGTTTTTAAGGAACAGGCAATATGGTAGCTAACAGAAATGGATAACAGAATGGATTTAAAGTAGAGATTAAGAGAAAGACCTAAAGTATTCCTAAGTGAAATGGCTTTTCAGCTGGACAGGTTGGTTTAGTGTAGTCAAATAGAGAAGGCAGATGTTGAGGCAGTATGAGAACCTGGATTCAGCCACACTAAGTTTCACATACTACTGTCATTTGAGTAAGGATGTGAACATACCAGAAACAAATCACTGGGGAAATTTTCAGCCATTTTATGTCATTGTGATGGTTAATATTGATGGTTAATATCAAGTCAAAAGGATCTAGAATGACCTAAATAACTAAACTCCTGGGATGTTTCTGAGGGAGTATCTTCGTTGGTTTAGGTGAGGTAGAAATGAACAGCACCATTCCATGTGCTGAGTGAAATTCATTACCAGGCTGAATAGAGAAAATGTGAACGGTGTTCATGTCTCTCTGTGTCCTGACTATGAGATCCCATGATCCTGTAACTATGACTTCTCTGCCATGACTGGCTAGTGTCTCCCATAGCTGTTATTCAAATGCACCCTTCCTTAAATTGCTTCCATCAAATATTTTTGGGAAATAAATGAGAAAAATAACTAATAACATCATCATTGTTAGAAGATCAATAAAAATTAAGATTTAGTAAGACTTTGTTATTGATTTTTATTGAGCTCTAATTTTTTCTCTGCTCACCTTCCTGCCTCTCCCCTCCTTCCTTTAATCCTCCCCCAAGATCCCCATGCTCCCAGTTTACTCAGGAGATCTTGTCTTTTTCTACTTCCCATGTAGATTAGACCTATGTAAGTCTCTCTTAGTGTCCTCATTGTCTAGGTTCTCTGGGATTGTAGTTTGTATGCTAGTTTGCTTTGCTTTAAGTTTAAAACCACCTATGAGTGAGTACATGTGATTGTCTTTCTGTGTCTGGGTTACCTCACTCAAAATAATATTTTCTAGCTCCATCCATTTTCGTGCAAAATTCAAGATGTCATTATTTTTTTTCTGCTGTGTAGTACTTGAATTGTGTAAAAATGTACCACATTTTCTTTATCAATTCTTCAGTAGAGGGGCATTTAGGTTGTTTCTAGATTCTGGCTATGACAAACAATGCTGCTATGAACATAGACGAACACATGTCCCTGTGGCACAATTGAGCATCCTTTGGATATATACACAAAAAGTGGTATTACTGGGTCTTGAGGAAGGTTGTTTCCTAATTTTCTGAGAAATCGCCACACTGACATCCAAAGGGGCTGTACCGGCTTGCATTCCCACCAGCAATGCAGAAGTGATCCCTTTTTCCCACAACCTCTCCAGCATAAGTTTCATCAGTGTAAGTTCTTATACTTTATCTCAGCAATGTTGGTTAGCAAAAACTGTGAATTTGCCTGTAAGATAATGTAGAATGTAAAGATGGAACTAAAATCTCCACTGGGAAGAAAATAGAGGAAGCTATAGGTGATACTGACAGTCTGAATGAGATCTATGCTCAAGTCTCTGAAAGATCTCAGAATGGCCTTTCTCTCTGTTCTTGGCTGCACTTTAAATGACATAATGACTGAAGATGCAATGGTCAGCATGATAAAATCAAAGCATTTAATAATAGCGTTTAAGCAAAAATGAAAGGAAGACTTTGTGAAGCAGGAGCCTTGCTAGTCTTTGACATGAACGTATTTCAGAGCAGTATCTTGATCACAGTCTTATAGGCAAACAAACCAAAAAGAAAAGGTGACAAAATTAAAAGACAGCCATAAATTTAAGGCAAGAACAAGTAAACATAAAGTAACAGAGTGAAAAGAAGTTGGATATTTGTTTTGAGTGACCTGGAGTTTTTCTTACTACAATTATATCATGCTGTTCAAACGGGTCACATTAAGGTAGGCAGTACTTATTTATTTTTTTGTCATTATGCTATCATTTTTTTTATTAAGAAAAGGAAGAAAAAAAAACAAGTTTCCACCTCCTCCCAGCCTCCCATTTCCCTCCCCCTCCTCCCACCCTTCTCCCCCTCCTCCCACCCTTCTCCCCCTCCTCCCACTCCTCTCCCCCTCCCTCTCCAGTCCAAAGAGCAGTCAGGGTTCCCTGCCCTGTGGTAAGTCCTAGGTCCTCCCCCTCTGTCCATATCTAGGAAGGTGAACATCCAAACTGGCTAGGCTCCCACAAAGCCAGCACATTAACTAGGATCAAAACCCCGTGCCATTGTCCTTGGCTTCTCATCAGCCCTCATTGTTCGCCATGTTCAGAGAGTCCAGTTTTAACCCATGCTTTTTCAGTCACAGTCCAGCTGGCCTTGGTGAGCTCCCAGTAGATCAGCTCCACTGTCTCAGTGGGTGGGTGCACCCCTCGTGGTCCCGACTTCTTTGCTCATGTTCTCCCTCCTTCTGCTCCTCATTGGGACCTTGGGAGCTCAGTCCATTGCTCCAGTGTGGGTCTCTGTCTCTATCTCCATCCATCACCAGATGAAGGTTCTATGATGGTATGCAAGATATTTGTCAGTATTGCTATAGGCTAGGGTCATTTCAGGTTCCCTATCCTCAGTTGCCGAAGGAACTAACTGGGGACCTCGGCTTGGGCTCCTGGGAGCCACTCTAGGTTCAAGTCTCTTGCCAACCCTAAGGTGGCTCCCTTAACTAAGAATTGTGGTTCCGTGCTCCCCTATCCAACCTTCCTTTATCCCAGTCCTCCTTTTTCCCCAAGTTCCCCCCATCCTCCCCTTCTCCCTTTTCTCTCCCCATCTCCCCTTACCCCCAACCCACCCCACCCTCAAGATCCCAATTTTCTCCCCAGCAATTTTGTCTACTTCCCATAGCCAAGAGGATAACTATATGTTTTTCCTTTGGTTCACCTTCTTACTTAGCTTCTTTAGGATCACCAATTGTAGACTCCGTGTCCCTTATTTATGGCTAGAAACCAATTATGAGTGAGTACATCCCATATTCATCTTTTTGGGTCTTGGTTACCTCACTCAGAATAGTGTTTTCTATTTCCATCCATTTGCATGCAAAATTCGAGAAGTCATTGTTTTTTACCACAGCGTAGTACTCTAATGTGTAGATATTCCACACTTTCTTCATCCATTCTTCCATTGAGGGGCATCAAGGTTGTTTCCAGGTTCTGGCTATTACAAATAATACTGCTATGAACATGGTTGAACAAATGGTAGGCAGTATTTAAATCTATTGGGTGTAGAGACCAGTACCTTAGCTTTTGCTAATGATGTAACATTCATTCTGGTACTGGAACTCTGAGTAAGGAGTAAGATGTCTGCCCATTAGATTCCCCTCCACCTGCCATGCTCCAGATGCTTCTAGAACTGTCTCCCAGGAGCAAAACTTGCATTTTATTTCTCATATATCAAAATGTCACCCAGGTTCTGGCTACTACAAATAATGCTGTTATGAACATAGTTGAGCAAGTGCCCTTGTGGCGTAATTGAGCATCCTTTGGGTATAGCTAGGTCTTGAGGTAGATTGATTTCCAATTTTCTGAAAGACTGCCCTATTGATTTCCAAAGTGGCTATACAGGTTTGTACTCCCCAGCTGTGGAAGAATGTTCCCCTAACCCTACATCCTCTCCAACACAAGCTGTCAACAGTGTTTTTCATTTGAGCCATTGTGACAGGTATAATATAGTATCTCAGGGTCATTTTGATTTGCATTTCCCTGAAGACTAAGGATGTTGAGAAATTCCTTAAGTGTCTTCCAGTCATTTGAGATTCTTTTGTTGATAATTCTCTGTTTAGGGCTTGGTCCTGCCTCAACTAGATGCCCCATGCTTTGTGTAAGCCCATGGGAGGCCTGCCCCTTTCTGAATGGAGGTGGAGGAAGAGAAGAAGGGAAGTAGACATATGGGAAGCAGAGAAACTGGCAGAAGAGGAGGGAGGTTGATGCTAGATAAAATAATTGAATAATGTTATTGAAATAAAATAGAAAATAGAAAAAATGTCATCCATTTCCCCTATTACCTCCTATCAAATTTGTTTTTTATAACTTGCCATTTCCCTAATAGTCTCCTATAGTTTCTTTATTTGTTGGCCTCCTCTTCCTCTGATTTATCTCAACCTTTTAGAAAATCTTTTTCTACAAATTTCTTACTTTTCAAGACGCGAAGTTAAGGGTGTCCTCCACCTGAAATTTGTAGCTTGTTGAACTGTGAATTTTATTTTAATTCTAATGCTTGAGCAATAAAGTATTATGTTGTTTGGTTAACCTAGAAAATAGTGTAGATGCATCTCAGTTTACAGGGGAACTGTCCCAGTACCATTCCATAAAATGAAATATCCTAAACTGAAAGTGGAGTTAATGGTCTAGCTTCCAAACACAACAGCTGGGTAACAATGTGCAGGTGCTGGCGTACTGTTAGTTATCAGCAGGATCGTGGACTGACCCAGAGCTCCAGTCCCTGCTACTGCTCACTAGTTCAAGGGCATTGTGTTATGAATCACTAGCCCAGGAAGAGAGCAAAATTAAAATCTGAGGCCTTGTTTCTGTGGAATTCATAATATTGTGCACAGTCTGGAAGCTGAAAAGCACACGATGAATTGTGCTTTATTAGCAAGAGTTTGCCCACTGGTCCTACTAAGCAAAGGGTGACAGGTTTGAGTGACATTTCTAGCTTCTTCTTATGACTCTGATTATCTGGTTGTACTTTGCAAAGTGGGAAATGGAGGGCATGTTCAGCATTTCCCCCAAACATTTGATTTCTGTTTCTTCCAGCTCTTCTCTTTCTTTTTTCTGGACTTTGAACATTTTAAAATTCCAAAAGTGAATAAGTTCAGGGAGAAAAATCAGCCCAGAATGTTTCTGTCTAGAAATTTATCTAGGAGGGTTGCTTCTAGTAAAAAAAGGAAAAAGTGGCCTAGAAGTGCTGCCAAATTACCTGATACAATTACTCTAATAATAGCAACTAAAATCCAGAGGATAGTGTTTGTGGCATTTCTGTATTAGAAAAGGATTCAGGTGTTGTGTATGAGTGTCTAAGTTGATCCTCTTACCAATCTTATGATGAAAAAGATCTTTTTACCAATCTTATATTGCACCAGGACTAAGAAACATGCTCATGGTAAACCTTTGGCAAACCGTGGGTGATGACAGTGGAATGTGGGCTTTCTGACTCTACACCTGGTGTGTTCTGTATCACCCTGTATGTGTGGAAAAGACTTGAAAGTGATCAAGAATCTTTCTGTAATAAGAAGACGTATAGCCAACTGGGGGTGGTGAATTAGTGATCTATAAGACATTAACTCTTAAATTAGTGACGTTTCAATTCACAACCAAGAAAAAACTGGAAGATTTTAAAACATAATTCAAAACAGACTTTTTCTTATTTTTCCCCATGAGTTCACCAAAATTCCTTTATTTTATGAAATAAAAGACAACAGTGTTTTGGCTATTTCTGCAATTGCTTAAAGCAAATTGGTGGCTTCTTAATTACATTTTAAAAATTTATTTATATTTTTGTTGATTATTTAGAAATTTCACATCATGCACCCTGATTACACTTACTTCCCAGTCCTCACTGGTTTCCCTCTCCCCTGGTACAACGCTACCCCCCAAAAGGAAGGACAAAAAGGCTCAATTTGTGTCACTCATGGTACAAAACAAAATAAGAAGACAAATATATTTTTTCCAGAAACATAATCTCTTAATATTTTAAGATTCCTGGTTTATCTTCAAAATCCAACACTAAAAATATGCTATTTGATAAACATATGAGACCTAACTAAAAGTTATCCAGAACAAACAAAGGACCAAAGGGACTGTTTCCTCTAAGATTCATTGTTAGAACAATAATTCCCACTTATTCTATTTATTATTTTAAAAATTTCTTAAATATTAACATATTTCCTTAATTGTTATTTCATTCATGTTCTCTATTAAGATCTAAATCTGGATCAGGTGAAAATCTCAGTGTTTATTGAATGGAATGTTTTATTTCACATCCTTGGTAAGCTAAGTATAGTGCTACAAAGTGCATGATCTCGGGCAAGTTGGTCACTCACAAAGGAGATCTCAGACAAGATATGAAGACCCTCTGAACTATATGCAGAGGAATTTAACGATTATTAATAAAATTCTAAAAGGGATGCTGGGCTTGTTAGCGGTAAGCATGGATGCTTACATAGTGTTAATGTTATAGTCTAACAGATTCCCCAAATGCCTTTCATGTTGGGTCGAGATTCCTGTTTCTATGGCAACCTGCAGTGAGTTAAGAAGGGTACTGTTAAACTGTACTGCAATTTTGCTTAGTTTTTCTGAAAGAAAAATGTCAGAGGAAACCATCTCTCTACCCATGGTTATAATGGGAGCTCCTCCCTCCCCACCCACCAGCTTCTGTTCTGCTGCTAAAGAACATATGAGAACCAGCAAATCAGAACTCCATTTAATAATTTACTGTCTTTTATGTGAGCTGTGGACCCTTTGGTGGGTTTAAGGCTCGTGATTCTAGCGTGTTATCATGGACATATCTGTAAGAATGGATCAAAACAGACAATGATGCCAAACAGTAAGCAGGAGAAACCATAATGGGAACACCTGCAATGGCCCGATTCCTAGAGGCTGCTTTTAAATTTGCTAAAACTACTTCCTCCACGGTGATATATTGCTGTTCTGCTTGTGAAGCTTTGCTATTCTTTGTATTTTGAAAGGAATGAAAATATAATGAACATTTCTGTCGTTCTGCAAGGAATCCAAATCAAAGCTCTGACAGGGGACATCCACCCACACATTTGCTGCAGCTTTTCCTAATTCATTCATTATCCTGCTTCAAGCTTAAGACTGAGCTGTGTCACCCAGAATGACAGAGGCAGCTTGTCCACTGGCAGTGCTCCCAGACCATTGTGTTTAATGATAGACAAATGAAACAATTTAAAAACTCCATCTATTTGCATATGTCATAGAACATTTGCTGCTAATGTTAATTGAACACCTACTGTGTTGCAGGGATTATGTTAAGTGCTTATATATATCTTCTAAGGGGTGGCTTCACAATAGCAAAATATATGAAATATAGATAATATCCCATTTTATAAGTTATTAGATTTGTTAGATCATCTTCTACAGGAAAATACATTAGTCATTAAATAATTAAGATATTCTAAATAAATAGACTTGAAACTGTCTACCTCTCCTTTAAGCATTTTTCTACCACTTTAAACCTAAGTAAATATATACATATTTCTAAATGTATATACCATTAGGAGTCGCACGGAAGCTTGGTCCCACACAGGAAGGCAGTGACTTGTGGGTTCTGTTGTTGCTTACCATGTTGGTGTTGGAGATTAAGGACCTATATTTTACTTCTTCCAAGACATTCCAATAGTCACTGAAATACACACATTTTTAAAAAGCTCCAATAAGAAGCTTGAGAACCAAGAATTGGACGAGATTGGTGACTGCCTAACCAATTATTCTCCATATATTAATGATTTTCCACCTTCTTCCTCTGAAATATCCACATCAGCAATGACAGTAACAACAGCACAGAGGACACGCTGAAGCAGGAGAGGATGTGTGATGGGGCATCAGGTGTGGTGAGGCTTCCTTAATGGGGAGCAGTTACATGCATAGCTTTTAAGAATATTGTCTCCACATGGCTGGGACTCCGTTTGCTGAACTTCCCATAGAAATTTAGTACTTTTGTTTCAATGTATTTTTCCCACTAAGCAAATGAAGCAGAACAGAAATCTGTTTACTGCTTAATTAAATGAAACTGTATTTAAAAGTCTTGTTCCATAATTTTGTGATGATGCACGTGGCAAGGGTAATTTATTTGGTTAAATGGCAATAATAAGAACACACAGAATAGAGATGAATAATTCAGATTTTTCAAGTTACTCACTGTCAAGAATAAATGTGTGTTTTATAAAGTATTCATCTCACATAGCAGTCATCCTTCTATGCACTGAATAGTTTTCTTCAAAATGCAGGTATTAAATGCAATTGTTACGGATGGAATATTTGTTTAATTATGGAAAGATGTGTTTCATTTGTTTAACTATGTAAAGAGGTAAACTATGCTTTTTTTTAATTATATAAAGATCTGTTGCTGTTTTACCTTGCCTGCCTAAGGCACCTGCTTGGTCTAATAAAAAACTGAACAGCCAATACCGAGGGAGGAAGTATGGGCAGAACTGCTGGGCAGGGAGCATAAGTATGAGGAGGAATTTGGGCCCAGGAGAGAAAGAAGAGGGATGCCATGAAGATACCAGGGAATAGCCAGCCAGACCTACAGGAAGTGGAAATGTAGGACAACAGAATTTAAAAAGGAAAAATGCCCCAAGGCAAAATGAAGATGACTAGATACGGGTTAAATTAAGTTAAAAGAGCTAGTGAGACAAGTCTAAGCTATGGCTAAACATTTATAATTAATAAGTCTCTGTGTTTTTATTTGGGAACTGATTGACAACCCAAAGAAAATTCCAACTACATGTAATTGCCAATGAGATGGTGGGAGGGGGGAAGTTAAGGAGATCTAGGCATGAGGGCTCCTCTCTCTGATAGGGTTATAAATGGGACTTCACTCAGCCTTCAGTTTGCTTGTTTTTCCACCTTCTTTCTACCCTGAGAAAACAAAGTATTTGTCCCATCGGGAGTGACTGCAAATGGTGCCATCTTAGAAGCAAGGACCAGGCCTTGACCAGATATTCCAACATGAAATCACTGTGAACTCCACAGCCTGTGTAGATCTATGAGAACGGTGCTTATGAATTCAGTTGTTTTAATTGTGTTAAGGAGTTTTCTGTGGCTATAACACAATGCCCATGACTAGAACCTTACAGGAGGGAAATACTTTGTCTTGTGGCTTCCAGTGTGTCAGTTATGGAGAACTGACAGAATTGCTTTGAAGATTGTGGCAGTTCACCATGGTAGACTCATGTAACAGAGTAGACTGCTTAGCTCATGGAAGTTAGAAAACAGAAAGAAACGATGGGCTGAGTCCCAGTCCCCATCCTCAATGACTTCATTAACACAAGCCCTACCTCTTAAGGGTTTTGACCACCCCAATCTAGGTGCTGTACATATTGGCTTTTGGCAGTCATTTAAGATCCAGCCATATATAGTCTCTTTGGCAACAAGTAAGAAAAAGGGGGTTCATCTGTAACCCTGGCACTCAGGAACAGAGCCAAGTGTAGCTATGTGATGTGGTGGCCAACCTGGTTTACATTCAGTTCCAGGATATCCAAAGCTACATTGTGAGACCTTGTCTCTAAAACATAAAGATGAAAATTACAGTGAAAATTATATATTACTATTCTTTTACTCTATTAACTTCTGAAGAGAGAACCTAATGTATGACTATTTCTATAAACACGAAGCAAAATATTCTGGTTACCCGCTCCAGCTTTACCATCTCATTGGCATGCCAAAGAGCAATGAAACTCTCTTGGGAAGAGGTTACAGACACATGGCTGTTTAACAAATTGCTTAGAACTTTTCTAAAACAATGTTAACATTTCATTAAATATCAATAAATTATTTTGTTGCAATAATGTCAGGACATTCCTCGTTTTACTACGTTAACTGACCAAAGAAAAGACCCAAGATTGCTTGAAAGCAAACTTGATCATAAGAGTGAAGTCCAGTACTCACACTTCAGAAACACAGTTATTTAATCACGCATGGATATGACCCTAACAATGACATGTCAGGGTTTGTTTGTTCTAACTTAGCAAATCTATGAAAGATTGCAACACCAAGCTCCAGAAACAGTTGAATGAGACACAGTGGGCATTGGAAATGTGGGCATACATGGCTAGAAGTAATTACTTATTTTTCTGGGACTCTAAATATGAGGCGGTGGATTGGAACCAACACCTCAATCTCTATTTTATTCTGCTTGCATACTGTATGTCCCATGGTGTACTGTTTTTTAGCAATGATAGTGAGGATATACAATAATATATTTAGTTTTAACCATAACTAGATACTCCTTTATATCCAATAACAGTATCTTATGTTGAAAGTATAAGTCAAATTGAATTTAATACACCCAACATGCCATGCACCAGGCTGAGTACCACAGTACCCTGTGAAGTGTTGGACATTTCCCAAGTGGCCATTCTCAACTGACTCAAAGCTATGGCCTTGATCCTGCCTAAAATCAGGAGAGATTTTATTCCAGTACTGCCCATCATGAAGACAGAATACCTTTCCACATACCACTAGCTTAAAAAAAGATAAGATTAAAAATTCATAGAGGGATTCTGAATTATGCATATATCCTTATACCTTGACTAATCAAAAAATAATCGTTAATTTGAGTACTTTAATTTGATAGCTACCTATAATGTCAGAGGGTGTCAGTAGTTCAGTCAATTAAAGTATATTTTAAGTGACAATAGCACTATTCTCTTTTCTTATGATTTAATACAATCCATAGACAGATATATAAGTAGATAAAAATCGAAATACATGTTTGAGAAGGTGATAGCATTGAAAAGGGTTAGGTTTGGAAATGTTGGCTCTCCTTGTGCCCTAGTTTCAATTTCTAAATAGGCAAGTAAAGGGAAGTTTGAGTGTGCAGAGGGCTTGCTTATTTTTCATGAACAGAAGGCAGACCAGGGAAAAGAATGAAAAGATAGAGAGCTCTTTATGTGCAGAAGTTTTGGTGAGATTTGCTCCATTTGACAGCACATAATGTCCCTAAGACTCTGTACCAGCATTTGATGGGAAAAATGATGGAAGCTGAGCCTTGGAAGGTTTGTGTATAGACTCCTAACGCAAATCTGAATGGAAGGCAATGCACACCTGGAAACAGCAAGCTAATTATGACCTGTGCATTTGTTGAAAATCATGGATTAATATTTGAGGCCCAATATAAATAAATAACAAAACTACTATGTATAGAACTGTAAAAACAAAATTCCTTAAAACAAAACTTCCCCAACTGACCTGTAATGTTTAGTTTATCCTTAAAGTCTTCATCAAATAACCATGACGGAGTTTATTGCACATATTTTAATTCAACTATTTTAGTACTTTTTCTATTCTTTGAGTATAATTTTAAAAGTATCAATATTCTAAGTATCCTTATCAGTAAGGATGAACAAAGCCCAACTTTTCTGAGAATTCATTAAGACTGTTATTGACCCAGAATGGCGCTTAGGACTTTGGGCTCCACTGGATTCTGTGCTGTCAGTCTTTGAATCCCGCTTCTTGGTGTTGTTGCTCACCGGCGTTGGGATCTGCGAGGGCCGGGCTGATGTGCCATCTGCACTGCTTTTCCGAGGGCTCGGGTTGTAATTAAAAGGCGACACTCGGGCAGCAACAGTCCCACTAGGTGAGCTGTGTTTGCTGGAGCTGCTTGAGCTGAAAGGGGTGCGCTCGACCACACACGGCTCACTGGGTTCTGCTGCAGGCACAGAGCTGCTCTGTCCAGGCTTCGCCTCCGTTCCCTTTGTTTGAAGGGTCTTATTTCACGTTTGTATTAATAATTGTCAAAAGGGCCTCTTTTAAAAGCTAAATGTAAAGTTTTTCTTGAGATTCTATGCATTAAGAGTAAAATTCCCTCTTACTGTAATAAAGACAATGAAGAAGATTGTTGACACTTAAAAAAAAAAAGACTGTTTTTGAGTCAGGAACAACGGGACATCTATAACCCCAGCACTTAAAATGCTGAAGCAGGAGGATTGTTATAAATTTAAGGGTAGACTGAGATATACAGCAAAATCCTGTCTCAAAAAGACTGAAACAAACTATTTGACTGAAAGTGATAGTGGCCATTCTGAATTTGGTTCCTGACTTTCTAAAGCTGCTTCCCAAGTTGTCTTCTGCACACACAGTTACCATAGTATTCCCTACCATATTGTACACCCACGATGCCTCAGGTCCCTAAGTTCTTGGACACATCTATTGTATTTCAATTCCCTTCAGCAAATGTACCATAATGTATTTTCATTGCTCATTTGTCAAGATGAAGATAAGGGTTAGTGTATCCAGGAAGTTCTTAGCACTCCTAGTTATAGTGGCCCCTTATTTCTCTCAACCACTTTGTCTATTTTTCCTATTATAGCATTTCCCATGTTACACTTATAGCTCAATATCTTGGCAAACTATTTGTGTTACTAACTACTTAATGGATACAACTTGTGTATTTTACATAAGACCTTGGGTTTAGGGTAAGGGAAAGGGAATTATCTTGTTTGGATCAGTTTGCTTCACACATTAAGAAATAAATACAGACTATGAGTCTGATTTCTTACATAATCAACAAAAAGTTGGATATTTGGAAAGAAACCCTAGGATCTTGGATAGAGAATTTCTTACTGTCTCTAAGACCCTGAACATTAGTGCCTCTGATTCAAAACAACCCAGGGATCGAAAACAATTTAAATCAAAACAACAGCAATCTTCCCACTGTGGTTCAAGAAAGTCAAGTGACTCAGGGCCTGTAGTAAAATTCACCTAAGCAATTTTATAAGAACACCCAAAGCTCTCCCTTTTCTTCTGTGATTCCCATTATCAGTATGTCTACATTATAATCTCTGCAGCCTAGAAAGAAGTCTATGTACCTGAGGCAGTATGAACTGGGTACTTCTAGAAAACTTTGTATAGTTTAAAGAAAGCATGACGTGGAGACATTAAAACTTGGATTTGGGTCTAGCAAATGGGTATGAAATTTAGACAACAGTCTCTACTCTTTGGCAAGATGCACATTTCTTCTGCAGCTGGGCCTGAAGGTTTTGCTCTTCTGATAGATCATGTTTTAGAAATCACAGTGTCAGTCTGTTCAAAGCACCTTGCTGTGAACAGAGTGAGGTAGCCACAAACTCAGCAATCACCCAGTTCTAAAAAGTCAGACACAGTAAACACAGGCTTAAGAGAGTATTGAAAGAAAGATTTCAATGGAGATAAAAGGAGTGTTCTCAGTTTTGTAAGTGAAATTGCTATGTTGGACTTTTTTTCTCCGCAGAGCATGAATGCAAAAAGAGAAAATCCATGTTTCTACATTTGTTGTAAGTAAGCCTTGCTTGCCATGTGGCTGAAATTGGTTTATCATCATCCGGGTTTATTAAAATATTATTGCAAATGGTGGGATACATGTTCTCATTATTGGTTTTATAGGAAGGCCACATTGAAAGAAAATTTCTCAGAAACTGGCACATTTGCAAAGATACTTATAATATGCTTCGTGACTAACTTTCCATCCCTTTAATTTATGAACAGAATCACATTAAAGTTTTTTAATGTTCAGATTTCAAGTCTCAACTCTTCAGTGTGTTTTCAAATCTTCAGTGGGTTTTCATTTCTGTTATATAATTGGAAAGTAAAATGTAGAAGCTCTTATTAAATTTGAATTTCAGATAAACAAATAGTCTTTTTATTGTAAGTATGCCTTATGTATTATACACATTACATAAAACATATTTGTATTAAGAAGACTCATCTGACATTCAGATTAAACTGAGAGTTTTATAATCTTATTTGTTTAATCAGAAAATCATGCCTTAACAGAAACACCTGAAACAAGAGCCAAGTTCTCTGTGGTGTCTCTGATACAGACTTATTAGATGCCACACACCTTTGATCTCACTTGCTGTTCTTTTTGAGCTAATTGCAACCTTTTGTTCTCTCAGCTTAAGCAACATTGATCACACCAAAACCATGTCTCTGCCTCAACAATCAATATTGTTCAACTCTCAAAAGTGTTCCTAGAAAGAAAGGTTTTACTTTTTATTGGGGTTTTAGTGTAGGCAATACATAAGATCCCTGGTGGTGGGTTGAATTTGGAGTCAATTGAGAGAAAATACTTGGAAGACAGATATAAATGAATTGAAGGTGATTGAAGGGTATGATCACAAAACTGTATCCAGTTAGGATTCTATTATCTTTGAGTTGACTTGAATTGCCCACATTGCAGGCACCTTGAAAAACACAATACTGGCAAGATTGAACTTCTTCTCCCTAACTGATGAGTCATGCTGAACTCTCTCCCACTAGAATCTGAAGAGAAACTAAGAAGGTTCCTTCTAAAGGAAAGGCAGAAAACAGCCACATTCTTTACCAAAATATAGTAAGAACAGTCTCTAGGCCACATGCTAAAAGTCTTCTCCTTTGATACCTCCTAAGACTGGCTCTTGCAGTTCAAATCACCCTCAGAACAGTGTCTTCGACATCATACCAGTATGGCCCATAAGCCATGCTTAAAGCATCGTGATGCTTTCTTAACCCAAAGCTTCAATGTCTACATCACTCCACCAAAAACATTGTCTGACCTATCACAGCAATACCCCAGTCCCTAGCACCAACTTCTGTCTTAATAAGTGTTTCTGTTGAAATACTACGACCAGGGCAACTTTTATAAAGTCAATTTTAATTGGGGGCTGGATTACAGATTCGGAGGCTAAGTTTTTTATCATCATGGCAGGAAGCATAGTGGTGCACAGGCAGATATGTTGCTGGAGAGGTCCTAAGACTTCTGCAACTAGATTTGCAGGCAGCAGGAAGAGAATCCCATTCTAGGCCTGGCTTGAGCATATGAGACCTCAAAATCCACCCCCTGGTGACACACTGCCTCCAACAATGCCACATCTACTCCAATACAGCCACATCTCCTAATAGTTCCACTCCCTATGAGACTATGGGGGCCGTATTTTTAAACCACCATGATCCTCTTTGTCAATATGACTAAATTTATGTGGCCTTGGAAACACAACTCTGGAATTAATATAAAGATGCACTGTTGAACTAAGTCCTTCGAGCAGGTTATGACCTTTTCTCTCTTGAACTCTCAGCAGTTTTAAACACCTGTACAAGATCTGCATGAAAAATAAAGTCCATTAACTTTGCATCATTGAGGTAGGGACTGATTCACTATTCTCTCGGGGAAAGTATCCCAATGATTTTTAGAAAGTTTTAGTTGCTGGAGAAAAAAAATTTTCTCCAGTGTGTAGCAGCCCAAAAGTTCCCCATATTTCTGAAAGTAATACTTCTAGGCTTCTGTAAATTACTCCAGTTAAACTCATTACTTCACCAGGCCACACAGCAGTGGAATGTTTGTTTCTCTCACAGATGCCTTATTTGAAGTGAACAGACATTGGTTCTCATATCATCAAAAATTCACAAAATATGGTGATGACAGTAAGATTTAATAAAGGATTGAAGATTTATTCTAAATGCGAGTGGTACCAGACCATGAGTTAGGATCCTAGCGTGAAAAGAAGAAGAAGAAGAAGAAGAAGAAGAAGAAGAAGAAGAAGAAGAAGAAGAAGAAGAAGAAGAAGAAGAAGAAGAAGAAGAAGAAGAAGAAGAAGAAGAAGAAGCATTGCACATGGCTATTCTTGTCTCTCTGCAGCTTGACTGTGGATGCAGTGTGACCAGCTGCCTCTTCCCCTTCCACCACACCTTTCAGTCATCATGGATGGAGCACTAAAACTGTCAGCCAAAATTAACCTTTCCTCCTTTAAGTTACTCAGGTCAGGTATTTTATCATAGTAACAAGAAAACTGACACAAAATTTAAATCCTCTGTCTATTTACCAGAACACTAATTTGATTTTTAAATTCCACTTCTTTGAATCTATTCTATTATCTTTCAAGATATCATCTTGAAGAAGTCACAGGGTTCCTTGCTGGTAGGAGTATTTGTAAATGAATTGGTGTTAGATAAAGAGATTCAAAAGAGGGCTGGAGAGATCGCTCAGCCATTAAGAGCAACCACATGGTGCCTCACAACCATCTGTAGTAACATCTGGTGCCCTCTTCTGGCCTGCAGAACACTGTATACATAATGAATAAATACATCTTTAAAAAATTCTTAAAAAAAAAAGAATTTCAAAAGAGAAGGAAATTTGGTTGTGTTCTATCCAGCACAGTGAAGAGCATAGCTTAGCTCTAATGTTCAATCCTGGAACACACACTTTAGATCAGTATGCACCCTCCACCTTGGCTTTTCCTTCAAAGGTGAAAATCAAAGAAGTTAAGCTCATATTCCAGCAGTCATTCCTTTGTTAGGGAAGGCATGAGTTGGGTGATAAGGAATTCATGATATTGAAAAGCATGGAGAAGTCCCTGTTCTTAATTTTAGCTGACTACTGAGATAAAACAGACTTGAAGTCAGGAGTTCCATTTGTCTTCCTTCCCAGTACATTCTCAGAAACTGGTGTAATGCTGACCCTGGTTAAATATTTATAGAATAAATACATGACTGCATGGTGTCATTAGCGTTGAATTCTGGAAAATCACATTGGGCCACAGCAACAGACAATGATATCACCTGAAGGTCCATATATAAAGAGTCCTTTTACTACTCTTCCACACTATAAAAGAAAACAGCATGGCTCTGGTATAGAAATGCTCCCTTCATTACTATCCCCGGTACATCCTATTTCTCATAGTGTGGAATATTAGCTCTAGGGACTCATCAGTTATTCTTTCCCTCCTTCTGCAGAGGCAGCGGGGTAATATTGTAGCTATCTATCCCAGGAGACCACTAAAGACTTCACAGAAATATGCTACCTCACAGAATAAATGACAAATTAAGTGGATAGCATAAATTAAAGAACATTGTATTCAATGTATATACAGTTTATTTTTTCTGCGAGTCATTTTATATAATAATTCGAGAGCTAAGTTCAACAGTTTAGTCATCATTAAATATAATCTTCTTGAACTGTATGTTTGGAAAATGTGATGGATAATTCACATCCAATTTATGACTATGAGGAGAAGTATCTGTATTTCAAAAGATATATTGTTAAACATTTTGGCAATAGAAAATGGGACTTTGAATCACAGGGTATAATAAGGTAAAATGTACTCTGCATCGGAAATTATCAGGGACTTTTTTTCCTAACAGAGAACATAGGAATGAATGTTATTATGATGAAAGAAGGAAGCAGAGACACAGTAGGAATTCTGGTAAAAGGAGAAACAATGAAGGAGAAAATTTGAGTACCCAAGCAGGCACAGAGATTTCATGGACAGACATTACTAGTTCATAATAAAATTACTTTCAATATTTCAGAGTAAATATAAATAAATTACTCTAAACATTCCAAAAGGTATACATACAGGCATTCATAGATGGCTGAACGAGAAGAAAAACAGACCAGAGGAGGGCCACAGGAAATGAGATGTGATACAGACCTCGAGAGAAGCAAGATCTTGGAATAAAAATTATCTAGAAAGTAGGTGCCTGAAGGATATGCAGATATGTCATAATAGCACTTATAGAATAGAGTTCTGGACGTAGGCCATGCTGTTAAACTTTAAACAACAGCTGAGGTCACAAATGGAGAATGACTAGATCTACTGTCAAACAAATGTCTTTTATATGTCATGTTTCTACATGTAAGCCTACTATGAACAATATGTCCCAGTAAAACACCTTGAAAATAAATGTTAGATTTTTATGACAATAAATCAGCTCTTTAGACATTTTTATAATTAAGATATTCTTGCGTTTCACATAATTTATCACTTTTTGTGGAATGAGTTTATTAAAATTTGGATGCCTTACACTTGAAATTTTTAATGCTAAACTTAGAGAAATGCAGCACATTGTCTCTTAATAAGTGACAAAACTGAAGTTCAAAAGGTTAATTAAATAGTAGTGTTTGCACGGATGACTGAGCTAAGGGTTAAACATAAGTCTCTGAGACTTCACATTTCTGCTTTCTTGTATAAATTGTTTGTTTCCACTACAGTTTAGAATCAGTTCTGATCCAGCCTCACAAGCCAAATTCCATGTGCATACCCAGGAAAGCATGCTCCTGTCACCAAAGAAGACATTTTCACTGAGATGCAATTCACAAGACACAGAAAACCTGTCAGTGACAGACAAAAACAAGCCATGTAGTTATCTGATTTATTTTTAAAAGATAAACAGAAGGATCACAACAAGTAAAATAATTCTGAAGGATAGAAAAAAATCTTGGGTTTTTTTTTTTTTGAAGCAGGGAAATAACAAAAATCACCCAGAAATAAATGCTTGCTTTCGAAAAAATAAAGTAAAATAATCGATTATAAGAATAAAACAAACGAAGTTCAGCTAAATCAAAGTGGTTGCTCCATGCAGTAGAACAAGTGTATATAAAACCAAGTATTACTATGAAGTCCTTCACCATAAAATCCAACAAACCTCTCAAGGAGTATTTGCATAGACATGGCCCATGCAAGCCAGCTGAGATGCTGGCTTCCCAAAAATACATTATACATTTTGGTTGGGTCTTAGACTGAAACTATGCCTTACAAGCATAAATACCTGAGTTTAAGTCCAAAACCTATGTAAAAAATAAATAGAGCTACCCAGGTATAGTGGTTTATGCTTGGAATCTTAACACCAGGGAGGCAGAGCAAAGGAGATCCCTAGGGATTATTGGACTGCTAGCCTAACTCACAGGTGAACTAAAGGCCATTGAGATGACCTGTTAAGAACAAATGAAACAAATATCATGATGGATGGGTGCTGAGGAACAGCATCAATGGTTGACCTCTGACTTTCATGTGTATCCCATACAGGTATGCACACAAGCATATATCCACATGTATGCGTGCATGTGTGCCCACTCATACACACAGTCTATAAGAGGAAGTGATGGTTTCTACTGTTTGGGCCTGAAGTCATATCCTTAGTCTCTGGGCCATTAATAAAGACTCTACCACTATGAGCTCCAAATTGGTGTCCTTCTTCCATTGTCTTGACAAAGAATACCCAGCTTCTTGGAGATAGCTGGTCTGCACTAATTTTTTATATTATAGTGCCTTGACAATGCCTATTCTATTTCAGACAGAATTTTCTTCTGTTTCCTAATTGCAATAGGGTGAGAATTTTTCAAAAATAGTAAGTTCTATTTATGTTTTAAATAATAGTGCTGTTAATCCATTTTCATTTTTTTCATTTGCTATAATCACCCCAGAGAAATCAATACATATACAATATTGCTTAGAAAATTTCTCAAGTGGTTCTCAAACTACATGTTTCTCACAAACACTAGGAAATAAAGGTAATTGAGTAAGTTCTTTGCAACTATTTATACCAAGAAGCTATATTATTTTCCTTGTTGCTATGACAAAATACATGAAAAAGCAATTTAAAGAAGAAAGAGTTTATTGTGACTCACAGTTCAAGAGTAAAGTTTATTATAGTAGAAAAAACATGATGGCAGGCACGTGGGGAGTCTGTAACCACACATAGAAGTCAGAAACAGATTAATACTGGCACTCAGCTCATTTCTCATTTTTATTCAGTTCAGAACCTCAACTCATGGAATAATGCTATCACAATTAAAGTTGGTTGGTCTTTTGCCTCAATTACCCAATCTAAAAACTCCCTCACAGACATGTACAGAGGCTTTACTTCTGGGTAATCTAGCTTTTGACAAGTTGACTATCAACAATAATAAGGTGTTTTTTCCTCTGTATTCCAACACAATTTTCATTTCCATCTTAGATATCATTAGAGTAGCTTTTACATTTCATATTCCTACTAGAATTCTGTCCTTTAACACTTAAGTGTTCTTTGAAAAACAGGAGAGTCTCTCCAGAACTCTATACTTTCTCTTGTCCTTTCCAGGACCCCTACACAAATTGCCTTTCCTGATTAATTCATAGAAATGTAATCCTTTTCACTTCAAAGCTCTCCTATCTTTTAACCATAATATAAAGTGAACTTATTTATCCTATATTTTTGTATAGCAGTGTCCATACTTCTCAATACCCATTTTCTTTTCTACTTGATTTGGACGACTAATAACAAATTTGTCTTTTATATTTTGAAGGCAGAGAAGTCCAAAAGAAAGTGCTAGAAAATTTGGTCCATGTTTCCAGGGTTTTCTGTCTTGCCTGGTACCCGCATTAGTTAAGTCCCAAAGAAATCACACAGAGGTCAACATTAACTATTAACTGATTGGCCCACTAGCTCAGGCTTCATATTAACTCTTATAACTTATATTAGCCCATTATTCTTGTCTATGTTAGCCACGTGGCTCAGTACCTTATTCAGTGGGGCAGAAATTTCTTACTTCTTCTGTGGCCGGGTCAGGACTGCAGCTAGGACTGGGCTTTTCTTTTCCCAGAATTCCCCTGATCTCATTGATCTGCGCTACTTCCTGTCTGGTTGTCCTCCCTATAATTCTTGCCTGGCTTCTGGCCAATCAGCATTTATTTTAAATATAATTGACAGAATACAAACCATTGTTCCACACCAGGTCCAGGTGAGGACTCCTTTCCTATGGATAGCCATCTTCCAGCTGTACTTTTACATGAAAAAGGCATTAACTGATTGTCTGGGTCTTTATCAGGGATTAGTTTAGTTCTGTTCTGAATGTTCCATTCTCAAGCTCAATGCCCCTTCCTAAACCCATCCTTCCTAAAGCATACCATAGTAAGCATTATGATTTCAGTCTGTGAATCTTTAATGTACCTCAGTTGGCAAACAAAGTTGTTTTGTGGAAACTTTGAACTACATAGACCATGTTATTTAGTCTAAAGGTGTAATATGAGGAAGTAGAAAAGATTTGCTTCCTGTTTTGTGAAGGTCATAAACAAGGCATACATCAAAACAATAGCTATAAATCTAAATGATAATGAAATGAGTACCAAATAGATTTGGGGATTCCATAGACTGGGAGAACAGGTGGAAGAGAAACAAAGGTGACTTAGTAGTAGAAAAAGCTCCATGGACAAATACAAGTCAGCAACAGAAGGTAGATAAAAGCTCAGTATTAGAACAATTTCCAAAAGTAATGTTTTTGAAATAATTACATAATATGAAAATTTTCATATTCATAGAGTATAACTCAGGCATTAGAATAGATAGCTAAAATGCAGTAGGTGATTATTAATTTAGTGAATATAAAATTGCAGGTGTGCAGCTAATTTTGAACAAGAGGAAAGACTAAAATCGTATGGAAATGCTTATTATTAGGACATTTTGGTGGAAAGTAACTGATGCACACAAAGTCTGACTTATATGGCAGAATATATGGATAAATACTTAAAATAGAGAAATAAAAATGCACTTGGAAAAGTAGACAGGTAGTAACTATCTTGTGGAAAGTCTTTCTTGGTAAGTTGAATTTACTGAGGAATGGAGAATCCATGACTTCAAGAACCTATATGTGCAGTGTCCTAAGCATTCACAGTACCATATATTTGCTGAATGAATAAATAGCAAGTCGTTCAAATAAAGTGGTGAAATAATAAATTATAGAAAGCAAAATATCCATAGGCTTATTCAACAAATATTTACTAAGAACTATTCTGCAATGAGTAGTGTGCTATAAAACCAAGAAGAAATTTATTTCTGCCTTCTTATACATAAGGCTTTTGGAATACATTAGGATTTCCTAACCTGAGTTATATAGGTATTCCTATTTATTTTGTTTTCAGTTTTTACAACAGTTTGTGAAGAATAGAGTAGGATACATGAAGCAAATAAGATCTGTAGGGGAAAGCTGGGTGTGCGAAATCATAAAAAATCAAATGTTCAGTACTAAAATGTGACAATAGTCACAGCAATGAATAGGAGCTAAACCCAGAGGTGAAAATGAACAAGACCAAGGACAAAACTGTAAATCTTAGAAATTAAATGTAAGAAGTGAGGTGATAACAGCAGCAATTCATTGAAGGGGAATCTAAGGCCGTGGGAATGGGAAGGAAGCATATTTATAATCCCGTATGCATGATCATAAATTGAGTACTATAAATAAGACATGACTGTAAGATTTTGGAGCTGAGTGCTTATAAACAGAGCTGAAAAAGAGACTAAACTGATTTTGGTTACATAAATTGGTATTAGAAATATAGCTACTATATTAGTCAAGGTTCCCTAGAGAAACAGTATCAAAAGAACAGAAACAAATGAGACAGAGATAGGCAGATAATGTATAAATGGATATATAGATAATATATAATTCACTATATGGAATTGGATCATGTACTTATGGAGAATTGAGAAGTCTCAAAATATACTTTATACAAGGTGAAACCTGAATAAATCTAGTAGTGTAGTTCTGGTCCATGCCTAGGGGCCTGAGGACCTTGTAAACCAATGGAATACATTCCAGTTGAAGTTTGAAAACAAGAGGACATGAAGAGGAAAGCACTATGTCTTGGACTGATCAGCGTCACTTTCATTCAGGCATCTATGACTTCCGTGGTTAGAATGATTTTGTGTTACTCGGTTTGCCACGTCAAACACTAATCTTTTGAGAACACACTCAAAAGCACACTGAAAGGTTTAACAGCCCTTTGTCATTCCAGTCTTCCGCATTCAGTTCCTTCCACCCTTCGTAGAATAAAACTCTCATTCCAGAAGTGTCCTTACAATATCCAGAGCAAAGGAATATTTGTATTAGTATTCTTATCCTAAGACATGCACATATGAAATGAAAGGGATCTGAGCAGACAGACTTGATAAACCCTTGGTTATTGACATTATGTCAATCCCCTTTATGGAATTGTTCTTCTGTTACTGTCTGCTCACTCTTAAATTTCTGTACATTAATACAAAGATCTCATTTCTTGTGTCTTCATTTCTGAGGTGTTCTTAGTTAGCGTTTCTATTACTGTGATAAAAATTCATGACCAAAAGCAACATCGGAAGGTAGGGGTTTATTTCAGTTTATAATTCTCAGATCACACTTCATCCTAGCAGATGTCATGATAGAGATTCAAGGCAGGAACCTGGAGGCAGAATATGAAGCAGAGGCTATTTAGGAACACGGCTTACTGCTTGCTCAGACTGTTTCTTATACTATTCAGTATTACTTGCCTTGGAGAGCTGCTGATGTCAATGAGCTGGGTACTTCTGTATTAATTACTAATCAGGAAAATGCACTAAATTCTTGTCTATAGGCTAGTTAATGGAGCATTTTCTCTACTGAGAGTCCCTCTTTTCAAATAACTCTAGTGTGCGTCAAGTTGACGTATAACTAACAGAAAGTTCCTGCATCATATAAAGCTTATTTTAAATCCACATCTTTCTTGTTATGATTTTTAAAATAGGGAATGTAGCCATGAACCTTGTCCTAGTTCCTTTTCTGTTGTTGTTATGAAATACCTTACAAAGTGACTTAAGGGAGAAAAGTTTTATGCTAACTTACAATTCCAAGTTATAGTTTATCATAGTATGGAATCAAGGTGTCAGGAACTTAAAACAGCTGCTTATATTACATCCACAGTAGGTTTAGGCATGAATTCCAGTGCTTAGCTCACATTCTCTGTTTTAAAATAATTTGTCTATATTTATCTATTCTCTCTCTCTCTCTCTCTCTCTCTCTCTGTGTGTGTGTGTGTGTGTGTGTGTGTGAGAGAGAGAGAGAGAGAGAGAGAGAGAGACAGAGACAGAGACAGAGAGAGAGAGAGAGAGAGAGAGAGAGAGAGAGAGAGAGAGAGAGAGAGAGAGGGGAGAGGCATTTGCATTGTGTGATTAACCAGAGGGTAGCAAAGAGAGCATCAGTCAGATTCCCAGGAACCCGAGTTACAGGGAGTTGTGAGTTTCCTGATTTAGGAGGTAGAAACTGAACTCCCATTCTCTGGAAGAGCAAGTGCTTTTAACCACTGAACCATCTTTTCAGCCCACATTTTTATTATTTCTTCTGCAATCTAAGACAAAACCTTAGAGAATGGTATCACCCATCTGGATCTTACTGCATTAATTATTGTAAATAAGACTATACCCAGCAGACATATCCAGAGGTCAATCTGATCTAGATAATCCCTCATTCAAATTCAATTCCCATATGGTTATCAAATGCATCAAGTTGACAAACTATCACAGTCTTTTACTGGAAAGAAAAGTTATATCCATTTTCTCCTTGTAGTACCTGCCTTATGTTATGGAATGGAAGCACATATCTTTGTGCTAAAGATCTACCCTCAGAAAAATCCTTTACATCACTTCACTCAGCAACTTTTCTGATTAAGGAAAGCAAATGAAGTTAAAGGGGTGACTACTTTCTATTTTTCTTAAGAAAGTGCTTATTGATGTGTAGTTACCCTTTCTAGAAAGTAAGATGGATCTTGACAGTCATAGGGTAGACAAATCTGTAAAGTGCTCACTCAAACTTTGTCACTATAAAATCATTCTTCTTTGACCTTTTCATGCATATGCCTAAATAAAAAGCTTGTAGAAAATATGTTCTTTGAATATTGAATAAGTCAAAACAAAATTACACTTAGGTGCATCTTAAATTCTGTACAAAGAGGATAATGAAAATAACCAAAAATATTCTACTCCCTTGATTAAGGACAGGTCCATAGGAGTTTGCCTAGGTGCTAGTAAAGATCATTCTTTTTTTATTGTTTTGATTGAGCTGGCCTTCCTTGACTTCTCAGAACATTGACAAAGACCTCAATCAGTATTTCTTGGCATTTATTTAATGAGGCCTAAGGAAAAGAAAAAGCTTTCACTAGGCTTTTTATATTGATGTTTTTGAAATACCTATCTGATTGAAACCAGAGAAATCAAACTACAGTTTAAGACACACAGAGGCATCTATCATTGGGAAGACGCTTAAGTATTTATAAAGACATAGCTAGAGGTCACGTGTCATGGATTGTTCTTCATTCTGAGATCTCAAGAACTAAGACCAGACAGGTTGGGGAGGCACTAAAAGGAAAAGGATGAGGAAAAGTAGAAGAATGTTTATAAATGGAGAAGAAAGGAGAGAGACTATTCCAGAGTTTGTCTGAGGCCACCTCTAGAGAAAATGGGGCTTTGTAGAGAAAGAGACTTCGATGAGCAATATAAACTGAGTATATCAAAAAGCAAAGCAAACAAACAAACAAAATCCCACAAGACTTTCTAGAAGAGGAGAAAGAATGAAGTTTACTAGGTGATGAGAATGAGAAGGCCGAGTACAAAGGAACAGCCTCATGGTTTGACCATAGGAGTTTTTTTGTATTTCTCTGTGGAAAATGTCCATAAGCACTGTAGCTCAGAAGGGACAGGGAGTTTTAATGACTTTTTTGATAAAAAACGATACATGTGAGAGGGGATAAATGAAGTGCATGTGGTCAAATAGTTCAGAGATTTTTTTATCAGTCTTATAAGATCATAGCATAATTCTGAAGCATAATTTCTGAACCTGGCCTAACTTGCTGTAATAGGGAAGATGACAAAAATACCCCCTGATGGTGATTCTATGCCTTTTCCCTTGTGGAGAATCTGTTACTAAGTCTCCAGTATTTCAAGTAGAGAATAGAAATTAAATACTCAAGGTCAGTACAGGTTAGTCATTCAGGTTAATCCTTTTAATTCAGATATATTAGACAGAGAGGTGACACTTATGTCCCATCATTTTTCAAGTCCAGTTAGTCTTTAATCCTAATTATGCCTGACCTGATTTAAAGTGAAGAGAAATTCATCCTTCACTGAGTAAACAGGAACTCCCAGAGCTTTTGTTATTCATTAGAACAAGCCTCTGTCTCCATTCTAATTATTGCTTGGGGTTCTAAGGGTTCAGGTCAAGTGGAGTTGTCAGAGTTCTCTTTGTTGGATAATGAAGTAAGTAACATGAATTAATAACAACAGCTCAGGTTTGGGCCATGTTTTGAAATCTGCTGATATGTCCTTTAGACCATTTAAAACCAATAATGTTGGGCATGAAGTATGCCTGACTCTTCATCCTTTCGGTGAGAGACTTGCCCCCTCCAAACTGAGTTGATATATCTAATAAGCTTGATGCCATGCCAGGAGCATAGCAAGTGATAAATCAATGCTCTCTGCCTTTGTTGATACTGCTACTGTGCGAGGGGAGGGGATGAGGAGAGACAGGAAGGGCACGGAGTAAAGTGAAGAAAAAGAAAAGTTTATACCAGGCTTATGACTGAGTGGTTCTGAACCTCGTCTGTTTGAAAAGATTGTTCAGGGCTATATTGTATCATTAACCAAAGTACATTGAAGCAGATATATTAGACTGGTATTGTTTAACTTTGTAATATACACTCTGTGATTCAGCAAGGGAGATTGCTTAAACTATGAATAAAAATAAAGAGGTTCAGGAGAGGAAAAAATGAAAAAAACCTTAGTTTTAGATTACTGTGTCTTTGCTTTAGAGGACTTCAGAAGAGAGACTAAGTCCCCAGCTTACACACAAGTTGACCTGACTCCTCTCAGATGCTTTGATTGCTAGTTCTCTGTTCACCTTTATTCTCTGTGATATATATGATTTATTTGGCTCTCAATGTCCATTTCCAACTCTTTTTACAGTGACGTACTGTGTTGTAGAGTCTATAAGGATAAAGATTATGTTTTTCAGATTTACTAGCCATCAGGATTCTGGATGCAAATTAGGTTCACCAATTAGATGAGATCACAGGTGTCTTGAAAGGTAAAAGGGAGAGTGTGTAGATATGTTCCTATCACATATAATCTTATATAGATGAACAAAAGTCCTATGAACACGAAAACTTTTTCTAGACCAGTGAACTATTGTCTAAATTTGCAAATATCACGAGAGAATTCAGATGATCATGAGAGCCACTGCCTGTTTTCTCTGACCAACTGTGGATGAGTCTTCCAACAATAAGTCAGCAGGATACTCCTCCGGTTATACACTTAGGGCACCATTCTTAGGGTCTAGCCTGGCTCACACTCACCTAATTACTCCTCAGTGACCCTAAGTACCTAAGTCTGTGGGTTTAAATCCATTCCTTCTTAAACTTCCTGGAGCTGTTTCTGAATCCCAGTCTCAAACGTAACTGATTATCCTCATCAAGCCTCAGCTTCCTCATTTGGAAACTGGGGAAAGCAACTGCTTGCTTAATAATGGGAAGAACTAAGTCAGATGGTTTATGCGGAGTGCTTGACTCAATATACAGTACAGAAAATCCCTAATAAATATTAAAAGGAGCATATTTTGTATAGTCTGGTCTCAGGCAATCACGTAGCTGAGTTAAATTCAATCACAAGTGGTCAGCCATGATCAGCCACGCTCAGTCCAGGTAAATATTACCAGCTATACTATTTGTACCTCTTCTCTGTGTTACATGCTTAAGTGCTGTCTGTCCCCACTGTTCTACAAAGTCTTCTTCTGCCAATTGCAGCAGTAAGAAATGGTTCTCTACTTAGTTAAACTATGTTAAATCTTGTTTTATGTCTGTGGTACAGCGGCTACACCTGATTTTATCTCTGCCTCAGCTGCTGAGTGCACCTCAGCCGTTGCCACCCAGCTCCCTTCACATAGGGAGGCAAATGTTTTAACTAAGTCTCTACCTTTTTATTTTTACCAATAAAGACTCAGGAGCAAGATGCTAGAGTAAAAATCTGCTAGCTGAGAGAGGCAGAGAAAGCAGCCAGCTCACCTTCCTCCTTTGTGGAAGTCCCAGGGAAAGCTTCTCTTCCACAGACCCAAAGCAAAAAGGATTGCCAAACTCAAAGGCCCTACTACTACTACTTCCTGAATATCTTTCTAGGCATCTTCCTGACTCCCTTTTCCTCTCTGTGGCTACTTCCTGTCAACTAGTTGCTTGCTCCATCTCTTGACCAATGGTTGATTTTATTTAATCCTGTTTAAAATAAACAGAAATTTCTTCAATTAAGAGTGTGTACTAGGGCTGGGCTACACCTCAGCTAGAAGCAGATTTTTACAATAACTAATGTAAGCCTGGGTTCACAATGTGTTCAAAAATCCTTCAACAAATTCTAATGTGTCCATATAACTTTTATTTCAACAATAGGAACAATTGAGATGAGGACACTTCTGATCTCCAGACTACATCAACAAAACACTATAAAACAGGTGTGGTTAAGAAAGAGAGTTGTAGGTGTTATCTGGAGTTTCCAGAAAAAGAACCACAACTGTGATATACATTTTACAAGACTGTGTTCTGGAGGGATAGAACATTATAGGTTGGGAGCCAAAATTACCTTAGACAATCTTTATTCTCTTAATGGGCAATCATTGCTCATACCTGTGTTTGACCTAACATCCTTATGACTATGAGGGAAAACGTTTTAGGATGTACAAAAAGACCCCTAACTTCCAATAACCCAATGGCCAAGAATGTCATCAAGAACTATGAAAATTTAGTAAAAATGAAGATTATAACAAATGATGTAAAACCTTTGACACTGGATAGCAAAATATTTTAGGATAAAAGCACTTGATCTCCCTCCAGTACCTGAAATCCTACTGCCTGGTCATTTCCTTAACTTAGAACCATTTTAATGATATTTAATCACTGTCTTAAGTAAAAACTTCCCAGAGGGTTAATTTTAAGACTCATTAGAAGTAAAGATTATGAGAGTATATATAGCATACCTTTTAGTCATTCTTGTCGTCTTTTAGACAGTCTTGAAATTAGGCACTCTCTTCCCCACCTTCTTACACTTCAGTCAATCAATTCTGCCTGAAGTTTTAAGTAGTATCTCTCTATGCAAATTAGAGGTCATGCCAAAGGTGATTAAATTAGAAGAGGCTCTACAAAGAGACTTTAATGGGAACTATTGATCTGCTCATTACTTGGCCTTGAGATTTTAGACATCATTAGCAGAAGATAGAACTTAACTGAAAAGTTTCATTAATTCTGAGATGTGCTGGCATGAAGAATATATGAAAGTCAGTTTCAGAGCTCTTTAGCCACATATGAAGCAGGATTTCTGACTATATCAGGAACAAACTTACTGACACTTTCATGATTTTAGTTCTATACCATGTCATTTAATTAATCATTTCATTTTCAACCTCACAGTCAGATATATTGGATCTGTCCATTGCCTAAGAGATTCACACATTTTTTAAGAATGTCACTATCAATATTTTACAATATTGTATGTGGAATAGATTTAACTTTATACAAAATTTCATACATTTTTATGTTAATAACATAGAATAACAACTCTGTTTTAAAGAATTTGAGGATGCAGTTTATTCTGAGCAGAAGCTGAATGGCCCTGGCCTGGGAACTTGGGTTCAAGTTACACTGAGTGATGCATTCTACTCTGGAGAGATCACAAGAGCCATGATAGTCAAAGAACAAATGGAATGAACCAGGAGACAATTTTGCTGAAAAATGCTTGCTACATAAGAATGAGGACTTGAATTCATCATGTCCTCACCACCAACTGCCTACAAAAGTTTGGCATGGTAACATTCTTTGCCTTCCCAGCATTGGGGAGGAGTATATAGATGGACCCCTGAGGCTACCTAGCCAACCAGTCTAGAGCACTATCTCAATCTATAATGAGAGACTCTATCTCAAAAGAGAAGATGGAGGACTAGGGAGATGACCCAGTAGGCAATAGTTCAGCTGAAACAGCGTAAGTACTCAGGTTTAGATTCCTAATAGGCACAAAATCATCCAGGTAAGATTTCAGGAAATTGTGACCAAGTGTTTGGGAATAGGGTGGAGAAAAGAATCCAGGTTTAGTGAGATAGCCTACTTCAAGGTAATTACTCAGAGAACAATAAAAGAAGACACTCAACACCCTTCTTTGGTTCCCACATTTGTGTGCAAAGCACATGCACCTGCATGAACACACACACACATATACACACACACCTTGGTGGACAAATACTGAGGAACAAATACCACCCAAGATTGACCTCTGATCTCCATGTAGGCAAACACACCATTGTATATGCACATGTGTATAAACACCTATACCCCAGACACAATATGAGGGTAAAATAGTTCGTAAATCAACATATTTGTTATACACTGATGGGTTGTTGATCAGGATGCTGATGACTGGAGAACAGCAAGTTCAGATATTGCTTTCCAGCATCTTAGCTGTGGGCTTGTGGAAGCTAAGGTGCTAATCATGAGGATAGAGTATTAGAAGTTTACTAATCATAACAAGAAGGTAAAGTCAGATGTAGACATTGAATGTAGGAACATTATAATCCTCCTTTACTAGAACTTGCTGTTCTACTCAGGTACAGTGTTTGGGGATCTTCAGCATAGATGAGGCTTCTTTTGAGAACTGAAGCTTCATGTTCAGTATTCACTCTGTTCACAGGTTAGTTAGAGGCTCACTCAGACAAAAAGCCTTAGTGAGGCAGCTCAAACCCAGAAAGGCAAACATTGTGTGTTTTCTCTTATAGTTTTTAAACCTTAGACATGCATATTTCAATGAAAATAACCCTAGAGGTTAGGTGGTCCAGCAAGCGTAAAGAGGGGAGAAGGGGATCTTTCAAGAAAGGAGAACTAGAATTTACTGCTATGAAAAGGTAAAGGGGAAACTAGAGTAGAACAGAACAGAAATAGAAGTAGAATAGAATAGAATAGAATAGAATAGAATAGAATAGAATAGAATAGAATAGAATGGAATGGAATGGAATGGAATATATTGTAAGACAGAATAAAGGAAGAAATAAATATTAGGAGGGGTAACTAACACTAAAGGCCTTTTGAAGTCATATGGATAACTTCCACCATAGAAGTTGCCTAAAATATAAATATATATAAAGGAAGTTTAAATGGAATCATGGAGGAGTCAATTCCCCAAATAGATGTCCAAGGACATCAAGTAATACCTACAGTTCAAGTAATGGGCTATAACTCATTGAATCATTGACCAATAGGGTCCTATATACCTTATCCCAAATATCACAGTCTGTAGGTTCTCCTTCACAACCTGATGGTAAGGCACACATAAAGAAAACATAATTTACTTATGTCATTGAGCATGGAGAAAACAAGCTGATGCCCAACTAGAAACTTCAACTCTATGTACTCAGTCAGGATTCTGGAAGGTACTGTGCATACTATTAAAAAAACAAAGGGCTATGAACCCTGAAACCTACAACAGAGACCTTCGAGAATTATTGATGCAATAGCGGCACAAACGTTATGGGGATAAACAATCACCTTTTAATTGGATTTAAGATCCATTTCATGAGATTGAACCCATGCCTGACATTGCTAAAGTGGCCAAGAACCCGAGACTGTATAGGACATGGAACCTAGGGAAAACCTACTATACTTTTTCTACAAAATGAACATGGCAATAAAATAATGCTTAATGACATATTGCTATGCCCTTAGATCAGAGTGTCATTCAACTCACACCAGGGAAATTTCTTGTCATAAATGGTAATCAACACAGAGACCCACAATTGACAATGTGCGGAAATTACAGACTTTGGAACACTCAGCCATAAATGAGATATCAAATTCCTTCCCCAAGGCTTAGGGATCTATATGAAGAAATATACAGGCCAAAAAATTTAAGAGATGGAGATGATGAATGACTCCAAAGAAAATGTGTCTTCCAGACACTAATACACATAAGCCCTCACAGAGACTGGGACAACATTCACACAACCAGCACAAGTTCAAATCATACTAAATAACAGCACTGAAAAGGAGAATTGGACACAAAATCCTACACTTAATTATGAAGGTGTTTATAACTAATATCTGGTGGGAAAGGGAAAATAAGTTTTTCCCAATGAAATGACCCTCAGCAGGTAATAAGAACCTCATTCCAGGGCCTCATGCCTGGGATAATTGGCCAAGATAAAATAAACTCATGTTTTTTTTTTAATGTGCTATTTGTTTTTGTTTTGTTCCAGTACTTTTTATTTTGTTGATTTTTCTGTTTGTTTTTCTTTTCTTTTAAGGAAGAGGTAAAGAACATTAAGTTTTGTGGGTAAGGAGGTAGGGATGCTCTGGGAAGTGTTGAGGGAAAGGAAAAAATATGAACAAACTATATATGGTGGAATATTCCTTTACACTGTGTGGATATATGTCATCGAGATTAGGTTAATAAAGAACCTTTTGGCCAATAGCTGGACAGGTAGTGGTTAGACAGGAATTGCAGATGAAAAGAGAGTGCGAAGAAGACGAGGAGTCTCAGAATCATGAGGAGACTCAGAGAGGTGTTGAACTTGCTATACTGAGAAAAGGTAGTAAGCCACATGACAGAACATAGGTAAGACATATGGGTTAATTTAAAATGTAATATTTAGCTAGTAACAAGCCTGAGCTATTGGCCAATCATTTATAATTAATTTTAAGTCTATGTATGGTTATTTGGGAGCTTGCCAATGGTCCGAAAGAAAAACTCTGCCTAAAATATATTGTATGGAAACACTTTTAAATAATAATAAAAATAATCCATAAAAATTATTTTAAATGCGCTTTCTATTTCTGTGATAAATATCATGAACAAAAACAAATTGAAAAAGTTTTATTTCAACATATTATTATACACCAAAATGCATCATTGAGGGAAAACAAGGCAGAAACTCAAAATAAGAAGAACCTGAAGGCAGGAACCTGGAGCAGAATCTGTGAAGGAATGCTGTTTACTGTCTCACTCTCTGACATTTTTTCTGCTCAGCTAGCTTGCTTACACATCTCAGGCCCACCTGCTAGAGATGATGCTGCCCACAGTAAACTTCACCCTCTATTAATCACAAACATTTCTCACAAGTGTGCCCAATCTGGCCTTATCCCTGAGGTCCCCTCTCTAGTTTTTATTTTTATTATGAAATACATTTGAATTTTCATGTATGATACTGAGACAGAAAGGCCCAGTATTCGTCTACATATAACTGCTATTGTGTGGAATTGAAATGTAACACAAAATCTCATGTGTTTGAACACTGGATTCACACACACACACACACACACACACACACACACACACACACACACTGGTGGAATTGTTTAGCATGGTTCTGGAACCCTTAGCAGATGGAGCCTTACTGGGTGAAATATGTCACTGGGGTCAGACTTTGGGGCCTGGCCCCATTTCCATTTTTCTTTCTGCTTCCTGAGTGTGGTCTCAAGGTGATCAGCCCACTTCCTGCTCCTGCTTCTCTACCTTCCCTGCCTGTTCTGATGTCTTTCCCACCATGATTGATTACATCTCCCAGGGAAGATAAGCCCAACTGTTTTTGTCAGGGATCTATCACAGCAAGTGAAGGGGATTGATATAATAACCATGGGGCATTTGTTAAAAGGAGCATTAACCTTTCTTAATAAATACTACTAATGAAACTGGAGACTATTTGGATTTTTCCAGTGATCTCAGTAATGTATTTTCTGTGACCTTGCTCAGAGCAAGCAGATCTTGCTCCTAGCATCTTCTTCTTTGACAATGCTCCTGTCTCCCCCTTTCCAATGCCAGGATTATAGGCTCACACCATTATGCTTGGATTTTATGTGGGATCTGACAGTTTAACCTCAGGTCTCCTGGTTGTATGAGAAACACTTATCAGAATGAGTATCTCCACAGTCCCAGAAGACATCTATAACGGAAGTTCTATAGCATGAGATCAGCATAGACCTGTGGTCATGAGAAAAACAACGGAGAAAATGATGGGAGAAAAGTATGTTACAACTTATTGTTTCTCACCACTCATAACAGAGATCATTTACTACCTGTTCAGGATTGGTGGTACTAGGAGACAGCAACAATAAAAGAAAGGAAGAGAAAATGAGAGGAGAGGAGAGAAGAGGAGAGGAGAAGGGAAGGAAAGAGAAAAGAAAAAAAGGAAAGAAGAGAAAAGATTCTATTTAGGATATGAATAGAGTTCACAAACTGAAGTGATAGTTATCATTCAAAGACAGAATGTCTTGAAGGAATTCGTACAGCTATAATTTGATCAAAAAAGCATAGTGGTCACAAGTATATTTTGTTTTAGAATGTTTTGGGGATGATTTGTGACCTTGTTCATTCTCCTCATTGTGTATATTAAACCAAGTTGCTATAAAACAGCAGGATTGATAGTTTGAAGTGCTTCGTTAGTCCCTCAAAGTACTATTTTGGACTTGTACATATTAGGAAGCTAATTTTGAGAAAGTAGAAGGAAACAAGATGAGGAGAAGAGAATGAAACTTCAAAAACCCTTGTGAACTTTCCAGCAATACCCAGAAATTGAATGCAAATATAATCAAACCAATGAAATATAAAATCATAGGAAAATCAGTATTTTTAAGTTTAAGAATTAAGACTACTGAATTAAGAGATTAAACAAAATGGATTGATTAGGTAACGGGCACCTACATACAGCAGGGAAGCAGATGAAATAAGAGATAAAAGTGCTCTCTAATCGTGCCTGCCCTTATTTCGTGAGCTCTTAACTTCTCCACAGTTCTCAAGCCTGTGCCCTATTTCAGAATCGTTTCCCCCACTCATCTTCTGAACCTCAGGACACTGAGGGAATCTGATGTTCAGACATTTTATTTTTAGGATATCACATTATATAATATCTTGGGTTGGTGTCATTCATTTCAAAAACTGCTGTTTTGAAGAAGAACTGAGAAAAATGTACCCAGTAGATATCAATCTTTACATCTAAACCATAAAATCACCTCCAAAAAAAAAAGCAACCCTCCTGGAAGCATTTTTCTTTTATCTATTAACAAATACGTGTGACTCGAGGTTCATTTTCAAAGTCAGATTCCTGCTCCTTTATTTCTAGCAGAAGTTTTCAATTAATTAATATTCCTGAGAGAACAGTTAGGTACAATATTCAAAAAAAATAACTTTTATTTATTTTGCTTCCCCACTATATAAAAATGTTCCCACTGCAGTATACTTCATCTTTTGAAAACCGGCTTCTCTTTTCTCCCATCAAGGTTAACCATGAAAGCAGACTAAGAGAGAAGAAAGCTTACAAACGTCAAGAACAATGAAGTTTGCTTCCTTTATACTGAGGCTCCAGTATCAACAAACTATATAGCATATCTGCACGCACATCCGCTCAACATGCAAAGTGCTCCTTTTACCTTAAGGAAATGTCCTGTGGTGTCACTGACAAAAATCAGTGTTAATTTGAGCTTTTATTTGCATGGAAAATAATAACGGGCTTCTTATCTGCACTTTGTCTCTTGGTTTCACACCGAATTGCTGCTGTTACTTTGGCTTATCTCTGTCAATAATTTTCTACTTTAACCAGTCTGTGGTTAGCAGAAATGTGTGAGGCAAAGTGGAGCAGCCACCCTAGAGCACACTAGAGATGTTGGTGAACAAGCCAGCCCAGTCGTTAACTTCATCACTAACAAAGAGGAAAAGTGTGTGTGTGATTACATGGATTGTAAAGCCAGCAACAAGTGATGGCACCAGGGACTGGTTTCCTGCCTTCACTATTTCATGAGGACCAGAAGCTGCCTGCAGGCTTTCAAAGGAGGAGGTGAGGGTAGGAGAAAATAAACATGCATTCTTTCTCCTTGCACTGTAGTTATTGTTTTACACAAGTTTCACTCTCTATTTTTTGCCAGTTCAACCAATTTTAGAAATGAGTGAACTCATTGAGTCTGTGAATTTAGGCTTCTTATGAAAATTCTAATATTAATACATTAGTAATAGATGGAAGTAATAATAATATTTGCAAGAATATAAAACAAGAAGTGAAGATCAGAGAACTTTATTGTTAAAGTTATGAGGTTAGCTTGTGTGTGTTGCTCATTACCCGGGAGGAGATGCTCGACAACTTCGTGGCTCAGGCAGTCGGCATGTCACTAAGGATCAGATCTAGGGAGTCTTACAATTTGGCTTTCTTTGGGGATTCTGAATGTTTGTTTTGTCTGGTTTCTTTGTGTTATGTCACAGCTCTTTCTTCTCCTGGGTGTTTGCATGGGATAGCAGGCATAATTTGCCAGCACAATTCCCTGACTAAAGCAAACATCCTTCCATCTGTGGATATGTCCTTTCTCTTCTGGTTCAGTAGGAGAGTTTACACTTATAATCTAAAGGACCCTGACCAACAACATCTTGAGCACTTAGATTTCTCTATAATATGCAATCAATCTGATGCCAATTCTACTGTCAACAAAAGACAGCTATTGATACTGAATGTCAGTTGGTATATGAGAATAAAGTTGTAACTGGTGGGTGATTTTGCTCTGGAGTTCAACAGAATTTTCTTTGAAGTATCCTTCCTTCCTTCATTTCTTTATTTGTTCATTCATTTATTCCTTCTTCTTCTTCTTCTTCTTCTTCTTCTTCTTCTTCTTCTTCTTCTTCTTCCTCCTCCTCCTCCTCCTCCTCCTCCTCCTCCTTCTTCTTCTTCTTCTCTCTCTCTCTCTCTCTCTCTCTCTCTCTCTCTCTCTCTCTCTCTCTCTCTCTCTCAGAATAATAGAACCATTTTAAGTGACTATGGCCCATAAACATAGATTTAGGTTACCCCAATTCTAGGTTCCAATGTACAATCAGTTTCATGAAATCATATATTTTACAGAACAAGGAAAGTCACAAAAAAAACAAGTTTAAAATACATTGGTGGGTATATCATAAAGTTAATGAGAAGAGAGGGCAGCCTTTTTATGGGACCGAGATACTATCTGATCTTTTGGAAGTTAGTGGTCTGCTAAGTTAATAGACTCAAGTTGGCTTTTATTTATCAATCACAAGATGTTAATTCCAAACACAGGTGGGTAAGGAATGTCTGTCTGTACAGGTTAGAACTAGGCAATTAGACAATTAGCCCCTTGAAGTTACTGTGGTTTCTTTCCTCCAGTAAATTACACTTTGTTATCATCTTTGATTTTGTTTGGCAAATCAAAATATTGATATATCATAAAAAATCATTTTCAGTGCATCAAGTGCAAAGGTTTATTAACAAAGAAGGAACAGACCTTGTAAGCATTGTCCATCTGGGATGTCAATGAAATAAAATACAGGCATGCAGAATAATGATACCAGAGCTGCAAATGGTGTTGTGGTTGGAAGATTCCCTGGGACCACTGGGGAGCTCACAGACAGATCTATAGCCTACAGCCTCCAAGGATGGATAATCACTGTGAGTTAGTCCATTATTGACAGAAGCTGATATACGTAAAATGTAGGTCGAATCATTCTATTTAATGCCATATTTATCTTCAAACCATGAAGCATAAGGCTGTTGCTCCAGTATTAAAAAAAGAGAACTGATAAATGAATAGGCTCTTGAATGCTCGTTAGGAGACTACATTCAGTTTCTAAATTATCAATGAAATGTGAATGCCACAAGGAAAGCAAACTGTATGTTTTGTTTACTGTCTTCTGTTGTGATTAGAACAGAGTTTGCCTCATACAAGTACATGTAGATACATGTAGATCTAATTATTTAGTTAATGATTCAGATCTGTAACTTTATATCAATTTATTTATTATTGTTATTCTCTACTAAAATAATTTTACAATATGGGGGAGAACCATGGTATTTATTTGTACTTATTCTGTGCATAGGTGAACAGACAGCAAACATAGTTTGAACAGTGAATAGATAAGGGACCCATGTACTGTGGGGTACTTCCCTCTGGACCCCAGACAGGCACAGACCGCACCCAAACACCAATTTCTAAGCAAAACCCAAATCTAATAGGTCTTTTATAAATCAAGGCAAAGAGACAAGGTAGCTGAATCTGAATCAGGCAGAAACAGCAGTAAATAGCTTTCCAGGTGTTAATTTTAAGAGGGAAAAGACGGAGTTCTTTAACAGAGGAAGCTAGAACATGACAGTAAATTCTGACTGAATATTTTAATTAGGTAAGTCAAAATAATGAATTGTGATGACTAGACCTTGATATTTTGATAGTTGGACCTTGGCGATGAATCTCAGGAATGAGTCAGTGGCTAAATAAAAGAATAGACCTTGGTGGCTATCTTTAGAGATGTAATCTAATGCTTTAGCAAGGGGGAGAAGGCAAAACCTGTCAGCACCATGTTTACCATGCTCCAGCCTGTATTTGTCATGTCCTGGCCTGCTAGAGACTTTCAAACAGAATGACATAAGAAAAAGATGCTCTTTGGGCTGGGAGGTGTGCCTATAGTCCTAGTAGTCAATGGGCTGAGGCAGGAGACTGTGTGTTTCTGGCCATCCGGGGCTAAATATAAGGTAGTTGCATTTTACCCATATGCAGCTAAAATAAGAGAATGAAATATTTTTCTCTGGGAAATGTTGTTTCCAAAGATTAAACCAGTAAAATTATTCTTCTTTTCCTTCTTCTTCTTTTAGAGTAGTCTGAGTTTTAGTATTATTCTTTATGATGAGGTTACTGAAGTTATATCAAAGCTATCCACCACAGATATTCACTTTACTTGTAAAAGAATACATTTTATCTCTGAATTTGAATTTATTTATGTATCCAAGTGTGTAGTAATCCAAGCAATACAGGCACTCTCATAGATAACTCAGAGGATAGAAAAGGAAATGCAAGTGGTTTTCCTGGCACAGAAAGATGGGCACAGTGAATAAAATATAACAGTGGAACAAGAAGAGATAGTAAAAGTGGAAACAATTCATGAAATCAAGGAAAGCAACAGAAAGTGAATTAATACAGCATGTTGCTTTTTAAATGTCAGGACACAAAAGTTTAAAGATATACGTGGATTTCAACAGTAAGAATTTAAAAGGAGGTAATTAGAGGATTAACCATTAGGAGCAGTCAGATACAGTTATGTCAGGCTGCAACAGTCAGTGAACATTGCTGGAAATCCTTCCTTACAGATGTGGAGAAGTAATTTTAGGCTAAGTAAGTGAGTTCAGAGAGCTGGTAATGATTGCAAACCTACTGTGCATAGAATTTGCTGTTTGTGTCTTTTAGACTCAGATATTCTACTTGTTGCTGAAATAAAATGATGTAGCCAACGCTTTCTCAGATAAATGCTAAAAAATTCACCACAAATTCTATTGAACTACTTAAATATTCAGGGATGTATCAAGAAGTGCTTGTCTTTTATATAAATAATTCTCTCTATATCTCACTCTTTCTTGTAAAGACAAATTTTAACTATCTAACTGCTATTAAAATATTCTTCCTATAATTTGTGAAAACAAAAATTTCAAGAGTGAAGGACAAGGACAAACAATGTTTTGTGTCCTTCAAAATGATTTATTTGGTTATTAAAAATTATGTTTATCCTTAATTTTGGAAAAATTTGTTGTGGGTGTATACATAACTGTCACCTGACAGAAAGAAAATTACTAAGTCCATAACTGGCCACATTGAATTGTGGGGAAATATTTAGAGTAAACAGCTGATTACTATGTTCAGTAATTAGAGTGCTAATGATTGCTGTTATTATGTTATATTCTGAAATTTACATGCACAACAGCAGTTGTTCCACTTTAATTACAATAAAAATAATGACTAGAAAAGATTACAACAAATGAAAAATCCTAAACTACCAAAAATTTTATTTGCATTAAAAATTCATATGATTTATTTTGCTAACTAATTTCCTCATGCTCAGGATCTTTTATAGGAATATGAGCTATCTACATTATTATTATTATTATCATTATTGCTGTTATCAATTCTGACCATATTTCAAATGTAGAAGGAGAACTTGGTGTGGCAAGTTAGCAAGAAAAACAGATTTGTAGGCATTCATCTTCCAATTAAAGTCAGAAGTTAATATTGATCTTGATTCAAGTCTAAGCCAGGCAATAGTAGCACATTCCTTTTATCCCAGCACTCCGGACTCAGAGACAAGCAGATATCTGAATTTGAGGCCAGTCTAAAGTACAGAGCAAGTTTCAGGACAGCCAGTCCTACACAGAAAAATCCTGTCTTGAAAAATCAAATGTATATTGATCTTGATTCAAGTCTAAGAAGTGTACTATACAAATGAAGTCTAGAAGAAGGCTGTATAATTGTAGCCAAATTCAGAGATTAAAAGTTGATTCTTCTATAAGTAAAATTATTTTTGACAGATGATTTCAAAGTTTCAACACCTTATAAAGAACAACACCATGAATCAAACCACTTTGAAAAGAAGAGAAAGAACAAAAACAAAGATTACAGAAACATAGAAATAGATGGAGAGAAAAAAGAGAAATCTCTGGAGCATATTTCTGACTATTCTGGGATGAGTTTGCGTCACTCCTCAGCTATTTCTAAATTTTGTATTTTAAGCATAGAACAATTGTTGCAGGCCATAAGGAATATAGTTGTTTGAATTGTCAATTTACTTATGTGCAACAATGAAATCAAAATAACTTTGTAAGAAAATAATTGATCCTGGGTTTTCAGAAAATAAATTTCTGTTTGATGAGTGTGGTATGGGGGACCCCCAACCCCAGGTTTTAAATGTACCAAGGCAAGCCTTGTCCAGCCACAGAAATTAACTGTCAAACTGTGTGTTTGCTGTTTGTGTTCTCTGTGACCACAGGAGTCTCTATATAGTCTGGGTAATGTAAATACCTACATGCTAGGATGCTGTCAGTGACCAAATTTATGAACACTACAACTCAATATTTTCCAAGCTTTTTCAGATATGCAATAGAAAATTTGAGCAGCATGAAGCAGTCGTTTACCTTTCCAGATCGTCTGTATTATGGAGTCAGGTCCCTGAAGAGGTAAGTGCAGAAGGTTTGTTTTAGAAAACCATAGAGCCTCCTGTCTTGACTTTTCTGAGTTCTTGCATGGTGCGATGGTGATGATACCACCACCAAACACCCACATAATAAGAAACAGCCTTAAAAATCTTATTCAGCACAAGATTAGTGTGAATAATGTGCAGACCACAGGTTAAATATAAGGCTACAACAATAAAGGAAGCAGAACTAGTTTCAACTCTGAAAAATCTAGACCAAGGGGCAGATAACCAGAGAGCAGAAACACCACACTGGGAGTCTTGACTTCAGAGGCCCCCTTGAGAGATAGTTAACTGTAATCACAGGATAGGAAAGAGGTTGCCAGAGAAATGATGACACCAAATAGTCAAGTCTTCTTGAGAATACTTCAAATCGGAGACATTGCTATTCACATGCAAACGTTTTTAAAGTGACCCTAAGAGAAAGCATTAGTTTCCTGCTTCGCACGTCTTCTGGGGAAGTTAAGCTACTAATTAATGACTAGGAGTTCCTTTCAGGTGGTTAAGTCAACCCAAGATTTATCTTTGTTTCATTTCTAGCACCCGCTATGTCTCTGGTTTTGTTTATCCTTTACATTTTGAACAGCTTATTTCATGAAAGTGACTTTTCCAGTTACTGATGTAGGTCCTGATCACTGTAGACAAGTCACAACCAGCAATGCATACAAAATACTACAGATAAAAATAGTTTAGAAATAACCTTAAGCCACCTACAAATAACAACATAATCAATGATCAAAGTGCTATTATTTAATTAAAATACACAATATTTAAGCAAATTTTCTATTTATAAATCATTATGTCATAAAAACCCTTTCTGAAAGTTATTTTGCATTTTAATGATTATATAAGTTTACTCTCTGGAAATGTAGTTTATCGAATACCAAATTTTCAAATATTATATTTTTTCCAAAGTCAGCTAGCATACAGAATTTAAGCATTCTCAAGGAGTATTTTATTAACACACATCTTGATTTTTTTTTATTTCTTGTGGTTCTCTTTTTGTCTTTGCATACTGCATTTTTAATTGAGTCTGTAATGTTAGAATTTGTTTTATAAATTATAAATTGAGAAAGAAAATTAATTCCAAGAGCTATCAATCAGACCACAAGCTTACACATTTCTGAAACTGGTTTATATGAGTCTTTACCATTTCCTCCTAGGTGCTTCACAGTCTGATCTGGGACAGACGCCATTTCCAATTTATTTTAGTTTGGGTTTTTATTTCATATACTGCTGAAAATTATCTCTATGATGTATTAACACCCAGTAGTTCTTTTCTATATGATGGTATCTTTGGTTAAATTCTTGGTAAAAAATTTCATCATGTCCAGACCTATAAAATATACACAGAAACACACAAGCACGAGTGAACTCTCATATACAAACAGAAACACACATTCTTCAGTTGGTCTCCATATTTTAAATTTTGTCTTTTTTTATTTTACAAATCCTTTTATACATTTTATGGCATTTTGGGGAAAATTATGCATACATTTATAATACATTTATTAAATGCCCAAATACACAAAGAAATAGATATATTTTGTTTAAGATATTAAGTTCTGTGGGAGAGAAATAACAATAATAGGTGTCAAAAGTGTCTGAGTCGGGGTAGCTGTGGACAGGGTGAGGTTTTGCAGAAAGTGACATCTGAGAAAAGTTATGAAGGTGCTGAGGGAGTTAGTAATGAGAATATCTTAGTAATTGCTTTTCTTTCTTTCTTCCTTTCTTTCTTTCTTCCTTCCTTCCTTCCTTCCTTCCTCCCTCCCTCCCTCCCTTTCTTTCTTTCTTTCTTTCTTTCTTTCTTTCTTTCTTTCTTTCTTTCTTTCTTTCTCTATTATATACTTACTTTACATACCAACCAGAGTTTCATCTCTCCACTAATTCTCTTCTCCCACTTCCTTTCTAGCCCCCCCCCATCATTCCTCTTCCATCTCCATCAGAAGGGGTAAGGCTCCCATGGGAGTCAACAAAGCATGACACATCAAGTTGAGGCAAGACCAAGCTCCTCCCCTTGCATCACCATAGGGAATAGGTTCCAAAGAGCCAGCTCATGTGTCAGGGACAGGTCCTGGTCAACCGCATGCAGGGAGCCTAGGCCAGTCCCATACGGACTCCTTAGCTATCAGTCCAGAGTCCATGAGCTCCCACAAGCTCCTGTCAGCTGTCTCTGTGGATTTCTTTGTCATGATTTTAACTCTCCCTTGCTCGTGTACTTCTTCCTCCCTCTCTTCAATTGGACTCCCAGAGCTCTAATCAGTGCTTGGCTGTGGATCTCTGCATCTGTTTCCATCAGTAGCTGGATGAAGGTTTTATGATAACAATTAGGGTAGTCATCAATCTGATTACAAGGGAAGGCCAGTTCAGGCATCCTCTCCACTACTACTAGGAGTCTTAGCTGGGGTCATCCTTGTGGATTCCTGGGAGTTTCCCTGGCACCAGATTTTTCCCTAAAATACAATGCCCCCCTCTATCAAGATACTTCTTTCATTACTCTCCCTCTCTACCCTGCCCCCAACTCTACCATCCTGATCTCTTATATTCCCATCCCCCACCCCTTCCCCTCTACTACCTACCCACCCCCAGGTGACCCAGGTGGTCTCATCTATTTCCTCTTTCCAGGGAGATTCATATATTCCTCTTAGGGTTCTCCTTGCTACCTAGCTTCTCTGGGGTTGAGGATTGTACATCTAATATCCACTTATGAGCGAGTAATACAGTTTGTCTTTCTGGGTCTGGGTTACGTGACTCAGAATGATTTTTTTTCTAGTTCCATCCATTTGCCTGCAAATTTCATGAGGTCATTGTAATGTTTTTGTTTTTAGGATTTTTTGTTTTGCTTTATTTATTTTTTTCTGTTGAGTAGCATTTCATTATGTAGATATACCACATTTTCTTTTGTTTTCTCTCTCTCTTTCTCTCTCTCTCTCTCTCTCTCTCTCTCTCTCTCTCTCTCTCTCTCTCTCTTTGTTTTTTTGAGACAGGATTTTTCTGTAGCTTTGGAGCCTGTACTGGAACTAGATCTTGTAGACAAGGCTAGTTTCAAACTCACAGAGATCTGCCTGCCTATGCCTCCAGAGTGCTGGGATTAAAGGTGTGCCTCACCACCACCCAGCTATACCACATTTTCTTTATCCATTCTTTGGTTTAGGGACATCTAGGTTGTTTCCAGGTTCTGTCTATTATGAATAATGCTGCTGTGAACATAGTTGAGCAAATGTCCTATTGGTATGATTGAGCATCCTTTGGGTATACACCTGAGTGGTAGCTATTGCCCTGCATAAAATACAAATACAAGTGGATCAAAGACCTCAAAATAAATCCGGTTACACTGAAGCTGATAGAAGAGAAAGTGGGAAGTAGCCTTGAACACATTGGCATAGGAGACTACTTCCTGAATATGACACCAGGAGCACAGACACTGAGAAGGACAATTAATAAATGGGACCTCCTAGTACTGAAAACCCTCTGTAAGGCAAAGGACACTGTCAATAAGACAAAATGGCTGCCTACAGAATCAGAAAATATCTTTACCAACTCCACATCTGACAGAGGACTGCAGTCCAAAATATATGAAGAACTCAAGAAACTAGATATCAAAATACCAAATAATCCCATTAAAATATTTAACCAGAGAATTCTTAACAGAAAAATGTTGAATGGCAGAAATTCACTTAAAGAATTGTTCAACATCCTTAACTATAATAAAAAGGCAATTCAAAATGATTCTGAGATACCATGTTACACCTGTCAGAATGTCTAAGATCAAAAACACTGACAGGCCATGTTAGAGAGAATGTGGAGTAAGAGGAACACTCCTCCACTGCTAGTGGGAGTGCAAGCTCATACAGTCTCGTTGGGAATCAGTATGGTGGTTTCAGAAAGGTGGGAATCAATCCACCTCAAGACCCAGCAATACACTACACAAAGGAATTTCATAAGAGCATTGGGAAAATAGGTAATATAGCTGCCTCCAGGTCGGAGCATGCTTGAGGTACTTGACAGAAAACAAGGCAATGAGTGTGATTAGAACTGAATAATGAAAAAGAGAGAAGTTGATGATTGGGACAGAATGTGGACAGAGGCACAAGTGTAAATAAGCATAGGAAGATTTTACCATGACAGTCTGTCTATTATGCTGAACTTAGATTGAAAGGGAGCAGAACAGAGACAGTTCAAGCAGGGGTTCCCAGTTGTTGCTGAGCCAGACAGGTGTAGGGTGGTAAGTGAATCTATTCTTTGTGTATTTTAAAGGATCAACCAGTAAAATTCTGGAAAAGACAAATATTCTTAGAGTAAAGAATGTTTCTTCTTATTGAGAAAAGTTCAATTTAATACTATATCAAGTTACATTTGAACAAGAGTAAAGACGACAGTCTCAATTATAAATTAAGCTATGACACTATTTAGACTCACATACACAGCTGAAGTAGAAATTTACACAACCATTTGGGAAATATTTTAAAGGTATTTATTGGCATTGAACATGCACTCTCTATGGCCCAGTAGTTCTACTTCTACTTACATGCCTCACAGAGATGTTTGTTCAGGCTCACCGTAAGGCATATTTAGTATTCATAAAGGCATGTTTGTAAAATCTAAATTGAATTTTACTCAGTAGTAGAATGTGAATTGTAGAATAGTCACATTATGGAATACAATGCGGGAATAAGAAGGAACCATTTTTTCATATAAAACTGTATATTAATTCTCCCCACAATCACATGGATTCAGTTTATAAAAGCCTAAACAGGATGGTTGATTTACGGTTGACAAGTCAAAAGGAGAGCCCCTTTGTGCGGGGATTTGGGAATGTTGCTGCTGAGTACCTCCTCTAGCATTCTGGCAACTACTCCCCTAGGCCTGATGCCAGTCACAGGCAGTTGTTCAGCTTGTGGAGATTGTTTATTCATTTGTGGTGGCTTCCCTTCTCTCTGAAGTCCTTTTTTTCTTTTTTTTATTTATTTATTTTATTGAGAAAAGGAAGAAAAAAAAAACAAGTTTCCACCTCCTCCCAGCCTCCCATTTCCCTCCCCCTCCTCCCACCCTTCTTCCCCTCCTGCAACTCCTCTCCCCCTCCCTCTCCAGCCCAAAGAGCAGTCAGGGTTCCCTGCCCTGTGGTAAGTCCTAGGTCCTCCCCCCTCTGTCCATATCTAGGAAGGTGAACATCCAAACTGGCTAGGCTCCCACAAAGCCAGCACATTAACTAGGATCAAAACCCCGTGCCATTGTCCTTGGCTTCTCATCAGCCCTCATTGTTCGCCATGCTCAGAGAGTCCAGTTTTAACCCATGCTTTTTCAGTCACAGTCCAGCTGGCCTTGGTGAGCTCCCAGTAGATCAGCTCCACTGTCTCAGTGGGTGGGTGCACCCCTCGTGGTCCCGACTTCTTTGCTCATGTTCTCCCTCCTTCTGCTCCTCATTGGGACCTTGGGAGCTCAGTCCATTGCTCCAGTGTGGGTCTCTGTCTCTATCTCCATCCATCACCAGATGAAGGTTCTAGGATGATATGCAAGATATTCGTCAGTATTGCTATAGGCTGGGGTCATTTCAGGTTCCCTATCCTCAGCTGCTCAAGGAACTAAGGGGACCTCGGCTTGGGCTCCTGGGAGCCACTCTAGGTTCAAGTCTCTTGCCAACCCTAAGGTGGCTCCCTTAACTAAGAATTGTGCTTCCGTGCTCCTCTATCCAACCTTCCTTTATCCCAATCCTCCTTTTTCCCCAAGTTCCCCCCATCCGCCCCTTCTCCCTTTTCTCTCCCCGTCTCCCCTTACCCCCATCCCACCCCACCCCCAAGATCACAATTTTATCCCCGGCAATTTTGTCTACTTCCCATAGCCAAGAGGATAACTACATGTTTTTCCTTTGGTTCACCTTCTTACTTAGCTTCTTTAGGATCACCAATTGTAGACTCCGTGACCCTTATTTATGGCTAGAAACCAATTATGAGTGAGTACATCCCATATTCATCTTTTTGGGTCTGGGTTACCTCACTCAGAATAGTGTTTTCTATTTCCATCCATTTGCATGCAAAATTCGAGAAGTCATTGTTTTTTACCACAGCGTAGTACTCTAATGTGTAGATATTCCACACTTTCTTCATCCATTCTTCCATTGAGGGGCATCTAGGTTGTTTCCAGGTTCTGGCTATTACAAATAATACTGCTATGAACATGGCTGAACAAATGCTCTTGTCATATGATAGGGTATCTCTTGGGTATATTCCCAGGAGTGGTATTGCTGGGTCCAGGGGTAGGTTGATCCCGAATTTCCTGAGAAACTGAAACACTGATTTCCAAAGTGGTTGCACAAGATTGCATTCCCACCAACAATGGATGAGGGTACCCCTTCCTCCACAGCCTCTCCAGCAAAGGCTATCATTGGTGTTTTTGATTTTAGCCATTCTGACAGGTGTAAGATGATATCTCAAAGTTGTTTTGATTTGCATTTCCCTGATCGCTAAGGAGGTTGAGCATGACCTTAAGTGTCTTTTGGCCATTTGAACTTCCTCTGCTGAGAATTCGGTTCAGTTCAGTGCCCCATTTTTTAATTGGGTTAATTAGCATTTTAAAGTCTAGTTTCCTGAGTTCTCTATATATTTTGGAGATCAGACCTTTGTCAGTTGCGGGGTTGGTGAAGATCTTCTCCCAGTCAGTAGGTTGCCTTTTTGTCTTGGTGACAGTGTCCTTTGCTTTACAGAAGCCTCTCAGTTTTATTAGGTCCCATTTATTCAATGTTGCCCTTAATGTCTGTGCTGTTGGGGTTACACATAGGAAGCGATCTCCTGTGCCCATCTGATGTAGGGTACTTCCCACTTTCTCTTCTATCAGGTTCAATGTGTTCTGACTGATAGTGAGGTCTTTAATCCATTTGGACTTGAGTTTTGTGCATGGTGATAGATATGGGTCTATTTTCATTCTTCTACAGGTTGACATCCAGTTATGCCAGCACCATTTGTTGAAGATGTTTTCTTTCTTCCATTGTATACTTTTGGCTCCTTTATCAAAAATGAAGTGTTCATAGGTTTGTGGGTTAAAATTCGGGTCTTCTATACGATTCCATTGGTCGACTTCTCTGTTTTTATGCCAGTACCACACTGTTTTCATCACTGTAGCTCTGTAATAGAGTTTGAAGTCAGGGATGGTAATGCCTCCAGACAATCCTTTATTGTATAGGATTGTTTTGGCTATCTCTGAAGTCCTTAAAAATGATTCTAGAGCTCTTTCAACTACGAGAATATCAGGAATTGAAAATAAGTATTATAGTAGCTTTATTATAGAATGAATATAAATCAGAAAACTTCTATGGACAATGGTTTTTTATCTTATCAAATACAAAAACCAACTAACACAGCATTTTTCCCACAAATCTTTTCTAAAGATTTTACAATCTTTGACTACCTTTAAACACAAGCAACATGATGTATGTATAAAATTATTCCTTGAAGCACTGTGTGCCTAAACAAGAAATTAAAATAACCTCAACGTCCATCAGTGCAGAGTCATTGAAATTAATCATGACAACACTGGTTCAATGGAAAATCGTGCGGCTGTGAAAAATATGGGGAAAATTAGTAAGCTCCAACTTGAAACAATTGTCGAAGTAATATTGTTTCAAAAAGCAGGGCATACAGGGCCTGGCATGCACCATTTATATGTGAAAAGTACATGTTTGTGCATGCATAGGGAAGTGTGATAAAAAGTAACATTTGGGGCCTTCAAGTGGTGAAACATGATGAAAAACTGATGGTAGGGGTAGTAATATTTTTATTAGCTTAGGTGAATGTATCACCTGTTTGAAACACAAATGCAGTACATACTAAAATGAAAAGCAGTTCATTATGGAGAAAACACACTCCTGTCTTTGAATGTTATGGGAAGAGCAGGGCGGTTTAAACCTGCACAACGAGATGACTTTGGTATTATAAAATGATATCTTTATATCGTTAAGTATAAGGTTTAATAAATAATTAAGGACATTCATAAAAGGTAGTTTTATATTTCTTATTTAATCAAATATAGGGCACTCTGTTAGATGATGTCCTTCTCAGTGTAAGAGCTTGCCTGGATCTATATTCATTGAATTGAAATGAGAATACATCACTTAGCTTGTAGTTAGTCTACATTTGCCTTTTTCAGTTCATCATAATTTAAATGAAAATGTTGCAGAAATGTCTTCAAAATATGTATGCTTCCTAGATACCTCAGATTGGAGTGGGAAGACAAAAGTGCTGCAGTTCTAGCTGTTTATTTTCAAAGGAAACAATGTTTTTTTTCTGGTTTCAGCAATGCAGAGCCACAGCTAGCATGTCTGCATCCTCAGATTATCAGGGCCAGCTGACATTTTATCCTCCAGTCACAAACATGCTTGTTCTTATGGAATACACTCAACAGAAAGTCAGTAGCATTTTCAATAATTTATTAGTTTAATACATATTTCCCTTTGTTTTGGTGACATGAATATCACGTATATTTAAATTCACACAGTAAAGAAAACTTCACTTTTGTATATTAGTGACTTAACATACTCGGATCTAATACTTTATAATATTTATATTCTAAATTTTCAAATAAGTTAAGAGTATCATCAAGAAATTGAATGAAAACTATTAAAATTTTAAAAAATTCAAGTAAATAGAACAAAAAACATTTAAAGTAAAGCACTTTATTTTTAAAATTCTATTTTACTCTAAACATGCAAAATATAAAGTCTTCCATGTAAATAAAATTTCACTGTATAATAAAATATCTCTGACTGCAGATACAATGTTGCACAGCATATCTCTAGTCCGAACTTATCCTGTTTATCTGAGACTTTTTGCCTATTAATTAGCAATTTCTCATTTGTCCTCATGCCCTAGTTCACCCTTTGTTTGATTCCCAATAGCAGAGATAGTTTGATATCCTCTGTAAATAGAATTATACCAAATTTATCCCCTTATATTTGGGTTATTCCACTTACCATAATGTCCTCAAGGTTGACCCGTGCTTTGTTTTAGAAGGGTTTTTTTTAATATTGCATAATTTCCTTCTAAGGCTAACTATTATCCCATTGTAGTATGTAAATAGCAACACCTTTATTCATTTATCCACATAAAGGCACTTGGCTTGTTTCCATATCTTTGGCCCTATTAACAAAACTTTAGTGAGAAAAGGAAGGCTAATCTCTCTTATACATTCTAATTTCACTGTGGAGGAGGCATTTCTAGATGTGAGGTTGCTGGATTTTTGGTAGTTTTATTTTCAATGTTTTAAAGAACTAAGCTACGATCTCCTTCTCCATAGTATCTGCGCAAACTTAGCAGTGTATGAGACTTCTAATTTCCACTTTTTACTAATACTATTTACTGCTTCATTTGTAACAGCTATCTTGATGGCGTTGGGAGATATTTATTAAGGTATATTTCATCTCCCTGATGTTTGGTGATATTTAACATCTTCCATTTTGTCTTCTTTCTGGCATGTCTATGCATTACATATTGTGCTGACACAGACCCAGAGCAACAGGAAGAAGATAGACTGAAACCTTGAAACTTTCAGTGAAAATAACCTTTTCAATTATTAAGATAATTTCCTCAGATAATTTATCACAGTCATAGGAACCTTACCAAGCTAAAGAATTCTTTTATTTTTGTCTTGCTCTGTTTTGTCAGTTCTGATTAAGAATTTTAAAGTTCCAAGTGATCTCACTGTGGACCCCAGAAAACACAGTGAAGAATCATACTCCTCTTTCCCTCCCCCTCATTATTTCAAGGGGTGTACATGTACATGTATGCATAACTAATAGACTCCGTTCTCTTGCTTATTTAACCAGTGTCTAGTAAGCACTTGATGGCAGAATCACAATGCTGCTATAATCTTTAAATGTTATTCTAGTCATAGAACACTTGCCAGTTGTTAGGAATGATTGCCTCACTTGACTACCTTTTTATTTCCCCTATTGGTATGACCATGATTTTATTTCATTTATAAATCATATTTCTATGAAATTCTATGAATCACCATGAACTCCATCCTACCCTTTGGTGTAATGCCAATACTTTTAAATTATAAACAAGGGTAGGACTACTTGAGAGTTTTCTTCAGCCATGTCGAAGTCTTGATACTGAGTCTCATATCTTCTGCCAGACTCCCCCTGCTGGAAAAATTGCTGATGTAGCAATTGCCTGGGGTGGCTTCTAATCCATCATCCCTACTGTACAACCCAGAGGTGTCTGTACTCCTCTGATGGTGGAATGCTTTGGCAGAATTTGATTTTTTGCTTGCTTGCAGCTTTTCCCACAGAGAGTGATAGCTGTACTATATAGAAGCATGCTGGAGTCTGTTGAGCTGGATCCATTAGTAAAGCAAAAAGACTTTCAATTTTCAGTGTGGTGTTTTTATTGTGAAATAGTTATTCTGGTATATTCTTTAACATTAAAGTAAATACTTATTGAGCTTGCAATTAGTGGTCATTAAATAGGAAAACCAGAGGCCAACAATTAAATACAATTTAGAAAAATTAATATATTCATGATACATTTAATACATAGCTAATTTTATACTATAACCATCAAACATCAATGTGGTTTTCTTTATGCACCCTGCTTTAATGAGGAACTTCTTACAGTCTACTTGGCAGCTTGTCCATTTTCAAATGCCAAATATTATTTGCTGAAGCAATTTAATTCCTATGTGTGACATTTTTCTTTCCAAATAAAGAATACGGATATTAATGCAATCCAAAATCATGATTTTAAATAATGTTTTACTCAAAAGTCTCACTTGGGAAGATTCTTTTTCTACTATACTGGTTATATACCTCAATGTCAGATACAATTCCATGCTTAAGACTGGTAAAGTCATCTGCTAAAAAGGACTTATTGTCCAGTTTTATCCCATGCTTTTTCAGTCACAGTCCAGCTGGCCTTGGTGAGCTCCCAGTAGATCAGCTCCACTGTCTCAGTGGGTGGGTGCACCCCTCGTGGTCCCGACTTCTTTGCTCATGTTCTCCCTCCTTCTGCTCCTCATTGGGACTTTGGGAGCTCAGTCCATTGCTCCAGTGTGGGTCTCTGTCTCTATCTCCATCCATCACCAGATGAAGGTTCTAGGATGATATGCAAGATATTCGTCAGTATTGCTATAGGATAGGGTCATTTCAGGACATGGCGAACTATGAGGGCTGATGAGACGCCAAGGACAATGGCACGGGGTTTTGATCCTACTCAATGTGCTGGCTTTGTGGGAGCCTAGCCAGTTTGGATGTTCACCTTCCTAGATATGGACGGAGGGGGGAGGACCTAGGACTTATCACAGGGCAGGGAACCCTGACTGCTCTTTGGACTGGAGAGGGAGGGGGAAAATGGTGGGGGGAGGGGGAGAAGAGTGGAAGGAGGGGTAGAAGGGTGGGAGGAGGGGGAGGGAAATGGGAGGCTGGGAGGAGGTGGAAACTTGTTTTTTTTTCTCCTTTTCTCAATAAAAAAATAAATAAATAAAAAGGGACTTATGGTGAGCTGACTATATGATGTTGTGATAAAGGCTGGAGATGGTTGACAGTTGTTATTTGCAGAGATTTCCTCGTTCAACAGTAAGCAACAATTTAAATAAAGTATTTTTATCAATGCTAATATATTAGAAATGAAAATGTGGACTACAGAGGAAATTACTGACTTCAACTTGATATATAAAGAAAACTTCATATGGTGACATAGTCTCACCTGTATGGAGAGGCTATTTCATATAAACAGAGAATAGGCCCTTCCACAAGGAAGAAAAAAACCTGTCCTGTCTGTAGCTATAGCCTGGGGAAAGTTTTGAATGCAGCGTGACCACAGCACAGAGAATATGTGAAGAGGCAACTCAGCGAAGCCATGGGAGCAGGAGGAAACTGAGTGAGATTGGGGATGGGATCATGGACCCAGAGGCTCTGATGTATCCATGAATCATGAGTTATGAGACACATAGAGAACAGCACTATTTGTTAAATGAAACGGCAATGCAGAAGAGGATGAATTGAAATGAGGTGAGGAGTTACATCAATGCTGCTGAAAGTCATAGTGGTCTAGACAGAAGCATTTACAGCAAAGCCTTTGGAACAGAGATACAGAAGTATTTGGATGTAAAATTAAAATGATTTCTAGTTATCAGCAAATGGTTAAACAATGTATATTTGTGTGTTCACTATGACTGTTGATCATTCTTCATGGGAATTCCATGGCAAGTCAGCCAATGCTTCTGCTCTTAGCCAAATCGTGGCTTACAAGTGGGGAAGTAAGCTGAATTTAAATACCTGGGAGGGAAATGGGAAGCGGGGAGGAGGCAGAAATTTTTTCAATAAAAAAAAATACCTGAAAGGAGAGATAAAGACTGATTAAAGTCTCACCTATGAGTAATTTGAAACATAATGTATAAAAGAAATAGCCTACTGTAAATGCCAACTGGTTGCTATATAGAATGTAACACTGATTTCAGATATTGTTATGGTCCACAAGTTTGTCAGTACTAAGAACAATGGTTATAAGTCACAAGTAGTGAACTATTTTATTGCTTTGTGGAAATTATTTTTCTTTTTTATAGTATAATGAGTTTTATTAAAATTTTAATACATTAATCAGTATAAAGCAGAATTCCAGATATGTAAAAATATAAGCAAGAAAAATGAGTAAATATGAAGTCTTGCTGAAACTAGCAAGTTGGAAATAGTACAATGATAAGTAACCATTTTCTGGAACATTATCAGATTGAAAATTAATATTTCAAGATTAAAAATTATTAAAGAAAACAAAACATTTTTCAACAAATAGAGAACTATCACATCTATGTTTATCAAAATGAAGCATCATTAAATATGATACATGGCATCCCAGTGGTATCCAAACAAAATATCAAGATATATTCTAGCACTGTAGACATAAGCCTTTTTATCCAGAGCCATCAGTCTTGATGCAAAACTGAAGCACTCTATGTACTCTATACTTTATTTTATTCATATAGATTTTACCCCTTTTCATTCTTTTTTTTATTTTTTTATTTTTCCATTCAATTATTTCCTTCCCTCCTCCCAATCCTCTCCCGCTCCCCCACACCCCCTCCTCTCTCTCCCACCCTGCTTGAAATTGGAAGCAAACAAGATTGCAGGGCAAAAGTTGTGGGTGGAGGCAGGGGTGGGGGTGAGGTTGGGGGAAAGGGGAGAGGGGGAGAGGGAAGGGAGAAGGGAAGGACTGGTAACAGCTTAGGGGAGTGGGAGGGTGGAGATTGGGGAAGGGCGGATATAGGAGCAGGGAAGAAGATACCTACATTAGCGGATCCATTCTAGGGTTGGCAAGAGACTTGGCTCTAGAGGGGATCCCAGGTGTCCACGGGGATGTCCCCAGCTAGGCTGATGGACAGCAGAGGAGAGGGTACCAGAACGGTCCTTGCCCCACTATCACGCTGATGATTATCTCGAATATCACCATAGAATCTTCATCTGGAGACAGATGGAGATAGAGACAGAGACCCTCATCAGAGGAACAGACTGAGCTCCCAAGGTCCACTTGAAAGGCAGAAGGAAGGAGAAGACAAGCAAAGAAATCAGGACCGCGAGGGGTTGGTCCACCAACTGAGGCAGTATGCCTGTTCTAATGGGAGCTCACTAAATCGAGCTGGACCGGATCTGAATGAGCATGCGACCAAACTGGACTCTCTGATTGTGGCTGACAATGGCGGCTGACTGAGAAGCCATTGATAAAGGCACTGGGACTTGTTTTACGGCATGTTCTGGCTTTTTGGGACCCTAATCTATATGGATGCACAGCTCCCTAGGCCTGGATGTAGGGAGGAGGGCCTTGGAATTCCCACAGGGCAGGGTTCCCTGCCCTCTCTCAAGCAGGAAATTATTTTTCAATATTAAAGGTTCTCCTCTAAGGGTGCTCATACTGGTATGGGAAGAGGTTAATACACATCGGAAAACAAATATGAGCAATTAAAGGAGTAAATGAGATAGCTTGGGAGAGTTGCATTTTTAGGACAGAGTTGCTCATATACAGCATGGATCTTGGTGCTTTCTGTGGAGCCTGTTTTTAATAAGACATAATCATTAGCAGAAAAAGAGATGGGAAGAAGCCAGTGTTTGGAAGCATTTAGAAAATAGTTGCCTTTAATCCCAGCACTCAGGAGGCAGAGGTGGGTAGAGATCTCAGTGAGTTCTACAACACAAGTGCCAATGCAGACAGGATAGTTACACAGAGAAACCCAGTCTTGAAAAGAAAATCACTGAAAAACAATAGTGTTCGGAACTGACACATGGCTTCCTAGATGCTGACCTTAGAGAAGTCGTGTGTGCTTAAGCTTTATGAGCAAAATAGAAGCCATAATTTCTACCTTCCATATTTATCAATATATGTAAATTACTTTAAACAAAGCTTCACACAGAGTGAATATTCTGGGTTTTTCAGATCACTACAAGCATACAAGAAATATGACAAGTAGCTTCATATGGTAAAAATCTCATAGCCCATGTTACATTTTTTGGTTCTCAGAAAATATTGGCTGGAAAGAAATGAAGTAAAGCTGAAAAGGATAAATGAAATTAGAAACTCACTCTTTACAAGAAAAGAGTTTTGAGGTTTAGACCAGTGTGATATACTGAACAAGATGTGCAAGAGAAAGTGACTCACCCTTTCTGAGCATGAGAACAGCATCATAATTGTGTTTAAAGTATTCATTTATTACAGGTGTACAAAATGAATTGAAACTGAGATAATGAAAAGTCATCAACATTCAGTATGTGAATGAAAAAGTATCACAGACAAGGGATAATGTGGTTAGCATTAGGGTGATGAATGGGAAAGAGGAGATGACCACATGTATTTCCATAATTACTCTAAGAATGCAGAGAGAATTCAGGGAAGAACAAACACTGGTGTGAGCTGTCAGCGTCGATGATATTGAGAACTCAGGAAAATGATAACCTGTCAGTACCATGTAAAAGATGAAGAGAGATGTGTCTGAGCAGAGACCATGGGATGTCGTTATTTAATTCTCTGAGAGAAATGGTAGGGCTGAGATTGTTACTTAAGTAGATGGTGCATTGACAGAAAAGGGAAGAACACTGAGTTTGTGGAGAGGCATATGCCAATCTAAGCACTCAGGACAATTTGCAGAATAATTTTATGAACAGTGACACTTATTAATATGCCCATTTTACAGAGGAAGAAATTAAAGTCTAACATGTTTCCTTTTTCCCAGTCTTTCACAGTTAATATCAGAACTTGGACCCACATAGCCTTACATTGAAGCTCTGTGCTTGCCTAATCACAATTCTGTACCACATGTCAAGCAAAGAAATAAATGCAAAATAAGATAAATGAAAGCAATGGTGCTTTAATTCCTGTTAGTGAAAAAGTTTAGTGATCTTTTGAAAAAGTTGAAATAATGACTATCATAATAAAATGCTATGGTTATTGGATGGAAATTTGATTATTCAGATTCTAAAATACACCTATCAAAACAAACCACAATAAGATTTTAAAAACCTTTTACAAAGAGAGAGGGGAGCTGTCCAGAGAGCTGCTTCCATTAGTGGCAAAGGTGGTGAGATGCTCTGGCTGCTGCCATGCTGACTGACTCTGGTCCCTGGCTCTGGGTGGAACAATGCTTCTGTGTTGTCCTGTGAACCTTTCCCAAAGTGCAACCTTAAGTCCACAGGAATTTCAGGTCTTCTAATGGTTTTTGTCAACACCATTACCTCTGTTAAATCCCTTTCTATTCTGCCTGGCTAGTAAAATTTCTGTTACAGGAACACTAACTATGCTTATTAATTCCAATCTTCAATTTCTCACAGTCTTCAATTACTTAGAAAGAGTTTTCATGAAGAGTTATTTAGATCATGTTGTGATGTGATGTGTGATATGGGTTGTAGACATGACTTAAGAGCCTTGTCTTGGTTGTTAATTGATGTAGAAAAACCCAATCCACTGTGGGTAGCACCATTCCCTAGGCAGTGCTCCTGCATCTTACGAAAGCAAGGCTGTATTCCTCTACCTATTCTTGTCTATAGATGCAACACTTTAAGTTTTTGCCTTTGTGCCTAGATTCCCCAGAACAGTGGACTGCAACCTGGCATTGTAAACAAGCAAATGAAAAAACCATTTCCCCTCAGTTGTTCTTTGTCAATATTTTATTGCAGAAATAGAAATGAAACTAAGATATTAACATATCTCATTTAATACAGAAGCAGTGAAATAAATTATCAAGACAAGTTTGGTAACCCTGGAGTTCTAAAAAATTTTCCTAAAATATTTTCTCAAAGTTCTCTGTAAGATAACATGATGCATATCCAAGCACTCTGGATTAAAAGACATGTTTTAAGAGTATATTTGTCAAATGAGTAAAGAAGAAGGTCATTGGTTCACAGACAATATTTCTCATGTTTAAGATTTTTGTCTTAGGATATTATTGATCTTTTATGGAGCTTTTATGGTGTGATGGAGTTTAAGAAAATGTTTTGACAAATCCTTCCTAGGAACTATCTATAATGATTCCATCTACATTAAAAAAAAATTCAGGTTGCTCCAGGACATCACAGGAAGGAGGGTGCGGGTGCATGCCAGGCATTCCTCAGATAGGCCAGAACATACTGTGTAGGTTGCAATAAAAAGACACGTATGCTTGCTCAGAGTTATAGCTGGAGGCTCAGTGCCTTCCTCTGATCACAAGATCTCCCTGGCTTAGTCCTAAGGTGACAGAAAGTGCTATGTGGTAAGAGGAAGGAAAAACTGAAACATGGCCACAGTGATGATCATGGTCCACATTCACCCATCTACTTGTAAATCACATGAATAATAAGGAAGAACTCCACACAGGCTACATCTTTTGCTCGCTCGCTCTCCCTCCCTTCCCTTTCCCCCAGCTCTCTTCTCCCTCCCTCGCCCCTCTCTCTATCTCTCTCACACACTGTAAGGTGTGGTATATGTATGTGCATATGTATGTACATGGTTTAAGACATAGTCTCTTGCTGGCCAGAACTTACCAAGTAGACTACACTAGCTGATCAGCAAACTTTGTAGTCTCCACCTTCCTTGAAATGTTATTTCAAGCATAGACTGCCATTCTCGGCTCCTTTCATGGGCTCTGGGGGGGGAGGGGGAAGCTGTCAAACTTTGATCCACATACTTGCAAGAAAAGCACTTTACTGACCAAGTCATGACTCTAGCCTTGCCGCCACCTCTTTTTGTGTCACGATGGTGAATATTTCCATCTGCACGTCGAAAGGGACAAATGTTCACACCATAGCCCTTACTGATACAGTTTGGGAGTTTTCTGTGCTTTTTATTTTTACTATAGTTGGATTATTATCTAATAAAGAAGCCTTGTGCTATTTCAAATTTGGAATTAAATAATTTTCTTTGCATTTTAACTTATAGTTCGTCATTATAACTGTGATGACCTTTCTTTCCTACATTTACTCAAAGATATGTATTTACTTGCCTTCATTAAAAACGGTTGAAATCTGTAACAGGTCTTTCTTTAGACTACTAACTGCCAAATAATAATATAGAAACTTCTTATTAATTATGAAAGCTTGACCTTAGCTTAGGTGTGTTTTCAACTAGCTCTTAAAACTTGAATTAACCTGCTTATATTAATCTATGTTCTGTCACATGGTTCATTACCTCTCCTCAGTACAGTATATATTATTTCCTCCTGCTGTGGTGAATCCCCCTCCCATCAGGTTCTTCTCCTGAGTTCCCACCCCCTTCCCTGAAGTCTGCCTAGCCTCTCCTACCTAGCTGTTGACCATTCAGCTCTTGATTAAGCCAATTAGAAGGTGACTTAGAAAAACAATTGCTCGTAGTTCTTTAAATATTCTGTCGGTATCGTTTCATTGTGGAATTTTCATGACATGATTGTAAGTTGGCCCAATTGTTTAAGTGCCTGTCATGGCTTCGAGTAGTAAACTATTCACGCACGATGATAAACTTCCAGGGGCATGGGGAGATGAATGAAGCTGTTATTCTCCAGTGTTTAGTGATGAGGGTCATCTCTGAGGAGAAGGGTGACTAAGCACTGCTCACAGCTGAGCCGTGGTGACGATTAGCGATGCAGAGGCCTGATTGCAGGGTTGGATGTCATATGGCTAAGCACTAGTCTCTATAAACCCATCTGACTCCAAAAAAAAAAAAAAAAAAAAAAAAAAGAAGAAGAAGGTGACTTAGGCAGGTGAGGTAAGAGAGAGATATCTAGAGAGAGAGATATTTACACAGTGTGATCAAATATCCTGCAACAGGAATCTATTCTGTTTTGCTTATCTTTATTTGTGAACCATAGCATGAATGAAAGGGATGTATTTCTGTGTTGATTTCCTTCTACTTCTCATGCGCTCCATGAAGGCTTGACTTTCAGCATTTCCATAAAATGATATTTAAGAATATGAGATGACTATATTTTAATTACGGATTTGAAAATTAAAAATTTAAAATGTTGCTGTCTGTGTCATTTCATTTATCTCACACTTTTTCAAAAGAAGTTTAAAAGCAAATACCCACTTAGGCTGATTGAGGAATCATATTGAGAAGCCAGTCAGTGGACAGTAAAAATTCCTCACCCACCAATTAGTTTTTTTCTAGTAAGCCTCATAAGTTCCCTGTTAGAAAAGTGGCCATGCCAGGGTCATAAATTGTTTGCTCATTTTGTCATTAATATGTCCATAATTTGAGGATTAAAATTCATTCTGAGAGCTTAATTCCCACTATTTAATCTCTTCAAAAACTGATATTTTAGGAAGTATTTTCCTTCATTTAATCAACTTGATAGATTCAAGCATTTTGCTTGGGCTTTTACTCCTGAAAACTCATATTTTTCACCACATGCTTAAGAACCTCATAATGAATTTCTCATAGTTTTTCTGAGTGTTTTTCTAAGTCTCATTGAGAATTAAAAAGGATTAATTTTAATCATTCTTAATGCTTCCTTAACAGTTCATACAACTCTTAATAAACTCCAGAAAGGGACAGTTGTGTGGTGGCAAGAGAGAGTGAACTTATTGGGCATTTTCCATGATAAGTGTTTGTGAAGTCACTCAGTTCAAATCTCCCCTTCTGTGCATGTGTCTTAATGACGCCACCTTCTAGCATACGCGCTTAGCAATCAGGATAAAATTATTTGGGATTTTTATTATTGTTTGCATTTGATGAGCAATCCTTACCTCTGAAAGCATCTTTTTACAAAGACAGCATCTTCAGCTTCTGCGTCAATCCTAACGATGAATGAATACATAAAATGACATGTGTAATAGATAAGGAAAGTCATACTTCTATTTGTTAATGTATTTATAATTTATCAAGTCAGTTGCTTTTCATAACTATAAATTAAATCGTATTACATTCTCAATGTTCATGGTTTCATAGCAATCCCCCTATTCAACTTAAAGTTTTAGTGATTTCAAAATCCCAGGGATAAGCTTTGGCAGTGATGTGCCCTTTCCAGGGTGGTTGGTTCCAGCTCCTTCTCCAGTGTGTGAACATGTGGTCAATCGATGCAAGACTACACTCTCAGTCCTAGGCTGACTCTCAGTCACCTCAGAATATCCACTGGGTTCTCTTCCTATGTCAATTCCTTCTCTGATTCTTCTGACATTGTACTACCTCACTTTCCATTGTCTGCTTCCTCATATCCTCTTGTTCTTGTTGGTCCCTGATAGCCCGTAGTCAATTATTTACACTTCTCTTCTCCACCCATGATTGCTACCACAGTAGCAATCACTGTGAAGTGTATAGAATCGTCCTTCCTAACACAGTTGCTCAGATAAGTGCAGCATTTTCAAAAGCACCATGTGAAAAAAATGCTTCCAACAAGGCTATGTACTGTATTACTGATGAAAACCTTCTTTCTGCTTCTGAACACTCACACTGGATTCAAATTCCGTATATAGTAGCCACCCAGCTATACAACGTAAATTTCTATCCTTATGTTTTCAACATCTGATTTGCAATAATTGACACCCCTAATAAAGGGCCATTATCACCAAGTCCCAAGGTGCTCTCCTCTTGATTATAAGACTCAGAGTTTTTCAAGTATCCTCCTGGCCTTCCTGATTGCTTCTGTATCACATAAATATTTCACATATATAATCTCACCCAGAGGCACGTAGGATGAGATAGGTAAGCTGCTTTGGAACACTAAATATTGTTTCCTATAGGTAAACAATGTACATTTTTAAATTAAAAAGTCACGTTATATACAATATGCAGCATTCTAACTCACTAGCATTTTAGGCCTCAATTTTTTTATTGTCATTAACTACAAAAAATTAATTTTATAAAGGCAGAAATAATGTCATTTATATGATTTTCAAAAGCATGAGAACAAAACTTGTTAAATATTTTTTAAATAAGGCAGAAATCAAGTCAGGTCTGTTTAATCCCCATGAAGTTATACTGATAATCTGAGACAAATCTCTAAATTCATCAGCTCCACAAAACCTACTACTGTCCGTCAGTCTCTGAATATAAATGGCCCTCATTTTCCTCTTTGTACTAATCATAGTCTCATAGAACTTAAAGGAAAATTAGAAAAGCAAAACAAAACAGAATCTGGTTGGTCAACAGGCACCCGGGAAGTTTTTGAGCTATTAGAATTTATAATGTCTTAATTCAAATCTAACTTATAGGAAAAGACATCATCATGTATCTTGGGTTTCAGTATTAGAGTTTCTCCACAACATTTTTCTCATCCCTTTTCTTCTTATTTTTGTCTACCATGCCTGCAGAGAAAATATTAAGGTCTGACTGGTCTAGACGTGACCACATGGTCAATTAGTTATACTCTAGTACCAAGTCCCAGCCATGTGCTGGATGACAGGTGTAAAAGGCTGTGCACATCCCAGCATGTGAGGTGATGTGGTTTGTGTGTGTGGTGTATGTGTGTGTGGTTACATATGGGAGGTATATGATGTGTTTATCCTCATGCATGTGGAAGCCAGAGGTTGATGCAGGGTGTTCTTAGTAGCTCTGCACCTTGGATATTTCTCTTCTCACTGAACCTGAAGCTCACTGATTTGGCTAGACTGGATGTTCAACAAGAAAAGGGATCCTCTGTGTTCTACCATCCCAGAACAGGGATGTTCACTGTTGCTTTGCTTTTATTGTTTTTTTTATTTTAATGTGACTTCTGTTGATTGGACTCAGCTGCTCACACTTGTGGATGCAGAATGTTACCACCTGAGCTGTCTTCCTAATCCCCATCCACAACCTTTGTATTTCAAATATTATAAATCTAGATGCCTGAGTTTTTCTCAAGAAACTATAAAATATTATAGGCAAGAAACAGGAGCAGTTGTTTTAAATAACTTGTATAATTCTTACATATTGGCATTAAGAATATAGTTTTGGTTATAAACATAAATTTTTCTTCTTAATACTGTGTAGAGAAAGGACTAACACTCAGAAACAAGGTGAAAAGATGCTGAATGTCTTTTTGCTGCCACACATGGGCATTGTTTAATAGAATCACAGAACTAACTTATTTTTTTTGGAGAATGTAGTATTTTCTGTTATTTAAAACAGAGTTAGGACTAAGAAATTTTATTGGAAGAGGTGCAAATGATTTCTTTTGCAGAAAAGCAAATTCAAGGTTGACTGTAGGATATAAACTGTTTCTTAAGTCCATCAAATCTTTTTTTTTTATTAGCTTAAAACATTGCTTTTGTTTTTGGAGGCAGGATCTCACTTAACAGTTCAGTTGGGCTTATAATTCGAAGTCTTTCTGCCTTTGCCTCCCAAGTGGTTAAAAGCATGAGCCTCTGTGCTGGACCTGAGCACTGAATCATAGGATGTGCTATAACTGATGCATTTCCTAAGTGCCTTTGCACCACTCCTCACAGGTACGCTGGACACACTGTTCTTACGAGGCTCAAGGTTGGCACTTTGTGGGGACCATTCTTTGTGAATGTAAGTAGTGCTTGGATTCTAGACCTGTTTTGCAAGTGATCTTAAGTATCTGTGGAAAATGTCTCTGCAAACTCAGATCATTAATTCTCTGCGGTTCATGTAACTGACAAACTTCTTCAAAATGGGGAAAAGAAGACCCCCATCTGTGAACTGTGGGTGCTCTTTATTCCAGTGTGGACAGATATCTAATCTGGCCTCCTGGGCTCCCTCACAGAGATGTCATTCACATAGAACAGATGGAGGCAGTGGGCTGACATGACCCTGGAAGGTTCAAACGGAATGGTGATTAATGTAGCTTCCAGGCTGCCTCTGACCACCAGCTTCCTGTGGCTTTTATTTGAGTGTGCTATTTTGAATACTGTTTTATTAACATTTTTTTTCCTAAGCAGGTGCTTTGATTTTATATTTTGGGGTTTATATTAGTTTCCTCTGCACACTTTGCTGCCACTTTTGGCCAATTAACTCAAGTGCCAAATGAAACTCAAAATATCATAACACAGTTGCCAGATTCTATTTTGTGAATAGAAAGAATTCAATAGAAAACAAAATAAAGTCTTTTAAGGAAAGAAAGAACAGGTGAATAAGTAACTGGTGGAAATATTTTAGAACTAAGCAGATCTGTTTATTACTACTGATAAGATTAAAAAGAAAGTTTGACTGTAAACCAAAGTCCCAAAATCATCATTAAAATGTTCCCATGGGTCAGACACGATGTTATAGGCACCTTGTATCCACAGCAGTGACTTTGAAAAGCACAGAGGGTTTGAGGAATGCTAAGGTGGCTGTGTTGTTAAATCCTAAAACCAAATTCTCAAAGTGCTTTGTAGGACTCCAGGGCAATTATTTACATAGAATAGAAATAAATCACTTTCTCATGTTATCTGTGCAATACATTCCATTTATATCTCTCCATCATGAAACCGAGGCAGTTAATTTGTTTCTCCAGAATATACTTAAAGCCTTATATAAATACTTTGTGAATAAAAACAAGCCCATATAATGAAATTCCAAAGCTTATTCAGGAAATCTGACTTTAGCAATTGCAGTCATCTCTCCAAGGGAACATGACAGGCATCCCAGCATCTGCTCAGTGGCAGCAGAAGTCCCTGGGTTCCCCGTCTGCTTCTGTCTTAATTCCTTGCCCTCTTTTTTGTTAGCTTATTTAACCTAGAGTTTTGTAATTAAAGTACAATGCCTGCAAGATTCTTGAAAACTGTCTCACTCAATCTCATTCATCTCACCTGGGTCTTTAGCCCCAGCAGACTTGAAAAAACTTATAGTAACACATCTATGCCTTGATGTTCTGAGCTTCTTCATCATTCAGATTTGTAAATGGAAAACATGGAAAGGGGGGATGTGTGTGGTCCATGGTGTTTAGACCAAAGGACTTGAGTTTGATTCCTTGAATCAAGTAATCAACCTCCAGAAACACAATACCAAGATGTTAATATAGCATTCCAACTGAGCCTTTTACCATGCCAGGCCTGGCACAGATGTGATCATGATCCTTCTCCATAATTGAAAAGACTGCATGCCAGAATGGAGTCCACGTTCTAATTTTTTTATCAATTTTTATGTTTAGCACTTACTCCTTACATGTTGATAGCTAGGTTTAATTCTCACAAAACACTATTTTCTGATTTCAAGGGTTTAAAAGCATAAGTTCACTTGCAGATGCCAGCAGTATCATCTCTGTGTCTTTTCTTTTAAAACTCTATTCTTACTACTTAATTTTTTCTCAAAATAGTAATCATAAAATACTTATTGATATATTATTCAGAATCCATTTAGATGTGAACAATACAAACCATACAATCAAAGTTTGAGTACTGTGTGTGCTAACAGAACAATAGCCTGCTTGCTTGGATAGTAAAAGACACCTCCTGGCTACCTTTAAGCAAGGAAAAAGGGCATGAGGATCTTAGAGGGGAGACAGGCAGGTTGCCACCTAACAAAATGTATATATTTCGTTATGGCTTTCTAAAAATCTGATGTCTCTAGCCTCTGTAAGCATCATCACTCAGGCTTACGTGCAAACACATACATACATTTTTAAAATAGTACAGCATAAGTATTTTAAATGACACTTTTGGGGTACTTGACTTATTAATAATGATTAATAAATACTGAAGTAGGTTCACGCTAATGTTGATGAAGTTAGCAGAGAATGAAGAACAATTTTGGCTGCTAGGTTTTAAGACACTGTATATAGAGTTTGAGATACAACATTTCTTTGGTGTTTATCTGGACTCCAGTAATGAATTGGTAAGTCTGATTTTTTTAATAATAAGGATACAAGTTTAGATTCACTATGCAGAATGGCAAATTTTATTTCAAGAGTTGACAATAGAAACCATGGGTCACTTAAACATAATTACTTGTACAGAAAGTTATGTGCAACGATCTGAATTATAACTTGCATAACTTGTTTATAAATAGGAATGACACTTCATTTTTCTAGTTCATTGTTGGATTAAAGGCTTTAAAATTTTTCTAATATTTTGGGGAAAGATGTTGTAAACAAATAAATCATTAAAACATAAATGTTATAGCCTTCTTACATGCAAAGACATTTTTATTTATACATGCATGTGTTTGTTTATGTGTGTGCCATGCGTATACAGGTATGCCAGAAGAGGGCATTATGATCCTGGAAATAAAGTTGCAGGTGGTTGCTAGCTGCTCACCACTGATGCTAGGAACTGAACTAGAGTCCTCCAAAAAGGCAGCAAGTGTTCTGAACTGATGAGCCATTTCTCTGGTCCCTCATTTATATCTTTAACAGAGAAATTTCCTGTAATGAGATGAATATCAGTGTTCTCAGTATACAAATAAACCCACATAATAGTTTGTTTACAATTGATCTTTCTTTGTTGTGAATAATAAACTCAAAATTAAGCATGGATAATGTTCACCAGTAATCATCTACTTAATAGTCTGCTTCAAAATTTCTGTCTTCTTCAGATCCATTAGGGCTCATTGAATCCATCATAGGGAAAAAGGGTTCATATTGACCTCATCTTTTCTGTAATTATTATCTCACAGTTGCTCTTCTTATTTTTCTTATAACATGAATAGTATTTCTCTCTTACACATATCTTAACTTATTTAAATCTTGTATAGATATAAAGTTAATATATGTTCTATTCCAATAGTTCATTGTCTCAATGGGTTTTGTACATGGAATTGGTAAGAATAAAGCAATGTGTGTTTTCATATGTATATACCATAAGGTAAATACTTTGATTGTATCTATATCACATTTCCAATGACTTGTTTATCTGTATATGTGTCTGAGTGAGCACATGTACAAGTGTATGTGCAGGTATGCACACCCATGAGCCTCTGAGCCATATCTCAAGAATTCATTTCATTTTTAATTCGATATTTTACTTTATTTAGTGACAAATACATTATAATAATTTATTTGTCAAATTAATTCCCCATGCTGGACATTTTAATTATTGCTGAGGTGTTCATATTAGCATATATATTGCTCTTAGAACTCTTACATCAGATTCTACACACACATCAGTAATTACAGGTTATATATAACTTTTCCTAAATGTAACTTATGATGTCTCTGTTTTTGTATTTTTTTTCTGATATCTACATTTGTACTTTTGAACATCTAACCCATGCCCTCAGCTTTACTGCCTGTTTCTCCCCTTGTCACAGAAAGCTGGGTACAGATAATCCATAACACTTGTTTCCATAATAAAATGCCCCTGAAACTGGTGTCACCTCTTCCTCTGGAACTTAACTGTTTTCACATGTACCCACCATCATTTAACAGACTGCTTTATTCCCAACCCTGGACTCCAGATCATAAAGCAATGCTTTTCTACATGTGAGTGCCCTTCTAAAGAAACACTTAGACACTTGATTGGGGTTCTGAGATGTGTCTGTTGTCCTGAGATGGATGTCAAGAGACACTCAGTGTTGAGAGTGAATTTGTTTTCCTGTCCCGGTGTTTGCTCTTTGTTTCTCACCTCAAAACTTTTGCGTTTCTTGAATGAATTATAAACATCCACCAACCATCTAGATGGGTTAAATCCCTTTTTATTCAAATTTTGTTAACTTAGGGACTAATTTAGTTTTGCATCAAACATGAAGACTTTTTGGCAAAGTTTTACTATCTATTGAATTTCCAGAAATTAAAACACTCTGCAATTTGCCCTTTTTCTCAAACATTGCCAATTTTTTGCAGCATTCAGAAAACTATCTCATCATTGGCAATGTAGCTCCATGTTTGAGTTACTTATAGCCCCATAGGTCTGCTGTCATAGCTGCTATAAGTTTTTGTGTGAAAAAGGGATTTACTTCACTCATCCATTCTTGGAAGACATATTAACTTTCTCTCCCATTTCTGTTATAACTATCCTAAGGGTTTATGTATTGAGGTGAATATTGCTATATTTTTATTAATTTGCTTCTTTGATATTTAAAGGGTTATACTCATTTTCTTGGTATCTAGATTTTTCATTTCAAGATAAACAAAGGAGGAATGCTATTCATGTATAAAAGGAGGTTGGAGTCTGATAAAAATGAAAACTATCAACTTAGAATAATTTCTAAATTCTCTTTTTCATAAGATATTGTCAAAGTTTATACATTCTATGTTCATGAATATTGCTGTGTCTACCAACTTTGCTGCTATCAATTCATCAACTTATGCAATATTTATATGAATTCTTTTATATAAATTTTCCTTGAAAGATAAACTGATTTTTTCTAAAATCTATGGACTTTGGTAAAACTGATTTAGGTTAACATTTTATATTTTTCTCATATAAGTTGCATGTGAACTTTTTAATCTTAAAAGAGGATAAATCACTTCTATAGTCAAATACTCACCTGTACACACATTGTAACACAAAGATTAATAAATCATAGATAATATGCCTAATCTAAAACATAAACATTTATTTACTATAGTAATTCCCCTTGTCTGTATCCTGTATAGCATGAATACAACTGTTCTGCCTTCTCTGAAACAATCCTCCTTGCAGTATTATATTAATGTTGTAAAACCATGTGACATGATATCAGGCTAACAAAATATGGCCAAGGTGATTACCACGTATTTTTTTGAGTATGCACTAATGGGTGTGTTGCGACAGAAGTAATTGAAAATTCCTTTAGTAACAGTCTTTCCATGACCTCTGGGGGAAAATTTTCATTACTTCTCTAATAATCTTTCAGATAAATTTGATGCTGGGTATTCACAAAAATTTTATTTCTCATCTGAGCTGCCATTTCTACTGAATATCAAGAACTTACTTATTTTCAGCTTACAATTGTTATGAACTGTGTTTCCATTCAATTTCCTTTCACCTGAAATGGAAATGTGAAGTATTTACTGAAAATAAGACTATTTTTGCCTTGCTATAAATGAAACATTTCTGAAAATTAATGCAGAACTCTAAGTAACAGCAGTAAATTAGATTCCTGCATGGATGATGCAGACGGGACTTAGGAAGCTTAAGTCATTTCTGCTATTATTATTTGTAAAACTCATTTCAGAAATTGCTTATTTCTTCCAGTTGGATTTCCTTATCTAAAATATTAATCTACAAAATAAATTCTCAGAAAGTTAATGTAAAACTTCAGGCCTGACCAGTTTCTTAGACAATGTTCTTATACTGTTAGGGACTTGTGGGGAATATTCTACGGAGAGGATCAGACACAGCTGCAGGAAAGAGAACTAGTTTGGGATGAAAAGGACAATGGGAAAGCTGCCTCTAGCTAATAATAAAGAGTTGGACTTACTTGTAGAACCTACACAAAGAGGCATATGCTACATTCTGAGGTCACAGACAAAACTGTAAGACTCTGGATTAGCAAAGTCTTGTGAGCAGAAAGGGAACATCACTTCAAATTCTAAAAATTGTGAGAATTGCCTTAAATGACCATGTCTAGTAATTTTAAAACATAACATCACATGTTCTGTTAACATTAGGTTGTTATATTCCAATACTATAAGTAAATATTTTTATATTATTAGGCTATGTAAAAAGACTATTTAATTTTAAATTGTATCCCTCCAAAAGAAACAATTTTTGAATTTTTATTTTCAATTCAAAAAGGTGTACTCCCAGATATGGTGAATGACTAGCTCCCTTTTCAAGGGCATGTCTCTGGAACACTCCCAAACACTAGAAATTAGTACATGAGTAAGTAACAATCATGTTGGGAGTATATGATTCATTTTACAAAGTTTGTACCAAACAACCAGAATGATTTTCTAAAATTAATTCTATTAACAGAACATTTAAAGTTTTTCTTTAAAATGTTTTTATTCCATAAGTTCAACCAACAGATAAAAGATTGAAGAAGTAAGCCATTTCGAATCTGTAATAAATAATTTACATGTAACACAGACTGGAAAACAAAGAAGGCTAAAGCCAATTCTGTACTTCCATTGATGGACAAATCACTTGCCTTCACATACTGACATCAGTAAGCATATTTATTATATTTAAAACTAGATTGATTATTTAGAGGCATAATTTATAAAGCAAGATAACTAAATTAGAGGCGCTTTAACAAATATTGGCATTTGCAAATTTCTTAGAAAACATCCAAAAGCCTCACTGCCAAAGCTTGTATACTCTATATTGGCTTGAAGGCAAGAGTGCAGGTGCTGGTCTCTCTCTCTCTCTCTCTCTCTCTCTCTCTCTCTCTCTCTCTCTCTCTCTCTCTATTTCCCAGCTGAAACTAGATTATGAACTCAAAACACCACAGGTGAGCCCAGGTTTAAGAGAATCTCCATTACCCAAGCCATATCCTTTGAGGAATCTGATGACTTGGGATATCACTTAATAAAGTCATTTGTTGACTCTACAGATACAAAAGAATCAAAGATACTGTTTAGAGATTTTGAATAACTTTTCAAGCTGTGACTTTGATAAGAGAATATCAGGCAGATTCCTTTAATCAGAGAATGTGAATGACTAGGTCATAGACCCTTGACTTGGTTCTGCTAAGAGAAAGAATTGAAAGCCAAGGTAAAGAACATGGCCAATTGAACAAGCATGCAGGCCCCATATCAATTAGGTTGTGGCTAGGTTCACGGTTCCCCATTCACAGCATCTTAACATGTTAAGAAGCTATTGAGGACAGAGTAACTGCTGCTGCTGCTTCTCTGTTGACACAGTTAAGATATAGGTGGAGATGCTAAGATCATCCATTTGGCAAGAGAACCCATCACAATGTTGTGTGAGATATGATGATCCATTCATCTTTATTATAGATAAGGAGGACTTTTTGTTTTGTTTTGTTGTCTTTATGATTTCGCCTATATGGCTGGAACTGCCATGCACAGGCCTACACAGCTGGAGGCAGAAGCAGCAGATTTCAGGGAAATTTTATTTCCAATGTATCCTTGCCCTGTTGTGAGGCTGGCATGCAATCCCATCTCTAGTAAGATTGTATTCCATACACGGAATGAGTCCTCCATTCAAGGGAGTGACATAGACATGGCGACATCTTGCCATCAACAGTATTGTAAATTAACCCATTTTATTCAAGTATTTAATTTTTCATAATTGTGCTTAATATATTTGATTTTGGATATTATTTTCTTCACACTTTAAGTTTACTTTAAATGTGCTTTGACTTAATGGCTTTAGGCTTAATTTTGACAACATACAAGAAGACTCTATAATGGAAGATATAAGCTGACCCCTCTCTCAAAGCTTCTCTCTGTAAAAGAACTGATCTTGTAATTAGCATGACTACAAACATAATTCTGAAACCAATAAATAATTTTATTACACATTAGGTGAATGACCATTAACTTGTAGATCTTAATTACCTTTAAGAGTTTGCAATAAGTTAATAACTTTTATAAGATTAGGATTTTATAATTTTATCACTACTAAGTTTGAGTCTTAAAATTTTATAACTTTTTGAATTAAAAATCTTTTAATATCAAAATTTTAAACCATAAATAGAGGCCACAGACAAACCAGGAACCTCATTTTACAAAAATACCACAGTTTTTTTTGGTTTTGTTTGCATATGACTCAGTTTCTGCAAGTAATTAAATCTTAACAAAGTTACCAAAGACATAAGTGATTAGACATACATCTTTATGCAAGTCTCTGCTAGTCTGAACATACAATTATAACTTTAGGAATTCATACCTTAATTATCAAGTTAATATCTACCTTAATTTATGCCTCAATTATCAAACGTATGTTGCTCCTCTGTCCCATTTTCCACAAATCTTGTTCATGGCTGTGTCCTAATCTGTTGTTTTTCACTCTTAGAACAAAAATCATCATAGAAAATTCATTCTAATCCAAAATATCTTGGGGGTCTATTGTTGCCTCCTTAATGTGGAGAAAATATAATAAATCAACCTTCTTGTAGGCGTTATTTTGCTTGCTTTGTCTAAAAAAAATGAGACAATAAGCAATGAGAAGTCTCAGTGGAGTGATAAATTTTATGGCTGCTGCCATAGTTGGTTTATATCATATGGTCATATTAGCCAAGACAATGGTGAAGTCACATGTCCTTTTTTCTCTATAATCTTAGTAAAAATGGTGGCCAAGCACATGGTTGCTCTCAAACTGATGAGGTCATTAGACAAGATGGCAGCAATTTACTCTACATGGCTACTCTATACTCACACACCCTTTTTTTTACTTTTTTCTTCAAAAACATTTATTTTCCTAAACAAGAGCTGAATTCAAGTTACATACATAGTATGCTGCAGCAAATTAAAATTATCTACATATAGATTTTTAAGAATCATGACTTTTTACAAGTTTTAAAATGACTATTTTTCTGCTTGCAATTTAACAGATTTGTTTTTAAATCATGCCCAATAATAAACTTACAAATCCTAAAATACAGAAAGCTAAACTTTATTCTTCAACAAGAGACTCAAAGGTTGTAAATAAACCAAGGAAAGTGGTGTATTTAAGGGGTTAAACATCTGCATCATATGCTTTTCATTTGTAATCTCTATAGGAAATGGTTTACCTCTTAGCTGTTGTCCAATACATAGTGTCCTTTCCTGGGTTGTTTGACATTGTTCTCTTTCTCCATACCACAGAGTTGGGTGGCCATTCTGACCCAGGACAGATACTGTGGAGGACACTTTTAAACAAAAAAAAGGTATGGAGTAAGAAGGCACGCCAAATCCCCTCTTCAGGGCCAGCCTTTCAGGAGATTAGAAGAGCATGAAGCAGTTTTCCATTGTTATCCATACCCCAAGACATTTTAATCTCTGTAAAACTGAGCCTAGAGATCTGTATAACCATTTCCAGCTTGTGTGTGTTTGCAGTTAAGACTGAAATGCTTATGTTTTCAAAATGATAAAGATAAAAGCAGGGCTTTTCAGACTTGTAGAGGCAGAAAAACAGGCAGGTCAAAGGCATGCAGTCAAAGAGACATAAGGTAAAAGGAGTCTTGTCCTATTTCAGGAATAATGAAGGTCCAAGTTCAGAGGCCCAGAGCAGTCAGGCTCTCGGCATAGTTGCAAGCCAGAACCTTGAGAAAGACTAAAGTAAAATGGGAGATTTACAGGGAAAGAGGACTCAGCTCATGCTACCTTTCTGTCTTTGGGGCTATTTAAACTCTTTCAGATATTAAAAACAAAAGTTCCAAACTTGTGTCAATAGTGTTTAGTGTAAGGTTGGGAAAATGGATCAATCCATAAAACACTTGCCTTGAAAGTGGTAGTACCTGACTTCAATCTCTAGAACCACATAAAAAATGTTAGGCATGGTTGCACATGATTTTACAGGTTGTATAGGATCATCCTAGTACTGGGGAGGTAGAAATAACGACATCTCCAGGGCTTTCTGCCTGGCCATTATTGTTGAATGGTAAGTGCAAGGTTAGTGAGAGACACTGTCTTGAAAGAAATGGATGCCTTTCCTGTCAACGGTACCTGAGATTCTTCTTCTCCAGAGAAAAGCACACACACACACACACACATGCCCCCAAACATATACAGACATTCACACACATGCATGAAACCAATGTTATTGCAAATAAGAAGACTTGTTCACATTAATGATGATCCTGCTTCTTGAAAGTGCTCTGACTCATTTAACTCTTTTATCCTCTGCTCAGTATGAGTTAGTAACGGATGGCAGATTCATTGCTTAATCTACATTGTAGTGGTCACAGGGCATGTGGGTGCTAGTTCATTAAGTAAACTCTGAAGTCCAGTTCTGTTGACTTAGAGCCTTACATTTTTCTTTTAAGGTTACCTATTCCTTACCCACTTATCCTTTACAGGTTTTTTTTTTGTTGTTGTTGTTGTTTTTGGTGGGTTTTTTTTTTGTTTTGTTTTGTTTTTTCGAGACAGGGTTTCTCTGTAGCTTTGGAGCCTGTCCTGGAACTCCCTTTGTAGACCAGGCTGGCCTCGAACTCACAGAGATCCGCCTGCCTCTGCCTCCCAAATGCTCGGATTAAAGGCGTGCGCCACCACCGCCTGGTTCAGCTTAAGGTTTCTAAAAATTTAATTTTTGTGAGGGATCTTGATCTTTGTATCTACAATCATAGTTTCTTATCCTGCTTCCTTTTAGCCCTCAGGGTTTCCTTGTCTGTATTAGATGATTAAAACATCTCACTGGTTATAGGGCTGCCACTTCGAACACCCCTGTAAACTCAAGCTACAAATCCTCTCTGAGAGAAATTCTCTAAACTCAATGCACACACGGAAATATCAAGTCTTAAAACTACACCAGGGGATTAATAGCTCTCTCTAAATTATTTCATATAGGCAGAGGTATAAGTGGAAAGTGTGTTTTTGCTTCCCTGCCACCTAGACCTGAATAATCACCCAAAACTATATTAATTACAATGCTGTTTGGCCAACGACTTAAACGTATTTCTAACTAGCTCTTACATCTTAAATTAACCCATTTCTATTATTTTATATTTGACCACAAGGCTCGTGGTTTGTTACTTCACATCTTGTTTTTTGGGTGGCTACATGGCATCTTTTTGACTCCACCTACTCTCTATCTCTATTTGGATTTCTTGTCTGACTTTACTCTGCTAAGCCATGTTTCTATAAGCAAAACATCACTGATCTGGTGGGATAGACACTCAGGGAATAGTGCAAGGGCTTACTTATCAAATTATTCCTGCTTGTAAATTAAGATGCCCTCAAATCACGGTAATTATTTAACATGCACAGCTGCTCCAAAGAAGAGGAAAGAGGCCTTAAACTAATCACAGTCTGAGTTTGAAAAAACCAACCTAAAAAGTAAATGCTACCCCTAGGAAGCAACAGGACTTTCATGCAAATCATCTTCTCTATCTTCAAATTGATAATACAGAGGAGTAACTCTGTAACATCCCTTATTGTCACTAATTGTCAACCACATGCTAAGTAACTTTGCCAAGTCAGGTGTCTTAAGCACAGATAGTGACCAGCAGGGATGGAGGGTCAGGTAAGAATTGTATTGTTTGTTTAGGACATTAAAGCTTTTCTCTGCATAAAGAAGTTTGGTTTCCAATTATTAAATGGATTTTTGAGGTCCATGCCATGCATTATTATAACTGAAGTTACAAGAAACTCAGAAGCAGAAAAATAAACATCAATTAAAAACAAGAAAAAAACTATAATTTTTATGTCAGGTATATTTTTAGAAATCTTGTTTTTTCCTCAGTAGAGCAAATACCTGGTATGGCATTTTCTGTAAGGGGCAATGTTTCTGGGAGACATTGCTAGAGCATAACATAACAATTGTGTTGTGGCTGTACGCTGTGGGAAGAGCTCAAGTGTCTGATTGTATAGATGAGGTGCTAATTCTCTTATGTACTCACTCGTATTATTGGATTGCTGTGTGTAAATTGCATAATCATCTTGAGATTGCTTCTAAATAAAAATGATAAGGGATGCATTCCAAGTTCTGTCGTATTAGCTGAGATATTATCCATAGATCACCTGGTAGAATCTCTGGTGAAGACTTAGAAGATCTTCAGGTGTGAGGAGGGTGTAGGCAGAAATAGCTCACACGAAAACATGTTTGACATTTATTCTACCAGATAAAATGTGTGGTCACAGAATGTATTCTTTGCAACATCATGATTTTAGGAATCAGATTTATCTAATCAATAACTGAAGTAATTCATTTCCCCTGCAGAATGAAGTTTCAGTGCATGATAATAGCACAGGTATTTATCATACAATCAATCAGCATCTAAACATTAGTTTATTTTCCATCACAGACACTATTGCCTTCCATAGCCTTCTGCACAATCGACCAATGTGCACTGCTGGAAGGGGGACTGCACCATTTTTAGAAGCTAGAGGAATCTCTTCATGAACGCTACAACATTTGTCAAGTCATGATCCTAGGATGAGCCTTGTCCTTGCCCAATATGCATGACACCCTTTGGGTCCTAAGCAGTGCCTTCCTGAGGCATTGGTGTGCCTCTGTGATACTACTAGGCTGGAACATCTTCAGTATGTATATTCAAAGTCATTCGTGTACCAGGAGTGTGCATGTTCTATTTCAGTTTGTTCATTTCTTTCTCTGTTGCTGCTGCTGATTGAATGTGAGGCCATTATCCATGTCGGTTAGACATGCTGTGGTGTTTACTCAGTTATTATCTTGAATGTGTTTCTTATGTGGCCTTTTGAAGTTCTTAATTTTATCTCAATACTATTTTCAGCAATAATTTGCTTTCTGATTTTTATGTTTTGTTAAAACTCTTCTTTTACCCAAGATTAAAAAAAGTCCTATCATATCAGTAGGTTTCCATTTCTATTTTACTCACTTATGGTTAAGTCTTACAGTTACATAAGAAGTTCATTTAAAGTATTTTATTTTTTTCTTAAGTGAGCCAACAGCAATCCAAAACCAGGCACTGAAAATCTATTCCTGTGTAATGATCCACAGGGCCAACAACATAGATTCTCTTCATGTGTTCTGTCTCCACTCTGCTCCCTTTCCTAGAATTCTATTCTCAGTCCAATTCCAGTCCATTAAAATCTTTATGGCTTTTTAGTAATTTTTACCACAGTGAAGGAAATATTATTCCTTATGGCTATTTTCGTTCTGTATACCCTTAAATAATCTTAAAAAAAACAAGTTTGTAAAATCTCACAGAGATTCAGTGCGGCTAGAGGTTAGAACTATTTTCGGGAGATGTTTTTAAAATTAACAGCACTAGCTAAGAACATGAACACTCCATATATTTTATTCCTCTATTACCCTTTTAGATAAATATTATAATATTTTTCATGGAGGTAATAAACTTTCCTTTTGGCTTTATTCTTGAATATCATGTCTTTTCCCCTTTCCATTTATACTGCTATTTATGTAGAATTATACTTCATAATAAAGTTTAATTATTTAATTTTATACATTTTAAACAAAAATAGAATCATACCACTTACCCACTTTCCCTTTCTTCTCTTCATTCTGGGTTTCTTCCCTCCAGTAACTCCCATGCCTCCCTGAACTCTCAAATTGATATTCTCTTTTTCTTTGATTATTATTGTTGCATAGACATAGTTTTTTAATAGCAATAATTTTTAATAGCAATCATCCTCTATCCTGGAAGGTTGTTTAATTTTTAATTCTTTCTCATCATAACTGATTGCTATTACTTTGAGGCTTACCAGGCAGACCATCAGCAAATACTGAAGTTGTAAAGACTGTATGTCCTTGACTTGTCCTTGATGATAAACAGAATGATATCAATCTTTTACTTTATCTGCACTGTCTGTTGCAGACAGGTGTTTAGACACTTGTTATAGCTTAAGGTATTTCTTTTCCCTTTTGATCTGTATTTTCGGTAAGGTCTTCACTTGGTGTTCTTAAATTTCTAGCCTTGGAAGTGGCCAGGGAAAGACCTTCCCCTATGTGACCTCTTGTGTCTTTGTGTCCTACCCTCAGCTTCAGTTTTTCTACTTCTCCGTGTTTCAGACACCAGTCTGACTAGTATTTTTGCTCTGCTGTCTCACATTGTCTCCTCCTGATCTACAGGGCAGCCACTTCACATTTCCAGGTTTGGGGCCATTAGTGGAAGTCTCATTCCCAAGATATGAGAAAGTCACTCCCCTCACCCGCACCTTGACCTCTTCCATTTTCCTCCTCACTTTCACGTTGACATTTCAGCTTATTGTTACATGATACATTTTTATCTTGCTATTGTCTCATTAAGGGGAATTTTCTCTTGAGAATTCATCTATACCTTCACAAATAAATGAACTGAGAATATGCCTAGCAGACTCCATTTTGTTTCTTATATTAAATGCTCACTGTACCCTGTATATACTAATTATTATTTATCAGAAAGGAAAAGTGCATGGAGACACCTTTCACTGATATGCATTCATCCAGAAGTAGGTATCTGTAGTCTTTTGGAGTGACATTTTCTACTTGTTAATTTGCCCACCAAGCATAAGAGCTAAATAAGGGTTTTAGCTGTTTTGTAATTTTTATATATTTCTTCTTATAAATAACGACTGTCTCAAGTATAGGAAAATATATTTCCTTTCCTATTTAAAATGATGTAAAGTAGCAAAAAGTTATTTTTAAAATAGAACAGATTGACTACAGCTATGTTTCTATGGCTACTAAGATCCTTGAACAAAAGATGAAATAACAAACATATTATTGAGTGCTATGGTCTCCATGAATTTTGCTTTCATGAGCTTGTATATCTTCCAAGCAATAGCAATTGTTTTCATTTCAAATGGAGAAAAGTGAATGAATTTTTACTTCTCATGGGGAAATTTCATTGTGATAGACAAAACACACTAGCATCTTTATGTGATGTTGCCTTGTTGTTGGCAGTTTCACCACACAGAGAAAGAAAAGCAGGGTGGATATTGAGCAGATAAAAGGTAAACTCAGCCAAGCCTAAAGGTTATCAAGTTAAGTTTCTTCCAGGTTACACTATGGGAGAAAAGTCTCCTCCTCTCCTATCCCAGTGGTTGCACAGATGGCCCAAATTTACTGAGATCTTACACCAGAGAGGCCTGGAAACAAGGTATTCAGATTTTGGCCCTGCAGAACTTGGTAAATAAACAACAAATATCTTACTTTTTAAATATGAAGTTCTCAGACAAATTCCTGGAACTATCAACAGCAACTAGAACACAGCTAGGACTACCTTTTCCACCCAGATGTGAGGAAGTAAGGACTGAGTGTCACGCTGTCATATTCTTCTAACTATAAATAAGAAGAGAGGGTACCATAAAGCAAGGACTTTGAGGTGATCTATAAGAGAAGAAACGGGTAGTTCTGGAGTTCCTGGAGTGGAGGCATGATGCTATGGTGGTCATCGGGCATGTTGGAATTTAACTGAGGATTTCAGGGTACATTAGAGTATTTGAAATAATCTTTTGTTGTTTTCAGTCCATGACTCTTAACTGGTTAACATTCTCATCTGTCAATCTTTACTGTTTGTCATTAAGTTTAGGACATGTTCTAATTTTGCTCTTGTCACCTTTGCCAGAGGTTTCAGGGATTGGTCCACATATTTCTAGTTATCAAAAGAGAATGCAAAGAAACCACAGATTGCCTCCATTGCCGCTGGTAGTTGGAGCGCTGTATTCCCTACATCAGGTCAGAGATGAGATGGCAGGAAGTTAGCACTAACATACCTCTACTCTCCAGTTGAGCCTGGATCACTCAATAGCCAGAAAATGGAGCAGCAGTTCCCGGACTCCATCATCTACATCCTAGACAGTGTTCTAGACACAAAACACATGACAAAACTCTGCAACTATTGTCCAAAATGACAATAGAGAAGTGCATAGTTTGTGCAAATGTTTAATCACAGAAAAATAAACCTCTGAAACTTATTTATAGAACACATCCATTCTATGTCTATTGACTGAATAGATTTGTTATGAAAACCTTTGCTAGAAAAAAATGCATTTTTGATTATGCTTCTGCTCTATTAGTTAATTCTTGCACATATTCATCTTAAAGGCCGCTGTTCTAAACACTGACACTACCCTTAGCTACACTGTTTATGTAGCTCATAGCCCAATTTAGACCAGTGGCAGGTTCCTCCTCCTTGGCATCATTGGGACATAGTCCGCCATTCCAGCTTGGCACAAAATCCACCACAGATGACTCATAGCTCAGAAACTATTTTTATTTAACTTTGAAATAAAAATACTTTAACAATTTTATTATTTCAGCACATTTTTGAATTATTCTTTCCCTTGGTCTTCATATCTAAAAATAGCAATGATTGCTAGGAAATGGATATTTAATAAATGCTTATGGACTGACTCAACAAAGTGTGAACAAATGCACCTCTAGCATGTGACCAAGACTTTTATTGAAGCTAATTTATTTAGCAACTCAAATTAAAAGCCACCATACATAAAATCTACAGAAAACAGATAAATTTAAGGTGAATATGATAAACATAGGTTATGAACCATACCTGAACAGAGTAAGATTAAATAAGAGAACAAGATAAAGAATTTTAGTATTTTGATCACTACCAGGAACTGATAATTTTAAATACTGATGTTAGTCCTCTTAAATTTTTTCATATTTGCTTAATTGTGAGTTGTGATCTTCAGGGAGCCACAAAACAATAAAGTAGCATCCCAGTAGCAAATATTCCCACAACACATGAGTGAGAAATCACAGAGCAGTCTTTGGACCTTCCCATAAACATGTGCAGTACACTAACTTATTCCTTCCTGGACAGTGTATGCCGGCACTCTAGTTAATTTGCTAGGCACCTTTACATATAATTAAATCACCCATATAAATAGATTATGGAGAATGTGCTTGTTTTGTTCTACATTCTGCCCTGTTGAGTGCAGAAACAGTGCCAGGCTACGGCTTACAAAATCAATATAAGAACTAACCCTTGAGAAGTTTGCAATTCCATGAGTGACACAAAAATAAATTGGTGATGTACTTTAAGAGTTTTGAATAAATGCAACAGAGAAATCCTTAAAACTCACAAAAGAAAATTCTCATAGTTTGGTAAAGATATCAGGGAGGAGGAGCTTTCAAATCATTCTTTCTCTGTAGCTGAGCTTAGCATGGTGAGAGGTATTTTTTATTTTACATTCTGCAGTTGCCCACATGTGCTGTCTATGAGAGAGTGTTGAGGGGAAATGAAGGCCATCAGGTAACATTGAATCAGAACTAGAGAATGTCTCAGGCCCTACTTGACTGCCATAAGTATCTGTGATGCCTGTTACTGTGTGTGATCATCTACAAGGGGATAATTAATTCTTATAAACTAAAGAGTTCAAGTGCCCAACTCATTATCTCCATTATGTGTGAGATTCATCTGATAATTATGAATACAAAGTGGACTCTATAAACAGGGTGGCTATTTATTTGAAGACTTTGGCTTTAATCAGGTCTTACCTGATGAAAAGATATCACATTCTACTGATATATCTTTTTGAAGTTTCTCAGGATGTCAGTCACATTTCTTGATTAAGCCATTTCTTCAAAAAGTCACTGATACTGTGCCCATGCTCTGACTGGAAAGGGAAACTCATTGACAGCCTGTTAATATGTTAATTGGTGCTCTGTCATATAAAGGATCTGAAGGAACAAGATCATAATTGTTAGTTTTTCTTTCTAGAAAAGAAGGGAGAGAGAATGGTTCTAATTATAAGAAACATTTGGGGAAACAAAAAACATATCTTACTTTATTTATATTATTTAAATCACTGGTTGGCTAATCACTTATGCATATTGCTAGTTAGCTCTTATATCTTTGGTTAACCCATTTTTATTGATCTGTGTATTACCACATGGCTGTGGCTTACTGGCAAGGTAACCAGCATGTTGGTCTGTGGCAGTGGCTACCTGGCTTCTTATGATTCCACCTTCTTTCTTCTAGCATTCAGTTTATTCTACCCACCACCTAGCTCTACTCTGCCCTATAATGGGCCAATGCAGTTTCTTTATTCATTAACCAATAAAAGCAACACATATACAGAAGGACTTCCTACATCAGTTCTTCTCTTACTTTAGATAGCAAAGTCTCCAAAGAAGTCTTAGGCACTTAATATCCCATAATATAAATATAATAACATATTTTGCAATATTTATGTACTGAGGCATGAGGCAGATCAGGTGAATGTGTGCTGTGATACACATAGACTGTTGACTCTGGCTGACTGTGGTCTTTGCAAAAGAGAAATATGTAGAAACTCATGAAAATTAATCTTCATTGTGAAATTGAGAGGATCTAGAATCAAGTAACAACTTGCTTCCAGCTAGGTCTGGAAGCCATTTCTAGGAAGGATTAACTGAGGGGAGAAGAGCCAGATCAGGTGGCATATTCTGCTTGTAACCCACATATACGGAGGTTTCAGGGGAAATCACTACCGCTCGCTTGCCTGCCTGCCCTAAATTGTGCTCATAGCTGCATACACACCATTGTCGCTGATGTTGTCATCTTTCATCAGAACTCAGCTGCTCCAGCTTCCAAACATAGACTGAAGACCAAAAGCATTTTAGGTGTACCACTGGGTCTTATGCATGGTACTGGGGACACGGAGGCAAAACAGCTTCACGAACTAAGAAACTCAGCTTCCAAGGCTCTCCAGCATGCATATGGCCACTATTGAACTAGTCCGCTTCTGTCCTGTAAGCCAACTGTTAAACTCCCTCAATAATAAAAATCGTAAGCATGTGTTGTTTTAACTCCTGCCACTGCATCTGAAAATAAGAACTCTCACCAAGAACCACACTGGTCTCCACATGGCTCCCTGTAAGCTTTTCATTCTTCTCAGGAAGTCTGAGTGACAGTAGTGAGTGGGAACAGATGATGTTCCAGTGTTTACTTTTGGCATTTGAGTTCTTATATAATGATATTTTCCTATATTTATTTTGGATTTCATCTTCTTTCCTGTATCAGGCATCATTATCGGCACTTCACAGACAGCATAGCGAGAGTTAATCTTACTCATATAGCAGATCACATATCATAGATCATACTGTGGTCTGACATGTCAATAAGTCAAATGCTTGCAAAGTACAAAATTATGCAGACTGGCTCTTATTATATTCAGAATCAAAAGAAAATTTTGTTTATTTTACTATCATAAATAAGAACAGTATAATTACCTTTTGTTAAATGCCTGTTGGGTCCTGGGTGATTTATATAATGCTGAATTCATGTGAGTGTCTTTTTTATTCAGCTTTGGTTGGTATCCTAAAGCTAGGCAAGGCTGCAGGTTATAAAAGGTTCCAATTACTACTGAGCAAAAACTTAACCCCCAAACCTCGAAGCTTCGAACAGCATTTGTATTGGTTATAGCAGTATATGCTTATAACTCTAATGTTCAGGAGGCTGAGTCAGAATGATCACCTGTTTGAAGCCACACTGGCCTACATAATGAGATTCATTCTGAAAGTAGCAAACAAAAACAAACTAAAGAGAAGTGCCTATTATATTGACAAATGCCATGGGCAAATAAATTAGGTATACTATCAGTGATATCAGCTGTCCCTAAAACCAACAGTGACTCAAAATGTAGGTTCATTCATATGTCTGGTCCTGTGAGAAACAAACCCAAAGCTTGAAATTGACATCTGGATTTTTCCATGCTCTTTCTCCACTTGGTTTGTCTCCCCAGAGTATGGTCATCTTTCATATCTTCTTCCAATAATTGGGTTGTTTCAGAAAATAAAAAGCAGCTGTACCGTGCGGATGTGATTTCTGTAACTCCCCCTCATGCTCTTGAACCCCACCCACTTTAAGGCAATATAAGCCCTTCTATTAACGGACACCCAAATGTTAATGCCACAATTTTTTGTTTAATTTTGGTTTTCGTTGTTGTTGTTTTGCTTATTTTGTTTTGTCAAACATCTGCACGTAGAAGAAAAAATATTAGTTTAAGTTGGCATAAGAGAATACCACAGATTAGGTGGTTTAAACAGTACTCGCTTATCTCTTAAAATTCTGGAAATAAGAGATTCTGCAGATCCAATGCCTAGTGATGACACTTTTCTGGGTTAGACACTTCAAAAGCTGTGTTGTATTCTCACCTCAAGTATAACACACACAGTAGAGGTGAGAGAGATTGGTATGACATCGTGTTTAAGGGCATTAATCCCGTTCATGGGCTCTTAGCCGAATGATCTAATTATCTCCCAAAGTTCCTACCTCCCAGACAGATGGCATTGATGGTTAAGATGTCAACATACAGATTTTAGAGAGACATAGGTACCTAGTCCTTAATGGAATTTGCATTAAGATCTAAAAACAGCAATGGATTGAGTTATTCACCACTCAGGATGATAAAGAAAATACACAGGTTGAGTAGTTGGAGAAAGCAGCTTTTGAAGAAATGTTCACTGTGGCTCTATTCCTTAACTCTGCAAAGGAATTATGAAGGGAGATAGAAGAAGCTTACTTTGTTCTCATTGACAGGAAGAGACACTTGAGAAGATTCGAGAGACTGGCCGGGTGGTGGTGGCGCACGCCTTTAATCCCAGCACTCTGAAGGCAGGGGCAGGTGGATCTCTGAGTTCTAGACCAGTCTGTTCTACAAGAGCTAGTTCCAGGACAGGCCAAAAGCTACAGAGAAACCCTGTCTCGAGAAACCACTGCTTTGATAGACACCTCTTGAAATTTGTGGGACAGAGTGAATGGGATAAGACTCATAGCTTTCAAGTCTAAAGCCGAGTTGTAACTAACTCACCAGAGTACCCCAGACAGTCCAAAGAAGTCTGAAGAAAGCTACCTTCCAGAGACAGACTTGTAGGGACATTCATGCCATAAAGAAAGACAAGCTACAATAAAAAATTCTCCATTCATAACTAAAGAGGCCTTGGAATAAATACGGCAGAAGTGTTAAAGGAAAAAGCTGAATGGAATTGGGTAAATCAGGTGTATATTGTTGCTATTCCACTATCTAAGGAAATAAATAAATATCTAAGGAAATAAATGAATAGCATTGGTGTACCATACCTAGACAACATCAGCACAAGATTGCAAGTAAGTATTTCCAAACTTCCTTTCCTCCCACTGTGTTACAAAGTAACTCTTCGGAGGAAAATGTCTTACAAAAATGGAAACCCATCCACTAGAGGATATGGAAAAATAATCTTTAATTGAATGGGAATCTGGGGCTTAGAATGCCTATGGACCCATGTGCCAATAAAACCTGGAGAAAGTATTCTCGGAATCCCTGAGAATGACTAATATTATACAGTATCTGTCAGAGATTTTAATTCATGGTTAGAGATTTAAAAACTCTAAGAGCATGGAAAGCATCAAGTATACTTGTTTTCTAACTTTGCCAAATATTTCAAATAAACATGACTCATGCACATTAATTTTTTCTTAATGATTAGAGACATATAAGATATTATTCCGTGAAGCAGATGAAGTAAGGCTTCATCTGTGGCATTTCTGCAGTAAGGACTAGTATCTCTGTGTCCTCATATTGTATACAGGTAACCTGTGTGATTCCAGGCCATGGCAGTGACAATCGTACAGAGTTCTTTGTCTTAGGATACCTTCTCCGAGATCTGCAGTAAAGCCTAACTACCTGAGAACACCATGCCCATCTACTAGAGCCAGATGAACCTAACCTCACTTCAGACAGGTGTCAGACCAGGAAGTTAATCATCCAGAATGATTCCAACTAACTCCATCTCCCAAAGGAATTCCACCAAGCAACCTCAGCTGCCACTTTTCAGAAGAGGGAAATGGCCCAGCTGAATGCTGTCCAAATTGATAACTCACAAAAGGATGAGACATAGTACACATTGACGGTTATTATTTAAAGCCAAGAGGTTTAGAGAAATTTTTACACATTAATACAAAGCCAAAGATCCCAGTCTTATGGATAAGAAAATAGATAATATAAGACTTTCTCAAAAAATTTCTCAAGAAATTTAGCAAATGATATAAGATATTTAAAACTATTTTTTCTTAAACTGCAAATTATTTTAACTATGAATAATAGCATTATAACTCAGATTTCCTATAACAAAAGGTGTAATATTGATGTATTAAAAAAATAAAGGTTTACTTTGGCTTATGATTTCAAAGGTTTCAGTCCATGGACAACTGGTCCCAAGACTTTTTGTTTCAAGACAGGGTTTCTCAGTAGCTTTGGGGCCTGCCCTGGAACTAACTCTTGTAGACCAGCCTGGCCTTGAACTCACAGAGATCTGCCTGCCTCTGCCTCCCTAGTGCTGGGATTAAAGGCATGCACCACTACTACCCAGCTAGTCCCAAGACTTTTGAGGTGAGAGTGAACCAGCAAATCATGTCGGGTATTTTGTTTTAGAGCAACTGGTCAGCGCATGTTGGTGAGGAAACACAGACAAGAGGAGTTACAGTCCCATTTAGTCCTCATCACCTAACTTCCTTCCGTCAGGCTTTGCCTTTTCTATCACTCCCCAGTAGTGCCCATGTGCATACAGGTCTTTTGGAAGCACCCTACCTCAATTCCCAAAGACTAATGCTCATCTCACAATGTAAAATGTATTCTGTCCACTGCCAACTTTGAGGTTACTTCTTATTTTCCATCCTTCCCAATCAAATTTAGTATGTCAGACTACCAGGAGACACATCTTAAAAATAAAAACATAAAAACAGTCTGACTATTGTCCTTAAGATAACGCTAAGGGGGCAGTGTTTTCCAGATACCACAGAAAAGATGCCCATGTGAATTCATAAATTCAAAAACCATGCACAAGACCCTCAAGTTTCACCCAGACAAAATCCTAGCATGTTGGACAGGAATGTCGCCGCACCATGCCACCACTAGCTGAGGATATATGTCTTTTTGACGTTGACTAGTGACACTGGAATAATCTCTTCTGTGAGGAAATTTACCTAATTCATATTTTTTACATTTGGGGTAATTATTAGCTAATTTGTTAGCACATATTACATGCTATCTCACTTATCTGTGAGCTACACATTTTATGCATATAGATGAGAGCTAATAACATCAAAGGAATTGGCAGGACAAGTCAATCATGCTCCATGAAAGAAAAAAATTCTAGGCAGCAAAAAGCAAAAATCAGAAGCACTAAAAATAATAACACTTTTAAGCAAATTTCATCTGATTTTTCTTCACATCTTCAAAGATTATCACAACGAATAGCAAAAGCCAATAAAGAAAGTAAAGGTGAATAGGATCACGGGTGGTGGAGCAGATGCTGCCGAGAGCTGCAAACATTCTTAAGGGGAAGCCAGCTGGGTTCACTGACACATGAGCACAGTTGTGAGACAGTGAACTAGGACTCAAGACTGATCTCAGCTTTCTTACCTAAATAGATGCAATGGGAGTGGTGAGTAACAGAGACTGTAAGGATGCAGCTATGTTAGGTCTACCCCATGGGAAGAGTACAATCATGAGAACACAGATAGCTATATGTACAGAAAGAGCTGTGGATATATAATATAAAACAAAACATAATTTATTATCAAGGGAACCCAACTGTGAATATTCATGAACTGTTGAAATAGCTAGCTGATGTGTATCTGCAGCCTTAGAGTGCCATTGGACAAACAATGTCAGCATTTGCATAGAAGGAGTTTTATATAAAGAATACATTTCAGATGCATTTACAGTTCTAAGGAGATTGAGGAAAATACATAGAGCCCAACACATCTCAAATATGTTGATGAAACACATCCCAGTGAGCTGTGCTGTTCTTGGAGTTCACCTGCATGGCTGAATTCCCATGATCCCATTGATAATCTGTCTAAGTCTATCTGGGAGGTATTTCATAGAAGCAATTAACATTTATAACCACACAGGGAGATATTTGGATGGACTTCTTTGCTACTCTTAGCATACCAACAAGTATAAGAATACCTGTTGTATAAGAATTCCTTCCACATCCTCATATTACCTTGTTACCTAAACACAGCTGAGGCTATCTCTCAGGAGGAAGACAAAGGGAATGGAAGTGATGGGATCAGGCTGGTCTTTCTTTTGGCTTGAGTGGGCTGCAAAGGTGAGAACAAAAACAGAGTCCATGAAAAGTGAGGAGGCCCAAAGCTGAAGACTCTAAGGTGTCTCTCTTCAAGAATGAGAGTCAACCAAATACATCAGCTCTTCTAGGGTTTCAGTTCTTCGTGATCTGTATCTACTAGGACAATCTGTAGGGATATTTTATTTGTATTTTAATAAATGAAGCTTGCCTGAAAATCAGAGAGTAAAACAACCCCATTGGTCAGCCTTACAGACAAGGCAATGGTGACACACATCCTTAATCCCAGTAGCCATACTAGTTTGCCATAAAAACTGGACGGTAGTGGTACATTCCTTCTTTCCTAGCCTTAGAGAGGAATATAAAGCAGGAGGAGCCATCTCTCAGACAGTCTAATTCTGAGATTCCTAGAGGCAAGGTCATCATTTCAGACTGAAGTAGAGGTAAGAGCCAGTGACTGGCTGCTTTGCTTTTCTGACTCCGGATTTTTATTAATTATGGTACAAGAATCAGCTTCACTGAGCACATAACATAAGAAAGTCCACAGTATGTGCTAAGATCGCCTACACTCGAATTATCACTACATGTTTTTCATAAAATCTTTCCAACCAGCAGCATCAGGCTAATTGGATTTATAGAAAACAAAGACTGAGAGCTTACTTCACTCCTATATACACAATAGTCCAGGTATTCAATAAAACTAAAAATGAAAGATAAATGAGCAAAGCTTCTGAATATTTGTAAAAGCAATAACTACCTAAACAGACAATATTGGTTGTATTGAAATTAATATTCTTCTAAGAAATGAAAGCCCAAAATGACTAAAACCACTTACCTAAAAGCTAAGATACTCCAAAGGGATTTGTGGTAGATTATCGAGTTTCCACAAATCAGTAAGCAAAGCTCAGACAAACAAACAGAAAAAAATAGGCAGGAGAATTAAACGGATGCTGTCCTTTGTATATTTACAAAAGGATGTTTTAGTGTATTGTCTGAAATGTTCTGGCTGTCCTAAGAAAAGGAGTTCAAAGTGATCTGCATCCCCTAAAATAAAACTTTAAGAATGTAATTTAATACTTGTATTGTCTACCAAACTTCATGAAAGAGATTAAAAAAATACCAGTCAGTTCATATTCTTTTAACTCTGGCTAATATGGGATAAAACATATATTTAAATAAAATCATCAGGCTTGATAACTAATAGACCAGAACATCTAAGCAAGGCACTTTTTCCTGAGCATATTGAGAACATGGGGACCTTGGGAGAAGGTTGAAGGGGAGGGGAGAGACAGGGAGAGGAGCAGAGAAAAATGTAGAGCTCAATAAAAATCAATAAAAAATTTTAAAAAAGACACAGGCTAATAAATGGGCATGAAAATGGAGCCACCCTTCTGCTGTATACAAGAAACACACCTCAACCTCAAAGACAGACATTACCTCAGAGTAAAGGGTTGGGAAAAGAGTTTCCGATTAAATGGACCAAAGAAATAAGCAGGTGTAGCTATCCTAGTATCTAACAAAATAGATTCCAAACTAAAATCAATCAGAAGTGATGGAAAAGTACACTTTATACTCATAACAAGAACAATCCATCAAGATTAAGTCTCAATCCTGAACATCAATGCTCCAAATACAAGAGCACCCACATATGTAAAAGAAACATTACTAAAAGCTTAAATCACACATCAAGCCCCACACATTAATAGTAAGAATCCCAGCTTTAATGCTGGTGATAAGCACTTGCCCAACAGGCAAAAGGCCCTAGTTTATAGTTTTCATTTCTAAAAACGAGAGGAGAGACAGGGAGGTGCGGTGGTTTAAAGCCCCCCCCCAAAGGCTCATATGCTTAGTCCTCATGGAGTGGGGAGACAGGGAGGTGCGGTGGTTTAAAGCCCCCCCCCCCAAGGCTCATATGCTTAGTCCTCATGGAGTGGGGAGACAGGGAGGTGCGGTGGTTTAAAGCCCCCCCCAAAGGCTCATATGCTTAGTCCTCATGGAGTGGGGAGACAGGGAGGTGCGGTGGTTTAAAGCACCCCCCCCCAAAGGCTCATATGCTTAGTCCTCATGGAATGGAGAACTATTTGAAAAGATTGGAGCATGAGAAGGTGTATCCTTCTTGGAGTGGACTTGAAGATGTTGCAGGAGGTGTGTCACTAGAGGTGGGCTTTGGGAATTCAAAAGCCCCTGTCTGGACTAGGCTTTGCTTACAAATCAGGACAGGAGTTACTGCTCCCAGCAGCTGGCATGCATGTTGCCATGCTCCCAGTCATGGTGATAATGAACTAAACCTTTGAAATTGTAAGCAAGTCCTAAATTAAAAGTTTTCTTTCATAAGAGTTGCCTTTGTCATAGTGTCTCTTCACCGCAATAGAACAGTGACTAAGTCAGAAGGAATGAAGAAATAAAGCAAGGGAGAGAAAAAGAAAGAAAAGGGGAATGGGAGTTAGAAGAGAAGATAACTCCAATAATAAAACCCTTTTTGTTTAATTTATATAACACATTTAAAAAGAGAGAGAAAACCAAATCTTAGTGTACAATTCAAAAGCAAAGATTATTGGGAAAGGAGAGTTAACATTCTGGAGGCTCACCGAGGGATCTGTTTCTTGTTCCTGTTACATGTCTTGACATGAGTAAGAGTTACATGGCTGTTTTCCCTTCTGACCAATCATGGAGTACCTGGGTATTTTCCTCTATTATTAACCTCAAGTTCAATACAGACAGTTGAATGTTAACATTAAAAATTAACATTTTTCTTGCCAGCAGTTGAGTTTTAAAACTCTTCTCATTTACTTTAGATCACAGCTCCCTGAGCATCCTGGTTCATGCCAGCTACAAGATTAATTATAACCATGGTCTTCACTGAATGAGAAACATTAGGAGCATTTTAGTTCTTGTTTTGTTCTTTTATATCCCTAGGTGATTTGTGGCAGCACTTCACTGGGTCTTCAAGACTTCCTTTTCAGCAGTTATAAACGCAAGGCTGTTTTTACAATTATTATTACTCATTTGTATTTATAGATATTAAGCATGTATACAAGGTAAAACATGCATTCTTGTTCTCATTTGCATAAATATTTCCATAAGCTTATTTTTATAATAGAAGTTTTCTATGGGAGGTCCTTCTGATCCTCCAGCCCATAGCTTTTAAAATACCAGCCCACTTGGGCATGGTCTCTTATAGTATACATACAGCTGTAAAGACTGTGCTCACTCTCTTGCTTCCGGCTCTCACTTCCAGCTGCTAGGACTCTGTTCCTGTTCCCCATTCATGCAGAGGACTGTGATCTAGGACAGTGATCTGTAAGCCTCCCCTAAACAAATAACCCTTTGTTATACATAATTCTGAACTAGTGTGGGATTATTTTGTATCTTCCGCCACCAAAAGTTGATTGATATTTTAGTAAAATTGAATTTCTTATGTTTAAAAGAAATCCTCTTTATAAAAATAACATAAAATAAATTTATGTTATATTTGGGATACAGAATTATGTCACCTCAACAAAATTTTACTGGGATTCATGAAAAATTAATTAAAATAGTAAAACCTACAATACGTTATAACTATTGCTGACTTCTTGCTCTTTATCTGGTGTAACGGCATAAACGAATGCAGACAGATTGTAAAAATATATATACAGCTTTAATGGCGAAATAGACTAACAGAACCACCGTTCCCACGAAGACCAAGAAAGCAGAAGGGACGGCTGGGAGCACGCTCACCAAATTTATAGGCAAACATTAGCCCGAGGCGAACACGCCCCCCAAGGGGCAGGACTGATCCCTACATCTTCCCTCTTTGTCTAAATAAGACAGAACCAAACCAAATACAACTATATACAATAACAACAAATAATAAATATAACAAACAATATTGAGAACAAAAGCTTTGCTAAACATTCTATCTCAAGGAGTCCAAATAATGTAAAGAGTAACTACAATTATATAATCTTCAACTCCGTCAAAGATCTGAGAAGGGAATAAACACTACTCAACAAACAAGATATATCCAAAAGGTGCAACAATTGACAGAGACAACTGACTACCTGGGCAATCACCCAAAGTCTCGTTTGCAATGTTGAGTCAACCAATTTTGGCTAAGGCCTAACATAACTGACGTACCATTATTAAAGGCAAGGAACTTTTCAAAACTATCTTACCCTGTCTTGGCAGGATATGACAGTCCTGTTTTATCCATTGATGCACGCTCTGTATCTCTGTCAGTGGTTGAGGTATGGGCATTTCTTTGCCCAAAGGCCAGTTCTGCCAAATAGAAAGGCTCCAGATGGAGTGTCTTTGGTGCTCAACATTCTCTCGGGAATAGAGCGGTGTTGCCAGGAGCAACTGTGTCTCACTATCACAAAACTCTGAGTTAGATTAAAGGCCATTTTCTACAGCTCTTTGAAGAGGTTGAAGATTATCTATCTATACTGAGTATAATCTCTATATATCTAGAGAACCTGATTAGTCTAATTATAAATGACAAACTGAAATGACTATTTATCTATATAATTCTCAATATCTATCTAAATTAAAGACTAAGACAATAAACAACTGTGTAACAAATGAGGATAATGACCTCCAAATATAAACACTGCACAAATATACATTGCAATATGGCAAATATATATCAATACACAAACATTATATAAGTATCTTAATCAGAGGTAGAAATGTACACTGCAATATGGTAAATATATACAATATATATTTATCAATACAATATATGTCAATACATAAAAATGTTTTAAACAGAGATAGAAACATGCATGCATACAATAGTCAATATAATTTAACTTTGTATCAATATACAAGAATGGATACCAATATATTTGTCTAAAAGCAGTAACTCACAATTATAAATCTATTATCCCATCATTCCCTCTTTTTTTTTCAAAATGATCCCTGAGCTTATAAAATTCCTCCCCCAACCTCCCAACCCCTAATGATGTACCTAAACCCAGGGGTAAACTTTACTGGGAGAGGGGACGTCGTCCTATAGAATTAGTTCCAGCTGTCATGGGGGCAAAGTTCTTTCTGGGGGAATCCTGTGAAAGTAAAATGATGGTTAAATTTCAAGATCAATGTCTTTTAAAATTGCAAATAGTCTCTGAGTATTTTGTGGAGGTCTGGCCAGAATGTTGTACAAGATGGGCACCATTTCAGCTAACAAAGTTGGGATCGTCTTGTGCAGCTGGTATCCAAAACAGGTCTTGTAGTAGCGCTATCAGTATCATGACGTTATATCAACCAGGTAGAGTTGTTGTTGTGGGGCCCCATCTTCTTCCTGGAAACTTCAAATGTCACTTCAGGAAAAACTCATTGTTCACTGTGAAAAACTTAAACATTAATCATATAGACATATATAGACATACATATATATATTCAATGAAAGGCATGATAGATATATTCAATGAAAAGTATGATAGATATGAAGAAAAGCAAAGATGTTTTCTAAACTCATATTTCTTTCTGTCCTATATCATGGCTCTTGACATGAGACAGAAACTCCAGAAACTCTGGGTTTTTCTCTTACTAACAGGCTTAGAATTGGAGAAGGACTGAGCCAGAGTCCAACTTCAAAACCAGCTCTACATATTTATAAAGAAATGTTTAATAAGACATATATATATATAAATTAATACTTACAAAATGTGTCCATCCATCAGTAATTAAATATTCAGGGTCCCTTAATTTCTTTGAAGATGAGTATTTTCCTATTGAGATAAGAAAAGAACCCTGCCTCCAACCTATCTGTATTTCTTACAATCAGTATGCTCACCATCCTTATGAAAGAATTGTTATTTATCTTTTCCAAGTGGCTTCTCTTCTTCAAACCAAACCTTTATTAATTTTGACGGTATCCACAATTTTTCCTCACCTGTGGAGATAAGAGCAAAACCCCTTCCCCAACGTAGCACATCTCCTGGCTTCCATTGTGAGGTCAGCACATCCTTGAAATAAACTGGTTGATTTAGTTCAGTAGACTTTTCCATTATCCAATGTCTTTCTGCAGTTGTTGTTCCCTTCTCATTAGCATTGAGAAAATTCAAGGTTAACAAAGCATTATGTAACCTATTTCTGGGGGTGTTTTCCACCCCTTTCTGTTTGTTCAACATATCCTTTATAGTTCGATTTGATCTTTCTATGACTGCTTGACCTGTAGGATTGTATGGTATACCTGTAACATGCTTGATATTGTAATAATCAAAAAACCATTTCATTTTCCTAGAAACATAAGCAGGACCATTATCTGTCTTTATTTGTGTAGGTATACCCATGATAGCCATGACGTCTAATAAATGAGTGATTACTGAATCAGCTTTTTCTGAACTTAAAGCAGTTGCCCACTGAAAGCCTGAATAAGTGTCAATGGTGTGATGAACATATTTTAATTTGCCAAATTCTGCAAAGTGGAACACATCCATCTGCCAGATTTCATTCCTTTGGGTGCCCTTTGGATTAGCCCCTGCAGGCAGTGGTGTTTGGTTATAGAAAGAGCAAGTAGGGCATTTCTTTACAATCTCCTTAGCTTGTTGCCATGTAATTGAAAACTCTTTCTTCAAACCTTTGCTATTAACATGATGTTTTTATGAAATTCAGAGGCTTGTAGCACACTACCAATCAATAATTGATCAATTTCTGCATTACCTTGTGCTAGAGGACCTGGCAGACCCGTATGGGAACGGATGTGTGTTATGTACATAGGGCAAAGCCTGTTCCTGATCAAATCTTGAACCTGGAGTAACAATGAGGTTAGTTCTGTATCATCAGGTATAAATTCAGCAGTTTCAATATGTAAAATAACTCTTTCTGCGTATTGTGAATCAGTGACTATATTAATAGGTTCTTTAAAATCCCTTAGCACCATAAGAATGGCATATAATACCGCCCTCTGGACAGAATCATAAGGACTTTGTTCCACCTTACCCAAGTCTTCTGATTTGTAACCTGCCTTCCCTGATTTATTGGCATCAGTATAGAATGTACGGGCTCCAGTTATTGGAGCATCACAGACGATTCAAGGAAGAATCCAAGAAGTTCTCTTTATGAAGTTAAGCCTCTTGCTTTTTGGATAGTTGTTATTAATGTCTCCCAAAAAAATTAGCACAAGCTCTTTGCCATGGTTCATTATCTTCCCATAATTTCTTTAGTTCATCAGCAGTGAAAGGCACTATAATTTCTGCTGGGACTATGCCTGCTAGTTGACGAAGTCTCAGCTTGCCTTTTATAATTAACTCAGAGACTCTCTCCACATAAGTTTTCAGTTTCTTACTTGGTTTATCTGGTAAAAAGATCCATTCCAAAATAATATCATCTCTCTGCATTAAAATTCCTGTAGGAGAAATTTTTGATGGTCGTATGACAAGAATACAATCGAGCTCTGGATTCACCCTGTCCACATGTGCCTGTTGTAATTTTTCCTCAATCATTGTCAGTTCCTTTTCTGCTTCAGCTGTTAATTCTCTGGGACTGTTTAAATCTTTATCACTATCCAAGGTTTTGTTCAAATGAATTATTAGATCAGGTGTTATTCCAATAGCTGGTCATAGACTGGAAATGTCTCCTAACAGACTTTGAAAGTCATTAAGAGTCTGTAGGCGATCTCTCCTAATTTGTGCTTTTTGTGTCTTAATTTTTTTGCAAACCTATTTTATAACCTAAATAATTAACAGAATCTCCCTTCTGAATCTTTTCAGGAGTGATTTGCAATCCCCATTTAGGTAAAAGTATCTTTATTTCTTCAAACAGTCTGTTCAAGGTATCCATGTTTGAATCGGATAACAAAATGTCGCCCATGTAATGGTATACTGTAGATTTGGGAAATTTCTTGCATATTTTTGCAATGGATGGTTCACAAAATATTGGCACAGGGAGGGGCTATTTAACATACCCTGGGGGAGGACGGTCCAGTGGTACCTCCTCGAAGGTTGAGAATTGTTATAAGTAGGCACTGTGAAGGCAAATTTTTCTCTTTGTTCTTTTTGCAAAGGTATAGTAAAAAAGCAATCCTTTAAATCAATAACTATGAGAGGCCATCCTTTTGGTAATAAAGAGGGCAAAGGAATTCCAGATTGCAGAGGGCCCATAGGTTGAATAACCTTGTTGATGGCCCTGAGATCTGTCACCATTCTCCATTTACCTGATTTTTTCTTAACCACAAATACAGGAGAATTCCAAGGGCTGGTAGATTCTTCTATATGTCCAGCATCTAATTGTTCTTGTACCAGCTGTTCTAAAGCCTGTAACTTTTCTTCAGCTAAAGGCCATTGCTTTGTCCATATTGGTTTCTCAATCAACCATTTTAGAGGCAAGGCTGTTGGTATCTCTGAAGGGACATCAATTGCTTGTTCTTGTACAGCCCGAATGGCCGGTTTTCTCTGTTTGTAATATCTTTTAATATTATTCTCAGAAATATAGGCTCTAGAAGTAGCAGGAATGTTAATTTGGGTATTCCATTGTTGTAATAGGTCACGACCCCATAAATTCATTGCGATATTGGCTACATATGGCCTTAATTTTCCTATTTGTCCCTCTGGCCCTATACATTCAACCCATCTCGTGCTCTGCCTTACTCGAGATAGGGTTCCAATTCCCAGGAGCTGAATATTTACATTCTGAAGAGGCCAATACGGATGCCAAGATTCTGGGGTAATAATAATTACATCAGCACCTGTGTCCAGCAGGCCAGTAATAAAAATGCCATTTACACACACTCTCAGTTTAGGTCTTTGATCATTTATAGAAGTTTGCCAAAACACACGTAACTTATCTTTCTGATCATTATTGCTTGTAACAGTAGGCATGGGGCTTCCTAATTGTCCTGACGAGGCACGTTCTCTGCAGAAACTGGAAATGACTGAACCATGTTTGCCATGGGGGCCTGTGAGGCCCCCCTCTCACGTTTCCCATCTGTATCAGGTTGCCTTGTCTATCTCTTGTAGACCTGCATTCATTCGTCCAATGTCTGCCTTTTCCACATCTTCTACATAAACCTGAAGGCTGAGTCCTCCTATTCCTGTTATTTCTAGAAGATGCATTATTATTATTATTTCTGATAATCCATTGTTTACAATTCCTTTTCATATGACCCATTTTGCCACAATTAAAACATTTGGTATTCTGGTGTCTCCTTTTACCATTGGAAATTGCTTCTACCTATGCTTCAGTGCCATAATCAAATGTATCAACATTGAGTGTATGCAAGACCCATTCTTCCAAGGGCGCTGATCTGAGCTTTAAAGGGCCCAAAATCCTTTTGCATTCCACATTTGCATTTTCATAAGCCAAAGACTCAATCATTATATGTCTTGCTTCTGGGTCAGATATCCCTATTTGTACAGCCTTAGTTAATCTTTGTAAAAAGTCACTAAAGGGTTCTCTCTGACCCTGTTTAACTCTGACAAATGATTCCATTCTCTGTACTGGGTCTTGTACCCTGTCCCAAGCCCTTAAGGCTGCTGTAGTACACATGGAGAGTGTGTTTTCATCCAAATTAGCTTGTTCCTGAAGGTCGGAAAAGAGCCCTTCACCTAGAATTTTATCTAGGGAAATGTCAATTCCCTTCACTTTTTCCTCTGTTCTAAGAGTCTAGCCTCTTGCCTGAATAAGCATTTCCATTTCAATTGCAGTCCACTCTCAAGTACCGCAGAGCTCAGCTGAAGCCAGTTCAAGGGGGTTGTTCTGCTTGTTGTGGCCCAAGTTCTTAGCATCTCTTTAGCAAAAGGGGCTTGCATCCCAAAAGTCATGACAGCCTGTTTTATTTCCTTGAGATCATTCATACGGACAGGCTCCCATGTATCCTCCTTGATGACCCTAGGGTTTTTGAAACCAATCACCTTCTCTGCTGTTATTACTGGAAAGGCAGGTAGAGCTGTAGGTAGAGCTTTGTGGAAATTGTCCCGGAGAGATTTACCCACAGATGTAGTTAAAATTTGCCTTTCTACCCTTTGCTCTTCTTCATCAGAATTTAGAAATTCCTCAATCTTTTCAATTCTATTCACCATTGCCTTCTGCAATGTCTGAATCTCCTGTCCAGAATTATGTTCCAAAACCTTCATTGAGGATTCTAAAGTATGAAGTTTGTCCGTTAGAGATACCATCTCATCTTTGGACATGATTTTTGTGGCATAAACCGTGCCTTCTTGTATTGACAATCTTTCCATCAATCTGTCATAAGCTTTAGACAAAATCCGATTGTCACATTCAGCAGTTTTGATTCTCTCAGTTAATGTTTCAGTTCCTACAGAAAGGGACTGAAGCTTACGATCCAAATCAGCTGTTCCCTCTTCCATAGTAATGAATTTCTCCTTAACATCAGCCTGGAGAACTTCAAACTGATTCTTGAGAAGATTGTTGTCATTCTCAATTGTTTTTCAGCGTTCAATCTCTGCCTTAAGAATCCTGGATTCGTCTCGTAAAGACTTTATCATATTTCTATTATCAAACCATTTAGTGCCAATGAAAACTATGAATCCCAGAAGGATCCATAGATGTGGGGTGATAGACACCTCTTGTAAAATCTCCCACATGGTACAATTAAAAAAAACTGTTAAATTCTTGAACATTAACGTGTTCAGACATTTTATTTATAAAAGAAAAATTTTTTAGCTGCAATGATCGGTTCCTGCCAATGATGGTCTCTGTGTTTTTGGAGCCTATCCTACAACTAGCTCTTGTAGACCAGGCTGGCCTCGAATTCACAGAGATCCGCCTGTCTCTGCCTCCCAAGTGCTGGGATTAATGCCACCACCGCCTGTCCGGCCTTGAACTCACAGAGATCCGCCTGCCTCTGCCTCCCAAGTGCTGGTATCAAAGGCGTGTGCCACCACTGCCCGGCCAAGTCACTTTGTATCAGACCAAATCTGCAGCTGTGGAAGCTTTTGTTGCAAAACCGCAGGTACTTGAGTTTCTGCTAATTCAGGCAGTGGGGTTCCACTCCAAACTTAGCCATGGCAGGCAGAGAGGGATTAATTGCTCTGGCGAGCAGGTGGGGCAGAATGGACCTGTGTGGCCGAGTGTGTCTCGGACTCGGCACTGGGGCCCAAGTCACAAACTAAAAACCAGCACCCAGGAGGGTGCTGTGTTAGCTAGTGGGCTACCTGCTTGAGTCGGGGGCAAAATAGCCCAACGTTCCCTGTCTCGAAAAACCAAAAAAAAAAAAAAAATAGCCCTACGTTGGACGCCAAAATGTAACGGCGTAAACGAATGCAGACAGATTGTAAAAATATATATACAGCTTTAATGGCGAAATAGACTTACAGAGCCACCATTCCCGCGGAGACCAGGAAAGCAGAAGCACAATCGCCAAATTTATAGGCAAACATTAGCCTAGGTGAACACGCCCCCCAAGGGGCGGGACTTATCCCTACAATCTGGAAACAAGACTTTCACTCAGTTTACATGAGCTTTCAGAATTAGATTTTGTGCATACACAGTATTATTATTACACTGTGTGGAATTTTAAGTTGTCCCCTAAGATTTCTGACAAACCAATGAGCATGCTGTCTAATCCTAGGGACAATAATGATGACTGATTCATAACTGTCACTAGGTTCACAGGTAGTTGATTTTAAGAAAGAGAGAGCATTTAGATGAGCCAGTAAACCCTTAGGGTTTTGTTTTTCAGGTAGCACTAAGTATCCAAGAAATGAGTCTGTATAAACAGAGTGAGAGTTAGCATTCATTTCATAAACTGCCAATAGAAAGATGGGACACTGAGGAGTTCAGCTGACAGACAACAAGGAAATGAGGCCATAGCACCACAATCCCTAGGAACTGATTTCTTCCCACAGCCACTGAGCCTCCGTTCCAACAAACAGTTGGACATTATCAGCATGCAGACCTTGAGTTAAAACCTCACTGGGCCCTACCCAGACTTTTGACTGATGAAAATGAGTTGGAGGATGGGTCTTGTGTTTCCAACTGCTAAACCATGACAATGTATTATACTGCAATGAAAAGCAAACAAATTTCAGTGCCTAGGAGGAGAACATGATTGTAACAAAATAACTAAAAATGAGGACTGACCTGGGAACTAAGCCCTAGTAAGTTGGGTTTTGGAGAAGAATGGTGAGTACTATACTAGGAAAAACTTATGCCGCCTCAAACACTTCTGGTGGAAGTGTGAACAGTGTCACAAAGTGGAGCAAAAGTGCTGGATGCTTTGCGTGGGTAGTACAAATTGTGCCTGCGTGTGTGTGTGTGTGTGTGTGTGTGTGTGTGTGTGTGTGTGTGTGTGTGGTGTCAGGGAAAACAGAACTTATGTAATTGATAAATATGGATACAGTGGATATAGAGCTAAAGAGATATTCAAGTAAAATGCAGAGATAAGATTCAATCTGGTTCTTTTTGCTGCTTATAATAAACTGTGATGGTATTGGTGTAAATGAGGACAGGGAGAGAGAAATGGGAGGCTATGATGGATGTACACTTTAACTCTAGTCTAGAGAGAAGGCCTGGAATCTGACTTTACAGTTCTGTGATGAGACCTGGAAAGATCAGAAGGTCAAAATAATCATCCAGAGGAGATTAAGGGTGTGTTGAACAGATCCTTTTGATCAAACCACATCCTCTGGGGGAACATCACAGACTGTATTTTAGACACCAACCAGAATGAGGATTGGAAAATTATTATTTCAAAAACCTGTGGCTAAGGCTTTTGTCTACCAGAATGACTCTCCCACAACATCTACATAAGGTTCTTAAAACTATGTTAGTAGAAACACTTCCAACATAGACAAGACTTGAAAGACTGAAAAACTAAAGAAGTTTCTGAGCCCCTAAACTGTAATTTTTCCTGATTTACAGGAAAGCCCTGCAACCCTGAAAGTACAAGGTGGTCAGGGAACAGACCAAAGAGTCACAAAGCCTTACTTCCAAGGTCAGAGGCTGAGTTAAGGATCTGAGTGGCTCTATCCACCTGGACTCCAAAATGACTTTACACAGCTAACTGCTTTCCTTTGTCCTTCTACCATTTTGGTCTAAGAATGCCTGTAATACCTAAGTTCATTCCATGAATAAAGCTTGGAGTGTTGGAAACAGACAATAATGTTTGAAACTTTGAGATGATTGTCATCTAAGAAGTCTCTTAGCTTGGAAGATGGAGGGGAAGAAATAAACTGGAATGAGAGTAGCAACTTAGCACACAAAGTAAGACAGTAAGGGGTACTCACAGAGAACTTAAACATTTCTAAAAAGAAAGCATCTAATAAATACATCCATAAAAAGTTTCTGCCTCTGTAATGAAGTTTCTTTCTTTCTTTCTTTCTTTCTTTTTTCTTCCTTCCTTCCTTCCTTTTCTTTTCTTTTTTTTTTTGTTTTGGAGACATATTTAAAAAAGGAATCTTCTAGAAAAATGAAAGCTTGGAGATCTCACAGGCAAGTCTCACCTGTAATAGAGGATCCTGTAAATTCAAAGGTGCACCTGAGATGCAATTTTTTTTTGGTGATTATTTTGGGACTGGTACCTTGCTTGGCAATCTTTACTATAAGCTCTTTGATATTGCAGAAATCATAAGATCCCTTTTTTCTAGGTGCTAATGTGATGTACTAAGGGATATGCTAATGGCTTCATGTTTGGATTTACTCCTGTCTTGTTGATTTAATCAGTACTGTGTACATGACAGCATTTTAAAGCACAAATGACGAAAGCATTTTCTCTCTAATAACCCTTTAACTGCAAGAACATCATTTCCCCTGGGAAACAATAATGAGACCACTTCTTCCTTTGATTAACAAAATCTAGGATTTCGTGCTTTTAAATCATTTGTGTATCAGCTTATTTGGCACACAATCTCTTGTGCTGTACCTGACAGTAGTGTCTCAGGGACCTCTGAAGAAGCAATCTTTCAGCCTTACTGTGGATTGTGTAATTTTCTGAATGTGCTGGCTCCAGTTCACTGTCACCGCTGTTCCTGTTGGTCATCCTATGATTGGCATCTACAAAATGTCAGGATTCCCTGCTGCAATTGGGCTGAACGTTCACTAGTAGCTTCTTGTGGGCTCTCTTCGAGGTGCCAAGACTCAACTCCTATGCATAATCCCTTTAATCCGGGGGCTTCAACTGCTACTGCACCATTGCCTCTCCTGGCTTCTACAGTGCCCATCCCCAGCTCTATGACCCCTTCAAGCCTTCAAAGCCAATGCCTCCTGGTGACACTTGCACTACCAAGTTCAGCTGCCAGCATCAGGCACATCCTTTGCCACCTCTAAACCCAGAAGATTTTACCTTAATGGTGCCTGTCTTTTCTTAATCATTGCTAATCTCTCAGCTCCGTATTTAACTAGCAATAACCAGCAAATCAAAGGTTTACTTTGTTTCTCAATTCTTGTTCATCAAAGCTAATTCTTCATTCTTAGCTGACCATAGCCATAGAATCTTAATTCAAAATTTGTAACAGCCCCAGTGAAGCCTTGAAGTAACCCTCAAACATAAGTTTAAGTGACTCTGAAACTTCACAAGCCCTATCTCTGTCATCTGCATTTCTCTGTATAATTTTCTCTTCAAACTCCAACAGAACAGCTTATGAGGCTTTGAACACTCAATAGCTTTTCTTTACCAAAATTTCAAAGTCCTTCCACAATCCTCCCAAAATAATATGGTAAGGTCTATCACTCTCATATCCCACTCATGGTACCAATCTATCTTAGAGTTGCTATGATGAAGCAACATGACCTAAAGCATGTTTGGGAGGAAAGGGTTTATTTCACTCACAGTTCCATATAATAGCTGATTATTAAGGAAAGTAAGGGTTGGAACCTGAAGGCAGGAACTGGGGAAGGTGTGCTGCTTTGTGGCTTACTTATAGTGACTTGCTCAGCCTGCTTTCTCACAGAACCCAGGACCAGCATCTCTGGGTGGCACCACCTATGATAGAATGGGCTTCACACATAATCATTAATTAAGAAAATATCCTATAGGCTTGCCTGCAGCCTTATCTTATGGAGGCATTTTCTCCGTTTTCTCCTCTCATATAACTATAACTTCTGTCAAATTGATGGAAAAGTAGCCAGCATACTGAGTTTTAGCAGGAACACTCAACAATAGTCTCTATAGTTAATGAAAAATAAGTTGTATATAGGAATTTTACATAGGTACATATGCCTGAGAGACCTAGGAACTGCCTCCTGAGAGGACTAACTGGTGATGAGAGAGACATTAGGATGGGAAGAGATGAAGCATATTTGCTACTTACTTTATAAAGGGTCCTGCAGCAGTGGGCAAACCCTAAACACGAATGATGAATTAGAAGGAGTGATCAAGACCTTGATTTGTTAAATAAGAGAGTTTCTTCCCTTAAATGGCTTGAGAATGTTTTAAAGCAAGTTATGTGGTAACAGAGCCAGTCATGCTGAACATCACGGTTTATTGCAATGAAAGTCTTAGATTGATAGCTTTTAAAGAAACCATAAAAGTAAGATTTTGTCCCATTCAGGCCCAGCATCTACTCTAATCCTATGTACTCTTAGTCTTCCACCTATTCTGTCTATATTCTTAGTCACATGATATATTACATATAATTTACATCTATTTACTATAATTTCCAAATATACAAAGTATATCATAGTTTCTTAAAGTTTTGTTTAGGGATCAAACTCCTCTCCACTTTATATTGTCTACACTGAACAAGCTATAAATCAGAGTATGTAAACTGAGGGTAATGTTACAACATTACTAACAGTGTTTCAATGGCACTGATCTATTTTAATACACATTCTTCCAGAAATTGAATAAAAAGGCATCTATTAGAAGAAGGCATTCTTGTCTTACTGTAGAGAGTCTTGCTCTATCCCACCAGTCAGAGCCCCCAAAATGACACAGAGACTTCTTATTATCAAAGGTTGGCCTATTGTTTAGGCTTGTTTTTTAACTAGTTCTTATAACTTAAATTAATCCATATTCTTTTGCATGGCTTTGTTACCTTTACTTAGTGAAGGCCATTCTGCTTGTTCTGTGTCTCTGGCATCTCTGCCCATCCTTTGTGACTAAAAATCCTGCCTAGCTATTGTCCGTTCTGCTTTTTATAAAACCAGTCACAGTGACATATCTTTACACAGTATAATTTCATAGATATTTCACAACATTCCCCCTTTTTGTCTTAATAAAAAGGTGAGGGTTTTAACTCTAACATAGTAAAACTATATACAATAAGAGCAATTAGCAGGTATTATCTCAATAGAAAGGAAAGGTATTAACTTTAACAAAATAAAACTCTATACAACAAGAATAATTATTAAGTAAATTTATATTCATAATGTCCATTTGTATTTGGCAAATTCAGAGAAATACTCCATACTATCATCTTTTGATGAATCCAATATTTTATATCTAATTTCTTTTCTAACTACAACTCAACTCCATCAAAGACCTGAGAAGGCTATAATAGTACCTGAGTACTATAGGAAGTGTGGTGAAAGCCACTTTTGATCCTATGGAAACGACAGACAACTGGCTGCCTGGACAGTCCTCAAAGGTCCTTTTGTGATGTTAAGATATCCATCTTTGACCTACAAACCTAGATTATCTTGCAGACTCTTCTAAAGAGCAAGAATTTTGAAGGACAGTCCCACCTAATCTTGTTTAGTTCAGCAGTCACTTTCCTCTGTATCCTGCTTGTCTAGTTTGTACAGCATACTGTCAGCAGTCATGGCAAGAACAGTTTGTTTGCCCACTGGCTTTGCCATAATGAAAACAGACTCCTTATGTAGTTTCTTTGATGTCCATCGTCTTCTCTGAAATAAATTGCTGCTACCAGGAGCAGATGTGTCTTATCATCATGAAAAGCATCAGGCAGGCTTCCCATGGGTATCAACAAAACATGACATATCAAGTTGCAGTAAGTATCTCCTCTTGTACTAAAGTTGGACAGGGGAACCCAATATGATGAATAGGTTCCCAAGAGCTAGCCAAAGCTTTAGGGACAGTCCCTGATCCCACTGTTAGGAGTTCCACAAGAAGACCAAGTTATACAACTGTCACATATCAGTAGATGACCTAAGTTGGTCCCGTACAGGCTCCCTGGTTGTTGGTTCAGCCTCTGTGTGTTCCTAGGGGACCAGGTTAGTCATTTTTGTGGGTTTTTCTGTGATGTCCTTGAAACCTCTGGCTGCAACAATCATCCTTCCCTCCTTTAACAGGATTCCCTGAGCTCGCCCTAAAGTTTAGTTGTGGGCCTCTGCATCTGTTTCCATCAGTTATAGATGAAGTCGCTCTGCTGACAATTGGTGTAATTACCAATCTACGAGTGTAGCAGAATATTGTTAGGCATCATTAGATTGACTTTTATCTCATCCAGTTGTGTTTGGTCTATTCTAGGTCTCTGGGACTTCCAGCTTCTGTGCCCAAGAAATCCAGACAGTGTCAGGGGTGGGTTCACTCTTGTGCTACGGATCTAAGCCCAGACTGTCTTTGGCTGGCCACTCCCACAATCTCTCACTCTTACTCCCCCATTCTCCATACAGGCTGTAGGTCAAAGGTTATGTGGCTGGGTTGGTTTCCCAATCACTCCACTGGAAGTCTTGCCTGATCACAGGAAATGGCCAGTTAATAATTTACTTTTTAAAATGTTTCTGTGCTGTATTGTCTCTCCACAAAAATGTACATGAGGTGTAAGAAAATCAGAGGAAAATATCTTGGTATGTATTTCCAACACCTACCCCGGTATTTGTTCTCCTTTAGTGTATTGTACATATGCCCTGCTGGGCCTTGCAGCATGGTTTTATATGTGTACTGATTTCCTAGTTGCCTCTGTCTTCTGCACAAATTACAAGAACAGGAGGGGACTTTACTTTCCTACAAAGATCTGATTTTTAATTTTCTGTTTATGACATTAGTAGCTCCCCCATTGGGAAGAAATATGGATGTCATGCCACATGCTGAGCCATGTCATTAAACAGTCTCCACTTTGCCACACCTCCAGCCTGCTGTCTTTGGTGGCACAGCAAAACAATCATGTAATAAAACAATGTTCAATATTGCATGAGCTTCAGAAGCATATAATGAATTCTAAAAGGCTACTGATAGGCTTCAGGTCACATCACCAGTGCAGAGCAGAGGATGAGTTGGCTTATAGGCGGAGATCCAATTTTAACTGATGTTTTTGAGAAGGGTCATGTGCAGTGTTCAATAACAACAGTATTACAGTAATTGACTCCTCGATTGAGCACAGAGCCGATGTCAATGCTATGCTGCATCAGGATAGCATGGTAATGAGTCAATGACACTGTTTTGATCTTGTGCTATAGGACAGGGCCTGAATTTTCTACAAGAGCTCCATAAAACAGAAGGACTATGGATGATGTGCCTCTGAGGCATAAATCTCATGTGAGATTGACCTCAAGTCATTAATTAAGCTGAAAGTTCTGACAGATTATAATAGATGTATCCCCAAATTCCAGCAAAACCTTTATCTGATTAGAAAAAATATATTAAGAGAGCTAGCATGTATAGAATTAAAATGTACTTTAGACATAATGACATCATAAAAAGAGTAAGTTTTAAGTGTCAATGAGAGGTAAGTTATCTGAGTGCTCATATCTAGTTGGAGAGATTGAAAGTCTTCACAGAAGTCATCATCTAAGATGAGTCTTAGTAGATGTTTAGGATTTTGAATAGCAGATGCCATGAATGAAAGGAAAATGTATTAAATTCAATAAACAGAATACACTAGTAACATATAAAATATGAGGTGCACTGGGAGGAGGCTTAGCATAGAAGACTAGAGTCTAGGTCTTTTAAGAATAGAAGCTCATCTAAAAATATATCTGACAGGAGATACTAGTGGACCCTAAATATTTAGCTAAGAGGGCCTTCTAAAATTATCGATCAGTGAGACACTCCAGAAGCTGTGCTCAGTGCCCTTCTGTAGCTTTTTCTAGGTCATGAATAAGCTGTCATATGTAAACACAAACTCTTCCTTTTCTTCCTTAACCCCATTTACTGGGGTATGTCTTTTATGTAGGTTCCAGATGTTGGTCCTTGCATTTATCTCACCAGTGCCTCCCCCACACTCACGAAGTAGCATGTGCACACATGTGGAAATACACCTGCAGTCCCTCTTCAGGTAGACTTACTTGTGGCTGTTCCACTAATGCCTACTTATTCCTACATAGTACTAAGTTTATGAGTTCAGTTAAGCTTGTCTCAACTTCAGGATGGCATGAAAGAATTACGTAGACCCTTTACAAACTTTACTTCATATCTTGATTTGGGACCTTTTCTAGGCTTCCATGTATGCAGTGAAACTCTCTGGTACTGCTAAGCAGGGGCAGTGAACCATAAACCCCAAAGGCTTTGAAGACTAATCAGTTGCTACTGTAAGGTTGATTGGGAGGCAAGTGTTCGTTGGCCACAGGTGTTCAATCCAAGTGCATGAATCAGTCAATACTTTACTGTGAAACAGGCTCTGTGCTAGATGGATTTTTCATCTATCAGTATTCTAACTTGTCTCAAAGAGGCCAGACACTAGCATAATATTTTATGTTAGAAAAATTGCTCCTTAACAATAGTTTCCAATCTCAGTGGGTTTGGCAAGCATTCAGCCTCACCTTAAGACAAGGGATCCCTGTACACAACACTTGTAGATAACATGGCAATGGTTTCAAGTTTCATCAAGAGCAAAATCCAGCAAAATTGGTTTCTTTTCTGATTTAATCACAGATATTTACAGAGTAAGAACAGTTATGTGTACAGACTTAGGGTTTCAGATCTGAGTCTTCGGGATAGTCCACAGGAGAGGGCATATGATCCAGGTTAAAAGAATTGATCATTGCCCTTATTCTCATATGAATAAGGAGAGAAGGCTTGGAGCTGGGGTTTAGGGACCGACCAAAAAGATGGCATAAATACACATCTGGGTATCTGTAATTATTGAGTCAACATTAACCAACTACTTTCCAGTTACCTGGATGTGTGAGGATCATAATTGCCAAATTGGTGACTCTTTCTCAGTTCATTTGCTTCCCCAAAACTTCCTCTTTCAGTTTAAATGCTTCCCTTATGCAAATCTTGACTTTATATGCTCTGACAGACTATGTTATAGTCAAGTTAATTATTTATTTTCTGAAATACCCACAGACAAACCTTAAGCTGAGCTCAGAAAATCCTATGGGAGAGGGGCAGCAAAGATTCTAGGAACCAGAGGGGTCAAGCACACCACAAGAAAACCCACAGAACCAAATAATCTGGGCTCATAGAGACTAAACCAACAACTAGAGAGCCTGCATGGAACTGACCTCCACCTTCTGAATATATGTTACAGCTCTTGTGAGGCTCCTAACATTGAGAACAGGGCCTGCTTCTAACTCTGATGCCTGCTTTTGATACCCATTCCTCCTACTGGATTGCCTCATCCAGTCTTAATAGAAGAGGAGAAGCCTAGTCTCACTTGAACTTGATATACCTTGATTGGCTGATGTCCATGGGAGGCCCACCTATGTCTGAAGAGAAACAGTGGAAAAGAAGTGCATGAGAGAGGATGAGAAGGAATGTGGGGAGAATGAATTGCAGGGAGGGGAGGGAGAGGAAACTTTGGTTGGGATGTAAAAACAAAAGCATAAATAAACAATATATATGTATATATAAAAATGTGCATTAATATTTTTAAAAAGAAAAAAATACTTATTTGCTAAATTCCTCACACCCTGTTCTTTCTTTTAAAAAATACTGTAAAGAATTATGAGTACTAAGAAAAATAAAGTATCTAATATAGGGTAAAACTACTTACCACAGCAGCAGATGAATAAACATATTGAAATAAGTTAACTCAGAATAAAAAAAAGAAGTCCTTAATTTAAGAATGTGGTGCCAATGGTGCTGTTTTTATTGGGTTGGCTAGTTAGACATATCTTTATATACTACTTTGGTCTTTCCTATTATTCAGAGTAAATACATACTAGAGATCATTTAGATTCAGCCCAAACATAAATATGGAGGTCAATATTATATCTATATTCAAACTAAAATTGAGATTGTATGTAGATTTTATACCTCAAAGCAGAATTTGGTAATAAATCAGCTTTAGAGATATACAGACAAAAAATACATTCAAGCTAAATGCTGATATGATTCTACGTATTTGGCAGATCCTAAGGCAGTTTTGGTCTTCTGTTGCCAAGACTAAATTTCTTCTTCTATTGTAAATTATTATCCTATTTTACGGACAGTCAGGCAGACTAGAAATTCACAATATTGTGTTTTTCAAGGGTCCATGCTGTGTTGTGAATCTGGTCAATACCATTGAACTTCACATCATGTTGAGCAACCGCACAAAATATTTCTTAATTTAATGCCAAGAGAGCAGAAAAATCAACTGTCCTAGGAAGGATATAGACCAACATTTAATCACTCCCAAGTCAATATTACTCTCAACCATTTGCTAAAGAAGTAGAAGATAATGCCCAACTTCTAGCTGAAGAAAGACAGTCAAAGAATTAAAAAGTCAGATGAAAAGATTGACATTTCAGCATACATAGTCATCAAGTAGAACGTGTTCACGCTTGTCTTCAGTGTCCTGAAAGTTTTAATCAAAATATTGACCATTATGTTTTTTTTAATTTTTATTAAATTTGATATATTATTAGTGTGTGTGAGTATATTGTGAGTGTGTGTGTGTATTTTTGTGTGTATGTGAGAGAGAGAGTGTGTGTGCATGTATGTGGCACAGTGCTCATAGTGCGGAAAACAGAACAGTTTAATGGAGATGGTTCTCTCCTTTCATGGAGTTATAGGAATTGAACTCAAGTGTGTCAAGCTTAGACAGCAGACACTTTACCAGCAGAGCCACCTAGTAGTCCCATTGGTCATTTTGTCTCACGCTTTGTTACCACCCACGTGATTGTTCATTTATAAACACTTTCATTTCAGGGTTCAATTCCTCTGTACAAGTAGAGCCTCAGAAGGAAACTCCTGGAGACTCTTTATTGGAACCCCTGTCAGAACCTGGATTAAACCTGCAACACATGGTGTCCCAACCATTATTTAGTTCAGAAAAGTGCTGAGCAAACTTCATAATTTGAAGTTGTAAAGGACTAGTGAAGAACCTCTCAGAGCTCAACTTTGTATGTAACATGCAATTTTCCATTGCTTTCTCTTACTCTGAGAATGTCTTCCGGGTCTTTCTGTAATTACTGGAAGTATCTAAAGTGAATCCCTTCTATATTTCTGTAAACTTTAGTGTGGACTTTTTTCATATGTTGAGTCAAGAAGCTCAATTGTGCTGTTAGAAACCACACTTAAGGACAATGAAGGTCAGGACTGAAAAATGTCCTACTGTATTAGGGTTGGGTCTAAATTACATGAGTAGTCTTAAGAGAAACGGATGAAGCAAGAGAGACATCAAAACAAAATCAATGTGAAGACAGAGGTAGAGCTTTGTACTAAGAACCACCCACAAATGGAAAAGTTTGATGAAAATATGGCACTGGGCCTTTGGATATAGCCTGTCTGTGCCAACCGCTTGAAATCCTTTTGACATCCAGAACGGTTAAGAGTTTGTATTTTGCTCTTTTTTTTGTAGGAATTTCTTAAGGCAGTGGTAGAAAGCAACAGGTGAGCTCCCAGCCTGACATGTCTTATGTTTGAGAATCTGAGTCAGCAAACTCAGTTCTCAACACCTCTCATAGCTAGAACATGGGACCCAAGTCAAGGGATATGTGGCGAATCCATTTTCTATTGTTGTGTAACACTGACTTTACACTCGGAGGATTTGCATAAGGCAAGAGTATGATGTCACTGTAAGGGTCTGAAATCTAGATGGTGCTTACTTACCTTGCTGCTATCCAGGGCTGTAGCTTCATAATGATCCCGTAAAAGGAACAGCCATCATGCTAAGTGCTTCTAGGCAGCACCCATTTCTTAAGGATGTCTTTGCCCTAAAAGCAGCTTTTACAGTCTCAGCAAACATAATCATGCACGCAGACTTGCATATATCCTGCCCCTTTCATCTCTTTAATAAATCTGAGTTTCTGCTCTTATAGAAAGGGGATTATACAGAGATGTAAATACAGGTGCAGAGGATTGTGGTGGACACTAGAGAATGTCCACATCATAACAGGACAGATGCACCCCTGCGTGGTGACAGTGGATAAGCAAGGTTTGGGATGCATTAGGAGTGTCCTAGCTGTAGAGGAAAACATGGCGCTGTGGGCCTGGCTAGTCTGGAAGCTGAAGTTCATGGGTATTACCTAGTGGGCTCTCACAAATGCAATGCTACAGCAAATTTCTACTGAGCTTTTGCCTGGAAGCCTTCCATACTATTTCTTAATTAATTCACTTCTTGGTTCAGGATTTATGATGACTCTCCTAGCCATCTGAAGACATTCCAATAAATACATTAAAACCTCTAGTCAACTAGATTTGGCTTTATATTGTATATAATCAAGAACCCTTACTGATACTTATAAAATAAAAGTTGTTTTCTAGGATTGTAACCTGTGAGTGACACCTATCCTATTCAGCAAGAAGAGAGTTCCTTGCTGAATGAAAGGGACACACATCATAGGCAAAGTATAAAACGACAAGCACAAGCCACTGAACTGGGAATCATTTCTTATAATGTAAATCAATCTACAGCAATTCAGTGCCTTCACTCTCTTTTTCATATAGAAAACTCCAAAACTGTAGTAATGCAGAATTCCCATCATTTTTTCCCCTTGCTTACAGGACTTATTTAGAATATCCACCATAATCTATGCTCACATAAAAGGAACTTAGAATCATTGGTGGATATCATTACCAAATGTAAATTGGATATAGGCTTACTTAGTAAAAATATAAGGATAGACCATAACATGTTTCTTTGGTAAAGAAGTCAAGTTTTTACCTCATTTTAAATATAGAGTGTCATAAACAGAACACTTTAGCCTCAAAGTACTATAGACACATATTGCTGTTTTTGAGAATTACTCATAAAATAAAGAGAAGATGATAAATGAAACTAATTTGGAAGTTTGGGATTTAGGATATGATTATAAAAGTAAATGATTCTAGGTTGAAATGAAAGTTTATATTTTTATTAGAAGAGGATGTTTATAAAGAAAATTCATAATAATATACAAACATATCATTATCCCTTTCCAAAGAAGTATACTAAATGTATCATATGTTATTTGAAATTTTAATGAATTATTTTTCTGTTTTAGAAAACTTAAATTTTAGAAATAGGTAAGCTGCTTTAGTACACAAATTCAAGCAATGAAAGCCCACTTGCTTTTAAAATGACTTTTATATTAACAATCTGCTTTCTTATGGGACTAAAGCAATTTAATGTAATAACCATTCTCTATTGAAGGTCACAGCAAGAATCTTATTCTACAAAATGTTCCTTGCTGTGGTTTGGAGCTTACATTTTCCCAAAGGCCAAGTCGGATAGCCTTAGTCACCCGTCAGTGTTGCTCTTAAGATACTCTGAAACCTTGAGAATTGTGCATTAGTGGAAAGAAGTGAGGTTTCTGAGGGTGTACCCTTGAGGGTGACATTACAACCTCAGCTTCTGCTCTCTTGTTTCCAAGCTGCCATGAAGTTGATCAGCAGCTTCTTTTACCACTGGTTTGCCACAATGTCCATCTCACAAGTTCAAAGCAATACAACTAACTACTGACCCCTGACACTGTAGCCAAAGCAGACATTTCCTCCTTTTAAGCAGCTCTTCATCTTTTTTCCTTTTTTTGTAATAGAGATAAAAATTTATAATACAAGCTAGGTGGTGGTGGCTCACACCATAATTCTAGCAGCTGAGTGGCAGAGGCAGATGGATCTTTGAGTTTGAGGCCAGTCAAATCTACAGAGCAAGTTCCAGGACATCAGAACTACACAGAAAAACCTTGCCTTTAAAAAACAAAAAGCAGTTATATAGAGATATATAAAACATAATGCTCCACTTCTTAATTATGATTCCATTTTTAACACATTGTGACAGCTGAAGTCTTGGAAATGTTCCTTATATGTGTATAAAGAAGACAGTACAAAATAGTAAAGCAACAGAGTAACATATGAGTTGGTGTCATCTACACTTTTATGGGATCCATGAGCCACTTTTCTTAGAATATACAAGAGTAAGAACTCATGAAACAGATGGAAGTATTCATAGCCTCCTCTTTGTTCTAGATACTCAGTACTCAAATAATCTCAGCACCTTCAATCCCAAATCAGGTTTCCATTTAGAGCACAGAAATTTCTCTATTTTTATCAAGGGAGGTTTTGCTAGAGGGGAAAAAAGTGATTTGCCTACCAAATCACTAAAAGGGCTAAAGATACAAACATTGGGGAAGACTTCACCTGCCTATAGGCTCACCCCAACAGGTTCTGCCAAACAGGACAAGCAGCCACCGGAGGCTATTCTCAATGATTACAGTCAAACTACTACACATTTTTTCATCTACTGAAGCCCAGGCAATCAGTGGCCAGAACCAGAGAAAAGAATGGTATGACATCTGGTTCCCTTCAGCTTTTCCATGTCTTGCTCAAATGGACCTCAAATGTGTTGTGCCTAAACCCTAGAACTCAGAAAACCCAAGAAAAGCATGACCTGCATATAAACACAAGAAGACATCTAGGATCATTTGGCATCCTTCTAACTGCAACCTTTGATTCTCTTAAGAAAAAATTTGAAGAGAAATAGTTTATTATGCCATGAAAATTACTGTATCTTCTCATAATCCCATAGCTGTGGCTTCCTCCTTCTAAATCACCCCATGGGATACCTTCCACTCTCCTTTTTACTCTTATCATTTATCTGTGCCCTTTCCACTGTGACTTCATTATGATGCACAACTGAAAAGCATGGCAAGCTTTTGACTTCCAGCAATTCTTACCATATTTCTTAAGATATTTATTTTATTCCACTCTAAATTCTTAATAGTTACAAATCACAATTACTTCTTTTTTATATTAATTATAACACGGTTTGGCCTATTAGCTTAGGTTTCTTATTGGTCAACTCTTATATCTTAAAATGGCCCATTTCTATTATTCTGTGTATATCATCACAAGGCTGTGGCTTACTGGGTAATGTACAAGTTACTGTCTCCTTGATTCTGCCTACTCTCTCTGCATATCTCTTCCAGCCTGACTATATTCTGCTTTGCCATAGGCCAAAATAACTTTATTCATTAACCAATAAAAGCAACACCTATAAAGAAGGCTATCCCACATCATCTCCCCTTTTCTGTCTAATTAGAAAGGAAGGTTTTAACTTTAATGTAGTAAAATCGCATATACAAAACAGTTATCAAGAAAGAATCTAACTTATCCTTTAGTACAACTAAGGAAAACTATAACTATCTGTGTTCAACTCTTCAAAGACCGCAGACGGATATAATATTATCTAAGTAAACAGGAAGTGGATTGTAATCAACTTCCAAAACTTTAGAATTGAAAGAGACATCTCACTGCCTGGATAGTCAAGTTCTTTTGTAGCATTGGGGCATCCACCTTCAGCCTACAGACTCTTGCTATTACTTCTTATATAGTGATATACTTTCTATTTTATAGAACTTCAATTACAGAGCATGGTGCCATTTCCTTATTTACTCAGGAACTTTTAAAAGCTGTTGTACACACAAAGCATTTGTTCTGACAGAATAAAGATTCAGAAGAACATGGGATACAGAGGGACAGTGTATGCTGAAATATTATTTCTTAAACTACTGAGAGATTTGTCTTCTTGCCCTGTGTCTCTCCTTTTCCCCTGGTTTTTATCCATTATTTTTCCCAAGTCCTAATAATTCTTTTCCATCTAGATATAGATTTTAGGGTCTCTTTTTTTAATCTTACAGCAAGTACAGAGAAGCCAGAAGCAGTTCATATTCTCACCCAAAGTAAGATATGAAAACATATTGTCAAATGAAAGATCATCTGAAGAGAAAAAATGCTATTTCAGAGAGGATAGTGCTCAGTATTGTTACATATATATATATATATATATATATATATATATATATGTGTGTGTGTGTGTGTGTACAATAATATATATTATGTACAATATATACACTATAATATATTTTCAATAATGTGTATCACAAATGCACTTCACTATTCCCATATATCCACTTGCTATATTTGGCCACTTCCACCTTTAAATACAAAGACCAACTTTTTAATCCTTAATTATTAAACTCATATAAAGGCACATGTCTTAAGCAGAAGTAAGCTGAGGGCTCTGTGCACAGAGAAGGAACTGCTCTTACTGGTTATTTGATAATGTAAGATTGAAGCTCAGAAGTTCTGTGTAACATATGTACAGTAACAGTGATGCTTTCCTTCTGTGAGTTTTGGTGGATTATATGGGGAAATAGTACATGCAGAGGATAGAATCTCAAGCTTAGAGTGAGCATGTTTGCATTCAAATCTGGTCACTGGAGCTGAGTTGTTATGCAATCTAAGTAATTAACATCCAGAATAGCTCTTGTGATATTTCTGTCTCTTGTAAAAAAGAGATTTAAAAAAGACAAAGATCTACCTTCCCTCACAGAACTGAAAGTATTAAGTAAGATGTGTGTAAATCATAACACACACACATTTCTGTGAAATCCAAATCACCTAAACAAAAGAACCTTGCTCATTCTAGATGTCTCTCCTGTACAATTCCTTCAGATATGCCTTTTAAATTCCTTCTGAATCTTTTCCCTCCTGGCCTCAGTTTGACCATCAACATCTCTCACCAAGACTGTGTGTGGGATTTGTGCTATAACTCACCACAATTTGTCTCCCGTGTCTTCTTTTGTTTATTTCCTCCATACCACCTACATTTTATGGGAAATGGGAGCAGACTCACTCAAAACTAAAAATCCTAATTCTTTGCCAAATACCCACAAAGTAAAGTTTTATCTCTGTACCAGATTTCTTCTGTGTTTATAGAGATTTCAGAACCTTGATCTACAGACAGTGCATTGAAGACAGTTTGAGTATTTACCAGAAATTTAATGCAGGAAATTCTAAGCAATGTACAACACAGGTGCACTCTCTGTGTGTGCGGTTCCCTCGCAGCACAGCTGGGCTTGGATTTCTCATTCCTGTTTCGTGAGATTTTCCCATATCATGAATAAAAAATATAATTGTTTTATCTTTTAGCTAGCCTGGTTATTTCCTGAATCAAGTTAACTTCTACACATTGAGGAGGAGTTTTGATAGCCAAACCACAGCAGTCAGCACTGGGCTTTACACAGAGTCTGGAATGCAAACAAAACCCACAGAAAAGTTGCTTCCAAGATTGTGAACATTAAAATGAGGATGCCTTCTGGTCAGCTCTCCCATTAAGTTTGCTAGAGCCTCACAGTAGAAGGGGTAGGAAGTCACTCTTTTTATCTTCCTCCCAAACACTGACTCACTACAATAGCTCCTTTCAGAACCATCCCAGAATTAGTCTTTCAGACAATTTATTAAGTACAGAGAAGTGGCAGGATTTAGAAATAAAGTACCCACCATTAATTAAGGTTTCTATATTAGTTCCAAACATGTTAGAATCTTAGAATGCTCAAGAGAGCTGAGGCCTCAGTGGTAAGGCACTGCTCTCAGGTACACAAAGTCTTGGGTTCAGTTCCAGAAACAGAAGTAAGAACAATAATCGTGATAAATGAAGTTTAAGTTACCTCTGGACATTGTTTCGGCCTAAATAAGGTGACTGCGCTGTGGCTGCAGTTCAGTTATAGGAAGAGACGCTGTAGATCACTAATTATCTAGCGATTCTTAACATATGTTATGCACAACTCATTAGGAAAATCAATTTCTTTGATTAGTCTTCTAGAGATAATAGGTAGAAAATGAATAGATATAAGAATTTTATTAGAAATTTCATAGTGACTTTTTAAGAATTGCCCTATTTACCTTCTTCTGGGCTATGGTATGCAGACATCCATGCTGAGGGTTCCACATGCGTGTCAGAGTCTCAGGCAACTCCACATAGCATGGTTGATTCTGTTCAACTGCAATGTGCTAAATAAAAAGTTATTCTTTTAGAGTATTTAGTAATTGTAACACTGAAATGCAGCCTGCTATGTATTTATTTTTCAAGCTTAGCTTTAAAAGTTTATTGTTCTGTGGTTTGAATTATATTTATATACAAGTAGAATATTTAGGTTCTTTAAGTTTACAAATTGAAGGTTTTATTATGCTCCAATTATAGATATATTAAGAAAATTATTTTCTGGCTCACATAGTGAAATCATATTCCTGAGATATATAGGTGTGATTAAAAACACTTCACTATTCCAGGTAACATGATGACTCTCGAAAGTGATATTTATGGCTGGGATATATGTGCTCATCATTCTCTGTCTTAACTAGTGTTGTCTTAGTGGAGCAAGCTACTGTTAAAGCAGTAAGGATAGAACATGCAATAAAAACTAAAAATAAATCCAGGAAATGAAAGTTCACACATTCTACCACAACAGCAATTGGTATGACTCACAGACGTGATAATACAAGGAGAAGGGGGAGAAAATATTCAACACTATTTAACTATGAAGAGAATAAATGCCCAGGCTAGGAAAAGACTACTAAGAACTTGTGATTGGCACATTTAATTTCTAATGTGAGTTTTCCCACACACTCAACACTTAACCAACTCTGGGTAACCTGTTACCTACACAAAATTATTGGCACTGGGTTAGCATTAACTTCATAATAATTTACATTTGGGTGAAAAAGAGCTTTCCCATTAGGCTAATGTTACTTTAAGAGAAATTTCTTTAAATTATCTTAGCCCTCCACCTATGAAAATAACATGAAACTTATTTCTTATTTTAAAGGTTAAAGTTTTTTGTGAAAATTTTTAGTAACAAATTCAGTGACACCCAATTTGACGATGGCTACTTGCTCAGATTAGTGGTTGACCCACATCCCCTTCCATTCATCAACTTTCTTTGAAAGTCTATAGTAAAATACAGCCTTTAAAAAAAGTGACAATTTCAAAATATACTCCAGCTTTTTTAGGCAATCTATGATTGTCAATCTGCACACGGCAAATTGGAGGCCTCACTTCCAAATAGTTACATGCACCATTGGCTTCCTCAAATAATTAAATACACAAACATGCTGATGAGACCTCAAAGTAGGACTGCTTTTATTTTCTTGAGTTGAGTATAAGCTCTTGAAGCTAAGAAGCATAAATAATTCAACTTTTAAAAAAATGCTCCTAGGAACTTTGTCTTCCACCTTTCCCTTTGCTCATGTGCTTGTAGTGCAACTCAGACCACTCAGTGGTGGCTTCAACCTTCTCGGTGGCTTACACTGTGGCAGCTGCTGACCAGTCTTTGTAAGGAACTTCTGGATGGACACAGGGCACCTGCACACTCTCAGACCAATCTTCCACCTCCAGTAAGCAGCAGTGAACACAGGGCCTGACACTGTTTATTCGCCTTTTAGTCACAACCTTCTTTGCAACATCCTACTCCTCCTCAACCTTCAGGTCTTTGTAGAAGTAGAGAACAGATGTAACTGCCCATGGCTGCTCATGGGAGAACTTCCTGAGCCAGCTTCCACTACAATAGATTCACCAAGTGAGCTTCCTTGTGTTGGGGATAGCAATGTCCACATAGCACAGAGGACAGTCTGTGTTACACAGAACAATGGTGGCAGGTCGACATGAAACATCTTATATGAGGGGCCACTAGAAGCTATGGCTGTGTGGAGGCTGCTTGGACTTGGCTAGTGAAGGTCCCAAGCAGGAAGCAGCCAGCACTTGGATTTTGCTACAATAGCAGCAACAGAATTAGTAAGGCTCACTGACCAGTGTTCCCGGAGGAGATGGCTCTGACATCAGCAGCGTTCTTAATGACATTAAAACAATGCCAGATGGACTAACCAATTTTAAGCCAAGCATAAATAACGAAGTTTAAAATGTTGATTTTATAAATGTGAAATTTTTAAGGTACAAAAGAGATAATTATCATTTTATCTAGTAAATGAGTTGAGTTCTTTACAAATGGAAGCATATTCCATTAAAGTTTTGATCATATTTTGACTTATTCTTGCTTATTAATGCATTCTCCTTTCCGGGCATACGTGATTAGTTTGGTTGTCAGCTTGACACATCCGGGAAGAGGGAGCATCAACTGAAATATTGTCTGCCTCAGACTGACTTGTAGGCATTTATTTGATTCTTGATTACATAGGAGGCCCAGACCACTATAAGTAGAACCAGTCTTAGGCAGCTGAACTTAAACTGTATAGAAAAGGTAGCTGAGTGTGTGCCTGGATGCAAGCCAGCAAGCAGCATCCCTACATAGTCTCCGCTTCAGTTCTTGCTCTGGCTTCCCTGGATGATGAAGATAATCTGTAAGCCAAATAACATTCTGCCTCCAGCCACTTTTGGTCACGCTGTATCAGAGCAAGAGAGACGCAAACCAGCACTGCATAAGACGGCTCTGTGTGTGTCTGCTATCAGCTTTCTCAATATTGCTTGTGCTTAGGCTCTTCCTGGTGGGTATTAATATATTAGGTCTCCAGGGAATTGATTGGCAATACCCAAATTTTGACTATTCCCTACTTCTTTGACTTGGATGTAAGTCCCACACTGTAATCATTTCTCTTTATTTCCTCTCTGTATTTTAGCCTCTATTATTTAACTCACTATAGACTCTGTTTTATAAAATCCAAGTCTTCAATATTGTTAATATTATACAACTTGTTAATTTGGGGCTGAAGTACTGATGTTTTTCTGTTGAAATTTTAAGTATGGTAAAATTCTGTTTGTCTGTTTGTCACACAATCTTACAGATAGACCACCTGACTCACATGTGCACTTGCTGTCAGTGAAGACACCGTCACCACTGTGCCAGGAAATGACTTGAGCTCTGACAGTTTTCATGTTAACATGACAGAAAAAAATGACATATCATAGAGATCACATCCTGATATGGTATTGAAGACAGAAAGACAAATACCCAGAAAGACTCTTTGTAGCAGGAACAGATGAAGCAGAGGACCATGGTGGAGTCCAATAACAAGCAAATCTGTGTTTAGTGCATTCAAAGACAGACTTTCTTGAGCATGCCAGAAACCAAGGGTGTGCGTTGAGTGCTTGGATCTTCAGTTGTCTGTTGGTGATGGAAGGTCAGGGCTTCTGAGCAATGAGTCTTGGATTATCTTCTTGTTTTCCTTCCTTCGTGCTAGTACTCATGATCATCAGCCTTGTTCTGATAAGCTACAAATGTTGGTTCCCAGTAATGGTGACTTTGACTGAGTTCACTTTCCTTCTTTTGTCACAGAACCATTCACCCTGTTGAACATTTAAGGACAATGTCACAAGGTTGCTAAAACTTTAAGATCAAGACTTGGAATATAGTTTGTGTGATTTCTAGTCAGTTTACTTCTAGTTGAATTTCAGCCCTTCCTATAATTAGGTTTGAAAGAATCACTGCCTTTCACACAATTCAGGAGACTAAACTCGCATGTTTGGCGTAAGTGGACCCAAATTGAGACACATAGGTGGGGCTTCCTCAGCTACTCCTCCATCACTGTCACAGACTCATAAAACTGAACCAGTGGTGGTAATCAGCAGCTTCCCCATATCTAGTCTATAAAGTCTTTTGTGTCTGTTGAGTTTTCTCAAGTACAGAGTGAACAGATAGACTTTCTTACTGAATTTGAAATAGGTAACATTTTTATTTTTCTTTGAACATTTGTGTCATTTTTTTAAGTCTTTGGTTTGGAAGGAAGGTGTGTAATATTCTCATTCCAAAAATTCCTAATTTGTTGAAATTTCTTGGTGTTCTTTATTGTGTATTTAAAATAACTGCTGATTGCTTTTACTTAATACATGAAGTTTTAATTTTTTAATTAGGAAATATATAACATGAATAAATTGTTGCAATTTTATGAAAAATATCAGCAGTTGTTATATGTTATATATATATAGATATTTCTGTAGACTTTGAAAGAAACAAGCAGCATAAACTTTGTATAATGAATATTTGTTGCAGTATTCCTTCATGTGTCATCAGCACTAAATAAGAGATAAGAGAGGGTGGATACAGTAATCAGAACATATTGTATGCATATTTGACATTGTTGAAGATCAAAGTTAATAAATAAGATTTCCTATATATTTTTTCTCACAAGTTGGTGCATCTAACACACAAATATTTAATTGAGCATACAAATTTTCACAATCAAACATGTCTATTAATGTAGTATGTTAAAAGAAAAAATGCAGACATTGTGGAAAAGATGAGATTCCTCCTTTGTTCTCCACTGAGTGCTTTCCTACCCTGTAAAAAATCTTTCTGGTAGGTTGGTATGTTGGTGTGGCTATTTTCAAATTTTTCTGTAGCATTTCTTTGTTACAACTATTTCTCATCAATGATACTCTTTTGTGACAATGAAACTGCAAGAGTGATATATTTTCCTCTAATTCGTTCCTTGCCAGAGGGATGGAGGGTGAATCTTACATGTTTCTCAGTATCTGCAAATGGCATTTTTGGCATTCTGGTGCAAACTGCATTAAATAGAGGATTACAACATAAACTAAGTATAAATCCTCTTTAGGTTATTCATTTATGTTTTTCATCATTCTATAAATTCTATAGTATGTTTTTTGTATATGGTTAGATAATTTTCATGCATGGGTAATACCCAAGGGTTTTATTTTCTCAGTTTTTGAAAATGGTAAAGTATTTGATTCTGCTGTATATGCATTCCCCCATTAGCATATGGGGCACTATTGATCTGGGGGTGTCGAGATCATATGAATCTGGTGGCAGAGGCTGCTCGTTCATTACCGACTACCCTAACTTGAAATAATCACGAAGAAACTATATTATTTGCAATACTGTTTGGCCAATAATTTAAGCGTCTTTTTAGCTAGCCTTCTATCCTAAAATAACCCATCCTCATTAATCCATGCATCACCAAGAGGTCATGGCCTACTTGTAAAGTTTTGGTGGGTTCTGGCCACAGGAGTCTGTCTCCTGCAGGCGGCTACATGGCTTTTCCCTGACTCACCCTATTCTCTCTCTCTCTCTATATATATATATATATATATAATTCAACCTGGCTTTACTCTGTTAAGCCACTGGCTGAAAGCAGCTTCTTTATTAAATAATAGCATAATAGCAACAAAACATATTCACAGCATGTAGCAACTCCCACAATCACCTCCCTTTTTCTGTCCAAATAAAAAGGAAGGTTTTAACTTTAACATAGCAAGATTACTTATAACAAAACAGGCATTAGGCAAGAATTATAGTTACAGTATTTGTATCTATTTTATTTTTTGTTGTTGAAGGAGGCCACTTACTTGTTTCCTGGCTGCCCAGACTCCTGAAATAATCACACAAAAACCGCATTATTTTAATCACTGCTTGGCTGTTTAGCTCTGGCTTCTTATTTGCTAACTTTTACATATTCATTTAACCTATTTCTAGTAATATGTGTATCGCCACAAGGCTGTAGTTTACCAGCTAAAGTGTCAGCGTCAGTATCCGGCAGAACTACATGGATTTTCTCTTACTCTTTTTGTCTCCCAGCATTCTGTTTAGTTTTCCCCACCTACCTCTGTTCCCTGTGCAGGCCCAAGACAGTTTTTTTATTAACCAATGGTATTCACAGCATACAGAGGAGAATCCCACATCATTTTGTCATAACTAAGGAAAACTATAACTATCTATTTTTTAATTCCATCAAAGACTCTGGAAGGATATAATATCACTTAACATAACAGGAAGTGCATTGTAAGCAACTTCCAAAACTCTAGAATTGACAGCTACATCTTGCTTCCTGGACAGTCACCCAAAATTCTTCTCTAATGTTCTTCAGCCTACAGACCTATAGTATCTGGAGACTTTTCTCAGAAGCAGGAAATTTCAAAGACTGCTTTGCCTTTATTGGCAGTTTGTCAGTCACTTTTTTCTGTATCCTGCAGAATGACTGGTAGACACTTTCATGAAGTAGAAATCCCGAAGGACTGTCTCACCTTCTTTAGGCAGCTTTAACAGTCATATTTTGTGGGTCCTGCAAGTCCAGTCAAGCAGTTCAGACAAGAGCAGTTTCTTGCCCAAATGGCTAACAAACTCTATAAGGAGCCTCTTCAATACCCATCTTCCTCTTGAAGTAGACTGGTGCCTCCAAGAGCAGATGTGCCTCATTATCATGAGAAGCATAAATTCTTAAAACATTTTAAATGCCATATTCTGTTAGTTTTTGAGAGGTTTGAAGAATAACTATCCACCTGAAATATATCTCTGTACATCTAGAAAACCTAACTAACATGACTACAAGCTGGACTATTATAGATGACTATCTACTAATCTATATTTCTTAATTATACATTACATTTTTAAATGAGCTGCATAAACACAATACCTTAATCGAGAGCAGAAATATACATAAAGCAAAACTGACCTAAAACTTGTATCAATAAACCAAATGCAACTAATGCAAATCTCTATAGCATAAATCTTTAACCTTGCTAAACATACTTACAGATTTAAGTGTTTTTTCACATTTCTTGAGAATCTTAGCATCATAATTCTATTTCTTGAAATATTTTATTTATCCCTTTCCCAACTACATTTTTTTACTTCTTTTATTTTCTTACTTCAGTGAGCAAAAAGAATCTAATGATTTCTTTGAAAGGGTAGACAATACTACTGTGTTCACAATCATAAAGAGAAAGCATTGTCTGTCAGCACTAAATAAGGTTTTAATTATAGGACTTGCAAAAAAATTGTTTGCCCCATAAAGAGAATCTCTTCTATTTTTAATTTGCTAAGCATTCTTCTCTCTTAGTGTGTATAAGACGTTGTAAAATGCTTTTCTCCACATCTGTTAATTATGAAAATTGACTGATTTTCAAATAGTCAATCAGCCTTGCATTCTTGAGATGGATAATAAATAATTGGTTGTGGCTTATCAGTTTTTACATGTTGTTGGATTTTTACTAATAAACTTTTGGGTAATAATTTTAGTCTTGCTGTGTAATCTTTGTCTGATTTATGCCTAGATGATAAGAACATCATAACTGAGTTGGAAAGCATATGCTCCTTTTATATTTTTATTATAAATTATTTATATAATAAATAAAATTATTTATTATTAAATTTATTTTATTGTATTTTATATTAGACATTAATTATTAGAAGTTTTAGAAGTCAAGTGTAAAACCATCTGACCCTGAATATTTCTATTTCAAGAACTTTTAAACATTAAAAAGATATGGAAATGTGATGAGGCACGTTAGAATAGAAAACAAATTAGGTACAACTTTTTGGACTCACCAAAATAGAATATATAATGGAGTGTTTTCTCTAAATTTGTAAAATGCTAATGGACTAGGCAACTTTCACATGTTATTTCTTTATATATTGTATATAGTTATTACTTATGTATATAGTTTTTCTTATAAAATTTTTATTATTTTAGAAAAAAGTTGGAAATGTGGTGATATTTTGTTTGTGATCTAACAAATAAAGCTTGCCTGAATATCAGAGTATAGAATGAGTCACTAGTTAGTCATAGAGGCCAGGCAGTGTTGGCACACAGCTTTAATTCCAGCAATCAAGAGACAGAGGCAGGGGGATCCCTATGATCCAGTTCACCCTGGAATATGTGAGATTGTTCCAGTCTAAAAGAGAAACAGAGCTAGGTGGTGATGGGGTACATTTTTAATCCCAGAACTAGGAAGGTGGAGACAGGAAGGGATGGGGCAGGGCAGAGAGAGAAATACAAGGTGGGAGGAGACAGGAGCTCATCACATTCAGTCAGAGGATTCAGTCTGAGGATTCACAGAGACAGGATCTTGGCCCCTTTGGGGCTGAAAAGTTGGCCTAGGTAAGAGGTGGCTGTGGCTTGCTCCCTTGGTCTCTCTGGTCTTTCAACATTTACCCCAATATCTAATTCTGGGTTTTTATTAAGACCAATTAGAACTCATGCTACATCACTAGGTCCAGGTTTTTAATCGATGTAGTTGTAAGGGCCTACTCAATCTTTTTGGAACCAGTAGTCTCACATGTCTTCTATATTTCTTTACTCCTGGATATTGTCTTGCTTAGGCAAAACTGCATCTTTTACAATGATAACTCCATGAGGAGATCCTACTCATCCTAAGGATCTCATGAGCAAGTAGGTTGGCAAGGGCAGGTGTAGGATTTGCAATCCTGTTTATCCGCAATGTCCTATGCATATGTTATGTATTTCTAATATAATTGCAATTATATATGCTATTGTATTGAAATTATTCCTTATGCTACTCTATAAGAAATTCGTTTTTGTTATAATTTTGAGAGAGGGTCCAGCTATGTAGCAAGTCAAACTGGTCTGGAACTCACAATCCTCCTATCTCAGCTTTCTGAGCACTGTGATTATGGATGTTCACCACAATGCATGGCAAGAGAGACTTGGGGTAAAGATTTCAGCTCTACTTGTTTTCATACTTCTAATAACTAGCACAAAGACTGTGTCTGATGTTTCTTGAATATTCTGTGCAATTAGCAGGACTTCACAGTATTAGAAAAATGCTTCATCTGTCCTTCCTCAGTAGACATTCTAACTATTGCATCAGTCCTGTGAGAGCAACCGTCCTCAACATTCCAATGCTGTGACTCTTTAACACGGTTCCTCATGTTGTTGTAACTCTCAATCATAAAATTATTTTATTGCTACTTCAGAACTATAATATTGCTACTATTATGAATTGTGATGCACATATCTAATACCCAGGATATCTGATATGTAGGCCCTGTAAAAGGGTTGTTTGTCTCCCCCTAAGAGGTTGTAACCCACAGATTGAGAAATGTAGTGTGAAAAAAAAATTCTGGGAATTAGATGTTTCACTATATAATTTTATAGGCAAGAGAATTGAGAATTTTAATTTCATGTTGTCACAAATTTTGGAACATGCCCTAATTTCTGAATCGGAGAAAATAAGGTCTTGTGTTTATATGTGCTTTGTAAAGTGGGAGAGTAGATAAATAGACTTTTATGTATTTTCAATAAGAAGAATATATGAGAATCACACCAGTTAGAAAACTCATTTTATTAGATCCTTCCTTGACAAGCTTGTTGTAGGGAGGGGCCACTTGATGGTTCCCGACCACTGGGCTAGCTTAGACCCAAAATAATCACACAAAAACTGTATTAATTAAATCACTGCTTGGCCCATTAACTCTAGCTTCTTATTGGCTGACTCTTACATCTTAATTTAACCCATCTCCATTAATCTATGTGTCACCATGAGATCATGGTCTACCAGCAAAGTTTCAGCATGTTTGTCTCCGATGAAGGACCCATAGTCTCTCTCTCTCTCTTCCATCATTCAGTTTTGTCTTAGATGCGTACCTAAGTTCTGCCCTATCAACTAGGCCAAGGCAGTTTCTTTATTCATTAAGCAATAAAAGCAACACACAGAAGGACCTCCCACACCACATGCTGACAAACCTGTACATGGAGAGTGAACAGTGCTGAGATGTATGATTACTCTTGTTTTCCAGTCCTAGACCAATGGGATTAAAGCTGAAAATAGTTCTGTGATAGAAATTCAGAGATGAAGTGTTGATCAACACAGTGTTCCTTTGTTGTATGAATATGCCATTTAAAAAAAAAAGAACAAAATGTACACTTTACTTACATTTGTAACAGAAATTTCCCATTTGAATCTTGGTAAGGAGCTAGACAGACTAGAGTAGCTGAACAATTAGTGTTCTGAACCATGAAAATCAAAGTAAAATTTGCTTGTTTGTACAAAAATAACATTCTGAAGTAGAACCTGCAACATCTTGGCTCGTCTAAATTAAATGCTTGTGTGACCTCATTTGGGATGCCTGGCATTGGTAGCTACGGATGAATGCTGCTTGATTGAGGTGATGGCAGAGGAGTGAATTAAGTTTATGAAGACCCCATTAAGAACAAGATTTTTACTAAAATAAATATAGCCCATTATATAATACACAAAACTTTTACTCTGCCAGTGTTCCAGCAATAATCAAATAAATTCTATTTATACTGGGTCAGAAAACCTTACGCCAAAGCTAAACAAATTTTTTTGAATGAAGGTAAGTTAGTCAGGCAAATTCAAAGTATTTGTTTTAACGTTTTTCTATTTCTTCAAAATACTACATTTTATTCTAGGTTAAATAACAAAATAGTAATAATTATATCTCTGAATTGTGCTTGAGAAGAGCTCCTGAGACGCACACAGCTGGTGCTTACCCCTCAGGTCTAAGTAATTGTGTCTTTAATAAGATTTCTTAGGCTTTGGTGCCTCCTTGTAGTTCAGTATTGTTTAAATGATCTTTATGGCCTCATGCTTCTAAAGTCAATGTCTGCCTTTTGAAAATGTGTCCATCTGTCACCAAAACTGGTTCTGAGCCCCATTCCAAGTTTCTTCCTCTTTGTTTATATGTAACTTTCAATCATCCATTTGCATCATGTTTGGAGGAATTTTGACATCTTCCTCTACTAGTTCATCTTCACATGGTTCAGTCTTTTACCACCTGTCACTCAGGGCAATGCAACCTTTTCTTACTACCTACTAAACCCCACCCAAAAATCAACTTTTGTAATAAAACAACATCTATGCATCACTTTTGAAATGTGACTCTAAGAACATGTAGTGCTAGGATCCTCTGGAAATTGTATTCAACATGCTTCAAAATGGGTAGAGATGGAATATTCTTGTTAATGTGTATGCATTAGGTTAAATGGATTTCCAGTAAACTAAGCTGCTAATCTTTTTTTAAATCTTATTTATTCTTTGTATCTTTCACATCATGCCTTTTAATGCCATCCACCCACTCCCTAAATAAAACAAAATAAAATTAAGAAAAAAAAAGGATCAAGGAGAAAATCTTGTCATGGAAGCTACAATGTGACACAATGAGTCTCACATTAAGCTCCTACCCATACATTTTACATACATGCATTTATAGCAAATAAATAAATAATAAAAAGATGGCTGGAGGCCCCTTGTCTCTTCTACACCATTAACGCTGGACCATCAGTAATACTCTGCCGGGACATCCCTTTGCTTTCCTGTGTCCTGAAGATCCTGCAGCTGTGGGTCCACAGGACCTATGTTTCTACACACCTGTGATCCAGCATATCCCTGGTTCTGGGCCTGGGTGATTGCAAGATTGGTCAGCTTGCTAGCTCTCAGCTGTCCTCACCACCAGGGTGAGCTCTCTAGCAGTACCCTAGCTAGCTCACCCTTTGTAATGACAAGCAAGGTGTGGGGCCAGTTTTCCAGCTTTGTTGTTCTCAAGGTCAGTTCATCCACACCTACAACCTGTAGGACCAGCTCTACTGCATTGCCTAGGCAAAGTAAAGCCTCCATTCTCCTGAGTGCTGCAGCTGAGAAGTGGCAGGGACAGCCCTCCTGCTCTTATGACCTCAGAGTCAGCTCTTCAACTTGCCTTAGGTGTTGTTTGGGGATGTGCTGTGTAAATGGTTAATCTTACTGACACACACACTTACACATATAGGCACCCATTACAGTCATGGCTGTGCTACAGATTGCCCCTAAAGGAAAGAATTTGATGAACAACACACAACACAGAACAGCTCCACGAGTCAAATACAGATTTGTTGGGCTTTTCTGTTGCTTTTCAATTTCTCATGCTCTCTCTCTCTCTCTCTTTCTCTCTCTCTCTCTCTCTCTCTCTCTCTCTCTCTCTCTCTCTCTCTCTGTGTGTGTGTGTGTGTGTGTGTGTGTGTGTGTGTTCCTGCTTGTCTATATGTGCACCACGTGAGTACATTGCCCACAGAGAACCCATGTTCTCGGCAAGAGTAGCAGGTGATGTTAACTGCTGAACCATCTCTCCTGATCCCCATTGATGCTAACTCTTAAGCTGGATATTTCCATGTTCTCTCTGATATCTGAACATCTATTTTTCTTATTGTTATTTTTTCATTTATTTGACATAGCCACCACAGTTTCCCCCCTCTTCTTCTCCTGTTCCCTTCCCCATCTCCCTTCCATGCCCCCCCCCATCTACTTCTCCTCCTTCTTCCTTAAGAAAGAGGCAGGCCTCCCATGAGAGCCAACAAAGCATGGCATATCAAGTTGAGGCAGGACCAAGCTCCCCTACCCCTTGCATTAAGGTTGGATGAGAAAATTCAGCATGAGGAATGAATTCCCTCAAAGCCAGTTCAAGCTCAAGTGCCAGGGACAGGTCCTGATTCAGTTTCTAAGGAGCCCCACAAACAGACCAAGCTACACAACTGTCACACACATCCAGAAGGCCTAGGATGGTCTCCTGTAGGTTCCCAAGTTGTCTATGCAAAGTCCATGAGCTCCCAGGAGCTCAGGTCAGCTGTCTCTGGGTTTCCCCATCATGACCCTGACTCCTCTGGTGGCTCGCACTTGCACAATTCTTACTCCCTCTCTTCAACTGAACTCACAGAGCTCAACCCAGTGCTAGACTGTGGATCTCTGCATCATATTCCATCAGTTACTGGACGAATGCTCTCTGAAGACAATTAGGATAGTCACCAATTTGACTGCAACAGAAGGCCAGTTCAGTTCAGGCACTCTCTCCACTATTGCTAGGAATCTTAGCTGGGATCATCCTTGTGAATTCCTAGGAGTTTCCCTGGCACAAGCTTTCTCCCTAAACCCAAAATGCACCCACCCATCAAGATATCTCTTTTCTTATTCTCCCCATTCATTCGACCTATAACCAGCCAAAACCAATCCCTCGTGTTCATACTTCCCATATCATATAATAACATCATGAAATTTGCAGGCAAATAGATGGAACTAGAAAAAAAAATCTTGCACTGCTTCTTAAAGATATCTCATCTCTCATGGATATAGTAAATATAATAATATTATGTAGTAATATAGTAAACCTGTGAGCACTGTGGTCTGAGAGAAAGCAACCTAAGTTCTGCAGAAGCAGTGCAATGAAAATCACTGTGTCAACCTGTAGTTTCTGTTCCAGACTATCCTGAATCCTCCTCCTTTTCCCCTCAGTTGCAAGGCACAAAAAGGAAGCAGTTGGACTTGCAGAACAAAAGGTTGTTCATAAAATCTGAGCTACTCTAGAAATGTTATCTGGAAAGCATTAAGAGCAAAAATGTGAGAGAAATGATTGTCTTTCTATTTCAACCACTCTGTATGCAAAATAACTACCTGGTTCCTGTCTAGAAATGGGCTAGCAACAAACATTCAGAAAATAAAAGGACTGACTTCGATGTTGGAGTAAGAACACATAGATAAACACAACTAATGGCAGCTATTTAGATGCAAACTTCTATTCTGAATGTCTTGAATTATGCAAGTTCTGAAGTTGAGCTTCATCTTGTCAGCTATACAATTGGGTTTATAATAACTATAGTTTTTCAATAATTGGTAACTGCAATACTAATAGCTAATATTTATCCACATTTAGTACATGTCGGGGTAACCAAGTGCTTACACGCATTTCCTCATCATTTGATGATAGTGCTTGGGAGGTTCTATAATGATCAAAAAGAGGAAATGTGGGTTTATTAAATGAGACTAGGGTTCCTGGAGCAAAATACTGAAAGAAGATAATTCAAACGTGGGACTATGGAATTTCGGCATGTGAGTTTCAACCTCAACATGACTGCACTGGATTCGATGATAACACACACGTGAAAGAAATATCCATATCAGAAACTAAGGGTATATTAGGGTTTCCCCTCTCCCTTGTGTGTGTATAATGTTAGAAAATGGCCAATGAAAGCTTATTAATAATTGTTTTTGTTTTGCAGACTAATATATCAAGCCTATTAAAATTTAAATTTATTTTATTGTTTTAAGATGTAGCACACAAGTATAGAAAATAGTCAAAGAAGACCCTGTAGAGACCAGTAAACTTAAAGTTTATTCTGCTGACCATTGGAAGTGAATACAAAGAACTTGGCATAGGTTCGTGCCCTAAAAAGCTGCTTCAAAATAAATAAATTGTGTGATTTTTTTCATTGATTAGAGGGAGCCTCTGTTACGATATTCTTCTTTTTCCAATAGAAATCAGGTGCTTTATTTCCCTAATGAAAAAGACTGTGAGTTGTAATGACCTACTTTATGTCCGCGAGCTGGATTCTTGAGAACTCTTTAACTGCGGGAACCCAGACCTTCGTTAACATCTTGATTTACATATGTCCAGCGTGGTGCAGCTGCTGCTTTTGAACACTGGCCCATTATCAAGCGTGTGGAAGAATCCGAGGCTAATGTTCTGCTCCTTCACTGGACACACACTGCACAAACAGGGGTATTTCTAAGTGAAAAGATGCTTAATTGTAAATGGAGGCTGCAAAACTATGTAGTTTTCAAATACTTTCTGGCAGAAATGGTATATTACTGTGAGGCCATTAATCAAAGTAGATGAAGAGAATTTAATTTACGGTTATTTTATTAACTTGTTACTTATAAGTAATATTATCTGGATTGGATCCTGCATACACTTAGTCAAAGGAAAGGTTGGCCTCCACCTAGCTTTGGTCATAACGGGAGACTCATTGTCTCAAACTTGGAATATTAGCACTAGTAAGACTGAGACAGGAAGACCATGAATTTGAGGACATCCTGCATATATACAGAGTCTGGGCCAGCCTGGACTTCATAGTGAAACCTTATTCTTAAAACCAAAGCTAAGTAAATAATAAATAAATGTTCTCCACATACATAAAGCATCTGCAGTGCTGTCCTTTTGCCATAGGAAGAGGCCCTAGAAACCATTTTGCCAAATATTGCTACAAGTGTGTCTAGATTTACACTTGTGTTCTATCCAAATATACCCACCATACACTGAAAACATGTCAGTTCAAAGCATGGAGTATGTATGTGCCCTCTGACCATCCCAGCCTAGGAGCACCATGTGCTCTGCCTGATAACCAACTGATCAGGTAACAAGGCTAGTCTTCCCAGGATGACCAGAGTGTCCTGATACAGTGTCCAGTAAAGTGTGTGTCGGTCACTGTTAATGACACTGTCTGGGCTGGGAAAATGCACGGGTCTTCAGTTCATAGACGGGTGGCTAAGTGGCTTTGATATAATTCATATCTTGTCCAAACTTGCATGACTTCCACCTAACTGTATGTCCTCTTGCCATTACCATGTAATTTTCTCTTTAATTCCATCCACTCTTGGTTTCTTAGACATCTAACTATTATGTGACTTCCATGGTTTTTTTTCTGCTGCTTGAGGAGGTTATGGATGTGTTCCTTGATTTGACATTTCCCAGAACAATATGATGAGATACTCTGACTTACAATGTGTGTATATTTCAGAATGTGTAATTATTTTCCTGAGTTTATGGAGATTGAAGAGCAGTAAATCTGATTCGATCAAAATGACCAGTTCATTGAAAGAAAGACACTCATATTCTAGGAGTGTGTGGTTGGAATCTAATTCGCTGCACATAGCAAATTTCTGCTCCTGACTGTGTGTTCCTCTCAACCCATCCATAGCAACTCACATATCTATGACCTCGGCAAAACTCACATCAGTCCTTCTCCACTGCCAGTGTTTTCTTCCGCACCTCACCACAGTTACCTCTTCCTCTGGCTGCACACAGGAATCTACAGTCATCAAAAATAGAGCCACTCTGAGATCTGAACTGCAAACATCCTAATGTCTTACTATAAAACTCTGTAATCTTAAGAGACTACTCCTCAACACGCCTTCATGATACCATGGTTTTCTTGCCACCTAAGGCTCAGAGCAAATATCTTCAAAACAATGAGTCTCAATAACTGTTTCCCTTTATCAGTAGACTCTTTTTAATTAATTAATTAATGTTTAAAATTTTTTTCTCATTTTACATACCAATCCCAGTTCCCATTCTCTTTCCTCCTTCCTCTCCCTCCACCTTCCCCTCATCCCACATCCATCCAGTCCTTAGAGAGGGTAAAGCTTCCATGGGGAGTCAGCAAAGTCTAGCACATTGTTCTGAGGCAGAACCAAGGCCCTCCCCACTATATCTGGACTGACTAAGGTATCTTTTCAAAAAGAATGGGTTCTAAAAAGCCTGTACAAACAGTAGGGTAAATCCTGATCTCACTGCCTGTGGCCTCACAGTCTACTGCATCATACACCTGTCACCCCATTCAGAGGGCCTAGTTTGGTCCTATACTGGTTCCCTTGCTGTCCAGCCAGAGTTGGTGGGCTACCATTAGCTAAGGTAAGCTGTTTAAGTGAGTCTCCCCATCCTGGCATTGACCATTTTGTTCATATTCTGGTTCCTCCCTCTCTTTGACAGTATATTGGGAACTCAGCCCAATGTGCTGCTGTGGATCTCTGCATCTGCTTCCATTAGTTGCTGGATGAAGGTTTTAAGATGATGACTCTTGCCATTATTTGGTTCCAGTAACATAAAACTGACTAACACAGTTAAAAGTCATAGAGTCCATGTTTTAGACTCAATAAAGTTGAGAAATTAAAGAAACTGTAGTACAACAACAGGAAAAATAGCAAATACGAGGGTTTTTAAAGAAAAAAATAATAATCCAGCATTCAGACCACAGTGACTTAAGATGAAAGCTCCCAACTTGGGAAGACAAACTCCAGAAACCTCATCTAGGCTGGGTTTGCATGCATCATGCAGCTTCTTTCCTCTGGGGCCCTACCCTTCTAGTTTTTCTACAATCTTGTGATCTTCCTTGTAGTTTCAGTTCCATTCTCACGGGTCCCAACATTGCCATTTGGAGAGCTGCTTTCAGAGATTCTGATCCCACAGCATCCTTCCTGGCCCCTCTGGCCCTTCAGTATTATTTTGAAATCTAGGTAAAAATGTCCAGAATCAGGGAACTTTTGGATTTTTGAGTTCTTGCAAAACCAGCATGAAATGACTTAACACTGATCTGCAATCAGCACAGACTGGTTGGGTGGACCACTGGCGTGTGAGCACACCTTGGCCAGAAATGTGGAACAATAAACCAGAATATGTTGGATTTAAATGAGTGAAGAAAACGATGAATTAAGAGGGGAAGATGACATTATTTCCCTTTGTGAGCAAAGGCAATATAGCGTTTTTCTTTGGGAAACCTATACATTTTCACATAGGAAAGCCTTGTGGGGAGGAGGGACATTCCCAATCATATTCAGCTGAGGAGCACAATTCTGAGCATGCATTTCAGGTCATAAATTAAGAACGAGGGAACATGCCTTTGTGAAGGATATGCCTAATTGAAGCATATGGTCTGATGGTTAAAATAGCCAACCTTTGGGTATGGTAATCTTTTCTAGTAGGTTTGAAAAAAATTAAAGGAAAGGAAAATTTGTGTGGGTGTGTTTGTTAATATATGAGTTTGACCCCTAAAGGTGTCTGCATTGCTTAACAACTAATGTTAAGCAGAGTTAGTCATTTCTAGGTCTCTAGAATTCAAAAGGTAAAGGCCTGAAATTCCATAATCCTCACTGGTGGTATATGTCCCCGGAAAACCAAAGCTCCCAGGGAGCAACATTTCTTAAATATCTCTACCACTTCTCCATTGTGCCCAAATAGAGGACTAAGCCGTTAATACAGAGGTGTCTAATGGGTGTGGGGGGGAGCAGAATATTATGGTTTGAAACTAGAATGTCCTTTCAAAAATATGAATTATAATTATAGCAAATACCCGTAGCTTACTTACCCCTTTTTCTTTCTGGCTTATTACCTATTGTAACCTGGCTGTAGAGAAAACTATTTTTTTTCCTACGAGCCTGCACCCTAGGAAGTTGATACTTTCAGAGAAACTACATAGCACTTATTTGACTTTAAATTCATAATTACAAACTGCAAATGGGGCCCTGATTCTCACATCAGTTCTGTGTTTTCCTTTGAAATTTACTTCTCACTCTCGAATCTCAACACTTCACTCCTTGTCCTGTCTGTACCATCTGTTCTTGTTTTCCCTTGCTATGGTAGACAAAGCATCTTTATTTTTTCTTTCAATGTTAGGCTCTGTGGTACTTATCTAAAGATGAAGTCTTTAGGTCTGTCATCTTTCCCTGCTTCAGACAGGCTGCTTAGGTTTCTGCCAACAATCTTCCTTCCTGCACTATCATTTCCTCTTCCCTACTCTGTAACTTCCTGCCAACATAAAAGTCATGGGATTGTCCCCATTTTGTTAAATTCTTCCAGCACCATATGTAGTCTCCCAGTTTTCACATGTTTCTTGCCTTTATACAGCAAACGTTATGGAAAACATCTTCAACTCTCTCCATTTCTACATAACACAGTTGTTCTCAAATGGTGCAGATTTCCTGGAAGTATCTTATCAGACTTTGAAGTCTTTCTACATAGTTGACCACTGTCTTTGGATGAACACTTCCTCAATTTTTATACTACTATGTTCTAATAGTTTTCTCCCAAAGCTTTTAACTTCTTTTTCTATGTTTACTGCATTCTGTATGGAAGTCAGCCATTGGTTCTGGCATTTATTTAGTTATTAGGTTGGCTTATCAATTCAATAATTTTGAGAGTCACTCTCTTTCTGCATACTCTCATATCTGCTTTTACAGCACAGACCTCTGTTTCTAATGCCTTGACTTATATAATGGAAGGAATAATCTGTTTTTGTTACATAATTCATAGCTATCCCATAATATAACATGAAATGATGCAATTACATTTTTCTCAAGATTCCTACACGCGCGCGCGCACACACACACACACACACACACACACCTGATAGCATCAGCTGTCAATTTGAAAACTCGTAGTTCTCTCTGATAGTTTATACCATGTTAACTTCTTGGCCAGTTCATTCTCATTCTCCTGGCTCCCTATCAGGTTCATCTTCACAACTTCTGCCCTGATAGAATAAGCATAACTGCCTCCAGCTTTGTTAGAATTATCTCCAATTTGTCATCACAGAGTCCTTTTCATTCTTACAGTTACTCACTAAAGTTTCACCTGATCATAATTAATAATGTGCTCTGGGTCATAAGCAGGTTGGAGAGAACCTATAAGTTCACTCAGGAAACAGTCACTCTTCCATGAGTCTTAGAAAGAAGCTGCGGTGTGTACTGACTTTGAAGTCTGTTGCTGACCAATCTGTGCACATTCCTTTTGTGTCAAGGTCTCCTTGCTTCATTGCTGCACTTCAGGTATGCCGGTCTTCTGAGCGTTGTGTGCATGATAAGTTCTTACTGATACAGGCTCTGTGTTTTCCATTTCCTGTGGAGCCATTGTCCCAGCACACCTTGAAAGCTGGTTTCCTCTATTCTATGCTAAAGTTTAAATATCATCTCTAAAGATAACTTCTTTGTATTTATTGACTTCCTTGTGCAAGCAAATTCCCATCAGCCATCACTATGTGCATGCAACTTCTGTGGTGTTTGTTGTTTAATAGAAGCAACTATTTCAGATTTTCTCTGAGTTCAAAGTGATTTCCTTGAGAACTTGCTAGCAGATAGGAAACTTTATAGACAGCTTTTTAAATAAGAAGTTCAACAAAGTTATTCAAGGTGATAATTAATGTGAGGCATTTAATTCCAGTCATTTATGACATAGTCAAGTTACAGCTTGTGTCTAGTTGTGAAATGGTAAAAGAATCTAATCTGTGCAATGGTTTACTCACTTCCGTGAGATGTTGCACTGTGGGCTTATCTATTAATTACACTTTCTCACTTCAGATTGACTGCTGCTGAGAACCCCAGGCAGATGGGGTTAAAGCCAATGTGGATTATGGTCTTTCCATAACCACTGATGACATCAAGTGGATAATCAAGTGTGTATTCTGCATAAAGCAATAAAAAAATCAGTCTTATAGATAGCAAGTGTTACAGACTGCTATATTAGAGTAGTTCCATTATGAACAATTAAATGTCTGCCTTGCTTTTATAACAAGCTTTATAACTTGGTTGAAAAAAACTTCTCAAAGGTAAAACTGGACTCAGCAAGACAACAATTTTATACTTAATGTTTTTCAAAGAAACAGCCATTAAAATGTGTAAACAACATGGAAATTAAAGTTCAAGTGCCATTCAAGTGAATGAGTATTTTAGACAATCAGTTTAGTTCTATATTCTTCAATAAGGCAAAAAATACTTGGAATTACCTATTCCAACTGCAGTTGGTTATAAGTGAACCCTAAGTTATAAAAGTCCTGGAAATTTGGTGTGCTTTTCTTTTAGCTTCCCTCTGATCTTTCTGCCCTACATCTCATTGACAGGAATTCTATAAACTTTATTCTTTATTTTCTCTGGCCACATACTATATATTAATAAACTGACCTATTATACCTCCATACATTTTATTAGTTTCAAATTCCACTCAAGACATATTTTTACAAAACTATTGTGAAAAACTACCTCTATGATTTGATTTTTATTTTTAATAGATAAATATCAAATAACACACCATCTTAAATTATATAATATGAATTTAACTGGAGTATAAGAGCATTAACTTAAATGTAAGAATGTGTTGTAATTCTTTTTGTTTGTTTGTTAAGTTTCTCGTGTAGCCCTTGCTGTCCTGGAACTCACTTTTGTAGGTCCTTCCATATGCAATCTTGTAGCACAAATAATGAAAATCCAGAGGCAGATACTGGGGTTAATCTGAAGATTAGAAAAGTAAACCAACCAAGTTACTAGAGAGCTCTCTATGAAATCTTCAGTCTTAAAGAGAGTGAATTTCTGACTCATCTAGCCTTATATTCCTCTCTAGTGATGGATTAAAGATATGCACCACCACTGCCTGACTAGTGGGCTGCCGGGATTAAAGGTATGTGCCACCGCTGCCTGATTGATGTGGGATGTCTTTTTGTATATGGGCTGCTTTTATTAGTAAATTAATAAAGTTGTTTCAGCCAAAGGCTTATCAGAATAAAGGCAGGTAGGAAATCAGGACACATACACACACACACACACAGAGAGAGAGAGAGAGAGAGAGAGAGAGAGAGAGAGAGAGAGAGAGAGAGAGAGGGAGGGAGGGAGGGAGGGAGGGAGGGAGGGAGGGAGGGAGGGAGAGAGAGAGAGAGAGAGAGAGAGAGAGAGAGAGAGAGAGAGAGAAGGCAGAATCAAAGAAACTCCATGTAACTGCCAAAGGAGAAGGACCCAGAACCTTTCCAGTAAACCACAGCCTCGTGGCAATACATAGATTAACAGGAAAGGTAAGTAGTACTATAGACCAGTATGTGAGCTGCAGTCACTACCCAGGCTCACAGTCAATCCTGACTTCTGATATTTGGTGGATAGTTTTAAATGTCAGCTGACTGCTACCTAAAACCACCTGAGAATGGAGTCTTGATTGAGGAATTATCTAAAACAGCATGGCCTGTGGGCAATTGTCTTGATTGTTAATTAGTGCAGCCTACTGTGGATGGCACCATTCCTTAGGCCAGGCCCTGAATTACATAAAAGTGAAGAAGAATAGCTGTGAGAGAAAGAAGGAAGCATAGTGAATTTGTTTCTCTCTGCTCTTAACCATGGATAGGGTATGAGCAGCTATTTCAAGATCCTTTCTCTGTTTCTTTCCCACAGTGATAGACTATACCTTGGAAGTGTGAGCTAAGATAAACTCTTCTTCCTCTATGTACTTTTTAAACAGGTAACTGATCACAGTAACTAGGACATTATATTAACCACCCTCTGTTTCTGTCCTATGCTGACACAAGCTGAACTGTATAATATTAGGATCTAGGAGATATACCAGTAAGGGATATCTTAGAGTAGTCATTAAAGGTTGTTGCAACTTCTTACTGATCTTAGAACCATAAGAAACACTTCATGAAGCCACTCAAGCAGTCTTGTGGAAAGACCCACAAGTCAGGAGTTGAAATCTTTAGCCAAAAGCCTGTACTAGTTCGTTGTGCCATTTTAAAAGCTGATTCTCTAGATTCAGTTGAATTTTGGGGGTGATCACAACTCCCATAACTTGACTGGTATCCGGACTGAACCCCAGAAAGATAACCCAGATAAGTCTCCCTCAATTGCTTGACCACAGAAACTACATGCAAAAAATATATGCTTATTTTATCAGTTGCTAAATTTGAACTAAGTTGTTCTGTATTGATAGATGATGAATGCACAGGCATCAAGAAATCATCTTAGAAGTGGATTTTCTAGCCTCCCAACTGCTGCCATGTAGAACTAAGACAGGTTGTCAATGGTTCTGACCAGAACAGCAACTTTGTACACATAAAAAAGGATTGTTCTTTTGAGCAACAAATTGTTAAGAAATTTGTTTTGTAACACTCAATAATAATCAAGTGATGAGTTTACAGAGGTTTAAAGTACATTTGTAATATTGTTAAAAACGAGATTAAAAAGCCTCCAGTTGTCACAGAGGAGAATCTAACCTAGACTCCTGAATGGGAATACCAAGAAAACTTCCCAGAACGAAAACTACCTGAACCCTTATAGAGAGGAAATTGCTTTTATTCTGGCATTCTGTAATATGACATATTCTTTGTATACTATATAATTTTTGACCTTTATTATCTTTTCAAGTTAAAGTTTATAACTTTATATAAATACTGTAGATAACTATGTTTACCAAATAAGATTCTGCAAAAAATTTTCATTATTATTGTCCTACAAAAATAAGAACATCATTTGGCAGGAAGAAAGACATTTAATATCTATGAAATAAAGATTTGTATTTTAGATTAAATTAATTGCTATTACTATGAAAAAAATGTTTCATTATTGCAGTTTACCTTAATTATGGATTTTGATTCGGAATGTTAGTTTTCAAAGTTCTTTATAAATTCTTGATGTCTTTTATGAAATTCTTATCCTCTCACTGCTGGGATCCCAAAGAGTTTATTAGGTCCCAAGAGCATCCTGTCATTCCTCTGGGAAAGAGAGTGCTCAGTATTGCACAGTCAAAGACAATATGGATGTGCAAACAAATGTGTCTTATAGACATTATTTTCAACAAATTCAGAGAGAAAGCAGATATCAAATTCATAGATTTATCAAGCATAGGTTCAGATTAAGTATTCTTTTTAAAACTGAATCTCTTTCAGTGACAGCTTTAGTTGTGTTCAGGGCAGAGTTGCCTGGACCCTCTCTGGGTATGGCTCATTAGATCATATGTAGGTGGTTCTAACTCTCCAGATTTATATTTAATGTTCTGTGCTTTTGTGGCATACCTCAGAGGAGTCCTTTCAGTTCAATCAATCAAATGCGAACTTCAACCACAACTACCTTAACTGTGTTTTCTGTGTTGTTTAAACCCTTTAGTCTTGTGCTCTTGAGAACCTATAAATTTTGTGAGAGTTTCCTTTTGTTTTCATTTCTTTCGACATCTCAGTTAAATATTCCTTCTCACTGAATTCCCAGACTAAGCAATCTTATTTCATCTAGTTGACTTTTATGTTTTTCTTCTCTATATGGACTCCCCTTCCCACTACAGTTTGTTAGGCTATCTTTGCTTTAACAAGAAGGGGCACCCTGACCTGGATTAACAGAAACTCTCTGGAAGAACTCAAGTATGAAGTATTCATATCGTCAGTAGTGGGTCTGTAATACTAACTTTACATGGTCAGGATCTGCCTACTCTGTCATAGTCTGAAAAGATTGGGATGGCAGGAGCTTCCTTTCAGCCTTCTGAGAAAAAGAGGGAGAAGTCAGAATGTGCTGCTAACCCATAAAGACCCAGCCACTACACATATCACTTTCATTCACAGTAAAGGTCATGACCTGGCTGCAAAGGAGATTCAGAACAGGACTACATATGGCATTCTAAAACTTGGAGGTTTAACTACCAGTCAGAAAGAAGAAAAGAACAATGGCAGAAGTTATTCCATTCCATGACGGCAAAAAGCAGGATTGTGATATCATGTTTGTAACTATACTTTCTAGGGGAGGTTTAGTACATAGTTGATACTAAATGAATGTTTTTGGAAAACTGCATAGTATATAGACTTAACGATTGGATAAAAACATTATTTTTCTTCCTTGTGAGACAGATTTCTGAAACATTTAAGACTTTTCTTTGTTGTTTTTCAAGACACAGTTTCTCCATGAAACTTCGGGGCCTGTCCTGGAACTAGCTCTTGTAGACCAGACTGGCTTGGAACACACAGAGATCTACCTGCCTCTGCCTCCTGAGTGCTGGGCATGTGCTATTAAGACTTTTAATAGCAGAGAACAAAGATCCACTTCAATCCTATGAGTCGACAAATAAAACAGCATAAATAGAAATTCCAAGTAGAAATTTGCATTACGTTGCGTCTCTCTGCATGGTATAGCCTGAGACTAAGAGTGTAATGTGCAAAACGGCTTGAGATTTTTGAAAGAAGGGCTATCATGGATCATCGGTACTCAGCGAGCATGGCAGGTCCAGGATGAGCAAATACTAGGCATCAGCATGGCAGGAGAACCCAAGCCCAACAGACCCAAGGGGAGAAAAAGAAAAACACAGGCCATGCATGATGGCTACAGTTTTAAAAATATAGCCATTACCAAGAATATTGTAATGTCAGGACCTTCAGTTACCATGGCTGCCTTTCACCAGCATTATTTGCAGAACTTTGTATCAGCAGCATTGGTCATTTTGCTGCAAAGTCACCAAAAATATGTGTATGTAATCTTATAGTAAAATGCTCTCATGCCCAGAAATATATTTTGATTTTTCTCTTTAAGTAGCATATGCCCTGGTGCATTAGGATTTTCTTTCATCCGTATCCATTTATTTTTCTTGAAGTCCATTCTATCTGAAAAAGATTGAGGTACTTTGCTAAATTTTCCTGTGAGCAAATGATTTTGGACTTGTCAATCTATTCAGCATGATGACTAGAAAATATATGACAGAAGATACAAAATGTACTTACCAGGAAGCTGAAAATACACAACGGTGTTTTCTACTTGTCTCTGTAAAAGAGCATGACAAATTCATTGTTATCCTGACTTCACAGCTGTCAGATCTTCTATGTACAGTGGTCAAACAGGAGCTATGGTTGTCATTAGCAGTAAGATTTGATATATTTACAAAAGCATCAAATATCAACAATTACTAAAATTAAAAGTCCATAATCCAAGTAGGACAAGGGGTATCAAAAGGCACATAATATGCCTACTGAACAACTTTGGCAATGTTTTGTTTAGGGGTCTACTGGGACAGGTAGATGCATGATTTTTGATTTCATTCCAAATACTGGCCAATTGGGGGAAGGGGCAGCAGAAGAAGCCCTGTGTGTGTAAAGTCCTGAGTGAATTTGCACTATCAACATGGGCATGGCTATGTCAAAGACCCCAGCCTCAGGTCTATGAGAAAATGTCAAAGCCTTCACTAGAGTAGATTTGGAGAACTGGCAAAGCTTTCCTTCCTGGTCCATGTGCAGGTACTAGTGTGTAATAGAAAATGTCCCCCCATAGATATTTATGGCAAAAATACTACTCCCTCACAGAGACTGCTCCTACTGAGATCAGATAAACCTGCCTCCTTGATAAAGATGTATACCATTAAGCTGGATTTCCTTGTTTATCTGTATTGATAGTCCCACATACTTGAACAGATATATGCAATAACCTGGTATTTCAGTTCAACCTTATATAATAGAAAACCAAGCTCCCAGGATTCTGTGTTTTCTCCTCCAGAGCTGGGACTACCTATCCCAACCATTTATGTGTTTCTGTGTGTCTGTATTTTGTTCACTTCCTCATTACACAGTCAAGTCAATGCCTGGAAGCCTTGCAAGGACATATGCACTTGTCTTATTTTACAAATATGTACTCCTCGTTATAAAATGAAGCACATTTGAGAAAAACTCATAATTATGAAAGTGTAAGACTCAAGAGCTAAGTTCTCCAAGAAGACCACCATTAGATGCCCAGAAGCATGCATAAGGTCAGGATGTAGACCTTATCTTCAAGATATTTATGGTGCATAGTAATATGAAGTGGAAAAAACAATTTTGGTGTGGTTAGTGATGGAATAAAATTCCATAGGGAGTTTCAGGGTCTTATGGAAATGCAGTAACTGAGAGTGGCTGACTCAGGTTATAAATGTCATTTGGCAGAAAGTAGGAAGTAGCACAGCACATTTTAGTAGCTGGTAAGAAACCATGAAGCAGGAATAAGTACTGGCTTTAGGAAACCAGTAGTTTTCTGTGGTTGGGGTTTTGACTCATGGCAATCACAGCAAATTATGATGCCGATAAGGTAGGCAGCAGTCAGGTCAGAAAAGTTCCTAGACCTAAATGGGGCAGTCTATTTCTTATCCTGAAAATAACACAAAAGCAAAGAACATTCCTGCAGACTTTTGATAGCCGCAAGGAAAATAAGACTGGATTAACTAGAGCTAAATCCCTTTGGTTTAGTGCTATGGTTCTGTGACTCAGCTTTTGCTCCCCCGGGATGATTCCTACAAATGTTGCAAGACATTATGTTAAGTGACATAGGAACATATCATCACCGCTTCTGCAACCGAGCACAAACAATGCAACTGTGGGAAATGTGGGCCTCCTGGGGCGCTTCTCATTAGAACAGAGTTGTGCTGTTAAGGCACACGGGGGATGGAGATGCAGATTTTGCACATGGAGCTGTAGTAGAAAGGCCTTTCCAAAGGCATAGGGCTATATATTCCTGCTAATTAAATCTTATAACGCCTCCTGGCCTGGCCTCAGATGATGACAACCAACTGGTATCATTGTGTTCCATTATGTCGCCATTGACGTCACATATCTGAACTCAGACAAAATTGCTCTCTTAAACAGGAGAAAAATATTCTCAACGTATTCAATCTTGATACATACCTGAAAACAATAGAGCATGTTCTAAAGACATTTAGAGAAAAAAACACTAAATGCAACTCCTACCTATTTTGATTAATTCATAGTCCATTTGTTGATTGATTTATTTATTTTGAAGATAAGTTTTTGCTGTAGATTATTACCTCGCCTGGAACTTAGAATGTACACCAGGCTGAACTTGAACTCACAAAAATCCCCAATGATGCCTGGTATTTGGTTTTTGTTTTGTTCCTGTTTTTATGCAAATGTTGGGGATCAAACTTAGATCCCTGTGTTGTGAGACAAACACTTCACTGATTGGGCTATCTCTTTTATCCCTGAAGTTATGCTTTTAATTTTATTTTTTGATTTTATTGAAAATAGATTTTTTTCCCACATAATATATTGATTCTAGTTCTCCTGCTGACTATTCCTGGCAGTTTCTCCCTATATCCCTTCCCATCTGGACTTACCCTCTTTCTGTTTTTCATTAGAAAGCAAACTGACACTAGGCATGGTAGTGTGTGCCTTTAACCACAGCACTAGAGAGGCAAAAGCAGGCAAATCTCTGTGAAGTCGAGGCCACCCTGGTTTACAAAAAAGGTTCCAGTACAGCCAAAGATACACAGAAACCCTATCTTAAAAAACAAAAAAGAAAAAAGGAAAAAAATGATGTTGGTGTACAAGAGTTCCATAGTAGCCCTATGTGTAGTATTAAGAGCAGAGGGGCTGCGTCCCCAGCACCCTGGCTGCCCACATGGCTAGCTTATGCTCCAAAATAACAACACACAAACTGTATTCATTTAAACACTGCTTGGCCCTTTAGCTCTAGCCCTTACTGGCTAATTCTGATATCCCAATCAACCCATCTCTAATAATCTGTGAGCACCGGTCTTACCGGGAAAGATTCAGCATGTCTAACCTGGTGGCTTGCTTCATCGCGTGCGTCTGCCCCAGAGAAAGGAGCATGGCATCTCTGCACTCACTTCCTCTTCCTCCCAGCATTCTGTTCTGTTTACTCCTCCCACCTATGTTTTAACCTATCAGACCAAGCAGTTTCTTTATAACTTAACCAATGAAATCAACAGATTGATATATGACACTCCCACATCACCTATGTTGGTTGAAGGAGTTCCCATAGCAAGAAGAGGAAGAGGAAGAGAAAGAGGAGGAAGAAGAAGAGAAAGAAAACAGGCTTCTAAAGGAAAGTGATATGATATGAGAGTGCATAATACATAATATCATGATATAATATAAAAACTAAAACTAATATTTCAGATATGGGAAAAATAAGCAAACAGAAAGGGAAGAAATACAAGAAAGCAGAAGAAACAGAGATCAACTTACTCAGGAATCTCATAAAAACACTGAACTAGAAGTCATTGTATATAATATATATATATATATATATATATATATATATATATATATATATATAAATGTATACAAACACATTATATACATATATATACACAAAGGACCTGTAGGGTGAAAAGAAAAAAAGAAATAAGTAAAATTAAAAGATTTTTAAAAACCACCGTGACATGACACTGTGAGACAAGGAATCTCCAAAGATGCTACTGAGTTCATTTTCTGTTGCGCCACCTGTAGTAAGGAGGAGGCCACTTGTTGGTTCTGGGCCACTTAGCTCCTAAATAACCACACTATTAATTAAATCACTGTTTGACCCATCAGCTCTAGCTTCTTATTGGCTGACTCTTACATCTGAATTTAACCCATTTCTAGTAATCTGTGTATCGCCATGAAGCTGTGGCTTACTAGGTAATGTTCTGTCTGGCTCCAGTGGGGCTACATGACTTCTTTCTGACTCTGCCTCCTTTCTCCTAGAATTCAATTTAGTTTTCTCTGCCTACCTAAGTTTTTCCCTGCTATATGTCCAAAGCAGTTTCTTTATTAATTAACCAATCATATTCACAGCATGCAGAGGGGAATCCCACATCAGCCGGGTTCCAGCCTAGCTCAGGTGCAGATCCTGAGGCAGTGAAGGGGTGTTAGTGTAAGGAAAAATTCTGACCACAAGTGTATTTCACTCAAGTGGCTTAGCAGTCTTTATTTATACCTGAACAGTGTTTTTCTTATCAGGGTCACATGAACAGTTTTATTATTGGCTCCTATTTTTAACTTGTAAGAAACACGTCATATTTTAAGGAATGCTTCATAATCATTTTGGAAGTCCCCATTTTTCCACTTTGTGCTTTCCCAAATACACTTTCCAACACCCTAATAACCTTATTCTAGACATAGAATTCAGCAGTTTTGCAGGCTTAAATATCATGCCAGACACATCCTGCTCTCACAGCACTTAAGAGAGCTGGCAGGGATTTGTGGTGACAAAATTAAAAAGTAATAGACGTGGGTACAATGCATTCAGGACAACAATATTAAAACCCAAACAGTTCTTTCGTGTATTCAAGATATGTTTTTATTGAGTTTCCTTTTCTACAAGAAGGTTCCATATCTTGATCTCTCTGTAAAAGGCAGACTTTGATAAGGCATTCTTTTCCCATCTCACTATACCATTCCTCTTCCACCAATATAAGCTCCTGTGTATGGTAAAGATGGATCTATCCACCCCATATTTGCATTGCATATTTTCCTCTTGGAGCATTCCAGATACTGTCATTGATTCTATATGCTTGTTGTCCAGAGAATTTACTCTCAACAGTTGGAAATATATGTAATCTTGAGACTTTTTCCCTATTCTGGGTATGTGTGCCTTACTCTCCCTTCCAGAACTGAGAGTCATTGTTAAAGTTCCAAGTTTTGTTTTCTCATATATACCAAACTGTCTCTATTGAGTCAAAAATAATCCCAGGATTAGAAGTTGTAGTTAGTAATTCCAGATAAGAGATTTTAAAAACATTAGCTCTCTAATAAAGCTTAAAAAATATTTGAGAAACATTAAAATTTCCAGGGAAAATTACAGCTATTGCTTGTGTTACTGGCAAAGTAAAACTAAAAACCACTCAAAGAATCACCAGTGCACTGAGAGAGAAAAGAGCCTGCAAGCTGTATGAATTTTGGGAATTCCTACACTGTTCCATGAACAGTTCTCACATGAACAGTTCTCACATGGTCCTTGCCAAGTGTGAGTCCATTCCCACAGGTTCTTTGTCCTGAGGAAACCCACTGGACAGTAGTCATGTACTGATCCGAGACTATACTACACAGATGCTGACACTGTTGGCCATCTACTGCTGGGCACCCACCCTACCCCTAGGAGTAGGTGGATCTCTGTGAGTTCACCACCAGCCTGGTCTATAAGAGCTAGTTCCAGGACAGGCACCAAAACTACAGAGAAATGTCCTGAAAATAAATAAATAAACAAACAAACAAAAGAGTGGTATTTTTCTGGTGGTGGAGACACACACCTTCAATACCAGCTCTTAGGAAGCTTAGGCAAGAGAATCTCTTTGAGATCAAGGCCAGCCTGGTCTTCAGAGCTAGTTCCAGGACAGGTTCCAAAGCTACACAGTGAAACCCTGTCTCAAAAAGAAAATAAAGAAAGAAAGAAGGAAAGAAAGAAATAGTAGTTTGTTTCTTCAGTTGAGATTTCCTTGGATTTAGGCAGAAACTGCTCATCCATCCTCAACTGCCCTGACCTGAAAAATCACAAAGAAACTGTATGAATTACAACACTGCTTGGGCAATAGCTTAGGCTTCTTATATACTATTACATGTTAAATTAACCCATTTCTATAAATCTGTGAGTCACTACAAGCTTGTGACCTACCAGTAAGGTTCTGACTGGTGGTAGGTATATTTCTCCTTTGGCAGCTACTTGGCATCTCTTTCACTCCTCCTATTTTCTCTTTATATCTCTGCTTGGATTTCCCACCTGGCTTTACTTTACTAAGCCATTGGCCAAAACAGCTTATTTAATAACCAATGGTAATAAAACATTTTTATAGCTTACAGAGGGGAATCCCAAATCACATGAAAGAAACTAAATTTTCATTTGTAAGTAGTTATCAATCTGAGATTGCTTCTTGATTAGGATTGAAAGCATGTATCCACTTCTCCTTTCAAATCTAGGCCCACATTGTTAGACCCATGTAGACTCTGCATGCTCTCTCAGTCTTTGTGTTTCATATATTCATTGATCATGTTGATTGAGTGGGTTTTGGTATCCTCCTTCCCCTCTGGCTGTTACATTTTTTCTGCCTCCTCTTCCATGGGGTTTCATGATCCTTGAGATGAATGATTTGATGGAGACATAATATTTAGAGCTGAGTATCCCAAGGTTTCTGAAGGTTTCTCTGATGATGGCTGATGCTTTAAATTTTAAAAGATTTTTATTTTATCGAGTCAATATGAGTGTACCCATATAGCCAATACTTAACTCTAGAAATAAAATGTTATCCAAAGAAGTTATGAAAGTAAGCAAAATAAAATGTGAAAGACTATAGTAACTTCTAAACCTTTCTTTACTTTGAAATTGAATCTTTGCTTTTCCTTTGTGTTAAAATATTTCCCTGGGGAAATATTTGTAGATCTAAGCCTTGGTTGCTGCTTTTATTGTCTTTAACTTGACAAAAGGGTGAGTTATTAAAGTGCTAAGTGTTGGAGGAGGGCCACTTGTTTCATTCCCTGCTGCTCAGCCCCAAAATAATTACACAGAAACTATAATATTTAAAACACTGCTTGGCCCATTAGCTCTAGCTTCTTATTGGCTAACTCTTACATCTTAATTTAACCCATCTCCATTAATTACATCACCACAAGGTTGTGGCCTACCAGCAAAGTTTCAGCACCTCTCTCTCTGGTGGTGGCTTCATGGCTTCTCCCTGAGTCTGCCTCCTTTCTCCCAGTATTCAGTTTAGTTTTCCCCACATACCTAAGTTCTGCCCTATCAACAGGCCAAGGCAGTTTCTTTATTCACCAATGGTATTCACAGCATACAGAAGGGAAACCCACAGCCTCCCTGGTACTCCCAAACTACAATCTTTCTATAGTCACAAAATCCCAAATGTGGATTACTATTGAGGCAGGCAGATCTCTGTGAGTTTGAGACCAGCCTGGTCTACAGAGCTAGTTCCAGGACAGGCTCCAAAGCCACAGAGAAACCCTGTCTCGAAAAACCAAAAAACCAAACAAACAAACAAAGAAACATTTAAAAAAATAATAAAAAATACAAATAAGAATATTAACTTAAAAACAATCAAACAAACAAAAACAACATCAAAGAAAGCAACTCACCTACCACTCAAGCACAAATTCAGGGTATTGAATTAGAATTCCCCAACATCTACCCCATCGATGTCCTGCTCAAGCACATGAAGAGACTGGTCCTGTGAAACCATAGCTACAGGATCTCTATGACTGGGACAACAATAGGATACCTCAGGAGAGTTTCCATGAGAGCCCAGTATTGATGGTGTAGAGAAGCCAGAAGCCTTGAACCTGACCAACGACATAGTACACAATGAACATTTGCAAGTAAAGCTGCTTGGACAAAAGGGTCTCCTGCATGATACACAGCATCTCCCAGTGCCACTAAGACAAAGTAAGAGGTGATGGAGAGGCAGGAAAGACAGGTGAGTGAGGTAGTTTTTTTGTTTGTTTGTTTGCTTTTTGTTTTATTCAGATTTTTTTAATTAATTTGTTTTTTAAGGATTTCTGCCTCCTCCCCGCAACCGCCTCCCATTTCCCTCCCCCTCCCCCAATCAAGTCCCCCTCCGTCATCTGCTCGAAGAGCAATCAGGGTTCCCTGAACTGTGGGAAGCCCAAGTACCTCCCACCTCTATCCAGGTCTCGTAAGGTGAGCATCCAAACTGCCTGGGCTCCCCCAAAGCCAGTACGTGCAGTAGGATCAAAAACCCATTGCCATTGTTCTTGAGTTGTCAGTATTCCTCATTGTCCGCTATGTTCAGCTAGTCCGGATTTATCCCATGCTTTCTCAGGCCCAGGCCAGCTGGCCTTGGTGAGTTCCAGATAGAACATCCCCATTGTCTCAGTGTGTGGGTGCACCCCTCGCGGTCCTGAGTTCCTTGCTCGTGCTCCGTCTACTTCTGCTCCTGATTTGGACCTTGAGATTTCTGTCCGGTGCTCCAATGTGGGTCTCTGTCTCTGTCTCCTTTCATCGCCTGATGAAGGTTAATATTCATGAGGATGCCTATGTGTTTGTCTTTGGATTCACCTTCTTATTTAGCTTCTCTAGGAACATGAATTATGAGCTCAATGTCCTTTTTTTATGGCTAGAAACCAAATATGAGTGAGTACATCCCATGTTCCTCTTTTTGGGTCTGGCTTACCTCACTCAGGATAGTGTTTTCTATTTCCATCCATTTTCATGCAAAATTCAAGAAGTCCTTGTTTTTTACTGCTGAGTAATACTCTAATATGTATATATTCCATATTTCTTCATCCATTCTTCCGTTGAAGGGCGTCTAGGTTGTTTCCAGGTTCTGGCTATAACAAACAATGCTGCCATGAACATAGTTGAGCATATACTTTTGTTGTATGATAGGGCCTCTCTTGGGTATATTCCCAAGAGTGGTATTGCTGGATCCAGGGGTAAGTTGATCCCGAATTTCCTGAGAAACCGAAACACTGCTTTCCAGAGTGGTTGCACAAGTTGCATTCCCACCAGCAATGGGTGAGTGTACCCCTTTCTCCACAACCTCTCCAGCAAAGGCTATCATTGATGTTTTTTATTTTAGCCATTCTGACAGGTGTCAGATGGTATCTTAAAGTTGTCTTGATTTGCATTTCCCTGATCGCTAAGGAAGTTGAGCATGACCTTAAGCGTCTTTTGGCCATTTGAACTTCTTCTGGTGAGAATTCTCTGTTCAGCTCAGTGCCCCATTTTATAATTGGGTTGATTAGCCTTTTACGGTCTAGTTTCTTGATTTCTTTATATATTTTGGAGATCAGATCTTTGTCAGTTGCGGGGTTGGTGAAAATCTTCTCCCAGTAAGTGGGTTGCCTTTTTGTCTTAGTGACAGTGTCCTTTGCTTTACAGAAGCTTCTCAGCCTCAGGAGGTCCCATTTATTCAATGATGCCCTTAGCGTCTGTGCTGCTGGGGTTATACGTAGGAAGTGGTCTCCTGTGCCCATATGTTGTGCAGTACTTCCCACTTTCTCTTCTATCAGGTTTAGTGTGTTCGGACTGATATTGAGGTCTTTAATCCATTTGGACTTGAGTTTTGTGCATGGTGATAGATATGGATCTATTTTCATTCTTCTACAGATAGACATCCAGTTTTGCCACCACAATTTGTTGAAGATGCTCTCTTTTTCCATTGTATACTTTTAGCTCCTTTATCGAAAATCAGGTGTTCATAGGTTTGTGGGTTAAAGTCAGGGTCTTCTATTCAATTCCATTGGTCAACTTCTCTGTTTTTATGCCAATACCAAGCTGTTTTCAATACTGTAGCTCTGTAATAGAGTTTGAAGTCAGGGATGGTAATGCCTCCAGACAATCCTTTATTGTATAAGATTGTTTTGGCTATCCTGGGTTTTTTATTTTTCCATGTAAAGTTGATTATTGTCTTCTCCAGATCTGTGAAGAATTTTGATGGGGATTGCATTGAATCTATAGATTGCTTTTGGTAGAATTGCCATTTTTACTATGTTGATCCTCCCAATCCAAGAACAAGGGAGGTCCTTCCATTTTCTGGTGTCTTCTTCAATTTCTTTCTTCAAAGACTTATAGTTCTTGTCAAATAGATCTTTCACTTCCTTGGTCAGAGTTACCCCAAGATATTTTATGCTATTTGTGGCTATCGTGAAAGGTGATGCTTCTCTGATTTCCCTCTCTGCTTCCTTATCCTTAGTGTATAGGAAGGCAACTGATTTTTTGGAGTTGATCTTGTATCCTGCCACATTACTAAAGGTGTTTATCAGCTGTAGGAGTTCTTTGGTAGAATTTTTGGGGTCACTTATATATACTATCATATCATCTGCAAATAACGAAAGCTTAACTTCTTCCTTTCCAATTCGAATCCCCTTGATCTCCTTATGTTGTCTTATTGGTATTGCTAGAACTTCAAGCATTATATTGAAGAGGTATGGAGAGAGTGGACATCCTTGTCGTGTTCCTGATTTTAGTGGGATGGCTTTGAGTTTTTCTCCATTTAATTTAATGTTAGCTGTTGGCTTGCTGTAAATAGCTTTTATTATATTTAGGTAGGACCCTTTTATCTCTAATCTCTCCAAGACCTTTATCATAAAGGGGTGTTGAATTTTGTCGAATGCTTTTTCAGCATCTAATGAAATGATCATATGGTTTTTTTCTTTCAGTTTATTTATATGGTAGATTACATTGATAGATTTGCGTATATTGAACCAGCCCTGCATCTCTGGGATGAAGCCTACTTGATCATAATGGATAATTTTTCTTATGTGTTCATGGATTCGGTTTGCCAGTATTTTATTGAGAATTTTTGCGTCGATATTCATGAGTGAGATAGGTCTTTAATTCTCTTTCTTGGTTGGGTCTTTGTGTGGTTTTGGTATCAGAGTAACAGTAGCTTCACAAAAGGAATTTGGCAATGAATCTTCTGTTTCTATATTATAAAATACATTAAGGAGTATAGGTATTAGTTCTTCTTGGAAGTTCTGGTAGAATTCTGCATTGAAACCATCTGGTTCTGGGCTTTTTTTCGAAGGGAGATTTTTGATAACCGTTTCTTATTCTTCGTGAGTAACCGGTCTATTTAGATCATTCACCTGGTCTTGGTTTAGCTTTGGTATATGGTACTTATTTTAAAAATGTCCATTTCTTTTGTATTTTCCAGTTTTGTGGCATACAGGCTTTTGTAGTAAGATCTAATGATTCTCTGAATTTCCTCTGTGTCTGTGGTTATGTCCCCTTTTCATTTCTGATCTTATTAATTTGCGTGTTCTCTCTCTGTCATTTAATTAGTTTGGATAGGGGTTTGTTGATCTTGTTGATTTTCTCCAAGAACCAGCTTTTTGTTTCATTGATTCTTTGGACTGTTTTCTGTGTTTCCATTTTGTTGATTTCAGCCCTTAGTTTTATTTTTTCCAGTCTTCTACTTCTCCTGGGCGCGTCTGCTTCTTTTTTTTCTAGAACTTTCAGGTGTATTGTTAAGTCCCCAATGTATGCATTCTCCGTTTTCTTTAAGTGGGCACTTAGTGCTATGAACTTTCCTCTTAGCACTGATTTCATTGTGTCCCATAGGTTTGAGTATGTTGTCTCTTTATTTTCATTAAATTCAAGGAAGACTTTAATTTCTTTCTTAATTTCTTCCTTGACCCAGGTGTGGTTCAGTAGTTGACTGTTCAGTTTCCATGAGTTTGTCGGCTTTCTGTGGGTAGCATTGTTGTTGCCTTCTAACTTTAATCCGTGGTGATCAGATAGGACACAGGTGGAGACTGATATTTTTTTTGTATCTGTGGAGGTTTCCTTTGTTTCCAATTATGTGGTCAATTTTTGAGAAGGTTCCATGAGCTGCAGAGAAGAAGGTATATCCTTTCCTATTTGGGTGGAATGTTCTATAGATGTCTGTTAAGTCCATTTGCTTCATTACCTCCAATAATTCTCTTAATTCTCTATTAGGTTTCTGTCTGATTGACCTGTCCCTTGGAGAGAGAGGTGTGTTGAAGTCTCCTACTACTAGCGTGTGTGGTTTGATGTCTGCCTTGAATTCTAGTAATATTACTTTTACATAAGTAGGTGCTTTTATCTTGGGGGCGTAGATATTCAGGATTGAGACGTCATCCTGATGAATTGTTCCTGTTATGAGTATAAAGTGACCATCTCGGTCTCTTCTGATTGATTTTAGTTTGAAGTCAGTTTTGTTAGAAATTAGTATGGCCACACCTGCTTTTTTCTTAGGACCATTTGCTTGAAACACCTTTTCCCAACCCTTTACTCTGAGTAGGTGCCTGTCTTTGTGGTTGAGATGTGTTTCTTGCAAACAGCAGAATGTTGGATCCTGTTTTCGTATCCAATCTTTTAGTCTGTGCCTTTTTATTGGTGAATTGAGCCCATTAATATTAAGTGATATTAATGACCAGTGGTTGTTTACTCTGGCTATTCTTATTGCTTTTGGTAGTAGAGATTGTGTGTCTCCCTTCTTTGAGATGTGCTGGTGAAGGGTCACTAGATGCCTGAGTTATTGTAGGCAGTGTTGGCAGTGTTGGATTCCTTGGGTTGCAATTTTCCTTCTATTACTTTCTGTAGGGCTGGATTTGTGACTACGTATTGTTTAAATTTGTTCTTATCCTGGAATGGCTTGTTTTATCCATTGATAATGAATGATAGCTTGGCTGGGTATAGTAGTTTGGGTTTGCATCCATGGTCGCTTAGCTTCTGCAGTACATCTATCCAGGACCTTCTGGCTTTCATAGTTTCCATAGAGAAGTCAGGTGTAAGTCTGATCAGTTTACCTTTATAGGTTACTTGCCCTTTTTCCTTTGCAGCTCTTAATATTCTTTCTTTAACCTGTATATTTTGTGTTTTGATTATTATATGGCGAGGAGATGTTTTTCTTTGATCCAGTCTGTTTGGTGTTCTGTATGCTTCTTGAATATTTAAATGAATAGTTTTCTTTAAGTTGGGAAAGTTTTCTTCCATAATTTTGTTGAAAATATTTTCTGGGCCTTTGAGCTGTAACTCTTCTCCTTCTTCTATTCCTATTATTCTTAGGTTTGGTTTTTTTAATGTGTCCCATATTTCCTGAATGTTTTGTGTTGAGAATTTGTTGGCTTTGCTGTTTTCTTTGATCTGTTCATTTATTTTCTCTATGGTGTCCTCAGCATCTGAGATTCTTTCTTCTATCTCTTGTATTCTATTGATTATGCTTGTTTCTGTAGACTCTGCTCGTTGACCTCGATTTTCCATATCCGGCTGGTCCTCAGTTTGTATTTTCTTCCTTGCCTTCATTTCAGTTTTCAATTCTTGAACTGTTTCCATTACCTGTTTGATCGTTTTTTCTTGGTTTCCCAGGGTATCATGTACATATTTACTCATTTCTTCAAACTTTTTGTTATACTTCTCATCCATTTCTATAAGGGCATTTTTTACATGTTGTTTAAGGGACTCTATTGCCTTCACAAAGTCAATTTTTTCCACTTCTTCTGTGTTAGGTTGTTCAAATACTTCTGTTGTAAGATCCTTGGGTTCTGGTGTTTTCATGTTGTTTTTCAGATTATTGGGAGAATTCTTGCCTTGGTGCCTGCCCATCTCCTCCTATTGATCCTATCTAATGGGTCTTTTAAAAACCGGATCAGGTTTCCCTGGTGGCCAAGGGCTCCACTTACAAAATGCCCTCACTCTGTTTCCTGGTTCCTGCCACAGGCCAAGAACCCTCTCACCCCTCTGAAGGGTCTTCAGGACAGGACCAGGCTCCCCGTTTGCCAGTGACCTGGCCAACCAAAGGCCTACGTCTTTGATTTAATTGTAGTAGGACGATCTGCTCTCCTTATTGCATGCCTGTCCCCGCCGCTTGCGTCTGCCACCGCGCCGGTCCCCCAAAGCCTCTTCCTGAATGCGGTGTCGTTCTGCCGCGCTGCTCCGCCGCGTCTGGACGCCGCGCCGCTCCACCGCCTTTTATTCAGATTTTTTAAAAAATTTTATTTAACAAACCCTTGCTTGGAAATTTTAACTTAGTACTACATTAAAGGACATATAATATTTTAGTAAATTTAAATTAAAGGATTTATAAAGCTCATGGTTTACTATTTTTAAAATTTTAAATCAAATTAAATTAGACATTTATATTTTCCTTGAATAAACTTCATTTCTAAATTTAACATACCAGGCATAGTGGTTTCATGAGAAAATTAAAAATATACACAATAAATTTTATGCTTCTAAGTTCTTTAAAAAACTATAGAAATTTAAAAGTTATTGTATATTTTACTTTGACATTCTATTGATATTTCTTAAGAATATCAATAAACTGTTTTGTTATTAATTAAACTTGTTCAAAAGTTCTATAATGTAGAAAAAAGTCAATTCAAATTGATTACTACCGCTGGAACAACAGGTCCAGACCAGAGTACCAATAACAAGTTTGCTACATTATCTTTCCTTACAGAAACATGTTTTCAGAATGATAACTGGGAAAATCTGTTTCCCAATCAAAGTCTGTGACCCACTTTATCTAGAAGCTTCACATAATATGAGGGACTCTCCAGTGTCCAGGAACAGCTGTTCCCTCTTTGCCAAGTTGCTACAGATAAAGAGGAAAATATTGGTATGTATAACTGTGGTGATACTTTGTTTGTACTTTAACAAAGCTTGTCTGAAGATCAGAGTGTGGAACTAGACACACTAGTTAGTCAGAGAGGGCAGGCAATGGTGGCACACACCTTTAACCCTACTACTCAGAGAGAGAAAAGCCACCCTACTATAGGAGATTGAGTAAGTCTAAACAGAAACATAGTCAAGTGGTGGTGACCCACACATTTAAGGAGGTGGGAGAGAAAGGGATTTGGCTAGGCAGAGAGAGGAATATAAGGCAGGAAGAGACAGGAGCTCGGAGCATTCAGTCTAAAGAGTCCTAGAGACAGGATTGCCCATCCTGTCTGAGGATTCGGTAAAGTTAATAACTGGTGGCTGGCTGCTCTGCTTCTCTGAGCTTCTCTGATCTTTTAGCATTTAGTCATATATCTAACTCAGGGATTTATTAAGACCTATTAGGATTCACACTACACTGTATTGCTGTAATTATGGAAATTTTTCCAGTAGGTCTTTTGATATGAAGACTTTAAAACTGATTTCTTCTCCCTTAATATAATATGACTTACTTTGTTAGCTATCAAGAAAATTTGAAACTGAAATAAGATGCACTTTTATAATTATTAAATCATCTCAAATTAAATATTATATAATTTTGCAGTGCTAGAACAGCTGCAATAAAATCTAGCAATTATGTATTGTAGGTGGTATCAGAGATAGGCATGATTCTTCTGAAAAGTTATCAAGAAACACCTTTGCTGAACAATTCATTGTTCATAGCATTTGAAACATTAAAGATTTCTTGCTCTTGGAAAATTGTTACAAAAAGACATACAGGGAACAAGCTGCATGAATTAAGATGTCTAACACAGAGTGTTTAAGAATGAGCCAAGGATGGAAGCACATGCTTATAATCCCAGTACTTATTAGAATGAGACAGCAGGGTCATGAGTTCAATTCCACCCTAGGCTCTTCAATAGACCCCCTGTGTGACAAAACAAACAAACAACAAGATTAAATTTAGTATAATTATAAATTTACTAAAATTGATGGAAATTAGGAAAATTATTTTCACCTCAGATGTTTCAGCTGGGCTACTCAAGGACTAAAACCTCAAGGACAGAGTGAGGGAATAAACCCTCAGGGGTCAGGGAGCATCTCTTGGACCTCCTCAAAGCTTAACAGGTTTAAGAAATGTGATACAGGATAAGGAGAAGTACTATGGGCAGTTGTCCTCAAGATGTGATGTATCTTTTGCAATCATAAACTCACAGTTCTGTGGTTACCTGCACAAGACCTCTACAGTATCAACGCAGCAAAAATTCCAGCGCAAATGGAGTAGATTATCCCAGACCGCACCTGAACCAGGGGGCTTCTGGAAACTTACAGTTGCTAGAAAAAGAAAAATCATTCTTGCTTTTCTTTCTTCCTTTTTTCTTTTTCTTTTTTTCTTTTCCCTTTCTCTTTTTGAGAGTATGGCCATTGCTAGATTTTCCATACTCAAGTGATGACTCCACAGTCATGCACATGCAAGTAGAACTAACTGGAATTAGTGGATTTTCAAAAAGGATATATGAACTTAGAAGGGGGAAATGTGGAGAGAACTTTAAGAGGAAAAATGGAGCAGATACTCTCATAATTCATTGTACGAATGAATTCTCTAAAACGTAGATAGACCGAAACAGAGAGAAAGACAGAGATAATTTCCTTTTCTTTTATATCGTTTTACTTTCTTTTGTAATATGAATTTAGAACTGCTCAGCTCCTCTTCTACATTAGTCTACTTATGGAATCATAAGGTCTCAAGGGCCTCATGTCCACCTGTGGTAAGCTCTAGCACATTCTGGAAGGATAAAGATTGAGAGTATTATGGTGTCCATGTTTGAAGGAAAAAGCCCACCAGACCTTTTGTTCTCTTTCAACTCTTTGTATGAGAGCCAAATTAACATTTCAAGTTTGAATTACTGTGCTTTAGATCCATCAAAAAAAATGCCTCTGATAGGCAAGCCCCTCCTTGCCCAGGGACAGTTATTTAGATCCTAAAATGCTGGAGGTTATTGTTTATGGGAGAAACAAGCCACATGTTTTCACTCCCCTAGACAAGTTTGTTTGACCCATCTGCAGCAGACGTGGTTGATCACATTGTGGGCAGGAAATACGTCAGGGTGGACACTTGCCCCTGATTGAATGTAGACTAGAGATATGTCAGGATTTATGCTTGCCCCTAATTTGACCTGATGGGAAGTACTTAAGCAGCAGCTAAACTTGATTTAGGGTCATTTTTCTGGAGAACCTATCCACCTGATGCATATTTAGCTAAAGCTTGCTTCAAATCCAGCTTTAAACTATGATCATGGTCTTATTCTCAATCGGTGGGATTAACATCTGCAATCTGACCACAGTCACCAATGATGCTATGAACCTGTCCACAAATGGTGACTATATGTTTGATACTCTCCAGATGCTCCTTTTGTTCCCCTCTTACTAAGATCCAAAGGTTTTCCACTTCTCTGCATTTAACAACTTCTCTGCATTTAGAACTAGTTTGGTTGGTGTCAGTATCTCCTTATATAATATTTTTCTACCACTATTTTACAGTTTGATTTTTCTCAACATTCATTCCTAGCTCTCTTCTCATTATAGATAATTCTTACAGATAATCATATATGACTTATAATTTTATTTAACTACTATAGCTAGATTATTATATGATTGTATCTATATTATTTGGGAATCCTAAGATCAAAGTTGAGATCCACTTAAATATACATATATATATATGTGTGTGTGTGTGTGTGTGTGTGTGTGTGTGTGTGTGAATATTATTTTTGTGCAGACAACTCAAACTCTACTTCAGTATCAACCTTATCTTACACAATTAAGTCTCCCTGTAGCCTTGCATCACCAGTGCATCCTCTTGGACTGACTGATTTAATAAAGTAATGTATTGGTTGTTTTTCTATTATTGTGATAACATATCCAGGGAAAAGTGACTTAAATGAGAATAAGCTTTTTAAGGCTCACAGTTCCAATGGGACACAGTCCATCATGGTGAGGAAGACATGGCTGTAGGTAAGGAAAGCATGGTGGCAGGAACAGGAGGTTGCCTGGTCACATACATACCCAGGAAGCCAAGTAAACGGAATAGGGCTGTGTTCTACAGCCTCAAGCCTACCCTAGTGATCCATGCCCTCTAGTGAGGCTCTACTTTCTAAAATCTCCATGACCTCCTTAGTCAGCTTTCCAGCTGGAGACCAAATGACCAAATGCATAATAAGCCTGCGGGAGATATTTCCAAAGCCTTCCAATGTTGATTCCTGTCTTTATTGTGTCATGTTCATAAATCTACGCATCATCATTCATGGCCCTTCATAATCTCACTCCTAATTTTTCTCTGTAGAGAACACTGAAACAATACTTCAAGCACTTTCCCAACCATACTTCCAGTCCGCCCTCTGCACAGCAAGTGTAGTGATTGGGCCTAAAGACAAAGCAAATTGCATCATTCTCTTTGATTGATTATCAATAACTTCCTACTTTCTGAGATGGGATGAAATCGGAACCTTTTATACAACACAGCAGATCTGGTAAACTGTGATACTGACTGCTCTGGTTTAACACAGTTTTCAGATCTGGTAAACTGTGATACTGACTGCTCTGGTTTAACACAGTTTTCAGATCTGGTAAACTGTGATACTGACTGCTCTGGTTTAACACAGTTTTCAGATCTGGTAAACTGTGATACTGACTGCTCTGGTTTAACACAACACAGCAGATCTGGTAAACTGTGATACTGACTGCTCTGGTTTAACACAGTTTTCAGATCTGGTAAACTGTGATACTGACTGCTCTGGTTTAACACAGTTTTCAGATCTGGTAAACTGTGATACTGACTGCTCTGGTTTAACACAACACAGCAGATCTGGTAAACTGTGATACTGACTGCTCTGGTTTAACACAACACAGCAGATCTGGTAAACTGTGATACTGACTGCTCTGGTTTAACACAACACAGCAGATCTGGTAAACTGTGATACTGACTGCTCTGGTTTAACACAGTTTTCAGTCCGCCTAATGCCACGACAGTAGCTACATTTTCAATGTACATCCTCCAACCGAATTCATTATCGCATGTAAAATTTATAGCACCCCTTTAGATTGACAATTAGTATTTATAAATGTGAAGAATAGAATTATAATGTATATTCCTGATCAGTCATAATAATTGCTGCCTTAAAGGAAAAGATATTGATATAAGAAAAGCAAAGTCATAGCTTATGGGCACCCAATCAGTTCTTGGCAGAGATGGATGCTAGAACCAAAGCCCATGATCTTACTTCTGTATTAGGGTCTCAATAAATGATTTGAAGTTCTCTGAATGTTCCAGGAATTACAATTCAGGTAGTACCAGGTTGCAAGAGAAAATCAAATCATGTGCTTTTTTTTCTTCATATTCTCTATGAAGGAAAATCTGTCACCCATATTTACCTTAGTTTAGACCACAGATCTAAATTCTACATTCAGTCTGACATGAAAGCAAAAGTTTTCACATTTCAACAATGTTTAACACCTGAAATCTTGAATATACACCTTAAATTTTCCTGATAATTGCTTGATATTTTCCCAACCTTTAGAATGCAATAATTATCAGATATAATGTAAAAGCATTTTGTTTGAGGTTTTCTTTAAGTTAAGATGTAGCACAAATAATAAAAACCCAGAGTCAGATTTTGGGGTTTAACCTGAAGGTCAGAAAAGCAAAACAGCCAGCCAATGGCTCTAACCTCTATCTCAGTCCAAAATGGCGATCCTGCCCCGAGGAATCTCAGAAAGAGACTGTGTCTGAGAGCTGTCTCCTCCTATTTTATATTCCTCTTTAGAGTTAGAATTAAAGGCTTGCACCACTGCCCGGTTTCTATGGCAAGCTAGTGTGTCTACTGGGATTAAAGGTGTGTGCCACCACTGCCTGGTCTGTAAAGCTGACCAGTGGGGATATTTTACTCTCTGATCATCAGGCAAGCTTTACTTATTAAAATACAAATAAATATCACTACATTAAAGCATTGAGGAAGTTTTCATAATTACAATTATGAAATCATAAAATTTATTTGTTTTGATCCTGGGAGGGACAGACTCATAGCAAGCTTCTCACATGGATATAGCAAAAAAAAAAAATAATGAATTCCTAAATAAAATGGGAGGTGTTAGAGTGATTTCAAAATATGCAGATAGGTCAAAAATACATATTTATGTCTTTTTGAAAGTTCTCTATGCCATTTTCTTAGGGAAAACAATCTCAAACAGATGCTATAAGAAATCACTATGAATTTTCTGCCAACTATTCCTATAATTGCAGCAGATTACAACATTTCAAAAGCTTATATTCAGTCCAATATATATATACCTGCACAGGAAAGATTAACCTGTATGAATGTCCCTTTCCTGTTTGCCCCACAGCATAAAGGCTAGAGGAACTCCTATGCCTTGTTCATGACAAGACAAAAGAGTCCATAATTGGTCTTTGTTCAAATAAAATGAGCAACAATAAAAAATTCACATTAGAACTTAATCTGAATTATATTCTCTTTTCCTACTTCATCTCTGAACCATCTTACTATGGCTGATAATCCCCCATCCATCTACCCAGCATCCATAGCTCTTTCATAGCTTCTGTGATTAAAGTATTACTATTCTGTGCTTATACTTTATCCAATTTTAAAAAGATAAGTAAAATTGTTTGTATTGTGAAAATAGACAAAGTTAATTAACCTCATTGAATGCTTCTTTGCTTCTCTGTAGCATGAATAATAACACAACTTTGCAGTCTCCGCACAGACACAGAGATCTTGTAGCTGACAAACGGCAAACATTCACCACCTCAAGACTGGTTCCGTCTAACTACCCCATCTTTTGAAAATTCCTGTTTAATGTCTGTACTCTTCGTTAAAAAGTCTCAGGAATTTCTAATGTTTATAAGATGATGAACGTAAATATGATTAGTTATAAGAAGTCTGTCCCTACTATTTTATCAACTATAAGAAGGAAATGCCATCAATATTCAACTCATGGGGTTGGTGTAGAAACGCACTGAATAATTTATATACAAACGCATAAAAGATCTCAGGATGTAGAGTAAGCATTCCATAATGCTTTTATTATTCACAGCACATAACCAAAGTCCACAAGAAAACACTTGGAGGCAACAAAGATGAACATTGAAAGTACTCTTTTGTTCTCTTTACACAAGGTTAGTACGTTTTCTCAGTGAATGTAGCCAATATTTTTGGGTATTGACAGTGAGTGCAGACTTGGCTCATACCAGACATGTTTTATTTTCTCTAGGTCATCTATTTGATATGTAAACATCTTTGGTAAATTTCCCAAACACAATATTTAAAAAGTGTCAGCCCAATGAGCTTTAATACGCAGGAAACAGAATGGAACTTTCCAATTAGAATCCATCAACTCTGAGACCTGACAAAGACAAAGTAAAGATAAGAATTATTTATTTATAAATCCAATTTCCATTTTCTCTGTATTGTTGACTAATTTCATAAGCATAACATGTGGCTGTGTAGCCTCTATTATTGTTTCCATTCTACATAATAGAAACTTGAGAAGCCCACATATTTAGCAAATAATATGATGGTGTTGATTTGGACTTAAATAATCTCATCAAAAGTCCACTGTATGAGCCCTTTCTCAAACCTGTTGGCATTTTCTCAAATGCAGAGTTTCTTCTTATTATTATATACTTTAATTCTAGTCAGTGTTCCATCTTTGAACCTATTACCTTGTAAGAGGTGTGTTGTGAGGAAATTCCTTCATGCATATCAAGAGTGGCTAGTGGGAAGGACCTGGACTTGAGAATAAAAATAATGGTTTTGTTTCCCTGTCTTTGTGAACTTTACTTGTTCATGACATCTCATAATACATTTTTTTATATTTCCTATAAGAGGTCTTACATTAAACAAATATGAAAAATGAATAAGCATAATAAAAGTAAAAATTTTAAATCAGAGGACTTCTTAAAAATTTAATAAACTGTGCATTGGGAATCTCCATGTAGGAATACAGTTAACATTATTTCGTGAAATGATTTTTGCTTAAACTCTTTTTAAAACACAACTTTATGGAATTATTTTTTTCTCAGAATACAATTTGGATCGAAAACCTCACATAATCAATGATGTGTTATGAAGCTTGTGGAAATTATCTGTATGCAACGCACTCTGGATCTTTTCTGGTTTTCTTAAGTTAATTTTTGATGTTATTACTTAGATAAAAATCCTTTAATTGTGAAAAAAAGGAAGAAAATAACATGTTTATTGTCTCTTTGTTATATGTGTGTGCCTTAATGCATAGCCTGGACACACCTGGGAAGTTTCTCAGGAGATGGGGGCTGAGTAACACAATGAGGCCGAAATTATTATTTGAGTAGTGTAGTATATCCTTTTGCAAGTTGATGCTGCCTCACCCTTTGGTTTCTGGAAATCCCTATTGCTCATCTCTGACTCCCTTCCTGTGTCCAGCTGATTTCTCTACATACCTGTGTAGATACCATGAGATTAAAATGCCAAGCTTTTCCAGAGAATTTTCAAGTAGCAGTGCCCACTGGCACTGAAATAATTGCCCTACTGGGAGTGCAACAAAGCCTTGCAATATAGAACATACCCTTCTGAAATCTAGTGAGAGTGTCAGAAGTATTGTTGTTGACCAAATACAGAAAAAAAATCATGTTATCTGGTAAATAGAAAACAATTATAATAACTTAAAGAGAAGTATTCAAAATGAAGTATTTGGAGTCCATAATTTTCTTAACTCACACACACACACACACACACACACACACACACTATCCAAAATTAACTTTAAAGAAAATCAAACAATCCTAGATTTGGTGAGATTTACAGCTCAAATTCTTGAAATCTGAAACCTCAGTCCATGACAGTCAACATTCTGTGTTATATTTTGGTAAGAACTAGAGATTTCTTTAGAAACTGTACTAGGTGTTTGCTGTAGATACTCTATCCATCTCATCTGAGTTCAGCATTTCATAGGTAAACAAGTCAGCAGTTTATACCTTGTCATCCCGTCTTGCTAATTCAGACCATCACAGATAGAACTTTATAAGGCTTTTGAAAAAAGTTTTCAGCCATTTTGTAAGACTAGAAAGATGCAATAGTGATTTTACTTGTATAAATTAAATCATTTTGTTACTAATAGTATTGGTTCTAAAACCATATGGATGCCCTGATATACCAAACCCCTATCTGCAGAGCCTTATGCATTAGTATCCAGTGTTTGAAAAGCCATTCAGGAAGCTGTGTATCTCTAGTTAGTTTAAGGTGATATTGCCATCAAATTTCTGTGAGACAGGAGACAGTACCTATGAAAAATACATGGTATTTGTTCAAAGTTAATTATTCCAATCATTTCTGAGAAGTTCTGCATATTTATAGACCAGCACTAAGAAGAAATGCAACTTCCCAAGGCTGGGATGGAAGGTATGCCTGCATTTCAGCCTACATTCAGGCACAGCCACTCATCTTAATTTCCTCCTTCAGAATGCTTACCGAGCTGTTATATTTAGACAAGGCAGTTATAACTGCTCCCCTGTGGTAGATTATATAATTCATAGGAGATACATTCCATACCACTCATTTCCTCTACATATACCTGTTTTTTACCAACATTTCTGTAACTATATAACTATTTAAAGATATTTTTCTCTATAAATATATTTTAATTTTTTAATTGACAGACAATTTTCTGTCATTAAACTATTAAGTTATGGTGATGTCTATTCAGACATTAACTATCTGTGATTTGTCACTAGCCTAACAAAATCTGTAAAAAATTTAAATGCCTAGCTGTTATTGTTCTCTTAATACCAATTGTTGGGTTTTAAAATAATTACTCATTCTATATTTATTGCATGAATGCCTCAGGGCAAAAGCAAGTTTCTTCCAAAAATATCCTACTCTCTTAATGAAGGTGGTATTTTCTTGAGGCCCCTTTTGTGTAGTCTTTCCAAAAATACATCCTATTACTTTTACATAGATAGGTATTAGAACATGTCAGAATAAAGTAGAAAAAAAGACAGCAATGAATATACCGTGGTGCACAGCAGTGGCACTAATTGTAGACTGTATTCCAAGATTATTACTTACAATGCAATGCACATACAGCAAAACACAGAAGTAGACTTCACTTTAGAATAATGAATTTGTTCTTGAGTTCTCGGTAGTCCTCTTTGTCCGCTTTGTTCAGCGAGTCTGGTTTTATCCCATGCTTTTTCAGACCCACGCCAGCTGGGCCTTGGTGAGTTCCCGATAGAACATCCCATTGTCTCAGTGTTTGGGTGCACCCCTCGCGGTCCTGAATTCCTTGTTCTTGCTCTCTCTTTTTCTGCTCCTGATTTGGACCTTGAGATTTCTGTCCGGTGCTCCAATGTGGGTCTCTGTCTTTGTCTCTTTTCATCGCCTGATGAAGGTTAATAATCAGGAGGATGCCTATATGTTTTTCTTTGGGTTCTCCTTCTTATTTGGCTTCTCTAGGATCACTAATTATAGGCTCAATCTGAGAACTCAAGAACAATGGCAATGGGTTTGTGATCCTACTGCACGTACTGGCTTTGTGGGAGCCTAGGCAGTTTGGATGCTCACCTTACTAGACCTGGATGGAGGTGGGTGGTTCTTAGACTTCCCACAAGCAGGGAACCCTGATTGCTCTTTGGGTTGACAAGAGAGGGGGAATTGATTAGGGAAGGGGGAGGGAAATGGGAGGTGGTGGAGGGGAAGAGACAGAAATCTTTAATAAATAAATAAAAGAATAATGAACTTGGACTTTATTTTGAAAGTAATATGCTTTTTAACTTTCTAATTTTCTGATGCTTAATAAAAATTCACTGACAATTGAAGTGAATAAGAGGACAAATACAAACAGACAAACATTTTTCAAGACACTGCTGCTGTGAAACAGAAGAGTGAAACTGGAGCTCTCATGTATTCACAGAACTAGAAGAAAATGTGGAGATCAAAGTTGTCTGTTCTTAAGAAATAAACACAAAGAAATGTTCTGTGAGAACCAAATGATGGAAATATTGGATATTTTAGAACACATTAGGTTCTGCTAAACAGATAACAGACAATTGGATGATGGATTGGCAAAGTCTGCAATTCAACAGTGAGGGGAAAACCATGAACACACAAGAAACTGAAGGAGATATGATGAAAAGATTTAGGGCAATGTAACAGAGGTCCTAGAAAGATGGGGACAGAAGGGAGGGAGTAATTAATATGGGTGCCTCTACTGGCCAACTAGATCAAGTCCATGTGACTCAGACTCCCATGAATCCCACGAGGTGTGAGAATTGAGCTCTTTGGTGCTAATAGTAACCATGCTTTTAAACACACAAAGAGAATTGAAAACTAAGAGCAGAGTAAAGGCACACTGCTTCCAAAGGAACATCCCTGAGAATGACAACTGGCTCAACAGGCATTTTCCATAAGCTAAGGACAGCAAAACACAGGGGCTAAGGACAGCAAAACACAGGGGAGAAGACAGCAAGCAACTGCCAATCAGAGTTTATACTTGTCAAAGTTATCCCTTAGTTAAAGTGGCTGAATAGAATCATTTTTAAAAAGAGATGAGATAAGTTATTTTCACCAGACATGCACTTCAAAACACAGAGGTGCAGTTTTAACAGTGAGAACATAATCGCTGATGGATTCTGAGGTACAGAAATGAAAGAGCCTCAGAGAAGGTCAATAACAGAAAACTCATTTGAGATTTTAGTATATTAATCAGGATGTTCTCTGGAGTCTGAAAGAAATGCAATTGTTTGAACAGAAATAAATTAATGTAAATAATTATTCACTAGGAAAAGAAAGGTGTGAATAAAGAAGGTAAAAGAGGGCCTGAATTTCACATGTGCATCCAACAAAGAAATCCAAACACGAGACATTTCCAGGCTGAGGAAGAAAGGAAAATAGAGACCGAAGTCTCAAAAGACATCTTCACACACTTCCTAAAGCTGGAAAACAAGGCTACCCGGGCACATATTGCCTCCAAGATGTAAGAAAATATTTGAGAAGGAAAAGTTCAGAACTGATGTGTCTAACCCCTGTTGGAAAGTGTGTATCGACTGCAGCTGGTTGTGAAAAAGCTACTAAGAAGGGAGGAAAGAGCTCCTCCAGGACTTCCAAACAAGCACAGCTGAGACTCTGAGAAAAGCCATCTGGAAGAGAGCAGGACCGAAGGTGGTGAGAGCTGGTCTGCCATGTGACTGAGGCAGCATGCACCAAAGAAACAGGGATGTCCACACACCAAGAAAGAAAGCCTATCCTGTCTGTGTTTCTCAGCTATTTTCCCTACAGCAACCTGCCTTGTCAAGTCTTACACTATTCCAGGCCACAAGAAGCAATGTTCAGAGAGCAGCAGGATCCAGGGTGGCAGAGCAGGTGATGAGGGATGAGATCTATAAAATGATAAGCAGATAAAGTCTATACCTGCGACCAGAAATCTGCATTATTTACTTGTTTTCGAGTAACTAATGATAGGCATAACTGCAACATATGTTTAAAATAATGTAAAAGTTAGGAGTGAAGTAATGAATGATGGTTATAAAGATTTTATTTCACCTACAAAATGGAAAATATTGTACAACATACCACACCAAAGATATTTATTATTGTCTCCGAGAAACCATTAGAAGGGTTATAAAAGACTAAGAATGACTAAGAAACTCTATGGGGAGAGAAATAGTAAAATAAGCTTGGTCCAACAAAAAGAAAAAAGGGACTATAAAACAAAGAACAAAAATAATGTGATTATAAACTGCCTAGTTACAAGGAAATATTTTAATACTGGAAGCTCATAAAAGCTGATTAAAATTGAAGTAGAAACATTACTAAACTGACCACTAATGACTGACTCATCATTATATCAAAATAGTTATGCACCTTTCGACCATCATCAGAGAAGCTTCTTTTGTGGTAGACAATGGTTAAGAAAGAGGTCCAGTACTGGCCAAGATTCAGAGAAAAAGAGACTGCAGAATGATCAACCTTAAATGGGGATATCCAATGTATCCCTTCCTCCCAAGGCTCAGAGATGGCTGTGGAAGAGGGGGCAGAGAGAGCATAGGACCCAGAGGCAGAGAATGACAAAGCAAACAGTGTCTTCTGCACACAGTGGGAAAACTGCACATATGAACTCTCTGAGTAGTGCAAGCTCAAGACAAGCCAGATCTTTAGGTGGGGAGCTATTGGCCTTGTCAGCTTCTAAGAGTGCATGCTCTGATAAGTCAACCACACTCCAGTAGAAGGTAACAAACCCAAAAATATTTGGCCTCACAAATTGGTCCTAATGAGTTAAAAATAAAAGGATCACAAAGTTGGTTAAATAGGAAAGGGAGTGGATCTAGGAAGAATTGGGAGAAGAGGGTAAATGTGATCAAAACACCTATGAAATTCTCAAAGAAATAATAAAAATATATTTTAAAAGCTGAAAATAAAATAGTGCAAAAAGATGCAATGTAAAAACTCAATAAAGACTAAACCAGATGAGCTGTCTTCTCAGAAGATAGCTTGGACTTGAAAGCAAGATGTCGTGACTGAGAACGTAAGGAATTTTCCTGATTGATGAAATTATTATCTCAATAATCACATGATATTTAATAATTTGTATCGATCCAAAATAGTCTTCGTATATCTAGAATTAAAGAAAAATTTAAATATCCTCAATTACTAACCAGACATTTTATGCCATCTCTATCATCCCTGTTTCTTTGGTGCATGCTGCCTAAGTCACATGGCAGACCAGCTCTCACCACCTTCGGTCCTGCTCTCTTCCAGATGGCTTTTCTCAGAGTCTCAGCTGTGCTTGTTTGGAAGTCCTGGAGGAGCTCTTTCCTCCCTTCTTAGTAGCTTTTTCACAACCAGCTGCAGTCGATACACACTTTCCAACAGGGGTTAGACACATCAGTTCTGAACTTTTCCTTCTCAAATATTTTCTTACATCTTGGAGGCAATATGTGCCCGGGTAGCCTTGTTTTCCAGCTTTAGGAAGTGTGTGAAGATGTCTTTTGAGACTTCGGTCTCTATTTTCCTTTCTTCCTCAGCCTGGAAATGTCTCGTGTTTGGATTTCTTTGTTGGATGCACATGTGAAATTCAGGCCCTCTTTTACCTTCTTTATTCACACCTTTCTTTTCCTAGTGAATAATTATTTACATTAATTTATTTCTGTTCAAACAATTGCATTTCTTTCAGACTCCAGAGAACATCCTGATTAATATACTAAAATCTCAAATGAGTTTTCTGTTATTGACCTTCTCTGAGGCTCTTTCATTTCTGTACCTCAGAATCCATCAGCGATTATGTTCTCACTGTTAAAACTGCACCTCTGTGTTTTGAAGTGCATGTCTGGTGAAAATAACTTATCTCATCTCTTTTTAAAAATGATTCTATTCAGCCACTTTAACTAAGGGATAACTTTGACAAGTATAAACTCTGATTGGCAGTTGCTTGCTGTCTTCTCCCCTGTGTTTTGCTGTCCTTAGCCCCTGTGTTTTGCTGTCCTTAGCTTATGGAAAATGCCTGTTGAGCCAGTTGTCATTCTCAGGGATGTTCCTTTGGAAGCAGTGTGCCTTTACTCTGCTCTTAGTTTTCAATTCTCTTTGTGTGTTTAAAAGCATGGTTACTATTAGGCACCAAAGAATAAAGCAGGCCAAAAACTGGAAGGGATAAAGATTTAGAAACTATGACTAATCCAACATCCTAACACACATGCTTAAAGGACAATATAAACAAATGTAGGAAGCACTATGCCTGGGTGTATGTTGAACATTAACCTAATGGACTAATTGTGCCATAAATTCAAAGAATTTGCTGAATACATAAAATTTAAACTACTACTAAACAATAAATAAAATCCTCTAAAATTTTTAAAATATTGATAAAAAATAAAGCACTAAGAAAATTATAATGTGGGAGCCCATAGACTGATAAAATCACTGTTGCAAAAACACTATTTCCTACTAAATAGTGTGCAAACCAATACAACCTCAATTTCAACTAAAATCCAAGAGATGTTGTTTTTCTTTTCCTTCTTGGATAGAGAGTGGAAATGAAACTAACAGCCAGTGTATAGATGTGCAATATGTAAGATAACAAATACAGTATTTTAAATAGAACAAGATTGGGTGAGACCGTAGAGTCCTAGAGAAAAAAATGTACTATTGTGTTGTCATAATTAAAGCTGTCAGGTAAATGACTAAGGAGAAACACAGCTTGATAAGAAAAAATTTCAAAGAAAGCCCCAAATATGAATCTTTGGTCAGGATCTCATATTGACACCACTCTGAACAATAAGGGATAGCAAGGATCAATGTGAGGTCCTTACTGTAGTTACAGATTTGCATAAATCATATGTAGTTCACAAAAGCAAATGCACCTTATAGAGAGCGTCAACCTAAATATGACCTCTAGAAGACAACAGAAAAAAATCTTTGCTCTCTTAATATTGGCAAATATTTTTATTTTTTTATTTTTTCGCTTGTAGCAAAGGTTACTATCAAGCTCCGCTCACAGGACAGAGCAGGGGTTAGAGAAACCTTGCCGCTCACTTAGCACACTACCTACACTTGTGAGTTCATCAGCAGGTTGTGACCTCAATCCAAGCTCTAACAATGTGCCCTGGCAAATATTTTTAAAGTGAGGAACCAGAGCTGCTCATTATTTAAGGAGAAAAGTTGGATTTCATTGAAAAAAGAATCCATTGTTAAAATAAATAAAATTAAAAACTCCATTAACAGAGTAAAGAGTCCTGTCACATTGTAAGAAGCAACAATTTTATGAATGGAAGAGATAATTGCTGCAGTGGACTCACAGGGTAATACCTGAACAAAATGACAGCATCAGATTGACTAGCACCCTGCAAGAAACTCAGCTAAGAAACTTTCAGTAAGATCCCATTCCACTGTAATTTTCAATGTATATTCATCTCCTCTGTGAACAGGAGAACACACAGAGCCTTTACTGGTCATACATGTGGTAGATGGTGAGAAAGGCAAGATATAGAGAGCACATATTGCAAACTTTAATGTACCTAATAACAGCCATAAAGCCAGATTGATCCAGTCAGTAAATCAATAAAACTATTTATTGGATTAGAAGACTTGAGGGATCTATATGTTGATGTATTTCATACTACCCCCTCAATGGTAAAACAGAATAATGTCAAAATCCCTATGATTCAGAAGAACTGTTCAAAGATGCTAAAGTAAGCATTTTCTTTGGAACTCAATCTTTTATCCTAAAATTGTACATTTATTTTCAGGCACTCTATCGTAGGCTGTGCTTGACTTAATATGAACTAGTGCTTTGTATTACATAAAACACTGAAAGAAGAAGGTATGAGAAGCTGTGTAAGGTATTGGAATGCATGTATACTTCCATGCTAGCTGCCCTGGCAACTTGAGGACAATGACAATGAAATAAACTCTTTAAAATCTTAGCCCTAAAATTTATGAGGGTATTGTTTGCCATCACCGTTAATGAATATTTTTATCATTGGGTCATTATGTAGTAAACAAGTAAATTTGGAAGACAATATGCAGTTGTGAGCTCTCTGCTCTAATGGAGGATCTGGTGTGCAATGAACTAATTCCTAGCTGCTGACTAGGATATCCTGAGGTTTCTGTCTTTATCTTCCTGGGATTAGCACAATTCAGGTGTTTATTTAGCATTGATTCCTAACACTGGGGTTTCTGAACAATAAAACCTTAAGTCTTTCACAGAGAATCTCTGGGCACTGGGATTCTGTCCAACTCAAGAATGTGAGATTCTGTTTGGATGTTCAGGTGGGTACACACCTATCACTATAAATACTGTCATTAGGAAAACAGAAACTAATTAAAAGTCAGCTCAAATGTGAATCAATACTCTTTCTAAAAGGGATCCGTACAAAGTTGCCTTGGTGACTAATTAATCAATTACATGTGAGTTTGGGGCTCAGGGAAAGAAGGCAATTACTTCTCAGTGTGAGATGGATAGTACACTGGGGGTTGGGTGCCTTGCCAGGCATTCACATGCCTGACAGAAACAGCTTACATGTCTGATGACTTGCTGTTATAATATCCTTGCCACATTCCAGTCAACATCCCAAAAGAATCTAGAGGATGGTGAATACTAGCTAAGTGTATTCCAAAATAGAAGACAGAGTAAGGAAAACCACTGAAGCAAGAAAGTATGGGCCATGGTTAGAGAATGGTGACTTTGACATAAACAGAAACTGTTCTGGAACCTAAAAATAAAAAAAAATACCATAATAACAGAGGTCTACAAATGTCAGACTGCATTGAAGGAAAATGCTATGATTCCATCTTAAATATAAGTGTTGGGAGCAAGTGCAAGTTCAAAAGATAAAATAATTGTTTTCTATGCCTGTAAGGCAAGGTAAGTTATGAGAAAGAGCAGGTATGTGCAAAAGCAGCATAGAAAGCACTAGGTTGCTTCATAATAACGTTTGAGACAGAGATATACAATACAAAGATAGATAGAGAGGTATATAGATGATAGATAAATATAGATATATAGATAGATGATGACAGATAGATGATAGATAGATAGATAGATAGATAGATAGATAGATAGATAGATAGACAGATAGATGATAGATCAATAGATAGATGGTAGAATATATACAGCCATGTATGTGATGATATGTACACACATGATTTCACATACACAGACAAATACGCATGCATAGGTGCATTAACATATATATACATGCATGAGTAGATGAGCATGTAGACACATACAGAGGTGTTTGTACACATATGTATTTGCAGAGGTTCAGCAAAGCTGAAAGAGAAAAGACTGGACACTAGTTGGGAATCTGTAAAAGGAAAATGAATTATGAAATACACAATAAATTGTTGAATCACAAAATTTTAATTTCATAAGCAGCTTAACATCTTCATCAGAATCATGCTCTCTAGAGTTAGACTGCAGGTTGGTCAATTTACTAATTTCGAGGCCTTTAGGAAGCTTCTATTTGTTTACCTACATTCCTGCTGAGGAAGTGATAGTGGTAACAGCTCTTTAATAAAGTTATGAAAGTAAATGCATTAACATATTAAAATAATTGAGAATAAAATCAGGAACTCACAATTAAGTACATAAAAGTCTATTAGGTTCTTAGAATCAGTAACTTCAGTAGCGTTTAGTCATTGATATTGAGCAACAAAAAGAGGGGGTTAAAAGATGTTTCTGTGGGTAGATAGGGGCACTTGCCACCAAGTCTGATGACCTGAGTTTTATCACCAAAACCCCTTTAGTATAAGATGAGAATTGTCCTCTGACCCCCACATATGTGCCATTGCATATGTATCTCAAATTAATAAATGAATGAATGAATATATAAATGAATCCTGTTTGCTTTCTTTAAGACTGAAGAATGGTGATCAACACAAATTAAGCCTGGAAAGTAAGAATATTTGTTTTACTAGTTGTCAAAATCTGATAAAATTTCACCAAGAAAAGCATCAACAGAACATGGAAATATATGCTGGGCTATACATTAGGTATCTTGCGAGTTTCTCCCATAGGCTCATGTGTTTGAACTCTTGGTCCCAGTTGGTAGTAAAGTTTTAAGAACGTGTGAATCATCAAGGAGGAAGAGCATAGCTGAAGAAAATGTGTCACTTGGGAAGTGGGCATTGTGTCTTACAGTCCAATTTTAATTCTGCTCTCAGCTCACGGCTTCCTGAATAACTGAACAACTAAGATGTGAGCAAGCTGCGTCATGTTCCTATCACCAAGAGCAGGAAAATAGGAGGTCTGTGCTATTCCCACACTAACAGGTTCAATACATCAGCAGCAGGTAAGGAGATAATAAGATTAGAGAAAATCTTTGAACAGAGACTGACAGAAATATGTCACTTATAGGAGTGTCAAGATATGAGTCTAGGGAGAGGTATAATAAAACAAGCGGAGTAGTGTGACATAATTCAGATCATCCAGTAAGAGAGCAACATGATGATTGCTCCATGATGAAAATTACAAGGAAATGATCAGGGTGTTGTAACAATGTAATGAGGGTGATAGACATGCACACAGATAAAAGCAATTGAATACCAGATAGGAAGAAAATGTAAAAAGGGTTCGAGTTTCAAACTACAAGGTCTTAGTTCCATAGATGAGAGTAAGGATGTGAGGTTAACTTCCACACATTAGCATAAGAATAGAAAATCTTTATTCCAAACATGAGTCTGGGGATGGCAGGGCTTAGTTCCAGGCATAAGTGTCATAATGAGAGGCCTTAGTTCTGTACATGGGTGTGAAGATAGGAGATCTTAGCTCTATACACATGTTTGAGGGTAAGAGGTCTTGCTTCCAAACATGAGTGTGAGGATACGTGGTCTTTGACCCATACAGGAAAACACGGGATAGTCATATTCCTCAACTTATGGACTATAGCAAGTTTGAATTAAGGGGGCAGCTCTTATTTAAAAACAAATACTTCATAGATTCCCTGTCAGGTTCCAAACTATACTGAATGAAATTTTAGCATGGAGGAATTTTAGCATTTTCATGTTTGTTTGCTTGTTTTTAATTACTTCCAAGGGTCTTCTAGTCAAATTTGATGGACGTGCATAATATACGAGGCAATCTGTTTTTGTGTTCTGTGCAAAGACCAGAAGTTGACTGAGTTGCCCTGTCAGAGAGTAGCTGTGCATTCCATGAATACTATGATAACTGTAGCATCTGCAGGGCTGTTGGCAGCAACCATTACAGCAAACAACACTCACTGATCTCTGCTTCAAAAGAGAAATTCATGTGCTTTTTGATAGCAAAACTCCTAGCAGCATCACAACAGCCAAATATGTTTCACATTTATAATTTCTAAAAAAGGTTGTTTTAATAATTCTCCACAAACACTCATCTTTAAGAAAATTTGTCTCTCCGTATCAATTATTTTAGACTGAGAGTTAGAAGAAATTTAAACATCAATTTCAACTTATTAGCTTGTTGTCGTGACCAGAAGGCACCATTGACAAAATCCATGAAGTCAAATGAAAGCACTACTCTCTAGATTTTTAAATATTATATATAAAATATATTTTATTTATATTATATATGTAATATAAATTATAATACAATGTAATAAAATAATCAAAGGAAGGAATATAGACATTTTAATAATCTGGTAAGTCCCATTTATTTTAGAAACTGGAACTTTGAAATTAAAGTGTAATAATCAAGAAACTATCACAGCAGAATTTCCTAACTTACAACTTCTTCAAGCCAAGTTATTTTGAAAAAAGAGCTTACAATCTTTAATTAAAATTTATCAGAAAGATCAAACATTGGTGATAAGGGCTAACAGTATAAATAGATATCCATTAGAAAAAATAAACATTATAAAAGCAACAACTAAAATAAGAATATTCAAACCGAAAATGAGAGAAATTACCATCAATAAGGGGATCCTAAAAGAACAAAGATACAAAAAACAGGGATGAAAAGATGCAAAATTAAGCACTCGGCACAAAGATCATGTTGTTGAATAAGAGAAGTTTTAATAACAATAGAAGAAAAATTATGACTATATTACCAGATAATTAAGAAGAAAGGATTTTTCAGAGCTAATGATCCCAAATTTCTGTACTGAAAAGGAAGACCCTCCAAAAATCCAGTGTACTGAGTAAAGAAACCTTCCCAAAGCACAATTTTAATCTTTCAGAACATGCAGACTTTAAAAAACACAAATGAGGTCCAAAGGAATGGAACGGTACAGATCAGCAGCCTTAGAGGAGCAGCTACAGGGCCAGCAAGTTGTCAGCGACGCCTTCCAGGGATCAATAAGGAGGAAATATAGAAGTTTATCTCCAAACAGACTTTGATTAGGAGTGAGAGTCAGTTTTTTTGTCATTAAAAGAACAGCAAATATTATATCTCAGAAACTTTCGGTGAACAATTACTTTGCGGTTCACCAAAACTAAAGAAGGAATACCTAAGTTGGGAAGAAGAGACGATGACTGAATCTCCTAGTGATATTGATTTCAACGACTGAGAAAGACGTGTGCCAAAATTGGGAGACTGGAGAAAAGCTCCAGTGGATAAGGTACTCACTGTGCAAGTATGACAAGAGTTTGGATCCACAGCACTCATCAAAGACCAGGCACAGTAGCAAACGCGTGAATGCTAGTGTTTGGGAAGCAGATAGGATGATCCAAAGAGCCCATGGGCCAGCCAGCCTAGCTGATGAGTGAGCCTCATGTTGAATTCTGACTCAGAATAAAGAGGAAGTCTTAGAGGAAGAAACCTAATGTCAACATCTGGCATTCACACATACACAAATACTCCATCTGCTTTTGTTGCGCATCCCACACCCTTTCTTGAAGCAACTTGGGGTTATTTCTCTTTTTATTTTCTTTTTGGGGGAGTGAATGTATATGCAAGGAGGTGTATACATGCATGTCTGGAGGTGGAGACTGATGTGCACTGAAGGTTGATTCCATCAAGGACCAGGATGCTTTAATGTAGGTAAGATAAAGGGATCCATTAGCTGATCCTAGTTCTTTACTATAACATAATTAATAAATTTTGTCAGAATGACCCAGTCAATATAAGTCAACTTCTGCATAGTGTTTAGAAATACAGGTTAAAACAGGTGCGCCTAAAATCTGGAAGTCAGCTTCCACTAGAAAAGAAGACTAAAAGGTGGAGGTAGAGAAGGGATAGGACTGTCATCTGGAGTAAAACTCTAGTTGCTTATGTTCACAAAGTTCACTAGTGTACAAACAAAAACAAAGGCTCTGATTGCTCTTCTAAATATTATATGCAACACTTTATCCTTTTGGTATAATTTTCAGTCGGTTAAGCTATTCTTGCACAATAAAATGCTTGATCATTTTTAGATGTCGGTATGGTGGCTGTAATGTAAGTCTTTTGTAGTCTCAAGACTATTATTTTGCTAGGAAATCAGGAAGACTGGCTGCTGAGAGAAGAGGAAGGAAGCATCTTATCTGTTTAGAATGCTATTTTTTGTTTGATTTTGTTGTTTTTCCATTTCTTCAACTCTTTTTTTCTCTCTCTTGAGGGTGGGACATCTTTGCAGGTCTCTTCTCTAAAGCTAGCCAGAATTTGTTTACAGATAACAAGAGCTCTCCCCTAGTTGCCTGTCCTTGGGATTGCCTTCTCACTGTTCTGCATCCATTGGTAAGAGTCAGGTGTAGGAGTTCATGCGTGAGGCTCAAGGGAAGGATCACTCCCTAAAAACAAATTGGGAATGCAGCTTACGTGGATGTCTCCCTTTTCCATTCTGCTCCAAGGCAGAGGACGCATCACCAACTTTCTACCTTCAGTCTTTCCAGTGTGCCCCTGGAAAGAGTTCTTGTGCTCATCTAAAATTCACATGAGCTCCAGGCCTCTCCCGAGGGCTGAGAATACGCCATTTCTTCACCTTGTAGAGGAAAGCCCCATATGTGGGTATCAACACTCCAACAATCCTCCCCCATTGCTGTTAGTCCTCTCCTGGTATGGTAAATCCTAAGGTCTGCAAACAACACTTTCCTGCATGGTCAGTCAGTATAATGCAGGTACACAGAGACCAGCTTCAGACTACAGGGCCACGTGACAGCTGTGGCTTTATGCCTGACCTTTTTTCATCAGATGTATCTTATGGTCATTTTATTGTCTTGTTGCACTTTTTAGTAGAATTTGTTGAACATTTTCATTTGGATGAAAAAAATGAAGGTTCTTTTTTCTCAAGAATAGAAGAGGTAGTAAGACATTAAAATATAAACTAAGAATAATTTATAACATTAGCTCTTTTGTTGTTGTGTCTGCTTTCCCTGGCATAGGAAAACTTAGAAATGGCTTTTATCAACATGAAGCAACAAGCCTCCAGTGAGATCCCTGAGTCTAATCTGTAAGTAACCAAAAATCTGGTGTACATATAAACAAGACAATAACACGCATGAATGAATTAGTGATACACAGATATTCCTTACTGTCCCCTGTAACTGACCTTGATGTAACTGTGGCACATAGCTGACACTCAATGACTCCTGTGACTGTGGTACACTTCTATCCTTCAATATACTACAGCTATAGCATATAGACAACCCTCCAAGCTCCAACCCCTCCCCCTACAGTTACCCAAATTCACAGACGGTCATATGTATAAATATCACAGTACCTGAAGTCATTTCTTGAATAGTATACTACCTAATAAAATGTAAATGATGTGTTATTATGTATTATACTGCTGTACATATAGAATAATGAAAGAAAAATGTGCACATGTTCAGCACAGACTCGGTCACAGGACTCAGTGAATACTCTGATTAGTGGAGTAGATAGTGAGAGATGGCGATCTAGAGTTGAGGCACAGCATGTGCCTACACATGAGCACGTGGATTGTGTACCACACTCAGAGCATGGTGACCTAGAGTTTTGTTTAGGTCTGTACATTTGGGCTTTCCTTTCTGGGTACTGTTGTTCCATGCTTGGTTGAATCACTGGTAGAGAAGCTCCTTCCACAAAAAGAGAAAATAGAGAGTAACCTGAAACTTATTTGTTCTTTATTCCCATTTCCTGGCACAGAGCTATTAAATTTCTCAGAATTCCCTAAATGACAGATTTCTTGAGTTTATATCTGAGGTTATGTCCATGAAATGATGGAGCTGAGGTCTCAGGACAAGGCTGAGCACAAGAAAAACCTGAAAAACCAAGTGTTCAGTGAGCAGCACCTTTGAGACCCAGAACTTCAGCTCCAGTGAGGTCCTATGTGAAACTCTGGGAAACCTCCTGTAGAGCACAGTTGCTAAGCACACAGGCTTGCTGGAGCAGAGGATGGGGCCTAGAAAGGTCCTGGAATATCTGTACTGACTCTGTACCTTATTGGTGCATCCTATTCATCTGTCCCAAGTTGTGTTCCTTACATGTGACTATAAATGTTCTCTGAATTCTGTTACCCATTCTAGCAAATCATCAAATGTGGGAAAGGTCATAAAATTCCCAAACTGTAGCAAGTGAATGAAAGCTACAGGTGCCCTGGCATCTGGTGTAGGGGAATCTTGAGGGAATGGACTTTTAAATTTGTAGGACCTGATGCTAACTCGAGAACTGGGTCAGGTGTTTGGATACCCAGAGGGTCGCAGAGAACTTTTGTGCAGAACAAATCTTAGAGACCCTTTACCAAAACTTGCAACTCCAGAAAGATATGAACCTAAAGTGAAAGTCAATATCTATCACTGTGTTTCAGCCAACGCCTAAGCAACTATATTAAGTATTCTAATATCTGTAAGAAACTAAATTTATTTGTGCTCTCTTAAATCTGTCAGCATGCTCTGAGAAGGAGGTGACCTCTGAATATAAGGGTTTTTTTTGTATGATAGCTTCTGTGTATAAATGTTGTTAAGTGTATAGGTGAAATACACTCTTTCCATGCTACTATAAAACTTCTGGAGTATTAGCCCTATATTTCAAAACCACCAAAAGCAAGATCAATGATTTGGCATTAAATCATTTAATAAATATATATTAGATACTTATTACATATGAAGTGATTTGCTGGTGCCCACATGGGCAACTGCATCCACATAAAGCCTAAGAGAGCTTGGGAAGTAATTCTAAAGAGAAAAAATACAGCTAAGCACAGGTTATTGATAGCAGCACTTTCTCAGGTAGGCTCTCTTTGCTAGAGACAAGCAGATTTCATTTAAGAGAGGCTTCCTGACTTAGCTTTAGCTGCAAAATCTTGCACCTCTTTTTAGAGGCCCTGCCACCAAACACTTAAATGGTGTTTATGAGTAACCTACAGCATGCTCTTTGGTGGTGGCATGGACCTTCAAACGCCATAGAGTTGTGGGGCAATAAACATGGCTCCGGACAGTACCACCACCATGAGGCTAGACCCTCAGAAAGGTAAGGAATGGGTGTATCTATCCATCAAAGCCATGGCTTTAATCCTACCCATAACTCTAAATGGTTTACAGTGTGTTTAAAATATAGGTAGGTTTGTGAAAGAAAATAAAAAAGATAAAGTCCTTAAAATAAAAAAAAGAGAGAGTACTTGGTTGTGGTGGCACATACCTTTAATCCCAGTACTTGGAAGGCAGAGGCAGGCAGATCTCTGTGAGTTCAAGAACAGCCTGGTCTACAGAATGCGTTCCAGAACAGCCAAAGGTACACAGAGAAACCCTGTTTCAAAAAGCCAAAAATTAAAAAGAAAAGAAATAGAGTTTAAAATAAAGCCACATAAATATGAAAAATACACAAACAGTCTGCATGCTGTATGTTATTGTGTTGTCTTTGAATTGTTTAAATGCTGAAGAAGGAGAGACAGATGCTAAAAGATATTTAATTATAAATGCTGCTGGATTAATTCAGCATATATATTTTGAAAATTCCTTGAATTTAAAATATAAGCCAAAAGATATGTTACTTTGAGAAGAGGTTTTGCTTTTGTTTCCACAGGAAATGAGTGACTATGGATTCATTCTGGGTTAAGAAAAATCAGGTTTGATTAAGGGAGACCCTCTGAAGAAATCTCTGATAGGAGCAGATGGCCCAGATGTCTAAGTTCTACACATAGAACAGTTTCAACACTGCTGGCTGAGATGATCAAGCCTCACAGAATATTCCAGTCAGGACTTGACCTTAATTCAAAATTTTCTTTAGAATAATATTATCAGTGCCCCCAATCAACAGGAAGTAGTCTGGAAAACTATGCCCACATTCCCAAAAAATGGATTATGGATGTATCACTTTGTTTAGAATGTTGTTTACAAGTTGTTGTGGATAATGATCAGGAGAAAAGCTAAACCAAGGAAATTCATTTCAGAGTTCTTGTTTTGTTTTTTTTTTTTTTGTTTTAAGGGGGAAGTGATCTGTGATCTGTACTATGGTCTTGTACTATGTAAAGACTTGTCACTTGTATTAATTTAATAAAATACTTGTTGGCCAGTAGTCAGGCAGGAAGTATAGGCGAGTCAACCAGACAGGAAGTAGAAGTGGGGTGACCAGACAGGAAGTAGAGGTGGGGTGACCAGGCAGGAAGGAGAGGCAGGGCAATGAGAACAAAAAAATTTCAGGAAGAGGAAAGCTCAATCTTGAGTTTTCATCCAGACACAGAGGAAGCAAGATGTGATTGTTTTGCCAAAAAAGGTACCAAGCCACATGGCTAACACAGACAAGAATTATGGGCTAATATAAGTTATAAGAGTTAACAAGAAGCCTGAGCTAATAGGACAATCAGTTTATAATTAATGTAAACGTCTGTGTATTTCTTTGGGGCTGAATGACTGCAGGATCAGGCGGGACAGAAATTCCAGCCAACAATTTGCAAAGAAATAAAACAACAATGATATAGGACAATGAAGCCTTCCTTTTCTGTGACTATTAGTGTCAAAGTTCTGAATCAAATAGCTATTGTGTCATAGGTCAAATGTATAAAAATGCTGTAATAAATAAAAAACCTTTCTGGAAAAGTCACAGATAAAAATTAAAGTATAATCTTGACCTAACTATATTACAGAGCAATAATAAATTCTCACACAGAAAAGATGTATCTTAATCCGTGTGCCCCCAGTGGCTGGCCCATGTTTACTCACACCTTGTCTCCCTGCCCATGGGTTGCCTGCTGTTAACTTCTAGATCTCTGTTTACAGGTTTTTCTGGTGCTGCTACCAGTTTCTTAGGACCACATAGAAGTCCAGAGATGCTACCCCTCTTTACCGAGGACTGTGCTACAGAGTTCAGAAGCCCTCATTCCCTTGCCCCTGCTAGGATGACTCAGAGATGCTGTCTCCATCACTACTGGTCTGGCCTATAAGATTGCTTCCTGCTGAACTCTGTCTTCTCACTTAACTTTGTATTTCTGTCCCCACTTCCTAAATTCCTTAAACGTAGATGTTTAGTTTCTTGGAGTAGAAAGTAAGCCATTTTGGTCCTAATAAACAACCACAAATGTGTCTAGAAATTTGTTAGTTTGTTGTCAGTCCTGAAGACCTCAGTCTCAGGTGTCTGTGGGATTGCTATCTTGTAAAGCTGTGGGGTAGACTCTGTCTGTCTTCTCATTCCTAATTGTTTGACAGAAATCTCTTTTATTCCAGAACTTTGTTCTCAGCTTTCAGATGCACAAAATATTCTTGTACTCATGTACCTGAATTTTCTCCTTATAAGTCTGCCATACTGAATTGGAATTTTAAGCTACACAACTTTATTCTCATTCCTTATATCTGCAATGAACATATTTCCAGATAAGTCACTAGCAATTAGTACTTAATAATCTTTGAGGGTAACACACAATTCAAAACTTACTGAAGTCTTTTCTAACGTCAGAGTTTCTTATAAATTCTTGTCTGAAGGTCTGTTTTCAGAACGTCCTGTGTCTATTATAGATTTAATAAAGGCTTAGTTGCAATACTTCAGATTTACCAGAAAATTGCTGTTCAACCACAACTGACAAGTAGTAAAAACAATTTATCTGATTATGTAAACAAAAAATTTAAACGAGTTATATTCGAAGCTAATTTAAAGAAGTTATGAGTCACTCAACAACAAGTTTAATTGAGTCCTGACTGTGGGCTGCATTTTAAGCTATAACAAAAAAGCAAAGAGAAGCATTCCTGGAACATTCAATTAAGAGAAGACAAAATTAATATGTAATATATATACATATACATTAATTTAGATGATGGTAATGGTGTTGTGAAAAATTAAGCTGTAAATGAATCAGGAAATGTTTGTATGTGAATGTTTGGGAGAGGAAAGGATTGCTTTGACAGCTTGGTCTTGACAGGGTTCATTGAAAATGTAAAATGAATAAATACAAGGGAACAACAAGAAGAGGATTCTTAGGAATATCTAAGCAAAGGCAAAGTATCATGAGAAGACTGACCTAGGATGATATGGAGTGGAAAGGAAACTATCTTGTCCTTAACAGACGAGAATGTGAAGAGAGAAATTCTAGAGGACATTATTCAGAGCACGAAGAAATTGTCCGTTTGCAGAACTTTGGTCTTTCTCTGAATCATTGCAAAGTTGTTAGGCGATTTTGAACTGAGAAGAGTGGAATGCACACTTAGACAAACTGGTCTGCGTCTGAGATGAGAGCTGAATGGGGACAGGGAAGCTGCAGCAGATTGAGGTTGGAAGTGCATTGTAATAACCAAGAGATGAAAGGGTTTGTGTTCCAGCATGGTAACATATGTTTATGGTCAGATTGCTAACGATTTTAGAGACATAAACAATGGACTAACCTAGTCAACACTTTCTTAGAATAAAATGTCCTCAAAGACCATGGTTCCTTTCCCAGCTCTGCCATCGCCAGAGCACTAGGTATATCATATATCATCAAGTGGCTTTTCTCATGGTAGAAAGATACTCATCCTAATGTTTACTTTGTATATAAGCAAAAAATAAACAATTCTCCCTCTTCAGCTTTATCTAATAATGACACAAGGGCCTTCTATATAAAATAGTTGAGGTCAAATATGCAGTCAGCAGAACATTTTTTTTTTTAGAAGATAGCTTAGGATCCATCTTTAAACCAGAAATATTGACAGGAAACAATAGAAATTTCCTAAGTGACCCCAATTCACTGTCACTCATAAAGTGGGCAAAATCATTAGACTAGAATATCAGTTATAAACTAGAAAAGAGATACAGTAAACTCTACTGTAGTAGGCAGTGAGTGTTAACTGTAAATGCAAATACATGGCTTCAGTGTAGCTTTAACATGACACACCCATGATTTTCCAGGGATATTATCAATTAGGAAGGAAAAAACATTTACATGAAAAGTCCCTTGATATGATGAAGTGCCAAATGTCACAGTGAAGAAGCAAGGTGAGTCACCACGGTCATTGCCCAATATCTCCTTGGAGAATTACTGTCCTCCCATCGTGAGGATCTTCCTCCTTTGCTGGGAGCAGAGTCCCATACAGAAGAATGAGAATGGAGGAACCAAATCCAACCCAGTGAAGTAAAAAGCGTTTCTGGTCTTGCTGTTTTGTGTAAGAAACTTTTATCCTCACTAAACACTTGAGTTTACGTTAACTGAGTGTTGATATTACCCTTGATTCTGTCAACCTTCCTTAACATACTAGGTTAACACACAAAACATTCTAAAAACCTTACACCATTGAGGTCCACAGTATCACACTTCTGACTTGGCAGTAGAAGGGCTTCATATCTTTCTTCATGGAAGGTTTACATGGATTATAAAAGCATAATAATTCTCTAACTGTAGTTGTATTTGGAGTAAGGGCTTTCAGGCACAGAGATCTAAACTGTCTTATTGCATATCAGGTAGCTGAAGAATAGAGGTGCTGAGTGGGGCCACACATACTAGACTGGCATGGGACAGTGATTTCTGTTTTTTTACATCCTTGTGGTCTCCTCATGTAGCATTTCATCATCCTGAGTGTGGAAAATGATCCCTTGTAAATTTTTCTAGGAGATATGACCTAATTAAATTGAATGATTTGCTTTGGAGAAAGGTTCTAATTTCTATGACTCATTTAAGAGGAGGACAGAAAACAGAAAGGCAGGAGAGGGTTTGAGAGAGACTTTGCTTCTATGACCTACTGTCCTGAGAAAGAAGTACTCAGTAAGCCAAAGTATTAAATTTTGGACTATCATTTCCTGAGCCCTAACAAGACTAATAACTAAATTTATGTCTGTAAGCAACACCATTTTGTTTCAGCTGCTAAGTTCCACATTAGTTTAATTATCCTATAAATCTTTATCAGCTAAATAATTCAGTATACATGTGCTTTCTGCAGTTGGTCAGGAGAAATAAACCAACTGAAAGACTCTGTCAAGGTTACTAGCATGTCGCAGAGAATAGAGGCATCACCAGGCAGAACACTGTAATAGATGACTCAGTTACTGCTAACTACCTCAAGCACTTTTCTTAGACTTCTATATATTCACTTCATTTCCTGCTCAGATTCAGGCTAAGGTCCTCCAACAGACACAATGTCATAGCTTCATCCAAAACTAAAGGTAGAGACTTTTACCAGAGCATCCAGAGTTAGCTTTTACCTGGTAGGCCAATAGGAAACTTCCAACTTTACTATTTGTGCTTCTGTTTCAGGAGAACGGGTATTGAAAGAAATAAATACATGTGTTGTCTCTGATTTTAAATCTATAAATAATACAAAATCTACTTTTACAAATTTAATATGGGCTATGTACTGTTGGTTCTACTGACTCCATCATGTGATGCAGCTTCATTACACAACTAGTTCTCAAACTTAGCAGTTGTGTTACCTAAATAGACACAAGTTGACCTAACCAACCAAAAGAAAATTATTATCTTTTAAATTTTTTGGCTTAACAATAAACAAAATATACGTTAACTTCTTAAAGTTTCATGATTTTTGTCTTTAATTCTCAATGTGGGAGGGAGGCTGCTTGTTGGTTCTTGGCCACCTGGCTAGCTTAGACCGAAAATAATCACACAAAAACTGTACTAATTAAATCACAGCATGGCCCATAGCTCTAGCTTCTTATTGGCTAACTCTTCCATATTAATTTAACCCACTTCTATTAGTATGTGTATCCCCACATGGCAGTGGCCTAGCAGCAAAGTTTCAGCATGTCTGACTCTGGTGCCAGCTCCATGGCTTCTCCCTGACTCTGTTCTCCTTTCTCCCAGCATTCAGCCTAGCTTTCCCTGCCTACCTAAGTTCTTCCTTGCTATACGTCCAAAGCAGTTTTTTTTTATTCATTAATGGTAATCACAGCATACAGAGGGGACTCCCACATCACCATGTTGTATGTTGAGATCTACAGCATATTTGAAAAGATGCTAAGCCTAGCATTGTATTCATGGTTTTTGTGTCCATTTATTCTTTGAAATAAGAAGAAAAAAGCAAATTATCTCTAACTGTACTTCAGTTCTTATGTTTCTTCATAAATGATCTTACAGAAGAATTCCAAGAATTGATTAATTCTTCAATATGATGAGCATTTAGTTGTTCTGAAAGCAGCTGTTTTAAAGCCTTCAATTTCTCTTTTGTTAAGGTCACTGTACAACCCATGCAAGCATGTCTTTCAACTACTTTAAAGTTAGTGCTGTCAGTGCTTTGGAAGATCAGCAACCATTGTGCCCTGTTTTTGTACAACCTGAATGACCAGTGACTATTCTTTATAATACCTTCTGCATTTTTCCCAGAAACATATGTCAATTTATGGTTATTTGGGGAATGTTAATATGAGTATTCCATTCCTGTAAGAAATCATGTCCCCACAAAATCATTGCTATGTTGGCAACACATGACCTTAATTTACTTGCTGTCATTCTAGTTCTATACATTTGATCTATCTTGCACTCTGTTTTACTTGAGATAAAGTTCCAGTCCCTAAAATCTGAACATTTACCTCCTGAGGCCAATTTGGATGCCAAGATTGTGGTGAAATTATTGTTACATCCACACCTGTATCTACCAGACCCTCAAAGACAATGTCATTTATTCCTATTTTTAATTTTGGTCTCTCTTCCTTTATAGAAGTTTGCCAAAATTTTATTTTATGGTTTCTCCTGAATTTTTTGTTTCCTCTTCTATAGCTGTTCTATTATCTAGAGCAGTATTATTTCAAACAATAGGCATTAGGTTCTTTAATTACTCTGAGAATGAGTTTCTTCTATGATGGCAGGAAACAACTGAACCAGATTTGGCTTAGGGGCCTGCAAGAGGTTCTTCAAAGAGTTTCCTGACAACAAAGGATTACCTTGAATGCCTTTTGTCGATCTACATTCATTAGAACAATGCCTGCCTTTACCACACCTTCTGCATAATCCAGAAGGGAGGTGCATTCTGTTTGGAGTATGCTTAGAAAAAACTTTTTTTATCTAGGAATGCCCTGTTTATAATCCCTTTTAAGGAGACCTTGTTTGCAACAATGATAACACTTGACATTTCACTTTTTCTCAAACGACTGGAAATCACCTCTCTTATCCAAGCATCATCATGGTCATGAGGTTCAATATTGGTTATATCTCAGATCCACTTCTCCAAAGGTGCTGACCGTGCCTTTAAAAGGCCTAATTACTCTTTTGCATTGAGAAATAGGATTTTCAAAAGCCAGCAGTTCCATTATAATTTGTCTAGCTTCTGAATTTGGTATTATTCTACTTAATGTTAAAGTCAACTTTGTAAGAAATCCATAAAGGCTTCCTTTGGGCCCTGTATAACTTTAGTAAATGGCTCAGTTTTCATTCCTATTACTCATATTCTGTCCTAAGCAATCAAAGCTGCAGCATGGCATAAGGACAGGGTGTGGTTATCTTAAAGATTGCTTTTCTATACTATCATAACCAACATCCTTCTCCAAAAAGTGGATCTTGAGAAATATCCATACCTCTAGCTTTACTCCATTGTTCAACAGTTTTAGCCCCTTCTCTGAACCAGGTACTCCATTGTAGATGTGGACCAGGTTCTAAAACAGCTTTAACCAAGTCTATCCAGTCTTTATGGATAATTCTATTACAAACTGACCATGAGTTTAACATTTGCTTCACAAAAGGTAAATGCATGCTATATGAGACCATCACTTCCTTGAATCTCCTTAAATCTGACATTGGCACAGAAGTCCAATTAGCTCTATCCACAGAGCCTCTGTCATTTGGCAGTTCCTGTGAGGTTACTGGATATATTAAGGTTGGTTGTTTGAAAATATTAGTCTGTTCCCCTCTAACCAATGCTAAAATTGGTTCTCCTTTAAATTCCTCTGTCTGGATCTGAATATCTCTATGATCTGTTTTTAAGTTTTTCTAAGGCCTATACCTTGGCAGTCAATCCAAACAACTTTTTAAGAGATAAACCAAGAATTACCAGAATGACAATAAGGATTATCAACATGATAATTAATAGTACATCAATCATGGTTAAGTTGATTATCCCTTCATTTAGTTGTTTCATTTTTATATGCATTATGTAATCATATAGAGACTTAACTTTATCATAATTCTGTCTTCCATTTTTTATTGTGGAAAAAATCTCTTTCTTTTAACTAATTTCTCCCTTTTAAAAAAATCCCAATTTTCTCACCAAATCTGCCTCTAATTATGATGAAGATGTGAGGCTTATTGCTGCTGCATAGAACAGAAAAAGCCTGATTGGATTTCAAGGCAACTACTTAGTTTGACAGCAGCTTGAGAAGGGGGTTCAAGGAGAGACCACTGGGAGAGAAGAAAGAAAAATCTAGCCAATAGAGCTGTGATTCCAATCACTTTAGCTCTGTCTTATGTGGGTGGATGTAAAGCCACAGGCAAATGTATTTTTCATGAATTTATACTCCCAAAAAGCTTGGTGCCAGATGTAACATGACCAATAAAAACCCAGACAAAGATATTGGGGTAAACCTGAATATCAGAAAAGCAAAGCAGCCAAGCCACTAGAGAGCTTTTACTTCTATGATATCTTCAGACTGGAGAGAGAGAGAGAGAGAGAGAGAGAGAGAGAGAGAGAGAGAGAGAGAGAGAGAGAGTTTCTGTCTTACCCCTGTCTTATATTCCTCTTTAGTGTTGAGATTAAAAGTGTGTACCACCACTGCCTAGCATCTATGACTAACTAGTGTGGCTGCTGGGATTAAATGTGTATGTCATCACTGCCTGGCTGCATGGCTGACTAGTGTGGCTAGCTTTTCACTCTGATGATCAGGCAAGCTTTATTTATTGTTGGAGGAGGGGCCGCTTGTTGGTTCCCAGCCGCCTGGCTAGCTTAGACCCAAAATAATCACACAAAAACTGTATTAATTAAATCACTGCTTGGCCCATTAGCTCTTGCTTCTTATTGGCTAAGTCTTATATTAATTTAACCCGTTTCTATTAATCTGTATATCTCCACAAGGCTGTGGCTTACTGGGTAAAATTCCCAGCATCTATCTCCAGTGGCTTCATGGTTTCTCTCCAACTCCACTTTCCTCCTTCCTTGCTACAGGCCAAGCCAGTTTCTTTAATCATTAACCAAAAAAGCAACACATAGAAAGAAGGACCTCCCACACCAATTTATTAAAACAGAAGGCAAACTTTATTTGTTAGATCATGAACAAAATATCACTGTATTGCTTCTTTTTAAACTTTTCTTAGTCAATTACAGACTTTTAAATTAAGATCAACTATAACTCTCTCTGGAAAAAAAAAAACCAACCTCATAAACACACACCAGAAATGAGAAGTGTAACCTAGGTGATCCTGGATCTAACCATGTTAACAGTGATTGTTAACCTTTACGGTAACTTAATCTAAAAAGGAAAATCCCAGAGGCAACCTTTGATAATTTAGCTTCATTTTTATTTCGGAGAATTATATACATCATTTCTACTCTTCCCTTTTCCTTCTAACTCATCCTGTGCCAGACCCCCCAAATTATGACTTCTCCTACGAATCTTATTGGTATTATTGATCACACACACTCACAACCTACTGACTCCATTTGCTGTTGCTCATGTGCACATGTGCTTAGAACAGACCATTTGGAATTGGATAAGCTACCAGGAAGCTCAACCCTGGGGAAAACTGGTTTTCCCTCTCTGAACAGCCATTGAATGAGTGCAACTCTTTAGATGGGAGCTTCTGCAATTTCCCCTTCCCCACGGGCATGTTTGCTAGGTCTATTATCATTCCAGTCTTGTTTAGGCAACCTGGATGTTGTTATTACATGGGTATAACTTCCATACCATGTGGAAGAGAGGAATGATGGAAGTTTTCTTCTCCACTGTAGAAGTCACGGCAGTTTTCCTACTACTGTAGTGTTGGGGAAGGAGGACTGGGAGTGGAGTGAATGTCATCCGTGGAAGGAGTATACTATGATTTAGGGCAAATACCAGCCAAAATAAAGGGAAATAGACAGTTCAGCTCCATTTATCTCACACAGAGTTAGAAAGGGAAAGGGATCTTGATGTGACAGGGTTATCTTGCAGTGTGTTAATTGTGTCCTCATCTTTCATCTGCAGCCTAAAATGGGGCCATTATCTATGATGACGGATAACTTACCATAGAAAAGGAGAAAAATGTATCTAATTCTCTTGCCATGTGTTGCTCCACATATGTCTCTGACAATGGCTATCTTCCTGACATTTTCACATCCTTCAAGAACACTGGTGGTTTTATAATGGTGGTTGTACACCTGTTTTGGCTTCCACAGGTTGCAGCACCCACTATGCAACGATAGATATGCCATGGCATAAATCCTGTTTCCCCACTATCCTAAAATCCTCACTGAAACTGCCAGATCTGCAGGTTCACCAGCACCCCAATGTGAGCATCAGGCTCTAGAGCCCACCTTGTTTCCTCTGAGGATTTAAGTGGCTTAACTAATAACTCTATTGACCCCATCCTCTACTAATCAATTGTTGATTAGTGTCAATGCAACAAGTAAGTACACAAAGATTAAAAAGATGCTGCCCCAGACTTCAGCAGATGCAGTTTGTGACTAAAAGACATTGCAGAATGGAGAAACCTGTTTTATCACATTGGAAATTTTAACTCTGATTTAACGCTGAGAGATAATGACACCCGCAGACCACGTCTCACACACTATTTTTCCAGTATTTAGGACAAGTAGGATCTTACAAAATTTCTCTAAATGGAGGTTTTGGGATACTTCCTTGTTAGGATGTCATAAGGGAATGGAAAATCTAAGGGAAACTTGATGAAGAGGAATCACATGCATGGAATCAGTCAGCATAACTTAGAGCATCAGTGTCAGTGCAATGATAGTGGGCTAACTGAAACATCAGATGCATGAAAACAACATCTGGATATGAAAACCCCAATCATTCAGCTCAGATAACAGGCTCCTTAGAAAATTTAAAATGTATCTTTAACTTTTTAAAAAATTTTATTTATGTTTCAAATGGCATCTAAGATGCCATATAAGACATCAAAAGAGATGTGTATGTCATAGATACAGATATGTACACTCACAGTATACACATCTCTACTTTCATATAATGTATGTGTTGTGTGTGTTCGTATATACATGCTTTTATACATATGCACACACATATATGTATGTATGTATGTATGTATGTATATATCCAGAATATAAATACATCCACAGTACACACATACTTATATATACACTATATATATGCATATAAGGACTTATCAAATATATTAATCAGCTACTAGCAATTAGTTTTACATTAATACTAAGTAAACATCTTCTTGCTAAAAATCCTCACAGTTTGTATTAACTGCACTTCCTTGGTCTTCCTTATTTTCTTCCTGGACCTACATCTTTTATTCTCGATCAGATCAGAAAATTAAATCTCACTTGTGATTTTGTGCCATACGACATTGTAGTGAAGAATTCACTGTCCCTTCCATTGAAGTGACCTTTTTGGAGTTTTCATTACTGACAAATAGCCCTAGATTAATCTCAGGTAATGTGCTTCAGAATAGAATTCAGTGACATTTTATAAGTATTTAGCTACTGTCCCAATAATTACCCTGTGCAAATGTATTCTTTTACATTCTTGTTTGAAAACATTGATGTTGAATAAGAGTGCTCTAAAAAACAGAAATGCAGTTCATGGACTGGCATAGGTGTGCAGAGGGGGGATACCATGGTGCATCACTCTCCATCCCAGGACGCTCATAACTGTGGTAATGGTCTAGTTATGGCTTCGAACTGTAACTCTGTTATTAAAATGTTGCTTGCTAAATCAACATTCAAGACTGACAGGGCTTTCTCCCAATATACTGCAATATAACCTACTCTCAACTTCTCAGACTAAAGGTCTGAGTATGTTCTCGCTGTCTAGCACACACAGATGTGTTTGTTTTTAATATGATATTCTTTGAGATTCCATGCATGTATACAAGGTATATTGAACATATTCACTCTCCACACCTCCTCCTGGATCAAACCTCACTTTCCTGTCCTCTTCCCAACCTTGCCTCTTCTTTCTTTATTTTTAAAACCCGCTGAGTTCAACATATGCTGCTCATATACTCGTGAGTATGGGGCCACTGGAGTATTGATGGAGCTACTGAGAGCCACACCTCTGAAGAGAAGTTTATTCTCCTTTCCATAGAAGCTATCAACTGTCAATGGCTTCTCAGTTGAGGGTGGGGGTCATGCATGACTGGCTTGATGTTGTGATAACTTCTTTTATTGTTGTTGTAAAAGGTGATGTGATTGATAAATAAATGTATAGTGTTTATGGAATAAGTAATAATATGTGTGAGTGATATAACAGCTAAAAGCAAGCCTCCATGTGGGAGCTCTGATGTGCAAACACTGGTCTCCTTGTGTTTAGGTGCTTGGGTGACACTTTTGATATTTTTTACCTGAGAGATAAGTTATATATAAGCTTGCAGGAAAAAAAGCAAGCTTTGGATTCACTATCATCAGAGGAAAATATGGCTGGAAATAGAAATACTTGGCCATTCTTATTAAAAGAAAACAAATTTAAAATGTAGCTTTCATTCTAGCTTGTGTCAAGTTGACATAAACTTATCTAGCACATCCGTTTTTCTGGAAAAATATTAGTTTCTTCTCTGATTTTTATCAATTTTAGCACTGATAATTTAACCTGTACTGGTTTAGTTTTTTCCACTTGACACAAACTATAGACATTTTGGAAAAGAGAAACTTAATGGAGGAAATGCCTCTATCAGATTGAATTGGAGGCAATTTTGTGGGCCATTTTCTTGAACAATGATTGATATGAAAGGAGCCAGCCCACTATGGGCAGAGTCTCCTTTGGGTAGGTGGTCCAGGTTGTCAGTAATGCAAACCCAGCAAACCATGGTGGGAACAAGTCATTAAGCAGGATTCCTTTGGGTCTCTGATTTTATCCTTGCCTTCAGGTTTCTTCCTTGGTTTCTGCTCTAACTTGACTTCATGATAAAGTGTTAATTATCAGAGGAAGCAAATGCTTTTCCCAGAAGTTGCTTTTTGTCATGGCATTATTAAAGCAATAGAAAACAGAACAGGACAAGTCTGTTGTTTAATATTTATTTGTTATTACAGTTTGTACAGCTTATTTTGCTATTGATCTTTAGTGTTATTCCACTATGAGCTAGAAAGTTAGGGCAAATAATCTAATTTATTTTTAAGAAATTAAAATTAATTATTTTTATTAATTTAAAATTATTAATAAAATTAATTATCAATTTATTTTTCATTCCTTAAGACTTAAGTCTTGTTTTGTGGCCTTGCATTCTGTTTTGAGGAATGTTCCATAGACTTCTTATGTATATTTTGTAGCTACTGGGTCCAATAACTTGAGATAATATAGTTTAAATCTATAGTTTATCAGTCATTTTTTATCAAGATGATATATTTATTGATGATAATAAAGTGTTAAGGTCTGCCACTACTTTTATACAGTCCAATCTTTTCTTTTACTTTTGAGGCTTATTTTACAAAATTATGTACCAACACATTTAGTGCATACATATATTCACATATATTCATCATTGTTCTAACTTCTTAAGGAATTCTTTTCTTTAGTAATAAGTAATGACCTTGTTTATATGCTCTAATTACTTTTTACTTGAAGTTTGTTTTTCCAAATACGTGAACAGTATTCCTGTTCATTTCCCGATTCCACTTGTGTGGTATATGGTTTTCCACCTCCTGACTTTCAATCAATCTTTGCCAGTGAGGATAGCTTCTTACATACACAAGTGTTGGGATTTGTGTCTTGATCAAATTATCTATTTTGTATTTTATGACTGAAGAGTCAAAAACACTAACATTTGGGTTATCATTGGGATATTTAGTGGTTCCTATAATTTTTTTCATTGTTTTCCTGGTTAGTTTGAATACTACTTGCCCTCACTTTCTTTCTTCTCTATAGAAAACTTCTTGGATCTGATGACCTTGGCTGGCAGTTATCTATCTTCAGGACTGAAATATATCATTCTACATTATGTGTCTTTTAAAGTTTCTGCAAGATGTCTGGTGTTATTCTGATAGGTTTCCCTTTGAAAGTAAATTTGTGTTTTTTTCTTGCTACTTCTTCTCTGTGTATATAATGTGACACAGAGAGGCTCTTGACATTTCTATTTGAGATTCTAAATGCACCCTGCATTTGCATAACCATATCATCCCCAGGACTTGGGAAATTTTCTGCTATAATTTCACTAAATAATTTATTTAACCCAGTAGTTTTCGTATTGGTCCCTTCTCCTACCACATGGATTCTTGGGTTTAGTCTTTTTAAAATGTTTCAGTATTTTTAAAATCCTGGTCATATATAACTTCATTTTCTTTACCCTGTCTGAATGGAATCTGTAGTCACTCTTCTCTTGTATGCCTGATACCCTTTCTACTTCTGGTCTATTGGTAATGTTTTCTCCTGTGTTTTCATCAGACCCATTCATTTCCAGCATTTATTGTTTATCTTACAAGAAACCAATTTCCTTGCTGAATTTTCATTATACAAAGTTTGGCAGTAGCGCTGGACATTTCTTTCACGTTGCTTTTTGATTCATCTATCTAGATCCTGAATTTGTGTCTTTGCTTCATTCATCTGCTTATTTGAATCCTCGTTGAAGTCACTAGACATTCTTTAAAGTGGAATTTTGAATTCCTTACCCAGCATCCAGATATTTCTTGATCATTTGTGCAGTTATTTGGGTGTGAGATCAGTGGGGGAGGCACATTCATTTTTCCATAGCTTCCATTTTTGTCTTGTGATTTACACATCTGCCTTTCAGTTCTTTGTTTCTTCTGCACTTCATTTTTTCTAGGGCATTTGGGGTTTGCTTCTTAATGGGCAGTCTTTTCTTGTGCTTACGACCTCCACTTTGTGACCATCTATTCTCTTAACAGGTTATATTGACTTCTCCACTAAGATCCAACAGTCTTTGTCCCGTTATAGACAGTTTAGTATCTTTAGAAATGATATCTAAATTTTAAAAGTAGACAAATGAATTTAAGAGAATAACATTCTCTTTTGTGAGAACAGATTGCAATGCAAGAGAGAAGTCTCACAGCAAAGACCATCTAACAAATTTAACTGAAGAAGAGTCTTAATGATTCATGGCCATTTCTCCCTGTCTTCCAGCAGCTAACCATGACAATGCTGATCTGGTGTCAAATCCCACCAGTTCCGATGCTATCACACCTGTATCTCCCCGAATCCCAAGTCAAAAAGTTTTCTCTTATCCCAATTACCAATATCTAAGCAAATCTCTTCAGGGTATTAACAATTCTTAAACTTAAAACATTGTCCTGTCTGTGTGTACCTCAATTGGGAATACCCCCAAAGAGGATGTCTTTGAAGACATGGCAGATATCAAAAGAGACTATTAGCAAGGTTTTGGACACCTGAGAATTTAACATCATCATGTCTTTCAAATAACGTTAGACCTGCTCATCCCAAGAACAGGTCATCATTTCAATGATTTTAATAGTATGAGTCAAAGAACTGATTAACACCTCATAAAATTTTATAGCTTAATGTCTAACCATGTGAGGATGCACACTGAAGAGCAAGTCTTAAAACTATGTAGTCTAACTTTGTAAGCTGTGGTTGCTTTGGCGTCGGACAGACATCTGCATGAGGTTTTCAGCAAGTTGTCTGCATGTGGTTAGAAGTAAGGTTGGTGACAGGAAAAGCTGGAGTTTAAAGACAGAAGAGCATTTGCATTTCAATAGTTCCATGATTCTGTGAGACCACTGAAATCACCAATAGACCTCATTGTATGAATACTAAATGTGGCCTAGTTTCCTTCAAGATTCCTAAATTTGGGGGGAAAGGAGGGACCCTGGTGCATTGTATTCAAAGTGTACCCTGGAGGGATTGTCTCTTCTCTCCCATTTATGATGCTCTACTTACATTCCACCAGGAACATCTCCTGTCTGTCTGGATGCTAATGGCCCAAAATGAGATTATAAAATAAAGGAAAATAGGAAAGAAGAGTTGCGGCTTAAAATACACTATTCAGTGGTGTTGAGTTTTAGTTTGGGGTGCTGTAAGCTCTTTCTCCCATTGGAAAGAAAAACACAGTCTCCCACCTCATGGGAGGACTTCCTTTTGTCTATGAAGGCCAGAAGTTACTCATAACCAGCTGTGATGCTGCATAGTATGGCTTTGAAATGTTTCCATGCACTAGTGGATGATGAAGCTAAAATTAGAAATTCTGAGTTCTGATGCAGGACAAAAAGGACATCGCTCGCATAAGCTTTTTATGTCTTTTTCATAGGGGCAGGCTCAACATAAGGCTTTACAAAAGAAGTATGTGGAATATCTTGTGAGAAGGAATAGTGTAAGCACTACGGATAAGAACTGGAACTTTGCAAAGGGTTTCTGTAATGGGGCAGACGCTGTGATAAGCTATTTTTAATAGATTTCCAATTCCTATCTAAAAATTTTCATAGCACCTCCTCCAGCTGAGACACTGAAACTTATAGCAAGATGTTCACAGAACAAAACTGGGCAAAAATTAAAAAATAAAAAAAAACAGAGTTCAACAAAGGTCAGTTTTTTAAAAAGTGCCCTTTCAACATTTTTTCTCATTTCTTTGCCATTTTCAGAACAAGGTTCACAGTGTTTCACGGTGCTTTTTTTTTTACAATCATCTTGTATTCCCAAATGCACTCCCTTTCCCTTATGTATGTAAATGAAGGGAAGTCTCCCTAAAAATCCACCCACCTATCTAACAGGTGCCCAGATAAAGCAGTAATCGTCCCTATGACTGCAGATAAAATCCCAGCCCCCAGTCTCTTTCTAGACAAGCTCTGGCAGTCAGGAAAACGGCCTTTCAACCTTGAAGACGTTTAGTGTTCTAGATCTAAGGGACATGCCAGCACTTTCACTTTTCAGTAAACTGGGAGCTCACATACATATAGCTTTGAGTGACATTTGAATGTCACACAATCTACTAGCCTTTGAAAAAGAAGGGAAAGGCTCCTATGGCCTCTAAATCGCAGGAGAATCCTGGGATAGAAGGAATTTGGCTGTGTCTAGAGAACAGAAGTCTAAATATAGCCTAAGTTTCATCAGTATGCTTTTTATATCTTTTTGTCCATACATGTGTTCCTGTGTATGCGTTCCTGTGAATGTGTGTGTGGGCGAATGTTCCTGAGTTCAGGACAGAAAGAGCAGGGTTGCGATTAGATAAAAGGAAGTTGGGAAACCCTTCTCATTTTTTTGCACATTGCCAGAGCAGTAATCCTAGACCAAAATGAAGAGAAGGGGTCTTGAAAGATGCCCTTAAGTCTCAATGACACTGCTAAAGAAGCCACTGTACGCACAAGCAGAGACCTTTCTCTTGGACATCCTGCAACCTGCCGCAGGCAACGCGGGCAGAGAGGAAACCCCGAGGAGGCGCTCCGGGCCGCCTCTTTGCTGAGATAGCAGGAGCGGCAGCCTGCGGAGTCACGCGCAGCGTCACGGAACTGGCGCGGGAGCACCCGGCGCGCAGGCCTGGAGCTGCTGCTGCTGCTGCTGCTGCTGGCGGGTTTCTGGCGCTGCAGAGCACGCTGTGCGGCCGGCAGGAGCGCCTGGGGCTGGTGGGAGAACACCCCGAGGAGCCCGCGCTGCCCCATGCAGAGCCTGCTAACACCTGCTTTGTGCACTCCAGACAACCCGAGGAACCTGGAGAGCTTGGTCACTTGTCTAAAAGCTCCGGTGATAAAGAGAAAGCTAGAACATCTCATTTCTCCAAGACTGGGATTTTGTTCCTCCAAATTGCAGGGAGTCCAAGTAGAGGTCATGAGGGGCAAGCGAGGATGTCCAAGAATGGCAGAGGTCTGGGAAGGTGGTCATCTTCTCTGAGCCCAGGAAAAATCTCCTTGACATTTTTCACACTTTGAAGCAGCTGCAGCTGGTGTCGTCGGAAAGGGGGGTGGGAGGAAAGAGAGGGGGCGGGGAGATTGTGGAGTCACGGGCGCGAGCCAGGAGCAGCGCCTCGTCTGTCAATCCTGGCACCTGTGCGCCAAGCCGCGGCACCGCGGAGGACCCCGCTCCGGGCCAACCGTGGGCTCCAAGCCACGGCCACCCAGTCTCTGGGCCAGCACGACCTGAAGCTGCCCACCCCGGGCCCCCGCCGCCACCCACAACTGCGGGAGCGCACAACCACAGGCAGTGCTTGCTGTGCCACGGGCCACGGGGACCCTCGCCCCTTCAGAGTCGTCGTGGCCGGCCCGGACAGAAGCCGAGTTGGGTACACGATTCGCCCGCGCTGCCGTTCTCTTCTCCGCCCAGGATTTATTGTCTGTGGAGCCTTCTGGGGGCGGGGAGGGAGCTGCGCCTCCGCCGTCGCCGCCACTGCTGCTGCTACGGTCGCTAGCGCGGCGCGCTGGGCGGGCGGAGGCCGGGGACTGGCCGCGCTGGTGTTCCCGGCGGTCTCCCGGCTCCCCCCTGGCACATCTCCAGCTGTGTACCTGAAGGGCAGTGGCATCATGGTCTGACGCGGCACCTGCCCGGAGTCCCCTCTGCCTTTGCTTTGGAGGACTCCCTTACCGGCTTCACTGCGGACCCCAGAGCACTTTAAGGAGCAACCCTCGGCAGCTGGAAGGCCTTCACTCCCTGGACCCTCATGGGTAGTTTCTGCCTCAGGCGATGTGAGTAGGGAACTAGGGGACCTCTGCCTGCGGTCGAGGAGCGGGTATCTGGGAGGCTCAGGTGGCCGGCAAGCCTCGGCGCTGGGGCGGTTGCGGGGCTGTGGGAACCCGGCGCTAGGTGGTTGAGTGATTGGGAGCAGGGCGCTTTGGATGGGCAAGGGACCCTAAAGGGTTACATATTGCGAAAAGGAAAGGTGAGGGGCGAATATGAGGCATTGGTGCTGGGGACCGCGGAGTCCAGCAAGATTTGGCTTTCTCGATTTTTATTGTCCCGGGGTTTCCAGTCTTCTTTCCCCAGAGGTGTGTGAGGGATGGAGCGAGTGTGATCTCCACACACACAAACACACACTTGTGGCAGCTCACACTTGTGCTTTATCTTGGAAGGTGTTGTATCATTGTCTTAGTATCTATAAAGGAATTATTGGGGGTGCATGTTATAGAGGATGGAAAGAAAAGGGTGCGGTTTGGGAACATGAAGGGGATGAGAGAGCATGAAAGACTAAAGGAAAGAAAGAAGTGGGGAGCAATGGGGCGAATGCTTTCATTTGAGTCGGGGAAGATGCCCCTGTCTCCCTAAACCAGGCAACTCCTTTGTGTTCGGCGGTAGAAGCTAGGGAACCTCAATGCTCCTGGTCCAGTGCGGCTGTCCCTGAGCATCCTCTGGAGTCTTTAGGGATTCAGGACGCGCTTCAGATTGTATTTAGGAAGGGAGGAAAGACCGCCAACATTGGGTAACCGTGGCACCCTAGCTCGCCAACAATTAGCTGGGCTACCATAGATCTCCTGTATCACCAATTTTAGAGTCATGATGGGGGCGGGATGGGGGTGCAGGCTGCACAGATTGTCTTTAAAAACAGTGACTTCATAAGCGAGATGGCTACAAAATTGCTTCATTACACTACTTGGCCATCAGGGTTGGGGGGCAGAAAAGACCTGCCTCCGCCCTCTCTCTCTTTGCTGGTTGCCCCTCCCCACCAAGGCACAAAGCAAGTGGCACCTCACTCGGCAGGGAAGGGGTTACTTTCACAACTCCTGGGAATTGGCCTCAGGAAGGAACCATCTGCGACTCCCACGTTCCTTTCCAAGTTCTCCATCAAAAGGAATCTCAGAAAGCAGGAGGGGGTGGGTGGGAATCAAGGCAGCAGGGAGCCTCCACCTGCTCTTTGCCATTACTTTCCCAGTACACTTCAGCACATCGGAATTACCTGCAGTGGTAATTGGGTCAGCAGGAGAGCATGTGCACCGGAGTCTCTAGATGTGTTTCTGCTGATGGATGAGAAGCAATTTGTGTTTGGGCATATTTTAACCTGGGCAAAATTTCTAAGCACAATAGAGGTTTCATCGCGTGGGCGAGCAGAGTGCGTACCAGCGAAAGTGAACACGTGATCCCTCCAACGCAAGAGAAACAGTATTAGGAAGTAGATTTTCTTTGTTCCAGGCTGAGCCTATTAGAAGCTCAATATCCCACTTGGTGAAGTTCCCCTTTATTTTTAATAAAGTTGACCAGAGAAGAAAGAAAACGAAAAGAAACATAGCCTGAATGGCTCTTAGCTAGCATCCTCTGACATTTCTTTGTTACAACCTACCCTACACCCCTACACCTGGTCCCAGCTGGCTCTTACTTTGAAATGATGCATTCTCTCTGAGGGCGTCAGGGAAAGTTCTTCAGCCCTTGCTCAGGCGCACGTGGGTGCTCTGGAGTCTCAAGCTGCTGCCTTTAGGAAACACATGGAGCTGTCTTTGGTTCGAGCACTCCCATGTTGGGGAGTCTGGGAAACTACCTGGAGATCTTGCTGGAAATGAATGTGGAGCAGTCTGCAAGGCTTCCTTAAATTACTCATCACAGTGGGAACAGTGATCTTATTTTTCCCTAACTATCTGAAACTAACTTAGGGTGTACTTAGCAATATCTGTATTTGAATCACTCAGGTGCCTCGGACTTGCGAAGTGTCCAGAACTCTGATAATGTATTACTTTAATGTAAGTAGAGCTGGTTCCCTACCCAACAGTTAAGACAGCTACCTAATTTGGAGATCTCTTACTTCCAAGTCACCTTAAGAAGCTAAAGGCTTTAAAATTTGAGCTGTCTATGTCCCACCCTGCCAATACCCTTCCACCACACCAAGATGTCATGGGAGAAAAAGCGTCCTTGATTTCCAGAATATACCGTGAGCTGAGAGGATTTTATGCACATTTCCTTTTAATTTAACTTCTCTAAAAGATGTGTGCTCACCATGGCAACCCTTGCCTCCCACATCCAGGCTCTTGCACATATGCGGCTTCAGAATTAGAACAACTTCATAAGAAATGAACTTGGTCCAATTACAGGAGCCATGTTTTATTCAGAATTTTTAGCATTGCTCTCGGCAGGCATGAATATTTTCTTAATTAAAATCACATTTCATTTTATTTTGTAACCTTTTAATTTTTATAATTTCTCCATATATACAGAACATAAACATAAACTGTTTAGTGTATTATTTTTATTTGCTTTGAATTTTTAAAAACAGTGAAGATACTGTCATTACAAATTTTTTATTGCATATGGATCTTATATTATTGTCAGAGTGTTAATCTGGGTTTTTCCCAGTACACAGTGTATGGTCATATTTGTTGTTTGAAAAAAAGTCTCTTTAATTATTACTTTAAAAAGCACTTTTTAGAATAGTTGAAAAGTTGTAGGTATTATATTTTAATTGATGTTAGTATTTTATTGATGCTGTGGCTTCATTTCCTGAATGCCCATAACATCAGTGTAAGAATGGGTAACACATTCCAGAGTACCAACACTTCACTTTACACCCACACCAAGAGTGCGCTTAGAAAAACCAAGTGCTCATAAATTTCCTGCTGGGTTGTTTCTTGGTCCTTATTTTTTTTCTCCACAGAAATTATTTTTTGTTTTGGAAATTCTAAATTTTAGAAATATATAGTGTTCTTTAAATTCAAGAATCACAGCAACCACACACACCAACAGTAAAAGCATGGTTTTGTTCTCCTCAGCCGTAACTCAGTTTGCAGTGTGTCCTCTGCACTAATTCTTGGGAATGGGGGAGCTCTGTGCATTTGCAGCTTGACTTTGGGAACGACTAATTCTAATCTGTGACACAAAAGTTATTCAGCTTGTGTTAGTCTTTTCTGACCCTAAAGTGGTTGCTATCCTCACGGAATGATAAACTGAAGATGTTTCTAGAATCTTCTGAGAAACTTGCAGTTTGCTTTAGGAATCTCTTAGGACCACATCAGTCTTCAGTTGGGATATTTTATCGTTTCTACATCAGAACATAGAATTTGAACATTAAAATAATGACTCCAACGGTGTGATGATATCATTTCTGAGGAAGCAACAAAACAGAAAGGAAACGGGTACATGGGCTTCTTCTCATGTGGTCTTTAAGAATCCTTGGAGCAGGAGTCACCAAATCTACATTCACACTGCAGGCAAAGCTCATACTAAGTTTACGTCAGGATTCACCCTGTGTTGCATATTAAATGGATTTTGTCAAATTCATAATAACATCTGTCAAACATTTTAATATTATACAAAAATGTTTTATTGCCCTAAAACCCCTTCTTTATGTTATGCTTACTCATCTTCCCACCACTGAAACTTTGGGGACACTGAACATTTTATAGCTGCCTTGGACTGGTATATGTTCAGGTCAGCTTCTTTAACATATCATTTTGCATATGTCTCAAATCATCAAATTATGAATTTGCATAGTACTCAAAACTAAAAATAAATGCACTATAAACCAGCAGTGTGGGGAAGGCAGTAAGTACAAATCAATATTCTTGCTCCTTATCTTAGGGTTTCTACTTCTGTGACAAGACAACAGGAACATGGTAGCTCATAAGTAAAACCTCTCATATAGGCTTGCTTACAGTTCAGAGGATTAGTCCATTATCATCATGGAATGAAGCATGATGGTACACAGGCAGATTGGTGCTGGAGAGGTAACTGAGTAACTACATCCAGACTGGCAGAAAACAGGAAGAGAGAGGTGCACTAGGCTTGAACATTTAAAACCTTAAAGCCCATCTTCAGTGACACGCTTCCTCCAATAAGGCCACACTACCTAATCCCTGTCAAGCCTCTCCCTAAAACGATCAAGCATCCAAATATATGAGCCTATGGGGACATTAATATTCAGACTACCACACTCTTCTATGTTTTTAACCCTTTTCTGTTAGTCAGGTCTAAATCATTACAAACGTTCACTTCAACAAAGGCAAGGTAAAAATAATCGGAGCTTACACACCTCTAGAACAAATATACAATCACAGTGAAGAAGTGTCTTTCAAAATTATAACTGAGCTAGAAAACATTTCCAACTCAAGCAAATAATAAAAGAATTCCACAAGGAAAGTAGATGGTCTTGTTAGATGAACACTTGTCAAAGCTCTTGATATAAATCATTCTTCCTGTGGTAAGGAGTGTCCATGTGTATCCATTTATATTTAGTGGTAGGATGGTGAACTTTAATGCTATTGAAACAGTGCACTGCCCTGGAATTATGTGTATATGCTAGGTAGTGAGTGAGTGAACAACCCTCCGCACTTGCCTTTCCTTACACTAAACGGTGTCCAAATTGCACTCATTGCAGTAGACACCAGTCACTAAGCAACCAGGATGAATCAGGAGTGGAACTTCAAGATAATACTGTAGGAAGAATCATTTCAACCATCTCAAATACTGGAAATTTGAGGCTCAAACAGAGTCATATGTGTGAACTAAAGCTTGTGGAGTTAAAATTTGGAGCATGTTAAAATAAGCTATTTATTTATTTACTTAGTTAGCTAAGTAAATTTTATTTTTATACAACTACATCCATAATTACACCCTGTTTACATATTTCTACTGTGCCCTCATCTCATTCCAATTCCTCTCCAACTCCTCAGATTCATGATCTCTTATTATTTTTACATTCATGAATATATTATAAATATACACAAACTACATTTAGTGTTGCTTGTATGTACATATATTTAGAAGTGACAATAAAATTTCAATATAGCTGGCTGAACAAAACTTACTTTTTCTTGATAGATTATATATATATACATATATATATATATATATATATTCAGATCCAGATTTTCAAAAATTAGCTAAATATTTGACAATGACATATATTACTTTGTGACCACTTTACAATAAGAGATACTGTTGCTTGTATTCTAGCAATAATTAACTCATGGCAGAAGTATTTCATCACCTGTTAGAATCCATTACGCTGAAATGTGTTAAGAAACTTTCAGTAAAGTATGAATCAATAGCTGTCAAACTACGATGGTAGATTTGATCAATGTCTTCTTGGGAAGTGTCAGATAGGTTGCTTGCATTATTTATCAAAATAGGAAGTTTATCATTTGTCTCTGAAAGACACGGGCGAATTTTATTAAACAAATGCAACACTGGGGGTTTCCAATGTGAATTCAGTTTCATTGATTGTGCATTGCTTTAATAAGCTCAACAAATGTCATTTTAGTACACATGAAATTAATAGCAGTGATCAGGCATGAAATACTGAAGCTTATATTAGCTTCAACATGATCTATTTAAACACTTTAACCATGGAGTTAATGTTTATATTGACTGGCTTTCAAAAGATCCTGGTTATCTTTGCTTTACACAATTTCAGTAAGGTTTTAAAACTAAGACAGAGTTGTAGTATGCTGAAGGTCAAAACCATAACACACTTATTAAGACAGAGACACAAGCTGTGCTTGCACACATGTATATCCGTGTTTTCATACAAGGACAGAATTATACTTGGTGGAATTTAAGAAGTAAAATAGAGGAGAGAGAGAGAGAGAAGTGACCTGAAAAAGAAACTGTTCTGCTGGTTTTCTTCGTTGCCACTTCACCACCAGATTTTCCTAGGAAGAAAAGAATGTGACTTTATAAACAGGAAATCAGAAATAGCATAGAAAAGCGGGGAGGGGTAACAACTGGAAAAGAAAAAGTTTAAGTTAATCTAATGAGAAAATGAAGGGTTTCGTTTTATTTTCACACTTGGAAGAAATAAAAACGTCCTTCTTGAGTGGCAGAATATTGTAAAGATAGCAGTATTCCCAAGCTGTGTGATGATAGGTGGAAAGCAGGAAGGGAGACCTCCTGAAATACCTACTCCCTGCTGTGAAGACATCGCTGCATTAAGATGGTGGGTAATGGACAGAAAGCTGAAATACACCAGCTTTTTAAGAAATGCTGTAACACAGACGGTGTGACTAAAATAGTTAAAATTGTGTAGATAATTAGATTTCTTAAGTAGTTAATGATCAGTGCTCTGTATTCACCAGAATGGGCACTTCCCAGAATCACAGAAGACAGAAAGGTACATAGGACCACTTTTACCAAGTGTGACGTACCCTTTGGTGTTATTCAGAGACAAGGTAGTTCATGACATGAAATCCTTTTCTTCTCCATTTCAAGTTAATTAATTTTGCAAGACAATTATAAAGGCTATGGTAATTAAGTTGTGCTACTCATTTAAATTTTGAGTGAGTATTAAACATTCTCCAGTGTCTCCTGGGATAAAACTGACTATCACACAACATATACAGGGCATATGTGCACACACAGTGTGTAATTGGTCTGTTCTTTAGCACATGGGATAGAAGAATCCTACTCTTTCATTGCTTCCCAAGACTTCAGAGTTGGACAAGATGTCAGAGGTCTCATTATATAAGGAAAGGGGTTGAGGCTCAGAGGCATTTGCTTCTTTGTTAAAAATTAAAGATCTGTAAGTGGGACCAAATTCCGGGTAGCAGATCTTAATGTCCGGTATTTGTCCATAAAAGCAAAGCCATAGAAATGTTGAAGCATTTTATACCATACGGCCTGAGCAAGACTTCAGTCGAAGAGATAAGATCAGCTGAGCCAGCCAATAGGAAGGCACCACACATTTATTTTTCATTTAGTTGGCCTAAATTTTCCACTAAGATTATATTTAGCTTACGGTTTTTGAACAACTGCCTTGTATTTTCTCTTTGATTTAACCACATAAAAAAACATCCATTTAGTATTCCATTTTAAAAGATTTTATGAAAGAGATATGTAATTAATCTTACTAATATTGAAGTATTCTAAATGTAGATGCTATATCCTATCTTAATGGTAACAAAGATTTTTCTCTTAAACCATTGATCTTTCCAGCCAAATGAATATTGTATGATGAGAAATGTTCAATTAACTGTGCATAAGTAAATGATTTTCTAAATTTGTTGATTTCATTGAAGGTCAATTGATAAATTTTATTACCAAAACCAAAACTATTTAAAATATTAAAACATTATATAAAACATCACCTTAAATATTGATTAGGAAGTCAAACTAATTCAGGAAGATAAAAGAGTCAATTGTAGTTTGCACACATGCCACGTTCTCTACTTTGCCTACCCTTCGGTGGTTTGCATATTAGCCTTCTCAAATCCAACACCTCAAAGTTTGCTTCCAGCTGGTGAAATTCAAAAACATTCAGTATACATTTCCCCCTTTCAATGTATTTGATACTATTTATTCTGTCACAAGACAAATTAGAAACAATGTTCCATGTGTTGTTCTTTCTAGTGCCAAAGTGATCACTGCACCTTGTCTAGCTTTGTTTATCAGGAAACTAGGGGAAAGATCATGCTATTCCACAGACCAGACATGCTAACAGTTTAAAGCAGTTTTGAAATTTTGTTGTAAGCCTTTTAAAATAAGTATTTGCCTTAATAGACAGTGAAGCACAGAAACATTTGCAAACAGAAGCATTAAGGAAATTAAACCTTTATATCCTATCTCATAACTAATTTTAAAGGCAAACTAAGGAACTAAGAGGCAGCTAAGTAGGTAAGGTGCTGGTTGTGCAAGTGTTAGGGCCTGGGTTCAGGTCACCAGAATGTATGAAAAATGCTAAGTGTAGTGGAATATATCTGTAATCCCAGTGCTGTCAAGAACAGAAGAAATCCCTGGAGCTTGATATCCGGTCGATCTAACCACATTGGTGAAATCCAGGTTCATTGAGGGACCTGTCTCAACAAACAAAGTGGAAAACAATTGAGGAAGACACCCGATGTCACCTCTTGCATCCACACATAGGCACACAAACAAGTACACAAAAATGTAACACACACACACACACACACACACACACACACACACGGGGGGGGGGGGTTGATTAACTCTTGTTGAAAGGTGTAGGATCCCATAGTGACTAAACATTGCATATCAACACAGATGTCCACCCCACTCCCTCTCTGCCCAGTTCTTACTCATTCTGGCCTCCAGTGTGCAGGTATAAGGCTCATGGATATGACAGAATAGATGGTATTTCTGCACCTGTTGATGCAATACCACCTGCCGTTCTATATCTGAACGATCACAATCTGAATATCCTACAGCTGTGTTAACAGGAAGACAAGATGCCAACCTCCTCTTGCCCAGGCCTCCACTCACCCACGTAGTAACAACTGCTGTATCTTTCAGATCAAGTTTTATCTAGTGGAATAGAATACAGAGATCCAATATTTTACATGCCTTGTGTTGGCTTGTTAGATTTCTCACACTCAGCATACTCAAAGTTTTTTTCCTGCAGAGTCATACATGACTCTTAAAACTGATTGCAGTTATAATAATGATGTGATTATTAAAAACACATGAACACAACTCACTCGAGAACATCTTGTAGGTTTTAAATGCCTTTATTTTCTCAGTTCATAATTTTGTGTGTGTATTCAAACACAGCAGAAGTCTAGAACCAAGCTACGGCCCTTAGACTATTAAATCAATAGTCTAAGTCATTGTATTTTCTTATTCTTTATATTTTGGGGATGATTTTTATAACAAAAATCAAGCTGAGATTTTTGTAGTAGAAATAGAAAGATGATGATAGAACTGTGCCTTAGGTCCATTGCTGAATTAATTAGTGAAAAGAAGTGTGGAGTCAAGAATTATTCCAAACTCTCTAGCTTGAGAAATGAGATATGTGGAGGCACAAGTAGCAGATCATAGAAGCCTGGAGAAGGAGCTAATTTGTTCAAGTGTAACTAGGACATTGACGTTAATCAGAAGGAAACCAAGTAACAGGATAACTGATATAAGCAGTATAAATCAGATAACCAATTAACAAGAGTAAATGCACCTATGAAAAATTACTAGAAATGCATTGAGCACTTTGGGGGGAAAATAAAGCCTTAACTTTTTAAGAAAAAAAATGTGTTTTCAAATAAATGAAAATTGGGTATGCAAAAGAATGACTCATTTTATTTTGCTATCTTGGTTTCCTTTTAATTATTTTTTGGCATGAAGAGAAAGCATGAATACATACTCTCTTCTTCTGAATACTAATTTCTTTCCTCCATTACTATTTCGCTTTACAGTTTAGAAAGGGTACTCCAGTCCTGGTTCTTTGTATACTAATTTCCTGAAATGAGTAGAGCTTTGGTTCCTATGTAGTGTGTTTTAGACCCATCTACACTTTATTAGCCAAATAAGCCACATGAGCAACCCAGCAAGACAAAAAAAAAAAAAATAGCTGGCTCAGATCCACATAGGCGTAAAGGCTCTGTGATAGCCTTTCCAGATTCATTTCTGTTCCTGTGAGGTTCATATTCATTTTCAGAAAGACGGGTGGTATGTCTTAACATAGCTGCCTCCAGGTGTACTGCAGTATTGGCCCCTGCAGTAGTGAAACCTACCTCTTGGGTATGGACGTATTTTTCATTTTCTTTAAATTTAAATGGATTTTTCTGATTTTCTGGGATCTTTCTTTTGCTATGCCCTACTATATCCCTGAGTTGCAGAGCTTGAAATTATAGATTACAATCATTTAGTTCTTACTGAAACAGCAAGTCATATCTTTTGAAGCATTGGAGATTAGTTGCATAATAAAATTTTACCTCCCTATCAAAATCTGGAGTTTGGTGTTTTTTGGTTTCAGGAATGGATGTACTTTATGAGCTATGAGGCACTTATCAGTTCATAAAGCTTGCATTTCTGTTTGATATTTAAAATTGAATATATTATGCCTTAAGCTCTGAATTATATGGTTATTTCGTGAATCTTATTTTTAAAAATAAAAGTTTTTGTTTTGGATATGGATGGAATAAATAATTTTGAAAGATTTTTAATTGTTCTTATTAATTTTGAAAATTTTATATAATGTATAAGATCATATTCACTCCCTACTCCTTTCCCTAATTCTAGGCCAACACTTTCCCTGCATATATCCACCAACTTCGTGTTCTTTAAAAATGTAAAGTAAATTATGGAATCCAGTTTGTGCTACCCATATACTCTGGGCTGAGAGCCATCTGCTGGAGTACAGTCTACCTACCAGGAGCCACTCCTTTAAGAAAATTGACTCTCCCTCCGCTGAAGCCATCAACTATCTATAGCTCATTAGCTAAGGGAGTCTATGTGCCCTTAGAATGCTGACTGGTCTGGTCTCAGGCAGATCTTCTGCATGCAAGCTCAGATGCTGTGAGTTCATGTGTGAACTGGTCCTGACACATCCAGAAGATACTATTTTGCTCCACTTCTCTTTGATGCCTGGAATCTTCAGTCTTTCTGTCTCCTCTTCCTAGATGATACCTGAGTATTGTGGAATGAGTGTCATATACATGTCCCATGTGTGGATAAACAATCCACTCTGCATTTTGACCAAGTATAGAATCCTGGACTAACCACCCTCTACCACACTAAGAAACTTCTCTGATCAGGTCTGAGAGCACACTAATGTACGGGTGTAGTAAAAAGGAGAAGCGGGCCGCTTCCTGCTGCCCGGCTCTCAGCTAGTTTACACCCGAAATAATGACACGGAAACAGTATTCATTTAAACACTGCCTGGCCCATTATATCTAGCCTCTTATTGGCTAACTCTCACATATTAGTTTAACCCATCTCCATTAATATGTATTGCCACTTGACTGTGGCTTACCGGCATGAGTTTATCCAGCATCCATCTCAGAGAGCAGAGCCATGACATCTGCCTGACTCTGCTTTCTTTCTCCCAGCATTCTGTTCTGTCTACTCCACCTACCTAATTTTCTGTCCCATCAAAAGTCCAAGGCAGTTTCTTTATTTAACCAATGAAATCAACACAAAACAGAAGACCCTCCTATATCACATGGGTACAGGAATATAAATTTACAGAACAGTTTTACATTCTATCCATTTAGAAGAATGATAATATTGGTTTAGTTCTGGGGCCTCCAAGTTCCCCAGCTGTAGTAGTAGGAGCGGCGGGCTGAGTCCCCGCACCCGGCCGCCTGAACGGCTAGCTTTACCCGAAATAATTACACGGAAACTGTATTCTTTTAAACACTGCCTGACCCATTAGTTTTAGTTTCTTATTGGCTAGCTTTTACATATTGATCTAACCCATTTCTATTAATCTGTGTAGCCCACAAGCTGGCTTACCAGGAATGATCTTAACCTGCGTCTGTCTGGAGTGGGAGAACCATGGCGACTCCTTGACTCAGCTTCTTTCTCCCAGCATTCCATTCTGTTTACTCCGCCTACCTAAGGGTTGGCCTATCAAATGGGTCTAGGCAATTTCTTTATTAATAAGAAATCACTCCCACATCACCCAGTCATGAATTCTTAGACAGACTTATAGTACCAGGCATGGGTTTAACTCTTTGAAGCTGGCTTTAAATCCAACAAGAAAGCAGCTAGTTACCCCCAAAACATTTTGCCGGTTTTCCACTAATAGGCATATCTTACCATGCTGGTCATTGCTGCAGTTTTATATCAGTGATTCTATAAAACCTTACACTGTAACCCAAACCCAGAAGGACAAACATCACATGTTATTATTCATATATGGATCTCAACATTGAATTTGAGATTTGTGCATTTAATTTGGATTTCTTATAGAGTCTAGGAAAACAGAAAGACAGTATTGGTTGGGAGGAAGAAGAAAGATTTCAAAGGAGAAGGGATAATAGAGCAGAGATAACACCACGGAGGAAAATAATTTCTAATGAATTAAATTCTTTAGAAGTATGAACGTTAGTCCATGTTTTGTTTCTACTTCCATAGAGATTGGTTTATTGTTGTTTCTATTTGTTTGTTTGTTTGCTTGCTTGCTTAAATAAATCAGATTCTCAATTTTAGGAATAAAAAAATAGTCTCTGGAACAGTGTTTTCCAATTTTTTCCCATGATTTAGTGTCCTTTTGCTAGATAAAATATTAATGAGACCTTCAAAGATTGGTAACAAGGCTGTGTTTAAAATGGTTGTTTTATGTTCAAGAGTTGTTATGTAAAAGCATGATTATTTTATAATTTCCCTCTTTATATTTTAATAAAAATATCTTAACGCCACCAGTTAAGGAATTTTTTTTCACGACAGATTACCAACACATTCAAGGCTGAGCAAAGCAACTTGAATTGTCTTGTAAGTACAAATGGTTACATTGTGCTGGCTCTCATTTTTTGGTTGATTTATTTGCTCTCTCCAAACAGACTCTAAGAGAGGTTCACTTTATCACACCGATTATGAATGTGCACACCAAACAAGTGTTTGGGCTTCTCATTTGCCGCTGCTTAATATGCTGTGTTCTGCTAAATTAGGAAAAGACAGAACATATGAAATTACAGAATTTTTTCTATATGACACATATTTACTCATCCCAGAAAGAAACCTATGAAAGATCAAAGTAATGATTACAACAAGGTCCAACTTGCTAAAACAATTAGTCTTTACTGGGGCTTCTAGCAAAAGTGCTTGTGTGGGGTGTGGGTACACACAGGAGCAGGAATGAGTCAACAGCTTGTGCAGTACTACGATGCCCACTCTCTATGGAAGACGGTTTGTAAAACCTCCAGCCATGGAGCCTCTTACATAGCTCACGGGCATCTGGACAGGTCCACGGATCTCCTCTCAACACCTCATCTAGTCTGTCTCTTCCTTTGCAATCATTTACTCCTAAAAATCTGTTCTGGGTCCTCTGAGAATCTGCCAAGATTCCACTTTCCCAGACCTAGGATATCTTTTTTTTTTCCACATTCTTATACTCATGAGCCCGCCATTTCCTTCTAGAGGGAATGTTTCAATTCAGCGGAAACTGCTATGTAAAGTGGCTCACAGGGCAAGGACATCTCTTTAGCACACCTTCACTTTTTACTTGCCAGTTCCTAGGAACTCCTCCCAGTTCGTAGGAACTCCTCCTTTGTTCATTTCCTGTTGAGATTGGCTACAGATTTTACCAAATTTGACTTTAACCTGGTCAGTAAAAGAAACTTTTCTAGACACAAGGGTGTAGAAACAGACAAGAGCCTTCAGATTTCACATGTCTTATTCCTTGAGACAAAAATATACAAAGGTGTGCTGTGGGAGCCTTTGCATTAGAAGACATTGAAACTCGGGCATTCTGTGTCATCTTGTCTATATCTCTGTCTTGCTATCTGCTACCCTGTCCTGCTAAGCATTTAAATACCCATTAAAACTGTATTTTTTTCTGGTAACTGTATCAGTGGCATGTGCATTTGAATGTAGTTAGCCTTAGCTCAATGGTAGGTTTTAGAGGTTTCTTTTTTCTTCCTTTTATTCTTTCTTTTTTCTTTTTTTTGTTATTTCCTTTTCTCTTTTTCTCTTTTCTTCTTTTTTTATTGGCTTTTTTGAGACAGGTTTTCTCAAGAGCTTTTTGGAGCCTGTCCTGTACTTGCTCTGTACACCAGGCTGGCCTTGAACTCACAGAGATCCACCTGCCTCTGACTCCTAAGTGCTGGGCTTAAAGGCATGTGCCACCACTGCCTGGTGGTTTTAGAGGTTTTCTATTGTTACTTTTGGCTAAGTGACTTTAGGAAAGTTAGTTGTTTTAACAAAGCACATCATAATGTATTATTTCAAGTAATACAATAATAATCATCTTGTGCAAATTCTATAATGGTGTAATAATTTAGCTAAAATATAATCTAGTACAGTATTCCTTTATGATACTTGGCATGCATTTGTGACATCTTGTCTCTCCCTCACTGAAACAATTTATTCATTTAATATTGATTTGAGGATTGAGATAAGATTTGCCTTGTTTCTGACAAAGTCCAGTAGACCTGTTTTCAGAATGATTTCCCAGCTTTACCTCTTACCTGACCAGGGAAAGGCCTGTTTGCTGTAGTCTGAGACGTCTTCTTATGGTGCTCAAGACACTTGGAAAATTCCTCTTTCTTCTTTACTGAACAGAGTGGTCACATCTTCAGAAAGCTCTCTCATACGATTCTCAGGGATGTCGTGTGATTACTGGGATACCACAATATGTTCACAGAGTTGCTTTACTAAACTCACAACCAATCATTATGATTCTTGTTAATATTTTATCTCAAATATTTGTAAAGCTACTTCTTTGAGTTTACATTTAAGCTGAATAAGAAAATATAAAAAGTCTGGAACTCAATGAGGCATAATGTGCATATTTTTTCTTAATACAATCCTCACCAACTCCGTGAGAGATTATAATGGTTAGGAAAAGAAAAACTATGTATTTATCATGTGATAATACCATTATTGTATAATATATCATTATATAATCATTTTTACCATTGAATTATTTGTGCCAGTTCATGGAGAAATAGACATCACGTGCAATTTACAGACTTAAAAATAAACCTTTTGTAGGAAAGCTAGAAATTTATATAGAAGCTTAAAATGCCAGAAAATTCCATGTTATAGAATATTCCAATATTTATTTTTAAGATGATATATTTGATCGTTCTGTAGATCAGGCTAGGAATCAATAGTCTAATTCAGTCATGAACCCTGTAGATTACAATAATGAACAGCTTGGCATGATGTGCCCACTGGTGCAATATGACAAGACTGTTTATGGGATAACCAACCATCTCTTGGTTAGATTTTAGGCCTTCTCCACAGGAGGGAATTCATGCATGATAATGTAAAAAAAGGTAAAAACCCATGGCTACTGAAGTCATAGACCATGGGGAAGAACATATTTATGATGTTTTTCTAAATGATCAAGTTGTCAAACTGCCTTTGTTTTATATTTTGGTTTTTGTTTGTGTTGTTTTGGTTTTTGATCAGAGAGGTATCTTGTTTCAGAAGATAGTTAATATAATGTCATAATACTGTTTAAAGTACTAAGAATAAACCACTTTGGTTTGGGATTCCCCTTTGTATACTATGAATATATTTTATTAGCATTGGTTAATAAAGAAGCTTCTTTGGCCTCTGGCAGGGAAGAATATAGCAAGGTGAAAAATTCAAGCAGAGATAGAGGAGGGAGCCAGGTCAGATTCCTGCGAGCTGATAAGGAAATAAGACATGTAGAAAATGAGATAACTCCACGGCCACATGACAATGTATACAATAATAGAAATGGGTTATTTTCAGATGTAAGAGCTAGCTAGAAATATGCATATGATCCAGTAATGCATGTGTGTTTATAAGTTGAATTGCTGTAATGAAAATTAGTCTGCATTTGGAAATAACCTATGATATCCATTTGTGCCACAAGTACAAAAGAAGAAGCTTCCAAACAGGCTGTAGATGTCAAGAATAAGATGTGGACAAGCACAGTAAACATTTCTTGGAAGTACAAAATGTGATAAAACATTTGCAGCCAGTTAAATGAGGGCCACTGACCTTGTCAGAATAACACAGCCACCACCAGAGAGCACAGAAAGAACTGCATGAACTATTACCAGGAAATACTGGCTTCTAAGAGTTTTAATTAGCAAACTCTCCCATTGTTCATCTTAAACATCTTACAAGATAATGTCTTTGGTTCCTTTATGCCATAGATGAATATCAAACCCTAAAAGTTTTGCTTACAAAATGATTCTAGAAATAGAAGGACACAAAGTCTCATATAAATCTGTGGCACAGAGGATCACTCTGGACTAGATTTGCCATTTATACAGTGGAGGGAATTGAGTCTGTCTGACACTAGACCTTACTTTTTTCCAGTTATGTTAAAAGCTAATTTAAACTGTACCCGCGCAAAACAAATGCAATGCAGATATCAAAGAATATTTACCACTTTAATGATAAACTTACAGAACCAAAGTTCCAGCGTAGTACAGGTAGGGAGGAAAAGAGAGCAAGCCGCCTCTCCGTGCACCATTTATTGGCAGGCATTCGCCTGAGGCAAACCCCGCCCTCTAAAGGGGGCTGTCTTAACCCTACATCTCCCCCTTTTGTCTAAATAAGACACAACTAAACCAAATATAGCTATAAACAATAATAACAAATGATAAATATAACAAACAATATTGAAAACAAAAGTTTTGCTAGAGAGTAACTACAATTAAATAATCTTCAACTCCATCAAAGATCTGAGAAGGGAATAAATATTACTTAACAAATGAGAGATATCCAAAATGTGCAACAAATGACAGAGACAACTGACTGCCTGGGCAATCACCCAAAATCTTGTTTGCAATGTTGAGTCAACCAACTTTGGCTAAGGCCTAACATAACTGACATACCATTCTCAAATGCAAGGAACTTTCTTAGGATTATCCTACCCTGTCTTGGCAAGATAAGACAATCCTGTTTTATATCTTAGTCAATAGTTGAGGTATGGGTTTTTCTTAACCCAAAGGCCAGTTCTGCCAAGAAGACAAGCTCCCAGTGGAGTGTCTTTGGTGCTCAATGTTCTCTCGGGAGTAGAGTGGTGTTGCCAGGAGTAAATTGTGTCTCGATGGCACAGAATTCTAGGTTAGATTAAAGGCCATTTTCTACAGCTCTTCAAAGAGGCTGAAGATTATACTATCTATACTGAAAATAATCTCTATGTATCTAAAAGACCTGATTAACCTAAAAATAATATGACAAACATATAATTCTCAATACCTATCTAATTTGAAAACTAAGAGAATAAACAATTGTGCAATGTATGAAGACAATGATCTTCACCTGTAAACAATGTCATTACTTATCAGATGTAAACAATGTTATTACATAAATAGTACCAGAGGTAGAAATGTACAATGTGATATGATAGATGTATCCATACAATATAAGCATACTCTTGTACCAAAATAGAGGTAGGAACATTCACATTCAATATTCAATATATCAATATACAAGAAACAGTACCAACATAATTTTCTAAAAACAGTAAGTCACAAATACCAATCATCCCATCAACCCAGTTAATCCCCCTCTTTTTTTTTTAAGAATATACCCCTAAATCCATACAATATCTCCCCATCCCCTCAACCCTAAACCAACCACTAAATGATGTCCCTAACCCTGTGGGCAAACTCTGTTGGGAGAGGGGACGTCATCCTCTTAGATTGCTTCTAGCTGACATGGGGGCGACGTTCTTCTTAGGGGCCCCTGTGAAAGCAAACGATGGTAAAATTCCCAAATTAACCTTTGACTTAAGAAAATTATAACTAGTCTCTGTGTGTTTCGAGAAGGTCCGGCCAGAGCGTTGTCAAAAATGTGCATCATATGAAATTGTCTCTTGCAGTTGGTACCAAAAAAACAGGTCTAAAATTAGTGCTTAAAAAAAAAATTCATGACATCATAAAAACCAGATTGAGTTGATGTTGTGGGGCCCCATCTTCATCCTGGAAACTTCAAAGATTACTGTAGGAAAATATGTTGCTTGTTATGGGAAACTTAAACATTAACAACAAGGACATGTATTGACATATAAAGAAAGACACAGATGTGAGGGAAGGCAAAGAAAGTTTATCAAGTATAAAATTATTCTTATTCTGTCCCATTTCATGGCTCCTGACCTGAGACAGAAACTTTGAAATATCTCTTATCAACAGGCTTGGAATTGAAGAAGGACTGAGCCATAGTCCAACTCCAAAACCAGCTCTACACATTTATAAAGAAGTGTTCAATAAAACATATATATATATATATATATATATATATATATATATATATATAAAATCAATACTTACAATATGTATAGAATTTTATTGTTGATGTTTAGTGGGTCGTAACTATTTTCCATCCATCAGTAATTAAATATTCAGGGTCCCTCAAATTCTTTGGAGATGAATGTTTTCCTGTGGAGATAAGAAAAGAACCGTGCCCCCATCCTATCAGTAATCCTTACCATCTGAATGTCGGTCATCCTTGTGAATGAATTGTTATTTATCTTTTCCAAGTGACTTCTCTTCCTCAAACCGAACCTTTATTAATTTTGACGGTATCCATAATTTTTCCTCACCTGTGGAGATAAGAGCAAAACCCCTTCCCCAACACAGCACATCTCCTGGCTTCCATTGTGAGGTCAGTACATCCTTGAAATAAACTGGTTGATTTAGTTCAGTAGACTTTTCCATTATCCAATGTCTTTCTGCAGCCGTCGTTCCCTTCTCATTAGCGTTGAGAAAATTCAAGGTTAACAAAGCATTATGTAACCTATTTCTGGGGGTGTTTTCCACCCCTTTCTGTTTGTTCAACATATCCTTTATAGTTCGATTTGATCTTTCTATGACTGCTTGACCTGTAGGATTGTATGGTATACCTGTAACATGCTTGATATTGTAATGATCAAAAAACTGTTTCATTTTCCTAGAGACATAAGCAGGACCATTATCTGTCTTTATTTGTGTAGGTATACCCATGATAGCCATGACTTCTAATAAATGAGTGATTACTGAATCAGCTTTTTCTGAACTTAAAGCAGATGCCCACTGAAAGCCTGAATAAGTGTAGATGGTGTGATGAACATACTTCAATTTGCCAAATTCTGCAAAGTGGAACACATCCATCTGCCAGATTTCATTTCTATGGGTGCCCTTTGGATTAGTCCCTGCTGGCAGTGGCGTTTGGTTATAGAAAGAGCAGGTAGGGCATTTCTTCACAATCTCCTTAGCTTGTTGCCATGTAATAGAAAACTCTTTCTTCAAACCTTTGCTATTAACATGATGTTTTTTATGAAATTCAGAGGCTTGTAGCACACTACCAATCAATAATTGATCAATTTCTGCATTACCTTGTGCTAGAGGACCTGGCAGACCTGTATGGGATCGGATGTGTGTTATGTACATAGGGCAAAGCCTGTTCCTGATCAAACCTTGAACCTGGATAAACAATGAGGTTAGTTCTGTATCATCAGGTATAAATTCAGCAGTTTCAATATGTAAAATAACTCTTTCTGCATATTGTGAATCAGTAACTATATTAATAGGTTCTTTAAAACCTCTTAGTACCATAAGAATGGCATATAATTCTGCCTTCTGGACAGAATCATAAGGACTTTGTTCCACCTTACCCAAGTCTTCTGATTTGTAACCTGCCTTCCCTGATTTATTGGCATCAGTATAGAATGTACAGGCTCCAGTTATTGGAGCATCACGGACTATTCGAGGAAGGATCCAAGACGTTCTCTTTATGAAGTTGAACCGCTTCCTTTTTGGATAGTTGTTATTAATGTCTCCCAAAAAATTAGCACAAGCTCTTTGCCATGGTTCATTATCTTCCCATAATTTCTTTAGTTCATCAGCAGTGAAAGGCACTATAATTTCTGCTGGGACTATGCCTGCTAGTTGACGAAGTCTCAGCTTGCCTTTTATAATTAACACAGAGACTTTCTCCACATAAGTTTTCAGTTTCTTACTTGGTTTATGTGGTAAAAAGATCCATTCCAAGATAATATCATCTCTCTGTATTAAAATTCCTGTAGGAGAAATTTTTGATGGTAATATGAGGAGAATACAATCGAGCTCTGGTTTCACTCTGTCCACATGTGCCTGTTGTAATTTCTCCTCAATCATTGTCAGTTCCTTTTCTGCTTCAGCTGTTAATTCTCTGGGACTGTTTAAATCTTTATCACCATCAAAGGTCTTCTTCAAATGAATTATTAGATCAGGTGTTATCCCAATAGTTGGTCGTAAACTGGAAATGTCTCCTAACAGTCTTTGAAAGTCATTAAGAGTCCGTAGGTGATCTCTCCGAATTTGTGCCTTCTGTGTCTTAATTTTTTGCAAACCTATTCTATAACCTAAATAATTAACAGAATCTCCTTTCTGAATCTTTTCAGGAGCAATTTGCATTCCCCATTTAGGTAACAGTATCTGTATTTCTTCAAACAGTCTGTTCAAGGTATCTATGTTTGAATCAGATAACAATATGTCGTCCATGTAATGGTATACTATAGACTTGGGAAATTTCTTGCGTATTATTTGCAATGGTTGGTTCACAAAATATTGGCATAGGGAGGGGCTATTTAACATACCCTGGGGGAGGACGGTCCAGTGGTACCTCCTCGAAGGTTGAGAATCGTTATAAGTAGGCACTGTGAAGGCAAATTTTTCTCTATCTTCTTTTTGCAAAGGTATAGTGAAAAAACAATCCTTTAAATCAATAACTATGAGAGGCCATCCTTTTGGTAATAAAGAGGGCAACGGAATTCCAGATTGCAGAGGGCCCATAGGTTGAATAACCTTGTTGATGGCCCTGAGATCTGTCACCATTCTCCATTTACCTGATTTTTTCCTAACCACAAATACAGGAGAATTCCAAGGGCTGGTAGATTCTTCTATATGTCCAGCATCTAGTTGCTCTTGTACCAGCTTTTCTAAAGCCTGTAACTTTTCCTCAGCTAAAGGCCATTGCTTTGTCAATATTGGTTTCTCAGTCAACCATTTTAGAGGCAAGGCTGTTGGTATTTCTGAAGGGACATCAATTGCTTGTTCTTGCACAGCCCTAATGGCCGGTTTTGTCCGTTTGTAATAACTTTTAATATTCTTTTCAGAAATATGGGCTCTAGAAGTAGCAGGAATGTTAATTTGAGTATTCCATTGTTGTAATAGGTCATGACCCCATAAATTCATTGCAATATTGGCTACATAAAGCCTTAATTTTCCTATTTGACCCTCAGGCCCTATACATTCAACCCATCTCGTGCTCTGCCTTACTCGAGATAGGGTTCCAATTCCCAGGAGCTGAACATTTACATTCTGAAGAGGCCAATATGGATGCCAAGATTCTGGGGTAATGATACTTACATCAGCACCTGTGTCCAGTAGGCCAGTAATAAAAATGCCATTTACACACACTCTCAGCTTAGGTCTTTGATCATTTATAGAAGTTTGCCAAAACACACGTAACTCATCTTTCTGATTACTATTGCTTGTAACAGTAGGCATGTGGCTTTCTAATTGTCCTGACAAGGCATGTTCTCTGCAGAAACTGGAAATGACTGAACCATGTTTGCCATGGGGGCCTGAGAGGTCTCCCCTCTCACGTTTCCCATCTGTATCAGGTTGCCTTGTCTATCTCTTGTAGACCTGTATTCATTCGTCCAATGTCTGCCTTTTCCACATCTTCTACATAAACCTGAAGGCTGAGTCCTTCTATTCCTGTTATTTCTAGAAGACGCATTATTATTATTTCTGAAAACCCGTTGTTTACAATTCCTTTTCATATGACCCATTTTGCCACAATTAGAACATTTGGTATTCTGGTGTCTCCTTTTACCATTGGAAATTGCTTCTTCTACCCACGCTTCAGTGTCATAGTCAAATGTGTCAACATCTAGTGTATGCAAGACCCATTCTTCCAAGGACGCTGATCTGAACATTAAAGGCCTCAAGATCCTTTTGCATCCCACAATAGCATTTTCGTAAGCCAAAGACTCAATTATTATACGTCTTGCTTCTGGGTCAGGTATCCCTATTTGTACAGCCTTAGTTAATCTTTGTAAAAAGTCACTAAAGGGTTCTCTCTGACCCTGTTTAACTCTGACAAATGATTCCATTCTCTGTCCTGGGTCTTGTACTCTGTCCCAAGCCCTTAAGGCTGCTGTAGTACACATGGAGAGTGTGTTTTCATCCAAATTAGCTTGTTCCTGAGGGTCGGAAAAGAGCCCTTCACCTAGAATTTTATCAAGGGAAACGTCAATTCCCTTCGCCTTTTCCTGCTGTTCCAAAAGTCTAGCCTCTTGCCTGAATAAGCATTTCCATGTTAATTGCGGTCCACTCTCAAGGACCGCAGAGCTCAGCTGGAGCCAGTCCAAGGGGGTGCTCTGCTTGTTGTGGCCCAAGATTTTAGCATCTCTTTAACAAAAGAGGAGTGCATCCCAAAAGACATGATGGCCTGTTTAATTTTTTTGAGATCATTCATACGGACAGGCCCCCATGTATCTTCCTTGATGACCCTAGGGTTTCTGGAACCAATCACCCTTTCTGTTGTTATTACAGGAAAGGCATGTAGGGCTGTAGGTAGAGCTTTGTGGAAATTGTCCCAGAGGGATTTATCCACAGATGTAGTTAAAATTTGCCTTTCTACCCTTTGCTCTTCTTCATCAGAATTTAGAAATTCCTCAATCTTTTCAATTCTATTCACCATTGCTTTTTGTAATGTCTGAATCTCCTGCCCAGAATTATGTTCTAAAGCCTTCATTGAGGATTCTAAAGTATGAAATTTGTCCAGTAGAGATAACTTGTCATCTTTGGACATAATTTTTATGGCATAAACCGTGCCTTCTTGTATTGACAATCTTTCAGCCAATCTGTCATAAGCTTTAGACAAAATTCGATTGTCACATTCAGCAGTTTTGATTCTCTCAGTTAATGTTTCAGTTCCTACAGAAAGGGACTGCTGGAACTTACGATCTAATTCAGCTGTTCCTTTTTCCATAGTAATGAATTTCTCCTTAACATCAGCCTGTACCTTTTCTAGATTTTGCTCAGTTAACCGAGTCATGTTAAACAAAGATTTGTTTTCTTCCTGAAGAACTTCAAACTGATTCTTGAGAAGATTGTTGTTGCTCTCAATAGTTTTCAAACGTTCAACCTCTGCCTTAAGAGATTTGATCATTTTCCTATTATCAAACCAAATAGTGCTAAGGAAAATTAAGAATCCCAGGAATATCCATATATGTGGTGTGGTAGACACCTCTTGTAAGATCTCCCAAATGGTGCACTCAAAAAAACTGTTGAAATCGGATGTCGTCACATTCTCAGACATTATTTATAAAAGAAAAAGTTCTCTTACCTGTAATAACTGGTTCCTGCCAGTGGTGGCGAAAGAGTCCAGTTGAATCCACGTGTCCTAAATCTGAAATAAAATGACTCAAAAACAAAATTGAAACAGACACCAGGCTGATAAGTAAAGAAAAGCCAGCAAAGTAAACAAATCAAAGGGATGCCGGCGTTTTTTTGTGCCGGGGCTCTCAGGCCGCTGTCACGTGACCCGAGCGCTGGCGGCAGTGGGAGGGGAACAGACAACCTGGTCAGGCAGCGCGCGCGCCGGCGTGAGAGGACACGGGGAAAAAGGTGGCTCTGGCCGGGGCGGCTCGACTTAGGCGCTGTTAAAAAGGCTCTGTCGATTTCAAACCCGCTGCTTGATACTCTAGCAAGCAGCAGGGAAAATCGAGTCGCTCAGAATCTCGGCTGCTTCAGCACGCGCCCAGAGAGACTGCTCAGAATCTCAACTTCTTCCGTGCGCGCCCAGAGAGACCGCCACAGCGGCCCGGGGTGCAAGAGACTCCGATTTGGGGCCGGTTCTCGGCAAAGCCCCACGGGGCAGGCACCAATTGTACCCGCACAAAACAAATGCAATGCAGATATCAAAGAATATTTACCACTTTAATGATAAACTTACAGAACCAAAGTTCCAGCGTAGTACAGGTAGGGAGGAAAAGAGAGTGAGCCGCCTCTCCGCGCACCATTTATTGGCAGGCATTCGCCTGAGGCAAACCCTGCCCTCTAAAGGGGGCTGTCTTAACCCTACATTAAACTTCTGAGATAAAATTAAGGTCATATAGTTTAAAATATCGACTTATTTAATAGGTTTTTCGTTCCCTCTCTTACATTACACATATACAAACCTTGAATCTCATTGTACTTGATCAGTCTGATTTATTCCCCTCTCTGACCAATTAATATTTTTGAGTGTGTATGTATGTTTGTGTGTCTGTGTTCATGTGGGCGCATGTTGATGAAGAGGCCAGGCATCAACCTAGGTTTTTAGCCATTCCTTGGGTGCTACCCTACTCTCTCTCTCCCCAACTCCCTTTCTCTCTCTTTTCTTCCCCCTCTTTCACCTCTCTCCTCCAAGCACACATAAAAGCCTCAGTTTCTTAAGTTCTTAATTATACTTGTGACTTTTTCAAATGATTCTTTGTATCTGCTATAAATAATGTTCCACTACATTTAAAATGAGTTGAGTTTCCTTGAGAGTTGTATATATTCTTCTAGAGAAGGTTAATGACAAAGAAGATAATGCAATCCACCCATTTCTGTTCTACTGACACCTGTGGGCTATAAGTGTTCGAGTCAAGGTCCTCCCTTCTCTGTAGATGAGAAGTCACAGCCATCCCACTCATTAGCTCCCTGAGGATGACTTTGAGTTTTGGAGATGGCATGGAGTGATAATACAGAGCTCCGAGTAAGGATCCTGATACTGCCAGTGGAGACAACATAAAATTCCAGTCCTCATTCTTCTTCCTTTATTGAATTGCTGCTCTTCCTAAAAGTACCAGAAAATTGCTTGAGGCCACAGTGAAATATGTCCTATTGATTGTGAAGGGAAAGTGTGCAGAGAGGCAAAGGAGGATGTGTGGTGATGAGCAGGCTCTCTGGCTCCCCCTGGTTCTCACAGGCCCTCACTGCTTTGTACCAGCTGGGATGCTGCAGAAAAGGTGGGTTCTGTTAGCCTTGGTTTTCATACTTATAAAATAAACAATAGATTCTGTTCTAGGGGTATTCAGGTAGAGAGTTCATGAGACACCACTGACTAAAATTGCTTCTGATAACCCTTGATAAAGGTTTATTTCTTGTTCTTGTTATGGAGAAATGAAATACATTTTTTGGTAAAGTTAATTTCTTTGGGGATTAGTTGAATTTGTTACAGAAAAGAAAAGGGTAATGTAAGTATGTATTTTCTATGTTTTATTATTAAGAATCTGATCATTGTTCTTTATCTCTGAATCACTGTCATCAATTCCTAATGAAACAATAATCTAAGATCATAAGAAGTCTAATTTTTGTTGCAACTCAAGTTTTCATTATTGTAAAATCTGTACAGTAATATGGAGCCTGAGTAACTGTAGGGACTGTAGAAGCACATGGTCTTTAGTACTGCAGCCTGTGGAGGACCTGTTTTGTTACTTGTGGTATCTGCAGCACATGGATGACATATTTGTATATCTAGATGTCTTTTCTCCTCTGGAAAATCTTTAAGTATGTAAATGGGAAAATACAGTATGATGTCATAGTGTTTTACCTATATAGAAAATGTATTCCTCTTTAAACTCTCCTCTGTTTATTGTTTATTTTTCTTGTTCCCATACTTTGTATCTGTCTTTTGCATATTCTTTTCTTGAGTTTCATGATAGATTCATAAATAGTTTTCAAATTCCCACTCCTTACTGTTTCCTCATTGGCTCCCCTAACTTATGACTTCTTAATGTCACCTCTAACAACCTCTAGTGGTCTTATCCTAGTTCCTCTTTTGAGTAGTTAACTCAATTTCATCTCTAGATAGTTCTCCAGTCTTGACGCTCAAGGAAGGGCAGGACTGCAAAGACAGACAGCACTCAGCTATCAGGAAATACATTCCCAAACTCTCAAACATGGATTATCTGTGCACTCAGCACATTCTGTTTTGACCCTTGCGTTCATTGTGCCCACAGTGTCTTGATTTTCTGTCTCTCACATGTGTATTATATTTTGGCGTGTTGTGTTCTTAGAAGCTCTGATAAGACATCCTGCCTTACCTAAGTCCTATCATCTTCCAATAATGCTGGGAAATTTCTCTTTAGTCCCTAGACTGCTCAGATCTTACTGTGCCCTGCTGTATCTCTCTGCTATCTTCCCTAAACCACCCTAAGAAGAAAAGCCAGGTGCTCATCCTCTATTTTGAAAGTAATTGTCAGATTGCAATATGGTGGGACCAATCATGTTTTATTCTTTGTGTGTGCATGTGTTTGTGTATGCATACATATCTAATTTTTTCCACTGAGATGAGTATTGAATTGTAGAAATAGAACTGTACTCCTGTTGTTTACTGGCTTTTTGTACATGGCATGTGTTAATAAATATTTGAAAATAAATTAATAGCAAAAACTAATATGCAAGGCTGGCACGAAGTTTCATGGAAGGTGTGAGCAGATCTACTTCCAAGCTATCTTCCTTTCTGTTGTTAGATGTAGATGACAGGGTTGAATTTCCCAAAATTAACTCTAAAGCCTAAATATAATAAATCCAATACACAGTAACAAGAAAGCACAAGTTTGGGAGCGGTCAAAACAAAAATAAACCTGGATTTGAACTTCAGCTGTGCCAACAGTGAAGCTATGGCAAATAGGCTGCACAGTTTTGGGAAACTTGGGGTTTTTAACAGTTTTGGGAAACTTGGGGATTTTATCTGAATAAAGAAAATAATAGTGTGTATCCCATCATACATTAGTGAAAATCAAGTGACATAAGCTGAAATGCTTTATAAACTAAGAACCAGACAGTGTTAATAGTTTAATTACATTTAAACCCCAGAGTGAAAATCTGAGGAACCAATATATGGGTGTAACAAGATATAACTTATAAATATTTGTTTTTGTATCTATTAAATTCCTATTTTCTTATAAAATTTCTCAAGTTGCATTCAATATAAAACAATATCTTCCTTTTCTCTTTTTTCATACTTTGATGTTGTTGATGCTGCGTGTTTGTGTTTGTGTGTTGGTGCGTGTGTGTGTGTTGGTGTGCTTGTCTGTGTAGGTGTGTGTGACTTACTGTGAAAGAGCTCCTGAGCCCCAATGTGACACCGTCTTCTTCCTCTGCGCTCTATACAGGTACTGTCACTGAAATTTCCATGCAGCACCCACTCCAGTACTGCTGGACGCTCAATAACAGTACTCTGTATTATCCTATTCTCAACTCACCATGCTTTTAGAACTGGCTGTAGCTCTTGCTCACTCTAGGAACCTTTAACTTAGAAACTTCACTCCTCAGAAGTCTCACGGGCGTAGATCTCTGAGCCAGTGTCTACAGAGGCCTTCTTTAGTCTTCAGTCTGATAAATCAGGTACTCCTGAGGACCTGAATGATCTGAGGGACGTTCATATTTTCAGACCACTATAGGGAAAACAACAAATGACTCTATTTGAGCTTTGTGGAGATACACATTCTACTCCATGCCTTTTGTCTTAACACTAGGCCTCTTAATGATATCTGTGGCAAACAAACTCCAGTTGTCTTCACTGTGTCTCATTCTACATTCCTATACTGAGAAACACTCACTTCCTTTGAAGGGAACATCAGATATGTCAAATCAAATAATAAGTTTCTTTATTCTGTAGTAAAAGAATCTGTGTCCATTTCTCCTAGTTTGATACTTAACATGAAGCTTTTAAAATTCCAAGAAGAAACTCTCTTAGCAAGAGTTTGGTTTTGGAACTGTGTCAAATAAAGTCTGTAAACTCTGTTTGGGGCAGGGAGGGGAGCAGAGAAAAAATGTAGAGCTCAATAAAAATCAATTTTAAAAAAACTCTGTTTTCTGATAATTAAGCCTGAGTAACAACTTCTTTCTTCTTGGCTCTATTCCTCATCTTCCTCTGTAATGAAATCTACCAGCTTCAAAGTTATATATAGTACATATGAACTGCCCTCATTGTTATATGGTTAGAATACATTAACATTACTGCATATTAATAAGAACTCTAGTTTCTTTAAATATGTTGTTGACTGTATACTGAAATTCATCAAAAGCTTCCATCACAAATTTGATTATTCTGTGTCTCCAACTAGACTTTAAATAGAAGATAAGTCAAGTGTCTTTCTGACAAGTAAAGTTATCCATATTAGACTTGATAATGAAATGGAATAACCAACAAATCATTAGTAGGTGGTAGAGGTTGATTTTGGAGTTAGAAGCCCACTATTTCATGATGTTACATCCTATTCTTTCAAAGAATTTAGATGTGTTAGCTGGCAACTCAAATCAGTAAATTCTAATGATGTTAACAATCGCTGACAATTGTTGTGCATAGTCATCCTCTCTGCATACTTTTCCTGAGAATATAGATTGCGTGTACTCAGTAGTGAGGGGGTCCTACATCTGCCTCAAAGTGCCTTTGCCAGAAACCACTACTCCCAGTAAGACACAGTGCCTGAAATATTCTCTGGTGTCATGATGACAATGGGCTTTTAGGAGCAAGTAGTTATATAGATTACTTCTTTGACAAGAATATCTGGCAGAAACAAGTTAAAGGAGGAAGAGTTCATGTTATCTCATTGTTTTTTTATAAGTTTTCTTTCATTCAAGGAAAAAGAAGGCAAAAGAAGCCCCTATCTGTGGAGGCAGGACCATTAACACAAGAGAAAACAGAGAGAGTTGGACCTGAGCCCAGGGTATGACCTACGTCTAGTGATTTATATCTTGGAACTGGGCTCTGTCTCCTAAAGGCTCTACACCTTATGACAAAAACACTAATAATTGCAGATCAAACTTTCACAGCATGAAGCTCCAGGGACCATAACAGCAAGGGCCACATTCTACTATTCTCCGTGCTTTCAAGGAGTAGGGAAAGTTACATTCACTAAGGAATCTCAGCAGTTTCCTATGTCACACAGTAAGACTGTAAAATCCCAACTAGTACAACCAGATCATTTTCCAGGCTTAATATCAAATATGAGTGATAGGCACCAAAAGTAAACATGGGTAGAAATGAAATTTCTGGATTCTATTCAGTCTCATCTACATGTAGCAATGTAACATAAAAACATTATTTTAAGTAATAATCTGTAATGTATCATAGAAAATTACTATTAAATATTACTAAGTATGTTAAGAAATGGTGGTTAGAAACTGTAGCCATTTTGTTCAAACACTAAGAACTTGTATTTCATTTCACATATAAAATCAAGTTTAGTCCTTAGTATATTATGTTGTAACTAAATAAGATATGAAAGTAAATTCTAAATAATAATATCAAAATGGTAAAACATTCTTATTAGTGTTTCTGAGAACTCTTAAGAGGAAGATGGTTAACTTGTTTTATGCCTCAAAACTTCATAAAGATGTCCACAAATAAGCATGGAAAAATTCCAGTGAGAATGCTGGGCAGTAATGTGGTCTATCACTGAAGTACCCTACTTCATAAACACTGTAGGTCCCTCAGCTTCCATCACATCCAGGATTGCCAAGAAAATCTTAGGACGGCACCTCATCAAAAGGACCAGGGGGACAAGAAGCTACTCTCAGAATAGTGTGTAGCAGGCTTTCATATGGGAAGTCAACCAGCTCCCAAATCATGACTCAGAGATTTATTATTAATTATGAATGCTCAACCTTAACTTATGATTGTCCCACTAGCTCTTAGAACTTATTTTAACGTATTTTTCTTCATTTACATTTTGCTTCAGGGATTTTTACATTTCTTTTATTCTGTATGTCTTATTATTTTTTTTTTTTTTTGGAAGCTGCCTGCCTGGCTGGCCCTGGGCATCTCCCTCTCTTTCTCCCTTGTTCTTTCTCCTCCTGAGCCTACATTTTTCCTTCTACTTATTCTCTCTGCCCACCAGCCCCACCTATCTCTCTACTGCCTAGCTAATAACCATTTGGCTTTTTTATTAGACCAATTAGGTGACTTAGGCAGGCAAAACAACACACCTTTGCATTGTTAAACAAATGCAGCATAAAAATGCAACACACCTTTACCTAGTTAAAGTAATATTCCCCAACATAAATAAATGTTACACACCTTTACATAAAGCAATATTCCACAACAACAGTTTGCCTCATAGACATCAAGAGAAACAATCTCTCTGGCTAGCGTGATAAATCACACAGGCTCTGAAGCAAGGCCACTTGAACCTTAAGTAATGCCCATATAGAAGGAGCAATAAAACAGGATCATCCATGACAGATTACTTCCAGGGAATGTAGTAATTGGATCTTTAGTGTCCTGACAGTTTACAGTGCCACATGTTTTCATAAAACAAATTGCCAAAGTGTATATATAAATATATATGTATATATTTATATATGACCTGAAAATTAAGCAGAAATTAATCTATGCTTCAGAATTCATGATCATCTGAGAACTTAACTTTTCATTTTTGTTGTTGATTTAAGGCAGGGTTTCCTGTAGTTCAAACTGACTTTGAACTTACTACATGATCAAGGATGACCTTGAACTCTTGACTCTTTTGTCCACACCAAGGTTCTGGGTTTACACATGTACACCCCTGTGTCTAGTTATGTGGTGCTAGGGTTCTAACCCAGGGTTTTGTGTTTGTTAGGCAAGTACTCTACAATGAGTTGTGTCTTGTGCTCCCCTCTGTATTTTTCATCCAATTAGAACCAACAGGAATCTGATGGAGCAATGATTGGACATTGGTGTGTCTATCAGTCTGCTTGTACAAAGTGTCCCAAGGCCCCCACCATTCTTATTTAGAATTTTGTTCTTCTTTCATTCCCTTTTACTTTTGTGGCTGTACACACTTATTCAAGAATTGTTGAGCCATGTGCCCTGTCTGAGAAACACTGCAAGCTCAGTAGTAGGATTCAATTCCAATTTCTTTATCAAAGGTCTACAGGGAACAATGGCTATTGCATTGTCTCCTGATTTATAAATCAGGGGAACCCATACTGTCCTTCTTCATCCTACATCTTTCTATAAACACACACACATACATATGCACACACACACACACACACACATACAAGCACATGAATTCTGCAGTCTGTGACATTGAACAGATGCTTCAGTTTAGTAAAAGGAAATTAAATCATAACATGAAATCTACTTCAAAGGACCTAAGAATGCCACGTGGAATGGACCAAAACAGAAATTCCATTTAATGTTACTCCTCTATCCACAGTGAGAACACAGATGCTACATTTGCTGCAATATGGAATTTGTATGGATACCCTACCATTTGCTCTTTGAAATGTTTAATATTTAACATCAACTGCATTACCTAAACACTATAATGTTTCTTTAACTTAATCTTTCACAATAAAGTACATTTTTAAAATAATATACACTTAATAAAATATGTACTAGGTAATTACTTACTCCAAAACTGTTAAATTGTCTCATATAGAGGATATTGTGTGATTTAAAGTCTAATTACCTCTGATGTGAGTCTTCTGTATCATCTTTAACCACACAGAAATGGAAGTATATGACAAGTCCTAATTACAAGACCTCTTCGTATGTGGAAGGTTTTATCCCAGCTACCTGATTAAGATGGGCTAATTTGTTCTTTAGGTGACACCAACATTCATACCTTTTGAAGACTGAGAAATTGAAAAGCTAGGATTGTTTTTTAAGGTGATGTAGCACAGTAGTTTATGAGACTAGAACAGAAGCAGTGGGGATTTGTCTGTAGGACCCTTGCTGCTCACCTCTGCATGAAAGCAGCTTTCTCGGTCAGCATCCCTAAACTGGATTTCTCCTGGAAATGTAAAGCTTCTGTCCTCTCCCTGTTCCTAGGAGTCTCAAGCAGATCGGTAGTTGAGATGTTTTAAATCTGTGTTGAAAATACACCAACTGATGTGAGAAGACTTAGCCTTAATGCATCTCCCAAAGAGTAGTGTTCCATGATTGGGTGGTGACTATAAACACAGACAGGTACAGCTTAAAGTTGAACAGACACATTTCTTCCATCTCAAGTGAACAAGATTCAATCACCTGATCTAGTGGAAAACTGGATCACTTACGTCCTTATTTAGAAATGACCCTTTTAAAATTTTTTATAATTCATTTTACATACCAACCACAGTTTCTCCTCCCTCCTCTCCTCCAGTCCCCTCCCCCACCTCCTTTCTACCCCCCTATCCACTCCTCAGAAAGGGGAGTCAGCATATCAAGTTGAAGCATAACTAAGCTCTTCCCTCCTGCATTATGTATGGCTGAGCAAGGCATCCCACCAGAGGAATGGGTTCCAAAAAGTCAGCTCATGTGCCAGGGACAGATCCTGGTCCCACTGTTAGGGGCCCCATAAGCAGACCAAGCTATACAACTGTCACCCACATGCAGAGGGCCTAGGTCAGTCCCATTCAGGCTCCCTAGATGTCAGTCGAGGGTCCCTAAGCTCCCAGGAGTTTGAATCTACTAGCTCTGTGGATGTCTGGAGACATGGATTGACTTGGGAAGGGAACATAGATTAGATCTCCTGGGTAAACTGGGGACAGGGGAAAGGGTACAAGGGAGGGAATGGAGAGTGGGAACATAAGGGATTGGGATAGAAATAGCATTTTAAACATATCTTGCACCTAATCAGAGAATAGGAGGGGTAATGGACAATATTAAATGAATTTGCAAGGTTTATCCACAAATGTGCCTTGAATTCCTTCCAGAGTGAATAGAGAGGAGTGATGTGTACAGCATCTTCTCTCCCTTTCTTCCTCTGGAGCCAGAGCTCTGCAGTACACCAAGAGCTGATAACATCATAGAACTGGTAGAATCTGCAGCCAGTCCCATGGTATGCTGGTAACACTGCTCAAAGTAATCAGTTTCAGAAAATTTCATTGGTTATATTATAAAAGTAAATGATATAAACCAATAAATATTTGCTACCTAAATTTCTATTTCTAATATCTTTCCCTATGGATAGTATTCTAGGTGAAGAATAAAATTTAAAAAATAAATAAAAGACTGTGGTTTTAAGAATTTCTACTGGATTTCTTCTTCAGTCTTTAAATAGCTTCTGTTTCTGTCCCCATGAAATAAGACAATTTACAAAAGGGAATGAGGACCTGTGACTGTACTGGCTAGCTGTATATCAATTTGATACCAGTTAGAGTCATCTGAAAGAGGGAACCTTACCTGATAAAATGTTTTCTTAATACTGGGGTGTAGGCAAGCATGTAGGGCATTTCTTAACCAGTGACTGATGAGGAAGTCCTAATTCATTGTTCATGGAGCCTCCTCTGGATGAAATCTTTCTGAGAAAGGCACAACCAGCAAGCATCTCTCCTCCATGGTTTCTGCATTAGGTCCTGCCTCTGGGTCACTACACACAATTTGCTTTCTGACCTTAGCTTTCCTCAGTGGAGTGTGACTCAGGATATGTAAGTCAAATAAGCTCCTTTCTCCTCAAACTGCTTTTGGCCATAGTGCTTCATCACATTAATAGAAACCTTAACTAAGACGGTGGCCTTCCTAGTAGTCCTGTCCCATCACAGACTGGCTGGCTTTTTTTAAAAAATTTAGGCATATACTGCACATTGCCTGGCGCACAAAGAGATCAGAAGAGGGAACTGGATTACCTGACACTGAAGTTACTGACAGTTTGAACTCCATGTGGGAGCTAGGAACAAAATCTGTGTGCTCTGCAAAAGCAGCAAGCACTTGCTCCTAACCATCTCAAGCCCAACACTGAATTTCCCCAGTAAGACTTTCCACAGACTGGATGAAGCTGCCATACTATAAAAGATAACTTTCTTTATTCAAAGTACATTGACTTAAGTATGAATCGCATCCTATAAGCACCTTAATGAAAACAAATGTTTAGGTAGCTAGCTACAGGAGCATGGTGGTCTAGGTGACATACATAAAAATCTAACCAATGCACAATGCACATGCTAAAGTGTCTGTTGCAACTACAGACACAGGGACACTGAATGCAATTACTTAGTTTGAATATACCAATCATGACCTCCAGCATCTCAGCCCAAGCTTCGGTTCAGCATTAGGACTGACCCACCTGAGCTTCTTAATCTCTTTTATGTCTACCAATCTTCAGACTATTTCAGATCATAGCAGAATTAATATTATTTGTTCACTCATTTCTTACCTGACTTAGCATGGTAAATGAAGCATGACTCTTAGCTTATATGTGTCTGATACTCTAGGAAGGGGCTCATTAAAAAGGAAAGAAATGAAATGAATGTAAAATTATCCTAGAGATGTTTGCCACATCTGAGTGTTATGGACTACACAGGGAGGAAGCAGAGCATATCTCAAATTGACAAATGGAGAAACAAAGTCATTGAGAAGGTTAGTAACCATCCTAGTGGTTGATGCTCATCCACGTTTCTGGGACACAGCTTTCTTTCAATTTTTCTATGTGTGCCTATAACTCCATGCTCTGAAGACTCAGATAAGCAGCTCTCACGACTATTTGCTAATGTTGTTCTTTAGTCTGTAAGACCACACAGTATAGATTTTCTCTGGGAACTACACAGAATTTTTAGGGGTATGTTACTCCAGTGTTTACTTTATAAACCTGGCCACCACAATATAGAATGAATTCTTTATTTCCTAAACTATGTTGTAAGTTATATCAGGATTTTAAATTTTTCACAAGATTGGTAATGAAATACTTAGTTTCAAAAGCTTTAAAAAATAATATTTCATTCGTCATGAAGTTCCTCCAACTGATGAGAAGGAATCTGGTGGTTTTAGAAGTTGGGTCTAGCCATGGCTCTTTGTGCACGAGATAGTGAGATGAGTCAAACGCAATGGCTGGTTCCCATAACACCCAGTCCTCTTCTGTCCCCATGACCATGTTCCACTACCATGCCTCTGCTGCACTCCCTACAAGTGTAAAAGAAGGATGTATTTATTTCCAGCTGCAGAGCTGAACAAGTTTGCTCCCACCCATAATGACCTTCCAACCTCTATGTCAATATTCACTTAGTCCTAGTTCTTAGACATGATGGGAAGTCTGCAAAACAGCTTATTGCAAGGAAGACACAGAGCAAGTGTGTCTGAGCAGAACAGGAAGATGGGAGCCAGAAGGTTTGTTTTAATATTCTAGCACCACTCTGACTCTTTGATATCATCATCTATGTCAGGTAAAATGGCAGTCCTTATTTCTTGCTAAACAACTATTTATTTTGTAATTAACTTAGATTTGTAGAAAACATCCACGATAACAAGCGGGGTAAACTCTTGCCCACATCAACTCCCTCTTTTACGGTCTTGTATTAATTTACATAGTTAATTGACCTAAATTGATAGGTTACTTATTAAGTGCAGTCTATACTTTATTTAGACTTCCTGTGTTTTTAACCTAACATTGATTTTTAAGTTATTGATTTCCATTATTAATTCAAAACCTTTATTTTGTGGTATTGTGCTAGTTATTTGAGGCTGTCGTGGCAAGTACCCCAACATCAGGTGACTTGAACAGAAATTTGTTACCTTGATATGGTGAGGCAACAAGCTATGAATTAAGGTGAGAGACAGTAAGTTCCTCTACATGGTTCTAATAAATTGTTAACCCACTACAGACTTCCCTCATAGTAGTTAGGGCTCTGGAAACACATGGTAGTACTTGGCTCATACCACATAATTCAATTCTAAGTCTTTCCTCACAGGGCTAGCCTTCAATGTCAGTCTCTTTCCTTTCAACCTTTCAAAGGGAGTTTTTTCTCCCTTTTCTGTCTTCTTATATTATAGCTCAGGATCACAAATAGGATCCACCCTAAGTCTACCATGTTGTCCAAAATCCAAAGACCATTTCCAAATAAGGCCACGTTCAATGGTAAGATTTTGATGTATGTTTCTACGCCAGTGTTCATCCCAGTGCAGATATATAGCCTATAAAGTAAAATTCAGATGAGTCAGAAATAATATCTATAATTTTCTTGTGAATAATTTGTCATACAAAAATCGATATGCAGTATAGAATTTTGCACTGCATAAAAGGATAATCCCTATGCCTACTATAATTCATGTTTATAATGTTTCATTACTGGAATAACTTTATGAGATATTTGCACACATAATTTTTGCTTAACTAATATCTTGATCCTCAAAGCAAATGGGAAAATTAACTTTTAAGAAAAATTAGAAATTTCCCATTTCATTTATTGGATTATAGATTCTAGGGACTAGATGTTTAGTAAACTTTGTAATAACTCTTCAATAACCTTTACATTTCATGTTTTAATTTAATTTTGTGATGTGTTCTTTGGAAAATCCAGGGTGTGGTGGCAGATGAGATAGCACCATGACTTCCTGTTCTGAGCTGAACATTATCCTTTCTTTCATCCTTAGGAGCCTTGGGTTTTTGTGATATTAAACAATAATTTCATTTTCCACTGCCCCCAAAGTTGATTAAAAAATAAGTAAATTCTTTCTTCAAGCATAAAAATACTTATAAAAACTCAAATACCAGACTCATAATTGCTTTCTTTTGCCTTTTCATGTTTTTGCTATTGTAAGATGTATGTTGATTTTTTTTCCTTTTCTGTGTACCCTGGTAAATAAATAATATTCTTGGGACTTTTAAGGAGGGGGGAAGTTGATAAAATTCTATTTCCATTAAAATATAATTTTTTAAAAAAATTTAAATCATGGATTTTATAATGTTGTTTCTAAGAATTTTCATAGATACACATTTTTTTTCAAATTCAAAAAGTCTATAACCCAGCTTCTCTCAAAAATTATCCAATTTACCAATTCTATTTTATATGGCCTAGCCATTATTGATTTGATTCTAGTCCACATAGCCAAATGCCATTATTTTACCTTGGGAGTACAAAACAAAATCATTTTCACCATAAATAAGTGGTCTTTCAAAAACATCACATCTTTTAAAGTCAGCCAATAATCCCTCTCATGGGTGAGTGGCAGATGAGTTATAGAAATGATGTACTAAAGCAAGACTGAACACCATTAACACCTTAGCTTGATTTAGTGGCCTGAATTATTGGATTATCTGTAACAGAAAGCAGGACCCCGGGGTAACAGCATTAAGGACAGCTTTGTTTTGATGAAGTGCTGCAGTATTTTGGCAACACTCTCTGTGGTTCGATGGGTTCTGCTATAATTATTTGTAAGTAGTTCTAAATATGCCAATATCCCTGTTTTGCTTCCATTATGCTATCTCACTGGCAGCAGGTTTTAGGATGACTTGGTCGCTGTAAGATTTATAAGATAGAATAGCACAGATTTAAAAGTGCCAATAAATGTTAAACTATTGACTGTGAGGGATGTAAGAGAAGTAAAATAAAAATGACAGATCATTCACACAGGTTCTAAACTATCTAGAATGTGTGTACTTACTGCAAGGCATCCAATTTAAAAAGACTGTTAAAGCTTCCCTTGAGGGCTGGAGAGTTGATTCAGCTGTTAGGAGCACTTTTTACTATTGCATTGGACCTGGGTTCAATTTCCAGCATCTACATAGAAACTTAGAAACATCTACACCTCTACATCCAAGGATCCAAACCCTCTTGTGACCTCTACAGTCACCAACCACTTACGTGGTACAGGTAAAACACTCATACACACAAAATAAAATGAATTATTATTAGCCAGGCAGTGGTGGCACAAACTTTTAAGTACTTGGGAGAGAGAGGTAGGCAGATCTCTGTGAGTTTGAGTCTAGTCTGGTCTACAAGGTGAGTTGCAGGACAGGCAGGACTGTTACACAGAGAAACCCTGTCTCAAACAAACACACAAATACATAAATACAGAAACAAAATTGGTTTTAATCTAAAGAAAATGTTCCTTAAAATAAAAGAGACAAAGCTATTTCATTAGCATTGTCTGTAGACTGAGTTCACCAGGACACTGGTGTTAGAAGTTTATTTCTGTTCTGTCTTGAGAAATACTGACAGTGGCTCTTAGAAAGGTCCCCTTATTCTAGAAGCCGGATTCTTGAAGGAGACCTGGTTAGTCATTGATGAGAAAGCCCAGATGCTGGCTACTGTTGAGGCCCACCCCAAAGTTGTATATTCCGCACTTTGAGTGGACTGCTCTTCTGAAATTTCTCTTTCCTTAAACACAAATAACTGCACCAATAAATATGTGGCACTGTTCCCTGGGAGGGAATAGATATAGAATGAATCTCAGAAACATACAATTAAAGCCTAACTGTATTTGGAAAATATTGTTTTAATTGTTTATAAGCAAACTTTAAGAATGCAAAAGCCTCCCCACTCTTCTGTTTCATTGAGCAGTTAGTTTCTCTGTATCTTCTGTTAACTGCATGCCTACACTTGGGTTGCTAAACCTGGGCAAGAGTATAGGGCGATCTTTTGGGTTTGTCTCTCCCATTTAAATTATACCTTTGGCAAATCTAAAATGAAAACTTTGCTGTTATCTGGATAAATGTTCAACAGCATTCAAGTGTTTGATATTACTTGCCAATTTATAGTTTCAAAAGACAGTGTATTCAACAATCCCCTTTCATTCATTTTTTGTCTTCACAACTATTCTGTTAAGCCAATGCTGAAAGCAACTTCTTTATTCATTAATCAATAAAAGCAACACATATACAGAAGGACATCCCACACCAGATATCTTAAAGAAATTTCTATGCTACTTTTATGACATTAACCATATTTCATTAAAATAACTCTATTTCAATAAAATTAAATTAAAATAAAACATAAAGCTCATGTTTTCTGCAATAAAAGAACATGCTATAGGTTTTTAAGACTTTGGGGATTAAAACTACTGAATCAAAACCTGATCTTATTTGACATTTAAAAAAATCGTCACAGCCAGGAATGATGGAATATGCACCTAACCCCAGTATTGCAGAGGCATCAGGAGGTGGGACTCTGTGAGTTCTTGACCAGCCTGGTATACGTAGTGAATTCTAGCCCAGCCAGAGCTATACCACGAGACCTTGTCTTAACCATCCCTCTTCCATTCTCTAATGCTCAAAAACAATTGCATTTTGTATTGTAATTTTCTGAGGGCTTGGGGGTGTTTGTTTTCTGTTTCTTGCTGGAAAAAAACTAAGCTAATTAACAGCTTACTGGAAAATATCTGTATACTTAATAAATTAACTTTATTAAAAGTTTAAAATATAACGTATTAGATATTTGACTAGATGGTTTAAGTAGTAGGAAGTGGCCATGAGGAGAGTTAGACATAATCCATTATGAAATATTTATAATGGGAAGAGTAGGTTTTCTCTTATAGTTTTGTTACTGATTGTCCTTATTAGTTTTCTATTGACTTGACATAGCTAGAATTACCTGAGAACAGAAACCACAATTGAAAAAAATGCCTTCAGCCGGGCGGTGGTGGCACACGCCTTTAATCCCAGCAGTCGGGAGGCAGAGGTAGGTGAATCTCTGTGAGTTCGAGGCCAGCCTGGTCTACAAGAGCTAGTTCCAGGACAACGTCTAAAGCTACAGAGAAACCCTGTCTAGAAAAACCAAAAAAAAAAAGAAAGAAAAAAATGCCTTCATCATATTGGTCTGTAGACAAGTTTATAAGTTTATGGGATGTTGTCTTTATTAAGAATTGATGTGGAAGGACCTAGCTCACTGGGGGATTTTCCCACTCCTAGAAAGGTTGTCTTTAGTAGTATAAGAAAGCAAGCTGAACAAGCCATGGGGCGAAAGCCAGTAAGCAGCATTCTATGGTCTCTGTTCGAGTTCCCAGCTCCAGGTTCATACCGTGATGTAATGTGGCCTGAGAGCTGTAAAATAAACCCTTTCTTCCCCCAAGATGCTTTGAAGTAAACCTCATACAATGAAGGAACAGGACATGGCAGTTTACTTGGTTTTTGGATTTTATGCTATATAATTTAATTTTCATGAAATATTCCTAATGCTTTTAACTGAGTTTTATAAGTTAAGTTTTTCAAACTAAAGTTTAAGGACTTATATGACTTAAATCAAAGACCTTGCCCAAGGTCGGAGAACAAGTAAATGATAAAGCCAAGGCTTGACTTTCTACTCTTCACAAAACAATATCTTTGCATTAAATAGATCTTTGCTGGAGCTATATTAGTCTCAACTCTTGGCCTATCTACCTGGAAGTTCATCTTCTCAAAACTGTCGTACTCACCTCTCCCATAGTCACTTTAGGAATTGTCACTCTTTCTCCTGACTTGTTATAACTTATACACACACACCATAGGCTGAGTAGCTTATGACACTAAACTTTCTCATAGATCAGGGGGATGGAGAGTCCATCAGAAAGAAGCTTCCCATGCAGTGCTACTGAGGGCATGCTTCCTGGTTGACAGATTATTGACCTGCTTATTGAACCCTCATTCCATAGACCAGAAATAAGCTTTTCTGGGTATCATTCCATGAGAATGGTAATTTTAAACAAGAGGGGCCCACCTTTATGATCTCATTACCTCTCAAAGACTCTGCTGTTAACATATATGTCAACAGTTCATTTCATGATACTTAAGATTTATACAGGAAGCTGGGTAGTGCTGGCGCACGCCTTTAATACCAGGACTCAGGAGGCAGAGATAGGCAGATCTCTATGAGTTCGAGGCCAGCATGGTCTACAAGAGATAGTGCCAGGACAGGCTTCAAAGCTACACAGAGAAACCCTGTCTAGAAAAAATAGAAACAAAAGAAAAAGAGATTTACATATGAGTCCATTATTCATCACTTATATACACAAATTTTCACTTGAGAATTTATTATTTATCTTTGTTCCTGAAGTGACTTGTGGGATGCTAATGTAAAATTAAAACTAAAGAGGTAGGTCTAATTCTTAATACTTTCATGTGAAGACAAATATGAGGAATGATGATAATAATAATGTTTTCATTGCTATAGTTTTCAAACCCATTGTCATGATCAAGTTTATTCCAAGCAGTACTAAATGCAGTCAAATGAAATCCTGAGGCTCAGGATTAGTGTCTGCTGTGTCTGTACTGGCAAAGTGCAATGCAGATCAGCTGGGGGAATGTGCTCCCTGTTGGCTGTGGGCACTGGAGAGATAAAGCTTGGATTTGTCTTGGCCGCTGTGGCTGTTGCTATCATTGACTAAATGCCAATCTGAACTGTGTTCTTTTGCACAGGAAGGATCAGGAGCAGTTTGAAATTGCCTGTGGGCAGCTTTCATTGTCTTGCTTCATGTTCCCTTTCTTGCACTGATTACTTATCTCAGCTCTCCTATTAACTTTCATGTGACTTCAGGGATACAGAAATTTAAGGACTTGTGTGATCTGTCTTATTTGTAAAATGTAGCTAATCTACTTACTGCAGCAATGTGTGGAATTGTTAATTACACCAGGCGACTCTAATTACTTGACTGACTAGAAACAACTCACAAATTTGGGCAGTACATAGGGGTTATGTAAACCGTCACCCAGATTGTCCCTGTGGACACAGTAGAAACAGTTGAGTTTATTGCATTTTGAATTTTAATTATATGTCTGCCATTTTAAATTTTTCTGATTGTTTCAACTTTTTACCAATTAAGTAACATAGAACAATCAGACTAAGTATAACTACAGTGGATTAAAATCCACACAATTGCCTTTTCTGTTTCACAGTCACAGTGAGATTTCATCACCAATCTCCTGTTTTATAAAGAGCAAGTAAGCGCATTTGTAAAAATCATCTTCATCCTCTGCTCATTCGTCAATTGTGTCTGCAAGTACTGAAAGCAAGCTTCAAGTTCTGTCCAGACTCCCTTACAGATGCAATTAGCCTTGTGTGTTCATTCTGATAAATAAAACTTTTGCAGAAGGTTTCTGGGTGTTCTTGGATTTTCCTTGCTCATTTTCTTTTCATGATGAGAAAGAGCTGCAGAAGCTACCCTGAAGAAAAATATCAACATAACAGAGAGCTTAGGACAGGTACCAGTGACTTACTATGGCAATGTTGACATCTTCTGACTTGTGAACAGTTAGAGAAAAATAAGTCTTTCTTAAAATCTGAAACCACTATGAGTGCATTTATTTTAACCCAAACATGCTCTGGAAATAAGATGAAAGATATTGATACATGCACATCGAGTGAACTCTCAGATGACGCATGCAGGATGTTGGCCTACGGCAGTAATGAAATCCTCCCTGGTAGGATATGAATATCCCTTCCTTGTGTTAGGAGTAGAAGGAAGCTATTCCTTAGATAGACTCTAATTCTCTCTAGTAGAGAGCAATTTTTCCTTTCCAGAACCCTGACTCCATGCTCTGGGAAAATCTTGCTTTTCTTCTTTCCTTCACTGCCAGAGCTGACAAAGGTAGCCCAAGAGTGTGCCTGCCTGGGCCCTGCCTCTGTTTCATCCTGATTCTGCAGCATGCAGAATCAAATCAGAGACATACTCTAAACAAGGAAGACATCTGGGGTCCCAGTTTCCTTAGTCATCCACTTCCTTTGAAAACTTTGTGAACTTTGGACTGGTTGAATTCAGTCAATCCTGTGTCTATGACTCTACCTAATGTTTTTTTCCTCTGAATTTCAGTTTCTCTCAAGTTACTGAGAAAATAAGACACAGTCAAGAAGACTCACTCTTAATCTGCTCATGCATTAAAACAAGTTTTGTCAGACGTTGCCTCGCAGATAATTTTTTTTCTAGGAAAAATTTTCCCAGAGGTAATTGTGTAATATTCTTCAAAGAATCATATTTATAGGATTTTGTTTTCCTACTATTTCTACCAAAATACCTGACAATTGTTGCTTGAATTTATCCCTTTTTTATTTTTATAAAAAAAAAGCAACAGAAGTTGATGGAGGAAGGTCATTGGTTAAATAAAAAGAAGCTGCTTGGCTCTCATTGGTTAGGAGATAGGTGGGAGGAGTAAACAGAACAAAACGCTGGGAGGAAGAGGAAGTGAGGTCAGACTCCGCAGCTCTCCTCTCCGGAGCAGACACCTCAGAGAGAGACGCCATGCTACCTGCTCCAGGGAAGACGCACGCTATGAAGCTCTGACCCAGGATGGACTTAGGCTAGAATCTTCCCGGTAAGACCGGTGCTATATAGATGATAAGAAATGGGCTAGTCCAGGTGCGAGAGTTAGCCTAGAAGAGGCTAGATAGGAATGGGCCAAAGCAGTGTTTAAAAGAATACAGTTTCCGTGTAATTATTTTGGGGCATAAGCTAGCCGGGCAGGCGGCTGGGGTTTTGGGGACACAGCCCCGCCGCCCCCTTATTACTACAAGAAGTCACACATATGGTCATGTTCCTTCTTCCTCATGACTCCCCTAGAGTCAGGTTCTCAGAGATCAGCGGCCTACATCTCACTTGTCACTGGTAAAAGTTCTAGGGGATAATTTAACAGACAAAAATGAAAACTTATTATCACCTCACTCCTTAACCATTTTAGCTTAAGCAAATAGTATAAGCTTCATGTTCCATGTTTTAGTTTTAAAAGTATTAATTAGTGAGTCTTACTGACACAGTAAGCAACATGCATAAGTGATTTAAAGTCACGGTATAAAGCTGCCTTAGTGGAGGAGTTGGCTTATGCATGCTCTCCAGGGCAATCTTTCAAAGACCTCAAGGACTCACAATCAGCACACAATAGAGACACCCATTTTCCAATGCTATGGCCTCACTGAATGCAGTTGCCAAGTTAGTGTAGATGTCGCTCAATCAGGGACTAAATAAATTAAATATGATACATATGTACAATGGACTATTATTCAGTCATAGTGGAGAAATGGTTATTTGTATTGGAAAATGTCTGGAGAATAATCAAAATAGGTCAGTTTCAAAATGACTGACATGTCACATATTTTCTCTCAGATGATGAATCTGAATTTTTGTTTTTTGATTTTCGAGACAGGGTTTCTCTGTAGTTTTTGGTGCATGTGAAAATAAAAGGTGGTCTGAAAAGATGGCTCAGCAGTTACAAGAACTTCCTTGAAGAAGACCCAGATTGCATTTCCCGTATTTGCATTAGGAGCCTCACAACCATTTGTAACTCTAGTCCAGGGATCCAGTTCCCTCTTATGGTCAATTCATGTACCGGCATGCACACGGCAGAAATAAACTCATGAAAGTGTGTAGTCGGAGACTGCTCTTTTGTTCATTCCTGGCTGCCCAGGCTCACATAATCACACAGAAACTGTATTAATTATAACGCTGCTTGGCCGATAGCTTAGGCGTATTCCTAGCTACCTCTTATATCTTAAATTAACCCATTTCTATTAATTTGCGTATCGCCACAAGACTGTGGCTTGCCTGGTAAGGTTCTGTTCTGGTGTCCTACTTAGAGGCGTTCCTATGACTCCACCTACGTTCTATATCTCTGTTCAGATTTCCAGCCTGATTTTGCTCTGCCAAGCCATTGTCCGAAACAGCTTCTTTATTAACCAATGGCAATAAAACATATTCACAACATACAAAGGGGGATCCCACATCAAAAGTATACAAACTTACAAATAATAATGCTAACTCTTAAAAACAGTAGGTGGGAGTGTAGGGAAAAAGAGAGGGATGAGTAGGAGGAGGAAGAAGGACCAGATCGAGTAATGAGGGGGTATATATGACACAATTATGTTATGTATATGAATGGAAACATAATAGAACTCTATTAGAATAGAATTCTATACAGTTAATTACCAACATTCAGACCCATTCACCTGTGACTTCACTTCAGTCTCCAGCCCATGGACCCTTGGGATGGTGTTGGCTTTCTTGGTTCTAGTTGAACATTTGAGTCTATTCTCACTGAGTTGACATTTGCACCATGAAGACAAAGGAAGAAGTAAAATGGAAGTGGTCATCACATAAATCAGGACAGTGATCTTCTACCACAAAAGCTGCCAGTGCTCTATTTGCCATCGCTGGCTTACATGCAATGCTGCTGCTTCTTTTTAGTGTGCCTGGAATAAAGTAGAAAAGCATTAATTTTAGGGGGAATATCTTGGTTGATTGTCAACAGATTATATCCTTTGTGTAAAAATGTTTTTCAGGCTTTTGAATGAAGAAGTGGGATTTAGGAATAACAGGGTTTTATTGCATACAGAGGTATAGTATTTGATCCCAAGGAATGTCCTTGTGCAACAATTTGGGCTCAAGTGGATCTTGTGTCCTTCATCTCCCAATTCCATTTGGCTTCCATAAGATACAGTGTTTGCAATTCAGAGTTAACTATGTGGTTTAAATGAGCCCCTTCACTGAAAACATCTTAAATTAGATAATTCCATTAAGGACAATAGCTGACTATATTTATGACACATTGTAAAATTTTAGGTTTCTAGTAAAAATTAGAACAATTGGGAACTTACTTGCCACTAAGAGCTTGAAAGCTTTCCAGTAAAGATATTACCATGCTGTTGTTAATAGTAATGTTGATGAAATACTCCAATGCTCCAATATCTGAAAGATTCATAAAACTGAGCAAGTAATTCTGGGCAAATGACCATTATATCATATTTCAAAATTAGGTATTAAGTAAAACAGTTCACTCAAAATGTAAGATAATGGTGTAGATTTTCATATAATGGAATACAAAAATTGTTAGTATGATTTTAGATTCTATACTGCAAAAACAGTTGGAGAAACAAGGATTTTTCATAGACTATTAAAGAATATCCTGAATCATGGTAAGATATTTTTGAATCAGACATGTACCTACAATCCCAGCACTCAGAAAGCTGAGTGTCACAGAATCAAGTCCTGCCTTATTTAAAGGGCTTGATTAAAGGATTAAAGAGTCTACACAGTGAGACTCTCTATAAAAAATATATTCTTTTGATTTCCCAAATATTTATTTGGATTTTTATATGCTGAAGCAAATGTGAAAAGGTAGTTATATTAAGTCACATAAAAAGAAACTTACAAAATGTACACTAATGCCCTCACTGCTTTTGAATTTATAACTGTTTGGGAGAAAAATGTCATTTAAGTTAATATGTAATAACTCATTATTTTACAATAGATTAATGGATGCTTACTGATTCTATCACTTTATAATTGTTATATTCCACATTAAATAAAATAAACTATTTGAGTGCTGGAGAAATGACTCAGTCAGGATAGTACTGACCAAATGAGCTTTAGGACTTGAGTTTGATCTTCACACATGCCATGTTAGAAAGACAGAGACAAGGAGATCCCTCAGGCTAACTGGCCAGTCAGTCTTGCCAAATTGCTTATCTTCACACTAAATGAAACAAGTGAACTAAGAGAAAAGCAATATAATGAGACATGAAGCATACTGGTATGTGGTGTCTGGTGTCTGGCCTGCATACACACACATGCATGTACAAAGAGAAAAACTACTTGAGATCTTTGTATGATTAATAACTTTTAAGGATATAGAAGTAGTCTGATGAAAATTTTATCTTTTGCTCTATAACAGGGAATCTCAACCTGTGAATAAAAGTCCCTTTGAAAGTCAAATGACTCTTACACAGGGTTTGCCTGAGACCATCAGACAACATAGACATTTATGTTACAATTCATTACAGTAGCAAAATTACAGTTATAAAGTAGCAGCAAAAATAATTTTATGGTTGGGCGCCACCATGAAATGAAGAACTGTATTAAAAGGCCACAGCATTAGGAAGGTTGAGAACCAAGAATGTCTTGTTCAAACAGTGATGAGGAAAGCAAACTACAAGTAAAGACTGAAATTGTTTGATACCCACGAGTCCCACTTTACACAACTCTCTTCATGAGGAGACACAGCTGCAACAGATCCAGACAAAGAAGAAAAGAACGATCTGATAGCCACTAACCACACTGAAACTGGAAATTATACTTAAATTCTTTACTATTTATTTTCTACTGATGTTGGCCTATCATGCAAATACTTATCTTTCCTGTACATTTGTGGAAGTGAGTACATACAGTTTTGTGTTTGTGTGTGTGTGTGTGTGTGTGTGTGTGTGTGTGTGTGTGTGTGTGTGTACATAACGCCTCACTATGTAAGCCAGGCTGTACTCAAACTAATGATCTTGCAGCCTCAGCTTCTAAAGTACAGGGATTAAAGTTATGCATTATCACAGAGCTATGAGATGATCTGGGGCACCTGTATTTATTATTGCTATTTTTATAACATAAATAGCCCATGATTTCAATTTTCCATATCCACTTCTCAGAAGTGGAGTTTTGTGTAAATAACAATGATATAAGTCACCAGTGGTCTCTATAATCAGAATTCTAATCCAGATTTGATGTAGTCTATTTTCTCTTTTTCTTTCATATTTTCATGATGCTTTATAGAACCACAATTAGCCTAGATCAGAGTCTTGCCCTTCAATCTTCTATAACCATTGACCTGCACTCATAGATTCTCTAACCAGACTGTTTGCAGTCTGAGAATTCAGCAAATTCCTATGAGTGAGTTTATATTTCTTGGCTCAAGTGTGCAGGAGATCTTTTTCCCTTACTAGAAAATTTCCTGGTTGAAATATAGTTGTCTCATAATTGCACTCAATATTTTTCCTAGAATTAGGGGCTTATTTTTCTACTTTAGAGTGTTAGAGTTGTAAATTGCCTTGTCAGGTTCTATCATTTTATTTGTACAAATATGTCTTCACTGCAGTTTCTAACTAGTCTAGTAGAAGTGGCTGTAATAGCTCCAGGCTTTGAAAGAGGGAAATTGGCAATGCCCTTTCATCAACTGCTGCTGTTCTGTGTGTTGAGATTTCATCTTCCTCCTCTGTAACTGTGACAATAAACACCCTTCACTATTCCCCTGCTTTTCTTCTTATCTTCCATTTCCCATAATCCAGTCTTTTTCTACATATGACTTGTGAGTGCAAACTCTTCCACAGTTCTGGCATCTGGTGCCCACCTGGTTTACCGCCTCTCCTATTTTCCTTTCAGTTGCTGTCATAAAACACCATTACAAAAGCAATTTAGGGAAAAAAAGGGTTTATTTTAGCTCATAGCTCGACATTACGGTCCATTGCTGTAGGGAAGTAAGGGTTTCCTACCTTAGGAATGTGAAATAGCTAGTCACACCCAGTCAAAAGCAGAGATGGTGAGTGTGTTTGCTTGTTAATGCTTAGCTTCCTTTCTCCTTCCTCTTGATTCAGTCCAGGGCCCAGCACATGAAATTGTACTGCCTACATGCAGCATGTGTCTTCCCAGTTCAATTAACCAAACTGAGAAACATCCCTAATGGTCACGACCATGTGCCAACCTAATGCAGATAATTCCTCATTGAGACTTTTCCCAGATAGTTCTAAATACTTCAAGTTGACAGTCAACACCAACTTGGGATTGTATTCAGAATGTCTTTCTAGACCCTGTCATTTCACATATTATAATATACTTTCCTTGAACCCATTCTGTAATTAATCAGGCTTGTTCTAACTTGCAATGCATCTATCTTTGTTCTCCAGTGTCTCTGCCTTTTCTTCTAGCTTTAACAGTCTTTCCCTCCATCACACCTGGCTGGATGAATGCCATTGATTCTTCTGCATCTCCCGGAGTCAGAACCTTTCTCCAAGATTCCTTTGGGTTACCTTTTCTTCATTTGTTCATGTGGCCTTGGTTTTGTGGTCATACAGCAGACAGACAGCTGAAGTTTAAGCACTGTAAGACAAGACTCTGAGCTACATCTTCATCTTCACTTTTCCTTATCTAAACTCGCAGGTTGTTTTTTATAATTCGCATCTTTCAGAGGTTATAATGTTTTGTTGCAGTTCCATCTATTTATTTGTCTTATCCTGAACGTGGGTTATTACTCTCAGAAAAAAAAAACATATATTCTACCTGTGTAATGTCCTCATATAACTTATATTCTGTGTCATTGTTACTGTTCTATCACTTTCAGACTATGAATTAGTAGATACTGCATGGAAAATTCTGCAAGACTAAACTTCATGTGGGGAGGTTTTCTAACCCACTTCTCTTATTCCTAGTTTTAGGACAACACTTTGTCTGTCTGTGATTCATACATTCATTAAATCAGTTTCCAAATGGCCTTGTGTTCAGATAGCCTTTCCATCAATTCAAGACCATTTCCCACAGACCAGTAATGTATTTAGAATGGTGATAAAATGTTAGCAATTCCCCTCCCCCATGTCTAAGAACCCAATAATGATCTATTAGTTTAGCCCTGGTGTCCCTGGTATGCATTCCAGAACAACTCAAAGATATTCTATGAATGGTAAAAGATGATAAACTTTATACATAAATATCCAAACATGCAGAACTCTTCAGAACTGATGGCCCTGTAGAAAGCCATGATCTGAGGTTAAGTTGAGAACATGGAGATTTAAGGAAACTATATAAAACTCATCTTGATGTTAAGTTGGTAATAATAATAATATAGAACTTTAAAGAAGGGAAAGGTCTCAAAAAGACATTTACCATGTTTAAAAAAGTTCTTCATAATACTTTTGTACAGCATATAATATACCACACTATTACTGAATTTATTAAGTGAAAACAAAAGGTATGTACTAAATATATTCATGGATATAGAGCTTGCAATCCCATTCTAAATAACTAACCGTAGAGATTGCATGCTCAGAGCCCTGTTTCTTCTCACTGTTATAGCTGAGAAGTCTTTGGCTCCTTGTTTCACTTTTCCTGACCAGAACCAACCAATTTATATGCATCTGTGAATGCTCACAGCATTCTTGAATACCAGTCCAAGTTTGTTGCCATATGGGCCTTGGAGGAAGGAATAAGGGCTTTTCTATCTTCTCTGGCTTCTGATCTTAGCTGAAGGTCAATTGCTTCTTGTATACAGGGCTAGAAATGTACATTCCTTCAGGGAAAATGCAGCCTCAAACACAGAAACACGATCTTAGAAAATCCTCTCTGAAGGACAATTAAATTAAGCAATGTTTAGTTGAGTCAGTTCTTTAGAACTTTTAGTGTTTCTAGTGTCCCCAAGACAAAGGATGCCTTTCTCTCAATCTTCAGAAATTTGGAAATATTGTGATGATATATTGTCAAAGTTAATCTACCCAATTCAAGAAAATGAGCATTTTGATACGAACACCAAAGACATGGAATTTTGCTGAGAGATACAGGAAGTTTATGTGATAGAGTGGCTAATTTCCTCAGCATAAATTAACTGCTTTGCCAAACTGAACTATGTTCTGTCCCAAGAGCTGGTACTTTAAATTTGGTCTCCGTATTTTTTGTCAGAACAATGGGAAAATCTGGTATAAATTTAAGTTTCTTCTTTAAGCATCAAAAGACTTCAAAAAATAACAAAAACTTCTGCTTGAGTTGGATGGAATACCAAAAAGAATGTTAATGTTTGACAGTAAGAAATAAATGTTCTGATTAAAAAATAAACAAATATGTGATAAAATACTTCATCAAGTAAGATATATTTCACCTATGGTAATTAGCCATATAAAAAGATGTTCAACATTATGTACTATTAGGAAACTTCTAGCTGAAACAATGAGATGAGAATATATACCTATCATAATGGTAAAAATCTAAAACAACGTCAGTGCTGCTGTGGTACAGTGATCAAGGCTCTTCACAGCTGGGATCTGCAAAATGATATAATATTTGTGCGAGGAAGTGTGGCAGGTTCAGCAAAGCTTAGCATGAATTTATCATATAAAATCTGACCCACAGGTGTTCATAGCCACTTTATTCATAAATGGTCAAAGTTGGATGCAACCGAGATGTCTTTCAGTAGGTGAATAGATAAACAAACTCTCATATTCAATCAAAGTAGTAGGGTAGCGATGAAAATAAATGAGCTGTCAGCTAGAGATGTAAATGCATATTTCCAAGTGAAAAGAGTCAGAATGAAGAGACATACTACATTATTCTAACTCTGTGAGTTTCTAGAAATGGCAAATTTGAGACAGTAAACACATCAGTGATCACCAGAGACATTAAGCTTGATGATGGTTGAATAAGAGGAACCAAGAATACTTAGGGCAATGAAACCACTTCCTAGGATTCTGTAATGACAAATGCAAGTGATTATAAACTTGTCGAGATGCACAGATTTTATTTTTGCTTGGTTAAAGAAAGGTCTCACCATACATAGATCTAATCTACATGGGAAATTGAAAAAGACAAGATCTCCTGAGTAAATTGGGAGCATGGGGACCTTGGAAGAGCATGGAAGGGGAGAGGAGAGGCAGGGAGGGAAGCAGAGAAAATGTAGAGCTCAATAAAAATCAATTTAAAAGAAGAAAGTTCTTACTGTTATGGCCTTGAGCCTATGATACTTCTGCCTCAGCTGCCTGAGTGAGAAGGATTGTTAAGTGTATGTCACTGTGCCTGCCTGGTAAAAATACATAGGTTTATAAAAATAATGACTGATGTGTGACTTCAGTGGTACTTGTTTGTCTATTTAAATCCATCAGCTATAGAAAACAGATCCTACTTGTATGGGACAGTGAATAGTGTGGGAGTTTTTATTATTTTGTTTTTTGTTGATTTTATTGAGCTATACATTTTTCTCTGCTCACCTCAATAGTGTGGGAGTTTAAGGGTCTGTGAGAGATAAGACTTAGCCTTTCACCTTGTTCTAAACTAGACACTCTTCTGAAATAAACAAAGTCTACTTTTTTAGAGAAAATCTATTTGTTCTCGCCCCCCCCCCCAAAAAAGTCAAGATTGACTATGGACTTATGTGGGGCTGTATATGAAAAGTCAGAATCTTTGATGTATTTTCAGAATGCAGTGAGTGCACTATTGTCATAACAAATATATCACACCCATACTGATCTTATTAAGTTGAAACAAGAACTTTTTGTAACTTATGCTCAAGTATTCAATTATCAAGAGCATCTCTCTACGGTCACCCACTTACCTGTTTCCTACCCCTAAAATGCAGAGATATATTATTATGACTGTTCATTTTCTTCCTACAAAATCTCCTTTGAACCAATTTTGACTCTTTGGTATTTCATCCTAGCTAATATAGCCCACCCAGCACACCTTCAATTCCTTCATCTTTGTTCTCCACAGTCATTGACCTGTGGTCTCTCTAGTCTCCTATATAGACAGGTAATGAAAGAGATGACCCATAGATTAACAAAATTTGAGTTGATACTTTGACAGTTTGCTATTGATCCCTTGTTCCTATTTTATTTGGTCACGATTTCTTACCTGGCTCCATAACTAACTAGATTTCAACTTTTGCTGTTCTCAGCAGCTAAGAGTATACTTCTAAAACCGTGGGGAATATAGACATGATCCATGTGAAATGTATCCATTTCTTACCACCACATCTGCAGCTATTCTGGCTTGTGCACCTGTTTCCTTCCTTCCTGTTTCTACTTACAATGGTAACTGCTTTCCTTTGCTTCATACTGTGCTGCTCTCCCTCCACCCACTAATTCTCCGCGTTGATGTATCTCAGCATCTCTCTTCTTGTCCCTTTGCCTCTCTTATTGTTTGACTCTGCAGTGGCCCCCACAGCTTCCAGGTTGTAGAGCTGCTTGAAGATTTAAAAAAATATATATAGAAGGTAGGACTTGACCTACAGAAGTTGGCCTTAAAAGATGAGACCACTCCCCCCTGTTTTCCCTTTCATGATGGTCTATTCTGAAATTATGAGCAAGAATAAACCATCCATTCTTGAGGTTCCTTCTGTCAGGCATTTGGTGACTAATGAGAATGTACCTTGAACTTTAATAGAGTCTCCCATCACAAGCAAGCTCTTATGACTGTGGCTATTTCTACATTTGCTTCATCTTTCTTCTTTCCTGATGCCTGCATATCTTTATAAAAATTGTCTGCTTTAATACCGATGCACTGTTTCAGGAGTGCACTATCTAGAACATAATTCTGAGAGGGAGGTTTTTTTTGTATTGGCTTAGATATTTGATGTTTATGAATGTTTCACAGTGATGGAATCCTCAAGTTCATATTTCTCATTAAGTGACACGTGGCTCTACTGACAACCTTTATTTTGTAATTAATAAGTTATTATGCTTAATCAAAGTGCTAAAAATTGATTCCTGATTTCATCACTTTAGTGACTAATAATAGTTAACAGCTTCATTTTTTTAATATTGATTTTTGATTTTTCAAGACAGGGTTTTTCTGTGTAGCTTTGGTGCTTGCCCTGGAACTAGCTCTTATAGACCAAGCTAGCCTTGAACTCAGAGATCCACCTGCCTCTGCCTCCCGAGTGCTGGGATTAAAGGCATGTGCCACCACCACCTGGCTCTAGTTAACAACTTCTTAAGCTCTGATTGAAGATTCCTTTTACTGATAGTCATTTTTGTCCTTAATCTTTTATGTTTATATTTATGGTCACTTTTAAATAAATATTTATTTTAAGTACTGAATTAATTTTCCAATTTCCTGATAGACATAAAGTTCATTTTGTTATATTTTCTTCCTGGGTTCTGTGTTACATGCTTTAAAAACATATCTCTTTTTGAGAGAATTGTTGACACAGGCTGCTTACATTTACTGAAAATCCTAGTAAGCTTTAATCCGCTGTCATACTGATTTCTCTGATCACTGCTGCCACTGCCACTGTATCTTTCACAGCACACTCTTCTTCTACAGATTTTCTTGACACTGTTCACTGCTCATTCTACCCCGGTTCTTTGTAGACATCTTAACTCAGATCTCTTGGTTGTTGGTGTTCCTTAAATTTTGACCAAGAAAATTTAACCTTTCTCATTTTAAACAAGCTCTGACTTGTAGCTTTACAGGGTTGTTGTTGTTTGGATGATTCACGCATAGGGTAAAGACTGGATGTGCTTACCACCCAGGGCATCAATGCATCAGCATCCTGCTCTAATAACTCCTCTTCTTCCCTTTCCATTATACTCTGAGATTTGAAGACAAGAATCTGTCCAAAAAGTTTGTTTTTAAGGCTGGGCAGATGTCTGATGGCCCTCAGGTCACAGTTCTTTTGACTCGGATGATGAAACACCTTCCAGCCTGCTGCTCTTATTTTCCCTAAAGCCCTGACCTATGTCATGGGATGTTCTGCTCAAACTCCCAATCAGCTTTTCCAGTGGATCACACACTCTCTATCCAGCATCTGCCTTATTTTTAAATTTAATTATGTCTGTATCCTCCTCAGATATCACCAAAGCCCAACATTAACCCAACGTCAAAATCCAAAACCTTTACTATGTCTTACCAGACATTTTGTGACATTTTAAACTTTCAATTATGTAAAGTCTTCTCTGTGGATTTTATGACAGAACAATGGCTCTTCCATCCCTACAACAGTTTCACAAAGCTGTGCTTCCTTAGCTCTCCCACAACAGTGACGATGTGTGGCCAAACTCTCTTCTTACAGCAGCAGACAGCCTAGAAATGCTACACAGTCTATTAGAAGTTGTTGGATTTAGAATCAACTCAATGTCAAGCCTCCTCATACACAAATTTAGTCTTTTACACCTTTCACTCTTATTTCATGTACTTTGATTAATGTTTTACATCATGTGTTATATAAATCCCACCTGATTGATTTTAGTCTCCAGAGAACTGTTTTCTATCAATCTTCCCTTTCATATGTCCTAGTATTTACGTCACTGTTCTGGGTGGCTTGTCTTGGTGTGTTCCCACCTTTGAGGATTTGATGTTCGTCTTTTGGCTGAGCAGGTGGATGAGCAAATGAGTAAGTGCCCTTTTCTCTTCCAAGCTACCAGCTCCACCCCAGCAAGAATAGCTTGTCAAGTTCCACAGAAACCCAGTTTACATAGATAAGACCAACGAATGAAATACCATGTTAAAAGAGTAATTGCCAAAAAGTAAAATTTCTTCTTTCTAATATTTTTATTTTGTATTTTTTTCAGTTCTTAAAGCAATGAAATAACAAATTAAGGAATTTAGTACTTGTACTTTTGAAAACTGAGTTTTATGCATTAGACAATATCTGATCAGTGTATTTTAAATCTGTAGTTATTTATTCTTTCCAACATGCAATATGTAACTTAAAACTCACATATTATGGTAACTAATTCCTTCCTTCTTTGTAGAAACTAAGTTAATTTCATGTTCTAGAAAATGTTTGTAAATGAGTGGACTCTCCCATTTTCTTTAAGTTTGTGTATTTCTAGTACCAACCACTACATATTACATTTTAATACATGGTTTTTATTATTTGAGAAATCACATTTATGGATTAGCTACAGCTTTCAAAGTTAGATGAACTAAATCTGTTTAACTTTAGTTTATTTACATTATATTCCACTATTTAGATAGTATCTTAAGGCTTGACTTCATTTTCCTTCCTGTTTGCTGGCTCATTTCTGCCTAATCCTTACTTTTAATCCCTTTCATTTTGTATTGACTTTGACCCTTATAAACAGCTTATAGTTAGAATTTGTGGCTCAGAGAAGATTTAATTCTTCTTAAGGTCATTTGAACACAACATGGTGCAGTCACTCTCCCTCAGACTCTGAAAATATGTCTCATAATATGCTTTTAAGTTTGAGGATGATCATAGGAGCCAACACATCCAATAATTCAGGAAACACAACTACAAAATGAAGGAAATAAAAAGAAAGCAAACAAGAAATATTGCTCTAAGTATATAAGATTTAAATTGGATAAATGAGATTAATTCTTGATTACTAAAAACAAAGATAAAAAGAATGATTTTAAAGCTATATTAATAGTTCCAATTATGTCTAATTGTTTTGTTGCAGTATATTTAACAGACACAAAGGACACCCAGAGAATCGTTAGGTCATACTTCGAAACCTGTATTCCACAAAATTAGAAAACTTAAAGGAAATGGACAATTTTCTGGATAAATATCACTTACCAAAATTAAGTCAAGACCAGATAAGCAAATTAAATAGACTTGTAACTGCTAAAGAACTAAGAACAAACAGGGAGACATTGTTAAGAGATGTGCATGACATTAGTGATGCATAATTTTAGGCGATCCTGAAAGTCTTTAGACAGGATTAACTGAGAGTGAAGATGCACACTCAGTGTCTGAGGCACCATCCCATAGGCAGGACTCCTGAACAGAATGAAAAAGGGAACCAGCTGGGCACAGATGTTCGTTCTCTCTCTGCTTTGTGCATGGCATCCTGGGACAAGATGCTCCATGCTCCCTACATTTCCAGCCAAGATGGACCGTGCTCCTCTGACCTTTACGACAAAGTAAGTTCTTTTGATCTTCAGTTGCTTTGTGAGGAAATTTTTGCTCAACAACAAGGAAAGTAGCTAATACGTAGGACTAAAGAAATCCAGGTATTCCCAACTTTTGGGAACTAAAGTGTCAAAGTTATATTTATTGAAAATATTTCTGAATATATTGAAATAAACTGCATGTAATACTGTTTTTCTCTTTTAATATATTCATTGGATGAATTATAATAATAGACAGCCTAAAGTTAAACTAACCATGCATTCCTGGAATAAACTTATATTGATTATGAAAGACATAAATATTTATACCTGACTGAATTTAGTTGGCTAATATTTTATTCATGATATTTCAACTAAGTTTATGAGTAAAATTAGACTCTCATTTCTTCTCATATGTCACTTGTCTTGTTTATTGGTATGAAAGGTTAACAGTGACTTCATATTAACTGGGAGAACATTCTGTTTTCCCTCCATCTCTGTCTTCATTTCTTACTTCCTTTTCAAACTCTCTTTTCTCTGTGATCATTTGTGCACAATGGGACATCTGATGCCATATAGGCTTAGTTTTGATGTTGCTGTGATATTTATTGATGGAAGTCACTTGACTTTTTGAGCAAGATTTTGAGCTACTAGCTAAATGTGTTTAAAGATTCCTAGTTCTGTTCTTTGACTATCTCTACTGTTCATCTTTTCCAAAAAATGTTGCTTTTCCTTTATATTTTCAGACTTTGAAGAATACCATTATGGCTTTGGTATTAGCATGCAAACGGTTGCACATTCTGTAGGGATGAAGGAAAAAGCAGCAGTGCAGGCTTGAGAGAAGCCTTGCTATAGCATCTTCTTACTTTTATCAAATATGAAACAAGCAGAAAACTTACTCTCAGCTTTAGTTTTACCCTATATTTCTGGAAATAATCCTTTTCACTAATTGAAATAATTCAATTAAAGTATTTAACACAGTACTTCTCAGGAAGATGACACAATGCATGCTAGTTCTGTTTCCTTTTTTTCATTTCATATCAAAATTTATAGATTTTTATTTCCATAAATATTCTTCAATAATCTCTTTGCCTATATAATGTGTCTCACTACCAACAACAAAATAATTGACATATTTATTTTTATTACATAGAATAATTTATATATGTCAAATGTTGGTTTTCTAAAACATGAAGAATGCTTTTACACCATTAGTAGAGAAATTTGACAAACAAAAGCTGATTTTTATAACTCTGATGGAATTGTAAAAGCTTTCACCTTGACACAGTCTTAGTAGTACTCTAAGATAAGAAGGTCAGAGGAGAAATTTTTTAATTTTTGAGATTATAATACAATTACATCATTTCTGCCTTCCCTTTCCTTTCTCCAAACTCAGGCATATATCCTCTCTGCCTCTTTTGGATCTGTGGCCTCTTTCTATTAATTTGTTGTTATATGCATATTTGTATATGTGATGGGAAATCATTGTCAACAAATTATCTTTAAGATGTGGGACTAAGTTAGGGTGTGGCTTTCTGGGACCTGGAGAAAAATGCTGTGTGGCCCAGGTGCGCTCTCTCTGTAGTTCCCTTTCAGCACAGCTGAGCTTGGACTTCTTGTTCCTGTTTCATGAGTTTGCCTCTTATAATAAATAAAAATATATTATTTATCTTTTAGCTAGCCTGGTTATTTCTTGACCCGAGATAATTCAACATATATGCATATATATATATATATATATATATATATATATATATATATATATATATATATTCCAAATGCTACCTGCTCAATCTGTAAAATGTTACTTGTATGTATTTTCTCAAGGATCATTAGCTTTGAATGACCAATTGAAGTCTCTTCTCTGGAGAAGACGATTTCTCCAAACTCAGCATTCTTTAGTTGCCTGTGTAGCATTGCGGCCTTACAGGCTTTTGTCTATCAAGTTTGTCATGACTATTTTTCTTGTCCTAGTTCAGCTCATGTTTAGGCAGCCATGTTGGTGAGACTTTATGGGTGCAATTCTGACAGTAGGAGAAATACTCTTATAAAGAACTTCTTAATCTTCTCTCTCTTATAATCTTTCCATCTCCTCTTCCAAAATATTCCCTGAGTTTTTTCAGGTTCTGGCTATTACAAATAAAGCTGTATGAACATAGTTGAACAAGTGTTCTTGTGGTATGAATGAGTATTTTTTGGGTGTATGCCCAAGAATGATATTGCTGGATCTTGAGGTAGATTGATTCCCGATTGTCTAAGAGCACTATATTGATTTCCAAAGTGGCTATACAAGTTTGTATTACCACCAGCAGTGGAGGAGTGTTTCCTTGTTCCACGTCCTCTCCAATATCAGCTATCCTCAGTATTTTTTAATCTTAGCCTTTCTGACAGGTGTAAGATAGTATTTCAGAGTTATTTTGATATTTATTTTCCTTGTGACCTAGGATATTGAGCAATTCTTTAAGTATATTTCAGTCAATTGAGATTCTTCTGTTGAGAATCTTTGTTTAGATCTGTACCCCATTTTTGAATTGGATTATTTTGTATTTAATGTCTAGTTTATTGAGCTCCTTATATAGTTTGGAGGTCATCCCTCTGTTAAGATATGGGGTTGATGGAGTTCTTTTTCCATTCTGTAGGTTGATTTTTTGTCTTATTGATAGTGTCCTTCACCTTACAGAAGCTTTTCTGTTTTAGGAAGTCCCACTTATTAATGTTGATCCAGTGTTTGTGCTACTCCTGTTATATTTAGGTAGTTTCCTGTGCCAGCGTGTTCAAGGATACTTCCCACTTTCTCTTCTATGATATTCAGTGTAACTGGATTTATGTTGAGGTTTTAATCCACATGGACTTGAGTTTTGTGCAGGGCAATAGATATGGATCTATTCCCACATGCAACATTCAATTATGCCAGCACCATTTATTGAAGATTCTTTCTTTATTTCATTGTAAAATTTTGTCTGTGTGCTCTATACTTTATACATACTGTATCAGGTATACAGATACCCAATTTTCAGATCTGTTTTATATGTAAAAAAATAAATTTTGGCTGAGGAAGTCAATTCAGAATTACACTTGACTGGGTAAAGTTTAAACTCAAACTGAGGCCACTGTCTTCCTTGTGCATTAAAACTGACCATTTTTCCTTCAAGGAAAGAAACTTGATTAACCAAACAAGATTCTGGATAATATTAAAACTGTCACACTGTCAGGTCTCAGTTTCCTGAAGTAGTAGAGCCTGTTTAAACTGTGATTGTAAGTAAGAGCAACCCAAAGTTTCAGTCATTAAGGTTACATAGTGTTGTTGAATGACATTTTATATTCAGTAAAAGCTTGATGATAATTATCACTATGCAATGGAACTTTAAGTCCAGAGGCTATGTATGTACATAAGAAAAGAGCTCGCAGTTAAGAACAAGCCATTGGGTCTAATCACTTCTGCAAAGAGGACCTGCCTTTCAATATGCACCATTTCATTTTAATCTTCGTCTTCCCCAACAAAGGACATTAAAAAGCCATTATGTTAACAGAAATTGAAATTCCTCCATTTAAGTAAGTAAAACACAATTTAGTTTTATGGAGAAAATTCATGAGTTCTAGGGTAGCAAGAACATGTCATAAACAATATGTACTGTTTAATTCACAGACCAGTGAACACTGTGATTGCCCCTGATTTGTGAGAACAATGGAGCTAAGAACCCAAAACAAGTCCTTGACCACTGTCATTGTGTGCAGTTCTCAACAGAGAAAAAAACTGATCCTAAGGAATGTGTGGAATCTGAATATTGACACAAAGAAGACAACCACATGCTAGGGATGTGTGGACTCTGAATATTGATCCAGAGAAGACAATTGCATGCTAGGGATGAGTGGAGTCTGAATATTGATACGGAGAATACTACTGCATGTTAGGGATGCGTAGAGTCTGAATATTGATACTTGACTTATATCTAAATAGTTCAGAAAGACCAAAATTATATTCTAAGTTTATAAATGAAGTAACTATAATTTTGAATTAACTAAAATTTGGGTAATGAATCACAAAGTGAATTCTACTATGCTTTCATTTCTGTTATGAAGGGGCAGAGATAATTTAGGGTGAAATGATATATTAACACTAATTTTTGTATTGTTAGTTAAATATGGAAAAGAATACATTGAAGATTGTTAGTGGAATGGAACGAATGTAAGTCATCATATCTGCTGTTACCATGCCACAGTACACACAGTGATTACCAAAAACTGATTCTTCTTCAAAAATGGGGGATGAGAGAAAATGATTCAAAATCCAAAAATGATCAGATGATTAAAGGATTTTTTAGGTGAATAGAGAAATTAGAGTTCACAAAAAGAAAAATCAAAATTGCAAAGTTTTTCCTTGATATCTTCCATGTAAAAAGTGTGTAAACCCTTGTCATTCCAGTAATAAATTTTCTAACACTGTGTCAAAACTGGCAAAAAAATTAGAGAAATATATTTCTTTCGATTTATTATCCATAAATACTAAACCTAGACAAAGAGATAGCTTATCTCATACCTTTTATATGTGTAGTATATCTACAAATATATCTTCTACGTTTTTCCTGTTATTGTCAGTCATATGTATGTGTATTTTGCTATAGACACAGGAACTAGACTTTGAATGTATACTTCCAAGATTCACCTCTTAGAAGCATAATATCCACATCCCTGTGAGGGCTTTGGGAAGAATTGAGATCAGATAAAATAATGAGCAGAAACCAAGCGAAAACATTAATGGCTTTGTAAAAGGGGGTCATTTATACTTGGCATAATTCCTCTGATTGCCAGGGGGTGGCCTCTTCTATGCTGTACAGCCAGGAAGCTCTTGCCAGATGCTAGACAGATGTCAGTGCCATGCTAAGTGATACTATCAGCAGAATAACAGCACTAAAATTTGGACTAGTTTAGAAACCAAATATAAAGCTGTTTTTCATCTTATATAATTCTGCAAAAAAATAAAAAGAATCTTTTTTGGGATTGTTGTATCGGTGATTCCCTATATTATAATACTTAATATTATTATCAAACTCTGAAAAGTCCCATAAAAAAAGAGAAAAAACAGAGAGGAAGTAGAAAAATAATTTAAAAGTGGGTTACCTCCAAACAAAGGAAAGGAATAAAAAGACTGAGGATCTCTTCATGAAGATTCTCTCCAAACTTCATGCTTTTCATGCTAAAGATGTGTCTGAAAAGTACCCAAACTTCAGACTTCTACAGCTCCAGATTTTTCCTGATGAATTTATGATAGTTCAAAATATGCACTTTATAGATTATCACATGAAGAAAATATCACCTAATTAAGTGGTAAGCAAAGACTGAAAACTTCATAAAGGGAGAACCCATTGGAGACTATACATTTATATACATGTATTTGTGTCTGTATATGTGTGTATACATATGTATATATACACAGATGAATGAATAGACAATAGATATGATAGGCGATAGTGAGATAAACATATTATAGACAGGTACAGATGGTCGATGTCAGACAGACAATAGATTAGTGAGCCATGTCTTGTTTAGGAAACAGACAAATATACACGCACATACACACAAAACATAAATAGCACCAAAATGAATCTAGCAATAAATAAATAAAAAATGTACTATATACAAGTGGTGTTTATCTGAGTATCGACATTTAAGTAAATCAGTTAGCAGATTCGTCATTAATTGATCACATATTGCCAGAATAAAGGAGGAAAATCATAACCATTATGCTTCAGGTTGCTTTCTATGATAAAGACTATGACCAGAAGGAATGCCTTTGTTATTCCATCTTATAGTTTATAGTCAATCATCCAGGGAATTCGGGGTGAGGAGATGGAGGCAGAACTGAAGTGGAAACGTGGAGGACTACTGCTTACTGCATTGTACTCTACGATTTGCTCATCCTGCTCTTAAGACACCTCAGAATCACAGATTAAGTCTTCAGTTCTAAAAAAAAAAAAAGGCCTTTCTACTTTGTGTGTTCATTTTAAAATTCAATTTGTATACACACTTAACTTCCAATAGAACACCCGTCTTTCTTTTTTCTATTCAACCTTCTGGAAAGTTTCTTTATATCATAAATCATTCTTTGCATTTTATAGCTTTGTAAAATGAGGGGCAGAGATTGTGGGGAGCTTAAGAGGTTCATGAGGCTAATCTGAATTTAACAGCCCTGTGAACAGGACTCTAATGCCACAGCCCATGCTCTGAGCCACTTCAGGTTACTTTTTTCTTTAGAAAGTTTTTATATCTCAAAACTTTGATGTTTAATAGGTAAATATACCTTATAAATATGAGAAAATGCAAAAATAGTGAGTATGGCTTTGTGATATTATGCTAAAATAAAGGCCAAGTTTTGTGGGAGTTATGCTATAATAGATTCTGTCTGGCTTGGGCATCAAATCCAGATAAATATCAGTATCAAATTGGTTTTTCCACTGAAAATTTAAAAGAAAATTGAATGTGATTTTATTTTCTGTTTTAAATTTTAAATTTAAGGGTTGAGAGGCTGTTATAATAAATTTTAAATTTCAGAATAAACAAATTATAGTAGTACTTTGTGGCATGATCAGATCTTGGAAATTATGACAGCTGCCTGAGCAGTCAAGAGGGGAACACTGTGTGCTACAAACCACAATTCTGAGCAGATTGACAGAGTCACACGTTCATGAGATAGAGAAAAGAGTGGGTAACTCACATAATATGATCTAAATTTGATTTTATAAGTACCAAAATTGTTATTTGTGTTGTATAAGCTCATACATTTACCTCAATATATCCTCCCTTCTTTTTTTCATCTGCCAAGAGATGTTTGAGAAAATGATCCAAAGTTCTAATGGAATTCTTGTATAGATTCTCACTTATTTCACTTTCCCCCAACTTTCTGGGGTAAAACAATAACATAATAATTTTTATTTATTTTCTAGTCATCTGGCCTCTCTCTCAAGCCAAATGCAGTCTCCATATTCATACATAAAAGCCGGTGGTCCTCTAGATGGGTTTCTCTAAACACAAATGAAAATAATTTAAGTTATGTGACACTTTTAGAAGATTTACTTTATAATATTTGTTTCAAATTTATTTCAATGAACTTTAATAATTCCATGTTGTTAAGTTTTTTAAAGTTATGTATGTCCCAATACATGTTAGGAGCTACAGAAAACACTAATTTAATACAGAAAAATACTTGATAGACAAATCCAGGAAATAGAATCTGGTCTCTGAAAGAAAGTGGAGACCTACCTGAGCAATTTCAGGCTAATTCACATGGTACATAGTGTGTACCACTTAGCAATGTCCTCCTTAATTGTTTATAGTTTATTGTTTATTAGAAAACAATGCTTGCAGAGTTACAAGAATTTAATTGTGTGGCTTGGGGGAAGAATGTAAGAAGAGCTAGAAACCTTCAGCCTTGAATAGGTAGTCATGCTGAAGACAAGGCAGGTTAGCTGGCTTCCAGTTAGAACTACCCAAAGGAAGACCTGAACCGAAAAGAACAAAGCAAGTCACCCCCACTCCCTGCCATCTCCATGGTGATTTGTAGTTTCTGCCTCTACCCAAGCAACTAACACCCTGTTCTTCTGAAATCCCTTTCTTCCTCTCTCCATTCAAGAGCAGTAAAGACCTTCTCTCTGTTGGTTCTCAGCAACACCCTCTTCTGTGTCAATATTTTCCCTCTACAGTGTTTCTTTATGACTGTGTATGAAAAATACTTGACTTTTTGTTGCTTCTGTTCTGGTGCCATCCAAGACAAGACAATGAGACCTCTATACCATAATGTGCTAATAAAAACAAAAACAACAGCAACAAAATAACCCTTTCATTAGCCCCCATACAGGCAAAACTCTAAACAAAGTACCCTCATGCAGATACAAACTGCATCTACCCTATACTGTAAGCTGTGTAGACTTTGCCATTGACTTGGAAGGCTAGTATGAGAAGCTTCACATAAAAGATGGAGTTGAATTGTACTCCCTCTGAATGTAACCTGGCCTTAATTACAGCTACATGAGCCTCAAGCTCCCAGGTGGGGATTTCACAGATTTGAAAACTTCCTGAATGATGACAGGCAAGTATAAATAAAAGATCACAAGATGCAATTAGAGAATGCATCAGCATAAAGTAAACATTCAAAGTATTAATTTCCTACTTCCCTGCTCTCTGCCAAGGAAAGGGCATTGTAACTGCCATAGTATTTCTTCATTATTTATATTTTTTTACTCAAGGAAAATTCATTTTCATGCATCTTACTATTAATCTCATATATTCCTCATAAATAGAGAGTAGATTTACTTTTAAAAACTTTTGAGCATTCTTTTTTATTAATCTATTTTTTAATTTCATTTTACATTTCAACCACAGTTCTCCCTTCCACCCTCCTCCCACCCCTGCCTTGCTTTCCCATCTCCCATCCATTCCTCCCAACAGGTAAGGGCTCTGGTGGGGAGTCGAAAAAGTCTGGCACATTAAGTTGGGGCAGGACCAAGCCCCCAAGCTCCCCTCCTCCCTGCATTAAGGCTGAACATGGCATCCCATCATAGAGAAAGAGTTCCAACATGCTAGCTCACGCACCAGGGATGGTTGCTGATCCTATTACCAGGAGCCCCTTCAGATAGTTGAAGTTTTTCCACTGTCTCTCACAAACTAGGGGGCCTAGTTTGGTACCATGAACACTCCACAGCTGTAGGTCTAGAACTCATGGTTTTCCACAAACTTGGTTCAGCCGTCTACAGATTTCTCCATCATGAACTTGACCTGCCTTGTTTACATGTTCCCTCCTCCTTCTCTTTGACTGGATTCCCAGAGCTCAGTCTGGTGCTTGTGTGTGGATCTCTGTATTTGAGTCCATCAGTTACTGGATGAAGGCTCTATGATGATAGTTGGGGTATTCACCAATCTGATACAGGGGAAGACCAGTTCAGGCAGCCTTTCCACTATTGTTAGGAGTCTTATTGGAATCATCCTTGTGAATTCTTGGGAATTTCCCTAACACCAGGTTTCTCCCTACCCCAGAGTGGCTCTCTCTATCAAGATATCTCTTTCATTGCCCTCCTACTCCATCCCTCCCCACCTCGACCATCCGATGCCCTCATGTTCTCATCCCCTTACCCCTCTCCTTTACTGTCCCCCCTAATTTACCCAGATCTCATGTAATTTTCTTTCCCAGGTCGATTCATGGGTCCCTCTTAAGGCTCTTCTTGTTACCTAGTTTCTCTTGAGCTGTGGATTGTAGTCTGGTAATTGATTGCTTTGCAGCTAATATATACTTACAAATGAGTACATACCGTGTTTTTCTTTCTGAGTATGGGTTACCTCACTCAGAATGTTTTTTATTTCTAGTTCCATCCATTTGCCTGCAAATTTCATGATGTCATTGTTTTTTGCTGCAGAGTAATACACCATTGTGTAAATGTACCACATTTCCTTTATCCATTCTTCAATTGAAGAGCATCTAGGCTGTTTCCAGGTTCTGGCTATTACAAATAACAACATTGTGAATATTATGGAGGAAGTGTCCTTGTGTAATGATTGAGTATCCTTTGGGTATATATGCCCTAAAGTGGTATATCTCGGTTTTGAGGTAGATTGATTGCCAATTTTTTGAGAAACTGACATACTGACTACCAAGGTGGCTGTACAAGTTTGAACTCCCACCAGCAGTGGAGAAGTGAAGGCATAAGTCACAAACAATCCCACACCAGTTTGGAATTATGATTAATAGGATGGTTATTTATTTAAAGGGGAAAATCTTACAGATCACCGTCCCAGACAACAGCCCTCTGCACAATCAGGAAGGGAGCCTAGTCACAACAAGCAGAGCCAGAAGCCAAAGAGAGAAAGTGGAGGGAAGTGGCAGCTTTTTTAAAGAGAGAGAGACCATGCCCCAATGGGCTGGTATCTCAGAGGCTATTTGCTGAAGGAGGGGAAGGAGCTCCCGCAACACCTCCCTTTTGTTTAAGTAAGAGAGTTCTAAACCTACTACGAAATTATATACAATAAGTACAAATATCCTATTCTAACTAGCTTTAGTCTTGTATAATAAATAACTTGGCCAAGTCATGAGAGAAAAGTAACTACATTTATATAGTCTTCAACCCCATCGAAGATCTGAGAAGGGAAATAATGTTACCTGAGTAATTAGGAAGTTCAATCAAACAACTTCCAAAACATGCTACAAATCACAGAGACAACTAGCTACCTGGGCAATCACCCAAGGTCACGTTTGCAGCATTGAAGCAACCAACTTTGGCTAAGGCCTAACATAACTGACATACCATTTTCAAAGGCAAGCAACTTTTCAAAACTATCTTACCCTGTCTTGGCAGGATATGACAGTCCTGTATTATCCATTCATGGATATTCTGTATCTCTGTCAGTGGTTGAGGTATGGGCATTTCTCCAACATAAGCTGTCATCGGTGTTTTTTATCTTAGCCATTCTGACAGGTATAAGATGGTATCTCAAAGTTATTTTGATTTGCATTTCCCTGATTATTAAGGATATTGATCAATTCAGGGTCAACATAACAAAAATGGAAATCTTATTAAAAACAATTTACAGATTCAATGCAATCCCCAATCAAAATCCCAACACAATTCTTCACAGATCTTGCAAGAACAAGACTCAACTTAATATGGAAAAACAAAAAACTCAGAATAGCTAAAACAATCCTGTACAATAAATGAACTTCCGGAGGCATCACCATCCCTGACTTCAAACCCTACTATAGAGCTACAGTAATAAAAACAGCTAGATATTGGCTAAAAGAATACACGTGGACCAATGGAATTAAATCAAAGACTCTGACCTCAATGGAGAAAGGAAAGCCTCTTCCACAAATGGTGCTGTCATAACTGGATGTCAAGATGTAAAAGACTGCAAATAGATCCATATCTATCACCATGCACAAAACTCAAGTCCAAGTAGATCAAGGACCTCAACATAAATCCAGTTACTCTGAAGTTAATACAAGAGAAAGTGGGAAGTAGCCTTGAAAGCATTGGCACAGGAGACCACTTTCTGAATATAACACCAGTAGCACAGACACTGAGAGGAAAAATCAATACATGGGAACTCCTGAAATTGAAAAGCTTCTGTAAGGCAAAGGGCACAGTAAACAAGACAAAACAACAGCCTACAGAATGGGAAAAGATCTTACCTAACCCCACATCTGACAGAAGGCTGATCTCTAAAATATATAAATAACTCAGAAAACTAGGTATCAAAATACAAAATAATCTATTTTAAAATGGGGCACAGAGGTAAACAGAGAAGTGTAATCAGAAGAATCTCAAATGGCAGAAAGACATTTAAGGAATTCCTCAATATCCTTAATCATCAGGAAAGTACAAATTGAAGTTCTTGAGCATTCTTAAAAAGCTTCTTCATACACAAAAAGCTATATCATCCCTCATTTGTATAGAGGAATGCATTGTTTTATACAGGTATAGAATATTCATCAAGAATACATGGTGAAGGATTGGAGAGATGGTTCAGTGGTTAAGAACACGCCTACTCTTCCAGAGGACCCAGGTTCAGTTTCCAGCACCCACATAGAAACACACAACCATCTGTAGTTCCACTGTCACTGGATCCAATACCCTCTTCTAGCCTCTCAAGGCACCAGGAATGCACAAAGTACATGCAGAGAAAACAGTCATACACACAAAATAAAAAATTAAATATTTTTGAAAAATGAATACACAGTGGACTGTCTGAAATTTAGACTGGGTTTGATGCCCGTGCCTTTAAGCTTTGTATTCAATTACTGCCTTTAACAACCGGTGTCTTTTTAATAGAATATTGTACAATTTCTTACAGTGGGAAGATTTTAATTCTTCCGTTTGCGATGCGCTCTCAATGTCCTGTGATTACAGATATTCCAGCAGAGTTGGGGAACATGTCGCAAGCATCATTACTCTGGCTGTCGTCGGCTTTCCTAATTTAACGGGTGTATCTTCCAACATTTTTCACCCTATTATAGCTGCCAGTAGGAGCGGTGCTGTCCTCATATAAAAGTTACAACAGAGCTGACAGCGACAATGCTGAACTGAGGTATGGACTGTGAGCTCCAGCCAGATCACCCCCAACAACACCCAGCCAACTGGGTATGTCTGGATTTATGAAAATAAGTGGCGAATGCCAACTCCTCGTTGGCACAGGTCACAACGATATCAGCTTTTGACAAGTTGATATGAGGAAGTATATTGTGTGTGAAACATAAGCAATCCTAACTTTTATGGTTGAGATTAAAATGATGCACCAACTTTGGGCATAACATAACTTTGAAAATCCAGATTCACCTGTCAACATGAAGATATTTTAAATTATGCCTTACTCTAGTCGTTTTAGAAAACATTAGCAGATAAAATTAGCTAAATAGTGACTTTAAAAGTCAAAGCACTGAGGAAGGACTGACGTCAGAAAGATGACATCTAAAGTCCCAATCCTTGCTCACCACTGAAACATTAATTTAGCCATGATATATGGAAATAATAATCATTATGAGGTTATTAAAGTTCAATTAAAAGCTGACAGCATCCCAAGTAAGCACACAGATGAGAATGGTTGAGCGGGGAAGAAGAGCAATGTCATTTTCCCTTCAACAGCAGCTGTCAGGCCCTGTGAGAATGCTCAGCTCACTAATCAAGCCTATGTTAAGGAGAATGAGAGTGAAATGTGCCCTTAAACTTCCACCTCTCTGGAGTGCTGCCCCAGGTTCTGTTTCTGTCTTGTCTCATTGAGATTATTGACGTCCTTAGCACAGTTTGTATGCCTTGGTTATAGAACTAAAAAGAGAAAGTCACAGCCGGCTGTGATAGGTGTTTTGGCAAGTGCTTACGAAGGGGCAAAACTTGAGGATTATTCCTCTAAAGTGTATACAGAATGAGAAACATACACCATGAGCTGGCATTTGTTCCCAACTGAAGACACTGAATGGGTGTAACATGAGGGCTGGGCTTTTTGGGGTTTCTGTCCTGCCCAGTTCCCAGAGCCAACAAGTCCCAATGAAAATCACACAGAGCTCTCCATAAGATTATAAATTGATTGGCCCATTAGCCCAGGCTTCTTAAGTCTTGTAACTTATATTAACCCATTATTCTTATCTATGTTAGTCACATGACTCAGTACCTTTTTCAGCGTGGAAGATCACATCCTGCTTCTTTAGTGATCTGGGCAGGACTGGGGAAAAAAAAAGCTTCCTTCTTCCCAGAATCCTCCTGTTCTCATTGCCCCACCTCTACTTCCTGTCTGGGTAGAGAAGGGTGAGGTATGAGGAAGGGAGGGAGTGAGAACAAGGATAGTTATGTAAAATGAGAAAATATTGTACTAAAAAACAATTTTAATTTAAAAGAAGAAAGGAAAATAAAAAAAAATGACCCTGAAGTATCAAATAAGGCTCCAGAACCTTAGTCAAAAGAACTGGAGAGATAAGAAGTACACAATAAAGACTTCAAAACAACAATTGTAAAAGGCCTTAAAGATATCTATGCTTAAACAGGACTCAGACACACAAGAAAGAACAAAAAATGATGAGCTGAGGCACAGAAAACCTAACTAAAGGGCTCACACAGAGGAGATTCAGGAGAGAGCTTTGTGATACAAATGAAGAGAATCGGGGACCTCAAAAGGTGGTTATTTAAAAACATCCAGAAAGAAGAACAAGAACAACTGAATTTGAATTAAAACTGAAAAATTTATTGGATACAATCAAGTGGACCACTACCTACAGATTAACAGTTTTGGGAGACAGAAATGAGGTTCAAAACTACAATGACCCATCTTGAAAAGACTCAGAGGGAAACCTACTCCCAAGTACATCATATTGAATGCCAAGTGGCCACAATTCCATTATGGTTTCTACTTTCCTTCTGTTTGTTAGCAAAACGGCAGTGCTGACTCCTCCCCTCACCTAAGAGAAACACTCATCTCGGCGGGAGTGGACTGGGGGTATACCAAAGAAGTTTGCAGAACAGAAGGAAGGTTCTTAACTGAAAGACAATTCTCTGTATTCAGATTGGCAACTGTGCATCTTCACTGTCTTGCCCATGTAGGAGTGATGTTGAGAGACTGGCCCCATTACTCCCTTGGACATCTATGTGCTTTATATTTAGTTTTTTTAAAGAATGTTTTAAGGTGTTACTCATTTTCAATTTGCCTGAGCCGCTAGGCATTGAGGATACAGTAGGAAATATTTTTCTATTTATGCTCTTGAGGAGCTCAGAGTCTGATCCTGTGCTGATAGGGGTTCATATAAGCCAGGATCACAATTCCATAAGCCATCATCCATACAAAGTACTAAATTAAGGACGACACCCTCACCAAGTGAACTATAGTAATTTTGTTCTTAATGCATATCTGGAAAATGATGTTTTTCTCAAGGAGGTGGGGGGAATGTTACTACATAATACTGCTTTTGAGGATTAAGTAAGGAGACATACATGCATTTTAAAAGGACAGTAAAGTTGAGCTTTAGGGAAGTATTCTAATTCTGACTTTATCATTCTCTAGGTGTGATAGAAGATGTTTCCTCCTCTGTGGAATACTAACCATAATTTACAAAGAACCCTCATAGGGGAACAGAAAAGTTAATGAGATGTTTGATTCATACAATCAGGCATTTTGAATAATTTTGATTAATAGCTTACTAATGGAAACTGGAATATTAAGTCTTGGAGTCCATTGTATTGGATAGTGTTTGATGGATATTTTCCTAACTAAGCTATATTATTTTGATTTGTCTTTGTCAATAAAATATGATAGTTATAATTTAAGCTTTCCTCCATTTTAAAAGTCATGACAAATCTGGAGACTATTAGAGTGAATTAATACAGGCTTCATGAGTACTTACTGATTACTAGCCAAATTTGTACTTTATAGGCAGGTGTTCGTTCACCTGGTTTCATAACAAAGTTTATTGTTATGTAACTTAGAGGTCTTTTTTATTTGTTCTTGGATTCTTTGCATAGACTGTTAATTTAGATAGTTCAGACTTCTTAATAAATGGATACAGAACAAGGAAAATGGATTTTTTAAAAAAAAAACTGCAATGGACACTGTTTCACATTTTTCCCAAATAAATGTGGTGATTTGAATAAAATGACCCCTATAGGCTTATAAATATGAGTTCATGATCATGAGGGAGTGACACTATTAGGGTTTGGCCTTGTTGGAGGAATTATGTCACTGGGGTGTGCTTTGAGGTTCCAAAAGCCCAAGTCAGACCCAGTGGCTTTCTCTCTTCCTACTGCCTGTGGATCCAGATGTAGAACTCTTGACTCCTTCTTCAGCACCATGTCAACCTGTACGCTGCATGCTTTCTTCCATGCTGATAATGAACTAAACCTCTGAAGCTATAAGCAAACCCCCATTAAATGTTTTCCATTGTAAGAGTTGCCATGGCCATGCTGTCTCTTCATGGTTGAAAGAGAAGCTGTGTTTCTGACCTTTCTAGAATGACTTAAATCCCATCCCAGTGAGGTATTTAATTTACCCTTTTTGATGATTATTGCTCTTGATACATGGAAAAACACTCAGTGCATTGCTTAAGACAAATGTTCATTCACAGAAGGTGATTAAGGATCAATCTAAAATTCTAAAGCCATATAAGAGGTTAAGAGTTAAACAGCATCCTTATTTTCTAAACAAGTTGGCTTACGCCATCTGTCAAGAGATGGGTCATTACTCCGTCTCCTGTTCAGTCCAATGTAACAGAGACAAGCTCCAAAACTAGCTCCTCTTCTTGGCACTAATCAGACCATAGAATTTCAGCAAAATTTCAGCAAACAGAAAAATTCACTTTTAGCACAAAATAAGATTAAAAAAAACATTAGCACACAATCTTACTGTGCTTTGCATGGCTGTTATAACAGTTTAATATATGTTAGATTAACAGAAATTGTTTTTTTTTCTCCATTCAAACTCATGACTGACAAATGTGATGTCTCCTGAGATCTCTCATTGGCCTATGGGTGCCTCTTTCTCCCTGTGACCTCACTCAGTCTCTTTTTGAAAACATGGCTGGGGTACTGCCTCAGGTGAAAATTTTCTTTTCTCATAAATACATCCATCAAGTACTTTAGGGATTACCCAATCAGTTTGGTTTTAATCACTTTATTAAAAGTCCTACCTCCCAAAGCAATTACATTCTGCAGCATCAGCACTTAGACTCCCACATATCAGATTTGACAGAACACAGTACATCTCATCATAACCTATTTTGAGGTTTATTTATGGATTTCTGTAGTTGGGCATCAACTTTAATGCAAAATCCACAGTAACATGAGATGCTTTGTCTTTTCATGCTTTATCAATAGGTGATATTTTATGATTGAAAACCCGCTTATTATCTTAACAAATTCAGATAACAAATTAAGTAGAAGCTCTAATAAAATCTTCATCCTGGTGGTGTGAAATATCCCAAGTTAGATACATGTTTTCCACTGGATATAGAATATCTTGTAAGGGCATCTGTTTGTCTAACTCTATAATTTTCTAAAGCCTACATGCATAATGAAGGCAGAGAAGAAAAAAGCACCACTTTAGGATTAAAGTTTAGGAAAGACGTCATTCCTCTCCTCCCCAGACAGCTGCTGACAGAAGGCTTTCATAGACTCCTACTGGAATACTACTGCTAAGAGGATGAACAGAGAGAATTTTTGTAAAACAAAGCACACTTCAAAAACAGGAAGTGTGTCATTTTTCACTGTTATCATTGTCTAACTTTCCACTGTAATTGAGCAGAATTTATCAAGGGAACTTGCTTCTTCCCCATGTTTTCAGGTGAATTTTGGCTGATAGTGTTCATGGTTCCTATTACTAGTTTAGTTACTAGTATTTGCTAGGTCACTAATATTCCTTGGTATAAATTACAGACATTATTTTGGTGCTTCTAGGTAGATTGCTTTCCAATCCCATGCATTGTGCAGATTGTCTGACAAGGTATTATGTCTTTGAACACACCCACCCCCATATACATCTTGGATTTTATTTATCAAATGTTCACTCATCCCCTGCCCTTAGAAAGCCTGTTATATACCATTATGCTTTGGGGGACATAAACTCCCTTTATATATACCTGATCTCACTTATCATGGTGATCAGAATACTTTTTTTACTAGTAGTTTCTATCCAAATTATACAAGTTATCATTCCCTGAATGTCTGGGTTTGGCTGGTACATTGTTTTTAACGCTATGACAGGGAAGGTTTGAGAGGAGCTGCTCAACTTGTCACAACCTGGGAAGTGTGTGCCGAATATGCAGAATAGATGAGAGTACAGGGCCAGGCAAACCATTCTTGGATGAGCTGTCTGTGACCTGCTTCTTCCAACGAAATTTATTTCTTACCATTTTCTCCACTTGCCAATGATGCCAGCAAAATACAGATCTGTTAGGGTATGAAGCTGTCGATGAGGTCAAAGTCCTCCTGATCTAATGACCACCCTCTGCAGGCACCACATTTAAACAATACAGCAACGGGTACCAAACTTTCAACATGTGAGTTCTATAGCAATGTTTCAGATCCAGCCTTAAAACCACCATTTTATGAGAAAGGACATGTTAATTCCAAAAAGAAACCTAAATAAAAGACCCAAGGCTGATTATAAACCTCAAACTGGGTCATTGCAGTATGTGTGTTCACCCATGTTTGCATGATACTGATTACTGACCTTGAATCACACTAACACAACTTCTCACTAGCACTTCTGTGTTACTGTGTTACTGATAGTAGAGATTATTCTGGAAATTACACCAAGTTTTTCACACACTCTTTCAGGACTTTATCCTAAAGCCCAAACTAGGATTTTCACAAGAGTCACAGACATAATTATATTTTGCTTGTTAACAGTCTGCTTGTCAGCTGAAATGAGTCCTTTTGGTAAGCTAATATTGAAAATGAAGGGAACCTGTTGGTTACGACCCATACATTCTTTCATTGACTCTTCCCAATGCACCTGGTGGTAGCTAGTTTTAGGTTCACCATTTTCTATGAATACTGGAGCCTTTAATGGCTCTTACTTTAGCCTAAAGTAATAATGTATAATTTTTGATGATATTATTCTGATAAAACACAAAAATGTCAGGGCTAAGAGAAATCTTAAAGCTAGAAACTTAGGCACTGATGAAATGGAAATTCTATCTCCTGTCTTCCTACCTCAACTTTCTTAAGTAGCTTATCCATGTGTCTTTTCTAAGGCTTCAAGATCTCATATTTGAGACACAAAGGTGACATTTTAAATAATTTTATTATCTTCATTTTATCGCTTCCAATTATTTGTCAATAAGAAAACAGAATTTGTTTTTAAAGCATGATTTTTATTACTGTCAGCATGAACCTCTTCAAGTACATGGAGGCTGACACGTAATTATGCGATATAGTTTAAATACTTTCAAATGAGATGCTGCAATAACTAGAAAACCAAGAAATAGCCAAGAGTCCCAACAAAGAGAAATCTCTAGCAGAACCTAAATAACCATAAAGATGAGTGCCCAAGGGGGAAAAAAACTAGCTTCTTTATAAATTCCCGAAATACACTGAGACACCAGCAACCACAAGAAGTCAACCAGAGTGCAGAATGGAGAGTCAGAAGACTCACAGTAATGACAGTTTGGATACCTGAATCTTCTAAAGTGAGTGCCTCAAGAAACATGGATAGAAAGGTGAACACAGGACAGTCTATAAAAATAGCCAGATGAACTTGTCAGAACAGGGGAAGAGGAAGCTGAGCAACAATTCAGGATGATGCTTTTATAAGGTTACCAAGAACAGAAAGATGCTTCCTGTGTGTCTAAGGGAGGAGAGCAGAGGTCAGGGAAGATGAAAGCAACTGCCATTGAAGCTGTAACAAGGAAGCCACAAGGCCAGAACCAGCACATTCAATGGGCTATAGGGTGCAACTGTCCTTCAATAATTCCTCATCTCACAAAGGTATTTTAAGAGGTACAAAATCCAAACATTTTCAGATCAACAATATCTGCGCTCATGTAAGAATCCCCCAACTCATTTAAAAGAAACTGTTCAAGGAAGAACTTCAAAACTAAGAAAAGTGATTTAAAATAGATAATTCAGTGAGGAATAGAAGCATATATTAAGTATATAACTTTATCTAGACATGGAAAGAATGTTCAAGATCAAAAAGTTAAACTGGAAAAGAAAATTTAGCTCAGAAAATTGAATAAAAGTAAAACAAAAACAGAAAGCAAAATCAGTCAGGAAACATGAATCCAAATTGGTGTCAATGAGTCACAATTATGAACATATTCTGATTAAAACTCATTTTCACAACCTAAAATTAAAATACAAAACAAGGAACTGGAAAGGTGTCTCAGTGGTCAAGAGTACTTGCTGCTCTCCTAAACGACCTGGGTTCAGTTTGCAGCCAGCATACAGCAACTCAGAACCACCTATCACTCCAGTTCCAGAGGTTCTGATGACCTCTTCTGGCTTCCTCAGCACTGCAAATATTTGGCACACAGAAATGTATTTAGGCAAACACTCATACAGATAAAATAAAAGTAAATAAACCTTTAAAATAAAAAACAATAATTTCTCACTTAAGACCAGTGTGTCGGGAACACCGTTCCTTAGGACATTACTGTTGGATACATTCTGCCCTGTGTTACAAGGTAAACAGGCTAAAAGGCAAATGGCAGTATTGGGTGCCCAATCATTGTTTCACAATTATAGTTAGCTCACTAGAATGTTGTAGCCTCCCATAATCAACAACGTCGATAGCCTCACACAGATAAGCAAAATATTAAAAAACAATAGGAAAAATAAACAATTTATTATCATCTTTTGAAAATAGTCACATTTTTACTCTTAAATGGAAACTAAAGAAATATTCACATTATTAACATTCATTTTGAAGCACATTTGAACTCTTAGAGTCAAAAAACAAATTCCGAATTGAAAGAGGATATGGATGATGCTAGAAATTGATGAATGCTAAAGTCAAAATGAAAACAAGAACCTGGTGAGGAAGACTGAAAAGCTGGTGCAGCTGGTGCAGCTATGGGCTTCAGAGAAGCTGTAGGGAGTGAAGGATGGAGTAGCCGCTGGGGGAAGCATGGCTGAAGGAGAAACATCTAAACAACAATGAACATTGAAGGGATTCCGGAGAAAGGATACTGCCAAGGTAGAGGCCTGAGACAGGAGTTGATGCACTTATCCAAGTTCAGTCAACTGAGCATACATAACATGGGATCAAATATGACAGAGGGAACAAAGAGATCAGGAGAAATCATACAGGACCTCATGGGAAATTACAAGGAATGAGTGGAACAGGAGTCCCCTGTCACACAAAAATGTGACTCCTGACTTGAAAGGCCCTTAATGGAGCAGGGATCAACAGAGAATCGTTGGCATTCCTTTAGCGGAGAAAGTGTTCACTTTCCCCAAAAAAGTCAATAGCCAGTGGAGAAAACAAGTTCTTCTGACCATAGGAAGGAACTAAGACAGAAATGACAGGCACAGTCAGACACTGCAGGGGAAATTACTATATGCTGGTATTTGAAACCCATCTTCCTAAATAAATGAGTCAATGTTATTATTCTTTCTCTAATAAAGGAAAACACGTGTTCTATTTCTTCATATTATAAAATACTGAGATTAAAATATTTTATAATCTGCAAAGTCAAAAAATTATCAGTGTGATTGGAACCATGATAACTGCCTTTTGCTCATGTCTGTTACAGCGTTCACTGGGTTAACCATGGTGATTCATTTACCTAAGAGGGCTATATAGTACCTTGGTTGTGAGCGGTTATTACCATATATAAAATTCTAGAGAAAAGTCCAGAATGTAAACAAAGACCATTCGCTCATTTGCAGACTGCTCAACCCAAATAATCATGCAGAAACTATAATAGTTACAACACTTCTTGGCCTGTTAGCTCAGGCTTCTTATTAACTAACTCTAACATCTTAACCCATTTCTATTAAACTGTGTATCGACATGAGGCTGCTGCTTACTGGGAAGGATCTGGCAACTGTCTCCTTCTGTAGCTACATGGTGTCTCTCTGATTCTGCCTACTCTTTCTATATATCTCTTCCAAGCTGGCTATATTCTGCCCTGCTCTAGGCTGAAGCAGCTTCTTTAATAACCAATGGTAATAAAAACATATTCATAGTATATGTAGGGGAATCCCTCATCACCAAAATGTTATTCCAGCAGTTCTCTGTTGTACTCAGCACCTGCATGCTCTGAGGATCAAATTATTGGGTGTTGAATTCAACTCTCCTTCAAAAATTGCCACTGATAAAGCAAGGCCCTTTCCACTGTTCCTTTAACTCTTTTTTGAATTCAAATCTAAGTAAAGAGACTTGGAAGACTAGAGAAGTGACAGTTTAAGGGATTTGTAGAAGTTAATGTTCATAGTATGTTACCACTGTCCTTTTTGACTTTATATTTTCCACTATTATTTCTAACTATATGTAACAATCCTCCTTCTATCTGCATAATGATACTGCTTTTCATTTTTTAGTTCTATTTTGTAATTTATTTAGTTTACTATGAATTGCTTCTCTCAAAGTGTTAATCTATAGGAACATAAGATATATTGGACTGGCTAGTTTTATATCAACTTGACACAAGCTAGACTTATTTTGGAAGAGAAAACCTCAATTAATAAAATATACCCCATCAGATTGGTCTCTGAGTAAGCCTGGGAAGCATTTTCTTGGTTGATAGTTGATATAAGAGGGCATAGGCCTTGTGTTTTGTGCCACCTGTGAGCTGGTGGTCCGAGGTGCAATGAAAAAACAGGCTGACCAAGTCATGAATAGCAAGCCAGTAAGCAGTATTCTTTTATAGTTTATGCTTCAATAACTTCCTCAAGATTCCTGCTCTGAGCTCTTGCCCTGCTCCCTTCAAAGATATCCCATAATGTGGAACTGTAAGCTGAAATAAAGCCTTTCTTCCCCAAGTTGCTTTAGGTCATGGTGTTTTATTATATAAATTTTTTAAAAACTGAATTGTCTATTTTCTCTGGTTTTGTGAATATTAGATACTTCCAGGCATGCTGTGTGCAAAACTTTAGTCATGTGTGGTTACTGAAAATTCCATTGGAATAAACTAAGACTCAATAAAAATATTAAATCCAAAGTTTAGTTTCTCTGTGACATTAGCCAGTTTAAAGTCCACAGTAGCTGTGCATATACAGCAAATGGAAACCAGAGCTGCTCCACACTCCCATCCTCTCAGAAAGTTGTATAACAAAGCCCACATCAAAGGGAGACAGATCTAGATCTAAATAGCAAAATTTTCTCTGTATGACCCTAAGCAAATCACTTGACATCTTTGAGAGGAGGCTAGTCGGAATGAAATGATCATGGAAGGAAATTAATATACATAGGCCTAACACAACCTACTTACAATAAACACTGAGGACGCTTATGCTTGAAAACTTATTATTTCCCCAACTTCCATGAGTATCCTGATCCAGTCAGTCTCTCTCTTATTCTCTCATCCAATATAAATCTACTTCAACCAGATTTTATTCTTAGCCACACTCTCATTCCAGGCCACAATTTGATATCGACATAAGTATTATAGACAAGTCTGTGGTAAAAAATCATTTTACTGTGGCAATCACCAGTCTTTCAAATTGATCAGTGGCTCTGCTGATAGACCATCAGAAAATGGAGCAAAACTTTTCACTATCTCTTTGGTCATTCCTTACTCTTACAGCATCCTTCCTACATGCTTTATTATCCTTGGCCCTTAATCCACCTCTCTATTGGTCAATGACTTTATAACTTAGTGAATCCATTGAACTCTCCTCCCTTGAATTTTCAAACATGTAATTGATGTTTCTAGGAGTTCTCAAACACTGAACAGTATCTGAACAGAATCATACAGAACTTGACTTCACTGACTACTGCATCGTCAGTAAGCATCTTTAGTTTTGGAATAGGGTGAACGGTTTAAACTTTCTCAGATGGTTGAGATGGAAAGACACTAAACTGGCTTTGGGGAGACACTAAACAGTTTGTAGATGTCTTTTGCTTACAAATTTTAAATATCCATTCATGCTGTTTGATATTTACATGGCTGCAACATACTTCTCGGGCATACTTCCTATAGCTACTTAATGAGACCAATATTCTGCCTCACCTGTAGTCCACACTATCTCTCATTGCTGAAACTATTAACACAATCCACTGGGGGCATGCCAAGCTGGAGAATAGATGGTACAGCTCCTTTGCAGAGTCCTGGAGAAACTTCAAGGTTTCATCCTTGGAAACTTTGGCCATCTAATGCATGCTGTGCATCATAAATTTCACAGGTTGAAGAGTTTGCATAGACAGCAGCGTGGTCCTCAGATGACTGGCCTGTCAATTATATAACACTGTGTACAGGAATGTGTGTCTCCCAGTGGGCACAACATTTACAATTCTAAAGAATAAAGAGAATTTTAACGTCTTCAATGTTTGCTTCCATGATCATGTGATGTACATAATTTATTGAAAGTTTCTCTTGCTCTGGTTAAATCTTCAGCAGTTCTTGAAAGAAATATCACTGAATGAAGCAGACATTTAAGTAGCACCAGGATAGCAATCAAATCATAACCTGGAATCAACATATTAACAAACAAATACACATACATTTATGTAGTGTTGTTTGATACCCTGAGTAGCTTATACATATAACATTCATATATAGGTAGACAGCTAGTATTAGTTTTGTGTTTATGAAGGATTTTACATCAATTAAAGATATCTTACTCAGAAGAATAGTATTCATATAATTTCCATACAGTCATGGGGATAATGAAGTAAAAATCAGAAAGCAGGGACAGGAAGGTCCAGTTACACCTTTTACATCCTGTGTGCTATGAGTAGGTCACTGAGAATCTCTAGACCTTCACTTACTCAATTAAAAATGCTCTTTCAGAAGACTTCTCTGTGCCTTACATGAAACAGGGGTGAATGCTAAAACATTAGAGATGCTTTAGTATTCTTCCTAAAGTTGGAAAACAGTACTAAATTGTGAAATATCTAAACTCTCTCAGAAATGATAAGGTATTTAGCTCTTCAGATATCATGATGTAGATAACAGGGCATTTTTATTCATCCAAGTGTTCTTAGGTTGAATCACAGCCATGTATTCTCTTAAATTATTAATTAAAGTACATTATATTATAGTAACATTTTCATCTCTAAAAACTGACAGTTATTATGCATGGATGTTTCATTTTTATTTTCATACATACATGGTCTTGGTTAATTATCTTCCCATTCGCCTGTCTTTAGCTTCGTGTGTACCCTACTGACCCCCAGCATCCTCAATCCTACTTTCTTACCACATGTTCTAAGACCTGACCTATCCTTTTCCCTCTTCTCATGGCCCCTTTCTTGTTTCCTGATCCCTACCCATGCTCATTCCTACATGGATGCATGTGCATAGAAAATAAAAGCCAGAAAAAGAACATGTGGTATTTGCCTTTCTGAACCTCAACAGATAAATTTGCTCCATCCTGTAAATTTCATTTTTCTTTACAGCTGAATGAGATTCCATTAAGCATATGACCCACATTTTCATGATCCATTCATCAGTTATGGTCATCTAGGCTGACTCTGTTTCCTGGCTATTGTGAATAGCAATGATATGGCTGTATGTTCTCTGCCATGGGATATGGAGTCCTGTGGGTTTATTCCCAGGAATAGTAAAGCTGCATAGGTGGATTATACGGGGGAACTATGTTTAGTTTATATGAGGACACACACACACACACACACACACACACACACAGATTTCCATGGTGGCTTCTCTAGTCTGCATTTCTACCAATGGTGAATAAAGGCTCCCTTTCCCCACATTCGCTTCAGCATTTACTGTAGTTTATCTTTCTATTGCGGTCTTTCTGGCTTGGATAGAGAAGAATCTCAAAGCAATCTAATTTGCATGTTTGCAATGGCTTGGATGTTTTCTGTTTCCATGATGACTAAAACATTTATTTCCACAGGTATTTTTCTCCACAAGGCCAAATGTTCCTTTTCTTTAATGGATAAGAGACAGATTTGACATTTTTTTTCTACCACAATGAACACAATAATGTTACTACACAGTTTCTTTTCTATTTGCCAAAATCATGATTCATAACCATTTCTTCACCTGCCCTGTTGCTCTGTGACGTATCACAAACCACTTCACTGTGGTAACATGTCTAATCCTCCCAGTAATGTAGTGAAAGTGATTATCGCTTTACTCATGAAAAACTGAAGCACAGACTGTGTGAATAAGTTGATGCTATCTTGTAAGAGAAAAGATTTTAAATGAGGTCACATGGCCAGCAGTAGGCATGAAGCCTACCTCATGTTTGTCATGCTTTATTCCTACATTGTGTATCTCTTGGCATCTGTTTCATATTCCCAGAATGCAGCCTCCAGTCACTTGGTCCTTGGATGCCAATTGTAACCATGCAAGAGCAAACTCCCTGACTCTTGAAGCATCTTACCTATTCCCCAGCAGAGGTGCATGGGGATTGAATCTGTTCTCAGATATTAGAGAAAATAGTTTTCTTAGGAATGAGTTACATGTATTTCCAACCTAGATAACATCTCATTTCATATCAGAAATTAATTATGATAAGTAAAACTAATCTCTTTAAACTATTTGAGAGGTGAAGATGTGAGTCAGTGAAAGAGTACTTACTACATTCAAGACCCTCTCAGTTCAATCCTGCACTAGAAAAAATACTTAAACACATCTATGGAAACATTTCATATGTAGGTTATAGTTTCTTTATTTTAGTATATTTAACTTTAGCATATTTAACTAGTATTTACTAATCACTATCCATTAAATTATAATTATATTGTCATGGAAATTCATATGTTTGCTAAATGATATCACTAAATTTTGTTGAATTGATTCAAGAGTCAGAAACTAGAAAACCTGATACAATTTAGTTTTCAGGTCTAACCCTCAAGGCAAGAGTTAGGATCTCCTGCCACACATACAATACTAAAGCAAATGGTATCTTAACTCCTTCAGGGGCCTCTTGTGTTCCTGCCATGGTACCATCATGATCTCAAGATCAACATTTTTTCACCAAAAGTGAATTTCAAATGGAACCAAGATTCACGTTATAATTGCATATTCTGAAACATTTTCTTATATTTTATAGACATGTCCACAAGCAGATTAGTATGTGTATATAGTAATAATTATTTTTATCAATACTAAACTATACTAAAACAATAGTAATAATAATAAAGAAATACTTTCAGATTCACCCAGAAGCATGGAAAGAAGCAAGAAGTCTGTTGTTGGAGACGCTTGTTTGTTCCCAGCGGCTCAGTCCTGAAATAATCACATAGGAACCATATTATTTGCAATACTCTTTGGCCAAGAACTTAAGCATATTTTTGCCTAACTCATATTTTAAATTAACACATTTCCATTAATCTGTGTATTGCCATGGCTTACCAGGTAAAGTTCTGGCGTCTATCTCTGGCAGTGCTACATGAATTCTCACTCACTCTGCCTTCTTTCTCCCAGCATTCAGCTTAGTTTTCCCCATCTACCTCTATTCTGCCCTGTGCAGGCCTGTGACAGTTTTTTATTAACTAATAGTATTTAAAGCATACAGAGGGGAATTCCACATTAGTCCATCCATGAAGGCTAATCTTTGAAATGTTCAGGACATGCTATTTCTTCCTACAGGATGACTTTAGTTTTGTTTTTTTTTATAAATGTGCTTACCTTCAAATGATAACTCCTTCTTAATAACTTCCCTTTGGAGTCATTGCACTGTTGTGATAAATTATCATAGACTGAGTGGCTAAATGATGGACATATACAACTCATAGTTTTGAGGCTGGAATGTTGTGTAATTAAAGGAGGTTGACAAGGGCCCATAATAAAAGATAACAATGTTTATTGGGGATTATTCACAATAGAAAGCCACTGCATTCCTCTGCTATGTGGGCACTGGTTTTGTGAACTGAACTCTGACCACCAACCAAGTGCAAGACAAAAGATGGATGAGCATGCTTCCTGTCTGTGCTTATAGTACTTAAGACCATGCCCTAGTGGGCTGGTAGCTAAAAGACTATTGGCTGAATGAATTTCCACAACAGCTCCACTTTTGTCTAAATAAGAGGGTTTTAAACCTAAAACAATATTATATACAATAAGAACAAATATCAAGTATTGTCCAGGAAAAAGAAAAGGAAAAAATATATATAGGAATAGAACTATAACCAACATGAACAAGATTAAACACGTTAAATGTCTAGACTAAGGTAATTAGCAAATAACAGATTATTTCTGTTAACAGTAGCTGTCTTATCCTGAGTAATCTAAGTCTTGTACTGAATGTCTTATCTAAATTATGAGAGGAAAGTAGTCATAATTATCTAGTCTTCAATACCATCAAAATCCTGAGAAGGAAAACAATATTACCTATGTAAGCAGGAAGTGCAAGAAAGCGACTTTGGAAATGTACAAAAAATGACAGAGACAGTTGGCTACCTGGGCAATCACCCAAAGTCTCATTTGCAATGTTGGGGCAACCAACTTTGGCGAAGGCCTAGAGATCATATTCGGAGGCAGGAAAATCTGGAAGTCTTACCCTCTCTTGGCAAGGTCCAGCAGCCATTTTTGTTTGTATTCTGCTCGTCCAGTATGGACAGCCTGCATGTTGTCAGTAGTTTAAACAGAGGCAGCTCTTTTCCCAAAAGCCAGTTTTGCCAAAAAGAAAACAAGTTCCAAGTGGAGTGTCTTCAGTGTCCAATATTTTCTCGGGAAGGGATTGGTACTACCAGGAGCAATTGTGTCTCATGTCAGCAAAATCCTGAGTTATTTAAATGTAATATTTTATAGTTCTTTGAAGTATTTGAAGATTACTTATCTATGTAAAATATGATCTAGTGCATTTAGATAACCTGACTAGTCTAACTATAAGTATGATTAACATAGTTGACTATTGACTTATAATTCTTAATACCTATAGAGCTTAAGGACTAAGGCTTCCATTCTGAAATGAAACAATCTTTAAAAAGATGAGCAGCAAAGGAGGACAATGACCCCAAAATGTAATATATATATACATATATATATGTATATATATACATATATCTGTGTGTGTTTGTGTCTGTGTGTGTCTGTGTGTGTATATCTTGACCAGAGGTAGAAATGTGTAGTGTAATATGATAAATACATCCTAAAATTGCACCAATATACAAAATATCTTAAGCAGAGGTAGAAGCATTCATGCCTATGGTATGACAAAATAAGTTTCCATGTTCATGGTGCAGGCATTTTGCTTTGGAGCAAGGCCTGCTTCATTGTGACAGTCTTCTCACTGACCATGTGTGGAAGAGAGAGATCTCTGTCTGTTCTTTCTCCCCACCTTAGGAGAACAATGATTTTATTATGAATACCCCATGCTTATAACATTCTCTAAATCTACTTTTATTTCTAATTTCTTCCAAATACCTTTATATTGGGGGTAAGACACAAACATTCAGTCTTGATATTGTCTTTTTTGAACTGCTTATGAACCTTGTCCACGTAGTTGTGTGTGTGTGTGTGTGTGTGTGCATACATGCGTATGCACACACTTGATTGATATACAAAATAGATGGATGCCAGAAAACAAAGTCAGATGTCATTGCTCAGGTCTACTTTGTTTTCTTTGTTGTTGTTGTTTGTTTGTTTGTTTTGAGAGGGGGTTGCTGTCCTAGAACTTGTTGAGTATGCTGGGGTGACTGGCCAGCAAGCCCTGGGGATCCCTCTGTCTGCCTCCCCAGCATTGGGAATGCAAGAGTCTGCCAACACGCCTAGGATTTTTTAACTAGTTTTTGAAGATCAAATTCAAGTCCTTGTGTTTATATGGCAAGCACCGGCATTACTGAGCTGTTTCTCTAGCTTTACGTGATTTTTTTAACATTTTCAATCAAAATGCCTTTTAAAAGCAAAGCACTCTCCAGTTTACCATGCTCAATGCTCCCTTGCCATCTTTTTTTAAAAAATATTTATTTATTTATTATGTACACAATATTCTGTCTGTGTGTATGCCTGCAGGCCAGAAGAGGTCACCTCACTACAGATGGTTGTGAGCCACTATGTGGTTGCTGGGAATTGAACTCAGGACCTTTGGAAGAGCAGGCAATGCTCTTAACCACTGAGCCATCTCTCCAGCCCCCTCCCTTGCCATCTTATCTTAGATACTCCCAGTGGTGTGGACTACAAAGTTTCTGTTGGTATTTAAACTTGAATTTCATAGTTTCATTATCAATCAAGATTTAGGTATTAAAATACTCTTGGTCTTTCTCTTACAGGATGGAGAGCCTAATACGGGGAAGGCATCCCCCACAATATCAGCGAAGTCCTTATAAGGAGGCTCGTGCAGCACTGCGGAAGAGGCCTGAAGAGGAGTGTAAGTATGTCTGACCATAATAACCAAGTTCTAGGTAGATTTCTAGTAAATGGTGCAAAACAAGAAATTAGAGAGGTATTCAATAAACATATATGAAATTGACCTGATTTTTTTTAATTACAACAAATACAATTAAGTACTTTGAACTCTATTTTTCCATGAGTATTCCTCTGGTACTTTAGAGACTTCATGTGGCATTCAGATTTTGTGTGAAATGAGAACAGAAAAGTCCACACAGTACTCTAACTCTTTTGAGATCTAGAGGTACAACATACATACATACATACTAATGTTCTGAGGAGCCTAAGATAAACAAAATTATGAAATGTCCTTAAAATCAACATTTTGCAATTTCCTTTGGACTACAGTTCTCTTTGAACATTTTTTCTTTCTTAAAATGCCACACTTTTGAAAAACACTGGCAACTGGAGAAATAAACACCTAAGGGTAAATGTATACCCATTTGTCATAATGAAATTTTATATTTAATAGAATTTAGTAAAACGTTTTGAAAGATGGATGGCATTGTAAAAACACTTTAATCCAATCTCAAACTATTTCGTATTAGAATGTGCAGTTGTCTGTAGATATTTTCTTTAAATATTTATATCCCATAGTATATAACAGATTTTTGGAGACTTTTGGCATGATATTCATATCTGAAGTTTGTAAGATGACTCATGAAACTAACTTTCCTTGTGGTATTTGCATACAGTTATTTTTGGCATACTAAATTGTGCTCCATTATGACATTCATCTAAGTTTTGTCCAATTTTAAGAAATTACATTTCTTAACTGTGAGGTTTGTGCTGAAATCCACAGACATAGATAACATAGTAAATTATTAACTTTATATTTGCATTTTAAATTAGTTTGAAGTGTGGCTAAAGATCAAACACACTGCTTGCATACCCAACCAGTGAATCATTCTCACTGTGTGCTGTATAGTGAAGTCAGTATATACCTCCTGGCAGTAACTTCTATGCCATTCACCAGAGGGTTGAATTTACGTCCTATAGCCTTATAAATAATATCCAATAAGAACTAAAATGTGAAAGTGAAGATGCTGTTCAACAATAATCACTTATGAAGAGCCTTGTTATTAAGTACTACCTCTTTTACTGAATTCATAGGAAATGCTGGACTTTCTCCTCTTCTGAATTCAATACCTCCTCTTCATTTCTGGTATAAGTCTATAGATTTTACTTAAAAACTCAGAAGTAAGAGAAGTAAGATATGTGGATACATTGGTAAATTGTTCCCAGAAAATTGCTGTTTAGTATAGTGATTTCTATGAGTAAATTATAGAGGCCAGTAGTTACTCAGCTGTAGTTTACTATAGTATCCATTCTGATGCCTATTTCCATAAGTAAGACATTATGGAAACACATAGTGATTAGATGCTCTGCAGAGCTACCTTTAGCTTCACAGAAATACTCAAGTAGCCACAACTCAGGCTAAATGTTCCACAGAACAAAGCCAGAGTTCTTTATCTGGTTCTTTATCAGAAAATTTTTATTTATTTATTTTATTTTTGTTCTTTGAGATAAAGTTTCACTAGGTGTCCTAGACTGGCTTCTAACCGATGGCATCACACAACACTTAGGAAAGATATGAACTCCTATCTGAAATAGTGGTTCTTAAATTGTGGCATCTAAGTCGGCAGCAGATAAATCATCTGAGAACTCACCAGATGAGCGGAGTCAAAGGCTTATGCCAAAACTTGCTTAATAAATACCTCTCGAGACTAGAGTAGTGGTCTGCAGTTTAAGAAGCAATATTAGGGACTGTGACGCAAGGTTAAGCATGAAATCATCAGCTAAGCAAGTGATTGATGGCAGACAAGAGTAAGTCACCAGCTTCACAAGACTAATGATGATAGATATACCATCTCATACTTAAAGCTTATTTCTTTCTGGTATAAACTATATGTATTAAGATACTTCATTTGTAGCTAAGAGTTTTATTGCTTTAATTGCAGTAAATCTTCACAAAAAAGACTTCCACATACATACAGATACACATATAATCTTCCCCAGAAGTATAGATTGCCCCTTATAAATGCAATGAGGATTGCTCCTTGTGCTCTGACAGGGGAACATCATCTTTTGATAAAAAGACACCATCTTTTAATAGCAGAGACAACATTGTGACACTTATTTAATTGAAGGCACACGAAAAGGTCTATTCTGAAGCACAACACATGTTAGCAATAACCCGCTGCAGTACACTGCGTTGCTTTCATGAATGACTCAGTTTATACACTTCTAAAATTCGGATGGTGGTGGGTCATGCCTTCATCCCTCACGGGACTATTGTGAGATGAAGATTTATATGAAGCATGTTGCATAGAACCTGGGACACAAAGTTTTATTCAGCCTTTTGATTTCTTCCCCTTCCTTCCTCTTTGTCTCTTTTAGCTTGCTAATGTTACTGTCATATGTCAAATAAATCTTTTGTTTGAGGATAGTAGAATATACTTTATATCAAAATTTCATTATATTCAAAAATCCATGAGATTATAGCTTCAATCACTAGTACTGTCAAAAACTGAGATTTTTGTGTTACTCATTTTTATAGAAAAATAATAATGTGTGATACAGTAGAATCTCCACACAGATGGCATCAAGCTGACCCTGCAACTGCTAGATTATAATTCGTTTTATCTGTCAATGCATCTAACACACAGTGTAGTTATGTCCTCCTGATTCCACAGGTTCAGCCTAGGCTCGGTTCCACATCCTCTGCTCAGTTCCCAGCAAAACCCGCCACCCCAGAAATACAGCACCACAGAAATCTCAGTAGCATTCTCTACCTGTCAAAAAACAGAGAGGAATGTGGAGTTTTGTTCAGATGACAGGTTCTCTTTGTGGAGGGAGGTTTTGATAAATGGCACATTTCACATGGCTATCTTTGATAACCTATAATCTTTTATAATGTTTTCAACATTGAGATCAACATTAGGTCACCAAACACTGCTCTTAGATGGTTATTAAATATTAATTTCATCTAGATGTGCTATAGCTAGCGAGGCTGAGCAAATATCCAGAAAAAAAAATGAGTTGATTCTTGTACAAACAGACTTTTATACATGCCCAAGTTATTCATTTAAAAAAAAAGTCAAATAAAAATCTGTTCTCAAAACCATATCCCTGATCAGCTAAAAACACATGTTTATGTTCTGTTCCAAAAATCTCTTTAAAGAGCCTTCTGTGGCAGCCCCATTTGCTTGCTTCATGCCTTCTCCTTTAAAAAAGCCTGATGCAGCTTCCAGCCTGTTGCTCGCCTAGGTCAGCTTCCATTCAGATCACCAATGACCTCTTCATGCTTTTATAAGACTTTTCTATTTCCGTGTCACCAGTCATAATAAATCCACTGGCTAAAACTTTTGTTTATTGTCTCTCAATTATGAGTTAAGCATTCATTCCTAGGTTCTCTGCTATGTCTTACCAGAAGCTCAGCTTGGGAAGAATCCATTTTTGAGTGTTTTCAAGCTACTGGTATATTTTATTTCTTATAGATTTGAAGAACAACTACCACCTCTTTTTGCTGGCTGCCATCTGGGGACACGTTTGAGGCTCCAGATGCCTTCCAGTTAAGCTTCCTGGACACTCTAAATATGGACGCTTATTCTCCCTTTCACAGTCAAAATCTTGTTCTTGTTTAAATATTTTCACTTGACTAAACCAGAACTACCCAAGATAATATCAAATTTTTATTAATTCAAAATGTTTTTCTGGAGACATAGTGCCAATCTTTGCCATAGTATCTTTGCCACAGTCTCTTGGCTAGAGAAAGGTGACAGTCCTCTGTGTTCTTAGGAGTGGTTTTTATAAGAATCCAACATCAGAAGGTACAATAATATTCACAACACAATCTTACAGTTCTACTTGCCATTTGCTAAACTCATCAAGCATTTTAAGTGCTTTCTGAAAAAAAAATAAATAATCTGAATGTTTACATCCTTCCAAAATCCATTTGTTAAAATCTGATTACTGACAAATGACAGTAGGGCATGCTTTGAGAGAGTTAAATGGCTAAGAGAAAATTCATTGTAAATGCGATTGATTTCCTCATAAAAAGGAACCACCGAGAGGCTTCTTCATCCTTCCTATGCTGTGAGCACATGTGGAGAAGGAGCCACTACGAACCACAAAATGGCTCTCACCAAGGTCGCAAATCAACTGCACCTTGATCTTGAAACTGTGAGAAAGGAATTCTGTTGATGAGTCTCCTAGCTTGCCACAGCTTGTTTCACCGGCAACAGATTAACACAGATGCTTTAGTGGTCATGACCCTTTTAACACTATACTCCTTTAATTTTCTTCCAGTGTCTCATGTTACCCTCTTGCACACCCAACTGTCTCTTTACAGCCATCAATACTACTTTCTGGAAACAGTGTGAAGTCGTCTTTGTTCCAAATACACTGCCATATACTACCAATACAGCCCACCTCATCACAGTGTCAGTAGCTCCATAATCAGATGACTCATAGTTGATACCTCCAACCCTGACCTCTCTCCACTGATCCAGATGATAACTTAACACATCTTAGCTGGTTCAATCACATAAAATCCACAAATCCAAACCTGGATAACCCATACCCCCTTCAAAGCCTGAGCTTTTTCCAATATTTTTGTTTTACTTTTAAATGATGATAAAAAATGATTTAATCTAAGGGTCATTTCTCATTCCCTCCCACCCATTTTGCAATCTATTTTGATTTCAAAGTCTCTCAATGTCACTTTGTAAGTACAATTTAAATCTTTCCACAAATAAATTTTGCAAAGATTGCAAGGTTCTAAAGAATACTCCCTTAAGTGATTTCCCTAAATACATTTCAGAAAGTCTTTCATCTTAACATTACCCTAAGGTGTTACCCAACAAAGACAAAGGCCTTCCTGTTGGTTATAAGACTTCACAGAGTCCTACCTCTGCTCACTCCTTCAACTTCATCATGCACTTACCTCTTTCTCTCTCAGTTCCAACAGCACTAGCATGCTTTTAATCTTTGAACTTATTTAGTAGCACAAACATAGAGTATAATGTTGTAGAATATTTTAAGACATGGTACATTTGTTTGTGATGTAGAACATTTGTTTTAATGGTGCTAAGGTGTGTTGCATTCTTTTATATTGCATTTCTTTAGCTCTGTGAAGTTGCATTACTTGGCCTTTCTAAAACACCTGATTGGTCTAATAAAGAGCTGAATGGCCAACAGCAAGGCAGGAGAGGGATAGGTGGGGTTGACAGACAGAGAGATTAAATAGGACAAATCTGGGCAGAAACGATCTAGGAGCAAGAGAAGGGGGAAGACGGTGGGGCAAGCCACCTAGCTACATAGCAAGCCAGAGTAAGAAGTAAAGAAAGGTATACTGAAATAGGGAAAGGTAAAAGTCCAGACACAAAAGATAGATGAGATAATTTAAGAAAACCTGGCAAGAAACAAGCCAAGCTAAGGTAGGGCATTCATAAGTAAGGAAGAAACTCCACGTATGATTTCTTTGGGAGCTGGGTAGTGGGTTTCTCAAAGAGAGATAAAAAACGAAACTGGTCTCCACTGTGTATTTTTTATATCTTGGTTAACAATTAAATGATCAAGCTGTGTAGGACTCTTTCTGGGCCTCTGCTGTATTCCATTTGTTTGCATTACTATGCTGTCTCTGTCAGTGTGGCTCTCTAGCATAAATTGAATTTGGGCATTTTGCATATATACAATTTTATTTTATACCTTTAAAAAAGAAAACAATCATTTTTCAATTTACATATGAATCCCAGTTCCCACTCCTCCCCTTCCTCCCATTCCTTCCACTTCCCTGCCCTCTCCCCCACCACTCCCCATCCACTCCTCTCAGTGAGGGTAAGGCACATTGCTTTGAGGAAGGACCAAGGCTCTCCCTACTATATCTAGGCTGAGCAAGGGATCCACCTCTAGCAATGTTCTTTTTGCTTAGGATTGCTTTGACTATCTGTGGTCTTTTTGTTTCCAAATAAATTTTAGAATTGTGTTTTATACTTCTGTGAACAATGGTCATTACAATTTTGATGAGGAAAAAAATTAAAAAAAAATTAAAAAAAAGAATTTTGATGAGGATTGTATTGACTCTGTATATTAGTTTTGATAATATAGCCATTTCTGATGATTCAGAAGGATGAAAGGTGCTTGCAACATGTGTCTTCCTCATGATATTGTTGTTGTTTTCTTTATTATTATTGTTATTATTATTATATCTTAAAGTTTCACCTCCTTAGACACGTGCATTCCTAAGTAGCTTTTGAAGCCATTATGAATGAGATAATTTTCCTAATTCTTTCTGAGCAAGTTTGTTGTTGTCTTCTTTCTTACAACTTTACTAAAAGTGATCATATCCAAAAGTATTCTGGTAGAGTCTATAAGTTCTTTTAAATATAGAATCATATCATTTGCAAATCATGACAGTTTGACTTCTTCCTGTCCTGTTTGTATGCCTTTTATATCTGTTTCTTATTGCTTTAGTTAAGATGTAGTATGTTAAATAATCCAATAAAAAATGGAGTAAAGACCTAAACAGAGAATTCCCAACAGAGGAATCTAAAATGGCTGAAAGACACTTAAGGAAATGTTTGACATCCTTAGTCATCAGAGAAATGCAAATCAAAACAACTCTGAGATTCCATATTATACCTGTAAGGATGGCCAAAATCAAAAACACTGATGACAACGTATGCTGGAGAGGTTGTGGGGAAAGGGGAACACTTCTGCATTGCTGGTGGGAATGCAAGCTGGTATAGCCCCTTTGGATGTCACTGTGGAGATTTCTCAGAAAATTAGGAAACAACCTTCCTCAAGACCCAGTAATACCACTTTTGGTTATATATCCAAAGGATGCTCAATCGTGCCACGGGGACATATGCTCAGTTATGTTCATAGTAGCATTGTTTGTCATAGCCAAAACCTAGAAACAACCTAAATGCCCCTAGCCCAAATAATGGATACTTTTACACAATGGAGTACTACACAGCAGAAAAAATTGACATCTTGAATTTTGCAGGAAAATTGATGGAGCTAGAAAACATCATTTTGAGTGAGGTAACCCAGACACAGAAAGACAATTATCAATGTACTCACTCATAAGTGGTTTTTAAACATAAAGCAAAGAAAACTAGCCCACAAATCACAATCCCAGATAACTTAGACAACAATGAGGACACTAAGAGAGTCATACATAGATCTAATCTACATGAGAAGTAAAAAAGACAAGATCTCCTGAGTAAATTGGGAGCATGGGTTCCTTGCAGGAGCATTGAAGGGGAGGGGAGAGGCAGGGACAGGAGCAGAGAAAAATATAGAGCTCAATAAAAAACAGATTTAATATGTTATATTAAATAGTAGTAGAGAGAATAGATGTCCTTATCTTATTCTAGAATTTAAAGAGAATATTTGAAAAAAAAAACAAAATATTTGGATAATTTTACCCATCTAGTATGTTGTTGGCAAGAAGTTTTTTATACTTTATTTACTACATTGAGATACACAACATTTTTTATGGATTTCTTCAGGGCATTTATTATGAAGGCGCTCTGAATTTGTCAAATGTCAATTCTGCATTTCTAATAAAAAATCATGTGATTTTGAGGCTTAAATTTATTTGGCATATTATAATTTTTAATTTATGCATATTTAACCAACAATGCATTTCTCAGATAAAACTACCTTGGTTATGATATGTGGTCTTTTTAAATGGTTTTTAAATTCAATTTGCAAGTATCTTGTTGAAAAATTTTGTTCCAATATACACCAGTGACATTGTCTTAAAGGGATTTTATTTTTGTCTTGTTATCCGGCTTTGACATCAAGATTAACATTGACTCTGTAGAATTACTTTGGTACTGTTTCTTTCCTTTCTCTTTCATGTAACACTCTGAGAAGTTTTGTAGGGTCTCATCCTTAAACTGAGTAAAATTCAGCAATAGATAAATACAGTATTGGGCTTATCTTTTAAGTACTGCTTCAATCTCCTGGATCATTATGAGTCTGTTTATGTTACTTATAACTTTAAATTTAACTTGACTTTAACTTCTTATGTTGTATACATTTCTAAATTGCACAAAAACAAAACTTGAAAAACTGAAAACATAGGGAAAACATTTCAAGATGCAGGAACAAGCAAGAACTTTTTAACAGAACTGAAGTTGTACAATTCAATAACCTGAATTGACAAATAGGAATGAATGAAATTAAAATATTCTTGCACATCAAAGGAAATTATCAGAAAAGTGAACAGGCATCCTACACAATGAGCCAAGTGTTTTGTGAGCCATACTTCATATCATAGTTAATTTCTAGAATATAGAAAGAACTATAAAAGTTATCACACACACACACACACAACTGTCAATCAGTCATTGGGTCAATGATCTGAATATTATGTTTAAGAAAACTATAATAACCTTACCAAACAAAATACTTATATCATGCAATTCTTTCAAATATTAAAATGTCTTAACATTAGCCCTTTTCATGGGGTTATAGCATGTAATTATGTTACTATCTTCCTATGAGCCACCAGAAATGAAAGGACCTGATCCTATGCTTAGGATGACTTTACAAACTCCTGGCATAGTCAAGTGTAACCCCAGAGTTCTGGCTGTGTATTTTCCACCATACCAAGGTGTTACATGTCATGTTGCTTAAATTGTTCTTGTATTTCTTTTTCCTCCTACCACTCTACTACAGAGATTGAAGGCTTATACAACAAATGCAGAATCAACTGCATCATGTTTTGTACATTGTCTCCCATTTTGCTTTTCTCTTTCAGAGATTGGAAGCTGCAACAATTACCTTTGATAAGAAGTATAGATTAAAGATGTCAGTGAATCAACAATTTAAACATCAATACAATTTAGTACTCTATGATAAATAGAGGAAAGTCACTGCACAATAGAAATACAATGTGGGCTCCTCTGGTGGGAAAAACTAGGAAGTTTGAAATCTCAGCACAAGGAAGATAAAAACTGGGTAGTGAATCCTGGGCTAGCCTGAGCTACACAGTCAGACCCTATCTAAAAAGCAAAACAGCAGAAAAGTGACTCTGGAGCTCTGGTACTCTAGTCAGCTTCATCTCAGCTGTGCTAGGCGAAAGAGTTCTTATTGTCATAGCGTCCTTATTTCTGTGTGATGCCTACCTCTGTTCAGCAGTTCAGCTTTGCATTCATATGAGGGGACAAGGCCTCCCCAGTCTCATACAAGGTTCCTTTCTCAGATGACTATACACTAATCACATACATTAATGGATTAGAAAGCTGAAACTGTACTCAGTTGAATTCTCTATGTGCACACACATAATCAACATATTCCACTGACTACTTGCTTTATCACAGTACAAAGTAAGATTAAAGGGTGGTTAGATAAAGTTGGAAAAAACAGCTTGAATATTCTTACACTTTGAAAATTAGTAAGAACTACTATAAACCCAGTACTACCCTGGAGTATTTCAGATGCATTTTGATAGTTTCATCACTCACAGCAGGACAGTAATTAAAAAATTATCAGCAAAGAACATACTTAAAAAACACTGTATCCTTGCTTTGATATAGCTACCTTGTTACTTCTGCAGCATTGCTCCTGAGATGATGTATTAGACTCAGTTTAGAAAACATCCATCATCTTTTATCTTTCTCTCACCTGTGACCTAGCAGCTCACTTGTTTGTGTTGAACTTGAACTTCACCAGACATACCCTGTAGTGCATAGCACTTCACTATGTTTTCAAACACTAGCATCCATGACATAGAGGAACCAAAGAATAAGGGATCTTTGACAAGAAAGAACAGGTAAAATCCAGAAAACTGGTAAGAAGGCTCTGAAAAGCAAGTCTCATCTAAGACATTTTAGTAAAGGGTTGGTTTGTTGTCAGATAATGGACTTTTCAAATAACATCCTCACTACTTAGAATTGTTCTGCTCTTTATCTCTCCTTCATGACCACATTTCTGGTGCCTCTCTGCATTCCTGGAGAGTCTCCTGACAGTCTTCAGACAAGTCAAACTTTTCATGTACTTCCTGAAGTCTCATTGTAGTACTTTCTGTAGTTCCTAGGTTGTTTGTGTGGTATTTTCTGTAGTACTTTCTGTAGTTCCTGGGTTGTTCAGGCACCACTTTGTAGTACTTCTTTCTATAGTTCCTGGGGTGTCCATGACGTACTTACTGACAAACATATTCTCCTCTCACCAGCATGTCTTCTAGCCCTCTCGGCTATAAGCAGCTTGCAGATAAAACAGGTAAATTTTATATATCATTTTATCTCTAGTATTATCTCATAACATTTGACATATAGTCACCTCCTGAAACAGTGAGTAGTCATGAAAGATACAGTAAGCTGCAGTAGGTACAGTTAAAGGCTAGGTGGAATTCTATGACATCCAACAGACTACTTGTATATTCCAGTAGCAATCTTGGCAAAGTGCCATGCAGTTAAAGATCAGCTGTCATTCCTATGATTTAAAAGACAAGATTGAAAAACATGCTTGTGATTTTTGACAATGGGGTTCTTTACAGTAAATAATTATGTAATGTTTCTTTATCAAATCAACTCCATGTAAAGAAACGGAGGGGTGAATACTGATGCAGGGACTTCTCCAATAAATCAAGCAAACTGCTCCCCTTTCTAACTATAATCAGAAGTGAGATTTTAAAATGTCATATAAGGAGTTGGAAAGATGACAGCTCTTAAGAGACTTGCTGCTTTTCCAAAGGACCCACATTTAATTCCCAGAACCCACCTGTCACAATAGCTACAGGTCGTCTGACACACTTCTCTGGGTTCCATGGAGACACACACATACAGCATACATTTACACACACACACTTGCACGCACGCATAAATATAATTTTTTTGTTTTTTTTTTCCAAGACAGGGTTTCTCTGTGTGACTTTGGAGCCTGTCCTGTAACTAGTTTCTTGTAGATAAGGCTGACCTCTAACTCATGGAGATTTGCCTGCCTCTACCTCCCAAGTGCTAGGATTAAGGGCTTGTGCCACCACTGCCTGGCAACATAAATTTGATTTCTAAAACTTTAATTTATCATATAAGTATGTAACAGTCTGATAATTCGATTTTCATAACTATAGCAAATAGCACAGATAACTGTTATTTAAGATTACCATTATTAAAAGCTCTAGCCTTTTAATAACTGGTGCCTTGGCTCTAAGACTAATCCTTGAATTCCAGTGGCCTCTGTCATCTGCATTGCTGTAGAACTCAGGTCTACTCAGCTTCTGCCATTCTTTTGTATTCCATGGGGAGAATCAACCTCACCATGACCCTGACCTAGGGCTGCTGTCCCTATTTCTGAATGTGTGTCCCAGGCAACCTGGTGAGAACGGGAATATTCCTTCAAGAAACCTACTTTCTTCAGTAATGGAACTTTGTTCTGTTGCATCTTTTTTTTTTCAGAAGTAAAATAGGCAAGTAATATTTCATCACTCCTAGTTATACTTCAAGATGAGGTTGCCATGAAAATTTCAAGATTTTTAGATAGGTAACAGTTTTGGTGTATTCCTCATACAATATTTAGAACTTATACATGTATGTATGTATGTATGTATGTATGTATGTATGTATGTATCTTTATTGTCTATCTGGCATATAGGATTCTGAAGAGAAAGTGAACAGACAGGATGTGTATATATAGAGAGAAATTTATTTTCAGGAATTGGCTCACCCCATTGTGAATGTTGCCAGGCACAGTAAGCTGGCAGGCTTGAAACCCAGCATTGCAGTTCAAGTTCAAACAATATCTGCTAGCAAAAGAGAGCTCAATCTTTTCCCGCTAAAGCCTTCAACTGACATAACCACCCATACTACAAATGCAATATGTTTTACAAAAAGCCTACCAATTTACAAGTTATCCATATTCAAAACAATCTCCTGGACTGGGACTGAACGAGCATGGGATCAAACTGGACCCTCTGAATGTGGCTCACAATTGAGGCAGACTGAGAAGCCAACAATAATGGCACTGGTATTTGTCTCTACTGCATGTACTGGCTTTTTGGGGTCCTATTTATTCTATTTGGATGCATACCTTCCTAAGCCTGGATGGAGGAGGAAGGGCCTTGGTCTTCCCACAGGGCAGGGTACCCTGCCCTCTCTTAGGACTTAGAGGGGAGGATGAGTGGGGGAGCAGGAGAGAAGTGGGAGGAGGTGAAGAAGTGGAAATTTTGATTCCTATTATCTATAAAGTAATAAAAAAATCAGAGAGAAAAATAAAAAAATGAGGTAGTATCTTTTAACGATGGATATTATATTAATAAAGCATTATTTAACTTAAAAAAACCAATCTCACAGAAACATCCAGACCATAGGTTGACTGCCTGTCTGGCACTTTGGTCCAGTCACACTGCGCATTAATCTTCATAAGAGATATTTGTTTGCTTCCTCTGTCTGGCCTCTCTCTTTCCAAGGCTCTGAACTGAGCTTAGCTTAAATGACTCCTCTGCTGACTTAAATTCTAACTCTTCCAAGCCATTCCCTGCTGTAATCTTGCCATGTTTGTGGGTTGGAGAACGCCATCCAGAGGAAACTTCCCACTAATGATGAAATCCAAGCCAAGACAGGACCTCTCATCACTCTGCCTTCCTCTTTCCATGAGAATTCTCTGGTGCTGAATCTTTACTTTCTGGAAGTTGCCCACTTTCATAAATTCCTCAAGAAAGGCAAGGCAGGATGAGAATCCATAGAAATAATGGTTTTGAAACCTATCTAAGAAAACCCTGAAATTTTTATTGTTGTTGATGGTTTGCTTTCTCTCCACTCTGCCCAGATTTTCTGGGTTCATTCTTACTGCCACTGTTTTTCTACTTGCAGTACCCCAGTTGCAGTTCACACTGCAGATTTTTTTAGCAGGGCCACACCATCATAATTTCCTTCACTGTCCCTCTGGGGGACTCCTTTCAGATCATTCTTCAAAATTCTGCCTCAGCTTCTGTAGATTTCTCTAAGTTCTGTGTCCTCCTTTCTACATCTCTGTTTCAGATTGCTCAGATCCTGGTCTAATCCATTTTCTTGAATATCTGTTTTCCCCCAAGTTTCAGGTTACTGCCCTTTTTATATCTCTCTAATCTAGACTATAAAATGCTAATGTTCTCCTAAGGAAATTTCTCTTTCCTCCAAAATAAAAAGTTTCCTTTTATTTTCCACTGATCCATTCCAAACATAACACTGGACTGTCTCATTCACTTCTGTGCACTGAAACCATCTTATTTACCCCTGTGCATCCCCAGGTCTGTTACTTGGTCTTTCTCAGAGGCCAATGGGCTCCAAACATAGGCTTTTGCTCTTCTCCTGTTAGCCACAATGTAATAACTTCAATAAATGATTTGACATTTTTAATTCCACTTAGGACAAAGCAGATGTTCTTCACCATAAGAATTGGCCATGACTTTTTATTTCTATGTTAATTCACTAATCTTTGACAGGTGGTGGGAATTCACACTGAGTATTAGTTTTTGCTTTAGAAGGACACAGAAATCATTTTCAGGATAAAATATTCCAAAGAGGTCAGTGACCACCCCAGCTCCATCAATGGATGCAGAACACTGATGACCAAACAGTTTTGTGTGCTCAGAAATAAACCTTCTATGAGTTACAATCTTCTCCAAAGTCAAGATCCTCCAGGGCCAGTTTACTAAAGCTAAAGCCCTGAACTCACCCAAAGAAAACCAAGTATTACTTCAGTTACCAAAACTATCTTGGTAGATTTATATTTATTGATGAAAAAACAAGCATTGGAGGATTGACTTGGGTACTTATTTCAGTGACCTACTCAAGAATTCATGCCATGCCTCTTTTTAAATCTTTCCATGGCAGAACTTCTCACCTGACCTCTGTGGATGTAATCTCCCTTCTAAAGGTCCTAACAACATCTTGTGCCACATATGGTAAGAGAGGATGGCCCTCAAGTTGTTCTCTGGGGGTTCATCTATTCCACCAGATATTGTATCCGCAGAACCAAACATGGAACCACCTTAGTTCAGTCTCAGGTGTGGCCTGTTTCTGATGAACAGGGATCATACCTTGCTTAGAAACACTGGGCATGCATAAAGGTTGATACATACTAGGACCTCTAGTAACCTGGGTTTACTTCACTCTGAATGTGAATCGAGCACCAGTCTTCTGGTTTTGTGTTCAAGGGATAGAGTACAAGTTTTCTGAGGAATCCTTTGAAAACTTGCCTGCCTCCCAAAGCCTAAAAAGAGAGAGGATAATATCCTTCTCTTGAGTAAGATGTGTCCTCACATGAGAGTATCACAAATTCTTCTCCACAGATCCTTTTTCCGTATGATAATCTGATGCTCGTGTAGGACCACAGCCTTTGGAAGTACTGGAACACAAAGCTGTCCCAAGGTATCTACTGTTGATTGACAGCTTCACTCATGGCAAGCCTTATGACTCAGGCAATTTACTCAATTACTCTTTCTGTGATGTTTCTTCATTGGGAAGAATAGTAAAGATTATTTGAGTTCATGCAAAGTAAATCCTGAACAGAATTACTGGCATGCAGTAAATTCTATAAATGTCCCTTTGCTAATTCACATCACAGTGATATGGCTTTCTGTTTTGTGACCTTCCTAGGGAAAGTGAATGACTTATATTCATCTAGATAAAACACCAACATTAGATCCAAGAAAGGACTTCTGGGGTCTAGTTTGGGAGACGCATAAGTTTATCTAGGATGACTTACTACAGGCTACACAACTGAAGAAAAAGCGCTCTCTCTCTCTCTCTCTCTCTCTCTCTCTCTCTCTCTCTCTCGGCAACTATTAACTGCCTTGGGGGAGGGGAGGTAATAGCTTTGTAAACTCCTCTTGTTCCCCATGAAGAAACAATGGGTCCAGTCTTGTGTGGGTTTCCTAGTAGAAACTACATTAACCTGGCACTTTTGCATCTTTCATCCTATAGTAGCAAGCAGGAAATCAAGGCTGGGAAGCATCTGCATGTGTGAAACTAACTTCACTGCTTCCTAGAAGAGCAAAGCAAGTTCCTGGAAGAAAGACATTGCCATATCTTAGTTTTGACCTGTTTGTGCCAGCGAAGAGATGGAGGGAAGCTGTAGTGAGGAGTTTGCGGGCAGGCCTGTTTTTCGTCCTGCCCGGCTCCCATAAGGTTAGCTTTACACTCGAAATAACAAAACACAAACTATATTCTTTTAAACACTGCTTGGCCCATGAGCTCTAGCCCTTACTGGCTAATTCTCATATCTTGCTTAACCTATTTCTAGTAATCTGTGTCTTACCGGGAAAGATTCAGCATGTAAGACCTGGTGGCTGGCTCCATTGCATCTGCCCTGGAGAGGAGAGGCATGGCGTCTGCCTCACTTCCTCCCAGCAATCTGTTCTGTTTTCCCCACCTACTTATGTTCTGACCTATCAGACCAAGCAGTTTTCTTTATTAATCAACCAATGAAACAACAGATAAAGACCCTTCTACACCAGGAAGCAAATAGTCACAGAAGACACAAAGATCTAGAAAAGTCTAGGAAATCAGTAAAGGGAGTGATCTGAGATCAGCAACTTCCCATTTCAGGATTGTAGACAGTTCCAGGGAGTTTTCTCACCCTCTGTGGTTTTGTCTCTGTTGCCCTATGGGGCTCCTAAGCTTCTACCTGCTACATCTGCAGCTGTAAAACCAGGTGTACTGCATTCAGCTCAGGACATGTTCTAAATTGAAACAGATAAGACTGTCCTTGTGGTTTAAAATGATGGATAAAAGATAAATATCGGGCTTCTTCTCTGAATTGTCAGATAAAATTCTGTGTATAAGAAACTCAGATTATCAATTAGGAAACCACTGTGTGTTAAATACGTCAGCTTCCTGAAGTGAGTAAGTGCAACCACAGCCTCAAGCAGAAAAACTCCTAACAAAATGGTAAGGTGCTAACTCTTTGCTCCAAGGAAGCAGGGACAGTGCCCCTATGGCAGAATGGTTACCAACAGCATGGAGCCCAGGGGTGGGTGTGTGAAAATGTTTGGCAAGGTGCTCTCCATTGAATAAATTAATTAATGATTAACAAAATAATCTTAATTTAAAAAATACATACTTCCATTTTTGTTCTCTTCCACATGAAATAAAAAGGCAAGTCATTAAGTTGATGGCATTTTAAGCCACTTACGTATTTATGAATTCATGTCTCTTAGTGGTTCCTGATGGATCCATTAACAACCCAACCTCCAACCATCAGAAGACTGTTTTCAAGTCTAGAATATGTAGTGTTCCTGTGAATTAAAAGCTTTGAAAAACAGGAAATGCTTTCCGGTATATTTGGAATTTTATAGCTTTATTAAATTCAACCTTGGTGTTAAATCACAGTGGATGATTTTAAGATAATTGAAATTAATTCATTTCAAATTAGTACACAAAGGTTGCTTGTGTTAAAAGATTTCAAAATGTTACCTGGGATACAGGCTGAAGGAAAGGGTCCAGTCTAATATTTTAATTGATTGAATTCATGTTGTTTCCACACAAATAAAACTCATGAAATCCTTGCATTAATAATATTTGTAAGTTCAGCTACATTTTATAGCAGATATCCAAAAACCAGACATTGGATTTTATTTTGTGCAATTCTGGGCATCTGTAATACACAGCACAGACAAATACTTCCTTACTAAGTGAAAAACCCAAAACATATGTGACTTTTTGAGTCATTCGCCTGGGTACTAAAGAGTGAATGATGTTACCCCTCTCTCTGCTTGGAGGTCATTAAGTTTTCACTTGTAGCATTTGACACACCATGTGTCTGCCAGGTACTGTGAATGACACAGAGCATGTCACGCGCACCTTGGCCCTTAATGCTGCCTTTTGATATCAACACCGCAGAGCAAATGTAACAGCTCTGCACTCAGCTGAGCTCTGGCTGGCACCCACAATGCTTTGGCTAGATGCCACTTCCAGGCAGCCTCTGACATGGAATGTATTGGCCACAAAGTTAGCTTAAAGCTTTTTATAAGCCATTATCTTTTTCATATTTTTCTACCTGTAGAAAAGCTCTTTAATTTATTTATTTACTTTACATCCCGACTGCAGTTTTCCCTTCCCCCCCCAACTTCTTCCATTCCTCCCCTAACCTCCACCCCCCACATCCACTCTTCTTTTGTTTCTGCTCATAAAGGGGCAGGCCTCCCAGGGCTATCAACAAAGCATGATATGTCAAGTTGCTGTAAGACAAAGCAGCTCCCTTGTATTAAGACTTTACAAGGTAATCCAGGATGAGCAATAGGTTCCCAAGATCCAGTCAAAGCTTCAGGGAAAGCCCTTGCTCCCATTGTTAGGAACACATGTAGACCAAGATACACAACTGTCACAGAGATGTGGAAAGCCTAGATCATCCCCACAGAGACTCCCTGGTTGTTAGTTCAGACTCTGTGAGTTCCTATAAACCAGATTAGTTGTTTCTGTGGGATTTTTTTGTGTTGCCTCTCTTCAGCAGGATTCCCCTAGCTTGGCCTAATGTTTGACTGTGGGTCCCTGCATCTGTTTCCATCACTTACTGAATTGCTCTCTGATGACAACTAGGGTAGTCACCAATTTGATTACAGTAGATGGCCAGTTCATGCTTTGTATCCACTACTGCTAGGAGTCTTAGCTAAGGTTATCTTCTTTTATTTCCCCCTCCCAGGGAGATACATGCATTCACCCCTTTGGGTCCTCCTTGTTACCTAACCTCTCTGGATCTGTGAATTGTAGCATGGTTATCCTTTACAGCTAATATCCATTTATGAGTAAATACATGTTTGTCTTTCTGAGTCTGGGTTACTTCACTCAGGATGATTTTTTTCTAGTTCTATTTACTGACCTTCAAATTTCCTGATGTCATTGTTTTTAAAATCAGAGTAATACTCCATGGTGAAAATGTACCATGTTTTCTTTATCTATTCTCCAATCGAGGGGAAACCAGGTTGTTTCCAGGTTCTGGCAATTATGAATAAAGCTGCTATGAGCATAGTTGTGAAAGTGTCCAGTTATATGATTGAGCATCCTTTGTGTATATGCCCAAGGGCAGTATAGCTGAGTCTTAGGTTGTTCTTATTTAAACTTGTTATAAAATTAATTAGAAAGGGGAAGAGGAAAAGATAATTTAAACTAATTCTTTTTAAGGGTAATTTTACGTTTTATTTTAATTTTTGAGAATTTTACATATGAATGGTGTATCTATATCAATTCCACACCTCCCTTTCTCCATGTAACTTCTCCTATATCCCTCACTTCCTCTCAATTTTTGACCTCTTTTTTATTATTATTACATTTGTACTCACATACATGCTTATATACATACATATCTGACTAAATCCATTTAGTATACAATGACCAAAAACAATGTGGCAGGAAAAGGATTTGTTTCACTTACACTTCTAGGTAACAGTCATTCACTTAGGGAAGTCAGGGTAGAAACTCTAATAGAGCAGGAACCTGAAGGCAGAAGCTGATGCAGAGGCCATGGAGGAGTCCTGCTTACTGACTTGCACCACATGGCTTTCTCAGCCTGGTTTCTTATAGAACCCAGGACCACCAGTCCAAGGATAGCACCACCCACAATGGGCTGATCCCTCCTCCATCAGTCACTAATTGGGAAAATGCCATACAGCTGAATCTTATGGAGGTATTTTCTCAGTTGTGATTCCTTCCTTTCAAGTAACTATACATTGTATCTAGTGACATAAAATTAGCCAGTACCATGTATATTTGTATATGTGTGTGGGTGGGTGGGTGTGTACATACATATGTGGCTGATCACTCATAACTAGACAACCTATCAAAGTTCATCTCTGAAGAAGACCATTTCTTCTCTCATCAGTCGTTGCCTGTAACTCTTCATCTATGTGCTGGTCCTTTTGAAATTTTCCTCCAGCAACACTGGATGGAGCTTACCTATCATATATAAAAGACACTGTCTTATATCACATGTCCTGACATGCTAGCTCTGACAATATTTCGGTCACCTCTTCTGTGATGTTACCTGAGCCTTAGGTGCCTAGTTTGTATTACAGAAGTATCAGTTGGGGTTGATCACCCAACTACCCATTGTTCTCCACATTTTGACCAGTTGTGATATCAACATAGTCTCCCTCTCCTACAAAAGTAGCTTCCTTGACAAAATGTGAAAGCTACACTTACCTCTGGATAAAAGTACATTTTTGGAATACAGTTATAAACTATTGATTTAGGAAAGTGGTAGTAATAGGTTCTCAGCTAGAGTCCATGACATCACCAATCACTGACTGGGTCTATAGTACTAGGATTGGTTTCCCACCTGTTGATTCAGCATTAATTCCAAACAGACAGCTATTGGTTACCCCAAAGATATAAGTGCTAGTATTACATTTTGGGGTATATTTTTGCCATTCTGGTATCTACTGTGGTTCATAGACTTGATAGCTGGATCAGATAATTAATTGCTTTCTCCCTCAGCAGCTCATAAAGAACTTTCAAATACCATGGATATAGTCTTTGGTGGGGGGAGGTTTCCAGGTCCACTCTAGCTGGATTTCTTCAAGTCTAGTCTGAAGCACAGATTCTCAGCATTGGTTACCCACTGACTTATGGGAGACACATGTGTACTGAAGGTTTCTGCAGAATGACTATGGCAGAGAAGTAAACTGGAGCAACAAAATATAAACACTGGAAGTGATTTTTATTGATTATGCAGCTATAACACTTGGGAATATATTGCTGATTTGACAGTTGAGATGTGAAATACAGAGCATCTCTGGCATAGGATAATATGCATTAAGTAGCTTTAATGGCTTTTTGTATTTACAAAGAAATCAATAGCAGTCAGGAAAGGCTGAACAAGTGTATGAGTAGCCACCACCCAAATGTATTGCTCCCTCTAGGATCAATGACTTTGTTTATTAAATAGACATAATTTATATTTCCAATGCTACATATCATCTACTCTTTTATTAAGTAGCCCATGATGTGCCTATTTTCCAGTTTGCTCTTTTGTCTGCCTAGAGTTCAGCTTCTAATTGCTTGATAAATTTTTATTTTTGTCTTTTTCTGGCTTATTGAACGTTATTACAGAAATAAGTCTCTCATGGAATTGCTTTGTAAGTGATTAAAAAAACCTTTCACTTTCAGTAGTCATCTAATGTGCTAAGACAAAGAAAAATAAATATTTGTCATAAAACTCATTTAGTATATTATGTTGACGTTTATGTAAAGTTTTCTGTAACTTATTTACTGTAATACTTAGTTAAATTTAACTTTCTGATATTTTATTCCAAATTATGGGATTATGAGAACTAAAAAAAAAGACAAAAAGTTTCCTGGTATGTATTCAAGAGTGGCAAAATAAAGTTTTTTAATTAGCATTTTTGTTGGCTAAATCTCTTCTTAAGGAAAAATATATTTAGTTGGGAAGGAAAGAGTTTTCAAAAGAAACATTAGTCAATTACCAATTTTCTTCTACTCTAGCAAGATCTGAATTCTGTGACTTTACCTTGGGGGACATGAAAAAATTCACTCCAGTCAAGGAAACATGAAAACCCCTGAAATACCTGCAGCCAAATCTAGCTTGATGACCCAATGAGCTTATCAGAGAGCATGAATGAGAGATTACTTACTCAAGCCTGCATCCTGGAAAACCCCAGTTCACCATGGATGATGGATGGCTCGTGAAAGGTGAATCCCTGGAGCTTCCTACACAACTCAGACAGCTCCACCCGAGTCTCCTCTACCAGCAATTGTTTGTTGTTTAACTAATCTTGGTCATGAGTCTCGAAACTTTCTGAGTTCTCTTTGATTCTTTCCTTCCTAGAGACTTATGAACCTTCCTTCTGCTTAAAAATTTGTGTTTGGTTAGAGGGCATTTCTGTATTTTGGATACAGTTTTACTATGTAGTTGGAATGGCTTTGAAACTTGTGCTCCTCCTGGTTTAGCCCTCTGAATCCTTGTATTACAACTGGTGAATGGTTACTTTCTATTGCTGTGAAGACACCAGGACCAAGGCAAATTTGAGAATAAAAAGTTTATTGGGGTTTCTGAGGGTTAGAGTTCATGAATATCACAGTTGGGAGCATAGCAGCAGGCAGGTAGGCAGGAATATCATTGGAGTAGTAGCTGAGAGATTACACCCTTATCCAAAAGTGGGAGAAAAAAAAACACATTCAAAGTTACACCTTCTCCTCTTATCCCTTTCTAAATAGTTCCACTAACTGGGAACCAAACACTTAAATATATGAGCCTATTGGCCCATTCTCATTCAGACCATCACAGCCATGGTCTATCCTCTTGTCTGTAAAATTTTTGCAACTGTGAATCTGCAGTCACCAATACCTTAACAGAAGTAGATTCCTTGTCCTTACACCTGGTTTCTGGCAGATAACCACATCGTCTCTAGCATCAGAACTTGCCATGGACTTTGACCTCAGCATGGTCTCCAATAGCAGAACAGACCACAGCCCTCTGCTGCTGCATGGGTCATAGACGCCATCTCAATAGCCCTTAACAGGAGCACAGACCAAGAACATTTACATGACCCTCATTGGCCACATGGGTCACAGACATCAACACAGACTCCAGCTATAGTAGGACCACGAGCCCAGACATAGCCCTCGGTGGCAGCATGGTCCTGGTCATCACCATGGCCTCAGGTGCCAGCATAGGTCATTCACATCAACACTGCCTTCAGTGGCAACACAGCCCACAGACATCAGCATGGCTTCAAACTGCAGAACAAACCACAGACATCACATGGCTGGTAACGAATGCCACAGACATTAACACAGACCCTGGATACAGTAGGACCACAGGTCCATACATGGACCTCAATGACAGCACTTATTGGGGGTGGGAGGTGCTGAGTCCTAGTGCAAGCCCCAGGCATATCCACACCACCTTGTCACCTCTACTGGGCAACATGTTGCTCCATCCACTGTAAGTTTTTCTCATACTTATCACCTCTCTAGTTCCATCTCTCTTCACCACTCATTCACTGCTAGCTCTATTCCTCCATCCTTCCCACCTCTTCATCAAAGAGTAATTCATCATAGTGGCATTGGAAACTGCAGCATGTCAGTATATGTATATCCCAGGCAGTTTTGTACGCAAATGAGTTGTTAGTCTGGTTCAAGGATTCTAGTTTCTGAAGCATACTGGACCATTGCTGAGACTCATCTTAGATATCCTGGTATTGTCTAGAGTCAGGGTGATGATGAAGCTAGGCAGGGTGTCCTGTGGCACGTTCTGTGCTAGTTCCTAGCTGCTACACACCTCCCTGCCCTTGGTATGTGCTGCCATGAGGCTGACTAGACTCAACCTTTGTGTTTGGAGCCTGCACACTGCTGCTCTGCACTCTGTCTCCCAGCAGGGCAAGAGGCACAGGCTGTAGCCACAGCGGCTCCATGTTGGTGGGCAGCCAGCCAGCGGGCCTCGGGCCAGCTCTACTCAGCAACAGACATGTCTCTGCAGGAGTTCCAGGCCACTGTACACCACGCTGTCCCCACACGCCACCCTTTCCACAGTACAAGCATGGCCATTGTGCCTGTAGGTTGTGGGAATTGCTGCTGCCCTACACTTCCCATCTCTCAGCAGGGCAAGAAGCACAGGCCTGAATCCAATTAGGGGGCCTAGGCCCAGCCCTATTTACCAATGAGCTGTTTCTACAGAAGCTCCAGGGAGGCACACACCTCCCTGTAATTGGTGCTGGCAACCCCAGGGCTCATCAGGCATAGGAATGACTTTTGTTCTTATAACCTGCTGCCTGAGCTATAACAGCAGAAGGTGTGCTCCTGGCCCTGTTCTGCCATCTTTCCTTCCAGCTTTGTGAGTTCACATTTTAAAAGCATCTTCCCGTAGGACTTGCTTTTTAATTTATTTTTTAGTTTTATTGGGTTTATTGCAAGCCCCAGAGACTCCTCTCCTGACCCTTGGAGACTCCATGGGTCTCTCAGACTCTTGGTCTCTCAGATCTCAGACCCTGAGGGGTAGTCGTGGGTGCTGGCATCTTTCACCATCTTTGATTTTCTGTACATTGATTTTTAAAACCCAAAGAGAAAGGATATATTTTAGAAAACATTTGAAAGTCCATTAGTAAATTATAGAATTACCAAATTGATTAAATTCCCTTGAGTTTGGCTCTGGCAATGTGAGCCTTCATTTTCCCATCTATAAAATGTGAAATATGTCACTGTATCACCAAGACCTTTGCTCTGAATTTCTAATGTTCTAGAAGGGCTTTGTGCCTAGGAAAAACCTCAAATATAATGGAAATTTTTATTTTTAAAATTTAAAATTTTTCAAATTAAATCTTTTTGATATCTTTAATTGAACTTCAAAATTATTGCGTTTTTAAATCTGTCAATGTTAAATTATCTCTTTAAGACTTATTTATAGGCTTCATAGCATTTTAAAAGTATTTTCTTTTGTTCATAAATATAATACACTTGCTTTTATTTATTTATTTATTTATTTATTGTACATTTCAAGCCCTGATATAATAAACAAAACTCCGAAGGACTGAAATAAATCCCATATCTAATCAGTTACATATCTTTGGGTATAGAAAGCAAAAGTTCTCTTAAACATAATGAACTGTTACTAATCATCAGAATAGAATTTTCCCGTTTTTTAATTAAAAACATAATAGAGTAATTCATGTCTCACTTTATTGGAATCATGAGTCCTCATGTACTAATAGGTCAAATTCATTTTAATCTTAATACCTATAATATCATTTATACATTTTTTATTAAACCCCAATTTGTTCCACATTCCCCACCTCCCCTTATCCCACCTTCCATTTACTCCTCAAAGGGGGTAAAACCTCCCTTGGGGGATAAACAAAGTCTGGCATACCAAGTTGAAGCAAGATCAAGCCCCTCCCCCATGTACCAAGGCTGAGCAAGATATCCCCACCTTAAGGAATTGGCTTCAAAAAGCCAGTTCTTGTAGCCGGGATAAATCCTTGTCCCACTGCCAAGGGACCCCCCCCCCAATATATCAGGTCACAGAATTGTCACCCACATTCCGAGGACTTACTTAGGTCCCATGCAGTTTCCCCAGCTGTCCCTGAGTTCCAACTAGCTTGAGTCAGTTGTCTCACTGGTTTTCCTCATTATGATTGAAGAAGCACGCTTAAAAGAAATCCCACACTAGCTATTGAGAATAATAGAGGGTTATTTATTTAGGGGTAGACTCACAAGTCACAATCCTCTGCTGGAACTGAGAATGGAGAACAGCAACCAAAAAAGAAGCTGGACGCAGCTTTACATGGGCATACATAGTATACGAGGCCACACCCAAGTAGGCGGGTAACTTAAGGGCTACTGGCAGTAGGAATTCCTACAGCATATAATCTTGATCTCCCTTGCTCATATGATCCCTCCTCACTCTCTATAACTGAACTCCAGGAACTCAACCCAGGGCTTGGCTGTGGATTGCTTCATCTGCTTCCATCAGTTACTGGATGTAGGTTCTATGATGACAATTAGGGTAGTCACTAATCTGATTGTAAAGGACGGCCAGTTCAGGCACCCTCTCCACTATTGCTAGACATCTTAGCTGCGATCATCCTTATGGATTCCTGGGAATAGATATGACTCTATTCATATTCTTCTCCATGTTGACATCCAGTTATGCCAGCACCATTTGTTGAAAAAGCTTTCTTTTTTCGATTGTACAATTTTGGCTTCTCTGTCAAAAATCAGGTGTTCATAGATGTGTGAATTCAGTTTGATTCCATTGATCCATGTGTCTGTTTTTATGTCAATACCAAGCTGTTTTCATTACTATAGTTATATAGCAGAGCTCAAAGTCAGAATGATGTTGCCTCCCCAGAAGTTGCTTTATTATACAGGACTGTTTTGGCTATCCTGGTTTTTTTCTTTTTCCATATGAAGTTGAGTACTGTTCTTTCAAGGTCTGTTAAGAATTGTGTTGGGATTTTGATGGGGATTGCTTTGAATATGTAGATTGCTTTTGGTAAGATTGCTATTTTTACTATGTTGATTCTACCTATCAAACAGCTTGGGAGATCTTTCCTTTTTCTGATATCTTCTTAAATTTCTACCTTCAAAGACTTAAAGTTCTGGTCATATAGGTCTTACACTTTTTTGTTAGAGTTAACCCAAGATATTTTATGTTATTTGTAGATATCTTAAAAGGTGATGTTACTCTGTTTCCTTTCTTAGCATGTTTATCATTTGTTTATAGGAGGGCTATTTTTTTTAAGTTAATCTTGTATCCCACCACATCACTAAAGGTGTTTTTCAGCTGTAGGAGTTTCCTGATAGAATTTTTGGGACCACTTATGTATTCTATCATAACATCTGCAAATAGCAAAAGTTTGACTACTTCCTTTCCAATTTGTATCCTCTTGATCTACATTTATTGTCTCATTGCTCTAGCTAGAACTTCCAATACTATATTGAATAGTTGTGGAGATAGTGGACAGCCTTGTCTTGTTCCTGATTTTAGTGGAATCTCATTGAGTTTCTCTCCATTTCATTTGATGTTGGCTTTTGGTTTCATTTGGTTTAGTTTGATGGTTTGGTTTTTTTTTTTTTTTTTTTTTTTTTTTTTTTGGTTTGTAATTCTCATTCCTAAATGAGTCTGTGTGGTTTGGGTAACAAGGTTAATTGTAGCCTTAAAAATAGTTTGGTGATGTTTTTTCTGTTTCTATTGTGTGGAACAAATTGAGGAGTATTGGTATTATATCTTCTCTAAAAAATTCTGGTAAAATTCTGTGCTGAAACTATCTAGGCCTAGGCTTTTTTTTTTGATTGGAAAACTTTCAATGACTGCTTATCTTTCCTTAGGGATTATAGGTCTATTTAAATTGTTTATCTTGTCTTGATTTAATTTTGGTATGTAGTACCTATTTATAAAATTGCCCATTTCTTTTAAATTTTCCTCTTTTGTGGAGTACAGGTTTTCAAAGTATGACCTAATGACTCTGGATTTTGAGTGTCTGTTCTTTTTTTTTTTATTAAAGATTTCTGTTTCTTCCCTGCCACCGCCTCCCATTTCCCTCCCCCTCCCCCAATCAAGTCCCCCTCGTCAGCCCAAAGAACAATCAGGGTTCCCTGCCCTGTGGGAAGTCCAAGGACCACCCACCTCCATCCAGGGCTAGTAAGTTGAGCATCCAAACTGCCTAGGCTCCCATAAAGCTAGTACGTGCAGTAGGATCAAAAACCCATTGCCATTGTTCTTGAGTTCTCAGTAGTCTTCATTGTCCACTATGTTCAGCGAGTCCGGTTTTATCCCAGGCTTTTTCAGACCCAGGCCAGCTGGCCTTGGTGAGTTCCCGATAGAATAATAGGAATAGAAAAAGGAGAAGAGTCACAGCTCAAAGGCCCTGAGTGTCTGTTCTTATGACCCCCTTTTCATTCCTAAGTTTATTAATTTGGATATTCATTCTCTGCCTTTTGGTTAGTTTGGGTAAAGGTTTACCTATCTTGCTGATTTTCTCAAAGAATCAACTCTTTGCTTCATTGATTCTTTCTATTCTCTTTTTACTTAATTGACTTCAGCCCACAATTTGATTATTTCCTGTCGTCTACTCCTCCTGGGAGAGTTTGCTCCTCTTTGTTCTAGAGCTTTCAGGTGTGCTGTTAAGTTGCTAGTGTTAGCTTTCTCCAAGTTCTTTATGTAGGCACTTAGTGCTATGAATGTTCCTCTTAGCATGACTTTCATACTGTCCCATAAGTTTGGGTATGCTGTGCTTCCATTTTCATTGAATTCTATGATGTCTTTGATTTCTTTCTTTATTTCTTCCTTGACCCACTTACAATTCAGTTGGTCATTGTTCAATTTCCACAAGTTTATAGGCTTTCTGCAATTAGTGTTATTGTTGATTTCTAACTTTAAGTCATGGTGATCCAATAGGATACAGGTGGTTATTCCATTTTTTTTTTTGTATCTGTTGAGGTTTGCTTTGTAACCGAGTATTTGGTCAATTTTAGAGAAGGTTCTATGAGGTGTTGAGAAGAAAGCATATTCTTTTGTGTTTGAGTGGAATGTTCTATAGTTATCCATTTGAGCCATAACATCTGTTAGTGCCCTCATTTCTCCGTTAAGTTTCAGTCTGGTAGGAGTGTCCTGTCCAGGGGTGAGAGTGGGGTGTTGAAGTCTCTCACTATTGGTGTGTGTGGTCTGATATGTGATGTAAGCTTTAGTAATGTTTCTTTTACAAATGTGGGTGTCCTTGTATTTGGGAATAGATATTCAGAATTGAGATTTCATCTTGGTGGATTTTTCCTGTTATGAATATTAAATGTCCTTCTCCATCTCTTTTGGTTAATTTTAGTCTTAAGTCTATTTGTTTGGATATTAGGATAGCTAGACAATCTTTATTCTTAGGTCCACTTGATTGGAGAATCCTTTTCAGCCCTTAATCTGAGGTAATGTCTGTCTTTGAGGTTGAAGTGTGTTTCTTGTTTACAGCAGAAGGGTGGGTCCTGTTTTTATACTCATTCTGTTAGCCTGTGTCTAATCTATTTGGTGTTCTGTAAGCTTCTTATACCCCCATATGCATATCCTTCTTTAGGTTTAGAACATTTTTTCTATGATTTTGTTGAACATATTTTTGTGCCTTTGAGCTGGAATCCTTCTCCTTCTTTTATCCCTATTTTTTTTTAGGTTTGGTCTTTTTATGGTGTCCCAGATTTCCTGGATGTTTTGTGTTAAGAATTTGTTGGATTTAACATTTTCTAAGATCAATGTATCTATTTCCTCTATCATATCTTCAGTGCCTGAAATTCTCTCTTCCATCTCTTGCATTCTGTTGGGTTTTTTTTGCTATGGTTCCTGTTCATTTACACAAACTTTCCATTTCCAGAATTCCCTTGATTTGTGTTTTCTTTATTACCTGTATTTTAATTTTCAAGGCTTAAATTGTTTCCTTCACTTGTTTGATTGTTTTTTTCCCTTGGTTTTCTTGGCTTTCTTTAAGGGATTTATTGCTTTATTCCACTTTTTGTTTGTCTTTTTGAAGCACAATTAATAAAAACTCAGAAAAAAATTGAGGTTCAGCCTGATGATCTGAAAAGTAAAAGAATGAACCACTAACTCTTACCTCCACCTTAGTCTGAAAATGACAATCGCCTCCTAGAATCTCAGAAGGACACTGCATTTGAGAGCTGTCTCACCATGTCTTATATTTTTCTCTAGTGCTGGTATCAAAGGTGTTCACCACTGGAATTAAAGGCATGTATCACGTATTTCTATGCCAATTGGGGTGGCTACTGTGATTAAAGGTCTGTGTTACCATAATCTGGTTTAACCAGTGAGACTGTTTTACTCTCAGATCTTCAGGTAATCTTTATTTATTAAAATACATTTGAAATACCACTACATCTTTTCCTCTATTTCTTTAAGTGAATTTTTCATTTTTTCTTAAGAGCCTCTATCATCTTCATAAATTGATTTTTAAGGTCATTTTCTTCTGCTTCATTTGAATTGAGATATTCTGGTCTTGCTGTTGTAGAACCACTAGTTTGTGGTGGTGCCACATTGCTCCTTGTGTGGTTGAATGTGTTCTTACACTGCTGTCTACCCATCTCTTCCTCTAATCCTTGCAGGTGGGGCCTGTGACTCTGGGGATTCCTCTTCCTCCAGGTGTAGGCAAGTCCCGTTGTTCCCGGTGGTCACTGATGTGGCAGGGAACGGTTAGGGGGTGGCAGGGAGGATGCCACTGTCTGGTTGCTGGGAGCATGGTAAGTTGGGGTAAGGCACGGGACATGCCCTGGGAGATAGGACATAGAGAGCAGGGCTCCATAATTTCAGTTTTTAATTTGCAAACTTTTCCAGAATCTGGAAGACACTTTTATAGTTCCTGTGCGACTTTATCAGTATATAGTAAATAACTCTAATACCCCAGTGCCAGATCAAAAGTGTATTTCCCAGGATGATGACACCCTGACTCACATTGGCCCCCAGCCCAGACCCACGTTACCTATGTTACATAATCATTTTTTTTTTAAATGGAGTCCACAGCTGAGGTTTGCCATAGATAGAAAGAACACCGGTAGATTAAAGCAGATTCTTCAGGCTTCCATTGGCTTATGCTTCATCTGCTAGGGTGAATTTCTTGCCTAGAAAACGCAATGAAAACAAGAAGTACAATCCTCCCACCATGAGAAGAATGGCATAGAGAAATGCACCAAATAGTTTCTTTGGGAAGAGGGTCTCATGTAGCCCAGGATGGCCTTGAACTCACTATATAGTTGATGGTGACTTTGAACTTCTGCTTCTCCTGCCTCCAAGTGTTGGGACTAAAAAGATTAGCCATATGCCTGGAGTACGTAGTGCTGAGGAACAAACCCAGAGCTTTGTGCACACTAGGTCGGCACTCTACCTACAGAGTCATTTCACATCGCATTAAATAATTGTAATCAATAGTTGCTGTTCATTTTTTATCCGGTCACCTTTCAAAAATGAACATGTCCTAATTTAATTCTTGGGTGATTCTGTTCTCCAGGACTCAGGCTAAGAGCTTTTCTTTCAGTCATTTTGTTTCATGGCCTAATACTAAATTATTTCCTTGCTTTTGCCAAGGTATGTGGTCAAGTTAATGACGCTTTTGAAGCTCCCATGAGGTACCTGAAATGAAATTATCCCTGTATCCTGAGCAATAGGAACAGTATTACATTATCTTGTTCTCTTGCTCCTGTCTTCATCATTGTCAATTCCATTTTGCTTTTATATATATGTGGTTTGTCTTCAGACCCAGCCATCTAGAGCAAAGTATCTAGTATGTGCAGGAACAAAAAAACTGCATTTCCCTGTCTGTGGCACTCTGCATGCTTCTGTCCTTTGTCTTCAGAAACAGGCTGCATCCGTTTCTAGTGTTCATACCAAACCCCAAGCCCCATTGCCCTACAAATCACATTCACCCTTATGCAGACTTTTCACATCTGTATTTTGAGAGACTAGATCATTCTGCTTCCAAACTTAAACTACTTGTTAACGTTAAGCAACCTGGGAAGTCATTGTATCATATAGCTGACAATACCATTGCTACTTGTTAACGGTAAACAAGAGAAGTCATTGTACCATATAGCTGTCAATACCATTGCTACTTGTTAACGATAAGCAACCTGGGAAGTCATTGTACCATATAGCTGTCAATAGCATTGCTACCATTAACGTTAAGCAACCTGGGAAGTCATTGTACCATGTAGCTTTCAGCAGCATTGCTTTTGTCCTGTAATGTGCTTGTTCAGTAGTTTCTCGTAAAGATGCATACATAATCTAACTGTCCAGATTATGGAAAGATTTAAAAGTCAGACAGAGAAGTTTAGATTTAACTATGAAGGAAATATGAAATAATTGAGCTTTCTGAGGCAGGAAATAGTAAAACGGTATGGTGTCATTATCACAGTAGGTTGGAATGTATAGGATTTCATATCAGATCATTATGAACTGGAATCTTATCACTGAGACTGGGGCCTTCTCATTGAAGAGGATCTCACTACTTCTTCTCGAGGAGTCTCAACCATGCATTGATTTGAGAAACATCAACTTCCCTCTTTATAAGAAATGTTGGCAGGCAAAACAACTGTGCAATGCTCAATCTAATGACAAAAATTAGAATCATTGAAAGAAAAGAAGCGAATTCATCATGAACAATTTTGAAAAAGTCTCCAAAAAAATAAACAAGCAACAGTGAGTTCTGGTAAGAGACTTCTAAAAGGAATTGGTGACAACAAGAAATCAGAGAGAAGAGTTTGTGTTGAGAATTACCTCCCAACCACTCCCTGAACCTTAGCATCCAAAGTATCTTTTGGAGTCTCCTCAGAACAGAATCTCAGTTTCCAGAGCACCACATTCCTTCCACAGATTACTTGTATCTTTTCCTTTCTTATTCTGTTCTTTTACTCTTATATTTATGTTTTCTGAGAGTCTCATCCAAATAAACTTAATTCTTTAAATTTGGTCTCAGAGTCTGCTTCTGGGAACACCAACTTGAATGGGATAATTTGTACTCACTTGGGGTGAAATCTAGAATTCTTACCCTTGTATCTCCCTGACACCCAAACCAAGATTTTTGCTGTAAGTTCTGGGTTATCACTGTAGTCAGTTTCCTTTTGCTTCCATGTCTCTCTGACTTTAACTACCAACATCCAAGACTGTTCTGTAGTCAAGCAAATGGCTTTCTAAAAAATTTTCTCAAATATCTTCGATTTAGGCACATTCAAACCATGACTGATTTGTTGGTCTGAATCCCTCTATATACCCCAGCGTGTGTCCAGTGCCCCTTTTCTGGGATCATGTAGTACCAAGGCCTGTACTATGTCAAACTTTATCCAGATTGCTAATCTTTCTATGGCTAATTCCAGTCAGGTGATCAAAGGTTCAGGGTCAACTTTATTTACTGTTATTCTCTGAGTGTTACAGAGCAATCAAAATATCTCACAATACTCTTAGAATTTCTTAGCTATGCAGTGTTTGTGCTTCATCAACTCCTAGGATATCATCATCATTATAAAATCAATGACAATTAGTAATCATGTCACAGAAACCCTAAGAAAACATTGACCATGGCATTAACTTAAAGTTTTCAAACAAATCAATATTTTTTCAAAGCATACTTGACATTTTATGTTCTCTGAACTTTTTACTTAAGCATCATTTAGGGTCCTCAATCTTAAATTTTGCAATTGGCAGGTAGAACTCCTCTATCCTGTGGTTTTCAATGGATGGACTTAATCATTGCTCCAATGTTTGCGATGAAGAATCATATTTAACTATAACATTAGTGAATGGCAGGTTGTAGAACTTGACATCCAGGTCTGGTCTATTTCTCTACACTCACGCTAAAGCCTGCGGCAATGTGTGTTAAATATTGCAGTCAGACCAGACATGCTGATTAAAAGCGTAACTGAACAAGGCTTTGCCCCTGGGAAATCATGTGTTAAGTAGGAACTTGTGCCTAGAGGATTTTTAACATGTGCTTTCTACTTTTGAGTAGTTTGTCAGAAATGCAGGTCAAACTATGGGCAAGTGCTGATTGAAAGGGCACTCCAGAGGACTGTATCCAGATACTGCAGTGTGCAGGTTTCTTCACTGCCATGGTTTACATATGTCTATGGCATTCAGGGACATGGTTTGATTTTTAGAATGTTAAGAAAACAAGAAACAGAATTGCCTCAAAAGGAAATATATCCCAAAGCAAGGAGCCTTCTAAAAGGTTTTCAAACAATACATCCATGTATAAGCTCTCTCAAAAAGTCTCTGAAACAGGTTCCCACCTCAGGCTCAGGCACTCAGCCAAGAAAACCCTGCACCAGCTGGGTCTGGGGAAATAGTAGAAAATTTCCACTCACACACCTTAGAGCATTTTATTTTATTTAAGAGAAGGGACCCATGAATGCTGGTGTGCTCGAGTCTATTATTACAAAATGGTGGTTTTGTCTGTGGTCATTGTTTTTTGTTTTGAAATGTCAATATCCCACTACTCACATGAATCATGACAAACATCAGTTCTGATAGAGATAGAAGCAAATCTGCTCAGATTTGAAAATCCTACAGGATTCAAACACATTTTCTTATAAATTCATCTATGTGTTCATTTCAGCATAGCAAATAGTAAATTAGCATGAGCAAAATCAGACACTTTTTATCTTAAAAATGTCAACATTGAGGTCCATTGCCTGTAATCCCAGCTCTTGAGTGGATGAGGGACTCAAACATAAAGATTCTCATCCATTAGAGGCCAAACTGAGCTATATAGAAAGACCCTGAAAAAGGTAAAGTGGCTATCAAAAAATAGAAGTTATTGCTTTTGGTAGTAGAATGATGTATTTTGACACAAATTTATTTGTCATAATAAAATAAAAATGATTGCTTAGATTTTAACAACATATTAAATGTAAACAGAAAGTGAAGTTCAAATATTGTCATTTTTCAGGAAACAAAATTAAAGTAGCTAACTCCTGTTTTCTAGTCTGAAGACCTAAGCTATATCAACAGTCTTTAGATGATTGTAGAATGGCTATTTCAGTAACATCAGATATGTTCCTGTTCAGTGCAACTAAATCTTGCTTATTAAAATTGGACATATTCGGAATCTGCATGAGCTATAGTATAAAACTTATCAAAGGGTCTTCAGTTCTATGGAATTATTAAGCTTTAATTCAGCATTTTATTCTGCAGAAATCATTCCCATTACAAGATGTTAACCACAGCAGTTCGTGATTTGTGTATGACTATCCTAAGAGCTTTGCTGGAACACACTTCTCAGTAATCTTCCTAGTGCCTAGGACTGTCTACTTTGTCAAGTTTAACGGTTAGCCAACATAGGCAATATTTTTTTAGGAATTACAAGCAGAAAAGCATATACAGATGTTTGTTAGGAAGAGAAGCCACTACCTTGGTATAAACAGGTCTCCTTGCTTCCCAGCAGCTAAGTCAGTTTTCTGTTGCTATGACAAGATATTTGAGATGATCAACTGATTTTCGGGAAAAGCTTATCTGGGCTGTTACGTTCTGCTCATGACCAGTACGGTTTTTTTTTTGGTTTTTTGTTTGTTTGGGAGACTTTTGTGAGACCAAACATTGTGCTACAGTGCATGGAGATGCAAAGCTGTTTTTACGATGGCTAGGACGCTAAGCTCTAGAGGAGAGTCAGAATGCCAAAATCCCTTCAGGTTCAACTCCCAGTGGCCTAATTTGTATTAACTGGACCTAACATGTAAGTTTCTTTACCCCCCAACAGTTCTATTGTCAGGTGACCAAGACTCAAACATGGCTTTTGAAGAAGAGTCAAGATCCAAACAATAATACCAACCTTCCTCTCCCATGGAGAATATGACCCACAAACACACTGCTGCTCTGGGCCTCTGCTCCCCTTTGAGAGGACAAACTCATAAAAACCTAATAACCTCTTTAGAAGAAATTCTCATGAAAACATAAATTCTTCACCCAAAGATAAATTAATAACCACTGTATGGAGTGCATAGAGTATTCAATATATGCTCTTAAGTAGAACTCTGAGGGTGGGTCAGGGAGAGCAGTCTAGAGGAAGTAGCAGTTAGTTTGATTACAAGATGTATATTGGATCATCCAGGGGATGCAGAGTTTGAAGGTACCCATAGAGTAGGCACTTGATAATCAAAACAGACCCAAATGAGGAAGCTCATGGCCAGAACTTTGAGGTGGATTGGGCACGCTGGCCTGCAGATATCTGAAGAGTGTGAGAACTTGGGCAAATTAAAGGGCTGAGTAGAGAGAAGAGGGCCCGGTCTCCGTTTCTGTGCAGAAAAACCCCTGCTGCTGAGTCGGTATTTGTGTGTCATGAGAGGGAACCTGGATTTCTTTTCTCTGAAACAATGGCAAGTCTACAAAGATGTTAAACCACAGCAACTCTAATATCTCTCTCATCCTATCTTGCTGTTGTTTTTTATGTTTGGTGTAATAGATGCATTGAATTTCACTTTAACAATGCATATATAATCAGAAAATTACTTGAGCCTAAACACATGTTTGTTAAGCCTTAGTTCATCTAAGACTGAACATTTCAAACAAAGAAATCATTCCATCAATTAAATGAACAAAATCTTCATCATTTTAATTGCTATTTATACACTGTCTGTATGTTTTTAATTTTCCAAAACACACTTGAGAGTTCTCCCTGGAGGTGAGCCCTTAGTACCTAAGTTCTTCTGTACACAGTTGACATAATTAACTGAATCTTGAATATTTCCTTCATCTTCTCACCCCACTTCTTAAAGATTTGTTTGAAATATTAACTAAGTGAAAGCAACAATAAAATCTTCTTGAACTCCATAAAATCCAGCCCTGACTAGCTCTGATTGAACTAGATACTTCTAAGTTCTATAGTAAATGGTGGATTTGTATAACCTGGATAATTTAATAATTGCCTAGATATTGTCTCGTATAAGCTATGAATGGAAAGACTTTATATAAAGAATGTTCAACAGAATAATTTTAAAGTTCATTTTTATTTCCCATGTCAACCATGGGTAAGACAATATAAAAGTCAAATAATTATGTAAAATGAATGTATATAACTTTATTCACCCCATGGAAACTATTCTTCAAAATTTGATTATTACAAGTGCATAAAAATATGTTAGGCTCAGATTTTTTTTCTTTGCTGTAAATGATACATTGAAGACATCAGCCATAGCCACCTTCTGCATGGGAATGGACCACATCAAAATTACTTTGTTTCAAGATCACTGGAAATTACTAATTTGATGTTTATAGTAGTGAGAACATAGAATTTCACTCAAATAGAATTACTGAAACATCCTCTGATCTAGAAGAAACAAATTATATGATGCTTTTAAAGAAATTATGTTTTTATAGTTTCCAAAAAAAGGAAAGTACACTTTTCATTCATCATTCTGTGTTAGTACAACGTTAAAGCAGCAAGGGAATATTATGGTGTGTGCAGTCTTCTCATGGGGATGAAGTGTCACTTAGAAAGGGGAGATGCTGTCACACTCTGAATTTGCACAGCCATGGCTCAAACGTTTGGATAGTATTTGGGAAAAATTGCTGATAGGAAGTGTAGCAACTGGCAGCTACTCTGTTCTTGCTTACTATGTTCATTTAGATGCATTTGTCAATTTATAAGTATAGCTAATTAAAATTGTTTAAATTTTCTTTTTTTTTAAGGAGCCCGCTACATGAAAAGAATGCAAGTCAAAGTGTCCACAGCCTAGACGTCTTCAGAGACAGGAGTGACTAGCAAGTAGATACTGTGATACTTCCTATGCCTGAGTGTGCAGGGTTCAGTCGTGTTCTGGGATTTAATGCTATGGTGACCAAATAGTCTTGCAACTTTAAAGAGATACTTAGCAATATTTGTGCTGAGCTCTACTACACCAGAAAAATAATTAGGAAGAATAATGGCCATTGTGGGTTTTTGGAAACTCATATTTTATCAGTAATAATGAATTTATTTTTTAACATAAATGTGAGAATTAAGTACTGTATCTTCCCCCAGGACTTACTTTTATATTCCCAATTCAATATTTACTCAGTCATAAAAAGAGTAAATGGATCTCCTAATTTCTGGTGACATATTCAACCATGGCACAAATGTATTAATTCCTGTCAAAAGCCATTTGAAGAAATAATCTTGAAATCATGCATTCATTTTTTTTAAGATTGTATTTCAAAACATCCATGTATTATGAAACGAAACATCACAGGCACAGGGCAGTAGCTGTGTACTTACCATAACACCCTGACATTTGAAAGAGATAAAATCAGAGATTCAATGACAAAACCATGCAATGTGTGGATAAATAGATTAGAAAGGAGGATCTACAGAGAGAAAAAGATAAATAAGATTAAGTGAATGGCAAGAGAAATTTTTGAAAAATCTCTTGGATTCATGTTAATGTGATCAAAGTTGCTCATTCTCTAATTTATTTTAAAGACTACAATAGAATTAAATGTTTAGGCCAAAGGGGTTTTAGAGAGCACATGCATCAATTACTGCGAGTAAATTTGCAATTATAAACTGTATGTGTAATATTTAACATATATAGACACATAAACACACAAACATCATTTCAAAATAAAAATTAGTACCATAACTTCTTAAGTCTTAAAAATAAGAGTAATAAGTTCCACGTCTTTCTCAGTATTAATTGTGATTGTAATACATTTGCCACCAGAAGTATATAAGAATTATGGTGTTCACAGTTGAAATTTTAGAAATTGTGCTTAAGTATTTCCATATTCAAAATCCTATAGTAGAATAAAGATCTAAAGTAGAAACTATATAAATTATGTAATGTATTTCAGTGGCTTAGCAATACAGATTCCTAAAGAATTATACAAGTCAAGAAAAGAATCTTTCTTTTCAAAATCCTGTAAAAGCTTTATGAATGAAAAGTTGCAGAAGATAAACAATTCATACATAAAATCCATCGAATATTTATATAGTTGAGACCACAGGATATGAGAGGAAGGATACTTAGCAATAACTAAACCAAGATAAAATTTTTATAATATAAATTATTTGTCTTTAAGGCATTTGCTTACAGATTTAGAGATTTTATGATGGACTGGTGTAAAGCTATACTATTGCGGTTTGAGGCGCTTTGAAGGAATGCCTTCAAGATTTAGAGTCTTTTCATATTGTTCACCTAGGCAACCCTCATATTTAAAGGAAGAAAATAGTAAAAGCATGCTTAAAATACCTTTGTATACATACTAAGAAATAATTCAAGATCTCTGTGATTTTTAAAAAGCATTAAAGAAACTATAAGCAAAATTGATTTTTAAATAAAGGGAGAAGAGTAGGAGGCAGGTGCGACTGGACTGTTGGGGAAATGGAGATAGCAGCCAGGAAACTGACTTGAAACAAACCAGGTGTAAATAGTAAAAGCCCAAACTAAAGAGGTAGTGATAGAGAGGGGAAGTCCTTAATTTGAAAGAAACATCTTATGCATGCAGTCACAACTTCATGTGTTCATATATGCAACTGCCATGTTGGGTCAGAGAAAACACTGCTTCCTTGTAGTCGTCCATGGCCTCTGGCTCTTAAACTGTCCCACGCTCAATCCAGACAAAATCTAAAATGGAGAGGGAGGTAAGGATGAAGTCCTACCCCTAGCTAAAGACCTTGATGATTGATAATGGCTAAGAGAGGGAAAGTCAGTTTACTTCAAAGTTGTGACCCCTGTAGGTTGACCATACTCAACCAACCTCACTCAGTGCAAGGCTACATATTCAAGAATGCATAGGCAACAAAAATTGTATTCGATGTGTTTTCTAAAAAAGAAGTCACAAAACTGGATAGAGAGGGAAGGGAGGGTAGATATAGGAGGATTTAGTGGAGGGAGGTGAATACAATCAATATATACTGTATGAAATTCTCAAAGAACAAATAAAAATGCACATTCCAGGTTCCACAGTAATTTTGGATGATGGACAGTGACCTGGAACATTAACAAAAGAGCAGTTGACTTTCAGTAGAGGTTGTTACCTGCAACTATGTTTAGAAAGGTAAAGTCTCGGGCCTCTAAATTCAGTAGGCTGAAAATGATCACAGTGGGGGCTTGCTGGAGTCAGGCCTAGGAGCTGAATTACCCAGATAGAGATTATCTTTGAAACCACAATAATTTAACCAGGTAAAATATACATTACAAAAGGAAAGGTGAACATCACCCTGGTACAGTTCTGAGGCTCAAGATCCAGTCATCAGGATTCTGTTTGAAGGGAATGAAACATAAAATAAGAGAAAACTGAAACCAAAGAAGAGCATAGAAGTACACTGGTATTCAAAGCTGCTGAAAAGTTCTTTTTTAAATTGATATTATTGAGCTCTACATTTTTCTCTACTCCCTTCCTTTCCTCTCCCCTCCCCTTCAACCTTCTCCCATGATCCCTATGCTCCCAATTCACTCAGGAGATCTTGTCTTTTTCTACTTTTCATGTAGATTAGATCCATGTACGTCTCTCTTAGGGTCCTCATTGCTGCCTAGGTTCTCTGGGATTGTGAATTGTAGGCTGGTTTTTCTTGCTTTATGTTTAAAAACCACTTATTAGTGAATACATATGATGTTTGTCTTTCTGGGTCTGGGTTACCTCACTCAATATGATATTTTCTAGCTCCATCCATTTGTCTGCAAATTTCAAGGTGTCATTTTTTTCTGCTGTATAGTACTCTATTGTGTAAATGTACCACATTTTCCTTATCTATTCTTCAGTCAAGGGGCATTTAGGTTGTTTCCAGGTTCTGCCTATGACAAATAATGAGGCTATGAACATAGTTGAACACATGTCCATGTGACACAATTGAGCATCCTTTGCATATATACCCAAAAGTGGTATTGTTGGGTCTTGAGGAAGGTTGTTTCCTAATTTTCTGAGAAATTGCCATACTGATATCCAAAGGGGCTGTACCAGCTTGTACTCCCACCAGCAATGCAGGAGTGTTGCCTTTACCCCACATCCTCTCCAGAATAAGTTGTCATGGGTGTTTTTGATCTTGGCCATTCTTACAGGTGTAAGATGGAATCACAGAGTTGTTTTGATTTGCATTTCTCTGATGACTAAGGATGTTGAGCATTTCCTTAAGTGTCTTTCAGCCATTTTAGATTCCTCTGTTTGAAAGTTCCTGGGTAGGGTGACTGTCAGAAAAAGACTTAGTAATTGAATTGGCTTAATTAGCCAATCCAACATTGAGAAAGAGGTGGTCTATGAAGCCAATACGGCACCTTTGTGCTCTGGCTTCTTCTTGTATGGACCCAATGGGAGACTTTTTGGATTTACCATGGGAAGTCCAGTTTTAATATCCTAAAACTTTCCATAATTTGAATAGCTAATTCAATTTAATATATATTAGTTAAGAAAACCTTCTTCTCTGCTAATTCTAACAAATATCCATAGCCAATTACTATTTCATTTGTTAATCTCAACCAGTTTTCCACATGAGGCTGCCAGTGTTCTGTTTGTTTCCTAGTAATTCCAAGTAGTTCTTCCACACAGCAGGTGTGCTTCTAAGAACTAGCAAATGGGTGAAAGTTTCACCATCCTCTTCCCCCTGAGGAGAATGGGCTCAGAATAATTTCGTTATTTTTAAATCCTTAATAAATAAATATCACTAAAAACAATATGAAATTATGAGACTTTTCCATATAATCCTTGATTGTTGTAGTTCTGTTTCTCCTTACCTCTCAATGTAGGCAATTTGTCTAGTTGCAATCAGTACAGAATCAGTAAGATTATTTTTAGATGTTTTGTTTAAGATGACTCTTATCCTTTTGTCTTTTTTCTTCCTTTTCCTGATAAAAGTAAAAATGGCTTTACTATATATATCAGGTTATATAAATAATCTGAGCTCAATGTAAAAATTTCAAACAATATATTGAAGTGTTATGAAGAATAAAAAACAAAAAAAGAATGTTAATGTTGACAGGGGATTTTTCCACATCAGTTTTGATGGTCACAAGATTTCTGTCCTTGAGTTCATGTAAGCAGGGTATTACATTTGCTGATTTACATATATTGAGCCATTCTAACACCTCAGGAATAAAGTCAACTTAATGATGGTGAAAAACAAGAATAAAAAGCATTGTACAGAGCACCTAGATAACAGTTAAAGTGGACTTATGGGCTGAATACTTCACAAAAAATATACCTTTTTAATCATTAATAACAAATTTTGCTTAAAAATTTTTTGTTGTTTTTCAAGTACTGCCAGCTTCCCTATAGTTACCATCTGCATGTTTTTATACACTCTCTCATCTCAACCACCATTCCCATAGTCACCAGTTATTTATATTTTCTGCGGCTCTTCATCTTTTCCTGAATATCTGTATCTCAGATAATATCTTCTTTATGCCTGATGGAACAACCTCTCTAATGGGCCAAAAATAAATTTTCTGTTTTTGTTTCTCTTCGAAATGTTACATTTTGTCTTCCTTGGTGAACTTTGTGTCTACAGGCTATATGATTTGAGCACTATAAAAGGTCTTTCCACAGTGCTCCAGCTTCCACATTTTATATAAGTAGTAAATATCTTACTGTTTTCCTAGTTTTATTATATAAAGGATTGCTTTATTCGGCTGTAAAGAATTAAATTATGTAATTTCCTGGAAAATGAATAGAATTGGAGACAACTGTATGAAGCCAAATATAAACAATTACTTTATATGTGTATTGATGGACATGTATGCTAATTTCTAAACTCAGCGGTGAGGAATGGTGGTGTAATAAAGAAGTGATGTGCAAAGATCTTGTTGGCATGTTAATGTATATATATATATATGGAAATGGTAAAGCTGTATCATATGGGAGTTATATTTTTGAAATTTTAGAAACCCCTATTCTGTTTTCTATAGTGCATAGACTATTGTTCATTTCTAACAAGACCATATGAGAGTCACCTTTCCCCTTCTTTCTCACCAGCATTTGCTGTAAATATTTTCTGGTATCTAGTCTGACTTGGATTAGGTAGAATATAATGAATTTCAGTGTGCTCTTTCTCTGTATTTTCCTGGTGGATAAGGTTATTTACTATATTTTATGTGTTATTGGCAACTTGAACTTAATCCCCTGAGAGCTGCCTGCTTGTCTGTTTCATTGCTCGATTTGTGACAGGATTGTTTAGATTTGGAGTATCTGGTTGTGTTCTCTAATTATTCCATATGTTAATCCTCTATTAGATATAGAGTTGACAATGGCCTTCTTCCCATTCTCCAAGTTCTCTCTTCACTTGATTGTTTTCTTTGCAATACAGAAGCTGTTTAATTCATTGATCTCATTTGTCAATTCATGTTAACCATCTCCTGAACTATGGAATCCTTTGACGGAAGTTTTTTTTTATTATGCCTGTATCTTGAGTAGCTTTACTATGTTTTTCTCTAAAAGCTTCAGAGCTTCAGGGAAGACTTTGACCAATTTTTTTGGTTTTACATTGAATTAACATTTATACATGGTGAAAGATGGAAAGGGAATTCCGTCATTTCTATGTAGACATTTAAAATCCCCCAGTTCATTGTTGAAGACGTTGTTTCTCTGATGATGGGGGTTTTTTTTTTTTGGCTGTAGCAGTGTGGGTTTGATTCTAGTTCTACTATTTTCCTTGGTCTATAAGTCTGTTTTGTGACATTGTTACTCTGGTTTTTTTTTTTGAGGGGAGAGTTTGTTGTTGTTGTTAATGATGATGATGGGTTTTGTTGTTGTTGCTATTCTTTTTGACTCTGGAGTCAAATCAGTTATCAGGGTGCCTGAAAATGACTTTGTCTGCATGAGGTCTTTCTGTGGAATAAATAATCCTCTTGTATACTGTAAAGATTTGTCACTCAAATTAGTTTAATAAAATATTGATTGTCCAGTAGCTGGGTAGGAAGTATAGGTGTGGCAACAAAAGCATGATGGGAAAAGAAGAGCCAAGTCAGGCAGCGCCAGCCAGACAGAGGGAACAGGAGATAAATGAGTCATGCTAATAAATGTACCAAGTCACACCGTAAAGTATAGATAGAAATGTGGGTTAATTTAAGTATAAGAGTTAGTAACAAACCTGAGCTATTGACAAAGCATTTATAAATAATAATTAGCCTCCAAATTAATTATTTGAGAAGCAGTCACTGGATATTTGGGAACAGGCAAGAGAAATGTTTGTTTACATTTGGCATCCAATGTTGGGAGTCAGATGAAGCAGGATCCTAATTAGTCTTATCAATAAAAACCCAGAGTCAGATATGGGGTAAAAGCTAAAAGATCAGAAAGGCAAAGCAGCAGCCACCAGAGACTTCTAGTCTCTCGGGATTCTCCAACAAAATAGGCCAAGACTCTCTGCCCTCTCCTTATCATTTCCTGTCTCTGTCCAGCCATATCACTTCCTGTCTCCTGTCTGCACAGACCTCCAGACCTCTATGGTTAACTAGTGGCTAGCTCCACCCTCTAATCCCCAGGCAAGCTTTATTTGCCAGAACACAAACAAAATGTCACACAACAGGATCTTTTGAGCTCCTCTAGGAATTTTAGTGAAAAAAAATTCCTATTTCTGTGAAGAATGTCATTAGAAGTTTGATGGGAATTATATTGAATCTCTGAAACACATTTGGTAATATAGCTGTATTATTTCACCACATTAATTCTGCAAAGCCATGATCATGAGAGGTCTTTTAATCTTCTGGTGTCTTCTTTTATTTCTTTCTTCAGTGTTTTAAAATTGTAGAGTACTTTCGCTTTTTTGATTACGTTTATTCTTGGGAATTTTTGAAACTGTGAATAATATTGATTGCTTGATTTGGTTCTCAATGTGTTCATTATTGATGTACAGAAAAGCTCTTAATTTTTCATATGTTCATTTTGTTTTCTGATATTTTGTTTTGTGTTTGTCAGTCCTTGATGTTTACTGCCCTTACAGCCTCTTGCCCAGGGTCATATTATCTGCATCAGGGATAAAAAGGAAAGTCCTTTTCCTTTCCTATTTGTACCCCGTTTTTTTCTTTCCCTTAACATTCTTTTATAATGAAGAATTAAAGCACTTTTTTAAGAAGGGGGAAATAAACACTGTTATTTCATTCCCGATTTTGGTGGGAACACTTTGAGATTTTCCTTACTTAATAACATATTAGCTATTGGTTTGTCACACATAGAGTTTATTATGTTAAGGTACATTCTTTCTATTCTTAGTTTCTTTGAATGATTTATCACAAATGGATGAGGGTTTTGGCAAAGACTTTCTATGTACCCATTGAGATGGTCATGTGATTTCTATCCACAAGTCTAATTATATAATATAGAAACATTGATAGATTGATTTGTGTTCTGAGTTACTCTTTCATTCATGGCACAAAGCCTTATTTGTTATAGTAAATGGATTTTTATTTGTTTTTGAATTCATCTTCAACTGACAGATTGGTTTATAATTTTTTTCTGTAGTGTTCTTATCAGCTTTGATAACAAGCTAATGCTGGCTTCAAAACTTACTTTGGTAATATTCTTTACCTTGCTAAGCTATGGAATAGTTTGAGGAACATTGTGCTATTTCTTCTTTAAAGGTCAGTAGGATGTGTCCCAAAGTGTGGTTCATGTTTTAGAGAAAGCTCTACGAGCTACTGAGGAAAATGTGTATTCTGCAGTGGGTTAGTGAATTTTTTAATTACGGGGATTCTTTTAGTGGAAATATTTGCAATTTTCAAGTGGAAATAGTTTGTACTAGGATTGAGGTATCCTTTCTCTCTTCTGGATGCAGACATAGCTCATCTGCTAAACACTCAGCCTGTATTCTCAGCATGTAAAGCTGGAATCTTGAGCAATACCCAGTATAGTGCTGTCAAAAGAGGTCACCAAAACCAACAGATATTGCTAACAGGAAAATACAATTATAGCCAATTTAAAACAAGCCCCTTCAGCTCCAGCAGTATGGAGGGAAAGAAAAAAGTAGACAACAAATTACTAATGATGAAAGCTATGATTAGGAAGGAAATAAGTTAAGTGAGACTAACTATTTCTATTAGAGAAAGAAGAATAGAAAGGGGAAAAGCAAATGAAAATTGGAGAACAATAAAGAGAAAGGTGAGACAAAGGGGTCCTGCCTAAATGTAGGATACAAAAGAAGGAGCTTCAGAAATCCAATCAACCAAACTAAAACAATCCCAGCCCTTAGATGACTGAGAAGACACTTAAAGTCCAGGCCAATCTGTGAATCTCAGACATACCTTTTCCAAAAAGGTAAATTGAAATTAAATACTGAATAAAGGGAATACAAAACTGAAAGAAAGGAAAGTAGGTGAGGTGTAGTTTGTATGAAGCTACTTGCCTGGATGCAGGTGCCAGAATCTGCCTGAAATCCTTTCTGTGGACACAGGTCCTGGGCATGTCTCTATGTGTTAATGGCAAGGTGAGGGGAACCACCTGTCTCTGTGCAGTGCTTCACATGGGACCATGTCCTTGGTATTTCTCTGTGAGTTCTTAGAATGACTGTGGGAGCCATAGTGGTCTCTTTGGGTTTCACTCTAATTTATGACTCACAACGAGTTTGTATCCTACAGTTCTAACTTGAATTCGCACTGCATCTAGTGCTGTTCTGCAGGATATCTCTAGACTACAGTCCAAAAATACTTTCTCTGCATCCCCAGTGTGAGTTCTAGAGGTATCTTTACCTCTAGAGCCTTCTAAATATGAGATGACTTTCTGGTACTGTTCTGGTTGGGTGTGATTTAAAAAAAAAAAAAAAGATGTTCCCTGCTGCCAGTGTTACTGCAATCATGGCTTTGTTCTATTTGCCTGCTTATGTATGTATGTATGTAAGTATGTATGTATGTATGTATGTATGTATCTATCTATCTGTCTGTCTGTCTGTCTATCATCTTTTATCATCTTTCTATCTGCTATCTATATTTCTGTCATACACACACACACACACACACACACACACACACACACACACATCTCTATTTCTATCTCTCCCCTGTCTCCTCTCCTCTCTCCTGCCCCCACTCTTCTCCCTATCACCTCTCCACTCTCCTCTTTCCCCTCTATTTCCTCTCTCTTCTCCCACTAACTCAAGCACTTGCTCTCTTGCTCTTGCTGCCCAGCCCTGATCTTTACATACCCACACTGGGAAATGAAGACTCTTGAGGACTGAGGCTCCAGAAAAGGACTCCAAACTTTCTTTCCTTCTCTTCAGCTCTCCAAAATTTCCTTTGTGTCTTAGAAAAGTTTTCCACCATCACTGTCCAGGTCTCTATTCTCCCTCTGTCACGGGATCTTCATAGCGGTTCTGAAATCCCTGCACAGTGTAGGTGTCCTCTCTCTACTCTGGGATCTGTCACCATCTCACTGTAGTTTGGACCTGCAGTTTCCCGGTCGCTAACCATGCTGAGCATACTTGCATTTCTTTATTAGCCGTTTACTGAAGATATATCTACTTAAGTTTAATTTTTCTAGTCTGGAGATTCTTTTGTTTCTGATTTATTTTCCTGCTTTCGGATAGTCCCCTTTTTAGTTTTTCATTTTCAGCATTTTACTATATTTTGAGGTGTGGCTTTTTTTCCGTTTATTGTTTCTGCGAGTTTGGTGTTTTAATTGGTAGATTTAAGCCTTCCATCAGTTTAAGAAATTCATAGCCATTGTTTCATTGGTTATTATTTCAATTTCATTCTTTCTGAGACCTCAACCTTAGCATGTCCTATTGGCTCCCATTCTTCTCTCACCCTTTTCCTCTGCATCAGAACTTTCCCCTGCGATCCTTCAGGTTGTTTCTATTGCTTTACTTTCCAGTTCACTTTTCTGGATTTCAAATCTGGTTTAAAATTTACTTATTATGCTCTGAATTTAAGCAATTTATTAATCCAAGTCTACTTGATCTTTCATTATATTTCAATTTTTGATGATTCTATTATGTGCCTTTTCTCCCACCTGATTGAGCACAATAATGTAATTTTTTTAAGTTCTTTCCTAATGACTCTGAAGTACTGGTTATTTTTAACTTAATTATGATCCTGTCTCTTTAAATAAGATTCATGATCTTATTTTATTTTTTATTGATTTTTATTGAGCTTTACATTTTTCTCTGCTCCCCTCCCTGCCTCTCTCCCCCTCTTCAACTCTCCCCCAAGGCCCCCGTGCTCCCAATTTACTCAGGAGATCTTGTCTTTTTCTACTTCCCATGTAGACATAAGCTTATTTTAAAACAAATATTTTAAAATACTTAACAAAATTGTGTGTTTTATTGCTTATAGTGTATTCTTTTAAAATGTAACCATTTTGCTGTATTCACAGCTTTTGAAGTCTTCATCCAAGAGAAATGCTTGGAGAGTTAATTAGCATACACATGACTTCATATACTTGCTATTTACTTTTTGTGATGAGTCTTTTATACCTATATCTTTAAGTAGAGTTTTATTGAATGTCAGACATTGAGTGCATAAAATTTTACAGTTTCCAGGTGATAAAATCCAGACAAGTATAGTGAGGAGCAGATGATACCTAACCCTTCAGGTACTAAGATAAGCAGAGGCTGGAACCCAAGTCAGTCCCAAGGTATACAAGGAATTAATAGACACAGGGGTATGCCATTTTGTGACTGTATGGATTTTGTAAAATTTCTCATTACCAAGACTGTTTCATTTTTACCACTATTCATACTGTATTGAACATGGTGTTGCACTTAAATTCTCGACTGGTTTCCTGCTTCCCAGGGCTGTGTGCATCCTTCTGTTCTTTGGCGTTCCATGCGGGGAAGGATTTGTTCCTTGCCTTACTACCCAGAAGTAGGCTAGGCAACAGTCTTCCTTTCTGGTTTTACTGAGTCTGCTGGGTAAAAAGCAGTGTCTTGAATATTGCCAATGTTTGTTTCTTTTTCTGATAAAGAAATGAAGGCTTTCATATAGTTCTGTCTGTTATGTTATTTTTCATTTTATCACTTCATAACTATTCTGTGTATGTGCCACAGGCTTGCCTTATTTGCTTTCTAATGCACTGCAAATGATTCCTCAGTAAAGTTAGATTTTATTGATGTTAGTTTTCACCCTCATAGTTATGTGTGTCAAAATGCATCTATTGTTTTGTGCTAGTTTTTATATAACTCTTCTACATATAATTTATTTCTGTATTTAATTCCCCAGAGCAGTGGGCTCTTTCTTGTAGCTTATAATGATGATGGACTCATAATTATTTATTTTCAACTAAATTCACCAACGATAATGAAGAGCTCAGTTTATATAATGAGAGAATCTTTTATCTTTAATCTAAAGCATACAAATGACTTTATGCTTTTATATAACTGTTCTGAAGTCATTTCCCAGATTAAGAGATGTCAATGGGGGCTGGAGAGATGGCTCAGTGGTTAAGAGCACTCATTCCATTTATGAAGGCTCTGCCCTGAGAACCCAATACTCTGCATAAGCTTTCATCCCAGTACCTTACTTACTCATAAATTTGACATGTTATAAATGTTCAGTCCATTGCAGATTAGGATCCAGAAAGTAAAGGCTTATGAGTCACGAAACCATGAGACCCAGCTGTTTTTATTTTAATTTACTGTTTAAAAGAAAAAAAACTATCTCTTCTCATTTTACAAGCCAAATCCATTTCCCACTCCCCCCCCCTCCTGTTCCCTCTACCTTCCCCTACTCCTATCCCATTCCTATCCACTCCTCAGAAAGGGTAAGGCTTTCCAAAGGGAGTCAACAAAGTCCAGCACATTGCTTTGAAGCAAGATCAAGTCCTTCCCCATTATATCTAGGCTGAGCAAGGTATTCCTCCAAAGAGAATGGGTTTTAAAAAAACAGAACAAGTAGTAGGGATAAAGTCTAGTCTCACTGTCAGTGATCCCACAGTCTGCCCCAGCCATACAACTGTCACCCACATTCAGAGGACCTACTTTGGTCCTATGATGTCAGACCAGAGTTGGAAGGCTTCCATTAGCTCAGGTAAGCTGTTTCAGTGGGTGTCCCCACCATGGTTTGACCTCTTTGCTCATATTCTCACTCCTCTCTCTCTTTGACTGGACTTTTGGGAGCTCAGCCCATTGCTCTGCTGTGGTTCTCTGCATCTGCTTCCATCTGCAGTTGCTGGATGTAGGTTCTATAATGACAGTTAAGAAAATCATCAATCTGACTACAGTGCAAGGCCCGTTCAGGCTCCCTCTCCACTATTGCTTGGGGGTTTTGCTGGGGTCATCCTTGTGGGTTCCCGGGAATTTCTCTAGTGCTAGGCTTCTTTTTTGGTTGGGAGGCTTTTGATGACAGCTTCTATTTCTTTGTGGGTTATAGGTCTATTTAAGTTGTTCACCACATCTTGATTTAATTTTGGTATGTGGTCCGTATCCAGAAAATTGACCATTTATTTTACATTTTCCAATTTTGTGAAGTACAGGTTTTGTAGTATGACCTAATGATTCTCTGAATTTCCTCACTGTCTGTTGTTATGTCTCCCTTTCCATTTCTGGTTTTGTTAAATTGGATGTTCTCTCTCTGCATTTTGATTAATTTGGGTAAGGGTTTGTTTATCTTGTTGATTTTCTCTAGAATCAGCTCTTTCTTTCATTGCTTCTTTGTATTATTTTCTTTGTTGCTATTTTATTGATTTCGAGGGCCCAGCTGTTTAAGATACATGTTCTCAAGTAGGTTCATATGGTTTAGAATTCAGTGCCATTCCTGGTAGTTTCTGACTGATCACTTGCTGTGGGACAATGGTTTTACTCTGTAAAGATTTGTTTCTTGTGCTTGTTTAATAAAATGCTGGTTGGCCAGTGGCCAAGCAGGAAGTATAGGCAGAGGAACCATTCAGGAAGTAGAGGCTGAGCAACAAGAACAGGAGAACTCTGGGAAGAGGAAAGACACAGTCTGCAGTCATGATCCAGACGCAAAGGAAGCAAGATAAGAATGCCTTGCTGAAAAAGGTACTGAGCCTAGGCAATGACACCTATGGCAGATGAGGGGTGGAGCCGTATCTCCCACATTCATGTTCTCAGGCAGGCTGACCAAGCCCAAGACAACAGGGTCAGCTCTACTGCACTGCACAGGCAAGGTGCAGGACCCACATTCTTGAGTGCTTCAGCTGGGAAAGGAGAAGGACAACTTTGTCACCTGTCACAGGTGATGAAGGGCAAGGGTCTTCATGTTTTAAAAGATTGTGTGTGTGTGTGTGTGTGTGTGTGTGTGTGTGTGTGTGTGTGTGTGTGTCTGTGTCTGTGTCTGTGTCTGTGTGTGTGCATACATCTTAGAGATAGGACACAAATGTCAATCTGCCATTTATTTGTTTATCGTATATATTATGCACATAAATTGGAAGCAGTTTTAAATCATACTTTTAGGGTACCCACCCAGACTATGACTGCAACCTCTGTGAGGTCATGCACAATGTTTGTACTCAACAATCTTAAATTTTGGAACATTTGGGACTTTTGGCCTGTAGATGCTCATGCTGCCCTAACACTTCCTTCTATGAGGAACAAAACAGGGTGGGCAAACCCCATCCTTCATAAGCACAGCCCTTTATCCCTTATAGGGAATAGGAAAGCAGGGTATGAATATCCTGTCACACAGAGAAGGAAGACATGGTCACACAGGAAAGAAATGCCCGCAGGAATGGCAGGCGCTGCTTGAGTGTCGTCAGGGAACAAATGCACTTAGCACACCTCATCCACCCAGAACCCTGCCTTGGGGACCCAGTACGTGGTAGAGAGCAAGCTAGCCATTTTCCTATGATCCCCAGCCATCTCAGAGCTAGAGCTCCTGCCATTGCCTAACACCCAAGACCATCCTACTGTCTTGCCAGTGAGAGAAAAGATTGGTACTCAGATGCTGAATTATGATTTCCAGTAATAAATTTTTACACACTCCCAAAGGGGAAAGAGGCTAAGCCTAACCCACTGTTAGGAACACTTGGGATGTCATACAGATCAAATAGAACAAATTTTGTGTCAAAAGAAAACACACATGGAGCTTTGAAATCCATTAGCCTGTTCTAAACATGTTCTGAAAGAAGCTGTCATTCATAATTTGTGAAGACAACTATATAAAAGAGGCAAGAATAAAATAGTTGACAAAGATTCTTCAGAGTCTGCAGAGGCACCTCAGTGCCAACATACAACTCAAGCATCCTTGTGGAACAGCTATTGTGATAGGAAGGAACGTTCTAGAAGGTTCTAGGAATCATAGGTGGACTGCAGAACTACCAGCTCAAGAGAGGGGGACTGGAGACAAGCAGAGAGGTTGGCACACATGTGCTTGGGTTTCACCAGTAGGCTGATGAGTGGAAGCTGTTGCCAGGCACATACCCAGGCTGATAGCCAGGCCTGTGCTGCTCTCTCTCAGCTAGCACCACAGGTCTTCATGCAGAGGGGTTCCTATGGCAGGCAACCAGGTCCCATGACTGCTGTGTCTGACTATACATCTCCTCTGTGAGCCAATAGCATCACAGCTGTCACTGAGGAATTGAGTTAGAGGCTTAAATGATATTGAGAAACATGTGCGTGAAGAGGGAAGGAAGCGTTGAGCAGAGGGAAACCGACATTGATGGAATAAGTTCTCTGTAACCCAAATGTATTTAGACTTATACTTTAGCCCCCATGATGTTTCTAAAGTCACTGAAGGATGGGGAGGTGTCTCCTGACTTTGCTGCAGTTGCCACAGTTGCAAAAGGAAAACCCACAAGCTCCAACGTGGTGGGAAGGACCATTCAATCTCTACCGTACTGCTATGATGAAAGGATTTGCTAAATTAGATGCAAAGAGTATTGTAAAAATTTTATTGCCCCAATAAACTCTATAGAGTGATACACTCTTGAGATAAAAAAATAACTAAAATCTTCTTAAAGCAAAAGCAATAGAACAGCAGTGACACCAGCGGCTATGACGGCTTTGGCTGCAGTAGGGGTAAGGACAGGGAGGGACCACAAAAGACGGCAGAGGACAGCCCCCTCAACCGTGAGGATGTCAGTGGTTCTCTGAAATGTATCACAGGGGTCTGGAGTGAGATGTTAATTCAGAAAATGAGTCTACAGAAGCAAAAAGTCTTTTGAAAAGTGCCAAAAAAAAAAAAGGTTATGAGAGTCAGAGGCTGTGAAGCAAATATCTAATTATCTGTGAAATCTTGTAGTTTCTGAACCCATTAGAACTGCATCACCTAGGAGGCTGGAAAATTGAGTGAGTCTTTGGTTGGGCTCCGTAGATTTGTGTGTGGAGTATTTCTGAGCAGCAGAAGTTAGAGAAAGAGAAACCAGGGTAACCTGAGGCTTCAAGGGTCCACCGTAGCTGAGAAAGTTTTTTGGAACAGAACCTGTGTGAACAGAACTCAGGGCAGCTGAGTTTCTAAGCCAGGGGTTCGTATTCTGAATGAGGTGAAATTGCAAGCTTAAACGACAATGCCCCTAGAAGAGTATCCACGGCCGTTTTTGAAGAGCTTTACGGCAACCTGTGGCAGTATGAATGATGAGTCCATTCTACAAGGAAGTGTGAGGTTCTGGGTTCCTCAGAGCATAATGGGAAAGCTAGGCTTCCACGTGCACTTTGTTGTAAAGCAATGGTTCCCAACGTTCCTAATGCTGAGACCCTTTAATACAATTCCTCATCTCTTGATGATTCCCAACCATAAAATTATTGCATTGATACTTCATTTTGCTACTGTTATGAATTATTATGTAAATATTTGATATGCAAAATATCTGATATGCAACTGTTGTGAGAGGGTCATTTGACCCCTACAAAGGGGCCGTGACCCACATGTGACCCACGCCATAAAGGGAGGCATTACTAAAGCCCCCACATCACCCTCTAGTATTGCCGGGTATTTCCATTTATTCAGCCCCTCACTAATAGATCTTTACAAATAGAAGCTTCGTTTACTCGTGTTCTCCGCTTACATAGATCTCTTACCTTTCCTGTTCTCATTTATCCACTGCTTTCAGTTTACCTGAACCACAGGGAACAGGATAGGGTAAATTCATGTGGATTCCTACACCCAAGCCTGTTATCATGCGTTAGATAGAAAATGGATATATTTTACAGAATTATTTTCATATCAATTAACATTAGAAAGGAGGTTTTCTGTGTAGCATCTAGGTTAAAGATTTTAGAAGTTACAAGCTAAGGCAATACATCATTTCCATCATTTCCGAGCTCTGACTACACAGAAGAGCCTAGCTTTGCATATTTTATGTGTGGCTTTGTTTTTCCTTCAAAAAGGATGCTAAGGGAAGAGGCTGTAACTATATATATAAAATTTTAACATAATCTCACGCTCATGAATATAGAAAAGGTTAATAAAAAACTGTTAATTATTCTAGCAATTATTAATTTATGGCTGCACTGAGTGTAGCAATAATGTAAAATAGTTCCCAGGAGGGATTTGAGTCAACACACACTATCCTATCATTTTTATCTTATTTTTTTTAACTTTCTTTTTTTTTATTGAGAAAAAAACAATTTCCGCGTCCTCCCAGCCTCCCACTCCCCCCCCACTCCTCTCCACGTCCCCCCACTCCTTTCCCTCTCCCCCCACTCCTCTCCCCCTCCCTCTCAAGTCTGAAGAGCAGTCAGGGTTCGCTGCCCTGTGGAAAGTCCAAAGTCCTTCCCCCTCCATCCTGGTCTAGGAAGGTGAACATCCAAACTGGCTAGGCTCCCACACAGCCAGAACATGAAGTAGGATCAAAACCCAGTGCCATTGTTCTTGGCTTCTCAGCAGCCCTCATTGTCCGCCATATTCAGAGAGTCCGGTTTTATCCCCTGCTTTTTCAGTCTCAGTCCAGCTGGCCTTGGTGAGCTCCCAACAGATCAGCCCCACTGTCTCCGTGGGAGGGTGCACCCCTTGTGGTCCTGACTTCCTTGCTCATCTTCTCCCTCCTTCTGTTCCTCATTGGGACTTTGGGAGCTCAGTCCAGTACTCCAGTGTGGGTCTCTGTCTCTATCTCCATCCATCCCCAGATGAAGGTTCTTTATTTAAGGCTAGAAACCAATTATGAGTGAGTACATCCCATGTTCATCTTTTTGGGTCTGGGTTACCTCACTCAGGATAGTATTTCTATTTCCATCCATTTACATGCAAAATTTGAGAAGTCATTGTTTTTTACCGCTGAGTAGTACTCTAATGTGTATATATTCCACACTTTCTTCATCCATTCTTCCATTGAAGGACATCTAGGTTGTTTCCAGGTTCTGGCTATTACAAATAATACTGCTATGAACATAGTTGAATAAATGCCCTTGTCAGATGATCGGGCCTCTCTTGGGTTTATTCCCAAGAGTGGTATTGCTGGGTCCAGGGGTAGGTTGATGCCGAATTTCCTGAGAAACCGAAACACTGATTTCCAAAGTGGTTGCACAGTTTGCATTCCCACCAGCAATGGATGAGGGAACCCCTTCCTCCACAACCTCTCCAGCAGAGGCTATCATTGGTGTTTTTGATTTTAGCCAATCTGACAGGTGTAAGATGATATCTCAAAGTTGTTTTGATTTGCATTTCCCTGATCACTAAGGAGGTTGAGCATGACCTTATGTGTCTTTTGGCCATTTGAACTTCTTCTGTTGAGAATTCTCTGTTCAGATCAGTGCCCCATTTTTTAATTGGGTTAATTAGCATTTTAAAGTCTAGTTTCTTGAGTTCTTTATATATTTTGGAGATCAGACCTTTGTCTGTTGCGGGGTTGGTGAAGATCTTCTCCCAGTCAGTGGGTTGCCTTTTTGTCCTAGTGACAGTGTCCTTTGCTTTACAGAAGCTTCTCAGTTTCAGTAGGTCCCATTTATTCAATGTTGCCCTTAATGTCTGTGCTGCTGGGGTTATACCTAGGAAGCAATCGCCTGTGCCCATCTGTTGTAGGGTACCTCCCAATTTCTGTTCTATCAGGTTCAGTGTGCTTGGACTGATATTGAGGTCTTTGATCCATTGGACTTGAGTTTTGTGCATGGAGATAGATATGGGTCAATTTTCATCCTTCTACAGGTTGACATCCAGTTGTGCCAGTACCATTTGTGGAAGATGCTTTCTTTCTTCCATTGTATACTTTTAGCTCCTTTATCGAAAATGAGGTGTTCATAGGTTTGTGGGTTAAAATCTGGGTCTTCTATACGATTTCATTGGTCGACTTCTCTGTTTTTAGACCAATACCAAGCTGTTTTCAATACTGTAGCTCTGTAGTAGAGTTTGAAGTCAGGGATGGTAATGCCTCCAGAAGTTCCTTTATTATATAAGACTGTTTTGGCTATCCTGGGTTTTTTGTTTTTCCATATAAAGTTGATTATTGTCCTCTCAAGATCTGTGAAGAATTTTGATGGGACCTTGATGGGGATTGCATTGAATCTATAAATTGCCTTTGGTAGAATTGCCATTTTTACTATGTTGATCCTCCCAATCCAAGAGCAAGGGAGATTCTTCCATTTTCTGGTATACTCCTCAATTTCTTTCTTCAATGCCTTAAAGTTCTTGTCAAATAGATCTTTCACTTCCTTGGTTAGAGTTACCCCAAGATATTTTATGCTGTTTGTGGCTATTGTGAAAGGTGAAGCTTCACTGATTTCCCTCTCTGCTTCCATATCCTTTGTGTATAAGAGGGTGACTGATTTTTTGGAGTTGATCTTGTATCCTGCCACATTGCTAAAGGTGTTTATCAGCTGTAAAAGTTCTTTGGTGGAGTTTTGGGGGTCGCTTATGTACACTATCATATCATCTGCAAATAACGAAAGTTTCACTTCTTCCTTTCCAATTCGAATCCCCTTGATCCCCTTATGTTGTCTTATTGCTACTGCTAGAATTTCAAGCACTATATTGAAGAGGTATGGCGAGAGTGGACAGCCTTGTCGTGTTCCTGAGTTTAATGGGATGGCTTTGAGTTTCTCTCCATTTAATTTGATGTTAGCTGTCGGCTTGCTGTATATAGCTTTTATTATATTTAGGTATGACCCTTGTATCCCTAATCTCTCCAATACTTTTATCATAAAGGGATGTTGAATTTTGTCAAATGCTTTTTCAGCATCTAATGAGATGATCATATGGTTTTTTTCTTTCAGTTTATTTATATGGTGGATTACATTGATAGATTTTCATATGTTGAACCAGCCCTGCATCCCTGGGATGAAGCCTACTTGATCATAATGGATAATTTTTCTGATGTGTTCTTGGATTCGGTTTGCCAGTATTTTGTTGAGGATTTTTGCATCGATGTTCATGAGTGAGATTGGTCTATAATTCTCTTTCTAGGTTGAGTCTTTGTGCGGTTTTGGTATCAGAGTAACTGTAGCTTCATAAAAGGAATTTGGCAGTGCCTCTTCTGTTTCTATATTGTGAAATACATTAAGGAGTATAGGTATTAGCTCTTCTTGGAAGTTCTGGTAGAATTCCGCATTGAAACCATCTGGTCCTGGGCTTTTTTTGGTAGGGAGGTTTTTGATGACAGCTTCTAATTCTTCGCGACTAACAGGTCTATTTAGATTGTTCACCTGGTCCTGGTTTAGCTTTGGTATATGGTATTTATCTAAAAACGTGTCCATTTCTTTTACATTTTCCAGTTTTGTGGCATACAGGCTTTTGTAATAAGATCTTATGATTCTCTGAATTTCCTCTGTGTCTGTGGTTATGTGATGGAGGAAGGTCATTGGTTAAATTAAAAGAAACTGCTTGGCTCTCATTGGTTAGGAGATAGGTGGGAGGAGTAAACAGAACAAAACGCTGGGAGGAAGAGGAAGTGAGGGCAGACTCCACAGCTCTCCTCTCCAGAGCAGACACTTCAGAGAGACACCATGCCCCAGCTCTGACCCAGGATGGACTTAGCCAAGAATCTTCCCGGTAAGACCGGTGCTACACAGATGATAAGAAATGGGCTAGTCCAGGTGCGAGAGTTAGCCTAGAAGAGGCTAGATAGAGATGGGTCAAGCAGTGTTTAAAAGAATACAGTGTCCGTGTAATTATTTCGGGGCATAAGCTAGCCGGGCAGGTGGCTGGGGTGTTGGGGGATGCAGCCCCACCGCCGCTCCCTATTACAACAAATGACGCCCAGACGTGTGGCTAACTGAGTCCACAGAAAGCCTGAGAAAGCTTGGAAAAGAATAGAGTAAAGCATGTTTCTTATGGCAATTTCTCAGGTCTACTCTGCTTGCTAGAGGCAAGCAAGCGCCTCATCTAAGAGAGGCTTCCTGACTCAGCTTTAGCTGCAAAGCCTGCAGCTCATTAAGAGGTCCTGCCACGAAACACTTAAACGGTGTTGACGAAAAGCTGAACGCATGCTTTTCGGTTTTCAGCCGTAGCAGGAAAAAAGCTGCGCTGTTTAAAAATGCCGGCTTTCTGGGCCATCCTGCCAGGGCAAACTCTGACTGTTTGAGGCAGGAGGGCCGGCTTCCGAGAGAGGATTTGAGTGTTGTCTGTTGTAGCTTGCTGGCTGGCAGGGACCTTGAAACGCCATAGAGGTGTGGCTATAAATATGGCTGCAGCCTGTATATCCGCCATGAGGCTGGAAAGCTAAGGAATGGGCTACATCTAGCCCGCAAAGCCACGGCTTTAGTCCTACTGATATTGCTTGGTAAATTAAAGACTCATGTGGTCAGAAAAAGAGAGATATACAGTAAAGAGAGATTCAAAGACAGAGAAAATTTCTGAATGGTTTAAAGTGTGTTAAAAATATATGCAGACTAAAAGTTAAAATTCTTAAAGTAAACCTCTGTGACTTCAAGGTGTGGTAGCACACGCCTTTAATCCCAGTGCCTAGAAGGCAGAGACGAACGGATCTCTGTGAGTTCAAGGTGTAGTAGTGTACGCCTTTAATCCCAGTGCCTGGGAGGCAGAGACAGGCGGATCTCTGAGAGTTCAAAGACAGCCTGGTCTACAGATATACACTCAAAAAGCGAAAAGTTAACTTAGGAATGTCACAGCTTAGATTCTTAAGCACCTAGTGATTTAAAGGCGCAAATCAAAAGTGCTCCTGGATAGTAAAAAATTACAGATTCACAATAGGACAGATTCAGACCACTAAATGAGTCACACTGTTGGATGAATGTACGTAGGCTTGGGAGAGAGAAGAAAAGGAATATAGAGAATAAAGTTAATGGTTTAAAAAAAAGGTAAAGTCTTTAAAGAGACAGAGTACAGATAGTTAAGAGATTAAAAGAAATAAAGTAAAATAAGCCACGTAAAAAATGGAAAATTCACAGAGAGTCTGGATTATGTACATTGTGTTTTCTTTAAAATTTTTGACTCTGAAGGAGCTAAGTACAGAGAGACATTTCATTACATGGGCTGCCAAGCTAAACCAGAATGGATATAAGGGTATTACGATTTCAGAATTTGGGTCTAAGGATATGATGCTTTGGAAAGAGTCTTCTTTTGTTTTCACAGAGGATGAGACTCTATGGATTTCTTCTATTCCGATTTGGTATGATGGACCACGTCCTCCTGAAGGTTTGCTGTGAACATCTTCAGAAAATTGCTTTGCTCAACTGCCAACTGAGATGACCCTGGCACACAGGTTATACCATGAAAGACCTAATTAACGACGCCCCCATTCAGCAGGAAGCAGTTTGGAGAGAAAAAACTGCGCCCATATTCCCAAATATGGTTTATAAATGTTCTTTTACATTTAAAGAAGGATATGATATAGACATGAATAATTTGCATTAGTATAGATTTTGCTTTATTGATAGAGATTTACGGTCAATTTTGTTATATGTATAAATGTTTCTGATGTAACTTTTACTTGATAACTGTTTTGTTATATGTAATTTTGCTATGTTAAAGTTAAAGCCTTTTTTTGTTTAAACCGAAAAAGGGGAAATGATGGAAGAAGGTCATTGGTTAAATTAAAAGAAACTGCTTGGCTCTCATTGGTTAGGAGATAGGTGGGAGGAGTAAACAGAACAAAACGCTGGGAGGAAGAGGAAGTGAGGGCAGACTCCACAGCTCTCCTCTCCAGAGCAGACGCTTCAGAGAGACACCATGCCCCAGCTCTGACCCAGGATGGACTTAGCCTAGAATCTTCCCAGTAAGACCGGTGCTACACAGATGATAAGAAATGGGCTAGTCCAGGTGCGAGAGTTAGCCTAGAAGAGGCTAGATAGAGATGGGTCAAGCAGTGTTTAAAAGAATACAGTGTCCGTGTAATTATTTCGGGGCATAAGCTAGCTGGGCAGGCGGCTGGGGTGTTGGAGATGCAGCCCCGCCGCCGCCCTTATTACTACAGTTATGTCCCCCTTTTCATTTCTGATCTTATTAATTTGCATATTCTCTCTGCCATTTGATTAGTTTGGATAGGGGTTTATCAATTTTGTTGATTTTCTCTAGGAACCATCTTTTTGTTTCATTGATTCTTTGGATTGTTTTCTGTGTTTCTATTTTGTTGATTTCAGCCCTCAGATTGATTATTTCAAGTCTTCTACTCCTCCTAGGTGAGTCTCCTTCTTTTTTTTCTAGAGCTTTCAGGTGGGCTGTTAAGTCTCCAATGTGTGCTTTCTCTGTTTTCTTTAAGTGGGTACTTAGTGCTATGAACTTTCCTCTCAGGACTGCTTTCATAGTGTCCCATAAGTTTGAATAGGTTGTTTCTTTATTTTTATTGAATTCCAGGAAGACTTTGATTTCTTTCTTTATTTCTTCCTTGATCCAGGTGTGGTTCAGAAGTTGACTGTTCAGTTTCCATGAGTTTGTAGGCTTTCTGGGGGTAGCATTGTTGTTGAATTCTAACTTTAACCCATGGTGGTCTGTTAAGATGCAGGAGGTTACGAATATTTTTTTGTAACTGTGGAAGTTTGCTTTGTTACCGAGTATGTGGTCAATTTTCGAGAAGGTTCCATGAGCTGCAGAGAAGAAGGTATATTCTTTCCTATTTGGGTGGAATGTTCTATAGATGTCTGTTAAGTCCATTTGATTCATTACCTCCATTAATTCTCTTATTTCTCTGTTAGGTTTCTGTCTGATTGACCTGTCCATTGGTGAGAGAGGAGTGTTGAAGTCTCCTACTATTAGTGTGTGCCGTTTGATGGCAGCCTTGAGTTTTAGCAATGTTTCTTTTACGTACGTGGGTGATTTATATTAGGGGCATAGATATTCAGGATTGAGACTTCATCCTGATGGATTGTTCCTGTTATGAGTATAAAATGTCCCTCTCTATCTTTTCTGATTGATTTAAGTTTGAAGTCAACTTTGTTAGAAATTAGTATGGCCACACCTGCTTGTTCCTTGGGTCCATTTGCTTGATAAGCCTTTTCCCAGCCCTTTACTCTGAGTAGGTGCCTGTCTTTGTGGTTGAGGTGTGTTTCTTGTAGACAGCAGAATGTTGGATCCTGTTTTCGTATCCAATCTCTTAGCCTGTGCCTTTTTATAGGTGAGTTGAGTCCATTGACATTAAGTGATATTAATGACCAGTGGTTGTTAACTCCGGTCACTTTTTTAGTAGTAGAGTTTGTGTGTTTCCCTTCTTTGAGTTGCGCTGGTGAAGGGTCTCTAGATGTTTGAGTTATTGTGGTCATTGTTGGACTCCTTGGTTTGTGATTTTCCTTCTATTACTTTCTGTAAGGCTGGATTTGTGGCTATGTATTGTTTAAATTTGTTTTTATCCTGGAAAATTTTGATTTCTCCATTTATAGTGAACGAAAGCTTGGCTGGGTAGAGTAGTCTGGGCTTGCATCCATGGTCTCTTAGTTTCTGAAGTACATCTATCCAGGACCTTCTGGCTTTCATGGTTTCCATAGAGAAGTCAGGAGTGAGTCTGATAGGTTTACCCTTATAAGTAACTTGACCCTTTTCCTTTGCAGCTCTTAATATTCTTTCTTTATTCTGTATGTTTTGTGTTTTGATTATTATATGGCAAGGAGATGGTTTTTTTTTGGTCCAATCTATTCGGTGTTCTGTATGCTTCTTGAACCTTCAAAGGAATATCTTTCTTTAGGTTGGGAAAGTTTTCTTCTATAATTTTATTAAATATATTTTCTGGACCGTTGAGCTGTACTTCTTCTCCTTCTTCTATCCCAATTATTCTTAGGTTTGGTCTTTTTATTGTGTCCCAGATTTCCTAAATGTTTTGTGATGAGGATTTGTTGGCTTTGCTGTTTTCTTTGATCAGTGTGTTTATTTTCTCTATGATATGTTCAGTGTCTGACACTCTTTCTTCTATCTCTTGTAATCTGTTGTTAGTACTTGTCTCTGTAGTTCCTGTTCGTTTACCCAGATTTTCCATCTCCATTCTTCCCTCGGTTTGTGTTTTCTTCATTGCTTCCATCTCATTCTTCAAGTCTTGAACCGCTTCCCTAACCTGTTTGATTGCTTTTTCTTGTTTCTCTTGGTTTTCTTGCGTGTCTTTGAGCAATTTATTCATTTCCTCTACCTTTTTGTTTGTAATCTCTAATTGTTTATGGCACCTCCTGCTTAATGTCTTCTATTATTTTCATATAGGTCACTTTTGAGGTGATTTCTTCTATTTCTTCTGGAGTAGGGTGTACAATTCTTCTTATTTCGGGATCCCTGGATTCTGGTGGTGTCATGTTGCCTTTCAGGTTGTAGGAGGAATTCTTACCTTGGCGCCTTCCCATCTCTTCCTTCAAATGGAGCCAGGAGAGGCCTGGTGTCTTGGTCCAGTCTCTGCTGTGATTGACTCTCTGGGTATATCTCTTCAGTGTAGAAGCAAGAACCATTCTTGTGCAGATGGGATTCCTCAGCAACTAAACAGGGCCTCTAGGTAGCCCAATGATCCAGGGTCAAAAGGATGAAGGGAGCAAGGGGGGGAGGGCGATATCCAGAAGATCACAGGAAGCCTGGCGCAGGAGCTGAAGGTGCGTGGGCTCCCTTACAGGGGACCCTGAGGCCTGCCCGGTAGGCAGGCACTCACCGCTCTGGGTGGGTAGCCTTAGTGTAGGAGCTTAAAACTGTTCTTGAGCACTGGTCCTAGCATACAGCAGGGCAGGGTTGGGGAGGGGTGCTGGGGGCCTGGCTTGTGCAAAAGAAAGACAGCCCCTGCAGAAGGAGCTGGGGGAGGGGCGTTTGTGCTCTCTTCCGGGACAGTCAGCCCCTGGATAGCACACACTCACCCGTCCAGATGGAATTCCTCAGCAACTAAACAGGGCCGCCCTTTATCTTATTTTTTAGCACCCTGCAATTTTATATTTCCTATAGCTACTTAATGCAATACCAACTACCTTCAGTTGTCTGCAATATGGTTCAGATGATATCAGAGCATATTTTGTCTGATTATCAGTAGAATAAGTTAAAATGTATTAGTGGCAGAGGTGTTTTCTGAAACTCTGAGGGTTTTGGGAGCCACTTGTATCTCCTGGCATAGATGTGAATTCAGGAGTTGAGTTCCCAAAAGCAAAATAATAATAATAAAACAAAACAAAGAAAGTCAAGAGAGTCAAAGGCGAAAAAGAAATGTAGTAATTTATGAAACCTGTGAACAAATTGCATCACTTGGCATTTCACTATGCCCTGTCACTAAAAACTCCCAAAAGCATATAATAGCTTTATTGAGTTACACTTGCTTTGGAAATGGCACTCATCCTCACACCCGCAGTTCCATCCATTAAATTGCCTGTAGAATGTAAGTAGAATATAATTAATAAAGAACAAAGCTACATGAAAGCTATAAGCATGCAGCAATGGAAGAAAAATCCTTGGCTACCCCTATTTTGAGATATGCTTCTTGAGAAGAAGGCCCAGCTGGTAATTTCCTACCTCTGACTACCTGCCATCATAGAGAGTCACAGAATTGGAAACACAGAACTTGGCTCCCAAATAAGGAAAGGTGAAAATTAATCACATTTTCTTCCATTTCAAGGAAGCAAATCTCTATTGTTCCTGCCAAGCAAAATGAAAACAAACAAGAGGAGACCTTTATTTGTGGTTGGGGAGCTTGGGACTATTAAAGTCATTACAAATTGGTAAAGAAAGATTTTAAAACACTAGCATTCTTCAGCTCTGCCCAACGGGAACAGGGAAAGGTGTGCCTGTGAGCTACTGTTTTACAAAATGTAGAATCAGCAGAGACAACCAGGCGCCTTAGCCGATGAACCGTAAGCACACTGCCCCATTCTCAGCCCCTGCAACAAGAGGCGCCATGAAATTCCTGTGTTCGCCCTTTGGGAAGGTAGCTTTTTGCTTGGATGATGCTTCCGAAAAATGTTCCCTTTGCTATCAAACAACAAATTGGAAAAAACATTATGTGAGACAAAATGTACCATGTCAAACTTAGTGGATTTGGTCTCCATCTGTGAACGTTAGCAAATCTATCCAAGAACTCTGTTGATGCATTCTGAAGATAGCAGAATAACATCAGATGCTAAGAACAGTTTATTACCGCTTATGAAACAGGAACCGCAGCCGACAGAACCTACTTATAAATAGTAAGAAATAATTTTGTACATAGAAATAAAGCAGGAAAGAGTTCCTTTCTACTGTCCCTCATCTTCTGCTTTATAATAAAAAGAATGATGTCTTGTGGATAATTGCTTGGAAATGCCAGAGACTTTGAATCTGTTCTTTGAACTACCTAACGCTTAGAAAATACAATCTAGCAGGAAGGAAAAAAAGTGATATAAGTTACAAAATAATTCTAATTTTGTGATAAAATTATCAGATAACTTTTAATATAACTGATTTTTAAAAAGTCTAGAACTATTAAGAACAACTAAGTATTTTTTTAATGAACCAAACATTTAACATTGTATCAAAGAAACAGACTTGTAAATGTTATTTAAAATTCTAAAATATGCAGTTGTTCAAAGGAAGATACAAATGATTACAATAAAACCTCTGGTCACTGATAAACACCAGCAATTCTGATCAAGGCAAAAAGAATGTGCTATTAAATACTTAAAAGACCTCAATATCTTGCCCAAGTTGAGTTAATGTAAAACAGCAATTATTTTAAGGCCTCTATGCTAGAAAATATTTTTTTTTAAAAAAACCTGCTTTGTGTTGATAAACAAAAGCCATAATCTGGAGAGGAATTGTATTAAGTAAATGTACTAACAGATCCACTTCTGGAACAAAATAAGGAGATGTAAAATTAATATATGCTTGTAATGTTTGACTCTAATTTTGACTAAATGAATGATGAGTTTGTTCTGTCTCCATATTTTGTTGTTTTGGTTTTAGTTTTAGACGGAATCTCGCTATGTGACAAAGGACACTTGAATTTGCAGGAGGCTCCCTATCTCAGCCTACTGAAAGCTGGAATCCCAGCTTGCACCAACATATCTGACTCCATGTACCTTTTGAGAACAAAAACACTTGAATTAAAATGTGGATGTGAATGGAAGTTAGGCTGCAGCAAACACGATCCTCTGAAAATACACTTCTGTAGAATGAGCTTTTTGAAGATCACACGGGCACCGTTACGGTGGTTAAATGGGTTCTGTGGAGTCTCAGAATGACATTGCATTCTCAGGAGTTGGGACAGAATCTGTGAAGCAGAAAATGTAGAAAGGTAACTAGTTTCTAAGAAATATTCCAGGTGGGAAAAAAAAGCTTAAGTAAATTTTTGCAGAAACAGTCATTTAAAGATCATGTATTGTGTATTTAGGAAGCAGTAAAGTCAGACAATCATAACAGTCTGAAACTGCTCTATTTATAGCTGAAGACATATTTAGAAGAGGTGATTTGGCTTAAACCATGTGGCTGCTTGACAGCAGAAATGGAACTAGAGTCCAGATCTCCTGACTCTTAATCCAAAGACCTTCAGTGGAAGCCTGGCAAGGATCCTGCTGCCCGTTAGACATGCAATTAAGCTCATAATTGGTCCTTGTTCCTGTCTCTGTAAACACAAGTTTCCTCACAACCCATAAAATGACACGTTGTCCACTGTGGGGTAAGAGAAGAGAGTAACTCAGTGAAGTAATTTCATCTAAACTACCCAGAAAACAAAAATAATGTGATTTATTTGTTATGTTAAATTTATTTCCTTATCTCTGTTAATTAGGAACCTGATTTATCTATGCTAGGCACAAGTGACTCCCAAATTACTTTTTATTTCACTCACTAAGGACCACAGAAAATTTGTTATAAAGTGGAGCAATTGCGACAGAAACACCAACATGCTATGCATGTCTATAGTCAAATAAATTTAAAATATCTGCAATTCAGCAATGAAAACTAGTATATTTCAGACACCTCAGTCTGAACACAGACATACATACACACATGAAAGCGTAAGTCTCAATATCCAACTTATTTGTTTTGTTCTTATTTTAGTCTAACCTGTGTCCCACAACATGAAAGGGAGTCCATGCATGAAACTGTGTAGATAGTCAGGTACCAGAGGCCAGACAGCCCAAAGGCCCAGGAGAGAGCCAAACACAACTGAAAAGAAAATGAATGAAATTATTCCTGATGATATTCTGTTATAGAGTATCCCTTGCATGGGTCTGAGCTAGGTCTTCTGCATATACCTTATGTTTGTGTAGCTTGGTATTCTTGTGGGAGTTCCAACAGTGGGAGTTGGGGGTGGTGTCTCTGACTCTTTTGTCTAAGCTTGGAACCTTTTCCTCCTACTGGATTGCCTCATCCAGCCTTGATAGGAGGGTTTGTGTCTAGTCTTACTGCATCTTATTATATTGTGTTCACCTGATGTCCTTGGGAGGCCTGCTTTTTTTTCTGAAGGAAAGTGGAGGAGGAGTGGATCTAGGGGAGAGGGAATATTGGGAAATGGTGCTGGGAGGAGTAAAGTGAGGCTGTGTTAAGGATGTAATATATGAGAGAAGAATGGAGTATATTTTCCAGGATCCATTTACTGAAGACAGTAGCCATTCCTTGTTGCTTCCTTTGGTGTCCTGATTAAGGCCATGTGATGGCCTTTATTTTCCCCCTTGGTTTTCTGTTTTGCCCCATTGGTCCATGTTTCTCATTTGTTTCAGCCCTGGATTATTTTGATAGTATAATTTTGTAATGTAACTTTAATTCAGGAAGTCTAATGTCTCCAACTTTTTTGTTTTCTCAGTATTATTTGTTCTGTTTCTGTGAAGAATGATGACAACATTTTGACAGAGACTGAGTTAAATCTCTGTAGTATCATGGGTGTAAATGCTCTATCAATGTTCGTCTTGCTTATGAACATGGAATAGCTTATGTTGTCTTCAATTTCTTCTATAACGTTTGATTATTTTAAGTATATAGCAGGTCTCTGCTTAAATTTATCTCTGGGTGTTTATTTATCTTGATATTCTTGATGTTATTATAATGAAATTATCTCCTATGTTTCTTTCTTACCCAAGTCATTACTTCTACATAAAAAAAATGATTTTATATGAGTTTATATTCTGTGGCTTTACTAAATTTATTTCTTAACTAGAACATTTCTTTATTGAATTATTAGTGTTTTCCATGTACACAAATATTGAAAGTAATTTTAGTTTTTCCTTTTGATTGTTGGCACATTCTTGCTTTTTATGTTTTTATTTAACTGATTGTTGTGGCTAATACTTCTAACACTAAATCAAGCATATAGAGCAAGATTATAGCTTAGTGGGAACACTTCCTATTGTCCCCCCTGAAACGGTGTTAGCATTGGAGTTTCCTTGAGTGGAGTGTACTAGGTTGAGGAATTTTTCTTCTATCCTTACAATATTAGGAGTTGTTTCAATGACGTAATGCTGACCTTCAACAAATGGTTTTCTAAATCAGTTGAATGAGCCCATGGTTCAGTTTCTCATTCTGAGCATGTGAAGTAGTCCATTGACTGTTCTACAATGTCTGTAAAAGACTTTACATGAGGTATGTTCTGGTTATGATGTAGGATCTTTCTGATGCTGTGAGATTTAGTTTTCTAAGTTATAAGCATGAGTGTAAATTCTGGAGATTGACATCAGTTGTCTTCCTGAATTTTTTAAGATAAGACATGGTCTTTCACAGACCTTGAACATCAACAATTAAGCTAGGTCAGCTGCCAAGTGAGTCCTGGGGTCTCATTTCCACATCTCGAGCACTGGGCACTTGACTGTTTCCTTTAAGTTCTGGGCATTGAATTCAGAATCCTCATGTTTGTATGACTTGTACTTTATCCAGCTGAGCTGTGTTTCCAGCTGTGTTGTGTTTCTGATGTTTTTCAGAGATATTGACCTATAGTTTCCTTATCTGTGTTTTTTGTCTGGCTTACGTGTCATGGTGCTTGTGGCCTTGCTGCATAGCTTCGAATATATTTCCTCTAGCTGTATTTTTTGGAAGAAGTAGCTAGCAGTACTTCATTGACAGGGCCACACTTGTCCTGCTGTGGTATACAATACTCTAAAACCCTGAGCCAAAATAAATCCCTTCTTTAAGTGTCCTCTTGTTAGGCATTGGTTACAGCAACTAAGAATGTAGAGACTTTCTTTCTCTGCCTGATTGTGTTTTGACAGGTTATTTTTTCTAGGAATGAATCCATTTCTACGTTAACTGGCTTCTTGGTGTACGATTGTTCCTAATAGTCTCTCATGATACCTTCTATTTCTAAAGAATTTTTATAATGTGTCTACTTTCACCTCTGATCTTCTGTCATTTATATTTTTTAGCACTCTATCTAAGGTCTTTTCAATTGTGTTGAACTCAATTTTGCTGGATTGTCTCTGTGGCTTCTCTTGTTCATTATTTGTTTTTTTTTTTTTATGTTCTGATCTTTATTGTATCTTTACTTCTGTTGGCTTCAAGTTTAGTTGGTTCTTTGCTAGCTCCTCTAAGTCACCCCCATTGTTTCTGTATGCCTCTTGAGTATTAACATTCATTTCTACAAAATTCTGTCTTAGGACTTCTCATGTATCTCATGAGTTTGACTTCTGAAATTCACATTGTCATTTGTCTAGAGAGGTTTCAAATCTTTCCTTTTATTTCTTCTTTGGTCACCAAGCATTCTTAAATGCCGCCTAGTTTCCACATACCTGTGAATTTCCCAGAATCCTTCTGCTTTTCGCTTGTAGCTTTATTATTAAAAATGATGCTGGACAGGATCATTTTATTCTTCTCAGAGCTGTTAAAACTGTGTTGGTGACCCTACTGGAGTATATTCCCCGTGCAAGAGAAAATGTGCCTTCTGTTTGGGGGATGGTTTATTGTTATTTATTTGTTTGCAGACTTGGGTTTATGTTTGTCTGTTGGTGGGTTTTTTTTTGGGGGGGGAGGATTCTGTTTTTGTTCTTGGATGAGAAATTCTCTATACATCTTCTAAGTCCCTTTTGGTCTAGAATGCAGTTCAAATCCAACTTTTACTGGTTTTCTGTCTTGTTCTAGCCTTTGTCAAATGGAGTATTGAAGGCCCTTAGACTTGTTATATTCTATTTCTTTCTTTATATCAACTAGCACTTGCCTTGCATGCCTAGAGGCTCTGATGTCAAATTATATGTGTATATTTGTATATGGGTATACATGTATATGTTTATATATGTTTTTATCAGGTCACCTTGATAAAATGGTATCCTTATCACAACGATCAACCCTATCTCTTGTAACAGCTTTTGACTTTGTCGATTTTATTTGCTGTATTGTTTTTGTGCTCTTTATATGAAAGGACTTCCATGCCTTTGCTTTCACCCTATATGCGACCTTACAGCTAAACTGAATCTTCTTTATGAGGGATGTGGTTGGATCTCCTTTCTGGTCATTTAAGATTAGATTTGTTTCTCTGGCAGGTCAAATCCCTTTACATTCTGAGGAGTTCCCTCTTGGGCATTGTGCTGTTTTCTTATTGACCTGTGGATCTTCTGTTATTATTTCTCTTTTATTGTTTAACTTCATAGTTTGGTGATTTTTCTGTTGTTTCATACTTAAATTCTCTTTTCTTTCTCATTTCTGTATTCATTATCATTTCTTGCTTTGCATCCACCATTCCTTACACAAATTCTTATAATACTCTAGACTATTTTTAAACTAATAACAATTTTGATTACATGTAGTCATTGTTTACCTTCCTCTTCACAACTTATTGTTTCTGACATGTTGCTTTTTATACTGTGTTTTCTTTTATGTGTTGTAGTAATTATTTTCTAGCCTTTTTACTTTTAATGCATATACTGGAGATTAGAAAAACATTACCCTTGAGGTAATGCAGCATTTAAAGTTTGATTTGATTATGCATTTACCTCTGGCTGTGGGGTTTATGTTTTCAGACATTTTCTTGGCCATAGTAATTTTTACTGTCAGGTGAAGCACCCTTCTAGGAAATCTGCTTACACTGGTCTGGTGATCATGAGTTTTTCCACACTTACTTGTCTGAGAAATGCTTTTTCTCTTTCATTTCTGGAAGACAGCTTTGGTAGGTATGGCGTTCTTGGTTGTCAGGAGTCTTCTTCCCAAACTTTGAGTATGTCAACTCTTTTTCTTCTGACCTGTGTAGTCTGCTAACAGAATAATGGGGACTTGCTTATTTGTGACTTCACAATTTTCTTTTGGTACCTCCATGGTTCCACTTACTTAGTTTGAGTTTGTTGCTGTTGTGGTGTTGGTGTTGATGACGGTGGCAGCAGTGGTGATGGTTTTGGTTTCAGGTTTTTGGTAGTTGATTACATCCAAGAAAGGCTCTCTTTGGGTGTAATTTATTATGAAACCTTTTCTCTTCCTGTTTCTGAATATCCATTTCTCTTTCTCATTGAGTATCTTTCCAGCCAGGCATGGAAGTACATGCTTGTTACCCTAGCAACCAGAAGGCAAAGGCAGGAGCACCGTGAGCTTGGGACCAGACTGGGCTATGCAGAGAGTTCTAGGCTGGCATAATCTATATAGTGCCTAAATCAAAAGGGTAAAAATAAATAAAAAATGAGAAACTTTTAAATAAACCTTCTTTGTTTTACACTCTCTCCTCCCCATCTGGTATTCCCATAATATAAAAGTGTTCACTTAAGGGTATTCTACAAATTCTATATATTCCCTTCACTATTTCTAATCTCCATGCCCAGTTAGATTGTATCCAAAGATGATTCTTCAGATCCAGGAAATTTTCTCTGGCTGCTCTAGTCTGCTACTGAAGTTCTCAGTTGTACTTTTCTTAATATGGATTCCCTGGCTTATTCAGCTTCAGACGTCTTTTTGTCTGTGGAATTTCTCATTCAGATCATGACTTTGCAAGGTCCTGGTTGATAATTTTATTCACCATGTCCTCATCATCAGGTTAAGGTTTTCCATTAAGATGTTACTATTACATTGTTGATCTTGTGTATTTCTTATTCTGTCACACAAGAAGACATGCAGTGTCCATTTTTCCATATATGATATATCTGACAGCTATATCACCAAACACAGCAGCATACATTCGACAGCCTTGAGTGAGCTCTGTTACCATTGCAAAACATATTCACCCCCCCATCTCCCCACGTTGCACACTGCGTTCACAGCCCTTGTGTAGCTTTCTCTCAGGACCTTCCTCACTCCTTTCCTTATGTCACTGATCACCACTACAAATATGAGATTCATTTTTGATTCATTATGTTTTAATTCACTAAAAGCAATAAATTTTATCATAAATCCAGCTTAATCTGGAAAATAAAATGGCTGAAAAGTGTGGTGTCACAAAGAACACACACATTTAGTAATTTGCACTATTCTGTTATTCTTAAGGATAGTTTGCCCTGATTTTTATCAGGAGAAGTGCATTCTGGCCAGTTCACAGTCATTCTTAATGTATGACTAAAAGGAAACCACTGTATATGATGTGTTCCCACAGAATCCCCCCCCCAACAAATAGGTGTTCTACTAACAACATTAAAAACACTTTGTTTATCATATCTAAGGCTCAATTCCAATCCCCAACACTATAAAACAAATGAATAATAACAACAAAAGTCCCCAAAGCAATCCATTTAAAATGAAGATCCAAACATGGTGTTCTGCTACAATCATTCCAATCTGAATTCATCCGGGAAGATTTAGCAAATGCAAAAAGAAAACCAAGCAAAATGAAAAATGTATAACTGGACTAGACACTCAAAGAGGAAAAAAATACAGAATTTGCTGATGACATAAAATTCCAAGACTCTGTATTTAACAAGAGTATCAAAATTACTAAGAGAATATAAGAATAAGAGGTGGTGTGGTAGCGAGGATATATACATTGATAGTTTTTCTCTAAGAGAAGGCATATAGAAATTCAACAGAGAAATACTTTATTAAATAGTAGCAAACTATCTGAAGTCTAAAAAAAAAACTAAAAAGTCAAAGAACAGGGTCTGAGCAAATAGAAAACCCTAAGTTTGGGAATAGAAAAAAATCATCAACTTTCTAGCTTGGTTTATGGCATACACCTTTAGCCTCAGCACTCTAAAGATAGAGGCAGGGGGTATTTCTTCTAGTTGGAGGCCTGCCTGGACTACATAGTGAGCTCCAGACTAGACAGGGATACAAAATGGAAACCCTAAGTAAATAAATAAAACTTTATTCATTTTCTGAAAGAAATATACACATTTTATACAATTAAAATAGCAAGTTGTAATGAGTACAAAGACAATAGCATAAACAAAAGAATTCAAACTTCTATGGAGGACAATGATTCAAGGTCGAAAGGCAGGAGAAGGTTGAAAAGGGGGAAAGTACTGGAATTTCAGGGACAATGAATTCAATCAGCAGATAAAGGCAATTTTTGCTGAGCGTTAAGACCTGAGTTCAGTCCCAGAACTTATTGAGTGGAAGGAGAAAACCAGTCCACTCCACAGAGTTGTCCTTCTGTCTCCACACTGGAGCCATGTATATTGGTACTTATACATGCATGCATGCACACACACACACGCGCGCGCACACACATGCACACACACGCACACACACGCACACATGCACACACACAGTAAAATGTAAAATAATGATATACTGTTTGATTTTTTTAATTCCTGTAAGAGTTGATTAATTTTCTGACTGATTCATTAAAAGTTATTTGTAATTTTGGCATTTATAAACTCACTTCGTAGTGTCTTAATGCCTTAGAGAAAAATAAAGAACTATTTATGGGTTTTTTTAGTTTTATACAAATAGAAAATACTTAATATTTTGCACATGTTTTAATATCAACTTGTCTTATTTAAATAGTGGTGGGCATTTTAAATAATCAAGAGCCTATTTTCAAAAATCATCCATCGGTGTTATGAGAATGTTATGATTCCCTTCCAAGGAAACAAAATATCTTCAGAGAAGAAAACATGTCTATGTAGGAAGTTTGTGTGAATTTTTGTTAAACTTTATTTTATGATCCCCTGGAACTGGGATTACAGACAGCTGTAAACTGCTCATGGGTGTTGGGAATTGAACCCAGGTCTTCTGGAGGCACAGGCAGTGTCCTTAACCTCTGAGTCATCTCCCCAGCCCCAGTTTGTGTGAATTTTGATATGAATGTCTCTTCTCTTGGATAAACCTAGACTCAACTCATAAGCTTCTTTATGGGGACTCAGTTTCTTCATTTCTTGAAAGACAATAAGCCCTTTTTTTTAACACATCCGTCATAACTCTTGCCACAGTCAGTGTGGCTATCCATCTTTGATGTCTGCAGCCTAGAATTTGAGGCTGCCAGTTTGTAACCTAGGTTCTAACATCTGCAAGGTGGCATTTTCTCTCAGGCCTCTGCCTAGATTTCATCTTCACAGCAGTGTAGGAGTGCTGGCTCAGAATGTTCCCCTGCCAAATTCAAATTACTTCACCTGCAGCTCCTTGCCTGTAGTCTACATGAGCATCCTTTGTTCCCTTAGAGCCTGTCTGCCTGGTCTGTATGATCCACACTGCTTCACCTAAATGAGATGAGCCCAGTGGCTACCAAAGTCTTCACAGGACTGGAATCCTCAATAGTTTTATGACTCTGGGCCCTAGCTTAGCTCTGTTCCCCTTTCCTTCTCTAAGGAGGCAGTCCCCGGCTGTCTTTGGAATTTCCTGCTTGATAAAAATGTCTGCTGGAGACTGAAATCTCAAGGTCCAAATCAGGAGCAGAAGGAGAGAGAGCACGAGCAAGGAACTCAGGACCGCGAGGGGTGCACCCACACACTGAGACAATGGGGGTGTTCTACTGGGAACTCACCAAGACCAGCTGGCTTGGGTCTGGAAAAGCCTGGGATAAAACCGGACTCTCTGAACATAGCGGACAATGAGGACTACTGAGAACTCAAGAACAATGGCAATGGGTTTCTGATCCTACTGCACGCACTGGCTTTGTGGGAGCCTAGGCAGTTTGGATGCTCAACTTACTAGACCTGGATGGAGGTGGGGGTTCCTTAGACTTCCCACAGGACAGGGAACCCTGATTGCTTTTTGGGCTGAGGGGGGGGACTTAATTGGAGGAGGGGGAGGGAAATGGGAGGCGGTGGCAGGGAAGAGACAGAAATCTTTAATAAATAAATAAATTTAAAAAAATAAAGCAACCCATATACAAAAAAAAAAAGAAAAGAAAGAAAATGTCTGCTGGATACTTTGGGCCTGAAGGCTGAAGATGGATGCCCCCAACGGTACAAAAGAACTTTGGGTGACTGTCCATGCAACGAGATGTCTCTGTCATTTTTAGAGTTTTCTTATTTCTTGTTTACTTAAGTAGTATTATATCCTTCTGGAGTCTTTGATGGAATTGAAGAATGAATAGATAGTTATAGTTTTCCTTAGTTATGACAAAAGATAAAATAGATATAAATATTGTAACTGTAATTCTTGCTTGATAACTGTTTTACTATATGTAATTTTGCTATGTTAAAGTTAAAGCCTTCCTTTTTTTGTTTAAACAGAAAAAGGGGAAGTGATATGGGAGTGTCATATATCAATCTGTTGATTTCATTGGTTAAGCAATAAAGAAACTGCTAGGCCCATTTGATAGGCCCACCCTTAGGTGGGTGGAGTAAACAGAACAGAAGGCTGGGAGAAAGAAGCTGAGTCAGAGAGTCGCCATGATTTTCCCACTCCAGGCAGATGCAGGTTAAGATCATTCCTGGTAAGCCAGCTCGTGGGCTACAGCAGATTATTAGAAATGGGCTAGTCCAGGTGCAAGAACTAGCCTAGAAGAGGCTAGATAGAAATGGGCCAAGCGGTGTTTAAAAGAAAAAAAAAAGGAGGCAATCCCTGGCCTCCTGTCTCTAGGTGTCAGTGTAAGGAAGCTCCCAGCTCTCTAGCAAACCTGCTCACAGGCCACCCAACAAAGCTGATTGTACAAGCCTGCCACCTTGTGGGCAGGTCATCTGCTAATTTTTGTACTTCACAGTTTTTATACTTTGTGACAAAGACATATGAAGTTGAGAAACATTAAACATGAGTTTACTCTTTTGGTTTTTAAGAAAAGAGTATAAAAACAAGTGGAACTCAAGTCAACCCTTATTTCAGTGGGCTCTGTTTGGGGGAAACTGCCTCATTTTTGCCAGAAGAGTATAAAATCCTGCACAGACTTACTGGAAACTCACAGGTGCCAAATGAAGACTAAAATACCTAAGCTAGGCCCTCTGTGTCTTGACGAGACCACAGATAAAGGAGAATGTGCTTCATCCTAACAAAGAATGTTGCAGTGACTGTTGAACCCTGTGTTCTGAGAAGGTAGCAGGGATGGCAGAGCTGGGGTTGGAAGACCTAATCAAGTGGACCCTGCATTTGCCCCTCATCAGCTGTTTCATGTTCCGAACCTGGTTCTGATCAGCCATTGAGTATTTTATGGGATCTCTGGTGGGCTTTTGTCTGGAAGTGTTTTCTTTCTTTTCTGTTTATCTTTTATTGTGTACTCAAGTTCCCAAATAAGTTGAAACTGACAACTCTTTCTAAGTATTATCTGTGTTAGTGTGTGCAGTGTTGGTTTGAGTTAAGGACTTTTTTTGTACTCATTTGCTTAGAGGAGGTGAAGAGCACTTTTTGGGGGGAGCCGAAGGAGACTCTTTCTGTATAAAACAACACACTGGGCGAGGGTTTGTCAGTTGTAAAGGCAAGCCTCCCCACCCCCAAGGACAGCTTGTGTGAAAGGAAAGGGGCGTAGAAGGAGCAGAGGAACCAAACTGGTTTACTTAACAAGCTAACAGGAATTACAAATTTCAATCTTGGCTGTTTGAGAAGTAAAATGTACAAGTGGACCCTGGAAACTCATGAAAATACCGAGGCAAGAAGAGGTTTATGAAGGACTCTTAACAGTGTTGGGAATAAGCAGGGCCTGGGAAAAGATGCCTAATGAGAAATCCCTTAGAGAAGAAAATCAGACTATAATTATGCCTAAAATAGAAGATTTTTAAGTTAAAGGGTATAATGCAAAATTTCTGTGTAGAAAAATAAGAGGGGGTCAAGGGAATTTCTAAAGGCATCATGGCAGAAGTTGGTCACTACGGCAACCAGAGGAGACATGGTGCTGGCAGAGAGTAATTTTTCAGATTAGGGCAAAGAGAAATCACACCAAGTTGTTTCTTCCATATAGTCTCTTCCAACGTGGAAAAGGATAGGTAGAGGAGCCTCAAAAGGTTTTCGCCTTTGAGACTCCCTTTCAGGGTTCAGTTAAAGAAGCCACGGATAGCTAAAGGGGGGCTAGAAATGTGAGGGTGAAGATCTGACGGGTAAGACATCCACTCACAGCAGGACTCATCTGCCATGTTTCTTCATTCTTCTCTCTGCAAGCCGTCATTGTTCCACCTGTTACTGGTTCTCCTTTTCCTATTGCTCTTAGCTCTACATTGTTCTTCCTTGTCCTTAGTTCTACCCACTGCAAACATTCCCAGTCATTTATACCCTTAAAACCAGTAATTCCCCAGCCCTAGCAGGCTCCAAGGCTGGAATGCTTTTGCCCCGTAGAAAATCAGATAAGAGTTTTCACATTCACTCCCACAGATTCGTGGGAAAGGCTAATACATATCCGGTGAGCTCCTTAATGGAGAAAGTTGGTTAAGAAAGGAATTAAATCATCAGGAAATTCTAGAGGGGAAGGTTAGTGTGCTACACTTCATTTCTAGGTGGTTAGTAAAGAGCTAAGGAGTTTATTTTCAGTAAAATTATGAACAGAGCAAGGACTGTTTAAATCAGCATGCCACTTCTTCTCCAGCATGCATAGAGGCTGCCGGGTAACTAGGAACTTAGGGGAAGTTGATGGCTCTTGATCAGATAACACATACACCAGATGCTGTAGGTCTGGAGTTAGACTTACTGCTCAAAACAAGAGACCCAGGCCTCTAAATTTTCAGTTCCAGACTATGCTGTTATCAGTCGTTCTGATCATGGGTATTATGGGGTAAAACCAGAGCAGCAACTTGGGCAGGGAGTAATTCTATGTCCTTGGAGATCTGTGAATATCGTAGACAGAATGCCCTATGCCTGGACCCTAAGCATTGACCAAATGCCTGCTGGAAAAGATAATTGCAGGAAGGCAGATCTCTGCGCTTACCTAGGAGAGAGGAACAAGGCTTGGTCAGTGGGAGACTGTTTTCACTAAACTGTTCTGAACTGTGGGAATTAATTCCCAAATATGGAACAGAAAACGTGTTAGCTACAGTGAAAAATCTACAGCAAAGGACAGACATTTTATTCACAAAGTAATACTATCAAAAAGCCTTGCCTTCTGGTTTAGCCTTTACCAGATCCCTTGGTTCTGATAAGTCGCTGGTGAAGAGATGCCTGAGCAATTACTGTATACTGTTGTAGCTTGTCTCAGATAGAGGTTGGCCAGTGGCTCAGACGCTGTAATGATGGGACTCATACAGTTTTCAGCATATGGGACTAGCAGAAGATCAGCTAAAATAAAAATGAGCACAAAAACTAAAGATATTAATCATGCAAGGGTACAAGGAAGGCTTCAAAGGACTATCAGGGATATTCATAAATCCCAGTGTCAGAATGAATGAAGACCACTTCTCTTCCATCAAGCTGCCTTGGCAGCTATATAATAGCTAAAGCTACATAGGCTCAAAGGGCATAGCATCAAAGAGCACACGATGAATGCCAATTCATTTTCATGTAGGCCTTTATGTCCAGTTTTTCAGTTATATTTAATAGTATTTATATTTAAATTTAAAAAGAGAAGTGAGTTATTTACTGACAGGGCAGCTGAATGACTCGTCAATTTAATGAAAACAAAGTTGCCAAGATCTCAAGTCATATTTGTGTGTATATGTGCATGTGTGTCTGCCTGTGTATTCATGCTTATGTGTGTACGTATGTGTGTGTTTGCATGTGTGTGTGGATGCCTGTGTGTGTGCATGTATGTGTGCATGCCTGTGCATCTGCATCTGTGTCTGTGTATGCATGGGTGTGTACATGCCTCTGTGTGTGTGTGCAGGTGTGTATACATGCCTCTGTGTTTGCATTTGTGTCTGCACAAGCCTGTGTGTATATACCTGTATGTGTACATTACTGTGTCTGTGTCTATGTGTGCATTTGTGAATGTGTTCTCTGTGTCTGTGTCTGCAGGTGTGTGCACATGCCTGTGTGTGTGTGTGTGTGTGTGTGTATGTGTGTGTGTGAAGCCAGAGAGCAATGTCAGATGTCTTCTTTAGTTACTCTCCACCTTAATTTTTGTGACAGGTTTTCTAACTAACCAGAAAATCTCCAGTGTGGGTAGCCAGGCTGGTCAGTAATGCCCTGGGACCCATCTATGTCTGCCCCACTCCCGAGCTTAAGGGTGTCTAGGTGTCTGCAACATGCCCAGGTTTATACATAAGTGCTGAAGAGATCACCTAAGGTTCTAGTGCTTCCATAATAAGTGCTTTACCCATCAAGCTGTTTCAGTCAACCACTCAAATTATATTTTGTCAAAAACAAGTTTAAACTGTGCACAGTGATGTCTATGAATTGGATTATTCAAGATGTTAATCACTAGAGAACACACCGTGTTCTGGTTTCTGCTTGTAAATGGGGAATTATTAAAAGGAAACTTATATTCTATGGATAGTTATAATGTAAAAATGATACCATCAACCTGCTAGTCAGAACTGGGTTTTAACTTCCCAATGTTCAGTTGTTCTTATGAACAACATCAGAAAAAAAAGCCTCTCCTTCAGAGAGTCACCCAGTGGAGAACATAAGCACTAGGGAGATCACAGGCCCTACTGCATGCTAGTCACTTAGTCACACGTGCACAGGGTTGTATCATCAGCTGGGGCTGATATCATGGTTTGAGCGTGGCTTAGCCTGAAACTCAAAAACTCACGTTGAGGTTGGTCCCTGTGCATCAGTAATGAGCAGTATGGAGTCTATTAAGGGTGAGTTAGGTCTTAGGAGAGGGCCTTCTGGTCTAGAAATGGTTCAGTACTGTGTCTCAGACTCCTGCACTCATCCTCTTACTTCCTCTCTCAAATATACAGCCTCCTTTTGCACACCCAGCCTGCTTTCCCTACCCACAGTGCAGGCAACAGCAAGAGGCCCTCTCCGGAGTAGCATGCCAGGACGGGGCCTTGAGCTCCCAAGTCAGGTACCAATAAAATCTATTTCCTCTTAAGTTACCAAACACAGGGCCTCTGCTAGAGCAAAAGAAAATAGACTAAAACTGTTGTCATCGTGAAAGAAAATTATCTTGGGGAGGAGGTTCGGGTATATCTGAGAGCTCATGTCACATGGACACAGAAGTCAAGCTTATCTGTAGTTCCTCAGGAGTTACCCACTTGGTTTTGTGATGCAGGGTCTCTCATTAGCCTGGAGTTCGACAATGAGACTAGGCTGGCTGCCAGAGGGCCCCAGAGATTGCCCTATCCCAATCTCCCCATTGCTAGAATAACACTGCTCTGGCAATCAAACTTGGGTTCTTGGGCTTGCAAAGCAAGTACTTTATTAGCCAGGAAATAATTGTATTTAATCTTACATACTTTATTTTGAATGTGTTCAGTATCTTTATATTAAATTGTCATTGAAAGATATTTGGACATGTTCAATGTATGCGTTTGAATATTATACAATATCTAGCAAATATCTATTAATAATTTGGGGTATGAGGCTCATTTATTTAATAATGTTTGACAAGTTTTACTCTCAAGTTAACCATTCAAAAATTAGAGTATATTTTGATGAATGATACCATAGACATTCATGGTTTAAATCTTTCTGAGTAAAATATTATTAGGCTAAGGCCTTCAACTTTTTCAAATATCCCTATTTTTCCTCAAAGTATAATTGTAACATATCACAGAGAAATTCTTTTAAATATCATGCATTCCTTTTTCTGAAGCTGAAAAGCACTTCTGAGTCATACTTTCACTAAGAAAGACAGGAGAATCTACTGTGACAGGAAGTCAAGCTGAGGTATGGTTGTGTTTATTGCATCATGAATTATTTACAACATAAATGTTACTGTGGAAGACTGTAACATTTGGAAGGGTGATTCATCATTTAGATGTCATCTATATATGATATCTAGCAATGTAAATAAAAACACTGAAAATTTTTGTCTTGATGAAAGCTGAGTTCACAGTAAGTACTCAGACTGAACTCTGCCAATCAGCACAAGTCTAGGTCCTGATCTGAGAACAGAAAACCTTACAGCCTGGGGAAAGTGATGAGATTTGCTAAAAGACTGATATTCGAACTATAGTGAAGTTGGGTGATCAAGATTTCTCCAAGCTAAGGAAACAATGATGAACCTTCTTGGCAGAGGAAAATGCTTGCAAAATCTGTAGAAGATGCAGAGGCTTCATACTTAGACACCAGCCAGGAAGAGGCTGACAGTTTTACCAGGCAGGATCCAAGGAACCCAACAGAAAATCTGCTTAAGTGGGGACTGGAGGGAAAGTGGCACCCTCATCTATGTTACAAAGAGAAGAGTCATATTTGCAAGTCTGAGTCACTCCTGACAAGAAGTGGAGAAGAAAGAAAATAGGGAGAGAGGGATGTTTCCCACAGCTGAAGGATGAGGCGACAGCTGATAGGTGAACAACAAAGAGGGCAGTGTCTTAGAAAGGTCATATTTGGGGACGAGAAAGGGCATGTGAGAGGCTTGCTGCTGACAGTCTGTATGGAGACATAAGTCCATATGGAAAAGTCTTATGAGAACTGAAGTAGAAACTAGAAAGAAAATATGATCATTTTCCTTTAATGTCAAGGTTATACAATTGCATGTATTTATTCTTTCTACTTAAAATCTAAAATGGTAGAATTGAATGTTTCTTATGCCATATTTATATCTCTTATAAGCTTTACAAAAGAACCTAATAATATTCTTTGTAACTATGAAAAAAACAGAAAGATATAATAAACACATTTCCTTTCCCTCCACTATGCTAGGAGAGTTATCTCCATTTGAAGTGGCAGCAGGGCAGGCAAACTTGGTAATATTTCCGTCTCCATTTATTCATGTATAGCAAATATGCCTCCCCTCTGGAAAAAACAACTAGAAAATTATATAAGGAAATGCCATGTTGGTTATCCAATGCTCTGATTTAGCAGTTATCTGATCATTGCAGGGCTCTCTCACAATAAATTAAATTACTCCAAAGCCATGGTAAATAGCAAATTTCCAGAACTTCCATCTGGGTTATCCACATTCCATTAGAACAAAACCTAAGAGTGAGACTAGTTATCAACATGCACAGTAGTATAAGACTTTTTCCTGAGGTGGCACAGAGAAACTGTGGATTTACCATGTACGGGCCAATGACAGAAACAAAGAACCAATTCCACCCACACCTAGCCTACTGATCCAGTAAGTTTGGATCGGGTGACTTATAAGAACATGAGCAAGTTATGGCAGCTACAGTACTTCCCACCAAATGTCTCTTCCAGCAGCTGTTAATGCCTATTTATACTCTGAGAAGTTTCGTGAGTTCTGTTCCTTAGCAGCCTTTAACTGCCTGAAAGCACTCAGAGAGAGGCAAGGCCTCCTGAGTCCTTCCTCTTCTCTATGGGCCAATCTGTGCTGATAGCCTGCCAAGATTCAAGAGGACAACAGCGATGTCATAGCCAGAGAAGAGTGTTGCACAGCAGATGGTACAACCAAAACACTGAAAACCTGTGAGATTGACAGATCTCCTCTAGAAAGGAAGTAGGGAATCCCCAGATTTGAGGTTGAAAGGCAGTGATTGATAAAATGGCAGTTTCTTGTTTTATTTATACTCCTTTGAATTAAATTTATTCAATAGACTGACTAATCTTTTTTTCACTAATCTTCTTTTTAATCCTATATTTTAGAGGACATCACTCTACTACTCATATATCTAAATCTTTGTTGGTATTGATTTTTAACTGATATTTTTCCCTCTTATTGAAAATAAGTTCTTTTCTCATACAATATATCTTGATTATAATTTCTCCTCCCTCTATTCCTCCCAGTTACTCCCCACATTCCCTCCTTCTGGAACCACTCTTTTTCTGTCTCTCATTAGAAAAGAACAGACTTCTAAGAAATAGCAAGCAAACACGACAAAATAAAATATAAGATGAAGCAAAAGCTATCATACCAAATTTGGGCACAGCAACCTAACAGGAGAAAAAGTGTTCCAAGAGCAGGCACAAGCATCAGAGGCCCTCTTATTCTCATAGTCAAGTGTTCCATAAAAATACTAAGCTAACAGCAAAAATACATACACAGAGGACCTGATGCAAATTCATATAGGCCCAGTGCTTGCTGCTTCAGTCTCTGTGTGTTCATATGCACCTTGCTTAGTTGATTCAGAGGGCCTTGTTCTTCTGGTGTCCTTCATGCCCTCTGACTGGTACAGTCTTCCCTCCTGTTCTTCTGCAGGATTCCTTGAACTCAGGATGGATGGAGGGATTTGACTCACTCTTCCCATAATGAAATAAACTGATATTATATGCATAACACAGAGAAAACATTATTGAAGACAAAGATTTAAAACCCCTCAAATTACCGTCTGTATCAGCAAACTGAAGGAAGTTGAGAATACCCTGATAACGACAGCTACTGACCGTGGTCTGAGATAGTACACATGTGTAATACCCTAAGTAGAGTCAGTTGCCCAAAGAATTAACTCTGCAATATTTGTTGGTAGTGAAATTTCAAATCCTTTTCATGCAGTAGATGTGAAAGAAGGTGTGTTTGTAGCTGTTTATCAGGACATGGATTAGAATGTGAAGAAATGATAACTTGTATATGCTCCTAGCATATGAAGAACATTCTTCAAAAAAATAGTAGATATATTTGAAGTCTTTATTTCAAATATATGAAGACATATATTTCAAGGAATATATGTCTGAATGATATGTGAGAATGTTCACAGTATAGTGCTAAGTGAAAGGGCATATCACAAAACAAAATTGTTTTTTCATTTTTAATATGGTCTAATTGAAATAGAATTACATTCCTCCCTCCACTGCCCCCTAATTACCCTCTCTTGAATCCCTCCTATGCCCCCTACTCTTGCTGATAGCCTCTTTTTTATTATAATTTTTCATATATACATGTATATATGTGTATATAAGTGAATATATATGCAGTTTATTGAGTCTGTTACTATGTACATGGTTTCAAGACTCCCCATTGTACTTAATCTTAACTATGTGTGCCTGGCAAGTTAGGTGTATGTATTTAAAATGCCACCTTAAGTAAATATAAGTATGTATCAGTGCCCTCTTTATGGATGTTAGAAGTATAGGGAATGATATATTCTTGTTCGTTCTGTACTTCCTAAAGTTTTATTTGTAAACATACATTACCTTTATATACTAACTAAATACCAAATAATTTTAAATAGGAAAAGGTTCTGATTAATCAAAGTGATGTGTCTTACACACCTAAGTAGTTCTGTGGTTATTGTTATTCCTTTTGTCTGAGAGACAATGTTTCCTCACAAAGCTCCCTACTGACCCAGCTTGCAGGCTGTGGTTGGCAGTGTGCTTTCGAAAGCATGTGATTTCTATCTCCATCCTTCATGTTTCGCAGCCGTGCAAAGCTCTTGCTTCTCATGGGAGCTACTGTTTCTAGCTGAGATACACTCTTTTCTGCATGACATCTGTCAAGTCATTTTCAAAACACTTCTAGGATCCATTTAATTCTTTGGATTAAATTACTTACGTGCAAGTGGTTTATGACAGCCACTCTGAGTTTGCCTAAGGACACTGGAAGTTAGCTCTTTTCCTGGATGTGCACTTCTGAGAATAAGTGAGCACAGTTTGTGTCGTTTTTCTGTGGTCTCACACATGTTCTTCCCAGTCTTATTTTATGTTCTCACTGGACATTTTTATCTGCTCTGAAATCATACTCGTAAACCATCTTCAACAAGCAGGTGAGCCTAAAAACAATGAAACTTAGATCTCTACATACCCAGTTACCTATAACAAAATGGTGTCACTCACTGTTTGACTGTTGTGCAATGCCTGTGATGTGTTAAAAGCAAAAATTAAGAGCTTACAGAGTACAATTAAGAGCTGCTACCTCAAGAGACTGACTAGCGGACAACTGCAGCAAGCCCATCTTCATGGGGCCATCAGCTTTGTAGATGTCAGAGAAGTTACCTGACTTGGGTAGGGAGCTAAAGAACTGGTTGCATTGGTTCCTTAGCGTTTCCATGATTAAAAAACAAACTGGAACAACCTAAGATTGGAAAGTAAAATTTCATCTTTTTGGGCAGGTGGTCAAATATTTGTTGGTAGTAAAATTTCAAATTTTTTTCATGCAGTAGATGTGCAAAAAAAGTATTTTTGTAGTTGTTTACCAGGACATGGATTAGAATGTGAAGGAATGATAACATTTATATGCTGCAGGTGGTAACACTGCTTCTTCCTTTGAGGCTATGAGAGGATCTATTCCTAGCTTTGTTGATGGTCCCCCTCCTTTTTCCTTGTGTATCTTCCATCCTGACCCTCCATGGCCTTTCATATAGACTTCTGTTAATAAGGACAATGGTCCTTTTGGAGAAGGGTCTCCCTTACTGCAGTATAACCAATCATAACATTACATCTACAAAATTACATCTTCCAAATAAGGCCAGAGTTGGAGGACCTGAGATTGGAAGGTAAACATCTTATCAGGGGTAAGGTGCTCAACACCTTATTAGACCCTCAATTAATTGAGTATTTAGGAGAGAATATTTGTTTGAGTTTAATCCTTGGCCTTAATTGAACAATATTATTCTTCCTCAGAAGCATAACCCAAGAAAGGTGAGTAGATAGGAGACCTCAGGACAAGAGAGAGGTAGCATTGCATGAACACAGACTATGAGGGCATATGGGGTTCGTTGGAGTATTGTTCAAGAGTTGATTACCATCTGGGTCCAAGTGTGCAATCAGTGACCAAAACTGTGCAATTGACAGTGAACGCAGCAGGGAGCTAATTAAGAGTTTTATACACGTCTCTTATGAATTTTAAGACCAACTAGACCTGTAAAGTTATGGTTACCTGGAGCACATTTGTCTACTGGCAGAACCCGTCGTTTGAACTTGTCGTTTTTAGTCTAGGAGCCACCTCCCTTCTTTAGCCTTTTCCAGGGCTTGTCAAAGCATTTGCTCCTGAGTGTATTCTCCTAATTCTCTCAAATTCTGTTGGATTTTAATCATCTTCTAAATAATTTAATTCAGTAACAATTTTCTTTCACTAAGAATGAACCAATTCTGCTTCTGGCATTTATTACTTACAAAAAGGAATCAAGATGGGTGCTTAAATATTCAGAATATTGTGAATTGCTGCTTGAAATTACACTTTTTATCCCACATCATAGACTAACAGTGAAAAGGAACTCCAATTCTGAATCCTAACCAGATTGTTCAGCTTTAAAATGAGCTCCGATTCAGCCATTTTGTGTTTTCGTGAGCTTTTCTAGTGGTTGCTCGGTCCGGGGCTGCATTCTCTAAGCCTGGGCTTCTTGAATTAATTCTTGTTTAAACTCCCCTTTTAGCCTTAGGGAGAAAAGAGGTAGGCTTGTACATTCCATGACTGTTAAAATTTTCCCAATTATAAAGTAACTGCCTAGATTTGTACCCAGAGCAATTTAATTGATTAAAAGATTATCACTACAAACCCTGTTTATTTTAGTGAGTCTTACAATTGCAGTGTTTGATCTAACTGTCCTGAAGGCACGAATACAACCATCATCAGCATTAATTAAAATGTTAATAAACACAAGCAGTATCAGAAATTTCTTGTTATGATTGAAGACTGAACATGAAATACCAAGAAATGTCATTGAACGGCTTTCTTTCAGTCATTCTCACAAGATAAAAAGGAAGGGACATTTTTACCCTACCTCGTGAAAGGGATCGTGGGAACAGGGTTCTATCTTCACAAAAGGAAGAGCACTTAGATAAGACACCTCGTGCTGAAATGTTTCTCAGCTGAAGCTATCACTTCAATGTAGGAATATGTGGAGAATCTTACAGAAACATATTTTCTTCAGAAAATAAATATTAACTTCTATATAACCACGTTTTTATTTAGGAAAGTAATTTTCACGCTTAATAGACTTTAGCTGTCTCTGACTTCCCAAGGACCATATTGAAATAGACTTTCTCATGATAAACTTCTTTTTTGTTTATTCATTTTTTTAAATTTATTTATTTATTAAAGATTTCTGTCTCTTCCCCGCCACCGCCTCCCATTTCCCTCCCCCAATCAAGTCTCCCTCCCTCCTCAGCCCGAAGAGCAATCAGGGTTCCCTGACCTGTGGGAAGTCCAAGGAACCCCCACCTCCATCCAGGTCTAGTAAGATGAGCATCCAAACTGCCTAGGCTCCTACGAAGCCAGTACGTGCAGTAGGATCAGAAACCCATTGCCATTGTTCTTGAGTTCTCAGTAGTCCTCATTGTCCGCTATGTTCAGCAAGTCTGGTTTTATCCCAGGCTTTTTCAGACCCAGGCCAGCTGGCCTTGGTAAGCCAGACCCAAAAAGAGGAGCATGGGATGTACTCACTCATATTTGGTTTCTAGCCATAAACAAAGAACATTGAGCCTATAATTAGTGATCCTAGAGAAGCTAAATAAGAAGAACCCAAAGACAAACATATAGGCATCCTCCTGAATATTAACCTTCATCAGGCGATGAAAGGAGACAGAGACAGAGACAGAGACCCACATTGGAGCGCCGGACAGAAATCTCAAGGTCCAAATCAGGAGCAAAAAGAGAGAGAGCATGAGCAAGGAACTCAGGACCGCAAGGGGTGCACCCACACACTGAGACAATGGGGATGTTCTATTGGGAACTCACCATGATAAACTTCTAAGATGAGTCATCATTTTGACTTTTTACTATAGTTTGAGACTGCTCAAGAGATATTATGATGCAAGACAATCATAAATCAATAATTTATTCAAGGATTAGATAAGTGATTAGGCTGAGGCTTCCCTCAAACACAAGATGCTACCAAAGAAGCAGCCTCTTTCTTTTTGTCTGTTTCTTAAATGTTAGCAAATCTTTAAACACTAGGGCACAACTTCATATCTTTACCTTGGAGAAGTTAACTCCCTGAAAAATCCTAAGGTTAATTTCTTCATTTTGCTTTTAGATGAAGTTAGCTGTTTTCCTGGAAGCCAATGTCTTTCAAGAAACATGACTGGAACCATTTATTAATGAATCATAACTTTCTCCTAACATTTGTGTATTTTTAATCTGGTACTGAGTTTTTCTTTGTGCTGTCTTACAGCTATATTTTCTGAAAGTACCATTGATTTCCTGAAAACATACCCACCTCTAAGAACTAAGTCCCAGCATGGATTTTGGAGGGACACAAACATTTGAACCATAGCAGCCTCTCTGAACTCTTAATATTCTAATTTTTTACATATTTCTAAGAAAAGGTGAAGTGCAGGAATATGATCTAGGAAAAACTGTCAATGAAAAATAAAGACTAGACTGGAGATGTAGTATGGTGACAGCCCCTTGAATTTGGTACCCTCCACCACAAATTGAATTTTTTAAAGGAAAAATATAGATTCAATGAAACTTTTAGACCTTAAGTATACAAGTAGTTTTCTGAAGACACTATATTAGTACATGAAATCATATTTTAATTTATTTTATTTCACTAACTGTTAAATATATGTCAATATATAAAGGTTTCAGACTCTGATATTTCATAGTAGGTAACATAAAAAATATAGATTTAATTTCTTAGCTCTCTGATAAATATTTATTTCATGCCACTTTTCTATAAATTAATTAGTTCAGGGAATGCCTTTATTTCTTGGTGTTTCCCAGCATATAACCAAATACCTAGCACAGTAGGGGAGCAATAAAATATGACTCTGAGTTGCATAAACATGAACAGTAAAGCACAAATCAAAACGAGAAAAGAAACCATAAGAACACAGACTCTAAGCAGAGACTTAGTAAATACCTCCAAAGTCTGCTGTAGAGGAATGACTTTTATTTAAATTAACCACCTCATTTAGCAGTTGAAGACAAAATCAGGGGGTGAAGGTTTATACTGGGAATCACCTTGGAAAAAAATCCTTTGAAGTCAGTTGATGAAGTTTCCTGCAGAGAGCACAGAAGCTGAGTTCTGCTAAGAAGGAGCTTGTCTCCAGACGCTGGTAGAGGTATCAGTGAGCACCCCTTGAAGCCAAACACTCAATCTGCTCTTCTCCTTGATCATTTGTTTAGATTACTGATGGCATCAGCATTAAAGTCCAGGAGAAGGCCTGTCCAACAGCCCATTGATCCAGGCAAGATGATAATGTTTCTTGGGATGACAGAAAAACAAAATATTTAAAACTTAAGTATTATAATGGTAAGATGAAAATTATCCTATAGAAATCTAATGAAGTCTGAAACATGAGCATTTCAAAAGTCAAACTCAGAGCCAGTCTCTGACACTCAACTCAGTATCCTGCTGCTCACAGAGACAGTTCCTGATACATGTTTCAGATATGAACTTGAACTTCAGCAATGGTTATAAAGATGTCTCTTTCTAAGTAGGGCATGGAATGAGTTTGGCAGATTTCCATGTCCCTGTGGCACAGTTAGTGAGGCAAAAGGTTTCCCAGAGGATAAACTAGAAACATTTGTCACTTGAAAATTGCAAGTAGAGATGAATAAAAACAGGATGCAGGCCAGGCAGTGGTGGTGCACGCCTTTAATCCCAGCACTTGGGAGGCAGAGGCAGGTGGATCTCTATGAGTTCGAGGCCAGCCTGGTGTACTAGAGCTAGTTTCAGGCCAGGCTCCAAAGCTGCTGAGTAACCTTGTCTCAAAAAAAAAAGGAAGGAGGAAGGAAGGAAGGAAGGAAGGAAGGAAGGAAGGAAGGAAGGAAGGAAGGAAGGAAAGAAGGAAAGAAGGAAAGAAGGAAGGGGAAGGGAAGGAAGGGGAAGGGAAGGAAGGAAGGGAGGGAGGGAGGGAGGGAGGGAGGGAGGGAGGGAGGGAGGGAGGGAGGGAGGGAGGGGAAGGGAAGGAAGGAAGGAAGGAAGGAAGGAAGGAAGGAAGGAAGGAAGAAAGAAAGAAAGAAAGAGCATGCATATCATAGAAAACCTCGCAAAGACTGAGCCCTCTTTTGTCTTTCATCTTATTAGGAATGGCATCTTAGACAAGATCAACTCAGAGACCATCTTTGGTTATAGAGAGTGAAGAGACATTAAGAGGCACTAGGCACATGTATTCTCACTTTTGGACTAGTGCAAGAACAATTCTTTATTTTATTTAAATTTTCAGTGGTATTGGATTTGCATAATATAACAAGATGAATCTTCCTATGGTTTCACCTGGATAAATCCTGGCAAGGAAGCCCCTGCTGCTCATGTGATCATGGTAGAGTACTGAAAGAGAGGCTGTGGATTTAGACTACATGCTGTGATTGTAGACAAGAAAAAAATCCCCTGTAGGCATTCAACTCAGAGTGAAAAACATACACGATTTAAGAGAGAGGGAAACCATGCAGTGTTGTGAGAACACAGAAAGGAGTTCTTATCTTTGACTTCAAAGAAACATACTGTACCAGCCCTGCCAAAAGAAACACATTCCTATTTTCTTCTTGACCTTTCCAATCCCTGTTTAGAAAAAAGAAAAGAAAGGAAAAAAAGGGATCTAAGAATTTTTTTCTGCCTTTGTTGAGAGCAGGTCTCCCTGAATAGCCCACGCTGGACTTGAGCTGGTAGTCTTCTTGCTTCTGCTTCCCACATGCTGGGATGACATTCGCCCTCATGCCTGACATAACTCCTTTTCCTTGTGTCTAAATATTGGGTGATGCTGAAAATCATATTGTTATTTAGTCAGTGTACAAAGTTCTAGGTGTGGGGTTGACAGACTTTGATGTATTCTAGGCTGTAACCACAGTTAAGAAAAAACAGATATGTGCTTCTGTGGTGTGTAAGTGACATGTTCTTGATTTCTTTTTTTTTTCTTTTTTTTTAAATTTATTTATTTATTAAAGATTTCTGTCTCTTCCCCGCCGCCGCCTCCCATTTCCCTCCCCCTCCCCCAATTAAGTCTCCCCCCAGCCCGAAAAGCAATCAGGGTTCCCTGTCCTGTGGGAAGTCCAAGGAACCCCCACCTCCATCCAGGTCTAGTAAGTTGAGCATCCAACCTGCCTAGGCTCCCACAAAGCCAGTGCGTGCAGTAGGATCAGAAACCCATTGCCATTGTTCTTGAGTTCTCAGTAGTCCTCATTGTCCGCTATGTTCAGAGAGTCCGGTTTTATCCCAGGCTTTTCCAGACCCAGGCCAGCTGGCCTTGGTGAGTTCCCAATAGAACATCCCCATTGTTTCAGTGTGTGGGTGCACCCCTCGCGGTCCTGAGTTCCATGCTCGTGCTCTCTCTCCTTCTGCTCCTGATTTGGACCTTGAGATTTCAGTCCTGTGCTCCAATTTGGGTCTCTGTCTCTGTCTCCTTTCATCGCTTGCTGAAGGTTAATATTCAGGAGGATGCCTATATGTTTTTCTTTGGGTTCTTGATTTCTTGTCTTATACTCTGTTTCTAAACCACATTCTCCTTTCTGACTTTTTGTTGTTGTGGTAGTTGAACAAAGTAGTTGTTTTCTTAAAAGTTATTTTAAACTAATCAAAGGGAGCAACCAAAGCTACCTCCCTTCTACACTGTATCTGTATTCTGTGCATAACTCACCCATCAGATGTGCTTATTGTTCCAGGTCTTAGTGAGAAAAGGCCAGTGTCCTGTGTTTGGATGTTTAGCTGGTAGTTGGTTCCCGCTGAGTTGGTTCAAGGCAAGTCAACTTATGATGGCTTTGTCTAAGGAGATGTGAAGTTCCCAGCCAGATCTGTGAGCATTACACACATCACAGATCTCATCCTGAGACTGGGAGTTATAGGTGGAAGAGTGCTGGCTTCAGACTTGAAGATTTAATTCTTTATACTAGACGCATACTGAGGCTTTTTTAGATGATAAAATCAAGGGAATTGGAATAATGTGCAATCTCTCTCTCTCTCTCTCTCTCTCTCTCTCTCTCTCTCTCTCACACACACACACACACACACACACACACACACACATCCAGGCAGCCTGTTCAAGAGTCCAAGGTCACCCACAATGAGATGCCTCTCATGAACATCAGCTCAGTTCTTAAAACATTATTGTTTATAATATCTTTGATGGAAAATCTGTTAAAGTCAATTTTTATACGCATCCACTTTCTACTTAGCTTACATAACTGAAGTAGGTATTGGGAAATGTGAACGAAACTGTGTAGCTGGAAGAACAGCATGTCCAGAGAAAACTAACACCACAGAGCACATCTTCAGTGTAGAAAACTGACCCTCAAAAGGCTTAAAGAAGAGAACCTCTGTGGGAATCTACATTGATCAGAACAATGGAACACCAATTGTGAGTGCAGGTGTGACATTCCCAGTGTGAAATTAGAATCTGAAGTCAGAGTGTGGCATCATGGGAGTCAATAGAAGAGAATTTTCCCAAAGAAGTTTGTAATATTCCTGCTTAGAACTAAACACCACTATGGACCAGCCGGTCAGCTGGGGAAAGATTGTAAAAATAAAATGTATTGAGAGAAACCTCCCTCAGACATACCCACTGTTGATTTATCTATTCTTATGAGAAAGACTCCACTGGACTAAAAGGAATTTAAAGTGTATGTATACGCTCCCTATCGTGGAGACATGAGGAGGTACTAGTATGTAACTTCAACATGATTTTAGAAGCTAGGGTAGGATGTAGCACACACACGCATTTTATATATAATATAGAGAGAGCGAGAGCCTGTTGCTAACTACATTATAAAATACTCTCTAAGGTATTGGAGTTGATTTTCCAACTCATGAAAACTGAAGACAACAAATAAGATACAAGAAATTAAAGAGTTGCTAGAGAAAACTTGGTCAGTTAGTGTTTTCTGTGCAAGCATGAGGTTCTGGATGTATATAAAATTCCCATGTGAAAATACAGGTATAATTAATTAATGTTTACAATCTCAGGGTTATGGAGACAAAGACAGGAGGATCTCCTAGGACTGACAGGGTAGATAAATTAAGAGAGCTAGTCTCAAAATACAAGGCAAATGAGTCCTGAGAAACAATACCAGAGGTTAAGCTCTGACCTCTGTATTCATGTGCACTTATGCACACATGTACACAGAAACACTCGTACATATGAACGCAACACACAAGCAAGCAGGGAGTTGATGCCAACAGTAGGAAATTGCCCCTACAGAGAAGCATTTTTCCAGCTCAGGTAGATGACAAGAACATCCTTTGGAATTTTCTTTGGCTTGATGACAGTTTATTCTGAGATGAAACCTATCATACACACAGAGCTTCAATTATCCTCTCAGAGGGTCACTCAGTGTTGGAAGACAGCCACAGATCGCTGGGTATTTGAGGAAAGCGTCTATTCTGAGAGAAGAGGACCAAAGGACACAAAGTGCAACTCAGGAGCTACACAAGCACCAAGGAAGGAAAGATAAATCTATAGTTGACATCCTCTGAGAGAAATGAAGAAGACACGGACCCCTGGCACACAAACAGGGAGCTGTAAAAGCTAAGCGTGCAGAATGCATCACACAGCTCTCGTGAAGTTAAAACGCACTGTCGGATTTAAAGCAACTCATTACATGGGGTTAGAAAGTAAACGAGGAAACTTCCTGGAAAATAGAAACAAGGTACAATGACATAGAAATGGCTAGAGAATAAATAATTGACTTGTAGGCTATATCGAAGAAATAGTTCTCTCATCCAGTTAGTGAGGATTGCAGGACAGGAAACCCATCAGAATCAAGAACAATTTAAGAAAACTCAAAGCACATTGTCATGAATGTTTAAGACCAGAGATAAAATTTTAAAACTGTCTGCTGGAGAAGTTGAGTGTGAAATGGGACTTTAAATAGGAAAGAAATTGGGCTTTCTTACAAGGTACCAAAATGTGCCTCCACATTTATAAAGAAAAAGTACTTCTGACCTAGAAATGTATATCCAGTTGAACTTTTCAATCCTTTGTGGGTAAATAAGACATCTTCAGGCTGCAAAACCTCAATAAATAAATAAATAAATAAATGCCTACTCTACATCCTTTCTCAGCAAGAAAATGGAAGCCATCTTCTGCCAAACTGAAAAAAAATAAAATTTTGGAATAAGGCATCCAACCTAGAAAATACAGGCTCTAACACAGGAAGGAAGCATAGACGTCACAGGTGATGGTGAAGAGGAGCTCTGCATAGGTCTGCTGAAGCAGAAGCTCCAGATGAGAGTGGGGAGAAGTGTTCTCAGAGTACTGATGACAGTGGAGCATCCATCTAGGAGAAACATCCAAAGATCTGAACCGGTGAAGGGTACATAGAAAACAGGCAAGAGATACACCACGCAGAAGCTGGAAGGATGTTTCATTGATTAAGAGCCCTTGCTGCCCAATCATGAAGGCTGGAATTCTGGCCCCAAAGCTTATTTACCAAGCCAGTCCCATGCCTACTGTTTCCCCATCTCTGAAGAGGGCAGAGACAGGATTGTTGGGATTTGCTTGCTTCCTGCCTAGAGAAGAAAATGCAAACTCCAGGTCCCAGGAGAGTCTCCACCTCAAATGTGTAGACAAAGATCGATTGAGGAGAGCTCCAAACACCCTCATCCAGCTTCTGTGTATTTACACAGGTGCACACACCTGCACACACATGCATATGTCCATGCACTCACATGGATACACACAAAAATAAATATTTTTTTTAAAATAAAACAATGCAATTTTAACTCGTCCAAAAAGCACAAAATTATCCGCCATACCACAACATTGCTGCTAGCCACAGCCTATTATCTTTACCTTTAAAACTGCAAAATACTCCACACATGTTTACCAGGTACAAGGGCACGCCACTCACTTGCTAGGGCCATTATTGGATGCTTAAGATGTGCTAGATTCCAGGTAGAGATGAGGCGTCCCACAAGCCTGCAATTAAAATAAAATTTGGTAAAACAGTAGTTACCTAGTCTTGTGACTCATCCTCTAGAAATGTAAGTGTCAAAGAAGGAATAATAAAAGGTGGTGGAAAAGGCTTTCAGTTAGCTTTCTACATATTTCCATATATATATATATATATATATATATATATATATGGAAATATATATATATATATCTGTAAATGTTCATTCACTAACTTGTCCCAGGAATTTCTTTGCACTAATTTCAGAAATTAAAGGAGAACATAAGGACATCCTTGAATAAAAACGCTGCAGCTTTTAAATAAATTGTATCTGGTAATTTGCAAATTTGATTCAAACTATGCAATTTTAAAAAACAAAATGCTATCTAACTTTTTAATAAATGTCTTTATTTTTTATTTAAACAATACACTTCTAAAGACTGTGTGTGTGTGTGTGTGTGTGTGTGTGTGTGTGTGTGTGTATGCCTGCAGAGCTACCTAAAGTTGGTGCTGGAAGCAAAACACTGGTGCTTTGCAAGAGCAGCAAGAATTCTTAACTGCTAAGCTATCACTCCTACCCCTCAGCAATAACTTTCTATTCTAAAAAATAAAAATCTAATTAATAGGCTAGGTAAATACATCAATTATAAAATGTTTGTCACACAAAAATGAGTTCCTGAGTTCAATTTCCAGAACCCATACAAAAGAAAAAAAAAAGATTCAGGTTTAATGGTGTAGGTTTGCAATCCCAGCACTAGGGAGGCAGAGACGTGGTGGGGGAGGGGAGAACCCCTGTGGTTTCCTGTCCAGTCAGCCTGCCTACTCAGCAAGCTCCAGACCAAGAAGAGCCCCATTTCAAAAAAGAAGTGAATGGCTCCTAAGAATCATACCTGAAGATTGCCTCTGACCTACACACACACATACATATGTATAGACACAAAAAAACTACAAATTAAGTGCCAAGTTTGAATTAATGTTCATTTAATACTAATTCTATACTCATCAAACTATAGCAATGTGTATTTAAGATATATTTAATTAAAATATTTTGTATATCTTATATGATGTATATTGAGATAAATATCAAATACTGTATATTTAAGAATATATAAGTCAAGATCTCCTTGAAGAATTCAGGATCCTTATGTGTAGAAAGAACACACAGTTAGGAAGTAGCGTCTTCATTGTTCCCAGGGGGTACATTCACAGGGAGAGTGACCTTTAGTTAGAATGAGAAGTTTCTCAAGTTAATTACCCATAACTGATAGCGATCGGGATCAGAGTTTCAAGCCTTTATTTACTCATTCATATATTCACCTGTCACTCTGTAGTCAATAAACAGTTATCAATTGCCAGCCACTAAGACAGATACCAGGAGAAATAAAATCCTGTTTGTGACCCTCAAAAGCTTATCCTGGGAGTGTAAAATAAGTTTAGTGTTGACAAAATCATGGTGTAAGCCTGCAATGCCTTTGGTCATCTTAACTTAGAGAAATAAGAAAGAGATATGTCAGGGGGTTCCTAGAAATTTCCAATATGATAATAAATCCTTTTTTTCTCTATGTAAATCAGGGTTCTATAGTTCCAAGAGAGTAGACTTCATGAAGATAGTGTTTAATGAGAGTGTGAAACATTGGTGGGCCCCAATAAAGTCATTCATAGAGTTTGTCTATAGATCAAAAAGGACATCGTAAACTCTGGGGTGAAATTTGACTATTTTTGCATAAATGGAATACTCTTCCGAAAGAGTCTGTGGAAGTTGCCCTGGGCCTGATTCCACTTAAAGGGCTCAAGAGTGTGATGCTTGCATGTCTCATAGAGCTCACATGCACCGCAGTATTGTAGCCAGCCGTTTGGGGTGAGGATGCAGCCTTCCTTGAGTGTCAGGGCTAAACACCTCTGTGTGTTCTCTCCCAGTGCAGTGCCTGGAGATGACCACCAAACGGAAGCTCATTGGCCGCCTGGTGCCATGCCGCTGCTTCCGCGGCGAGGAAGAGATCATCTCAGTGTTGGATTACTCCCACTGCAGCCTGCAGCAGGTGCCGAAGGAGGTCTTCAACTTCGAACGCACGCTAGAGGAGCTCTATCTGGATGCCAATCAGATTGAGGAGCTGCCCAAGGTGAGTTCTCACAAAGCAAAGTCATACTGTCAATGCCAAGTTCCTAACGCCAAGACTCGTTAGCCTCCCTTCAATCCACATAACTGACACACACGGTGGCCTTCCAACCAGTAAGCAAACACATCACAGCCTCTCACACCACAGACTTCCATCACAGACTTCTATCCAGGGAACAGACACACCACCACCTTCCGTCACTGTATTTGATGCACAGCTGCCTCCCATATCGGAGACACAGCAGGGCCTTCTTCCATATTGGTAACTAACAGCCTGGACTGTTAGTGAGTTCCTCTAATATCTTTTTTAATCCTTTTTTTTTTTAATTTTTCGAGACAGGTTTCTCTGTAGCTTTGGGGCCTGTCCTGGACCTTGCTCTGTGGACCAGGCTAACTTCAAACTCACAGTGTTGGGATTAAAGGCATGCGCCACCACCACCCAGCAAGTTCTTCTAATTTTAAAGTGGAATCCTGTAGTTCCCTGATCACTTCTTTGTTGTTGTTATGAAATTTCTATTTTATTTTACTTTTCAGTCGGGTACATGGTAATTTGTATTTTCTTAAACTATAAGCATTACTTCATTAATGGCACCATGGAAATTTATCAACAAAATTTACACTACTCAGATTAAGTCTTAGAATAACAGATGCTGGTTCCTTGGCTAACTAAGAAGCAGGTGTGAGACCACCTAGGGAAGATTTTAATTTTAACTATAACTATATTATTTGCAATACTGTTTAGCCCATAGATTAAGAATATTTCTAGCTAGATTTTATATCTTAAATTAACTCATTTTATTAATCTGTGCATCACCACAAGGTCTTGACCTGCAAAGTTTCAGCGGGCTGCAGCAGAGGCATCTGTCCCTGGCAGCATCTAAATGGCTTCTCTCTGACTCCACCTACTCTCTCTCTCTCTCTCTCTCTCTCTCTCTCTCTCTCTCTCTCTCTCTCTCTCTCAGAGAGAGAGAGAGAGAGAGATCTTTCAGCCTGGCTTTACTCTGTTAAACCATTGGCTGAAAGCAGCTTCTTAATTAACCAATGGCAACAGAACATATCCACAGCATATATCACCTCCCACATCACCTGTCCTTGTGGAATGATTGTGCATTCTATGGCTAAGACCCAAAGGTGGTATTGCTGGGTCTTAAGGTAGGTTGTTTCCTAATTTTATAAGAAATTGCATACTGATTTCCAAAGTGGCTGTGCCAGCTCGCACTCCCACCAGCATTGGAGGAGTGTTCCCTTTGCCCCACATCCTCTCCATCATAAGCGGTTATCAGTGTTTTTGGTCTTGAGCATTCTGACAGGTGTACGATGGAATCTCAGAGTTGCATTTCTCTGATGGCTAAGGATGTTGAGCATTTCCTGAAGTGTCTTTAGATTCCTCTGTTGAGAGTTCTCTGTTTAGGTCTGTACTCCATTTTTTATTGGATTATTTGTTCTTTTGATGACCAATTTCTCTGTGTATTTTGGAGATCAGCCCTCTGTCTGATATGGGGTTGGTGAAGATCTTTTCACATTCTATAGGCTGACTTTTTCTTGTTAACAATGTCCTTTGCTTTCCTGAAACTTAAGCTTCTCAGTTTCAGGAGGTCCCATTTATTTGTTGTTGCTCTCAGTATCTGTGCTACTGGAGTTTTATTTAGGAAGTGGTCTCTTGTGCCAATGCATTCAGTGTACTTCCCACTTTCTCTTCTATAAGGTTCAGTGTAATTGGTTTTATGTTGAGGTCTTTGATCCATTTAGACTTGAGTTTTGTGCATGGTAATGGATATTGTTCTATTTTCATTCTTCCACACGTTGATATCCAGTTATGCCAGCACCATTTGTTGAATACGCTTTCTTTTATACATTTTATTTTTTTTTTTTTGCTTCTTTGTCAAAAATCAGGTGTTCATCGGTGTGTGGATTGATATACAAGTCTTTGATTCAGTTCCATTGGTCCTCCTATCTGGTTTTATGCCAATACCAGGCTGTTTTCAGCACTGTTGCTCTGTAGTAGAGTTGGAAATCAGGGATTGTGATGCCTCCAGAAGTTCTTTTTTTATACAGGACTGTTTTGGCCATCCTGAAAATTTTGGTTTTCCATATGAATTTGAGTACTGTTCTTTCAAGGTCTATGAAGAATTTTGTTGGGTATTGCATTGAATCTGTACATTGCTTTTGGTAAGATTGCCACTTTTGCTATGTTAATTCTATCTATGCCAGAGCATGGGAGATCTTTCTGTTTTCTGGTGTCTTCTTTAATTTCTTGTAAGGGTGGCATGAATCAAGAATGTAGAAAGAGAGGAGTGATAGGACCAGGTAGCACAGCTGTCCCAAGTTACAACTCAGCACTGTTGAAATGTAAGCAAAAGCAAAATAAAACCATTGAAGAATTATGCATTATGTGATTCTCCAGGACCCTAGATAGGCTTGGAAACAAAATCTAGGATAGTTTGTATATCCTGCTAATTAAAACAATCAATTAACAATAATAAAAGTAGCATAAGTACACCAAACAATATATTTCCTGTGTACTTAAGCAGAAGAGAAACCATTAATTGTCTCTTACTCTCCACATATTTCAAACCTATTATGTAATCCTGAAGGTCTATAAAAGAGACCTGCCGCTAAACGGTTTGTTACTCCCACAGAGAAGCTTTCATTGGTCTCATCTGAAGTATATAATGACCTGAATTGTTTGACATTTGAGATACAATCATAACAGTACAAAAATATACTTGTAAATTGACAAAACACAATAGGAAAAATAAGAAAAAATATCCAAATGATAGTGTAAGTCAGGATGCTTTCTTCCCTGTAATGGCGAGCACCATCCAAACTGACTTTTCAAAGATGTTACATAACAGGAAGAGAACAATGAGTCGGGGCTGATGGGGTTTGCAAAGATATGTCAAGAGTTATGAGAAAAGAAGCAAAAATAGATTTGAAAGAACAGGAAGATTCTAATTCAAATAGTTCCCATTATGGGGCTTAGTTTCTATAGTAAAAGGTAAAAGTGTTAAAGCCAGTGCACTTAACTGCTGAGCCATCTCTCCAACCTTAAAATGTATAGCCCAGACTACCCTCGAACTCATAATTCTTCTGCCTCTGCCTCCTTTAGCAAATCCCACCATAGTGTGCTGCCACAACTGATAATTAATAAGTAAATATAGAGACAAAATAACAAATTGAAATGGGCATATAGTAGATTAAAGTAATTTAAGAAGACATACATGAGTAAAATAGTACAGTGAAAATTACAAGGTAGTTCTTGACATTTAAAATCTCTGTAAAAGGGAATAAAAATGGTTTCTATTTTTATTAAAAAGACATTGTATGACCAAAATTATAATAAAATGGGAACTTAGTGACTTACACCAAGTTGACCATACCTAAAATAGAATAGGTCTAAAGTTTAAATGTTTTACTTTGAACGTTTCTGGATATTTTAGACATTGAGAGCTTATATTCTGGACCCAGATTGGATCCTAACAGTGTCATTTGGTTCAGAAGGCATTTACTTCCCAGAAGCTTCAGTTTTTCCACCAGGAAAATAACAGTATCTCTTATAGATAAAGTAAGATGTGGGTACAGAGTGAAGGGAAGTTCCATTTCCTGGGTGATAATGTATGTGTGAGACCTAGAACTAAAAATATCAAAAGCACACATTACTCCAACCAGACCTGGGGTGTATATTATTTCCTTAAAAATTAAGCTGAGTCAAACTAAATTTAGGTAAAGTGGCATCCTGGGATAGTTCTAAATAGGGACTACCCAACAACAACAAAAGCCGTGTAAACACATGTCAAATCCCTGACTCTGAACACCTCAGTGAACCTCTCTACAGGTAGAATGGCCTCTCTAAAGTCACAGAACTGCATTTAGGGTTTTACATCTTCATAATTAATTATAGTTTAATTCATTCATCAACTACAATAAAATGAAAAACTAAGACTGCTGTCTATCCTCTTTAATGACTAGTATGTGTGTGAGGGAGAACAATGGGCTGCATTTTACTCTCTGGGTTTGAATTGTCACCTCACTTATTATTATATGTCTAAATCCACCTATTTCTAGAACTTTTGTCAATTTTGTTTTTCTTTATAGTTTGTTCAACTTGTGTATGTACCATATTCTCACTATTCATTCATCTGTAGGTGAACATCTAGGCTGTTCCATTTCCTTATCATCATGAATGGAGCATCAATAAATGTAGAAGTGCAGAAATCTCTGTAGTAAGGTATGAAGTTCTTTGGATACATCCAGGAGTAGAATCTCTAGTTCTATTTTTAAATTTTGAGGAACCTTCAAATTAATTTCCATTCTGTCAATAGACAAAAGAACAAAAGTAAACATTTATAGATGGTAGTACTTTGCCCTAATAGCAGTGACTGTAGTTGCTCAGAACTCCTCTAGTTCTCTAAATATAAAGCATGTGGATAAGAAAATACCCAGCCTTTCATTCCAGAGATGCAAGAATATTTCAACGTATGAAAATCTGTCAGTGTAATCCACCATATAATCAAAGTGAAATAAAAAATGCACATGATCATATCATTAGATGCTGAAAACTTTGACAAACTCCAACAGCCCTTCATGATTGGAGAGATCAGTGATTCAAGAAACATACCTAAATATAATAAAAACAATATAAAGCAAGCTGGCAACCAACATCAAATTAAATGGAGAGAAGCTCAAAGCAATTCTATTAAAAACAGTAACAAAACATCTCTGTACACTCTCCTCAACCTATTCAATATAATACTTGAAGTTCTAGCTAGAGCAAGAAGGCAAGTAAAGGAGATCAAATAGATCCAACTTGGAAAAGAAGAAGTCACAGTATTGCTATTTGGTGATGACATGATAGTACACATAATCCACCCCATAAATTCTACCAGAGAACTCCTACAGCTGATAAACACCTTTAGCAAAGAGACTGGATACAAGATCAACTCAAAAAGAATCAATAGTCCTCTTATATGCAAACAATAAAGGGTGTGAGAAATAAATCAAGGAAACAATACACTTCACAATAGCCATGAGCAATATAAAATATCCTGGGGTAACTCTAAACAAATAAGTGAAAGACCTGTGTGACAAGAACTTCAAGTCTTTGATGAAAGAAATTAGGGAAGTTATCAGAAGATGGAAAGATCTCCCATGCTCTTGGATCAGTAAAATTAACATAGTAAAAAATGGCCATTTTACCAAAAGAAATCTACAGATTCAATGCAATCTCTATCAAAATCCCAACACAATTCTTTACAAACCTTGAAAGAATAATACTTAACTTCATAATAAAAAAAAATGGGCTAGATAAAGCAATTCTGTACAATAAAAGAACTGCCAGAAGTATCACCACCCCTGATCTCAAGTTGTGCTACAGAGCTAGAGTAATAAAAACAACAAGGTACTGGCATAAAAACAGACAGGTGGAACAATGGAATCAAATTGAAGACCCAGATATAAATCACCACATCTATGGAAACCTGATTTTTTACAAAGAAGCCAAAATTATGCAACGGAAAAAAGAAAACAGCTTCAACAAATGATGCTGGCATGTTTAAGATACAAATAGATCCATATCTATTACCCTGCACAAAATTCAAGTCCAAGTGGATCAAGGATGTCAACATAAACTCAGTTACACTGAACCTAATAGAAAAGAAAGTAGGAAATAACCTTGAATACAATTTCCTGAATAGAAAACAGTAGCACAGACATTAAGATCGATAATTAATAAATTGTACCTCTTGAAACTTAAAAGTTTCTCTAAAACAAAGGACATTATCAATAGGACAAAATGGCAGCCTACAGAATGGGAAAGGATTATCACCAACCCCACATTTGACATAGGGCTGATCTCCAATATATATAAAGAACTCAAGAAACTAGATATCAAAAAAGTAAATAATCAATTTAAAAATGGGGCACAAACCTAAACAGAAAATTCTCAACAGGAAAATCTCATATGGCACAGAAACACCTAAAGAAATATTCAACATCCTGAGAGAAGTGCAAATCAAAATGACACTGAGATTCCATCTTACACCTGTTACAATGGTTGAGATCAGAAACACAAATGACAGCTTATGCTGGAGAGGATGTGGAGCAAAGGGAACACTCCTCTATTGCTGGTGGGAGTGCAAACTTGTACAGCCACTCTGGAAGTCAATATGGTGCTTTCTCAGAAAACTGGGACTCAATTTACCACAAGACCCAGCTATACTACTCTTGGACATACACCCAAAGGATGCTCCATCATACCACAAGGACACTTGCTCAACAATGTTCGTAACAGCTTAATTTGTAATAGCCAGAACCTGGAAACAATCTATATGTCCCTCAATCAAAGAATGGATTTTTAAAAATGTGGTACTAACAAAACAAAACAAAAAAAAGTGGTACATTTCACATTGGAATATTACTCAGCTGTTAAAAGCAATGGTATCAGAAAATTTCAAGGCAGATGGATGGAACTAGAAAAAAATCATCCTGAGTGAGATAACCCAGAACCAGAAAGACAAGCATGGAATTTGCTCACTTTTAAGTGGTTATTAGCTATTAAGTAAAGGATAACCATGTTACAACTCACAGACCCAAAGAGGCCAAGTAACAAGGAGGGCTCAAAGGGGGACACACAGCTCTCCCTGGGAAGGGGAAACAGAAGAGATCTACTGGGTAGATTGTGGGTGGGTGGGGATGGGAACACGAGCGATTGGGTTAGGGGTGAATGAAAGGGGAGAGTACTGAAACAGAAGACTGGAAACGGGGTGCATTTCGGGGTCAGGTAGAAACTTTGTAGAAGGAAAACTGCTAGGAATCTGCAAGAATGACTCCAGCTAAGACTCCTGGCCTGAACTGATCATCTCTGGTGATCAGATTGGTAACTACCACAATTATCCTCAGAGAGCCTTCATCTAGCCACTGATGGAAACAGGTGCAGAGATTCACAGCCAAACATTAGGCCAAGCTAGGGGAATCCTGCTGAAGAGAGGGAGAAAGGATAGCAGTGGGAGGGGTCATGGTCAACACAAGAAAACCCACAGAAACAACTCATCTGGTTTATAGGAACTCACAGAGTCTGAACCAACAACCAGGGAGCTTGCATGCGACTGATCTAGGCTTTCCACATATCTGGTCTACCTGTAGGATGCCTAACAATGGAAACAGAGGCTTTCCCTAAAGTTTTGGTTGGCTCTTCAGGACCTATTCCTTATCCTAGGTTGCCTTGCCCAGATTTAAGACAATGGGAGGTGCTTAGTCTTGCTGCAACTTGAAATGTCATGCTTCATTGATACTCATAGGAACCCTGCCCCTTTCTGAACAGAAACAGGGGAGGAGTGGATTGGAGTTGGTGGGTGGAGGGGAGTGAATGGGAGGAGAGGAGGGAGGGAAAGATGCAGTTAGAATGTAAAATGAATGAATTATTTAAATAAAAAATGAAGTTCTAAAGTAAGTGATTTAAGGCTAGCTCAATAGTAACCATTGAAATATAAGAGTTTTGTCATGATGGGAATAGAAAGGCCAGGACTTTTGTGTCCTTTGTGAGATTGTTTCCATGTACTCTATCCTGCACAATGTTTTGCCATTGACTAAATCCACCAAAGGATGTGGAAAAACAAATGCCCAGCTTGATGAAATCCCTGACATTTAGACTCATGTGACTCAGACCGATTGAGTCCCTAAAGCCACAGCTTCTTCACCTATGGCAGATGTGAACAGACTGATTCCTTCACCTACAGTTATAGCCAAGAAAAGATAATACAGAACATATTAACTGTTTTTTTTAACTAAGGCATTCTGTAACTCCTAAGCTGAGAAATAGCTAGACACTCTCTTTACCTTGGATTTATGAAACTCTTTCTTAAGTATTTCTTCTTTCTCTTTCTCATAATAACCTAAGCTTAAATCTATATCAGAGCTATTTTTTAGTATACTTCAACTTTAGTACATAAAAGAAATAAATGGCTTTATGGTCTAGGGAGCTGATGGCTCCATTGATAAAGTGCTTACCACACAAACAGAAGGACCTGAGTTTGAATCACATGCACCCATGTAAAATTATGGGCACAGTGTGTGAAATCAGTAAGTTCAGAACTGGAGGAGTTGAAACAGACAGACCCCAGGGACTCACTGGCCATCCAGTCAGGATTACTCACTAAGATCAAGGTTTAGTGAAAAAACCTGTTCACTCAATCAATAAGAACAATAAAGAAAGACACCCAACATTAACTTCTGGCCTTCACACACAAGTCCAAATGCACATGCACCAACATGTAAGAGTACACACACGGGGGTTCATTTTAATATAAAAACAGACTTGTTTAATGCAGTTTATTTGCTTCTTCAAAATAATAACAAATTCAGTATTGCAATAAACAAAAAATTCCTACCAGTGATTATGGGTTTATGGTGTGTTATGGATTTACAGTTGTGTCTGTCATGTTTGTTATGGCCATGTTAGATAAAGATGAACATTTGCTGGCTCATAAAACTAAGAATACCTTGAATAACTTTATGTGGGAAGTACAGAAAACAGAATTCAAGGTGGCTGCCTGGTTTCTGCAGTACATCAACAATCTGAGTCAGCTGCCCCTAGGACCCCATGTAACTGTGACATTTGCTCAAGACTCAAAATCCTGCATCTTCAAATAATACTTAGTAAAGTTGTCTTATAAGGAAGGTCTTGGTCATGATGGAGTAGTAGGGTAGTTTGCATGCATGCATGCAAACACATATACATTATACCCATAAGCAATGTACACACCATGCACACTCAAGCACTCGTGCACATACACCCAGCTGCTCTCATTCTCATCCATATACACACATACTTACCATACACAATGTGTTCTCCAATATTCCACATATCACATATCTTCAATTGTATTGACTTCCTTTTAGTTCTCTGAGAGTTGCTACCTAGTCTACAGCCATGTTTGCTAAATATTCAAATACAATTATTTGAAAACCAAGACACTCTCTTGTATTATGAGAACTTTAATGTCACCGAAGGAACCGTGGATGGAAGGTGACAAATTGAGAGGTTCTAAATAGTAGATGTGACTATAATTTGTGGAAGTTTGAAAGATCATTGATTGTTTCTCTCTACTACTAAAAGAGAATCTTTTTTTAAATAGACGAACTACTTACATCTCTGTACTAATTGGTTAAACAATCATCATGATTAAGAACTATCATACAATTTTCTCAAGTTCAAAACTGACCTAAACTGGAATATAGAGCATAAAAACTGCCATTTAACCAATGCTACTGTGATGACTATAACTCTTTTGAGTGTCTCCCACAAATATGGAACTTCCATAATTTGGCATTTTATATAAATACTGCCTTCCTCATCAATATAGAAAGGCCCCTGAATTTAAATAAAGATGAGGAAAAACACAATTTTTTACTTCCTTACTTCCTCTCAAAATCTGGGGCACATTATTCTGACTTTCAGCGTGGAAAATATAGTGTTTTCTGGATATATAAAACTACATTCAGAATAAAGCTGACTTGTATATGTGTATATGTAATAAAGAAGTAACAAGAACTGACGATTTAGTCTCTTTTTTGGAGTATCATTCTCCAAATGCCTTCTTACAGTCTACAGATTTTGACATTCATGTGGACAGATTGTTTTACAGCAATTGCAACCTTAGATTGAGTTTGCAGATGTGTGGCAGAGGAAAATGAGGGACAAACTAATAGAAACGTCTCTTGTAAAGAAAATCAGGTTCAGATTTCTCTTACTCAGACACCTATTGTTTAAAATGTTTCACACCGGGAATTTAACATGTCTGTTTCTCTTAGACATGTGTGTCAGTGAATAAAGTAGTCCCCTGTTTACTCCATAAATTTTCTTAATATTTTTCAGTCTTTCAAGAGAGGACTCACTTCTTTCACATTTCTTAGCTGCATCTGTAGTAAATCTGGTGGGAACTTAATAAACAACCCCTTCACTAATCCTTGCTGACATTTGGGGGAAATCATATATAATCCCCTACATTTTAGGTAAAGTGTATGAACTGGAAAAGCTTGTCCATTCTGCGTGTTTTCTGCAGATGCTATTTTCAGTGCCAAAGTTCATCACTGCACAAACCAAATTCCTATTCTCGCAAAATGTATTTCACTTTAACAAGGAAACAGCTTAAGCAAGAAATGTTAGGAGCAGCAAGTGTCCCCATGAAGATAAAGTGAGGACTTTCTGAGAGTCCCCTTAAGGTTGAAATGGTCATAACTGAAGCTTTGAGAAGTGACATTTCATGTTCCGTTCTGACTGACAGGGGGAGGTCACTAGGAGAGATCTGAGTCAATGAGTGTACGATGAGTCGAACAGACAGTGCAAGAGGTTACCAAGAGCTGGTAGAAAAAAAAAACATACTGAAGTTGAGATCTTATTCTAAGTGGAAGTAAAGGATTTTATGAAAAACAAGACTATGAATTCACTCAATTTTTTAAGTGCCACGTTTGGCGCAGTGTGCAAAAGCATGACCGATATGAAAAAACAAAAGCAAAGAGACTGAGGCTGGTGTAATTCAGGGGAAAGCTAGGGGCTTCAACTCCAACAATGTAGAAAAACAAAACAAAAGAAACCTTGAGCCTAGGTTTTTTGGTGAAGAGAACAGCCATGGCTAATGGAATGCGTTTAAAACTGAGAGATGTGCGAGCTGAGTATTTATAGAGCTAAACTATGGCATGAAGGACCACTGAGGATGCAGGAGGAAAGTATGTGTTGTCATGGATGCTGAAAAATAGGAAGTGTTTTAAAATAGGGAGTGTAGACAGAGACTTATGGAGCGTTGTGTTAGTAGATGGAAATAATAAGTTTCTTCATAAGGATATTAGCAGAAGTGAGTATAGAAAGGGGTCTGAAGAAAGAACAAATACATATTCTGTTGCAAGACTTTACTACAAGGGAGAGAGAAGTGAAGCAAACTGGAGAAGCCTGTGAGAGCGAGGTGCTGCATTTTCTTAAAAATCGGTGACATTTGGGGCGGGAGAGATGGTTCAAGGGTTCAGAGCGCTTGTTGCTCCTGCAGAGACCCCAGGTTTGATTCCCAGAACCAACATAACCTTCTCTAACTCCAGTTCTAGGAGATCTGACACCTACTTCCGGTGTCACACATACATACATACTCAGACAAAACACCCACACACATCAAATAAAAATAAATACATTTAGGAAAGAAAAATAAGAACTCTTTGTTAAAATCAGTGACATTGAAGCTCATCTGTGTACATAAAATTAAAGACAGAGAAAGAAACTGGATGCAGGAAACTGCTGTCTTCATTGGAGGCGCCATGTTCTGATGGTAAAGAATATGGATTTGCTGAATGTGTGAAAGGCTGACTTTGAGAGAAGCAGATGTCTCCAATTGTTGTAACGAGAAAGAAGGAGAAAACACAATGCAGACAGTAACACAGTTTGTAGAACTAGAGGGACACGATGCACACTGAAACTTGGTGTGAATGGCAGAGGTTTCGGTTTCGGCGACAGGAAGTTCAGGAATTCAGTGAACTGAAATGGTGAGGGGAGGTGACCCTACAATGTGCTGATAAGATGGATTCATGAACTTTAGCTTACAGAGGAGGGTCACATGACAGGAAATGAGGGTTGGAAATGTGTATGTCAGCCATACTTTGCGATGTTCCTACTTGGAGTTGCAGGAGTGACCATGCGTCTGCTGGGCTAAAGGTGTTCCTTTGTCAGGACAGCTCTTCCAGGTGGTTTTGTTAGCTTCTCTTTATTTTGTTATATGTTGTTAGCCTCATTTTGAATTTAACCTTACTGAAGCACAATGCAGGTAGAAGATGACTATAGGGTATACACTTGGAAGACAGAACTTGAAATCTGAGGTGGTGATACCTACAGGAGTTCTTTTATTGTTCAGGATTGTTTTAGCTACTAAAGCTTTATTATGTTTCCATATGAAGTTTAAGATTAATTTTTTAATTTCTGCAAGGACCTGTGTTAGAATTTGGGTGGGGGGGAATTACATGGAATATGTAGAATGCTTTTGGTAGGATGACCTTTTTTTTTCCAATATTAATTCTGCTAATCTACAAATATAAAAGGATTTCTTTTTATTTTCTGATGTGTTCTTCAGTTATTTTTTAATGTCTTAAAGTTTTTTATTATACATGTCTTTCATTTGCATGGTTAGAGTTAATCAAAAATATTTAATTTTTGAGGCTTTTGTGGAAAGTATTGTTACTCAGATTTCTCTATCAGTTTGTCATTTTTGTGAGTTGATTTTGTATCCTGCTACTTTGTTAAAACTGTTTATCAGCTATAGAAGTTTCCTGGTAGATTATTTAGGATCTTTTATTTCTACAATAATATCATCTGCAAATGAGGAATCTTTATCTTTTTTTCTTTCCTGTGTTTCTCCTTGTCTCCTTCAGTGATCGTATTGCCCACCTAAGACTTGAAGCACTATTTTGAATACGTATGGAGAGAGTGGGTATCTTAGTATTGTTCTTGATTTTAGCAGAAATCTTTTGGGTTTCTCTCCATTTAGAATTATGCTAACTGTAAGTCTTTTGTAAATTACCTTTATTATGTTAAGATATGTCTCTCCTATCTTCAGAACATTTATCATGAAAGGGTATTGGAATGGTCTGTTATGGAAAGAAGCTTGGTAGATTCTATGTTAGATGCAAAATATGGGTTATCAGCTCAACATTTCAATTAACGTTTTAAGAAGGAGTGAGCCCTGGGTTTGAGTTATTCCATCATGGCCAGAAATGCAACCCAGCTTTTATCCTGATATCAGAAATAAGTAGTGGGGCTTGTTTAACTTTGAGACATCTTCACAAATGAGTTAGCAGATAACCTATAGCAAAATTAGACTTCACTCTAAAGTCCAGACTTGTGCCTTCTCTTTTTAAAATCATGTGAAGATCTTGTGATGGCCATAATACCAGTTGTTGACAATGTCAGATAGGGCAAATCATTAATGGAGCCTTACAGTGAGCAAGTATGCTTTGCCATGGACTCCAGGTAGGCTCATTGTAGCACTGAAGTTTGCTGTTTAGATACTGAAAAATAAATGTTTTCAACTCAATATGTACTTTCTTTAACAATAATATTTAGAAGAAGAAGAAGAAGAAGAAGAAGAAGAAGAAGAAGAAGAAGAAGAAGAAGAAGAAGAAGAAGAAGAAGAAGAAATCACTTAAACACTAAGCATCACCTATGTGTAATGTAATTTTCTCATTTAAGGGAGCAGGGATGAGAAAATCTTACATGCTTGTTAGCATGGAAAACACAGGTTCAGCAGCATCACTATCAGATATGTGTTGACTAGGAAGTACAACCAAGCAGTGGCCCTTTAGAAAGCTCAACAGAGCACCCTTCCTAAGGAATAACATTGCAAGCAAGACATAGGAATGAGTAGGAGCTTTTCAGAAAAGAAGTGAGTGCATTCCTGAGTGTGAGCAAAAAATCGCTAAAGAATGCAAGTTCCACATCATGTTTGTTCATAAGACAAGAGAGAGAAATGAGGCTGAACTGTGCTAAAGTGAAGAGTTTGAATTTTGTCCTGAAATCTGTGGAAATCCATTTAAAAGTTCAGCTGATAATACCAAGATCAGATGATCCTTTAGAAAAACAGTCCAACTGTACCAAGACTAGACTATAAAGAATCTCTTCTTTATACAAAGACAAGAAGGCCTTGTACCCTAAGCCTGAGGAAATTTGTGAAATCTGAGTTGACCCGGTCCATTCCTGAGCAAATCTAAACTTCTAAAAAGAATATAAGATGACTTGAGAGCAATTGTGAGCCTTACCTTCCATAGAACTGGTCTCTCTTCAACTGTGTAAACCACCATGTTAGCCTTCAGAAGCGAGCAGACTATAAATGAGAGAACACAAGAGTCTACGTGTTCTTCATCCCATAAAGACTTCTAAGACATAAGCATGAGAAAATTGTGGAGGTAATACATACCTGAACATAGAGACAAAAGACCTATTCACTCTATTGCCTAGTCACAAGTATGGAGTACAAAAGTTAAGAGACTCCTGACTAGACTTCAATTAGAAATAGTTATTCCTTACACAATGTGAGTGCACACTGGTGTTGGGCAGTGAAAAACACACCATGGAGTCAGCCATCTTGAATGTGAACCCTAGTCTAGCGACCGCTCTAGCATGGGTTATCTCCCATGAGAAATAAAAAAGGATCCTATACTTTGCAAGAATATTTTGCCTGTATTTCAAGTTTATTGTCAACTGACCTTGTGGCAATTCTCTACTCTTTTAGATTAAGTAAAACAACACGTGGCCAAGAACTGACATGCACGTTTTAACAAGCAGCAGTGGCTCTCATTAACGCTCACATAAACACGTAAACAACACAAACTGTTCTCGTTTTTCTCCTCTAAGTTGAGAGATGACAGTTCTATGTTCCAGGAATTAAGGGATCTTTTCTAAATTAACAGTGATCTAGAGCAAGAGAAGTTTATTTTACAGGCACTCCTTCCACAATTTATGAAAATTTAATGTAAATGAATTCCTGAAACTAGTTCTTCTTCCCATGCAAAGAGGCAACATGGTGTTTCGATGTTTCCGTAATAGGCTGAAGCGGCACAGAATCAGTCAGAAAAAATGATGAGGATCTCTCTGTAGAACCTCTCACCACTTCCTGCTTTCCTGACAACAGTGAAGTCTTACTGTTGATTGGTTGAGAGGGAGAAGGGAGGGGATCTATCACCCAGGAAGTTTGCTGTTTCCTTTAACTTTTAAGTGGATGAATTAAAGATTTGTTTTCTTTTGGGGCAATACAGGTTAGTTGTGTTGCATTTAATTTCTATGGCCTGAATAGTCCTTTCTATGTCAGCTGTCTCCAACAGGAATAATGACTCTTTTTCTTTGTTCTAAATAATTAAGGGTTGACTACAGAAAACCTTGTAAAATAAAATCATGCCAATGTTCTCATTAACATTAATAACAACAGCTTTTTCAGTTGTCAGTGAAGTAGTGTCAAGAGCGTGTGAAGAAATTGAATTCAGAGAAATGGAGCAGGGCGTGGTGTGGAAGACCCTAGCAGACAGAAATCCAAACTCTATTTACAGAAAAAAGACAGAAACAAGGAACCTGGTGAATTCCAAGGAAGGTGACTGCACTGACAAGCAGAATATGGACTGCATCCTCCTCGTGCCAGGAAACAAACCTTATGTGTGATGTTTCCAGTCCCGCCTCAGGTGGGAGAAAGAAGACCGTTCCTGTTCTGGCCTAGTTCCCATAGTATCCATCTCGATGCTCAGAACCAGACAAAAGGCTCAGAAATCTATCACCAGCTCAGCACTGCCTCAGTCTTCAAAGGTGTCTGCTCTTTTCTGATCTCTTCATACTCGACAAGCCTAACTGTCTCCATCTCTTCCACCTCAGAAACTACTCCTGAGTTTGGGACGTTGTCCTCCTTGACATCCTCTCAGCTCACCTTCCAAACAAAACCATGTCTTGCCATTTTTTGTTTTCTAGATCCTTGTTAAATGTCTCTCTTCACTCTTCTCTGTCCTGATCCATTTGTCTGGCCCTAGTCATCTCTAGGACACTGATAGCACACTCTGCTTGTTGTAGTCCTTAAATCAACCCCGTCTCCCTGTTTTAGTCTCCACAAAGCGATCAGTGAAATGTTTCCAATATAAATATGACCAGGCAACTGTAGAAGTTGAAGTCCATCCCTACCTCTTTGCATCGTGGGAAAACCTGTGTATCTGGGCCTGGCCTAGGTTTGGGGTAGTAAAATGAGGTCACCATTGTCTGGTTATAGTGGCCCTTGAACCCTTAGCTTCACAGAGTTGGCATTTCCTCTTTCTCTCATCTTCTCTGCCCCTCATCTCAAAATCTCTTCTTTTGTGACCTTTGTCCTTCATTTTCTGATAAAATCATTTTATGCTTCTCTGAGCATCCTTTTATAATCATGTACACAGGTTGCCATGGTAACTGCTCTCTCTCTCTCTATATATATATATATATATATATATACATATACATATATATACACACATGTATATATATGTATGTATATATATATATATATATATATTACATATTTGCTCTGTGTCCACAGACACAGGGTAAATCAAATAGCATTGTTGTGCCCACACACCTGTGGAAGTCAGGACAATTTTGGTTCAACATTTGAATCAACAGGAAATAGATGAAATAGCACAGTCTAAAGCTCTGTTCTTACTACATACTCAATTATAATGTGATTTTTGTAAAAGTAGATCATGGCAATATACAAGGTTAAATGAAGTAACAGTAGATTCTCTACTAACCAAATATTAAACTCTGTATTAATCGCCAATTGTTGATATACTAATATTGATTGTTCCCCCAAGGCAAAGCCAATGCTCCCTTAAATTCCAGATCACCAAATATTGTATAAACTTCTAGTCACAAAAATATAACAAAAGAGAACTCCAAAATAATCTACACATGGCACACATACAATACTCTGTAGTTTAACGTAATATCAGACAGAGCCCACCCTAGGCGGTAATGTGGGGCAAGGGTAGAGCACCTACTTACAAAGCAATGCCTTAGCTTAGTCTCCAACACTGACTAAACAATATACCCCAAATATCCTGAAACAGTGAAACTGGCAAAATTAAAAACAACTAAAAATGTGATTTTCTACTCAGCATTGGTTTCTGTTTCTTTCTGGGTTTTATCAGCTTGATACCGCCAAATAATCACAGAAATGTAAGATTTTTACTTTAAATTTAAATGCATATGACTATTGAATAGGATAGGTCTGGAAATGTGTTGTGCCTTCTATCTTCAAACCAACAGCTGTTATTCTAGCAAACTGATATATACCCTTTGAAGACAGTGACAAACGCTAAAATTACCCTGCTGCTCCAAAAGGAAAAATGACCCAGCGCCTTTGCACAAAATGTTGCTGAAAAGATCTGTATTTTAGAAACAGCAGACACAGTATTTCTCGTTTTGTAGGATGAAATGCCTGGGAACTTCTTGTTGCAATCGTTCTGCACGACATAAGAGAGATCCCTTCCTTGAAGCATATTCAATACTGCCAAATACACTAGGGAGAACCAAACTGCTCCTCTTTCCAGCGGCTGTAATCTTATCTAATCCTGTCTGACCTTGCCAAGCCCCACACCTGCCATTCTTACGCCCACTCACTGCGGAAGACCCTGGGGTTCTGTTAGAATATAAAACCTTCCTTTCTGTGACATCCAGCCAATAATTCTCCTTTAAACTGCCTCCCTGCTTGTCCATACCAACAACACCTGACCTGCTGCTCTCATTACTGTTCCTACGATGTTTTCATCCACCATCATCCCACTTCCAGTCACAGGAGCGGTTCTTTTTCACAAACAGAAATTTGAATAAATAAATTAATTCGCTGCTAATCTTCACTTAGGAATGGATAAGGTTCTCTAGGGTCAGGATAGAACCCAGAGGTGTCTTAACTGGTATATCTTCTTATAATTCCTTTCTCTAGAATTCTATTTACTTAGATGTATGATATTTCTCTGCATACTTGAGGAAGGGTATTTTTGTGATCTCTTTTCGAGTCCTGCCACTGCATAGTTTGTTAAAGAGGTGCTAACTGAGCACCAGCTGTCTGGGAGGGGAGGGTGGGGATGATGAGAAGAAGAAAGGATGAAAAGAAGGAGAGGGAGGCATTATTTGGAAGCCTACAATTTCATAAAATACACTTATAAAACTGTTTTTACTCTATTATTTCTGAGTTGCCAGTTTCCTAAATAAAGCTAATTATTTACATTTGTATCAAACTAAAGAATTTTTTCATTTTCTTGTAATGCACGCAAAGTAATGATTTCCTTGAAAGAGCTTTCCAACCAAGTTAGGAGAATTACTGCTTGAACATTTGAAAGCAGGATTCAAGGAGGAACTTCTCAGAAACAAACCATTTAGAGATACCAGTTAGTGAACCAGTATTTGGTTCTTATCCAGACTCAAGCCTGCCCTGTAAACACAGTGGCACCCACAACCCTCTTGTTGAAAATTTACGATTTTACACGCAACTTTCCATGAATCTTTGAAGAATGGGGAGTGTGCTGCTTTGGAAACAGCTTGGTACCCACACAGACGTGTATGTGAATGTTGACTCTGACCCTTGCTAACTATGTACCAAAAAAAAAACCATGTTCTTCCCTATAAAATTACTTAAGAATGACATATTTCCAATACTGTTATAAGAATATATATTTTTTATAGTGAAGTTTAGTGATTTGCCCTTATGTAACAGGTACTCAGGAAATGGGACTCCTTCTGTGTTATATTATTGTTCCTCATAAAAATACTTAGGAAGAAACATCTTCTCATTAGGAAGATGAAATAAAGACCTTGGATGACACACCATCAAAGCTACAGGAACAAGAAAAGCCTGCAGAGCAGCCCTCACACACATGAACTAAGTGCTACCACCTCAGCAAAAGCAGTAAGACTTACACAAGAACAAAGGCAGAGCATGCAAAGTGAAAAGAAGGTTTGAGCATGAAGGAGAAGGCAGAATATGGGGGTAGGACAAGAGAGAAAGCAGCATCAGCTGGAGACTGGACCCTGAGTAGCAGGCAGAGTGGGCTACGCAGGGTGATGGAGGGAGGTTGGAGGAGGCACTGGCGATGCCGGATGTAGTAGGATGAGTATATGCAGGGATGAGGACCTCAAAAGCCACAGTGAAGAGTCGACAATTTTTCCTGAAGAACAGAGAGGCCCTGAAATCTTATTAGCATGGCTACATTTTAAAAAGCAACCTGTGGTGACTATCAGACCTTTCTCTATAGATAGATCTGTAAGGTTAATTAGCAGAGACATTTTCATCTAATCATCTTTCTCTTGACAGATCTGCTTCCATTCTTCAGAATTTTAGTTATGCCATGCTTATTAAGCCAATAATTAGCACATTGTTGTTGCTTTATAGGGTTAATGACTATTTAGATCTACTCATACTTTGCTTTTTATATATTTTTTAATTTATTTAATCTTCCTTTCCATGCTGACATCTCTTCTGGAATAAATTTTTCTTGTCTTTACAGATATCTTCTGACAGTTGTTTTGGTCTGAGATTCTTGATAAAGAACTCAGTTGGTCTTTGTCTAAAATGCTGCTGTTCTGTACTTTTGGGTTTGAAAAAAGACTGTCAATATAGGATTATTCTTGGTTCTTTAAAGATTAATAGCTAGCGAATCCTCACTCTAGTTGTTCCTGGGAACTCATCTTTGTTTTGCTTAATTGCTTTTTTACTTTTTTTCTTTTTAATTGACATGGTATTTATCCATGTTTGTGAGTGACTGTGAGAAAATTCAGTGCATGTCCACAGCAAGCAACCACCTAATCAGGGCAATTAGCAGCCTCATCTCCTGCAACATTTATGGCTTTTATGTGCTGAGAACTATCACGCCTTATTTTACGGCTTTGAAGCATAATCTAAAATTGTTGTCAACCACAGCTGGAGCTAGTCTGTCAGCCAGCTCGCCATTAAATGACAAGGAGACTTCTTATTAATTATGAAAGTTTGGCTGATAACTTGGGATTGTTTCTAGCTAGCTCTTATAACTTAGGGTAGCCCATTTCCATTAATTTATTTTCTGTCTCATGAATTTATTACCTCATCTGTAAAGTGCCCATCCTGCTCTTTCTTCATCCCCTGGTGAATTCTCTTTTCTTCCCAACATTCTGTTTGCCTCAAAATCCTGCCTAGCTATTGGCCATTTAGCTTTTCATTAAACCAGTCAGAATGACATATCTTCACAGTGTACAGAGAGATTATTCCACAACACACAGCTATCCTGTGTTGCTAGCACTAGTCCCTCCAGCCTCCGTACAACTTTCAGAGGAAATCCTTCTTCCTGGCAGCTTTTAGATGCTCTGGTCCTCACACTCTAAAATTTCATATAAATCTCTGTGTGGTTTCTCTCTGTCTCTCTCCCCCTCTTTCTCTTGTTTGGAATTTGTTGAGTCTGTGCCTGCTGTAGATGCGTGAAGACTGCCTTTATCAAATCCTTTATTACCCCATCCTCTTCTTCTGCACTCACTTTTCCAGTGATCCAACATTCTTCGCATTCTCTGTTCTATGCCATTTGTGAGTCTTTTTGATTATCTGGTGTCTTTCTTGCCTCGTTTATCTAATTGGTCCCTATTATCAGATCTGCTGTTACTTTCTCCATCTGACTTTAATCTCTTTTAATCTTCTCCTTCGCCAACTTCTCTTTGATAATCTCGCTTTGTCATCATGCTGTCAGATCCTGCCTTTGTTATCTAGACATATTAAACACATTTACTCTGCAAAAAAGTTTTGTGATAGCAACTCTAACAGCTTTCAGCACTTAGCAACTATTCCATGAATATTGAAACGTTGTTGGCTGATAAAGTCCTGTCTATTTTCTGAGTTCTGAGACAATTTATGTTTTCTTCAACTTGGCTCTTGAGGGCAACACTGACATTCGGCATATGTCCAGTACACACACTTTAATACAAACAGAATCAGGGAACTCTCTCAAAGATCCAGATCCCCTCATACTACCAAGTGAATGTCTAAAACTCATTTGAAATGGCAACTAAGAGAAACATGATGTGGCCACTCCCCAGTCCCACTCCCAGCAGATTCCTTCAAGAAACCTTCTGTTCATAACTCCTTTAAGAGAGGCTTCCTCGGGTTGCAGACATTCTGTCCCAACCCATCAAATGCCCAGATCCTGTGTGTGCATTTCTGGTACCCCAATACAGATTTACACAGGACATTTGCATGTGTGTCTGAGTATTCGAGCAGAGTCTGTTCCCCAGGGGATGGCTCCTTGTATCTCACGTAATGTTCCCTTGTACTCACAGCCACATAGGTCTAGTTTGTAGCAAGCACAAGTAAGAAGATTCTTATAAATTAATGAGTGAAATGATACTTTATAGAACTTAGGGAGCAAGAAGTCATTGTGCTCACAGATAAACACTGGGAAAACCAGGAACATTAAACATGCAGAATAGTCTCTTCAAGGAAAGAGAAACATAACTTGTTTTTCACCCAGAAGGCTGGCAACGGATGTAGTTAATAGCTTGGTGATAGTGACCTGTGTTATATGTATGGCCAGGTCACACCTGACTCCCTCCAACATTTATGTTTATCTCGGTCTTTCTCCCTAGACCCTTATAGTGAGCATTCTTTCTCGGTCAGCCGACCCCACCTTTATGGAAAAGGACATATGTACTTTGTAAAGAGTTTCAATATAAAAGCATGTCTTAAACTTTGTTAATTATCATCATGGATTGAGTTAATTATCATCAGAAACTTTCCTCCAAAATTGTACTCTGCTTAAATATGCCTAAAATAAAACAAACAACCCAGGGTCAGACCCTAGAAGTTTGAACCAACACCAGCTACAGAGTTGTGTTGAACTAGACTTCCTTCTTGCTTCATGCAGATCATTTCTCTGCTGGCTGTGGAGTTTAAAGAGATCCCAAGAATTTCTTGAGAGTTGAGTTGCTCTCTTAGTTAAAGAGAAATTGCACAATATCACAAATGCATTTTCAGAATTAAAACATTTCCATTGTTTTAAAAACGGGGGCTATGAGCAAATGAAGATCAAGATAGCCATATAGTTAATAGTTTGATGCTAAGTAGCTATTAATTATGTTTAGTTCCTATATGTTGAAGAATACAGCTGTTTTATAACGATCCAACCTCATTTTCATTCAGAGTTTGAATCTTGAGAAGGCCCTGCAATGGCTCTTAGTTTTGTAGAGGGCATGACTCCTGGGAAGAAGCTCACTCAGATAAAAAACTTGATCTAGGAAACACAGACTCCAGTGACACCGTTTACCTCTCTGAAGCTTCCTGTCCAAATCTGCCTGTCTCAGCAGGAGTTTGGCATGCTTCTCATTTTTCCTTTAATTATCTGCACTCTCAAAGTCTTTGGCTCAGCATAAACTGTGGACAGAAAAGTGTTCTGTGGTAAATGGGAAGGAGAAATATGTGATATGCAAGCAAGCTGAGCAGGACTCTGCCTCCAAAGAGCCTGTTTCATTTAGAAAAGTAGCAAGCAGACCATCACAGTGTACACTAACGGACTTTTAATTGCTAACAGTCACCCAACTTTCCTCGGCAATATAGTTTCACAAGTACTTTATTTACCAATTCTAAAACCCGTATTATGAGGTAAATCATTAGTGTATATAATAATATTAGTGTGGAGAATATCTGGAAAAAAAGGATAGCCCTCAAAAAAATAACTTACCCTTGATTGTATGGTACATTGTAAATATCAAAAACATTAGTAGAAGAAAACTGTGAGGTTTAGAATTGATAGCTTGTATTAGCATCTGTCACTCTCTTGGGTCTCAAGTTGTATGGTTTAGCATCCCTACTCTAAGGCAAGAGAATTGCTGGGCATAGCATGGAAAGCAGGCCCTTTGTTCCATCCCGGCTGCATGGCCAGCTTAGCCCCAAAATAATCACAGAAACTGTATTCATTAAAACACTGCTTGGCCCATTAGCTTGGGCTTCTTATTAACCCTTGTAACTTATGTTAGCTCATTATTCTTATCTATGTTAGCCACGTGGCTCAGTACCTTTTTCAGTGGGGCAGGTCACATCCTGCTTCTTCAGTGTCTGGACAGGACTGAAGAGGAATGGACTTCCTCCTTCCTAGAATCCTGTTCTCTTTGACCTGCCTCTACTTCCTGTCTGGTTGTCTGGCCTATACTTCCTGCCTGTCTACTGGCCAATCAGCATTTATTTAAAATGTAATTGACAGAATACAGAATTGTCCCACACCAACTGGGTTCAGTGATAACACTGCAAGAAGAGTCAGGATTGACCAGAAACTGATCTGGGGTCAAGTCCCTGCTCTTGCTTGGATTCTTGGTAGAAAAGACATTTCCTTTATATATATATATATATATATATATATATATATATATATATATATATATATATTTTTAAAGTCACTTAATTCAAAATTGAAGAACACTAGGACTTCTGCTAAATCTTGAATGCACCTGAGAATTAGTTGTTATAATAAGACTTAAAAGACTATAACTTAAAATCTTTAGTTTTACCTTTTGCTAAAATGGTTGTAGCGATCAGCAGAAAGAGTGGTTAGTAAGTCTTACCCAAGTCAATGGTGAGATAATTGACTGTGAAGCTGTAAATAATAGTAGTGAATGTTACTAGATCACACAGACTGGAAGAGAGTTGATGGTAACTTCAGGGACTGTAACCATGTGTTTCCTATTTGATTAGGTGGAAGGTCTTTTAAAGAATCCGTTAAATGTCTCTTTCAAAGTCTTATAAAAAGAAGTCCATTTCTATACAGAATGCTGAAAAAAAAGTAATTTTGACATCATGTTGAATAACAACTAATCTTTATAAAGAACCCAAGATGACTAACCCAAAGAAAGAGACTTCATATTTCCTCTTATGTAAGAAGTCGTATGATCTCCTCTTAAAAAAAAACTAATGAGTTAAGAAATAACATCCGTATGCCACATTGTTTTTCCTATAAATAAGGAATTATGTGTAGGAAGAAATGGTAGTTAAATATACCTTTGGCCAGTTGCGTAGTCATGATTACCAGACTTCATCTGTGGAAGTTCAGGAAAACAGAATTAGAAAAGTCTGAAAAGATTTCATTAAGATAATTCTTTTAGAAATGAATTAGAAAATTCTCCTCCAACTGTTCATGTCTTTAGTAGTCAAGATGAGTTGAACATAGCTTTAACAAAAATTAGAGTTGTTCCTTCTCACAGTGTGGTACTGGAAACATCTATACCGAATCCAAATTGATGACTTGCTGAAAATGCAGGTTGCCTTACCCCATTGCTAAATTGTCAAGTAGATCAAGAAACTGCATCTGAAACACACCTCAACCCACCAGTGGCTGTGACCATGCTGGGTTCCACCACTAATTTAGCATTTGACTTTCCCCCACCTAGTACTTTAGACTGACGAAACTGTGAATTGAGCCTGATTGAATTTTTGTTCCATGTTTCATCTACCAGTGATTTATGAGGCATCCAAGGGGACACAAAGAATGTGAGTGTAGGTATTCAGATGTGTCTTAGCTCTTGATAACATACAAGTATTTATTCAGGATAAAGAAATTGAAGTAAGACTTTATGAAATCTAATATAACGTCAAAATAAAGAGAACTAAAGTGATCCCCTTAGCTGTAGGAATGCACAGGATAACTCTTGAAGGTTTTTGTCTGCTTGGTTCTCATTTTGTTCTATTTTGTTTGTGTCTGTATGAGAGAAAAGAGCAAGGCACTATCAGCTAGATGGGTTGTGAAGCTATTCCAATTTGGGTGTGGAAGAAAATGAAGCCTTATTAATGGTTCTTTTACTGCCATATTGATTTTTAAAAAACGGTAACTTCAAATTTGCTACTGAATTTATATGTGTGTGGGTCTAACCAAACTGTGGCCTAACGAGTGAGTTGTTCTTTTCTGTTACAGCAATTGTTCAACTGCCAAGCTCTGCGGAAACTAAGCATCCCTGATAATGACCTCTCAAGTCTGCCGACCTCTATCGCTAGCCTAGTTAATCTGAAGGAACTCGACATCAGTAAAAACGGTAAGACTCTCCAAACACCTTCATATCACTTTACTGAAGATAGCTTCTACTTTTTTTTCTTAGTGAGTGGTAACTTTTTCTTTGACTTTACTAAAGTTCTATTTAAGACTTAAGTTGTGCTTGGCTGTGGATCCCTGCATCTGCTTTCCATCAGTCTCTGAATGTGGGTGACAGTTCTGTGGCTTCATCTGTTTGTTGGGCCCCTGGCAGTGGAACCAGGACTTATCTGGGTATATAAAGTGGCTTTCTGGAGCCCATTCCCTATGGTGGGGTACCATGCACAACCTTGATGCAGAAGAGGGACTTGATCCCGCCTCAGCTTAGTATGCCAGACTTTGTTGACTCGCCATGGGAGCCTTACCCCCTCTAAGGAGTGCATAGGGGTGGAATGGGGGGATATGGGGGGTCAGAGGAAGGATGGGGGACTGCAGTTGGTATGTAAAATGGAAAAAAACTTCTTTAAATAAAAATGAGTTAAAGACAGCATTCTCCCTTTCCCTCACAGTATGACTGACTTCCCCAGATCTCATTCCTCTCTGAAATCAGGCACATATCCTAATTGTCTAATTATTCCCCATCCTCTGCTAGGTTTATTCCTCGTTTTCAGAGTATTACATACTCAATGAGCTTTGTTTCTTTCTTGAAGTAATCCTCCCATTTGCTTCCCTGGGCTCCACTGTCTCATCGGCACTCTCCTCGGCACAGAATTCACTTACTCACCAGGGTTACTGGCTTTCTTCTCCTGACACAGATTGCAAATTCTGTAAGATGGCAGGAGGGGCGTTACTGTTTTGGTTATTGACACATCCCAAATGTCTTGAGCAGAGCCTGAAAAATTATCAGGGCTCAGTCATATCAGTTATATTTTGAACCAGGTCATACACCTGGTGATTTTGCTGACACTGGTGCTAATATCAATGTTCATGTTGATATTTTCGCTGATGGTTTCCTAGAGGAGGCTGGGCTTTTAGATGGTCTCATGTGTCCTAAGCCATTCAGTAGGACCTCATTCCTTCCCAAATGGGTTCAGCTACATGTTTTATTAGAATAAATCAAATAACTAGCCCAAAGAATTGTGATCAGGTAATTTGTGAATGCAAAGCTCAGCCTCACCATCATCATGTTTTCAGATGAAAAATGTAGCCGTGGTCACATACAAATAGCGCTATGGTTACTCTACTCAGATTGTTGGTGCCAAGGTGACAGACACGAAAAAGCTAGTTCTCCCTCACAAAACTTGCATCTCAGAAAGTGGTTTAGATATTCAAATAAGTAGCTATAGAGAATTGAGAAAATATTTGTGTGTAAAGTTACCTTAAATCTAAAGGCCATCCTTAGACAGAGGATGGATGCATTCTCAATAAATATTTACTGAATGAGAGTAATCAGTAAGTTTACAGTGAAACTGGCAAGATAAGACAGGCACCCACAAATAATCAGTCATCTCTAAGTACTTGGTCACATGCTTTCTTAGAGAATGGGAAGACTAATTAAGACTGTTGTATTAATAGAAAAGGGTTCCAGATTTAGCTTGAAAGAGATGATAATACATATTGTCAACCAGACACTAAAACAACCTTCCAGCTAAGCTAACTGGACACTCAGGGTTTTCATGAAGACAACTCTCTATTCACAGGTATAGCAACCATTTTAGGCCCATGGAGAGGGGCCTCCTAGCCATTTTTATTCTTGTATGAATATATTCACTGGATGTGGAAAGATGGCATTTAAGAAAGTATACAGTTCTTCCTGAAGGTCTTATTTCAATTTCCAGCACCCTCATCAGTGACTCGCTACTGCTTGTAGCTGAAGCTCCAAGGGATCCAACACCTTCATCTGGCCTCTGTGAACACTACACATGTATGGCATGCACACACAAATAAAATAAAGATCAATGTTTATAAAATAATAGATTTATATGGCATTCCCTGTGTGTTACTACTATCAAAATGTTCAATTGCATTTATATTTCAAATTCAACTTTCACAGTATAATTCTAAGAAATGTAATATGATTAGTACCACATCTGGCCTTTGTGTAGGGTTAGTGGACAGTACAAATAAATAAAAACTTACTTTATTTTTAAAGATGATGAGACAACATATCACTACATATAAACCTAAAGTTCCCAAGACGCAATCTTATTGAGAGCATATAATAATTCTCAGTGCTGTTTTTATACTAAAATTTACAAGTTACATATGTTTTCCCCCAAAGGAAGTCTGTAGGCATCTTTAGAAGATGTTGAATCAATTACTTAGTTTTACCTCCATATCCTGGAAACATTTACACAAAATGGCACGCAAGAGATGTCAGGCCACTATAGGGTACACATTAAATTACAAAAGTGTGAGGTGACGATGCCCAGACCACAGCTGGCAATCACACAAATAGCCCTTCAAACATTTTAGCTGTGCTGTGACAAGGACCTGGGCAGTTACTCAAGGACCTTAACTCATCTTTCAGGAATCTGTCCAGTGAAGAAAGAACAGGAGTGTGAAACAAGAGTAGAGTCAGCATTACGATTGGCAGCTGAAATAGCCCTTCCCAGGATGGGAGAGGCTACAGAAGAGCTGGAGCACAGGGATAAAAGATAGGTCATTATCTCTTGACAGACCCATGCAACCTGAGCAAAAACCTGAGTGAAATAAGTTCGGTTTAGATGAGAGAATCCTGAATACATGAACTCACTCTGAGCCTAAAGTTGCTTTCGACCATCCGTTTGTACCCTAATCTTACTTCTGCTGTCTTCTTGTCACATCACCCTTGATCATCTCAATGGCATCCAGCTGGCACCTTGTGACCTAGGAGCTATACAATTTTCTCAGCCCAGGTTATTTCCTCTCTAGCTGAATATCATAATTTCAACAGAGTCCTCTATACATTAAAAAAGAATTCCCCAAGGGGGCGTGCATGGATCTCCCTGGGAAAGGGAAATAGAAGAGATCTACAGTGTGGACTGGGAGAGGGTGGGGATGAGTACTTGGGGGGTTGGGTGAGGAGGTGGATGACGAGGGAAAGTATGGAAAGACATGGCTGGAAAGAGAGTAAGGGGTTCAGGTAGAAACCTGGTACAAGGGAAACTCCCAGAAATCTGAAAGGATGACCCTGGCTAAGACCCCTAGCAATAATGGCTACACAGCTTGAACTGACTATCTGCCATCATGAGATTAGTGCCTACCTTAACTGTCATCAGAGAGACTTCTTCCAGTAACTGATGGAAACAGGTGCAGAGATCCACAGCCACACATTAGGCTGAGCTCAGGAATCCTGCTGAAGAGCGGAAGGATTATAGGAGCCAGAGGGGTCAAGATCATCACAAGACAAACCACAAAAACAACTAATCTGGCTCAGAGTCTTAAACAACAACTAAAGAGCCTGAATGGGACCGATGGAGGCCCTCTAAGAATGTGTAACAGTTGTGTAGTTGGTCTACCTGTAGGACTCCTAACAGTGGGAGCAGAAGCTGTTCCTATAGTTCTGGCTGGCTATTGGGAACCTATTTCTCATCCTGAATTGCCTTGCCCAGCCTGAATACAGGAGGAGGTGCTTAGTCTTACTGCAACTTGATATGCCATGCTTTGTTGATCCTCATGGGAGGCCTGCCCCCTTTCTGAGGAGAAACAGAGAAGTTGATTGGGGGAAAGGTTCAGGGAGGGGAGATGGGGGAGGAAATGGAAGGAAAGGAGGGAGGGGAAACTGGTAAAGATGTAAAATTAGAAGATAGATAGATAGATAGATAGATAGATAGATAGATAGATAGATTAAAGAGTACAAGTGGGCCAGGAGAAATAAAGAGGAATAATGGAAAAAACTGTGTTTGAAAATGCCAAAAATATTTCCAAGTGTACCTGCAACTACACACACACACACACACACTTTAATACACACATTACATACATGCACAGAAGACATTTCAAATGTTGTATATTCTGAAATTTTCCTTCCATCTAAGCAAATAAAAATAATTATTGTGTAGTATAGTTTCCTGTTCTATGATAACTTTTGCCTTGTAAATGGTTTGAAAGTTCCATCACCTTTTTAGCTGGGCAGGTGACTCTAGGGATCCAACATGGAGCCTTGTGCATGTGAATTAGGCATTACTTGTCATTTAGAGTTTTTATATATGTGCTGCAATTTGCAATCTTGGAATTGAGAGACTGTCTTGCTCACTTTTTTATTTGGAGCTGTGAGTACAATTGTAGTAATATGGGCGGTGGCGGGGTTGCGTCCCCCAACAACCCAGCCGCCTGCCCGACTAGCTTATGCCCCAAAATAATTACACGGACACTGTATTCTTTTAAACACTGCTTTGGCCCATTTCTATCTAGCCTCTTCTAGGCTAATTCTCACATATTAATTTAGCCCATTTCTAATCATCTGTGTAGCGCCCCTAGGTGCTCTTACTGGGAAGATTCTAGCCTATGTCCATCCTGGGTCTGAGCTTCAGAGCTTCATCGCATGTGTCTGCCCAGGAGCCGGGAGCATGGCGGACGTCTGCTCCCGAGAGGAGAGCTGTTGAGTCTGACCTCACTTCCTCTTCCTCCCAGCGTTCTGTGCTGTCTACTCCTCCCACCTATCTCCTAACCAATGAGAGCCAAGCAGCTTCTTTTTATTTAACCAATGACCTTCCTCCATCATTTCCCCTTTTTCGGTTAAAACAAAAAAAAGGCTTTAACTTTAACATAGCAAAATTACATATAACGAAACAGTTATCAAGTAAAAGTTACATCAGAAACATTTATACATATAACAAAATTGACCATAAATCTCTATCAATAAAGCAAAATATATACTAATGCAAATTATTCATGTCTATATCATATCCCCCTTTAAATGTAAAAGAACTTATAAACCATATTTGGGAACATGGGCGCAGTTTTTTCTCTCCAAACTGCTTCCTGCTGAATGGGGGCGTCGTTAGTTACGTCTTTCATGGTATAACCTGTGTGCTAGTTTCATCTCAGTTGGCAGTTGAGCGAAGCAATTTTCTGAAGATGTTCACAGCAACCCTTCTGGAGGACATGGTCCATCATACCAAATCGGAATAGAAGAAATCCATAGAGTCTCATCCTCTGTGAAAACAAAATAAGAAACTCCTTTCCAAAGCATGATGTCCTTAAACCCAAATTCTGAAATCATACCCTCATGATATCCGTTCTGGTTCCACTTGGCAGCCCATATAATGAAATGTCTCTCTGTACTTAGCTCCTTCACAGTCAAAAATTTTAAAGAAAACACAATGTACATAATCCAGACTCTCTGTGAATTTTCCATTTTTACATATCTTATTTTTCTTTATTTCTTTTAATCTCTTAACTATCTGTACTCTGTCTCTTTAAAGACTTTACCTCTTCTTTTTTAATCATCAACTTTATTCTCTATATTCTTTTTCTTCTCTCTCTCAAGCCTACGTACATTCATCCAACAGTGTGACTCATTTAGTGATCTGAATCTGTCCTATTGTGAATCTACAATTTTTTACTATCCAGGAGCACTTTTGATTTGCGCCTTTAAATCACTAGGTGCTTAAGAATCTAAGCTGTGACATTCCTAAGTTAACTTTTTGCTTTTTGAGAGTATATCTGTAGACCAGGCTGTCTTTGAACTCTCAGAGATCCACCTGTCTCTGCCTCCCAGGCATTGGGATTAAAGGTGTTTGCTACTACTTGAACTCACAGAGATCTGTTTGTCTCTGCCTTTTAGGCACTGGGATTAAAGGCGTGTGCTACCACACCTTGAAGTCACAGAGGTCTATCTCCCTCTGCCTCCCAAGTGTTGGGATTAAAGGTGTGTACACGCAACAACTCTCTTCCTTTTTTTGTTTTTTGCTTTAAGAACTTCAACTTTCAGCTTGCATATATTTTTAACACACTTTAAACCATTCAGAAATTTTCTCTGTCTTTGAATCTGTCTTTACTGTATATCTCTCTTTTTCTGACCACATGAGTCTTTAATTTGCCAAGCAATCTCAGTAGGACTAAAGCCGTGGCTTTGCCAGCTAGATCCAGTCCATTCCTTAGCTTTCCAGCCTCATGGTGGATATACAGGCTGCAGCAATGTTTATAGCCTCACCTCTATGGCGTTTCAAGGTCCCTGCCAGCCAGCAAGCTACAACAGACAACACTCAAATCCTCTCTCGGAAGCCGGCCCTCCTGCCTCAAACAGTCAGAGTTTGCCCTGGCAGGATGGCCCAGAAAGCCGGCATTTTTAAACAGCGCAGCTTTTTTCCTGCTACGGCTGAAAACCGAAAAGCATGCGTTCAGCTTTTCGTCAACACCGTTTAAGTGTTTCGTGGCAGGACCTCTTAATGAGCTGCAGGCTTTGCAGCTAAAGCTGAGTCAGGAAGCCTCTCTTAGATGAGGCGCTTGCTTGCCTCTAGCAAGCAGAGTAGACCAGAGAAATTGTCACAATCAAGAAAACATGCTTTACTCTTTCCCAAGCTTTCTCAGGCTTTCTGTGGACTCAGTTAGCCACACATTTGGGCGTCATCTGTAGTAATATGGGCGGCGGCGGGGCTGCGTCCCCCAACACCCCAGCTGCCTGCCCGACAAGCTTATGCCCCAAAATAATTACACGGACACTGTATTCTTTTAAACACTGCTTTGGCCCATTTCTATCTAGCCTCTTCTAGGCTAATTCTCACATATTAATTTAGCCCATTTCTAATCATCTGTGTAGCGCCCCTAGGTGCTCTTACCGGGAAGATTCTAGCCTATGTCCATCCTGGGTCGGAGCTTCAGAGCTTCATCGCATGTGTCTGCCCAGGAGCCGGGAGCATGGCGGACGTCTGCTCCCGAGAGGAGAGCTGTTGAGTCTGACCTCACTTCCTCTTCCTCCCAGCATTCTGTGCTGTCTACTCCTCCCACCTATCTCCTAACCAATGAGAGCCAAGCAGCTTCTTTTTATTTAACCAATGACCTTCCTCCATCATACAATGTTGAAGGCATCTTGTAAGTTTTGGGCAGGTAAATAACATTTTTCCTATTAAAAAGTACAATGATATTTATGTGATATTACATTGATATATCATGCTTTGTTGATCCCCATGGGAGACTCTTCATAAAATCCCACCTGGCCCACTGGGAACTTCTAAACATTTTAACTGAGTGTTGGGGAATACAGAAAAGGACTGAACTTCACCAGAAGTTGGAAAGAGGCCATGAAGTTCTGTTCACAGACACCTCAAACATTCATGTAAAACCAGACTCTTCATTACCCCAATGTGTTCATCCTTCATTTACTGGCTTCTGCTTATATTACTGTTGGCCATGGAGGTAATCAATGAAAAGATTTTTTCTTGCGATCTACTTCTTGTCCACTCAGTTACCATGCCTGCCATGTCCTATGTCTGTGGAAAGACCGTTCCATGCTGTTGTAGTTCAGCTCTGTCTCTGGTCTCTGCTACCTACCTGTGATCATCCAAACACTGCCAGAGAGGTCCTCCACTTGTTAGCTCTAGCACCCACCTAAGTGTCCAGCATGGCTATGTCTCTCTCCACCTAAGGTGCTGCAGAGATCTAGGACAAAGTGCAGGCTCCTAAACACAAACCTGAGTCTCCACAGTTGTCTTAATAACACTTCCATCCCAGTGCCAATCTAATCACAGGTGAGTGGCATTTTTTATCTTTATAGTCTGGGTACAAGAAAACTTCTTCAAAACGTTAAAGAGAGCTTCATGATCTCTTTCCCTTTCCTTGTATTATTTCCTCTGCAAAAAATCACTTTCCATGCCTCCTTCTTCTGGCTCACTTTCTCTCCATGCAATATTCAAATGCCATTGTTTCAATTTCTAAATTAAGTCAAGAGTTCAACCTCTCTATACTAACATATCTTCCATGTTCCTTCTGACAATATTTCACTAAAAACAGTTGGTAATTAACTGTATTAAAACATTTATGTGATTTCAAGTTTTCAAAACTAGTGTATACTTTTTATAAGGAAAGGAATACTGGATAATATGTCTATCGTGGAGATGGAGTGTTAACGTTCATTGTGGACATCATATTCTTTTTAGATGATAAAACTCCACAGGCACACATAAATATTTATGATCATCACTTCACCATTCTTGCTGTCAGAATTAAGGTTTAAATTTTCAGCAAAGTAATTCCACATTTTATAGATTATTCCTCAAAGGATTCTTAATTATTTTTATTTTATTTTTATGTATGAGTGTTTTGTCTATATGTATGTCTGTGTGCCATGTGCATGCAGTACCTAGAGAGGCCAGAAAATACCATAAGATCCCCTGGTCCTAGAGTTACAGATGGTTATGATGAGTGGCCATGTGGGTGCTGAGAACTGAACCCAAGTCCTCTGGAAGAGAGCCAGAGCTCTTTGCCACTGAGCCGTCTCCCCAGCCCTCTGTTCTTCAAGTTTGTTCCATGGTGTCCTTCTAAAGTTACTTCTTGAAAGTTGAACAACTGAATCTGGTTGTCTTAGCAGAAGAACTCATGCTCCTATTGCCTCTCATCCATTAATTGGCAGTCCATCAGATGGACATATTGGGGTGCTCTTACTTGGTGTTTCCCTAGTAGCAAACATTTTGCCATTTTTATTGGTTAGGTGAAATTGTCTTTTTTTTTCTACAAATTTTCTTTTATGAACTACTTTCATTTTGGGTAGTCTTTTAGTTTCTTGATGACTTGATGTTCACTTCTGTGAACAATAGTTTCCTCTTGTAAGATCTGCAAGATTATTTCCCAATCTGTGACATGTCTTCCCACATTGCTTGGAAAGTCATTTTTCATAAAGAAATTGCTGATTTTAATGTGTGAGTCAACCTTTTCTCCTTTGTGTTGCGTGCTATCACATTGTGTTGAAGATGCTCTTCCGTACTTGGTGTCCCAGACAATTTTTCTGTATTGTCTTCTTAAACAATTGGCCTTCTTTTCACATATTGGATCTTTACTTAATTTGCATCTTATTTTTGAGCCTAGAAATTACCAAAATCCATCTTTCCTCGTGTGAATGGATAGTTAATTGTTCTAAGAACACTCAACAGCCTGTCCCCTCGCTCATTATGCTGGTCTCCAGAGTTCTTCAGCCTCTTCAGCTTGCTCAACTGTCCTTGCTGGTTGAGACCTGTTCTTATCATTACAGTGTCTTACTGAGTTTCACTATCTAAATGCTACTATCCTCACTTCCTTCCTTCATTTTAGGTGTCCTGATGCTCTTGGTATTCAATCTCAAACTTTAAGTCAAGCTTTGGATTGAATATCAATATACAGCAATCTGATATAATTTCAAAAATTGATTTGAATTTAACAGTTTACTTGGAAAGAGCTGATGTCTTCAAGTGGTAAATACCAACAAGCTTCTTCCTGTCATTATGTCTTACTTTCTGGTTTTCAATTGAGTTTTATAAAAGTCTTCAAAAAATTTTGCAGACATTTTTAATTACTTAATCTCAAGTTGTGGGTGTGTGCACGTGCATGCATGTGTACGTTTTTAGCACTTGATGCAGCACATGTGTGGAGGTCAAGGACTACCTACAGGAGTCAGTTCTATCCGTCCACTGTGTGGGTCCCAGGATTGAGCTCAGGCTGGGCAGTAAATTCCTTTACCCTTGAGCCATCTTACCATCAGGTTTGTGCACATTTTGTAGTTACTGCATGTGGGACAGCTTCATCCTTTCTAGTTCTGATATCTCTGTGTATTCTTGAGTCATTCTTTTACAAGGTACAACTGAGCTAGTAACTATCCCACTCCATCATTCAGATTTTCAATTTTATTTTTTCTTCTTTTTCATAGCTTTCTTTACTCCAATTTTTTATACTCCTCCACCATATCTATGGTCGCTTTATCCTCTGCATTTCTAAAATTAATCATTCCAACTTATCTTTATTTTTATCAGTCTTGAAAAGTCTTTCTTGCTTTGTTGGTCTCATTTGTTATTTGTTTGATTCCCAATTCATTAATTCCTCTTTTCCACTGCTATGGGCAGTTACTTTTATCATGCCCTCCTGCAGTATCTCATGCTTACTCGGGTGATTTTAGTGTTCCAGTGCATTTGGTACAATCTCAGTCACATCATCTTCTTTGCTGGTGTATGGCAAGCCACATTGTCCGGATGCTGCAGATTTCTTATCATTCACTGACTTTCACATTGTAACCAAGTCATAGTAGATGTTCAAAATGTCACTGTAATGAAAACACGCATTCTCTTTGGGTGGGTTAAATTAAGGACATACTAGTAGTAGACTACAGGCCCTGATGTCAGATTCTCTTTAATGAATACATTATGTTCATAAGTTTTACATACTTAAGGCATTGAAAGGATGAGGAGATGGCTACCAGGGGCACTTAATTTGCAATCATATAGAATGAGCAGTTCCAGGCTCTGCTGCACAGGGTGGTAATGAAGGATAATAAAGCATGAGATGTTTCAAAAATCAAGACGAAATGAGTTCAAATGTTTGTACTAATGAAATGATAAATATTTGAGGAGATAAATGGATGTAAACTGGTCTCAGCATTGCCCAGAATACACATGCATCAGAATATCACAGAATTCCCTGTCCAATGTGAAGTTTTTATGTTCTCATTTTTCAGTTAGAAGATAAATTTTAAGAAAGCTCATTACATAGAATATTTACCTACATGGTATAATCAAAATACCCAGTTAACTGGAAAGCAATGGAGTGGAAAATGAGGTTACAGCTTCTTGTTGTCAATAAAAAACATTCTTTTTTTTTCTTCTTAAAAATAAGTCCATTAGCTTTGACCTTCTAGAGAATTTTTGGATAATAAAACTTTGTCATTTGTATAGCCGGAGATAAATAAAAACAAGCCCATGCTTTTTATGAATCAGCTTTCCTTTCTTAGCAATTATTGTTCTCTAATTGTATGCAGTGATCCAAGGGAAGCGTGCCACTATCCATACCAATGGATCTCCCATCTGTTACCCTCGGGGATGGCTAGTTTTATGTCAGTTTGACACAAGTTAGCGTTGCCTGAAAGGAGAAATCTCAGTTGAGAAAATGCCCCCATATGACCCAGCTGTAAGGCTTTTTCTTAATTAGTTCTTAATGCGGGAGGGCCCAGGCCATTGTGGATGGTGCCATCCTTGGGCTGATGGTCCTGGGTTCTATAAGAAAGCAGGACAAGCATGCCATTGTGAAAAAGCAAGTAAATAGCACCTCTCCATGTTCCCTGCATTAGTTCCTGCCTCCAGATTCCTGCCCTGTTTGAGTTCCTGTCCCAACTTCCTTCAGTGATGGACCACAATGTTGAAGTGTAAAGCCAAATAAACCCTTTTCTTTCTCAACTTGCTTTTGATCAGGGTATTTTCAAAGCAACAGAAACCCTAAGACATCATCACATCTGAATTCAATAGTGAAATAAAAATCTATGTAAACCAGATATGAATGCATTTCATGATACTGTAATCTCTGGATAAATAGTCAAGTCTAAACTAATACAAGGCCACTGTAGAGTACTGTTTTATACAGTGAAGTTAGATAATGAGTGATCATGTCTAGTCAGTGATTTTATTTCAAGCTTGATTGTTGACTTGTCAAAGCTTCTTAGAGAAGATGATACCATAATACAAGGACTTTAATGAAAATGAATTAATTTGAAAGTACTTCCTAATTCTCCAGCAATTAAGTCATGGTTTTTCTCTCATCCTCTGGAACTTATTTCTATACATGAATAGATTTGAGCAGCACCATGGTGGGCAAAATCACTATTGTTAGTTGTAATAAGAGGCAATCATAGTTGAAGGGTTATTATGTGTGATAGTGATGTGCCAATTATTCCACCCCCTTCCTAAAGCACTCATGAAACACGGAACGAATCACACTCCTCATCTGCAGGAAGAAAGGGATTCTCTCTGTTCTGGAGTCACGGGCAGAAGAAGTTAGCAGATTTTTAAAAATCTTTAAACCTTTGAGGATATCAGAAGAGAACCTCTGACTGTCAGTGCTGTAAATTCTCCAGGAATTTACTAGAGATGCTTTGAATGGGTTAAGGAGCAAATGGCAGCACATGGTCATAATCATCATGCAATAACTGTGCCCGTGGGTACCCTGCCCTATAAAATTCCTTACTTCAACACCATTACTGCAGAACTCAGTGAAAATCACTATCTCTTGCACCTTAGGTCTACTTTCCCTGTCTTTAGAATCTCTTCTGTTTGCCATGGGTCAAATAAACTCAAAGTCTCTTTTGCTCCATTAAATCACCCCATGATAATGAAAATCAAATCTGTTTCTCTTGTCACCTCCACAGTCCAGCACCAGGCTTTAAACTCTGGTGTCTTCATGAGGACACAAAGCATGAAACATGCCAGCAGCCAGGTTAATACAAGGGAAAAGAGTACCATCCCATCACCCTCTGAAGCCCTCTCAGACTTCTGTCAGCTAGGGCCCAGGGTCTCAGGGTCACTGCAGGACATATTCAAAAATGCATGATTGATAAATTCTCCATGGTCTGTACATCCTTACAAGTAGTTTGAAGAGAATGAAATTGAACTCATAAAAGCTGTTTTGAGTCTTCCCTCCCACGCAGCACCCTTCACCCACTGTAAAAAGGAGCTGAACCTTACACTGCCCTCAGGGCCACAGCACCTTCTATTAAAATATAGGTGGAGGGAATGCTCACTGAAGCAGTCTAGTGAAAATGAAGGGAGAAGTAAACATTAAATACAAAATAATGTTAAATAGACCAGTTCACAAAAATCTCACTCAGAACCTCTATTATTGAAGTAAAGAAAGGGAACACAGAATTGGTGTTGTTCACTGCATCTGGACCAAGTCACAAGTATCCCTCTATGGATCAAGGTCATAAAAACTTTATACTTTTCCCAAGATATGTCCCAGAGGCAAGTTCAGTTGTGTGTCTGTGTCCAGTTACTAATGACTTCGCCAGCATTTGGTTTTTCTATGTAGTGCTACTGAGGCAGGGAGGCTCTCCCAAGTAAAGGGTACCTCCCATAATGTGGTTCCTGAATCCCTCTTTCCTCTCCATGGGGGTGAAATGCAAAGCATCCCCAGATGTTTCTCCAGCTCACTAACCCAACAGTTATACTTTCACTTTGGCTTGGCAGAATGCTGTAAACTGTCCTCTGAAGTCTCCTTGTCAGTCCTTACTTACCCTGTAGACTGCTGAGCTATAAGCGACATGTCCTTAGAAACCTTCTATAGAGACATGTATAAAGTAAAATTAACGTTTACCTTCTTATACATCAAAATTTTAAATTTCTTACAGTCCTAATTATTGCAAAAATAGTTCCAATCTAATTATCTTCTTTGAACAGCTCTAATTGGTCAGTTTCAGAGCTCACACTAGCTCATCTGTGCCGCAGAACTGACTTTTTAGGAGAATAAAGAGATGTTTTGTCTAAGTCAAGCAGCGCTAGTCGGTGGGAGGAGTGGTAGAGTCACTCTGTGGTTCTCCTCCCCTCTAAACAGACAGTAGCTCTAATTTCTTCTGGCTGGCACCCTGAAGAGAGCAAGTTTCCATCAGAGTCTGTGCGGATTGCCCTGTCTTAAGTACTACACCATTGACTACATATAGCTAGAAATTATAAAATCCTAGATTTCATTAGTGTTTCTCAGAATAGGCAAACATGACAGTATCTGAGATGTGCTGATTTAAAATCCTGGCCAGGCACTAAATCTTACTTACTTTGTTAGTCATTCTTTTAGAAATTCTTGAGACTGAAATAAAGTGTTATAACATTCTTCTCTGTGCATTTCATCTTTTAATCCTCAGGGTCTAACAAACTTGTTCAGTACACAAGTAACCTGCCTGTTCTCAAAATAAAAAAAGCACAATTTCAAAAATCGGTAATAAGTAAAATAAAAATGGAATGTCTTATTAGCTATGTTTTTGTTGTTTTATTATGTAAGATAGGGCACTGTAAATTTTTTCTCTAGCATTTAGCACTTATAGCACAGAGTAAACTATATGATGTATTTATGCAATTCATGCGATTCCAAAAAAAGAAGCATTCAGTATATATCAACCATACTTACATATATTCATCTGCACAAAAATTTATAAGCAAGAAATGCTTCTTATAAATTTGAAAGAGCTCTTGATCATTTAAATGTGGCATTTAGAAAGTCTGTGACATTTTGTTTGTTTGAAAAGAGATAATTATCCTTTTTATCTTAATATGGGTAATTAAAACCTACATCCTCCGTATCAAAATCAACTGCTTCTTTCCGTATCTTAAATATCTCAATGCTTCAAGTTATTGATGTGAAATATAATTTAGAGGCAATTTAACAAGCACTTGCCAAGTTGTCATTGTTTCTCTAGGTAGATCCTAGGAAATTAAACATTAATGAACCTCAATGTCTGACTACATTGTGGTTTTCCTACTCCTTGCTAAAACACAGTATATATTTACATTTACATATATATTTTTCACCTGAAAAAATATAAACTCAAATAAAAAGAACTCCCCATCTTTCCCATCTTTTCCCCCATTTGTTTCCTCAAAGTTCAGCACTTCCCAACACAGTAAGCACTCGGGAAAATATGTTAAATGTGTAACTGTCCCCCTTCTTCAGGAACCTAAATTAAAAATATATTAAAACATTAATAACAATGTCCTTAACACATAAGTATGACAGTGGTATTTTATTTTGTTTAGTTGTTCTTTTTTCTGTTGTTTTTTTCTAGTCTCATTCAATTTAAGATGCAATGTAAGCCACAACAATAGGCATTAAGAAGTAAGGGGATTAGTTGAATAAATCCTCATGCAAATGTTAGAATTTAAATTTCCCTATATAATAGATGGTATTTAAACCTGGGTTTGGGTGAGAAAATAATGAGGACAGGCAAAACTTACAACAAATAAAGCAAACATCAGGAAAATGAGATGATAAGACAACGTTCATGTCACAGAAATCTCCCGGTAGGTTTCCCTCTGGGTGGTGTCTATTTATAGACTCGGGGACCAATGCTCTATTGTTGTTAAGCTCAGCGCTTAATAATGAAGAGATTTTTTTTCCTACATTTGGGTTCCAAACTTAACTTCTGTTCAGAAAGAAATGTTTCTTTCCATACTGGGACATACAGTTAAAGCCATTTTTAAAAACACAGGTTGACTTCAGAAGCCCTTTTATCGTTAGAGAAAGCTGAAAGCTCTTTTAACTACAAGCTTAAGAGCTTCTCTAAGGGGCAGGGATGTGATTCAAATAGTTAACTCTGAGCTCTGCTCCCCAACATCAACTTAAAATGGTAGGTGTGGTGGTCTGCTGTGATCCCAACACTGAAGATGTGGAATAGGAGGGTACCGGAGGTCTTGCCAAATAAGTGAGCTTTAGGATTAGTGGCAGATCCTTTCTCAAAAAATAAGATGAAGGAAGGTTGAGGAGGACACTCAGTATCAATCTCAAGAGTTTACCCTTGTAATTGGGCACATATGTGTGCATTACACTCAATCATATATGAGCCTGGGTGGATGATGTGGCTTTATTCAGGGTATCCTGTCTTCCTCGGATAGAAAAACCCAAGTAAAAGCAAAAAATTAAACCTCTTAACCAGAGGTTAAATTTATTCATAATTTTCTGTCTCCCCTCCTCATACCAGGTATGAATGATAAATTGATTAATCTCAGATTTCTTTATTACCTTATACGTACTGTTTCCTGATAGAAGAATGAACAAGCATGATGGTCAAATGGAGATGTTTTTTTTTCCTTTTGAAACAGGGTTTTTGTAACCCTAGCCGGCCTTGAACTACTAAGTACCAAGGTTGACCATTCTCTTTCCATCTCCCAATTTTGCTGGGATTGAAGATATGCATCATTATACCTTATATATGTGGTGCTGGGAAATCAAGCCCAAGACTCCCTGCACGTCAGCCAACGCTTTGCCCACAGAGCTACAACCCCAGCCCAAAGCAAGAGCATTAAAAATGTCCAAGCTTCATATTTTTTATTCATTTTTGCATATAAACCACAGTTCTCTCTCCCCTCTGCCTCCTTCCACTTTCTCCCCCCTCCCTCCCTCCATTCCTCAGAGATCCCACAGAGGATCAATAAAGCCTGACATATCATGTGGAGGCAGGACCAAGTCCCTTCGCCCCACCCCATCAAGGCTGAATGTGGTATCCCACCATAGGGAATGGACTCCCAAAAGCCAGTTCATGCACCTGGTCCCACTGCCAGGGCTCCACAAAACGACCAAGTCACACAACTGTTACCCACATTCAGAAGGCCTAGTTTGGTCCCCAGCTGACAGTCCAGAGTCCATGAGCTCCCACTAGCTTGGGTCAGCTGTCTCTGTGGGTTTCCTCATCATGATCTTGACCCCACCACACCCCACCCCTACTCATGTGATCCCTTTTCCCTCTCGACTGGACTTCAAGAGCTCAACCCAGCGTAAAACATAAAACTTCATGTTTTAAAAGCCAAGAGTTAAAAGAACAGAATTAATTAGATGTGTCAACTATATACTATAAAATGAACATCAGATAATACTTCAGGATAGTCATGGCTGGAAGCTGCATGTAAAATCAAGGATAACCGGATTTGGCTCTTGACCAACTCTCAGGGATGAAACTATTGTATCTATCTTCTTCAAGTAATTAATACTTTGTTAATACAGATTTTATTAATTCTGTGATGTTAAAAGCTTTATCTCTAAGATGCCTTGAGATCAGAATGTACAAATGCTGTTTGCCTTTTTTCAATAATTTTGTGAATATAATCAAGTTAGATTTTGTGGTACATTTACTGAAATAAATACATCGGAGAAGTATCAACACAGTGTCCTCAATTGGGGTATAAATATTGACTGATGTCATTTGCTGCTTGTGAATGAGGAAAATGCCCATTTTTAAAGCAAACATACCATTTTGCCTATAAAACTCAATGCCCCATGTAATTGGTGACCAGTGGAAGCTCTCATGTGAAGGCCAGTTCAGCCTGACTCCAAACCCAGCCTACGCATTGGAAGATTGAATGCCCAGAGATTCTCAGAAGTGAGCTTGGGGTGTTCCTACAGGGGAGGGCAAACAGTTCCATGTTCTCAGCTGAAAGCCAGTAGTGGGAGTGTGGATGTGCGGTGGTGTTTTTACAGTCAGAATCCTTACAACAAACCGTTTCATTCCTGAGAGTTGGTCAAGAGCCAAATCCGGTTATCCTTGATTTTACATGCAGCTTCCAGCCATGACTATCCTAAAGTATTATCTGATGTTCATTTTATAAGGAAAATTGTGTGTATACCTGTCTTTTTGTGTGGCTTTGTCATATTCAGTTACCATCTCTGCTTGAATGTTTGCCCTACATGGAGTTTAGATCCAAACTTGGTGGTTTAGCTAGTTTGTTCTCACTGTAGGAATCAGAGCTTTGATAAACTTGCTGGGATATATTCATGAACTCATGTCTTTGGTTTTTTTCTGACTTTTTAGGTGTACAAGAATTTCCAGAAAACATAAAGTGCTGTAAGTGTTTAACCATTATTGAAGCCAGTGTCAATCCTATTTCTAAGTGAGTATAAATTATTTGATTTTTACTTATATTCTATTTGTATTTACATTGGCTTATGGTGTGCTTAGATGAAACTTTTGTGATAATAGTTTTGAACATAAATCAATTGTTTTAGTTATCAAAATGGTAGGAAAGCTACCAAGAGCTTGGGGTTTCATTAAGATGGTTAAAAAGCATGAATGAAAGGAAGACCCTGCTGGCCCAGTAGGGCATTGGTTTTCTGTAATTCTCAGCAGTATTCCAAGGGTGAGAGTCAAAATCAAGAAAATAGATATTGGTTGCAGTCATGGTGAAAAATTAGCATCATGGACCTGATGGAAATTCAAAACAGAGGAAATTTAAAGGTGCCCACAAATGCTTTAAGAGTTGAGTGTCCCCACTAAAGAAATTGAGTCTGACTCCAAATAAGAAGTGCCTGGGACACCGAAATAGCAGCTAGAGTAAACAAAAAGCCTAAAGGTGTAGTGGATGGAGAGATGTGAATGTTAAAGATGCTAGCAGAAAATAAAAAGGTTGTTTGTGGTTCAGAATCTATTCGCTAAGAAATCTCATGGGAAAATGCAACTCAACATGTGACTATCTTGCTGACTCAGATTTGTCCTGGAGTGAGAGAACTGTGGAAACACGAACAGGTAAGATGGTAGTAGAAATAGAACCCAGAAAAGCTGCTGACATCTTAGTACCTGAAAGAGTCTGAAGCAGACTGGACCTGGAATGCAGATGGTGGTCTTCAGAGAGAGGCGCCATCTTAATTACATGAAGCGGAGAGTAAAAGCCTCCAGGACTTTGTCCACATGAGTAGAAGAGGCTGGAGTTCTCAGCTAGGGGAATATTCTCAAAAGACACGAAGAGGCTGGTCAGAGTTTTGCACCAGAGGACACAATAAAATGAAAAGGAAATTTACAGTTGATCACTAAAGAAACAATATGCACGCCCTAGTAGAAAATACAATACATTAAACAATGTGATATGCTTCAAAATCAGAGTTTCTATCTCATACTAAAATATGGAAGGGGAAAACAAATCCAGACCTTGAAAACTTTTTTCCCAACTCTACAACAATTGCATTTTTCTCAGCATCTCAACGTAATGGAGCTACCAGCCTCTCATACCAAGCCTGACACACAGGATGGATGAAGAGCTGGTCTGCTCTACATATTGTCTGTTATTTGTTTGTTTTCTTTATTTTCTAGAACAATGTATTGTTTAGTAATTACAAGTCTTGGGGGATTGAAGTCATAATAAAATTACAACACTGAGAATTTAAAAACTAGGTTTATCAAGCTACTTCCAAACTCATTTCATATATTTAAACTTGTGAAACATTTAAATTACCTATTTCATCAAAATACACTTAACATTTTAAACATCAACCATTTGGGGAGTGTATAAAAACACAGTCAATAGAGAAGCAGATTTAAGTAGTATGTCCATTTTCAAATTCAGACTTTTTAAAGCTAAATGAGTAAAATCCCCATTTTAGGTATGCAACTGAGTATATTTTTAGAGGTAGTTAGTCATTAGCTGTAATCAATTAAATCATTTCAACACCCCCAGAACTCCTCTAGCCCGGCTGTCTTTTCCAGAAAGCATTATGAATGGCTGTTGTCTTTGTCAGATTGTTTTAACTCATCTTGTTGGCTGTCAGTTTGTCTACATACCAGTCCCTTTATTGGCAAGAACATCCCATTGCAGAGAAATCACAGGTCCCTTGATGGTAGGAACTGTGTGTAGACATTGGAGAAATTCATGCCCAGATGTCATTTAGGTTGCTTAAATGCCTGGGGCAGTTCAACGGGGAGTACAGAACTCATGTACTTGAGCTTAGGAGATGCTTACGAACCTTTGCAAATGGTGGCTGTTTCTTTGCCATCATCCACCATTATAAGTTCTCATTTCTTCGATTTCAGGCAGTCTGGTAGATATGCTGTCTCCTTGTGGTTTTAATTTACATTTATGGTGTCCGATCAGCATATTTCTCTGCATATTAATTAAAGGTATTGTTTCTTTGGCAGCAATTCAATTTTTTTCTTGACTTGCCTTTTTAATGCTGAATTATAAGTTATTTTCAGATTCCGGGTGCAGTATGAGTCCCAGTTCTATGGCTTGTTCCTTCACACTCTAAATATCTCCCTTCACGGAGAGGCTTTTACGTTTGTATGAAGTCCTGTTTAATAGCATGCATCCCTGTTTCCTGCCTAAGAAACTTTGCTAAGTTCAGAGTCCTGCTTGGTCTTCTGAAGCTTTGCTCTGCATCTTTTGTAACTCAGGCTTTCCCTTTGGCTTAGACTTCTGCAAATCAGCAGGGCTTAATGGTTGTGAGGCTTTTCTCTGATGTCTCTGTCCAATTGCTCCTGATCCATTATTAGGACTAGTACCAGCCTGAATAGGGCTGCCAGGTGCCTCTAATGACAACTAACAGGTTATATGTGTTTGGGTCCATTTCTGCTTTCTTTACACCACCGATACTCTCTCAATTACTATATATAGCTGCATTGTAAATCATGAAGTCATGTAATATAAGCCCTCATTAACTTTCTTATCATAATCATACAAGTTAGTAGATGACTTTTACTTTTCTATATAAATTTCACAATCAGCTTCCCAGTTTCTTCAAAGATATAAATGTCTGATGGGATTTTGACAGGGATTGCATTGAATCAGTTGGCCAATTTGGCTAGAACTAGTATCTCAGAAATATTGAGAAACTGAAATTTGAAATTGTTTCCAAGCCTTTTTCATATCTTTAAAATTTTTTAATCTATTTTGTAGATTTTCCACATGCAAATAATACATATCTTATTTATTCTCATGAGTTTACATTTTATGCTATTGTGGATAATTTTTATTAATTTATTTATTTTTGCCATGTATATTTAAAAATTTAATTTTATATATTTATGTTATAACTTGTAAAACTACCTAAACCTTGTTTCTTAATTCTACTGGACGGTTTCTAAACATTTGGGGAGAGGTTCGGTGTAAGCAGCCATGTTGTCTGTGAATTTGTCGTATTTTATTGTTTTTATCTACTTGCTGAATATTGACTTTTCTTGCCTTATTTATCTTGTAGGACCTCACATTGAATAAAGAAGTGAAAACAGACAGCGCTGTCAGTTTTTCATTATCTGTGTTGCTTCTTCTTTTCTCATGCACACCCTCTGTCAAGTTAAGGGAAGGCCCCATAACTGGCCTTCACTTCCTTTGACACCCTCACTGGCAGGTCTTCCAAGTGAGATTCACGCAGGGAAATGCAGTCTCTGTCTGTCATGGCCTGTATTTGTGGGTTTTTTCTCTCTGGATTTGAATAGTCTCCTCTTCTGTGTTCCAAAGCCACATTTTTGGGGACGCTGTCGCAGCAGAGATCTTATTCTGAGTACCGAAATCTATATTACTTTCCTTCTGTGTGATAAACAGCTGTGAGCTCAACAGCTTGTTTGACTACCATCATTTCCCAGAGTTCCTGGTTCAAGAACTTGTGCATGACCAATCTCAGCTGCTGGTTCATGGTCTCACCTCCAGAAGCCAAGGAAAGAGTTATTTTTTCAGAGGAACAAGAATCCACTCCAGAGCTCAATTGGACTGTTATAGAATTCCCTTCTCACACAAGGAGCTGAGATCCCAGATTTCTGCTGGCTACCCCTAAAGATACTGTGGGAATCTAAAGGGAGCATCTCCCTGCTGTGTAATTATCTCCAGATGCAACTTGTTACCTAGCATCTGGCTTCCTCAAGGTCAACACTAAGTGAGGGTGAGTCATGAAGATAATTACGGATGTGGCATCCCACTACATAGCCATTTTCTGTTAGCTAATAAGAAACCCCCAATCCTGACAACACAGAATAAAACAGGGCCACCATACACTAGAGTTGTCACAACTTTGGTATCTGTTTTGCAGGGTGCTTATTTTCAGTGGGTGTTGAGTTTAGCCATAGCTGATTTGTAAGATCTGCGATCACTTGGTTTTATAGTGACTCACATTCTTCAATGCTTCCTGTCTTTCGTGCTTGACAAAGAACAAACTGTTTAGTCATGACTATTGCTCATTTGTATTTTCAATTGCCCTGATTTATTAATATCTATTAATGTTCTGTCTGCTGATTTCATAAAATATACCCATTGTATGCTTCTGCTAATTCCTTTGTCCAGTTTGTTATCAAGGTAAAACCGTTTTTCATGAAGCAAGTTGAGAAATCTTCTCTTCAATTCCCTATAGTAATTTGTATAGACTTAGTTCTATCCCTTAAGGAAGTGATGGTGGTCTTCTTCCATGCAGCTATTAAGTCTGAGTTTCCCACTATGGCTGTTAGCCTTCACTCGATAGCTAATAAGCTACCCAAATCAGCTGTTTCTCCTCAGGGGTATTAGCAGCAACAGTTGTTCAGAAACCTGTGCACTTTGTACAAGTCACACCTTGCTGTTTTCACTTAGGTTTTCTTGGTCCTTGACTGTTTCTATTTCTGTATTCTGGTGTTTTTCTCTCATACATCATTGGCTTTGAGTCTTATTGTTGGCTTGATCATGCTAGCTAGCAATTTTTAAGTTTTATTGGTCTTTTCAAAAGATAGATTTGCTTTTATTAATTTTTATTCATTTATTTTTAATTTTTTCCATAAAAAATTATGAAATATTAAGTGGTGAAAACACTGGAAATATAAAATTTACGCTTTTTAGAATCACTATTTTGGTTTGCTCTCAGCTGTTAGTGAACCTTATTAAAATAAACCTAAAAGTAACTACTCAGTAAAAAAACAGAGCCGGAGGTTTACTAGAAAACCCCTGCCTCTCTGGTCTCTAGCTACATAACCACAACCTCACAAAGTATGTAACTATTTTCATTGCTATTTACTATAATAAATAACTGAAACTAGTGTTTAATTCCCTGGTTCTTTTCACTATGAAGCATCTTTGCTATGAATCAAAGATATATTTTCAACTCTCAAGAACATTTGAAATCTGCCTGTGGAGGTGGCCAATGAACGGAGCACTTCCTGAGCAGCCATGGGGACCTGGGTTTAAGTCCCTGGCACCCACACAGAAGCTGGGAGTGCCACCCTGTGCCCATAACTCCAGCTGTGAAGAACAAAGTCAGGAACATCCTAAGAGCTCTCTGACAGAGCAGACTGGTAAAATGGAGAGCTTCAGGTTCAGGAAAAGACAATGCCCAAGAGAATAAAAGGGAAACCAATAAAGAAATATACCTAGTGTCATCCTCTGGCCTCTGCATGTGTGCTCATGTACATACACATCACATACATATAAAATAGAAATACATTAAAAATAAATATCCAGAACTCAATGACAAGGAAGCCAGTAGTATGTTACTGTGTGGAAAGGCTACACATCATGATTTCTGCTTATCATGGTGTTCATGCCAGGGTACAGTCAACACAAACCCCTCTTCACTCTCACAAGTGTCTGAAGATGTTCTATACTTTATTTAGACCCCTTTTATACAACAACACTGCAAAAATAATTGTAAAATAAAGTAGAAATAAAAATGCAGTTCAAACAAATTTTCTTATTGTTAAAAAATATTTTTAAAGAAAAAAACAGGTGAAATGCACATCATAGCTGTGTGAAGGAGGTGGGGATGCAGTTCGTTTTTTTATTACTTAACCAAGTATTCTGTAATGTCATACACCAATTTCTTAATTTAAACCCATATAAATGAAAGTATTTATATACATAATGTCATCCCAATTAGAGTCTATACATTGACTCCTTAATTACAACATATAAAACTTACTTCAGTGAAACTTAACCATCTTATTATAGATCTGGTGTCTTAAATTTTTAGTTAACTTTTAGAGAAAACACAGTAAGAGAAAAGAAAGCTGAAGCAAAGTTGTCTGCAGTAAATCTAAAAATTATTGCTCAGTGATAAAAATAAGCGGTTATAAAATATATTTAAAACGGAGTTCTAGTTAATATAGGAAGAATACACTAACGAGAAGAACTGTGATTGTTATCACATGGTTCTGACCACAAAACAAGTGAGCGTTTGGTTGTGGAATCACATCTGAGGAGCTGGTGCTAGAATCACCATTCACGAGTGAGAAAACGAGTATTTCAAAGGTCACACAGATATTAACAGAATTGCAGTTCATGCCCAGAACTTTTAGCTTTAGTTCCAGTACTGCATGTCTGAGTGTCTCTTCATGTATGAGTATCTGTGTCTACTGTTGTCTGTCCTTTATGGTGGGTAGAATACATACATTTTAATTCAATAAATTAAAAAATGTTTATGTAGGAGAACTGTTTAATTTTAACACTTTTATTTCAACAAATCAATCAACTGGAAAACCATCATTTTACTATCAAATTATCTTTACTGTGTATGTTATTGGCTTCCATGACTACTTTGGATGCTAATGAGAACCCATGATATCCATCTCATCACTTTCTAAGGGATTTCTTCTCCCTCACAGTTTCTCAGGCTCTCTGACGAAAACAGAAGGATTCGTCAGTGGGATTAGTCCTACAGTGGGATTAGAAACTACAGTTGTGACGTAAAGTTAATAAAAGCCAAATGTTTTCTCCAGTAAATTTACTGGCTACAAATATCATGAAGATAATGCCTAGCACACCTTATCGTCTATATTTTCACAGTACAGTATGAGACAGTTTAGAAGACTTCTTATCCTGAAGTAATATTGATTTATCCTTGCTAACAATAAAAAAAAATTCCTCAGTGCTACTATAAGCAATTGCTAGAAGCTTCCTGCCAGATAAGTGAGAACTTCGTGAGGGAAACAAGAAGACGGCATTCATTTTTCATTTCTTGTAGAGAGATTAGTTATTGAATTTATACTGAAGTAAGTTGAGATAAAATACAGCCCTGATAAATTCAGCACACCATGCCAACAGCCCAACTCTGTGTTTTTAAGTAGAAAGGCCCATGTAAAATGTCAGCAGGTATGTGTATAACTGGGTTTAAAATATTACTTTGTATACTGTTTTTTTCATACAATTTATGTTTATTAATCCAAGTTTTCATTTTAAATAAGGTTCACATGGTCAATTTTTAAGCCTAATGGAAATTCTCTGTCATTATTAGTTTCCAAGTTGTATAAACATTGCCACAGAAGCAGTAATAGGGAAGCAAGCTGTTGATCAGAGTGAACAATAAGATTCCATTTATTGCCACCTACAAAGAGAAGACTAAGGAAGGCCCACACTTCAAATATCCCATAACTAGAAAGTTCATCTTTTATGCTTTTTTAAAAAATTGTAGTGACTTTCCCCCTGGTTTATTGAGACAGAACCTTGCTATATAGCTCAAGATAAATTTAAATTCACAATCCTCCTGTCTCACCACACACGAATTCAAGTAGTACAGGAGTGCTCCTTTACTCTCATCTGGAAGTGACTCTTGAGATAAATTGGCAGGGTCTGATTTTTCTTTCCTTCATTTTTACATGTGTTTATGGCTCTTCCTTTTTCTAAAGTTGTAACGTATTCTTGTGATATGAAAGAAGGACAATGGCTAAGTCTCATTAGAAATCTGTATAACCTCTCTGACATTGCTACCATGTAGAAGGCATGCAGGCTCCAGTGCACACAAAAGAAGACATGAAGAACAGTAACTATTCAGTGAAGTTGCTTTCTGTAGGACCAAGGCCACACCTGTAGGGTGATAATTCAAAACCTTCTAAGTTCATTCTCCTACAGATTATGCTCCAATGTCAACTCCTGACACTGATCCATTAACTGACCTTGAACTAGGTCTCTGTCTGGGGTCTGTACTCATCTCTACACTATAAAGTCCCCATCATCTGCTCTCCCCCATTCCTGTTTCCATGAATCCCTCTTTCCCAAAGAGTAAATTTATGCAAATACCCTCCTGGAAGCTTTATCCAAAACCAAAATCACTTTACATGCAAGCTGGAGCAAGGTAGTTGCAGAATGAAATAACCAATTAAAAAAAAAAAAACAGTGCCCTGAGAATTTGTAAAGAATCACTACAAGTCCATGCCAAACTATTGTATGTAAAGTTGCTGTAAACATGTCAGTACCCCCAGTACTGGTGAGACTGAGGTAAGAAGACTGATTTGACCTTGAAACCAGTCTGAACTAGACAGTAATTCAAGGTCAGTCTGGGATGTATAGCCAGATGCTCTCCCCAAAAAGGGGCGGGGTGGGGGAGGCAGAAAGCTGGCTGAGTGGGTAAGGCATTTGATCCACATATCTAGAATTTTGAACCCAATCCCCAAAATCCATGTAAAATCAGAAGGAAAAAACAAAGTTGTTCTCTGATATCCATACACACTGTGGCATGCATGTCCCCCACAATAAATAATAACGATTTTTAATTTTAAAAAGTAATGACTCGGGAGGCAGAGGCAGGCGGATCTCTGTGAGTTCGAGACCAGCCTGGTCTACAAGAGCTAGTTCCAGGACAGGCTCCAAAGCCACAGAGAAACCCTGTCTCGAAAAACAAAACAAAACAAAACAAAACAAAAAAAAAAAAAAAAGTAATGAAACAATAAGTTAAAATTATTTGGGGAAAGCTTTAGGCATGAATTTAAAAACAAAGAAAACCAGAAGACTTGGAAGTGGAAGAGAAACTGTGAGAGACCAAGAAGAGACAGAGAAAGGCGCAGGAGCAGAGCCGACCAAATCTGTAGATAACATTTACATGGAGGATGTCACTGTGAAGCCTCCCCATCTGCATAATCAGTGTGCTAATAAAAAATAATGAAAGAAAATTATTTCCAAGAAGGGAATTCTGTGTTTAGTTTGGGTTGACAAAAAGCAGCTGTTAGAATGAATGAAGGCAGAATATTCTGGCAAGAGTCCCAGGAAATGTGTTGTCAACCATTCAAGAGCTCCGCTGGACTCCGTCTCAGGGGGATGCTTCAAGGGCATAAAATTCTCCAGAGTTGTAGACAAAGCAGATGAGGGGGAAGGCTGTTTCAATCCTGCTCCACAGTAAATGAGAACTGCCCCTAGATTATACTGAGGCCCTAGCTCAAGACGCCATCTTGCAGGGGACATTGCCAGGCTCAATATACAAAAAAAAAAAAAAAAAACAGGGTGAGAGTCAGGGTAGAGATGTAGGAAAACAACCAAAATGAATAAACACATTTTCCACAGAAGATGAAAATTAAAATCCATCATAAATCATTTAAATAATCATGTTTTACATTACCAAGTTTGCAAACGTGATACCAAAAAACAACAACAACAACAACAAAAATGATAGTAAGACCAAGGGTCAAGACGAACAGAGGGACCGAAGAGACGGCTCTTCCTGAAGAGCATAGACTGTTCCTGCCGAGGACCTGGATTCCGTTATGGGAACCCAGTCTTTAACTCTGATTTTAGCGGATCAGACGCCCCCTTCTGGTCTCTTCAGGCACCGTATTCACAGGGTCTACAGATACATATGCAAGTAAAACACCCACACACACATGAAATAAAAAGGACATACACACAAAAAAAGGAAGCTCTTATGCAGATGCATTGGGTTATAAAAGGACGGAGCTATGAATAAAATTTGGCTATCCTGAGTAAATTTAAACTTGGATTCCCTACAACTCAGTAATGTCACTTTCGGGAACAGCATTTATGCAAACCTCTCGTGAAGGAACATTGGGTTATGTGTTCAAATGACTTCACCAAAGAAACATTTGTGACCACTAAGGTAAAATCTGGAAATAACTACTCTTCATCTTCAGGAAAATGCTAAGCAGTGCTGTGCCTGCATAATGGCAGGGGTTTCCAAGACAGACCAACATTTACCATTCAAATGAATGAAACTGGAAAAAAAAATATGTAAAGCTGTTTTTAAAAAAGCCTAAGGAAAATATAAACAATATGATTTGATTTATATAACATGATAACACAATAAACAGGTTTAGGTTTATTTTTTTAGGAAGTTAAATAGTTACACATTGAAAGCCTTCAAAAATAAAATAATGAACATTTAAGAATTTGTAAGACAGACCAAAAATTGACACATGCCTCAGAAGAACTTGGGAGGCAGAGGCAGGTGGATCTCTATGAGTTCAAGGACAGCCTGGTCTATGGAGAGAGTTTCAGGACAGCCAAGATTACAGAGCAGAGAGACAAACTGGAAGGTGTGGTCAGGGAAAGGCATGGGTGGTATCCACAGTACTAGCTCTGCCTCTCCACTCTGTTGCAGCTGAACACTTACTCTTTTCCATGGAGAAAGCATTTCTTAGGAAAGTTTGAGTAGATGGAGAGGAAGAATGAGGAAAAATCCACATGTTATGTTCCAGAAGTGGAGTGAGGAGGCTGCAGTAGAAGCAAGGTCTGTTGACGAAAGCAGTGGGTGGCCAGCCTGGGATGCAGAGTGAATGGCCGGTGAGGTCTGGATGACTGTAGGCCAGAAACACCAGAGTCGTTCACTTGCTGTGCCCATGATGCTGGCAGTCACCACAGGGAAGCAGGTTACAAAGTGAGGGAAAGGCAACTTAGACATGTGTTATAGAAGTCCAGACAAGACTATAGATAAGGATATTAATGAGTTAAAATAGAAATACATTTATAGGGAAAAAAATCCAATATTGTTCTAAGAAAAAGTCTCCTGGAGAATATTTCAATTAAATAAAAAGGGTAAAGATTTCATGTTCCAAGTAATTATTTCATCTAATTTCTAAAATTCTACTAAAGATTACTCTCCCTTTTCAATGTCACTCACAGCCATTATGATTCTGTTCAAATATGTTCCCAATGTTCTTGGTCATCTTTAATTACAGGACTTAAACCAACTTTGCATCTATACACACGGGTAAAGCTGGCATTGGAGTGGGAGTCAGTTTAGTCCATTTTCACATGGGCCAGGCTTCACCGTCACAGTGATAAGCTGTAGGGAAATGCTAATGACTGACTGAAATTGTTAGACTTCCACTGAGAAGTCCTTGCCTGACTTGATGTGACTGTTCTATTAGGAGTAGCCAGTTCATCTCAAAGTCACATGATCACTGAGCTTGATATTCCCATAAGAATATCTTGGCTGATGCAGAAGGTGCAGCCAACAGTATAAGATTCCAGCTCTCAGTGGCATCACTGCCAACTCAGAGAGCAGCATGGAGGGAGGAAGGGATCATTTATTTTAATAACAGGCAAAATTTTTTAAAGTTCCAGCTGTAACTGTATGCTCAATAAATTCTTTCATTACTCACACTAAAGGAGAGTTTGAAGACATACTTCATTTCTTTCTCTTTCTCTAAAATAGATTTTTGTTGTTTCTATAGCAACATTGATGCAGTGACTAACTCTTTAACTCCCTTTTAGACTACCCGATGGCTTCACACAGCTTCTTAACCTGACCCAGCTCTACCTGAATGATGCCTTCCTTGAATTTCTTCCAGCCAACTTTGGAAGGTAAGCATAAGAGATTTAACCTGTGTAATCTCGCTTTGCCTCTGCTAACTGCTTCACCAGTACCAGGATGTGAGTAACAGCACTGATTGAAGTTGGGTCTCATTGATACACAATAAGTGTTAATTAAATGTTCTATAATAATTAGCATAAAATTATGTATTCACATATTAGAAACAATTTTTAGGTGAATTAAAGTCAAATATAAAAAAGAAAGTCCATGCCGAGCAGTGATGGGCACACCTTTAATCCCAGCACTCAGGAGGCAGAGGCAAGCAGATGTCTGTGAGTTCGAGGACAGTCTGATCTACAGAGAGAGTTCCAGGATGAGCTCCAAAGCTACACAAGGAAACCCTGTCTCGAAAAAAAGAAGAAGCCCAGATACTATGAGCAAATGGAGGAAAACTGCCCATGGCTCTTGGGTTGCAAAATTGCTTTATGGGCAGGAAGCAAAGAGCAACATTGTAAACATGTAGACAGACTATGCTTCTCATCTAAATGTTTTCCATATAGAATAAATGATAAAGGCAAAATAAAGCAGAAAAACATTTTCATTATTTAAGAAAAACAAGTAACAACCTTATTGTATAAAGAGTCCTTACAAATGAGCATGAAGCCAGGACTCTCAGGACTCTTGGGAGGATGTGGGTGGCTGCACAGGCAGCTTTGATAAAATGGAAATAGGTAGTGATTACAGGAGAAATGTCCATCTCCCCAAATATTTGACACAATACAAAGTAAACAAGTGATTTACACAATTTGCACAATATGCTTAAAGAACTTCAAAAATAGTTATGCTCATTGCCTTTGAAATTGTTACTAGAAATGGCTCATATCATCTTTGGGTTTTGTAGACAAGTGTATTTTTCATTATTTTAAAAATGAAAACTATGAAATCACATCGGAGTTTGACGAACTCTATGGTGTTGCTCCTATGTGATGTGACAGAGCTGTGCAGAAATTAGTGGTTCTGGAAAGCACTTTCTAACCCTGGATAAGGCTAGGAAAGTGGCAGAGCAAATATATAAACTGTTTTCCCAACATAAATACATGTAATAAAAAGATAAACTTCTAGATGACTGGTTTTTATTCATATTTTGTTTCAGAATCTTCCAAGAGTATTTGCTTGGATAACATTTATGTCATAAACACCAAAGGCATTTTAACATCATTGTCAGCCTTGGTTGATTATTTTGAAGCTGTTCAAATGATTAACTGGGTGTGATTCAGCACCTGCCTCTTGAAAGGGATGAGTAGGACATTATGTAGGGTGATGAAGTCACCTAACACACAGAGATCTCTCTTGCCCACTGTAAATGAAGTAACATGTCCCAGACTCCTTCACTTCTATGGATGAGGATATCTCATCATCCTGAACCATACACATGAAAGAAATTTTTTAGGTCGTGCATTTGTAATTGTTTTCCCAGTTCCATCAGCCCTTATAAACTAAACTTATCCTTTGGGTATCAACTACAGGACAATGTGCTTTAAGATGAGAAAATCACAAAATATTTTTGATTCCTTAAGACACTTTTTGTCATGAATTTTTTGTTTTTGTCCTTTCTCTTTAAGTAGTTCTAAAATGAGTGTGAGGTTTAGACCCAGAGGATACATAATACCAATACAAAAGCTACTTTGAATTAGAATTTAAGTTTTATATAATCTATCAAAATATTCTTTGTTTAATAACATGATGTTTACTTATAATAATTCATTACCTAAGCATTTTTTTTCTGCCTTCAGCTAGGTGATTTGACAAAAGGATGTTCAAATTCTCTTCCAACTTGAAGCTTGGTATCCTTAAAAGACTGAATAGGTCTATAACATCATATTAGCACAATCACTGGGATGTGAGGTTTTCAGATCTCTAAGGAACTCTCACTAGTGGAGCTTTTGAGCACTGAAGCATGTTACTTCATAAAGAATTGAATTAAATTAAAGTTAACTTGAGAGGAGGAAAAGGAAAAGGAAAGAGGCTTGGATAAATACCTAAAAGCATATTAAAGAGAGATGACAGGTGAAATTGTTTAAATAGTGAGGTTTTTTTTTCCTTAAAAATCAAGGTTTCGGCAAACCCACTTAGTATTTGTTTTACAGAGCTTTGTGGGAAACAAATATAAAATTCAATCTAGTTCTGTATAACAATGTGTTCCTACTGCGAACCTCACGTCATAATGTGTGAGGTGCCCTTTGGGAACACAGTTGTAACCCAAGAGGTAAAAACATGAAAACAGCATCTTCTGCTCAACATTCACAGACAGAAGATCCTTGGGTGCCCAAGCACAAATCCTTTCAGAGATGGAAAAATGTGAATCTTGGAGTCAATAAAAATGACACACGAAAGTGTTTCCACTGTCCTTTAGTGAGATCAGAAAGACCAAACACCAGAACTTCTGGCATGAGGAATTGTGCGTTATATGCATGACATCATTTAAAGTATTCAAGCGGAGGGTTTAATGCTATTGGCGAGGAAGCTACAGTTAGGAGGGCAGTGGAGCTGACTAACTTGAATAATGTCTTAGAGAAGGAATGTGCCCTCATCTCAGTTCACACCAAGTTGACAGCTCTTTCCTCTGGAATATTCTGCCTGCCTTCCAGGTCTGTCTATAATCTCTTGATGAAAAGCATTTCTATATTCCAGTGAACATAACACCTGAAATTTCAAAGACAGTCAATAGCCTGTTCAACACACGTATTTATTAAATATAGAAGATAATGTGCTGTTATGAAACATTAGAAACTTAGAAGGCTGGGATTCAAAGATATAATCAAATACCTTTGGTTTTAGTAAAATGTCTTGTCATTGGTCAGTGGTGATGCAACCCTGCTCATTATGGATTTGCGTATTTCTTTAAAACTGGCCAAACACACTTGGTATACAAAGACACATGCAAGCAAAACACCCATACCTGTTAAAAATAATAACTGTATCTGATACAGTTCTAAAAACAGCTGAGAATTTCTGTCTAATTAGTGACCACGATTGTTCACCTTGCCATGCGAATTATTTTATATAGAAATAGTGATTTTAAAAAGGTAATTTTCGAAACTCTTTTCTATAGACTTGTCAAATTGCGAATCTTGGAGCTAAGAGAAAATCACTTGAAAACTCTACCAAAGTAAGTGACCACATCTTTTTCACAGTTTCTGTTGTGATGTTTTGCTACTAGAAAAAAAAATGGCTTTTCACGTTTATTCTGGCAGCTTTGCCATTTTCACAGAATTGTTCCACACGCTCTCACTAAAGGTCAAATTCTACAGTAAACACTGTGGATTTGTATGAAATCGTAGACTTCCTGCTCTGCAAACCTGCTCACCGGCAGAGGTCTTGCTCATGGCTGAAGACCCTTGCCAAGAGTCTAAACCAGCATCTCTGTCATTCTGACAGCGGTTTCCCAAGCATCAGTCTAGGGTGCTCACTCTGCAGGTTACACTGTGGGTTGTGATAGTTTACAGTCTCACGTCAAAGCCAGAGATTTTTAAGGGTAAAAAAGACTAAAATTTTTCAAGAAATCTTAAAGTGGTTTAGCAAGTGAAAAAGAAAGGGTTATATTCACATTTCCTTACAAACTGTTTTTTTTTGACCAGTCTATTTTAAAAGATGATTTATATAATTATACAGGTCATTTTAAAGCAAAAGCTAATTTAATGCAGCTTTGTAAAATGCTGTTTTCCCCTACTTTCCTTCATTCATGTATAGTTATATGGTTTGTGTTGCATAGGAGTAATTATTTTCAAGATCAAAATCTATTTGTAATATTTTTTCACGCACTTAAAGTGATATACTTTGCCTGTGTACTGTGTTAGTATTTATTGCTTTACTTCTGTTCTGCAAGACATCAAGTATATCAGTTTATTTCCAAACTTTCAACAAACTTTAGCCATATTCCTCTGCTGTATAAAAACTTAATTTTTCCTTTATAAATTTATTCCCTTTATAAAGGGAATAAAAATTCCCTTTATAAAGGGTGTAAATAAATTATAAATTTATTCCCTTTATAAATTTATTAATTTATTTACACCAATAAATTAAGTGCAATAATGTGTGATGCAATGCATGAACACTTCATCACGGCTACGCAGGGCATGGGTTTGATGAGGAGTCCCAGCCGTGCCTTGAATCTGCTTAGACAAACACATGGATAACCGGAGAACCATGTGGATGATAATTCTCCACTTGTGACAGTTAAGATGAAAGCTTCAAAGGGAGGCACGTGCTCCACCCCACAGCAACCTGTGTATAAGTAATGCCTTTCCTGGACTGGAATCCTAGACAGGTAGAAATGAGGGGGTATGTGTTCAAGTGTTGGTCTCCTGCACAGAAAGCTATTGCTACTGTTTCATCTGGACAGCTTTTGCTTGTCTCCTTGAAAGTAAAACCACAGCTAGGTAGAACATAAGCCAAGGCATAAGAACAGTGATTGCTTATCAGATTGTACACATTCAGTTCTAGGAGAAACACTAAGTGTACAGAGGAGCAGCTGCAAAGGCAGCATATAAGGGCTTCAGTCTGAAATACAAAATATGATATGCCTTATAAGGATGTTTTTGATGAAAGTTGTAATATATAAGTTATAATCTAACATGAATTGATAATGTGGACTTCATAGACATTGAGTAGCAGTACTCTTAATTGATGTGTGTGTTCTGTAGGCCTTCAGCATACTCCCAGTAGTAAGTAAAATTAAATTAGATTGAAGAATGTGTCTGGACTGTTTGGAAATATAAGACTTTGTAAATGTTTCTTAGAGAGGGACACTGGGTATATTTGGTAGACTGTTATGTATATCGCAGCTATAACTTTTATATTTAGAAAACATTTTCAGAGGTATTTGCAATTCAGAATGTTTGTTTTATGCTATCTCAACAAGAATCTAAGAAGAAAAATATAGAGCAAGAATGCATGATGCATTAGTTTTGATAACTATGGAATGAAAACTACATAAAGACATCTGCAGAATAAAGTAAACTGTTTCTATGTATAGCCTATCTGAATGCCATCTGAACCTATATCCTAGAGACACATGAGAGTTTTGTACATTCTTTTAGTTTGCTTTTCTAATAAAATAAATCTAATGTAGTTTTAGGAAAAAGGCATTTTAGTTTCAAAATAACTGCTCAAGAATTAAGAGATTAGGTTTTCTTAGAATTGCAAGCAAGCTACAGGCCATTGATAGGTCTTTAAAATTTCCTTGACTTATTTTGTCTTAAAAGCTACAAATGCCTGGCAATCTGTAGAAAATTCCAGAGTATATGAGAACTGTGATATTATGATATTATAATGCATTCCTGTAGCAATGTGATGGGCTTTATGTGTGCAAAAATCTAGAATCTCTGTGTTTTGGTTTAAAACACAGGTATAAGCCGTCTATCTCCTTGCAATGCCCCTGTGGCTCTCATTTATCAGAGTGGTGAGAATGAAGGCTTCAAACATTTGCCTAAAAACTCATTGGAGTAGTCAGATCAGCACTGGATGTGGTGACAGGGAACACCAGACATCTGAAGAGAACGTATGATACTAAGTAAAAATCTTGAGATTCAACAATCCTATTTTTCTTACAACACAAATAATTACCTGCTTAACTGAGTGTTCTGAGTGGTGATCAAATACTGTGGGACTAGTCACTCAAATGAACGTTAGATGTGACTGAAAACCTGTCTTTGTTTGCTCCGTTTCATTCATGGATACTTGCCTGTCCATTTCTATGTTCCTCCTTTGTTTCTGTAATGAGAGCAACTGGGTGTCAAAATTGAAAAAGCAGTTTCTGACTAGCTCAGGGCATCTCAGAATGTGGGAGCCCAACTGATGACTGGACTGCAGCTGCCCAGAGTTCTCTCTGTCTGGGATCTGCTTCTGTGCTCTCTAGAGCACTTGGCAAGTGTGATTCTGGCTGGCTATGGGTGAGAGGTTAGGTCTTGGGCACATAAAGCTACTCTTCTCTCAGAACTGTCGATAGGGGAGTAGAAGAAAGAGACAGGGGAAGCCTTGATATTTTTATAATTTGATCTCAAAGGTGAGATGCCATGACTTCTATCATATGCTGTGATCTACGAGCTTTGGTACACTGGAGTAGGCAGAAGATACGAGTGGCTCCAAGAGATGGGATGACCGGGGCCACTGCAAAGTTGTCTGCTGCTCAGCATGGCTGGCCTACCGTTCAGTTATGACAGTGAATTCTGAGCATAAGATATAGAAGCGAAACTCAAAGAGAACATGCTGGAATTATTAGCCAGGAACAAAGTTTCTGTCTTCCAGAGCTCACAACCTACTTGTGTGTCTGTCTAGAAACCATACCACTGCTGCTTCTGCATCAGAGATTCCCTTAGGCCAATCCCACATGGCTGATCACCCCACGGACAGTGCTGTTCTTCAGCGTATTCCCCTCACACCACAAGAAAGCACCCTAATTTGCCAATCACATCACTCTACCATTTGAAGTTCTTCCTATGATTTGACCCCTCACTTACTTGTAAATGGAATCATTAGAAGATATCAGTGCCCCCGAGGAAAAGACTTTCTTTGTTTTTCTCCTCCTTTATCACTGATGATTTTTTTTTCTGCCTGCATCATGGTAGATAGCAGTAAATAAGCAGGATGCTGACTTAATGCATCACAGTGGGGATATTACCACCATATGGACTGAACATTGATGTCTCCCAAATGTTCCCACATAGAAAATTATATAGGAATCTGATGACATCAAATGAGTCTCTCCTGAGCCATGCAAATCAGAAGTAATCCAGAAGTAAGCTCTAAAATGGAAAAACCAATGAACATGGTAGGTAAGAAGGCTTAGAGGTCATTGAAAGAAGGGGCTTAATGACAGAGGCATCCAATACAAATCCATGTCTTCTCGGTGATAGACTCTGGTGAGAACCTGAAAAGGGCTGTAGAATCTAGAGGATTTTAATTATCAACTTCTGATCTTGGAATCAACTTAGGGTATTTCTGTGGCCCACTGCTAATTTTCATATTACTATTTTCACCTAGAAATAACTTATTTAGCAGTTTATAAAATAAGACACACTAAAATACCTAGTATACTATAGGGAAACTTCTCCCCTCCCCCCAAAAAAGCCTCCAATCTCTAACTCAGGGCTAGACCTGTCCAGAGGAAAAGTTAAATGAAGAATTGTTCATTGGCATATCCACTCAAAAAGAGGCCTTTGTTCAGGAAAGTTCCCCTGGGGCTGATAATAATATTAAACCCTATTATCATCTACCGCATCTCTAATTACCTGTGATTTAAATGGTAAATCTTCAAGTATGCAAAGAATAATCTGAAAATGTTCAACAGTTTATGCTACATAAACTAGTCAATGGAGGGTCCCCTGTTGATATGGTTTCATCCCTTCTGCATCGCTGCTGCTGTTAAGTATTTCTCCCACTGCAAACTGAGCTTCAGAAACATTACGTTCTTCCTGATATGTGAATGCCTAGCAGCACACACACACACACACACTTCTACATACATATACACAACACTTGCACAATGCACACACACATAACACAGGTATACATACACGAGCATACATGCACATATGCACACACACTTCCATATACATATACACAACATGTGCACAATGCACACACACATACACACAGGTATACATACACTAGCATACATGCACATATGCACACACACACTTCCACATACATATACACAACACATGCACAATGCACACACACGTATACACAGGTATACCTACACTAGCATACATGCACATATGCACACACACACATACACGATTACACCTTGAGTGGACACATTGAACAGAACGATTCACTGTGACTGATTCGGGCACTCAACAAATCTACCCATTCTGCCACATATGGAAGAAAGTCCTTCCTAAAGGCTGAATGAGACTGTCACATTGCACACCGCTTTGTGTTTACCCACTCACCTGTAACTGGACATCTGAGTTGGTTCCATCCTAAGACTCTCATAGATTTGATGTAGCAACTTGAGAGTTCATGTATTTCTGTGAGGTCTTCATTTTGATTCATTTGGGCATGCTCAGAAGTAGATTTGCTGGATCACATGATAGGTCCATTTTTAACTTATTGACAAGATTGTGCCTCACAGTTTACCACAATGATTTCTATAGTGCCTGTAACTTTTTACATTATACCAGAGAGAATATTAAGTTTTACTCTGAAAAGTTATTTTCAAAGACAATTTCTAAGAATGAAAGTTTCTTACAGTCCAGAGAATTATTTATTACATCTGTACTTTAAGTTTCAAATGAGTGGGTTTATATAGCACTCAGCAACGCAAAAGTAAAAGAATAAATAGCAGCAGCAGACGACACCATCAAGTGAGGCAGTTGTAACATCTAGAATAAATGCAGAGAGAGCAAGCAAAGGGACCATCATCAAGCCAGGAGCTTACAGAATCTCAATCAACAAAGAATAAAATTTCTCTGTTATAAACTTCCTGCTTCCCCTTCCCAGTGCCAGAGTTTCTATCACATAGTATAAGTATTAATTTCTACTGGAAAGGGTGTCTCCCATTGGCTGTTCTCAAGGACGCCATGTTTTTAACTTAGCTATTTCCTGTTCTTTTTTTTTCTTCCCATCACAGAGGTAAGGGGTCAACCATCCCGAGGATGGAAAAAGTTTGGGCAGATTCTTGAAATAAACGTGCTTGAGTCTGAGGCAAAGCAGGGGAATAAAAACGTTTAAGTCTGAGACAAAGGAGGCTATCCTTCCAACAAGCTTATGTAACAAGTGACAATTCACCAAAGTAACGTATAATTACAGTTGTTTAATTTCACGTAAGATCTTACACTTCCTGCTAAGGCTACTTCCTTGGCAGATTTGGAGTACATGCACTAGCTGTGTTCTCATTCCTGTAAACCTTTCTTTCTTTTGCCTTCTATTTTGATATCAGCTATCATTGTCAACACCCTGAGGAAAGCTGAGACGCAAGTGGGCATTCTGATCTGAGCAATAGGACCACAGCCATTTCTGCTCTCTGATCAATGTGTTGTACATGGATGGTACTTGACCTTCATTGCAGTGAAACACATTGAGGGTTCTCTTGTGTTTTGCTGAAAAAAAAAATCCCTTGTCAGGCACAGCTTCCTGAATGGTTTCTTGCTGTCTTTATCAATTCTGATTTTGTAATTATTTTCTATTAGTAAATTATGATCAGATATTTGTACTTTATAATTATATTACCTCATGTTCCTACCACTTTCTGCTGCATCATAATTTTGTTGAACATAGTAGCATCCCATTTTTGGTTTTCTTTGTGGAGCAGACATAATGGCAAGTTAGCTTCCCAGGGCCATGTTCTTCTGGCCTTAAAGAGCCTTAGATTTTCTCACTGATATTCTGCACATAATAGCATCTTATAATCTTCAATGTGGTATTATTATAAAATTTTTAGACTATCCTATAAAACATAAAACATGAACTGTCCATAGGTTCATGAAGAAAAAAATCGTGAGCTGCCACATGAACTAGTTTGCATTTGTTTTTAGCCGCCTTGGTAAGATTGAGATTTGGGAACATTGTGGTTATCTAAGGGGTGGTAGGATGAATGTGGGATACAGAACAAAACAGCAGATAACCCCCGAGAGTCGGTCACTCTGTTCAGAGTGCTCCAGTCGATTGCCACTCTGAGCCCTGCTCGTGCCATTTACCCTGAGATAAAACCTGCAGGCTGATAGAATCGTGAGGCTTCAGAAGAGCACCAATCTTGAGGTCTCACGGAGTGATTAGCCAGAACTTTGAGTTCTCTTTCACCTGAGGAGAGCGGGGATGTCTGTGAGTAGCTAAATGATTTACAGCCAGACAGCCTGGGTTTGGAGTCAGGCCCTTGTACCTTGTTGGAGTTTTTACCTTCTCTAAACCAGATAATTTTTAAGAAGGATTGGGTGTCATTAATTCTTGTAAGCTGGAAAAAAATATTTTGAGTAATTGGTGATGAAAGTCATGCTTGGGTAAATTCATAGTTAAATACTTTGTAACAGAGTTTATAATGTTTAGATGTATTAAAGTACTATGAATTACATGGTCTTTATTTCATCTCAAAATATATCACAAAGGGGTTGATATTAATTTTTAGTTTTTTCTTTATAGAAAAGTCTTAATAGAACATAATGATAAAATACATTTCTTATTTTTAGCAGTAGTTAATAAGAACTCACCTACAGATAGTCTCTTATTAATAAAATATTTTTAAAGTTTAGGCATCAAATTATAAAATCTTAAAGATTAACTTTTTCCATTGTTAGCTTGGTAGTTTCTTTGGGTAAATATAGAACATAAATAGTAAAGAGCTTAATAAAGTTAACAAAACATTCAGCATCAGGAAATATATATATATAAAAACAAAATCTGTGTTTTCACTCCCAAACTCAGCCTCCACAGATGTGAAAACTCGGTTTAACGTGACACTATCCTTTTCTTGCATGGCTTCTTAATGACTGGATTGTCTGTGCAAACATCTGTACTGCACATTTGTTCTCTGCATCTTAGGGAAGGAACAGACACAGAGATTCTGTTTGTTAGAACTGACCCCATGCTCTTCCATGCTAGCCCCATGCTAAGAAATCACCAGTGTTTTAAATGAAACCTGAGCTCTGGTCTGAGTTCCTCTTCCACATCTCCATCGCCAGACCGCAGACAGAATATTCACTGTGGGTCAGGACCAAAAGCATCTTCACCTTCACATCAACCCCCAGTGAAGCACCACCCGACCTGAGAAGTGGCAGCTGTACCCACTTTTCCTACCTGGAGACATCAGCTTCTGTCACCTCTGAGCACTTCTGTTCCCCTTATTGCCTCCTTGAGCTCCACATGCATACACGTCCCTCCGTCCTAGCCTTCCCCTCTTCTATACCTGTGCCATGGCAATCCATCTGCGACTGTTTCCAGAGCTTACGTTCTGAAGCATATCATGGCATCTATCAATATGGAAGTTCACCCGCTTTCAGAGACAACCATGCCAAGGCCCTAAGCTAGTCTGTGTTTCTAGATTCTTGCCTTCCTTCTAGCACTTTCTCGAGGACACAATGCTACGTCGCGTTACGTATTAAGTCAATGCAGCTTCCAATCTCTGAGTACCTCTCTTGACACATCCTCCTTTTGTCTGAAAAATTTTAAACCATACTTTATTTTCCTTGTTGTTTTTGTTACATGCTTTAGTGACGAAGTCTGCATTGGTGGAAATTTATGCTAGTTTTCTAAAGCAAAGTTCGCACAAAAAAAATCAAACAAAAGCCTTCATATTTTTAGAGAACTAATTTGCTAGTTTGTAAAGGTTTTGTCAACCTGGACATACCAGCTAACACTCCAGTCCCGTAGCTTCTTGTCAAGTAAGTGGATACTAGGTATCTTTCCTTTGCCTAACTGTCTTCCAGCAGGCTGGGGAACTGGTCTCTCTGGGCCCTCCGAAGGCACAGAAAAAGAACTGAATTTCAGAAAATCTGTTTTCCTTAACATTTTACAAGAATTCACAGTACCTGTTCTTTGGCTTGAACTTGTAACATGGATTTTTCATCGTTAAATGACATGCAGCTGCCTAACCCTGGTAGCCAGCTCAGTCAAGAGCAGTAAAATGTACAAGCTTCCCAACTCTGCGAATTCTGTTTTTCTCTTGTCTCCATTCTTGCTGTTCAAATCGGGATTATTCCAGGTCTTGTTAAACACAAAACGCATCTTTAAAAATCTCTATTTTTGAGAGGCCCACCTGCTCACTGCCAAGTGGCACAGGCTCATGGGCACCACTACCATAAGCAAGTATGTGTGGTGGAAAGCAGCATAGTGCATGTGCTGTGGAAGGGGCTAAACTAGAGACGTGATGGTCTCTAGTGAGAAACAGGCTGATATTAGTGGCCTGAGCCACCACCTCAGGCCACATGATGTCCATCCTGTGCTGCCACCAAGGGCATGTCTGGGTCTGTGTTGATGTCCGTGGCCAATGCTACCACCAAAGGCCATGCAGATGTCCATGGACTGGGCTGCCAGCTAACGCCATGTTAATGTCCCGGGGCCATGCTGCCAACTGGGCCATACTTATCTGAGTGGCCTGCGCTGCCCCTTCAAGGCCATATGGAAGCCCATGGTCTGGACTGCCACACAAAGTCATTTTGATGGTCAGAGGCCATACTGAGTAGGCCCAGTTCCTTGCTGGTCCCGGGAGAGCTGGCTCTGTCCCTCACCAATCCTGGTCTCCAGAACTGGCCCTTATGGCCTGGGCACAAGAGAGCTGTGACCCTGCCTCTCGCCAGCTCTAGGAGAGCTGGTCTCTTGCTCTGCAGGAAGGTTGGTCCTGATGGCAGGTTCAAGCGAGAAGCCCAGGTGTTGGGGGCATGGGAGAGCGGGCCCCAATGGCATGAATGCAGGAGTACTGACCCCATATTCACCCCTTGCTGCTGGTCAACATAGGGGGACCAGTGTGGGAGAGCTGGCCCTGCCCCTCACCTGAAGGGGCGGGGAACTGACAGAAGCCAGGGCTCATCACCTCAGCTACCACCCAGGAGGTCCACATTCAGCATTGTGAGTTGGTCCCCTCCAATACAAGCCCATCTAAAACCTCCTGAAGTCGTTAAAGGGACCAACCCTGTAGAATCATGACAGCAGAATATGCAAGAGGAGTTTTGGTGAGTGTCCAGTTTTGATGTAACAGAAACCAGAGGTCTTGAACCAGACCAAAAACTCATCTACTCAAGTAAAACTGTTTGGGCAAGACAGTGTACTGCACACCTGCACAACACACCGTAGCTCCCCGCGTCACTACAGTGACTGAATATGTGACGGAGAGGTGAGCAAGATGAAGGAGTGAACTGGGTTTTCTTTTTCTTTTCTTTTGGGAGGGAGCTACGAGGAAAGAGAGTAGACATGGAAGGATTTGGAAATGAGAGGAACTGGGGTACATGGTGTGAAATTCCCAAAGAATCAAAACTTTATGTTAATAAAAACAATCTTACTTACATGGTTTGTATGACATTTAGGATCAGATCTGAGCAATATTTAAAATAAAAATTCATAAAAGGTATTAATTATATGACTTCAATTTCTCTGCATCATAATTTCCTGTTTCCTTTTGGTGGAATGAGGTTTTATTTTGTCCTACTATGTATGGCCTTGAAACATTGTTGGGTTTTCCCTGCCAAAGTACTTACTCTATTGTCCATTTATTCAAAATGAAACAAATATTTGCTTTCCTAAAAGTTCACTCAGAAAGACCCATCTGTTCACCAACTATATTCTAATTCTATTTATTTTCTCTTCAAATTTAAACTTTGCTCATAGCCTTAATTGGACTTCTGTTCACATTGACCATTTAATGCCAATTTTTCCAAATATAAAATAAATCTTCTCTAATGTTATAAACAAGATTAAAAATTAAAGTAATCTAACTGAAAAGCCATAACTCTTATCAAGCACTAGCTTTTTAGATTTATATACAGCATAAAAAGATAGGATATAATAATGTATTTTGGTATGTGGATTGATTAAAAAGCATCAGTTGTAGTCTCTTGAAAATGTTCTGGGGCATTTTGACAATTAATTTATTTTGTGTTTTAATTGCACTAAAATATTTTAAAGGATAAATTTTGGCTACTGATTTTTGCAAAACACTCCTAATTAAACATCTTTAGGAACAAATTTTTCATCTGTTTAAGTGCTTCAAGCAATTTTCAAAAGAAAATGGAATCACAATTCTCATACAGTGTTAAAAAGCATCTCTTAAATTATTACATCCATTTTAATGGATGTGCATTTTAAAATACATACTTGATTTATAAAGGGAAGTTTTGATATCTACATTCTGTTTAAGAGAAAATGGATGGAAAGCCTTTGCTTTCCCATTGCCCATACAGCACCATCAAAACCTATAAATGAGCCGGGCGGTGGTGGCGCACGCCTTTAATCCCAGCACTCGGGAGGCAGAGGCAGGCGGATCTCTGTGAGTTCGAGACCAGCCTGGTCTACAGAGATAGTTCCAGGACAGGCTCCAAAGCCACAGAGAAACCCTGTCTCGAAAAACTAAAAAAAAAAAAAAAAAAACAAAAAACCTATAAATGTGGTCATTACTCACAGCACTGTCAGACCTATAAATGTGATGCTCAGGGCAATAAGTCTTTCCTCCGCTGTAAGGCCTGAACTCTCTGAACAGAACCTGTAGGCATGTACCTCTACATGAATCCTAGCAAACTCTCGCTTCATATAATTTGCTAGCCTTTTAAAAATTGCTGTAATCGCTCAAGTTCTTAACAAGAGTTAAATTCACTTCTAGGTGGTAGGGAAGCAATAGAGGACAGTAGAAATTGATTATCTGCACTTCAGTGACTTTATATTGCGGTGGAGGGAACCAGACAACAAAATATGAACAACTGAGACTTATACAGATACCCTGAAGAAATTAGGAAAATATTTGGGGGTTTGAGTATCTATAGCTTTGGGTAAACTGCTCCTAAGAGTCCTGTCTAGAAAAGGTAGTTTGTGCTTTGAGGTAAGAATGTGAAAAAAGGGATCTAAAGAAGAAAGAAGTCAAGGAGACCAGAAATTGTGAAACTCTCAAGTTTATACAACATAAGTTTGATGTGTCTGAAGAGTAAGCTACAGTATTTTGCATGTATAGGAGGTATAGGAATGGAGGAAGCAATGAGTGGGAACTGTGTTTGAGAATTAGGGTGCATTCTGTTCATAACAAGGCACTGAGGCTTTCAGTGAGAGAAAAGCTGTGGCTGGATGTAAGATCTACAAAGATAAGCCAGCTGCTCTGTGGAGAAGGGCAAAACTGAAAGAGGGTGGCTCTGGAGACGACAAGCATGAACAATTGGAGCTGTGTTGGAATCAGAGGATATTTGACAGACAGAATTGGGGTGAGAAGGAAAAGCAGAAACTAGGGAACATACTGAAGCTCAGGTTTGGCACCCTGCAGGGACAGTTTCTGGATATGAAGAAAATAAGTAGAGGAGCAGGTGGAAAGAAGCAGGGCTTTGTGGTGCTGGTAAGGTGATCAAGTGTAGGCAGTTACAAACATTGTCTGCTTGGGGAGGAAGAAATGCAAATCCGAGAGCCATCAGCACATAAATGACCTTTCATGGTGCTCATTGAAGCTGTCAGTGGAGGGAGTATAAGTAGACAAAAATGAGACCCAGCACAGAGCACACATGTATGCTTGAAGCATTGGAGAAGAGTCTATAAAATATCCTAAGACTGGGGAGCCAAAGAGTTAAAAAAAAAAAAGGGTGAGGATACAGAAGACACAGCAGACATCCAGAAACACAAGCAAGAGGGATCAATTGTACCCATCACTGCTGAGAAGTCAAGTAAGATGAGAAGATGGGAACAGAAAACTGCAGATCAGCCTCAGAAAGATGGGTCATCAATAGGAGCCGGATGGGAATTGTTTCAGGAGCGCAGTGTGTGGCACTCACTAGAGAGGTTGCAAAGTACAGATTAGCAGAAGGCATGTACAAGAAATTCCTTCAGGCTTAACTACAAGACCTAACAGTGAGGTGTAAGCAACTGGACAGGGAAAGAGTCTCAGGGAAACTATTGGATTACAGTGTCCTTGTAACCTAGTGGGGAATGGTCCAACAGAAAGAATTAATGACGCAGTAGAACATTCAAGCGACTGTAAGAATAGAAGCTTGGTTTTCTATTTCCATCCATTTGTATGCAAAATTCAAGAAGTCCTTGTTTTTTACTGCTGAGTAATACTCTAATATGTATGTATTCCATACTTTCTTCATCCATTCTTCCATTGAAGGGCATCTAGGTTGTTTCCAGGTTCTGGCTATTACAAACAATGCTGCCATGAACATAGTTGAGCATATACTTTTGTTGAATTTTGCATACAAATGGATGGAAATAGAAAACACTATCCTGAGTGAGGTAAGCCAGACCCAAAAAGAGGAACATGGGATGTACTCACTCATATTTGGTTTCTAGCCATAAATAAAGGACATTGAGCTTATAATTCATGTTCCTAGAGAAGCTAAATAAGAAGGTGAATCCAAAGACAAACACATAGGCATCCTCATGAATATTAACCTTCATCAGGCGATGAAGGGAGACAGAGACAGAGACCCACATTGGAGCACCGGACAGAAATCTCAAGGTCCAAATCAGGAGCAGAAGGAGAAGGAGCACGAACAAGGAACTCAGGACCGCTAGGGGTGCACCCACACACTGAGACAATGGGGATGTTCTATCGGGAACTCACCAAGGCCAGCTGGCCTGGGTCTGAAAAAGCATGGGATAAATCCAGACTAGCTGAATATAGCGGACAATGAGGAATACTGAGAACTCAAGAACAATCGCAGTGGGTTTTTGATCCTACTGCACGTACTGGCTTTGTGGGAGCCTAGGCAGTTTGGATGCTCACCTTATGAGACCTGGATAGAGGTGGGTGGTCCTTGGGCTTCCCACAGGTCAGGGAACCCTGATTGCTCTTTGGGCAGATGAGGGAGGGGGACTTGATCAGGGGAGGGGGAGGGAAATGGGAGGCGGTTGCGGGGAGGAGGCAGAAATCCTTAATAAATACATAAATTAAAAAAAAGAATAGAAGCTTGGAAAAGAAAAAGAATTGGATACAATATGAATGAGGGAATGGTATAAATGTATCCCCCATGAAGACTAATACAAGTGACAAATCTTTACAGGGTACAAAAGCATTATTCTGTTGCATCCCTTTGAATCAGAAAACCCAAAATGCAACTATATATTGCTATGAAACCTTTTGTATTAAGTTTCTGTAGCTTGTTAACATCATTTTGGTGGGAATGTTGCAAGTCCTTTAAGTCATTCATAGTCTGAATGCTCTTCTGTTGGCCTTATAAAACAGATGAGGGTTCAGAATGTATCTGAAACTGTAAAAGCCAGTTTGCTGACATTCTACCTGATAAGTTTCTTGTAGCATGAGTAATAAAACCCAGAGATAGATATTGGGGTTCAACTTGAAGATCTGGTTTCTGCTAAACTATCAACGCTAGGCCCCGTTGGATAACTATTGTTGCCCTGTGATCCTGTAGCTTTAAGCCTGCAGAAACAGTCCCTTGACATGCTCCAACAGATCATAGACAGGGTGGGTAGTGGGGTGGGCCAATTCATAACCCTGGTTCTGGGCATGGGTAGTTGCAGGTTTGGTCAGACCCCCAGCTGTCCCCTGTCTTCACCACCAAAATGAGATCTCAGCATTTCCCTGGCTAGTTCACCCCTTGCAGCAGTGAGCAAGGAGCAGGGCCAGTTCTCCTGCTTTCAGACCCTCAGGGTTGGCTCATTCATACCTATACCTTCTGAGCCAGCTCTACTGTGATGCCCAGGAAATAGGTAGGGGCCACTCTCCTGAGTGCTGCAGCTGGTAAGAGACAAGGGCAACTCCCTCACCTACCACAGGTGGCAAGGGCAAGAGGGATGTTGTCTTTCTCTTTCCCTCACTACCACATGGAAGACCTTCAGGCCAGCTCACCTGAACCTCTGCCAAAAGGATCAGCTCTACTATGCTATCCAGGCAAGGAGAAGGGTCAGCTTTCCTGAGTTCTACAGCTGGTAAGGAGGACAGTCAGCTCCCTCATCTGTGACAGGTGGTAAAGGGTGGAGGGTAAGGAGGCATCTTTCACCCAACCACACTGCCGCATGACTGAGGAGTAGTGGGGACAGCTCTCCCCACAACTTGGGGACTGGCTTGCCCACACCTCAGACAACAGAGTTGGCTCTATTGTGCTGCCCAGGATAAGTTCACTTTTGCTAAATTGAAAGCAATAAAAGTGTTCCAGCCCAGAGAACTTATTTAAATTAATTCATATTTAATAACATATAACTACTTGGAGGTATATTAATCTTCATTTATTAAAAAGTTAACTTGCATTAAGTGATGTGAGAATCTATACTGAGTGTGTCCATTTCTATCACAGTCTGCTGATGTGCTGGGTTCTCTAGTCCAGCGGTTGTTCTGAACGTAACTGTCTTCCGTCTTTCCTTGTCAGTGTGACATCAATTTTCTTAGTAGGAATTTTATGAGTTCCATCTTAATTTTTTAAGCTTTAAATTTAGCTCTAGACAATAGACAGCCCATTTAAAGTTCACTTTTCTGCATTTTCAACTGTCGTAGTTTGCAGTGTTCTTTCTCTCTCAGGCTTTGTGCAGACTTTTCATCTTATCATAGCACAGACTCTGGGTACATTTTATCAACATGCTCAGCTCACAGTGTGTCACCAGACTGTATGTTAAAATGTGTGGTACACATAGTAGGTGTGCTATCAATTTCCATTCTATAATGAAGAAAGTAAAAGTTAAAGGGATTGAGCACGTTTCCCGCTGTCACACAGCTCTCTTTTCCCTTCTTTACCTTACTTCCCTATTTACCTTCTTTTGCACAGCTGAGGCTTAAACCCAGGCTTTGTCCACATCAACCATGTGCTCATCCCTGAGTCTCAGCCACAACCTCAGTATTTTCTAACTCTTACACATAGGAGAGGAACCAAAATGGCTCTTCCTGCCTTGTGTCTCCAAATGAAAATAAGTAAGGATTGTGTCCTTGCTGACATACAATCATGTTATGCCCTGGCAAATCTGAAAGTCAATACACAAATAAAATGAATAGCAATTTTTTTCAAGTTATTTTATGTGTATGACTCTCTCTCTCTCTCTCTCTCTCTCTCTCTCTCTCTCTCTCTCTCTGTGTGTGTGTGTGTGTGTGTGTGTGTGTGTGTGTGTGTGTGTGTGTACCATGTGTGTGCTTTTGGAGGACAGAAGAGGGTGTCGGGTCCCTGAAAGTAGAATTAAAAGTACTTGTGAGCCTCCACATAGGTGCTAGGAATCGAACCCTGATCCTACACTGATCCATCTCTTCAACCTCAGAATAAGAATAATTTTGCAGGATAATTATAGATAATATAAACATAAGAATATCGATAATTTTTATTTATCTTTTAGAAAAAAAATCATTGATAAAAGAAATTGAAATAAATATTGCATTCCCTAGAGCAACAAAAGCTAAATAATACAAAGGAATAAATTTCACAGAAGAGGTACAAAATTCATAAAATAAATTATTGTTGGTAAGCAAATAAGATATGAAAATAATGAAAAAACAGTATTTCTGTCATAAGATTTAATATATCAAGTGATATTTCTAATTACGAAGTTCAATATCAGTTTAATTAAATTCCCCTGAAGGTTCCTAAGGCTTTTAATTGAATGAGACAATCTGTGTTCAAATGATAAAAACAAATGATATATGTCAGCTATGAATTAACAAGTAATATTAATGATAGAAGACTTACCTTAACATACATCAGAAGACAGTACTCAGACTTCCTGACAAATAAATATTGTTCTAAACTAAACGGTACCTCAGTAAAGGCCTAGGAAGTCCAAAGTAGATCTCAGTGTTTGTAAGAAATTAAAGCATGACAATGTTGGTCATTCAAGTCAGTGAGAATGTGTGAACTATTTAGAAAACACAGTTGTCACAGCTAGGGATTCACTTGATATAAAATGTGATTAGACTGACTAGGACATGGTGAAAATAGGTACGAGGCATATTTCTTATCAAAAAAAAATAAGACAAAGAAAAATCCATTATCAGAGTTAAGGATTAACAATAATAATGCAGACACATTACAATCCATATCTAAGAGTTATTGTTGAGGAAGAGAAGGGACATTCAAGTACATATAAGATATAGGATAATATACTTTTACTGACTGACAACTATATGGCTTCCTGTATTTGTATGTATTTTGCACACAACTATACAACTGCAGAGAAAATGTGGTAGAAATGTGCTGGCTTCTGTCCTCGGGTCAGTTGAGAGTAACAGGAGGGTGAAATATTAACACATGATGTTTGAATTATTTATAGCTACTGGAAAATACAGATGTGACACAATCACACAAATTTACAGGAGTCATATGTATTTTAATTTTACAAATATACAAAGCATCAAATCATAGAAAGTTTGGAAGACTGGCATTGATGTATTTTAAGTGTAATCAGGAATATGAGATTTGTTGTAATCCACTATTGAATTCACCATCTTTAGCAATGTTGGAACTTTTCTGTGATGCTCTTTAGATGTATGGCGTAAGTAGATGTTCAAATGTTCAAATCAGTCTGTGAGCACAGGGTAGCATGGCCCTTGTGTCAAATGCCTGCTTAGCAAACCACAAGTGATACAATAATCACTAAGAGTTTCTGGGGAACTTTGACTCCTAAAACACAATATATTCAATTTGCATTTTGAAATCCTCTGGGCACACACACATACACAAATGGTTGCATAAGTCCAGCTTACAGAAATCTGGAAGTGAAAATCAGACAGAAAAACAAAAGTGCAGCAAACACAATTAGCATAATGCACTAAGGGAGATAAACTACCAAATCCAAGCTGTCGCTCAGGAAGTGGAGCACTGGGTTATGAGAGGAACCTGCTGGCTGTGGATGGTTCCATCTACAATAGCCATGTCCAAAGGCTAATAGGGAACTCAGGCTGGCTCCTGGACCAGATTCTTTTGCTATGATTGTTTGTTTCCATGCCTGTGTGTGGTGAGGCTGTGATCACGGGTGTGTCTGGAGTTCACAATCAAGTGTGTACATCTATCAGCAAATCAAGTGCATACGTCTATCAGCACTTGAGAGCATCACTTGCTAAAGCCTAGCTTTCTGGCACCTTTTGAAGAGTATCTGACAGGTAGGGCAACTCTCTGAGGTCTCATTCCTTGTGGAGCCATCTCTACTGCAACAACATTCCATTGTAACATGCATTTGCTGTGTATCTAGCAGGATAGTCGCCAGTATGTCAGTACACATGGGGACCCTCTACATTGGATTGTCACTAGTTAGCACAGTGTCTTCAAAATCAACCACAAAAAAAATAATTTAATAAAGAATTAAAATCATTGACCTCATCTGGATGTAAAGGAAGACAGTACTGAAAAGTATTTACTTAGAGTTGTGGATCTAGCTTACCAATGAGAGCTTGTTAGCTCTCCTTTCAAACAGGAGGGCTAGTTCAGTCTCTCGAGCCTGCATAAGAAAATGCTAAGAATGACAATGAGCTCCTATAATCTCAGCACTGAGAAAGCAGAAATGAATGTCTTGGAATTGAGTCAAGGCAACATGGTACGTTCTAGACCAGTGACATATCATGGTTAGTAAGTGTGTGTGTGTGTGTGTGTGTGTGTGAGAGAGAGAGAGAGAGAGAGAGAGAGAGAGAGAGAGAGAGAGAGAGAGAGAGAGAGAGACGGCCCTAAGAATAATGCCTGACAAGAGAGGCCAGAAATACTATAAAAGTAAGAGAACCAGGACATCCTCTGTGAGGTAGTATCCTCTATCTACAACATAGAGCTGCAACCTTGAAATCTCAGCAATACAGTCAATTAAACAAGACAAGTACAGTGACATCAGCAGTGGATATGCCAGTGTGGGTAGGGAAAATCTCTCAAGGCCACACCTCTACATGAAGAGCTATAGACTATTAATGATTACTGATAGGTAATCCAATCACAAGTGGTCAGCAGATATAAATATAAGAAACAGTAAATGGACTCATCTCTGTGTGTGCGTGTGTGTGTGTGCACGCGTGGGGGGGGTGCATGTGTGCTCATGTACAAGAAGAGGTCCTGAATTTGAGAAGGAGTAAGGGTACAAAGGATAGAAGCAGGACAGTGCTCAGCAAATGTAATCAATGGGAAATTTGCAAGTTAAAAGTTAATAGCATGGTGGCCACCCTTCATCCAAGACCCAATCCCTTATGTCTTTAGTAGGCACATCTTGGAGCTTCCCCATCTTAAGTTCAACACATCACAGGTGCTCTGAAGTCAAAGTGGGACAGCCAGGCTCGTTCTCTACATCACTGTCTGCACTTTGTCTGACATTTCCAAGCTCAACTAATAGAAATAACATTTTCTAGAGCCTGTGAATCATCTCAGTCCTATTTCTTACTCCCACATTAGTCAGTCAACAAGCTCCGTTAAATCTGTCTAACTCGCTTATTCATTTCCTTCTGTCTGGAACTCTCTGCCTCCTTTTTATCATTCAACTTTCAAATCAAATGCCACTTACCCCAAAAGGTCTTTGGTGGTCCTTGTAATATAAAGTAGCTACTCCTATGACTGGAATTTTCTAAGCACACAATTACAATTTCTGTTAGCATAGATGAGTTTCTCAGATTTCTCTGTGAGAACCAGAATCTTCTCCAGCCTGTTCACCTCTGTACTCCCTGCATGATAGACTGCCCAGTGCCCAGCCTATTGGATACAGAATGTGACTGTCAAATTCGTTCTTTCTTCCTTTCTTTCTTTCTTCTTTCTTCTTTCTTTCTTTCTTCTTTCTTTCTTTCTTTCTTTTGTTTTTTGAGACAGAGTTTCTCTGCAGCTCTGAAGCCTGTCCTGGAACTAGCTCTTGTAGACCAGGCTGGCCTCAAGCTCACAGAGATCCACCTGCCTCTGCCTCCCAAATGCTGGGATTAAAGGTGTGTGCTACCACCACCTGGCTCACTCAGCAACTTTTTAATGGGCACTTCCATAGCAGACACTGACTCAATGCAAGAAAAACAAGTATGGATAAAAACAAACCCTATCTTTCACCTCATGAAGCTAATATGTAGAGGTAACTACCTAATAACTACACAACTAAATGTCAAATCACAACCATGAGTGGTGTATCTTATTTTCCCTTTTCTAAGTGTCCATTGCCTGTGCTTTACTTCAGTTTATCATCAGGATCACACACTTCCTGCCCTCTGTTCTCATTAACAGCTGCTCTGTGTCCAAGGCTTCAATACAAATCCACAAATCCAGTGTCACTTCTGACATCAAAATCTTTAATTAAAAAAGAAACCCTTAATGACTTTACTTTTTAATAATTTCAGAAAAAAGTCCATCTTTTCCTCCTCCTCACTACCCTTCTCCTTTCTTACAGCCTATACTTAACCCATAAGTTATACACTTTTTCCTGGACTTTTGTATATATGATATCTCAGCCCACTACATCTTTCCCTCCTCTTTCACTTATTACCCATAACTCTATGGATAAGTGGTACTAGAAAGCCTCTTGCAAGCCACTGAGGCTAACAAAAAACCTCATACATGACATAGACATAGATAGACATAGATGATACAGAAATTGACATATCACCTTTGCTCTGCTTATTCATTGTCTTGATTATTATTTCCCTTGAAAGCCTAGAGTTTCTTTTGGAAAAATGTTTCCTGTTCTCATCTTTATTGCCTAAAATGGTGGCCTGTATATAAAGCCTATGATAGGGTCGTTGAATAGATAGAATTTTCTAGAAAAATTAAAACTATGCAGTGATATTCAATAATAGAGCTTCAAACATATACCATTAAGAATGCACTTGAAGGGTTGGGCAAATACATGATGTAGTAGTAGAATGTTTACTAAGCATGTAAGAAGCCCTGGTTTTAATCCCCAGTACCATTTTAAAATTAATAATAAAAGAGGGGTACAAAAATATATTGGTAAGAACATGCAGCTAGAAGCCTAATTTAAATCTTCCCAATACTCAGAAATTTGAACCCTAAATTCTGTTACTGATGTTAAAAGCAGTAGTTATCTGATGTGGGAGTGTCATATATCAATCTGTTGATTTCATTGGCTAAGCAATAAAGAAACTGCTAGGCCCATTTGATAGGCCCACCCTTAGGTGGGTGGAGTAAACAGAACAGAACGCTGGGAGGAAGAGGAAGTGAGCTCAGACTCGACAGCTCTCCTCTCCGGAGCAGACGCTTCAGAGAGACGCCATGCCCCAGCTCCAACCCAGGATGGACTTAGGCTAGAATCTTCCCGGTAAGACCGGTGCTCACAGATTATTAGAGATGGGTTGATCGGGATGTGAGAATTAGCCTAGAAGAGGCTAGATAGGAATGGGCCAAAGCAGTGTTTAAATGAATACAGTGTCTGTATAATTGTTTCGAGTAAAGCTAGCCGGGCAGGCGGCTGGGGTGTTGGGGACGCAGCCCCGCCGCCGCTCCTTATTACTACAGTTATCCATAGCAGTCAAGGAAATATGGAAATTATCATCACACAAAAGACACTTTGCAAGGTTTCTACCACTGTTGAAATCTACTCAACACAAGATGTATCAGCAACCCCTTAGTGACTAGTGAGAGACTTTAATAAGTGAAGAACAGGTGTGCTTAGAGGCTTCTTCTCGCTGTGCAAGGGGTGCAAGAAGAACAAATGTTGCTTTGTGTGCTAAGAAAACTCAAGTGTTATGGCAACCAGTAAGTTCTAATAAAGGCTAGGACTTGCTGTTATTTTTGCTGTTCTAGGAACGCTGGCTTGTTAGAGAGGTAAAGGAGAGAATGGGCAGAAAGGTTAATTGGCCCTTGACCAAATGTCAGCATCAATTTGCAATTAAAATATTGTTTGTGTCATTAACTATGAAAGACAGACTTAGTATTTAACAAAAGTGTGAAAATAAAATAAATCTAGTCATTCTACCTAAGGACATTGTAGCTGAGAGGAACCACTTTCAACCCACCTCCAATGGCTGTGGGGAACCAACATTTTTTGCCACAAAAAGGTGCATAGAGTAATAGTGCAGGGTTTCACACTTTAGTCTTGAGTTAAAAAAGACTTCAGCTGCCCAGCTATAGAATATGTACCCAGAGTTCTGCAAATACTCATTAAATACCTACTGCGTTCCAGGCAAAAGGCTCCATGAAGTCTAACTGTTGGAAGCAAAAGTTAAGGATTGTTGGTGGAAATGTGTCAACACTAATAGGTACAAGATTGATCCAGGCAGGGAGCAAAGATCCCGAAGAGTATCAGAATAAGCCAGCCACTGATGATAACTCCCTGTGTAAAGATAACACAGAAATGCAGTGCTACCAATACCATACCAGTTATCTCAGGGGTGACCTGGATATCAGCTGTGACCAGGACAACATTAGACTCACTAGTAGTAATGGGGAGGGAACATGGTCTGGATGTTATTATTACCAGATTGAAAAGAAGCCTTCGGTAGATGAAAAATTTGAAAATTAGTGTCTGAAGGTATCCATCTAACTATCAACAGTTGATTGACACACATTCTCTAAAACTGTCATTCTCTACTTGGAAAGAAGAAAGATGAAACTGGAGACAAACTCAAGAGAGAGCTATAGCGTCAGCTGTGTTGTTATTTCTACCACTGTGGTATAAGGGTGGAAGGGTCACTCAAGGCCTGCTTCTGGACAGATTGTATTTGCTTATTTTTCCCCATTGGTAGATCTGAAAAGAAGTAAAAGAACAGGGTGCTGGAGATGAAAAAAAGAATCTCAGCCTACCTTCCTTTCTCCTGCCTAATACCACAGATACCTTCTAGAAGCTATGGTTCCCCAAGAAGCCAGGGTTTCCATGCCAAAGAGGAGGAGACAGTGGAGTCAGATGCTTCAGCATAATACTGGGGGAAAAGAATGCTCTCTGGTGTTGCACCACAACAGCTCCATGATGGAAAGGTGCAACCTTTACACAAAACACTGTATTAAAAAATCAAATAAGTTCTAATGCCAGGCAGGCCTTTCAAACATGGACCCTCTGATCCACAGTTGTTTATCACATTCCACTCGTGAAACGTTTGTCTTAAGATGATACAGTTATCACCAGCAGACCCAGGAAATGAAAATACCAGAACATTCTTAGAACTATAATCAAACCCTAACAATAACCAGACTTCATGATGCTGTTATTTAAAGCAAAGTTTCTTTCAATTGGCTTTGAAATTAATTGTTTAGCATAGAATGTCAACTGTGCATCCACAATCCTTTGGTAATTGCTGCCTGCTGTAAAGGTGTCATTAAGTTCCCTTAATGATGACTATTTCAGATTCCAGGACTTATTCAAAGAACAATAATGCTTTTTTAGAACAATAATGCTTTTAACAATGTGTTTATTGTCTTTGCCAATAGCTATTAGTTGACTAATCCCTGAAAAGTTTATATATTAAGGCCCCAATAGGAATAACATGTCACTTTTCCATATTCTTTGGAACACTGGTATGAGAATTTTTCGAAAACTTTTTATTTCAGTTCTGATGAAAATTCTGTTCCAAATTCTTTGTTCTTTTGTCTTCTGTATCTAACTTTGCACATATAAAGAATAATTTATCAGCATAGGTATTGAGACACTTTATTAATACAACATCTAGTACATATCCCAGTCTCAGAAAGAACCTTAATTTTGAGGAGCCAAGATTTACTGCAGAGCACTAAGTTGAGCAATGAACAAATGTAATAAATTCAAATTTCAAAGCAAATTTGAGAGAGAAGGAGTTGAGGACTCTAAAGATAGGTGTATAGTGTCTGGGGGACAAGAAATCATAAGAAGCAATTCATATTGATGGCAGTGAAGTAGATTAGACATAAGACACACTTAAGAAAAAGACTCAAATATTTTGGTGACTGACTATATTGGAATCATGCAAGATTGAAGAGAGGGATAATAAAAGAAGGGGAGACTGTCTGTTTTCTATACTGACGAACGAAGCTTTCAGTGAATTATTCTGTAAGCACTGTAAATAGTATTTGCAGGTAGGAGAGATGCAAAGAAAGGAAGACATTAACTTAAACGTGTTAAGCTTTACTGAAATGCCCAAGAGGCAGATGCAACTGAATGGATCCAGTCTGGTGACGCGCCAGCAAGACTGGTTTTTCTGCATCCACTTTTCTGATTTTGCAGAGAACCTTGCATTCCTTGTGAAAATGTGTAGTCTTTCTTCATGTAGGTATGCCCTAATCTTCTAGTTTTTCAAGCATAACCACCATACTACATTAGCATTCACCTTGATAATTTCATTTTAAATAAATGACTTCTTTAAAATCAGTCACATTTTGTGGGTGCTAGAAATTAAGATGTTTAAATTAAGGCATCAGTTTTAGGAAATGCAACTCAGTCCACATAGAAGGACTGTATTCTTTTTGATAAGCATGCAGAGTATGAATTTAAAAAAAGAGCTAAGTTGACAGGTTATTATGGCAAGCCAGGCAAAAGTCAGTTTACTGTATAAATCGGTGATAACCGAAGTGGAGAGAAAAGAATTGACTTCTGAAATATTTAAGAAATAAAATCGATACAACACTTAAGAGACAAGCAAAGAAAAATCCCTGAGAGAAACTGTACTGCATTACAGAAGACAGACAGAATCAGCAGTTCAATGGAAAGGAATTAATCAATATTGAAAACAAGAGCTCCCAATGGAAAAGACTGAGGTGTTGGCTAGGGAAGGATTTATAATGATTTGTGGATAGTGGCACTTCACAGCGATGCCCCTGGCTTTTGTTTGCTGGACACAGGTAATGACTGGCCTGAAGTGTGCTGCAGTTTTACAGATGTGGGGCCCAACCTAGAATTTCTTCCACATCACCAAAAAGAAAAAAGTAGATCAATGGGTCCAGAGCTCTGTAGGTTGAAAAGAGAAAGGTTTGTAAACTGAAATAGGTCATGTGTTTAGGTTTGAAAGAAAATGTCTCCCAAAAGGATTGGTACTATTAGGAGATATGGCTTTGTTGAAGTAGGAATGGCTTGTTGGAAGAAGTGTGTAACTGTGGAGACAGACTTTGAGGTCTCACAAATGCTCAAGATACTGTCCAGTGTCTCAGATGACTTCCTGTTGCCTGGGAGTCAAGATGTAAGACCTCTCAGCTCCTTCTCTAGCATCATGTCTGCCTACAAGCAGCTTTGCTCCCCATCGTGATGATAATGCTCTAAACTGCTGAACTGTAGGTGAGCACCACAATAAATGTTTTCCTTTGTAAGATTTGCCATGGTCATGGTGTCTCTTCACAGCAATAGAAATCCTAACTAAGGCATCATGTATGTGGCATACACCTATAACTTCATCACTCAGATAAGTAGATTGCCATGTGTTTGAGGCCAGCCCAGATCATATAGAGTTCAAAGACAGCATAGGCTATTTATCGCAACTCTGTCCCCAAAACACAATGAAAAGAAAAAGACCAAGAAAAGGGATAGATGGTTGCTTTCGGAAAACAGCTCTTGCTGTCCATCACTCTCCTTCATTGAGGGCACTGATTGTATACAGTGCTTGCTCCATAAGAGTTGGTCAGTGAGCAAGAAATAAACATTGACTGGTGCCTAAGCTGTGGGTGGGAAGCAGCAGGATGTAGATTGCAGGGAGCCTGCAAGTCTGGAGCCAGTAGAGATGCTAACAATGAGAAGAAATGCAAGGACACTTCAAGACAAGGTCTTTCTTGCAGGAGGTGAGCAGGGCTATGATGGGGACTGCTCCTGTATTAAAGGAAGAAATCCTTCCTCAGCATTAAACCAAAAGAGTGGAGTTTAGAGACACGCGTGTAAAGAAGGTAGCTCCCTCCTAGATACTCATCAAAAGTTGTTTGTTTGAAGCCTCAGTAGGACACTATGCCTGGAATTCACTCCTTTCATTGTTTCGTGAATGATGGTTAAAGGAATAAGGAATTCCTTCTTGCATTCCACAGGTTTTCTCACTCTGTCCCTTCCCTTACCACCTGTCTTATTCACTCTGTTCTGGAGACACTTGCCGGCTTTTCATAAACAATCTCATAGTTATTTATTGATCTCACTTTGTAAGACCTTAACAGGTATATACAATATTTAAAATGTTGTTATGCGTATTCTATAATAAAAGCATTTCAAAGCTTGATTTACCTAGAGCACAACTGCATTTACTTAAATCATCCTCTTACATTTTTTTTAGCCTACGTTTTTTTCTTTTACATTTTCTTGCTTTTAGCTAAAGACTACCTGGCAAAGGACTCCATTTTATAATAAAAGTATACTCACAGTTCATTGAGTTTTACTAATCTCATGCATCTAATAAGATTATAGGTTGTAAAAACTTTTAATGTAATGTATGTCAAAAAAAAAAAAACTCTGCTTGCCTAAGGAGATATATCTACATCCATAATACAACTCCTGCAAATAAGGTTCATAGAGCATTGTTAGAAGGGGGAAATAAGGATTGATAAGAGTCTGAGGAATAATGAGTTTGCTGTGGGAATTCATCTCCGAATAATGTTAGAGAAGCTACACACACAAAGTTTCAACAACACAGCTGCCTAAATAAGACCTGAACAATGAGGGCACCAATGTTCATGCTAATATGCATAGTGGCATATTGTTTGTGTTTTAATAAATAAAGTTTGCCTGAATATCAAAGTGCAAAGAAGTCACGCTAGTCAACCACACAGGCCAGGCCATGATAGAACACACCTTTAAACACAGCAGCCACACTAGTTAGCCACAGAGCCAGGAGGGGGTAGCACATGCCTTTAATCCCAGCACTCAGGAGGCAGACGCAGACAGATCTCTGTGGACTTTAATCCCAGTACTAGAGAGGAATATAAAATGGGAAGAGGCAGATCTCAGTCTCAGTCTGAGAATTCGTGGAGGCCGGATCACCCATTTCAGTTTGAGGCAGAGGTAAGAGCCAGTGGCTGGCCACTTTGCTTTTCTGATCTTCATCTTGAACCCCAATATCTGTCTCTGGATTTTTATTATTCATGCTGCATCTATGGAAGGGGAAAAGCTCATGTGCCCTGAATGCTAGTCAAAGAATTACAGGAAATGCTGAGAGTGGGAAAAGTGGTCGTTCCCAGGGTAGAGTCCCTAGTGTGTTATGTAATACCTAGTGATAAGTTTTGAAATCATACACATACAAATAACATCATAGGAACCAAGCATGTTGTATTTATGTATTTAAGAATGTGAATGCAACCACGTTTGTATATGCGTGTGTGTGTGTGTGTGTGTGTGTGTGTGTGTGTGTGTATAACAACTACTAAAGAAATAAAACCCATGAATTTGAGAGTTAGCAAAGTGGGTATATGGGAAGGATTGGAGGAAAAAAAGGAAAGGAGGGAAATGATGGGATTATATTTTAATTTTTTAAAGAATTTTTAAGTGCAGTTATATATTTCAAATCTAGGAAATCATTTTTCTATAATATTTTACACATGACCTTTTATCTTTATATGACAAAATAAGTGTGAATCAATACACACACATTTCAGTATCAACCTGCAAATAAACATTTCTTTTAAATGATGGTTTATTATGTCTAAAACAAAGAAATAAAATCAAATTTCTAACAAAAATCTGAATACAAAATATACACATAATGAATGCACATTGCCTGTTAAACACACCAACAAGAAATTGATTCCATCAGTGTGCTATCCCTGCTTTAACTTTTAAACCATTGCCAAGTTCTATTGTGTAATAATCGTGTAGATTTGGAGTTTCTTCTTGCCATCTAATGTTAAAATACTTGAAGATTAATGCGCACTAATTTTAGTTGTATGCAAAATATTCTAAATAAATATTAAATTTTTATTCTTTAATTGAAATCACAAAAGTCCTTTTACTATAAAGAGAAACTCCTAATATAGCTTAAGGTATGTGACCATGATTTAATATTTTGAGAACCATAATTGTGTTTATCTGAGAGCTCATAATTTGCTTTGTGGTTTGTTGTTTGAGCATACCTACTTTTTAAAATTATTTGCATTAATAAAAGTGCAACACTTACTACAAATAAAATACAGCACATCAAAAATTGTGAACAAAACAATGTATAAGCCGTTGACTGAAATCTTGGGTTTGTGGTCTCCTGGGAGTAAAGTGTGGAGGAAATAATTTGACTGACTGACTTAGAATGGCTTCTGTGACGAGTTCTGCTCAGTCATAATTCTGTCATAATTCATGCTCATTTGTCACTCTTCCAAACCGAAATGTGTTAGATCCAGCACAAGTGTCTATGTGAAAATGCCAGGTTTTGAAGAGAGTTTCTTCACTTCTAAACAGTCATGATGCATTGTGGGTTCTAGAGATAGTCAATGATTTTGTTTTAATATATTTACATATTACATTCAAGTCTAAAAATTTTTTCAAGACACAGTGTCTATATTTCATCAAAACATGAAGAAACCATCAAAATTTTCTTATGTAAATGTTTGTTAGTAAAGAATTGCTTGTTCCAAACCCAATACGGTCTTAGAATCAGAAATTTGATTAGTTTTTTTGTTTGTTTTTAGAAACTAAGTATCAGTGTATACTTCAGACTGGCTTTAAATTTGCTTCCGACTTACAAGTACTACCAGGCCCATAAGTCAAAAATTATTATTATTTTGTTGTTATTGTTGTTGTTATTATTATTATTGTTAGTTTTTCTAGACAGGGTTTCTCTGTGTAGCTTTGGAGTCTGTCCTGGAATTCACTGTGTAGACCAGGCTGGCCTTGAACTCACAGAGACCTGCCTGCCTCTGCCTCCCAAATGCTAGGATTAAAGCCATGCACAACTACTGCCAGCCCAAAAATTATTTTAATGTAGTGAAATGCTTTCTTATGCATCCATAGATTTCTACCTCTGGTATCTTTGGTCTTTTGAACATAAAACCTTTTCTAAAGCACTTTAAGACTGAACTGATTGTTCTGCAGTCATGGGGATGTACGAGAGGAGAGGTTTGCAGGACAGGACAAGTGCATGAGAATCTTTTCAGAGACTTCCCAGTGGCACACTTGATGAAGTATCAATGGCTCTGGGCTGGTTTAATCAGCATGCATCAACATTGCTTGAGTTACAAAACAGCTTGTTTAAAGGAGCACAGATATTCTCAGAAGTATAAACACAATATTTGCTCTAGAGAATGTGACATTGCTCTGATCACACGGGAAAGTCTGGCATTCTCCTGCTTCAGGGAAGGAAGCACACATGTATTCCATCATCCAATACCCTAAGTTTGATGACTGACATTTTTTTCCCAATCCTAGACTTGTTCTTCTATACAATACCTTCCTGAAGTCCTGTTTGAATGCGACCACATGAAAGCAAGTCAGCATTCTGCCTCCCAGTCATGTAGACCAATTGGTAGTTACAATAGTCACCTTCTGCCTCAGAAGTTCTGTCTTTTGGGCATTGAAATTGATTTTTCTCATCTTAGCATCTGAAGATCCTGTGTGTTCCCCTTGCCCAGTCACCTGAGACTGTACAGTGGCACCTACAGCCGAGGAGGAGGCGGCAGCAGCAGGAGCTTCAGCACCAGTAGACTTTGGAGAGGTAGTTCTCCCAAACCCTGTTATGAAACCGAACATTTGTGCTGTGCTACCTGCCATCAGGGGCGACCTTCTTACTGCCTCTCTATACACAATGTTTGGTCTTTGTTAAGATTTAACGGTGGTATTCCTGACTAATGGATAAATTAATTTTTATCCCAGTGTATTCTGTTGCCATCACTTGTGGTGGCTATTAAATTTTATCAGTTGCAGGAACCCACAAGCACCATACTTTATTTTCCAGTGTGTTGTACAGGCCGCTGTTGGTTGTTTTTAAATCAATTAAGCTATCATTTGAAAGCTGTCGAAATATCATAAATAAGAGGGTTTCCCTAGTCCATCAATTTCTTCAGAGACTGAATGTGCCCAGGTCTCCTGCCTGGTGTTCCATTGTGAGCTTATTTTGCACAATGACAGAGTCCCAAGTGGGAATTATACCATAATTCCCGTTTCCTGTATAAACATAGAAGTAGGACATGTTTGTTATTGAAGCTTTCACAAGCATGCTATTCAGCAAACAAGGGTCTTCAGTAGTGCACATTTCAGCTCATTCCTCTTAGGAAGAAAGAAAAACAAAGAATTTGTAGCCATTTTTTCAGGGACATTGCTTGACCAAATACCATTGGAAGGGTCTTTCTGTTACAAATGAAATGCATTGAATTTAAAAAGCTTGTCCTATATATTGGTTCTATTTTATTTTACTGACTAGGAAATAGCAAAATCTGGCACTTCATTGAAAACCTATGCTATAGGACCAAAATGAATCTATCTGGATGTTCTGGGCTTGTCTTGTGCATTCTACTATGGGAATTACACAAAATAAGAATGTGCTCTAGAATGCAAAGCCATTTGTATAAACCTCGTATGCACATAAAAATGGATTTTGATTCCTTTGTTAAAATTATGTATAGCTTTGTTTGCCTATGAATACTTATGAATATGTTTATATAGTCCTTTAGTGTGTACAGCATTATTTGCAACTGAGTGTGCTGACGCCTGCCTTTTTCACAAAATTGTGCATATCTCTCAAAAACAATATTCTGAATATCATGTGCTATTCTTAAAACCCAAGCCATCACTCTGTCTCACTTCTTTAATATAAATCATATGATCTTGGTGTGGTTATGCAACGTGTTCTTATGAATTTTCAATGCCCTTCAAATATCACCAACATTCAGCTTCCTCAAACTTACTTTATAGATAATGTAGACCACTGGGCATGAAAGTGCTTTACAGATCACTCTTTTGTTTCCATGATGTCCCAAGAAAGACACTGAATTTCCCATTCTCAAAGCTTAAAAATCTAATAAAGCTGTGACTGCAGTTAACAGAAGTGTCCAGATGGTGGGATAATTATTTTGTGGACATGTCCTCACTGTAGTAAGCCAGGCTGCCCTCTGGTTTCATGGGAACACATAACCACTGAAAGATTAGAAACCAGAAATTGGTGACTCAGATAGATGTTGTCAAAGCCAAGATGGTTTCAAACTGACCTGGAGGAGTGCCTGAGCCAGGGCTCAAGCTAATGTCACGGAATAACTTCTGGCCCTTGTTTGCACTGCCCTTGTGTGTGTCGCTGTGAGTGTCTCAACAAGTGTCAACAATCCTCAATCTGTTCGTGGCTATCTAAACTTCTATCACACATACTAACTGAAAAAAACACTAAATGTGTTTATTTTAATGATAATATTTGGTTTTAAAAACTAGATAAAATGGCAAGAGAACAAAATGTACTAATAGACATTTATTATTCACCTGCATGTCTGTCTGCGTAAAGGTTTCAGATCTTGGAGTTACGGACAGTTGTCATCTGTCATGTGGGTGCTGGGAATTGAACCCAGGTCCTCTGGAAGAGCAGCCAGTGATCTTAACCACTGAGCTATCTCACCAGCCCTCTACCACATCCCTGCTTAATCCTTCAACTCTTGGTACCCCCATTCCTTTCACCTGTGTTTCTATTCTTCAATTACATTCTTCTTAATTTCATTTGTGAACTATTAGGCTTCCAAATGGATTTTCATCCCTCCTTTCTTTGGGTTGTCCCTCTCCTTTATGCTTGATCAGGGAGGGGCATGCAAGTGTTGGAGATTTAAATTTTCTCAACAGAAATTTATGATTTTTCTACAATATAATTGCTAAAAAAGAAAATGTGAAGGAGATACACATATGACTTGTTTAATTTTATATAATTCCTACTTACGGCATTAGCCACTAGGGTAAGTTAGCTAAAGATTGACAGTGTGTTTATTGGCATGATAGGAAAATGAGTGCCTGATGTCATGGCACATAGGTATAATCCTAGTATATAGGAGGATTGCCACAAGTTGAGGCCAGCCTGGGCCACATAGTGAGTTATAAGGAAGCCATGGCTACATAGCAAAACCCGCTGGGGCGGATACAGATACATAAAAGCTGGATGCACAGAAAGAGAACAACCTGGTGATATAGAAACTTGTAGTAGTTCAAAGTCACATTAAGGTAAGGTCATCTACCAACCCAGAAATTCCTTCATACACACACTCACACCATACATGCTCTATTTTGTTATGTGATGTAGTATATAAACATATCTGAAACTTAAACTTTTTTATAAACAATGTTTTTACTAATTTCTTTAAGAATTTCATACCATGTATTTTCATATTTATCCCACTTCATTTTCTCCCACATCCTCCTCCCCAACCCATTTAACTTCCCAACTTTCTCTCTCTCTCTCTCTCTTTCTCTCTCTCTCTCTCTCTCTCTTTCTCTCTCTCTCTCTCTCTCTCTCTCTCTCTCTCTCTCTCTCTCTCTCCCCTTCCTCCTCCTCCTCCTTCTATTCCTCTATCTGCCTCTTTGTGTCTCTAACTCTCTCATCTTTCTCTGTCTCTGTCTCATCTATCTATCTATCTATCTATCTATCTATCTATCTATCTCTCCTCTCAGTTTGTGTTGACCAGGCTCTACTCCTGGATATAGGTCATACCCTGGAGTCTATCCAATTATCAAAGTGTCACGTCACTAAAGAGAGATAGCCCCCAACAGCAGCAAAATGAAATGACTACCCAGCTAGAAGTGGTATTTCATGTCCACTCCCCTTCTCCATGCTAAGATCTTGTCTGTCTTGAGCACATGAAAATCTTATGCATACTGTCATCATCACTGTGAGTTCATGTATGCTTCTGCCTTGCTCTGTCTGAAAAACATTGTTTCTCTGAAGTCACCGACAACCTCTGGCTTCTATAATCACTATACCCTACCTTCCACACAGATCCCTGAGCTTCAGGGAAGGGCTATGATAATATGCCCCTCCCCAAAATAGGATGAGCGAGGAAGGAATAACTTTCACAGCCAGGAAGAGTTCCCAGTTTTATACTGTAATGTTAAACATTGCTTTGCAGACAACAGTGTGATTACAATGAAAATGTTTTAGTTAGAAGAAATTAAACCAGACCTGTTAGTAGTGGGATCAACTTTATGAAGAAAGGATTCATAGGCAACCTATGTGCTAAGGAACATACACTCTTCCACAATTCATTTCTTTAAAATCAGTTCACTGAGGTTTGAAGCTGTTTTCATTAAAATGGTCTTAATGATGCATGTATGCTATGAGTATAAAATATGTCCATTTTAACAACACAAGTCAGTGTTGTTCAATAAAGCTATAGAATCGAGCAATTATCACCAGAATCCAACTTTTCCACTCAATTCCCACTCTCACCTTCTTTCTAATTCAGTCTCCAGGCAACCACTTGTCTAGTTTTTGGCTCGATTAAATTCCCTGCTTTGTAAATTTTGTATAAATAAAATAATATTCAATCTTTGGTATTTGGCATTCTATATTTTTAATATTTCTGAGGTTCCTTCTAGGATGCTTCTAGACAAACAGAATAAAAATATTTCATGCCAAAATAGACTATAAGCAATGAAGAAGGAAGACATGATAAGAATATCCCTGAGCCTGCTCAAAGAGTGGAAGACTTAAGATCAATGCAGCCAGGGCAAGACAGCAGCGAAGAACTTGGATGAAGTAGAGAAATCGTCAACTTGTGAAGAAGCTGGCATTGCATGTCCACGAAATCAGGAACACACATCGCAGGAAGAGCAGAGTGTGGAGATGGGCAGACCTGACGGCTGGTATGAAAATGAGAATTCTTAGTACAGAAGAGTGAGAATTTCCTGTGAGGATGCACTGTGCAGACAACTAAAAAATAGTAGTAAGTACCATCGACCAAATCACTAGAACCTTTTCAATCACAACTAATAACTGTGTGGGGGAAATTAAATATCCTTTCCAACAGTTGTATTGTAATGAATATAGTGGGCAGTGAATATCACGTACAGGGAGGCAAGTTGCTCTAATCAGGCCAAAGAGGGTGAGCGCTGTAAAAACAAAGATGAATAAAAACAAGTAGAACTGGGAAATGAATTTAGAAGTGAAATACAAGGAACATCCAACAATATGTGCTTTATTTTCAGTTTATGTAGGAGAAAAATCATTGTACTCAAATGTATTCCATATCATTTCTTAATTGGGAGCTTCACTCTGTGACCCTGAGATTTAATTTGAGAATTATTTTGTAGACAGAACATGTAGGCATATTTTAATGTAGCCAAAGTCAAGCAACAAGGCTGAAGCAGATCATCTCCCTGAAGTTTCTCTCCCACCGATCAGTTCCTGAATAACCACTCTGAGACAAGCTGAGTAGTGAGCCTGAGCTTTGACAATGACCTGTCATATGAGATCAGTTGTGAAATTTTTCACTATGACATCATATAAAGGCTCAGAAAGTTTTGAATTCAAAAGTATTCTGTATCTGAGACCTTCAGAATATGATTATTCAATCTGTGGAACACTGTTGTGACAAAAATGGTTGGCATTCTGCAGCCAGCAAAGGTGTAGGGACTAACTCACTCTCAGTTGGATTACCATCACGGCAAAAGCTCACACACGCAAAACAAAGTAAAACAGATGGTGTTACATCCAGCGGAAAGAAAATCATCACTTCAAAGAGACATCTGCTCTGCTTATTCACTTCATCAAGCTGTGATAAATACACGTGTTGAGGGTGGAGTATTACATGTGCACGTGAACAAGGAGTGGATGGGAATGCCAGAGACCAGTGTCAGTGTCCTCTTCAGTCACTCTTTGTCTTATATTTTAAGACAAGTTTTCTCACTTGATACCTAAATCTCGTGATTTCCACCAGGTCACCATGCCTCTTCACCAGCCCCGGAGTTGCAGAAACTCAACACGACACCAAGCTTTTCACATGAGGATCTGAACTCAGGTCCTAAGCCTTTACATCAGGCATGTTACCAGCTGAGTCATCTCCCCAGACCCTTGAACAGTTTACACTTGAACAAAGACTGTCTCCACTGTGAAATAAGCCTTCTTAGTACCCTTCTCAGTGTACTCCTGGTTTCATGCAAGTAATATTCTAGGCCACGGATCGTCTTTTACAAAAACAAAGATGAACAGAAAGCTGCTGAATTATGAAAACAATGGAAGATTCTTTCGTGGGGGCCGATTGGTCAGTGAGAGAAACATCTATTCCAGACAACACGCAGTGCAATCACCAGGTCAGAAAGAGATTTTAAAAAAGCCTCATTAAGGTGAATTGGCATGAGATAATGCCTGTTTGATTTTACCTAATTTAGTCAGGAGACTTTTGACTCTGGTAATTAATAGAATTGCTAATATTTGAATTTGAAACTATTTGCATTGATTAACTCATCTAATCCTCTCAGGAACAGCCCCTCCAAAACAGAGGCTGTGGTAACAGTCATTTTACATAAGAGGAAACCGAGACACTAAGGAACGTCTTGCCCAAGGTCACAAGGCTAGCCTAAAGAAGAAAGAATAAAATCCAACAGCCTGCTTCTTAACTGCCATTACGCAGGTGCCCACCCAAGTTATACTAAAATTCTAAAGATTTATGGTATTTTCAAAAGTGTAACTATGCTGAATATGTATTGATTTCAGAAAGGTTTTAACAATATTTGGCAGTAGAATTAGCAACCCTCCTTTTCATCGCAAAGAGTTTTGTTGAAGACATAAAATAAGTTGGACATACTTAGAATTTATAAATTCTCAATAACCAATGTAAGAGTAACTGTAAAGTCGATCAACAGATAAAGAAGGTGGAGAATACATGTTTTTCTTTAGCTGACTGTGTTAAAGGCCTGCTTTTCTCTCTGTCTGAAACTTGTTCACTGGGTCATGCAATACAGAAAGTTCTTCTTAACCTAATACTTGGTTCTAGGACCCATTCCTCAAAATAACTATAACATTAATTAGTACATGCTGTGGTTGTCTAAGTATTTTACAACTATGAACTCATGTAAGGATCATTCTGCAACAATACTGCATTTTTCAAACATGGAAGCTCTGAAGGTGAGGGTTACGAAATGCACAGTTGGCAGCATTTTCAGTCTGTGATGTGTGTTGGAATGGAAAGCCAAGAGGCATCTGCACTCGATGTTGCCACGGTAAAGCCAAAGCAGGCTTCCACGGGAAGCAGGAAAATGTGCATGTGTCTATGGTACTGGGGTATGATAAAGTCCTCTTTGAAATTCAGATGTTAATGGTGTGGGAGTAAAAGATGGAACACTAAGCAGAAGTTGGACTATTGGATCCACCCCTTTCTCAGCAGGATTAAGAACGCTGAAGAAGTTTCAGACAGCATCTCCTACCTTGATCTTAGGATCTTCTGCCCTGTGGAAACTCAAGGTGCCTCTCTTTTAGAGAATGCAACAGGAAGCTCTGCAGGATGATGGCATCTTGATCTTGGCCTTTCCAGTCTCGGGAACTTGACTGAATTTCCACTCATGAAGCACAATTAATAAAAACTCAGAGAGAGAAATTGGGGTTCAACATGAAGATCCAAAAAACAAAACAGTCAGCCACTGGCTCTTACCTCAACCTCAGTCTGAAACAGTGATCCTGCCTCACAGAATCTCACAATGAGACTGTTGAGAGCTGCTTCCTCCTGATTAAAGGCATGTACCAGCAGATTTCTATGGCAGCTAGTGTGGTTACTGGAATTAAAGGTGTGTGTTACAATAACCTGGTCTATAAGGCTGACCAGTGGGACTGTTTTACTGTCAGATCTTCAGGCAGGCTTTATTTATTAAAATACAATTGAAATGCCACTCCACATTCCCTGTTACTGTGTTCTGGCACAGCTATGGTCTGGTAAGACTGTAAATCTGTGAGAACTTCAGGTCATCTCCTATGTCATGGCAGAGTGCTCTTCTCTTGGTTTTCCCAAATGTTTAAAAAATGTGAAATCTAACTTTTTTTTTTTTTTTGGTTTTTCGAGACAGGGTTTCTCTGTGGCTTTGGAGCCTGTCCTGGAACTAGCTCTTGTAGACCAGGCTGGTCTCGAACTCACAGAGATCCACCTGCCTCTGCCTCCCGAGTGCTGGGATTAAAGGCGTGCGCCACCACCGCCCGGCTAAAATCTAACTTTTAAGTTGTTGCAAAGGTCAGTGGGGCAGTCTCTTCTAACTAATATTTCACATTGTGGATAGGAGTCTGTGACCTTTAATTGATATTAAAGCACAATCTTCTTCCCACGGATTCTTAAAAGCACACGGTCTATTTCTTGGCTTTACTTGAAAGCCTTCTCACTGAGTGCACATGAGTCAAGAGACTTCATTTTGTCTTGACTATGGTTTTAATCTAGATAAAATAGCAGTTTGGTAAAAATATAATTTTCTTCTAAAAAGTCAAATATAATATTTTCCCTAGCAATTTCTCATTAAAAGGTGATTAGTCACAGTTATATTACTCTTCTTGGCTTTGTAGGCATCCTCCAGGTGTGTGTAAAGCACTCTTTAATCTCTTGACCTTGAGTTCAGATCTGTCTAACCAAGGCTGCATAAGAGAACCAGACCCCAGGGATGCTGCTGCTGCTGTTTCCTCTGGCTGTGAATAATGTGTCAGGAATGTTGTGGCCATAAAACTAGAAAGCGAACTGTAGTCAAATTTTCAGGTAGTTTTGAGTTCATTGTCCTTGAATTAGGAACTTTTCCTAAAGTATAATGATTTCTAATGCCAGAAGCTACAGGATCCAGCATCCAGCTATTTTGAGAACTATTTCAGTGAGACTGATAGACAGATTGGAAGGCTCAGAAAGCCGAATCTCGTGATGAAATGCTCTCAAAGGCCAGATAACTATCACTTAAGGAGGGTAAACTAAGACATTTGCAGACCATCAAAGACAGCTGAATCAAAGGGTCAGAATAATCAGGTCTGTGACAGGTTGCTTGAAAGATGGCGGAGAAATAGCAGCATCCGGGCTTCTATTTTTCTGGCTGTTTGGGAAAGTGGTGGTGATGTTTATGGAGAGAGAAGATGAGTCAACGTGTTCTAGTGTGGTTTCAGTGAGGCAAGCCCTCCTTTTCCTGCAGAGACAGGAACTTTATATTCTGGTTTGCCGATGGCTGCTATCCATCCCTCACAAGTGACTCTCTCAGTGTAAGGGCTCTAATGGTTTGTCCCTGAGAAGATGATCTTCTGTGGATACACAGGAGAATAATTCATTGAGCCAGGTTCCCTCAAGAAAACATGACTCATGCCTGTTCTTTGGACATGAATGTGAAAAGAAATGAGAATGCCTTTGATATCCATGCAGCAGAGAACTTTACTGAGAAAATATGTTGCTATTTCTAGAATATGTCAGATACTTTAACAGCTAAGAAAATTATATTAATGCTGTCTGCTGGACTCTCATTCTAGTATGATCTAATCCATAGGAAGCCTTCTTTAGGTTGGGTACTGGAGTACCAGTTCCTTAGCAATCTGTCTTCTCCTAGGTTGAATGAACCCCAGTACAATAAATTAAGATATTTCATGATCATTTTATTTCTGAATTTATTGGTTCTCCTACATAAGATCCAGAACAGGACTGTACCAGATTTTCTATCCTAGACTTGCTGTGCCATACTTGCTAAGGCCTTATAGCAACCATCATTATCAAACAGGGATTTTTATAGGGATTCCATGATGCTGAATCACAGCTAGATTGCAGTGCCTAGCATCTAAGCATACAAAGGAGTTAGTTAAACTAGCGAAAAGTTATTCAGTTAACAAATAAAGGCTTAATTTATAAAGGATTTGGTGAGTGGCAAGATATATCAGTATGGAATAAAGGCAAAAAGTTTAGCTTGTTTGGTCCACAGTGAAAACTGAGTTCTGAGGTACCAGAATTAATTCCCTTTGACAATTGCCAAATGTTTCTTCTCTTGAGTTAATCTTTCTTCAATTTAATCCCACTTCAGAATGCAACTTTCACTAAGAAGCTGTGGTAGATTCTGTAGCTATTTTAAAGCAAGATTTAATTTATACACATGTAATTATGCATAAGAATCAGTTTTTAGTTGTTAGTGTTAAACTCAAGTCAAGTCAGTTTCCTTATAAAGTACATTGACAATTTTCTCAGTTCAAGATTTCTTACCTATTATTATTTTTTAATGTGCAGTTGATTATTCTTGATAGGTATCCTGTTAAATTTTATTTCAAAACTTCAAAGTAGTATTTTAGCATGATAAAATCATATTTTAGCATGATAATCCTTATGCCACATTATATCCACTGGAAAAATTAGACCCAGTTGTGGCTGGAAGCTTTCTCTGTCCGACTGGTCCCCCTGGACCAAATTTCTCTCCACCTGCCTGGTCCTGAAACTGCTTATGAAATAACCACTCTGAGGTTTATTATCAGTTACAATAGTTTAGCCAGTATCTTAGGCTTTTTTACTGACTAGCTCTAACTATAAATTAACCCATTTCTATAGTTTATATTTTGCCATGAGACTCATAACTTGTTACCTCACATCTTGCTTCTTGGGCAGCTACATGGCATCGCCTCAACTACAACTACTCTATCTATCTATCTATCTATCTATCTATCTATCTATCTATCTATCTATCTATCTTTGTTTTAAACTTCTCGCCTAGCTTTACTATGCTAAGCCATTGGCCAAAACAGCTTTATTCATCTACCAATAAAAGCAGCACATATACAGAAGGACATCTCACACCACCTAGTAAAGGACAATTGAAAATAGCCTAAATGAAATTCATTCTTAAGTTGACATTGTAAACAAAATTAAAAATTTTGTAAACATAATAAAAGTTTTAGCATCCAGACAATAAAAGGAGAAAATCAGTAAATACTTTGCTTGAAAGGCTGAGTCAAACCTAGCAGAATCTGGGTCGGTTGCATGTTAAAGAAAAGCAAATGAGCAAAAGGTTTCATTGCCTTTGACAATGTAATAAATATAAAGGTATAAAAATGCATATTTGAGAAGCACTAACATCTCCATTTCAAAAACTATAAAGTAATACGTTGTAAAAAAAACTATGTATTTAGACTTGCAGGCACAGTTTCTGAAAAGTAGTTATAGAAAATACTAAAAATCACAAAAAATATGGGGAACGCTTGATGAAAATAAGATGATTAAAAATGGGAACCTAGAATACTGAAAATACAAATGTGGGAAGGAAACATAAGTGAACAGTTTATCAAAATGCATTCTTATAACTGTAAAATTAAAAGACGTGTGTGTACTTTTAATTTCTTATCTAGGGAATTTTCCCCCATGGTCCTATAGGCATGTTTTATACTGAATTAGTAAGTAATCCACTTTGGTTTTGCTTTAGGTAAGCTTTCTTCATAATGTTTTAATTTGTATTTATAATCAAAATACTTTTTGCTAGACAATAAAAATGTTAATTTTTCCTTTTCATTCATTAGTTTTCTTTAGCATTTATTAAAATTCATCATAGGAAGCAGGTTCTTCACTTTCATGTGCAGTACATCTGACCGCATTGAGGAGGTTTGGTTCACATCCTGGCTCCACCACCAGGCACACTTCACAAGGTTCCGATTTGTTCAGTTGGCACATATGTTAGGAATCATGTTATCAGCTAAAATAACAAAACTTTGAATCAAAGCAGACTTTTAAACACTGAGTAGACTGTTTCCCACAATGAACTTTCAAGAAACCATCTCTGATTTGGCTCAGGGGTGTGGTTTTTGTCTCCCTGTTCCATCACTCTCTGGGTGGCTGGCTTTCCACCTTTGGGCTTGGTACATCTGGTTACATATTACTGTACAACTGCAGGTGGTCCATGTTCATACAGACTGAACAAAAGGAGAGCAGAAAAGAAAGCATTTGTGCTCCTCTTTCCCTTAAAAGGGGGAAGAAAATCACTTCCTGTTCCAGGGGCCAGAGCAAGGCCATGAGCTTCTTTTGTCCAAGTGGGAAAACTGATGCATACGATGGTCACTTTCTATCTATAACGTGGAACATATTTGCTGGCAAGAAGGGAAACCGCTGTGGCTGCTTTGTGGGATTTTCAAAGCCCTCAGTTGGTGTCTCAAGTGCTAATTGTCTCTCATCTTAGTTATGGGGTTGGATCTTGTTTATTTGCAGGGCAGGAAATCAATAACAAGTCTGTACATCGAGTATGAGTTTTAAAATAAGGAAACCCAAGTACAAGGGACAAGTTTTTCTATGAAGTATAGCCCAGAAGCATTGATCCTGGTCTACCTCTGCAAGGTTACATAAGCACACACACGGATATATATATATATATATATATATATATATATATATATATATATATATATAAACAGGAGTCTATGAGTAAAAGTATTTGGCTGTTGTTTCCTGCCCAGGTATCTGCAATCATTCCAAACAGCAATTCTGCTAAGATTGTCCCAGTAGTACCCAAATCTCGTCGTAAGAATAACAGAAGCTGCAGCATCTCCTAGTGAAGATGGACGTATTTGTAGCTTATTATGGTGCCCACAACCTTTTGATTGGACCACTACAGTGTATGAGAGAAGATGTAATTACTGAAGCCGGGCTCTGGAGATGATTGCCAAAGTTCTTGATTACACAGCACCCTTAGCCCAGATGCCCAGCAGGCCTTGCAAGCTTACTTGATTGCCTTCTCTGTACCAAGAGTTACAATTTGCTAGTGGGAAAACTAGTGTGCAGGGTGAATGAGTAATTGGTTCAGGTTCTTAACCTCAGAAAAACTAAAGCGTAGAAACAAAACCCAAGACTGTTCTCAGCCTAATGAGATAAAGCAGTGATCCAGGATATACCTGTAGACCGCTGCTCTTCTAAAGGTGCACTTGCAGGATCTAATCTTTCTATTTCTGCCAAATGTACTCTGCTATATAAAGTGGAAGGGCCCTGGGCATCTTACTATGGATTTGATGCATCTAACAGAATATTTCATTAAACTTGAGATGAGTCATTACAGGAAATAAATGTTTCCAATAAAAATAATAATAAAGTCAACTAAGCTCTCAAATGTCAAGTTTTAATATTAAAAATAAAAAGACAAGGGTTCTCAAAATGGAAGACAACTTGATGGAAATTATACATTTTAAATGTTTGCTATACTTTAAATCCACAAAGAGAAATATCTTGATGAATAAGCATTAGAAAACTGGTAAAAGAAGTAGATCTTCCCAATATTCCTTGAAAAAATAAAAGCATATTCAATTTGCCATATATTCTCCTTCTGGAAGATACCAGAAGACAATTAGATAACTTTTGGTACTAGAGAGACCTGGGATGATTTGGATTACATGAAAGTCATAACTGTCACCAACACAAGATCTATATTAATAAATAGAATTTTGGGATTGGGAGGATGGCTCAGTGAGCGAAGTGCCTGCCACTCACACATGGAAATCTAAGTTCAGACCTCCAGTACCCTAAACTAAGAAGCCAAAGATGGTCATGTACACCTGTAACTGTAACACTGGCTGGAGGTAGGAGATGCAGAAACAGCAGAAGCCCTAAGGATACCTGGCCAGAAAGTCCAGCAACTCAGTTGACACCCAGTCCCCTAAGAAATCTTTTTCTCAAAAGATAAGGAGGAGACCAATAGCAGAGAATATCTAACTTTGACCTCTGTATACCACAAACACACATGTGGGGGGGTACATATGCACACAAAAAAATACAGGCAATTTTTTCTTTAAGAATTTGATTGTGGAAATTAAATTTTATTTACCATAAGACACCAAATTTATGTTATTTTCAGATTTGTAAAATTATGCTTTATGTCTGAATAATGAGGTGTACTAGTAATTACAAATTTTTATTTATTTGTGTGTGAGAATACATGCACACATGGAGAAATCAGAAGACACCTCGTGGGGACTGATTCTCTCCTGCCATCTGGTATGCAAGGCTTGCACACAAATACGTCTCCCACTAAGCTATCTCATTGGCCCAGTAGTTGCATTCTTTTTTTTTTTTTTTTTTTAATTTTTTTTATGTATTTTTTTATTGATAAAAGGAGAACAAAGAAAAGAAAGAAAACAAAAAACAAATTTCCACCTCCTCCCAGCCTCCCACCTCCCTCCCCCTCCTCCCACTCCTCTCCCCCTCCTCCCACCCCTCTCCCCTTCCCCCCACTTTTCTCCCCCTCCCTCTCCAGTCCAAAGAGCAGTCAGGGTTCCCTGCCCTGTGGTAAGTCCTAGGTCCTCCCCCCTCCGTCCATATCTAGGAAGGTGAACATCCAAACTGGCTAGGCTCCCACCAAGCCAGCACATTGCGTTGGATCAAAGCCGCGTGCCATTGTCCTTGGCGTCTCATCAGCCCTCATTGTTCGTCATGTTCAGAGAGTCCAGTTTTATCCCATGCTTTTTTTGGTAACAGTCCAGCTGGCCTTGGTGAGCTCCCAGTAGATCAGCTCCACTGTCTCAGTGGGTGGGTGCACCCCTCGTGGTCCCGACTTCTTTGCTCATGTTCTCCCTCCTTCTGCTCCTCCTTGGGACCTTGGGAGCTCTATCCAGTGTTCCAGTGTGGGTCTCTGTCTCTATCTCCATCCGTCGCCAGATGAAAGTTCTAGGATGATATGCATGATATTCGTCAGTATTGCTCTAGGATAGGGTCATTTCAGGTTCCCTATCCTCAGCTGCCCAAGGAACTAACTGGGGGCCTCAGCTTGGGCACCTGGGATCCCCTCTAGGGTCAAGTCTCCTGCCCATCCTAAAGTGGGTCCTTTAACTAAGAAATGGGGTTCCGTGCTCCCCTATCCAACCTTCCTTTATCCCGATCCTCCTGTTTCCCCAAGTCCCCCCTCCTTTCCTTCTACCTTTTCTCTCCCCATCTCCCCTTACCCCCATCCCACCCCACCCCCAACATCCCACTTTTCTCCCCGGCAATTTTGTATACTTCCCTTATCCAAGAGGATAACTATATGTTTTTCCTTGGGTTCACCTTCTTACTTAGCTTCTTTAGATTCGCCTATTGTAGACTCCGTGGTCCCTATTTATGGCTAGAAACCAATTATGAGTGAGTACATCCCATGTTCATCTTTTTGGGTCTGGGATACCTCACTCAGGATAGTGTTTTCTATTTCCATCCATTTGCATGCAAAATTCGAGAAGTCATTGTTTTTTACCGCAGCGTAGTACTCTAATGTGTATATATTCCATACTTTCTTCATCCATTCTTCCATTGAAGGGCATCTAGGTTGTTTCCAGGTTCTGGCTATTACAAATAATACTGCTATGAACATAGTTGAACAAATGCTTTTGACATATGATAGAGCATCTCTTGGGTAAATTCCCAAGAGTGGTATTGCTGGGTCCAGGGGTAGGTTGATCCCGAATTTCCTGAGAAACCGAAACACTGACTTCCACAGTGGTTGCACAAGATTGCATTCCCACCAGCAATGGATGAGAGGGTACCCCTTCCTCCACAGCCTCTCCAGCAAAGGCTATCCTTGGTGTTTTTGACTTTAGCCATTCTGACAGGTGTAAGATGATATCTCAAAGTTGTTTTGATTTGCATTTCCCTGATCGCTAAGGAGGTTGAACATGACCTTAAGTGTCTTTTGGCCATTTGAACTTCTTCTGTTGAGAATTCTCTGTTCAGTTCAGTGCCCCATTTTTTAATTGGGTTAATTAGCCTTTTAAAGTCTAGTTTCTTGAGTTCTCTATATATTTTGGAGATCAGACCTTTGTCTGTTGTGGGGTTGGTGAAGATCTTCTCCCAGTCAGTAGGTTGCCTTTGTGTCTTAGTGACAGTGTCCTTTGCTTTACAGAAGCTTCTCAGTTTTAGTAGGTCCCATTTATTCAATGTTGCCCTTAATGTCTGTGCTTCTGGGGTTATACCTAAGAAGCGATCACCTGTGCCCATCTGTTGTAGGGTATTTCCCACTTTCTCTTCTATCAGGTTCAGTGTTATCGGGCTGATATTGAGGTCTTTAATCCATTTGGACTTGAGTTTTGTGCACGGTGATAGATATGGGTCTATTTTCATTCTTCTACAGGTTGACATCCAGTTGTGCCAGCACCATTTGTTGAAGATGCTTTCTTTCTTCCATTGTATACTTTTAGCTCCTTTATCGAATATGAGGTGTTCATAGGTTTGTGGGATTAAATCCGGGTCTTCTATACGATTCCATTGGTCGACTTCTCTGTTTTTATGCCAGTACCACCCTGTTTTCATTACTGTAGCTCTGTAATAGAGTTTGAAGTCAGGGATGGTAATGCCTCCAGACAATCCTTTATTGTATAGGATTGTTTTGGCTATCCTGGGTTTTTTGTTTTTCCATATAAAGTTGATTATTGTCCTCTCCATATCTGTGAAGAATTTTGATGGGATCTTGATGGGGATTGCATTGAATCTATAAATTGCCTTTGGTAGAATTGCCATTTTTACTATGTTGATCCTCCCAATCCAAGAGCAAGGGATGTCCATCCATTTTTTGGTATCCTCCTCAATTTCTTTCTTCAATGCCTTAAAGTTCTTATCAAATAGATCTTTCACTTCCTTGGTTAGATTTACCCCAAGATATTTTATGCTGTTTGTGGCTATCGTGAATGGAGAAGCTTCTCTGATTTCCCTCTCTGCTTCCATATCCTTTGTGTATAAGAGGGCGACTGATTTTTTGGAGTTGATCTTGTATCCTGCCACATTACTAAAGCTGTTTATCAGCTGTAAAAGTTCTTTGGTGGAGTTTTGGGGGTCGCTTATGTACACTATCATATCATCTGCAAATAACGAAAGTTTAACTTCTTCCTTTCCAATTCGAATCCCCTTGATCCCATTATGTTGTCTTATTGCTATTGCTAGAACTTCCAGCACTATATTGAAGAGGTATGGTGAAAGTGGACAGCCTTGTCGTGTTCCTGAGTTAAGCGGGATGGCTTTGAGTTTCTCTCCGTTTAATTTGATGTTAGCTGTCGGTTTGCTGTATATAGCTTTTATTATATTTAGGTATGACCCTTGTATCCCTAATCTCTCCAAGACTTTTAACATAAATGGATGTTGAATTTTGTCAAATGCTTTTTCAGCATCTAATGAAATGATCATATGGTTTTTTTCTTTCAGTTTGTTTATATGCTGGATTACATTGATAGATTTTCGTATGTTGAACCAGCCCTGCATCTCAGGAATGAAGCCTACTTGATCATAATGTATAATTTTTCGGATGTGTTCTTGGATTCGGTTTGCCAGTATTTTGTTGAGGATTTTTGCGTCGATATTCATGAGTGAGATCGGCCTGTAATTCTCTTTCCTGGTTGAGTCTTTGTGTGGTTTTGGTATCAGAGTAACTGTAGCTTCATAAAAGGAATTTGGTAGTGACCCTTCTGTTTCTATATTGTGGAATACATTGAGGAGAATAGGAATTAGGTCTTCTTGGAAGTTCTGGTAGAATTCCGCATTGAACCCATCTGGCCCTGGGCTTTTTTTGGTAGGGAGGTTTTTGATAACAGCTTCTAATTCTTCGCGACTTACAGGTCTGTTTAGATTGTTCACCTGGTCCTGGTTTAATTTTGGTAAATAGTATTTATCTAAAAAAGTGTCCATTTCTTTTACATTTTCCAGTTTAGTGGCATACAGGCTTTTGTAGTAAGATCTAATGACTCTCTGAATTTCCTCTGTGTTTGTGGTTATGTCCCCCTTTTCATTCCTGATCTTATTAATTTGCGTGTTCTCTCTCTGCTGTTTGATTAGTTTGGATAGGGGTTTATCAATCTTGTTGATTTTCTCCAGGAACCAGCTTTTTGTTTCATTGATTCTTTGGACTGTTTTCTGTGTTTCTATTTTGTTGATTTCAGCCCTCAGTTTGATTATTTCCAATCTTCTACTCCTCCTAGGTGAGTCTGCTTCTTTTTTTTCTAGAGCTTTTAGGTGGGCTGTTAAGTCTTCAATATGTGCTTTCTCTGTTTTCTTTAAGTGGGCACTTAGTGCGATGAACTTTCCTCTTAGCACTGCTTTCATAGTGTCCCATAAGTTTGAGTATGTTGTTTCTTTATTTTCATTGAATTCAAGGAAGACTTTAATTTCTTTCTTTATTTCTTCCTTAATCCAGGTATGGTTCAGTAGTTGACTGTTCAGTTTCCATGAGTTTGTAGGCTTTCTGGGGGTAGCATTGTTGTTGAATTCTAACTTTAATCCATGGTGATCTGATAAGACGCAGGTGGTTACTAATATTTTTTTGTAACTGTGTAAGTTAGCTTTGCTACCGAGTATGTGGTCAATTTTCGAGAAGGTTCCATGAGCTGCAGAGAAGAAGGTATATTCTTTCCTGTTCGGGTGGAATAATCTATAGATGTCTGTTAAGTCCATTTGCTTCATTACCTCCATTAATTCTCTAATTTCTCTGTTAGGTTTCTGTTTGATTGACCTGTCCATTGGTGAGAGAGGAGTGTTGAAGTCTCCTACTATTAGTGTGTGTGGTTTGATGGCTGCCTTGAGTTTTAGTAATGTTTCTTTTACATACGTGGGTGCTTTTATATTAGGGGCGTAGATATTCAGAATTGAGACTTCATCCTGATGAATTGTTCCTGTTATGAGTATAAAATGTCCCTCTCCATCTCTTCTGATTGATTTAAGTTTGAAGTCCACTTTGTTAGAAATTAGTATGGCCACACCTGCTTGTTTCTTAGGTCCATTTGCTTGATAGGCCTTTTCCCAGCCCTTTACTCTGAGTAGGTGCCTGTCTTTGTGGTTGAGGTGTGTTTCTTGTAGACAGCAGAATGTTGGATCCTGTTTTCGAATCCAATCCCTTAGTCTGTGCCTTTTTATAGGTGAGTTGAGCCCATTGACATTAAGTGATATTAATGACCAGTGGTTGTTAACTCCGGTCACTTTTTTAGTAGTAGGGTTTGTGTGTTTCCCTTCTTTGAGATGCGCTGGTGAAAGGTCTCTAGATGACTGAGTTATTGTGGGCATTGTTGGACTCCTTGGTTAGTGATTTTCCTTCTATAATTTTCTGTAAGGCTGGATTTGTGGCTACGTATTGTTTAAATTTGTTTTTATCCTGGAAAATTTTGTTTTCTCCATTTATAGTGAACGAAAGCTTGGCTGGATATAGTAGTCTGGGCTTGCATCCATGATCTCTTAGTTTTTGCAGTACATCTATCCAGGACCTTCTGGCTTTCATGGTTTCCATAGAGAAGTCAGGTGTAAGTCTGATAGGTTTACCTTTATAAGTAACTTGGCCTTTTTCCTTTGCGGCTCTTAATATTCTTTCTTTATTCTGTATATTTTGTGTTTTGATTATTATATGGCGAGGGGATGTTTTCTTTTGATCCAGCCTATTTGGTGTTCTGTATGCTTCTTGAACCTTCATAGGTACCTCTTTCTTCAGGTTGGGAAAGTTTTCTTCTATAATTTTATTAAGTATATTTTCTGTACCGTTGAGCTGCACTTCTTCTCCTTCTTCTACTCCAATTATTCTTAGGTTTGGTCTTTTTATTGTGTCCCAAATTTCCTGAATGTTTTGTGATGAGAATTTGTTGGTTTTGCTGTTTTCTTTGATCAGTGTGTTTATTTTCTCTATGGTATCTTCAGTGTCTGATATTCTCTCTTCTATCTCTTGTAATCTGTTGTTAGTACCTGTCTCTGTCGTTCCTGTTCGTTTACCCAGATTTTCCATCTCCATTCTTCCCTCGGTTTGTGCTTTCTTCAATGCTTCCATTTCATTCTTCATGTCTTGAACCGCTTCCCTAACCTGTTTGATTGCTTTTTCTTGTTTCTCTTGGTTTTCTTGCGTGTCTTTGAGAGATTTATTCATTTCCTCTACCTTTTTGTTTGTAATCTCTAATTGTTTATGGCAGTTTTTCACCTCCTGTTTAAGGTCCTCTATTATTTTCATATAGTTAACTTTTGAGTCGATTTCTTCTATTTCTTCAGGAGTAGGGTGTACAATTCTTCTTATTTCGGGATCCCTGGTTTCTGGTGGTGTCATGTTGCCTTTCAGGTTGTTGGAGGAATTCTTGTATTGGCGCCTTCCCATCTCTTCCTTCAAGTGGAGCCAGGAGAGGCCTGGTCTCTTGGTCCAGTCTTTGCTGTGATTGACTCTCTGGGTATATCTCTTCAGTGTAGAAGTAGGAACCGTTCCCGCCCCTGGATAGCACACACTCACCCGTCCTGATGGGGTTCCTCAGCAACTAAGCAGGGCTGCCAGTAGCCCAATGATCCAGGGCCAACAGGATGAATGGAGCAAGGGGGGGATGGTATCCAGGAGCGCGCAGGAAGCCTGGCGCCAGAGCTGAAGGTGCCCGGCTCCCTTACAGGGGACCCTGAGGTCTGCCCGGTAGGCAGGCACTCACCGCTCTGGGTGGGTCGCCTTAGTTTAGGAGCTTAAAACTGTACTTGAGCACTGGTCCTAGCATACAGCAGGGCAGGGTTGGGGAGGGGTGCAGGGGGGGCTGGATCGTGGGAAAGAGAGACAGCCCTGCAGAAGGAGCTGGGGGAGGGGGTTTGTGCTCTCTTCCGGGACAGTCCGCCCCTGGATAGCACACACTCACCCGTCCTGATGAGATTCCTCAGCAACTAAGCAGGGCCGCCAGTAGCCCAATGATCCAGGGCCAACAGGATGAATGGAGCAAGGGGGGGATGGTATCCAGGAGCGCGCAGGAAGCCTGGCGCCAGAGCTGAAGGTGCCCGGCTCCCTTACAGGGGACCCTGAGGTCTGCCCGGTAGGCAGGCACTCACCGCTCTGGGTGGGTCGCCTTAGTTTAGGAGCTTAAAACTGTACTTGAGCACTGGTCCTAGCATACAGCAGGGCAGGGTTGGGGAGGGGTGCAGGGGGGGCTGGATCGTGGGAAAGAGAGACAGCCCTGCAGAAGGAGCTGGGGGAGGGGGTTTGTGCTCTCTTCCGGGACAGTCCGCCCCTGGATAGCACACACTCACCCGTCCTGATGGGGTTCCTCAGCAACTCCAGTAGTTGCATTCTTAAAGAATGTTAATTACTAGATTTTCTAGATTCTGGTATGTGTGCTATAACAAGAATAAGAAAATCATGTATGATATGGGTTTCCTTAAATGAGTAAGTTATTACCAAGAGCAAAACATGATCATGTGAAGCTGGCACCTGTAAAATGTATGTGTCTACCCAGCTCGGTGCACATCCAGGTGAAGTGCGGAAACCTTTCTCTGAATTCTGATAGAGAAGCATGACAGTACATTGAGTTTCCCTGTCATTGGGTCACAAATAGCCAGTAATAGGGAAAAGTGTGCACATTTCAAGGACAAGTAAATCTGGAATGCAGAAGCCCATGCCAAAATCTCACAGAATCCTGTAAATCAGTAACCAAGGAACTCACTGGGGATCCAGGGCATTCTGCAGTCCTGCCAACTTTATATGGCTCAGAGAAAATCTCTGAATGAGATGAAAAGAAAATCATAGATTGCACTATTCAGTCAGTGTGACAGACCATGGAAATATTTCATTGTCTTCCATCCTGCGCCAGCTGGAATGTTTGAAGTGGGTAAATGCTACAAAAGGACAGCATGGTGGGATGTACTTGACTTTAATAACCACAGCCAAAGGATGCTGTTGAGGGCCAGTGCCACAGACACATTAACATGTACAGAAGGAAATGACTATTTCAAAAGTACTCACATATAATTATCAAAGGAAGCTTCCAGCAATCCATAGCTCTTCATTTATCTGTCCTTTGTGAAGAATTCGAAATCTTCACTGTCCTTAGGGACTAGGGCTAATGCCCAAATCTGTAATGTTATCTAGGTGTGAGATTTTAAAGACTGGTACACCAAGTGATGAAAACTTTGGCAAGCCTGTTTTTATAAATAAAGCTTTATTGTGGGGCTGGAGAGATTACCTGGTAGAAAAAAAAACACTCCTGGCTCTTGAAAAGAACCCAGGTTTAATTCTAAACACCAACATGTTAACTCAAAACCACCTGCAAACCCAGTACCAAAGGATTATCCCATGCCCTCTTCTGTCATCCATGGGCCCAGGCATGCATGTGATACACATACATACATGAAGAACAACAACCCATACACATAAAATAAGAATAGATATAGATGATTGATAGATAGATAGAAGATGATAGATAGATACATAGATAGATAGATAGATAGATAGATAGATAGATAGATAGATAGATAGATGATAGATAGATAGATAGATAGATAGATAGATAGATAGATAGATAGATAGATATTTACTAGAATATAGCCTTGCCTTTTTATTGACAGGGCATCATGGCATCTATGGCAGTTTTTTTTCTCTACAATAATGGATTAAAGAGATTAAAACAGAGTCCACACGTGCCCAAGAGCCTGCAGCATTGCCTGTCTAGCCCTTCACAGGAAATGTATGCTGACTCCTGGAATAGACTATAGTGAGCTGCAGAGCACATTATTTTTTCATTAAAATTAAGCATTGGGCATTTAAACAATAGCCAAAGTAAATGAAAGAAGTCAGGTTCAGATTCTTGCCCGATGCTGGGACCAGAGAAAACAATCCAGTTCCATCACTCATTTTCTGTAGAGTGCTAACACATCACCTAGTCTTCTCTCCTGAGACAGAGTGCTTCCCTGTAGTAGGGTTGCTGAGTACAGTGCCAGAGGGAAAGACAAAACCATCTTGTGGGGGCATCATGGAAGCCAAACCAGTGAATGATGTTCAATACAATCACATGGGCAAGAACCTGTTCTGGGTGCTGGACCCTGATGTAGAATCAGACAAATCAGTAAGATATGACAAATGGGAGTGGACTAATAAAGTTTCAATATACACAGTAGCCCTGCCTTCCTGAAGTCTGTGTGCCTGTGAGTCTTGGACTGAGGTGGAATTTGGTTTGAGATAAACTATGAACTACCAGAACCTCTAGCAAAATGTGTTCTTGAACACATTTTATGGAGATACCAAGTAAGCAAGAAATAGCCTGTTTCCATCTAGTGGAGAGTCATGATGAGCATTTGTGTATTTTATCTGAGAATCCCCACAGTACAAAATGTATTTCTAGCCATGTATTGTGGCACATGCCTATTATCTCAGCATTTGGGAGGAGAGTCAAAAAGGATCTTTAAGAGTTCAAGATCAGCCTTTCTATATGGTGAGTTCCAGGATAGCCAGGGCTTTTTGGAGAGAACCTATCTCTCCTTTCTTCCTCAATATGCTTTGCCAAAACATACTGGCCATCCAAAATCTAAAAATAAAAAAAAAAACAACCACAACCTCCTACAATGTCTTTCAATTCCAAAGAAAACTTGAGGAAATAATGACTTACATTCTTTTAAATTGAGCTGACACCTATGGAGTTTTTGCATGTATGTGCAACTGTTCTAAGCACTACAGTGAACCTATGACATAGAGGAGCATGTCTGCCTTCCCATAGTGCAGCTGAGAAAACTGAAGTGCAAAGTAGATTGTGGACATTAGCTTCCCTCTTTCCTAGTAACTGGGAAAGCAGGTGACCGTCCGCTTATGTCTGGAGATATTTTGCTTATGACGACTGTTGGGTGCTACTGAAACTTGGTGAGGGGAGACTTCTGACCCAAGTTGTCAACAACTGAGAAATGCCCCCAGACATGCCAATAGATGGTAAACTTGGCATAATTCCCTCAAGAGTTTCTTCACCTTGGACCAAAATCTTTTACCTCCTTTGAAGAGACATGGCCCTATTACATCCACTTCAATTCAAGGTTCAAACTCAGAAGAATAGAATTCTACCTGTGTTCTAGATGTACTCTTTCAATGTTCAAACGTGTATGATTCACGTATTAAACAGTTCAAACCCCAGTAGACTTGTCACTGCTTACTAACATTACTCCTAATTACTGAATCTTTAGTTCCTCCGACCTCCTGTGGCAATCTATACATATCCTTTCCTCACAGTTATCACCCTGGGAAGCAGTTACTCACTTAAAGGTTGTTCCCATTTAGAAAATGAGCCCTTTAGAGAAGTGGGTGTGTAGGGTGTGCTAAAACTCCCGTACCACACTTGATAGCCCCTATGTCAGAGAAGAGGCCTCTCAAAGTCCCAATAATGCCAGGTTTGAGGAATCTCCATCTTAGAAACTATGGCAGCTCCACAGCCCAGTCTGTTGTCTGCCAGAAAAAAAATTAATTGGAACACATGAATGAAAGCTCACAGTGGACTACTACCTTAGAAATGCCATCGGTCCTATTCACTTATACTTACTATGTGTAATAAGTCAGTCATACTTACCACAGGGATATGTCTAAAAGGGAAACGTGGAAGCAGTTAGAAAGAATGATTAGAGTTTAGCACCTTGCACATGAAGGGAAAGGGTGTGAGGAGAGTAAAAGAATGAGGGGAGGGAAGAAAGAGGAAAATATATGACATTCTTATAGGTGTAGTCAGAGGCTGTTCATTCGTTCCCGGCTGCCAAGACCCAAAATACTAACACAGAAACTATATTATCTGCAACATTGTTTGGCCAATAGCGTAAGTGTATTTCTAGCTAGCTTTTATATCCTAAGATAACCCATTTCCATTAATCTGTGCATCACCACAAGGTCATGGCCTACCGACAAAGATCCAGCAAGCTCCAGCGGAGGTGTCTGTCTCCTGCGGTGGCTACATGGCTTCTCCCTGACAACTTTCCTCCTCTATCTGCTTGGAATTCCCACTTAGCTCTATCCTGCTAAGCCACTGGCCAAAACAGTTTTATTCATTAACAACAAAAGCAACACATAGACAGAAGGACTTCCCACACCATATAGGTACTAAATACATGGATTTTTTTTTTACTTATTTACTTTGGAGTTTAATTTAAATATTAACTGGAGAAATAACAAAAAACATGGTGTTTTGTTAATGAAAATATTATTTTCTGATCAGTTTTATCTCTGTCATCTCCTCCTAGGTCCTCTCAACCTCCCCACACTTCCAACCCCATGCCTTTTTTCTTGTTTTCTCCACAGAAAACAAACAGGTCAGTTTTTTTAAGGCAGAATAAAACAAAGAAAACAGACAAACTGAGAAGAGAAAAAAGGGAGGGAGAAAGAAAGCACATGAGACACATACCACTCAGAGACACACCCACATATACAAAACCCACAAAACACAAAATCAAAGACCATAATAGGTAAGCAAAATCAAGCAAGATTTTTTAAATGCCCAAATAAAGAATTATGATACAAAAAATCTCCACAAATACCACTGAATTCATATTGTGTTGTAACATCCACTGTTAGACATGAAGCCTGCCCTTAAGTGTGGTTTGTATTCCCGGTAAGACACCCTAGGAAAAGCCTAATTCTTCCTTTGAGAGTGTTTATCAGTTGGAGATAGATTCTGATTTAGGAATAAAGGCTTCTATCCTCGTCCCCTCTCAGCACCTGGGTCTCATCTGTCTTTATAGATCTATACAGTCCTGTGACGGCTACCAGTCTCTGTGAGTTTATATTGTGTCAATCTTCCCATATTTATAAGGCCTTGTTTCCTTGGTGTTTTCTATTCCCACTAACTGTTACAATCTTCTCACCTCCTCTTTTTCATAATTCTCTGAACCCTGAGGAGAGAATTTTGATGAAGACACCCCATTTAGGACTGATTTTTTAGGACAAGGTCTTTAATTATCTGTCCACTGTCCAGTTATAGGTCTCTTTATTTACTCCCATCTACTGCAAGAATAATTTTTTCTGGCAATGACTGAGTAAGACACTGACCTATTTGTATAACAAAAGGCCATTAGGAATAATTTTTATTGTTAAATTTCTTTAGTAGAACAATAGCATTTGGTTTCCCCATAGACCCATGACTTATTTAATTTCTGGGCCACGAGAGCAGCATCAGGGGTTATCCAGATGGTTTCCATCTCATGAACTGGGTCCTAAATCCAAGAAGATAGTGGTTTGTTACTCTGATGTTTGTGCCAATATTGCTCTAGCATATCAAGCAGTCTGTTTAACATTGTAGATTGCAGGGTTTGTAGCTGTGTTTGTGTTTATTTACCTTTATCCTTTGGTTAGTATGCAGAGTGTTTTTCAGTACTGTGAACACTAATCAGTAGGGGTGAAAGCCCTAGTTAGGCACTAGTTATATATATAAGTGTTATTTTTACTTACCATTAGTTTGTAGAGAATAACCAATCGCTTTAGCAATAGCTTAAGTTGTTTGGGGGTTTCCATGGAACTCCTTTGGCCAACAACTCAATCAGATGTATTGAGGACTGGCCTCAGCAAAAATACCTCTTGCCAGGAAAGGGGCATGGGAAAGATATCAGAGGGATTGTGGGAGGGTTTCTTGGAGTAGAGGGAAAGTCTGAATTAAACATTATAACAATGGTAGCTCACAACTAGAATTAGACAAGGCTAACACTCAGCATAGAGGCTCGTATTCTCCCCACAAAAGAAGTTGAACTTAAACTACTCTAGTAGAAGAAAATAGTTATCTCTTCATAGACCATGTAGACAGCTGACTTTGTTGCAAGGAAGAAGCTGCTTGTTCATCCCGGCTTCCCAGAACCAAAATAATCACACAGAAACTGTATTAATTAGATCACTGCTTGGCCCATTAGCTCTAGTTTTTATTGGCTAATCTCTGACATCTTAATTTAACCCATCTCCGTCAATCTGCATTACCACAAGGTAGTGGCCTACTAACAAAGTTTCAGCAAGTCTATCTCCAGCAGTAGAACCATGGAGTCTCTCCGACTCTGCCTTCTTCCTCCCAGCATTCAGTTCTATCTTCGCCACCTACCTAAGTTCTGTACTATCAACCCAAGGGTTCATAGGTTGGCAAAAATTATGGTTGGGACTCTGATCTTCAGAGAACTGTAATTGTCAGAAATAAATAAATAAATAAACAAACAAACAAACCTGTTACCTAAGAACTCTGCAGCCATAACACAGGCAGACGACTGGTACTTCTGTGGTTATCTTATGTACCCTACACACTGACCATGTGATCCCTCGCTGCAGGTCCCAAGGCTCTTTACTGCTGGCCAAATCTGTGGTCTCAAAGTAAAATTTAGACTCAATTTTCTCAGAATCAGAAAAAAATTCTAATTATCTCTCTTATGGGACTTAGATACCTTACCCCCTTTCCAGAAGCATCTATTCAGTGCTGAAGATGGACTGAGAGGAGAAACACATGACCTTACAATAATGAACAAAGTCTCACAACCACTTCTTGGTTGTGTGCCTATACATGAACTTCTGGATTTCATGAAACACATTTTAAGATCTGAAAGAAAACAAAAATTATGACAAAGAAAATGTGTGTCAAATTCTAAGAGAGAATGGCACAAGTTAAAAATGACATCTTCACATGGGATCTATAAGGAACATATCATTTTATTTCTCAAATATTAATCTCCACTCAAGACCTTTTATATCAGTTATACACACTTGCACATGTCACACATATGCACTCACACAAACACACACACATGCACATACACAAACACACACATACACACACACACTTTTCCATAATGTAATTGTCTCATGTCAAACTCAATAGAATATTTAAGGTGATTTTTTTCAACCTATCCTTTCTTTAGAATTGTCCCATCACTGTTCCCACAATGTTAAACAATCAAGTGTAGTGATATTTTATTTGTATTTTTTTGATTTTTTGAGATTTGTATTTTAATAAATAAAGCTTGTCTGAAGCTCAGAGAGTAAAACAGCTGCACTGATGAGCCTTACAAACCAGGCAGTGGTGACCCACACCTTTAATCCCAGTAGCCATGCTTTCCCCAGCTGTCAGTCCAGAGTTCATGAGATCCCACTAGCTCGGGTCAGCTATCTCTGTGGTTTTCCCACTCATGATTTTGACCTCCCTTGCCCATATGACCCCTCCTCCCTCTCTTCAACTGAACTACAGGATCTGAGCTCAGTTCTTGGCTGTGGATTGTTTCATCTGCTTCCACCAGTTACTGAATGAAGATTCTATGATGACACTAATCTAGACTAGAGGGTAGTCACTAATCTGATTACAGGAGAAGGTGAGTTCAGGAACCCTCTCCACTATTGCTAGGAGTCTTAGCTGGGGTCATTCTTATGGATTCCTGGGAATTTCCCTAGTACCAGGTTTCTCCCTAACCCCATAATAGCGCCCTCTATCAAAATATCTCTTTCATTGCTCTCCTTCTTTGTCCCTCTCCCAAATCGACCATTTGAAACCCTCATGTTCCCATCTGCCATCCTCTCTCTTTTACCTCCACTCCCAGTTTATCTTAGCTATTTCCCCTTCCTGGGGTCCTCCATGTGTGTATTTCTTAATTTTTATGAATTATTTCTTTGATGTTTCACTCCTGGCTATGTCCCCCAATCTTCAAATAGCCCGACTATCTACCCTAATTAAGACCTCAGTTAAGCCTTATCTTTCTAAGCGTACCATCAAGGCTGAAGAAGCACTAATCTATGTATCTAGCAGCACACAAATGCATTTCTTTGGGATTCATCCAGTTGTGTCAGAGCTGTTCTCTCATGACTGTGGGCTGCTTGTAATGTGAGCAATGCCTATCGTCTGAAGACTTGGGAGGTAATAGAGAATCTAAGTACTTACATTCTTAGGAATCTCATCCTGATAATGTGGAACTTGATCACCTTATTGAAAGTAAAATCACTATGAGAAGTATCTTCCTTGTCCACTACCTCTGCCTAGGTTTCATTGTAGCACTTTACCCTAACATATTACTGTGTTTTATTTCATTGTTTTGCTTGCTGTCATTCTCCTCCAACTGGATATAAAGTCCCTTGGTGAAGGAATTGTTGTCAGCTTTGTTCATTAGTGTATCCCAAACCAGTACATAATAATACCCCAGTAATTGCAGCTATAAAAGACTCAAACTTTTTGAGTCTAGATTGCAAGATATTTTCACTTAATAGTCATAAAAATTTAATAGTTCCTATAGCCACTTGGAGATGAAGAAACCAAAATTTCTAAGATTGTTGTTTCTGAAATTTTAGCAGCCTCTATGTAAATAAGATTTAAGGAGCATATTCTAGATTGGGGGAGGATAAAAAAAATCTTTTCAAAAAAATCATGATCTTTTGTTATGTTGTATGCTTACTTAGTAATGATTTGAGAAATGCTTACATACTAGGGGTGTTCTAGAATACTTTTGAAACAAAGTCTTGGCCAAGGGTCTTACAACAGTTCAGCATTATTGTGGCCAGCTCAGTATATTTAGGAATTGGTGAAAGTGGTCTGTCTATAGCAAAACTCCTGAAATGGTGAGAAACAACAAAGCTGATGATAAACTCAAGGCAAGAGGTAGAAGTAGGATTCCCTTTACTAGGATTGACTTCAGCCATTTATGATTAACAAATCACTGCAGTGATCCTTAAAAATAAGGCAGTGGACCTACCCTAAGCCTCCTGGTATAGATATTTAATGGGATTCGCAGGGTATGAAACAGCTGGCCCTGGACTCCCATAACGCACTGTATTGGAGACCCAGTGCTGTGAACCATGGTCTGCCATGACTGCACCCAGGTGGCCATTCACACACTTCTCTGTGCATCTATGGGCCACCTCTTGCTAAGGAATATTGTGGTATTCCGTATGTGATACAGCAGGAAAATAGGACTTTGTGGGTAGTCTTTCTTTAGAGCGATGTGTCAAGTGCTATCTCATAATGGCCCTTTTCTCCATCTGTTACAGGTCAATGCACAAACTGGCCCAGCTGGAGAGACTTGACCTAGGCAATAATGAATTCAGCGAGCTGGTAAGCAAATGGGCTTTTTAAACTTGTCAAACAGACTCCAGGGGATTCTTTCTGATGTGTCTTCACAACCCAGGCATTTAAGCTTTGAGTGCATAAGTGTGTTTGCCAAACATTAAAACAATAAAACCTAGGAGTTATGTTGATTGTTCGACTGTATAATAAACCACAGGAAACTGTATGTTACCTATCACAGAAAATCAGAATTACAGGCTGTGTGTTTTGACAATTTAAGTACCAACTGGGTAGCAGGAATGAAGTATTTTGCAAGCTTCATCTCAGCTAATCCTAACCTGACATGTGGTCACCTTAACATTATGTATTAACCTGAAATGGTAACTGATACATAACTGTTAGGTGACTGCTGATGAGTTAAAAGGGTTTGTTTAGAGCCCATGCCTTAAAGATTATTGTGTTGGTTTAGAAGTTAGCCCCAGGGTCAGCACCCTTCCAACCATAATAAAATGTCTTTCCCATGAAGAAATGCTAATGTCGCACTGCCTGAGAGATTGGTAGTGTTCTGACAGCCACTTTTCGGCTTTTTACTTTAAAGTATGCCCAAAGACCAGAATCACAAAATCAAATTAGAAAGAAAACAGAAAATCCTTTGTAAGAAGACCAAGCATACTATGTGCAGAAGTTTCTCATTAGACACTGTCAAGTCTCCAAATCTATAGTTAACTGAAGGCCTCTGAATAATCAATCAGCTTTTCCAATCCTTCAATTGTTGATTGATTTGGGGAAAGTGACTTATCTCTCTAAACCCCATTTTCCTGATCTATAAAATGGGGGATATAGTGGTTGCTACCTTAAAGGGCTTCTGTGAGAATTAAAGAATAATGTATATATAAGACCTGGAAAAGGTGCTCTCGGTCAGTGCTCCTGTGCAAGGGTGGTAGGGATTCCATTCATGATATAAGAGAATACATGAGGAATATTCGCTGTTTTATTTTAACCATATCCAGCAAGTTATTTTGCTGCTGTTTAGGGCTGTTCTTTCAATGGCAAAAACATGGTTTTATCTGTCTGTGATTGAAAGCCCCAATCTGTCCTTAAATAAAAATTACCTCCCTAGAGAAAGGAAAGGGATATCTTGATAAATAAAGGGAACCATTGTGTGTTAGGGAGAAATCTGCTAAGAAAACTCCCAGGAACCAACAAGGATGACCCCAGCTAAGACACCTAACAATAGTGAAGAGGGTGCCTGAACTGGCCTTCCCCTATAATCAAATTGATGATCACCCTAATTGTCACTATAGAAGACTGGCATGTCTGATGCACCCTGCGTACATTTTTCCTATAAAGGGTAGTACCAGAAGAGGCTGTCAGATCCTCTGGAACTAGAGTTACAGACAGTTGTGAGTCACTTGACATGGGTGCTGGGAACTAAACTTGGGTCCTCTGTAAGAGCAATAAGCATCCTTTACAACAAACTTATCTCTCCAGCCATGTATCTTGTCATTTTTAAGGAAGATATGTGTGGTGGAGACAAGGATTGGTGAGGGTGGTAAATAATAAATAGTTGTGAAGCTAGGAGTATGTGCAGACAGATTTGAAGTTAGTTACTAAGGCTTTAAGGAGGGCCCTGCTTACCTTTAGCACACATGTCTTGATGTCATGGGAGAAAGGACACAAACAGCAATTGAGGTCTTCACCTCACTTTGTAACTGCATCTCCCTCATCATTAAAATAGGAATATTACTCCCATCCATTTCATGGGCTTTGGGCAAGTTTTCATGTAAGAGCATCTGCAGTAAGCATTCCTTATATGTGTTTAAGAATTTCAGTCACCAAGGACTTTGCAAGCTTTTCACATGGAGATATATCTAAATCAATACTTAATTTAAATATTTAAATCAACAAAAATGACTAGGTACCTTAGTTAGGGTTTCTATTGCCATGGAGACATCATGACCATGGCAACTCTTATAAAGAAAAGCATTTAGTTGGGATTTGCTTACATTTCAGGGGTTTAATCTATTATCAGCATGGCAGGAAGCATGGCAGAACACAGGCAGACATAGTGGTAGCTGAGAGCTCTATATCTGGATCTCCAGGCAGCAAGAGGAGAGACAGACAGATGTGGGATTTCCCTCTGTGTGCTGTGATTACCATTGATAAATAAAGGACCAGCTTTGGTCCTATAGCAGAGCTATAGGGGAACAGAGCTACGCCAGGAAACTAAACTAAACGTTGGGAGAAAGGAGGAGGAGTCAGAGAGAAGCCATGTAGCCCTGCTGGAGTCAGATAGAACTTTACCCGGTAAGCCACAGCTACGTGGCAGTACATAGATTACTAAAAATTGGTTAAATTAAGATGTAAGAGTTAGCCAATAAGAAGCTAGAGCTAATGGGCCAAGCAGTGATTTAATTAATACAGTATCTGTGTGGTTATTCCGGGGCTGAGCAACCAGGAACGAAACAAGTGGCCACCTCACAACAACAGACACTGGGCCTGACTTGAGCATTTGAAACCTCAAAGCCCACCCCCAGCAGCACACTTCCTATAACAAGCCACACCTACTCCAACAAAGCCACACCTCCTAATAGTGCCACTTCCTATGAGCCTATAGAGGCCATTTTCATTCGAACCACCACACTAGGATATGTTTATTTTTATCAAATTATACTTATTGAAATTTTATTTATGATTACTACAATGTAAGCTCTCCATGGTGTGTAATAAATCGTACTCCAGATCAGTGATTCTCAACCTGTGGGCCTCAACCCTCAGATATCATTGGAAAAAACAAATACTTAACATTGTGAATCATAACAGTAGCAAAATTATAGTTATGAAGTAACAATGAAAATAATTCTATGGTTGGGGGTCACCACAACATGAGGAATTGTTTTAAAGGGTTGCAACATTAGAAAGATTGAGAAGCACTGCTCTAGATGGATAGTTTTATTCATTGATATGACAGCGATCTACACTGTCATCATGTTTCTCAAAAAGAAATGCTGACATTTGCTCAGTAGAGCCCTGGCTCCACAGCTCAGTATTCGACTGACATCGACATCTTGATATTATCCTAAGTCATGTGACTTCTGTTTTAAAGTTCCTGCATATGTTTAGTTTCTTGCACAGCACATCAGCTTTTGGATGCAGTTACAGATGTCTTCTTCCAAGATCTCCTGAGTAAATTGGGAGCATGGGGACCATGAGAGAGGGTTGAAGGGGAGGGGAGAGGAAAGGAGGGGAGCAGAGAAAAATGTAGAGCTCAATAAAAGCAATTTAAAAAGACATAAAAAGTCTTCAACAATTAAAATAGCCTCCTACTTCTGGCTACAGGTCATTGGGTTTTACCTTCTACATAACTAATAGATCTGCTTATTAAAAATACGAAATTTTCTACAGATCCTTCACAAATTTCTCTGTAACCATTCAAATAGTCTGTGACTTAATTGGTTTCTTGTTCCACAATTTTTAAACAATTTATGTCCCTGAATTTAATTAGATAATTTTCCCTTCAATGTGTTAGTGCTGTAGGTTTATGGAAAAAAATTCTAATGTAAAACTTTTCCACTTCTTAAATAAACAGACCACAATAAGGAAAGTGTGTGTGTGTGTGTGTGTGTGTGTGTGTGTGTGTGTGTGTGTGTGTGTTGATAAAATAAAATGTCTTAGACTGGATATTTTGCCAGGAGTGGAAAGCTGTTCTCACAGTTGTGAAAACATTCCAAGATGTAGGTACTGGAGGATTCAGCTGGCTTGGGGTACACCCTCCCTGCTTCCTAGATGCCCTTGTTGTGTTCTTACATGGAAGAAGGCAAAGGGACAGAATTGGTGACCTCTCTTAGAAGCTTCTTTTCAAAATACACCCGTCTATTCATGAGGAAGTGTTTTATCTTGAGATTCAAATGGATTTTGTTTCTGTTTGGTTTTATCTCTTGCTTTTATAAAATTTTAAAGATAAGCATTTTAAAAAACAGATGAAAATTCTTGGGTTGGAGATACCTGATCCACATAACTGAGAAGGTCGGTGGTTGGCAGACTGTGTGTTCAAGCAGAGTACAATGAAAATATTCTCAGAGAAAGTTGAAGCTGTTCAGTACTTTTCTTAATGTCCCTGCATTTAATTGAAATTGACTGGACCACTAATTTATTAAAAGCATGACAGTAAATACCTCCACATTTTCCTAATTTTCCAAGGCTTACTCATTTTTAATTACCTAAAGTAGATGCACACCCGCAGCGAGTGGCATTCACACACCTATTCATTTCCTCCATATGTAATTATGACATGCTTCCTACCTCTAATCAAATTTTCCCAATTATTCTCCTAGAAAAGATTACTTTAAAAGAACAAAATAAGAATGAATCGTTACATAACAAGCCATAACAAATACTATCTTTAGGCATAGTATTTGAAAAACATCCTGATTAGTAATGCCTCTGTTTCACTGCATGTGGAGCAGTATCAAGACTTTGAATCACGTATACATCAGAGACATTGACAGAGTTATTAACCTAACGTGAAAACTTGAGAACTGAAACTCACTTTGGCTGCTATTGGGAGCATATCATTGTCTATCTCAGTCAGGAGGGCCAGGGTGCAAACTGTATCAATTATTTCACAGAAAAAAATTAAAATAAAGAGTTACTAATTGTGACCCAGAGAAGTGAAAAAGGAGGAGCAGACACAGAAGTGGTAGCTCCAGGGAGCAGCAGGTGAAGAACAATGAGCACCTGAAACTGGGAATGTTGGGAGGAGTGCCTGCCTACTGGTGCTGTGGCTCCGATGAGCATCATGAGTTTTGTGGTTGTCTTTTTAATCACTACGGCATGAAGAAGTGTTGCTGATGAAATAATAATGAGAAGAAAAGTTGAAAATCCCTTATTTTTCCAACTTCTCATTCTCTCTGAGATGCCCCATTTAATGCAGGTAACGCACAACGCAGACCCACCTGTCAAAAAGAAATGTGGTAAACTCCAGATTTCCAAAGGGTGAGCTCCTCTTAGAAAGCCAATAGCTTAATAAGAAGAAGGTTAGTCCTATCCTGAGAACAATAGAAATCTTTGATGACTAGATTTCGGCAACATTTTCTCAAGTTCTCCCTGGTCTAGCAGAATACCCAGTTCCCACTTGGCACTTGGAATGATTTGGTTATTCAAAGCAAACAGTTTAGTCCATTCTAATTATCAGAATTATGCCTAATAAGCAGGAAATGTTTGATTCAAGCTAGACAGTAATGAAGGTGAAAGAAACACTTCCACTTATCTGAAAAGCAATCATTTTATTACAAGCTGTCTTTTGAGGAATCAATCTTCAGGAGCAATATGAGACAGTCTTCCAAATGGGTTATGTAAGAAACTTCGTAATATAAAACTGGCCATTCCTGCTATGCTGGCTAGTTCTGTGTCAACTTGACATAAGATAGAGTCATATTGAAAGAGGAAACCTCGGTTGAGAAACTGCCCTTTGTGGTGTCATATGAACATTGGGCAAGAAAAGACATTGAACACTCAGCACAGTGGACTATTCTGGGGACCTTGAAAGATAAAAATATTGAGAGGAAAGCAGACAATGGAGGCCTGGTTTGTGACGTTCCAGAGGAAAGTAAAGACCCTATTAGGGTCATATAATTTTGAATTAAGATTCTGTGGTTCCATGAAAAGCATTTCTTCTTTTCTTGGAGTACTTTAAACATTTGGTTTTAAAGTAAAGAACTGTGTTATAAACAAACAAGCAAATAAAAACAAAACTCTGTAGTTCTAGTCCACTGGGGATGAAGAATCAACCATGATTAACAAGAGACCAACACCACTGAAATAAAACTTTGGCCTTACTGAGAAAATTGATGCTGATTGTTAGCTGGAACTGGGAAATTAGAAGTGGTTAAGAAGAGGCCAGCATCATTTGAGGATCGCAAATCCTGGAGTATTTTTTCAGGGTCCATACAGATAAGCTGTAGTACAGAGGGATCTGAAGCAATATCTCATGCTGGCAGATAAACTTGGTAGTGTAAGAATCACCCAGATAGTGATAGTTTTTGAAGGCTTGAAAGAGTTATGGAGAGCAGCTAAGGCTTGACACCATGAGGCAGAGCTGGAGTCCCTGGAGAAAATCTGGAAGAGCTCATGCATGAAGGTACAACCTCAGTTGCGGTAGAAGGGTCAGGATCAAAGGGGTCATGAAAAGGAGCTGAAGCTTGGCACCATGTGGTAAGGTCCACATGAAGAGATCCAAAAACAGGCTGTTGGTAAAAGTACATCCAGACCAGTTGTAGCAGGAGACCCAGGTGTTTTGGAAATGTCGGTACTGTGGGGCTAACTCCAAGAACAGCAACAGGTGTGGAGTGGAGCTGGCCTGAGCCTACAAGGTGTGTTTTGTGTGTTGTGGAGAGCCCTTTGGAGCCCAGAAGATCATGAGTCCCAGCAGTCTGACAGTGAGATTTATACAGTTGGGCTTTAGGTTTGCTTTAATCTGATCGTGTCTGTGCCCTGGATCTTTATTCACATAGTAAGAAAATGTTTACTTTTTATTTTACTTAAGCCAATGCTTGTGTAAGACTTTAAAATTTTAGAGAAATTTTGGAACTTTAGAAAGACTTTGGGTATTTTAAAGTGGTTGAACGTTTAAAGTGTTTGAATTTTTAAAGACTTTAGGACTTTTAAAAGTTGTGATGTTTTATACTGAGTTGTTAATGTTCACATACCATCTTGGGGATAAATGAAAAAGGAAAGGTACTAGCTGAATAGTATTGAGTTTGTGTGTCAAACTGACAAGAGGCCAACTGTGCTGGCTGGTTCTGTGTCAACTTGACACAAGGTAGACCCTTTTCAGAAGCGGGAAACCCAACTAATAAAATGCCCCCATTAAATTTGCCTGTGATTTTCTTGATTGACTATTGACATGAGAGGGCCAAGCTCACTGTACGTGATGTCACCTTTGGACTGGTGGTTCTGGGAACTATAAGAAAGCCCACTGAGCAAATCTTGGGAGAAAAACGGTAAACATCATTTCTCCCTGGCCTCTGCATCAGCTCTTGCCTCCAGGTTCCTGCTTGACATTTTAGTAAAGCCCTGGAGTTGATAAAGGAGGAAGCTGTATAGATGTGTAATGGAAGGATACCTCATGCTGGAGACGAGTGCACGTCTCCAAGACAAAAGCAAGGCTGAAGGGTGCAAGACCAAGAGGACACAGTAGAGCGGGAAGAGGAGGTGACAATGGGCCAGGAGTGGGCAAATGAGAAACCCAGACCTTTGGAAAGTGAGTCAGTAAAGCTTTGCTGGGATTCTATTAAATCTTCTTCCTTTTGACATATGTTATACAGTGTTACTGTGATCAACTTGACTACTATATTAAACATGAACAAAAAGTGTTTCAGGGAGAAAATTGTCAAGGTGGAGTCAGGGAAGCTAGTAAAAAGAAATTACTGCCATATCTAGACAAGAACAAGAATGCTTGGGGGTCGGAGTGGTAGAAAGGAGAAGGGGTCAGTTTCTAAATCAGTTGTGAAGATATTACCTGTAGATCCCACGGAGTTTGAACTCTAAATAAAATAACTCCCACTAAGCATCTGAAGCAATTACTGCAGAGCATACAAAGACAGTCTACCAAATCTGTGTCTAGGTACCCACCACCCTAGGAATTCCTTTCAGACAGCTCCCCAGAATGTCTGTGGATAGCCCATCATATCATAAGAGAAATTAATGGAAGTTACATTAAAATATCTCACTTTCACTCATCATGCCAGGCCTCAGCATATAGCTATATTGCTTTCCTGTTGCTGAACTGGACAGGTAGGAAGGGCATGTACTTTTTGTGTTAATAGACACTGGGAATTTTCTCCTCTCAGCAAAAGTAGTAATCTCCACGGATTTTTGGCGTTCATTAGGGGTATCAATAACTCTGCTTTCCCAGAGAATCCTTTGGGTTTATGAAGTCACAATGGAAGAAGTTATTTGGTGGGGGGGGGGGGTTGTTTTGTTTTTGTTTTTTGCTTTTCTGTTTTGTTTTGTTTTGTTTTTCAGGACAGGGTTTCTCTGTAGCTTTGGAGCCTGTCCTGGAACTAGCTCTTGTAGACCAAGCTGGCCTTGAACTCACAGAGATCTACCTGCCTCTGCCTCCCAAGTGCTGGGATTAAAGACATGATTTTTTTTTTTTTTTTTGGTTTTTTGAGACAGGGTTTCTCTGTGTAGTCTTAGCTACTATTTTGAAACCCACTCTGTAGACCAGGCTGGCCTTGAATTCACAGAGATCTGTAGCATGAAGAAAAAAAAAACCCAGAGACAGAAATTGGGATTCAACTTGAAAACCAGAAAAGCAAAGCAGCCAAGCCACTAGAGAAGTCTTACCTCTACCAAGGCTGGGCGACCACAGACTAAGCAGACTAAACCTCTCTCTCCTCTAGTGCTCAGATTAAAGGTGTCAGCCATCACCACCTGGATTTGTTTAGGTACTGATCTTGTATAGCCCAGGGTGGCCTTGAACTCACAGAGATTCATCTGCCTCTGTCTCCCAAATCCTGGGATTAAAGGTGTGTACCACCACTGCTTTGCCTCTGGTGGTTTAGCTTTGCCTTCTGATATTCAGGCAAGCTTTATTTATTAAAAACATAAATAAAATATCACTATAGAGATCCACCTGCATTTGCCTCCCAAGTGCTGAGATAAAAGGCGTGCACACCACCTCCTGGCACTGAAATTTTTAAGACAAATTGGCTTTATTACGTCTACAAATTCTCTTCCACGTTTCTAGCCTCTTGCATTTCCTGCTCACTGGCAGCAGCATTTTCCCAGTGCATTTCTTTCCCTTTAGTTTTGGTTTTGTCCTTTGGGCGGGATTTAGGGAGCAATGGTAGACAAATCCCTCTGGTGCCTCGAGTCAGCTTGCTGTTTATCCATGCAGCACACATTTGACCTATGTTTGTTTATGCAGATGTTATGTAATAACTAGAGATCCAAAGATTAATTAAACACAGTTTGGCTTTTTAGAAATCCAAGCCTATTAAGAGGCATGCAAATGAGTAGGGCAGCTAACTGAAAGCAAGACAAAAAAATAAGATGGGAGAGATGAAAGCTGGCTTCTACTGGGAAAGTCATGAAAAATTCAGAGAAAGTAGAAGAGAAAAGAAGAAGCCCTAGGGAAGGCGCAGCAGTGAGAACATGAGACAACCGGGAAAGCTGTGTGATGGTGGAGCTAGAGACCCACCCTTCTGCAGAATAAAAAGAGAAAGGTGGTGAGAGAATTGCAATCAAGGCAACAATGCCCTTAATACCATGAAGCATTCAACCTAACACTCAACCATGGATGGCAGCCTCCGTCAAAGGCCAAGACCCTAATGTTCCCATGTGCACATGAAAAAGTACTCCAGGTGCATGATCAAGACTCCATTTCCCAGAATTCCCCAGGAGAGTCTTGCCCCTTCCACCTGGACCTCAGGAAGCAGCTCTAGAACCCAGAGCAGGTGCAGCCACAATGGGTGAGCCCCCGGGATCCATGGGGATCCTGGTGACGGGGGCTCCGGACTCGTGGGCAAAGCCATCCAGAAAGTGGTTGCAGATGGGCCGGCTTACCTGGGGAGGAATGGGTGTTTGTCTCTTCCAAAGATGCAGAGCACAAACCCAAGCTCTGTTCCAGAAGGTACAGCCTACCTGTGTGATCCACCTTGCTGCAACAGTAGGCGGCCTTTTCTGGAATATCAAATACAACTTGGATTTCTGGAGGAAGAATGTGCCCATCAAAGACAATGTCCTGCATTCAGCCTTTGAGGTGGGCACTTGCAGGTGCTCTCCCGCCTGTCCGCCTGTATCTTCCCTGCTAAGACCACCTATCCAATCGATAAGACAATGATCCACAATGGTCCACCTCACAGCAGCAATTTTGGGTATTTGTGTGCCAAGAGGATGATTGACGTGCAGAACAGGGCCACTTGAGGCAGCATGGCTGTACCTTCACTGTCGTCATCCCTACCAATGTCATTGGGCCTCATGACGTCAACATCGAAGATGGCTGTTTGCTGCCTGGGTTCATCCATACGGTGTACCTGGCCAAGAGTAATGAATGGGTCAGCCTTGACTGTGTGGGGTACAGGGAAACCATGGAGGCAGTTCATCTACTCTGTGGACCTAGCCCGGCTCTTCATCTGTGTCCTGTGGGAGCACAGTGAAATGGAGCCCATCATCCTCTCAGTGGGCGAGGAAGATGAAGCGTCCATCAACGTGGCAGCCGAGGCTGTAGTGGAGGCAATGGACTTCTGTGAGGAAGTCACTTTTGATTCAACAAGGTCAGATGGACAGTCTAAGAAGACAGCCAGCAATAGCAAGCTTCGGGACTACTTGCCTGATTTCTGTTTCACCCCTTTCAAGAGAGCTGTGAAGAAGACTTGTGCCTGGTTCACTGACAACTATGAGCAGACCCGGAAATAAAGGGAAAGAAAGCACGGGACAAGCAGGTGCTCAGCTGGCAATGCCCAATCAGTGGTCACCTCAGATCTCACCAAGAACTGAGGCTAGCATCCAGCAACCTAAACCACATGCTGGCCTCTCTGCCAGGTGGCTCCATGGAGCTGTCCAGTAGGGTCCGTGTTTGTCCATCCTCAGGGAAAGGCCAGACCAACACTTTGCTTTCACCCCAACCTCTGCATCCACGCTGATCTTGCTGCCCCTTATGTAGAAACCATTAAAATTGATTTTCATAAAAGGCAATAAAAGAAAAAGTACTCCGATATGAAACTTATCAATAACTGTTTACTACTAACTTACTATAGGTGTCTCAAATTGTGAACAGAGCTACAATTTCAGTAGGAACATATGAGAGAAAACAGTAATATGTGAAAGTCAAAGTTTAAGAAATATTGTGCTTCTAGAGCCAAAGTGAAAAGGGGAAGAGGTGGCCTTCAGAACATGAGGAGGTGGGGAACGTTAGTGTGTGGCTTTGGCTGTGGTCTGGATTAAAGGTAGAGGAATATAGCGGGAGAGGAGAGTGAACTGGAGATAAACAGTCCTGGAAGCTGTTTGAGCACCTTTGAAGCACATGGGGAGGGGAGGGCTAGCCGAGAACTGAAATAGATTTAGGACTCGAGAAAAGGCTCTGAGCTATGTATTACCTGGGGCTCACTAACAGGGTTGGCCCAAGTGTACAAATAAAGGTATAAAAATTATGCAGAATTTATAGAAAAGTGTACAAAGTAACAAATGCACAAATAACATAACTGATAACTAACATGGTTTAACAAAACTTTACAGGCTAAGTTCCACAGAGTCGGGACCTCCTCCTATTTACCACTGTGTCACATGTCAGACTCTGACAAACACAGGAAGGGTTGTCAGGGAATACCCCCCTTTTCCAGTCTATTTGCCACACAACTGGAACACAGCATTTGTGGCAGAAGTGAGGGAGGGATCGTGACTTCCCCCAAACTCTCCTCAACATCCATACTGTTAACTTGGTCCTTCCAGTTCCTTAACTCTGAATAAATCATTTCATCCTTGTGGTAATGGCCCCATCTGCTGTCAAGCTGAGATCGCCTCTGGCTTCGTGGGTAGCTGTTACTCTTCCCCATTCCAGGTGCCCATTTTTATATGACGGTAGTAAGACAGAATTACAATTTAAGAAAATATTTGAAGCTAACAAGACATAAATATATGGTTGTCATAAGGTTACCCTGGATTGGAACTCTCTATTCACTTTCAGGCTCGAAGATCTCAGCTTAATAATGTCTGTGATTGTCAGCCGTGGCAAGTGGCAGTCTTCTCATCTGCCCCGCTGAGGTCAGCAGAACACAGAAAACCCAGGCGAGGTGTTGTCCTTTTGTTTGTTTGAACCAGACACTGTCTCCATCCTGAGGGACTTACAGAGTATGAAGTACGCCCTTGCCCTTAGGTAATGTTTGTTTTCTGGAGCGACAGGCCATTATAAGCATCTTAAGAAAAGGGCCTATGACCACCTGGTCATCTCACTTCTTGACTATATAGGCTAATCTCTGACCACAGTAGATGCTGGGCTACTTGGAATTGGTGTGTTCAAGGGATGAATTATGAGTAAAGCAAATACAGCACATTCTTCCAAGAATGGGACTTTGCAGCTCTTGAAAAATGAATTGTATTTACAGTGAGTAGAGAAGAGAGAGCATGCTGGTCAGGAGATTGGCAGAATCAAGGGAAAGGGTCGAGGAGCCCACACTGAGGGTTGACAAAGAGCTCAACAAGAGCCAGATGTAGGGCAGAGGAATAATACTAGTGACCCTCCCACTGCATAAGCTCTAATTTCATCTTCATGCAATAAAAGAAAAAGTAAGTGTCTTTGATGGGACTGATGACCAACACAGGAGCCATAAAGATGACTTGGCATTTATCCACCACAGTGGCACAAGCAGAATATAAGACTGATACAGAAGTAACCTGTCCAAGTGTCTATTCACAACTCCACATGAAAGAGGAAAATAAACCAAAGTATATGTTACAAGAAGAAATATGGCAACACATGAGAGCATTCATACAGAGGAAAGTAAGACTGAGGCTGTGAAAGTGATGTGGAAACAAAGGCATGTTAAAAACGTGCAGGGGAGGGCATCCTTTGCTTTCAATAACTATGACAGAGTGTGGAAACAAAGGCATGTTAAAAACATGCAGGGGAGGGCATCCTTTGCCTTCAATAGCCACGACAGTGTGTGGAAACAAAGGCATGTTAAAAACGTGCAGGGGAGGGCATCCTTTGCCTTCAATAGCCATGACGGAGTGCTTCAGCAGATAGAGTAATAGTATTCAGTCAGCTCATTTAGTGTTTTACTTTGCACTTATGATTATAACATTTGCCACAATCTCTGACTCTGAATTATATATCTATCTCCATTAGTCTGTCCACCCTGTGCACCCAGAGGCAGAAAAGTTAATGCAGGCACATGTGTTACTCCTGCTTTTATTCAATGAGATGCTTGCTGATCAGTAGATTGGTGACACATTTCCTCAGAGATTTTCTGTTCCAGTAATTGGGCAACATGTATATAGATTCATAGAACGAGCACTTATGTGCCTGACTGCTTGCTTTAAAAGAATTCCCGTTCTGAGCTGCAAAGTGCTCACTGAGCAGCAGTGTCTCATGGTTCATAGGTATCTTGTTTTCTCAGTGCATCTCCGTGACCTTCAGGGGTCACTGCCAGTAGTTTTGCAACAGATACATGGTTAAGTGCAAAGATTCAGAGAGGCGTGCCTTGCTCCAGAGCTGTGACTGACAGTGTGGAACTCACAGATAAGGTAGGGTGAGGAATGTATATTGATACACCAATAAGAAAATAACTGATTATTTTTCCTTTATTGAACTATCTAAATTGGAAAAACTAGTTCTTTGGTGCAGAAGAAATAAAAGTTTGTATATTTTTGGAGGTTAGCTTTTAGGAATGTGTAGCAATAAAAATGCTTATAAAGTATATCTAAATATTCTGAGTATTTCAAACATTGAGATGAAGAAAACTAGTCTACCACAGAAGCCATATAGCTTGCTCCAAATATATCTTTCATTAATGAGCACCTACACATTACCTAAAGGTTCTAGAACCAACATTGCCCTGACAAGTACAAATTTTCTGTCTTGAAAGAAGAACCCTGAAGTTTCCTTTAATCAAACCGCTGTGACGGTAAGTTGTGTTTATACATTGAAATTTTCATTCCTTGTGCTCTTTTTATATGATGTTGCCAGGTAGGCACCAAGTCTGACTTACACAGATGACTGCTGGGACCAGCTCCAGTATGGAGGGGATAGAGACTTCCACAAGTCTCTTTCCACGCTGTGTCAGGTCAGGTTTAAGAGTGGACAGGAGGCTGAGGTAGGAGCAGGCACAACACTTCTGTCATGTTGCTGTGAAGAACAACAGGTGAGAGAATGGGTAGAAGGAGCAGCAGAGGCAGCAATGAATGAAACAGGAATTTGCATTACTGGACGGTGCCTGGTGGAGGCCTGGCTAGGAGCTGAACTCAAGACTGGAGTCTCTAGAGACAAGGAAATGTTGAGAAGAGATCAACAGACCAAAAGACAGGTGATAAAGGAATACAAAGTTGGGAAGGCTAGATGCAGTGAATGAGAATAAGAAAAGTTGCTAAAAGCACATAAATACATTGCACTAAATTCAAACCAGATACACACCCAGCTCAATCTTGTTTAGGCCAATTTATGCCACAAAAATGTAATTTTGTTGGGGAGGGGCAATGTTTGGGTTTTTTGGTATTACTGTTTGGTTAGGGTTTTTATGTTCTGCTGTTGTTTGTTTTCGTTTTGTCCTATTTTTAATAGCAAAAGGAGTAGGATTCGAGGGGTGAACTACTATGCCTGGCACCAGATAAAGATAAAAAGGAAATCTGTGCAGCATGAGAGATGTCTTGGCTAATTGTCTTCGAAATGCATCTGCTAATGCACATGGGACACTAATCTCAAGTTTCAGATGCTTAGAATCAGTCAGCTTGGGCTGTCACCACTTCAGGGAGCAGAATAAAGAGATGACACTTTGGACAAGGGTAAAAAAATCTTCATCTTCAGAGTGAGAGACGATTTCCTGGAGGGCATTCGTTGAATAGCGAGCATCGGTCCCCACTTGAGGCATTTGTCACGAGTATAAAGGGAAGTCAATAGCCAAATTGTGGCTTTTGCCGACAAATCTTGGTACAGTGAAGAGGGGGCAGAAAGTCCTGTTGAACCCATGCTAAGCTCAGAAAACTGTGCCAAGAGTTTGCTAAATAGATATGCTGAGAACCTAACTGTTCATAATGCATCTATGCCTGGGAAGGAAGAAGAGAGGCCAACAGAGAATAACAACAGTTGGTGATAAGATGCACTGGTAACCACTGTATGGGTCTTCTGGGATGCTGGGCTAAGTGAAACGGGCTTGTAAGGAGGGCTGGTTAACAAATGGTGTCTTCACAGCTGAGACTGTAGGAGTGATAACGATCATTGCGATGACCATCTGTGTGTTATCTTAAGAGAGTGACTAAAAAGGATTTGAAGAAACTATCAGTTTTGAGCATGGGTTGCTTCTCTGTTCAATGCAGATGTGCTTTCAAGAGCATTCCCACAGATAAGCTGCTTTGGTGGAGTGGGAAACAGAAGTGACAAGGGAGTTCAGACCCAGGCTTCCTCCATGTCAGAATATCAACAGCAGGAAGAAAGTCTGTGCCCAGTCAGGGACCAACAAATAGCTCAGGATGACCAGATGACGGTAGTAGGCATAAAAACTGTAGGAAATGGGGCTTTTCGTGCCTACAGGATTCAGGGAGAGGACGTAAAGTAAGCACAAGTCAGATATGACATTTTCTATATAATGTAAGATTTGTAATCTTTGGGTCATGGAAGACTTTACAAACAGGAGTGAGGACATTGGCATAGCTCCAACTGCAATAAAACCAGTTCACAATATGAGAGGAGAGTACATTTCTTACACGATTTTGACTCTTAAATTTAGAGTCTTGCTAGGTCAACAAATCTGAGGTCTAAGTGGATGGCGGTGCTATAAAGTCTGAAACCAGAATTGCTTTCCTTGACCAAGCTAAAAAACATGAACTACCTGAACTTAACCCCCAAGGGGACTACTCTGTGTTGTTATTTTTCCATTCTGGGGTGTAATAGGACCTAATGAATGCTGAGTGAATTTGTCAAAGAATTCAACACAAAACTCCGGCATCTGACCTCTTCCTACTACGAGTCTGCCTAAGGAACACCTTGTGCATATGAACCACCTGTCAATTTTCCCCACAATGATTCTCTGCTCCTGAAATATAGTCACCATGGTTCACATAACTTTCAGGTCAAGCTAACGTTCCTCATGTTAGTTATATAACTTGGGGCACATTCATTTGTTCCTTTAGGCTCCTGTCCCTATGAAATGGAGATTAACACTAACTCACCAAAACTGAGCACCAAGTGGTTTGGACATGGATAAGCCATTTTCCCCAAAGGTTCATCTTTCAGGAGCTTAGTCTGGGTGTGACAGTGCTGAGAGGTGACTGAACCTTTCAGAGACAGAGCCTAACTGGAGAAAATTAAGTCACTGAAGGCCTTGCCCTTGACAGAAATTAATGTAGTTCTCAGATGGAAATAAGCTGGTTCCCAGGAGAACAAGCCGCTGTAGCGGAATCCAGCTTGTTCTTTCCCTCCCTTCATCCTGCGGTTGGTTCTCTTTCTGTCTTCCTCTATGTTGTGATACAGCCAGAGAGACCTTGAAGAAATGGAAGCCTGCAGCCACCAGAATTGGGAACTTGGTAAACCTCTTTACTTCATAGATTACCAACCCCTGGATATTTTTCTGGAACAATAGAATTAGATTGATGCAAACAAAAACTCTCAGAACTCTCCCCATGACGGTACAGCTGCTCTCATCACCAGTACTGATGAAGAATATGAGCCAAGAAAGAGACAGCTGGGTTCTGCCCACCCCAAAGCTCATATCCTCAATGTTATTCCTGCTGCCCATCAGCAATGACACCTCCCTCAAAGATTGCTTAAAATGCATTAGTGAAAACAATCCGTGGAAAAACACCTTGATGGTGTTGATGCTGGTGTTGATGCTGAGCTGATGGAGTTTTCCAAACATGCATAAGGACCGTAGCCTCCAAGCATCACATAAATTGAGCATAATGGCACATGCCAGTATCCAGTGAGTTCGAGGCCAGCCTGGTGTTTTTGAAGCCCTATCTCAAAAACACAAACAAAAACTTTTAAAAGTGTCTTACTATAATGAGTGCCCAACAAGTGTTAGCTTTTGTTGTTGATTACTTTATTATTTATGCTGTCCTAGGCAGCTACATGTTTATTTGGTAGAGGGGTCACTGTATCTGAAAGCAGATTAGATTATTTCCTTTGGACACATCTAACTGGGAACAGTCCCTATCCACTGATGCAGACTTCATTCTGTCCCTGTGACTCTGATAATTATTTCTGGCCCACCTGTGGAATCAGATGAAACCAGTCCTGCTTTCTTATAACATCTCTGCTATATTTAAAGATGAGTGTCTGGAAGCAACAATTAAAAATTGGGACCTCCTGAAACTGAGAAGCTTCTGTAAAGCAAAGGACACTGTCAACAAGACAAAATGGCACCCTACGGAAGGGGAAAAGATCTTTATCAGCCCCACATCAGAGGACTGATCTCCAAAATATACAAAGAACTCAAGAAATTGGTCATTAAAAGAACAAATAAGCAATAAAAAAATGACCTAAACAGAGAACTTGCAACAAATTAATCTAAAATAGCTGAAAGGTGCTTGAGGAAATGCTCAACATCCTTAGCCATCAGAGAAATGCAAATCAAAACAACTCTGAGATTCCATCTTACTGTAAGAATGGCCAAGACCGAAAGCACTGATGACAGCTTATGATGGAAAGAATGAGAGGTAAATGGAACACTCCCTTTGCTGGTGGAAGTGCAAACTGGTACAGCTGCTTTGGTGATCAGTATGGCAATTTCTCAGAAAATTGGGTAACAACCTACCTTAAGCTCCAGTAAGACCATTTTTGGGTGTATACACAAAGGATGCTCAATCATACCACAAAAAAACATGTGCTCAATTGTGTTCATAGCAGCATTGTTTGTTATAGCCAGATCCTGAAAACAATCTAAATGTCCCTCGACCAAAGAATTGATAAAGAAGATGTGGTATATTTACAGAATGGAGTACTACACTGTGGGGGAAATAATGGCATCTTGAAATTTGCAGGCAAATAGATGGATCTAGAAAACATCATATTGTGTGAGGTAACCCAGATCCAGAAAGACAAATATAATATGGACTCACTCATAAATGACTTTTAGATATAAATCTAAGAAAAACCAGCCTATAATTCACAATATCAGAAAACCTAGACAACAAAGAGGACCCTAAGAGAGACTTACATAGATCTAATCTACACAGGAAGTTGAAAAAGACAAGAAATCCTAAGTAAATTCAGTAAATGGGGGTCATGGGAGAGGGTAGAAGGGGAAGGGCAAAGAAGGGAGGGGAGCAGAGAAAAATATATAGCTCAATAAAATAAATAAATAAAAGACACCATGGAAAATTTTTTAAAAAAAGATGAGTGTCTGTGGCAACCATTCTTCTCCACTCCAGACCACAAGGCCATCTTAGCCTTGTGTCCCTGGTGCTATCTCCAGACATGATGCATACGTACACCTTGTTGAAGATATCTTTGCAGTTGGTCATCCAGAGGAAGCAAACTTCTGTCACTCACGCATGATCTCCTGGCATCTACAGACGAGGACATTCAATGAAACAGTCACAAGCCAGCCCCACCCCCTGTGTGATTTCATTCCCAGGTGCTACGGCGTCTTCTTGTGTGGAGGGGTTGTCTGTAGAGTGAATGGATTCACACTGAACACCAAGCTCTCTCTAGACTTAAATTCTCAATTTTGTTCACTGCTTCTGAGCTTGGTCTAGGCACAGAAGACTCCACTCAGTCCCCTACTGTTATTTCTTGAGAACTGGCCAGCATTCTTGCATCTTCAGATCTTTTTTGTCATTTCACATATTGGTGCACCTTCCCCACATCATGTTATCTTTTTCCTATTCCATCAATAGACTCATCTGAGTATTTAAATGGGATATATTAAACTCATAAACATTAAAATATTCATAAGAGCTTATGGCTTAAAGTATTTCAATTAATTATGAATCAATTACATTTTCTCAGCATCACCTTTCATTATTGTCACTAGAATACCTATTTGTTCTCTCAACAATTACTGAAACATAATATCATTTTCTTCCTATATATTAGTGCAAATGGATGTATTAAAACAAGGCTCTAAATTTTTATGGGCATTTTAGTGGGATTGATTCTGAAACAAAGCAGAGAAGAATAAAATTAATGTAACCTTGAAAAAGGCTCAGACCCTATGGAGGTGACCTTTCCGTCTCCGAAGAAATTAACTGAAGAGGTTAGACAATCTCAAGGCATGTTGTACATCACGACTGAGAGAATCATAAGTAGGCTTTTCATCAAGTGCTGAGCAATTTCATTCATCCAATTTTGTGTATCGGGGTTTCAAATGAGGGCTATGAAATTCATGAATAAAACATTTGCCACTTGTGAGAGCCAAAGGGCTTGTAATAAAGCAAGTGTGTTGTTAAATAAAAGATTTAAGTAAGAGTGGAAGAAAGTTTCTTAATCTGAAGTTAGTTTTCCTTTATGTGTTGCAGATTTTTAGATGTTTCCCCCAAAACTGAAAGGGTAAAGAGTGAAAAACAATTTAAGGACCAGCGGTCTGAGCATTCAGAAGAAACCAAGTCATTTGCAAAACTGCATCTAGTAAATTCTGGCTGGAGATTGGAATAAAATTTTCAACATTTAAAAAAAAATGGCTTCCATTTTCTAAGAGGCGTGTGTAAAGCAACATTCTTAGCATTATTATAAAATCAAAACACCAATCAATTCTGAAAAACATTGATGACGCTGTACATTCTAAATTATCACATATCTGGAAGCTCAATTCTTTACTTTAAAATAAGCATTCTGCTATTGTGTACATTTGCTTTAGCCTTTACTAAGTCCTAAAATCATATGTGTACCAAGAAATGTTTTAAAATAATTTTTTATAACTATCAGTAAAGTCCTAATTTGCATACCTACTTTGTAGATCTATTTACCCAGCATCACCTAGGTTTCTCAGGCAAACAGGGCTTGGGGATGAGGAAGTTTAACCAGCCTGACCTACACAGAGAAGTGACTCATAAGTCAGTTCATAAACAGTAGTTCTTAGGTGACAAAAATGAAGGGATAGAAAGAAAAGGGCTCTGACTATCATGTCACAGTTCTTCAATGTTGTGTGCCCATGGGCATATGTGTGCGGTGCACAGACACACAAAATAAGAACCGTTTGTGTGCAAAGAGCTACAGTAAAGGTACAGTGTTACAAAAGAGTAGTGCCTTGGCTCTCAAATGCTGATGTCACTTGGGCTGGAGAGATGGCTCAACAGTTAAGACTGCTCTTTCAGAGGACCCAAAATTAATTGCCATCATCCACACTGAGTCTCAAAACTGTCTGCAACTCCATTTCCCATACCAGGCTTTCTAAACTCCACAGGTACTGCATACATATGGTGCACAGAAATACATGCAGATAGAGCACTCATACACGTGAAAATAAATAAAAGTTAAAAATCTTTAAAAGAAAAGAGCTTGCCTTATGTGAAGAATAAATTTCCCAAGTAATTAAAGAACAGTTAACAATATAAAAGATAACTGGACTATATTAAAGAAATAAGTTAATATCCCTGAATAATAGGTCTTAATTTTTGAAATTTGAAATTTTTCTGATAATTTCCAGGTAATTCTAGGTCCCCTATCCCTATACTGGATTTTTTGGAGGTCTGATAAACTTGCAAATTTTTAGACTAATAATAAACTCCTAAACAAAAGCTCAAAATTCAAGAAGTGACATCTAATGTGATCAGGGAAACCTGATTTGATTTGTCTCTTCTCTCTTTCTCTCTGCCTCTCACCCAGCCTGAAGTTCTGGATCAGATACAGAATTTAAGGGAGCTATGGATGGATAACAATGCATTGCAAGTACTGCCTGGGGTACGTAAGCTTTGCCATGAGTGTGTTCTGACTGCTACAGGTTGGTTATGTTTTTAATTATTAATCCCACATCTCCATTCTCAGTGCTTGGAAAGCAAATTAACACTTTTTGGGGCTTCAGTCACCAAGTGCTTCTCATGAAATTGTTTTAAATATTCTATGTTTATCATGAACTGCAAAAACAGAAAAGCTGAGATTTCCCTTGATGTCCCTTATTCTTCTCACTGGGTTTTAAAAGCTGATAAGTTCTTGGTTGAATTTTTAAAACACATTTTGCTTTACAAAAGCAACCTTATTCTCACAGGTAACAGTACAGCTGTTTTTCCTCTTGCTGTTAGAGCTCTTCTACAAAGCAAATGGCTTTCTCTGCTTCTTCTCTGGTAGAACCCATTTATACCTTTGGAAATCACAAGGATCGCGTAGCATCCAATACAAACTGACCAGACTCAGGTTTTCCTCCTGTGGTGGGGTGGCTCCATGACCCTTCCTGGAGCAGGTTTCGTTCCCATTGCCTGCCTTTCCTGGCCACCTCAACACACATGTTGGTGTTTTCACTGGACTAAGAGTCCAGGCAAGTGGAGGGAATCATTTTTCATTCAAACCAGAGGTTTCAATATTTCCTCAAAGCAAATTTTACTCTTCTTTTGAATTTTCTTTAAATTACTTCAAGGGAGCAAGCACATGACATTTGTTCTCTGTGAACAAACACAAGGCCATGCAAAAGGAGATCTCTGGGCAAAGACTGAGGAAAGAACATTTTTAAATTTGAAAGGGCTGCATCTACAGCATCACAGACATAAACAGAAGTCGGTACATCTTGTACTTACAAAACTGTTTGCTAATGTGATCAGAGAATCACAAAGATCATACAATCAACTCCCTCAATTACACTGTTGGGAAGACTCACATAAGAGTAATTCCACAAATGAAAATGTAGGAATTTAAGTGATTTGTTAATTTTATTTATTTCTTTTTGTTCTGAAACTAACTCTGTAGACAAGGCTGACCTCAAACTCAGAGATTCACCTGCCTCTGCCTCCCGAGTCCTGAGATGAAAGGTGTGCACCACCATGCCTGGCTCGTGTAATTTTTTAATAGTCCATTTTTCTGATGTTTCATTGGCAGCTGTTGCTGTTTACTTGGTAAATTTTATTAGAAGCAAATGCAGAGAGAAAGCCACAGTCTGTACATGTCTGGGTCAAAAGCACTGCTTCCGACATCCACAGACTGTCTTAGCATTTATCCCTGTGAATGAAAGAGGCCAGTGTATGTACAGTCCTGGAGAATGCAGATAAAATGCCTCTTAGCTCCTGAGCAGATATGGAAAAGTCAGAATGTTACTTAGATGCAAGTTTTTACCAGCTACTTGAATATATTCATTTCCACAAAGCTACTTACTTTGCATATACTGGGCCAGGCATTGCCTAGCTGGCTTTATAAATATTCACTCTTTGGGTCCTCAGAGAAACCCTATAAGAAGGTTCTGTGCAGCTCAGGTTCACAGAGCCAGTAAGCCCCTGGGCCTATAAGCCAAAGCAGCTGCTTCTGTACAGCAATGCGTGACCTCACAGCGTGTCTGACAGTGCAGTCTCTGGAACCTGCAGAAGGCACAGGTGAGAATTGGAGTCATGACACTTTCCGCAGTGGTGACGTTTGCAAAATCCAAATGTGCAAATGAGTAAATGGTGAGACCAGCAATCTTGTCCAACCTCTTTTGAAACTTCTGCATCGAATCCAGTAGTTCAGCTGTGGTCCATGGATAACTTTATTTAGTATGCTTTAATTTGACATTTTGCCGTGCCCTATGTGTAACACTCCACTCCTCCCAGCTTATGTGACCTCGGCCTGCTATCCAGTTCTATGTGACCTGGACTGGCTGTTCATCTCCCGTGCAGTCAGAAGTGCTACCTGTCAGTCATCCTCCAAAATGAATCACCCTCCGTATTTGCCGTGAAAAGATGTGGGAAAAAAGCAAATCCACTTTTTCCTTTGCTCTTGCATCCTAACATATTAAAATACACTTTTAGAAGCCTAGACTCTTGTTTGTTACTCATTTTTCATACCTCAGAGAGGTAAAGAGAACGACCAAGTATTTCATTCTCTACAAAACTCCACCTTACAACTACCAACCTAAAGTTAATATAGCTCTAACCAAGTGGTGCATGAACTTCTGTTGTTTCTGAATAGTCTGGCATCTCCCTCATCTGTGATTTCCACTCTTCCCATCTGTCACTCATTCCCCCACCATGGATCCATCCGCACATAGAGTGGTGCTGGACCAGGTCGACCTTCTCAAGGACTGCAGACCTTTGCTGCAGGATAGGGTGCTGGTAGAAGGTTTAAAAGACTCAAAGTTAAATACCCCAGTGTTGTTTGTCTTCCACAAAATGTTTGGAAACTACACAGCAAATGCTGGTCAATGCAGGAAATAGCAGCATGGAGAGCAGCTTCAAGGATGAAAGCCTTCTCTTGGTTAAAGGACAGAGAAGGGCATACAACAGAAAACCACACAGGGTCCTTTACCTCTGGAAAAGAGAGAGCTACCGTGGATCATGCATCCTTGGGTGGGACATCAATAGGAAAGTAGCAGATTTTATCAAGTGATGTTCTTCTGAGCTAGGGAAAGACACCTGCTGCTTTCTTTCCCTCTGTTCTGGAGGGCCAGCTCCTCTAACATCTGCTTCCACACAGCTTCACAGGCATCTAAAGATGCAGGATGGGGCCCTGAGTTAATGAGGGGTGTGAGGGATAGGAGGATCTTTAATCCAATCCAAGCAGATTCAGTTTTATCTCCGGCCCCCATTCTCACAGCAACCTGGGAAGGTCACACAGAAAGTGTGTGCTTATGTGTCCTTTAGGAATAAAGAACTTTATTCCCCAGCTTCTGGAAACACTGGGTGCAGCCTCTCTGGCCTCTTCAGATTCCCTGTTCTGACGAAAGCCTCCTCACTCAAGGTCAAAGCCCCATTCTGGATAACCTTCTTCCAATTAACCACAAATGCAGGATGCAAAGACCCAGTCCCTCAGCCCCTGCTCAGACACCTGAGGGTTGTGGGGCTCAGCCACAGAATTTTTGGAAAGCTTTGCTAAGGACTTCCTCACGACTTCCTCACAGGCTTGAATGCAACACAAACTTCAGTCACTCTTATTAAATCTATTAATGTGTCATGTTTTTCCAAGCTTCTCCATAACTATGAGAGTTGTTCTTTCTTGCAGGTTCCCTCTTTTCCTTTTTTTGTGTATTCCTGTGAGTGTGTGCATACATGTGTACACACATGTAGAGTCTTAAGATGAATACTAGGTGTCCTTCTTAATCAGTCTCCATCTTAAGCTTTGAGACAGCGTCTCTTACTATACCTGAAGCTTACTTATTCAACTAGGCTGGCTCACAGGCATGTCTCTGCCTCCCTAGCTTTAAGAATGTAAGCATATATCACCATGCCAAGCTTTCTGCATGGGTGCCAGGGATTGAACTGGGGTAATCATGCTTCTCCAGCAAGCACTTTACTTACTGAACCATCTTGATACCTTTGGGTTTCCTCTTTCTTGACAAATGACAACTACTTGATAGTCTTTGTCCTTCCCCTTTTCTTCTGTGGTGTTTCCCACATGAATTTTCTTGTGCATATCAAGACTGTCTTTAACTGTTTCTTTGGGTATTGCCTTCACTAATGTAAACTCCCTAAAGATAAAAACCTTGTTTTGACTATGATGGTGTTGAACAAACAGTTGTGATCACAGACCGAGGATGGAGGCAACAGAAATGTTTTGAGTTGAAGACAAGCCTGTACTTGGCAACAATAATTGGTTTCAAAATTTTAAAATGCCTTTGTCTTTATCCAGACAAATTTCTTTCCAGACTGGCTCATGATGCTGTCTGTAATACATAGCACAGATAGTAGCATATAATAGTCTCAGGGTTGGTGAATGAGCAGAATGTTAACCTCTAATGAAGGGATCTCCGTGACCACCATGGCCAACATAGTAATGATCTTCGAGAGTCACGTTCAGTTCAATATGACTAAGTAGCCGATGCTGGCTCAAACTCCAGTTCAAATAAACTGAGTAGTTCATTTTAGACATATTTAAGCACAGCACAATTTAGTGAAAGCTTTCCTGGTAGTAATCAATTCCATACATACAATAAAGCACACATAAATCTCCTTGAGGAACAAAGTAAGCTAAATAAGGATCGGACATGACTATATCAAAACTCTTTGTAAAGTGTATGTGATACCTTCCATAAAGATGGGTTCTGTAGATTGACTAGGGGAAAAAACGAGCTTATGATAAGGTTCTGGGGGAGGGTCCAGGGTAGTCTTGGCCACACAGATAGCAGAAAGGTCACTAGACTGTTAATCACATCTTCTCCAAGACTTCTGGGTGGATGACAGGTTATGTTTCCTTTCTTTGAAGGAACAACCAGTGTGTTTCACATTCCAGGTTCCCCTAGTCCTTATCTGTGAGTACAAAGACCTCCTTGCCTCCCACATTCTAATTAGCAGAATCAAGTTCAAATTAGAATTTTAAATTTTTCTGAGACATCAGAACCTTAAGGATACTCTGCAATGTTCAGTTCTCCGCTGGCAAATTTGAGAACTGTTATGCTCTGACTGCTGCATTCACTCAGAATTTATCTCTAACCACTGCAGTGAGATATAATTTATAGGCATTTTCCAGTCAGTGGATTTTTTTAGCAGACCCACAATGCTCTATAAACATCATCACAACCTAAGCTTAGAACATTTCCATCACCCTTAAAAGCAATACTACATTTTTGGCAATCTTTTCTACTTTGTGTTTGGACATTGCATATGTGTGGTCTTTTGTGACATGCTCCTTTCAAAGTTCATCTATTTTGTAGCATATTTCAATACTCCATTCGCTGTTACTGCTAAATAATATCCATTATGTGGGCAGGCCACTTTTGCTTACCCATGCAGTCAATGAGGCAGGTTTGGGCTGCTGCCACTTGGCTGCTGAGAATAACACATCTGTGACCATTTGTGTACGTGTGTGCTTTTATTGTGTGGGGTGTGTAGGTAATGTAGGGATTCTGTGTTTTGAAATGGATGCACCAGTGTCCTTTCTAGTCAGTGTACATTTGGTCAGTGATTCCATATCCTCCTATTGTCATGATGGCTTTAAAATTAATTTCACAACATTGTGGTTTTTACAGCTTCATGAGCCTTGTGAAAGTTCCCCCAACTAATCCTGAGTTTATGCGCTGTCTTCAAGTCTATAGGGAAGTTAAAGATGTTGGTATACCTGGATATGTCAAAAAACAGGATAGAAACGGTTGACATGGATATTTCCGGATGTGAAGCCCTTGAGGACCTCTTACTATCCTCCAATATGTTACAACAGCTGCCTGACTCCATAGGTGAGGATGCAACATTTTATTGTGAGTAATTATGTCAAGTGTACAATTTCTGTTTTGGCAGTATAACTTATTTATGCATGTAGGTAATATACTACTAGCCTGACATTAATGAATTACCAAATTCACAGTGCAAGATCATAAAACAGTGTATTCCAGATACCTTTAAATGAACTGTTAACTTTAGCATCGAATTCAACTCTCCAGTGAAATGTTTCTATTAAGTAAGTGCATCTTAAAATTTTCAAATCTCCTGAATTACAGTGTTGTCATGAAGAGTAAGTGTGTAGATTTGGAGTTATTTGGTGACAGTGGATACATAGTAACATTGGTATCACAGGTAAATAACACAAAAATGTGCAAATATAAAATAGATTCTTAGTTACATTATTTTTTAAAAGACACATCATTCTTAATATGTTGTAAGATGCTTGCCAGAAAAAAAAATGTGAGTATGTCTATCACGCACTAGGTCTTTTATTTATGTCTTTTATGTGTATAGTTATAAAAGACTGAATAATGAGTACTTTTATATTATTTCTGATTATAAGATGTCTCATCTAGGAAAATAATCATTAACTCAGTTAACTTTGAAATGGGGATTTTTAACCTGTCTGGAATAGATGTTTCATGTATTCAGCAGCTTGTTGATGCTTCTAAACACTGTCATAGACTAAGTAGCCCAAGTGAAGAGAGACTACAGGGTAGTTCTCATGCTCCCTCCAGTATTTTATTACTGCTTTAACCATCCGTTCAGGCTGATGGAGCACGCTGGTTTTAACAAACTCACACAAGCTCTTCTCATAAATTTTCTGACTTTTTATTTATCATACATCGCAAACAATGTTTCCCCAGCCATCAGGAGTAACTGGAAGCTTCATTAGGCTTCTCACACTTCCCAGCTGCATCCCAGGAGCATCTGGTGCGGCCACCACACTGGGCTCCGATCTGAACGTTAGTTACCTTAAATGAAACTCGTGAGCAGATGAGTGTGGGAAGAGCTGGGTTGCAACACTGAGGAGGCCCATTAGCTACAAAGAGACTCAGCTGCTCAGGACGACAGAGTGGTAGTTTGTGACTCCACACACCCGGCACCACTTCACACCACTGAAAATGCAGGCAAAACGCATTGATTCCCAGAACAAAGGTTTGTCCATAGCTGACTTCTCAGTGCTAAGACGGTGTCTGGCCTGTGCTGTGTTCTGCTTAGTAAAAAAGATGATCTATTCCTGCTAAGAATGACTATTTACTTGACAAATAAAGAACTTCACAAGTATGCGGGAAAAGGAAATTAAATAAGCATGCTAAAAATGAAAATGCATCCACTTAAATAGAGAGATAAAATGTGTAACTTGTATAGTACTAGAGGGATGGAAATTGAAAAAAAATCCATACACAAGATGAAAGAAAAGAAGTTAAAGCAATCATAGGATAGAAAACAAAGAAATTATGTGTCATAAATCACAGCAAAAGAACAAATGTAGTTAAATAAGCCTGTTTTATTTTAAAAAGCCAGTTATTTCAGAAGACAAGGCATTCTTAGTATAGCAGGATTATGTGTTAAATTATCTTTCCTTAAAAAGCAGCCCGCAGAGTCACCCTCCACTTGGAGTAAGGCATCCCTTTGAGTGACACAGAGCTAGGCATGTAGTAGCAGAAGCAGACAGACAGACATATGGGTCTCATTGTTCTCATACCTTCCTTCAGGCCCTAGGGGCTCTCCCAGGATGAAAGCAATGTGGGGACACTAATTACTCACTGACCTGTCCTTTGTGTCTCACTGAATTTCAGGGGAAATTGTGTCTGGGTATCTGCCCAGGGCCTAGTGTAGACACAGACAGGCCTTCCTCAGGACATTCCCCTGTTGGCCAACAGACACGAGAGCTTTGTTCTGGGGCCCAAAAAGACCATGGACACTAACTGGATGAGAAACGGCCCCTCATCTTTCTTGTCAAAATTATCTATTGGGCCACCAGAAATTTTAAAAATAAGAGAAGAATTTCCACAGAATTAATACAATAAAATACAACTAAAACAAAATTGCCACTCTGTCACACAAGTCCTGCAGCTGAGAGTCAGCTAACCGAGAGACACAGTCCACAACCAGCCTGTGCTTGGTCCCTCCCTGCGCTGTTTCCAAGAAAAGTCAAAGGCCTCTCATCCTCTTCCAGGTGGTTTTAATAAAACGCTTCTTTGGGTAGCAAGGAAAATCACTAGAGGAGGCTGAATAGTGTTTTGCTTTTCAAACTATGCTCACTTAGTGATTGGAACAGAAGCTCCACAGTCAAGTTACCTGAGTTCAAGTTTCTCGCCTGGCTGTGTGACCTTCAACAAGTTACATCACATCTCTGTGCTCCATTTGTTCATCGCTGTGTAGGAATAGCGTTACCTCCACCACATGTCCATGTTGAGGAGCTCACTAGTCAATCCAAGGTGCCGAGTGTTCAGTCAGTGGCAGTTCCTGTGAGAACTTAGGCGACAGAGTCGTTTGCTTTCATAGTACTATTACAATGCATATAAATGCCACATAAACATTGTCTGCTTTAAAAAGAGCTATTTTAATGTTTAATGCATTCACATTAATTATGTATCTGTACAAGAATATCTACAATGACAATAATAGTCCTCATCCTTTTTGTCAATACTTCAATGCCAAGAGTGTGTAAAAAGATAGAGAATATGGGGAGGGCAAACACAAGGGAGGGAGAGGAAGAATGAGCCACATGAAGCTGGTGCTCCGCCCACTATCAGAGTCCTCCTGAGACTCTCTGTCAGTCCAGACTAGACCCTTGGGTAATGCGTGAGCAGCAGAGTGACGGGGTCTCTGTGAGTTCCTATAAATCCACAGACTCGAGCTGCACAGAAAGGCCTGCCTTGTTTCTGCTGTAAAGATTCGTGTGAGCGCCGCGCCTCCAATCTGCACAGACAACACTTGCTGGAGTCCAAACCTACCTCAAGTTTTCCTTAACGCTGCTTCACGGCAGAAGCCTTAGATCTGGAAATGCTCGTGGTGACCTGGAGTCGGCTCAGCTATCGATCATCCAACCCGATCATCCAACCCTCAGGCTCTTGTGAACCAGTACAGTGGTGAAGAGACTCGATGCTCCCACAGCTCCCCTGGTGGGCTAGATAGAGCACAGCAGTCTGATGGAGGCTTCGAGCTTCCCACTGTAACTCATGTCCCCGCTCGTAATATAAACATACTCCAGTGTCCTTTGACATCCCAGAGCGGATGCTGCAAAACACGCTCGAGGGAAGCTAAAATGGTTCAGACACCTCTGGAACAGAGATGAATGAGGCAGGAGATGTTCAGACCAGTACGACGATTATGCACCAATATGTGGGAATGCCAAGTCGATGCATTACACTCCCATGTTGCAGGAATTTCATTGCAGCAGTCTGACAGAAAGGGCTGTTCTCTTCACCTGCTTCTGAAGAAAACATAACTGTACTGAAATCCTAAGTCAGCCACAGCTTTACTTCAGACTCCAAGTGGCTTCCTTTGGCTTTTAAAAAATTACCAGAGTACTAAAAGGGGTGGACATATCCTGATACCATGTCCACAAGGCATGAATGGCAATGGATGCTCCACACCCAAGTGTGTGTGTGCGCACACATACACACACACACACACACACACACACACACACATACACACACACACACCAGCTTCAGGATGGTTTCAAAGGATCACAATTTCATATTACTATATCAAAAAGTCCTGGAAAAACTTTGTTTCATTTTCTTTAATATGACACCCCTCAAAAGACATTTGGTTATGAATTAACATTTTCATGATAAATTTTCTGACAACACGGTAATCTACAGCATATACCCATAGTTCCCATATAAAACAAAAGCAAACCTAGTACTAATATTTTGCCCTTGGGTTTGACTATTGAAGCCACATTGATTTATGAGCTGTTTGATGGTTGGGTATGAGGGATAATTGTGCCAAAGGCAGCTGTTCTCCCATTACTGTGTAGTGACTGCACATGAAGGTAACAGAAGGAGAACGAGCTGTAAAAAGTGTGGAGGGCATAGATCAGACAGTGAAAAATAGGTGTCTGCATGAGTGTGGAGATTTTGCAGTGGTTGAAGCACTTGCTAGACAAGTGAGAACTAGACCTAAGATCCCGAACACCTGGATAAACACCCAGACCCACAATTCCAACCTCAGGAGGCAGAGATGGGATCCCAGAGCAAACCTGCAAACCAGATAAGTAAAATATGCTGTCTCTGTGCAAGATAGAAATAACTGGCCTCAACAGAAGAAGAGTGTGTAAGAGCAACCCTAGAAGACTCCAGATACCAACGTTGGGCCGCCACATACATACATACAACCAAACACATGCACGTACCTGTACACAAAAGCACATACACCTCTCACACAAAGTGTTAACTCCTGGCCAGGAGGCATTACAAATCACAACATTGTTTGTGTCTAACACTGATCAAGTTCACCATTTCTGGAATCTCAGCACACAACTCAAGCGTGGTCACTTTCCATGACTTACAATCATAAACTTTTTGTTATATGACTTCCCACTTTTTGACTGTTACGCTCTTGTTGTAAAACTATTTCTAGGCTGTATCATAAGATAATAAGTTATCTGGAATTAATTCAATATAAAAACTCAACGGATTCAGGATGTTTCTACTGGTCCATTTTCTGGAAAACAGGAAAAGGAAATGTGGATGCATCAGTTGACAAGTGTGTGGGCCATAAGTTTGTTTATTTAACTGCTCTGATGATGTTTACTCTCATTGACATGTGAATTCTTACAACAAAAGCTTAAAGCTAGCCCGTGTCTGTTTGTATGTTATATGTGCAGAACATAGCCAATCGAAACACCCATGTATTCATCGTGAATGATCCGATTTCTTTCAATGGCATTTCCTACTCTGGTGTACTAATAAAACTTCTTCTCTGTTTCAGGACTGCTGAAAAAGCTAACAACTCTAAAAGTAGATGACAATCAACTCACGATGCTACCCAATACAATCGGAAAGTAAGTGCCCACACCAACCCATCAGCCTTTGTGCAAATAGAAATTAGAGGCTGAGCTGTGTTTTCTATAACAACATTGCTGCAAATTCTTCCTCTAGACTGTATTTCATTCAGCTAATGTTTGTATACATCTTAACAACTTTCTGTCTGAACAGTGAATTCACTGCTGCTATAAAACATAATGAGAAAGAGTCAATCATGACCCTTTCTCAAGAAAAGTGATTATCAGACCTGCAATTACACTGTTAATGGTATTTTCCAGAGAGTATCAATCTGATATAGTTTACTGAGTAGCAGCTATAAATTGACTTAAATATTTCTTGTAAAAAGAAAATCAAGTTTTCAAGTCTTTGCAATATGGATATATTGAAATTACACTCTAATAGCTTTGTATGGATAGAAGCTTGATTTTTTTAGACACCAAAGAGAAAAGCATAACCACCATTAAAAATAAATAAACTTGAAGATAAAATCTGAACATTGTCTTAAGGATAAAAATACTGCACAGTTTTTACTAACTGATTTGGATGTAAATTACTAATAGCGTTTAGTTTATAATTACTTATAAACTTTGAATGTCCTGTGTTTCACTGAAGTGACTTTATTGATAATGTATGGAGTGATGTATCAGAACAAGCTATCTTGAGCCTGAAATCACATTAGACCCTTCTTGTAAAGCCATTCCATCAAACTCTGGCTACCTTGTCCCGGTATGAAAGTGTATATAATCCTTTCTCTTGGCAGAGTTCGGTACATGCAAGGAGAAAAAGATCAGTTTTTTTTAAAAAGTTGTTTATTACACTTAAGGCTAACTGGCAGAAAACTGCCTATTAAAGTCTTCAACAACGTTAAGATCTGGCGTCAGAGCCACCACCGCTGCTGGCTAGATGCTGAACTTGTCCCTGCCCTCTTCTCTTGCCCCATCTGTCCTCTGCCAAGTGGAGAAACAGCCAAGTCTGGAAAGTTCCACTTCTAAAGAATAGAAAAGTTCAAACTCTGTTGTTCACAAACAGAGAGAGAGAGAGAGAGAGAGAGAGAGAGAGAGAGAGAGAGAGAGAGAGAGAGAATGAAAAAACTGTAGGCTTTGTTGCTATGCAGATTTTGTGTCAATTACTGGAGAAACCCCTAGCTAATGTTATAAAATTAAGAACTCTCTTGATAAAATACATAAACACAGTCCACTGGCCTGATTATTATACCTGATCCACACCAGTCTCACCGGTCTTTGTGTTTCTAGGCTTCCCTTTTTCTGAACTTCCAATGAGACAAACTGTCCTGACTCCTTGGTCCTGTCTCACTTGTTACCTGGAATATTTCTTCTAATCTTCCTAAGATGGACTACTTGCATCTTTTAAGTCCTTGCTTTTAAACCACAACAGCCATCACACGCACCTGAAAATCTTGTTTAATAGAAAAGCTCTCATCAATTAGCAATGATACCTGAGAACTTGGAGTTCTGCACCATTCCCAGATGTCCAGGTGACACCACAGCTTCTGATTCACTGTTAGTCCTGAGTAGCAAGGCTCCAGATCTGAGTTTAAACACACCCACATGTGATTCCCTTATGTTCCTTACCAAAATGTACACCAGAAAATGTTCTGTCTCCCTGTGGTTCCCTTCATGGAAATGCTGCCAAACCTGGCTTGCTACATCCCACTTCACACAGGTTATAATGGCTTTCTTCATAGATTATCTTACGATTTAATTCCAGCTCCCAAATTGTATAACAAATCTCAATTAAGACAGTTTTTAATCCCAGCTCTAAAATTGCATAAAGGTTCTAAACACAATGGCACCAATTTGTTCTTGGTAAACTGTTTCTCCCGAGTTCTCTATGGGTCTTTGCTTGCTGTTAAGAGGTTGAGAGTATCAAGCTGAGAGGGTGGGTAATGGATGTGTCTTTCTATTTAGAACTCTAATGTTCTGACTTTTCACTAATTGCCTTGACGCAGAGTGAAAATACGAAGTGAAAAATGGGAAAATTGTGCAAGTGAAATGGGTGTCAGGTTATCACAAACTTAATTTTCTTTTTGCTAAGACTGGTAACTCTCTTAAAAGTGTGAAAGATACTTTTCGAAGATAAATGGGACCACTTAATTCAAAGGTTGATGGCAGGCTTATAGGGGTAAAGGTCAAAAATTCCATCACAGTAACTTATGTTTTAGAGATGTTTAGTGTTATTAGGTTTCTATGGTTATTGTTTCAGGAAAGAAATAAGAAAAGTGTTAGATTGGACTAACTCTTCTAAAAGCTAACTTGAAAATCAGTACTGAATGTAAAGGAAATAAAACAATATCACTCCTTCTAAGTTTTTGGTTTTTGTTTTGTTGGGGGTGTTTGTTTCCTCTGGTTCAGGAAAATGTGCTTGCTTTGAGTGTAGGTGTAATTGGGGGCTGGAGAAGAGGCTCAGTCAGTAAAGTGACTGCCATCCACACCACACAAGTGTGAGACCTATCCTCATCATCCACAGGAAAAAGTCTCTGTTTTCACTTGGGAATGTAGTGATGCTGTATGTGGCTGAAACAGCAGGCATGCATTTTGGTGGTTCTAGAGTTTGTACCCAGCAGGGCAGCCCTCATCATCAGAGTGATCTCTGGGTCTGCTAGCAGCTACCATGCTATAGTGATCATGTGACTTCTCCTTTACACATGAAAGGAAGTGTGAAAATGCTCTCTCTTCAGTCTTATGGCTATATCCAGTTGCATTACATCCCTAAGGTTCCATGTCTCAATCCCATGATATTGGGCAGGGCAGGATATCAGTTACATGAGTTTTGGAAGAAAACGAACTATAACATACACATTTGAAACCTTTAAAATGTACTGTTAATAAATGAGATATATAGTATTTTCCAGGATTTCATGTATATGTATATGCATGTATGTGAAACTTTGTGAGAGGGTGTATGCTTGTATGTCCACCTGCATGTGGAAGCCACAAGATGGTCTCGTGTTGGACCTTAGACACCCTGTCTGTTTGTTTACTTTTTTATTTAACACAGAGTCTTTCCTTGGCATGGAGTTTTCTGAATAGAATGAACTGGCTGGATAAAACCCCAGAATCTGCTGTCTTATGTCTCTGCTGGTAGGATTCAAGCCTCCACACCCAGCTCTTTCATATGAGTGTTGGAGATCCACATTCAGGTGCTCATATTTGAGCAGCAAGCACTTTACTCACTGGGCCATCTCCTCAGTCACCCAGGCTTTTGTGAAGTCCTCAGGCATAAACTGTTCAGAGTCATGGAGCAATCAAGAGTTATTTGAGTACAGGGACACAGGTTCTACCACTGTGTGCACATCATAGAGGCACTTCTTTGAACAAGTGCAACAGTGAACTTTTGAAGAAGTCAAAAGAATACCGTCCAACATACAGATAAAAAGCATAACCTGATGAACACTTTATATAGTAGTCAGTTTATTGTTCTTATCAAGGGCGTCTGCTGCACAAGCTTGCATATGCTGCATTCTGTTGACTAGCTGCAGAATCCGTCTGCCTACACCAGCATTACCCATACTGTGTGTTAGGGTATCACCAAGCAACAAGGGTTCTGCTTTGTTTTGTTGTTTATTTTGCTTTGCTGTTTCATTTGTTTTTTATGCTAAGGGCCAGGCAAGTGGCTTCACACATGCCAGGCAAGACCTCTGTAATGGAGCCAATCTCCCATGGTTGCAGTAAAAATCCTTCACACCCATCATCACCCTTTGGAACCACTGTCTTAAAAGTATCTGCCACTCACTGAACGATGGTTACACACTTCACTGCTGTATTTGATTACAGGTCAAAAGTATTAGAGAAATCTGAAACACACAAATTAAACGTGTTGCTCCAATGATAGATGCTCTCATATTCATTCACAATGATGAGGGAAAACACAAAAGTGATCACATGGAATTCACTGGTGATTTTAAAATGCATTTTTAAAATTTAAAGTGCAACGGCTGTCATGATACCTATATAGAACCATTCTTCCCCACAACCCCCACTAGGCCACAAAACCTACAACTGTTGTGTGTGGGCTATGGCTAAACTGAAATTGTGCTTACTCCCACACACATGGAATGTTTCTGCTGTTTCGACTGGTCAGACAATGCTCTAGTATCTTCATTTGGAACATGTAGAATTTGAAATAAAAACTGTCAATAAGCAGAACTATTTTCTCCATTCTCCCCTAAAGAGTTGTTTAGGGTAGTATTTTACATTTTGATGATAATTTTCTCATGCAATCTAAAGTAATTTTTCACAGTCTTCCTTTTTAATTGATCCAATTTGCTTCCTAGAGAGCGAAGAAAACGAAGGCTTGTAACTCCTCTGGGTGTGTGGGAAAGCTGGGTGGAATATGTGTTGTCTGTGTAATGACAGGAAGTTCTAGGAGCTGGCCAGCACTTCTAGAAGACACAGCTTCCGCCTCAGTCTTACCAAAGCCAATTTAGGCTTCTTCCAGTAATGATACAGAGTTAATCTGACTGAAGTCTGTAAAAGCCTCACAGATTACATAAGATTAGTGGAAATATAAAAGATGTGATTAAAGACTTAATCCCCAGCCCAGATTAAATGATTTTATATATATTATTTGAAATAAAAATAATGGAAATCAAGTTTTCTCTCATATGTAGAATTGGGATTTAAGAAAGAAAAAATGTAAAAGTAGAAAAGGGAGTATCTGAGAAAGAGAGGTGGCCAACAGAAAGGGTAAGAGTAGCAGAGAGGGGTGAGTATGACTAACATATGTTTTGCATATATATGCATATATATGTATATATATGCACATGTTAGGATGAACCCATTATTGTATACAAATAATGTACACTAAGAGAAACACATTTAAAAGAATAAAGCTAAATTAACTCAGGGTCCCTCTTCCCCACAGAAGGGTTTATTGGGTTTTTCTTCCTCCATATGTACCTAGACTTTACAGACACGGCTAAGCACTATTGCCACCTCTGATACCCAGTTATAAAGCTGACAATGGACCAACTAAACAACTCAGTTAGATACTCCCTCTTATAAACAGAGATTGCTTTCTGGTTTTCTGGCCATCCAGACCCAAATAATTACACAGAAACTATAATAATTGCAACACTGTTTGGCTAACAGCTCAGGCGTCGTATGCCTAGTTCTTATACCTTATATAGTTATATATAGTATTTCTAGCTCTTATATCTTTATAATTATATATAGTATAACTAGCTCTTATATCTTAAATTAACCCATTTTAATCAGTGTATCACTACAAGGCTATGGCTTACCAGTAAGATTTTGGCATCTTTCTACTTCGGCAACTACATGGCATCTGCCTGACTCTGCCTTGTTTCTCCCTACATTCAGTTTCATTTTTCTGCCTACCTATATTCTGCCCTTCCATAGGCCAAAGCATCTCTGGAATGAAGCCTACTTTACCATGTGTATGATCCTTTTGCTGTGCTCTTGGATTTGGTTTGCAAGCATTTTATTGTGTGTTTTTACACCAGTGTTATTGAGGGAAATAGGTCTGTAATTCTCTTTCTTTGTTGAATCTTTGTGTGGTTTGGGTATCAGAGTGATTGTGGTCTCATAAAATGAATTTGGTAATGTGCCTTCTGTTGCTATTTTGTAGAATAATTTGAGGAGTATTGGTATTAGTGTCCTGTGTTTTTATGGGTGTAGTTTAACCTCCTTGAGTTAGAGTTTTCCTTCTAGTACCTTCTGTAGGGATGAATTTGTGGATAAATACTATTTAAATTTGACTTTGCCATGGAATATCTTGCTTTCTTCATCTATAGTAATTGAAAACTTTGCTGAGTATTTTAGTCTGGGCTGGCATCTGTGGTCTCTGTAAAGTTTCTAAGACATCTGTTCAGTCTTTTCTGGCTTTTAGAGTCTCTGTTGAGAAGTCGGGTATAATTCTAATAGATCTACCTTTATATGTTACTTAGCCTTTTTCCCTTGATACTTTTGATATTCTTCCTTTGTTCTGTTTGTTTAGTGTTTTGATCCCATCTATTTAGTGTTCTGTAAGTTTTGTGTACTTTTATAGGCATGTCCTTCTTAAAGTCATGAAAACGTTCTTCAAAGATTTTGTTTAAAAAGTTTTCTGGGCTTTTGAACAGGATTCTTCTCCTTCTATTCTGCTTAGGTTTGATCTTCTCAAAGTGTCCCAGATTTCCTGGATGTTTTGTGTCAGGGATTTTTTAGATTTAACATTTTCTCTTTACTGATTATCAATCTTCTATCATATCTTTTGTGCCTGAGACTCTCTCTTCCATCTCTTATATTCTTTGGTGATGCTTGTATCTATAGTTCCTGTTTGCTTCCCTAGATTGTTCATCTCCAGGATTCCTTCAGCTTGTGTCTACTTTATTGCTTCTATTCCCATTTTCATGTCTTGAACATTTTTATTCATTTCTTTTTCTGTTTGTTTTTTTTCTTGGCTTTCTTAGTTTCCTTTAAGAGATTTATTCATTTTCAATGTTTATGCTTTCCTGGAATTTTTTAAGGTATTTATTCATTTTTCTCTCTAAGGACCTCCTCCTTCTTCATATAAGTTGGTTTTAAGGTCATTTTCTTGTGCTTCAGCTGTGCTAAAATGTTCAGTTCTTGCTGTTGTAGGACAGATAGGCTCTGGTGGTTCCATATTACCTCTTATGTTGTTGATTGTGTTCTTACACTGGTATCTCGGCATCTGGGTTTGGGATGAATATAGGTCTAGGTGTTAATTTTTTTTTGTTTGTCTTTGTTGAGTGGGTATTTTATTCTTTGGTTTCTGTTTCCTCTTTGGCAGCCAGTGTGATGTACCTGGTCAGCAGATATCTACCCCGGTAGGGGCTGGAGCATGACAGTAGGGGCAGGAGGAAAAGGGAGTCAGCGGCTTGGTTTTTCTGCTTTGAACTGAGTGTGTGGGAGGGTTCTGAGGGCAGGTGGGCCTCTTGTTCTCTATTTTGCCTGATCTTTATACTTCATTTTATTAATACCGGGGGTAGCCTGATAAAATATGGTAGCTTATGTTGTACAAGAACCTGTATGAAAACAACTTTAGTGATTTTAACCAGATAAATAATCATTAATAAAATAAGATGGCATTGTATGTTCTGACTTTAAATCTTGGAAATTTTAGAGACAATTGAAAAAATAAGTATTTGTCCTCACTAGCTTTACTTCATAACTCAAAGATCCCAAATAACTGTTAGGCTCTTAATTCATTCTGTGTATTGCATAGGGTAAAGAATACTATCTTTTTAATAAAGAAAGACCTCAATTGCATAATAAAATGGCCCTGTATAGGGAGAAAAAGTGCTTCTGCCCTGAATTCTGGACATGCAACACAGAGCAGTATTTTCCCACTCTGCACAGTTCTTCAGTTGTCAGTAGACCCAAACTGGGGTGCTACAACTTAATTCAGTTCAGACCCATATATCCTCAGCTATAATCAGAAAACACAGATAAGGGCTCAGCCCCACAAGACTGCCCTCTAATTAGGGATTAATCACAAACCCTGACTAACAATTTGTAAACAAGGAGTTCTTAGAATTCACTCCTCAGGTCCAGTGTTTTTTGTTATTGTTGTTGTTGTTATGTTCAATTGATTTTTGATTTTGGTTTGGTTTGGTTTTAAAGTTTTTTATTTATTTTGATTTTGCTTTTTTTTGGCTTTCTTAGAATGGCTCAGAGAAATATGGGAAAGGGTTGTAAGTTATATTGAGAGGGCACAGATGAACAGCCAGCCACATGAGAAGGCTTGCAGAGAAAGGTGTTCTCGAAGGGACACAGAACCCCAGTGCCTCTGCCACACCTCATTCCAATAACTTCATACAGTCCGCAGTTGGAAGCTCAATGAACCTGTCCTTTGGGGGTTTTATTAAGACTTTATTTTGTGACCATAATTGATTGTCATTGTCCTTTGGTGAACAGCTCAGCTTCAGTCTTTTTCCCCTTCCCAGAGGTCAGGAGTGACTGGACATTCTAACCCTAAAATCACATCATTACCTTACTGGAACACACCTCTTCTGAAGCTAAGCAAGAATCCTCGGTCATAAGTTTTCATATTAGTATTCAAAAAGACACTTGGCTTTGGCCATGCCAAGAGTTTTAGGAGCTCTGTGCCAGGAGTTGACTGACTATCAGAATATCAAATACATATTTCTCACCATAAATCACATTGTAACTGGGGCCATAAAAGTGATGATGCATTTTGACACTGTGCATGACTTTTCAATAAAAACTCATTTTTCAGATCTGTCTGTTGAGACATTAAATATTAAGAAAGTGGAAAACAATGAGACTAATATTTACTTAGCACATTGTTCATTAAGAGCACTGAGAATTAAAGTTTCATTTTGTTTTATAAAAACCTACCAGGAAGAATTTGATCAATGACTTTATTACACATGAGCTAACATCTTTTCTTTGCCTTAGTGGATTGCCATCTTTCTTAAGAAGTCTGGGTTCATTTTTAAAACTTAATTCTTTGTGGTCTCATTGTCACGACATATCTCTGAAAGCATCTCTCAGACAAAATCCTTCACCAGTATCACTTCTCCTGGGTCACTTCCTCTATGATGTGGGTTACTTTGTCCTCATGAAGAGCCTCTGACAGCCCATCTAAGGTTCAACTATTGGTATCAACAATCCTGTGGTCAATTATTTCTCCTAGAGTTCTACTTGTGTTCTGTTCAAATGTTTCGGCATTATTCCCACAATACACAATAATAGTTTTTATTATACTGCACTCATATTTGGGAGATGAGGTATGTTATGCATGTGTCACTACAGTCATGGGGTAGTGCAAGTACATATGTACATATGAAGACCAGGTCAGCTCTGAGTGTCTTTTCCTCAGAAGCTATGCACCATGTTTTTGGAAACAAGGCCCCTTACTTGTCTATAGCTCATCAACTAGGCTAGACTGTTGGTATCAAACTTGAGGGATTCTCCTGTCCCTGTATCCCCAGTTCCAGGATTGCCAGTGTGCCCCACAATCACCTTTTCATGAGGTTGCCAGGAATTTAACTCAAACCCTCAAGCTTAAATGAGAAGAACTTTTCAAACTGAGCCATCTTCACAGCCCTAGTAGTAGTGTTTTAACAATCAAGTTGTTCTTCCCAAGTGTCTGCCTACTGCTGGCAGACAAGGAACAAACAGAACTATTTGTTTTGCTGTCTGTGTGTGAACTTAGAGCAAAGGCTAGTCACAGGAGGACTTCAAGAGTGATCCTGACACTCATCCCTTATTCACATTGTGATTTTTAGGTGGAGGAAACTGTGATGCCCTGTGCAGTTAAAAAAACGAGTAGCTGAAATTTGAATGGTGTTGTTGAGGGACTAGCATTGTCTACTGAAGCATAATAGCTTTATAACAGAAACCTCAAATCAACGGGAGCCTTACTGCCACTCAAAACTGACCTCTGAACATGTATAAGAAAGAAAAAAAGGAAAATGTCAGTTTACTTTTTAAATTGCTTAACACTTTTTAACTCAGCTAATATACAGTTGATTTTTTTCTGAAATATCAAAAAAGGCACTATAATTTCATGACTATTTTCTGAGAATATGATCCCAGGCTCTTGACAGAAATCTTTGGTTCTTGTGAGGTTCGTGTTCCTAGGGTCGTGGCCCATGACGACACTGACAGCAAGACACCGGCTATCTTCCGAGCTCTGGACTGGACTTGGCTCCTAACTGTACTATACTACCACTGCCATTTCCTGCCGAATAAATCTTGCTCACCCATTCTCACTGCTTACCTTTTCAGCAACGTTTCATCCACAGAGCACAAGTTATTCATGTCTTCCTTAGTGTGTCCCTTTGCCTAGAAAGGTAAATGAAACAGCGTTGCCTTTGGGGCTGTGGTGGTCTTTGGAATTACAGTAAATGGTAAATGACTGAGCTGGGGCAAAAATCTGATGAGTTTCAGCTCTGTGCTCCATGTTCTTGCTGGCTAAGTGATTGAAGTGAGAGTCAGTGAAGCTAGTGAGTGTTAGTGTGTAAAAGGGGAAGCCATTCCTTGGCCTTGCTCCAACTAGTTCATCTCCCCTCTGCAATGATGACCTCCTCACCCTTGGGAGTTCCTTCCTGATAACAGTGCCCTAAGTGCTAGCAGCAACTTCAGTATTGCTCTCATTTATGCTGGACTAGGCCCTCTTTGTCGCCAACCTATGCCAAAAAGCGATGGGATCATCTTGTTTCCTCATGATAATTTCAGAGTGCATTCCCATAATGCCTTCCTGAGGACAAGCTAATATGACTAAGTTTGCAGAGCTACAGACTGGAACAAACAGAAAAGCTGTGCCCATTTGAAAACAATGCCTCTTATTCCACTTCAAATGCTGATCATGGGCAGGAAAAGGCCCATAATATCAAGAGGCACTGAAATCTACGCCATTGTGTAAAACTTGGTAGATTTTATGATACTGTGTAATTCGAATGGCAAATACTTCCACTCTGGGTGTGTCCTGCCTGACAGGAGGGATGATGGAGTCAGACAAGCTGTATTGTCATTGCTTCAACCCAGAGTTCCTGCTTTGTGTGGCTAAGGGAACATTCCTTAGTCTCTCTCTGTAGGCCTCACCTACAAGATAGGTTGTAAAGGTAGATACTGTACACAGGTGTTAAAGGGGGGCTATTATTGAGGAGCTGATCTCAAGGGGCTTAGTAAAGTCTGGAGCAGTTCACCCCTCTTTCTATCTTGCCCTCTGACCCCCTCACCTTCTGCCCCTCCAATTATAGGTGCTCACTCCAAGCCTCCTGCTGAAAATAACATCTAAGTTGTAAACGAACTGTCTTTGGTGTCATCCCAAGTGGTTCAGATAAATGACCAATGCAGCCTTGCTTGTGATGGCGTTTGATCCATTTCACTGTGCTTGCTGACTGGGTTGACTCACATGGTATTGTGCCATGCTAGTTTAATAATATTTGGTGAATTTGGACACATCACGTTCTCAAAACTTTTCCTTTACCATGTGACCTTTCAGAATGTCTAAAACTACTGTGTTTTAACTTCTCAGCTTATCTTTGTTAGAAGAATTTGACTGCAGCTGCAATGAGCTGGAATCTCTTCCTTCCACCATTGGCTACCTGCACAGCCTGCGAACCTTAGCAGTCGATGAGAATTTCCTCCCAGAGTTGCCCAGAGAAGTGAGAAACAAGCTGTTTTCTATCAGTTAACTTTCAATGACTCTGTTTCGAATTAAAATCCTAACAGGTGCAATCGCAGAGTGGATGTATGAGTTGAGCTTTGAAAATATGTAGGCATTACTGTTTAGATAAATATATGCTAATTGCTTTTTTGAGTGGTAAACTCGACTAAATTTTGCATGTAAAGATTAGTAAAAATATGTTAATCAATGCTAAGGGATGAAATCTTGAATCATTTATTTATTTTGCTTTTAAGAATTGCTATACACAGCACTTAGGATAATTGTATTTCTACCTCTGAAGTAAAAGCATGGATTTTACTATAAATATGTCTCTGAGGCTTAATGTTTCTTAAAACATTATTTTAGATTCTGGATACATGAAGAAATTCTTTTAATTTTATTTCTAAACTGGATTTTATTTTTTAATGTCCAGAAAAAAATGTAAAGTGTATTTCTGGTCCAAAGATTTCTACTAAAAATTTCCACAATAGAATAATAATAAATATATCAGTATTTTAGAGTCAAAAATTATTCGTAAAATTAGCAAATGCCATGTAATGTGACATAAAATCAGGCTTGCTAAGGAACTGTGAAGAGTTAAATATGTGTGCTGTCCTGTCTTAAGCACAAGTATATTGGTAATCATGTAGAAAAATAAATGATTTGTGAAAACAGCAGGGCTACCAAGTGTTTAAAGATTTACACTATTTAAATAATTATTCTTAATATGTGAAAGAATATGAAATGTGCATTATCATCACATCTAAAATCATAAATCACTGTAAAGAGCAAGGTTATAAATGCAGACGTCAGTAAACACACTACATTACATGTGTTAAGAGACATTAAGATGGTAAAGGAATCTCTAGGCTAGGTGTGGTGGCACATTCCTACTGTCTCAGTGCTCAGGAGGATCACCACGAGTTCAAGACCAGCCTGACTAACATTGGGAGACTTAGGTTAGCCTGCACTACAATGTGAGACACCATCTCAGGAGAGAGAGAGAGAGAGAGAGAGAGAGAGAGAGAGAGAGAGAGGGAGGGAGGGAGGGAGGGAGGGAGGGAGGGAGGGAGAGAGAGAGAGAGAGAGAGAGAGAGAGAGAGAGAGAGAGAGAGAGAGGAAGAACTTATCTGTGGCCTAAATTGTTTTGTTCACTAGAGAAACTAATACATAGTAACAGCATTTTGTGGTTCCTTTCTAAAACACACTTTTGTTTATTCTTCAAGAATTTCACATGGTAGACAGCCTAACATTGTAAACCCCGCTTCCTTTTGCCACCTACAGATTGGCAGCTGTAAGAATGTCACCGTTATGTCTCTACGCTCCAATAAGCTAGAATTTCTTCCTGAAGAAATTGGGCAGATGCAGAGGCTGCGAGTCTTAAATCTAAGTGATAACAGGTATGTAAATTGTTTAATAAAAGTAAATTATGGAGCCAGACATGGTGGTACACACCTTTCATCCCAGAGGTCAGCCTGGTCCATATAGTGACAGGTAAGATTATCACTAGTCAGCTCTGATACAATGCCACAGGTTAATTCATTTCAGCAAGGATGAATATTTAGTCATATTTAGAGTAAGACAGACAAAAAAAGAAGGAAAAGAAGGATGAACCCTCTTCTTATGGTGTGTTATATTGGTAAGGGCTGGAAACGAACATGAAACTACAATTTGTCTTTTTTTTCTCATCTTGTCTATTAAAACAACTGTCCTCATAGGAATGGGAAGAGTAGATACTCGAGGGCTTCTGTCTTGACGCAGTGTCTTCAGAGCAGAGCACCTAAGCCCCGTCCCTGTAACTTCTGTCAGATGAATGACAGTGTCAATAGCTCAGACTTGCACTGGGGTGGTCAGAGACCAGAGTTTAGGAAGTCATGAAGAATACTCACCAAAGTTTCATAATGAACACAAAAGTTTTCATTTGTTTTTCAGTTTCCTTCAGGAAAAAAATATCAATTTAAAAAGAAACTACTGTCCTTGTAGTTAAGCCATGCTCCCAAGTAAGGAAATACAGTGTTTTATTATAAGGTCTGAGGTTATTTTAATTATAAACCAAAGGGCAACGTGACAACACTGCTTTTGTATTGAGACCCAGTCATGTCCTCCTCTGGCTTGGTGACCAGATTGGCAGAAGAGGCAATGCCCTGAATGCCACATCTGAGAAGGCCTTTGTTGAGATCTTTAAAGAAGTTCCTGTGAGCTAGATTAGGAAGTGTGATCATGGAAACTCCATAGAGAAATGGGCTTATACTGACTTCAATGGAATCACCATAGAAAGATGAATTCCTACGGCTTCACTAACACCACAAGGGAAGCATCACAAAATTCATTAAGTGAGGCTGAATGCTTGTCAACCTAGAAAGAGAATCTTCACGACAAGCTATGGAAGTCTCTCCCAAATACTCATTTCCCTAAACATTCTGAATGATTATATGGCAAACAAGCTTACCAAACATCACGAATGACCTATAATAGAAGTATTGATATGTTGGTGGCCTTTACCTAGCAAATCAAGCAAACTTCAACACTCCACCAGGGATCAGACACATTTGTGGATGCTGAGGAAGTATATGAATAAGACATCAGCGACTCACAAGGTCAAAAGAGAAAAAAATCATACATATCCTGTAATACAGCAACAACAACATAGCCATAATATTTCCAGCTAGTTAGTCCATCAGTGAATCAAGCTGGCGGAGGTAGACAATGCATAGTGAACTCTAAAGTCAATGTTAACACTGCCACAGAGAACGAATTGCTTACAGGACTTAAAGCAAGAAGTGCTATCGTAAGTAGTGAACCGTTGCAATTCTGTGTTTAAGATAAAATCAGTTGACAGAGTGTGCCATTGTAGCTAGGAACAGGGACACTTTGCTCTGTCAGCTACAAGGTTGTGCCTTCGCCAATGCCCTGCTCATCCATCAGAATCACCGGGGGAGTACAAGGCAACACGGTCCCTGCTCTCCATCTCGTTCTTCCTTCTGTACAGCACATTTGGACTGCATCACGATGACTCCTCAGGGACATGCATGAACATGGCATGAATATTACACACACTTCACTGATGTGAAACTCAGTGGCAGCTTTGTATTGAACCGTGCATAATATCAAACATGCTACCCCACCCTATAAAACTTACTTCACAATTTCTAGTCCCCATGAATTTAAACAACTTGTGTGGGTAACTCAGTTTCTGCCAAGAAAGAATCATGATATAAGTCAATACCTGCTTTTTTGTGTTCTTACTTATGTTCACAGATATTCATTCTTTTATAAGATTAGGTAGTCTCCCTAAGAACTCCACCACACACCCTTAACATTTACACTGGTGGCCAACCTCTTTTCACATTTACTAAATTATTTGAAAATGCCTGATCATTTTTGGACATAAATTATGTCCTTATTAATTATTGTAACATTTTTTACTTCCTTTCTAAAAGTGCATTTGTCAGTTGACTCATACCATTCCAATATACAAAAGACTTACAGAAATTCCCATTACCAGTCAGAATGTATACTCGGGGATAAGCTGCTGAGGATGCCACTCTAGTTTTGCTGCTGTCTCTGAAGCTGAGATGATGATGGTGGCTGAGGTAATCAGAATGTGCCAGTCACCCACTGGCTCCGTGACACCAAGAAACACTGACCGGTACATTTGTCGGTCTGGCTTTCCAAAGGCGGGAAGCCACACTTTTATTGAATGCTACAGCCAAGGCCAAACTTCACAAAACTCCAAAATACTATTTTTAAAGATTCTTTCTTGTAATGCCTACTGTGCAGTGTATAAGAGATGAAATTTCTGTAGATCAGCATCACTTTGGAAACTACGAAGTGATTTAGATGTAAGATATCGTGGCCCTTGCCCTTTTGGGAACTATAGTTTTGTGAGGATATCAGATAATAAACAAATGACTGCAAAAAAATAGTCCCATATAAAAGCTGTGAAATAGTAGCATGTCTAAATGTTCTTAGAAATTAATTTAGCTGTCTGGGTTTATGCTATGAGACATCTCTGTCTCTGCAGGTTGAAGAATTTACCATTCTCGTTCACCAAACTCAAAGAACTTGCAGCATTGTGGCTTTCTGACAATCAGGTAAAACAAAAAAAAAAAAAACTTTTGTGCCCTGATTTATCATGCTCCTTAGATGAAGTGTAATTGAAACTTTGGATTACTGAGTCCCCGTAGATACACTTGACAACTATTCTAAAATATAGATTCCTTATGCCTGGAGGAGAGTTTTGCACAAAAGTCTATCACATACTGCGTTGGTGAAACAGTGCCATGGTCTCCATGCTCCTCAAACACCTCTGTTCCATACCTAATTCACTGTCAAACACCCAACATACAGATGATGGTTTATTGGCTTTTCAGCTCCTGGTGGTGCACACGTCCTTAGAGGGCACACCTTAATTATAGCTCTGAAAGTAAAAACAGAAAACCCATTACCACAATTCCCACAAGAGGGAATTACCAGCCGCTATCTTCCTTTTCCCTCACTGTTTTTAATTATGATCAACTTAATTCTAAAACTTTATTCAAGACCTTTGCTGATACACTGATAGCTATCTTCAGTATTTTTGTGGTTATCTTGATATTTTTATATACTCATGAAAATAGAGTATAGTGGAATCAAAAGTTGCATGCTAATGAATAATTTTATTAACTGGAAAATAATAGGAAACAGAAAGGTGTCTGTGAGTCATGTCAGTAGAATGTAATACTAATTATTTTTCTAGTATTTCTAAATATTTGAAACCCTTACCCCAAAATATAAATGGCCAAATAAAAACAATGCACCTTCAGTTCAATATATCAACATTCCCTGGGCACCAAGTTCCTATTTCTAGTTATTTGGGGACTTTTATTACAAACTAAAAATGACTCCTACAAATTTAGAGTGTTAGCATAAGAGTGTTGTATTTCTTCAGTTAATCACAGCTCCTGCTTCCATCAGCTGGTATACGGTTGGATTGTCATTGAAGCTTACCGATGGTTGTTTCCAGAGTCTGTGGACTCTGCTGCTGGGATGGTAGCCTTACACTGTGGGAATTTCTGCAATGTGTCTAGATAGCTTCATGAAACCCTTATTTAGTTCCTATTGGTAAATGGTATTTACTTATTCTTATGAAAATAATACCTATTCTAAAAGCCTTTAATAAAGATAGTATTTCTGATATCACATTTGTGATGAACAATAAAATACAGCATAAACATCAGATATGTGCGCAGCTTTTATTCATATGTGGGGTGTGCCTTGCTCAATGTGAGCAGTGCAAGTACCACTCGTTAGTCTGGACCACACCCTGGGAGAAAGAAGGCATGCCCCAGACAACACTAAACCCTCATTCTGTTGAACAGAAGTGCTCAGTTGACTATGTTTTGATAAACTTTTAAAGAGTACACTAAAGAAGACCAAACATCGCAAAAATCTTAAAATCTGGAAAGAGTCTCAGCAATATCTATGGTATGTCATCTTATCCTGTCATCTCTCAGAGGTCAGGCTATTAGCTATTTCCTCCTGTAAAATCTTGACTAATTTGTTCATCTAACTGGTGCTCATTCCTTCCAGTCCAAGGCCCTTATACCTCTACAAACAGAAGCCCACCCAGAAACCAAGCAAAGGGTACTGACCAACTACATGTTTCCCCAACAACCCCGTGGTGATGAAGGTAGGTTGTCTTCAGATTCACTCTTTAATTTTTAATGATGTTGCAGGAGAGAAAAGGAGTTTTTAATTCTATTTTCTGTTCAGAAATACTGGCTTACAGGCAATAAAAGAAAACTCCATAGCACACCACCTGGGAGTTGGAGTCTCGGTGCTGTAATATTTTAAGATTCCAAAGGCCAGGCTCTTTCCAGAGATAGCTCAGCTTGCAAAGTGCTTGTCTTACGAACATGAGAACCTGAGTTTAGTCCCCATAATCTCAATGCTGGGAGCAGAGACAGGAGAGGAGGATGTCTTGTTCTTGCTCTTCAGTCAGCCTAGCCTAATTGGTGAGACTTAGTTCCAAATGAGAGAGCCTTTTCCAAAAATTCAGGCAGAGATCAAATGAAGAGGAGACCTAATGCTGATCACTGGGTTCCACTTGCATGTGTATATACATGTACCCAACACACATGAACATACAGGCACACACACATACACACGCAAGGAAAAGTATAGCTCATGTGAGAATAATGTAAACACTCTTGAGTTAACGTCTTCTTTAAGGGTTAGACTGCAGGAAATGGGACCTGGTCACCAAATGTGGTACCCAGCGACTGGCAGCAAAAAGAAGGAGTTCGGAGCTAAAGAAGGACTGGCTGGAGAGGATCTTCTCTTGTGCTCGTATATTACAGAGCATATTTTAAAGATCAGGACAACAACCTTGGACCCCTACATGCGAATTAGTCATAGGACTTGACTTACAATAATGACATTTTTTCCATTACATTATTTTGTCTTTATGTTGAGATTCCCTATGCAATGTCAACAGTTATGATCAAAAAACACTTCGTAAAAACCTAAGCCTGTTACAATAAGCCTTCTGGCCCAGGATCACTATTATACAAAGCTTTAAAAAGCATTGCTTTTTCCTGTTTGAAACAGGGCTGTCTGGCTTATGTTCTGTGGAGCCATGCAGAATAATGGGGGTTCTATGACAATGAACCCACTTTAATGCAGCCACAGATAAACCCATTCTGTCTGAGAACTATTTGCTGGTATGTTCTCATTTTCAGGAGAATGATGATAAACAGCTTTAGTCTTTGACTTCCAGATGTAAATGAATCACTGTAGGAGATGTAAAGATACTTTTATTAAAAGTTTTGACTTGCAGAAATAGAAAAGGGGAAGGTTGTTTGGAAAAGTAATTTTCACATCTGAATAAATTGATCTTTTGATTTTATAAGAGAAATGCACCACAGTTTTGTATCATAAAGAACCAAATAAGGACTGTTCTATTAGCCTGAATTTATTTTCTCTTCTTCATGACATCCCTGGGTTTCAAAATAATGTAAAGAAAAGATAAAGAATAACCCAGATCCACAAGGCATCCTTGGGATCTAGTGTGTCACCTAAACCCCTGGTCAGTTCCCAGGTATGAGGTCAGAAGTCAGGTGACCTAAGATGCAAAAGCGTTTGCCTTTGCTGTCTTGAATTTTCTGTTTGTTTTTCTATTGAGGACATAAAATTTGGTGTAATTACTGAAAAATAATTCTTAAGCTTCAACCCAGCCAGTCAACTTTTGTCTGTGGAAAAAGAAAATAATAAATGAATTTTAAGAATCCTGTAAGATAGAGAAATATGCAACAAAGCAAAATTCTTTGGAAAAGGAGTTAGCCTCAGCTGAGCACCTGTTATTGGGCTTTCACGCAATTTTCCCTATTGTGTTACAAAGCAGGTGCCATTAGACAACATTTTAATGTAAATTAGAGATTTTATAAATCATCTTCCCTGCTTATTTGAGGCACATTTAAGGGACTTGAAAACACGGCATTAAAACTGAATTCTCCGTGTATTCGCTACCTTAAAAATGAGGTTACTCTATTCACATGCACACAAAGAACCAACAAGAATGTCAGATTATTGGGTACTTGTTGTGTAGTATCTTGCTTTGTTTCAATGTGACACGGGCTCCGTAGTCACCCACACATGGAGTAGGACCTGAGACCTGAGAGACCTGGGGCAGAACCTGAAGACTGGCAGCTTCTTCAGGATTAGAGAGATTGAAATGCTTCATCCAGTCTCCAGGCTGCTACTGTTGGCCCAAGGGAACCCATTCCTATGCTAGGAAATTTCCCAACCCTCATGACTAACAGTAAATACAGACGACATAAGACACACGGAGAAGAATGTTCTGCTTTCCTGTCCTTCCTGCTCTCTCCTTCCTCTTCCTCAGTATCTCTTCCCGACCCTTTTAAATGTATTTATTGTATTCATTGGTGGTGCTTGCTGTCTCTTTTTGCATACTATATTAAACTTTATTAAATGCATTGTGTATCTAAAGGAAAAGAAAAGCATTAATACTTTGGACTCCATAGATTTCCAGTCAGACAGCGACAGCTTCAACCCCACCCTGTGGGAGGAGCAGAGACAACAGCGCATGACTGTTGCCTTTGAATTTGAGGATAAGAAAGAAGATGACGAAAGTGCTGGGAAAGTTAAGGTGAACTTTTGGCCTTTGTTTCTCTTGTTGTTCTGTCGGTCCGCTGTTACTATTCAGACAGAGAAGGGATCCACTAAGTGACCTCTCCGGAAGGTCACAGTCATTTTCTAGTCTCGTGAAGATACCCCTATCTAGAGGGCAAGTGTTTGGGCAGCATTGGTGTGATTCAGATTGAGACGAATGTCCCAGTTCCGACTGAGCAAGTCTGATTTGTACACACACTCCCCGATATAACAACTTGCGAGAGATTCAAGCTGAAAGTGAGGGAAACTCTAGGTGATGAACCTCGCCTAAATCTTCTTTCGTCTGTAACTCTGCAATGATCATTTTGGTCACCGGGCCAGGCCCCGTGCAGACAATACCAGCCAAAATACGTGGAAATTTGTGGAAGACACGCTGATTGGCGGGTTACAGTGGCACTGCGTCCCTTAAGTCTTCTACATGGTTGGGGTATTTAAAAAGAACTTCTGTTTCTCTAAGTTTGGGTGTTAAAAAAAAGGTGAATCACAGGTGAAGATGTTTAGGCAAAACAACTTCTTTATTTTAACTGCATTTTTAAGAAATCTTTTGTTGTGACTAATCTGAGTGAAGAAACAAGGTTACACATTTAAACATATATTTTCCATTATTTAAATTCTCAAATATTAGAATTAGCTGAGATTTCATTAACACTTAATGTTATATCATGATGGCACCTTGAATCTCTCGTCGATTTTTATATTATTTGTGTAATTTTTAAAAAACATCATGAATACTAACAGCTTTCACTTGTAGTGACTAATGACCTAAGTAACTATATATGCACTTTATTAATAAATCAAGATTGTGAGGTGTTCCCTGTCCCCACCTTGCCCCGTTTTCTAAATGTTACTTCTTAAACCATTATTCATGATGACTGTGTCATTACTGAAAACTCAAAATGGAGTCATAAATCCAAAATGACATACTTTCTTTTAAAACTTTTGGTTGAAGAAACATTTATGGATGATTGACTATTGCTATCTTATGACCAAAGAGACATGTTTTAAAACTTGTGAATTTTCAGAAAATAATTTTGCTAAATTTGATACAAACCTTTAAAACAATTCAGTTCCCCTCTTCGGGGATTTTGTGTTAAATCAAGATCCAATGGGTGATGCATTCTATCTTGGACTCTTGATTCATTTTTATATTTCATTGAATTGTCAAAATAACTACATGTTTCCTCTTAAAAATATATAGTCAAGGATCAAAAGAAAATACATTTAATATGCTCTCTAGACATGTTTATAAAATCATGAAATATAGAAATGGAAACAATAATTTAATAACCCTGTTTGTGTGCTCTGTGGTTAGTATGTCTATGCTCATAATGGGTTCCATATGCTTTAGCGTGGTTTGATTTTTCTCTGCATTTTTTACATTCACTTTATTTGCATTTTGGTAAAACAATATGTTTTCCAAAATCTCCAACTACTTGACTAATTTGGCTGTTTCCGATGCTATTGGCTATCAGACAAATTAGAGGTGAAACACCCCGTAAGTACATCATCGTGGGAGATGATGAATGGAACACCCTGGGGTCTTACTAGTTCACCCTCTTCTGGTTCATTACATGTACATTAAAGTTAGCACCATTTTAATTTTAATTGACCTGAAATTTAAAAGAGAACCACAGGCCTATGCCATCAGCTTTCAATGGGAAAAGCATACGAAGTTTTGCTTGGAGTGTGGACAGTGAGTGTGGATGCTGAGCTGTGTGAAGACGTTGCCACCCGTGGCTTCGTGTTATGCTGTTTGATTACATGGAGTTAAACTTCATTGTTTTAAATGCATTGTCCAGAATGAAAGAAAAAGCTATCCAAGGGTAGAAAATGATCAAGCAAACATGTTGCTGCAGCGCTCCTGTTTCTCTCAGAAAATGGAGATTCCTTCTCCCACAGGCTCTCTCCTGCCAAGCCCCCTGGGACAGGGGCCAGCGTGGGATTACTCTCCAACCTGCCAGGCTGTCTGGCGATTGCTGCACACCATGGGCCAGGTGTGATCAGCAGATCCAAGATATGCCCGTCCCCCAGAGTGACCCCCAGCTGGCATGGGGTTGTATAAGTGGCCTCCAGCAGGAGAGGAGCATGTGTGCTCCCTTGCCAGTGGCTGCACAGTCCACCACTCTTCCCTCTCTAAGTGGCAGACAGGTAGGCCTAGGTGTCTGGGGTAGGAGAAGCCCAGTAGAGGCTCCCTTGGAACAGTGCTTTATGGGGTATGTGCTGCATGACTAGGGGTGAGAACTGTTGTTCGCACAGCAGCCTTCTGACTGCCGGTGTCTCAATCAATTTATCTCTATTGACACTGGCAAAGGGTGGGGAGCCTGAGCCAGAGGGCGGGGACTTCAATTTAAGGTGCCTTTTCATGGGGTAGCTGGCATGGCTTTGAAGTTGGGGCTTTGCTTTTGTTTACTATTCTTTGGCTCTTTAATTTAACGTGTGGGGATACGGACAGTTGTGCAGAACGCTGACCAGGCTTTGGAAGTGATTGGAATTGCCCTGTGAACAAGCACGCTTCTCAGGGTCAGCTCGGGGGAAACTGGATAAAACCTGACTTGAAAACACAGAAGTTGAAATTGAGATTTGCTGGGAGTGGGCTCTGAGCAAACAGAGACTTCTGTTCAAAAGCAGCAATGTCCCTTAATCTGAAGATTCAAATTTTATGAATTCCTGTAAGAGAAGTGGGGTTCGGGAGTCACAACAGAGAGGGATTCCTTTTCTCAGGGCTGGGTGTCTAAGAGGAGAAATGATAGGAGGAAAGCTACATAGGAACACTGTATTTTTATAAACGTTGCCACCCACATGTAATGGACTAGATTCTCATTCTATGTCTTATATTCTTTCCACAATATAAGACAAGCTGAGAATGCACCTTCCTGACTAAAACTGCCCTGTTTCCTTTTATGTAAAATGTACCCACTAATTTCTAGAATAATTTGATATCTAATTATCACTGGAAAACTCTATTGTTTCTCTTACTGGAATTTACAATCAAATTCAAATTTAATGGCTATGTAAAGTATATTATATTATGCGTCTATAATATAATATATGAGAAACAGTTCTGTCTGAATCCAAGACACCATTTCTGAATGCCAACACTATTACAAGTAATTCTTTCTTTACTGTACTTTTGGGGTCTCCAATGCGTTGAAGCTGCTATTTGCATTTATTGTACTTCATTTAGATATTAAAAGTCTTGTGAAGCATTTTATCTCACAGAATTAATATATATATATATATATTAGTAAAAATCTTGCATTCTAATACAATGTGTGACATGAGCAAATACTTTATAGTGAGTGACAAATTTAACACCATTATCACAATGAATTCTGTAGATTTTCCCACCTCTGTATGTCAGAAATTCACTTACGTTTTATATCATAATAGTATGGGGAATGTTTCTATCCCAGGTGTTTACAAATAAAGAAACTGCTTTTAAATATGAATGCTCCTGAACCAGTAAAATAACTCTTTATGGCCATGCTGGCCCACTTCTGAAATACTGAAGGCAGGAACTAAGAAGGAAGGGTATCAATATGTCTATGTAGAGCTTAAAATAGAATTGGGCTATAAAACACAGTTTTACTTTGAAAGAGGTTACAAATTAGAATTACTTAGCTTTATTTCTTAAATTGAAATTATCTTATTGTTTAACAACAAAATTCACATTTTACTTGCAAAGTACCTTTTCCACAAGGTTACACAAGTCCATGTCATAGTACACCAGAGAATACCTCTTAACTAAACCACAGCAGTGTGATGTAAACCTTAGAATCCAGAAGACTTAAGTTTTAACATGACTGCAGAAAAAAATTAACCAGTCCCACACTGACACACCCTCCATAAAATCACAACTGCTTTCTAAAAGTTAAACATACAGGGGGCTGGAGAGATGGCTCAGTGGTTAAGAGCATTGCCTGCTCTTCCAAAGGTCCTGAGTTCAATTCCCAGCAACTACATGGTGGCTCACAACCATCTGTAAAGAGGTCTGGCGCCCTCTTCTGGCCTTCAGGCATATACACAGACAGAATATTGTATACATAATAAATAAATAAATAAATGTTTTTTTAAAAAAGTTAAACATACAATTCCAAATTTATAGCATTCTGCAGTATGTAGTATTTCTCATTCTATATACATGTTTATTTGTATTAAAATGTATAGGAATAGTTATAAATATTATCACATATTATATGGTTAATCAATAATAAATTAATTATGCTGTAAAGCATTCAGTGTCATGCCTGGAACATGGAAAGGGCTGAGTAAGGGCTGCTCTAATCAACCTGAAAGAAAGACTCAGCATTGAGTTAGACATGTCAGGCAGAGTCTACATTACCAAAGGGACTCAGAGCTTTTAAATAAACAAGTCAACTCTGACATGAAAAACAAGGTCAAGCGGGGTGTTGTGGCATTCACCTTAATCCCAATAATAAAGAGGCTGAGGCAGGAGGATTGAAAGCATGAGACCAACCTGAGTTACAAACTGAGATCTCTGCATCGACAATACATTTTCAAGGTACTTCACATTTGTGCCACCTTAGTTCTGAATAAACTCAAGTACATGAGAGAGGCACTGGATTTCCATTGTTCATAACCAGAAGCAACAGACTAGGGGCCAGTGTCTCCTCAGAGGTAGACCCACAGCTTGAATTGATACTTCATGAACCCAAGCCCAGAGTTCTGTGAGAAGAGTAGTAAATGGGGGCAAAGTGGTTATTTTCTGGATGGAACAAATTCAAGTTTAGTGATTCCTAAAGATTCCCAAATTTGGCAAAGAGCCATCCTAAGGGGGAAAAAATATAAAATGGTCCATATAAATAAATAATTAAACAGCAACCATCCATTGCCTTGAATGTAACAGTCAGATGGATAGTTGAAGCTTTGTGACGCATGTGTTTCACATTTAAATACTTCCACAACATTAGAATAACCAAACTAAGGAAACTACCACATCAAGTTGCTTTTAGTGACCAACTGTGCACGCTTATCCACACCACGTCTGTGTAGTGGCCGTAAACCATGTGGCGTGAAGAAGCATAGAACTTAGGGAAGAACAGGGCAGATATCTCCTACCTCAGATCAGGAGAGCATGTCACTGCTGAGGACATTTGAGCTGCAAAGAACTTCTATTTAGCGCCTTACTTTAGACTCCTTTTTAAACAATCTACCACTAGCTATTAAAAGAAAAACAATGCTTTTAATTGGCCAGATGGGCAGTCCACCCTACAATTCACAATTTATAAATGTAGATTCATAGGGGTTTTTTTTTAACTTTTATCCCCTTGATATTAAATACCTTTAAACAAGTTCAACACTGTAGCTTAAAAGTAAATATAATAAATATAATTCGGAACTAATGTTTCTAATGTGGACTTAAAGTGCAAATCCCTGCGTATGTACATCCCAGTGTACCCTGGCTAGAAGACGTTGTTGTTCAGTGTTTACTGAAGAATACACTATAATTCAACTTCCTGGAACATATTAGTATTAAACCATAAAATCTCACTTTTTCCCATGAAACCCAATTTTACCTTGAGTTCTTACAGCATTGACCTTTATTTATTTGGTCTATTCTCATTTATTTGAGAACATTAAAAAAAATAGATTACAGTTACCCGAGTTAAACAAAAGATGATGTTTCTCTGCATTCCAAATATGTACTGAAAAATAATTGTATGCTTTTAATGTCAAAAAAATTTTTTAAATACATTGTAGCATCCAATTCTGTTATCTTGTTAGGGTAATAAGCCACAGTGAATCCTAAGAGTAACAACATTGGTGAATTTGCTAAATGAGCAGATTAGCAAAAGTGTTTGAGTCCTTCATACTCTCCAGCCTCTCCTACATGCCATGGACCAGATGGGGAGTCCCTGCCTCCGCCTGGCTGCCTTCCTCCGTTCCCACCCCTTCCTCCCTCATTCTCTTCCACCTTCTCTGCTCCCACCCTCCACCCTCACACACCTGCGGTCCACAAGACATACCACAACCACTCAAGCCATTCCATGTTAAAAAGTTGATTCTACTCAGATTCAAAATGACACATTTATTGGTACAAGTCAAACTGGGCACACCTATCTCTTTTGGTGAGTTCATTCAGTCAACATGAATGACTACGTATTGAATCTCTTTTAAATATGTAATAATTAATACTCTCATGGTAGAATATTCTACATATAAGAAATCAGTATTAAGAAGAGTCCTTCAGTGTGTTCTTGAAAGTTAAGATTAACACCTGCAAATGAATGAAAAAATATCTGGATAACAGCATCCAAAACATGTATATTTGCCTAAACATATTTTTAAGAAGTGATTTTTTTTATCTTTATATAATCTGTTACTCAAGAAGCATATGACCTATTAGTGTAAAACACAAGTGTGAAAGCCACCACAGAGAATTTTTCTGAAGTCTTAAAAAGTATAAGCTACCCTCCCTTTTGACAGTGCGTGCTAGCTATAAACCTGGGCTAACACCTGTTTGGCTTTTTTATTGCTTCACTCTGCTTGTAAATCTTGTGAGGTCTCCTCCCTCCCAATACCTGCACTGAACTCCAAAGGCATTCTCATTATGGAAATTATTAAATTTCAAAATTATTAAATACCAAAGATAGTAAACTTCTAAGATGTAATGTAACTGGTAATATGTTGTTCCATTTTTATGACATTAGCAGTCACTTAAGAGTCTTATCTACTGCTATTTCACTCATCAAAAGATACAGTATATTCTAAAGAAATCATTGATGATGTCTGAGGGTGTGAAGGAGTCGGGAACAGGAGTCAAGCCCCACCCCTCACATCAAGGGCAGTTCCCTGGGCAGCCCAACACTCACTGTACTGCATTTGTTTTTGATGAAGCTTGTACCATGGAGTAGCTTGGTGAACATGCTTTCTGAAGTCGTTTTTATGTTCGATTTCTTTTTATAAACTTCTAGGTTGAAATAAACCTAAAACGCTATCCAACTCCTTACCCAGAGGATTTAAAGAATATGGTAAAATCTGTTCAAAATCTGGTGGGTAAGCCAAGCCACGGAGTGCGAGTTGAGAACTCAAATCCAACAGCTAACACGGAGCAAACTGTGAAAGAAAAGTTTGAGCACAAGTGGCCGGTGGCCCCAAAGGAGATTACAGTGGAGGTATTTGGAGGTTATTGGTAATTGCCAGTGTGGTTTGACTCTTAGGCTTCTGGGTGATAATGTTTCTTCTAACTGAGTTGATCGCTTCAGTAAGCGAATTACACATTATTTCCTCAAATAAAAATGACTCTTTTTTGAGATATGAGGGTTACGTCTAGTAAATCAAGAATGAGTACCACCATCATGGCCAAAATGATTACTATGTCATTAATACATGCAGTGGCTCATCTGCTGCCTCAGCTAGCCAGGATGTTATATCCATGAAAATGGTAGCCATCCCAAATCTTATCTGATCGTCTGCTGGGGAAACTAATGGGACATTTTCACAGTAAAAGTCCTACTAAGTTTACCATGATTTTGGGGTTTTTTAGTTTGTTTGTTTTTTTGGTTTTTTTTTTTTTTTTTTTTTTTTTGGTTTTTCAAGACAGGGTTTCTCTGTGAAACAGTCCTGGCTGTTCTGGAACTCTCTGTTGTTTTTTTTTTTTAATATTTTCGTGTCTGAGTTTCAGCCAAAAAAATGTTTTTTAATTAAAGAAAATAAAACTCAGGCTTGTGAGATCCAACCATGAGAAGTTTGTTCTCTACGCTTGAGAATAAACTACAAACTCTGCCTTATTGATGTGTATGGTCTGAAAAGAACTCAACTACATTCCGCCACCTCGACTATCTCATCAATCCCTCAACTAATTAGCTGCATCTTTTACTCCACTAGAAACACAGCAGAGTGAGCATGTCTGGTCCACATTCTCTAAAATCTAGACTGACAAAACTCTTTTACAAATCTGCACTCCAAATAATCTTCTTGTGGCGTTTGAACACCAACTGTATAAGTAGCACTGTGCTAAACACTGTGAGAGGGATAAAATGGTGAAAACGTGGACCAGGCTCCCAGGTGATTCAGAGCTAAACTGGAGAAACAGGTGAAGTGATCACATGATCTCTTGTCCTGTATTGAGGCTGAAGCATACATTAAAGATGGTGTGATTGGGCTGGAGAGATGGCTCAGCCGTTAAAGGCTAGGCTCACAACCAAAAATAAAGATGGCGTGATTCCCTTAAAACAGGAAGCAGTGGAGCACATTAGCAACAGAAAGAAGACCTTGAGCATAAAGCAACCATAGACACTTGGGAGGCAGAAACAGGAAGATGGTTGGGAGTTGAAGGCCAGCCTAGGACACAAAGTGAGACTCTATTGTAAAACCAAAACAAAGCAAAAACAGTTGTAGATTGCAGACCCCCTGAAAGAGAAGTACACTTTCATACCTAAGGGAGTAACACCTGGAGTGTTGGAGGGTACGCCAGCGCACCTGAAAAAGTAAATCTCAGCTTAGTTTTCTTTTCTTTGCCTTCTAAGTGTCTCTATGTTCCCTTTTCCTTGTGATACCACATTCCCATCTAAGATACTAGAACAATACAAACAGGAAAGGGAGAAATATTTAGCAATTGCACACACACACACTTTTTATTTAAACTTCACGGAATCACATATTAATATCCTTTGTTACATTGTGGTTATGAAAACCTAAAAGTGAGTAAATTCACTACAAATGTAAGAAAATTCTATAATTGCTTAATTTGGGAATTTGAGATGTAAAAAGGGAGAAAAATATCTGTGATTACAAATTTAATAATAACTCCATGGTAGATAAAATGAAGCTAAAGTCTCCCGAAAAATGTCTCCATATAAAGAACACACCAAAAATAATATATCCAAAATTAAATTTTGCATTTCTTTCCCAAACTTGTTTCCACTTCTGCCCTAACCTTAATCAGATTTCACGACATTGACTACCAGCTCTTTGAGGCTGGAAATTGGAGCAATAATTTCTTCTTTCTCTTCACTCCTTATCCCTTCCAAATAGTTTCCCCAACCTGAACGTTTTCACCTGTGTTTCCAGTAACTCTGTCAGCATTGCTACAAAGCCATTGTCTCCTTGCTTTACATTGTTCCCAGCCTCCTTGTTGCCTTGGCAACACTTTTCCTAAAAAGAGTGCAAATCGAATCATTCCCTTGGTAATAGCTTCTTAGTGCTGGGAGAAAGGCCTGAGGTCCTTCATTAGTGAGACAGGCCACAATGGAAGCTGACTTCCAACTTGGTGTTCACCGTGAACCTCCACATCCCTTTCTTAGGCTTCTTCATCCGCTGGCGTGATCTCTGTGAAAAGAAATTCCACAGGAGATTTCAATATTTTCTTTGAAATCGAGACTCTGCATCTTACTTTTAGCCTACTGTAGGCAATCATCGTCCTCTTGAAGAGAGTTGAATGAAGGGCATTTTATTCAGTGTTTGTGGACAACCAAGTATCCTACTAATTACGAAAACTTAGCATTTATTTTATATTTTGCATCCATATATAGTTTTTCATTTTTGTCTTTCAATGCAGGTTTCAATATTTTGAGATTAGCCCAAACTGGCCACAAACTCAGGACCTTGCTGCCTCTACCTCCTGAGGACTGAGATTGCAAACTTATACTACCATGTCTGGTTGTATGCATAGACCGTGCAGTAGAAAATTGCACGCTTCATGACAGAATCAGCCAGGTAATAAAGCACCTTAACCAAGGAAAAGTAATGAAGAATTGAGGTAAGCAAGACCGAAGAAAGTACAGGAAAAATGCAGTACACAGTACCTAATATGATGGTGCACTTGGAAAGTAAAGGCAGGAGGGTTAGGGGTCCAAGATCATCCTTGGCTACTCAGTAAGTTCAAGGCTAGCCTATGAGATACTATCTCAAAACGGCAAAACAAAACATGGTAACTGATTTTCATAAACAGCAAAGTGAGTGAGAAAGGAAAGCTGGCCCCCACCTGACCTTTTAGAGCCTTCACATGGGCTAAAGAACAGAACCAGAGAGCCATAAGAACCAAGAGAGCCGATGACAGGAAGGCTCCTCCTTCTTTCTTTCCTTCCTTCCTCCCTTTCTTCCTTCCCTCCCTCCCTCATTCCTTCCTTTCTTTTCCCTTCTTAATGCCCTGTGAAATTCATTTGCTCACACCCCCCCCAGCTCTTTACCTGACTAGCACACCCTCACCCTTCCAATCTCAAAGGGTCACCCTGACCAGTCTAACCTTCTGGTTTTTCCTACTGTGTCACTGTTTACTTGCATGAAATGTAATGAGAACATTTATGATGATTTTATATATTACCTTCAGACAGTTTTAGAGGATAAGGGCCATTTCTACCTTGTCTAGTATGTACAAATGATAATTCAATTTGGGATTTTTCAACTCTGCACTGCTGTCAAAGCTTTCAACCCTTAGCAAAAACCATACTCTGGTTTTGAATTGTGACCTTTTACTGGCCTAACAATACACTCAGATACTCAGCAAAAAATAGCATGCCCTTCAGCAGGTGCAGAATCCCAAATACATACCACATCTACTGCAGAGTATTGGGCTGCTGGGCTGTAAAACTCAGAGTGTTTGGAATATCAAAAACATTTTTACTTAATGATATTTTCAACTTATGCTGTGTTTATGATGTAACTACATCATAAGCTGGGAGGAGCTATATTCCCAGAGTCCACCACAGAGAAGACACATAAATAGTTAAATCTAATGTTATAGTCTGTCCCTCTATCCAATTAGAAGTTCGTGGGTGTCCAGGAGAATTTCTGAGATTTGTTGAATTGATTTATCTTTGTTGGCTGCCTTGTCTAGTCAGTCTTCACCTGTGCATTGAGGAAATTCCTAGCATATTTATACCCTCTGTATCTCAACAATTTTTGTTATAATGTCCCTAGACTGAAATAATTCTTAACATTCAATATCCCCACAGAAGTAGTAGAAGTAGATATATTAGTAAATATATTTATCCTCCTTTGAGGTCATTGGGAAAAATAAAATGCATAGACTGGAAAAGAAAATATTTTATCTTATTTTTAAATAATCAAACCCAGGATATCATCAGACACTGACAACTTTTTCTCAAAACTGGAAGTCACAGCAAACACGACAGCTCTCAGATGCCATACACTAGCATTCAAGTTTTACTCTTTGGTTATAGCAATTACCAAAATCCAGCTTCATGAGAAATGACACCAAGAATGTGCAACCACATGTTGAAACCGTGTGCAACAGTGACCCAGCAGTTCACAGCTGTCTGGTTGATCTCAAGCACTGCCTTCCTGAAACACTCTCTACAACACATCATACCCCTGTGAATTAGCATGACCTCTGAGGATGCCTCAGAACTTAGTCTGGGAACCATGGAGGGGGTGGGGTTGGTCTAGGAGGCAAGAACTGTTCTCTTAGACCTTCCTTGTTGCTGACCTAAGCAAGGGAGCTGTTCCAGGCCACAAACTTTGCCTCTAAAAATCTAAGTGCTAAGAGACTCTATGGAGATGGGCTAGGGTAACAACAGGTAACACTAGGCCTAGCACTTGGTACAGGAAAAGCCAAGAGTAAATGATAATTTCAGACCCCTCCTCAAGAGAATAAAGCACCAATTCCTCCCTCATTCTCTTCAGTGTTCTGTGTATTTCTAACTGGACGCCTGTTCACTGTGTCTGCTACAGTCGAAATGATACAAATCCTTCTCATCGTGAGGAGACAGCCTGTTTTCCCTCTATAAAGAAGTCATACCTTCTGCCAAATAATGGAAAACAGTCAGCTATCCCTGAAATTCTCCTTTGCCTCCCTTTTTAACTCTCCTCCTAGACTCTCAAAGGCTTGAAAATGAGCTTTTATTCTTCTTGACTTTTACCTTAGGATTGTCTTTCTCCATGTTATGAAGAGCCAAGATTTTGTTTAAATCAAGGAAAGATAATAGGATTTTAAAAAAAAACAAAGGACATTTTATCCACCAACAACAACTCTACTTCTGTCTCATCAGCAGGAGACACATTTAGATGAATTTCTGGTGAACCACTTACCAAAACTGATTGCTTGCTAACAGCTTCCTCTGTTTACCGCCATGAAAGTAGGCTCAAGGACTTTTCTTTCCTCGATTTCTGAGCAAAGTCAGAGACTTATACCTTAGCTGGATCATGAAGAGCCCTGGTCACAGTTTTGAAAAGCTGATACACATAAGCAAGATATCCTAAGTACTGGATGTGTAGAACATGAGGTAAAAGAAGTAATATTAATATTCTGGGCAGACCCAGCTGCCTGATTTGGTTCTTGTGTCTCCTTTTATTTTTTTTTATTTTGCTATTCCTTAAAAAATAATTCTACGTGTACTAAGTATTATTTAAAATTTCTCCTTTCTCACTTGTTTCAAACAAGGAGGTTACCTTTATGTTCATATGCTGGGCATAAATCAGCACTAATTCTTTTACCAACCACCTTCATTTGACAGATATGTCAGACACAGGTCTGGGAATTACTTCCCCTTGCCCTGATTAGTAAGTGTTGAGGCAGAAACAGGATGGAGAGATAGCATCATGTGACTGACAAGTTGGCATCTCTTGTTCTTTCTCCAGCTTGCATCTTCTTATAAATATATGCATTTATTCTTTATTATGCCACTTCAAAATTTTACTGAACATTTCTTGTGCTGAACTTTAAAATTCCAAATGCAGATTTCTTTCTTCACACCCAGGCACTTCATCACCTCTTTGTCTTTGGGATCCCTCTTCAAACCGGATCCTTCATTTCAGGTCCCTGATACTCTCACTGGGAGCCTCACACTGGAGGAAGGACTAGCTCAGTGGGAACTCGAGAGAACCATACTCCAATGCTGGGTCTTTATTAAGTGATTTTGTGAGCCCCAGGTCAGTGAAAGTGTTTAACTCAATGGTCATTCAGTCTTCATCAACTGAAACAAAAAGTAATCGAGAAGCAAATAGTCTCATACACCCCAAAATAAGTTCAAAAGATAAAATTTCAGTCAAGTATTAAAGAAACTAATGCTTCTCTGCAATACCAAAATCCTTGAGTCTGTCTCTTTAAGTGTTTCTGTCTGTTCATTTCTCCAACCAAACACTAGACAAGTTTTCCAAATTCCTGATATTTTTCCAAGTATAACCTTCTCTGATTCAACAACACATTTCTACTTGTGTTAGTCTACTTGTGTTAGCTACAACTTAACAAGATACTAACAAACAAACAAAAGCCCCTGAATGTTCTTCTTTGAATTCAAATTATCATAAACAGGTTAAAAACACAGCTGTTATGTATAGAAAATGGGGACTTAGGTCTTGCTCTTCTTAATATTCTCCTGATATCTGCTTAGTTGGGAATTATCTGAATTCTGGAAATTAACATTCGTGGAATTTTTACACTGGTAAGATGGCTCAGTGGTTGAAAACTCTGGTTGCTTCTGCAGAGGACCCAGGTTCATTTCCTAACACACACATAATGTTAACTCCAGCTCTAGAAAATCTAATGCTCTCTTCTGGTACCCACCGGTACTGCACGCAAGTCATGCATTTCCATGCATGCAGGCAACACACTAACACATAAAATTAAACAATTCTAAGAGAGAGGGGGGAAATAAATTTTAAAACTTGTAGGACTTTTGTATTTTTTATTCTTCATGGAGTTGTATTCTTATACCGCTGCTGATAATTCACTCAGCATTTGACATACGGTAGAATAAGAAGGTTGGAATGGGCAGGAGAACAGTAACAACCTCAGGAAGGAAGCACAGCAGACCCCCAGTGGCTGAAAACACAGCCACCTGGGATGCAGTAAGGACTGGAGAGCAGGGGTGGGATGCAGGATTCCTGGGCCACCAGCTAGATAATATGTGTAGGGGTGGGACCAAAATCCCACTGGCTTGCAATGGCCTTCGCACTTGGAACTCTCAAGAGTTTGGCCTCTAGAATACCTATCCAAGCGTATCTGACTGTGAGCCACACTGCCTGTGGAGGGTGTAGGATAATTCAGTGTTGTGCTGAAGTGAGCACTGTTTCATCTCAATTAAATTGGGAATTCCCAGAAGACCATGTTGTGTCTTTCTGGGGGAACCTCCACAGTTCTTTGCACAGTGCCAGGCATACAAATTGCATCCAAAAATACATTCAATGAATAAATGAGTTCACATAAATTAGAAAAATAATTAGCGCTCAACTAGAGATGTGCAGGGTTCCTTTCACAATGCCCTATGGTGAATCAAACTCGAGGGCTGCATCTTTGAGTCTGAGCCAAATAAGATATTGCCATCTTGGTTAACCGTTCTTTAAATGTTTACTTTCCTTGTCCTGTATTATTATATCTCTCAGGATTCTTTTGTTCATCCAGCTAATGAAATGAGGATTGGGGAACTTCACCCTTCATTAGCTGAGACCCCTCTGTACCCACCCAAACTTGTTCTGCTAGGGAAGGACAAAAAAGGTAACATCGTGAAGCCGATGTGGAACTGTGACCGATGCATGTGCATGATCAATCACCACTTATACATTATGACATGCCGTAGTCTATAAGTACCCGCAGATGTGTGCTTCTGACATTAATCCATGTGGAATCTGCTTTTCATGCTTCTTTTGTATCCATCCGTGTTCGTAGCGTTGTAATATGTTTCCCCTTTGAATTTCAGAATCAACTGATGAGTCTGAAGTTGACAAAACTCACTGTCTGAATAACAGTGTCTCCTCAGGCACCTACTCAGACTACTCGCCCTCCCAGGCTTCCTCGGGGTCCTCAAACACCCGCGTGAAAGTGGGGTCCTTGCAGACAACCGCTAAAGATGCCGTCCATAACTCTTTGTGGGGTAACAGGTGTGTTGAGAATTCCCCCTTCTATGTTCCCAAATGCTCATTTTCATCAACTTTGACAAAGTGGAATCTGCTTAATGTTGGAATTGTGTTTGGCACGTGAGTGGCACAGAAGACAAAAGATGCAGGTAAGCATGTGGGCTCACCTGGGATTTTGAAGGGCATCAAAGCCACCCTCCAGGGCCTGCCATCCATGCAGGCCCAACTCAGAGGGGATTATGGGAGTGATAGTAGGAACCAAAAGCTTGAAAGTGAAATTTTTGAGGCAATCTCAAGTTTATAAAACACGTGGGCATGTCACATCCAAAATGGTATAAAAAAGGCTGGGTGGAAGTAGATCAGTGGTGGAGCTAAGTGCTCGAGGCCCTGGATTTGATCCCCACTAACACAAAAAGCAAAATTGGTGTGATAGATTGAAATGTCTGTACTGGAGAGACAGCTCAGAAATTAAGAACACTGGCTACCTTGCCAGAAGACCTGGGTTCGATGCCCAGCTCCCATTAACATGATGGCTCACAACTATCTGTAACTCCAGTTTAGGAGATCTGATGTCTTCTTTTGGCTTCTGTAGGTACCAGACACTCACATGGTACACAAACATATGTGCAAGCAAAACACATTATATATATATACATACATATATATATATGCATGTTTTACACATAAAATAAAAATAGAACTCCAAAGAAAGCAAGGGAGAGTAAGAGAAGGTGAGAAAGGGTCAGAGAAGGCCAGAGAGAATGAGAAAGAGTCAGGGAGGGTTAGAGAACATCAGAGAGGATCAGAGAGAGCCAGGAAGAGCCAGAGAGGCTCAGAGAGGGTCACAGAGGATCAGAGAGAGCCAGGGAGGGTCAGAGAGGGTTAGAGAAAGTCAGAGAGATCCAGAGAGAATCCAAAAGGGCCAGAGAGGGTCAGAGAGGATCAGAGAGGGTCACAGAAGGTCAGAGAGAGCCAAAGATATCTAGAGAGGGTCAGAGAGAATGCCAGAGAGAGTCAGAAAGAGACAAGGAAAGCTGGGGATGTCCAGAGCGCCATCCATTCATTCAGTAGGCAGCAGCATGTCTGCCGTGTCTGAGGTCCCTTCCACCTCCTCTTTGGGATGTGTTAAGTTCTCTCAACTGGAAACTTGGAAGTGCTCTGAGTCAGAATCCCAGGGATGAGTAGAGGAATTCCTTTTGCCAGCCCATCTTCAGGACCATGACTGAAAGTGCACTTACTTCATTCATTCACCCGTTTAGTCAATAAGTATCCTGGTCTCTCTCCATGCTTGCATTCTATGGAAGGACCTAAGGTGGTAAACAATTAATACGTTAGGCAGTCAGTTCCCTAGTGTGCTAGAAAGCCATGGTTACTCAGAAGACGTGAAAGTCAGAGCAAGTTAAAGTGGGTTTTTGGAATAGTGCTTTACCTATAAACCAGGTGGGAATAAATGAGCTACACAAAGGCTGGTGGCATTCTTCCTCCAGGAAAGGTCACCTCTTCCTCTCGGTCATTTTTCTCCTTCTGTTTGTGTTCACAGGATTGCACCACCTTTCCCACAGCCTCTAGATGCAAAGCCATTACTCAGCCAACGGGAGGCTGTTCCTCCAGGGAATCTCCCCCAGCGTCCTGACCGGCTGCCAATGAGTGATGCCTTCCCTGACAACTGGACCGATGGCTCCCATTACGACAACACAGGTTTTGTCTCAGAGGAAGCTGCCGCCGAGAACGCCAACAATAACCCTCTCTTAAGCGCCAAGGCTAGAAGCATGCCTGCTCACGGGCGCAGGCCTTTAATCAGGCAGGAAAGGATTGTCGGCGTTCCCCTGGAACTGGAACAGTCCATACACCGACACACGCCAGAAACAGAAGTGCCTCCTTCCAACCCCTGGCAGAACTGGACCAGAACTCCTAGTCCATTTGAAGACAGGACTGCTTTTCCTTCCAAATTAGAAACAACCCCTACTACCAGCCCCTTACCTGAAAGAAAAGATCACATGAAGGAGCCTACAGAGACACCAAGTCCCTTTTCTCCAGGAGTGCCATGGGAGTACCATGACCCCACACCCAACAGGAGTCTCGGTAATGTCTTTTCTCAAATCCACTGCCGCCCAGATTCATCGAAAGGTGTTATTGCAATGAGCAAAAGCACGGAGAGGCTCTCCCCACTCATGAAAGATATAAAGTCCAACAAATTCAAAAAGTCTCAGAGTATTGATGAGATTGACATTGGAACCTACAAGGTTTATAACATTCCGCTAGAAAACTATGCCTCTGGGAGTGATCACTTAGGAAGCCATGAGCGGCCAGACAAGTTGTTGGGACTGGAGCACGGCATGTCCAGTATGTCCAGGAGCCAGTCGGTACCCATGCTGGACGACGAGATGCTCATGTATGGAAGTAGTAAAGGGCCACCCCAACAAAAAGCATCTATGACAAAGAAGGTCTATCAGTTTGACCAAAGCTTTAATCCGCAAGGAGCGGTGGAAGTAAAAGCAGAGAAGAGGATCCCGCCCCCTTTCGCACACAATTCTGAGTATGTGCAGCAGCCCAGCAAAAACATCGCCAAGGATCTGGTCAGCCCCAGAGCCTATAGAGGGTACCCACCCATGGAACAGATGTTCTCCTTTTCCCAGCCGTCTGTGAATGAGGATGCCATAGTGAATGCTCAGTTTGCCAGCCAGGGGCCCAGGGCAGGCTTCCTAAGGAGGGCTGACTCCCTGGCCAGCTCCACTGAAATGGCCATGTTCAGAAGAGTCAGCGAGCCCCATGAGCTGCCCCCTGGTGACAGGTATGGCCGAGCAGCCTATAGAGGAGGGCTGGAAGGCCAGAGCAGTGTTTCAATGACTGATCCCCAATTCCTCAAGAGGAATGGCAGGTACGAAGATGAACACCCTTCGTATCAAGAAGTAAAAGCGCAGGCGGGAAGTTTCCCTGCTAAAAACCTTACCCAGAGGAGGCCGCTGTCCGCCAGGAGCTACAGCACAGAGAGTTACGGAGCCTCCCAAACCAGGCCAGTTTCAGCTAGGCCTACCATGGCAGCCCTCCTGGAAAAAATACCATCTGACTATAACCTGGGTAACTATGGTGACAAGCCGTCAGATAACAGTGATATAAAGACAAGGCCCACCCCTGTGAAGGGAGAGGAGAGCTGTGGCAAAATGCCGGCAGACTGGAGACAGCAGCTGCTTAGACATATAGAAGCTAGAAGGTTAGACAGGGTATGTCTGGCCTTTCTCTGTAAGAATTCCCTTCTGCCTTGGGTTTTCCTTTCCTGGAGTCTCTAAGCACATGTGGTGGTACATGAGTTACAGGAGTGATTCTCCCAGGATTTTATTTATATTAAGCGGGGGAAATGGATTGCAATAGTTTATTGTAGGTATTGCTTAATGCTCATATTCTGAGAAGTCATAACCAGCAGGTGAATTACCTATCAAAGCTAGCCTAAATATGGTAAGGAAGAATTTGACTCGATTATCTGGGATGGTGCTCCAGTGTCTTTCTAGCCATGAAAGCAAGGCCGCCTCTCCCAGGACACAAAACTGTTCCCTGGTGACCTAAAGAGTGTTATTTTTATTGAGTCTATAAAAAGTGAGTATTTCACCCTTTCCACATGGGCTCACTTATATTAAACTCGGGCTTAATTTGTTTATAAAATTTGTGCACAGCTAAGGAACAACTGAAGTTATTACCTCTAATGAGCAATAATCTTCCCAGCAAGGAACAGAAAAATAAAATAAGCAGAGATTAAATGCCCTCCTACACACTACTTTAATTGATTAAAAAAATCTTGACATTTAGAATATTGGCTTTTATGTAGAAAGAAATTCTACAATTCAAGTCAAGCTATAAACAGCAAATGCAGATGGTGTCTCAAGGAAGACTACAAATGTAACAAATTAGTGTGTACAATGTAGCAAAACAAGGAAATAAATCCCAAATTAATCCTGAATCAGTTAAAAATTGAGTCATAATACTGTGTGGAGTTAGCAACCATTGGAGAGTTAAAATCAAAAAAAAAAAAAAAACCAGTTCAAAGCATAGAATCAGTTCCCGTTGTCTGTTTGAATCTTTCTAAGAGAAACCAAATATTTCATTTTCTAGAGCCTTTGCCCAGAGGCATCATCATTTGTTGGACCCTGTGGCTTTAGTTAAAAAGACTGTGTGTGCCCCAGACTTACCTCAGAATTAAAGATTGCCTCGCAAACATGGGGCCTTTCCCTCTCGTGTCTTCAAGTTAGGTGTTCTGAGTGAGATTATGCTGTCAGGATGTTTTGTTCGATGAGTTCAGTGTTATTTGGGACTCTGCTGTTATAAAAGCAAGGTCACTATATTATGTATTTCTTCAACATTAAATTTGAGTGTTCAGGTTTATTCTTTTAAAAATAACAATTTGTAGGTTGTATCTACGTGACAAGGAAACAGTTTTCCTAGGGAGAGAATGAATTAACAAATGTGGCTGTGGGCGTTAATTTCTCAGCATGAAAATTGTCTCTGTCTTGCAAATCAGAATGTTTCAAATTGGTGCAACCCATCCCACTGAAGGAAACTTTATCAAAGTTTCATGGCTGGCATCAGCAGGAGACACCTGATCAAGGGGCACGTGCCTCACCTTGAGTTATATCCTATATGTAGACAGGTAGCTTTGAAGGGTGAAAATACTTAAGGTTAAATAATACAAAACAGTTGGGAACTCTCATTGCATGCTGACAACAACCGTGTCTAACAAGGCAATGTGAACTAGCTAAGGAAGGTTCCAAACAGGTGTAGGGAATGTATTGCAATGATAGTGATTCGAGACGGAATGATGGATAGAAACAAAGCATGGAACAGAAAGACAAGGTGGAGATGTGCTCCACCGGCTTTGAACAAGACAAGAAGTAGGTGACTCCAATAGCCACAGAGCGTACAGGATAGGGGAAGGGTTCGGATGAATAAGTCTGAAGGCCCTGCCTAACCCAGATGGCTAAGGTGAATTTAACTGTATTTTTTAATTGTTGTGATGACACTTCCCTTTTCCACTGAGCTCTGTTCGTTTGTAATTCCCCGGTTCTAACATTAACTTTTCGGAGCATTTTTAATGCATATTGAATAGTTTCTCAGTTGAGTTACTTTAGACTACTGCCCCAAGCCACGGTTTCCTAGGAGCTTTCTTCTAGTTTACTCCAAGTGATGTTTTCTTCCCCACTTAGCTGAGTTTCTCAGCGATCACTCAAGATGCATGTCCTGTGAAATCTTCCAGCCATCCTCCCAGATGAATTCATGCTTCCAGACCACATATTACAATGTCAGATAGCTTTGACAGAGCTGTTCTATTAACACTCTGCCCATCATCAGATGGCACCAGAGATTGGGGTGCTTTCCTCCAAAATTCAGTTAAGCTGTTCAACTCTGAGCAAACAGTGTTACCAGCAGCTACAAGATATTTGCGATTTCACATAAAAGTCAAGTACCTACAGTTCTGTTCACGTTATAGGTTTAACAGTCCAATGTGGAGCTGGCAAATGATCTCAGTGCTGGCCTTGTAGAGACAGCTCCAAGTACTACACTAGAAAAACAGATATGTTTTCTCCCTTATTTTAATCACAAATGTTACTATGATAGGGCCCCACTGTGCCCAAGAATTTAAAACACGAGCCCACGTGTCTGAGATGACTGATCCTCTATGGGGTATCAAGGAATTACCTCTGAACCAGAAGGAAAGGTTGAGTCTTTTCCACTTTTGACATGGTGGCAATGAACTAGTCTCTAGCTCTTAACAAATAGAATTGGCAAACAAGTGTATCACCAGTGATCTCTCTCCATGGCTCACAAAATGCTAGTGATAAAAATCATTACTTTGTAAATAGTGCTTTCAGAGCAAAAAATGATATCCAGTCATTTGTTCTTAGAAGTCTCCTGCATTAAATAAGAGAATTACTTATAGAAGCAAGCACTGCCAATGATTGTGTTTCCACTGTAGATTGAAATTTTGATGTTGGGTCATTTTAAAATATTTAATATTGCCGGGCAGTGGTGGTGCATGCCTTTAATCCCAGCACTCAGGAGGCAGAGGCAGGCGGATCTCTGTGAGTTTGAGGCCAGCCTGGTCTAGAAGAGCTAGTTCCAGGACAGGAACCAAAAGCTACAGAGAAACCCTGTCTCGAAAAATCAAAAAAAATTAATATTTTAATGAAGCTCTATAGAGAAGAATTACTAGTTCTTAGCAAAAGATATTCACAATATAAATATCACTAGAGTGTTGTCAGATATCTGATGCATACTAAAAATAATAGCATTAACCATCTTCAGAGTATAACTGTCCTTAAGGATACCACACATTAATTAGCTCAGGCAGAGTTAGAAGTTAACATCTGTCCTTCATATGTGCAGATCTCATAATGTGAGACAATGAGATTTATAGCTTATAGAATCTGATTAAAATCTCACTGTTTCAATTTGCAAAACTAACAAACTTATCAATGCTCATCTCAAGCCAGGATCACCAGGCCGTCTAAGAGACAGATACAGAGATTTAGCGTTTTCATGAGAGCAAGCATAGACAATGTATCTCTGCTCTTGTCCTTTCTGTAGCTCTGGAGGGTACTCATTTATGTGCACAACTAACACTGTTACTGTATGCTTTTGTCTGACAGAGCGCATGTTTATAAAAAAAGTTACTGTTTGCCCGCTTACAGTTCAATGTGATGAATTTAGACGTGTTCATGTAATGATCTGTTTGTGGAGCCCGTGTTTACATCCTGTCACATGGTTATCTCCTCTACTCAGAGCGCTGCTTACAAACACAACACAGTTAACCTTGGCATGCTGCCCTATGGAGGTATTTCAGCAATGCATGCAGGCAGAAGCATGACTTTAAACTTGCAGACTAAGTCTAAATTTGACCTTCAAGACCCACCTCTTCAGAAAGTAAGTATGGACCGCCCTACATGTGCCAGCATCCCAAAGTCACTTGCTGTCTGTTCACTTGGTGTATTTAGACTGTGCATCTAGCCCTGCTTGTTACGGACTCCCCGTAGTCCGAACGCACCAGGGAAGATGATGTAGAGCCTGAATCTGTAGCTGCTCAGTGTTTATTGTAGCTAGACGGATGACCAGACTCTTGCTTTTTGGATTGAGCAGGTACATGACTTTTGAGGTGGATTTAAGGATCATCTTTCTGCTTATTTTTTCTATTCTTCCATGTTTTTCTTTCTGTTGTGTTTACACATTTGTTATTTACTTTTTTTGGACACCACCCCTCCCCTCCCTTGGTAAAACATTCTGAGAACAATGCTGAAAACTGTTTTGAGATTTGGGTGGGTCCCTTAGAAGGCATAATATCCAGAGTAAGCATGGAAGTTAAATGTTTAGCCCTGTAAATAAATGCTTTCTTGTTCCACTTTCCATGTGGGAACAGAACACAGCAGGGAGAGATGTAAGTTTACATCTTATGTGACAATTTGCTTTTCTTGGGTTATAGAAAAGCCACAAGTTCACATATTTTAAACAAAATTGTAGGCATATTAGCAAGGAACTAATACTGTATAATAAAGAGAAGAAGAGTTCCCACTGTTAATGAAACATTTGTGTTGCTCAGTCAACATGGGGAATGCCCATTTTACCTGCTTAAACTGATTAACGCTTTTCCTTGGTTACATCTCAGTTGAGACTAATGAGTCATCTTCATACAATGTCGTTATGACTTATGTTAATGTAGTCATTAGCCTCATGAGGTTTTGTGGATAAAGAAGCACAAAATAGGAAAAGAAAATGACAGCAACCCCCAACATTTCTTCTTTCTGAAGAAAATTAAATGTAAGACAAATTCCCATGCTATAATGCTTCACAGTGGCTGTCTGTAGCCTTTCCTAACTCTATACCTGACCCTATATAATTTAATTCAGGCTGTGCGTAGCACACAGAGCTAGAGATTTTTATGTCCACAGATTCTCTCTCTCTCTCTCTCTCTCTCTCTCTCTCTCTCTTTCTTCACACACACACACACACACACACACACACACACGGAGCAACCAAAGCCTAACTAAATTGGGAACATTTAAATATTATCTTATTTGTTCTTAGTCTCCCAGGGGCCAGTGATGCGTAATAACTTTCTCTGCTGGTATTTCCTGATGTCAGCAATAACTCTCATCGTGTCGATGTTCATGGCCCAGCTCACAGTCTCTAAACTTAGAATTAGGGTTGTGAGCAGTTAATTTATTTAAGTCAGCACAAGTTAGACCTAGGCATGCCATAAGCACAACCATTTTCTTGAAACCCTCTTCAAGACAACCTGTTCTTCATGTCCTCCTAGAAATCCAAAGCCCTCATCCTCCTTCCATCCCAAACGAACTTTCTTATCCCATCCATACTCAGGGATGGATGAGCCTCTGCAAGAGAACTTGGGAAGTAATGCAAACCAGACTTTGAAACTAAAATTAGAAGATTTCAAAAATAAATATTATGAGCAGGTTAAAGAACCCTGCTGGGGGTGGTGATGTACACTGTGAATGACACCACTTAAGATTCAGAAGCAGGTGAATCTCTGAGTTCAAAGCCAGCCTGGACTACATAGTGAGTTCCAGGACAACCAGGGATTCACAGGGAAACCCTGTCTCAGAAAACTAAGAAAAACAAACAAAAATTAATTAATTAAATGAATCTTGGTATGAAGAAAGCTATTTCTGGAACCCTCTGAAAATATCTAATGACAACAACCCTATTTTGACTAAGTTGGGGCCTGATTGATCTATACAGTGATCTAGATTCTTGCAGTAACTGAACAACAGCAGTTCACTTACGACTGTGTTTCTGGTGTCTCAGCTCCTCTCCGGACATGAGTTAGGGACAGCTGCCCTGTTGTATTAATCTTGTGGTGCAGCGGCCTGAGAGAATAATTACCTCTCACAGTCACGATACCACATAACAGCCATAATGCAGAGCTGTATTCGAGGGCCTCAGGACCATCCTTCCTTGGGCAAACACAGGACTTACAGGAAATCCCTTTGGAAGGGAAGTCCCTCTTGGAAGCACAATAAATTGAAAACCAACTATTTAGACACTGAAAGACTTCAAAGTCAATTACTACCAATATATTATCTCCTGCATGAAGAAGGAGAAAGAGGAGGAAAGGAGGAAGAAAAGGAGGATGAAAAGCCATTTAGCTTAAGGTCTATGAAAAGCATAAACTATTCTACCTGGTATGTAATGAGTTCAAAATTAATTAATTTATAAGCATTCGAAGCACAGCCAAAGCTGTGGCTGTGGCGGTTCAGCCTGAGCTCCACCCCATTGGTTCCACCCTGAGCTCTCATGCCCTCTGCCAGATTCATCTTCTCTGTAGAACTCGTGGGGGAGGCTTTCTGCCAAACTATAAAACTAACCTTTATTTGCATATTTTTGATTAGCATACAAAGGAATGGTTGCTGCTATGGCCCTTTCATCTAGACTTCCTTCTCCACTGTCCTCCTTCTCCCCAGAACAGTCCCCTCTGCTTCCACGTCTCGGGTGTTCTATTATCCTCTTTTCCTGTTTTCTCTGCTCTCTTGGTTCCATAAACATGCACAAAATTAACTCCCGGGCATCTAGATGGAAAGCATGAAGCTTCCTAGGGAATAGAAAGAACTGTGCAGCACACATTTGTGGGAATGGTGCCCTTCCCAGGGAACTCTTGGGCTGAATCACAACTTGCAGCCTTCTTCTTAGACGCCACTAGCACCAAGAAGAAGGAACACTCTTATTCCCTCCCAAGCACTGGCATTGTCCTTAAGCAAATTTATAATAAGCTAATTAAAGGATACAGCTGATTGTAATAAAGAGCCCTGGCACCTGGAAGTGCTCACACAGTATGTAGTTAAGGTCACTGGGGGAGGGAGCATGCTGATCCTGATGTGTATTTTTAACTCACCCATGTTTATTGCATGCCAGGTCAAGCGTACATTTTTCATGGATTAAAAAATAACTATAGTCGTTCTTTTCTATATACGGGAAATGATATTTTATATGATAATTTCATGAACGTCTTTAAGATACTTTTAAAATTCCACCAAATACAACAAAATTAATATAAAAATTTAAGATTATTCATTAATGTCTTGACCTTTTGTTAAACTTGAAAATCTAACAGTATTTATGAACTAGAATGCCGGATATACAAGTTAGGCTTAAATTATAGGATACCAATATTTCCTATTTATTTATTTATTCAATCAATTATTCACTCATTCCTCATTCATTAATTTATCATTTATTTGCTGCCTTTCCAAAAAGCAATCAAATCAACTTTCTATGATGTTTTTAATGGTTTATGTGCTTTTTCTGGATGTGTTCTACTGTAATGAGCTCAGCTATTGTCTTGAGATGGTATGTTACTGGGAAGAGGACAACATTATAGGAGAATGTCGGTTCAAACTGCTATTTTTATCACCTAGATTAATGATACAATGATAAATATTTCTATTGGGAGAAAACAAAGATTGAGAAATACTGAAAACCCACTCTCGCTAGTACCGCAAGGTGCCTGAAGATGGTTTTTCTTGCAACTCACAAACCTAAGTGGACATATTTAGAAGGAGTCTGAGGCTCACATCCCACACTGATGTATCGTGAGCTTTGGCTTTACTGTCATGACCGTGGTACCTGGTGTAAGCCCTCTCAGCATTCGGTGAAGCCTTTCACCATTTGTAACATCTGACATTTTCACACATGACTCACAGTAGTTGATACAATTCTTTCGTTCACATTATTATCCAAATAACCTTAATATTTGATGATGTGGGAAATTTTTAAGAAGGAAAGAAATGGTGTATCTTCACTGACCCAAGAGCACATGACCACGTCATGATGTAGAGACAAATGACTCAGGTTATCGGGACTAAGAGAAAGCCAGTGATGGCTCTGTGCCTTGTTAGATCACCTGTCCTTCCTGACCACTCAGTCATGCCCAGGTCATGGCTCCCAATAGACGTACGGCAGGTTCCACAGAGCTAGATTGGTATTGGCTGCCTCTTCTTTTAGTGTTTATTACTATAATTTTATACCATAGAATCTTTTGCTTGTTGTTTATAGAATTGGACAGTAATATAAATTAGAATTCCAGAGATGGAAGCCCTAGGTCATATATATATATATATATATATATATGACATATATAAAATAATTGTTTCTTTAAAGTTACCTGGGAGAAACTGTCCTCACTGTCTGTCTCATTAGTTATTAAATCAGTTGATTCATGTCTAAGAAGCTCCTGGGTTAGGGAAATTTAGACGGCAATGTTTGCCTTGACTGTTTTTGAACTTCTATGTGTCCTTTTCCACTGGACCTATGCAGATGACCAAGATCAGATGGCACCATCATTGCTGTGCCCCTATTCACCCTAAAGTCAAGTGTCGCTTATTCAATGCTAGTTTTTCCTGCTGAAATAAAAGCAAAATCTATACTGTACCCCAGGCTAACTTGTGCCTGCAATACCTATTGATTCTGCTATATTTATTACTGACTCTTTAGCCCTCCAGAAAGAGCTAACCACCATTCTAATTATGAAAAAAGCCACCAGCCTGCCAATGCACACAATCCTCACAGACAGAGGCTAAAATGAGCAAACAATGTATCAGCGTGGATCATGTCTCATCTCTGTTATGGCTAACACAGTCTTTAAAAATCGTAGCCATAATATTTTCACACCATGTATTTGCCTCTGTCATAGGTATCTCTTCTCAAAAGGTTTTCTGAAACACTAGTGCACCAATAATTTCACTAAAAAATACTTTGGGCAGATTGTTTTTCTAGCGTTTCCTGGTTTTGTTGTTGATTTTTATTTACTGACCTGTATGTTTGCTCCAGTTTTGGTGCTTTGTTTTGTTTTGTTTTGTACAAGGTCTCAGTACGTAGCCTATGCTGGTCTCAAATTTTTGAACCCCTAGCTTCAACCTCCCTCCTCATTGCTGAAATTATAGACATATGCCACCATGCTGCTTGAACAAATTATCTTTAACATTTTCTTAAATCTATGAAAATTGCCTTTGCAAGTCATGTGCCAATTACCTCACAAAATAGATCCTTGCATTCATCAAAGATGCCACAAGAACTTGACAAAGTATCAAATTCCAACACTGCTCATGTTTTCTTCAGCAAGATGGCATTACATATAATTTCACAAGCATACTGTACACCTTCGTCTAGCAGATGATCAAGGCTACTGGTTCAGCTACACCCATTTATTCATGTTAATACTACTCATATATAGACTTAGACAAATATACATCCATGTGGACACATTCATGTACATAAGTATACATGCAAATATACTCAGATATATGGATAGAGATGCATAGTGAAGTCCCAGCCAGATTAGAAATTACTTCTTTCCCTTGAAACTTATCACCATTCCTAGTTCTGAGAATCATCAACACTAAGTTTACCAATAACCACAGCAGATTTTGGAGCCAGGTTTTCTTAAGCTATAGGCCTTATCGAAATCTTTGCTTTTCTGCTAACTCACACTGGCCATTTCCTCTGCTGCTCTAATAATAAAAACCTGAGAGCCCAGCAGCCAACGTCCTGTGCGCTGTGTGCTTCCTTGGCTGGTATATGAGATGAGAAACATCAGAAGCCATCCTAACCTCTAGAGCACTGACTGATGTGAGCGCCTAGTTTAGCTTGTTTTCTTAGAAATAAAACATTGTAGCAGCAAGGGCTTCCATTTATATCATGCTTTCCAGTTGTTCCTTTTTATCTTCTGGAGAATTTTAACAACCAGAGGACAAATTTACTTTCAGCATACATCCTACTTTAAGAAACAGTGTGAGCACACTAAATTTCTCAGTTTTCAGGCCCCACCACCACCACCCAGCATCAATAAGTGTTTCCGTGATTTCCCTATTTCTCCAGGCTCTAGTCCTCACCTAGGAAAACCAAATCATAGCTCATTCTTGAAATTAAGAAGGGAAATTACTTTCAGGAAGTACATTAATTTTACTATGCAGTGAAAAAGAATCTCTTTAATGATCCTGCATGTTTCTGCTTCTCTGTCCTCTGTATATGAAGGAATTAGTGTGGCTGATAATTCTAATTTTTAAAAAGAGACAAATTAGTTATACATTTGTGAAGAACCCAGGGTCACAATGTCGGGGTTTTGATAGAATGGAGCTACACCTTTGTTGTGGGCCATAAAGAGCTGTGCCATTTGGAATAGCTCTCAGTGACTATTCAAAATAGGGCTACTCATTTCTGGGCAGGTAAGAAAATGCATAAGAGAAAAGTTATATAAAGATGAGAGTGACCTGAACAGAAAAAGAAAACCTGTGCTGAATTATGTCCACCTCACACGAATGTGTCTTGCATAGAGACAGACAGACGACAGGTTGTGTTGTACCCTCAGGGCAGAGGACCCAAGTGAAAGAGACATGGATACTGAAAATCCATAAAGAAAATACTACCCAGTGGTTCCTGAGTGCATGATTTCCTTCTGTCTACTTAATCTTTATATTCTTGTTTGCCATGTTTTAATATCTAGAAAGGTTGGGTGTGGACACATGTAAAAATACTAGTCTAGAAATAGTAAAGACTAGAAATCCAGGCGAAACACATCTCACTCCTTCCAAGCAACATGTTTTTCATGTGTGTTACTCTTCATTTGATTTTTTAAAACACATATTCACTCAATATGAGAGTTTGAATTCAAAACTCTCTTTTTTTTTTCTTTTTCACTTCTGATGGGCTTGTGGAAACAGAATTTACACAGTCAAAGCAAAAGGTGAAATTTGAGCTGTGTACTTTTCATTGTGTCCCTTAGAGGGGTTGTAAGACAGTGTCACTGTGAACTCTATTAGACACATTAAGATACTAACCCTGTTAGACACATTGAGATACTAACCCTATTAGACACATTGAGATACTAACCCTATTGCACACATTGAGGTACTAACCCTATTGCACACATTGAGATACTAACCCTATTACACACATTGAGATACTAACCCTATTACACACATTGAGATACTAACCCAATTAGACACATTGAGATACTAACCCTATTACACACATTGAGATACTAACCCTATTACACACATTGAGATACTAACCCTATTACTCACATTGAGATACTAACCCAATTAGACACATTGAGATACTAACCCTATTACACACATTGAGATACTAACCCTATTACACACATTGAGAGATAGTTTCACCTTAAACCCAATTTTACTATATTTCCTGGAAGTTCTTTAAAAATGTGCATGTGGTCAGAATACAGATAAGGTGGTTACTGAGTTGCTTTTTAAAAAGACCATAGTAGGACTACTCAGTGTAGTCAGATGAGGCCTTGCAAGCAGCTGCCTATGACACATATGAAAACAGTTGCCCAGCTCATCAAGAAAAGGCTGCAGGACTCACCTCCCACGGGGTACCAGCAAGCACAGCTTCTCTAACCAGGCTCTGCTACCAGGGATTCTTCAAAATGTGGACAAGCCTGGCATGGGCAGTTTCTGACTCACACAGGGATTCCCAAGAAAACATACAAAACTCATGCATGCTGAAGGTTAGAAGAGAACAGGACTTTGTACACACACACCCTCTGTCTATACCACCAGTTACCTCTCCAGTAGAAGGTACAGGTTCTCCCTTTCCTATGTATATGACTGCTTAATATTAATCTAGCTAGAGTCTGGGTCATCTTAAAATATCTAACATCAATATTAATAAAAATGGGATATACTATTTGCTAAAAAAACACAAGCAAGAATATTTTTAATATTCTTAAACTTATGAAGGATTTAAATTTAATATATAAGTGATACATAAATAACTGAATTTAGTAACCAAAGCAGTCATGGCTTTCTTGACTGTGGCTCTAGCAGCTGTCTGTTGATAATGCACAATGCCAACCATCTTCATCTGCCAGTGCATATTCTGCAGAGGATTAGTAGAAAATACATCCTTAAAAAATTCACATCAAAGTCTCAAAAATTCTTGTTAGGCTTTGGCTTGGAATACTGCACATTCCAATCTACGGATTGCACGGTTTCAGTTTAGTCTAAATGGTAAGCACATACTAAAGAGACAAGCTAAGCAACCTTTAAAATGTTGTGGGTATTTTTAAAACATTGATTAATTTTATTCTGATTATCTCTATTCAGGTATTGTAGAGAATCTAAACTTTAAAATTCAGTAAATAACTCTGAAATGGTTATTTTAATTGTATTTCTCATTGTTTCCAAAATAGCTGTCAGTTTAGAATTCTTACTCTGTAAATAGAATATAATAGTGTTTCCAGTTAGGATATATGTTTTCTATAATCAAACAAAATTAATTTTACCATAATTGTTAGGGACTCTTTTCAGAAAACTATCGTAAACATCACTAAAGAATGCCATACCATTTTCGCAATAGACCCCGTCCCAGCAAAGCAACATTTTAGACAATGGACAAGAAGATGTCTCTCCTAGTGGCCAGTGGAATCCTTACCCACTTGGGAGGCGGGATGTACCTCCGGACACCATTGCTAAAAAGGTAATCAATGTCAAGTTGACACAAACCATGAACCTCACGCATTCATCATAATATGTAGTCCATATCTTGTGTCTTAACATCATTTCTAACTTCATGGTAAATTCAAGCTAAATATTCTGCCCCTCGGGATTCTGGTAAACTGTCAATGCGTTGAAAAGAATGGAAGCAAGTATAGCGTGTACTCAATTAGCAATGGCAGCGTGTAAGTAGCCTGCAGATTCACCGTCTTTAAGAGTACCTTAGGACACACTTTGAAATGCAAGTACAGAAAGATGTGTTGCATACACTTCAGTTAGCCTTGGCTTCAGCAGTACATATAACCAACATCCATAAAATTATATTTATCATAAAAAGGTTGAATTGCCACATCTTAAAGGCGTAGCAGGGTCAATGAGATGCCTCAACATGTAAAGGTGTTTGCCTTCAAGCCTGACTAACTGATTTTGATCCCCAGAACTCACAGAGTAGAAAGAGAGCCAATTTCCATAAGTTGTCCTTTGACCTCCACTCATGGTTTAGGGTACACATATGGTCACAGATGTACATACATGTACACATATAAATCGATAAACAAGTACAATAAATACAATAAAATGTTTAAAGTTGTCAGTTTGTCCAACAAGCACTCACTGAGCAATGGTGCACACACTACATGCTAAGCACTTGCTTGGTGCTAGAGAAACAAAGATGAATACAGGCCTCAAGAAGCTTTTAACCGCATGGGCGTGGTGAGTGGGTCAGACTACGATATGTCACCGAACACGGTGAAAGGAAAGCTGCAGTGTGTGGAGCAATGGACGAGGACCGGGGATCTGTGCTCCTCGCTGTACTCTGCAGCTCTCACCAATCAGTAACAAAGGCACATAGTTTGATTTTTAAATTAGCAAAACACAAACAGCATTGAGAGGGTAAATCAGGAAATGAGCATGACATCCTTTGTAGCAATCAAGGAAATGGGCACAATCCCAGTTTTCATCTGTAGGCTGAGTAGAGAGTTCTGGGACACACGAGCTACTTGTTTCGCACACAACACTCTTTCTGTGCCTGTAGGAACACAGGGCACAACCACTGTGGTAACAAGTCACGCGGTGCAGCTGAGCAAGTACACTCTGAAGCAAGTCTCTAAAATCATTAAACTAAACTTTTAGTGCCATTCAAGGTCACGTGACATTTACCAGAAAACTGAACAGATTCAATTGTTTGTCAGCAGGAAAGTATCAGTTCTACTGCTTGGATAAAAGAATATTTTACCAAATAAACAATGGGTAAATTTGGTTATGATAGTGGCCATAAGCCCTAAAAACATACCAGAAAAGTTTTCAGGTAATAATTCCAAGCAGGAATAGATTTGTTCATGAGAAAGCAATTGTTTCGCAAAGACATGATAAACACTGTATTTAGAATTATGCATCCTTCTAGGGAGAACAATGGGGGAGACCTTTCCACCCAGCTGTGGCTTTCGCTACATTGTTGAGGCTCCAGTCACATCGCATTGTAACTACACTTCATAATTTACATACATTGTAACCTAGGAGATTTCCACTCCTCTCCCCGGTGAGTTTTAAAGATGTACATTTTTTTCCAGAGGAACTGATGAGCTCTTACCTCCAAACATCACCCATGTCTTGGGTGACACCGAGCATGTGAGCAGCACAATGTGATACCTGTTGTGAAGGTTTACAGGCTGCGACCATTCCTAGAAAGGACATCATTTGGGGGAAATAAAGGGAGCCGAGAACAGGGCCATAGTGTCCAATAAGCTGAAGAAATAAGCAGAAGTCAGATCATGTGGGCTGTGTCTCGTAGGATATGGAAAAGGGAACATGGAAGTATTTTCAAAGGGAAATGACATGACCCCATGTTTATTTAAACAGCTCTCTGGTAGCTCTTCAGAGAACACACTGCAAAGGACAGAGATTAGAACCAAAGGGCAAGCTAAGAAGGCTCTCTGACTATTCAGAGGAGAAAAGATGGAAACACAGTTTATAGAGAAAAAGGCTTAGGTGGAGTAGAAACCTGACAGGTAGAGTCAGGAGTCTCTTGTGAAGAACACTTTTGTGTAATCCGTAAGCAAACTGGGATTGAGGTAAATTAAATATACTCTTTTAGAAGAGTCAATTATATTATCTTTTCTTTAAAAAGAACAATACAGAAGTGTCTCTTTCTGTGCTGGGGAAATAGGAATGAACATGCTAGGGCTAGAGAGACAGATTGGCAGTTGAGAGAATTCACTGCTCTTGCAGATGAGCTCAGTTCAGTTCCCAGAAACTGTAATTCTAGATCCAGAGAGATCCAATATCTCTGGTCGCCTGTGGATTCCCACACATGTGTTAACATGCTCACACAGAGACACACACGCCCGTAGGCAGAGTTTTCTTGTCCTGCAGCCGCTCCCAAAAGTTTACTCAGAGGCTTAATATTAATTACAAATGCTTGGCCAATAGTTCAGGCTTGTTACTAACTAGCTCATGCAACGTAACCCATTTCTATTCGTCTGTGCTGCCCTGGGGCTCATGGCTTTCACCTCTATCGCATTTTGTGTGTACAACTCATTGTCCATCCAGCTGGTGACTCCTCTGCCTCTGCCCTTCCTCATCCCATCATTCTGTTTCGTTTTCCTTCCTAACTTTATCATGCTCAGCTATTGGCCAGTCAGCTTGTTAAAGGCACATTTTACAAAGAATACATGTGTTAATTGCTTTTACTTTGTCTTATTACTTTGCTATTAACATGAGATAGAGAGACCCTAGGGAAGAAAAATGGAGATTGTAAAAGAGATGAGAGAGGAGGAAGGGAGAGGGAAAGGGACTGACCTGCTTATCAACTAAGAGTTATATAAAGCCCAAAATTCTATGAAAATAAGACTCTACAGATGCAGTTCCATTGTAATAACTGAGTCAGAAAGATAGTTTTGAAGAAGGAATAATTCCCCTTTTTGCTGACCCATTTCAAATACTCATTTTGATAATCCAAAAGACTAGAGTGATATAGCCCTGTTGATGGCTTTAAATGTTAATTAGATTGTGTAAAAAAATTTTAAAAGCTTACTCTTTGTATTGTGCATTTACAGTCATTCACAAAAGTAATGTGGATAGGAGCTTGTGAAAACATAAATCAAAAATTCTTCGAAAGCAGAAGTTGCAGGCAAATGGCAGGTTTTTAATATGACAGTCGTTGCCCTAGGTTCTTACATGGTATGTAATTATTCTTAACAGAGAACATTTCTTTATTTCACAATGTCATTGTAGCCTTACAGTAGCCAAAAAGTCAGGGACTCCTTCTTGCCCCCACTGACTCTGAACTATCCCTTTAATAAAAGTCCAAACCTAAAAATTACCTATTAGATAGCAATCAAGTCAGTGGTGGAAAGTAAACTTGTCAGGTTAAAGCAATGGAAAGAGTCAGGTTAAAACATTTCACCCATCAATCTTTGTCCCATAAAGCAAACAATTACTCTTCTTCATAAATTTGACATAAATCTATCATGTTCACATTATCTTTGCTTTGATAAAAATCTAGAAGAAAAGTATCAAATTAACACAACACCACGAAAATGTTCATGGCCAAGTGTGTAGTCAGAAGACATAGGTAGCATTGCAACCAGGGGTCAGATGATTCAGTTTCTTGCCAAGTGGTTATTACCCCTCTCGTTAAGATGGAGAAATGGCTCACAGCTTTTATCACTGTTGCTCATGTCTGTCCCGTCTCAGCTCTCTATTGGGGGAATGTGTGACAACACCATCGGAAAACACTGCGGGTTTAAATGACCCAACACGCCCTGACTTTTGCCACATCCCACGCTTATGGCTGCTCTATTGTTTCTCCCTTACGTTAATAACTTCCAATTCCATTGCTGTGCTCTGTAGGTTGACATTTAATCATAGAACAATGTACTGATAGATATTCAATAAGACAGAGATGATTGCCCCCATTTCAACCAGCTGCCGCCCTGTGGTATGGGGCACCAAAGTGAGAAACCTTTACCTCACCTTCCATCTGTCACTGGAGACAGAGCGGCGTGTCGCCTGCATCTAACTGCAAGATGAGCAAGACCTGTGAATGTCCCTCATACTGCAGACATGCCAACAAGCTCTCTGAGGCAGCACTCTAGCGCCCAAGTGCAAGGACAAGTGTGGACACCAAGTACAAATTCAGAGAAGACATAGTCTTCTTAACAATAGTTTCATAGAATTGTCATAATCATGAAAATGTGCAGTGTAGAACAGGCACTGCAGTGCCTGATGGGAAGTTTCATGCCATCCTCATGACGTCATTGGATAAGGCCTTGACCATATGGAATTAAGGAACAAGGGCTTAGAACCCAGCATTGTGTTGGCATACAGTGTGTTCCTAATTCCTTGTTGGTATATGTCCATTGTGCTTCATGATGGGTTAAAGAAGGTCATGTATTTTTGAGCAGACCCACACATGCCTTTCACAAGCCCCCTCCTTTTCCCAAGTGCCCCATGGGCTCTACACAGCTTTGTTTCCACTTTCATGGCATATAGACATCCATGATTTTATGCATTTGTATAAAATCTAGAAAACAAAATGAGAGAAAACATTTCTCGTATAAAAGAATGTTTGCTCCTCATGACTGAAAAGAGAATCCTGTTTGCATATAAAACACATCTTTTTTGACCCATTCCCCTGTTACTGGATGCCTGGGTTGGTTCATGAGCTTAGCTGTTGTAAATAGGGTTGCAGAAAGATTTGATGCTCAAGTGTGATATGTCCATTTGGAATTCTCTGGTACAGCTGGGTCATACGACAGGTTTGTTTTCAGTTCTCTTAAAAACCAGCATACTTATTTCACGGTGGCTGAACTAGTTTAGATTTCCACCAGGGTGTATCTGGGGCCCCTTTGTCCTCACGCTCATTGGCATGTGTTTTTGCTCTCAGTGGTTCTCATTCTGACTGAGGCTAGGTAGACTATCAATGTAGCTTGATTCTCATTTCCCTGAAGAGTGGTGAAGGTGAATATCCTGTTTATTGGCCATTTCATATTCTGAGAACTGTCTGCTCTTTCATGAGTCCCTTCACTAACTTGGTTGTTTAATTTCTTGTTGCTTAGGTCTTGCGTGTGTTCTTTAAGTACTCTAGATATTCTATCATGTATATAGGGTTTTTTCTCATTTTTCTAGCCTGTTAGTGTTATTTTTTGAGCCACTAGAGTCGTTTTCAGAAGCCCTTGCCTATGCCCAGCACCTCCAAGTGTTTAGTCTTTTTTCAATTTTTATTGCTTTATAAATAATACCATTCAAAATTCCACTTCCTCCCCTCCTCCCATTTCCCTTCTGCTCCCCCACTCACCCGCCCCCCTCACCCTCCAGTCCTAAGAGAGGGCATGGCACCCTGCCCTGTGGGAAGTCCAAGGCCCTCCCCCTTCCATCCAGGTCTAGGAAGGTGAGCATCCAAACAGGCTAAGATCCCAAAAAGCCAGTACATGCAGTAGAAACAAATCCCAGTGCCATTATCATTGGCTTCTCAGTCAGCCCCCATTGTCAGCCACATTCAGAGAACCCGGTTTGATCACATGCTCTTTCAGTCCCGGTCCAGCTGGCTTTGGTGAGCTCCCATTAGATCAGGCACACTGTCTCAGTGGGTGGACCAACCCTTCGTGGTCCTGACTTCCTTGCTCATCTTCTCCCTCCTTCTGCTCTTCAACTGGACCTTGGGAATTCAGTTCAGTACTCCAATATGGGTCTCTGTCTCTATCTCCATCCATCGCCAGACTAAGGTTCACTCTGGATGGATCTCCTCAGTCCAAGTGTTTAGTCCTACAGCTCTTCGCCACTGACTTTCTCCACAGCCCCTGAGAGGAGCTGTCCATGTCTCTCTGGCAGGTCCGTCTTAGCTGTCCTTTGGCTGTGTCCCACAGAACTTCATGCATCATATCTTCATGTACAGTATCCGATGGACTGTCTTACTTGGCATGGGCTTGGACCTATGCAGAGCTTAGGGAGTGTCCTTCCATCCTTCTGTTACTGGCCTATAGTTTCAGTGAATTCTGGTTGGAGACCATCTTCTGTTTAAGCCAGGCCTAGACAGATTGCTGTAGTAAAGAGGAGAATTCTAGACATGACAATTAGAAATTGATGACAAAAGTTTCTGTTCCACCTGGTCCCACAGCCATTCAGTTGCAAATAAAAACACGGAGTTTTGTATTAAGTATAAGCTATTTGGTCTATTGCTCAGACTAAGTAGCTCTTACAAGTTAAATTAACCCATAATTCTTATCTATGTTTAGCCACATGGCTTGGTAGCTTTTCTCATCTTGTTTCTTTTGTGTCTGGTTTGTGACTATGTCTCTGTCTTTCCTCTTCCCAGAATTCTCTTATTCTGGTCACCCTGCCTGTACTTCCTGCGGGGCTACTGGTCAATCAGCATTTTATTAAATCAATATGAGTGACAAATCTTTACAGTATACAAGAGCATTATCCCACAGCATTAAATGGTTGGTGGAGGGTAATGTTGGGTTCCTCTGTATTTTTATGTTCTTGATAATTTTCAATCCAATTTTCTATCATAAATGGATATTACAATTATCTAGTTCAGTTCTAGTTCAATAATCTTTTTGCCATATCTCTCCCTCCGTGGTCTGACTATATTATAAGACTGCCCCAACTTTTTGATGAACTAAACTTTCGTAGTATAAAGATCCAATCTGTCTCTAATAAATTTTTTCGTTCTGACATCTTTTTTATTCAGTCCCATACAGTCACTTTTGTTTTCCCTTAATTAACATTCACACAATGTAATTTAATAGATCTGTTTTTCCTGCCTTGTATTTAAACTAAGAATTGAGGGACTGAGGAAATGAGTCAGCTAGCTCATAAAGCCTTGCCACACACACAAGCCTGAGGATCTGAGTTCAAACCTGCAGAACCCAGGTAAAAAGCTAGAAGCAGCGGTGAATGCTTGCAATCCTGGTGCAGAGAAGGCAGATAGAACAAGATCCCTGGATCTTGCTGCTCAGCCCAGCTGAATCAGTAAACTCAGGTCCAGTAAGAGACTGTTTCAAAGAACTAAAGTGAAAAGCAACTGAAAAACATTGACCTCTGGCCTTCACATGCACATGTGCCACACAGCCATACAACACATACACACACAACAGCAATAAGTTAGGAAATAGCACATCAAAACCTTAATTTCATTTGATTTTTTTTTACTTTGATTGTCGGTTTTGTTGCTTCTGTGGTTCTTTTTTCTGTTTCCTACAAATGATTTGAACACCTCTTAGAATTTCAGTTTAATTTATGAATTATATTTTTAGTGTGGCCCTCTACACAGCTTTGGTAGTGCTGTTCCTAACGTGTATACGCACTCACACACACACACACACACACACACACAGCTTACAAATCTCCTGGTGTCAGGAATTCATGGCTGAAGCAAAGCACCTGGGCCTGACCTCCCTGCTCTTCAGGCCTTCGTCTGCCTTGTGTGGAGCACACTCCTCTCGCATCTGCCCTGTGTGTGTGTCTGCATGCAGATGCATCATATTTTGTCATAATTTTGTTTTTTATTTATTTATTTATTTAAGTTTTCTGTCTCTTCCCCGCCACCGCCTCCCATTTCCCTCCCCTTCCCCCAATCAAGTCCCCCTCCCTCGTCAGCCCAAAGAGCAATCAGGGTTCCCTGCCCTGTGGGAAGTCCAAGGACCACCCACCTCCATCCAGGTCTGATCATAAGAGAAAGTTTGGCAATTTACAGGAAGGAAAATCTATTGTCAGCCGGCAAATCTTTTGGCAGTGTTTTTTATTCCTTTTTAACCTGACAAGGTTTCTCTTTTCCCGTTTTCCTTCCTGCTACTGAGGTGCTTTACGACACTATGCAAAGAGCGCTCTTGGGACAGCAAATGCCTTTCATTTTCCTCATCTGAGACTGTCCTGATTTCCCATCCATTGCTGACGAGCACCTGGACCAGTACAGGGTTGGGAGCTGACAGTTAATTCTTCCCAGCACTTGAAAATTACATAATTTCCTTCTGTCACTCATGGCTTCTGGTGAGACATCTGCTGACATTCAAATTGTTTTTCCTTTGTAGAGAAGGTGTCATCTTTTCCTCCCGTAGCTTTGAAGGTTTTGTTTGCCTTCGTGTTTAGTCATCAAATTAGGCTGTGTCTGCACATGGCGCCTTGTTTTTCTCTGCTTCCTGAACCTGTGAAGTCTTGCCAGTTACCAAATTTCCAGGCTTGGGGGGATTGTTTTTTTTTTAAGATTTATTTTATTTTTAATGATGTAAATATGCAGTGCCCATGGAGAACAGAAGAGGGGTCAGATCCTCCTGGAGCTAGAGTAGCAGGGGGTTTGTGGGTAGCTGATGCAGGTGCTGAGAAGGGAACTTTGTCCTCTGCAAAGCTGTCTTAGCCGCTGAGCCAGCTCCCCAACCCCAGGGCATTATTTCTCCTGGTTGCCTTTTAGCCCCACATTCTTTCTCCCATCTTTCCAGGCATCATACGATTGCTAGAACACTTTGCAGTCCTTGGGTTTTTGAGACTTTTCTCACGTCTTTTCTGTGTGTTTTCTCTCCGTTACTCAGGCTGATTTCTGCTGTCCTACTGTCCAGCTCTTGTGGTCCCTTGCTAAGTAGCTCCACGTGATCACACACATTATGTAAGGTCTGCATATGTCCATGGATGTGGATGTGTGTGGATGCCAGAGGACACTGTCTTTCACCTTTGGTTTTGACACAGGCTCTCTTATGGTCCTGGTACTCACCTGCAAGTCCAGGACGCCCATCTCCACATCCTCAGTGCTGAAGTTGCAAGCACATACTGCCACACACATTCCCCCAGCCTGCCCCCTCTGACCTCGGGAGATCATTCTGTCTGATATGTAACTGGCAATGCCAACTGATTCAGGAGATGACACAGAATAACCCTGGGTTTTCCAGAGCTGCCATCTACCCAACAAGAAAATGGAAAAACTTGTGACCGCAGAGAAAAGCTGAACTTGCCGTAAGGGCTTCCAGTCTTCTAGACTGGCAGGAAATTGACAAGGTTTCTGGAAGTTTCCAGTAAGACAGATGAGTCTGAGGAGCAGGCATTTGCCTTTGAGGTTATCACACTGTGGTCCCTTGTGCGGATAACTACACCTTGCCCCAGTACAGGCTAAAACAACCACAGCTTTCCCTCTAATTTCCCATGACTGAAACATCTTTAATGTTCGTAAAATTAGAAAATGGTTCATAATGCCAAGACAGCTAATTGGACATCTAAAACATAATCTGAAGGTTGTTTATTTTGCATTCTTATTGCCAATTAATAGAGTAATTTCCTTTTAAATTACCTCTTGTTTGGAATCCAGCAAAGTATTTCCCTCTAGATGATGCTCTGTTTTCACTGTGGGTTTCTTTATTTTCCACACTCTTTAAGAACTTTAAAACAAAGGAGAGTGCACGGCTCATTCTAAATGCCCTTCCCGTCCCCACAGATGGCACATGCTCACAGGCACTTATCACATGATTGACTTCTAGTGCTCTTGAGCTAATAATGTAACAAATTAATAAGCATTTATTATTTTCCCCTGAACCAGCTCACTGTGCACCTGTGCCATAGAACTTAAGCAATTCCGTTGCTTCACCTTAGGAAGCGGGATTATTGTCCCTCTGACGCTACACAGCATACATATCTCTCGGGGTTATTTTTCAGTATAAAATATCAGCTAGCACCAACTTTTATTTTTAAGGTTTGGATTCTTTTTCCTTGAGATTTTTTTTGGATGGATTTTGTTACTTTATAATCAGGAATAAAATAGTCCTCGGCAAACCACCCGATGACTGCACCGATATCAATGTCTCTGCCATCCCCAGGGGTGCACTCCTACCTTTCCTTTGTTTTTTTTCCCAGCCTGGACTGGGAGCCCGTGTGAGGGTCCCTCACCCATGGAGTATCTACCTTCTTTCAGCCTGGGCTGGGAGCCCATGTCAGGACCCCTCACCCATGGAGTATCTACCTTCTTTCAGCCTGGGCTGGGAGCCCATGTCGGGGCCTCTCGCCTACAGGGTAGCACTGGTGCTTTCTGCTTGGATCCCGGGGAACTCGGCCTGACAATTCTGCTTTCTACAGGCAGGCAGCCACATTCAGACCCTGATGGGGTCACAGAGCCTTCAACACCGCAGTCGGGAGCAGCAGCCATATGAGGGGAACATCAACAAGGTGACCATCCAACAGTTCCAATCACCGTTGCCCATCCAGATCCCTTCGTCGCAGGCCTCCCGGGGACCTCAGCCTGGACGGTGCTTAATACAAACGAAAGGGCAGAGGAGTATGGACGGCTATCCTGAGCAGGTAAGGGGGCTCTGGTAACAGTCAGTGGACGTTCAGGAGTTAAAACAACTCCACGCTGCACAGTGGTCCTCGACACACAATGTTCTTCATAGGGATTGATCGTTGCTGCCAGAGGTTGGGGACAATGACACACTGGTAAAATGCCCTTTAATATGCAAAATACAATGATTTTCTAGTCCTGTCCTTCCTTCCCACTGCCCATTCCAATTCAACACCAGTTTTGAGTGTGATAAAGAACCTCTGTGGATGGGGTATGTTGACTAAGGTCCCTAGTGAAATAGAGGGTCTTAAAGATGAACTGCTATCCCATCTTCATTTTCAGAAAAACATTTTTAGTTCTATTTTCTCATTGTTAAATACATCAGAGTATAGAAAACCCTAAATAGAAGAGAAATTTTTTTTAATGTTCCGGAAGCTACTGATTAATGTGATGTATCAAAATCATAATGATGAGTACTGTTCTCCTGTCCTGACTAGAATCGGGACTTGCTCTCCACTGCAGAATGTTCTCCTTCCTTGAGACTACAAAAGATTTCACCCGATGGAAGCTTGAGGAGGAGACAACACAATCTAGCACATGCAATTAATACTTCTTACTTCATTGTTTGGATTATTAGGCAAAGTGCCATGGCATTATTCGCCCCTCACACGGCTTGTAAAGGTTCCTTGCTGCTGTTGCTTATCCAAAGCTTTACCTGGAAGATGACTATCTCTTCTACACACCAGCCAACATTAACTTCTTTCTCCAGGTTTTTCACTGTATGTTGCTCAGAGCCATTTATCATGGGGATCCTAGATGCTTCAAGCATTGTCTCTTTGTTACATCTGCCCTGTATCAATCATTCTCAGAATCACAGAAGCTCAAGAAAATTCTCTTTCACTTTCCCTAATCCAGGCCACATGTTGGGTTTAATGTGTAACAAGCCAGGCGGGCTCCTGTAGTCAGACAATGATGAACAGCTACTGACTCTTCAGAGAGTCTAAAAAGTTAATGAGGTTTAAATTATGTTCTAACAAAGGCTGTGTTCATATCTGACTCCACAGGAAAAACTACCCTCACCCAGTTATCTGATTCAGCTGTTCCTGTTACTACCTACATGGGCTGTTGTTTGGTTTTTGGCCTTTCTCCTCAAATCACGGCCTTATTACCACAGGAACTTAGTTTGCAATATTGTGATTGCTTCAGAAAAAGAATCTAGAGTAGCTTTTCAGTTTGGTTCCATAGCTTTGATAGACCTGATGCCTACAGAGAGATAGTGATTTTTGTTGTTGTTTTGTTTGTATGTGTTTTGTTTGTTTGGTTGGTTGGTTGGTTGGGGGAGTTCAAGACAGGGTTTCTCTGTAGCTTTGGAGCCTGTCCTGGAACTAGCTCTTGTAGATCAGGATGACCTTGAACTCACAGAGATTTGCCTGCCTCTGCCTCCCGAGTGCTGGGATTAAAGGCACGTGCTACCACCATCCGGCTCAGAGAGGTATTGTTAATGGACTTAAATCCAATCCTTTGCCTTCTTGGCTTTTTGCCTTGGTTTTGGATTGAAACGGCTCAGAATGCTAAGGTCAGAGCTGCAGTGACAGTAATGGCTTCAAAGCCTTTAAACAAGTAGACCTGGTTCCAAAACACAGTCCTCTGCCCCCTTACAGTCCTAGGAGCTCTGCTGGTCATGTTCACCGTACATTATCCTGCTGGCCTTTACTGTGCAGTGCTGGGAAATGCAGATGGCTGGCCACTGTGAATACCTCCTCCCAGCTCCTCCTGAGGTGACATGCCATCAGAAAGCTGACATTGCAGCAGTAACTAAACCACAAGACCAGCAAGCACCACCAAGCAGAGTGTGCTGCGCCTGATCAGCCACGAGACTCGCTCTGAACATGACTATTTCTACACCGCTTCTCCCCTATTTCTTTTTCCATAACCTCTGTTCTTCCTCATGAAGCTCTGTCATTTGAGAAAGATCACCAAGCCAGGGGCTTAGAATCTGAGATTCTTCTTTTACTATAATGAGCCATGTGACCCTGAACAAGTCAGTTACTCCTTCTAAGTTTCTGTTTCTTTCTTTAAAATGAAAACAATACCACCTGTCAACAACTTTTGGATGGTTTTGGTGAAGACCAGGAGGTGGCTCAGTGCGTATAGAATGAGGAAGTATCAACACCTGAGTTCTGGAGATAGAGCCCAAGTAAATTCTACACGTGATTGTAACTGTGATTCTATTGCTGTGGAGACACACCATAACAACGGCAACTTTTATAATGGAAAACATTTAACTGAGGTGACCTGCAGTTTCAGAGGGTGGTGGCATGTAGGCAGACATGGTGCTGAAGAAGCAGCTGAGAATTCTACATCCTGCAAGTAACAGAAAGTTGACTGTGACACTGGACAGTACCTTGAGCATAGGAGACCTCAAAGCTTACCCCACAGTGACACACTTCCTCCAACAAGGCCATACCCACTCCAACAGGCACACCTCTTGATAGTGCCACTCCCCTTGGGAGCCATTTTCTTTCAGACCACCACAGACACCCTTGTGATACCAGAGCTGAAGAGGGAGATCCCAGAGAATCCATAGTTCTCACTGGCTAATTAGGATTCCTCACTGAGTTTCAGGTAGACCCTGAATAGTAAACCCTAAGGAACTACTCACAAGATTAGCTAACTCCATACCACTCTGTGCATGGACAACTTACATATGCACCCTGAATACACACATGCTTCCCCCCACATATTCAACCATAGGACTTCTCTGAGAGGGGAGAAGTGGAAAAGAGAAAGAATGGGCATAAAAGTTTTTAAGAATTAAAATGTTTGAAAGAAAGAAAGATAATGGTTATCAATCCCAACCTTCTTTGTCTACAAAAAAGAAGCCAGAACTAGACATTGTTGGGCTTGTGTGAAATGCCACAGCATTTAAACGTTCTCAGTATTTGTTGCTCTTATCTCTTGTCTTCCCCACCATAATATTGTGCATCAGGCGTTCTTAATCTCATCTGCATATTTGAAGCTGGTCTGGGGCTCTTCAGCAAACACTGACACCATGGCCTCCTTTCCAGGTCAACTTATTTCATTCATCTACCCGTGACCCTGGGTAATGGGAATTTTGTGAGCTCCTAATTGAGTCTGCGCAGTCCACTTGAGAGTCACTGCTGAGGTACTCTGTGAACCAGCAGAGCCCTGGCTGGGCAATGGACTGATGTCACCACTATCTAGAAGTCACAAATTGAATATTTTTAAATAAACTGATAGCATCTTTTATCTTTCTTTATGCACATTAGTAATCCAAGGCATAATGTGTTTACATAATGTAGGAGAGAGAAGAAAACCTCAGGGCAATGCTAAAGACCTCCCAAAACCCCTCAGGAATTCACCGGTACAGTTCAGCTCACGGTTCTGTGAACCAGGTTACCAGCATATATGTTATTGAATAAGGCTAAGAGTAACAAGACTCCTTGACTATGACAACATAGCAGCTTAGAAGTCAACCTGGAATCAGGATCTGTTTTGTGAGTTTTTGTATTCTATGTTGTGGCTTGAAGCACGTGTTTTTTAATCTAAAAAAAAATCTGAATTTTTCTTTTATTTTCTTGCAGACGGCAAGCAAGCAAGGACTTACTGAGAACTACATGAGAGTCCTGAAAATGTTTTGCCCCGTATTTTTGCTACATATACTAATTGTATATATTAGCAGGGTTCAGACACATACTTCACTAACATAATATGGCCTCCTTTATCCCCCTCCACCCTCCCAATACCCAACCTCTAGAAATCACTGTTCCGTGTTCATGTTGATTGTTTTAGAGTCCCAAGATATGAAAGAAAACATGCTGTGCTCATCTTCCCATCTCTGGCTTATTTCACTTAGCATGGGGTTGTCTAGTTCTACCCACCTTGCTACAAGTGTCATGGTTCCATTCTGCAGGGTCCAGTAACATTCCACTGTGTGTAACTGTGAGTCTCCTACTTTCTTTGTCTGTCCATCCAGACATAACTCTGTGGTAAGCATGGGTGTGCAGGCTTCTCTCTGGTGTGATGGGTGCACTTCCTTAGGCTATATTCCAAGAAGGGGACAGGGACAGCTAAATCAGAGGACAGAGACTTCACTCTGATCTCTGTAATGTAATAAATTATATATATATATATTACACATGGCCCAAGAGCGTCTCTCTTCCTACCATGATTTATTAGTTTGTTGTTGTTTATAGCCACTATTCTTATGAGAATGAGGGGGTACTTCCTTGCAGCTTTTGCAACGTCATACATAGTTTAACAGACTTTTCAAACCTTTCTTCTTATGTCATTCTACATGATACAGCTTTCTTCAGCCAGCCCAACAGCTGAAAATCTCCCCTGAAGTTTCCCATGTACTTCCAGCAGCTGATAACAGAGTGGCCGAAGGAAAGAAAAGTCTGAGATCACCTTCTCTCAGCACTCTGTATCATGAAATCATTTTTCAGGACAGCTCACAACCTTTCATCAAAGATGATTATACCTCTGCTTCTCCTGGCTGCTAAGTACTGGAGTGACCCAGAATCCAGCCTTTCTATCCACACCATCCCCTAAATGACAGCATTCAGTCATGGATGGTTCTCAACTCTCTATCCCCAGCCTTGGCCCTCCCTCCTTCACTCCAGCTGTCTGAACACACTGGCTGAGCTGTCTTCTTTTTTCTCCACCTGAGTTTTTCAAGTGCTTGACAATCATGGTTGAAAGAACTGTTAACTTTCTGCCCCTGGTTTTTCTCTTGCATCCTTCTCTATTTCCAGACTTCCACATCCCATTCAAGGACCTTCTGCTCATCATTCTTCGACGACCAAAAGTGTCTGGTTCTCCTTTCTCTCAACCCACCTCCAATCAAAACACCGCTATCAGGAACATCCTAAATTTCACACCTTCCTCACCACTCACACTCCCGACTCTGACTACTTCTGAAGCTTCCTAAGTGCTCTCTTTCCTCCGCACCTCACTCTGATCTGTTCTTCTGCCAGAATTATCTTTTCAGAATGATAACCATACCATGTCACTCCTCAATTCAAAATGATTTATTGGTTTCCTTGATGGCTGGATACGTTTTTTACAGGATAGTTTCATGTCTCCAGGGGTCTAGCCCCTGCTCACACAATTATAGAATAGTATAACATCCTATGGGTCGAGCTCCTAGTCACATTGCCTTCTCTGCCTCACTGAGTTGTCTTTTAATCATGATGACCTTACTGTTTTTAATTACAATGTAGATATAATTTACAGCCTACAAACTGGAGTATTTAAAGTAGACAAGTTGCATACTAATATTTATATGGTTGGGTGTCCATCATTGTAATAGAATTTTAGAACCTTCTCACTCTGAAAGGAAACCCTTAGCATTGACTGTCCATGCTCCCTCCCTTCAGCTCTAGATGATTGCTCACCTGCCTCGACTCTACGAGCTGTCTCTTGTTGACACTGCATTTCTTGATGCTTGTCTTCACCTAGCCTTATGTGCTCTGGAAGCAGATTTCTCTAAGACTCACTGTTCTAATTACAGTGATATCAACGCAGTTCAGAAGTGTCCAGTCAAGCAGCATGCAGGGGGAAGGTTGAGTCTCACAGCCCCACTGCTGACTGAGCTGAAGCTGTGCCTTAGACAGACATTTCATTTTGTCCCTTAAGAGAAAATTGAAATACTGATTTTCACTACATAAGTCATTTATGAACTTTTGGGACCTTTGCAAAATCATTGTATCCCAGATCCTTTCAGCCTCTCTGGCCTGTGAGGTTCTCTCTCTCCTCTTTGGGCCTCAGCAGGCAGGTGACACACCTCACCACAAGAGAAGTTTTTCCTCCCACGGTCTTGAGGAGACCTCAGACCCCTATTTTTCTGACACACATGATCATCCTGGGAAATCACAAGTGAAGTCTGTTTGTCACGTTTATGAAGCAAGTGTCACCTTTATTGTGTCTGTCGTTAAAAATGTATTGAGACAGCTCTTCCCAGACCTGGCACCAGTCGCTCTGGTTTTCCTTAGCTTAATAGTACATTCTAGATTTTTCAATAATACAAACTGAATCTAATCAATTCCTTGACTGGAATCTACTTGGAAATTTTCTACATAAAGGAAATTGGTCCTATAGTTCCCAGTTCTGTAGCGCCCTGAGGGAAGTCAGTAAGCACACTGCCCACGCTATTTGTTTCCACAAAAGACAGAACCAGATTTGTTGTTATACAAAGAGATACATGTGTGTGTTGCCCACGTGTACATTCATGAGTGTGTATTGTGTGAATTTCCATGTGGATGTGTGAGTGTGTATGTGTGAGTTTGTGTGTCCGTGTACTTCATCGTACAAAGTTCTGGGGTTTCAATACATCATTTTCATATAAGAATACAATATACGTGCAGTGTTAACCTCTCTTTCCCTTTTCCCACCTTGCCATGACTCCTCTTCTTCCCTTAGACCAGTGGTTCTCAATCACCCTAGTACTGCAACCCTTTAACACAGTTTCTCATGTTGTGACCCCCCCACCACAAAGTTATTTTGTTGCTACTTCATAACTGTAGTTTTCCTACTATTATGAATAATAATGTAAATATCTGTGTTTTCTGATGGTCTTAGATGACCCCTATGAAAGGATTGGTTGAACCCCCTCCCAAAGGGGTCACAACCCACTTCTTCCTTATAAAGTTCTTCATCTACCTTCATTTCATATTACATACACAACTTATGTGTCTATATAAAATCTAGGATCCATAAATGAGAGAAAATGTGCTATTAGATTTTTTAGACTGACTCAACTTGCTTAATTTGACATTTGAAAATGCATGCATCTGTGAGCAAAGACAAAAGGAGAGATTTTAATTACATGGGATGCTTTCTTGTCATTTTCTAATTAATAAATAAAAGCCAAGAGGCAAAGCGCTACATAGAATAAAGCTACAATATTCCCTCCAGCTGCATCAGGCTATTCTATGTTCATCCTCACAGGCTGCGAGGCATGTAAATTACAGACTATTATAAACTATTATAAACTGCCTTTGGCTACCCTGTGAAAACCAGTTTTAACAAGTCTACATCAGTTGAAGGAGAAGTTGTAATTGAGTGTATTTTTTAAGTGACTGAAAAAGTACTGTTGGCAATTGCACTTACAGGTAATTTAGAAATTATTCGCTGATGAATTAAAATTAGAAACCACAATAGTGGGTGGGGTTTTGCTCCTGTGTTGCACATGAACCCAAAGACACTTAGATGCATTTTAGGAATGAGAATAGCCCACTAAGGATGCTGCTACTAAGGAAGATTAGTTCATCCAAAGTCTGGTAACTCAAGTGCATGTTAAGTATAAAATGTGATTCATGTTTTCCTTGAACTATCTAAGAGGAGAGACTAGACGTGTGTTTAAAATAGAAGGATAGAAAGTGCTGAGGGCATTCACATCTAACCGGGTTCAGAGGCTGAATGAGTGGTAGCCAGAGGCATAAGGTTGCTTAACCAGCCAACAGGTCAGTCTTAGGAACTTTTCCTCTGTGTGTTTATTTAAATACAAAGCATATGCCAGCCTAGTTTTCATCATTTTTTTTTTCTTGACCTGTCAGTCAGCTCACTGTTGCCCTCTGGTGCCTCTGGGTTCCCCTGCTGCCAGTACTTGTTCTGTACCTAACATTTGTGAGTCTCTTTTCTCTTCGTTTAACAATGAAATGCTGCCTCTTAGTCCAAGACTGTCACCATCTGGGGACCCCTGTCCCACCCTCAGCACAGAACCCTAGATCTCATCTGTTGAGGTTGCTCAGGTCATCCTGATGACTTCCTGTCTGTGAAAACTCTCACAGTCAACATTAACAAAACGTTTTGTTCCATTTCAATGCAGCCACAGCATACAGTAGACCATCCATTTGATGCTCTTGTTCCTGGGATTGCCCATCAGAATGCTAGACTAAATTCCCCACACCTCTGAGACTCCTCAGTCTCTGTCTTGTGGACCACACTCTCTAACCTTGTGTCTGTTGAGGTTTGCCTTCTAGTCTTCCAGCTCCTGCCTCAGCAGCTGCTACAAAACTCAGCCCCCATTTCCCTCAAACTAAAAACCCCAGCTGGGCGGTGGTGGCGCACGCCTGTAATCCCAGCACTTGGGAGGCAGAAACAGGCTGATCTCTGTGAGTTCGAGGCCAGCCTGGTCTACCAAGGGAGTTCCAGGACAGGCTCCAAAGCTACAGAGAAACCCTGTCTCGAAAAACCAAAAAAAAAAAAAAAAAAAAAAAAAAAACCTAAAAACCCTAACAACCCTACCACTACGGTAACCCTAGCCATAACACAACCATGCCTTCCATATTTAAATTGCTGTCTCTCTGCTTCCTCTCACTTGTCTGTATTTTTCATAAGAGGTCTAGACATAGTCTGGACATGTGTATAGTCTAGACATAATCTAGATGTGTTTAGAGTGGTAGAGACTGCTTCACCTCCAGTGTGCTCATGAGGCCTGGGTTTCTCAAGGTAGCTCCTGACGTATGGAGGCATAGAGAGTCATTACCCCTTTGGTGGAGTTTATGTTGTTTACCCCCATCAACAGGGTCTCACTAAAAATATGAGTAAATTGTAAACCTTGTTTGAAACATTTACTTGTAATGGCTACTTGGTTTGACTTTTCATATCTTCTTTCTTAGTTCTGTGTGAGAATAGAAAAGAACCCTGGACTTGGATTTAGTATCAGCGGTGGAATTAGTGGGCAAGGAAATCCTTTCAAACCTTCCGACAAGGTAAGTGAAGTCCTTCTTGACAATTTTAGTTTCGAAATGCTGCCTTCCACTGTTGCACTGAGCTGATGTAGCTAACGATGAAGCCAGTCAGGAAGAAAAACATGTCTGTACAGGGAAAAACAAGCGTAGTGCTTGCCAGAAATGAAGCAAGAGGAACAAATAGCCTATTTGAGAAGAAAGGGGTTTGGGGTACCATTCTCATGTTTGGTTTTCATGGAGTTATTTTTGGCCTCTTTGTTTTGACTTTACAGTTGTGTGTGGTAAGGAAATCTATCTAAGCAATTTATAAGAGAAATATTCCAAAGACTTATTTGTGAATTGCTCACTTGTTGTTTAGGACAATGTTTTCTTATAGTGACAAAATGATCCCACTTTGACTGGATGTTTGGGCCAGCCAGCAGTTGACTCTGATCTACAAGACTCATTGGGTGTTCAGGGCAGCCAGCAGCTGACCCTGATCTACAAGACTGGTTGGGTGTTCGGGCCAGCCAGCAGCTGATCCTGATCTACCAGACTTGCAGACAGTTGCATTAGCAGAAATTTTGGAAATGAAAAATCACAGAAAGCAAAATTTATAAGAAAATTAAAGTTGCATTATCAGAAGAACCAGACCCCCATCTCGTTGGATAAATGAGTACTCTTCCTAGTTCCATTTGGGCCCCTATCTCCCAGCAGGCCAGCTTGACCCCAAGACGTACCATCTACCTTCCTCCTACCCTGAGCTATCTAGCCTGCCCTACTACTATTAGTGCTTAACAATCTTATATTGAAACCAATGTGGGTGAATTCATTGACAATTAAAACGATCTACCTTTGGTCTCACCAAACTGAATTACCTTAAGTGACTACATCAGGTCTAGACTTTTCATTTCACTGTTATTACAGAAGTGCTCACAGAACACTTTCTGAAAATAAAATCTACTTCTGAAGAAAACTTGAATGCGGGACAGAGGAGGTGGCTCAGTGGTTAAAGTACTAGCCTTGCAAGCCTGTAGTACAGAGTTTGGATTCCCAGAACCCACATAAAAGCCAGTAGGCATCACAGCTAGCCTGTAATCCCCAGTGCAAGAAGCAGAGACAATTTAACCTAGAGCAAACTGCTACTGGGAGCTGAATTTGAAAACTCCTGGTTCAAGGGAGAGACCCTGAATTAATACATAAAGTGAGGTGATCAAGGAAGAAATTCAAAGTCAACGAACCTAACAGGTACATATATACAAATGTGGCCCACACAGAAGAAATATACACACAACAAACAAACACGCACACACACACATGCACACACACAGAGAGACTGCTCCTATATGGCTATTTCTAAAGCCTGAAACAGGACCTTCATCCCATATTTTTTTCTAACCTTCTTCTCAGCCACCATACTCCCTCCATGCTAGAGAAAATAGAAAAGGTTAGAATAGAGTTCTTTACATGGTGACGTGTATCAGGAAAGATGTATAACAGTTTCCAGTCACTATAAGTGGAAAGACCCTTGGCCAGCAAGCTGTAGCAGCTACCTCCATGAAGGTCTGAGCATGAGGCAGGAGTACAGCATTGAAGACACTGGTCCGCCTGTATTGACATTTTTTATGTGATGCTGACTTATAAAGTTAAAGTAGTTGATGATCTAGTTAAGGCAACCTCTTATTTAATTTCATAAATTAACAACAAAATTTCAAATCATCAGATGCATGTATGATGCATTATTTAAACTCCACGCCCTCATATCTTATTCATCTTGATCCTCTCTTTTTAATTCTTTATTGGTATATAGTTTTTATATAAAAAGATGAATTTTGATACCACTCTTCTGGTCCCCCTTCCCACCCTGTTAGTTCCCTTGTTCTTCCCAAATATTTCCCTTCAATTTTTGTATCATACACATTATGTGTATGAAAAACATATAAATTAAGGTTATACATATGAGAAAGCATGTACATGTTTGTCTTTCTGACTCATTCCTTTAATTATGTGATCTCCAGTTCCATCCACTTTGCTGCAAATGAGATGATTTCATTCTTTACAACTGAATAAATAAATCTCTATTATGGGGGTGGGGAGAGATCTGTCCATCATCTGTCAATGGACAGCTGGGCTGATTCACAATGTTTCTGTAAAAAATGCCACGGAGAATATACGTGTGCAAATATCTTTGTGTTGTGCTAATAGTCCTTCAGATGTAGTTCCAGGTGTGATACAGCTGGGTCGTGAGCTAGCTCTGCTTTGGGTTTTGTTTTTTAAAGGAATCTCTATCTTGACTTTTCTGGTGGATTCGTTGCTGAGGGCATGTTTAATTTTCAGGCCTTTCCATATGTGGCTATTAAACCTCTGACAGAGGTGTTGGCAAAGACTTGCTCTGTTTTAAAGGATGTCTCCTCTCACTTGCTATTGCCTCTCCTGTGAAGAAGCTTTAGATTTCGTGTGACATCACTTGTCATTCCATCTCCTGTGTGATTGAAGCCCTACCCAGAAGGACCTCACGTGTGTCCATCAGAAGAGTTTCCACTGTGTTCCCACTGTTTCAAAGTTTCAGTTCTTACACTAAGGTCTTTGACCCACTTTCAGTTTATTTCTTTCACAGTGAAAGATAATGGGCCTCGTTTCACATTCTCTATGTGATGCCCAGTTAACTCAGGACCATTTATTACAGAGTTTCTCCATGGGACTTCCTGGCACCTTTGACAGTAGCTGTGTGGCTGACCACTCTTCTTGCCTTTGGCCTCATATCCTTTCCCTGAGTGGACTCCCTGACCATCCTTCAGGTGGCTGCCATTCAAGAGATGTGCTCCTCTCCTTTCTCTTGGCACAGAAAATTTCTCACCCTACTTTTGGAAGATAGACAATAATGTTTTTAAATTAAGAATGAACTCATTGTTGAATAGGGTGTTAAAATAATGTTTCATGTCTTCTGTCTCCAAGTGCAAAGCCTGAGAACGTAGCCTTCAGCATCATTCCCTTCTGCCATAGTGACTACAAAACTCTTTTTTTTTATTTATTAAAGATTTCTGCCTCCTCCCCGCCACCGCCTCCCATTTCCCTCCCCCTCCCCCGATCAAGTCCCCCTCCCTCGAAGAGCAATCAGGGTTCCCTGCCCTGTGGGAAGTCCAAGCACCACCCACCTCCATCCAGGTCTCGTAAGGTGAGCATCCAAACTGCCTAGGCTCCCACAAAGCCAGTACATGCAGTAGGATCAAAAACCCATTGCCATTGTTCTTGAGTCTGGTTTTATCCCATGCTTTTTCAGACCCAGGCCAGCTGGCCTTGGTGAGTTCCCAAAAGAACATCCCCATTGTCTCAGTGTGTGGGTGCACCCCTCACGGTCCTGAGTTCCTTGCTTGTGCTCTCTCTCCTTCTGCTCCTGATTTGGACCTTGAGATTTCAGTCCGGTGGTCCAATGTGGGTCTCTCTGTCTCCTTTCATCGCCTGATGATGGTTAATATTCAGGAGGATGCCTATATGTTTTTCTTTGGGTTCACCTTCTTATTTAGCTTCTCTAGGATCACGAATTATAGGCTCAATGTCCTTTATTTATGGCTAGAAACCAAATATGAGTGAGTACATCCCATGTTCCTCTTTTTGGGTCTGGCTTACCTCACTCAGGATAGTGTTTTCTCTTTCCATTTATTTGTATGCAAACTTCAAGAAGTCATTGTTTTTTACTGCTGTGTAGTACTCTAATATGTATATATTCCATACTTTCTTCATCCATTCTTCCATTGAAGGGCATCTAGGTTGTTTCCAGGTTCTGGCTATTACAAACAATGCTGCTATGAACATAGTTGAGCATATACTTTTGTTGTATGATAGGGCATCTCTTGGGTATATTCCCAAGAGTGGTATTGCTGGGTCCAGGGGTAGGTTGATCCCGAATTTCCTGAGAAACTGCCACACTGCTTTCCAAAGTGGTTGCACAAGTTTGCATTCCCACCAGCAATGGATGAATGACTATAAAACTCTTACACACATTCATTTAATTGTTGTTTGGGTGGCTTTACTGAGACGTAACTATGTCTGTGATCTTGTAACTCTTCCGGATAAATGTCGCAGATAGAGAGTTTGGATTGTTTCATGCGGCTGTTGAAGGATTCTTCCCTGAAAGTACTGTTCTTTGCCTGATTACACTTCAAACCATTTTGCAGTCTAAATCGTGCATCTCTGTTATTGCAGAACTGATGGGAGTAGCCAGAATTTCAAATCTAGAGAACATTGTTCAAGTTAGTAATACTTTCCTTGGAAATCTAAACTTGTGATGGATTTCTGATTAACAACATCCAAATGGTCTAAAGATGTTGACGCCAACAATTTACACAGGAATTTAGTCTGCTCCCTGGGGGGAGAGTTCCATGTCTGCATCACCCGGTTTCCCTTCCTCAGCCTCATGCTCCATGTTGATAGAGACTGCTGGGTTCAGCAATACATTTTTCTAGTCCCAGCACTGGGGAAGGGGAGGCAGACGGAAACCCAGAGCTTATAGCCAGTTACCATAGCTTATTTGGAAGCTGCAGGCCATGAAAGATCCCATCTCAACAAAAGATGGTGGGTTGCATGAGGAATGAATGACTTCTGAGGTAGTCTAGCCTTCATGCGCACATCTACACATATGCATTTCATATGTACATGATGCTCAACATGCACATACACACACATACATACACACGGTGGGGAAAGACTTATACTTAACTCTGAAAACTAATAGTGAAAGGATGAAAATACACTAACATATTCTTTCCTACCATGTTGAAAAAGAAATTACCTTTTCATTAGTGGACCAATTCACAGCTGGAGAGGAAAGGTACCAAATTAAGTAGCAATTTAAATTCAACAGATACTGCCTGAGTCTGAAGTAGCCATGTCATAGAGACTCTAGTCTGCAGGGTAATGCATGCTCCCTTCCAGTGAACAAATCATACTTTAGCTATATTCCTGGATACAGGCTGTGTTGCTAAGTTTGTTGTTCACGGAGGTTTGAACTCTTGACTGATGAGAATCTTTGACCATCTGAAGTCTTGAAGGTGCTGAGGAGTTTGTATGCTACAGTTAGCACTAAATTTATCTCATTGTGTTCAGTATTATCGATGCTGTTGTGGTCAGTTCCAAAGACTGGTGGGTGTAAAGGAATGTTCACACTGGTGAGAATCAGGGAGAGCATGGAGCAATCCCCTAACAGAAGGCAGGAGTAGGCGAGCAAACGGGAACTGAGCTGCTCGGGACACAGAAGTTGCCAACTAAGTTCTGACTTGTATGAGATTCCTGCGGTAATCACCTCAGACAAGCCCAGACCTTCACCTCGCCTTTAGATGGACTTGGGATCAAGTCTCACAAGACAAGCCATTTCATACACTGGAGTGTTTGGAGCAGCATCTGAAGCAAAGTTGACTTCCCTCCAAGACCCAAGGCGATCCTGAGCAAATGTGGTCCCTTGGGATAAAGGAATCCATGTAATTAACTACGCAGCTGACACTGTCAAAACAATATTTAGTACATTAAAAAAAAAAACAACTCAGCACAAAACTTTGGAAAACTACTTTATGTATTTGTAAGGAGAAAGTGGTGGGACACAGTGTGTGAATGGCCTTTTATGATGCCCACCTCTTCCCTCTCAGTTAAGGGGACAGAAATTGTGGTCCAGCTTATCATCAGAGAGAAACACTGCTATCACAGTAGCGAGATGGCGTTTAGATGAAAGATTTCAATCTAATACTTCTAATGATAACGCAGTAAAAAGCAAATATTATTTATTAACAATCATGTGCCAGGCACTGTAGAAAGCTTGTTTTGTGTGTGTAACCTCGTGTGATCATTTTGGCATCAGGTAGAATTGTCATCACCATGTTACTGAGTCCCAGAGGGACTCATTAACACGACCAAGGTCGTTTAGCTAATCTGTGACAGACAAAACCTGAAACCAAATTGATCTGACTCCAAATCTTTTCCTTTTAAGCCCTAACACACTTCCAACTGCAGATGCTACTTAGCGGCAGAGCGTATGATGAGCTCAAGTCCCGTGGCGTTGAAACGCGTGCCATCTTCTAATACTGAGAGTATTATAGATCCCCTAATTAGTCAAAATCCTCACATTTGCTTCAACAAACCCGTGGGCGTCGGCATGCCTCCTCCACTGATCCTCAGTCAGGAACCTACAGTAGATGGAGGACTGCTGATGAATTCTGTACCTCGTGCACTGAGGTATCCTTGCAGTGGTGATTCTGTCAAGGAAAGAAACTCGCTATGCTCGTACTAAAACACTCACACTGATTCGTGATTGCAAAATCCAAGGAATTTCCCACTGTGAGTTCCACTAGAGACTGAGAAACAAAGCACCAGAGTAACAGACAAATGATGCCAGTCTTTGCAATCCTTCATAAAGCAACCCAAGGTCCTTTGAAAGATCTGATGAAACATTCAAAGCTCATCATCTAGGGACTAGCTCATTCCTTGCTCCCTTTGCTGAGAGGACTAACTGCCTAGAATTTAATGTCTTTTCAGGGAAACATGCACTGAGATCTGATCACTGGCTGACAGGAGAGCTTTGTCGTAGACCCAGGCTGCCCACGGGGGCTTACAGGAGGAAACAGCCATACCCCTAGGGAGCCACAGTTACTCTCCACAGTCCCTCAGATGCCAAAGCTAGGCCAACACCATGGAGTTCAACCATTTTTCCACCTTGGGAAATCTGAATGTCACCTCAGAAGTGATGGGAGAAATGAATCCTTGTTTATTTGTTTGTCTGGTTTTTTTTAATTTGATACAGGCAAAAGTCCAAGCCCTGGGAGGAATGTTGAAAAATATACAGCTGGTGAATATAAAAGTCACCAGTGAACTTTAAGTAAATGTCACAGAGTCTCGAGGTTGTCATCAAGTTATTTCCAAATGATTGCTTCTAGATGCTGAGATGAGCTGAAGCAGGGCTCCAGCCCTTTCCACACTATCTTCCATTCCTGGAAGCAATAAGGCCTTTTCTTTTGTGTAGATACTGGCATTGCATTGCGTTAAGGTCTTCATAAGGTCAATATTAAAAAAAGAAAGATAGACACAAAACTGGACATTTTTTCAGACACCTTTGCCCCAGGACACCAATGCCTCGACATCTGTGGCCAGACACACACACACACACAAAATATTTTTCTAATCTCGTGTTATTGGATGATTCGTAAACAAACGTATGCTTTTAAATTCTGAAAGAAAAAAAAACAGAGTCTGTGTGTTTCTCGTCTCTTTGTGGATATGAAAAACACAAGCAGCAAATATATTTGTCTGGAGCTTTGCATCACATGTGATTTATACTTACATGAATATTCATCCACACGGAACACGTTCCTCTCTTCCCTTTGTATAAGTGCTGGATAGATATGATTTATTGTCAGTATTCATAAATTCATTTTATAATATAATTTACATATCTGCCCCGCTTTTAGTTCTACTTCAAGACGAAGTGATTATGGAATGGTTTTGGAGACGCTATCAGTTAAGTTGAAAAGAATGATGAAGAGGGAGGGATAGATTTCTTGGCGCTTATTAACTCAATTTTGGATGGCATTTATTAGAAAGAGGTCGAAACGGACAGTATTTCATGTGTAAACTCGAACTCTTTAAGAGGAGTGCCAAGCATGTGTTAGTTACAACACACTGAGTGCTCTCTGATACGTCTCATCCCATTGCAACTTGAGGTTATTTCAGGACAGTAAAATGTAACATGAGGATTTAAAAAAAATTAAAAGTGAATTATTGTCCATTTCCTTCAGTGTCTCAATACTGGGTTAGAAGCCCTGATGCTCTTGGCAGAAAGTTAGTCTTTACAATCAATAGGATTCCTGTGGGTGTGACTCCTGTCGAGCTTTCCTAAAGAGCAAGTGATGCCTGTTAACCTATTGGAAAATGTGGGCATCGACACACTTAAACACTCAAAATATGTAGATTCTGACTTAGGAAAACAATCAACATCACTCGGTACAGTCTCAGTTCTTGGGAAAACATACAAAGGCATATGGGTAAAAATAAAAAAGCTGGCTAAAAAGTAGCATATTAGGGTCTTAGAGAGAGTATTCAGCAATTAAGAGCACCAGCTGCTTTTGCATAGAACCAAGCTTAGTTCCCAGCTCACAGCCACTTGTAGCTTCAGTCGCAGGGATCCAGCACCCTCTTCCGGCCTCCACAAGCATTGCATGCATGTTGAACACGTTCTCATATTCAGACAAAGCACTCATACAAGTAAAATTCTTTTAAAAAATAAATATTTTTTAAATAGAATTTTAGCTGGATGTGGTGGTGCAGTAGCTGCAGTACTCAGGATTCTGAGGCAGGGGAGTCTTTACAAGCTCAAGTCCAGACAGCTTACGGTACATACTGAATTTGAGGCCAGCCTGGGCTACATAGAAAGACCCTGTCTTAAACTCCACCACCACCAACGTTTTTTATGTCCAGCTGTGCTACCAATGACACTTACATTATTAACATCTCTCTGATGCCCCACACTGGCTAGCTATCATGGAACAAAATCAGCCTAAAAATAGAACGGCAAAGGATTTACAGACTTCACTTTCAAGTTTGTTTCTGTTCATTGAAAAAATGTCAGATATTTACTATTAAAACACAAACGCACTTCAAAGCCACTCATAAATCATGTCTTATAAAACTCCCAGAAAGGGGAGCTGCTGAGAGCCTGAGCATAGGAGATGCGCGGACTCCACCACACTCCTTATAGAGTGACCCCATTTTCAGCTGTGTTCAGGAAACGCATAATGTTCAGGCCTCCTACTTAAAAAGACATTAAACAATGTAGACTATTTGGAACAATTATGAAGACTTATTACTAAAACTAGAACATAATGAATGAATAGAAAGTAATCATAGTCAGTTCTCTGCATACAGCAATTTTAATATTTTATTTAAATAATATTTGTGATATGCATGAGATATTCATATGCTCTGTTTCCCTCATTTTGCCCTGAAGTTCTGTGCTACGGGGGTCAAGTGTTTTGTCCCCTGATCCTGACTTCTGAAGAGTCACTGAGAAACAACGTCTGGGTGACATACTGAACCTTGCACCGTGTATTTGTCTGTCAGAGTCTGAGATGGGGATCTTTGTCAACTTGAGGAAGCAGGGAGGTTGGGGAAGGAAAATGTGTCGATAGAGTCTGGTCCCACAGGCTGCTATGAGGGCTGTCGCAGATCCATCACTATAGCCCCAGAGCAGTCAGTCTGTCCTGAGCGGCAGGCATCGCTGGAGAGAAGGGTGCAACTTCCACACATTTTCCGAAAGGGAGATTGTAGGCCAAGGGTGGTTTTCTAATCCTCAGGAACTTCCAGTAGAACCTGCAGGGGAGGCCACTGGTCAGGAAAGGGAGTCGGGATAGATCTCTACCAAGAGGTTATCAACAAAATTCTTTTGTTTATTTGTTTTATTGTTTTTATTGAGGTATATATTTTTGAACCCCACCCTCTCCCCCCCCCAAAAGAAATAACAGAAAGAAAAAAAAGCAGTTTGTAAAACCAAGGATTTATAGGAAGGAACATACTTCTGAAGCAAACACCCTGGGAATTTTCTTAAAGCCAAGTGTGAACTTTAATAAAAACCAAACATGAGCCGAGTGAACACCGAATACATTCTCACTGTTTGTGGCTTTGCCCCAATTCATCAAACAGCTCTCGGGAGGCAACAAGATGGCTTAGTAGTCAAAGACGCTTGCCTCTGCCTAACGGCTGGGTTCAGTCTGCAGAACCCACAAGGGAGGAGAAGACCACTCTCGGAAGTTGTCCTCTGACTTCCATGCGCACTACACACGCTGTGGAACATTCACAAGTCATGCACACAAAACAAGTTAATAAACGTAAAAAAATGAGAGGGTGAAAAAAGGAAAAGAAGGAAAGATCTTAAGGACGTCACTTTTAACATGACATTTTCCATTTTTCCTGAAATGATTTACATTAATTCAACATAAAGTCCCAGAAATATACTCAACAGCCAACCAATACAGTTATTCTTTATTTCAAATATATGTAAATTGTATATAAGTTTAAGATGAATCCAAGGTTAAACTAAGCAACAATAAATGCAAAACACCAAATTATACACATTCATACCGTCACCTTTACGATGTCAGTAAAGCACATGCATGTGCAAGTTCTTAGAGACTAATATAAAAAAAACTGTGTTCCCTACTTAAAATCTCTACCAAACTCAGACTAGATTCTTTGTCACTGTTACATCAATAAATAACTCCTTTTGGTGTTGAGTTAAATGGTGAAGTGGGGAAAGAAATTCCTATCTATTTTTTAATTTTCTTCTTTGCTTATGGACATCCTCTACTCGACTGAGAATGGCTAATTAGGCCTATTTCCTAGATTTGGTGTTTTGGTTTCCTTTCCTGTAACTAAAAACACCCTGGCCAAGCAATTTAAGGAAGGGATGGTTTATTTTTGACTTACAGTTCCAGGGGAATGTAGTCCATCACGGCAGGGCAGGTAGTGCCATGGGAAGACAGCAGGTCACATTGCATGGAGGTAAGGAAATAGGGTGAACAAGAAAGTGGGGATAGACTGTAAGATCTCAAAGCTGCCTCCCATCCCCTCCCCTTCACCTTATCCAGCAAGGCTCTACCTCCTAAACTCAAACATGGACACCTGCAACCAGTGTTGAAGCCTATGAGCCTCTGCAGGGCATTTCTCACTGAAGCTACCACTTGGGAAATGGTCTCCTTATGACAGGAAAGTCACACAAATCTATAAATTACACTAGGTCAGATGGTTAGGTTCAGCGCCATGAAGGTGACCATCTCAGATTCATAACTGAGTGCAATCTGTAGGACCAGAGGCCCAAGAACCATTTTTGCTGACACTTCTGTGGGTTCTGTTGGGTGTGAGCTGCACCCGTTGGCTTACCAGGGCCAGGACATGTACCTGACCTGACTGGTGGTCCTTCAGACAAATTCTCAGTCCTAGATGTGTAAGCCAGAGGGCTCTTTTTTCTTTGACCTATAACTTTTAGAAAAACTGTACATGTAGTAAGTGAAAATAGTTGCTTTTCAAATTTCGTATACTACAGGATGTGGAGCTAGAGACGTGATTAGTTGGTAGAACACTTGCCTAGCAAGCTTGTCCTGAACTCTGTTTCAACACTGCCTAAATCTGTTGTGATGGTGTACACCTGGAACCCCAAAATGTGGGAAGTAAAGGTTGGTGGGTCAAAAGCTCAAGGTCACCCTCAGCTATGTAGTAGGTTTGAGTCCAGCTGCAGATAAAACAGACCCTGTCCCCAAAACAGCATGCAAAAATAGAATAGAAGTGAAAAAGAAGAGAGAAAATTGCACTCTCAAACATTCTGTTGAGAGCCTCTTCACCCAAGCGCACCAGGGATTCTGAACTGCAGTGTCTATGGGATAATTGTCGACAGACATTTTGACCTCTTGATTTCAATGTCATTTCTAAGAAGTATCTCTAGAATGGTCTCACTACACAGCACTGCATAAGCTGTTCAAACATTATTAAAACTACAAGAAACATGACTTGATTTTTATATAACTTAGGAAAAACATCTTCTCACCACCAAAAATTTAAGTTAAGTGAAAAGAAAGTTTAACTAAATTCATCACTTTCCAGTTCATGATTTTGAAAGGATGCATGCGGTCCAAAAATAGCACATTAACAGGGCTTTGAGGGAGCCTGCAGAGGTGATAGGTGGAGCCTACACACCGCCACTATTTTAGGAAGAGCTTAGAGGAGAAGCCACAGTCACCTCTGTTTATCTCCTGTCTTTTGTAGTTTCGGGAACCATTAGAGGCTTAGACAGAATCAGTAACCTGTGTAAAGCTAAGCAGTCCAGATTTCTTCCACTGCCAAGGTTTCACAGCACACATTAGCTGTGCAGGACTCAAAGAGTAACACTGGTGGGTGCCGTCCCTACCCCATCTCTCCAGAAGCCAGAGATCTGGGCCAGACGTAGCTCTTATTAGATATTGTGTCATAGCAATAAGAGAAGCAACTATTATAAAGATGACCAGAAAGGAGACACCTAGAAAATGTATGACAGAGATTCAAACTAAAATTGTACAATTTACTATTGTCCTATCCTGGGAGAAGAGACACGTGCAGTCTGGTCTTTGGAGCTGTCTCATTCTAAAAACCTTTTAGTGCACAAATAAAAATAAATGCTTCTGACTTCTTGAGAGCACCGCAATATAAGCAACTTATTCAATTTTTCTCTGAGGCTACTTTTAGAAATGACAGACCGGCTGGTAGCATATTCCCTAGACTGTGGTCTTTTGGGGAAATAGAATATAAGAGCTAAAACTGCACCTGGTTTTGGCAGTTGTATGATTATGTTTTTAATTTTAGCAATTGTTCCAGGAATCCCATTGCAGTCTCACACATAATCACCTGAGAGGCTCAAAGGGATGTTTCCATCACTGTGTATTGTTTAGTGAAAATTTTGAGCTGGGAACAGTTTCCTCTGGTATTTTCTCTGTGGTCATGCTATGTCTGAGAGGGCTGGTTCTAGCTCAGAGTTTGAGAGCCCCATCTCGTGCAGCGGGAGGGTACGACAGAGAGAGAGAAAGTGAGGTTCGTGGTCCTATTGCATCTTTAGTCCAGAAGCAATGAGAAATGAATTCTGGCATTCAGCTAGCTTCCTACTTTCTCTTTTCTTTTCATTTTATTCTTTCTGGAACTGACTTATGGAGTGGTGCTGCCCACATTTAGAGTCTTGTTTTCTCAGTTAACCTCTCTGGAAACACTCTCACAGATAGGCCTAGGGGTGTGTCTCCAAATGATCCTCATTCCAGTCAACTTTACATCAAAGATTGATCACCAGTCTTTTATTGTTATTACATTTATTGGTTTATTTGTTGTGTTGTCTATGCACACCTGCACAAGTGTGTGTGCACTGTGGCACACACGTGGAGGTCAGAAAACAATCTTAGAAGTTGGGTCTCTCATTCTACCATGTGAGTCCAGGGATCAAACTCAGGTTGTGGACCTGATGGCGACACCTTCACCAGCTGAGCCATCACGCTGGTTCCCATCACAATTTTTATGAGTATTAAACTTCACCGTTTGGGGAGAAGCACACTATTCAGCTGCTCTTGCCCTTCCTTCTTTCTCTTCCCTTTCCATTCTTTCCATCCCCTATCTTGGTCTCCTCTCTTCTTAGTTTCTACATATATACATATATATATATTAATTAATTTATTAAAGATTTCTGCCTCCTCCCCGCCACCTCCTCCCATTTCCCTCCCCCTCCCCCAATCAAGTCCCCCTCCCTTGTCAGCCCAAAGAGCAATCAGGGTTCCCTGCCCTGTGGGAAGTTCTTCTTAGTTTCTAATGGCGATGGAACAAAAATCTTTTCTTGCTCCACATAAATTCTTCTGTTACTAAGGCAGCAGATTGTTCAAAGTCTAAGACCTGACACATAACAATTAAATTTTAAGAGAGTTCATCATCACACAATATCATGCTGTCTTTGTTTTTGGAGTGTCCATTACAGCCATTACAGAGGCTGTACTGCAGAGTGATCTAACATTGCTTCTAGAAGCCTTGATATAAGTAAATCTAGGTTGCCTGCTTCGTGGAGGAAGCTAGTACTTAATCCTTCTCTGGAGAGAAAGCAGTGTCCCCTGCAACACTATAAAAATCCAGTTCATTTGCTTCTTTAATGAGTCATTTTCCCTCTGGAAACTCTCTCTGAACTTTCATACTTACAGGAATACATGAAAGACTATATTCTAAAATACTTGATGTAAAAATAAAATATTCTGAATTGTAACATATATAATTTTTACTTGTGATATGGCCTTCTTAGAAACCATTTCCAAGTAGTAACTAAAGGTAATACTTTAGGGAATTTTAAAAAGAGGTATTTCATGCATTGAGGTTGCAGGGACCTTAAGGCTAGTTCTATTTTTGTGTCTACGTTGACAATAGCTGAGATTGTCACAGTCATTCACCTTCATCATTAAGAAAACCATACAAAGTTCCGTTCTTCTCAAAGTTAGAATGTGAAGTGCTGGCCTTGCAGACTTAACTTGGTAACTCCTTGGATGGTATTCAGAGGCTAGATAACCAGAATAGGTCAGATCTTAACACTGATGCTTTCATAACCCTGTTTATGGACGCTTCGTGAAGATCATATAACTGCAAATAGACAAATTTTAATACAGGACAGAAATGTAGAGGCTGGAAAGATGTCTTAGTGATTAAGATCACATACTGCTTGCAGAGGACCCAAGTTCAGGCCCCAGCTTCCATATCAGGTGCCTCACAATCACCTGCAACTCTAGCTCCAGGAAGATCTGATACTCCAAGCCTCTGAGAACTCTTGAACTCGTGTGAACATACCGCATTCAGACAGACAGACAGACAGACACACACACACACACACACACACACACATAATTAAAACTACGTGACAACAGGTCATGTCAAGTAGAGCAGCCAGCGGGCCCTAACAGGATTAGCAATGTCAAACATCTATAGTGGTCTCTGATACATGACTCTTTGCAATCTAAGTAAATATTATATGCACCCAAATGTTAATATCTACAAAGAACAAGGATTCCGTCTTTGGAAATAACTTTGTAGCACCCATGGTGCTCTGCTCTGAGACATCATTTAGCATTTAGGAGGAGTACCAAGTTAAACCATGCGTCTGAGTCACTAAGGAACCATGGAGAAATCATTAGGTGAGAGACATTAGTCAAACGTAGTCAGAGATGCCATAAGCTACAGAAGAGTCTGTCAGGCAAATGAAGAGCTGACGATTCTGTCTCAGAACAACAATGAAAAGAGCTTCAGGAAGTCATCAAGAGCTGGAAAGCTCCCCAGATGGAACCTAGGTCCTTTATGGTCAATAGCCAGTGATAGAAGCCATTGTCACAATGAGCCACCACAAGGAGTCCACAGATGAGGCAAGAAGAACTTTCCAGCACGCCTTTCCGACATAAGAGAAGCTAATCCCTTTACCTGTGGGATTCAAGTAAAGATGGCAAATGTTGGTTAATATGCCCACTGAGAGGAGTAACTTTCGGCCAGCGAATCTAGGAATGTTCTCAAAGTGGGATTTGTTGGATATAAGATATTCAAATGTAGCTCAGCCTTAAGACCGTCAAAAACTATAGCATTAGTTATTGATCATCTATGGAATTTTCTGCTGTCCTGTGTGTTCTATATGCATCCACCCACTTAAGACATCTCTCTCTTTGTGCCATTTCATATACATTTCACTAGTGAAGAAACATTATGTATCTAAAAATGTACTTGCCAGTTTTTAAACGTTACACACAGAAGGCTAACACCGGAGCAGTGTTGGCTATAGCTACAGTATGCCAGACAGAAAATATGATTCCCCAAATGTGGCCACACTCTAATTTCCAGAACCCATTAACATAGCATGTTATATAGCAAAGGGGACTTTGAATACGTCATGGCTAGGAACCTTGAGCTGGGACTACCCTAGGTTATCCAGATGAGTCCTTGGAGGTGGGAAACCTCCCCTGGCTGTGGTAGGAGGAAAGGATGGTCTGTGCTGTCTTTGAAGAAAGGAGCAAGGAGGAGGCTATCACCCAAGAGTCTGCACATCCCTAAAAGCTGTTCTAGAAAGGAAGAGAAAGTGAGTTCTCAACAAGAGGACCCTTCGAAGTATACAGTTCTACCTGTGCCTTCGCTCTGGAACCATGACAGCCAGGTCAGAACTCCAACACTGTGAGGTGGTCAGCTTGGCAGTGTTTTCAGTCACTGAATCTGTGGGGATTTGTTACAGCTGCAGTCAAAAGTCAAATACACATTGCTCAATACAGAAGAGACGTGGGGTGATGGGGAAGGGTCCCTTCCTGGGGTGAGATGCGTGTGGCTGTAGCTTCAGATGCCGGGATATTGGTGTACTTTCTGATGCATTGTTTGATAGTTTGCAGCATATCTTCATGTCTCCTCACATGTCAGGATCTGAACATGCCCAAATCCCCCCAACCCAAGTTGCTAAAACACCAACCGAATGGCTTGCTGTATTCCATATGATATGATTTTTTTTACCAGAAGGAATATTATTCGTGTAATTTTTAATACAAAAGTCTGATGACTCCCCGCTGTCAAAATACTCTCTCAAGTCTCAGAACAAAGGGAGTTATTGAAAGATGACATGTTCTCACTGTTTTCATCTCCAATCGACCCCACTATCATGGAGGCTCAGAGAGGCCTGGATTTATTTAGAGTCTTTTCCAAGCACTGGAGAACTGAGACACTGGGATCCTGAGGCAGTCCTGGGGTAACACCACACAAATACAAATAATACAAATACAAAACTGGTGTCACAAGGCACCCTCATAGATCGCTGCTTTCCCTAACATGGCCATGTGCTGGGAATAGGACACACAGAGAGAAGGGAGCTACAGCAATGGAAGCGTCTTAGTCCATGAAATGGATTGGCTGGAAATAAATAGCAAAGCTTTAGGAAACAGCAATAACAGCCTTAGAAAGCTCAGGCCACTGTAAAAGTCAGCTTGACAGCAAACTCACAGAACGGTGATGGAATCGTGCAGTCACGGTCCTGCTTCTGATATTAAGCATGTCTCAGATGCCAACTTCACATCTCCAGGCAGCCAGGCTGTGCTCTGTGAGAGCTTCAGTGTTGTGGATGTGGATGTATAACTTGGCCCCTGTGGTTTGGATTTATGCAAACCTTATTAAACTGTCGCTGCATGGGAAGCCGAATAGAGGCGATCAGGGTCACCTGAGTGGCAGTCGCTGGAGGCAACCAGAGACTAGTGGCTTGTTTGGGACAATACCGTCATTCTGCCTGTCACAGCACAGTAGGAAAGAGGGAGGCTTCCAAAGGGTGCTAACTAAAATCAGTAGCAGTCCCCTGGGTAGATGGTACATGCAAGCTGCCAGACTGAGGAAGGGTTGACTGCAGGGTCTGTGCTTGTCCTCACAACGTAGATGCCCGCTGTGATCAGAGAAGCCGGCACTGCGTTTCATCCTCCTGTCTTTTCCACCAAAATATTCCATTTTACAACTAAATTTGACAAAGCTGTTTTTGCTTTGGTTGAGGGCTTTGTTTGCTTAGTTAGTTGGTTTGATTCATCTTTTATTAGTTTGTTTGTTTGCTTGATCACTATTGAGACAAGGTCTCACACTGCACCCCAGACTGCCCGGAACTCACTACGTAGCCCTACTTGTCTCAAATTCACATCAATCCTCCTGCCTTGGCCTCCTGATTACTGGGATTGCAGCCTGTACCAGTAGTTATAGCAAATTCAGAATTTATACAAAAAGGCATTTCTATTGATGGCTGTGAGGTTGGTATGTAAACTGCAATTGTACTTTATAAAAGACAGGGTAATCTTCATATTAAATGTGTTTTTTCTTAGACTTGACTGTAGAGCAATTGTAGTTAAATGCTATAACCCTTGTAAAGCTTATTTGTGTAAACTGTGATTTTTTTAAAGCTGTTTTTACTGTTTTCTATATGAATGGAAATGTATTTAAGTGCACCTACTTGTTGGGGATAAACTCCTAACCTATGTCACTTCTGACTTATAGGGTATCTTTGTTACTAGGGTTCAGCCTGATGGACCAGCATCCAACCTACTACAGCCTGGGGATAAGATCCTTCAGGTAAGACGAACAAAAACTGGCATGCCAATATCGGGGTACAGGACTTGAACCAAACTCTGACAATAAATGTCACCTACTTGTCACAGTGGGTTTAAAAAGCCCCATCTGCCATGAGTAGTCTCTGTCATGGCCATGCCAATTTGTAAACGCTCTTCCATTTTAGTTGAATAATAACAATTCCCAAAACTAAGTAATTTGGTGCCTAGAACCAAAGTAACTTATTCTAGATTCTTGCCCTAGATTTCACCCCAGTAACTGATTGTTGTAATAAGAGCGGCGGCGGGGCTGTGTTCGCAGCACCCCGGCCGCCTGCTAGCTTATGCCCGGAAATAACAACACACAAATTGTATTCATTTAAACACTGCTTGGCCCATTTCTATCTAGCCTCTTCTCGGCTAACTCTCGCACCTGGACTAGCCCATTTCTAGTGTAGCCCATGAGGTGGCTTACCAGGGAGATTCTAGCCTACGTCCATCCTGGGTCGGAGCTTCATCGCGTGTGTCTGCCCGGGAGCGGGGCATGGCGTCTCTCTGAGGCGTCTGCTCCCGAGACGAGAGCTGTTGAGTCTCTGAGCTCACTTCTTCTTCCTCCCAGCATTCTGTTCTGTTTACTCGACCCACCTATGTTCTAAGCTATGAGCCCAAGCAGTTTGTTTATTACTTAACCAATGAAATCAACAGACTGATATATGACACTCCCACATCAACTGATTCTACAAACAGGCCCCAGGGTAACAGAATCCCTCACCTGTATAACAAGGGTCCAGCACTCTACCATGCTGGCCCGAACTCTCCTCGGAGCCCCATCATGCTGCTGTCTGTGGCCTTAACAGTCCTTCTAGCAAGCCTTCTACCCAAAAGGACAGTCCAGCTCAGTGTCCACCTCAGTTCCCAAACCCAAAACCTTTTACTGAATGCCCGACAAGATCTCAGTATGTGGCAGTATCCTGTACATTATTGTTGCACTGAGTGGAGTTACACAGTAATACAGGAGTGTCCATACATGTAAACACATGAGCCTGCGTGGTTACAAACTAAAAGTAGGCATGATTGCCTGTGCGGGGCGTCTGTGTGACTTTACATGAGTTCACAAGAGTGAACGTATTTCTGTTTGAAGACTGTAACACACGGTTGTCGCTCTCTTTTCTCCTGTCCAAAACACAAGTTCAGCTTTTTGGTTTCATTTCGTTTGGTTTGGTTTGATTTTGGGTTTTTTGAGACAGGGTTTCTCTGTATCTTTGGAGCCTGTCCTAGAACTAACTCTTGTAGACCAGGCTGGCCCCAAACTCACAGAGATCCACCTGCCTCTGCCTCCCGAGTGCTGGGATTATAGGAGTGCGCCACCACTGCCTGGCTCACGAGTAAGTTTTTAAATGTCATGTGGAAAAATGCTTTCTCAAACTTAAAGCTGTACCTATAATCAGGACAGAATCACTGCTTTAAACAGTTAAACGTGCACTTGGTTTAAAATTATCCATCTGATTCTCTTTTCCTTCTCCCCAAAATATAAGAGGTGTTTATCTCCCACACTATGGGAAAGACCTTTAAGGAGACCCAGTGTGCTCAAAATTAAATGATTTAGCAGAAATTCTCATTATATAAATGATGGAACTGCCTTAAATTGCTAGTGCTTGACTCGGGCACCCCGAGAACAAGGCATGGGGGAAAGGGAACTTGGTCCTCAGCTCCGTGCCAGTCCCCTGCTCTCCTCCTCTTCCCCCACTGAACTTCAAAGGAATCTCAGAATTTGAAGAAAAAAAGGTATAGCCAATTAATTTCTGATCTCTGAGCTAGGAGGATGGCAGACTGGGTAGATTCACCTTCTACAGCTTCAGACCAGGTGATGGGGGCAGAATGGGTAGATTCACCTTCTACAGCTTCAGACGAGGTGACAGGCTTCCCCTACCCATTCCCAAGTTAGAAAAATGACTTGTTGTCTGCTCAGGTTAAAAAGGAAGAACCACCTCCTTCCATGGAAAAGAAGATGCTCATGTCTCCTAATGGGATGAGCATGTGTTCTTTCCTGTGAAATTCTGACAGCCGTACGCGGGGCAGGAGGAAAAATGTGTGGCATTTCGAATCCCAAGATTTACACCCCAGCTGCCAAGTACACAGAGTGGGCTCCTAGAATAAGAAGTGGGAAGGAATTATGAGTCAGTGAGCTAGAGGCAAGAGCGTGGCTAAATCTCTCCTCTCCACCAACCACATCAGAGGTGTGACATTTCGTTTCCCCTTTAAAATTCCTTCCACAGTCCACTGTCAGAAAAGTGGGGGGGGGGGGGGCACATAAACCTTACAGCTTTGCTCATAGTAACTAAAATCAAAAGTGGCCAGTTGCAGTCTCTAGAAAAAAAGAGACTAATTCTTTGATGGTTGTCAGTGTCATAAGTGAGAAAGTAAGCTATGGTTTTGATTTGCTTTTAATGCCTTTGAACTCTTAAGAACACTGGGAAACAGCTCTGTTATCAATCACAAAGTTGATCACTTGGATTTTGTCACTTGGACAAATATATTTACAAGACTTAATAACAATTAAAATCCTGAGAAATATAAATAAACAGAGAAAAGTGTAACAAACAACCATCCTGAGCACTGAGGTTACTGGGTTTGACAGCAAAGAACAAAGGAGACACAAAGCAAAGAGACACTGCTCCCAGCCTCCCAAGCCATAATATATCAGACCTGCTCTATGTTTCCTTTCCTGTGACTCTATTTTATGTGTGTGTGTATGTGCAATACATGTGTCCATGCTTGTAACATGTAAGTGCGCAGTGCACAATGTATGTGTAACATTTATGTGTGTGGTGTGTGGTGCATGTATGTAACATGTGTGACTCATGCACACATGTGTAAAGTGTGTTAGATACATGTGTGTAACATGTGTGTGACCTGTGCATATATGTGTAACATGCGTGGTGTATTTGTATACATGTTGGCCATAGGCAAAAGGCCAAAGAGCAACATCAAGCATCTTTGCATTCCCTTCTCCACCTTAGTTTTTGAGATGAAATCTCTCATTGAGTCTGAGTCACCAGCTGACTGGACTGAACGGCCAGTGAGCCCCAGGTATCTTTGTGTTTTTGCCCTTCTCCATCAGAACTACAGTTACAGACATGTGCTATCCCGGCTTCTCTGTGGTTGCCTGGAATCCAGACTCAGGTTTCTGTGTTGCTATAGGCACCTTTACTGACCAAGCCACCTCCTAGCTCCACATGACTCTTCCTACCACTGCCTTTTCTTGCTTTGAAATGATCAGCAGGTGGTTTGAGTTACATGAAGATGCGCGCTTGAAGAGAGGGTGCTCATGTAAACACATTGGCCTGACTGTTCTTTATTTTACACTCGTTTGCCCAGTATAAATATACTACAATGGATGAGTGTAGTAAAATGACCCAGTGCTATGCTGCTTTAAAACACCACAGAAGGAACTCTGTGATCAAAGGGTTGGCCCTTTGCAGCCTTACCTGGAATAATTTATAGAAGGAAAGATAAAGAACTGAAATTACATGAATCATTTTTAAAAAATTAGATTGAACCCTGTGCGTTTGCTGATCCGTAACCATTATCTAAATGGCAGTTCTGTTGTTCTAACATCTACTGCTCTTTCTTCTCTGTAATGTTCTTCCTACGTGGAAAAAAAAAATTCAACCGAATTGATTACATGCCCTGCAATCCTAAATGTAGCTGTGCACAGAGAGATCGCCACTGGCTGAAGTTTCTTTGTTGAAAAGATGAGTAGATGGGGGAAATTACATTGCTAATGAGCAATAGAATTCACAGCTACAGCCTAACTCTTGGGTGCTTTCTGCTCTGCTCTGCCCCTATCCCCATTTACACAGTCCTAACTTGGGCAGAAGAGAAAGCTCATAACTTATAGAGAATTCACAATAGCATCTATATTTTACCAGTTACTAAACCTCATTATTTTTTTCCAACATAAATCTTATCAATGTGTTGCCCTATTGAAGATAACTGCAGTTTCTTATACCATCTAATCATTCTATAATCAATTAGTGATAAGTACTCCTGGTCCAAGTCTATATCTCTTTTCTCTCCTTCCTCTCTCCGTCTCTCTCTCTCCTCCCTCCCTCCCTCCCTCCCTTCCTCCCTCCCTCCCTTCTTTCCTTTCTTTCTTTCTTCCTTTCTAGATAGGGTCTCATTTTGTCTCCCTTGACTACTCTGGAACTCTATATATAGACTAGTCTAGCCTCAAACTCCTGGTTCAAGACTACATTTCTAAGAGACCAAAGTAAGATAATTAATGTAACAATAATATACACCAAGTATTTCTCTCCTTTTTTGCTAATTTTCTGATTTATTTACTTATTTATGTATGAGTGGTTTACCTCCATGTATGTATGTGTACCATGTGCAGGCCTGATGCCTGTGGAAGTCAGAGGAGGGCATTGGATCCCCTGGGACTAGAGTTTCATATGGTCATGAGCCACTGTTTGAGAACTGAAGCCAGATCCTCTACAAGAGAAACAAATGCTCTTAACCACTGAGTCATCTCTCCAGCCCTTGTGCTAATCTTTAAAACTGTGATTGAATTCATATGGAAATTTGAAGAGTAGTTGTCAACCACTATATCTACCAGCAAACACTCGGGCTCTTGGCAGGTGTAATAAGGGTTATGTCTAATGCTTCATGTTGCTGTTAAAATTTGATCTGCACAAGATCTGTTACTGTCCTGCTCTGTAACGACTAACCGCTTGGCCCTACAGCCCATGCATTAGCGTCTTTTGAGTTGTTTGTGTTAGATGCTTCTCAGCCATTGCTCTGACAGAACACCTGAACGATGAAAGATATGTTTGGTTTCAGCTTCAGAGGCTCTTGTCCAAGGTCCCTTAGCTTCTGGCACATTCTAAGACAAAGCATCATGATTGGGGGGGGGCACATAGTAGAGTAGGGTGGCTCAATGTATGTCGGACAGGAAGCTGAAAGAGATGAGAAGAAGTGAGGTATAAAATGTCAAAACACTCACCTCTGACAGTGGCTGGCTTCTTCCAACCAACCAGTCCCCAACAAACCAAATTCCCAGCATTCCTACAGCATTTGGGGAATACTTCATTGTTGTACAGAGGCCGTTAATTTGTTTCCCGGCTGCCGGGCAGTTCGGATCCAAAATAATCACACAGAGACTATATTAATTAAATCACTGCTTGGCCTATTAACTCTAACTTCTTATCAGCTAGCTCTTACATTTTAATTTAACCCATTTCTAGTAATCTGTGTATCACCACATGGCTGTGGCTTACCAGGTAAAGTTCTGTCTGGCTCAGGCGGGGCTTCTCTCTCACCCTGCCTCCTTCATCCCAGCATTCAGTTTAGTTTTCCCCACCTACCTCTATTCCCTGCACAGGCCCAAGACAGTTTCTTTATTAACCAGTGGTATTCACAGCATACAGAGGGGAATCCCACATCACCTCATGTCCAAAGTGTAACACCAATATTAAAATGGTAGACAAGTCACATGCCATCTAAGGAGCTTGGAACTAAGGAGACAAACGTATACAGGTGCCTTGAAATGCTAAGAGCTTCATTCTGTCATATATTCATAGGGGGTGAAGCAGAATTAAGAACATGAAGTGACTAAGAACAGGCTGATTCTTGGGAGGTTAAATAGATGATGGCCACTCACAAGAAAAAATAAAAGCTCAGATGCTGGCCCTCTTCTTGCTACCTCACTGAGCCAGTAAAGAGCATGACAGGGGCACTGGAGATCTTGGGGACCTCAAGATGCATGAAGAAGAGAAGAGAATCTTCTCCCCAGTGACAGAGCTCATCCCAGCTTCACACAGGGAGAAAGAATGAGCCAGGGCAGAGGGAGTGTAGGAAGAGGAGCACCCGTGGGAAAGACGCAGGGTAGGAGCTTACAACAGAGTGGACATGAGGTACAGTGAAAGAAAAGCTAGAGAGACTCCTGAGTCCTTGGGTTAGAGCTGTGGAGAATGAGACCCTTAAGGTGCTGAATGTTCCCTACAGACTTGAAAGGCGCAAACATGGAGGCGAGCTGAACTAGGCAGGACATAGTAACATACAGCTTCAGAGCACAGAGTGGCAGATTGTAACCATGGATTCTGCAGAAGTCTGACAAAATGTCTGTGGATGACAAGCTCTGGCTCTACAGATTCATGTTACTGGCAGCCACTAAAGAGGCAGAGTGAGGTTTTGTGTCTCTTTAATGACCCATGGGTATGATGAGGTAACAGAATCATCTTAAGTAAAGCTTGTTTATTCAGGAGCCTCCAGATATCATTAATAAAGTGTAAAATAGATAAAATAAATTAAACTGCTTCCAAGAACCCATAGCTAATACAGAAAAGATCCCACATTGAGTCCCACGTCAGTGAGGACTTATTTCACACTAGGAGTCTCTTACGTAACCTTCCAGGACATCCAGAGGAAAGCCTTGAGCTCTAAGCACATCGCCAGAAGCAAAGCAACAGAGCTTCCTGTGCAGGGAGAAAGTGGAATTTTCATTTTAAAAAACAGAAGAAACAGTATTCAGAAGTTCGGCATATAGAAGTCAAACCGCGTTAAGCCAATAGCTTTCTGGTAGTTCTTTTCAAATATCTTTGGTAAATGAGTTCTTTAGTCAAGTAAGTTGCAAAGCCACCTTAAGCCCTTCCTGTTTTCAGGATTTTACAAAGCACAAAGCTTCTTAGGAGAGTTTACCAAGCCTGAGCTTCCCAGCAGGCAGTCCGTGACCACCTCCACACAACGTGGAGCTGAGAAAGAAGCTGCACCAAAGCCCACAGTTTTCTCTCAGATCAGCAGGCTCACAGTCATTACCCTGAGTCATGAAGAAAGTGTAGGAGCATGTTCGTTTTTCTGAATTTAAAAAAATTCCCCCTAAAACACTATAAAAATCAGAAAGTGAAAAATATTTTCCAAGTTCAAATGAAGAGCTGTGTCCTTAAAGAACTAGTTAGTTAAGTCTAGTTTATCCTGGCTGGTAGTTGAGAACCACAAATGTCAGAGACCCTGATGGGGGACCACTAGCCACGTCTTTCATTATTGTATATATTCCCAGAATGCTCTGCATGAAATAAATATTATTTAAAGACAATTTGATTAGAAAATAACTAAGCTGCTTTTAAAACATGCATGGTTTTATGTGCCAGAATCTAACCGAATACGGCTGCTTATTTAGAAAGCCAGTCAGGCTCACCGGGTTCTGCCGCTGCTCAGGAGCTTAGCTGATGTGAAAATAATGTTAATTAAGCATGTACATGGTGTCATTTAAATCACACAGTGCTGGAAGTGCCTGCAATTGGTAGACATTACATAACCTGCTTGAGCACTTTCCACTGAGCAGGGCTGATTCTACTGATTTATGTCCTTATTTGGAATATGGACTCATTATGTAAAAAAATATTGAGTCAAACAACATATGTATAGTATAATAGGAAATATACATAAGTTCCTGCTTTTTCTACAAGCTAGGCATGCCCTGGATACACAGCAGAAAGTGAAGAAAGACAGGAGGGTTTATCATCTAGCATTTGATACTGGATCTGGGGTAGAGTTCAGAGGTGCTACTGCCCTTGCCCAGCCTGCCCAAGGCTTTGTGACAGACCCATCACCATAGCAATAATAATAACAATGCGATGGACACCAGTCTGTCATTATTTGTTAATGGAATGACGTGAAACCTATGACCTCACACAGGCTAGGTCAGCACTCTGCCACTTAGCTCCACCCCCAGACCTGAGTCTGACATTAGCAATGAAACAAAAGTCAACCCATCCACAAAGAATGTCCTCAGAATAGTCAATTTTCAGATGTCATGGCAAATGTAAAAGAATAGAATTCAGCTTCTTGAGAAGCTGTCTAGTAATCCACACATTCATTTGCTGAATATTTAGCATGCATGATAGAAAGCAAGCCTCTCTAAAGTCAGAGGAAGTGACATTCCTCAGACTTGTGTATGTCCTTAAGTCAGAAGAGAAATTCTTTTTCTCTTTTAGTCTGTGATTTTTAATATCAGTAAATGCTGCTAGGATGTCAAGTTCTCTCACAAAGAATGATGTTTTCCATGAACAGTTTCAGAAATGAAGGTCTGTAGTTGAGATTTGTAGCAGAAAATGTTTAATAATTTTTCAGTCACCATGAATTGATTATATAGTGTATTCAATTTGAGTCACCATGGTATTGGTTATGTAGTGTAGTGTATTCAACTGGAGTCACCATGGTATTGATTATATAGTGTGTTCAGTTTGAGTCACCATGGTATTGGTTGTGTAGTGTGGTGTATCCAATTGGAATCACCATGGTATTAATTATATAGGGTATTCAATTGGAGTCACTATGGTATTGATTATATATTATATATTATCAATATGGTATTGGTTATATGATATATTCAACTGGAGGCAATGTGATATTGGTTATATAAGCATTCAGTAGTAAAGGTAGCCCAACATTTAACAAGAATACTCTAGCAAGTGAAAACTCTAAAACAGGGTCAGGCATGGATCATTCCTGTAATCCCAACACGAAGTGGGTAGAGACAGGGAGAGGAGTTGAGTTCAAGGCCAGCCTGGCCTATATACACTGTGTCTCCAAACAGAAAGGATGAATGGGGAAAAGGAAGGAAAAAAAGAATAAACAGAAAAGATGAAACAACAAAACAAGACAATTCTGAAATGGGAATTAATTCTAGGAAGTTAGGATGAAGCACAGTAATGATCTGTGATGGACTGCTTCCCAGGACGCCTGGCTGTCAGAGCTGGGCTCCATTAAGGATTGCCTGCAGAGTTGGAGTTTGCTGGCTGTGCTTTTTCATTTCTCTTCATCCCAACAGTCGTAGGCATTCAAAATTTCAAGATACTGATATACAAATATGTATGCCCTGGCTCTTTAAGTGTTTTCTTCTCATGATGTGTTTGAATTAACCAAAAACGCATGTCAAATCTCTAAACTGATTTCCCTTTTAATGTGTAAGAGGATCCACTGTCCTTGCCCTGTGTAGCAGCTGTCTTCAGCACCAGTATGAAAGTTTAGAGTCTTCAGTTCCTTTACTCTGGAAAGTTTCTGCGGACAAACATCTATAACACACACACACTTAACAAAGGTTTTACCAGAAGGAAGCCAAAGAGAAGCCCAGGAGAAAAAAGGGGGGATGAGAAACCATGTGTGTTTTACAGTAAATTAATGCACTACATCCTCAATTGTGATTGGGCAGCAGATATTGCTTTTATTAACTGGGGATTTTTGTGTATGAATCATGACAAGGGAAGATTCAAAACATTTTGCAGCAGAGGAGATGTGAGATTAAATTAGGCACACTATCTTTTGGAAACAGCATAAAGACTACACTGGAATGGCCTTCCATATTTTCAAACCAGCTCCTGCTGGAAGCCTATGAATTACACATCTTCAAAGCATAGTGTTGTCTGAATACCACTTCTAAGATCGTCTCCTATTAATTTAACTGGAATTCAATAAGCACCTCATTTGTTTCTCACTTTTCATTAACTTGCAGTTTCTTCAAAACTACACATATTTTATGTGAATCTGGTAATGTTTATATAAAACATATATACATGTAACCAAATGTGACATTTCAAATGTTGTCTGATTTAGCATTCATCCTTGTCATTATTTGCATTTATATTGTGGGCATATTCAAATGCCACTTGTGTAAATGCTTCCTCTGTATTTATCTTTCAAAACATCACTGAATTTGTGTTCTGCAGTTGACACCGCCATTAGACCAGCCTTCCTCTAGAACTGCAGACTCTCAATGCACATACAAAGCAGCCACAACCCTGACAGTTGTAGACTAGGGATCTTCTCATCTTTATCTAAACATAAAAATCACAAATTCAATGACCTCTCAAGTCCCTGTCTGAACAGGATAAAAGCAGGTGTCCAATGCTTATGATCACAGAAATGGCATAAGCTATGTTGGCCTCTTCTGTCCCGAGAATGAGAAAATGGTTCTCTGAGACAGAGCTCCTGACTTTTGTGGGCATTCACCCTGTTTGTCCCTTCTCCTCTGCCACTGCCTCCCATGGAAACAGACCTTGCAGTATGTTCCACACCTAGAAAATGCTCAGCATCATTGGATGGCTGAGCAGGTAAAGGTGCTTGCTGTCAAGCATTAGGATGGCTAAGCAGGTAAAGGTGTTTGCTGTCAAGCTTGATGACCTGCGGCTTGATCCCAGGACTCACAGGGTGGAAAGAGAAAGCTCGCTTCCACAAGTTTACAATCTATTCTAAATTTATTACAATAAAAAAGGTAGTAAATTTAGAATGAAAGTTTTCTTAATAAATAGCTCGATTACTATTTAAAAAATAATTTGTAAGGCTGGGAATAATGGGGTATACCTCTAATCCCATGTATTTGTAGGAGGTGGAATATGAGTTCAAAACTTCCTTGGGATACATAGTTAGACCCTGTCTCTAAAAACAAAAATAGATTAATAAAATAACATTTGATAAAACTAAAAGAACCTTTACAGCATCCAGAAAAACTTATCAAAGCCAGCTGTGCCAAAGTAGAATGCTAACTACTGTGGGGTAAATGCTTGCCAGGGCTAGTCTCTAGTGGGATCCATGTATCTAGGTCTCCATTAACTACCCCCCTGTCTCCATTTACCCAAATCTCAAGCTCTATCTGTCTGTCTGTCAATCTTGTCTCTGTCTACCTCTCCAGAAAAGTTTTGATTAAATCCATGCAACGGCAGTGTGAGTGGGAAAAGAACACGTTCCAGAGGAAATACAAGGGGGACAAGAAGAGAAAGGGTTGAATGTGTTCAAGACACAGTACACACATGAAATTTTCAAAGGCTACATTTAAGTTTAAAATAAATGCCTAACATGTGGAACTACCTCTCTTCCCTTTGAAACCCTTCCCCGTAGCTTCTGTCCCCTCCCCATCAGCTTCTTAGTCTCATTATCGTAGTTCTTAGCTCCAGTGCCTCCCACAATGCCCAGGTTAGCCAACTCACAACAGACATTTTTAGTTAAAGAAGTGAGGGAGGAAGGTCATCATGGAAGGGACCAATCCTCTTTGAAGGTCCCCCAAGAACACATCATTCAGATTCACACCTACTTATCTGACTACCCGTCCCCTCAGCATTGATGCTGTTGATTTTCAGCACCAATACTTACATAGAGGATAGAACGGTGAACAACGTATGATTCATGGTCCCCTTCACCCTGACACTTGGAAGTATAAAAATGTTGGACAATTCATTGGAAATTTTCGGAGGGTATCGGGTTCTTTGCAAAAGCGTTCCATTATTAAATTGTAATTTTCTAACTAACATTTACCTTTTGCACAAATAAAAGATAAAAACAGTGAAAAACATTTTAACTTTTAAGTGATGGTTAGTTAAAATATTAAAAACATAAAAAAAGAGTAAGCATCCCCAGATTAAGTATGAGTGCGCTGACAATTGGAAAAGTCCAGCTAGGGAGCCGGCTCAACAGGCAGTGTTTGCTGTGCAGGCACAAGGACCTGAATTTGGATTCTCAGCACCCAGTAAGGGCCAGGCACAGCATCATGTAATCCTAACACTGCAGAGGCAGAGACAAGAGGATCCATAAGGTTTGCTGACCAGCTGGTCTAGCTGAATTTGTGAGCATCAGGTTCAGTGAGTGGCCCTGTCTCAAAAAGAAGGTAAAAAGCCATTCAGGAAAGGACATGATAGCATCCTCTGGGCCTCCACATGCACATATGCAAACACATATACACTCACATATACAGACATGTACATATGTGCACAAAGGCGAGCATACATGCAGAACACACAAACACCCACACACAAGCACACATAAACAAACATGCACACACACATGCATGCATGTACACACACAAACACACACGCGCGCACACACACATAAAGTTACCCGGTTCTAGTGTCTGTACATTGCAAAGCAGTCCAGTTAACTGTTTTTCCAAATGCAGTGCACCTCATCCTGCAAGGGAGTAGTTACATAGCTATCAGTAACCGGGTGGCAGAAACTTATTCCAAATTTTGTGTTTTAATTTAGTCTTAATTCTTCAGAGGCATATAGACCTACCTCTCCATTAAATTATGTGAAAATAATTCTAGTAAGACAGTTTGTTATTTAAAATAGGAAAACCAAGGACCATGAGCCCTCATTACAGAGAAAAATGTGCATTTTGTGACATAAATATCAACCAGTAGCCAGCTGGGTTCTGAAATTCCAACCGGCTAATTTTGTTTTAAATGAATTTTGATATCTTGCCCTGATGACCCTTACCTAGAAGACTGCAGGCTTTCTTTGGTGACTAATGTCACTGGGTTTCATTCCGAAGATGTTGATTTTTTTGAACTAGGTTAAAAACCAATCTGTAACCGGGCAGTGGTGGCACAGGCCTTTAGTCCCAGCACTTGGAAGGCAGAGATGGTAGGCAGATCTGCCCAACCTGGTCTACAGAGCGAGTTCCAAGACAGGCTCCAAAGCTACACAGAGGAACCCTGTCTCAAAAAAGGAAAAAAGAACCATGCAGATAATGGAAACTCTGGCATTTACTAACAGGTTTTTTTTTTTATTTAAAGCATATATAAATCAGCTGGGCTGTGGTGGCACACATGTTTAATCCCAGCACTCGTGAGGTAGAGGCAGGCAGATCTCTGTGAGTTCAAGGCCAGCCTGGTCTACAGAGTGAGCTCCAGGACAGGTCTCAAAGCTACAAAGAATCCCTGTCTCGAAAAACCAAACAATATATATATCAACTATTTTTCAGTGGATCAAAATGAGATTAAATAGTACCATAAGTGTCCACTCATATTTGGCATGGTTACGGTATCCAACATGGAGCCGGAGAGATGGCTCAGTGGTTAAGAGCCTTGCTGCTCTTGCAGAAACCCTGAGTTTAGTTCCAAATAACCATACCAGGTAGATCATAACCAGCTCATAACTACCTATAACTCCATTTCCAGGGGATCCAATGCCCTTTTCTGGCCTCTAGTTTCCTACATACATATGATACAAAGATACATACACATCAATGAAAATAAAAGTAACTTTAAAAAGTGAGTTTGTGTCAGAAATGTTAACTAAGTGCCACCTCGACTAGGGACCTGTACCAACAAACGGGAACCATAGGACTGGCATGCGGCTCTGCGGCAGAGCGCTTGCCCAGCCTGCACCGGGACCTGACTTCATCCCTAGTGCAGCAAAATACAGACAACTGGGACAGCAGGCAAAACTGAATCGTGTCTAAGTACTGATCTTACCCGGTAGGATATTATGATTGCACACAAGCAAGGAAATACTGGGCATTTGATAAATGCTTGTCAAAACCATTTCCCTCTGAATCTTACAATCTTACTGTGCTATGCTCCCTGGAGTCCTGTGATTACAATGGTGCAGAGGGAGAGAATGGTTGTTGACTGACCTGTTTCATTTGTGTGTTTCCAGGCAAATGGACACAGTTTTGTGCACATGGAACATGAAAAAGCTGTTTTACTACTGAAGAGCTTCCAGAATACAGTAGACCTAGTTATTCAACGTGAGCTCACTGTCTAAATGTTTTTATAAATAGTGAAGATATGTCAGGCCAGAGCTAATGTTCAAAAATAAATTTATACATAGAAACCAATTTTGCCAGTTGCTGGACCAATGGCAAACATCAGTGCCAGGTGTATAATATTGTACGTTAGCCTTGACCACCCTGGAAAATGTTACCTATAAACACGGCATTCGTGCGTGGCTCTGTATCAGTTCCAGCGGCAGCCTCTGGCTGTGCATTGGTGCGGTTTTGTTTCTGTTTTTGTTTTTTAATCAAATAAGTTGTCTTCTCAAAGCGGATTTCCTATCATTTCGGAGCACGGAAGCACACACAAGCTCTTTACAAATTCTGCTCTCCATCAGAAATACTGCCTCAAAAGTTGTATATAAAGAGTTGTAATCCCCATAAAGTATTTCTAGCACAAGGTATATGTTGGCATATATACAAAAAAAAAAGAATATAGAAAAACGATATTTTCGTAAACACCTTGGATTGAGAAAGAAAATATATCTTAAAATAAGACTTTACTATATTGAATCTTTTTCAATAAAAATTACATGATGACGCCTTATGGAAGCAACTGTACATAAAGTATAAAGTATTTATATTTGGTTCCACAGCCATTTGCTAAATTCCCATAGCAAAGTGAAATAGTTCATAAGTTATCATTAATCTCTGGGACCTGAGTAATAATCGGAGAAGGTAAATCTGTTCAATGCCTTTAGCTAATTAAAAGAACAGAAGCAGACTTTAGAGACAGACCACAGGCTGCGGTGGACCGGGTTCTTCACTACAACCAGAAGTGAGTGACGGGTGGCAGGGAAACCTTAATGCTTTGATGTTCTGTTTCCTCGGGGTTACGCTGACCATAGACCGCGGCCCCGTGATCCCTTTACTGTAAATGTGGAACTTTTCCGTGTGCTGCTTTGTTTAATTTGCTACTTTTAAATCATTTTCAATGAATTTTGGGAATTGATGACATTTATTACAGAGAGAGACTTGTTTGAAAGCTATGGTGGGTGATTTCAAAACTTTGGTATTAAAATATGAAACTTCAGATATAATTTCTCAGAGCTGTGGTCTAACTGGTGTCATTAATCTTAATGCCTTTTTTTTTGCAGACAGAAATAGATTAAAATTTTTTTCTCCAAAAAAAAAGTTTCAAGAAACATAGATACAAATGCAATCATAACAGAGAGTCTAATGTACTTTTACATTGCGTTTCCCCTGTGAACGTTCAAAATATGTTTTATAATCCTTTAAGTTACTTCTTTTTATAGTAGTCACTAATTTGATTAAATTATTAATTTGAAATTTCAGATCAACTTTCCATAACTGGTTGTATACATTCCCTCATATACCTACATCACTTTTTTATAGAACAAATTTATCTTATATGCTAGTGTTTGGAATATTCTATGAAATTTTACAATAGGATCACATATGGATGTCACCAGAGCTCTGAGGATAATATTTGTAAGTTTATGTTTTATGGGGATATTGAAAATACTGTATTTTTGTAGGATCTATTAAAATGAGTGCCACTTATTAGAAGTACAGTGGTGTTTTTGGCATAGAATTTGTCACGTGGAGACAAATGCAACTTCATTTAGCAGGTGGTGCACTGGTTTTGTTGCTGATTTATGTCAGGATGACACGATACCGTGGTTTTATAGGCTTTGACAATTAGCTACTGATTCGAGATTGGCCTTTTTGGCGTATTATACAGAAGCGGTTTTTAAGTGCATTTTAATATATTGTGAACATCTAATGAGAGGCGTCTTTTAAAGCCTAATTTTCTCTTTCAAAAGCTCAGAGCACATCACTACAACAGATGTTCTAAGCTCAGTCTTAGTCAAGAGAAGCCAACCAAGCTCAGAACATAATACTGCTGCTTGAAACATCTAGAAGGAACCCACAGCCTTCTTCCAGAAGGCAAGAGGGAACCAGATGTAGGACTCCCACATACTTTCTTGTATAGGAGACTCAGGTACTCCTGAGGCCATCAGCTGAGAGGTGGTGACCCCCCTTGATGGACTACATTGCCAGGGGTCTTGCTTTGACACTTCCTTCTGTGAAGCTCAGTAATGGGGAAAAGACCTCTTGGGGAAAATGTGGATATACTCCAGGCTACCGACTGACAGGCAGATGGTCACACAGAGGGACATTTTCTGTTTTAGGTTAACTCAGTAGAATCGTTAATCACTTGTGGCTGTGGGAGGGGCTTCTCAGTGATTTTAAAAGTGACCCGAGCCAGTAATTCATTGGTCTGGGGTTATTTTTATTTTTTGAGTAACTAACTTGCTGCTGGAAACTAGAATCTGGTTCAAGTTAACATCAAAAATGTAAGTTAAGAGTGTGCCTTTAAGAAGGAAAGAAGGAAAAAGAAAAATCTACAACACAAAGGAGTGAGTGCCAGGTGGCACCATGAAATCTGTACCTCTTGGTGGGTCCTGGATCTTCCTGCTGAGAAAGCTGTTTGTAGATGGTCAAGGGTGATGTGCAATAGAGTAGAGACAGAAAGAACAAATACTGACAATTAGTAGCCAAACACTGTGGGGTTTGCAAGATAAATAGATTTAAAAGGACAATTTTCAAGACATCTCACCAGGCATGCACACTTTATTAGGTGATTCCAGCCTGCCGGGCAACACAAGCCACCAAGCATGCATGCCATGCTGACTTGAAGCCTGTGGAAGTGTGCCTGTGCCTGTCCCTCGGCATTGTAGTAAATGCTGTCCGGGCTTTGGCTTGTGCCCCTACCTCCACAGAAAACACCTCAGATCAGGCGTGTGAACCAACGCTGACTTGTTTGCAGAGAGGATTGCATGCAAAGTGGGGCTGTGCTACTTACCCTGTGCCAGGGAAAGAGAGGATAGAGGCTAGGAAATGATGAAGGACTTTGATTTGCATATCCAAATATCAATAGAAAAGTTTCCAGACTTTCCAAACTATTTGATGGAGAAACTCAGAAGCGTTTAATTTTTAGCCATAAAACCTGCCAAGTGTAAACACCTCAGTGTAAAAGTCTGGGAACCGTGTTCGTCTCAGCCCTTCTTTCCACAGGGTTTGAGTTGTCCATCATCGTTTTCTGCTTCTCATTGGCAGGAAGATTGAGGATGTCTATTCCCATGAATGCATTCTTGTGGAGAGCAAGAATATGATCTAATCAGATCAAAATTCATGTTGGTATTAGACTGACATCTAAACCATTCGTGAGTTCAGTCTGACTGATCCATGAAATGGCAAACCACCCACAGGTTCACTGGAACACTAGAACAGCAAAAAGTAACAACTTAGCGAAATAATAAAGTCCAGTCAGTTATGATGGGTCCTTCAGTTCAAGACAAGCAGCATTGAGGGGCAGCAAAAGCCCTGTGGCAGAAATGTTTCTTTCTGTGGCTTAACCAAATGCTCAAACAACAGTCAGTCATGCAGCTGCTTTCCACTCACAGGTGCAGCTTCTTGACCAACCACAACTTTGGTGAATTTTCAAAATTCAAGACTACTTACACAACTTTTTTTTCCTTAGCAATCCTAGGAGAGGCACTCTGCCCTGGCTTGGAGCATGAAACCATGCTATGTCACCCAAATAGAATACCGGCTGAGGGTGATTGGGTATGCACTGTGGAACACACAGAGAAAATGTTACAAAAGGTGTGGATGTTGGCTCTCCTGCATGTCTGTCTAGCTCCACTTTAGTCCACAGTATGCAGCGAGTTTCCCATGACACCCATGTAGAAGACTAAGGCAGATACAACCTCGTTTTCGATTCTGCTCTGGCTCACCTGGGGATGCTTCTAGCATCTTCTAGCTGCTTCTAGCGTGCAAAGGTGGTCTCCTCTCAGAACTGTTATCCTCCTATAGATTCATGCCCGACCCACACATGCTATTCAGAGGAGGTAGGTGTAGGTTTCCATCCCACTGAGGCGAACACATGTAGCCTCCAGGGCTCTAGCTGCCAAAAGATCCCGAATACCATCTGAGGATGTCCACCCCTAGGGGAAGAGTCAGTGTTCGCCACACCACTGACAGCAGCAAACAGCTCATGCACGAAGGTGTGTGAGGGTGTCAGTGCCTTAACAAAGCCACGTTTTCACTTCTGTGTTTATTTGGACTGTTTGCTTCTCTATTCTAAGCGTTAGATTTTTGCCATACTGAGGAACTTTCTCTAAGCTGCTTGTATGCATATTGGGGTACCTCCTAGTCTTCCCAACCTTTAACACTGTGAGGAAATTATCCAGAAACACTCTCCTGTGAGGACAGAAACTCCTGCCTTCCATCCCAAAGAATTTGAGGGTTCTGGAACAATGAAGGGGATTGATCACGTTAAGAGTTTATTTTAAAATCAACAGTGAAAATAAAGGAATCTGGGTCCCCTTGCTTTCTCACCATGTGATTGTCTTGATTTTCCTAGAAGTCATTTTTGGGGGGTGCAGATAAGGACATAAGAACTGATGGTTTTAACTTTAGCACCATCTTGACCACCTGGGTTCTGCAGATGGATTCTGTAACATTGCCTAAGTAGGGTGCAAAATTAAAAACAACAGGGTCTGGCCCCAGCATGTGCAAGTAGCCAGGAGATCTGGAGTACATACCTTTCTTACAAAATTTCAAAACACACTCTTGTTTTAGCTTGACTTTATTCAGGGTGACACCGTAGAGAGTTAAATATTGGGAAATTTCAAGTAGCATTTATGTAGAAAACGATAAAATCCCGTGAATCTGTCTTACATGGACTGATACAGACCTGACCAAAGCAGAAGCAATGGACCAGACCTCAATACATGAATTTCCAAATCCAGCATAATTTCCCTTCCTTTATTAAAAAAAAATGGCTTTTGCTTCATCCTTTAAGCTGGTACCATTTGTATATACCCATTTGTATATGAACTAGTGAGGGGAGAGGGATTTAAAAGTATCATACAATATTTTCATTCTTTGAAAGTTTTCTCCCTCTTTGAACAAGTGTATTCTTTGTAGGGTCCCCCCCCCCAATTTTAAAATAAAGTGACGAACATATATCACGTCAGACAGACAGACAGATGTCTCTCATCTAGAGGAAAGTAGCTCACATAGGGTCTTGATTTCAACAGTAAACACATATACTTCCTTCACTATAGGACATCTGATCTCAGAAGCCTAGCGTAAATTATATAGTCAAGGCATTTAGAGATATGTTACCGAAGACTGTAACAAAAACATAAAGTGCAGTGATCATAAATTTTATGATAAATATCTGTTGGGCACCAGTATGCATCAGGCCAGCCAGGGACACAGCACAAGACGTCACAGCTGAGCAGAAAGAGAAGTTGCAGATGGAATGAGAGTGCGCTGAGGCCTCTGTCTCGGCCCTTACTCCATCCCATGGCGGATGGATGGCATCCACTCTGCCTGGGTTGGGACAGTACTTAAGTTGGAGCTATCTGTCTCCCTACCAGGTCCTAGGGCCACTGGGAGGCCATTTCAAATGTTTGTTGGGGACTTAGAGAAACTTCTGAAACATTGGTCATGGCCATATTGGAAATATTTTTGGACCAGGGAAACAGAACCCAGAATCTCTTGGATTTTGGAGAAAGAGCCATGTTTTTGTCAGTTTGTTAGCGTGAAAGAAAGCAAGGGTTGTCATGAGGACAACTGTCTCTCAGTGTGGCCCAGCGCCCAGCTCCATGCTCTGTCATCAATGAATGCTAACCCTTAACAGACACGGGAGTGGGTGGGTCCTTCCTGTGTCCACTGCCTCGAGGACATACTTTTAGTGTCCAGTATCACAATTATCGCCTCAGAAAGGCAGTGAATAGCTGAGTGTGGCGGGAGGCAGAGGCAGGTTGGTCTCTGCGAGCTCAAGGCCAGCCTGGTCTACATAGTGAGTTCCAGGCCAGCCTGAGCTACATAGTGAGACCTTTCAGATCTATGTATTTCCTCTGTGAATTTAAGAACACTATCACTGCCTGGCCTGCTGTTTAGGCCATCCCGTGATCCAGCTGCTTATATGCTGGTGGATTGTGCGTGTCTATACATCAAACCAGCCATCTGCTTGTCCTTCCCAGGAGATCTGGGGTCTCCCTGATTGTAGGAACAGCTTGTTTCTCTTCCCTGCCTTACCCAGACTGGCTAAGGTTCTTTGCCTCCTGAGTGTCCCTGTGCGTCATGGCCTTTGCACACGCTGGCAAACTTCCTCCCCCAGCCCCCTTTCCAAGTTACCAAATTCACGTTTGGTCTTCAAGGTCCTGCTACTCAGCACAGTGACCATGAGCCCTTCTGTAATCTTGATGAGGAAGCTCTTCGTCAGTACCCACAGGCTGTTGTCTTCCCTCCACCTGAGCCCAGGCAGCTGGGTCTGTGTTAATTCTCTTCTACCAAGCTTAAGTTCCTTTGAGAGACAGGACCAGGCAGTACTGAAGCGGCTTCTGGGCAGTAACCCAGGAGAACATGTAAATACCTCAGCCTTTCTTAGCACCACAAGCGGAGTGTGACACACTTAACAAATCATGACGTAAACGGGTGACTGGCGTTGCTCTGTGTAACCTTTATTCCCATTTTTGGGGGCTGGGAAGTCCTCTATGCCAAATTCTCCCCATCCTTACCAGTTCTTCTCAGAGTCTTCAGAACCTTTGCCCTGTTCAGCAGTTGGTTTCATTTTCTTTTTACATCTTCTAAAGATGTGAACGCTGCCCAAAACATTTAAGTGGTTCTGTTGTTTGTTCAGTGAGAAAAACATTTTTATATCCTTTTAATTAGCTTGGATTTGTTTCTTCTGGGGAAAAGTTATGTGTTTAGTTGTCAGAAACATCCCAGAGACATGAAGGATGGTGTTGAATCACAAAGCTGTGGTTTTAAGCATCTTCGAGACCACCAGGCCCCAAACTCCATCCTGGCCATAGCTCTAGAACCTGGTACAGCGACTGAGAAGGCTGAACACGGTCAAGGCTGACTTTAGACTCATTTAATAGAAAGACCCCTCTGCCCTGTGTTGTTTCTCGAAGGTTGTCAGCTTAAGCTATTTTCACAATTATGAAGATGAGAAACAGAGTAAAGGATGTCATAAAAGAAAATGGCATGAGAAATTCAGAGAAGAAATGAGGTCCCCATGGCCAACAGGGCCGTTTTCTAAGGTAAGGACCAGTGTCAGACACACAACCACAGGAAAATGTCCCATAGAGAAGTTCAAGTGTCTGCCGCTCCTGAGACAAGTGAGAATCCGGAAGGGACAATTAACACTCCTCGTTTTTGAGTTCTTGTTTTCCAGCCTGAGATACATGCTATCCTTGCAATCATTTGGACATGGCCACAGAACTTTTTTTAGGAGCCTGTAGTTACAAAGAGTCACCAGTAGGTGGAGAGCGTCTTCCTAGATTTAACGCCAGTCTAGAGAAGCCCTCACAGCCGGTTCTTGTCTGGGCGTTGATGGAGTTATACTCCTTTCCACACTCCTCATTAACGACTATATTAATTATGTTCTAAGCTTCAACGACGCCAATGGATTCTGTATCTTTTGTACTGAAACGCTCAGGTTGAATCAACTTCCTAGAGTGTAGATTTCTCTCTCTCTTTCTCAGCCCTGGACCAGTGTGTGCTGAGATTCTGTTCCTTAACTGTCAGTAAACACATCTACCTGTTTCACAGTTTTTCCCTAGCTTGCATGAGTCTTTCAAATACTTTGTGCTAATCTCCCTTATCTTATCCACACTTCCTATCAGTGACATGGCAATATATTTGTTTTAAATCATCATAATTTACCTTGCAAATTATCTCTCTAAGAACTTAAGCATCAGGAATCAAGTTTGCCTGAACGGCCTCTCTTTTGAAAACTTATCGAGGTCCTGCTTGAATTTCCAACAGATATCTATAAACTCACTTTTCACCTGCACAAGAATTAGCGTAACATAAATAGAGTTTATTACAAAAAGAATGCATTTTAAAAAGCATCTCATAACGTGAAAATTGGGTTCCAAGAAAGGCCTCGTTAGGTAAACCCTCCCCAGTCAGAATATCCATGAATCAAAACAGAATCTTGGCCCCCTTGGTGACATACTGTGGTTCTGAGATATTGAGTCCGGGGCCTCTGATGGCTGGTTCCTGTGAAAGAAATCATACCTGAGTTAAATGTGTCTTCACAGTCTGCTCTGCCTAGGCTTCTACCTTGATGATCCCATCAGAATCCTCTCTGTCCTCCTCCAGCAAAAGTAAACAGAAGACAGGATGTTCTTCCCTGAAGCTTATTAAAACATTAAATCCTGGTGTTTTTCTCCAAAGGGAGCTGCTTTCTTCTGGCCACAAGGTCACCAGCTCCTGCGGTGAGCTCTTAGCAGAGTCTGGCCAGCCTCCTTAGGGGGCTGGGGACTATTCGCTGTGACCTCAAGGCTGCTGGTTTTATGGCACCAACTCAGGTAGGATCACCAGGTTGGCTTTAGACCCTCTCAGGAGTCAAAGCACCCATTAGCCAGCCTGCACTTGAGCAGTGTGACCCGCTAGCACGCCGGGAGTGCCAGACACAGGTTCTCTTCTTTCGAAAAACATCTGGCTTTGTAACTTACTTTCTTTTCTATTCCACCATTATCCTCCTTTCAGACTCTCGTGGGCTCCTAAAGATCAGTTTGGTTGTAAACTAAATCGGAGAACGAGAGGCTGCCCGTTAGCTCGAGTTCTCTCCCCAGTGTTGCCTTGTCTCTCTTGTGGATCTGGTCCTGGACCACCATTCAGTTCTTGGTACCAACCATTAAGTGTATGTTTTGTTGTTTTACTTGTTCATATAGTAATCTCGGTCTTTCATTCCTGGAATGGTCTCTCCGCCAGCACATTCCCCCTTGTGCTGAGATTATGATCACCTTGTTGCTGAGGGATCATGACTAGCCCTGCCAGCCCTGACGTAAAGTGAACGCCTGTCTTGGGCTCTGTAGTGTGACAGGCCCAGGGATGGGCTTTTAGCTGTGTGGGATGGGAGTGTTAACCAGGTTGGTTTGTGGAGTAGCCTCAGGGTGGGAAGAGGAGGCTGCAGGAAAAACTTCACCAAGACCTTCTCCAACCCTGCCCCAGTTTGTCACCTCCTAGGAGAGATGAGTGAGTGATTGTGAGCCCAGCTTCACTTTATCCGTGTTCATTAAAGCATAATTCTAAAGACAGGAAAAGCATCCCTCCTGTTTGTTTTAAGCAGCTGGCAACCACACTTGCTTGCAGTTCTTCAGCCTTACTGTGGGATCATTCAAATTGGCAATAAGTATTTTGCACTCTAGAATCTCGAAGATTCCTTCTAACCAAAAGAGGCTCCAGAAAGCACTCCCCGCATGGGTGCTCTATACAGCTGCAGATGCCGCTGCTTAAACTGCACATCTCTGTGCCTGCCTCCCAGGACAAGCCAGATGTGGGACCAAACCCCTCCAACTACACACGCACGAACGCACGCACACACGCATGCATGCACGGACACACGCACACCTCTGTCCCTCTCCAAGTCAGGACTCCTGGACTCTTTTTTTTTTTTCATTTCCACACTTGTCTACAAAATCTGGGCCTCTGGGATCTAGGACTTTAAGTCATCATAAACAGTTCAAAAATAAGAAAGCAGGCCTTTGGTTTATCTTTCCAAAATTATTTTCATAAACCTTCCCACATGTCCACTCATATCAGGATATAGACTTTTACTTACTTACTTATTGAGAATGCTTCCAAACCTGTTGTGTGAAGAGATGCAGTTCAGGGACGTGTTTACTGTGGTTTCTGGGCATCCGACCTGGGCATCCTAGGGTTCTGTGCCTGCAGAACACGCAGACACCCCACCCTGAGCTGCACCCCAGCCCCTCCAGAAATGCTGAAGTGGCTGTCTCGAGAATCCTCTGTACCATCTTCAGTGCAGGCTTCTAGCCTGCAGTGTAATACTTCTTTTAAAAAATTATTATCAATGGTTTTTAAGACTTTTTCTTGTTGTCCTTTCAATTAAATCCATGTGGTTGCTGGGAGTTGAACCTGGGCCCTCTAGAAGAGCAGCCAGCACTCCTAACCTCTGAGTTAGGATTAAACTCCCCTTTCAATTAAATCCAATAGAGGTAAATGTTCAAAGGAACAGCCAAACATACAATAAGTATCAGCCTTTCCCATCAAGAAACAGTCAAATGGGAAGATGGTGCTTAAGAAGTCTGTCTGAGGAAACTGTGAGGAGAGGGGAGAATAAAAATATCCTCACTGTCTCTGTCATGCTGACAAAGCAGCAAAGGATTCTTTTCAGCTTCATTGACTCACAGTGCAGACATGGAACATTCTGGAAGGCCAGCTCCCGCTTCTTATTTGTATTTATTGTCCAGAAAGGACAAGTCTCTGGAGACAGTTGAGGCAATACCATCCAGATGAGTCACATCATGCCTGGCTTGCCGCTCCTTTTGATGCAATCCTTCAGTGAGGTTGCCCTCAGGGATCAAAGTCAGAGAGAATGCAGGATTAGGGCATCTAAACATTTTCTAGTCTAGCGCACAGATTCACTAAGTTACTACAAGGTGAATTCCACATTAGCTCCTAAGAAGCAGTACCTCCCCAGGTTCCCATTGGGAAGTCTCTCCAGCCATTGCATTACATGGCAAGAATGGTTGATTTTTTGTTTTTACTTCCAGCAAAACACCAGTTTTTGTTTGTTCCTTGAGGTTAAAATTAGGGTGTCCCCCCCTTAGGATTAGTCTGGGTGTGGGTTAGCAGAGATACAATCATGCATTCAGGTGGGGTGGCACAGCTACCCTTGATGGTAGTGACTTAGTGAATCTGTGTATTAAATTAGAGAATGTTTATCAGAAACATGCAGCATAGCTGCCTTTGAAAATGAGATTGTGCAGGGAGACCTCTGAGTGAAGGTCAACCTGGCCTACAGAGAGAGTTCCAGAGACACCCTGTCTCAATAAAATAAAATAAAATAAAACAAGAAAATGAGATTGTATTTTGAAAATACTTAATTCCTGACTTCCAGGTGCCACTTTGAGCATGCTAGATATCCAGGTAGTGAAGCACTGACACCCGACAGGTGTACTGGCAGGTAGGGAAAGCCCAACTGTAGAAAGCCAGTAATGCCTGCTACATAGACATTGTCAGTCCACTCCTAAGTCAGTTCTTCAAATTCCCAAATGTTCGTGGCAATGAAAAGCAATACATATCCTTAGCTAAGGAAACTGGTTCTTTTTTAAATAGTCTACTGCTACATGACAAACAACATGACTACAAGTCACGTCTGCCACACTAAGATACAGGACATCACAGAGAATCTCCTATACGGCCACACAAAGAAATGGAGAGATAAATCAAACGTTTAAAACAAACAACAGAAGAGGAGCTTGGAAAATGGCTCAGTAGGTAAGGAGTTTACCACACAACTCTGATGGCCTTATTCAGGACCATCAGAACATATGAAATTCTCCTGTTATCCCTAGGCTGAGAAGGCAAAGACAAGTGGCTCCCAGGGCAAACTGGCCATCTAGACTAGCTCTGGCTTCAAGTGGAAGGCCCTGTTCCTGTATATAAGGTGGAGAGTGACTGAGGAAGAGACCTCCACAGGCACATGCACACATGTGCAGACATGCCCAGAATACACACATGCACTCCACAGGCACATGCACACATGTGCAGACATGCCCAGAATACTCACATGTACACACAGGTACATGCACATATGTGCAGACATGCCCAGAATACTCACATGCACTCTCACACAAGCAAACACACATGCAGAAGAAAGTGGAGTAGAATTTTAGCACTTAGTACCTGACAGGGTTTCTAATATGATGAAACGCTTGCTGGCGAAATGGATGTAGTAAAATTACTATATACAGCAGACAGGTGGTCTCTCAGAGGAAATCAAGTTTGCCCAAAGAAAGAGCAACCAGAAGAGGGTTAAAGCTTTTGAAGCGAGTCATTCTTCAGTTTAATACTCGCCGGCTAGTCTTCCTCCAGACATGAACTTATTTTAGACACCATACATGAAGAAATAGAAGCAGCAATGTATTAATTGTGCCATCTTCATAGCTACTTCTGAAGACTCCATGACATGCTTGGCTCTCAGGAGAGATCTGCCTACTGCCTTTATTTAGTCCCTCATCAGATTATTCAATCCTGATCTTCATTGGGTATTAGTGTAAGAAATAGTCTGCATACAACAGGCTTCGTGTTCCAACCTGTTTAACCACCCTGAGTGTCCTGGTCCCTCACAGATTTCCGAACTCTCTGAAGGACTCTGAACACTGCGGCAGGCTTCGGAGAGGAGCTCTAACAAACAGATCAGGAAGTCACTGGTAATCATGGCTTCTAGAGAAATGCTTCCAGGATGCTGCTTCAGTTAGCTGGGAGGACAAGAGGGCTGGTTCCCAGGAGCACAGACACCTCCTTGTATCAGGGTTGAAACTGCTACTTTCAGTGAGTCCTCACTGCCAACTTTCCAACATCCTGTCCGGCTTGAGGCTGAGAACACCAGAGCAGGGTATTCAGGAAGGCTTTGATCAAGTGAAGAGAAATAATTATTTCTGTGAGAAACAAAGTCCTCAGTTACTTATGGTGGTTACCTGGCCATGGGGGAGGGGAGAGGGATTTGTAAATCATGGCTTTTGTTGCTGTTCTTTGGCTTTTGATTTTGAATTCTTGGGAGGCTGCTTCAAGCAATAACACGAGGTGTGCAATAATCCTGTAAGGTGTGTGCCTGGGCTTTGAGTTAGTCTTTTGCAGGTTCCTGTTTACCCACACAGTCCACACAGGCTAAAAAGCCTAACTTATCAGGGATGGAACTAGGTTTCACGGAGTTCCTTTAACCAAATAAGCTTGCTACTTTCTCATTTCTTCCTGCATCTGCCTTGGGACCACTAACCACTAAGTCATTCTGGCCATTTTCATTGATGTCATCAGATGAGAAACACTTTCTTTAAATCCCAGAGGCTTAAACAGCAATGCAGAAATCAACTCCCTATCTTTTTTTTTCCAATTTAATTCCTCACTCTTTGTCATATCTTTCATTTGCCTGCATTCGTTCCCATGGCAACAAGTTTGTTGGCAGAGACGGTAGAACTCTGCTTTTAGTTTTCAGCCCAGTGTAAAATGGCTTTGAGGTAGGTGCCACATAAACAAGCAAACTGGAGTGCTCTTGCTAAGACATTTTCTCATCTCTTTACCCATTCCCATCCTATCCCCAAGCAAGGCTCTCCTGTGCAGAGGCCTCCCAGGCAATCACAGCTTCAAGGACTTAACCTTTGGGTTCCTGTGGCTTCCCTCTTCCAAGTGTCAATAAGACGAATGCATCCATCAAGGCTGCACAGAAAAGCAACTTTCAATCAATTCCTATAAAAAATGCCCTCAGTGTATTTGAGGAAATAAGTACATCCTGAGCTGAGCCGTAAACCAGGTAAACAAGGTAATGAGAGGCATTTATGCAGATTTCCTCCCAATAAGTAAATGCAGAGGCCAAGCTTTATGCTCTTGAAAAGACTCAGGTCTGGAAAGCAGACATGGTCCTGGCAGCTGCCTACACACAGGAGAGCTTCAGCGGAGACAATTCATTACCAAGTATGAAAAAGCAATTGCATCCAACTTGGTGAAATACGACTATGATTCCAGCAATGGCGGGGGATGGGGGGAGGTAAGGCAGAAGCATTACAAGTTTGAGGTCTGGGCTACATAGCAAGATCTTGCAAGGACTGGGGTGGCAAGGTCTTAGGTTCAATTCCTAGCACCTTGAATCTACTGAAGCAAATGGAGTGTACAGATGGAGAAAGGGGAGAGGAGTCTGCAGAAACCCCAACCCCAAGCTCTAATGTTTTAAACTTTAGGTTCCCCGTGGCTCTGGCAGCCCCAACTACTGCTGCAGTGCCCAGGATACAACAGGCCCACTCTCAAAAACTGAATAGGAATTACCCAAATATGTGCAGATTTTTTTTAAAAAAGAAAATGAGTTAATTCAGGGGAATGAAAATAGGTATTAAATTATCTCAACTGTAGTTAGGAAAATGGTCAGATGTAAATGATCTCTTTCTTGCTTAGTCTTATGAGACACTTAAGCACCAAGTTAGCTGCTTATATTGTATAAATGTATTTTTTGGCTGTTCAAAGGTTATTTTCCTATATTAAGAAGTTTCTTATATTAAAACCTTTTATTGCAACTCAGGTTTTGTGTCTCTTAGACGCACATTTTTCTTTGCTAGTTTGTTTTGCACTGCTGGAGTCTGAGGTTGAATGATGCCTGGGTATGGCAGGTCAACTGAACTGCCTGATAGCTAGACTAAGGAAAGCACTTGACACATGGACAAACCACATTGTTTTCCATAGCTTTCCACTCCGCTACTAAAGAACAAGTCCCCGGGAAGTGTTAGATGATTTTGTTTGTTTTGGAAAGTCTCTGGAAAAACCAAGACAAATCTCTCAGGCAGATAAAGAATTTCCCATATTTGCCCGAATGTACTGTTGAAATATGTATTATTTTCAATATTCATTTTTCCACTCAGAGGGCACTCACTGGTCTTAGACCAAGGGGAGGACATCTGGCTTACATAGGATCGCTCGCTGAGTGCTACTTAATGCTTAGGAAACCTTGTTTTTACTTTGATGACAGTGTGATGGACTACAACAAACATTTCGTAGTTCTGCTCTGATAATTAGACATTTCCTTTGCTTCCCCCCTCAAGAGAGCAAGCCTTACTGTGATGTCTGTTTGAGGTAAAGAGAAAGGTAGCTGACAGGCAGGCAGCACTTTTGTTGGAAGAGGCCATCAAGTTCTTCTTGCACTCAGTGGATAGAAGGGATTGAAGGTGGCTTAAGAATGTGACACTGTTTACACTAGAGGAAAGAACACTCTCCAGGGCTAGCAGAAGCCACAGGCAGAGCTAATGAACTTGAAAAGGGTAAGGCCATCTCAAGGTCACCACAGGTTATTACAAGAACCAGGATTTTCTTTCCTACCAGCCAAGAGCACCCCACACACAACTGTGTATGAGAACTATGAACTGCGGTCTCATTCTTTTCAGGAAAGAAATATTAAGCATCAGAAAAGTGATACAGATAGAAGACATGGGAGGCTCCGAGAGGTTTGCAAAGAATTACACAAACACACTGTTTTTAAATATTCATGACATTTATTTTTCATTTTCAAAATTATTTGATCAATGACTTTTGCTCTCAGTAATTTGTGGGAGGTAAATCTATTTCTTTACTCTAGTTCTAATGTTTTATGTGTCAAGCACACACACAAATTCCTGAGGTCATATAAGTCAGTTAAATATTTCACTCTCATAAAAGGCATAAGAGAGATTCCTAAGTGGTGGCACAGCTTCAGGTCTCTAGACCAAAACTCTGATGGGATCTGATTTCACTACATAAGTGCGGCGCCCAGATAACACATCCACCGTAACCAGGGCTCCTCCTGTCAGAGCTTAAACTGGGACCTCATTCCTAAAACTCTGCTCTAGCTGACAACACTCACGTGGTGAAGTGCTCCTTCCGTCCATCCTTTGCCGTCTATGTGGACATTTCCATGTGTGTCGGTGAACTGACATTCTACACGCTGTATATAATTGCATGCATTTCACTGCAGTCTATGGACACTCCCTTCGTAGAGCTTTTACTAAGAACCAAGAAGCCAAGGCAGTTTAGCAAATGAGGCTCAATACTTATAAACCGGGGCCTTTTCCGTCTCTTTGCTAGCCTAGGTGGCTCCATACAAACCGGGTGGGAGGGGCAGCAAACACCTCACACATCACATTTAGATTTTCTACTTGGGTGTACTCTAGCCAATTCAAAACAAATTGCTTACTTTAATAATAAAGTTTACCATTTTATATAAAAAAAAATCAAACCATGATATGTTTAATTGAAATGGCTGTATTGTAATTAATATTTTGAGATAATTGTGATTTTGAGCTTAAAATTATATATAAAAGTTGTCATTTTTGTATGTGTTAAAAAAACAATGTACCATGATTAACAGTACTTTTTAGTTGAACTACATACTGATGTAAATAAAACTGAATGAAGAAACACTAATTTACTAACATAGATTGTGAATGTACTTCATGGTTTTTTGCCATATGAGACCATAACAACCTTGAAAGCTGTTTAATCTTATGTGCAAAGTTCCGCTAACCTGTATTTCCCCTCTGCAGTGTGTCTGTGCTCTCCAGCTGTCTTGTGCGCTAGCACTGGGTTAAGGGTAGGTAGGGTGTAGTCTGGAAGCATCTGCAGATGCGCTCTGTACAGATAACTGCGCTGTGCGGTGTACAGCAGAGCCATTTTTAGGTTCTGCTGTTCTCAAATTTTTCAGTATTTAAAAAAGTGTTTTGAATAACATAAAAGTCTCTTTATTGTATAAATAATAAAACATCACCTTATTACACGGTGTCTGGTTTACTATGGAAGCAGATTCTGATAGGGAGCTGTGACATGGAAAAGGTATGTTTCTTTTTCTAAAAATGTAACTTTTATTATGAACATGAAGCATGTATCTTTGTTAGCACTGACTTTTCCTAACATCAACAGCCTCAATCACCTGCAAGTTCTCTACCTCCGTCCTCCGCCCACTGACACATGCTACTACTCAACTGGCTTCTTGACACAATCATATGGTGAGCCTGGATGGCTCAAAACCTGCTTTTGATAATTTCAGTGTAAACAACAATGTTTATATTTGGTTTTTATTAAATTAAGCTTGCTTATAACTAATTCCCTTTTAGAAAATTACTGTAAAACTGCCAGTTTAGCTTTAATCAGGCTGTAAGCAGATTTCAGAACCACGTACTAGATTAAGAGGTACCAGGTTGGTATAAAGGACACCCATACACATATATGAAGTTAAAAAAATAAGAAAATAAAAACACCAAAAACCCTAAATATAAAATGCATTGACACTGACCACACAGAAAGTTTAAATTCCTAGGCAATAAAAAGCCTGATTTTCTTTCAAATGCCAAAGAATAATACTTAGTAAAATTTGCTGACTTACAGCTAATACAGTCTTGTTCAGTTCACATTATATGGAAAATAAAAAGAAACCAGGAGGAACCCCGATCTAAAAAGATGGTTGCCTTATCATTATGATATTAAATCTCATGAAATAAGAAGTTTTTGCAATGTCATAATGGATGAGTTGGCAAAACATTTAAGATGTGTTGCAGCCAACACCATTATAAACGCTCACAGTACTTCACAAACGACACATTTAGTGGAGTGAACACAGCGACACCTGGGATACAGCAGCACTGCGGGCTGGCCCTTCCTATCCAGAATGAGCAGCAGGGTGGGATGCCCGCTGGACTCAGGCAGGGATTCGGTCTCTCAAATACTCCAGCACAGCAGCTGTGCCTTTCATCAATATGGCTGCTCGAGGAACTCGGAAGGGATTTCCATCTAGCAGTAGTGTTCTGATGGAAGAACCAAGATATTAAGCATTTCTATTAGTGATTCTCTTTTCATGAAATAAAACTATCATTTGCAATTTTATGAGTGTATTTTTACTCATGTGTCTCTTACAAACCCAACTAAATATGCGGACAGCCGGAATTACAATACCCACCAGCACAGGGTGACTGTCACATGAGAGGCACATTACGGAGCTTACATTCACAGCCTCCATTGGTTTTTACAGACTTAGGGTATAGGCATCATTAATATTTCTGACTTTAAAGGCAGGGCAATACAGAACTGGAAAGACAAAGCCATATTTAGGATAAACAGTAGCTAAATGGTGGCACTGTGATTTGAACTACCAGTTAGTCTCCTCTCGATTTTACATGACCACACGCTAAATAATAAAATAGATTTGAGCAAGTGAACAAGCAAATTGACAATGACCCATACCAAAGATACTGCAATCACAGCTCACTCTACCTCCAAGGACACTGCAATCACAGCTCACTCTACCTCCAAGGACACTGCAATCACAGCTCACTCTACACTGAAGGACACTGCAATCACAGCTCACTCTACCTCCAAGGACACTGCAATCACAGCTCACTCTACACTGAAGGACACTGCAATCACAGCTCACTCTACACTCCAAGGATACTGCAATCACAGCTCACTCTACACTGAAGGACACTGCAATCACAGCTCACAACTGAAGGACACTGCAATCACAGCTCACTCTACCTCCAAGGACACTGCAATCACAGCTCACTCTACACTGAAGGACACTGCAATCACAGCTCACTCTACACTGAAGGACACTGCAATCACAGCTCACTCTACACTCCAAGGATACTGCAATCACAGCTCACTCTACACTGAAGGACACTGCAATCACAGCTCACTCTACACTCCAAGGATACTGCAATCACAGCTCACTCTACACTGAAGGACACTGCAATCACAGCTCACAACTGAAGGACACTGCAATCACAGCTCACTCTACACTGAAGGACACTGCAATCACAGCTCACTCTACACTCCAAGGACACTGCAATCACAGCTCACGCTACACTCCAAGGGCCATCCACATAAGTCTGCCATCCCTTCCTGACCAGAGGAACATGTACATAGTTCACTTACACATTTGGAAATAAGACTCAATTTATGATTAAGGGCAAGTTGTTTATGAAATTAATGAAATATCTTCAATCAAAAGACTTTACTAACCTAAATTTTTATGTAAACAAAAATTAAATGGCTCACACAGCATTATAAGGTTCATCTATATCCTTCAGATATTTCCATACTACCTGGAAATTCTTTGAAAAACTTAAGGTTCTTAGCTTCTAGAAAGAAAATAATTGCAGTTGATTTTCGTGGTGCATATGTTCTATATCTTCAAATTTATCCACCTCAAATCTGTCTGTAACCCCAAATTATTGGATTTGCAGCTATGCCCAGAACTGGAGAAAACTGACACCACTCAAGGGGGAGAGTCCATGAAGTCTATAGGGCATCTGCAATCACACAGCAATCAGACATCCTTTCTTACACTTTCCTGTTCCACACAGGCAGGGGTGAAAATCCACACCTATAACCCAGCACTTAGGAAACTACAGCAGGCAAGTACAGAGCTCAAGTCTAGCATGAGCAATATAGCGAGACTCTTTTGTTTCAAAAACTAAAATAAAATAAATAAATTAAACAACCTCCACATGCAGTACTAAAACGCTGCTTAGTTTCCATGGGTATAAACTTTCTTACAGAAAAACATGCTAAGTTTCTCTCAGTCATAAATTACAGCAGTGTATTTACAAGGAAGTAGTAAATTAAGGTGTACACACTGATGGGGTTCATAACTGCAGCAAACACTGAGGCTTGTTTTACAGATACAAGCAACTGTATTTGTTTCTTACAACTCACTACAAACGAGCAGCCAAAACCACAGCTGCTTTCCAGAATGAAGCAGCTTTCAGCTGACGTCTCAGACTCCCTTCTGTTTGCTCAGACAGACAAAGCTTTAGTACAACTCAGTGAGGAGATGGACCGCACGAGGGGTTGACTCAGAAATCCCGAGCAAGGCTAAGGAGGGTCAGCTCTTCCCGCCCTTTGCCCTAGTGCAGTTCTGGATGTTAAGCATATACTGGGACAAAAATACTATGAGAAACAGTCTATTTATACATATATGGTGTTATATAAAGCCAGAAATTATCTTGTGAAATTGAAAAGAAAAATTAGGTGTTTGGTTAACTATTACTGTTACAAGGTATTAAGTCTGTTGTTTCAATTTCCTTCAAGAAAGCAAAAACAAAAAACAAAACAAAGCATGCAATCAACAAATCAACTGGAAGCCCCCCGAAGGGAAGTTACCGTAGCTGCACACAGTTCCCGAGCTCTGGTGGGATCTGCAGGAGGTCGTTGTTTTGAAGGTCCAGAGTGCTCAGGTTTTCCATCAGCTTCATCTTGTGAGGGTCCACAGAGCCAACCTGATTGTTGCTGATCAGAACTGCTTCTAATGTGGGGATGTCATACAGAACTGGAGGCAGCACTTTGAACCTATTAGATATAAAAAGGACACCTCCATGTACTGAGCTAAAGGCCAAATGACTCTCAAAAACAGATGACTTAAGTGTGGTTTAAGTCCTATATTCAACTTTTCCAGAAAATAAGAAACCGACTTTAGAATATGAATTCAGCAGACAGAGAAGGTACTAATGATTATAAGAATCAAACACAAGATGAGGCTAAGTCCTCCACTTACGGATGTGACAGCTCTCTGGGGCTCTAAAGGCTGCTCTCAGGAGGGTACTCTTTCTTAATTTACTTTTATTTATCATTAATCACCTCTAATTAAGTAAAATGTGAGGTTTTTGTTTGTTTGTTTGTTTGTTTGTTTGTTTGCCGGAGGCTTCCAGACAAAAGCACTCTGAGTTCTTCCAAAGATGACTGACTGTCACTGACACTGGTTTCATTGTCCAAACCAAACTGTCAGATGCCAGAGACAGGAGTTCCTGGCTAACATCGGATTTTCAGTGTTTATCTCAGGCGTCTCAAAAGCTCTCCTCACTTGCCCTACAACAACCACAATTACTCAGCTGAGTTCTTGGAGTGGTAGAAGGAGTAACAACCACAACCAGCTCAGCGTCAATCATGAGAATTCTAAGCAACAATACATTCAGGTAGAATGAAATGAAAATAAAACCTGCCAGTAAGAATGGTAAATTAAAGGTTTCCTATTCAGCTGGCCCCCGATGCTTTCTTACCTGTTAAAGGAAAGATTGATCATTTGCAGTTTTGTCAGTGATGACATCTCTTCAGGCAAAGAACTTAAAAAATTATTCCTAAATTGGAAATCAAAACATGGGTTTTAAACTTTACAGATTTTTACAAGTTTAAATCCTAGGAGGAATAAAAAATGCAAGTGTGTTTGTCAATTCTTATTAATCTGAGTGTTCTCCTGCATCCTTCCTTTTCTATGTACAACACTGTCAGCAGAAGCTGTGCTTGCACAGCCCAGTCTTTGTGCTGTCAGACATGAGAGAAGATTGGATCCTCCTAGTAGAGACTTCACAACAGTTACAAAGAGAGACAAATACACACACAAGTCTAGGACAAAAATATCCCACAAAAACAAACACAAACAAACAAACCAGACAGCAGCCAGGGGGACCTCCCTTCCCTCTGTTCCATCAGCTTTATACTCTTGACACCCCAGAGCAGAAAAAGCTCACACTTGGTGCAGGCAGGTCCTCCTGCCTCACCTATACTTCATGCCAACTAAAAGCATTCCTGCTAGCAGGAAGCACTAGGAGAAGCACAGGCAACAGAAACAATCTACAGCAGATACAGTGTCAAGGCCCAAAGACAAACACTATGTAACCCCGAGACACTTGGTGTCACTCTATGAGCTGTCAGCTTCTTCCTGACTTTGTTTAAATGAAGCTTGCTCAGATTCCCACAGAGTGTAAGGCAGGTTCTAGCTCTGCTCCAGTCAGGGCTCTTCTGCTTGGTTCTGTCTCTTTAATGTCCCAGTGGGAAGCAAGCAGGCACCATAGAGCAACAGAGGGGATACTGGTCTGGTCTCCATTATCTACTTCAGCAATAAACAACACGAAGGAGAGACATTTTCCATGTACTAACTGTCATTTCACTTAGACAAGAATTTAAAGAATATTGATTAAAAAATGTCTTAGGTAGGGGGCTGGAGAGATGGCTCAGAGGTTAAGAGCACTGGATGTTTTTCCAGAGGACCTGAGTTCTATTCCCAGCAACCACATGGTGGCTCACAACCATCTGTAATGAGATCTGGTGCCCTCTTCTGACCTGTTGTAGGCACAATGCAGACCGAACAGTGTATACATAATAAATAAAGTGAGTGCCACAACACCTGGTGTAAAAAAATCTTAGATATTTTTATCTCATAATCTAAGTTATAAAATATTTACAATGGAAGTCTGGTTAAAATGTCTAAATAACTTAATTTTATAATTCCCCTAGCATAGTTAGAACACCGAAGACCAGGTTCCATACTCACCAATGAAAACATGATACGAAAACTCAGAAATCAATCATAACTTTTAAAGTGTCAAGTAACAGTATTTTCAAGTACCTTAAATCTAAAAATGTCAATTTCTGAAGCAAGCATAACTCCTGGGATATAAAGGAAAGCTTGTTAAAACTAAGGTTGACATCTGATATCATCTCCTTCAGCTCAATAATCCTGAAACAAAAACAATTATAACTGTTAGTACTAATTCAAAAGTGAAACAATCATAGGAGAAGGAACAACATCCCTTCTCCTTGCCATGACTTTCAGGATCTCAGTTCCTCACAAAAATTTCAGACTGGCTGTGTAAACTCAAAATTAAAAACAAAAAAAAAGGTCTTACAGTGATCTGACCAAGGCGTCAATCTGACAGTAAATGCATAGTGAAGTTTAATTTTAAAAAAATCCACTGATTATATATTTAATGTAATTAAGACACAAAAGAAAAAAGTCAGACCTGGTTGCTAACATAATACAATATTTTATTTCGGCAGTTAATTGAATTCATAAAATATATTGCTAGACACTAATAATATAGTATTTTAGACAACACACATACTATTCATATGTAGACACCTCAAACTATTTTTAGGGATTGGGGAGATGGCTTCGTCATTAATAATACTGGCTGCTCTTTCAGAGGACCCAATTTTGATTACCAGGACCAACGTGGTGGCTCACAACTGTTAATTCCAGTTTCAGGGTATGCAGCACACTCTCTGTCCTCCACCAGTACCAGACATTCAAGTGATTCCAGGCAAAACACCCATACACATAAAATAATATTTTTATTTAATTTGACATACCACCTTCTAAATAATATTAGTTATGTAAATTATCATTAAATCCAATCATGGTTAAAACAAGATCTGAAGCCGGTTTCTAGGTGTGGCAAGTCTTTACCCCAAAGCAGCTTAAGTTGAAAAAGAAGGCTTAAACATCTGTACTAAACCTAATCAACTTTGGTCATTTTAATTATATGACTGATAAAATCTGCCAAATAAAATGAAATCATAACAGCATTTTTTGGTCCATCACATTAGCAAAGAAAAGGAAAGGAAAGGAAAGGAAAGGAAAGGAAAGGAAAGGAAAGGAAAGGAAAGGAAAGGAAAGGAAAGGAAAGACTATCACAGCTAGTGCTGAAGATGCAGGGAGGAAGGGAGCGCCAATGTGTAACCGACAATATTTAAAAAGTAATTGGATAGACATGCGTCAAGGGTCATATCCCTCAACACAGGAAATTTTCTGGAAATTTAGCCTCAAGAAACAGTGTTTTATTTACTGCTATAAGTAGGTAACCTAGTACATGCTAAATTAGACTTTAAAAATATTACTTATGAAATATTGAAATACAAAGGAAAAAGAAATTGAGAAATACATATTGTAAATAAAGCAGTCGAGAAACAAATTACACATAAAATTGCAAATGTCAAATGTCACTAAGATAACATCTATGTCAGTGATAAGACTGTATGCCATGTCCTTCCATTTCATCCAGTATTTTATGAATATTCATTATGAATTAAAAATTTTATGTAAGAGAGGGAGAGTGGATTAGAAGCACTCTAGAGCAAGGCAGGATGTGCTGTCTTCTCTGGCTTTCTCAGCTGCTTTTTAAAATCAAGCATCCCTGGTAAGAGAAGACGACTGTGGAATAAAACAGACAGAAGCCTAAGCAAGTGAGCGAAGCCAGGAGCATCTCTTCCAGCATCCACCTTTACTCCAGTTAAGCCAGGAGCATCTCGTCCAGCATCCACCTTTACTCCAGTTAAGTATGATGTACTTAGTACACACATGTGATGTGGGATGCCCTCTGTGTGCAATGAATATGTTTTATTACCACTGGTTAATAAAGAAGTTGCTTTGGCCTATAGCAGGGCATAATAAAGGTCGGCAGGAAAACTAAAATGAATGCAGGGAGAAAGTAGGCAGAATTAGGCAGATGCCATGTAACTGCTGAAGGACAAAGACGCCAGAACCTTACCAGTAAACCAGTCTCATGGCGAGATACATATTAATAGATAATATTAAATCTAATTTAAAATGTAAGAGCTAGCTAGGAACATGCCTGAGCCATTGGCCAAGCAATGTTGTAATTAATATAGTTTTTGTGTGATTATTCAGGTCTGGGCAGTTGGAATATGAAAAAGCAAGAGTCTCTGTTTACATACATGGACACCTAAAGAAAAACAGAGAAAGACAAAACACAAGAAAACAGAGATGCCACAAAGGCCAACTGATTTATCAAAAAAACTGAATGGCTTTCACAGAACTGCCCAGATTTTCAGATGTCTAAAAGGGCAAACTATAAAATGTATCTTATTTACAGAGAACTCTTGGGATGTAGGTCTTGAAGCAAGATAGCCCATTACAAAAGGAGACCTGTCCCTCTTCTGGTTAATTTTATTGATGGGCTAGAAGGCTATCTGATTTGCTCTCAGATACACGTGTCTGGGCAGACCCGGGTCAAACTGGCTAACAGAGAAACAGCACACACAGCTGTACTGAGCTTTGAAGTGAAACCACAATTCCTCGCTGTGGGCCTGGTAGTGGGAGTCTCACTGTTATACTTCATTATACAAGACTAGCAATTTTAGAGCTAATGATTCTCACAGCTAATTCCCCAGTTTACAGCATAAAGCAGGGAATTTTAAGAGCCTGCGGATCTTTCAGAGCAGTGGAACCACGGTTTGCAGCCCCCCTCTATCATTAACTGCTGGGGAATATTATTTTAAGGCGTGCAGCTTTTGTTTATGCTACACTTGTTTAACTCTGTGAAGCTGTGATTCTTTGCCTTTCTGAAATACCTGATGGTCCTAATGAAGAGATGAACAGCGAGGCAGGGAGCAAGGATAGGTGGGGCTGGCAGGCAGAGAGTATGAGCAGAAGGAGAGACAAGGAAAAGGAAGAGCAAGAGAACAAGGAGAGGAGGACATCAGGAGCCAATCACCCAGCCAGTCATGGAGTAAGAGTGGAAGATAGATAGAAGAAAGAAAAGGAAAAAACCCAGAGGCAAAAGGGAGATAGACAGCATAATTTATTTAAGTTAAGAAAAGCTGGGAAGAAACAAGCCAATCTAAGGCTGGGCATTCATAACTAAGATCAAGCCTCTGTGTGTGATTTGTTTGGGAGCTGGGTGCTGGGACCCCCAGAGAGCCAAAAGAGTTAAGAGCAAAAACATCACACAGCAATAAACAGTTCAGGAAACTAGCACCTACTTTCCAAGATGCAACTACAAAAACAAGGCCAACCTGAACAGCGCATCATGAGGCCATCCTACCTTTTGGGGATCTCACACAGCTGGTTCTTACTGAAGTTGACGGAAGTGATGGTGTTGCTTCTTGTGGCATCAAATATGTCATCAGGAATCAAGGTTGCTTGTTTATCACTAAGTAAGAAGCAGTTCAAAAATAAAACATTCTCAACTGTCCAGAAAATATGTAATCTCTATTCCCTACTTCTAAAGGCCTTTACAGATTTTACCAACATGTTTATGGTATCTATAGATGAAGCTCTGTGAGGTCAGAATGCCCCACTCATGCTCGGTCACATGAACAAGACAGACATACTTTCAAAGTTCAGACACTTAGAGAATGCATGGTCCATTTCTCTGCCTATGATTGGAGTTGAATCTGATTTTAAAACCAAGCTTTTTTAAAAAATTTGTAAGATCTGTCAGCTTTGATGGCTGCAGATAATGAGTACAACCCTGCACTAAGTTAGTGTCATGTAACCACCTACACAACACCTTCTTGTTCCTCTAGTGTGTGGCAGAGACAGGAGGAGAAAGGGTGAACTGACTATCTATGGGACCACACTGATGACCTTTGCTCTGGGATTGGAATCTGAAAAGCAGCCTTTGATATTTATGCCATGGCTTATGTATATGTAGACATATATAACAATGCCATATGACTGGAGGAACACAGAATAGGTGCAGGGGTTCCAACTCACATGTTAAAGGGTGGAGTGAGAGTAATGTGAATAGAGTTCTTCACTGCTGAGTGGGTTCCTACCAACACGTGGGTGAGGAGCCACATGAGCTCATAGAGTCTGTAGAGAAAAGTTATCGTTCTGGAGTCTGTACTCCTCCATCTCTCCACCCTAATACCACACAAGAAAGAGTGTGAGCAAAAGGGCTGGCTAGATGCACCCGACGAATACTCACACCTCTGCAGGATACCCCTCATAATGTAGGAACTTCATGCTTCCCTTACTCTGTACACGAACACCTCTGCAGGATACCCCTCATAATGTAGGAACTTCATGCTTCCCTTACTCTGTACACGAACACCTCTGCAGGATACCCCTCATAATGTAGAAACTTCATGCTTCCCTTACTCTGTACACGAACACCTCTGCAGGATACCCCTCATAATGTAGAAACTTCATGCTTCCCTTACTCTGTACACGAACACCTCTGCAGGATACCCCTCATAATGTAGAAACTTCATGCTTCCCTTACTCTGTACACGAACACCTCTGCAGGATACCCCTCATAATGTAGGAACTTCATGCTTCCCTTACTCTGTACACGAACACCTCTGCAGGATACCCCTCATAATGTAGAAACTTCATGCTTCCCTTACTCTGTACACGAACACCTCTGCAGGATACCCCTCATAATGTAGGAACTTCATGCTTCCCTTACTCTGTACACGGACACCATCAGTGCTTCAGTGTTACTGTGCTCCCAGAATGCAGTGCAACTATGAGACATCACCTCAGTTCCACTCACAAACATGAGGTAATCACTTCCCAAACTGCTTGTTAGTCAAGCTTTTCATTAACTAAATGATAGTTCTTATTTAACAGACTCGCCCTCGAGCATAAAATTTTCTCTAAATACTAGTTAGAGAATTTGAGAAATTAAATACTAAACTGTCACTCATATTCTTGTAATAAAATATCACCATAAAAGTGTTAACATTAATCCACACATCTCTCTCATAGTTTTTTGCAACTAACATTGTTTTGAGTCAAATACTCTTGTAGGGGAGGCTAAGCAGGAAGAGAGAGAACGAAAGGATGCAGCAGCCACCGCCTCCCAGACACTACCCAGAAAGATGGAACACTGCCATCAAGCCAAAGCCCACCTCATTCCCAGTGAGGGCAACAGTGTCCTTTAATAAAAACCACACAAAACAGAGGGCTGAAGAGATGGCTCAGTCTTTAAGGACATTTGGCTATTTTTTCTAGAGAACTCAAGTTTGACTTCCAGCACCCACATGGTGGCTCATGACCTCCTCCCACAATCCCTCTCCCTGGATACTCAGGCACTCTACCTCCTTCCCACAATGCCTCTCCCCAGTACTCAGGTACTCGACCTCCTTCCCACAATGCCTCTCCCCAGATACTCAGCCTCTCTACCTCCTTCCCACAATTCCTCTCCCTGGATACTCAACCACTCTACCTCTCTGACTCAAGTTCCTTTTGGAACCCACTTTTAAATTCTCCCGAGGAACCTGCAAAGGGGAATCTGCTCCCATGACTCTGTCTCCTCACTAGCTGTCCTTTCTCTGAAAGACTCTTTCTCAAAAGTTTCCTATGGGCCTTGCAATGCTGTGCAGGTGGGCTACATATCTGTACTTAGTAGCTTCAGTGTGACCACAGCGTGAGCACTGAATGCATCTCCTATACAGATGGACTCTGATAGTTCGAATGAGAAGGGCCTCCATAAAGCCATATATTTGAATGCTTGGAACACAGGTGGAGGAACTGTGTGGAAGGATTAGGAGGTGTGAACTTATTGGAAAAGGTGTGTCACTGGCAGTGTACTTTGAGGTTTCAAAAGCTCACATTATTCCAGTTTGCTTTGTCTATCTGTCTGTCTGTTCTCCCTCCCTCCCTCTGCTGCATGCTGCTCCAGCACTATGCCTGCCTGCTTGCTGCCAAGACTCTAACTCTCTGTAACCATGAACATAACGTGAGCCCCGAATTAAACACTGTTTCAGACGGAGCCTTGGTCATGGTGTTTAGTCACAACACAGAGCAGTAACTAGGACAAACTGCATACCTATAGTCCAGCAGCTTTAGTGTGACTATGGCATGGACATTGACTCTGGATTCACTTGGTAGTGTCATGGCAGTCGCAGGAACAGAATCATTTGGACTGGTCCCACTATCATCTGGAAAAGAAAGTTATATAAAGTGAATACTACTACTACTACAAAGCCATCTTTAAATTGCTAATAATAGATAATAAAAGCATACATGATCGCTACATAGTATTAATAATACTGGTACACAGTGATATATTTATTTTTATAATTTATTTTAGTTTTATGTTCATTGGTGTTTTTGACTACATGTGTGTCTGTGGGTGTGTCAGAAGCCCTGGAACTGGAATTGCAGACAGGTGTGAGCTGCCATGTTGGTACCAGGTCCGCTGGAAGAACATCCAGTGCTCTTAACTGTGCAGCCATCTCTCCAGCCCAATAGTCGTATGTTTTATTCCCAACAACTCAGACCTCATTTAAGAACATATTAGTAGAAAATAAAGTTCTACCCACATCACCCAAAATCATCCTACTGTAGCACAATTTAGCTCTTTCTTTCTTTCTTTCTTTCTTTTTGGTTTTCGAGACAGTGTTTCTCTGTGTAACAGTCCTATCTGTCCTGGAACTCACTTGGTAGACCAGGCTGTCCTTGAACTCCCAGTGCTGGAATTAAAGGCATGGCCTGCACCGCCAGGCAGCTATTTCTTTAGAAAGAATCTTCATAAGACAACTACAGCATCAACAAGAAATCCTTTCTCTTCAGCAAAATAATGATAATGGCCCAGTGGAAGGGTCCGGCCAACATCAGAAAAATACTGTTTCCCTCAAATGTCTACCAAATAATATACCTATCTTTTCATTTGTGATACAATAAAGCTAATGATTTCCAATCATTTAAAATCTGGCAATTTGAATAATGAAGCTTTTGGATATTGAACCACTAAGATGTTTGTTTTCCTGACATGTGAACATACTCACACATTCAACTACCTCACTAATTAGCAGAAACGGAAGCGATCCTACAACAAAAGCAACAAGAGCTACAGTGGAGGAGCACAACAGAAGCACATGACAGAGTCACATGACTGTGAATCAAATAACGACTTTGAGAAAATTGTTAAATAATTATGCCCCAAGCAAACACAATATGAATATTTCACTCATAAAAACAGAACAAAAGATAGTAGCAACAGAAATAAAAGACCAAGTAAAGCATTAGTAGTATTAATTAAATGTTTTGTTATTTAGAACTTCCTTAGGAGTTTGGTCATATTCCTTTATAACTTTTATTGTTTTTTATTTTTTTATGTGTGCATGTTTTGCCTGCATGCATTACTGTCAGAGTCAAGAAGAGGGTGTCAGACCCCCCGGACTAGAATTACACACAGTTGAATTAAACCCTGGTCCTCTGGAAAATACAGGAGGAAATGGCAGTACCTTTGATCTTGCTTCGCAGGTATTTTAGGACTTCTTGAGTTCCTTTCTGAAAGGGGGAGACAGAGGCTCACCGTTAGCAAGGCGCACTTGGAAGGTTTGTGCATCAACATGTATGCCTCAATTTTAATTTAAAAATAAAGTGCTAAATTCTAATAGAACTTACAGCTATAATTTCTCTTCGAATGGTTCTTAGAGGATTTCCTTCTAGTGCCAGGAATTTCAAATGAAGGTTTCCCAATGAGCAGGGCAGACTACAGAACAGATTGATTTTAGGGAAGCATTACATGTATGGCTGAAGCAACCAAGGCATTACTATAAAGTAACAAGTGACAACAACATACCATGTAATCATCTCAAAGAGGAACCATGAACAAACCTAAAATATTTCCCTTCAAGTTCTAAACACACAAAGGGACAGCCAGACACATTTCCAACTTCACACTAAAGCTGCTACAGGGCATCTGCTCTATCTGCCCAGTGCTCACAGAGATGCTAAACAACCAGCCATGAGCAATCCCAGCCCAGTGATAAATCAGACTTCACCCAATTACACAAGGGTACCTCCAAAAACTAGAACAAACCCTAGGCTCTTACTATGTAAGATTCTAATTCAGTAGTACCTTACAATCTGTTTTTTCCTTCACTGCTTCTTTAGTGAGCCCAAACTCACCTAGGAAACAGCTACCCAGTGGAAGATGATATGGTGTTTCAGACACAAGAAGGCTGGCTACCTCCTGGCAAGCAGCTCCAGCAGTGGAGAGGAATTCCATGTTACAAAGTCTGGAGGGCACAAACAGCTCCAATGGCTAGAAACCACATCCCCTTTCATCATCCACTCAAAACCTACTGTGTGCCTTGCTGTATAATGCTGAGGATCTGCAGACTAATCCTTCCTTCCTCCCTCCCTCCTTCCTTCCATTTATTTACTATAATATACAGAGTTCTGCCTGTAAGTCTGCTGCAGGCCAGAAGAGGGCACCAGGTCTCATTACAGATAGCTGTGAGCCACCATGTTGTTGCTGGGAATTAAACTCAGGACCTCTGAAGAGCAGTCACTGATCTAAGGCACTGAGCCACCTCTCCAGCCCCAAGGCTATTCTGTTCTAAACAGTAACTTCACCATTCTTTCCATATCACTGTGCTCTTCTCCAACTCCAACATAACCAGCCATCAGCTACTAAAGACAGCTCATCCTGGTTCATCTCCCCCATTTCCATCCCCTTCTCTCCGTGGCCACTGCAGCCACATCACACAGCTGCCAACGAACTGCACTGAGAAATGTTTCTTAGTGACAAATATTACTGCACTAACTGACAGGCCATCTTTAAAGCCTACCACCCACAAACACCCCTTTCCAGAGCACCACACTCACCACCATCAACGATCTGCTCTAATTAGCTTGCACTCAAGGGCAGTGTCTTCATGGTGTGTTGGTGGCTCTGAATTAATTAAAACTGATTATTTGGCCTAAATTCTTAGACTTCTCTACTTGGACCCTATTAAGAATTCCCAAAGCTCTGTGTGTGTTGTTTCCTCCTGATGTACGGATCATACACACTAACTTTCACATGAAATTAAACATCCCAACTTAAAAATCAGCTGCTGGAACTCAGGTGTGTAGCACCAGGCAACTAACCTGCTTCACTCTAGTCTTGATCCTGCGAAGTTCTCTAATCATAAACGCTTTGTCACCCAAGCACTTATGTTTCTCTCAATTCTAGGTTCATCATCCAAGCCCAATAGATACCTATGAAATATTTGTTCTGTCAAAGCATGAATAATAACTATCTGGAGATGAGGCCATGTGCGAAAATGATTCAAAACAGCCCTTAAGAGTTCTTAAATAAGTCAGATGTGGTGGGTGCATGCTTTAATCCCAGTACTTGGCTGTCAAGGAAGAAAACTAATCCTTCTCTCTATACAGTATGAGCTCACTACGTAACTAAGAGTTTTTTTTAAAGGACTTACAAAAACACAATCCAATGCAGAATGAGTTCTAATTTCTAGCCATTTAATATTTACTCATACCTACTGATGTCGTTGTTGCTCAAGTCAAGCCTTTCCAAACACTGCAGCAGGGACAGTTCCTCAGGCACAGACCGCAGCTTGTTGCCCCTTAGGTCCAGCACCAGGATGGCCTGCAGGTGCTGAAGATGCTCTGCGCCTAACATTTCGATCTGGTTTTCACCGAGATGCAATTCCTATGAAACCAGGTATAGGAAATTTCATTCAGCTTATACTACACAATGAAAACAAGTGTGAATACTCCTGGTTCTAAATCACTACAACATAGAGAAAAAATCAACACTGTAATTATCGTGGTATTTAGATATAACCTCTTTTAAGGCGAAAATAAAATGAAAGGAAAAAATTTTTTGACAATTTAAAATAAATATTGTTCAACCTGGCAGAAACTTTCTTTACAACACTAGAACAGAGAAACAATTTATTAGTTACATTTACATGTATAAATATATGCACAATACTGATGAAGAACTAGTTTCAGAACAAGTGAATCCAATTCAAAACTGTTTCCACAGTAACAAGTGCTACAGAATTATCACTAGAGACCATTACATACACCACCTTCCTAACAGAATCTAAAACTACCAATAAAAACTTACCATAGTGAATGGAATTTCCCAGCACTTTTAAAAATTCACCATTATGATTCAATTTAAAAGAAACATTCCTGACACCAAAAGAGAACTAAGGCAGAGCAAATCCAGCAGGAGGCAACATTAATGTTACATCAAATGTTAGAGTCAAAAAATTAATTCTGGAAATGCCACTGCAATCAGAAAAACCTGAAAGGTGGCAGAACGAAGAATGAGGCCCACACCTCCCCCACAGCGGCTAAGGGCCTCACACAGCACACGGCAGAGCTCCTTACCTCACTACAAAAGCCTCACACAGCACACGGCAGAGCTCCTTACCTCACTACAAAAGCCTCACACAGCACACGGCAGAGCTCCTCACCTCACTACAAAAGCCTCACACAGCACACGACAGAGCTCCTCACCTCACTACAAGGACCTCACACAGCACACGGCAGAGCTCCTCACACAGCACACGGCAGAGCTCCTCACACAGCACACGGCAGAGCTCCTCACCTCACTACAAGGACCTCACACAGCACAGCACACGGCAGAGCTCCTCACCTCACTACAAGGACCTCACACAGCACACGGCAGAGCTCCTCACCTCACTACAAGGACCTCACACAACACACGGCAGAGCTCCTCACCTCACTACAAGGCCTCACACAACACACGGCAGAGCTCCTCACACAGCACACGGCAGAGCTCCTCACCTCACTACAAGGCCTCACACAACACACGGCAGAGCTCCTCACACAGCACACAGCAGAGCTCCTCACCTCAATACAAGGACCTCACACAGCACAGCACACGGCAGAGCTCCTTACCTCAATACAAGGACCTCACACAGCACAGCATACGGCAGAGCTCCTCACCTCACTACAAGGACCTCACACAGCACAGCGCACGGCAGAGCTCCTTACCTCAATACAAGGACCTCACACAGCACAGCATACAGCAGAGCTCCTCACCTCACTACAAGGACCTCACACAGCACAGCGCACGGCAGAGCTCCTTACCTCAATACAAGGACCTCACACAGCACAGCACACGGCAGAGCTCCTCACCTCACTACAAGGACCTCACACAACACACGGCAGAGCTCCTCACCTCACTACAAGGCCTCACATAGCACACGGCAGAGCTCCTCACTTCACTACAAGGCCTCACACAGCACACGGCAGAGCTCCTCACCTCACTAGAAGGCCCCCTCCAGACACAAACAACTCACCACGTGAAGCACACCAAGTCCTACTCTGGAAAATGATCATCTCTTTCCATCACCAACAAATTATCAGAATTCTCAGTAGTAGACTGAAATGTTGAAAGACATAACAAAGAAAAATACAATCTATGGACTACTTATAATCAAAGATTAGCTACTTTTTAAAAACCTCAACTTCATAAATAACTTTTGGGAAACATTCAATGGTGTAAGTATTAACTAAATAGTACCTTTAGTTGCCTAGAAGAAGGAAATTCAGGTAGAACACGTAATTTATTCCTCCGCAAATAAAGCAATTCCAGTGATTCCATGCTGCCCACATCAGGGGGCACAGTCTCCAGGAGATTGGAGTCACAATCCAAATGCTTCAATCCTACAATACATATTCAAAGATAATAAAAAATACTTTAACACAGAAAACTAGCAGACCTAATAAACATGTCACAATGAAGACTTCTGAGCTTGTTCTTATACATATCAAAAACATGCATGTGTCCTTGAACTGAATGAGTGAAAATTGATTTTTACATTTAATTAAAGATAAATGGTAATGTTAAAAATCAATATTGAATAGTCCAGACCATCTTTGAAACACAGTTAAAAGTACAGGTTCTCTGCTAAGCTACTCTTAAGTATATGAGTGGTATAAGCTGCACCACTCTCAATTACAGTCTTTAAAAGAGCTGAGTGCAATTAAAGGCATCTAAAGATATATGTATATTTGATGGATGAGGGAATGTGATGAACCTGTCCTATGGCAAGCAGTGGCTTAGACAGATTTGTATCTTTATGCAAGCCTTGGATTTCTATATACTCTTTCCCATTCTTTTACCTATCCACGTTGCCTCTTCCTTTTCTCAACCATCTTTTCTGTGTGCAAACATACATGTATACATATGTTTGCATACAGATACATATGCTTGTGCATGTGAAGAACAGATGTTGCTGTTCAGTATCTTCTCTTTCACACCCATATTTTGAAGGGTCTCTTAATGAACTCGGACCTCACTTCTCCTCACTGAGGTCTACATGTGTGCCAAGAATCCAGACTCAGAACCTCATGCTTGCACGCACACATTCCGTCATAAGCATTTGATGATGTGAGTTATCTTTCTGTATATGGATTTACATTTGGCAAATTAAGTACTCTATCATCTATCCTATCTTTGAAGTCTAAAGTTTTATATCTAATTTATCTTTTTTTTTTTGGTTTTTCCAGACAGGGTTTCTCTGTGGCTTTGGAGCCTGTCCTGGAACTAGCTCTTGTAGACCAGGCTGGTCTCGAACTCACAGAGATCCGCCTGCTTCTGCCTCCCAAGTGCTGAGATTAAAGGCGTGCGCCACCATCGCCCGGCTAATTTATCTTTTAACCTAACTAAGAAAAACTATTATAACTATCTAGTCTTCAACTCCATCAAAGACCGTAGAAGGATATAATATGACCTAAGTAAACAGGAAGTAGAAGCAACTTCCAAACCTCTAGGCTTGACAGAGACATCTTACTGCCTGGACAGCCACCCAAAGTTCTTTTGTAACACTGGGGCATCCATCTTCAGACTACAGGCTCATAGATTTCCCTAGCTCTAACATGGCTTCCCTAATATCTAACTAATCTGTACAATAAGATCAAACTCTGTATTTAAAGAATGACTTTTCTTCCAGCATCTTCATCTCCTGGATACTTCTTCTCCATTCGATTCTGGAGACAGGGCGTCTGTCCTCCTCACTACATTGTCCTTCTTGTTACATGCTGCTTAGTTCAGTGTAGTGACATTTTTGAAAATGGCAAAGATAAGTAGGATCTTAAGTTCCAGTACTTTAGGTCAAGGCCTACCCAAAATAATTTCTTTAACAGAACCGTAAAACATCAAAGATATACAATTTAATTCAAACTTATCTATAATCAGTTGTATAAAAATCACATTTATGTGATTTTTTTCATAAAAATCTTTCATAAAATAGAGACTTAAAAATATGAATAGGAGCGGGGCATGGTAACTGTCCTGTGTAATCCCAGCACTAGGGAGGTGGAAGCAGGAAGACCAAGGCCAGGTCTGAGGCTAGCCTGAGTTACATGAGATAGTATAACTCAAAATCTTTATCAATTTCTCATTATATAACTTTTAATTATATTTTCTCGAGAAAAGTATTAAAGATTAGCCAAAAGACTAGCTATGATAAACAGTTTACAATGGGTGCTGTAGTCCAATCATGAACCCAGAAATACTGTTTTCTGCCTTTAAGCAAAAAAGTTTACACTCTATATCAAGAGCTGAGACAGTTCAAATACAGAGGCACCAAAGTGCACCCGTGTCCTTTAATGTTATCTCCGCAACACTATACACTGGCGATGAAAAGCTACAGCTGTATCCCCGCACATCACAGGTGGAGACAGCTGAGGAGAGGATGGTGAATAAACTCACTGAGACAGCATGAAGCAGTCTCTCCATCAGTTGCCCAGTGTGCACTTTTCCTCTGCTCCCCAGTCACATTTCATTCTGTCCTAAGCCTACATGGGTTTTGGTAGACATTCTTTAGGCAAACCCTAGATATAATGGTCTGGAGAAAAATCAAAAAAATTTACTTTCTCTATAATTATCCTCTTATTTTTCTAAAAGAAAGCTGCATTAACGTTGAATTCATACAGTACTTAATATGGAGATTTACTTTTCATTCTGCTTATTTCTGCTGGCAAACTTTTCAACTGGTTACTGGAAAGATTGAGCCTCAGCAGACTGGACAGCAAAGCAAAACCAGCAGGCACAGCTGCAAGACGATTGCTTGAAAGATCCTTTAAAGAGAGGAGGAAATGAACCTATCAGTGACTAAATAGCAGTAAATAGATCCATGAAAGAAATTTCAGAGCTATGAAGGAATTTTAACATGAGATGGAATTTCAGAAGAATAGGTATTTTCAACTTCAGCCACCATCTCATAGACCATATTCATTCAAATGCTCCTCTTCAACACCTGCAGGTCCACTACATATCCACCAAAGTCATGGACAGGAATTAAAATCAGTTCTTATTTCAAAAGACTTGTACCTGACAGTGTCTACTAAACACCAGTCTCCCCTCACTATGCAAGCCCTCTGCAGTAGACCATGTGACACAAAAGAAGGTAAAGGGTTAAGTAAGGATAGGAAGGGGGTGGAGAAGCAGAAAGAGTGGGGGTGGGTTACACAAACCTAGGATGTATGAAAAATCCTTTTCAAAAAACAAAAAACCCAGTACCGTGTAACCTAGGTAAAAAATACAATTAAAGAGGCCAGAAAGACAGCTTAATGGTTAAGAGTTCATACTGCTCTTGCAGAGGACCTGAGTTTGGGTCCTAGTACCCATGTCAGGCAGCTTTCTACCTACCTATAACTCTAAGACCAGGTGATCTAATGCCCTCTTCTGGCCTCCACAGGTATACACACTTAAATGCACATATACACATACACATAAATATAATTAAGAACAAAACTTTATATGCATGAGTGTGTGTGTGTGTTATTTATGTAAAATTTAAAGAAAAAGGCATTTTAACATTGGTAGACAGAATTGCTTCCAGAAGACATGGGTCATTAAACAAAAATCTCAGTGCCAGGCATAGCTTACCTCCCTATGAGTTATTGGTCAGGGAGGTCTCAAAGGCACCCTCCGCCCCCCACAGCAATACAGGCTATTAGCATTGCTTTTGGCTGTTCACCGTAACTAGACAGAGGCAAGACCCTATTGCTGAAGACATCATACACTGGTTGCAGGGCAAAGATAATCTGAATTCAATAGGAAATGTCCTCCACGTTGGCTAGCTCTCAGAATGCCAGAAGGTGCAGCTACCGGGGGAGAAAGGATACAACAAGCTTACTGAATACTGGACTGTGCATGCTGCAATACTGACCTGCTAGGCAAGATGCACCAGATGCACCTATAGCAGTGGCTTGTAGTTAACAACAGCTTTATGCTAGGATGTGAGGCCTGCACCACGGAAGAGAATTCAGGCTGGCATTGTAAACACAGTCAAAAGCTCATGGGCGCTGGAGGTGAGGTACAGGATCTGACTACTGTGGTATTGCTAAGTGGTCACACTGTTAAACTGCCTTCTAAACGTTTATAAGCATAGATAAGTGCTGCTCTCAATTTTGACTACAAAAGTTTCTTGAGGTGGGCCACAGTTACTATAAACACACCTAGTCAACGTGCTGAGGAACCTGAGTGCTCAGTCCTGAGAGAGACATCTATAACATCCCCTGAAGTGCAGGAGCACTGGGGAAAAAGTGGTAGAAAGAAATGTAAGAGCTGGAGATGGCATAGCCACTCAACTCACAGCAGCTGTGGTCAGCTGCACACAAGCAAGCCAAGTTAAGTCAACATTCCAACAGGCAGCACTAACAGAATGCACCAGGTAACAAACACACAAAAAGGAAATGAAAATGTGAGGGCCTAAATTGGGCAGTGGTGGCGCACGCCTTTAACACCTGCACTCAGGAGGCAGACGGATCTCTGTGAGTTTGAGGCCACCCTAACCACAGAGTGAGTCCCACGACAGCCACAGCTACACAGAGAAACCCTGTCTTGAAAAACTAACCAAACCAAACAAAAAAATGTGGGGGTATGAGATGGGTTGGGAAGGAAAAGTTGGGGTGGGCATGATCAAGATACATGGAATACATGTATAAAATTTTCAAAGAATAAATAAATATTCTAAAAAATAAAATTGGAAGTCAGATTGGAGGGCATTTGGGAACTCTCCTCACTGTATTTTTACAGTCTTTGCATAATCCCCAAATTATTCCAAAATGAGTTACTGACATAGAAGAGTTTCCAACTAAGAAATTCTGAAACCATGTGAAGAACTCAAATTATTTTAGTAACTTCTAAACAGTATTAAAATGGTCACCATTTTCGGATTGAGGTCAAGGTAAGATCCAGGGACTGGCTGCTTTGCTTTTCTGGTCTTCAGGTTGAACCCCAATATCTGTCTCTGAGTTTTTATTAATCGTGCTTCAGGAAGGTATACATACAAAATAAATACTTAAACACTCAGAAATAACTTGTCCATTAATAAGAAATAAAACTTAAAGCTAAAAACTCAGTTCTCTAAAACATGCCAAGGATAAGAGATCAGTGGAAAATAATGAGAACACATACTATGGGCTGAAGCCTCTCAGTCAGAGGACTGAGCCTTCCTATTGAAATACCTTATGGTAGAATCTCACTCATTTATAGAGGAAAACCATCTTTAAAATTTAATTTCATTCTTTTTCAGCTGCATGACTTAGGACAAATTTCCTGTTGTTGTATAAGCCTGGGTTTCTCACTGTATTAAGGGTCAGACCTACTTATCTTGTCATATATAAACTGTCTATGGTTTTATTCTTAAAATTATTAAAACAATATTGTATTGACTTATGGCTGACTCTAGCCCAGGAAGGTGAAACAGGCAGCATGAAAGATTTGCCAGAAAAGGTGCCAGTCTGAAAACTGGAGTAGATTGGGATATGCAGGGCAGCAGGGCCATCGGCTCGCACAGAAAGTAGGATATACTAATAGAGAGGACAAGAAAACAGAACTGTACTTTGAAGACTGCTCCCCTCTATCCATTAAGGTATAAAAGACTCTGGGATAGGACTGGGCAGACTGTTCCGGGGTTAAGAGCACTGAATGGTGAAGCCCAGGTTTGGGTCCCAGCACCTACATGACTCACACTTTCTGTAACTCCAGCTACACTCTGGTATCTGGAAGAGTGTTAGATACTCTGAAACTGTAATTATAATTTTCTGATTGAATAACGAAGGCAGGTCCATTGTTTCTCTTCCAAACTCTATTTCTGAATTATAACCTAAAATTCACTTGATAACAAAAAAACCAAGTTTACAGTTAGTAACTTAGCAATAATTTCTGGTAAGCTACTCACAAAGTCAGCTGTCTGTGTCCTACAATTTGAATCATAATTTATTTCTTCAGTCTAGTAAAAATTCCCACCAGTCCCAAATCATGCAAACATCAAAGAATCCCCACTTACTAAATCTTCTAAGCTGGAAAGTTGCTCAAAGCCTTCAGGTAGGCATGTCAGCTCATTGTGTTGGAGGTGTAGCGCCTTCAGGTTTTTTAAACTTGTAATTTCTTCAGGAAGCATTTTCAGTTTGTTATGGCTATTGTTAATAAAATAAATGCTGAGTGACTTGGTAGACTATATAAGATACATAAGAAATACTTAAAGGCATTTTTGTCAACTAACCACATAGACTTTTCATAAAAATCAAATGGTGCTATCTGTCCAAGTGTTTATCAAAATCCATATCTCCAAAACATACACTCATCAGCAGAAATCTAAATCAACGAAGTTAACAAATAATCTGTAAACTTTTGGTTGCTTACTTATAATCTGATTATTTAAAATACAATGTGAAAGGGACTTATTGAACTCTTAGATTTTTATATTGTTTGTGAAAAAATGTTTGCATACATATTACAACAAAACTAAACATATTTTTTTCCTAACATTTATTTTTATGTGTCTAGGTGTTCTGCTGGATGCATGTCTGTGTGTCTGACGTGTACTGATGCCGGAAGAGTGTTGGATACTCCAAAACTGAAGTTGTGGACAGATGTGAGCTGCTGTTGTTCAGATCTCTAGAAAAGTATACAATGTTCTAACTGTTGACCCATCCATCTCTCCAGCCCCTCGAGCTGTATCTAACAGAGGTGGGGTTTTAATTTCACATCTAAAACAAAAGCTGTTATTTCTATTTTCAGGTCTGGTAGGTTTGGCAATACTCAATTTGTTTCTATACTTGCTTGGCCTTTTTATTTGAAGCCTTCTAAAGAGACACTCAACCTGCTGATGTAAAAGTTGCAGCAGGACAATACACTTCCTGGTAATTAAGAGACGAATGAGGCCTTGGTACTGTGGCTTAGTTAGTTAAAGCACCTGTCTAGTAAACAGGAGATTCTGGATTCAAATCTCAGCAGTGCCTTTGGTTTTTGTTTCGTTGGTGTTTTTCGAGACAGATTTCTCGGTAGCTTTGCTGCCTGTCCTGGAAGTCACTCTGTAGACCAGGCTGGCTTCAAACTCATAGAGATCCGCCTGTCTTAGCCTCCTGAGTGCTGGGATTAAAGGTGTGTGCCACTACCACCCGGGCCAGCAATGCCTTTGTTCAGCATAAAAGTTAGTGCATTTTCCTGTTTTTAACTGGAGTTAACCTTTACTGATTACAGGGCATAGTGGTGCATGCCTTTAATCCCAGTACTCAGGAGGCAGAGCAGGTGGATCCCTGGAAGTTCAAGGCCAACCTGGTCTACAGTGGAAGTCCACGATAGCCATGGCTGTTACACATAGAAACCCTGTCTTGAAAAACACCAAAAGAGAGATGCATGAACAAGTCTCCAGGTGCATCACAGCTTAACTATTTAATTATAAAATTTACCCTATTTTCTTATGTTAGCTTACATATAACAGGGGAAAATGAAATACCAGGAACTTTGTATTAATTATATTACACATATACTACATAGATGAATACCCAAAAGTTTCTGACTACTGAAGGCTGCTGAGCTGACGTCAGGATATTGACAGGACCTAGTTAGGGAAGGCAGTCAGTCTAGCTGTCTGCTTTATTCCTCCATCTCCTTTCCGTACCCATCACTGTACCTAGATGGACTAAGCCCACCTTACTCCTTGCTCACCCTTTTCTTGTCCAATCCTTTCTTCCTGCTTTGAGGTCCATGTGCCTGGCTTCGTGGGAGGAAGAGGCTCCAGGGCAGCTTCAAATGCAGCAATCTTGCTGCAGTGCATTAAGCTTTCACCAAACTGTTATTACAGGACTTGTTTTTCTCCTAGTTAATGTACCACCAAAAACCACCTTCAAGTATATTATGCCCAATATCTGTAACTATATGTATTTTATAAACAAGTGAGTTTGTTTGTTCTTCTGAAAGAGTATCAGAGCTGGAATCTATATAACATAGATAGACAAAGGAACTTTCTTAATCTGGATGTGTACTGGCAGCAGAAGATTAGTTACCACCTTGGGTGCCTAGCCGCATACACATTAGCAACGTAGTACCAGAAATATGTTTACACAGCCCAAAGGTGCTTGGACACATTTAACTATTAACTGTAAAGTCATGAGGGCCGCAGCTTAGCTCAGTGGCCAAGCATACATGAGGTCCCAATTTCTCTACCAGGTACCACAAAACCAAAACTCAAACCAAAACCAACAACAACAAAATTCTTCGCTATTAGTGATATAATTAGCATTTCTAACCTAGTGTGTAATACCTAGATTTTTAGGCTATCATAATTTAAAACCTGAGATTCTGATGGTTTTCTAAAACAAGAGTCAACAGCATCTCCTAAACATAAAACATAAAAATCAATAGGCCTTTAACTTGTAAAGTCAAACAGGATGTAATAAATTCTAAAAATCAAACAAATATACAAATAAAGTCGCTGGGTATGGCCCCACAGACTTGTGAAGCTAAGGCAGGAGTCTCTGATCATAGCAGTTTGGAGTCACACTGGGCCAAACAGCAAGCCTCCTCGACAGAGAAAAAACATAACTGAATCATTAAATTCTTCTTCTTCTTCCGTAACTAGTTTCTGAGATGATGCAAAGATCTGGTCTTATTGTTCTGCCTTTGGTCTAGGGTAGAATGCAGAGTCTGATAAGTGTTCAACCCTGCTTCCCACTGGGCCACATTGTGGCTCCAGGTGATTTTCTATGTGAAGAAAAGGGATTTCAAGTTCAGACCACTGTAACTGCAATCTTAGAAACAGGTGCACACTTTACCTGACGTTAAGTTTCTGAAGATTGTCTAGCTCTCTGATAGCTGAAGGGAGCGATGTCAGCTGATTATCATGTATCTAAAATAAATACAAGGCAAAGTCAACATTCTCAGTCTGACAATTAGCAATATTTGAGCTTTGACACTGAACAAAATTATTCACTAAACCCATTCTTCAAACTCAATGGCTACGTGTTGGGTGATTAGTAATCTCTGTGTATCAGTATACAAACTGTGACTGTAACCAAACTGTTACTCAGAAATCGTGAAGTAACAAGTTAGGAATTTAAACATTACCAAAATGAAAAGAGACAAACACAAACTTAACCCTAGTAGGATTTAGGCAGGGCTCTGCTGGTCTACTCAGGTCACACACAGAGCAGACAGACATGAGCAGGAGAACAGCTTCATATTGATGTGGGAGTGTCATATCAATCTGTTGATTTCATTGGTTAAGCAATAAAGAAACTGCATGGCCCTCATAGGTTAAAACATAGGTGGGTGGAGTAAACAGAACAGAATGCTGGGAGAAAGAAGCTGAGTCAGTGAGTCGCCATGATTCTCCCACTTCAGGCAGATGCAGGTTAAGATCATTCCTGGTAAGCCAGCTCGGGGACTACACAGATTATTAGAAATGGGCTAGTCCAGGTGCGAGAGTTAGCCAAGAAAAGGCTAGATATAATGGGCCAAGCGGTGTTTAAAAGAATACAGTTTCCGTGTAATTATTTCGGGGCATAAGCTAGAGCTAACCATGTGGGCAGCCGGGTGCCCGAATGTAGCCCCGCCGCTCCTATTTCAACACCATATTCTCAGATTAATACTGTCTGCACAGCACAAAGGACCTCAGAGTAGGACAGACTGTTGTTTGTTATTTTACAGACAAAACAAATACACCTCCAAAAATGGCACTACCTACATCCATCATTTCCACATGAACAGAAGGGACACTGTGCCATTGCCAAGTACACTAAGAGCCTAAAGATTCTGAAATAAATCCTTTGTACTTCACTTACCCCATGACAAGAAAACCTGCACTACAAAACAGACTCAATTAAACACACAAAAAATTCGGTTGAACAGTTTCTGAGGTTAAGAAAACCAGAATGTAAGATGCCCTGAGTCCTGTACTTGCCTTGGTGACTAGAATAAAAGGTAACAAAGGAAAAAAATACAGCCAGGTGCCACTTCTATTTGCACACACTGACTCGTTTAAACCCAGGGTCTCCACCAGGACCTGTGTGCTTGGAAGATGCAGCCAACCTTCTGACTCAGACTGTCATTTATCTTGCATTCTACATGCTCAGCAAGGAAGCTTTCCTGTTTAGCAAAGCATAAATTTAGCTCTTCCATTTGGCATAAACTAAGTCTTTTCAACTAAAATACCATAATTACAGTCAACTTACATCAAGAACAGTGAGGGCAGGCAAGAGCCGGAGGTCGTCAGAGAGAGACTGGAGTTTATTGCTGGAGATGATGAGTTTGGTCAGATCTGTCTGGTCCCACCATCGTTCAGTAGAGCTGAATGAAAGATTCTGATTGGCCTCCTCAGGGATGTCCACATTTATTCTCCAAACACACTGAGGGACTATCTCCATCACCAGCATACCAAAGAGAAAAGAGAAAAATAAAAATGAAATGAATACTAACGGACACACTCGTTGCATACTTAGCTTACAAATGAATCCAAATAATTCCCAGGGCCCAAAGGACAGCTCAGTGCATGTATCGGTTACTTTTCTATTGCTGTGATAAAACACTATGACAAAGGCAACTTACTAAAAAAAAGTGTTTAATTTGGGTAATGGTTTCAGAGCGCCAGAGTTCATGGAGTAAAAGATCAGCTGAGAGGTTGAATCGCAGCCTGAGCCACAGACATGAGGCAGAGTTTGATTACTAGCACTGAAAACACAAAATACAAAACTAAAATCTCCTAACAACTCTGAGACATGTGCTATTAATATTCCCATTTTGTAGGTGAAAAAAAATGAGTAATCAAGAAAATAAACTCAGGGTTCAACAACTATGTCAGCACTGCAGTCTAAGCCCTAAAGAGCCATTTCCCAGCACAGCTTATGAAAGGTATCCAACCCTAGCAGCTACTCTCCATTTTACCAGACATAATTGTTTCTTATCTGTAGACAGAGACTGCTCATTCGCTTCCCAGCCACCCAGGCCCAAAATAAACACACAGAAACTATAGCAATTGCAATACTGTTTGGCCAATAGCTTAAGTGTATTTCTAGCTAGCTCTTACAGCTTAAATTAACCCATTTCTATTAATCTGTGCATCACTATGTGGTTGTGGCCTGGTGTCCAGGTGTCTGTCTCGGCCTACTGGCTCTCTACATCCCTGTTCAAGTTTCCCGCCTAGCCTTACTCTGTTAAGCCATTGGCCAAAAGCAGCTTTATTCATTAACCAATAAAAGCAACACAAATACAGAAGGACTTCCCATACCATTTCCCCTTTTCTGTTTAAATATAATACCTTAATCAAGAGCAGACATATATATATATATAACAATATATACATATAACAAAATTGATGTTAATTTTTTTTTCAATAAACCAAGATCCATACCAATGCAAAGTATTCCTATCTATAGCAATTCCCCCCTTTAAATGTAAACAAACATTTATAAGGAATCATTTAGGGAATTTGGGTTTTGTTGCCTAGACTACTTCCTGCTTACTGGGGGCACTGTGAATGGCGTTTGAGAGACTGGACCAGGTGGGACATGCATTAGCAACCCTAACTATGACAACCAGTGATGGTATATTACTGAGCAATAACTGATTTTCAATGCATGTATATCTTTATGGTTTAATGGTTTTGAAGTCATAGCAGTCTGTTTCTTCCTTGATGAGAGGTATTGGAGACTGAGCCTTCAAGAACAGTCTTTACTATAAAGACATCCTTCAAAACTCCAGACTACATATCCAAACTGACAGATGTACAAATTTCATCACAGAGCTATTTTTTAAAAAAGCACGAAAAAACCAAGGAAATATGAACCCTCAAATATTGCAACTGCTCTTCACAGATATTGAAATAGGCAAAATTTCATGAAACTTTCAAATTTTCTGGTAGGACATTATCAATAAATTAAAATATACAAACAAGCAGATGATTTCAATCTAGCCTTAGGGAACAAAGTCAGTGGAACAGATGAAAACATTAACAATACGGATGGAAAAGTCAGCAACATGGAAGAAAAATTCAGAAAGGATACTGAGATTTTTAAAAAGTCAATTAGCATCGTCAAGACAATCCCCCCACAGACCCATGCACAGGCCAAACTGTGCTGATCCTAGAAAAACACTTTCCTATTACTCTCCCAGTGCAGTGAAGGGGGTTTCTCTACAATGATACTGACCCTCTTATCAAATATAACTGCCCTTTCAGCACCAGCCTGAATGCCTTCATGCTAAAAGTGTCTCTTGCAGGGCGGTGGTGGCGCACACCTTTAATTCCAGCACTCGGAAGGCAGAGGCAGGCAGATCTCTGTGAGCTCGAGGCCAGCCTGGTCTACAAGTGCTAGTTCTAGGACAGGCTCCAAAGCTACAGAGAAACTCTGTTTCGGGAAAACAAAATTGCCTCTGCCAAACAAATCAGTAGTACTTCATCTTCAATTCAAACTCCCTCAGGTACTTAGGACATGGGTAGAACGAAAGCCACATTCTTGCCCCAAACACAATGCGAATGACTGATAACGAAGTCCTTGTCTCCTTATGAAACCTCAAGGGTCAGATCTCCATTGTCTGCATCCGTATCCTTCAACTTCCCATTAAAAAAAAAAATAGCCCATTAAGCCCTGCCCATAGGATTCAGTCTTTCCTAGACCTACGTTCCAAAATATTCCACATTCCAGCCATAAAACAGTTCGAATGTCATAGGAACCACATAGTTTACCACAGCAATGACTCCACTTTCTGGGTGTTTAAGTCTAAATGAAGAGAAAGGTCAAACAAAGTACCTGCCTATCATCTATCTCATAGCTAATTTACTCCCAAACGACGATGTTAATCCCAAGGAACACTCCGTGCAAGCCATGCCCACTATCCTAGCAGGACCTCTTCCAAGAGACGACGCGGGTGGGTGCCCAGGGGACCCGCCTGCCCAGCCTCGGGAGAGGCCGTCTACGCCCTACGTCACCTTCCCCGAGGTTCCTTCCCGCCAAGTTGAGCTGCCCGCTGCTCCTCGCCGCCTTCAGGAGGCCCTGGGGAACTGAGGGGCCGCTGTCCTTGCCCTCCGCGTGAAATCCCGCACGAGGGTCAAACCTTGATGTTCTCAGCTGGCGCGACATATTCAAACCCTCCTTCGGGCAGCTCCGGGCGCGGCCGTGACGTCAGAGCACCGCGCCGCAGCTGGGCCGCCCCGCCCCTTCCGGCTCGCCGTGCTCCGCCTCTCGCCATTGCTGCGCGCGCTGATGTCGTCACCGCCAGCTCCCGGGGCCGTCGGACCGGCGAGCTCTTCCGTTGCCCTTCCCAGCCTCGCACTGCGGAGAAACTTCTTTCGGGTAAGCGGGTCTCACGGGCCGAGGGGCCCTCCGGGTGGCAAGGGCGCCCACGCGTCGCGGTCGGGGGCGTACTGCGCTGCCCACCGTCGCGTCAGAACGTGGCGGCGACGAAATCCGAGCGGCGGTGAGGCCTGCGGCCTCGGGCGCCCGACTGGAGGGTGCTGGGCTCGGCGAGTCGGTTGTTTAGAGTCGAAACCGCGGTCCGGGACGGCGAGTGGCACGAATTGAACCTTAAAGACGTGTGCCCACCTGACAGCGGAAAGCTGCGGTGAATACGAGCCCGCGTATAGACTGACTTTATGCAATTGAGCCCACGCTTAGGAAGCTCATTTTTCACTCATTGATGGAGAGTGCAGTCTAGTGAAGTTTTAAAAATTCCTGACAGTGGAAGTATAAATATTGAGCCTTGGCTGGAAATACGAAGTGAAGTTTTGCTTAATAAGTAGCTATTTCCTGTTTGATTTCCACCCGGTATTAGAAGATATTGATTCCTCACTTAGAAGACCTAGCCGCCGGCTTCCTTGGGTCGGGGATGTAGCTCCAGGGTACAGTGCTTTCCTAACGGAGGCAAGGCCGTGAATTCCATGCCCGGCGCTGCACCAGACTTCTTTGTCTGAAATTGCTTTATATTACATTCCTCTGACTTTAGTGTGCGGTTTGGGCGCGCGTATAGGATTTCACGTGCCCATGGTACCTCTGGAGATCAGAGAACCACTTGAGGGGGTCGGTTCTTTTTCCACCAAGTGGGATGAAACGCAGGTTGTGCGAGTCCGTGGTAAACGACTTTTCCTGCTAAGCTATCACGCCGGTGTGGAAATTTTTATGGGTCTGGGGTCATTCAGAGATTTACAAGTCTGACCATTAGTAATAACTTTTAACAGGAGGCTTTTAGGTACTGGTGCCAGGTCTACACCCGGTACTCGGGATTGCAACGCTCAGCCAACTCAGTCGGGGGTTTACAAAGGCAAAGAATACAAAGTTATAATTTGTTCTGGTGCAAGCAGGAGGTTCGGAGGGGGGTGGGGAGGGAGAGCTTGTTTAGAAGTAGAAACTACAATAAAAATTTAACCCTTAACAGCCTGTAACATTTGGAGGTCTAATTTTGCTTTATAGTTTTCTTAAGCACAGAGAGTTTAAAATTTTTCAACATAGCCATGAGCATAATGTTAAGATCAGAGAAATTATTTTTATTTATTTACTTTATGTGTGTGGGTATTTGCCTCTTTGTCCTAACAAGGTATCAGAACCTTTGAAACTATAGTATGGATGATTGTGAGTGCAGGGATCACTCCAGCCCTGATTTATTTTTCTTTCTTTTAAATGTAAAGAGCATATGTAAGAAAATGTCTCCATAATTCTTGTCACTCCACAGAGGACAAATGGTATTAGTTGAAAAGCAGATATGCAGCCGGGTGGTGGTGGCAGCCCATGCCTTTAATCCTAACACTGGGGGTGAGGGGGACAGAGGCAGGCAGATCTCTTGTGTATTTGAGGCCACATCTGGTCTACAATAACTAGTGCCAGGATAGGCACCAAAGCTACACAGAGAAACCCTGTCTTGAAAAACAAAGAAAGACAGAGAGAGAGAGAGAGAGGAAGAGAGGGAGGGAGAGAGAGGAAGAAGGGGGGGGGGGCGGTGGAGTGGTCTGGCAATTCTGCATTACTATCAATTTTACTCAAATGTATTTTGGATTTTTTGTTTTAGAATCTACAGAATCTCACTCTGTAGCCCTAGCTAGCCTGGAACTTGAAGAAATACGCTTTGCCTGTCAAGTGCTAAGGTTAAAACCGTGCCACCACACCCAGCTTATTTCTATATTGATAGATAGGAACTGACATAAGGATCTAACTAGTATAAGTTCATAATACTTGTGTATTATGTTTATATAGCATTGAAGAATGAATACATGTTAACCAAAATTCTTGTAATTTCAAAAATTATATATTTGTTGTTAATTGATAGAAGCCAGAAACTAATTCATGAATTGGGCTTCTTTATAAAATATCTATGACTGTAGTCTTGAGAACTAGCTCTGGGAATTATGAATCTTGAATTACTTTAATGCATTTAAAATTAAACACCTTGTCCTTTTTTGGTGGTGGCGTTTAAATCAAAATGCTGCAGATTTAAAAATATGGGACAAATGGAAGGCTCAGAGGTTAAAAGCACTTAATTGCTCTTTCAGGGGGGCTGTTTCAGTTCACAGCACTTACATCAGGCGGCTCAAAATTACCTTTAACTCTGGCCCATGAAAGCACCAGCACACACGTGGTGCACATAAACGTATACATATACACAATACATATACATAAATAAAAATACTTTTTAATAGACATTGTACATTATTAAAGTTACCAAATCTTCTGGGACTGCAATTCAGTGATAGAGCACTTGCATATCTTGCAAAGGGTTTTGGTTCTGTCCCCAGCTCCATGGAATAGTGAGAAGGAGTCCTCTATCCAGCTGAAGAACACCCACCTTTTGTTATGGAGGTGTTTGGCTATGGTTTATATGCATTTTAGTTAGTATCTTAACAGAAGAAACCAAAAACACATTAGCAATCAAGTCATCCAGAAAGTACTACTTTATTTCATGACAGAAAGTAAGACTTATTATCAAATAAAGATAGGGTAATCTGTTCTTACCATTACAATTTAATCAAACATTTTCTAAGATGACTTTGTCACTCATGAACATTTACATATAATACTTTTCTCTAAGATGAAAGCTACAATTGATGATGGGTTTATTGAAATAAGTAGTTTCAATTCTAGCAAGAGAAAAAGAGATAATTTATGCAGATTTTTCAAACGCACTTGTTTGCAAAATTCAAGCAAGCACAGAGAACTTGATTTGCAGACATTTCTCAGTTTAATTTTGTAGAAGCCTGTTTTGAATCAGTATCATTTTTGTTCTAGAATATTGCTTACATTTTATTATGTCAAATGTTACTGAGAGAACATTTTGATTTTCTTTAAAATTTTCAGTTTGCGGGCTGGAGAGATGGCTCAGAGGTTAAGAGCATTGCCTGTTCTTCCAAAGGTTCTGAGTTCAATTCCCAGCACCCACATGGTGGCTCAAACTATCTGTAATGGGGTCTGGTGCCCTCTTCTGGCCTGCAGGCATACAGACAGAATATTGTATACATAATAAATAAATAAATATTTTTAAAAAATTTTAGTTTGCAATTCAACTTTTATAACAGCCAACTTCTAAAAGTAGTCAATGAAATGCATCCCTTGCTGCCTTTAAAGACAGAATATATTTAGTGTGTTTATTCCCAATTTCAAATGTAGCTTTGACTTGTATTTTGTTACTGTTATTGAAGTTGTGGCCATCTTGGTTTTGATGAGGAAAATGTGTTGTTTGGGATTTTCTTTGCTTGTGGGTTTGTGTTTTATTGCTTCTCTCCATGCTTGTGCATGGTGAAGCAGCCACACCGCTCTAAGACAGTCACCATGATTCCAGTATATGGTCTAATACTCTTCTCCACCTTTAATACTTTTTAGTTCCCTAGCATCTAGGAAATACCTTTTTCATTTTCTTTAGTAAAAAGGATTTTTACATTTGTTCTTTTCTCTTGAAAAAAGTGGAGGAACTTAGGACATTTAAAATAATATCTTAAATATATGTTTTTATTTCTATTGTTAATTTTTATCATAAAAAAAGAAAAAAGGAAGCCTGGGTAATGATGAGCCAGTATAGCTTATGCCATTTAAGTAAAGCCCATCTGGTATTGAGATTTGTTATTCTGAAAACATTTCCTTAATAATCACAATGATTATTACTCCCAACTGTTAACAGACAGTATGGTATTCTTACTTTCCCCCCTAAGATTAATATTAATTATATAACTTAAAAATTTGGTCTTTATATCAGTTATATGGGTGATACAAATTTTGACAGTGGCTTTAAATTAATGAAGTAATGTAGAGGTAGACTTGGGACACTATCTTTTATACATATAAAACCACTACAGAGTTCTAATGTTGAAAAAAGGGGTTTTACCCATGATCCACTGCATATATCACCCCTGGAAACAATTTTATTGAGTTGGATTCAGTTTACAATTTGGTATACTTTCAAAAGAGACAAGTAAATGTTTATAATTTTCCAATACAGAGAAGTCTTATTGTTCTAATAAGACATGACATGTTCTCTGAAATGTTTCTAGCATCAATTTAAGCTGAAAAAGGAAAAGATATAAATAATGTGACAGTTCATTGGTTATCCCAGCTAGTCAGTATTAATTTAAGCTTTGTTAATCAAATGTCTGTATGTTTTAGTCACCTTTGTATTTGATAGATAATAATTCATAGTGACCCACCATTTCTTTTCTACTTGAGCTGTTTTGTTTTCTACATTGTTGATAATACTACAATAACAGTTATAGCCAGGCATTGTAACTCATGCTTACAACCTCTGTGTTGAGAGACTTAGACAGGAGGATCATTCTGAATTTGAGACTAGTCTAGGCTACATAGTGAGCTCTAGGTCAGCCTGGACTGCAGAGTAAGAACCTGTCTCCACAAACAAACAGACCAACTCACGGTTATATTTACTTAGATACTAATACATGTTAGTAAACATTTAAAAACAATGCAAATGTATAAACTCTTCCTTGATGTCCATCATTTTAGAAATACCTGTTTTTCCCTCTACACTCAAATTAATACATTTTCCCCTCTACCATTAATACAGATGCTCATTTTCCACCTTGAGTTGTGGTCTTTCTTTCCTAACTCCTGTTTCCCAGAGGTGTTACCATCATCTCATCTCTCCAGCAAACTATGTATTTGATAATGTCATCAGAGTACTCTAGGCTTTAGCCTGAGCAGATTGTGGCTAATGTCATTTACACATATTACTTAGATTGCTTCAAGTATGTATTTTGTGTGTTCATGCATTGATCATTTGAGTATGCTCTAACCATGCTCTAGAAACTGGGAGGCAACTAAAGCCTTCTTAAGAAATGTTCTTCGTGTCTATCAGAGCTGCTTGTTATTAGTTGTCTACCAGTATGCTGTCAGTCAGATGACTGGACATCCCAAATCTGTTCAGAAGCTGCCCTGTTTTCCGTGCAGCAGTCTCACTGGGAAGAGGGGCATCTTTATGTCAGTTAATGGCTTACAAGTATTACCAACTTTTGGCAGTATTCATATAGCTTAAAGTTTTAACATTAAGTGCATAATCTTTGTAGTAAAAAGTTTACATTGTCATGTTAAAATGTGAAATCAAAACTAAAATATACTACATAAATGAACTTTTCCATGTAAGCGATAAAGCAGTATTTCTCCAGGGTAATGTTTTTAAAATGAGAAGATTTTGTCAAATAAAGAAGAATCCTGAGACTAATGACTAGTCTTTCCTAGTTTCTAAAATTTTTCCAAAATTACAACAAGAGACTGCCAGACAACAGTGGGGATAAAAGTTTTGAGGTAAGGTGCTAGGTTTATTTGGGGTTTTAGTCCCTGCTGGCACCACAGAAATAAAGCCATGGAACTACGGAGATGGCTCCTTCAGTGAAGCTCCTGTTTGGATCCCCAGCACTTGTGTTACATGTTAGTCAAAGTCCTGGTGGAGCAGTGCTTGTTCTCAGGAGGCACTCTGGAGCTGGCTGGCTGGCTGGCTGACTGGTGCTAATGGTGACTTAGCTACAAGATTCTGTGAGATACTCCATCTCAAAAATAAGGTGACACCAGGTATCACAGAAGAGTTATCCGTGTATACACACATGTACCCATTCATGTATACCCATGCGTTCATATGGACTGAGTTACTGAATCAGGCACTTAAGAATGAGTATCCTCATTATGGCTAGTGTGACTTAGCTTCCGAATTGTCCTTGTTATTAAAATTTTTTACAAGTCAAATTTAAAGGTGGGGGTGAGTTAGAAAGCAGTTGAGAAAGGCATCTAGTATCAGCCAATGGCCTACACACACATGAACACACACACAAACATGTACCCACACCACCCTGTTGAGTTCTGCATTTTAGGGCAAAATTTCACAAGCCTCCTCTCAGTTTGATTAGAAATAAACTATTAGTAAGAATGATAATATTTGTCTTTCAGATATAATTTGATTTCAAAGTGTAGTTATTTATGCCTGTACTCTTAGGTTTTTGAATACTTGGGCAGGAAATTTTGCAAAGTTCAAGACCAGCCTGGACTACAGTCCAATATTCTTGTCTCAAAAAGAAACGAACAAACAAAAAACCCCGGGATTGGAGGCTGGCATTTTGATCCTTATGACCTAGAGTATACTGTAATCTCATCACTTGGGAACAGAGGCGGGTCTTTTTATGTTGCACAGTGAGTTTCAGGCCAGCCTGAGGTATGGGAAACCATCCAGAATCAGAATCAAAGTCTTCCCTAATGTACCTGAAAAGATGGGTCGATGACCCTCTTTGTGTATAGATCTTTTTAGATGTCATACTTTTTAGATGACAACTAGTGATATAATGCAGAAAGCTGGACATTCCTGTAGGACCTATAAAATGAGAAACTCACAAGGCAAATGCCTGGCTCTTTGTGTGTTCTAAAATCTGAGCAGGTTCTGCCTCTGGTTTATCTTGTTAATACATGTTCCTTACATTTTTATATTTGTTGTAGAGGGTTTTTTATAGACTTACAATTTTTAGGAGATTGGGTGCATTGGCTGTCTTTTCTGTTATACTTCTACCATCTTGAAGATCCCTGGAATAAGCAGATACATACTATTTGAAGAAATTTGAGTTTGGGATACCTTTTATGATATTTGGGAAATGGTGAAGAAAAGAAACTTACTGCCTGTTTACAGATTCTGTATCCCTTTTGCCTTATTTGGCAAATCTTAAAATCACTTGAACCAGCATAGATTGATTGCACTTACTGTTTGTCTTAATATTTTTGTCTTCTGCCCTTAGCTATATTATTTCTGTGATAGTCATTCACGGTGCTAAGCATTTCCCTATTTAACTTAGACCTTTAGTGATAGGTAAAGTTATTTAATTACATATTTGATTGACCAGAAAAACGGTAGATTTTAAAAATGAAATGTATTTAAGCCAATCTTTCCTGAAGTTTTTGCTTTTTATTTTGGAACTGCTAAATACATGAAAATAATTCATTTACATAAAATTATTTTTGCTAATCTCTGCATCAAACACCATTTATTAGTATGTTCAGTAAGCTATACATAAATTAGATTCTGTGATTATTTTTATCACAGAACTCTTTCTTTGTTTAAATATGTAATTTTTATTACAAAATGCCAAGCATATATACGAAAGTGTAGAATGGGGACTAGGGGAGATAATTCAGCAACACTGATGGACACAAGTTTGATTGGGGAAGGAGAGAACCGACTCCCGCAAGTTGTCCTTTGACCTACTTGGCACCATGATTCACACATATACAATAAATAAACGTAATAAAAATGTTTGATTTCCATATACCTGCCACAACGACTAAATCGATGTTAAGTAACATTGAAAAACAAGATATTCTTGAGCTCTTGTCATTGTGCTCTTTGTTCTTCCATCATTGACTATTATAATATGTGTGGTGCATTGTGTGCGCCCCTGAGATTAAGAACCTTGAGTTATGAGAGTCTGTAATTGGCAGTGAGTGGTAACTCAGATTCAATTAGAAACCAATTAACACTATCTTGGAAGACACATTGGTGAGTGATGGTGTTTACTAACTATGATGAGGCACGTTAATCAGCTCCTCCCTTCTGTGCTTAAGAACTAAGTCACTGAACCAGTGAGTGGACCTAGCAAGCCAGCCACAGCATTGTCTATAAGAGCTGTTTGCAAGTGTAGAGATTTGTGAAGTCTGAGATTTTATTTTATCTTTGAGAACTTTTGAGTCAAATTATTGCGCCCTGTAGTATAAATGACTAATTTATTAGTCATTAAGTAGGCTGGTGTGAATGTTCAGGTGTTCAATACTCCCTGGACAGAAACTTCGTTTCAGACTTTGTGCTAGGTCCTGCAGTCTGGGGGAATACATTTCCATAACAAACAGGCAGTGCTGTTCTAGCAGACAAGGCTGTACAAGTGGCGACAGTGAAATGAGATGAAGGAACTTCGTAGCTTATTTGGCATAGAGAAAATGATTTTTGTGTCTATGTTGGAGAACTTGAATAGTTCAGATGAAGCTGAAGAAATAAGGCGGGGGTTTTTGTTTTGTTTTGTTTTTGTAGTGAAGAATACGCGTGTTAAAGCAGGTGTATTTCAAACTGCTGACCATATACTGTTATATATTGGAGAACTGTAAAACTCTTGTAAAGGTAAGCTGAAATTCAGTGAGTGTTAAGAGCGCCAGGGCGTGTGTGTGTTAAACTGCCTTTACTGGAGGTCTCAATGGCCAGGTGAAGGGATTCTGCCTGAAAATGCTTCGGGTGCTGTGTGGAGTGCGGAGGAACCATTTCTGAGGTGGCACAGCTGGGTGGGCTCAGCCGGGACTGTTGAGGGAGCACGAACTGGCCGCGTACTTCCGGGCTCTGGGCGCAGGCGCGGGCGGGAGGGCGGGCGCGTAGCATTGTGGGCCGGCGGCGCTGCGCGAGGTCGGTGGCCGTTTGTGTGCGGCCGGCGGCCGGTGCCGCGCGCTCTCACTGTCGTGTGTTTGATGTGTTGAGCAGGAGGCAGCCCGCGCCATGAGCAGCACGGCCGTGGTCCCCAGCGCGCCGGGCCCGGGCCCGGGCCCCAGCGGCGGGCCAGGCGGAGGCACCGAGGTGATCCAGGTGACCAACGTGTCCCCAAGTGCTAGCTCCGAGCAGATGCGGACGCTCTTCGGCTTCCTGGGCAAGATCGACGAGCTGCGCCTCTTCCCGCCGGAGTGAGTACCGGGGCACTGCGGGGCCCGCGGCCCTTCCGGCGAGGCGAAGCGCGCGGTCCGGTGGAGCCTGGCGTGGAAGATCCACGGCCCTGCCAGGCCGAGGCCAGGCATGAACGCCTTAAGTGGTGTTTCAGTCATGTTTTTACTCTTTGACATTGTTGACACACCATCATTTTACTTTGAGCACTTAATCTTTTGGTTAAGCCCCCCCCCCCCCCGCCGCCTTTAAAAAAAAACTAATCACCAGCTTTGATAGAAAGGAAATGAAATTGGTCTGTTCAGTTGGTGTAAATATTTGTGTGTTATTCACAAATCATTAAGGATTGCTCTTCAATGATTTTTGAGCTAGGGAAGAATAATATCAGAGATCAGTTACCCTATTGATAGACTAAAATGCATGATAGCTGAATCTCGGGGGTGTTGTTTAAATAACAGGCAGATTTATATAATTAACTGTGAAGGAGTTTTACAGAATGTTGAAATTTGAATTAGGTTTTATGTGGTTTTTGTCTTATTGAAAGCTGTTTTTATTAGAATAATATTAAATGAGTGTGTTCACTGCAAAGAACAAAGAAATTATAAAGTTAAGTTGAAATATACATGCATAGTTGAAATCATTGTGTGCCCTCTAGGAAGAATTATGAAGTTTAGTGAAAGCAATAGTGGTTACTCTTAATAAATGCTCCCAACCAAATTATGAGGTTTATGATATCCCATAAATTCTAAATAAGAAATTAGAATCTTCACAGTCTTTTGTATGTGTGATCATTAATTGTGCCAAAGTTGACCATATGGCCTATGTGTTAAATATTACATGTTCCTACTTGTAATATTTTCACATAACTGTTAGTGCTTGACATTGGTGTGTTCTTAAATTTTAGAGAAAATATACAAGGTTCAGGTACCAGTTTGTGTGAAGTGTGTAGAGTTTTAGGAACAACCGTTATGTTGAGCAGAATCTTGGCTTTGCAAATCAGCAGGGCAACTCCTTATGAGAGCATACAGATGCTCCCTGTTCCTTGGTTTTCTCACACCACACCGTTATGGTTGCTAGTAAAGCTGCAGAAAATTGTATATTCAGTTTGATTTCAGGTTACTGAAAGTTCTGTTACTACCACAAACTTTAAAATGCTCTGTTTATTCTCTAAAGCTACTCTATACTGTGTTTAAAAGATAACAAAAACAGTAGGTACTATATTGGTCATTTCTTGTTGCTGACCTAGTTAGTGGACAATTCCTCAAAGAGGGTGTGATAGACTTGAGTTTGGCCTTTTTGTGGTGACATGGGTAATTCCCGTCTGAGTAGTGGCAGGAGTTCGTTCCTCGAGGTGACCTGGGTTACTGTGTACTCAGCTTCCTCTTTAATCTATATAAAACTGTGACACAGCAGCTATCATCAGTTCACAGGCTAAGTTCAGCCCTCCTGCCTCTCATAGGCCGAGATCCTTGAGTTATTCAGTCCCATATACAGCTACTAAAACAGTTCAGACTAGGGAAGAGTTTTCTTGAGAGGGGTGTCAGTGTAGCCCATGCTGACCTCAAATCAGGGTACTCCTGCTTTTGCGTCCCAAGTGCTGTGATTATAAGCATAGTGTTCATTATATCATTCTTGAAGTGAGCAATAAAATGTTTAGTTTTAAAGGAATATCATAGTGGGTTGTTTTATCCAGGCAAGGATCCCAGAGAAGCATGTCAGCTTTACATTCCTTGGAAACTTTCACAGACCAAACATAAATATTTTAATAATTTTATAAACAAGATAAATGGAAGAATTAAATTTACTTTCAAGAAAAATGTGATTTAACGAGTTACTGTGTATTCCTTCTATAGTTAGGAAGAGGCATATGAAGTAAAAAATCCTCGAGTGTTACTCTTGTTACCTGTACTTGGGGCCTCAGAGATGCTTTCTTTATAAGCTCAAAACTCGGCTGACATAGTTCTAAGGTGGAATTAAAAGGTTAGTGTGATGGCCTAAACCACAAGTTCTTACACTTGTGTGGCCATAAATAGGAAGATCTTAAGAATGAATTTCCTCCTGAGAAAGGGATTCTGATTCAGTGGGCACTTAGTGAACACCAGGATTCACAATTTTCTGTATGTATCTTAGAAGATATTTTTAAATTCTTTCAGCAGACAGAAACATCAGGGAAGTCTTTTTCTTTTCTGTTCCTTGGGGTAAAGATACTTACACTTTTATATGTGGTCCTTAAACAAAATAAAATATGCTTGGTAAATGGGAAGCAGTTACCGTGAAGGTAGTGTTTCTGATTTTCTAAAAAAAACTATTTTGTATAGACTTCAAGATTTATTTTGTATATGTGAGTGTTTTGCCTGCATGTATGTCCATACCATGTATATGGCTGATGTCTGTGGAGGCTAGAAGAGTGCACCGGATCCCTTGTTAACTGGAATCATGGCTGTTTTAAAAGTAAGTGGCCATGTAGGTGCCAGGAGTCGAACTTGGGTCCTCCACAAAAGAAAGGGCCCTTATCTACCCATCCATTTCTCCATTCTAAGGACTGGTCTTCTTTCTTTCTTCCTTTTCTTTACAGTTACCAGTGTTGAAGACTAGGAAAGGTGAATGCCTATGGTTTCCTAAGGTTGTGGTTTGTTGGGTTTTAAGAACAAAAGAAAACACCATTTTGAAGAGCTTTTAAAATTTACAGTCTAAAATGAAAAAAATCAGTACAGTATAAAACAAAACAGGTGCCTGAGTGTTTGTGATAGAGCATTCTTTTCACTTTCTGATTGAAAATCTTCTCAAATTTTAGACCCATTTTTAAAAATGTGTACATTGAGTCACAAAGATGGAGGCAGAAGAATCAGGAGATCTTCCAAGGCCAGCCTGAACTTATGTAACACCTTGTCTCAAAAACAAACTCTTATCCTTTTGGAAACATTGAGATTTCAGCCTTGTGGATACAGTTGCCTTGTTTCTTGGTTCTTTACCCAGAGTTCTTATTCACAGAATCTGAAAGAATTAAAGAAGAGATTGCTTCAGCAGACACCTTGCTTTCATTGATGTTGGTGCTGTTTGGGTAGCCTGGGTAGGGTTTTCTCACAGCCATGTTCTATCATTGAAATTGTTGTGGTCTGCATCTAGGATGCAATCCTTGCCTTTATAGAATTTTATGGTAGGAATTTGACCCATTATATCTTTTCATTATTAATTAATTTATTCATTTTTGGTGTTTGGTCTGCATATCTATGTGAGGGAGTTAGATCCACTGGAACTTGAGTTACAGATAGTTGTGAGCTATTATGTGGGTGCTAGGAATTGGACCCTTGTCTTCAGAAAGAGTAGCCAACAGTAGTCTTAACTGTTGAGCCATCTCTCTCCCCAGCTCCTATTATATCTTTTTAAAACCCTATTCTGCGTTAAATCATCTTTTCACTGTCATAACTTGCACTTTACCATTTACTTGTCTGTCGAAGCAATGTGCTCTTGACTTGCTGAAGGGTGGTGTGGGGAGGAGATGCTATATGCTATATACTATATAACATGTTCAACGGGCTATGTATATACTTAATTTTTTTTCTTTTCTCTGAAAGTACTTCAGATCAGGTGCTTAAGAATTCTATATTCTATAGGTGTAGAGTCAGGATGTGGAATCAATTTATTGTTCAGATCAGGATCGCTTGGTGTGGTTTGATGTTTTTGAGACAAGGTTTCATTGTAGCCTAAGTAGGTCTGTAACTTAAGTTTCTGTCCCAGCCTTTTGGTGGCTAGAGATTACAGGCTTGTGCCATTGTGCCTGCTTAGATGTACTTTTCTATGGTATTTTACGTGTGAAATAAACAATTCTTAATCATTTTTACACTGAGGTATAAGTTATAATGAAAACTTCCTAAGCCAAAACTGTCACATGTATTTAAATATAGTTGGTGTTAAAACTAAGGATGAGGAGCTATGTGGATCAGTGCCTGCCCTGAGCAACTCAAGCATGTGTGTGTGCACAGTCACTTATATAGTATATCATTGTCAGTGACTTAAATGGTTTTTAAACTGCTGTATTAACAATTTAAGTGGTGATGATAGGAGCATATCTGCACTGCATCTTATTCTATCAGGTCATCAGGATGTTCTTTTTTTAATTGGTTAAAATAAATTAGGGTGCATCTATGTATTTTACCTAAGTGTTGGCCATTTGGTGATATATCTGTGTTGAAGCCAAAAAAAAAAACTATTTTTCTCTAATGTTACTCATTTATCTTTTAGTGACTCGCCTCTGCCAGTCTCCTCTCGTGTCTGCTTTGTTAAGTTCCATGATCCAGACTCGGCAGTTGTGGCACAGCATCTGACAAACACTGTGTTCGTTGACAGAGCTTTGATAGTCGTACCGTATGCTGAAGGTTTGTGCTTTGTTTCGCTACCTATGTGGGCACCCCTGCCTGGCCATCGGCCACAGTGTAGGTGTAGAGTAAGCATCATAGCTTGTCAGACTCTGAGTATTAATTTGAAACCCTTGTTATACTGCCCTCCATAATTCTTACTTGGAGATTTTTTTTCTTACTCTAAAACTTAGAGAATAGGCTCTGTTTTATAATGTAATTAGCTTTTTGCTATCTTTCAAATGGTCTTAAGTTTATTAAAACAGAATTCCTAATTGAAACTGAGATATATTAATGTTAAGAAGTCCCAAAGGTAAAGGATCATACCATGTCATTCTCACAGAGAAATCTTGAAATAAATGCATGATGCTTTTGTTCTAAATCAATAGCTAAGTCAGTTTTATTTCCTTGATTCTCTCACTCGCTCCTAACTTAAAACAAAACAAAACCCCCACACTGAATTCCAGTATACCAAGGGTTACAATAATTTTAGTTTTTCAAAAGTTTAAAATTTCCTGTAGTTTAGGTGCCAAATGGGCACTGGGTGTTTGTTTTTATGCCAGATTTTCTTGTTCTTGTTATATTTTCTAGAATATCTCAAAATAATGAACTCTTCTCTCTGTTGTGTGTGTGACTTTTGTAGTGGAGAAGGCACATGCAAACCTCCCAGATGGCTGGACACAGTGGGTGCTCTGCAGCTGCAGGCTCTAGACTCTAACTAAACCAGCGAGCACTCGAGCCCCCAAGTGTTCTCCTGCTGTCACCATTTGTTAACTGCATTTTCTCTCTTTTTACGTTTTAGGCTGTTAAAGTAATTTGACAGAAAAAAAAAAATGAGCAGGTTTTTGGATCTAAAAAAGCCGCTGTGACAGGACAGCACAATTTTAATGCCACTTTGTAAAACTTTTCTAAGGCATATTTTACAGTTAGTTTGTTCCCAGTGAACTGCTGTTGGTTTGCTTTTGGTAACTATATATATCTATTGGGGAAATCATTGCCATGATATACTTACTGAATTCTAACATAATAGCTTAATAAACTGTCCAGGATCTATATGCTTTCCCCTTCATTTAATAAACTGGTCAGTGGAAGCAGTATCTTGTAATTGTTGCTTTTTAGATGCTTCTAAGATAATTGAAGACAAATGTGAAGATTTGCCATCATAACTTTGTGAAAGTTGTGAAATGTCTAATCATAGAGAATTGCCTCGTCTTTTATAAAGAACTTATATTCAGAGATGAGTTACGGCATGCTATTTTGGTAACAGTATATCTATCTCCAAGGTATTAACATATATGAGATGTGAGGCTAGTTCAATGTTTCTATGAAAGAAAAGACAGCAGCTGATTTAGTGTGTTTTGGATAAGCAATTCCTTTTATTTCAGTGTGCTTCTTATAAGATAAGACTTAACCACCACCTTAAATCAACAGAACTTACAGAACTCAATTCAGGATGAGTAAAGTAGACAGTAGGTCTTGAAACGGTCATGCCATGTGAGTAATGTGCAGAGTGCTTAAGTTAGCCGTAAATGTAATGAGCCTGGGATGGAATATCATATGTCATATAATTGGGGTTTTATGACTAAATATTTTAAGCCATAGTAATTTTTGTAGATGTGTTTTTGAAAGTGAAGTTTTGGGGAGTGTATATAGAGCTATAGAAATAATTTAGTTCAGAAATCTGATTTTGCTGCTTTTTATTTGTGGTATGATGTGCTGTATTAATGTTACCTCCACAAGTAAACTGATCTGTTCGATCCCTTTGTCGCCATTCACTCTGGTTTTAGCCTTAACACTTTGGTGTTGGCTCTTGGTCAGTGTGTTAGAGCAATAGACCAAAAGTATACGGTAAGAATAGTCTTACTTAGTAAAATGTAGAGATAGCTGGATGTGGAAGGTGCTCTTAATAGTAATGGATTTGGGGGCATCTAGGTTCCTTGGTTAATGTTTGTTTCTTTTGTCTGTTTCTTTTTCTTTCATTTCTACACATTCATGCAGTATTTCATGGTTCTATCAAAGCAGCAGTAAAAAAAATACTCTTGACGCATGAAAATTAACTGGTGAGGGGCCTCATTGCTATTTTTAAATTGTAGTTTTATTTTTAGTCCTTTTTTAATCAGAGGATCAGATGCATGACTTTTTTAATGGATGCAGATCTTCTCTCAGGTGTCTCACAATAAATTCAAGAGGATTTTAGTTTGCCAGAAATGTTGCAAATGCACTAATTTGAGTAAGATGTTGATACTTAATATATCCTCTTGAGACATAATTTTGCATGCAAAATTACCCCTTAATCTTTGTAGGTTTGTTAATATTGATGCATTAATGCCCTATATCCAAATGATCTTCTCCCCTTCCCTCCATAACTCCCGGTATCTAAATTGATGACAGCTCTGACACAAGCAAGATAGCAGTGCTGTGTAGTATACATTTGTTTATATTATCGGCACTTCTCAGTATAGGTGGAAGGAACCATTACCTTTATTTAACAGTGGTTTTTCTTTTTTGTTGTTGTGTTTTACAGTTCTTTTCCCTGGTTCAGCCTGAACTATATACCAGGCCCTGCTGAAAATACCACCCAACAGTTTTCTTCTGCAGCTTATCCAGTTTCTCTTAAGTGCCCTGTACATATTGTATGTTTTATGATGAGATGCAGTTTCTTAATATGTATTACAGAAATACTACTGGTATTTGCAAATATGTAGTTTAATTGTATTATTGAACTCTCATTTTGGGGGCTTGGGCACATTAACAGATTAATCCATCTGTATAGGGCTTTTGCTGTTGGATAGAATTTAAATTGTCTACATAATTGTCTTAGGACCTTTAGATTTTATCTGAATACACAGATTAGGCTTTAAAAGCAGGCATACATGTGGTTTTGGGCTTAAGGAGTTTTGGACACGTGAGATATTGAACTGACACTACATAGCAACATTTTTTGTTATGGTTAGCATGGCACATATTGGAACCTAGAGCATTTTACTGTACAGGTAAGGAATGTGCCATGTTTTACCTATTCTCTCTCTCTCTCTCTACCTTCCTCACTCCCCCCTCTTCCCCAAACTCTCCCTACACACATTTCGCCTGTGTATTCAGAGATCTTCAGAAACATTCATAGTCATGTCATGAGTCAGCAAAAGCCCTACTCTTGATTCCAACGTAATATTTCCTTTACATACTTTCCTTTTAATTTTTACAAAATTTGTATGGTAGGTGTAAAGAAAATCATAGTGACTGTACCATATTATTAACCCCTAAATCAAACTTTTTTTGTCTTGTGTATCTTGATTTTTCTGTGTGCTTTATAGTGAAGCAGCCGACACGAGTCGTTGTTCATAAAACAGCTTTTGAAAGTTGAGAGCACACCCCTGGAGAACCGACTGTGCTTGCTTACGTTTGGTTCATGACTTAAAAATCGAGTACAGGTGATGAAATCTTGGCAGTGTTAACAAAACAGTAGTGTGTATTGTGCTATTTTTTTTTACTCTAGAAACTTAACCATTGTAGAGAAAAAGGAAACAAATTTTCACACATTGAAGTTTCATTCTGACATAAATTAATGATAAATAATCATAGAGATCAAACTTTATATTTTAGCGAACATAAGTACTTTCAACAAACTCAGGTGGTGTATCAGGGAGACATTTTTCTGGGTGTTTTTGTGTGTTTTCTGTCTTAGAAGAGGGTGTGTTCTCATGCTAGAATGTTTCTCTGCAGGAGTTATTCCTGATGAGACTAAGGCTTTGTCTCTATTGGCACCCGCTAATGCAGTGGCAGGTCTTCTGCCTGGTGGTGGACTCCTGCCTACCCCCAACCCACTTACCCAGGTACTTATGCTGTTGACTTCTGGAAGGGCGGTCATATTTGGTGTGATGTAGTGATTGGCAGTAGGTGAAGTTTATTGTGGGTGTGTGGAATGTCAAACCGCCTGTAAGACATTCCATGTTTGTGTTGGTTTAAGTGTGCTGTAATAAAAATTGTGTCAGGAAGAAGGCAGGATCATGTGTGTGTGTGTATGAAATAAGGGATGAGTAGTGAATCAGAAGAGATTACTACACATCCCAGGGAGAAGCAAACTGCAGAAAAGAACACAAAGAAACACAGTCTTTGTGCTGAGATCATCATAGCACAGAGCAGAACAGCTAGCAAGTGTGTGTATTAAAGATATAGTGAGTACTTAAAATTGGCATACACTAAGGCTCTGTTGAAAGGTTCATTTTTCTTGTAAATTTACAAAGGGGTAATGTTTTGTAAAGGATGAAACACTAGCCATTATATAAACGTGTGAGAAACTACAGGTCACAACGTTTATTTCTGTCAATAATATATTTTACTGGGACATGGCTATTTTTGGTTATTTGTATATCGTTTGTCATATCGTATAGGACAGAATTTGAACCATAGCATTAATGGTTTTATACCATTGAGCTGTTGCAGCAGTACACGTGTAACCTGTAATACTGTCTGATCCAGTACAGAAAGCTAAGTTTGATATAAGAAAACCTTGACCATTGCAGATTGGCGCTGTTCCCCTGGCTGCATTGGGAGCTCCAGCTCTTGATCCTGCCCTTGCTGCTCTTGGGCTTCCAGGAACAAACTTGAACTCTCAGGTATACCTCTCTACCTTTCATCTGTAACCTTGTTTTCATAGAGGATTCTTTCATTAGTCTTCAGTTTGCATATCAAAGTAAGGGTTAGCTGTTTGTGTTGGAGTAATTTTATTCTGTTAACTTGTTTGAAAGGAATTTAAATTATATCAATCATTAATCCTTTACACATTTAAAAAAATATTTTGTTTCAAAGTTCTTACTTTTTGGAGATGTTCTGTTATAAGGAGTTTTGGATTTTGTTTTCTGATTCTTTGAACTATTTTCCCTCTTACGTCTTTAGAATGATCAAGAGCTGATTCTGTAAATCCAAGCTGCTCAGTCTTGCTCTTGATAACTTGCTGCCTTCCTTTTCACAGCTGTAGCCACAAACATCACCTGCTGATAGAATTATTAGCTTGAATTTGTCTGTTAAGGATGTACTCCAAACATTACACTGCTGTCAGTTTGTCCTGAAACTTTAAAACACACTAAGAAAATAAAATACCAATCACTTATCTCTGTGTGCTCATTGTACTTTTTTTTCCTTTTAAGTCTCTTGCTGCAGACCAGCTGTTGAAGCTTATGAGTACTGTTGATCCCAAGTAAGCTTTCTCCTTTGTCTCCTTGGTTAAATATTGTATGATTGAATACTTACTTTGTTTCTTGTTGAGATAAGTCTCACTATGTAACATCACCTTGCCATTTATTCATTGTGTGAACTAGCCTGGTCTCAAACCCCTGTCTTTACCTCCCAAGTGCTGGGATTCCAGGCATACACCACTAAACCAATGAGTGAGGAGAGTTACTGTTAATAGAGAGTAGCTATTCTTAGGACATAAGTCATGTGTTACATTGTAGAACAGATAGAGTTAACAGAAGAAAGTTAACCGTTCTTGGACATTCTTAATACACTTTTATGTATCGCATTGTAGAAACAAGAAAGGAAATCCAGAAATAGGTCCCAATATTAAGGGGTCTGTTTTTGGGTGTTTCCAAATAGTTAGAAGTAGCTTGTTACAGCGTGATAGCATGAAAGTTGTTTTGATGATTCATACAAAATACATATTAGAGCCAGCATGGTTCTAATCTCCCCACTTGTGGGACTGGGCAGAGGCATGTGATCTCTGTAAGCTAGAGACTAGCCTGGTCTGTATGGCAAGTTCCAGACCAGCTAGGGCTACATAGTAAGATCCTGACTCAAAAAATCCAATAAAGTCCACATTTTTCTGTTGTCAGTATTAAGCATTCATTGCTAACAGAGTATGTGCACTCAGATGGGGAAAGTACAGAGGTGGCCCAAAGAGAAAACTGGTTTTTAAAGCAGAGGTTAAGCCCTCGGGGTGGTGCTAGAAGGAAATTCCTATTAGGTGACCAACGCTGCTGTTTTAGTTCTTAACAGTTTCTCTTGCACAGTATGTGGAATTCGTTTCTATTTGATGGTGACATTAATGAGGCTTTTTCCCCATAAACTAAATTGAAGCTGTATCCCATGTCCACATTAAAGTGGGAGAGCATGGCAGGAAAAGGACGTGGTTGGTGTGGCCTGACTGCTGCTGTCCCCACAGTCCAGCACATCAGCAGTACCACTGAGCTAGGGCCCCATTGTATAGCCTTGGCTGGCCTCAAGCTCAGAGATTGTTCTTGCCTCTGCCACTCAGGTGCTAGGATTAAACGAATGCGCCACCACACCCAGCACTCTTTAAAAAATGAATTTAAAAAAAAAATCAGTTTGGCTGGGTACTTTGCGTGCATATAATACAGTGCAGTGTGTGTGAAGGTTAAGACAGGTTTAAGGAGTTGGTTCAGTTAGGAGACTTGGCAGCAAGAGTGCTTTGCCTTCTGAGCCATCTCAAGGACCATTTGTGTCTGTACTTAATGACATCTCAATCTCCCCGCGGATTACTGTTGTCTAGGTTTTTGGGTTTGTTTAGGTTTTTGATTTTTTGTTTTGTTTGGCATGTGTAAACAGTTAAAGGCAGATTTTAACCTTTGTTGTCAGGATTTCATGTGTAGTTTTGTTAACTATGGGCCACTGCTATGGCCACTGCCTCAGTTTCTCCCGACCTGTAACCTAAAAGGTAAATTTTAAACTATTTCATTTCTCATTGTTTGCTTTAGATTGAATCATGTAGCTGCTGGTCTTGTTTCACCAAGTCTGAAGTCAGACACCTCTAGTAAAGAAATAGAGGAAGCCATGAAGCGGGTGCGTGAGGCCCAGTCCCTGATTTCTGCCGCTATTGAGCCAGGTAATATGTTCATACACATTTTCCTTGAATGTTGGTTGAATTGTGATTCTTCGTAAAGCTAGTAGTGGCCTAAATGTAGAAGTTGTTGAATAATGTTCTTGGGTTTTTTGATTTGTTTTTGTTCTTGTTGTTTTAAGACTTTCTGTAATCTGAGAGATAAATCACGTATAAGAGTTTTTCAGTCAGGTTCTTTTGGGTGTGTGACATGACAAGGAACCTGCAGGCTTGTGGATGCAAAGCAGGTATACCACCACTGAACTAGCTCTGATAGATTGTCTTTCTGAGATTGATTAAATGCATTGTCCTAGTGTGTGTATGTTACGTATATGTGAATCTGTAGCCACAAAGCACATTTTGCCGATTAAATTTTTTTTCTGTTTATTTATTTATTAAAGATTTCTGTCTCTTCCCTGCCACCGCCTTCCATTTCCCTCCCTCTCCCCCAATCAAGTTCCCCTCCCTTGTCAGCCCATAGAGCTATCGGGCCAATTAAATATTTGATTCAAGATTTTTTTATTCTTATTCCTTAGTAAGTGGAAATGTTATTTATCATTTACAAAGTAATTTTCTATTATAAAGAATAAACTGATAGCAGATACTTTAAGGGTATCATCTGATAAGGCGTTAAGTAATTGATAGTCTTAGATGCACAGTTGGGTTCTTTAAAGTTTTTATGATCTAATTGCTGCTGTTAAGAACTGAGGCTGAAGTGACTGTGATTTGCCTATAATGAATTTTATGATGATAGGGCTTTATTTGTGACATTCACAGTAAAGTAAAGCCTGTGAATGAAACGACCTAACTGAATTGGTGGCCTCATTTATTGACTGTGAGCATGTGAAAACAGCAGTAGCTTTAGTTACCAAAGGTCTTGAAGAAAGAAATTTGGTATGTTGGGACTGAGACAGTTTTGCTTAAATGTTTGGTAGAGCACATTTGAAAATGCCAGTAGAAGAATGGGAATGTATCAGAAAAAAGCTAGCTTCCTAAATTCAGTCAGATTCTGTCACTGAGGTACAGTGACAGGATAATGAATCATGGCTTTGGATTAGACTTTTGGCACAAGTACTTAGGAGGTAAAGACTGTTCTTGGTACCCTAAAGATGCCCACACACAAACATGTGTGATGAAAACATTTCATTGAGTCAGACTGAAAATGGTTATATTCGTACTTGAATTGAACGTATTTTTGTGGAACAAATTCCAAAAGGAAAAAGGATGCAGTAGAACCTTCTGAAGAACAAATCAGAAAATCAAAAAGTTAAAAAAGATAGCTTTTCATCTATTGACTTATGGGATCATTTGGGCCCTCCAGAACAATTCAGATTAGATAGTGGAGGAAATCTTAGCAAGCAACTACAAATCACCATAGAATTTACTGAAAACTGAGGTAATTCGTGTCACTGGAGCAAGCTTCCTGGTGAGTCTGTATATAAAATGATCACTTACAAAGAATTCTGGGAAGGCCAGCAAGGTGGATCAGTGGGTAGATGTGCTTCTGGACAGTCAGAGACTGGGGAGTTGCATTCCTGAATCTCACATATATACCTCTGGTTAAGCACTTCTTGGTACAGTTTCCTTTTCTTTTAAATCCAGACAAGAAGGAAGAGAAGAGAAGACATTCGAGATCAAGGTCGCGCTCAAGAAGGAGGAGGACCCCTTCGTCTTCCAGACACAGGTTAGCAGCTTCTGTCCCTTAAGAACTGCTTTCTATGTAAAATAGGTCTAATCATTTATTACTGCTGTGAATCCTAGAAGAGAAAATTGCTTTGAGTATATTAGGAGAAAGGTGTAAGGTGAGCAAGTGGTTCTTACTTAAAACCAAAGCAAATAAAGACCTACTGGTAGGAAAGCTAGAAAACAGTAAAATGCCATACTTGTATGAAAAGAACATACAACTTGAAACATGTTCTGTATTTGACTTTGGAATTGTATGCTGTCTGCCTAGCAAGAGTTAAGGCTAAATCTGTTCTCATCTCGCACTCTAGTTACGCACTTCTGTATAAAGTTCTCTGCAGCAGAGTGGGTCTCCCTCCAAATTAAAAAAAAAATGAAGGCAATGTACTTTAGTTTATGTGGGTTATATCTGACAAATTGAAGCTGTCAGATATATTTCTGATAACTAACCCATCTCATTTACAGAGCTTTGCAAAAAAGAAAACCTTAACCACCTCCAAAACACCTGATAGTGAAAAGGGGTTGTTATACTTCACCAATCTAAAGTTTTAGCTTAGTTGAACAAATAGGATTTTGTATTTTAATTTTTATACTATATTTTTGTTCACTTTTGTTATTTTCCTTTGTGAGGGCAGGCTGTTATTTGAAATAGGGTCTCAGTACTTAGCCTTGGATGTCCTGGAACTCATGATATAGACCAAACTATTCTCAAACTCAAAGATCCACCTGCTTCTTCCAAGTCCTGGAATTAAAGACCACATTACCATGTGCAGCTCACATATTTTTAATTCTTTAAGAATTTCATACAATTTATTTTTATCATAATCAACCTTGTTCACACATATTTTAAAACCAGGTTCATGGCTATGCAGTTAGAAAAAGGAGAGTTAGTTTTAATATTTTCAGGTAATTATTCTTTGGTTAATTACCCAAAATTAGTATGATTTCTGGCTGCTATCCAGTTCTTTGACAGGGCATTTGATATCACCTCAGATTTCATCAGAATACTAAGGAATCAGAAAACTCTTGCCTAGAAGCATCAAGTTTTCACATTTTTTATTTTCTCTTAGAAGCCAAATTTTATTATTGACAACAGATTTGTTTTCCTTAAGGGGTGTAATATGCTTCATTCATCTTCAAGAAAACATCCTTCACATATTCAGTTTAGGTTACTTATATCTGTTGGTTCTTGGGCGGTTATGTTTTGTTATGGAGTCTTCTGGCATCAGCTTGTAGAGTGCAGTTTGCACATGCATAGACGTGAGCATATTCATTAAAAATTTCTGAGGTCTAGAAGATAGCTGGGCTAAATGGCAACAGCAGCTGAAGGGAGGGGAATTCTTCTCCAGTGTTTCATACTTATCTCTTAGGTGAGTGTTTTGTGCATTTTAGATCTATACGCACATGTATTACTCGTTTACATTTTTAGGCGGTCACGAAGCCGGTCAAGGAGGCGATCACACTCTAAGTCCAGAAGTAGAAGGAGATCCAAAAGTCCAAGACGGAGACGATCTCATTCCAGAGAGAGGGGTAGAAGGTCAAGGAGCACATCCAAAGCCAGGTATATTTGTGTAAACAGACAGGCAGCAGCCAAAGGTCCTGAGACCCCAGTGCTGTGCTTTCCATGTTACAGCCTAGGTAAGGTGTGGGTAGGGGGCTAAATGGAAAAGAAGCTATGGCTTGATGATACTGTTTTTGGTTTTCTTGTCTCTTGCCAAGCTGAAGGTGTGACTTTTTTACATTTTTAAAAAGTTTATGTGTATGAGTGTTTTGTCTGCATGTTTGTCTCTGCACCAGAGAAGACATCTTTTCACTCAAAGATGGGTTAAGTCAGTGGTCTAGTCTTGAATAACTAAGAATATAGTAGTTCCCTTTTGCTCCCCACCCCCAATCATTTATCGCTGGTGAACATGTACCTTAACAGATATGAAAGGAACTGTTTCCATACACAGAGAAGGAATTGGGCATTGCTTTCCTTAAGAACTTTCTATTGAAAGCAAGAAATAGTCACAGGGGAAGGGCCAGTGTTAAGTGATAGCTATATACATTCAGATGTATTGATCAGTTACTGAAGGAAGGTCTTTGTGGTATAGCACACAGAGTGTATTGTATGGAGTAGTGGAGAACATACACTGGAGCCCAGTAGGAGAGTTGGTGATAGAGAAGATGACTGCTGGAGCAGAAGAACCAGAGGAGGAAGGAGACAAAGTGAAGAGCAAGCATTATGGGATTAAATAGAAATGAGTGGGAAGGAGCTGTGCACTTGAGTGTGGTTGTGTACCTACCTATCCATTGTGGCAGCAAAGTATTTGGATGCCACTGATTAACTCAGTATGCGGTAGCAAAAAAGGGTAGAAACGTTGGTTAGTCTGTGATCGGTGGTTTCCTGGGCAGGTATTCGTTGAAGGAAAGAATGACTGACTGGCTGTGGTGCTTTGTTCTTTTCTGACATTGTGACAGAGCTCAGGAACTTATAATCAAGTGAAAAGGACCCAACGACAGGGATTAAACCCATTGAATTCTGCACCAAACACAAGAAACTAGCCAGCATTCTAAATACTTTCTTAGCATTTAGGCCACTTTACTATTGGAAGTAATTTCTAGGTGACCTATCAGAAAATATGAGGCTTAGAGAAATTATTTTATCACACATAGGCCATGTCTCACAAGAGTGCAGTTACATGGAATGAAGTATTAGTCTTTTTTCAAACTTTATTAAATTATGTTTGTTAGAGATAAAAAGAAAGAAGATAAAGAAAAGAAACGTTCCAAAACCCCACCAAAAAGCTACAGTACAGCCAGACGTTCTCGGAGTGCAAGCAGGTAAGGGCAGCACCCTGGGGCCTGGAGGGCAGTGGGTAGCTGTGTTTTTCAGTAGGCAATAGATGTTCAAGATACCTCGTGAGAAAATGAGACTTGGACAAGTTTTGATGACTGGAGCGTACTGAATTGTTAGGATAGTTTTGCTGTGATGCTTACAATATTCATGTATTATTCTCAAGAATGTTTACTTCCCACGTAGTAGTTTCATGATAAAAGAATGGGAGATGTTTTAAGTGCTCTCATTCTTTGATGGCAGTCACTGTATGTAAATTATTACACTGAAAATGGAAGTGGTGTGGAAATCTTCATAGAAAATATATTCTTAATGTTCAGTTCAATCAGATGTAGTTCAGACATGCTTGGACTTATCTTATATGAATGCCCCAGAAGGTCTGTGCCTAGCTCTTAGGAAGCTAAGACAAGAGAATGCCAAATTCAAGGCTAACCTAGACTGTATTATGTGACCCTGTCTCAAAAAAATACAGCCGGGCAGTGGTGGCTCACACTTGATTATTTGGGCCTAAAACAGTATTGTGAGGCAGGCAAGTCTTGAACGGTAGAAATTTGTAGTGGAGCTGGCGAGACCACACTATATTTTAAAGCCTAGTTTGCACATTTGTGACTCTAGGGAGAGACGGCGGCGGCGAAGCAGGAGTGGTACGAGGTCTCCTAAAAAGCCCAGGTCTCCTAAGAGAAAGCTGTCCCGCTCCCCATCCCCACGGAGGTATGGGTATCAATTGTTTATACTTACAATTTATGATATTTGGGACTAATGAAGTTATTAGACTATTAGGTTTTTTACATTCACTTTGTCTTTTGGGGGAATTACAGACATTATTGTCTAAGAGATTTTCAGTATGCACTTTTGGGTCCAGCTTAGATTCTTACTTTGAATGCTTGATATTTCATATATTTCAAATTTGGCTCTTTGTAATCTTTCAATTGAGCTTGGTTAAGCTCCAGAGTTAAGACCTGTTGGCTGCTTAGGACCAAAAGTTCCTGCAAAGTAGCTCTTACAGGCACATTTTAACTGTTTCTAGACATAAAAAAGAGAAGAAGAAAGATAAGGACAAAGAAAGAAGCAGAGATGAAAGGGAACGATCAACAAGTAAAAAGAAGAGGAGCAAAGACAAGGAGAAGGAGCGGGAAAGGAAGTCTGAGAGCGACAAAGACATCAAAGTAAGTACACAGGCCAGGGTGCTGCCACTAAGGCGGCTGCCACTAGTTTAAGAAGTGCTTTTCCTTTGAAGAAGCTTATTTTCCCCTTCTCCTTGGCAAAGCAGGTGACACGGGATTACGATGAAGAGGAGCAGGGCTATGACAGCGAGAAGGAGAAGAAGGAGGAGAAGAGACCAACAGAAGCAGTGTCCCCTAAAACCAAGGAGTGCTCTGTGGAGAAGGGGGTGGCTGACCTGCGAGAGTCCAAAGTGAACGGGGATGATCACCACGAAGAAGACATGGATATGAGTGACTGAGCCCCTGAAGCTGGCTGCAGACGGGCCTCGGTATCATTCCTCATGATACCTAATGCTGTGTGTGTTCATCTCACCTAGGTGTATACAGCTGCACATTACCAATGGCTGCAGAACACCCAATTGTGATCTCTAGTTCTTTACAACAAAAGCTTTTAGAAAGTGGTACCTGGGTGACCAGCACTGCCATGGTGATATCCATTTGCGTGACCAAGCAGCTGTGCAACTGCTGCTTCCAACACAAATGAACAGCTGCATGCATCTCCAGCAGGCATGGATTTGTCTCTGTCGTATGATCCTCGGTGCGTTCACTTAGAGTATTTCTAGAGTTTGAGTCCTTGCCGTGATAGAGCCATGTAGGGAATGCACTGATTGCATGTTACCCTAAATGTCATGAAACCCTCCAACACGGGGACCTACTTAATGGTCTTATTTGTTGACATGACAAATTAACATTCTTAGAGTTACATCTGGAAACAAGCATTTGTGATAGATAAGCCTTTTGAGCCTTGTGGCTAAATTTTTGTGGCTTTGTTTAACTTTCAAAGGTTATATATGCACTAACCTTTTTTTTGATGGCTAAGTAGGCTTTAAATTACAGAAAAAAATTCAAATAAAACTGGCTGTAAAATATGATGTTTTGAATTAGAGTTGTTCACATTTTCATAGCTACTTTTGTTCCCAATAATTTATTTCACATCTCTACCAGTGAATACAACCTGCTTATCTAGCCCATCACTAGAAGAAAATGACCTTGTCCTGATTTTCATTTTTCAACTTTTTTTAGTTTTAAAGCTTACTGTTTGAACAAAAGGAGGTGGTGGTGCATTTGAAATTGACCTTCATGTGCTTTTAAAATATGACAAATCTTGATAATGTACTATTTGATCTCAAGTTGTACAAAACCAATAAATTTGTGTTACTTTGATTGCAGTAGTATCTTATGCAGTGATTCCATGTTATATGCAGACTAGGTAGGTAACTGTTTTCTTAGTTACAGAAGTTAAAAGCTTCACTTTTGTGCAGTAAAAAACAAAAGTAGGCTACCGTCTGTGCCATGTTGATGTACAGTTTCTGAAATTGTTTTACAGGACTTTGATAATAAAACCCTTAAACTCACAAGTCACGCTCCTGTAGAACTGCATTGTTTATTCACACGTTGAATGTACGGCATTACTTCATCAGTCTCCACACCAGTTTCTTCCCTTCTGCATGTTCAAGCACAGTAGCTAAATGAAGTACACCACCTCAGGGTAGATGCCCGCAAAATTGTCAACAAAAACCTTCTAAATTATGACTTGTGTTTTGGATGTAGGACTGGGGTCGTGCAACAGTGTCTTGGGGATAAATATGATCTCACCTATACCTAGTAAATTTATATTTTCATTGAAATTATAGAAATTTGCCTTTTCTGAAATAGTATGGAAGTTGTTGATCGAATGTTTGTATTGTATTGCCATACTAGATAATGGCTAGTGTTGGGTGGCTGAGAGAGAGATTGAGACTGGGTTTGTAGTGTTCAAGTTTTGAATATAAATTATTAAATAAATTGAACGCTCTATAGAAAAGCAGCATTTGTACAGTTTGTAGTTGAGTAACTTTTTAAGAAAGATTTTATGAACCAGAATTTGGTCTGTGACAAATACATCAAATTCCATTCATGATCTGAATAGCCACTACATTTTTAAAACAAAGCTGAATGTAGCTGACATATGCTTAAAACTTTAGCTGATAAAAGGACCATGTGGTGGCATGACCACTGGTCTGGAAGAAAAAAATAAAATACTGGCAGTTCCCAGAGCAAATCAATATCCAAAGTTCATTCTGTCGCCTGTGACCTCTTCATGCAGACATTCACTTTTCTACAGCTTCAATTTAAAACTAGTGCCAGTGACTTAAGATGTCACCAGAAGGCAGCTTTATTTAGGACACTTGTTGTTTGGTGCTGCTGCTCTGGCAGTTCATGCCTCTTAGCTGACGAACAGTTGGACCCAAGTGGACACTGCCACCACATTGAGTTCTCTTCTGTATTTGGTGGTAAAACCAATTTTAAAAATAAAAGTGGTTTTGTTAGAAAAATATTTGTCCTTATTTATTTTGCTTAGTTTTAAGTCAAAAACTTCAGGCTATGCAATTTGTGAAAGATGATGGCCCCATGGTAAGCCTCAATGAGCTAGGGGGCTGTAGAAGCCATCACGTTACCAATATAAGCCTGGATTGGATGGCAGCTCATATTTTAGAACTTAGTAACAGATAAGTGCCATAGATTGCACCATCAGGTTTGAGGTGTTCAGTTCTCTTGGGTGGCAGCTACACCTTGGGAAGATGAGTGGACTATGTCTATGAGAAGGTAAATGTAATTTTTAGTACTGGATATAAAAAACAAAAAATTATAATTCTTAAAGATGCTCCCAAATTAGTGTCTGTCATTACACAGAATACCTATAGCAACTATCAGAAAATCAGAAGTTTTAGTTTTTAGGGAACGGTTTGACTTGACTGAGTTTTGTACCTGGTGCTGCAGGTCGATCTGTAGGGAAGGAGGGGTTGGCTGCTGGAATAGGCTGGATCCCACATAGCAGACTGAAAATGTCCTCATCTTGGTACTTGTGACTTCGGAGCTAAAGACATCTCAGAATGGGTACACAAAGCCTGAACTTCACACTGCTGTTCAGAACCCACCTCCCAGTCAGCATCGTCCTTCCTTCCCTTGGACGCTCGGAATAGCTGACCTGAGTGAATGCCCGCAGACTTGCATGCACTGAGGGTGTGGCAAAGGGGGTTAGAAGTACTGTTCCAGCACGAGCTGAAAGGAGCAGCTTTTTGTTTTTACCTGAAACTAGACTTAAAAATTGACTGCAGACATGCTGTGATGCTGCCTGAGGTTTCTGTCGCAGATGTTTAACACAGCTTCAGAGTTTAGAGGCTTCATTTTGCTAGTCTTTTGTGATCCTGTCCAATTCTATGGGCAAATTTTGATTATTAGTTGTCTGCAAAATGGATCCACTCTCCACCAGTCAAGCTGGACCCAAAGAACCAGATATCTGTCGTAGACTTAATGGAAAGTACAGGTTGAGCCTAACATCTCAAACAAGGCAAGCACAGCCCACAGTGCTGCATCGCTAACCACTTCTAACGGATTTTGACATCTTGATCCTGCTGCCTCAGTTTCCCTGATAGCTGGAGTGGACTACATCCATGTACCACTACACATGACTTGAGAACCCAATTTTATTCAGGAGCTTTAGTTTGGCATTCAGCTGCTTGCTATTAGCTAATAATCATGTAGGTTTCCAGCCATCAACATGGACTTAACCATGGCACCTGCTGTACATGCCTTTTATTAACTGCAGCCTTTTTTTTAATTCTCTGATACATTACTGCAGTTTCCCCTCCTCCTCTCCTAGCAGCCCTCTTTCCCTAAGCTCCCCTCTTCCCAAGATCCACTGTTGCTTTCCCTCAGAAAAGAGCAGGCTCCCCGGGTATCAACCAAATATGACAAATTACATTAAGAACAGTAGCATACTGTCATATCAAAGCTGGAGAGGCAACCAGTGGGAGGAAGGGAGTCCCAAAATCAAACAGGAGATAGCCCCCACTCACAGTGTGTCCCACAAGAAGAAACTAAGCTACAAAACCAGCATATATGCAGAGAACCTAGGTCAGACCCATACAGGCTCCCTAACTTGTCACTTCCATCTCTGTGATCCCCTAAGCCCTGGTTAGCTGATTTTTGTGGTGTCCTTGACCCCCCTCTGGTTCCTAAAATCCTTCCTCCCCAGATTCCCTGAACTCTGCCTAATGTTTGACTGTGGGTTTCTGCATCTGCTCCTATCAGTTGCTGTAGGGATTCAGCCTTCTCTGAGGATTATGCTAGGCTCTGTTCCACAAAACTGCAGCTCTTTGCCAAGAATATCTAGTAAGGACATGTCTCAGGAATGGTTTCTTGAAGATGGGAACCGTATCTACAGATATCATACCTAAGTGATGAGGTATCACACCTTTCAGGAATGGGGCCCCTACTACTAGCTTAAATTTTTTAAATTTACAATACAGAATTTTAATCTACATTTCAAAAGTGATCTGCATGTAAGATTGTAAAAAAAATACTGACCTTAAATCATTTCATTAACAGGATTAAAAGGCACATCATGAAAATCTAATATTGTGAAAAGTTTATTTGCATTAATTATTAACTCCTTTTTTCCCACCATTGTAAGAGATACATTTTTCTTTGTGATCAGAGAAAAAATATTTTGGAATGGAAAATCTGATTCTACTATTTATTAGAGAAAAATTAAGTCTTAAAACAATCCAGTGCAACAATTTTCAGTAGTACAGTCCAGTGCAGCAATTTTCAGTAGTCCTGTCTCCAGTGTAATCCAGCAAAATATTCACATGGTAACAAGCTCTACGTCTCAAGCTACAATTTATCGTTTTGTCCTACATGGTCTACAGGGCCAGGGAGCCTAAAGCAGCAGTGGTCACTGCCTTTCTGAACCTCAGACCTTACAAATGACAACAGAACTCAAGTCACTGGATCAGCCATTATCTAAACGCCAGGGGCCAACAACCCTCCATTCCATCAAGCTAGCTCTGGGCTTCCCAGTTATTAAAATTATCTTACTGGAGTGGTTAGGGCTTTGGATTTTTAACTCTTGATTATTTTTCTTATAAAAAGTAATAAAACAACATATGCAAGGTGGTTTCACTATGTGAGATGTAACCGTACAGAGATAAATATCTGATGGCTGATGCTTTGGATTTTTTTAAATAAATCATCTCTTCAATAAAAATCTCTAAAATCTTGGTAAGTGTAAACTACGGGTCACTCTATACCAACCTGACAAGTGCATCCTTGACACAGTTCATCAGGACACATTTATAAATATTTAGATAAGTCTTTAATACAACGTGATTCCTTATGACTCAGACATTAGTCTCCCTAATTTACTTTCATTCTTGGACCTTCAAAACATCTTGTAATAAATATGAAAAAATTTAAGTGCAAAAATGAGTAATGCATGATTTTAACACTTTGGAGAGGGAAATCAGTATATATTTTCCTGTGACTTAAAAAAAAAAATAAGAACTCAATCTTGCATGTTTGTGGACTTTTAGCCTATAACAAATATATTGTAGCATATAAAATGTTTTTACCTTATTTTGAAAGCATTACATACATAGTTGTCCAAAATATGTATTTTTTTAAAATTGACACCAATGCACTAATATTCCATTAAAAATAATCTGACTCATGTGCACTTACTAGAAAGCAAGTTTAAAAATTTGGAATTTGTTTAAAGTGCTGATACTTAGGAGAGGGCTAGCTGTAAGCATGTTACCGTACCTATCAACACAACAAGAACCTTTAAACTCAAGGTTAGGAAAATAAAAACAAACAAAAAAGAGGTTCTATGAAAGGAAGATCAGTAACAAACAGTTTCCACTGAAAAGGGATTCAGATAAAACAAAGAGCACCAGGAAGAGCTGCACAAAGGTGCTGGGGGCACCGCATTCCCTGCAGGGAGCACTCCATTTGGATGCATTGCAGCTGTAAATGCAACTGTTACTGAGGTGCTGGGGGGCAGGGCACCACATTCCCTGCAGGGAGCACTTCCTCGGAATGTATTGCAGCAGGCTGTAAATGCAACTGATGACTACCATTGCTCTGTTCACCTCAGAAAACTCATTTCCTTCACTGAACATTCAAATTACAGAACTATACACAATAATGAAAACAAAATTTAAAGGAACATTTATGCATGCCACCCTGGATAGAGGTGACGCATTTCAAAGGGTTTCATATCTCTTAAGACACTGAATTTACATTAATGGTCCAGGAGTGTTTTAGATATAGCTATAGATATATTTATATGCATATATATTTCAACAGGAAGTGTAAAAATCCTTAAAAAGAAATCACAGCACTCACAGCTGCTTTACATAGGAAGGTCTCAGGGTCACTGGGTGTTAAACTATTACAGACAGGAAATGACTTTAAAAAGATGAATGGCACATCAGGAAGCTTCGGACATTTTATTAGAGGTCCGTTTCTCATCACATCACTGATGTGTAGACCCTCCGCTTACAGAAGCAATGTCCCTGCCACCTGGAGTCTCTTGCTCTTCTGGATCAGTTAAAGGTCAGGAAAACGACTCGGATCTTCCTTGTAGTCTTCAGGGATGGCAAAGATGGATCCGTCAAATTCATCACATCGGAACTCCTGAAAAGTCACAGTGGCTGTGATCGTGGGAAACACGGGGATATCTGGAGAACAAATGGTGAGACACCGTCAGATGCCATCTGAGACAGTCCACTCGAGTAGGCCACATTCCTGCACACAACTCCAGAGGGACCCAATACACACCACCCAAGCCTGTGCAGTGGGCTCCAATGGCTTCCTAGAAGAACATCCCCTGATTTCTCTTTCAATTGACATTACTTGAGCACAGCAATCATAGAAGAGTTTCTGGCCCAAAAGGTAAGTGAATCTGGAGAGTATGTTCACCCACTCTGCTCATCTGATTCTCCCTGAGTGGGTTTTTGCTGCAGAAGGCACCCTGTGGCAACTGCTGGGAAAGCTTAGTAAACTGATGCAGATTTCTACTTCCCGACGTCCAACGTGAATGCTAAATGGTTTGTTTCCTGCAACTTGCATAGGAACCAGTGTGTCGCAAAGGTTTCTTAAATTTCTCCTACTGGTGCTGTGAAGTCTGCGCCTTGTTTCATTATTTATCTCTGTGCTTCTTTATTTTAGTGACTTAAATGTTCACACACACTCTCCTGCAGGAGGTGCTACCATGACCTTTATATTTCATTTCATTTAAATCACAAAGAAAGCAAAACTTTTATCTGCTATTGTTATTTCTCAGGCATTTTAACAGAAACACCAACACACTTAAATAATAATTTTTTAAAACCTTAATAAAAATGAAGCAACTGGTACATTCACTGCCCTTTAAAATATATCCTACTAAATTTGAATTAAAAATAAAGAACACTAAAATTATACCTGAATTTTGTCTTACCTAATTTTACAGGAAAGCCTGGAGGAAGCTTCATTTGAACAAATTCTCTAAGCTTGTTAAAGTGCTTGAAGGGTGCTATTACTTCTAGAACATTCAATAATCTGAAAAATGAAAGAATAATGTTTTCATGGTTTATGTCCTTAAGGTTGTTCCTGAACTGCACAGCTCAAACAAGATAAACTGAGGCTAAGTCCTCAGTCTTTCTTGGATGCATCTGTTTTCTTCTATTTTCATGACTGACTTCACTTTTAGGTTAGTGGGGTTAATCCTGGTTAATTTCAGATCACATAACCAACCCCTTTGCCTAGATCCCAGAGTTCTTCAGTGTCTTATACAACAGAGTCACACAACAGCTCCTTCCAGCCTCTGGCTGGGCTATTCCAACACCTACTATTACTTTCCTTCCAACAGGGCGTATCTTCCAGTGTCTTGCTGTGTAAGCAACAGCTAAACACACATTAAACCTTAACTGCTTTGCTTTCCTGACAGCTGGACACACTTCCTTTAACTTACTTTTGTTCTGGGGCTGAGAGTTGGTCCCAGAATCCTGTGTATGCACGGTCAGCACTTACTGCTGAGCTTAATCCCAACACTTTTTTTAAATTTTACTTTTTGAAAATTCTTGAGACATATATAGTCTTAAAGACTTGTCCAGGCAGGCCTTGACATTCTGATCCTCCCGCCTTAGTCTCCAAATAGCTGGGATTGTGAACTTGAGCATAATTTACCCTTTCCTGTGTCAAAAACTATGGGTGGGTGAGTGATTGCTATGCTTTCTCTGCCCAAATCTCTTAAATTTGTTTCTTAATAACTGAGAGTTAAGCTAGAGAGGCCATGTAGAATATTTGTCCAACATGAGCAAGGTACTAGGTTCAATCACACGAGAAAAAAAAAACAACAGAAGTTTATCTGGAACCAGGGAGAGTAGCTTACATCTGTAAATTCATATGATCCCAAAACTCAGGAGTCTGAAGCATGAAGACTAGGGGAGTTCCAGGAAGGTTGGGCTAGAGTGAGGTCCCATCAAAGCAAAGAAACCTTGTCATTTAAAGGGGCAATTTTCCATGTGATTGTTCTGTACCAGCTTTTTCCCATCTTGGAATGAAATGTTATCTCACAGACTATGCCCTTTCCTACAGAGACATGTCTATCACATCTCGAACACTAGCCCCCACTCTTGGAAGCTGGTAAGTGGATCCAGTTCTGTACTCAGTCATGGCTCTGACTTCATCTGTCAAAATTTAATTTCAGCCACATCTACTCTTATCCACTGTGTCTGATGATTTTGTTTTGTGAATAGTGCTGTTCTCTGCTCAGTTTAGTATTCCTTCTTGCCCTTCATCTCAGGAGTGATCTAGCTACACTGATTTATGTTCTCGGTGTGTTTCCACAGCAGTAACATTTCTTCTGTGATAGCATGGATTCTTTGTCTATCTTCTGTATGCAGCATTTCTTGACTTCCTTTCTCCTAGGACAGTGGTTACAATCATCACATGCACTAATACATCTATTTCTCACGTCTTAAGGCTCTTTGGAGTTAATTCCAAGCACACTATAAAATCAGCTGCATTCCTTTAACAGGGACCAGAGCTATCTCTCCATGTCTGTTAACTCCCTTCTCACATCGCCTCCAGCTTCTACCTATGTGTGGCCTCTAGCTTACATAGAGGTTCTGTACAATATTCTATCTACCTTCTAAAGCTTCAGGGTAACAAAGGCAGGTAGTGTGAACAGATTTTGTTGAAAATTATATCTGGGCAGTGGTGGCACGCGCCTTTAATGCCAGCACTCGGAAGGCAGAGGCAGGCGGATCTCTGAATTTGAGGCCAGCCTGGTCTATAGGGTGAGTTCTAAGACTGGCTCCATAGCTATTGGGAAACCCTGTCTCGAAAAACAAAAACAAGCAAACAAAAAAAGAGCGGAAAGAAGAAGAGAGGAAGAAAGGAAGAAGAGTAGAGAGGAGGAGGAAGGGGAAGAAGTAGAAGTAGTAGTAGTAAAAGAACAACAAAATAAATGATAGGAGGTTAGTACTATAAATTCCAAGAAAAAGGAAAAGAAGACAAATATATGATTTGACATAAATATGATCACTGTTGGAATCCAAGACACCCTGGCTCATAAAGCACAGAAACTCGTGTGGAAAACTCGGACTATTCTCAGGCTCTGCATTCAGAAGCATAGTTGAAAAAGCAGTCTAACTAATGTGCTGGAAGAAAATACCTTTTTATTCCACAAATGTCTATGCTTTCAGTTTTTATAAGCATGTGTATTTACGTAAACCAGAAAATTTATGGGCAGGTGTACACACTCTTGAGCCAAGAGCTGTCTGCTTTTTTCACATTTCAGATGCAAATAATGGTGCCTGTCAGAAATTCTGTAGTCAACAGCATACTTACGACTCAATCCCCAGGGGAAACTCCTGGCTCATGGCTACAGTGGCTTTAAATGTTTTCTTGCTCTCTTTGCACACCAGTTCTCTGCCCAGGTGTGGAGCCCTGCAACAGAAAGAACACTGTTAGGGAGCCTTGCAGAGAACTCATCACTCTCTATCAATACTCACAATCTTCCACTTATCTTACCCTGTCTACAGAAATATTATTATGCTAAAAACAAGATATATATAAGAAATGAGACAAAAATAGAGCTTAAAAGAAACAAACGTTAATTCTCAAGGAATTTCATACTGAATAAAACAATTTTAATAATAAACATTCTTAGGAACAAAAAATCACTATGAAAATAAAAATTAATCTCTTTCACTATCTACTTGTCTTAGCACTCAACAATAAAAGTACTGTGATTAAAGAACTGTGTACATATGCCCTGTTAAAGCTGTGTACATGTGCACTATGTACATGTGCACTGTGTACATATGCACTGTTAAAGGTGTGTACAGGTGCACTGTGTACATATGCACTGTTAAAGCTGTGTACAGGTGCACTGTGTACATATGCCCTGTTAAAGCTGTGTACATGTGCACTATGTACATGTGCACTGTGTACATATGCACTGTTAAAGGTGTGTACAGGTGCACTGTGTACATATGCACTGTTAAAGCTGTGTACAGGTGCACTGTACAAGTGCACTGTTAAAGCTGTGTACAGGTGCACTGTGTACATATGCACTGTTAAAGCTGTGTACAGGTGCACTGTACAAGTGCACTGTTAAAGCTGTGTACAGGTGCACTGTGTACATATGCACTGTTAAAGGTGTGTACAGGTGCACTGTGTACATATGCCCTGTTAAAGCTGTGTACATGTGCACTATGTACATGTGCACTGTGTACATATGCACTGTTAAAGCTGTGTACAGGTGCACTGTGTACATATGCCCTGTTAAAGCTGTGTACAGGTGCACTGTGTACAGGTGCACTGTTAAAGCTGTGTACAGGTGCACTGTGTACAGGTGCACTGTTAAAGCTATAATAAATTTAAGGCTCCTTCTTTTGGTGTCTGTGACTGCACTGCGGCAAACACCCCTTCTATTAACAGAGTGAACAGAGTGGACAGGCTTGAGACCTTCCTTCCTTACTCCATTGAGTTGTGCGACTGGGCTTTCCTGCCCTGTTTAAAAGTTCTGTTGAACTATCTAGCACACGCCAGGGACTACACGATGGTTTCCTCTGACCTGCTGGGGTATCTAACAAAGGCTAGGCAAAACAATGGTCACTCACAAAAAGACTATGCCCAACACTGTAAAAAGTTATGTCCATCCAACACTAGAACAGAATGTACAAAACCTGTGATCACAGCACAACTCTCAGTAAGGAAAAAACAAGGCAGCTTCTTCCTGAACAGAGTGGAGTGGGTGGGAGTGGTAGGTGCAAAGGGGGCTATTTTATTCTCCACCAAAGGAAACATAGGTGAGCCAAAATAAACATCCATTCGTCCATTCCAAATCACCTTTATTCACTCAGCTCTCCTCTAGTCAATGCACAGTAAAGGGAGAGGGCTGCTGTGCCTACTCCTCTCCAGGTTAGTGATACAGAGTAAGCACAAGTTTATGAAAGATGCTGACCAGTCAATGGAATGAATGGTGACAGAGGGGAAGCAAACTGGGTGGCTAACACATCAGCACAGCTAAGAACAGTCTGCCAGACAAGGGAACTGAAAAGCAGCACTCCCTTAGAACTAGTCCTACAAGGTTCTTGCTTATCGGTGTGTGTGGTTGACAGAAGGGATGTAAAAAGAAGGCTCTAGATTCACAATGCACACAAAATTTGGGGATTTTTTTTTCATGCTTACTTTATATTTCTTAAAGTTGTAACAATAGCTTTAGATAAAAATACATCAATAGTAGGCTCTCAAAACTCTTGTATCTCAATAGACTGTTTTAACAAATTTTCTTCCTAAGGTCCAAAGAAAACATAAATCAAAGGGGGAAAAAACACCTACTTTCCATTTTCAGCAGATATGTATTCTTCCCACGTAATAGTGTTCTGAGGAGGAGGGGTAAGGGACTGTCTTCTTACCGGCTGCCAATAAGAGAAAGAGAAAGGAGAGTGTAGAACGTGGAGTGAGAATATCACATTTAAAATGTAAAGTTAAAACATACTAAGGCGGAAAGCTTAGCAACCCCAAATTCCTCATGCACCACTCCAAACAATACATACAGTGGGCTCCTCCCCAGCAACCCTTTCATAACCCCATGACTCTACTCACACATGTCCTACAACATATTCAGCCTGATAATGAACAGTAAAACAGACTGTCATTTGAGTGACCTTTTTGTGAGGCTTTTGTTTTGTTTTGGTTTTTTGTTTTTCGAGACAGGGTTTCTCTAGTTGTTTTGGAGCCTGCCCTGGAACTAGCTCTTGTAGGCCAGGTTGGTTTTGAACTCACAGAGATCCGCCTGAGTCCTGGAATTAAAGATGTGTGCCACCACTGCTCCTGAGTGAATTTTTTAAGAGAAAAATTTATTTGCCATCTGATGCCAATGCATGATTAGACATGCAAAACATTTAAGATCAGATGCATCATTGTAAAGGACATACACAGGTAACTCAAGCATGTCAATCAAAACAGAAACCATCATACCCCTCCTCTAGCCACCAATTTACCCTCTTCGCAGACTCATTAAAAGAAAGCTGCAAACACTATCTGCGGCTCCTGAGTGCGCTAGCTCAAGTAGGCCACTGCTCCTCTGCAGTCTCTATTATTGTCTCTAAATAAAACTCCTTGCTGCTTTGCTGTTTTTGTGCTTTCCCAAATAATGGCATCAAGTAACTACCTCTTCTTCACTGACTCAGTTATCTAAAATTCTTCCAGGAACTATGCTAGATACAGAAGCACAGACAGATACACACATACTGGCTTCAAAAAATTTAAAGCAGCAGAAGAAAAAAATATATCAACAAGCAATTCAGCAGGAAAAAAAATCTAAGAGTCATAGTCACTAGAAAGGCACAGGTGTCTGGGAAATGGAAGCATGAGGACCAAGGTCATCCTCAAGGCCATTCTGAACAATGTGAGACTGTCCCCAAACGGGGAAAAAGACAAACAAAAATACAAGACCAGGTCTATTCATACTGGTGGGGGTACAGGGCTGAATTCTCCTGCAGGTTTCCCACAACCCAAACTCCTGGGCTCAAGAGCCTTCAGCAATAGTCTCCCAAGTGCCTGAGTTATAAATGCACAGCACTATGTCAGCTCAAAAAACAAAACAAACAAAACAAAAAACACAGGCTGGAGAGATGGCTCAGATGTTAAGAACACTGATTGTTCTTCCAGAGGTCCTGAGTTCAATTCCCAGCAACCACATGGTGGCTCACAACCATCTCTAATGAAATCTGGTGCCCAATTCCGGCCTGCAGGCATACATGCAGACAAAACACTGTAAACAAAATAAATAAATATTTAAAAACAAACAAAAAACCAATCACAGGTCAAATAAAACCACAGAAAGCAGCTCTACAGACTTGTGGAGGGTTCCACCTTTATGGTTTTGTTTTTGGAGATGGGGGTCACTCAATGTAGCACTACCTGTCCTAAAACCTGCTCTGTAGACCAGGCTGGCCTCGAACTCAAGAGATCCACTTGCCTCTGCCTCCCAAGTGCTGGAATTAAAGGCATGCACTACCACTGCCCAGCTTATAATAATATTTAAAGCAAAGAGAATTAGAGTGAAGAATATGAATTGATGTATTTATTTCAACTATGACAGGAAACAGCAAAAGGAGAGACAACACAAAGAGTTACCTATTGATTGTCTTTAAGGTCAAATTTCAATGCCTGTTAAATATGACTTTCTATCACTGTAGGATGAGCCAGCAATCTAAACTAGGGAGAGGCGGTGCAAACTGAAAACTGCTAGGGAGAAATAAGGTGAATAACAGTCAAGAGTAACACCACTACACTTTGGTTAAAGAAGGAAAGGATTTTTGTTCTGAGTTGTTTTAAAGACAGACCTTGGGTAAGCCCAAAATGGCCTCAAGTTCACTGCGTACCCAAGATAACCTTGAGCTCCTGCTCTGTCTGCCTCCACCTCCGAAGAGCACATGCCAACTGGCCTACCTCCCCACCTCCCTGTTTCTATTATTAGTATGTCCCCGGTCAAAGGGATATGTCCCACTAAGAACTGGAGCTGGTAAACTGTGGCTTGTTTTAGCAGCCTGCTAGAGACGTTACAAATGCCTGGAAGCCAGATCCTTACTTTAAACTAGCAGTGACTGTGCAAAAGAAAGACTGACTTTGAAGAGAAGATCCATCCTTTATGACATCCTATAGAAAGCAGGAGCTGCCCCAAAAGAGCCAGATAATGGGAGAGTGCTGATGCCGGGGTAGCCAAAAGCTGTGGTACACACGAAGCCCCAAGTTCTAGACCCAGCAACACACATATATAAACATAAACAAAGCTTCAAGCAGAGTTTTATATAGTAATGGATTTATCTATAAATTCAATGTCACAATCACCAAAAGCCTCACATACATATACATTAGAAATTGACAAACTAAACTTAAATATTCACCAAGAATAGAGGTTCTTAACTGAGTTTGGTGTGCACAGCCACAAAGCTGAATGAAGCGGATCAGAAATCTGGGGAGAAATGTCTCTCCTACTTAGGAGAAACAGAAGATCCTGTTTCAAAAAAAAAGAAAGAAAAGAAAAGAAAAAGAAAACCCACAAAACTGTGTTTTTCCTGTCCCACTATGATCTGCCTTCAGTAGACATTCACAGCACCAGAAACTAAGCCAACATCTGCTCCACTATGCCAGAGCCAAAATAAGCCTATAGTTCACAAGGGTTTCCTTTAAATCCTGACTAAAGCTGAAAATCTATGTACTTCATGCATATTATTCTGTTCTATTCTATAGTTACATCCAGTAAACTATATTTTAACTTCTAATTTGAAAAATTACAGCTTCTTAATGTCATTTAAAGAGCCATTACAATTCAAATACAATAGAATACATTTCATGTTATCGTACATAAACCAAGTTGTCTCCATTTGAATCAACAGGCATCAGTCTGGCCTGTAGACTTAACACCAGATAGTTTTTTACATACATTTATGCAGCAATTGGCTCATCAGAGCTAACTGGCAAACAGCCCATTAATTTCTTCTGTTTGAAGTGTTCTATGTTTTCAGCCCCAATATTAAACAAGGGTAGCAATAGCCACCATCACAACAAAATTCATTTTTAAATCTAGTCTGTCACACTAATTGTAAGGAAATCCGGTCACTTTGCTCTAGGGTAAGCAAATACCCAAGCCTCCTGACTGCAGTTCCAGCACTCACACATACATGCATGCTTGCAAACACATGCACAGCTCTGAGACTGCTGCTCCACAGACTAGAAGATGACTGTCACTATGTGTGAGATGTGCTTTGGTTGCTTTCAATCAGTTTTATTCAGACACTAAAAAAGGTGCCCATGATCTACTGGACTAATTCCATTCTCTCTCAAGGATCCCTACTCTCCTGTTTAGAGAAGAAGTTAACATCTGCGGATACTGACAGAGGGAATGGCTGGAAGAAAATAAAATCTTAGAATCTAGAAGAGACAGCTCAGCGATCAGAAGCACTTGCTGATCTTCAGAGAACCAGAGTTTGGATCCCAGAACCCCTATCAAGCACAACTCCAGTCCCAGAAGACCTGACACACGTCTGGCTTTTCCCCATCCTTCCTGACCCCACACTCACTGTACCAGTGTTTCAATAAGCAGAAGCGACTCCAGTTCCCAGGCTGTACAGGCTAGGGATGACCTATAAAGTAGTGGATCTTCAAGGCAGCAGGCAACAGGATACGGAATAAGAATTAACACCAGGTTTCATACTTACAAAATGGCTTTAGTCTATTAACTAATGAATACTCAAAGATAAAGTACAGAATCAAAAAATACCAAAAGTCTCCCCCCACTGTCTACTCATAATCAACAAAGACAATAAAGATACACAGGTAGACAGAGGTAGTAGAAGCGCACCTCGAAGTTCTGCTCCGTCAGGCTCCCACCTTTACTCAGGCTCTCCATGATGGCCTTATTCCGCAAAATGTCCTCCTCGCTGAGGTGCTCTCTTCTTTTTCTTGATTCTAGAACAAGTCCATTCACCAGATAAAAGTCTGCCAAAAAGTTTCCTACTCTTTCCTAAAACAAAATCAAATATTCCAAAATGACAGTTAAAGGAAGGTTTATTTCCGGTTTCTAAAAAGTGTTGAGATCATAAAGTTCTCCATAAACATGTACCATGTCGATGAAAATAAATATTCTGCTAATATGTGAAATCATCAGATATTTTCAGAAGTTAAATATACAATCATTTCCAAACACAAAGGGAAATTTAAAGTACAAAAGATATTTGCTAATTAACCTGCAAATTAGCCAGTCTAAACAGAAGCATGAACGGTGTTCATTCATTACCTACTCCCAAGTAGCACAAAACAATCTAAGAACCTTACTAAAGAGTCAAATCTGAGTAACAAGGAGGGGTCAGGGGTAACACTGTTCCCATTTTATAGATAGAAAAGCAGAATTAAAATCTATAGTCCATGCCACACTAGACCCTCTCTGATCTCTGACAGAATAAAACTTCAAGTTACTGCTACTCACTGATTTGAAAAAAGGGGGGAAAAAAGAGTAGCCTTGCTCACTAATACATTTAAATGTTTAAATTATAGATGCAGGCGCAAAAACTCAAATGACAAAAAAGGCAGCATGAAGAAAGCGGGCAGTTCTTTCCAATGAAGTCTCAAGTATAATCCGACGCTGACCCGCACCTCCAACACCCACACAGACCCGTATAAAACTATCTATGTATTATAAACTTACTTGACCCAGCTTCCCATTTCCACCTGTGTCCAGATTGACTACTCCACCTTGATGTGCCCTGGTATTCCAAAACTACATGTACAGCGCATCTCCAGTGCTTCCGTACCTCCTTAAAAGTGACCAGGAAGCCAAGCATTTTGCACCCGTTTCTACCTACAAAATGGGAACCATGGTAAACTGACTCCCTCCTTACCTGTCAAAGACTTAAGAAGGTCACCTAGCCGCTGTTCAAGAGCTTTTGGCTGCTTAGTGGTAACACTAGGTGGACAGCAGTTTCAATTTTTATCTTCTCTTGAAGTGATCCGTCTAATGCTGCCCAGAAGAACAGAGCACAGACAAGTAAGACTTCAAAGCAACAAATGCACTGCAATAACTGGACCCACAGCCTGGAGTCCTAAGTGCCAATTGTTGCCAAATAGGCTTTGAGGGCTCAGGGGTAGACTTCTGTATGCCAGGGAGGTGATTAACAGGTCTTGTGACCATATAAAAAAGCAGCATTGATCAAATATAAATTATCCCGAAAATGTCAAGTGTGTGCTACTCATGACTCAGCCACTGCTGTACCATGCTGTATCATTCTTGCTGCCTGTACTGTACACTACAAAGGCATAAGGGAAATGAATGAATTCTGTTACAATGGAGAAAATGGCAGAAACATGTGCTAATACTAAGGCTGTAGGAAAAAGTTGTAGTGTGCTTACTTTACTATGTAACACGCAAACTGCCAACAGAAGCAGCACTCCTGTGAGAAGTAGAGAATCCCACCACACACTCATGAAACAGCCAGTTCCAAAGCCTTAGACACCATTGTATTAGTATCAGGACAAAACACTACACATTATTTACAGATATATATTTATGTGTGAGAAATGCTAAAAAGGTCTGCAGGAGGGCCAGGATTGTAGACAGTGGTCACTAGAGTCTTCTGGCTTCGTATATAAGGCTATTTATATATGGTATTTATTTTGTGATGTCAACATGCTGCTGTGGTGACATTTTTAATACAATTATCACTGAATTAACAGACTCTGGAAAAACAGATATCCCTCTATAAACTGTGTGAGTCTCATCCAGTTTCCTGAGCCTTAACAGAAAACACTAAGGATTCTAGAAGAAAAAGCAATTCTTCTTTAAAACTGCAATACGAAAACCTTGATATCCTACGCATAGATTTCTGACTCCAGATGGTAGCACCTCTCCCCGTCAACAACCAGTCGGCTATAACAGTTCAGACAAATTCCCAAAAGTACACAAGCCAATCCCTTAAAGCAAGAAAGCCCACATGCCACCCTCTCCTTTTCTTCCCTTTTCTCTCATACCTTATCTCATTTATCCAACAGCCTTCATTGCTATCTCCTGAGTTACAGTTTTAAGTGAATATAAGCTTTGTTTTTCCAATGTAAAAACATTCACTTACTATATTCATAAATATTATCTAAAAAAAACCATTAAATCTTCACCCCTTACCTGATACAGCTCTTATTGTTACATTTACAGTTATTTATTTTATTAATTTACAAACAATTATTTATTAATTAAAATGTTTCATTATCTATTTCATTCAAAATTTCATAACTCAGGTCAGTTTCAAACCTGAACCCTCCTGGCTCAACACTCCATAGAGGCCATGCCAGGTGAAGCATTCTTAGCATGATTTTAGGTAGTCAGATGTGACAGGAAGTATAGAAACTTCCACTGAGATTTAAATTCACCATAGTTTGTAGAGATGTAAGCTTAATATGGGCAAACATAAGATACAGGAGCTCTAAAGGATGAAGAAAAGACCCAGCAAAATAAATTCAAGTGTGCATCTCTCCATAGGCCTCTTATACACAAATCACCAGAAAAAGAATGGAACCATGTGCAAACTCCCCTTATGAGGAGGGCAGACAACAGAGTTCAAATGAACTATACTTTCTCTCTGGGCTTTTCCAAAAACACATGCAAACTATGTAACTAAGAATTCTAACTACTTCTGTGAATTCAAAAGAGAGGAAAGATCAGCCTAAAAGATAATTCCTATAATTTTCATCATTATTTTGGTGATATCAGATACCAATTTTTTAAACTTAAAAAAAAAATCTGTATTTTTACATACTGTTTTATCTTCCCGAAAAAGCCATCCAGTTTGGGCACGTGTGAAAGAAATCGATTTGGTTGATAAAGTTGCAGAATAAATATCACTGCTCATTAAAATATCAACTTCTTCTTCTGTTTCCATCTCGGACTCCTAGGTTGGGGGAAAAGTTAATATCAGAATCTGGGTTTCCTTCAAATATGTAACAAATTTCAAAGGACAAAAATATAGTTTCTAAATAACGTGAAGTGCTATTTATTCTAAAACTAGATGCTTACATTTCATGTCTGATATCTTCTCTAATAACTAGGAATTATGACTAATTATGAGTCTTTTAAACCATGGCAAAGGAAATACAGCATTTTCACACTATTATATAAAAAAGTAATAAACTCACTGTTTTTCATTATAGAACTATATGGTTGTGACACAAATTTTTTTAACGCCTTTAAGAATCAAATAGAAAGACCTGAGACAAAAATCCTATTCAGAGGTTTTATTTACTTTATATGCAGATAAATTAGCCTTTAGTTATTGGTAATATAAATGAAAGAATCCAGAGGCTGGTGAGATGGCACAGGGGTTAAGAACACTGCCTGCTCTTCCAGAGGTCCTGAGTTCAATTCCCAGCAACCACATGGTATCTCCCAACCATCTGTAGTTAGATCTGGATCTGGTGTCCTCTTCTGGCCTGCTGGTACCAGTACACTGTGTACATAACAAATAAATCTTTTTTAATATTTATTTATTTATTATGTAAACCATATTCTGTCTGTGTGTATGTCTGAAAGCTAGAAGAGGGCACCAGGCCTCATTACAGATGGTTGTAAGCTACCATGTGGTTGCCGGGAATTGAACTCAGGACCTTTGGAAGAGGAGGCAATGCTCTTAACCACTGAGCCATCTCTCCAGCCCCAAATAAATCTTAAAAAAAAAAAATCTATCACTGTTATCTGAGTCTTTTTCAATATTTAATTTCTTTCTTTCTTTTTTTTTTCCCCTCCAAGACAGGATTTCTCTGTAGCTTTGGAGCCTATCCTGGAACTTGCTCTGTAGACCAGGCTGGCCTCAAGCTCACAGAGGTCCTCCAGCCTCTGCCTTCAGAGTGCTGGGATAAAAGCTGTACACCACCACTGCCCAGCCTCTTTTTCAAAAATTTCTAAGAAGAACAAGGGAGTTAGCTGTGGTGGAGGACAACTTTTATTCCAGCACTTGAGAGGGAGGAAGATCTGTAAGTTCAAGGCCATCCTGGACTCCATAGCAAGTACCCAGCCAGAGTTAACATGGTGAGAACAAAGGAGAAGAGTGTGTTTTTCCCAATACTTATTAGAAAAGTCATAAATATGACTTCTAAAACTTACCAGTAGTCTTGCTTAAGCTCTGTCTTTTTTTTCTTTTAAAGCATTTTCTATGCATTTGTAAATGCATGATGTGCATGTGGATGATGGGGAAAACCTATGTCATGATGTGTACAGAGAGGCCAAAGAACAACTATCAGGTGTGTTCTTTCTCGCTTCACATAGGTACTAGGGACTGACCTCAGGTCACCAGACTCACATAGCTAATCTCTGCACTTGTTTCTAGGACAGAAAACCACATGCTGGGAAGCTGGGGAACAAACAGGGAGATATACAAAGAGGTTCTCTCACATAAAAAACTCCTATTAGATAGAGACCAGGGAATGAAGGCTCTCCAGAGGCAGCAATGGCTACAAGCAGATGGCTATTTTCTACTCTTACAGCCCACTTTCAACTGGGTATCACTGTGCCTGTGTCACTGAGTCCACAGCAATCAGCACCAACAGCTGGAACTATACCAACACCATAGTCACCACCCTTACAAACCCTGAAATTACTGCTAATGTATAGTGAGTGAAAGTGGATTCCTCGGTAACACAAATACTGGACAGTTTTCTAAAGAAATGTTTTTGGTTCAACAGGTTGAGAAGAACATGAAATATTCCACTTTCCATATTTCCACTCCTCCTTCTACAACATCCCTGAGTCTTCTGTAAGGGAGGGTCTTGTCAATGTTTCTGTTGGGACTGGGATCCACAACGGTATTTTGATTGTGGTTCGCATGGGTCTTTTTTGTTGTTGTTATTTTTTTTTTTACAATCATACTGTTTTATGTGATTAAACCCAAGGCCCTAAGCTGCTGACCAACACTCCTATCAACTAAATTACATCTGGTACCTGATTTGAGATATAGTAACAGCATAAATATAGAAACACTGGCTACTCTTGCAGAGGAGCCAAGTTCAATACCCAGAACCCACATGGCAGAAAGTTCACAGCCAACACACTTGTCTGGATTCTAAAGGAACCAGAAACACATATGGATACCCAAACATACATGCAGGCAAAACTCCCATACATATAAAATAATAAAAATACTTTTTAAATTAAAACAAAAAAGAACATAAATACAATGTTCACTTGGCACAGAAAAATAAACACTAATTTGGTGCCCTTGGATATAAGGATGCAAAAAGGGCCTTCCAGGTCCAGCAAATAGAAACATCAAAAACGAAAAAGGAAGCTTTAAATAACCTGACACATGTGGATACCCAGGTTTACTATGAGGTTATCTAAAACAGCAAGTCAGAAAGTCTAGAGAGTGAGTGAAGGTAAAGCTACACGAAGGAAGCCATCGGAGACGCAGCAATGTCACCTTCAAGTAATACAGTCTTAATGAAAAGGGCCCGTGACCTTATTTTCAAGGTTCAATGTAGAACTAAAAGCAGACAGAAAGGGAGCCAGGATATATCACATATAAGGCGTGATATACTAAAAATCTAACTTCTAGAAACAGTGGGATGAAGATAAATGCTGATATAATGACATTAAGGGAAGAGATGAGCAGGCACATTCTCCAATCAGAAATCATGGAGTGTGAGAAAACATGTCAAAAATAACTTTTCAGTTTTTAAGATAATGATACCATTCACCCAAAGAGAGAAAGCAGGAAGAAGCAGTTTTGAGGAAAACAAATGAGTTAGGTGGTTGTTTTTATACTGTGTAGCTTAATTCATCTGTCTATTCATCACACAATCCTAGTATCATCATCATCTCAATGAATAACTAGAATTTTCTCACATAATTTTGTTGCCTCCAATGTCTAACTCATCTCAGACACTGGTAATACTGGAGTTGTCACCTATCACCTATAAGCATCGGTTTCCTAATCTATCAGACAGATACTAATCTGCACAGGTTACTTGTGGCATAAACAGCTGTAAAGCACTTAGATTATAACCCTAATATTAAGGGTCAGTAACCCATAGTGACTGTTTTTGCACAGTTACCCACAGCACCTGGCAGCTCCTAGCAGTTCCATGTGTAATGGGAGAGAAGGCAACTCTGGGAGTAGGTGATGGGGGAAAACTTTGGTCAAATCAGTACCTTATTTAAACATCTGTGACCCTCTGTTGCCGACTGCATCAGACTGTGAGGTAACTTCTGGCTCCAAGGCCTTAACACTCACTCACTTTTTTCCCAGTGGCCTGTTCCTGACTTCACTCACTCACTTCACTCCTCTCCAAAGAATACCTTTTCTTCTTTTCCCTTCTTTTCTCCTGTAAATCTGCATTTCTGGGTATGAGTTAGGAAACTATTAAATTAGTGCACACACAACATCGACTATGAAGTCCAATCTAAGACGGTAAACGAAGAAGAAGCAACATGATGTGGAATGCCCAAAACAAAGTAAGCTAAAGGGAAGAACTCAAAAATCAGCACAGCACACTCAGGAGGCTGAGGCACGAGAAGCACTTGACCTCAAGAGTCTCCCACCTCAGAGAAACACAGAAACTATCTGCGGGACTTGCTTACAGCAAGAGAAGAAAACAAATGAGGTCATTCAACACACAGCAGCAGACAGAGTGGCCAGCGGGAGAAAAGGTGGAAAGCAGGGCTTGTGTTCTGATGCTGTGCATAAGTCAGTGACAACAGCAGCTCACGTGGCCAGAAACAGGTTCAACACGGGTGTGTGTGTGTGTGTGTGTGTGTGTGTGTGTGTGTGTGTGTGTGTGTGTGTGTGTGTGAAAACTAGAACCAAGGTCACAGGTCCAGGGAGCAACTGAACTCTCAGGGTGAAACCAGATGACTAGGAGGAAAAAGGGTGCAAGAAATAATGATAGCCTTGAGAATTAACTGTATCAATTACACTTTAAGCTTTAAATAAAGCAATTATACAAAGGGTTTGCTAAATGCACATTTTTAACCCTTTAGTGAAATACTAGTAATACATACCTCATGATGTATTCGCTGATAAACTTTTTGTTCATTGTCTAATACTACAAAAGACTCAGAGGGTGCAGCATCCCCATTGAAGATGAAGCTTAGATCCCCTCGTTGGCACTTCATGTCAGTAAAGTCTATAAGAGTTGTGTCAAGCCTGTAAAAGATGGACAAGTAAAAACTGACAAAATTTGATAAAACTTTATTAATAATTTCATAAGTTTTGTGCCTCCTAAACTCAAACTAAGATGGTAATCTAATATCATAGCCTAACTTAGAAATTATAGCTTAAAAACTAAATTTAAAATGTTATTAAAAATATTATTTGAATACATACTCTGTTATCCATATTTCCCTTTTCTGAGCATTTAGTTAACCAAGCAAGAAAGAAAAAGGTCCCCATGGCAGTACTATCCCCCATCCTGTACTACTACTTTCTCATTCCCGGTGCTGTACCTCCATAGGGAAGGCAAAAAGGGAGACCTCTTCAAGACCATGTCACTAGCTCAGCGTATTACTCAAGGAGGCACAAGAGCACCATTCTGATTATAACTGAATCTACACCTAATCACCTGTGCAAACCTTAGTCTGCCTTTCACACTTACCAATCATGTCTACCTACAAAACTCCTGGCCTTTTTGTTGAGCTTCCCAGATTCAGCCAACCACTGTCTTTTTAAACCATATTACCACAGCCTGAAAGCCTTGTGGAATCTAAGAATCAGTTTTAGTTATCAACCTGACATAATTTAGAATCACCTGGGAAGAACTATCTAAATCAGGTTGGCATTCCTATATAGGTATGTCAGTGAGGAACTGTCTAGATTGCCTTAAGGGATGTGAGAAGACCCATCCTGAACTGGGAGGCACCATTCTCTGGTTTTAGGCCCTCAACTGTCTAAGAGCAGAGGAAGTAGCTTAATTTTAAGCACATATACATTTCTCTTTGCCCTTGACTATAGATGTAGTACAAGTGGCTGTTTCAGCCTTCTGTCACTAGGACTTCCTTGCAATGATGGATTGTTCCCTACAATTGTAACTAAAATAAATTCTTTCCCTCCTAAGCTGCTTTTGTCAGGGTATTCTTTTTTTCTTAATAAAGTTGTATTTATTTCTATTGCTTTAAGTTATATGTGTGTGTCTGTGCGGGGGTATGTGCATAGGAGTGCAGGTATTCAGAGACCAGGGGTACTGGATGCGCCTGGAGCTAGAGTTTCAGGTGATTATGAGCCACCTGATGTGGTGCTGGGACTTGAACTCTTTGGTCTTCTGAAAAAGCAATACGTATGCTTAAACACAGAGCTATCAATTCAGCCCCAGCCAAGATATTCTTATCACAGCAACAGAAATTAAGCTAGGACAGAAGTCAATCTCCACCACATGTTTGTAGACCTGCACATCTGCAAGGTTACTGATAGAATCAGTATCTGGACCTGCTATATAGTCTGGCTGACTGGGACGGTCTCTGACATTCTATAGATCACTACTTGGGAAATACTGGGATTAAAGAATTTACTACCCCCTTCAAGTACTCAAGTATTTATTATATTATATGATATTATATGATATTATATGTTACTAGTCCAAGATCACTTACCAGCTGCTCAACTGTCTTTAATCTCAGAAACTCCTTAGCACAGCTATCAAGAGAGAGTCATCCCACACCCAGAAAGTCATTGTGAGAGAGCTACTAATCTAAAAGAGAGTGACGGTGCTCACTCTCTTTTGTCTACTGATGTACATATTCCTCTTTGACCATATTTCCAGCAATTACTTGGATGACACAAAATAAGCATAAATTCTACAGATTCCTCTGTTAATATTTTATAATTCAGCTTCCTCTGGAGTAATGCTTAGAAGGACTATCTTAAAACATTAAAATAATATTTATGAGATGTTAATTTCCCTTTTTAAATAAAGTCTTATAATCTAGGGGAAAACCTTTGCCAATCCAGCCTCAGCATTGTTCTGTGCCACTACTTCTTCAGCCTAAGGCTGGAGGAAGTCCCATGCCCGAGATTTCCCTGAATTGTTTGCTCTCACCCTTCGACTTCTGCCACAATCCTCCTGTCAGACTCTCAGTCTGAGTTCCCAAGCCAGCATCTTCAGTTTACTTGGTAATGTGCATCCCATCATTCCCATTTTTGTCCCCACACCCCCCAGTGTTGGTGATCAAGTTCAGGACTTCACACACACAGGAAAAGTATTCACCTTCACATCATTTGCTGAGAATAGTCACACATAAATGTGAAACAAATTTTAAAATAATTGTTTCTGAATAAACAAGAATCAAATACAACTAAGACATAAAATGATATTTAAAAATTATTCAATTTCTCTGAGCTTTCTCACCTATAAATGAAAAGTGTATATATATAAAAAAAATCCCTCAGCCAGGCGGTGGTGGCACACACCTTTAATCCCAGCACTCGGGAGGCAGAGGCAGGCGGATCTCTGTAAGTTTGAGGCCAGCCTAGTCTATAAGAGCTAGTTCTAAAACAGGCTCCAAAGTTATAAAGAAACCCTGTCAAAAAAAAAAAAAACTCAAAACATTTTTAATTCTAAGCATTTAAATTAATAATCTGGAGAAATGGAGATAGATATAGAAGACACACTTCATACATATATCTATGACCATGTATAGATATACAAATTGGAATATTTATTAGTATTAATTTGTAAATATACAATTTAAAAATATGCTACATTAGTAAGCTAAAAATATAAGCAATGACAAAAGTAAAATTTTATAATTAGTAAAATACATTTACTTCTCATAAATTTAATTATCAATCATAGTTATGAAAGGAAAAGAACAGAAGAAAATGAAAATCATCCTTAACAGCTGGTGGTACATGCCTTTAACCCCAGTCCTCAGGAAGCAGAGGCAGGTAGATCTCTTTTGAGGCCAGTCTGGTGTACAAAACTTGTCCCATGACAGTCAGTTACACAAAGAAACCCTGTCTCAAAAAACCAAAAACCAGCCGGGCGGTGGTGGCGCACGCCTTTAATCCCAGCACTCGGGAGGCAGAGGCAGGCGGATCTCTGTGAGTTCGAGGCCAGCCTGGTCTACAAAGGGAGTTCCAGGACAGGCTCCAAAGCTACAGAGAAACCCTGTCTCGAAAAACCAAAAAAAAAAAAATCAAACAAAAAATTCATCCTTAACATGTTGACTGAAATGGAAAGAAGACTGAAGACAGGAGCAGGAGATGGGTGGATGTATGGAGAGAAAAAAGGGAAACGAAGGGTGTGGAAGACACAGAGGAAAAGGCAAGATGTGAGTGAGGTCCTCCTGAAGTGTCCTTACTCCTAATGAAACCCAAGACCAGAGAAGCACTGCAGCATGACCTCCCCTGGTGCTAGAGTCTGCTTAGATGACAAGCTATCTGCAACAGGTCTTACACGAGTAAAGTATCTGAATATATTACAGTATATTAAGTTACTAAAGACAAGCAAACTATGACTGCAAAAAAGGTTTCCTCCAGACTTAGCTTTTTTTTACTCAGAACACAAAACGCACTACCTCACCTGATGTTGATACCTTGCTTGTATATTTTACAGGCATCAGAAGGCAGAATTCGGGAAAGCAAAGGCACTGCAATTTTAGAAACAAAAAGTTAAAAAGTAAAGTCTAAGATATTTGCAATTTTTAAAAAAAAAAACAGCAAACATTTTACTAATTCACAAATGTTGATAATTGTCTTTAAGATAGTATCTCCCACTCAGAAACTGCTCAACTACAGAGTCAATTTACTTTACTAGGTGTGCCCTTAACCCTGTCCTGTAGTAATATTTTGTGATTTAACAAATAAAGCTTGCCTGAAGATCAGAATGTGGAGCTAAGCCACTAGAGGACAGGTAGTGGTGGCACAAACCTTTAATCCCAGCACTCGGAAGACAGAGGCAAAGGGATCTCTGTGAGTTCAAGACCGCCCTGAGCTACACAAGATTGAATTTATCTAAAAGAGAAACAGAGCTCACGCAAAAGTGGACAGAATATAAGGTGGGAGGAGACAAGAGTTGTGCAGTCAGTCCGAGGACAGGATCATCAGCCCTTGGGTCTGAGCGCTGACAGAGGTAAACATCTGTCTAGGGGCTGACCGCAGTGCTTCTCTGACCCTTCAGCTCTCACTCCCTAATACCCGACTCCAGATATTATTAATCCATCCACTTCCAAGAGTAGCTAACTCTATCACTTCAGGCCACTGTGTGATATACAAATAAATAAAAATCATACCCTGAGGTCACTAAACGTTATTCAATTGTAAACAAGTGATCATGGGTCTTATCTACTAGATCCCTTAAATATCATTTGGAAAAAATAGCAAAAATGTAACATTTAAACAAGATCTCTGAGATGAGGCCACTAAATTTAAGTTTGAATCCCAAATACATACCCTTGCTCTTAGACTGACTGCCTCAATTTCAATGTTTGTATAAGAGAAACCACACCATTTGCCCACCAACTTCTACCTTCCTAGGTGTGTACACACGTAAAGGTCAAAGGTTGATGGTGAGACAGGGTCTCTCACTGAAGTAGGAGCTCATCAATTTGGCTAGAATGGCAAATCTCTGAACCCTCCTACCTCTACCTCTGCATGGGATAACAAGCATGCACTGCTGCATCCAGCAAAGAAATAGAACTCAGGTCCTATGCCTGAAAAGCAGGCACTTTACCAGCTGAGCATCTTCACACTCTCAGCTGCACTGAGTGATGATGATCTGTGGTGAATGTGCACACCCAATGCACTGTGAAAGTGTAACTTGCATTAAAGGGTTTCAAAGTCAGAATGTAACTTTCAAATTAAGTTGTTTATCAATCTTCCATGACCTCCAAACTGTAAAATGTCTATTATTTTTCTACTACTACTGAATAGATGTAGCACAAATAATAAAGACCCAGAGACAGATACTGGGGTTCAAGATCAGAGAAGCAAAGCAGCCAAATCACTAGAGACTTCTTACCTGTACGAAATCTCATCCCCCTTATATTTCTCTCTAGTGCTGGTATGGCTGACTAGTATGGCTAGCTTTGGACTCTGATCTTTAGGCAGGCTTTATTTATTAAAACACAAATAAAATGACACTATAAATAGTTTTTAGTAAGATCTAAAATGACCTAGTTATAGACAGTAATAACAAAATGTACTATTTATTATAGAATATGAATACAGCACACAAATAAAACATATTATTTAACTTCCAAACTACATACAATTATATAAAATGGAACAGACTTCACAGTTTTGTCACTGCATGGCTTCAATAATTATTTCAGGGAAAAATATCACTAACCATTTAAATAACTTTATAATACAAATGCTAACTTAGATGCTAGCAAAAATGTTTATTGTATTAAGTATTAAGTCTTTAATAAAAATAAAATTAAGCTGGGCAGCGCATGCCTTTAATCCAAGCACAAAGGAGGCAGGGACAGACAGATCTCTGTGAGCTTGAGGTCAGCTTGGTCTACAGAGCAAGTTCCAGTGCGCCACCTGGCCCAGCAATACAAAAGTTATTTTAAGTTAATTTTCCATCTTAAAAACTAGAATTTTGAGAGCTGCTTCCCTAACAGGAAATGGAATGTTACTTGTGGGTTTACAATGACTATGCTAAACACAATGGACATTTTCTCTAAATAAGTATCAAATATGTCATGCTAATATTTCTATAAATCCATATTTTATAACAAAACATAGCACTCTTACCCCAGCTTTGAAAATCCCAGTGAAGCTCTAGGTAAAAATCACCTAGCTGAGAAATAAAATATGAAAAATTATTAAATATACTTTAGTTACAAGTTACATATCATTTTGCACCTCCCCCCCTCCCCGAAAAATACTTGATATCATTTAAGAATCTCTAAAGACTAGAGAAGAAATGAAAAATTATTCTTCTGCCGGGCGATGGTGGCGCACGCCTTTAATCCCAGCACTCGGGAGGCAGAGGTAGGCGGATCTCTGTGAGTTCGAGACCGGCCTGGTCTACAGAGCTAGTTCCAGGACAGGCTCCAAAGCCACAGAGAAACCCTGTCTCGAAAAACCAAAAAAAAAAAAGAAAAAGAAAAATTATTCTTCTATTTCTTATGTTTAGAGTTTGAAAAGAATGAAACTAGCCAGGCAGTAGTGACGCACACCTTTAATCCCAGCACTCTGGAGGCAGAGGCAGGTAGATCTCTGTGAGGTCAGCCTGGTCTACAGAGAACTTCCCAGGACAGACAGGGCTACATAATGAAACCCTGTATGGAAAAACCAAACAAACAAAAGACAAAAGAAGAAAAAACAAACTGCCAAAATACCTTCGTAGAGCAGCAGCCTCAGGAGGATGGGCTATCTATCAACCATGATACCACGACATATCTCTTCTAGAGCACTTGTCTAGTTTACTAAACATAGTAACATCGTCCCAGTTCAATGAAAATGTTTCTAATGTTTCTACCAATAACACAACCACACATTATAACCCTAGATTTTTATTTCAGTTACTTGATTTAAAAATGACTTTCACCATTTAACTGATCCTTACTTTACTGGGGAGAAATTTAACTGCACTTTAAAAGACTGCCTGAAGGGCTGGAGAGAGGCTCAGAGGTAAAGAGCACCTGCTGCTCCTGCAAATAAAGACCAAGTTCAGTCCCCAGCAGCCATGTTGAGCAGCTCACCACTGCCTGTAACTCCCGTTCCAATGCCCTCTGGCCTCCTTGGGTACTCTACTTATCTACACATACTTACGCGTGCACATCTTAAATGCTTTTTAAACCCACACTTATAGTTACTGTTTAAGTAAAGAATCAGCAAAGAGGGGGCTGGAGAGATGGCTCAGAGGTTAAGAGCACTGCCTGCTCTTCCAAAGGTCCTGAGTTCAATTCCCAGCAACCACATGGTGGCTCACAATCATCTGTAATGAGGTCTGGTGCCCTCTTCTGGCCTGCAGGCATACACACAGACAGAATATTGTGTACATAATAAATAAATAAAAAGAATCAGCAAAGAAGCCCAGCTTACCTCTTTTAGGGCTTTTAATAACCGAGGTCGTTTTTCTCCAACGCTCTCCCTGGATTGCTGCTTGAGTTTCCTTAGAAGAGCTGTGACTGAAGTTTAAAGAAAACAACTGATTAGTATTTTTCCTTAATTTTTCTATAATTGTTAATTTTCTACAATGAATATCACTGCTTTTTAAATTTTTTAAAATTTGCATATACTACTGGAAGTGTGTGTGTGAACATACAACATGTGAGTGCACCTTGTATAATGTGTGGTGCATATGGATATAAAATGTGTATGCAAAAGTCATAGGCAACTCTGTGGAGCCATTTCTCTCCTTCTACCTTGATGTGGGTTCTGTGTGCTGAACTCAGGTTACCAAGCTTCAACTGCTAGGTGGCAAGTGTCTTTACACACTAAGTCATCCTGCTGTTCCTTCCACTGCTAGGTGGCAAGTGTCTTTACACACTAAGTCTCCCTGCTGTTCCTTCAACTGCTAGGTGGCAAGTGTCTTTACACACTAAGTCTCCCTGCTGTTCCACTGCTAGGTGGCAAGTGTCTTTACACACTAAGTCATCCTGCTGGCCCTCGTTTCTTTTCTTTCTTTAAAAAGAAATAAAAGTTGTAAAATTTCAAAAATCCGAGTAGCAATAAATAAAACTCCCAAATATGAAACTTTTTATAAGATTTTCTTATTTATGTGTATATGAGGAGTGTGTGTGTTATGCTGTGTACACAGAGGAGTCCAGAAGAGTGTTGGATCCCCTAGAACTGGAGTAACAGGCATCTGTGAGCCAGCCCCTCCCCCATATAAGGGACAGGTCTTCTAAAAGAGCAGCAGGAGCTCTTACCTGCTGAGATATCTCTCCAGCCCCAACAAAAAACTTTTAAAAAGAACTTGAGCCAGTGGTGGCGCATGCCTTTAATCCCAGCACTCAGGAGGCAGAGGCAGGCAGATCTCTGTGAGTTCGAGACCAGCCTGGTCTACAAGAGCTAGTTCCAGGACAGGCTCCAAAACCAGAGAAACCCTGTCTTGAAAAACCAAAAAAAAAAGAACTTGCCTAGTGGGAAAGAAATCCTAACATAGTAGTCTCAATTTTTCTTTGCCTTTTTTAGTCATCTATTGACGGATTAACTGAATAAATCTTTAGTAGTGATAAAAATCTAAAAACAAGTCAGGTGGTGGTGGCACACTCCTTTAATCCCAGCAAGCATTCGGGAGGCAGAGGCAGGTGGATCTCTGTAAGTTAGAGGACAGGCTCCAAAGCCTGTTCCAGGACAGGCTCCAGAGCTACACAGAGAAACCTGTCTTGAAAAACAAATAAAGAACAAAAACAAACAAACAAATCTGAAAACAGCACACCCATAACAAGATCTCACGAAGTTGATAAAAGAACACTAGGTCACTAGAAATGAGCTGAGTACACAACTGGAGCGCTCTGAAAATGTGTCACACACAAGAAAATCCTCCTCTCTTAAAAAAAATATAAATGAAGTCTAAATGAAGAAAACTCAGGTCTAAGTAGATGGCAAATCAGCACAGACTCTGGTATGCCGAAAATTTGACAGTGCCCAACAAAATACTCAAAACTACCATAAAAATCAGTATCCCATGACACAAACTATAAACAAGCCTAGAGACCAAAGACAACCGGAGAACAGGACAACAAGGCATAGCTGTCTGCATCAGGAAAAGCTGGGAACTCTGGGACACAGGTTAAGACAAAAATATTCATTTTCTCCCTAGGCCATCATTGCTCACCAGGTAAACATAATTTTGTTTTTTCTTTTCCTTTCCTTTTTTTTTGTTTGTTTTTTGGAGACCTGGGCAGCCTAGAACTCACTATGTAATGGACAATGACCTTAACTTCTGATCCTCATGCCTCCACTTCCACAGTGCTCAAATGCCCAGTTTTACACAGTGCTGGAAATCAAACTCAGGGCTTCATGAATATTATATAGTCTATCAATTGAGCTACATTCTTAGTCCTGACTGCTTATTCTATAGCACAAAAACATTAGCAAAATTAGCAGAAATTAAATTTAAAAGACAATCACAAAGCTTTTGCTAATAATTTATAATAAAGTTTCTGATTCTCCCAAAAAATGTAATCATCTATGCCATAGAAAATTTCAAGATAATGCAACTAAATGAAGACTTTGTTTGTTTATTTATCTATTTATTTACTTATTTTCGGTTTTTTGAGACGGGGTTACTCTGAGTAGACTGCCTCTGCCTCCCTAGTACTAGGGTTAAAGGTGTTCACCACCACTGTCTGTCCTAAATAAAGAATTAAATGCCATTTCCTTAAACAACATCACAAATACAACTTCACACTGACATTTCTAAATAAACACCATTGGTTCAATTAAGTTAAATATTTGAGTTTTCACTTCATTTTGTTGTTTGGGTTATTCATGAGGTCGTTCCTGACAAGAAGTACAAACTGGCTTGAAACTCATAAACTCCTGCCTTTACCTTCTATGTGCTGGGTTATTGAGAATTAAATATTTATGTGATAGGTTACAGTGAAATATAAAATTGAATACGGAGATGTCCTGAAATTGGATTTCTATTAAGAAATATTTCCTGGCTCTCGTCACAGATGACAAGCTCAAATGACTAAGAATCATGCCTTTTTTCTTTAACGCACAAAGTGGCTTTACACATATTTTTACTGTGATAAAAAATCCTTGGAAGTCTCAAAGTCCTCACTAGTTTCCCTTCAAAAAAATCAAAGGAAGTCCTCAGACAAGCTACTACTCCATCCTTAGTCCTTTAATATGTACACTTTCCTTTGTCCCCTGAAATAATTCTATGACGAGGCCTGTTTCTTCATCTCATAGGGGTTTCTGATTTTGTTCACAAAGGACAACTGTCAATACGTAACAAAAAATACCACATGCCAATTTTGCTGTTAAAATTCCATAGAAGTCTCATCATATATTACATTTTACAGTCAAATACAGGCTCATCATTCAAAGTTATCCAAGCAATTCAGGCAACTCACATATGTAATATGTGGATGACATACAACTAAATCCCAAGAAAGTTTCCAGAAAAATCTAAAACTTAGCACAGAAGACTGAGTCCACACAGCAGCCTGAAAGAACAAAATGCTACATAATTCTTCAATAAACATGATTTTTCTACAAAGCTGTTTTAAATTGATTTTCCCACATGAACTATGAAGTAATAATAGTACCAGTCATCCAGATTAAATCCAGACAATTGCTTCCAATTATCCAGATTAAAGCCTGCAAATGTGATCTAGGTATCAAGCATGGTGGTTGTTGTGTAACAGTTTCTTTGAAGATTGAAACATTCCATCCTGCAGGAAAGTAAACAATTCAGAATAGCTTCAGAAAGTCTCTGAAATTGAGCAGATTCACTCTAAGAGTAAGTAATAAAAGCTGAGAGTTCATCTCATATCTAGCTAAGTCAAGCTGAAAAGAAGATTATCAGATGGAGGCTGGAGAGATGGCTCAGAGGTTAAGAGCTCTGGCTGCTCCTCCAGAGGTCCTGAGTTCAATTACCAGCAACCATATAATGGCTCACAACCATCTAGAGGGAGATCTGGTGCCCTCTTCTGGCCTGTAGGAATACATGCAGACAGAACACTGTGTATATAATAAATGAATAAGTCTTTAAAAAAAAAAAAAAAAAAGACAACTCAGACAAGCAAAGCTGCAAAGACAATTCTTGACCAGCCACTCTCTTCTTGGAAGAAACAGAAACCAGCTGAGCTGCCTGGAAGAGGTTTAGAACAACTGATACACCTGGAAAGGACACTCTCCAACCTGCTGATTGCCTGCAGACTGTGTGCTCCAAGTTCTAAGCTTTGGGAGCTGAGGGGTGGGGGTACTTTGGTGATGCAGCTGTCTTTTGAGTCATTTCTGCTCCTTAAGTAACCCCTCACCCATATTCCTATAAGTAGTAACAATAAAACTCATTGGTTCACCAAACTGGACTGTAGCTAAGGAAAAAAATAGCCAAACTGTATGCTAAGGAGCTTCGGGAAGGCTTTAATGCCTAAGCAGCAGCAGCAGTTCAGAGAAGACACCCATGTAGAACAATAAAAGTAAAGACGATCAAGCCTGACACCCCACCCCCACCCCCCGCAAAAGGTTATACCGGGGATGGAGATAGTTTGTTCAGTCAGGAAATCCCCCAAGAGCCAGATATAATGAATGAGAAAGGTACAGTCACTGTGCCAACTCAGGGCCACTCTGACCAAGGGATCCAGCAGGCACAGAAGAGGAAAGCATTCCCTTTAGCCCTGACTAGGTCGGAGCAGATTAAGACAGGCCCTGAATTTAATTGGGTGTGGAAAAATGTAGAGGCCCCTTCAAAGAGTTCCAAGATAATAGAAACATAATGGCTCAGAGACTAAACTAAGAGACAGCACAATTCTTAGCTTTCAGGAAAGTCTACATCCACTGAAAGCAGATGAGTGCTGTTAGCACCATAATTTTTATTTCAATTAGTAAGTCAATGGTTAAGCAGAAAAAATAATTTGCCAGAAAAGACAACTGATTCTTGACTTCAAAAAGAAAAACAGCCCTAGTACCACAACCACTCAATGCTTCAAGGAGGACATGAGCAGGTTTTCCCACATGACTCAATGTTCAAGTATTCCCAAGTTATGGATAATTCACGCGTGAGTTTGCAGACAACCTCAGCACATCGATCAGTATTTCTAAAGCACTGCTTACTCATCTGTCTGTCTCCATAGCTGATGGCTTCCGCCAGAGGGCTCCATCCCTGAGCATTTTTCACCTTTACGGGAGCGTTGTGAGCCAACAGTAAATGTGCACATTCTGCAACATAAAAATTAGTAATAATTATTAGACACGCAATTTTTAGAATATTTAAATATGAGTGTTATGCAAAAGTTCAAGAAACCAGATTACTACATTTGTGAAATAATACCATTCTATGTATAATTAGTAACTTATAAACTCCCATGTATATAATCAGTTCCCCAGATTTAAAGGTACCCAACCTAGCTAAAAATAAATTGGATTCTCTCTAAAAATAAAGTACTGTTTTCTGTCTCCAAAGAATATCTGAAGCGAGTTTCCAAAGACTGCAAGCTAACCTATCAACCTCAAGAGTTACTTTATATAAATATCTACAATTCAGCTGAGCATGGTGGTGCATGCTTTTAATCTAAGCACTTGGGAGGCAAAAGCAGAGGCAGGTGGACTTCTCAGAGTTGTCTGAAGGCTAGCCTGGTCTGCACATCGAGTTCCAGACCAGCCAGGGCTACATGGTAAAACCCTGTCTCAAAACAAAAACAAACAAGAAAATATCTAAAACCCAGAAAGATCCAAAGAAGTTGCATACCTGTCATGTCAATGAAATGTTAATTCTTTATTTCAGGAAGAAAAAAAGTGTTTTAAAAAGAAAGCACACTGAGGACTGAAGAGATGGCTCAGAGGTTAAGAGCACTGGCTGCTCTACCAGAGGTACTGAGTTCAATTCTCAGCAACCACATGGTGGCTCACAACTATCTATAATGAGATCTGGTGCCCTCTTATGGGGTGCAGGCAATACATGCACACAGTACACTGTATACATAATAAATCAATCTTTAAAAAAATGGATACCATAGACCTTTATCTCTTTGTATGTAATGGTCAATTTATAGCAATTTCCTCCCCGAGACTATTTATGGAACCTATCTTTATGGAAGATATCACTTGGATTTGTTTGTTTGTTTTTCGAGACAGGGTTTCTCTTTGTAACAGCTCTGGTTGTCCTGAAACTCACTATGTAGACCAGGCTGGCCTCAAACTCACTGAGATCCACCTGCCTCTGCCTCCCAAGTGCTAAGATTAAAGGCATACACTACCACTGCCTGGCTTCCTCTTTACAATGAGTTTCAATGTAGTCATATCTTAAGCACTGTTGTGCACACATGTTTGAATTAATGATTACCAGGAAACTTTTTTTCCAAATTGTATATGTCTAAAATAAGCTACCTGTGGTCAGACTTTTAAAGTCTGAACCAATACTGACTGAGAGATGCTGAACGGAACTACCTCCTATCTCCCATGGATCATTACTCTGCTAGTGTTTGCAGACACACACTCACGCACACACACACACACACATTAAATACTTAACTAAGCAGTTACTATATGTCTATTTAGGTATTTTTAGTGGTAGAGGTGGTGAGCATGTGGTAGGCAAGCATCCCATCCCCAAGCTGCATCCCCAGTCATTCCTAACTACTAGAAACTGAAAACAGAAGTGAAGGAAGATAAAGTCTTATTACCAGAACTTTTATCCTATGAGGAAGACAAGTAAATCATTTTTTAAAAATGTACCAACTTTTTGAAAGAATATGGTGGGGTGAGCTAAATGGCTTTACTTCAGCATTATTCTTGGTGATAGAAGGAATGACAATAGCAGAGAACTCTATTAGAATAAGATAAATATAGACATTTCATTTCTGAAAGGCATTAAAGAAAGTCTGTTCAAAATATGTGAGAATATGTGATATAGAAGACTGATTATTTTGGAGAATGTGGTGGCTAGCCCTTTTAACCCCAATACTCTCACAGAGGCAGATGGATGCCTATGAGTTTCAGGCCAGTTTGGTCTACCATAGTGAATTCCAGGCAAGCCAGGGCTACATAGTACAACTGTCTCAAAATATATATATATATTCTTTTTTAATACACTGATAGCAAACTAAGTGTCCACCATGGGTTATAAAGACTCCCAGTTCCACACACACTGCTAGAGAACTATGCGGTTCAAAGAGGAACACTACAGCAAGGGACAGGAATGAGGGAAATGGTCAGAACACATGGAAGTAAGGGGTGAGCTCTTTTCAGAAAGTAACTTACTGACAGTCAACAAGTGATGCAACCAGAGAAGCAGGTTACACCATCCAGTGTACTGGACAGAGGAAAAGCGCTCTGTGAGCATTCACAGGTGTCAAAGCGTCACTCCGAGACTATTTACTAATTAGAGTAGAATGTCTATAGCAGCCACACCTACAGCATCACCAATCAAGGGAGAGGACTTAGAAACTGACACGGAAAAGCACAATATGGAAAGTACAGCAGGCAGAACTTCCACTTGGGTGAACCCAAGCTGAGGTCATACTATGAAGAAGGCTTAAAGGTGAAAAGATACCCTTTGGATAATAAATATGGAATTAATTTTTATGGGTTTGGTTTTTGTTTTTTTCCTTGGGGGAGAGGGGGACAAGGTTCCTCTGTGTAGCCCTGGTTGTCCTAGAACTTCTTTATAGACCAAGCCGGCCTTGAACTCACAGAAATCTGCCTGCCTCTGCCTCCCGAGTACTGGAATTAAAAGTATACAGAACCACTCACTGGAATTAATATTCTTTAATACTACCAGAAAAAGAAATGGAGAGAGGCTTCTTGCTCATCTTTTACAATTGTATTCTAACTGAGTCGGTGTGTTTGCACTCATTAGCAAAAAAGTCTTTTATTAGTAATTTATTTATTTTTATGTTCATTTGGTGTTTTGCCTGCATTTGTGTCTGTGAGAGGGTGTTGGATCCTAGAGTTACAGACAGCTGTGAGCTATCATGTGGGTGCTGGGAATTGAATGTAGGTCCTCTGGAAGAGCAGTCAGTGCTCTTAAGCATTGAGCCATCTCTCCAACACACAAAAAAAAGATGTATTTTGTTACTCGTGTGTGTGTGTACATGCATTTTGTGTCTGTGTGTGTGCCATGGAGGCCAGAAAAATGTCAGATCTCTTGAAGCACTAAAGAAAACTTTTAATTTAAAACGCCTAATCTAAAAGTATCTTTTAAGGGACTAGAGTGATGGCTCCATGGTTAGGAGCACTTCCTGCTCTCCCAGAGAACCTGGATTTAGTTCTCAGCGCCCCCGTGGTGGGTGACTCACCTTTAACTCTGGCTCTATGGAATCTGACACCCTCTTCTGGCCTCCAAGTGCACCAAGCACAGACATGGTACACAGGTGTACATGCAATCAAAACACATACACATAAAATATAAAAACCGTAAGTGTTTTCAAAAGAGAATATCAACACTGTTTGTGGGTCCTAAAACAGATCTATTTAAGTCTGTCCCAAAATGTTTTCCAGCGGATACTTATCTCTTATAAAACCTATGAAGAAGTGGGAATATCAGATAACTGTGAGACATAACTCACCACAATCCTATGCTTGCCAACTTCAAAGTCACAGCACAGGCTGGTTCATTAAGGCTCTAGAGTAAACTACTGGTTTTAGCAATTTGAGTTTTCTCAAATGGATTTTACCTGGAAACTCTATTTTCTTCTGGCTACTTATCAGCATTTCCTGAAACTAATATTTTATGAAGTTTTTGAACATGTATTTATTTATTTTATGTTTTTTCTACATGTATGTCTGTGCACTATGTGCATGCTTGGTACCCACAGGCTCAAAGAAACAGTGTTAACAAGTGGTTGTTAACGCCGGGCAGTGGTGGCGCCTTTAATCCCAGCACTCAGGAGGCAGAGGCAGGCAGATCTCTGTGAGTTCAAAGCCAGCCTGGTCTACAGAGGTAGTTCCAGGACAGGCTCTAACACTACAGAGAAACCCTGTCTCGAAAAACCAAAAAAAAAAAAAAAAAAACCACCAAAAAAAAAGAAAAATGGTTGTTAACCACTATGTCACTATGTGGGTAATAGGAACTGAACCAAGTCCTCTGCAAGAGCAACTAGTGTTCTTAACTACTGAGCCGTCTCTCTAGCCCTTGGTTAAGTAATTTTTAATGACAAAACTGGGGCCATCAAGATGGCTCACTGGGTGAAGACTCTTGCCACCAAACCTGATAACCTTACTTTGATCCCTAGGAACAACGTGACAGAAGAAGAGAACCAACTTCCACAAGTTGCCCTTTGATTTCCATACACATACAGAGGCATGCATGAAATCACATACATACACACAAATAAATATAATGTTTTTAATGACAAAACTGATGTGTGAGTGAAGTTAAACATTAAAAGTATTTACTAACCTTTATTTCCTAACATCACAGCAAGATGTAAAGGAGTGTTTCCTAAAATTAAAACAAAATTAAATTAGAAGCCACAACAACAACATGAGTTTTATTTAAATGTGAATTCAGCTCCTTCAGGATTGTTGTCACCAAACTCTAAGCAGAAATAACACATTTGTTTTCTAAGACAAACTCAGAATGGGGCAAAAGTGAAGCTCTGAGTACCTTTCCTGCCCTGCCCAAAAGTAACCAGCAGGGCATTCACTCTCTGAGATGTTCCCACAGGCTTCAGATTCCTTTCGCTGCTCATTTATCATATCAGTCTTTGTCCTTTTAGCAAATAATTCACATATCTACTTACTATGTAGACCAGGCTGGCCTTGAACTCACTATCTGCCTGTCTCTGCCTTGGCGTGCTGGGATTAAAGGTATGGATCACCATGCTCCACAGGTCAGATACATCTTTAGGTTTCCAGATTGCATGAATAAGTAGGTAGCACCATTCCACAGGTAGGGACCCTGAACTAAACAAAAGTGGTAAAGAAAAAGCCCCTTGAATGTGGAAATTCTCCTGTACCAGGTTCTTCAAACTGTGAGCAAGCAGCGCAGACTGCTGCTGCCATAGCTGTAGCAGCTCCTGCCCTGCTATCATGCTCTCCCCAGCCTGGGCACAAAGGATACCCTTTCTCCTTCAAATCGCTTCCAAGGTATTTGATCACAACATGAAAGTAATTTAATACACCACCAATACTACTCAAGTTGGCCAAGTCAAAGCAGTCTCTGTGTGAAAATCCCCAGTAATATTTCTCGAACTAACAAGCTGGTATTAAAATTCATACAAAAATCTCAAGGAACCCAGAACATCATCAACTCAGAGTTGGCAAATGGCAAAGCTTTCCTGGACCCTAGCCACTATCTCTTGTGAATGGTTTATGGCTGTTCTCAGAACAGCCTGTAGAGCTGGCAAGCCTAAGAGAGTCACTTGTTGCCCCTGAAGTAGACCTGCTCTAACCAGCTATCTGCATTTGGTTTCTATGACAGAGCCTAGACTTTCTAGAAACTATCACATTACACTGTATTTAAATGTCCTCTCATAGCTAAATTTACTTAACTCTGGCATTTAATATACTGTATTTTAAAATGTCAAATCATCAAAAACTAAAACACCATATAATCAAACAATCTCACTCTGGGGTATATATTAAAGCAGTGGTTCTCAACCCTTTTGGGAGTCAAACAATCTCTTTCACAGGGCTCACCTAAAACCATCGGAAAACAGGTATCTACACATTACAGTTCATAACAAAAGCAAAATTATTGTTATGAAGTAGCAACAAAACTTTATTTTTGTTGGGGGTCACCTCAACAGTAGGAATTGTATTATAGGGTCTCAGTATTATCATTCTGTCAAAGAAACATCTGCACGCTTGTGTTTATTGCATTACAACAGTGAAGATACCGTCAATCAAGTGTACACCAAAAAAAAAAAAAAGGACTTTTAAGTGGGCAGTGAGAATACTACTCTACCATAAAGGCTTTTCTCTCTTTTCTATAAACATGGATAGAAGTGGAAGTAAGGGAGATAAGCTGGGAGCAACAAGCCAAATACTGCTGTTTTTACACTTGAGGAAGGCAGAAAAACAAGGAACACAGCAGAGACAAACCCTGGTGTTCTCACATGTAGATGCTACAGGAGCTACTCCAAGACATACTGAGTGAAGTCACTAGAGGATAGAGAGGGGAGAACACAGGGGAACAGCGAGAGAGACAATGACACCAAACATAACTGAGGTGTTGTCTGGTACAATAAGGCAATGACAGCCTAGAGCTATGATTCAGAGTAACTGAAGGTCAGAGTCTGATGGCTCCCAAGACGTGGAAAATGAAACATCTAAAGAGATAGAAATGCTAATTATGCTGACTCAGTCATTGAAGAATGCATACACGTATCAAATTATATTCATTTATTCCATAATTATGTGAATATACTGTGCCAATGGGGGGGACTTCTACTAAATAAGATCAGGACTTCAGAAAACTAAGTGTATTGTCCAAACTAATGATAAGAGCAGTTTACTTAAAATATTTTAATTAAAAATATGAATTTCTCGAAAGTATGCTATACAAGAATGGAACGGATTTTAAGATCTATTCTGCATTTAATTGGGGATAAAACATTTTTACCTACCCTGAGCAAAGGATGAATTGCCATCATCAAAAATAAAAGTTATTTTAAAGTATAAGAAGAAAATATAGTTTTACAAAGTCTCATTGTTGTAAAGAGAAAGAGTTTTCAGAGCCTTTTTTGGGTAGCTGTGGGAACTCTTCGACACTGTACTAAAACTGATTTGTTAAAGGCATTTACAATGGGAAATCCAAATTCTATCAGGATCTCTTACACTAAAACACGTTGGTTTCTCTTATACTGTAGGTAGAATTTTTATTTTCTTTTTCTTTCAAAAGACACTTTTTACAAGATTTATTTGTGTATGTTATGTACATGTATGCCTGCAAACAGGAAGAGAACAAGGGATTCCCATTATAGATGGTTGTGAGCACCATGAGGTTCCTGAGAATTGACCGCTGGCTGAGCCATCTCTCTAGTCCATTGTGGGTAGAATTTTTATGGGGTGTGTGTGTGTTGCAAAGGACCAAACTTGGGGCTTCAAACACACTAAAGTCTAGTACTCTACCTAGTATACTACACTCTAACCTGAGCGAGACATGATTACAGAATACACAGCATCATGAAAAGCGCTGTCTAGAAAAGTCTATGGCCATCCAGATACTGATACATTCCAATAGACAGTACCAAAACAGCATGTTCTATGTGACCGTGACCAGAGCAGTGGTTGTAAGAACTAGGAACCTGGAAAACTTAAAATGGCTGAGCTAAGTTTTCAAAATTCTAACTTTAACTTATTATTTACAAGCTCTTTGTTTTTTAAGTTTTTTAACAGTTTTTTTTTTTGTGTAGCCTTGGCAGTCCTAAAACTTACTCTGTAGACCAGGCTGGCCTCGAACTCACAGAAATCTGCCTGCCTCTGCCTCCAGAGTGCTGGGATTTAAGATGTGGGCCAGCACCACTACCTGGCTAATTCTTCTTCATTTAATTAGCAGCAAACACTATTTTGTGCTGAATGGGATCAAGCTCACCCCATTCATTTACCAGAGAAACATCTGCCAAAAGTCTAAATTGTCTATAACCTGTTGTCTTTTTTCCCAAGAAAAAAAGTGCTCTGTGGGAAAAGGGTATGTAGTTCCTCTCCTCATAGTCAGTTTCAGAAATATTTTTCCCTCATTTCCCTCAGCATGCAAAGGACATTGTATACAGCGCCTAAATGGCAACAAGAGTCCCCAAAAGGCAGGCGTTCGTTCAGCAGGCCTTTTGTGCTCAGTGAACAGGCCAGCGAACAGAAGGCAAGCGGTGACTTGTGTTATCACGAGACACTTTTGATCTGTACACCCTAATTATAGAGCAAAGCAAAAAAAAATAAAACAAAAAACAAAAAAACCAGACCTAGTACAGCACTAAGTTGTACACACATATCCAAGTCCATATCCCCTCCACCCCTCACTTCCAGTAACAGCTGTTTACTGTAGCAGTTATCCATGAACCTGTGCCTGCAGACACCTGCTTCATAGTGAGACCTCTGATGAAAACCACCCGATCGCATTCCATGTTGCTACATGCAGACGCCTTCACAGGGTCTCAGCAAGCTTACAGCATGGCTGCCTCTCAAGTCTCCAAACTCCAGCCACATTTCCATTTTTTGCCCACTTCATCAGTGTTCTCCCTCTGAGTTCCTGAAGGCAGTACCTTTGCATTTACTTATCTCTGCTTGAAACTCTGTTCTAGACTGTTCGGCTTAACTCTCTCATTAGTGCACCCCACATACGCGCACACTCGACATGACTCATTAGCAGTCACACCACACATTCACTGCTTTGTCTACCGTCTGGCTCTTCAACTAGCATGCAACCCCACAAGAACAGGAATTGGGTTAGTCTGTTCACCTCTGCACTCCCAGCATCAAAAACACAGATATCAGAAGCTCCATGTTTATCTGTTGAATGAATAAATCAACCAACTAAAAAAAAAAACAGAAGCCATTAAGAACCAAGAGAACAATTTCAAATCTGTTTCTACTCTCAGAAATGCCTTACTCTAGAACAAGGCAGATCCCCTCTCAGCTGTCCCTGTAACGCAAACAAAAGAAGCACTTATAAGGAGACGGACAGGTACAGGGGTTTCCTAGAACTCAATACTACTCTGTAGAGCCTGCAGTAACGGCTGCAGATCTGTGCACCTAAAACTCTAGCAGATCCAGAAGCCCAACAATCTTGCCCTCTACTCTTCTGATAGGCAGTATTTAAACACCATCAAATTAAATCCTCAAAAATCTACCTAAACGTCAAGAACAAGGCAGCTATTACAATCCAGAGAAAACAGCCTGTCACACACCAATCAACAGAATCAAAGGCAGAGTCACTAAATCTCCAAATTCACTAGCAACTTCTCATAGCTATGAAAGGTTAGGGAGAGCACTTCACAACCCTGCACTCTCACTACTGTCGGTCACATCAAAGTTACCAACAGTTGGGAAGAGCTGATTAACTTAGCAGGAAGTGTAATCCACACCAAGTCTTCAATCTATTTGTACCACTTTCAGTTCTGAAGTACTGAATAGTAAAATCACTTAATGACCATTATAATAAAGATGAATAGTCCAAACTACTCATGACTCAAAAAAATCTTGACACTCAATGTAAAAGTCTAGACTATCGTTTTTCAAATTTCTACATTATTTATTTCTGTGTGTGCATGCAGGTACGCATGCCTACAGAAGTCAAAACATGGTATCAGATCACCTAAAGTCAGACTTGCAAGCAGCTGGGAACAAAACTCTAGACCTTCATAAGAGCAGCAAGTGCTCTTAGCCACTAAGGTATCTCTCTAGTACCTTAACCTTTAATTTTATATTAAAGGGAAAAATTATTTGAAGATAAAGATAAAGGTATGGTAATTTTGTGTACTGTTGTGGTTTGAAGGAAAATACCCCCCAAAGGAAGAGCCTCCATTGGGAGGTGTGGTCTTGTTGGAAGAAGTGTGTCATTTTAGAGGAAAGCTTTGGGGTCTCATATACACCCAAGGCACACACAGTGGAACAGTTCACTTCCTGTTGCCTTCGGATCAAGATGTAACCATGTCTGCCTACATGCTGCCTTGCTTCCTGTGATTTTGATAATGGAGTAAACCTCTGAACTGTAAGCAGTCACCCCAGTTAAATGTTTTCCTTTATAAGAGTTGCCGTGGTCATGGTACCTTTTCACAGCAATGGAAACTGTAACTAAGACAGTACTTTTAATGTATTATTTCCCTATTCCCCAAAAACTGTTATTAAATAATCCCCAAGGCAAATTGCTTGGTACACTTGCTCACAAGAAGTACATATTTTATCATGTTTAACTTTTAAAGCAATGTTTAAGCCCAGAATACAAAAATTCTGAAATTATTTAGCAGATGTATTTATTTGACCAACATCTCATCAAGAAAAAAACAGTATACAACAAAATTTATCAAAAATTAATCCAAACTAAGGAGCTAATCAACAATAAACTTAAGCAATGACAGAGTAGACATCAACAAGCTCTCCACATAAACCAAGGGTCAATAATAAAAGCAAATTTAAATACCTTAACTGTAGAGCATTGTGTTTGAAAAGTAATTGCAAATTTGGGTATGGGAGTCTGAGGCAGGATAATTTCAAGCTTTAGGACAGAGCTCGGACTACACAATGAGACCTGTCTCAAAAACTAGATCAGTAGGTGACTGATAGGTAGACAGACAAATGCAAGAAGGGATTAGGAGAAAACCACCAAATTACTTGAGAAAGGCAGCATTAAAAAGTTTTTATCTAGGACTAGAGAGATGGTTCAGTGGCTAAGAGCACTTGCTGCTCTTCCAGAGAACTCAAGTTTGGGTACCAGCACCTATACCTATACCTATACCAGGCTACTCACACCCAACTGTAAGCTCCAAGGGAAATACCTCTAGCCTCTAACGGCACCTACCTGCATTCACACACACATATCCACATGTAGACAGTCCAGACACACATATGCCCCTACCTAAAGTAACAAAAATAGGCCAGGTATGGTGGTGCATGCCTTTCATCCCAGCACTTGGACTTGGGAGGCAGAGGACAGTCAGTGGATCTCTCCTTATGAGTGAGGCCAGCTGGTCAACATATTGAGTCCCAGAAGAGTCAAGGCTATATATAGTGCAACCTTATCTCCAAAAAATAAGTAAATACAAATCTTTTTCATCCTTAGGTCTTTTTAAAAATATATTTCATTTTATTTATGAGCATGTGTATGTGTACATATACCAAGTATGTTCAGGTGTTGCAGGTGGCTGTGAATGGCCAGATATGGGTGCTGGAGTGACCTGAGTCCCAGTGCCTCTTCTCCAGCCCTGTTTTGGTCTTGTACTGTGAGGCTCTGCTGCTGTGGAATTTCTGTGCAAGGCCATCCCTGCCTGCACAGCCACTGCACTGTTCTCACAGGGAAGGGGAACAGATCAGGGTTCCGTGAACAGCAAGTTTCTACAGTTTTAATTTACTTATTTAAAACACTGAGTATTTGCTATGTTTTAGGAAAACCATCTTAAACTTTTCACAGAGCACATCATATGACAAAAGGCTACAGAAGATGCACTGACTAAAGGGCTATCATGGGGGTGAATAACCCAGTGCTTTTATTTGTGCCACTGCACCAAGAAATTTAAAAACAAGCAAAAAATTCTATAGAAACTGAGAGCTATCTAGTGACAGGATCTTTCCATAGGCTCCTATATAAAGAATACAAGACTCCTAATAACCGAAAAAATAAACTGGGGCTTTTTATCTTCTATTGTAAATACTAAGTGAGAAATATGCATTAAAGGACTGTACTGCAAAACAAACCACACATTAGAACTGACTTTCCTAAAATGCAGTGAGTCTCAACAGAAATTCACAAAGAAAGTAACACGCACTCAGGGATTCTAGCTATTCTTTCTTTCTTCCTTTCCTTTCCTTTTTGAGACAGGATTTCTCTGTGTAGCCCTGGCATTTGCTCTGTAGACCAGGTTGGCCTTGAACTCAGAGATCCTCCTGTCTGGCTGTGATTAAAGCTGTAGGCCACCACTGCCCAGCCATTATTTCTATTTTCAGTCTCATGGTTTCTGTTGCATATGCAACCTTAGCAAAGTTCTTTGCCTCTCTCAACTCTTTTCTGATAGAAACCCAATAAGAGCCTTCTAAGAAAATAACTTAACAATGTCCATTAAAAGTAAAAACACAGAGCAGGTAATAGTGGTGCACCCCTTTAATCCCGGCACTCGGGAGGCAGAGGCAGGCAGATTTATGTGAGTTCCAGGCCGGTCTGATCTATAGAACAAGTGCCAGGACAGACTCCAAGGCTACACAGAAAAACCCTGTCTTTAAAAAAAAAAAAAAAACAAAGTAAAAGCACAGCGCTCGACTGAGCTGGTAAAACGCCTGCCACACAAGCATGAGGACCTGAGTTCGAATCCTTAGGAAAACTGGGTGTGGTGGCACTGCTTGAAATCCCAAAGTTGTGGAAGCACAGATGGGCACAAAGCACCTAGAGTAAAAGTAGCATTCCAAGAATGGAACCGGTAGCAGGCAAGATGGCTCTGTACGTAAAGACAACCTAAGTTCAATTCTGGGACCTACACAGTGAAGGAGAGACATGATCTTCTAAGCTGTCCTGGGATCTCCACACACAGGCCCACAGAACTCACTGACAGAAGAGCAAAGGGGAGCACAGCAGCGGCCTTCTTCCTTAGTGAGAGTGTGCAGGAGGATGCACAGCACTTTCACTGGCAGGAGCCACTGGTGGCAATCATCAGAAGTGACAGAAAGGCAACTAAACAAAATACACACATTCCACTTAAAAAGTGAATTGTGGTACATAAAGAGCAGGAGTGTAGGGTATACAGAAGTCTAAATACCTGAACAGAAGTCAGCTCTAACAGATGCTAAACACAGAACTGGAAGTCTAACAACCTCAGTAGTCCTGGGAATTCCAGTCATCCCTTACCTTAAAGAGCATTAGCTATCAAAGAGATTGTTGTGGACACTTTCAAAGCAACATTAAGGTAAATTTTAAAGGCAACGATAAATCACAGTTACTGGTGGATCAAATTTAAATCACTTCCAAATAACCAATAAATTAGTAATACAACTCAACTATTTAAGTCAGGATACAATTCTCAGCAGCAGTCAAATGTGCTTGTTACAACAACAGAATTAAATAAAAAGTAGAAAAATGAAGACCTGGAAACAGCTTCAGAGCACTTTTTTGGTATTTAATGGTGGTGGCATTATGACTACAGTACAGTGAACTCAGGAAACAAGGGCAGCTACAAAACTGAAAGAGAATATGTGTTTACTTATTTTCTATCTCTGTTCTACTTTTAGATAAGAAGCCTACAAACCAATCAAATTCAGGGCGCTTATTTCACAGGTGGTATTGCACTAATATGCAATGCCACTTTGAGCAGCTTGCTTTATAACTTCCATTTTAGGTTAAAAACAGCTGCCAACAATATTTGCTAACTACAAGTTTAAAACGGCCTGTTAATAAAATGTTGAAAAATAGTTATTACTATTCACATTAGTTTCAACTATTTACGATTACACATTAATTGTAAATTAGGTACAATCCCCAGCACCATGAGAAACAAAAAATGGATGCAAATCAATCTTAAAACTTGTTATTTAAAGGAGGAAAAAAAAAATCAGCTGTCAAGATGTGACCAAAAGTAGCGACCGTCCAGCATCAAATAAGCTATGCTTTCTCAAGCATGCTGTAAAGACAGGACTTTATTATGAAAATTACAATACTGACTTTACCCTCAGTCAAGGTAAAACATTATTCCTAGTGTGGAAAAGGCAATAAAAAAAAAAAAACCCAGCTACTGACAAGTCTCTTCAATCGCTTTGGGAAATCAAACGCAGACACATTTCTGTGTGGATTTCAAAAACCAGTGTTTTAAGTATCTTGAAAGCCAATCTCCCCCCCCACACACACACACACAAAGCACGGTGACAAATACAATTCACACCTAGCTGCACTGGGTGATTAAGACCAACAATATATATGTTCAAATTTAAAGCGCCAAGAAGGAAGTGGGGGCTGTAAAGACAATGCCGAAAACCAAGAAGACCTGATTGGATGTGAGACAGCCTCACTTTAGGCACACGAAAGGCCTGCCGCCGAGACAAGGCAACTTATCCTGAGAAGCTCGGGAGGGGGTGACAAGAAGGTAACATTCCTTCTGAGCCGCACCCACGAGACCCAGACTCCTGACCTCCGGCACGATGAAGCTGAAATACTCGGGTTTTCCCCGCTGCGGTGCACGGTGCGCGGGCCGGAGCCCAGAACCCCTAGGCTGACGGTCACCCACACACACACCAGGGAACCGAAAACGGGCAAAGCCGACCGGCAGAGCTCACCGTGATTATCTTTCTGTCCAATATTGTGCGTGCGGATGAGCGAGGACAGTCTCCTCACGTCCCCCTTGAAGACGCACTCGTGCACCGGGTAGAGCGAGGGGCAGCTGCCTCCGTCAGCGACCACAGCCGCGGGGTTGCTGCCCAGGCAGGCAGGGGTCGGGCAGGTGGCGGTCACCGCGTTGTGTTGCAGCGGGGCCGGGGCTCCGGAGCTGGGCGCGGCGGGAGCCTTCAGCTGCAGCCGGTGGTGGTGGTGGTGGCTGAAAATCTTATGGCAGGCCTTGCCGCCCTTGCCGCCGCCGCCCGCCCCGCTTCGGCCCCCGGTGAAGGCTCCGCCGAGAGCGGCCGTCGCCTCCTCCTCGCAGGGCTCCAGCACGTCCCCGTCCTCTTTGCTGGGCTTGTGGTCCCTCCGCAGGGAGCGGATCTTCTCCCCGGTCATCGCCGCCGCGGCACGCAGGGCGGGCTCCGGTAGGCTCACCGCGGGCCGAGCCGGAGCAGCGGCGGCGGCGGCGCCCGGCGATTAGAGAGGCGGCCGCGACCCTCGCACGCAGCATGAACTCCCGGGGCGACCGCGGACCCGCCACACGCGCATCTCCTGGAGGCGGCGGCCCTCGTCCGCGACGAGGAAAGCCGTGGCCACACGACGCCGGGCGCCGCCGAAGCCGCCTCCTCACACGGAAAGACCCGGCGCGGCCATCTTCCCCCGTCTCCTCTCGCGAGAGCTCCGGAGAAGACGCCGCGGTGGGTTAGCGGGGCCCTCCTGCGCTCGCGCCTTTGTCCGGGCGGCGCCCCGCTCCCCTAGCACATTGTTCCACCCCGAGCCCGGCCCTGCGGCTAGAGGCCCTGACTCAGAGCTCTGACCTGGTGCTCCAGGGCTTTGGCCCGCAAAGAAGGAGGTTGACGACAGTTGCAAACTCTGGCTTAAACCCTCAGGTTAGAGAACCTCCCTAAGAGCGAGGTGGAAAGACACCGGGACACGCCGGATGTGACATCACTGAGCTGCGCTGGACACTCACTCAGTAAACATTTGCTGAGTCTCTGTTTGGGTCCCTAACCTGAGCTGGTGCAAGGCTGTAGTGGAGGAAAGATGGCCAGGTTACAGGAAAAGAGAGGTAAATTTAGTTTTTGAAGGGTGATCTTGGAGGAATATAAGGGCTGACTTTGAAATTTAAAGGCTGTTCGTTGCACCAGGAAGGGAAGACTTTCAAACATTTGTTAGTTGTGTGTATTTGGAACAAACGTCAGGGTTAAAGTATGTGAAGGATGCTTACTTAAAGAAGTGGAATAATTTTTAAAATAAGTGTGCAGTAATCTCTTAGAAAGACCCTAAGAGCCGGGCGATGGTGGCGCATGCCTTTAATCCCAGCACTTGGGAGGCAGAGGCAGGTGGATATCTGTGAGTTCGAGACCAGCCTGGTCTACAAGCGCTAGTTCCAGGACAGGCTCCAAAGCCACAGAGAAACCCTGTCTCGGAAAAAAAAAAAAAAAGACACTAACTTGGAACTTTGCTTCCTCTCTTCCCCCCTAGTGAGGAAAAATCCAGGTGAGAGATGGTAAAAGCATGGAAAAGGTTTAAGACTTTAAAAATAAGTTCAACATTAGCATATTGAGTTGAAGGTCCCTGCTGTTTGACCACAGTTAGTCATCATACATTTTGGAAATATGGAGATAAATTCTTAGGAAGGAGAAGACAGAGTTTGGATAAGATTCAGGAATTATACAGTAGCCCAGAAGTGAATGGCTTCTCCTAAAGAAGAGTGTGTGGAGTGAGAAATAGAAAACACCATAAAATATAGAATGACTAGTTAAGATAATGAATGGGAATCAAAGCGGGGTGTGTGTGTGATATGAAACTGTGAACATTTAGAAGCCTAAACTGAACATGGTGGCTCAAGACGATAAATTCTAGCACTTCAGAAACTGAAGCAGGACAGGAGGATCACATAGATCCAAGGCCAGACTGGGCATCAAGTGAACTCTATCTCAAAATTAGTCGATGGGCCAGTGAGATGGCTTGCCACCACGCCTGAGGACCTGAGTTTAATCCCTAGGACACAAATGGTGAAAGAGAACCCACACCAACATTTGGTTCTCAGAAGCCTAGAGAGAACTGTACAGATAAAGAAATGTAAACAAAAATCTAATTACTAGCAGATAGGTAGTCATTCATGTATCTCATTACTGGCTGCTATATCTCCATGGCTCTGAAATCTCCTAAGTGTCCTTCCAGTGAAATCAAACACCATAAACATTTTTTTAATTCAAACAATAAAAAATTTATTTAAAATTATTGTGGTGGTGTGTGCTTGTAATCCCAGCACTCAAGTGACCATTTTCAAACACTAAACATATATTCATCCATAAACATTAAGGGCTTAGATTATACAACAGAGGGAAGTGACACCAAAATATGAGTAATGTGAAAATATTCAGCTCAAGAAAAATACAAGACCTGAAATCTCTAACATCCCAATAGAACATAAGAGGAAACTATTAGTTTGGTAGTGAAACAGAAATCAAATGATCAGAAAGTCTTTGTGGTGGAGTTGGAGAGGTTGAGAGCACCCCTCCTTTTTCAGGGACCCCCAAGTTCAATTTCCAGCACCTACAGGACAGCTCACAACTGTCTGTAACTCCAGCAGTTCCAGGGGACCCAACACCCTCACACAGATATACATTCAGGCAAACCACAAACTACATAAAATAAAAACAAGTAAAATCTTTAAAAACAATATTTGTGGATCAAGTAATGTCTGAACTAGGTTTTAAAAAACTGTGAAAACCCATTCTCCACTCTTAAGAGGCTCACGTTCCCACCCTAGCAGGCCCCCATTCCTTCTCATGATATTTGGATGTCCAGAGCTCCTTTCCATTTTGGAATTAGTTCACAATTTTTCTCTTCTCTACCCAATGACTTTTGTAATAAAATTTGGGCATAAAAATTGGGGTTAGGAATTACACTCACTGTTACCCTAACATAAAATGATTTCTCTTTTATTCTGAATGTCAGTCACAAACTACAGTTGTATAAATATTAGCAGTATCGATGATTTACAACCCAGTTGAAATGAACAATGTTTCCAAATTCTACAGTTGCTGCAGATAATATTTAATATTCATTACTAGCTAAAAATGTTATTAGATCTTGTTTCTTAGTGGTTTAATAAAGGTGAATGTATGCACAAATTTATTTTTTAGAGTATTCTATAGCAGTTTTGTTATACTTTGTGGTTTATTTTATGCTCCCAGAAAATCTGTTCCAAAAATGAGTGACAAGAGTTTGCTGTAGCATTGAAGAGGTCGATGGAAGGAAAATAAACACTAGGAATCCTTGGAAATCACCTCTCCTAGCAGTGCTGCAGCCTTCTGAATTGTTTCCTCTTTTTTCTTCCTCATTTTTCGTTACAATTTCCATGCTCCATCCTTCATATTCTTTTTTTTTTATTTATTATGTATACAATATTCTGTCTGTGTGTATGCCTGCATGCCAGAAGAGGGCACCAGACCCCATTACAGATGGTTGTGAGCCACCATGTGGTTGCTAGGGATTGAACTCAAGACCTTTGGAAGAGCAGGCAATGCTCTTAACCTCTGAGCCATCCCTCCAGCCCCCATCCTTCATATTCTTGTCCTTTGAGTTCTGTGAGTAGGGAGCTACACCTAACATTGTGGTGTCAGGGTTTCAGACAAAGAGCTCCACAGAGTCACCTGCAGCAACCTCAGGATCACTTTGCAAAGCCCTAGCCTCTCCTGAAGCCTGGATTTGTAACTGCACCACAGAAAACAATCCAGACCAGGAAGTTAAAGCAGAATTTGGAGTTTACTAACAAGAGAGTATAAGATGAGAAAAAGAATCACTTAGGAAAAGTACCCAAATGGGCTTCTTAAGAGTGTCACATAGCTGGGCGGTGGTGGCGCACGCCTTTAATCCCAGCACTCGGGAGGCAGAGGCAGGCGGATCTCTGTGAGTTCGAGGCCAGCCTGGTCTACAAGAGCTAGTACCAGGACAGGCTCCAAAGCTACAGAGAAATCCTGTCTCAAAAAACAAAAAAAAAAAAAAGAGTGTCACATTTAAATATTATAGCAATCATCACTCCTTAATTTACATTTTTCAAAGGGTTTCCAAGAGTGTTTGTTTTCAAGACAGGGTTTCTCTGTAGCTTTAGCTTTGGAGCCTGTCCTGGAACTCATTTGGTAGACCAGGCTGGCCTCAAACTCTTGGAGATTGGCCTGTCTCTGCCCCCCTTCGAGTGCTGGGATTAAAGGCATGTGCCACCACTGCCTGGCTTCTCTTCCTTTTAAACCTTAGAGTGGCTCCTGAAATAGTTCACATAAAGAGCCGTTCTCTGCCTATCTTAAGTTCTAAGCTTGATTAACTACTATTTAACCTTCTAAGTTGAAATACCTCCACATAGTATCTTCTCTCTGGGCAACCTTATTAGAAAATTCTGTTGATTGTACTGGAATTGATTCTTGACTCTCAGTTTATGGGAGACATCAGACTCTAGAGTGAAGGGCCACTTTCCCTTCCCGTGTCCCGTGTATTTTTATTTATCCTGCCTCAGTTTCAGCACAGTGCCTTCTTTACAGATAACAAATGCTTACTATTAATAATAAAGTGTTTAACTAATAAGACATTAAACCCTGAAGTATCCACAATATGCTGATGTAACTAAGCCATTCTAAAATATTAGATATAAGCTTCTTTTTTTTTTTTGAATTTTCGAGACAGGGTTTCTCTGTGGTTTTGGAGCCTGTCCTGGAACTAGCTCTTGTAGACCCAGATATAAGCTTCTTAAGTAATCGCAGTCTGGCTAGGACTGAAACTGAACCGAACTACTGCTTTATACTGAAGTACTAGTGGAAGCTAGTAGAAGCTAGTTGTCTGCCAATACTCAAGTACTTTTTTGTTCCATTTCCACTTAGAAGTAACAATAAATTAAATTAGAACTGCCTTTAAATTATAGCAAAGTGGGGTACATTATGTGAAACTCCCAAATAATAATAAAATGTTGGGGGGGGAGAAAAAACAGTGGGGGCTAATGCTCTCACTCAGTTCTCCTCACATAGTGTTAGTTTCTAATTAGTGCATCTAGGCTACATCTTTCCCTCCCAACCTTTGGGCAGTTTTGTATTTTAAGATGTCTCAACTATCTAGATATGGTTTCTCATCATCCATCTTGTTGAGGTGAGTCTAGGAACAGTTTGGTTGTAGAGCTACCATAGATGCCTAGCTAATGAGGTTGGCCTCTTCAGAATCTCCCAACAACATCACCACACCAGTTCTCTAGCAAGTAAAGAAGAGCAAAAACACACAAACCAAGACTTTCTCCACATACGTTACTCCCTTGCCCTGTGTCTCTCTGTGTTTGCTCCCACTTCCTTCCTGTGGTCAATGCTTTTCTTTCTAATATTTTCATTCAGTAGAAATCTGAGAGGCAGGGATTGCCAAGGAAAGCAGAGCCCAGTGCTTAAAGCTATTGAAGGAAGCAATCTTCCTGAGACAGATAAAACACACATCGATCTGAAAACAGAAGCAGAAAGAGCGCCAGGAACCTGATGAGAGCCAGGTTAGGAGGCCGAAAGAAAAGTTAAATGTCAGCAACACACATGCAGTATTTGAATATAAAAGGGTGAATATGACAGAAAATATTCACTTTATTTTAATATATACACAGGCTACATAGGCATATCCTATCTATTAGGCACCTGTGTCCACATACCGAAATGTAAGTCCTCCATACGAGGAATATATGGCATACATCAAGATCTCTTCTTGAAGCAAATGCCCCCAGAAGTAGACAGTGTACCTAAATCAAATAGATTCATTGGTCCTATTGGTAACATGAAACCCAAGTGAAAAACAGCCCCAGCTATGTATGAGCACTCAAACCATAAATAGAAGAGCAAATTTAAAGGAAATCCATCAATGTGTTCCAAATAATAGGATAGATAATTCTCACCAAACTGAGAGGTTAGAAACTCTGAAATGACCTTCGGATGACCCAATTAGTGAATTGTACTTGAGATTCTGGGAAGAGTTTTACAGTTTCTATTATTCAGATCAGGCCAAACCCCAGATGCTATCACAGTTTAGTCTCAAAGGGCAAGGCAGACTGACAGTAACAAATTGGTACACCAACATCGTCTGCTCAGGCTCAGAGTAACTCACCGTAAATGTTATCTGACCTGTTGCTTGTTTCCTTATCCATAAGATGGGAGTTACAGTAATTTCTATCTCACATGGTATTGTAAGAATTTAATAGAAGCCAGACAGTGGTGGCGCACACCTTTAATCCCAGCACTCGGGAGGCAGAGGCAGGTGGATTTCTGTGGGTTTGAGGCCAGCCTGGTCTACAGAGTGACCAGGACAGTCAGAGATATACAGAGAAACCCTGTCTCGAAAAGCAAAAAAAAAAAAAAAAAGAATTTAATAAATTCCAATGAGCCATTTATGAGCACTGTATTGAATAATCACTAAGTATTATTATGGCAATTTCTGGGGAAAAAAAAAAACCAAAAGCTGTAGGGCCCGGGTCTACCCCTGCTCCTGGGTTCATCATGAGGACAGTTTCTGGTCAACCAGCTAAAACATTCTGTTTGTTTTTGTGGTCCCTCTGCCTCGCCTGGTGATTAGCTGTAGGGCATTATTTACTCCATCCACCTGTGGTGTGACAATTTTCCACATGTCTGGGGGGAATTCCTTGTGCAGCAGCTAAGTACGTAAGGATTTCCCCAAGGCTGAATAAAGGCATTCCACCTATCTCCTTTTGAATGACCCAGGTCTCTTGTGTGTTCTCCTGGCCCTTGCCTGGCTCGCGCACACGGTACAGTAGCGCACGAACTGTACCTAGAGGGTAACACAGAATTGGGTGGTACAATTGGAGGCCCCCGCTGGGATCTCAAGAATTACAGTCGGAGGCCCATCAGCGAGGCCAGGAAGTAGGGGACCCCTGAGAGATCGCCCTCGGAAGGCTGGCCAGCAGGTAAGAAATTGAGTGGTGTGGGTGAATTGAAAATGGGTGCTAGTAATACAGTAAAGACGGGCCAATTGATTGACGGGCCAATTGATAGTGCTTTTAGAGAAGCAAGGCAAGGAAGGCACTGGTATTAAATGTAGACAGCACAAGAGTTCTTTAAGACAGTTTTCTTTTGTGTAAGGTAGATTATTGCCTAATTTTTGAGAGAGTTTAGTCCCTGGTTTCTACACGCAGGGGGCTTTAATATTACTGATTGGGAGCAGGTAAAGGCTGACCTTCAAAAAACATTAAAAGAGAGAGGCCCAGAAGAGTTCCCCATTTCACTTTCACTATGGCATTTTGTCAGAGATGCTCTTCTCAGTGATGATGTAAAAGAGCAATTAGAGAATTTGAACAAAACCTTTGAGGAGATTCAGGATGTAGAATCTGTGGGTTCTATTAAGAGTTTTGAGGAGTGGGAAGTTAAAAGTCATAAAAGGGATATAAAAGAAAAAAGAAATTTTAGAAAACATTGCATTGATAAAAAAAGAAGTTAGTAAAAGAAAGAAGGCAGCTTTGCAGAACCTGTCTTTCTGGGGGAGATTATTGTTATGAAGAGGCGAAATGCAGAAAAATTGCAAAAATACTGCACTGAGTAATGCCACTTCTGGTTAACCTTGACGTGTTAACTGTCTTCAGAGTAAGTTCCAAGAACAGCTAGAGGCAGGAGGCATAGTGCCATCCACTTCTCCCTGGAATACTCCTATCTTTATTATTAAAACAAAATAAAATTTTTATAGAGATTGTTAGGAATATTTCCTTTTTTATGGTTTATTTAACTTTATCTTATGTGTATTGGTGTGAAGGTGTCAGATCCCCTGGAACTGGATTTTCAGACAGTTGTGAGCTGCCATGTGGGTGCTGGGAATTGAACCTGGGTCCTTGGGAAGAGCAGTCAGTGCTCTTAACCGCTGAGACAACTCTCCAGCCCCAGGAATATTTCCTAAGGTGAGTTCCCTGCCGATACAAAATTCCCAATCAAGCCAAGTCAAAACAAGCCAAATTAAGAAATATCCAGGTTTGAGCCGGGCAATGGTGGTGCATGCCTTTAATCCCAGCACTCGGGAGGCAGAGGCAGGCGGATCTCTGTGAGTTCGAGACCAGCCTGGTCTACAGAGCTAGTTCCAGGACAGGCTCCAAAGCCACAGAGAAACCCTGTCTCAAAAAAAAACAAAAAAAGAAATATCCAGGTTTAATGGGAGTTCTGCACTCTTGGGTGGCCCCGAGGGGGAAACCGGGAAGCCACCAGAAAAGCGACCCCTGGGAGAAAGAAAGGGAGACCATGTGTTCCTCTTTTGGGGGGTGATGTAGGAGTGTCATATATCAATCTATTGATTTCATTGGTTAAGCAATAAAGAAACTGCTTGGTCCTGATAGGTTAAAACATAGGTGGGAGGAGTAAACAGAACAGAAGGCTGGGAGAAAGAAGCTGAGTCAAGGAGTTGCCATGATTCTCCCACTCCGGGCAGACGCAGGTTAAGATCATTCCTGGTAAGCCAGCTCATGGGCTACACAGATTAATAGAAATGGGTTAGATCAATATGTAAGAGCTAGCCAATAAGAAACTGAAACTAATGGGCCAGGCAGTGTTTAAATGAATACAGTTTCTGTGTAATTATTTTGGGTATAAAGCTAGCCATGCAGGCGGCGGGTGCCAGGGACACAGCCCCGCCGCTCTTACTACAACGGGGGGGGGGGATCCTTAAATACTCTGGGGAGTGGTCCTGACCCCACTCCCAGGGAGGGGTCAAGGGTGGGGTCAGGACCTGGCCTGCTGGGATTTGGAGCAGGGGCAGCGGTCTACACTCCGAACTTGACAGAGATGTGTTTGAAACTCTTACCAACATGGTATATAGACCTCTGTCTTTGGAAAGGCGTTCACCTCCAATTACAGTAGTGGACTTAGTGCCTGTGTTGGTGTCTCAGGAATAGATCTGGTCACAAAGAACATCCTGTAAAAAAGGGATTGTCAGGTGTGGTGACACACAATTGTACTCTTTTTTTTATTGAGAAAAAAACAATTTCCGCCTCCTCCCAGCCTCCCACTCCCCCCACACTCCTCTCCCCGTCCCCCCACTCCTCTCCCTCTCCCCCCGCTCCTCTCCCTCTCCCTCTCAAGTCTGAAGAGCAGTCAGGGTTCCCCGCCCTGTGGAAAGTCCAAAGTCCTCCCCCCTCCATCCTAGTCTAGGAAGGTGAACATCCAAACTGGCTAGGCTCCCACAAAGTCAGAACATGAAGTAGGATCAAAACCCAGTGCCATTGTCCTTGGCTTCTCAGCAGCCCTCATTGTCCGCCATATTCAGAGAGTCCGGTTTTATCCCCTGCTTTTTCACTCACAGTCCAGCTGGCCTTGGTGAGTTCCCAGTAGATCAGCCCCACTGTCTCCGTGGATGGGTGCACCCCTCTTGGTCCTGACTTCCTTGCTCATCTTCTCCCTCCTTCTGTTCCTCATTGGGACTTTGGGAGCTCAGTCCAGTACTCCAGTGTGGGTCTCTGTCTCTATCTCCATCCATCGCCAGATGAAGGTTCTATGGTGATATGCAAAATATTCATCAGTATGGTTATAGAATAGGATCATTTCAGGTTCCTTATCTTCAGCTGCCCCAGGAACTAAATGGTGACCTCATCTTGGGCACCGGGAAGTCCCTCTAGGTCCAAGTCTCTTCCCAACCCTAAGATGGCTCCCTTAATTAAGATATGTGCTTCCCTGCTCCCCTATCCAACCTTCCTTTATCCCAATCATCCCGTTGCCCCAAGTTCTCCCCATCCTACCCTTCTCACTTTTCTCTCCCCATCTCCCCTTACCCCCATCCCACCCCACCCTTAAGATCCCGATTTTTTGCCTGGCAATCTTGTCTACTTCCCCTACCCAGGAGGATAGCTATATGTTTTTCTTTGGGTTCACCTTCTTATTTAGCTTCTTTAGGATATCCAATTATAGACTCACTGACCTTTATTTAAGGCTAGAAACCATTTATGAGTGAGTACATCCCATGTTCATCTTTTTGGGTCTGGGTTACCTCACTCAGGATAGTATTTTCTATTTCCATCCATTTGCAGGCAAAATTTGAGAAGTCATTGTTTTTTACCGCTGAGTAGTACTCTAATGTGTATATATTCCACACTTTCTTCATCCATTCTTCCATTGAAGGACATCTAGGTTGTTTCCAGGTTCTGGCTATTACAAATAATGCTGCTATGAACATAGTTGAACAAATGCCCTTGTCATATGATCGGGCATCTCTTGGGTATATTCCCAAGAGTGGTATTGCTGGGTCCAGGGGTAAGTTGATCCCGAATTTCCTGAGAAACCGAAACACTTCTTTCCAAAGTGGTTGCACAAGTTTGCATTCCCACCAGCAATGGATGAGGGAACCCCTTCCTCCACAACCTCTCCAGCAGAGGCTATCATTGGTGTTTTTGATTTTAGCCAATCTGACAGGTGTAAGATGATATCTCAAAGTTGTTTTGATTTGCATTTCCCTGATCGCTAAGGCGGTTGAGCATGACCTTAAGTGTCTTTTGGCCATTTGAACTTCTTCTGTTGAGAATTCTCTGGTCAGATCAGTGCCCCATTTTTTAATTGGGTTAATTAGCATTTTAAAGTCTAGTTTCTTGAGTTCTTTATATATTTTGGAGATCAGACCTTTGTCTGTTGTGGGGTTGGTGAAGATCTTCTCCCAGTCAGTGGGTTGCCTTTTTGTCTTAGTGACAGTGTCCTTTGCTTTACAGAAGCTTCTCAGTTTCAGTAGGTCCCATTTATTCAATGTTGCCCTTAATGTCTGTGCTGCTGGGGTTATACCTAGGAAGTGATCGCCTGTGCCCATCTGTTGTAGGGTACCTCCCAATTTCTCTTCTATCAGGTTCAGAGTGCTTGGACTGATATTGAGGTCTTTGTTCCATTTGGACTTGAGTTTTGTGAATGGAGATAGATATGGGTCAATTTTCATTCTTCTACAGGTTGACATCCAGTTGTGCCAGCACCATTTGTTGAAGATGCTTTCTTTCTTCCATTGTATACTTTTAGCTCCTTTATCGAAAATGAGGTGTTCATAGGTTTGTGGGTTAAAATCTGGGTCTTCTATACGATTCCATTGGTCGACTTCTCTGTTTTTATACCAATACCAAGCTGTTTTCAATACTGTAGCTCTGTAGCAGAGTTTGAAGTCAGGGATAGTAATGCCTCCAGAGGTTCCTTTATTATATGAGACTGTTTTGGCTATCCTGGGTTTTTTGTTTTTCCATATAAAGTTGATTATTGTCCTCTCAAGATCTGTGAAGAATTTTGATGGAACCTTGATGGGGATTGCATTGAATCTATAAATTGCCCTTGGTAGAATTGCCAATTTTACTATGTTGATCCTCCCAATCCAAGAGCAAGGGAGATCTTTCCACTTTCTGGTATCCTCTTCAATTTCTTTCTTCAATTCCTTAAAGTTCTTGTCAAATAGATCTTTCACTTCCTTGGTTAGAGTTACCCCAAGATATTTTATGCTATTTGTGGCTATCATGAAAGGTGATGCTTCTCTGATTTCCCTCTCTGCTTCCATATCCTTTCTGTATAGGAGGGCGACTGATTTTTTTGGAGTTGATCTTGTATCCTGCCACATTACTAAAGCTGTTTATCATCTTTAGGAGTTCTTTGGTGGAGTTTTTGGGGTCGCTTATGTACACTATCATATCATCTGCAAATAATGAAAGTTTAACCTCTTCCTTCCCAATTCGAATCCCCTTGATCCCCTTATGTTGTCTTATTGCTATTGCTAAAACTTCAAGCACTATATTGAAGAGGTATGGAGAGAGTGGACAGCCTTGCCGTGTTCCTGATTTTAGTGGGATGGCTTTGAGTTTCTCTCCGTTTAGTTTGATGTTAGCTGTCGGTTTGCTGTAAATAGCTTTTATTATATTGAGTTATGACCCTTGTATCCCTAATCTCTCCAAGACTTTTATCATAAAGGGATGTTGAATTTTGTCGAATGCTTTTTCAGCATCTAATGAAATGATCATATGATTTTTTTCTTTCAGTTTATTTATATGATGGATTACATTGATAGATTTTCGTATGTTGAACCAGCCCTGCATCTCTGGGATGAAGCCTACTTGATCATAATGGATAATTTTTCTAATGTGTTCTTGGATACGGTTTGCCAGTATTTTGTTGAGGATTTTTGCGTCGATGTTCATGAGTGAGATTGGCCTGTAATTCTCTTTCTTGGTTGAGTCTTTGTTTGGTTTTGGTATCAGAGTGACTGTAGCTTCATAAAAGGAATTTGGCAATGACTCTTCTGTTTCTTTATTGTGAAATACATTAAGGAGTATACGTATAAGCTCTTCTTGGAAGTTCTGGTAGAATTCCGCATTGAAACCATCTGGTCCTGGGCTTTTTTTGGTAGGGAGGTTTTTGATGACAGCTTCTAATTCTTCGTGACTAACAGGTCTATTTAGATTGTTCACCTGGTCCTGGTTTAGCTTTGGTATATGGTATTTATCTAAAAATGTGTCCATTTCTTTTACATTTTCCAGTTTTGTGGCATACAGGCTTTTGTAGTAAGATCTAATGATTCTCTGAATTTCCTCTGTGTCTGTGGTAATGTCCCCCTTTTCATTTCTGATCTTATTAATTTGCATATTCTCTCTGCCGTTTGATTAGTTTGGATAGGGGTTTATCAATTTTGTTAATTTTCTCTAGGAACCAGCTTTTTGTTTCATTGATTCTTTGGATTGTTTTCTGTGTTTCTATTTTGTTGATTTCAGCCCTCAGTTTGATTATTTCAAGTCTTCTACTCCTCCTAGGTGAGTCTGCTTCTTTTTTTTCTAGAGCTTTCAGGTGGGCTGTTAAGTCTCCAATGTGTGCTTTCTCTGTTTTCTTTAAGTGGGCACTTAGTGCTATGAACTTTCCTCTCAGGACTGCTTTCATAGTGTCCCATAAGTTTGAATAGGTTGTTTGTTTATTTTCATTGAATTCCAGGAAGACTTTGATTTCTTTCTTTATTTCTTCCTTGATCCAGGTGTGGTTCAGAAGTTGACTGTTCAGTTTCCATGAGTTTGTAGGCTTTCTGGGGGTAGCATTGTTATTGAATTCTAACTTTAATCCATGGTGGTCTGATAAGACGCAGGAGGTTACGAATATTTTTTTGTAACTGTGGAAGTTTGCTTTGTTACCGAGTATGTGGTCAATTTTCGAGAAGGTTCCATGAGCTGCCGAGAAGAAGGTATATTCTTTCCTATTTGGGTGGAATATTCTATAGATGTCTGTTAAGTCCATTTGATTCATTACCTCCATTAATTCTCTTATTTCTCTGTTAGGTTTCTGTCTGATTGACCTGTCCATTGGTGAGAGAGGAGTGTTGAAGTCTCCTACTATTAGTGTGTGTCGTTTGATGGCAGCCTTGAGTTTTAGTAATGTTTCTTTTACGTACGTGGGTGCTTTTATATTAGGGGCATAGATATTCAGGATTGAGACTTCATCCTGATGAACTGTTCCTGGTATGAGTATAAAATGTCCCTCTCTATCTTTTCTGATTGATTTAAGTTTGAAGTCAACTTTGTTAGAAATTAGTATAGCCACACCTGCTTGTTTCTTGGGTCCATTTGCTTGATAAGCCTTTTCCCAGCCCTTTACTCTGAGTAGGTGCCTGTCTTTGTGGTTGAGGTGTGTTTCTTGTAAACAGCAGAATGTTGGGTCCTGTTTTCGTATCCAATCTTTTAGCCTGTGCCTTTTTATAAATGAGTTGAGTCCATTGACATTAAGTGATATTAATGACCAGTGGTTGTTAACTCTGGTCACTTTTTTAGTAGTAGAGTTTGTGTGTTTCCCTTCTTTGAGTTGTGCTCGTGAAGGGTCTCTAAATGTTTGAGTTATTGTGGTCATTGTTGGACTCCTTGGTTTGTGATTTTCCTTCTATTACTTTCTGTAAGGCTGGATTTTTGGCTACGTATTGTTTAAATTTGTTTTTATCCTGGAAAATTTTGATTTCTCCATTTATAGTGAACGAAAGCTTGGCTGGGTATAGTAGTCTGGGCTTGCATCCATGGTCTCTTAGTTTCTGAAGTACATCTATCCAGGACCTTCTGGCTTTCATGGTTTCCATAGAGAAGTCAGGAGTAAGTCGGATAGGTTTACCCTTATAAGTAACTTGACCCTTTTCCTTTGTAGCTCTTAAAATTCTTTCTTTATTCTGTATGTTTTGTGTTTTGATTATTATATGGCGAGGAGATGTTTTTTTTTTTGGTCCAGTCTATTCGGTGTTCTGTATGCTTCTTGAACCTTCAAAGGAATATCTTTCTTTAGGTTGGGAAAGTTTTCTTCTATAATTTTATTAAATATATTTTCTGGACCGTTGAGCTGTACTTCTTCTCCTTCTTCTATCCCAATTATTCTTAGGTTTGGTCTTTTTATTGTGTCCCAGATTTCCTGAATGTTTTGTGATGAAAATTTGTTGGTTTTGCTGTTTTCTTTGATCAGTGTGTTTATTTTCTCTATGGTATCTTCAGTGTCTGATATTCTTTCTTCTATCTCTTGTAATCTGTTGTTAGTACTTGTCTCTGTAGTTCCTGTTCGTTTACCCAGATTTTCCATCTCCATTCTTCCCTCGGTTTGTGCTTTCTTCATTGCTTCCATTTCATTCTTCAAGTCTTGAACCGCTTCCCTAACCTGTTTGATTGCTTTTTCTTGTTTCTCTTGGTTTTCTTGCGTGTCTTTGAGCAATTTATTCATTTCCTCTACCTTTTTGTTTGTATTCTCTAATTGTTTATGGCAGTTTTTCACCTCCTGTTTAAGGTCCTCTATTATTTTCATATAGGTCACTTTTGAGTCGATTTCTTCTATTTCTTCTGGAGTAGGGTGTACAATTCTTCTTATTTCGGGATCCCTGGATTCTGGTGGTGTCATGTTGCCTTTCTGGTTGTTGGAGGAATTCTTGCATTGGCGCCTTCCCATCTCTTCCTTCAAATGGAGCCAGGAGAGGCCTGGTGTCTTGGTCTAGTCTTTGCTGTGATTGACTCTCTGGGTATATCTCTTCAGTGTAGAAGCAGGAACCGTTCCTGTCCAGATGGGATTCCTCAGCAACTAAACAGGGCCGCCGGTAGCCTAATGCTCCAGGCCCAAAAGGATGAATGGGGGGGGGCGGTATCCAGAAGAGCACAGGAAGCCTGGCGCAGGAGCTGAAGGTGCCGGGGCTCCCTTACAGGGGACCCTGAGGCCTGCCCGGTAGGCAGGCACTCACCGCTCTGGGTGGGTAGCCTTAGTGTAGGAGCTTAAAACTGTTCTTAAGCCACAATTGTACTCTTGACACTTGGGAAACTGAAGCAGAAGGATTAGGAATTTGAGGGTAGCTTGGGCTACATGAGACCCCATCTCAAAAACAAAACAGGACAAAAGGTTAAAGGATTATTTTTTCTTTTTCGAGGCAGGGTTTCTCTGTGGTTTTGGAGCCTGTCCTGGAGCTAGCTCTTGGAGACCAGGCTGGTCTCAAACTCAGAGATCCGCCTGCCTCTGCCAATCCCAAGTGCTGGGATTAAAGGCATGTGCCACCACCGCCCGGAAATGTTAAAGGATTTTACTATATAAGCATACAGCTATAAATGAGGGACTCTGCTTTCAGGTCCAGTTGCTTTTAAATTTTTTCATGTTCCATGGGGCATTGACTCTAGAGCCTTGTGTATGGTATGGTTAGCAACTGCTCCACCACTGAGTATGTGCAGCCTTCTGTTTAGTTTTTATTTTGACGCAGGGCCTCACTGGAAGAGGACTTGAACTTGCTCTATAGCTCAGCTCAGACAGGATTCAGTCCTCCAGGCCTAGCTTCAGGCCTGTTTGTAAGAAAGAATATTGCACTAGGTAGGAACTCAATAGTGCTGAAGTTCAATTGGATGAAATTACCTTGACACTCTTAAATGGAGTGGTTTTCTTTGCTGCTGATTTTACAAGGTTGCTTCAGAGGAGGCACAGCAGGAAGCAGCCCTGCAGCCCCCACCCCCTCATTCCCCTACCTCCCCATCCCTACCCCCACAGCCTGAAAAGTTCCCTTCCCTCGGAGGGTCCTCCATCTGGGAGATAGATAATCAATCCTTGATTTTGCTGTAGAAAAGAGGTTCAGGAGCAGCGAGAATGAGGCAGAGCTGGAGTTCACAGAAGATTTTTAATGTAGATTTAAACACTGGAGTTCATAGGAAGAGGCACCCAGGGAAAGAATCACACATACTGAGGACATGGATGTCAGCCTCCTAGAGGAAACACCCACTTAGATGTCTTAGCAATCACCACATGTCATTTTGGTGGCTCTAAAGTTTTATATAAAAGGTCACCAGAAGCCCTTTTTACTTCTTGTGATAAGTGAGATTATAGTGGACTCTGGAGGTACCTTAGATGGGTTTACAGTCTGTAAGATGAAGTGTGGGTATAGTATAACATTAGACCTAGAAATGGCAATATTGGCTGATAAGGAAAGGCAGCGTACAGGCAAAAGGACGCATGCAGGAGTCAAAAGAGGATTTAACCTAACATTTCTCTAGTTTCAACTTTACCACAACTGTTTGTGGTACATAAATGAATAAAATGTAATTGAGGTAGGTGTGGTGGTGCACACCCTTTGATCCGAGCACTTCGGAGGTAGAGGCGGTGGACCTCTATGAGCTCAAGGTCAGCCTAGACAACATTAGAGACCCTGTTTCAAAAAAAAAAGTGATTGACAGTAAAAATGTAAAATACTGGGGCTGGAGAGGTGGCTCAGGGGTTAAGAGCACTGGCTGCTCTTCCAGAGGTCCTGAGTTCAATTCCCAGCAACCAAATGGTGGCTCACAGTCAACTGTAATGAGATCTCATGCCCTCTTCTGGCCTGCAGGCACACATTCAGTCAGAACATTGTATACATAATAAATAAATCTTTAAAAAAATGTAAAATACTAAGCAAAGTTTCATGACTTCAGAATGGCTTTTTTAACTATACAGAATTTTCATGAGCTGTACAGAGTTTGTAGCTGGACAAATATTTTTCTCCCTTAATTTAATTGGATGCTGTTTTTAATTCTGAGTTCACTACAATTAGGTGATTTTATCTTAACGTTGTACACGGGTGAGGACCTGCCTTCACCACGTGAGACTTACTGTAAAAGCCCAAGACAACTTCAGGTGTGCCACTGGGAAAGGAAATGGCCATGGTTGGTAAAATACACTCAGGCCTTTAGCATTCTTTTCTGCACTGTCAACATTCTCACAAGAACACCACTGCTAAGAACCGTATTTTCTCTATACAGTCAAATGCCACAGCAAATATTTCCTTTATTGGAGTTCTTGACTCTTAGCTGGTGAGACAGAGACTTCAGCCAGACTCTGGAGGTGAGGACTCCTCTCTCTCCCCCAGGTCCCTTAGTTTTCTTTGCCTTTCTGTCCTGCCTCATTCACGGGAAGGAACAGTATTCTGTATTGTGAGTGACAATTAGAAGGGACAGAGCCAGGGGCACCTGTGTTGTGCCTGCTCTCCCTTGGCTTCTGACCATGGGCAGTCTATAGGGTTTTCTTATCTGTTACTTTCTCTTTCTGGTTTTGTTGTTGTTTTGTTCTTTTTGTTTGTTTGTTTGTTTTTTCTGTTATATGATCTCCCTACAAGGTCCTTACTGTAGACCAGGCTGGTCTCAAACTCACAGAGATCTACCTACCTCTGCCTCCTTAGTGATTGGATCGAAGGCATTCACCACTATGCTGGCCACATCTGTTAGCTTCTGTGATCCAATTTTTAGTTCAAAAAAGTCATTTTCTGGACCTGGCCGGGTCTCTGATATATCTTCAGTCTCTAATATTCTCATACATTGTTCAGTTGGTGACACCATTTTCTCACTAAAAGGTCAAGGCCACTTAAAAAACAAACAGAAAAATCAACAATGGGGAAACACAGTACACTTCTGCTATTTATCTTCCAGCCTTCCCAAGGACAAAGACCTAGTCATAGTACCTCCTCAGTTTCGTAAAGTTTATCCTGGCACTTAGGAAATACTATTGATCAGTGTACTTGTGCTGGAGTCAGAGCTAGGTGTGAGTGACATGAAGATAAACTTTATATCTTTTTTTCCCCTTTTTCCAGAACATATAACCAAGCAAGGCACATTCAAACAAGGAAGTACAATAAGCATTATGGAGGCCATATAAGTCTGGGGACAAAGGCTTCAGACACATTTTACCAGCAGAGAAGCTTGAGCTAAGATATAGAGAACCAGAGGACTGCTGGGGAGACATTTGGAAGGATATTTGAGGATAATAATATGCGTACAGCTGTGAACGGATGTGGGCATCTGCGAGGGAAGGAGTGCAGCACAGTCTGGGGAGGAGATGAAACCACGGACCAGGAAGAACCGGGAATTAGAGGAGTTAGAGGTGAAGGAGTATGACCTCACCTGGGTGGAGCCTGATGCTTATGGCAGATTCCACTGTGGTTCTGTGGGTTCCTTTTCAAAGCCCGCTCTGCTAGGAGAATGGACACGGTAATGGCCCTGACTCAGGGCGTGCCATCATACTTGCCCATACTTGGGACTGAATGATTGTTTGGTGAGCAAGCGAGTAAGTGATGGATGAGTGAGCCTAGATGAAGACAGCTCAGCACTGTCGTTTTTGGCACACCCCACGTATATGTAAAGTGCTGGGGACAGAGCTTTCACGGAATTTCTTTCTTTGTTTGACAGACTTGAGAGTATTTTTATGATTAAAACAACTATAATGATCTGTCCTGTCCCTTTAAGAGACAAGCCACGCCACCCGTCTACCGAGGCAAGCTGATCTTCAGCTTCCAGCCTGAGTTCTCTCTCTTTTCAGTCTCTCCCCCAAGAGGTAGCAGCCTTTCTCTATTCTCCCCTTCTTCCCTTCTGCCCTTCTGATTCTCTTTCTCTTTCCCCCTCTCTCTCTCCTCTTCTCCTTCTCCCCCTTCCCTTCCAGAACCCACTAAATAAATATCCAACCTTACTCTGCTTGGTGTGCCTATCTGTCTCTCACCTGAAGTGTGGCTCCCTGCCCGGGACCAGCCCTTGACGTGCTGAAGCCACTAGGGGAACTGCACCATCCCTGCCTGGGACTGACTGATCTTGGGACCCACTGCCCACAGCCACCTTTGGAGACTTGAGGCGTGGTTTTGTGGCATGCCCATTTGTCTTCTGTCTTCTTTGGCCATCTGTCTGTCTCTCCTCGTGGCCTGTTGCAGATCCATTACAGCAACAACAAAAAAACCACACAAAAGGCACACACCAAAAAATTGGAAAATTATTCTGACCCTACATGCAAAATGAGCCAAAAAAGGATCAGTCTTGAGCACACATTAACTTCTGGCAAAGAACAGATCAGAAGCTCAGGAAGGGGCTGGGGAGGACAGGGTGTGAAGGTCAGACACTCCCCTCAGGCTGTGTTCCTGGGGAAATGGTATTGGCAGAATTCTCAGACTAGTCTCCTTATAAGGGAGCTAGGAAGGTCTGTTTTCTAAGGCTGTAATGGAACACCCAAGGCTGTGTACTTATTGACCTCATGGGCACAGCAGGGGTGTTGACCAGTCTGCTAAAAGCAGACAGCATTGCATAGGTGGGCAGCATTCGTGTAAGAAATGTCACACATCAAGGCCAAGAGCAAGTCCAAGACCAAGGGACAAAGAAGAAAGTCTCTTTGCTTCCCTTCTGGGCAGCACCCCTTCTCCCCCAGTGATCCAGTTACCTCCCATTCAGTCCTGCCTCTTAAAGGGCCCATCATTCAAGGAAACAACCTTCCACCACAGGCGTCTTTGGAAGCCACAGTAATTCTGGAGCCCTAGGAATGGCTTCCGTGATGTAATTACTGCTGTGAACATATACCTGTCTGTCCTTAGAAGAAAAGCACCCAGGGAGCTGGGGAAGCTTGGATGCTGCTGGGATCACCTTTTCTGTAAAGATGGCAAGCAGGGAATGAGGAACGGATTTCTGGCGTGGGAATTTAAATGAGAATGACACACACCCAGGATGGTGGCATTGCCACTCAGAGAGGAAATGGCTGGCAGTGTACCCGGTTCAGGTCTGTCACCCCAGCACTTGGAAAGCCAAGCAGGGATACTGGACTCAAGGCCAGCATTCTCTATGCAATGGAACGGCCCCTCCCCACCTGGCTGTCCTGGAACTCACTCTGCAGACCAGGGTGGTCTCGAACACCCAGAGATCCTACTGCCTCTGCCTGCTGAGTGCTGGGATTAAAGGTGCGTGCTATCCTCTGTTCTCTTTTCTGGTTTGAGGCAGGGTCTCATGTAGCCCAGGCTGGCCTGGAACTTAGCAGGAAGTTAGTTGAGGATGACTTTAAACTCTGGATTCTCCCCCCACCGCTGCTATACGTGAGTCATTTCCCTTCCCTGTAATCAGCCGCTGGCTAAGTTGTTCAACTTTCTTAGTCTCAAAAGATGGCTATTTTTTTTATTACTTCCTATTTAAAATGCAAAGTTTCTTTTCCTACTGTTTAAAAAAATTATAGATGGGACTGGAGATGTGGCGCCGAAGAAAGAGTGCTTGCCTAGCATGCAGGAAGCCTTGGGCTCCATCTCCAGCACTACATAGACTAAGGTGGTGCGCATTGAAAGTGGGAGGGGCAACTTCCTCATCATCCTCGGCTACACAGCCAGCTTTGAGAAACTTGAGATCTTGTCTCCAAACATACAGCAACCACAAAAACAAAGTAAGAAAAGAACGGGTGTCCTTCCCGCATCTCATTCCCGAGAAGACTCTATGGCTTAGCAGTATTGCTGATTTCAAGATGCTGCTCATAAGCTGCTCTAAAAGAAAGTAAGCATTCGGAGGACACAGGCTGTATTTAAAGCGGCCATCTCCCATTCACTCAGAGAAGGTTCTTCTAGTTGGATGCTATGGGGATTACCATGAGTTTGAGGTCTGCAAGGGCTAGTGCAAGACCCTGTCTCAAAAAAAAAAAAAAGCAAAAGAAAATAAGATTTTACTTTATGTGTGTGAAATGCAAAGGAATTTATTTTCCCCTGTAGACTTACAAGGTTTCTGCTACCACAGTTGTTTCAGATGTCAAACTATACACGTGTTTAAAGTCGTGCAGCACAGGGTTTGCTCCTGAATCCTTTGCTGTCTTGGGACCGGTCATGCCCGGTCTCTTCAACTCTTCTGCTCATTGGCCACTTCATGAGTCTGTCACAGCACTCTCTGAGCTTGAAGGATGGATGGGTCGTTAGGCTGGTTTCCATCATTCTAGCCGAGAGGCATGTAGCACTCCTGTTCACTTTTGTCCACACAGAAGATGAGGTCTGAGAGAGACCCCCCTGAGTGGAAGGGAAATTCACAATCGAGTGAACAGAGAAATTTAGATCTTGTGCTGCCACCCACAGCCCCCTCTTATCAGAAGGCTTATCTAGAGAGTCTGTATAGGGGCCACTCTTCAAAGAACTCTCTATGACAGGTAAACGAGAGAAAATCAGGTGGGAAGATGGCTCAGTGGGTAACTGCTTGCAGCACAGCCTGACCCTCTGTCCACCTTTCATCCACCTTTGCGGCGCTGTGCATCTGAAATCACAGCACTACCTCTGTTGGAGGCAGAGATAGGAGAGTCAGCCGAAGCTCCCGGGTGGGCTAGCCTGAGCAAGCAGTGCAGAGACTTTGCCTCCTCAGGGCGGTAGTGACTGACTCCAAAAAGCTCTCCCTGACCACACATTCCTCTGCACTTGCACACTCAACAGAGTGTACACAAATAAATAGAAAACGTTCATTTTGTGCAACCCAGGGTTTATCAACTCTACCTAGAACTGGAATCTGAACTGTTTCAGGATCTTCTGCCTTCACCTGTTCTGAGCAGTCACATCAAGATGTAGCACAAGGCTGTAGAGATGGCTCAGACGTTAAGAACGCTGGTTGCTCTTCCAGAGGACCAGGGTTTGGTTCCCAACACTCACCTGTCAATCACATCTGTTTATAACTACAGCCAGGGGATTTAATATCCTTTCTGACCTCTGTAGACACGGTGCAGACATATAAAACTCAAAATAAGTTAAAAGATACACACATATATGCATAATCGTTGACATGTCTTCAGGCTGAGAACATTCTAAGAGGAGAAGTAGTAATCAAATAGCTTTGCTACCCATTTGTGTTTCCGAGACAATCCCCTTCCCTGTGGGCACGGTTTCACTTGGCCTCCAGCTGCTCACACTGGGTGCTGAAGGGTGTCTCTGAAGCTAATTTGAAAAGCAAATCGACTGTGTTTGCTCTTCATAGAGTAAACGGTTTGCTTTTAAAAAATATTGTTCGTTCCTTAATGCCTTTTAAATTTGTTCTACAGTGTTTCAGAGTTTGGGTTAGAGTTCCAAGACGGAAACGCCTTAAACTCCCCAGTTCCCTGACATGGTGTAAAATTAGGTTAAGGCTGTGTCTTTTGGGAGCAAAACTTCCGCCTTGAAGCCTGATCTTGGCGAGGATAGGGTCGCAGTCGCTGGGGAAGCAGCTCCAGAGGTCCCAGAATCCGAGTAGACCGGACTACTGAAGCTCATCCCTGCACGACTCCGGCACTCAGGGTCCCGCATGGTGGCTGGTGGCCGGAAGAGGCCCGCACCTGCGTCTCTACCCTGCGGACAAAGGGTGCTAGATCTGGACTCTGCTGCAGCCGGCTGTTCCAGTCGGCTCACTACGTGGGCGCTGCTCGGCGGCACTGGGAGGCGGGGCAGGGACACTCCGGGCAACACCTCCGTGTCGGCCAATGGGCAATGGCTTTGCCTCAGGACCCGCGCTAGTTGGCCACGTCCGCCCCGCCCCGCCCTGGATATAAACGCGAATCTCTGAACGGCTCCTGGAGATCTCATACTGAGCAAAGTCTTCCTCTCTCAGGCCCCAGCATGCAAAAGAACGCAACCCCGAACGGCTTCCTGCCCAGCTTCCAGCACTTTGCCACGCAGGCCATCCACGTGGGACAGGAGCCCGAGCAGTGGAATTCACGCGCCGTGGTGCTGCCCATCTCGCTGGCCACCACTTTCAAGCAGGACTCGCCGGGCCAGTCCTCTGTGAGTGGCAGGGCGGGTCGAACGGGCTGGGCGGGCTGGGCGGACTGCGGGAACACTCGAGACTCGTGGGTGGTCTCTGCGATTTTAAGTTAAAAATCAGAGTTGTAATTTGGTAAATTCTGTAGCAATAAAGCTGCCTGTAGCCAGTCCTCCTTTGGAAAATGAAGGCCCTGGGCTCGTGAGGAGGCTCAGCAGGTGTGCTGACTAGTTTTTTTGTTTTGTTTTGTTTTGTTTTGTTTTGTTGGGTTTTTGGTTTTTGGTTTTTCGAGACAGGGTTTCTCTGTGGCTTTGGAGCCTGTCCTGGAACTAGCTCTGTAGACCAGGATGGTCTCTAACTCACAGAGTTCCCCCTGCCTCTGCCTCCCGAGTGCTGGGATTAAAGGCGTGCGCCACCATCGCCCAGCGACGTGCTGACTAGTTTTATATTAATTTGACACAAGCTATAGTCATATGAGAGGAGGGGGACATCAACTGAGAAAGTACCTCCAGAAGATAAGGCTGTAAACAGGCAGACCAGTAGGGCATTTTCTTAATTAGTGATTGACAAGGGAGGGCTCAGCTCATTGTGAGTAGGGGACCCCTCTCTACTCCCAAACTGGTGATCCTGAGTTGTATTAGAAAGCCCCGTGAGCAAGCCAGTAAGCAGCACGTCTCCATCAGCTGTTGCCTCCAGGTTTCTGCCCTAAGGGCTTTCCATGATGAACCCTTTCTTCCCCAAATTGCTTTTGGTCATGGTGTTTTATCAGAGCAGGTAAAGGTGCTTGTCACCAAACGTGACCATCTTAGTTCAATTTTGTAATCCATATGGTGGAAGGAGAGAACCAGCTCCTGTAGTTGTTCTCTGAGCTACACCCACACACTCACACTTAAACACACTCGCACTCAAACGCACATACTAATGAAAGTCCTAGAGAGTTAAGATCAGTTCCAATAAGTGTTCAGTTAATAGCTCTTGAATACTTACACACCAAATGCATACCTAGAGTCTGTGTGTTATATGTAGTTTCATCCAGTGTTAACAAGAAGGAATCTAGCCTGAGCTAAGGTCTCAGTGTTTAAATTGAGATAACTGAGATATAGGATTACCAGCACTATGGTAACCTAGGGTTAACAAGGCTCCTGAACAGTGAAGCTAAGCTTTAATTTATCTCTTCTGCACATGGCTGCATGGGGCTGCGTTATAGCTGTGCTAAGCAATAGTTCAAACCATTTCATCATCCAGGAGAGGGGTTCTCAACACGTGAGGCACAGTGAGCCTTTCACAGGGATTGTATATCAGGTACTTACATTGAAGTTCATAACATTAGCAAAATTGCAGTTATGAAATAGCAACAAAAATAATTTAACGGTTGGGGGGGTCACTCATCTAGGCTGTGATTATGAGTACAGGGGGGTTGATTCTTGCATCAGCTCTTCTGCTAGGTTACCTGGAGGAAGCGATTTAAGCCACCCTAACCTTGAGCTGACCCTGTAAATGGGGATAATGACAGAACACAGCACAGGAGCTGCTGCAGTTATAAACTTTGTGGTACACACTCATTACTCAGAAGTACGTTGGTGTTTGCAGTCCTCACGTCTTGCTATTTCCATTTGACTACCACAGCCAGGTCAGAGAGGGTAGGTGCTTTTATAGAAAAGGAAACTGACCCAGACTCAAACACAAGCCACCAGTAAAGCCTGTAAGATGCAAATCTCATGGCATCTTCCTTCTTGGTGTATTAAAAGTCACCCAAGGTTCAGAGGACAACAGTTAGTAAAGCAATTGCTCCATGTTCCTAGGTCTTGACTGCTCTGGAAATTACCTCTGTGTGTTGTAAGTCAGATAAAGTTCTTACAAACGGCCCTTGTTCTGTGAGTCAGAGTTCCAAGGGCATCACTGTAGCAGGCAAGGATACTCCTAACTGGTGATTTGCATTCAAAACGCATGCACCACCCTCTCCAAACAAGTGGTGGGGTCTCTTCTGTAGGCCTGCTGGCTGCCTGTATGGAACAGTGTGTAAAAATTGAGTATTTGGGTATGGTATTGATGTTTAAATGGTTCGGAGAGCAAGCAGGGAAGGTTAAATCCAGTCTGTGCTCAGAATCTCCAAAAGATAATAGCATTGCAACCTTGAGAATTATCAGAAATCTTTAGTTCTGTTTAAAAAGCCACGGAATGCACAAGGTAATTTGCTGATGAAATAAGCTCTCCTACCCCATGGTAGACATCTGCCTGCTCATGAATATTTATGGAGCCTGGGGCTGTTCTAGGAGCCAAGAATTTTAGAGGAGGTTTGGTGAGTTTTCTATGAAGCAGAGACAGTAGTAGGTGTTGAAGACAGCTGGAGCCCTGTGAACTCTGTGTGCCCAGTTTATCTATACAGGAGAAAACTTTTAAAATTATTATTACTAATACTAGAAGTTTCTGGGTCCAAAACAAGGCTGTAAGTAGTGATGTGCTGTATGAGCCAAGGGGAGAAAAGTGTAGGATGTTTTTGCTTGTTGCGGGACAGCCTGACTCTAATAAGCCCAGGCTGGCCTTGAACTCACGGATCTGACTTTGCCTTTGCTGGGATTGCAGGCGTGTGTGATCACACTGGCTCATAGGATTGCCTCTTAAGTCACATTCCCTGGGTCTTACAACATTTGGCTTTGCTTTTCTTCAAGTAGGTCATCAGGCTAAATAAAGGGATTAGACGAATCTTAAGTATAAAGGAAGCCTGACACAAGGTTTTATGAAGCAACTCATGGAGGATGTTCACTGAGAATTGCTTCCTCCTTTTGTTTTGGGTCATTTTTATGGGGTTAAGATCTGAACCCTGAGCACCTGAATGACTCGTCTAACCCTCTTGCGTGCTAAATGAAGCTGCATCACTTACATCTTGGGAAGAGAAGCACAGGTTAGAGTCATGCAGTTCCCTTTTCCTAATATGTCCCTCCTAATAAGGGAAGGGTGAGGCTGACATAATTGCAATGTCATGCCAACGTTAAGGGCTGATATTGTGTGGTTAGCACACATCAAGGGATAGACAGGGAATTTATGCCTTACTCCATTTCATCCTCACAGTTTTGCAACTAGACGTTGCCTGTTAGAATATCAAGGCATTTACCTACTAGTACTAAGCTAAGAAGTGACAGGCACATCCTTCTAACCCATGCAGGTACGTCATTCTTGCTCGTTTTTATTTTATGTGTGTAGGTGTTTTGTCCTCTTGCATGTCTGTGTACTACACTGTCTGTGGAGGCCAGAAGAGGGCATCAGATCCCTTGGAACTGGAGTTCCAGATCCAGTGAGCAGTGAGCAGATCTATAGTCACAACAATGCCACACTTACGTCTTATGTCAAAATACGCCATGGCTAGGTCATAGCAAGTCACTATGGTGGGACTGACCTGCGTTTGTGACCATGTTTTATCAGGCTCTGATACTAACCAAGAGCTCTAAGATGATGAATAAATCCTCCTCCTCTTCTTATTTTCAGGGTTTCGTATATGGCCGATCTGGAAATCCCACAAGGAACTCCTTGGAAAAAGCAGTGGCTGCTCTGGACGGGGCTAAACACTGTAAGAGACTCGCTTCTATGGTGTAGGGAACAAAGAAGCACAGAAAGTAGGAAACAGAGATAGTCTCATCCCAAACTCCCGTTTTCCTCAAACAGCACACATCCTTTGGCTTTGTTTTCCAGCTTTATATACACCTGTGTTCTCACCGGTGAGCAGTAAATAGCGACAGAGCAGCAAGGCAGAGCTTATTACTCCCTTCACCTCAGGCCATCACTATGGCTCGGCCGCCAAATTGAAACCCTTGATAATAGGCTCTCAGGGGAAAGGAAGTCACTCCCAGGAAAAGTTCCTGGGAGTGAGTTCTGGTTAAGCCATCTTTGTATTTTCAGGATAAATGATGCTGAATGATCAGAATAGTGAAGAGAGAAAGTTTCATTGTGTGTGTGTGTGTGTGTGTGTGTGAAAACAGAAATGGGTAGAGAACCTCTCATGAGCAATGGCTCAGTCAGCCTGGGGAGCCATGGTGCATGCAGGTGGCACTAGTTTGTTGCTAAGATTTGAGGGTTTTTGTTTTGTTTTATTTTAGCCTATTTTAATTTGTTTTGTTACGGTAGGTTTGGCCTTTGCTTCGGGCCTAGCTGCCACCACGACGATTACCCATCTGTTAAAAGCTGGAGATGAAGTCATTTGCATTGATGAAGTATATGGAGGTAGGTGCCCTCTCGTGCCCAGTGTGTGCCAGCTGGTACAGATATAACAATGAGCCTTGAACTTCGTGGGTGCCGTTGCCAGTTTTGGGGACTGTGTTCTTTTTAAGGTGTGGCAGGCACCTCCGTGGATTTCAGATTCCACGTTCCAGAAGTGCCTATGAGAGCTTATTTGATAAGAATTGTGTTTAAGAGTTGGAACAAGGGGACTGGGTGGTAGTGTACACCTTCAATCTCAGCACTTGGGAGGCAGAGGCAGGCAGATCTCTTTGAGTTTGAGGCCAGCCTGGTCTACAGAGTGAGTTCCAGGACAGGCTCCAAAGCTACACAGAGAAACCCTTCTTGAAAAACCAAAAATAAAAAAAGGGTTGAAACAAGGATATAGGACTTGATCAGCTTCAGACACACCACAGTCTTGGTTCTGAACACACAACATATACGCTCTGGACCAGGCATGCTGTAATGCCACATGCAACCAATGAGCATCACAGAACAATTCCTGAGAGCCAGTCCTCTCCTTTCACCATGTGGGTTGCTGTGCTCGGTGGCCAGAGTCTTTAACCTGTGCGTCTCTCTAGCGATGTCTTTAGACTTGAGTGCTATGAAGAAACTGCTAACAGTTGTTCGTGCCCATGATCCTAGCACTCAGGAGGCTAAGGCAGAATTGCCATGAGTTGGCCAGGTTGGGCTGTATAGCGAGCAGTTTCATGTCAACTGGGCTACAGGGAGACTCTGTCTTTTTTCATACATTTTTAAAAAAATTATAATTACATCATTTTCCTTTTCCTCCCTTCATGCACACATACAACCCTTTGCCTGTAATCTCTCAAATTCATGGTCTCTTTTTCTTTGCTTTTTTTTGTTTGTTTGTTTTTGTTTTTGTTTTTTCAAGACAGGGCTTCTCTGTAGCTTTGGAGCCTGTCCTGGCTCTTGTAGACCAGGCTGACCTCGAACTCACAAAGATCTGCCTGCCTCTGCCTCCCAAGTGCTGGGATTAAAGGCAGGCGCCACCACCGCCCGGCTTCTTTGCTTATTGTTACATATACATGCATGTATATATGTATGTATATATGTGTATATTCCTAAATATATAAATACAAATTGCTCAGTCCAGATAATGTTAAGTATATGTTTATGGTTCCAGGTACTGGCTAACCAGCTGGGGGCTCTTCTCTGGGGGAGACCATTTCTCCCATCCTCAGAATTCTCCAGTTGTCCGTAGTTCTTTGTCTAATGCTGAGGCCTCTTTGGTTTTCCCCTTCCCGTGTTAACGTGTCCATTGGTTTCACTGTTCAGGCATTGGTTAGGGAGCCACATTGATGAGACTCCATGAGTTTATGCTCTCAACATTTCTAGGAATTTCACAGCAAGCTTCCTGCTCCCCTGAGTCTTACTATCCCCACCCTTCTGTAGTGATCCCTGAGCCCCGAGGGCAGGAATTGTGTTGTGGATGTATCAGTTGGGACCGCTGGCACCAAGTCCCTGTCTTGAACATAAACATACATGCTTGTTCATGCAGAGATCTCTACAGAAGATGCTCTGTCAGGAAGCCGCTCCTTGTTGGAAGAGTAGAGAAAGAGTAGAGAAAGGGAAGGTTGGGAAATGGTTCTGCTTCTTGCCACTTGTGGGTATCAAGTATGTTTTATTTGACTCTGGGGTGTGTCCAAGAACCATGCTACTTAGTTATACTGAGCTTGCTTTCAGCTGCATTTTTTTTTAGAGGGTTCTTTTCATTTTGGGAGTGGACAGGTCTGCAGAGAGAGGACACTTCCTGACGTCATGTTCTCTGCTGGTTCTCTTTAATATCCGACTGTGTTCTGCCTCAGGCACCAACAGGTACTTCAGGAGAGTGGCACCTGAATTTGGACTGAAGGTTTCTTTTGTGGATTGTACCCAAATCGAATTGCTAGAGTCAGCAATTACACCACAAACCAAGGTAACCAGCTGACTTTTGATTCTGTCTGTTTTCCCAATGATGTTTTAGTTATATCCTTTCTGTTCACTAGAGGATGTAATTTAAATCCAAATGACATTTTATTGAAGCTGTTGGGAACACTGAGACTGACATGGGTTAGAGTCTCTGTGGGTTGAAAGCATAATTATCTGGAGTGCACACACAAATTTTGAGGTGGAATTCCAACTGGTTCTTGAGGTAGGTGGGAAGAAAAGAGTGTTAGACAGAAAATGGTAAATACATTAAAAACCTCATTACAGGGCTGTAAAAGGAAGGAGAGATTTCCCTTTAAAACTTGGAGTGGGCCGGGTTGGAAAGATGGTTCAGTGGTCAAGAGCTCTTGGAGGGGAGGGACTTGAATTTGGTTCCTAGCACCTACACTGGGTTGGTCCATAACTGCCTGTAACTTCAGCTCCAGGATATCTGATGCCTTTGTTCTCCCTTGGCACCTGTGTTTTCATGGATAGAAGCAGATAGAGACAAACAGTGATAGATGACCACCAGGAGACAGATTGGGGGGGGCGCCAGGGGAGCCTCTTTGAAGTCAGTCCTTACAGCAATCCCAAGAACAAAGGAAATACCAAACTTTTATAAGTGTGGTGTGAAGGCGTAAGTCACAAACAATGCCACACCAATTTGGGATTATGATTAATAGGGTGATATTTATTTAAAGGGGAAAAAACTTACAGATCACTGTCAGCCCTCTGCGTAACCAGGAAGGAAGTCAAGTCACCGGCGGAGCAGGAAGTGAAGAGAGCGAGGAGAGGGAAGTGGCCGCTTTTTTAAAGGGAGAGAGACCACACCCCAAGGGGCTGGTATCTCAGCGGCGATAGGCTGGAGGAGTGGGAGGACCTCCCGTAACACCTCCCCCTTTTGTTTAAATAAGAGAGTTCTAAACCTACTATGAAATTATATACAATAAGTACAAATATCCTATTCTAACTAGCTTAGGTCTTGTATAATAAATAACTTGGCCAAGTCATGAGAGAAAAGTAACTACATCTATATAGTCTTCAACCCCATCGAAGATCTGAGAAGGGAAATAATGTTACCTGGTTAATTAGGAAGTTCAGTAAAACAACTTCCAAAACATGCAACAAATCACAGAGACAACTAGCTACCTAGGCAATCACCCAAAGTCACATTAGCAGCGTTGAAGCAACCAACTTTGGCTAAGGCCTAACATAACTGACACACCATTTTCAAAGGCAAGCAACTTTTCAAAACTATCTTACCCTGTCTTGGCAGGATAAGACAGCCCTGTTTTATCCATTGATGCACGCTCTGTATCTTGGTCAGTGGTTGAGGTATAGGCATTTCTTTGCCCCAAGGCCAGTTCTGCCAAAAGGAAAGGCTCCAGGTGGAGTGTCTTTGGTGCTCAACATTCTCTCGGGAATAGAGTGGTGTTGCCAGGAGCAATTGTGTCTCACTACCACAAAACTCTGAGTTAGATTAAAGGCCATTTTCTACAGCTCTTTGAAGAAGTTGAAGACTATCTATCTATACTGAGTATAATCTCTATATATCTAAAGAACCTGATTAGTCTAATTATAAATGACAAACTTAGATGACTATTAGTCTATATAATTCTCAATATCTATCTAACTTAAAGATTAAGACAATAAACAACTGTGAAACAAATGAGGACAATGACCTCCAAATATAAACAATGTACAAATATACATTGCAGTAGGTAAATATATATCAATACACAAACATTATATAAGTATCTTAATCAGAGGTAGAAATGTACACAGCAATATGGTAAATATATACAATACAATATATGTCAATACATAAAAATGTTTTAAACAAGGTAGAAACATGCATGCATCCAATAGTCAATATAATTTAACTTTGTATCAATATACAAGAATCTATACCAATATATTTGTCTAAAAACAGTAACTCACAATTACAAATCTATTATCCCATCATCCCTCTTTTTTTTTTTTCAAAATGATCCCTGAGCTTATAAAATTCCTCCCCCAACCCTCAATCGTATACTACTTATAATCAACCCCTAAATGATGTCCCTAAACCCAAGGGCAAACTTTACTGGGAGAGGGGATGTCGTCCTCTAGAATTACGTCCAGCTGTCATGGGGGCGACGTTCTTTCTGGGGGATCCTGTGAAAGTAGAATGATGGTTAAATTTCAAGATCAATGTCTTTTAAAATTGCCAATAGTCTCTGAGTATTTTGTGCAGGTCTGGCCAAAATGTTGTATAAGATGTGCACCATTTCAGCTAACCAAGTTGGAACTGTCTTGTGCAGCTGGTACCCAAAGCAGGTCTTGTTGTAGTGCTATCAGTATCATGACATCATATCAACCAGGTGGAGTTGTTGTTATGGGGCCCCATCTTCTTCCTGGAAACTTCAAATGTCACTTCAGGAAAAACTCATTGTTCATTATGAGAAACTTAAGCATTAATCATATAGACATATATATATATATTCAATGAAAGACATGATAGATATATTCAATGAAAAGTATGATAGATATGAAGAAAAGCAAAGATGTTTTCTAAACTCATATTTCTTTCTGTCCCACATCATGGCTCTTGACATGAGACAGAAACTCCAGAAACTCTGGGTTTTTCTCTTACTAACAGGCTTGGAATTGGAGAGGGACTGAGCCAGAGTCCAACTTCAAAACCAGCTTTATAAATTTAGAAATATGGTTTAATATTACTTACACAACCCATTCAGTTTTCTTGATATTTCCTATCGGGCAGGTATTTTTCCATCTGTCAGTATCCAAACATCCAGGGTCCCTTGAATTTCTCAAAGATGAGTGTTTTCCTGTGGAGATAAGAACAGAACCCTGCCCCCATTCTATATGTTTTTCTTACCACCTGTATGAATATCATCATTGTGGATGAGTTGTCATTTCTCCTTTCCAAGAGGTTTCTCTTCTTCAAATCGAAACTTTATTAATTTTGATGGTATCCACAATTTTTCTTCTCCTGTGGAAACAAGAGCAAAACCCCTTCCCCAACGTAGCACATCTCCTGGCTTCCACTGAGAGGTCAGCACATCTTTGAAATAAATCGGTTGATTTAGTTCAGCAGACTTTTCCATTATCCAATGTCTCTCTGCTGCTGTCGTTCCTTTCTCATTAGCGTTAAGAAAATTCAAGGTTAATAAAGCATTATGTAATCTATTTCTGGGGGTATTTTCGGTCCCTTTCTGTTTGTTCATCATATCCTTTATAGTACGATTTGATCTTTCTATAACTGCCTGACCTGTAGGATTATTTGGTATACCTGTAATGTGTTTTATATTATAATAATCAAAAAAGCGTTTCATTTTCTTAGATACATATGCTGGACCATTATCTGTCTTTATTTGCGCAGGTATACCCATGATGGCCATAACTTCCAATAAATGTGTGATTACTGAATCAGCCTTTTCTGAGCTCAGGGCAGTAGCCCATTGAAAACCTGAATACAGGTTTCTATGTCTATGGTGTGGTGTACATATTTTAATTTACCAAATTCTATAAAGTGGAACACATCCATCTGCCAGATTTCATTTCTCTTAGTGCCCTTTGGGTTACTCCCTGCAGGCAACGGTGTTTGATTATAGAAAGAACAAGTAGGACATCTCTTTATAATGTCCTTAGCTTGTTGCCAAGTAATGGAAAATTCTTTCTTTAGGCCTTTACTATTGACATGATGCTTCTTATGAAATTCTGAGGCCTGCAACACACTTCCAATCAATAATTGATCAATCTCAGCGTTGCCTTGGGCTAGAGGACCAGGCAGACCTGTATGGGACCGGATGTGTGTTATGTACATCGGACAAAGCCTGTTCCTGATTATGTCTTGTACCTGGATAAACAATGAAGTCAACTCTGTGTCATCTGGTATAAATTCAGCGGTTTCAATATGCAAGATAACTCTTTCTGCATATTGTGAATCTGTAACTATATTAAGAGGTTCTTTAAAATCCCTTAGCACCATAAGAATGGCATATAATTCTGCCTTCTGGACAGAATTATAAGGGCTTTGTTCCACCTTACTCAATTCATCTGACTTGTAACCTGCTTTCCCTGATTTATTTGCATCAGTATAGAACGTATGGGCTCCAGTTATTGGAGCATCACGTACAATTCTAGGAAGAATCCAAGAAGTTCTTTTTATGAGGTTAAGTCTACCACTTTTGGGATAGTTGCTATTAATTTCTCCCAAAAAATTAGCACAAGCTCTTTGCCACGGTTCATTGTCTTCCCATAACTTTTTTATTTCTTCAGTAGTAAAAGGCACTATAATTTCTGCTGGGTCTATACCTGCTAGTTGACGAAGTCTCAGCTTACCTTTTATAATTAATTCAGAGACTTTTTCCACATAAGTTTTTAATTTTTTACTTGGTTTATTAGGTATAAATATCCACTCTAAAATAATATCTTCCCTCTGCATTAGAATCCCTGTAGGAGAAATTCTGGAAGGCAATATGACTAGGATGCAGCTAAGATTTGGGTTCACCCTATCCACATGTGCCTCCTGTAATTTTTCCTCAATCATTGTCAGTTCCTTTTCTGCTTCAGCTGTCAGTTTTCTTGGACTATTCAAATCTTTATCACCATCTAAGGTTTTGTTTAAATGAACTATTAGATCAGGTGTTATCCCAACAGCTGGTCGTAGACTGGAAATGTCTCCTAACAATCTTTGGAAGTCATTAAGAGTCTTTAACCGGTCTCTCCTAATTTGTGCCTTTTGCGTTTTAATTTTCTCTAACCCTATTCTGTAACCTAGGTAATTAATAGAATTTCCTCTTTGAATCTTTTCAGGGGCAATTTGTAATCCCCACCTAGGCAAGACTTTCTTTACTTCTTCAAACATCCTTTCTAAAGTATCTTTATTTGAATCAGATAACAAGATGTCATCCATGTAATGATAAATAATGGACTTGGGGAATTGTTTACGAATTATTTCCAATGGCTTACTTACAAAATATTGGCACAGTGTAGGACTATTGAGCATACCCTATGGGAGGACAGTCCATTGATATCTCCTATTGGGCTGAGAATTATTATAAGTAGGCACTGTGAAGGCAAATTTTTCTCTATCCTTTTCTTGTAACGGTATAGTGAAAAAACAATCTTTCAAATCAATAACTATAAGAGGCCATCCTTTTGGTAACAGAGAAGGCAAAGGAATTCCAGATTGTAGTGAGCCCATAGGTTGAATTACTTTGTTGACAGCTCTTAGATCTGTCACCATTCTCCATTTACCAGATTTCTTTTTTACAACAAACACAGGAGAATTCCAAGGGCTGGTTGATTCTTCAATGTGGTGAGCATCTAGTTGCTCCTGCACCAGCTGTTCCAATGCCTGTAGTTTATCTTCAGCTAGAGGCCACTGTTTGATCCATATTGGCTTCTCAGTTAGCCATTTTAAAGGTAGGGCTGTTGGTACCTCTAAAGGTTTGGTATTTGCTGTATGTTCTTGTATAGCCTGAATGGCTAGTGACCTTTTTCCATAATACCTCATCATATACTTCCCAGAATTATGAGTTCCTGGAACTACAGGAATGTTAATCTGGGTATTCCATTGCTGTAGCAGGTCACGGCCCCATAAATTTATGGCAATATTGGCTATATATGGCCTTAGTCTTCCTATTTGCCCTTCGGGCCCTATGCATTCAACCCATCTTGTGCTTTGTTTTACACGAGATAGGGTTCCAATTCCCAGGAACTGAACATCTACCTCTTGAAGAGGCCAATTCGGATGCCAAGATTCTGGGGTAATGATACTTACATCCGCACCTGTGTCTAATAAGCCTTCAATAAAAGTGCCATTTATACAGACTCTTAGCTTTGGTCTTTGATCATTAATAGAAGTCTGCCAAAATATACGTTTACTCTGTCCAACTGGGTTTTTTGACTCATCCTCCACATGGATTTCATCATTTAGACCAGTATTACTTTTTACAGCAGAAATTGGAGCTTTTAATTTTCTTGGTGAGGCACGTTCTCCACTGTGACTGGGAATGACTGGGCCACTGTTGGCTTGGGGGCCTGCGAGAGGCCCCTCAAGGAGTTTCCCGACGGTATCGGGTTGCCTTGTTTGTCTGTTGTTGACCTGCATTCATTGGACCAATGTCGGCCTTTACCGCATCTCCTACATATACCTGAAGGCCTAGGTCTCCTATCTTTGTCATTCCCAGAGGAGATAATATTCCTAGAAATTCTGTGCCTGCAATCCCTTTTCAGATGTCCTAATTTACCACAATTAAAACACCTGGCAGTTTGATGTCTCCTCATTGCTGTGGAAATCGCTTCTCCTACCCAAGATTCATCGTTATAGCTAAACGTCTCAACATTCATCGTATGCTGAATCCATTCATCCATAGGTGCTGATCTAGACTTTAAAGGCCCAATTATCTTTTTGCATTCTATGTTTGCATTCTCAAAAGCTAGAGATTCAAGAAGTATTCGTCTAGCTTCTGGGTCTGTTACCCCTATGTCCAGAGCCTTAATTAATCTTTGCAAAAAGTCAATAAAGGGTTCTCTCTGTCCCTGCCTAATTCTGGTATATGATTCAACCCTTTTTGCTGGATCTTGTATCCTATTCCAAGCATTTAAAGCTGCTTGGTGACATAGACACAGTACTTCATCATCATAAAGAGCTTGGACCTGTGGATCAGCATATTCTCCTGCACCAAGAATTTGATCTTGGGAAACCTCAATACCTTTTGCTCTTCCTTGCTGTTCCATATGTTTGGATTCTTCTCTGAAATAAATTCCAAACATCAAGGAAGGTCCATTATCTAAAACTGCAGACACTAACTGATGGAAATCATGGGGGGTAGCTCTAGCATTAGAAGCCCAAGTCCTTATCATTTCCTTTACGTATGCAGAGTGCAAGCCAAAATTAACAATAGCTTGCTTAATTTCTTTTAGATCATTCATTGCTATTGGCGTCCATCTAGCTTCTCTGACTCCCTTTGAGCCTTTAGAAGTTGACGCTTTGTCAGAATTAAGTATAGGGTATGCTGCTAAAACCTTTGGTAAGCCAGTTCTAATAGCTGGTGTTGGCATTGTATCCTGTCCTTGTGCCTTATTACTCTGTTCACCAGCTCCAATCATTTCTTCAATCATTTCAAGTCTTTTTATTATTGTCTCTTTTGAATCCTTAATCTCCTGACCTGCATGAGTTTCTAGTAAAGATTGTATGGTTCTTAGGAGTGCCATGATCTTCCTAAATGATAGAATATGCAAAAGAATACTGAAACCTAATAACCAGTAAATTAAGTTATCCCCATAGTCATATAAACCTTGCATGATATAACCCATTGTATTGGTAACCAGAACAGTAAAATTCGCGTTGGAAACGAGAACTGCCATATTACCTATTATCCAGCAGGTGGCGCTGTTGCCAAGTCTCGACGAAAACACGGTCCTGTTTCAGAGTCCGCCTAGTATTTGTTAAAAACTGGAAAATGTAAGTTGCTCAACAAAGTAAATGTAATTAAATCAATTCCAGAGATGGAACCAGAAACCTAGAATCCAGGGGTAGAGAAGAGCAATCTGGAAGCTACTTATGCCTCCACGTGACAGAGTCACCCTGAGGGGTTGCAGCTTTCAGCAACCGCGTGCTCTGGTTCGCGCCACTTAAGAGCTGTGCTTGCAAGGGAGATTTGAAAACGACTCAGAAAAGAGCAAATCACGCGGGCAGAGACTACGCGGGCCTGTGGAGTTTAAATCCACAGGCAGCGGCTGAGGAAGCAAGGGCTCCCGCCAAGCCGAACAAGCGCCCGCCAAGCCGAACTCGCGGCTGCGAGCCGGGAGAGGTTCTAAAACCAAACGTTGGGCGCCAAATGAAGGCGTAAGTCACAAACAATGCCACACCAATTTGGGATTATGATTAATAGGGTGATATTTATTTAAAGGGGAAAAAACTTACAGATCACTGTCAGCCCTCTGCGTAACCAGGAAGGAAGTCAAGTCACCGGCGGAGCAGGAAGTGAAGAGAGCGAGGAGAGGGAAGTGGCCGCTTTTTTAAAGGGAGAGAGACCACACCCCAAGGGGCTGGTATCTCAGCGGCGATAGGCTGGAGGAGTGGGAGGACCTCCCGTAACAGTGGTGGGGTTTTCAGGAAGTTTCACACCAGCTGATTTAGTTCAACATTATATACACAACAGAGAGCTTGAATGATCCAGACACCTTAAACTAGGGACTGCAGTTAGTCACGGCACAGCCTGCTTCTTAACACCGTCCCAGAGAGAGTTGTTGAGAGGTGTGGACTTTTGTTTTGTTTTGTTTTTCGAGACAGGGTTTCTCTGTAGCTTTGGATCCTGTCCTGGAACACTAGCTCTTGTAGACCAGGCTGGCCTCGAACTCACAGAGATCCGCCTGCCTCTGCCTCCCAAGTGCTGGGATTAAAGGCATGTGCCACCACCACCCAGCAAGAGAGGTATGGGCTTTTTAAAGGGGCCCCTTTAGGGGGCAGATCAGTGTTCTAACTATAAGTTTAAATTTTTTATGTGCATTGTATTAGAAGCTAGCGTGGATTTAATCTCTCAGCTCCACCCATTATTTTTTGTAAAAAATTAAATTCAAAAGTAATAGTTCTCAAACATACCAAGCTACCAAAGCATAGCATTGTTCAAAGAGCATAGACCTCCCCAGTCCAGGAACTTTGATCTCAGCTCTGAGAAGCTTGTGTTCCTTGGAAGGTATTTGTGCCTGAATAGCAGATGTGGTATTTGGGGACCTCATTTAAATTCTGCAGGAGCGAAAGGCCAGTGTCTTTTATGAGTGAACCTTTCTAACTCTGTTAAGGATTAAAATGTTAAACTTGTACCCCAGCTCATGTGGCAGTGAATGCTAAAAGGTAGAAGTCCTTCACACAAAGGATTCTTTCTAGATCAGCACTGGGGCAGCTTTTACTAAGTAAAGTTTGCTTTCAAGGAAGTTGTGCTTTTATATTGCTTGATTCTCGAGAAAGGGATTTATTCAAATAGCTGGTCTGAGACTTCCTAATGGAAGAAAGCAGAACATGAGTATGATAAATTTTATCAATACTGTTTTATTTGCTGGCCCTTTAGTCTCTTGAATTAAAATATTTTCCCCTGAAATAAGGCTCTGCTTTTGAAGTAATATATATTATATTTATTTATTTTATGTGTATGGGCATTTTGTCTCCATGAACACATGTGTACCATGTATATATCTGCTACCTGTGGAGGGCAATGGATCCTTTCGAACTAGAATTGCAGATGGTTGGGAATCACCGTGTAGGTGCTGGGAGTCAAACACGGGTCTTCTCATGGATAAATGCTCTTTACTGATCTATCTCTCCAGACCCTGTTGTCAAATTTTAAAGTCCATATAAAACCTGTTTTGTCTTAGTTACTTTTTTCATTTTTTTAATTTTTAAATTATCTTGATTAGAATTTATTATTCTTACCCAGAAGTCATTTTTACAGTTCTTTAAGTAAATCAAGATGTTCAAACTACTTGTTAGTAGTGAACTTCCAGATAGGGACTGTATTTAACTAGACATCTTATCTATCCAGATATGTAAAAAAAAGCCATTAGTTCTTATAAAAGAAAGCTATAAGTAATACATTTCAATGCAGATACACCTTATTAACATTGTTTTCACTTGGTATTTGTAGGACCTGTTGAGGGTGCACGTCATAACTGGATTGGGATAGATCAGAGCTCTGTCAGTGAACCTAACTTTCTGCATGGCTGCCGCACTTCCTCAAGTTTTGAGTTTCTAGTGCATTTGTTGTTATTCAACTCTGAAAGTGTTCCTGGCACCCTGGTCTTTAATGAACCTTTAATCCTCTTTAATGAAAATCCTAGGATGTTTAGAGTAGAGTTGCTTGTAATCCAGACTCTTGGGTAGCTGATGGTAACCTTGGACTTGTGATCCACCTGCCTCTATTACTTGAATGTTTTAATGTGGGTATCACCCCTAAGCCCACAAAGTGCTGGTTTATCAAATACTAGGGATTGATTCTAGGCTTCATGAACACTAGGAAAGATCTTTACTGAGCTACTTCCCCAGAGTGAGGATATATTTTTATATATTTTTATACAATTTGTTGACAGAAATTTCTGTCCCACCTGGTCCCGCAACTGTTCAGTCCCAAAGAAACACACAGAGGTCTACATTAGTTATAAACTGGTTGACCTAATAGCTCAGGCTTTCTTATTAACTAATGCTTACATCTTACATTAGCTCATAATTCTTTTTTTGTTTTTTTGTTTTTTCAAGACAGGGTTTTTCTGTGGTTTTGGAGCCTGTCCTGGAACACACAGAGGTCTACATTAGTTATAAACTGGTTGACCTAATAGCTCAGGCTTTCTTATTAACTAATGCTTACATCTTACATTAGCTCATAATTCTTTTTTTGTTTTTTTGTTTTTTCAAGACAGGGTTTTTCTGTGGTTTTGGAGCCTGTCCTGGAACTAGCTCTTGTAGACCAGGCTGGTCTCGAACACACAGAGATCCGCCTGCCTCTGCCTCCCAAGTGCTGGGATTAAAGGCGTGTGCCACCACTACCTGGCCTTAGCTCATAATTCTTGTCTGTGTTAACCACGTGACTTGATACCTTTTATCAATGAGGCCTTCTCATATTGCTTCTTCTGTGTCTGGGAGACAACTACAGACTGAGCTTTTCCTCATCCTAGAATTCTCCTGTTCCTGTTGCCCCGCCTATACTTCCTGCCTGGCTACTGGCCAATCAGCGTTTCATTGAAACAATACAAGTGACAAATTTTTACAGGGTACAAGACCATTGTCCCACAGCAACAATCTATATTATTTGTCTTTGAGAACAGAAGCTCCAGACACCGTGTCTTTGTTTTGTAAGGTAAACATTACCAACCATTTTGGGCAGAAGAGGACTTGCAGAAGACAGAAGGAAATTTACGAACAATGGCCCATCAGAAATTTAGCTAGGATTCAAACCTGACTATTCCACCTTCATTATCTCTTTCCAGCATGGGAAGTAGTAACTTTCTATGTTGTGGTATATGAGATGTATACATGGGTGGTATTTTTACATACTGTTGTTTGCTGAATTACTGTAGCTTGTTTGGATTGAAACACCCACAAACCCAACCTTGAAGATGACTGACATCGAAGCCTGTGCACGCATCGTCCACAAGCATGGAGACATCATTTTGGTTGTAGATAACACTTTCATGTCTGCATATTTCCAGGTAAATGAAAGGAAGGCTTTTTGCTGTGATCAAAAATCCACATAGTTATCTGTAATTAGAAAAGAAAGGACTACTTTATAATATAATCATTATCAAACTCAAAATAGTTACATATCAAAATATAACTATTATTGATTAGAAAAAGAATCATATTTGGACCTGTTTTTGCATTAGTTAATATAATTTTAAAACTGTGTTGCTATGTCTTTGGAGCTTTGTTGGGAACAGTGAACCCCAAACATAGGCGTTAACACATTTACCAGGCCATATTGATAAGAATAGACCCTATGACAGGAACATGGTGGATGGATTCTCAGAGTCCATGTATCTCGGAAGTAACGGGATCCTTTGTAGCAATGAAGAGAGGTTACCTGGCTTCCTTGCCTCTCTGACCGTATAAAGGAAGGTGTAGGGAGAATTGGCCTGAGCCTGCCTCCTGTTTCAATGCAAGCTGCACCTTCAGAGTCTGAGCCTAGTCTATTTTTGTTTGATTTTGTTTTCTTTGGGATGCTTCTTTGGTAGAAGGATATGGACGGGCAGACTCAAGGTCTTAGAAAACTAAAAATTTGTGGATTCTCACTCAGCATGGTTGAGATGGATTCCACTGGGATCTGAGGCAACAGATTCAAGTGGATATAATGGCGCCTTTCAGATGGTTTCTCATTTGAAGTAAAAATGTCTTTTTTTTCTTTCAGCGACCTTTGGCTCTGGGTGCTGATATTTGTATGTGTTCTGCCACAAAATACATGAATGGTAAGATAAGTATAGCTTGCATCTTAAATATTCTTCCCCGCAGATAAATGATGGTGGCCAGGGTTAGGCATGTTGGATCCCTCTGCTATTATGTAGGATTTATTTGTGACTTGTGTTACAAAGTAAAATAAAAAGATGTTGATGTAGCTGAGGCTAGTCTGGAACTCACTCCTTGCCAAGGCTAGCCGTGAATTTCTGATCTCCCTATGTCCCAGGCACTGGAGGGGTACATTACCACACTCAGAATCTCATTTCTCATAAACAAAACTGCATTCATGGCTCATAGGGTTTACTGTGAGGGGTTACACTTTCATTTTGCTGGCAGCCTGGAGACTCTGACTCTTGATATGGCTTTTACTTTACTGCTTTAGGTATGGTCACTGCAATAAAACTGAGTAAAGTTCAAAAAAGAGAAGACTTTCCTCTTAGGATTTTTTTCAAGAGAAAAATCACAGTTTGGCAATTATGAATTGAAGAATAGACACCAATTGTTGTTGACGGTGATGTTTTTGTTTTGTTGTAGGTCACAGTGATGTTGTCATGGGCTTAGTGTCTGTTAATTCGGACGAGCTCAATAATCGGCTTCGTTTCCTGCAGAATTGTAAGTGGTCAGAAGCCTGGGTTGCTTTGTGTGTGTGTGGTGTGTGTGTGTGTGTGTGTGTGTGTGTGTGTGTGTGTGTGTGCGCGCGCGCAGTCTAGAAGAGGGCACTCTCCACCTTAGTCCTTGAGACAGGGTTACCACTCACACCCATAGCTAAGTACCAGTGATCCTCTGCCTCTGTCCAGCACAGCACTGGGGTTACATAGCCATGCCCAGCTTTCTACGTGGGTGCTGGGATCCTAAGTGAGGCCCTCATTCTTGTACAGCAAACATTGTTGTGCATCGATCCATCTCTCCAGCCCCTTAAGACTGGATTCTCGCTGGGCGGTGGTGGCGCACGCCTTTAATCCCAGCACTCGGGAGGCAGTGGCAGGTGGATCTCTGTGAGTTCGAGGCCAGCCTGGTCTACAAGAACTAGTTCCAGGACAGGATCCAAAGCTACGGAGAAACCCTGTCTCAACCCCTCTCCCCCCCAAAAAAAGACTGGATTCTCGTTATGCCACCAGAGATTACGCTTGATATTTGTATTTAGGGAAAGATAAGGAAAAAAGGTTATAAAAACATAGTTATACTCAGTGTTAGATAAGCAGATAGGCAGGAAGATCTCTGAGTTCCAGGCCAGCCTGGTCTACACACTAAGGTTCAAGCCAGTTAGAGCTACAGAGTGAGAGACCCTGTCTCAGACAAAAAATAGAGTTATAGCATAACACGATTTTATGACTTCATGACATCATTTAAGGAAGGAATTTTGTTTTTTGCTTAACAAAATTGTTAAAACTGGAGTGAGTTTTTAAGACTCAGTGGGGTGTTTTAAGCCTGAAGTGTTGGCTTCCATGTCCATAAGTACCTGGACTGGTGGTTGGATTTGAGTAGCACTGGAGCCCTAAACATACACCTCTCTATACATTAAATTCCTTTGCTGGTAGCTTGCTCAGTTTGTCTCAACTACAGGTGATCACTATATTCTGACCGATAAGAGACAGACATGATTAAAAATTAAAATACCCTTCTAGATATTGCTCTTAAAGTAAGCAAAGGGGTTGAGGAGGTGGAGTTGATTGAGTGCTTGATAAATAAGAAGGAATGAGATGGCTGGAGCTGCTCGTGCAGAGAACCTCAGTTCAGTTCCCAGCACCCACATGTTAGGGTTCACAACCACTTATAGCAATTATTCCCAGGATCTGACTCACTCTGCAGGCACTATACGCATGCACACCCTCCCCCTCACACACATACACATATACACATAATTTAGAATTAAAATAAAACCTTTAAAAACAGAAATAAGGTGTGTGTTAGTTGACTGTGAGGCAACAATCATGACCACACTGCAGATTTTCTCTGTGGTGCATCTCAAAGATGTGATGGCCCACACTGACGTGCAGGGTCATGGAATTGTACAGGACAGTCTGCTCACAGTGGCCCACACTGTTGTATGTCTATCTCCTCACAGCTAAGGTCTCATCTTGGTTTCCTAGTTATAAGACAGACATGTCTCTTCTTCAGAGCACATTTCTCTAAGTGCATTTTTGTTTTCATTCTATGCTTCCCATTCAACATAGCGATTTCTCCCTAAAACACAAACATTGAGCTTACAGCTAGATGTTTCTGAGTCACTATGTTGAAAAAGAAGAACCAGAGGATTCCTTGAGTCCCCTGGTACCTTCAAGCTAACCCAACATTTGTTCTCTTCCAGCAATTGGGGCGATTCCTTCCCCCTTTGATTGCTACCTCTGCTGCCGAGGCCTGAAGACTCTGCAGGTCCGAATGGAGAAACACTTCAAGAATGGGATGGCAGTGGCTACTTTCCTGCAGTCAAATCCCCGGGTAGAGAAGGTTATTTATCCTGGTATGTCAACCTGAGTTCTAAGCAGTTCTGTCTAGGTTAAGACTTTATGTGGGTCATTCTTTGTGAGTCTCTGTTTTCATGTAATTTTACGTTGTTCATTGGTTATTGTCCTTGTGTGTCAGGCTCTGGAATCAGCATGGTGGAGAGTGGACAGACAAGATAAGCTGGGGCAGTGGAGGTCAGGTGCTGAGAACAGCCTCACACGCTAGATGCCTCTGTGGTTTTAGCTCTGAGGCTGTGTATACTTCAGTCACAGGATAATTCTTGGTTGGTTGAAGGGTGAGACCCTGCTGTCGCTTTTTCAACACGATAATCGGACATAACTTCTTCCCACCGAAAGTTAATGTAGCAGGATCCCCCTCAGCCTCTTTTCAGTTCACACCCCTTTTCAGGGAGACGAGCAGAATCATCCTCACCCCTTGTTTATGCTACCAATTACCAGCTAAGCTGTCATGGGCTCCTGCAACCTTGTTCTTAGAGCCTGTGCTATGGGATCATGAGTGTAGGGTGGTTAAGATTTGTCTTCAAGGAAATTGGATAAGCTGAAGTTGAAATGTATGAGCTCAGATCTCCACCTGTGTGCTTGCTGGAATGCATTTTAGATCCAGGGAGAGGGAAAGGCTCTGATCTATGCCCCAGGGAGCGGGTGGCACTTGTTAAACGCTCACAGCTGAGTATTTCCAGAGACGTCCAACAACTCTTAGACCTGTTTTCTCTAGGAATATGAGTCCAATATTAATAAAATAAATGGATTTGGCCTCATGGAGACAGTCTTGTTCCTAAAATACATTAATCAAGGAGTCCCAGAAGGATTAATTTAACAAGGGAGTCCAGACATGCAGAGGTCCTGAATGAAAGAGCTCATACTGATGGAGTTGAGAAGGGAGATGTGGCCAGGGCACGGGAGGACCCTGCTGTCAGGCTTACCTGAAGCTAACTTCGGGGACAGTGGACTTGTCCCCTTGAACTATGTGTGGCTCTGGAATGAGACCGCTTCTGTGCTTTGTGTTTCCAGGGCTACCCTCCCACCCTCAGCATGAGCTGGCCAAGCGCCAGTGCACAGGCTGCCCGGGGATGGTCAGCTTCTACATCAAGGGTGCTCTGCAGCACGCCGAGACTTTCCTCAAGAGTCTAAAGGTGAGCTCAGCATTCATCCCCCGAAATTTCCTTGTGGCTCATACTCACGCCCAGCTTTGGGCTTGCAGGCCACTCCCATAAGACAGAACAAAGCTCTCCGGGCACAACTCTATCTATAAGATTTGAAGGACAGTATTAACTTCAGACATGTAGTAAAATTAAGACAGGCAGTTCTAGCTACCTGGCACACTGAGGCAGGAGGATCATGTGATCCTTTAAGTCTGAGACGGGATTAGGCAACATAATAAGAATCTGTCTCAAAAAAAAAAAAGGAATAAATTTCATGGCACTGTAATACAATCTTAGTTCTTATTGCTGCTATAATACCCAGGACTGGATATATTAGCCTGTTTTTCATTACTATGATGAAATGCTCGAGATAGGCTACTTTATAAGTAAAGGTTTACTTCATTGGCTGTTCGAGGTCAAAAGCATAAGGTCAGAGTTAGTTGGCCCTTCCTTGTGCCCTCTACCGAGGGTCTCGTGTCAGATGGCATCCTGTGTAGGAGTAAGAGCAATCACCAGTTAGGAAGGTCAGCTGGGGGCAGGCTTGCTTTGATGGTAATTGACAGTATCTTGGTTAGTTCTCCCCTCCTTGGCCTCAAGTCTCCCTCCAAGCCTCACTTCTTTAAAAGCATGTCACACTGAAGACCTCGACTCCAACCCATGAACTTTGGTGGGACCCACCTCACCCAAGCCAGGCCAGTCACTCAGCATACAGTTCTGGAGGCTGAAGGGATCCAGCCACCTGCTGGTATCCACATAACAAAGATTGAAAGGGCGTGTGGAAGCAAGAAGACAAGGAGCAGGCCCAGGAGTTCTGGGTGCCGCTCGTCCAGTGAGCGTGAATCAAAGTGGCACCACTGACCGTTACCCTCCAAGAGATGCTTCTCTGACCGTTACCCTCCAAGAGATGCTTCTCTGCAGGACATCATCACCAATTGCACAGGGAACCCAGGGCAGACCACGTGCAAACTAAAGCAACCTTTGGACTAAGAAGTTTCCCTTCTCTGTGGCAGTTAAAGGGGGTGTTAAGAGGTGCCCCATAACTGGGTGTGGTGGCACCACCTTTAATCCTAGCTTTCAGGAGGCAAAGGCAGGCAGGTAGTACAAGTTCAAGGCCAGCCTGGTCTACAAAGGGAGTTCCAGAACTGTTGTACAGAGAGGCCCTGTCTTGAAAAAAAGAAAGTGCTACATATGGATTAGTGCAGATAATGGTAGACATTCAGAGGTATTTGTTTAAAAGGAAACGTCAGAGGTCGGTCTAAAGGTAAACATTTTAGGGTTCAGAGCTCATGTAAATAACATTTAAGTATGCTGTTTATGTATTTGTTGTTTTTGTTTTTAAGACAGGGCCTTACTCATTCTATAGTCTAGAACCCTAGCTTTGGCTCTACAGACCAGGCTGGCCTTGAACTTGTGCTACCCTTCTGTCTCTGCCTCCTGGGTGGTACCATAGCCTTCATCTGTCTTAAGCAGAATATTTAATACTTGCAGATTGTGTAATTATCATCCAAACCAGGGTGATGTAGGAAACTGACTTTGGTCTGTTTATTGCTGATTGATTGAAGGATTGACTGACCGACTGGTTGATTTTGCAGTTGTGGGGATGAGACTCGGGGTCTTGTGCTTGCCAGGTGAACTCCCTACCACTGGGCTACACCCGCAGACTTTTGTAAAGTCCACTGAGACAAGGTTGCTATGTTGCTCGGGTTAGCCCCAGACTCACAGAGATCCTCCTGCCTCTGTCTTCTGAATACCACGGTGACAGTCCCAGGCAACGCCATCAACTTTTCATGTTTTAAAGGTGTAAGGCAGTATATCTAATTGTTTTAGACTTTACTCTGACTTTTTCTTAGTATCTTGCCTGATTCTTGGTTTATTCTTAGTTACTATCACTCTTCGTCCCTCCTGAGCCAGAGAAGTTTCATCAAAAACATTTATTTTCAGAATTTAGCAGTATGTTTTCAGACAATCTAAATTCCTGTTTTCTTTGCTAGCTGTTTATTCTGGCTGAGAGCCTGGGAGGATACGAGAGTCTGGCCGAGCTTCCGTAAGTATGCTCTTGTTTTTCTTGGTAATTATTGCATGTCATTTATTTACTCTTTATTTTTAATAGTTGATTATTTTATCTTGTTTTCTTTGTGTTGTGTCCCATGTTGAGCTGCCACATCTGTACCTCTCTCATCTGTTGATGTAAAAACCACAGTTCTCATCTTAAATGAAGTAAGAACATGGACCCAGGAACACAGATAGAGTTAACCCAAATTCCGTGTTCCAGTGTGGAAGCAGTTTCATGGTTTTTTTTTTATATTTTTACAGAACAAAGAAAGTCATAAGTCAAGGCAAGTTTAAAATACATTTGTGGGTGCCTCAGAGAGTCGGGTGCAACACGAGGGTGAGAGCAGGTTTATAGTCTCAAGATGGTTGATTACATTCTTAGCTCTTGGATTGGTGGAAGCTAGTGTTCTGCTAATAGCGTCTAAGATGGTTTTATTTATTATCGTAAGACATTAGTTCGGATACCAAGCAGGACAAGGGATGGCTCTTCCAGAAGGCTAACGCTGGTCCAAGATAAAGCAATTAGCTTCTGAAGCTAAAACAAATTCCAGTCTCTCCACAGAGTGGAACTGGAGTTCACTCCATCAGGCTCCACAGACATGGACTCCTTTGTAGTTTGTTGGTTTCCTTTTTACTCTTTGGCTCTTTGGGGACCCACTACCCTGCTCCCAAAAATACACAGAAACTCATTCTTACTTATGAATGCCTGCCTTAGCTTGGCTTGATTCTAGCCAGCTTTTCTTAAATTATCCCATCTACCTTTGCCTCTGGGCTATGACCTTTCTCTATTCTATGTATCTTTCTTCCTGTCTTACTCTATTGCTGGTTGGGTAGCTGGGCCCTGATGTCCTCTTCTCCTTCTCTCTATCCTTTCTCCTGCCTTATTCTCTCTGCCTGCCAGCCCTGCCTATCCTTTCTCCAGCCTTCTTATTGGCTGTTCGACTCTTCATTAGACTAATCGTTTTTTTTTGTTTGTTTTTTTTAGACAGATGAAATAACACAGCTTCACAGAGTTAGACAAATGCAACATAAAAGATGCAGGATTTCTTTACAACATTAAACAAATATTCCACAGCATAAATGAATGTAACACCTTAGATTAATATTCCACAACACCCTTCCAGTTTTTTTATAAAGATTTTATTTATTATGTACTGTTCTGCCTGCATGTACACCTGCAGGCCAGAATAGGGCACCAGATCTCATAGATGGTTGTGAGCCACCATGTGGTCGCTGGGACTTGAACTCATGACCTCTGGAAGAGCAGTCAGTGCTCTTAACCTCTGAGCCATCTCTTCAGCCCACCCTTCCAGTTTTTTGTTTACAGACGGACACAACTTGGTTTCATGGTGCTCACTCACACACCTCAGTTTCCTGAGAGTGTGGACCACAGGCCCGTGCCATCCGCCAGTGTCAGGTGCCAAACCAGTGGTGCCCAGGAAAAGGAGCGAGCTGCACCCTCCCCTGTGTAACTATGTGCTGTGCTGCTGTTGTCCCCACCCGGCCTTGGAAGGGAGACTTTATCCCAGAAAAGCTGTCTAGATCCCCTGGCGAACAGAAAATATGTCCCATGCCCTTGATTTTCAGGGAAAGCCTGACTGTACAGGTAAACCTGCGTACTCTCTTAGTGTGTTGCATCTTTGATGGTATGCTATCTGAATAGATATTCAAGCTCTGCCTGGTACTCCACACCTTTGTAAACCAACTACAAGCCAGAGGATTTTAGGGAAGCATCCAGCAAGTTAGTTACTTTACAGACAGGGAGACCCACCCAGCGAGCTTGGCTGATATACTCAGGAATACATGCCAACTTCATTCTTGAGGCTTTGCACCAGGAATAGTGTGGGTTGTGACTGGGAAAGTGGGTCAGAAGTTCAAGTGCTTGCCACACAACTGTGGGGACTTGAATTTGGCTTTCCAGTACTCTTGTAAAAAGCTAGGCATGGTGGGGCATGCCTGTAGTACCGGTTCTGGGGAGGAGAGAGGAGGATGGAAAGGCACCACCAATTATATACACATACATAAAAAATTAAAAAAAAAAACCTTCCTTTGAGCAACAAAAGAAGATCCTGTTTGTGTACCAGACAACTCAAGTGCTTTTTTTTTCTGTGGGTGTGAGGGTTGTTGGTTCAATCACAGAGCAAAGGGGAAGAAGCGTACTGGCAGCAGAACACACATTGGATCTGAGTGTCAGTCTCTCCTGTGTGGTCCTCACAGACCCTCCCTCGAGCTCCCAAAACCGTCTTGCCTTGGTAGATTGATGTGCTTTTCCTCAGGGCTTCCCTCATCCTATAACAGGGAGAACGCGTCCTCTCTTCCAGGTTCTCCATATAGCGCATCATGCGATGGAAGCCTGGTTTTAAACCTGCTGAGGATGATCAGCTTCTGGTTTGGAAAATCCTTCAGGCCATTCTTTCATGTGTTCTGCACTAGAATTTTTGTTGCCTGCTGCTGAGTGGTAGAGTCCTGGCGTTGTGTTTCATGGATCTGCCTCAGAAGTGTATTTCTTGGAAAGAGCAGTGTAGGAGCAATTTGGTCTTCAGCTCAAGACTCATTGGGGCAGGTGGTTGAGTCCACCGGCACGTGGTCTCTCCTCTACCTGGATACTAAACTGCTAACTTTAACCCATTCTTATGATTTATCAGTAATGGCATAAGCAGTCCTGGTTTTAATTTAAAATCATGAGAAGAAGAGATAAGCTTGATAATTGCTTATTTTCTGTTTGCCTTTGAAAAATCATAAAGGTTCAAAAATAGCAGCCTAAAGAGACCTGACGATAAATGCCAATATTTAAGCTAGAACTATGCCTCCACAATCCAATGATGAAATCTGTGCACATTTACTTCCAGAGCAATCATGACCCATGCGTCTGTGCCTGAGAAGGACAGAGCTACCCTGGGGATCAGCGACACATTGATTCGACTCTCCGTGGGCCTGGAGGATGAAAAGGACCTTATTGAAGACCTGGATCAAGCTTTGAAGGCAGCGGTGAGTTGTGTGTGTGCATGTATGTGTGTGCATGCATGTGTGTGCATACCTGTCTGCATAGGCCCTCTTTTTTTCTTTTTTTGAAAATAGATTTTTCACACAATATATTCTGGTAGGTTTCCTCTCCCTCTACACTTTCCCATTCCTCCCCACCTTTCCTCCTATTCAGATCCACACCCTTTCTGTCTCTTGTTAGAAAACAAATGGCATTTAAGGATTAGTAATAAAAAATAAATAAATAGAAAGAAACAAATTGGAATGTGACAAAACAACCAACTGAATAAAGAGGGCCAAGGGAGAGGCATAAAGAAATGCATATAGACACAGACACACACTTGTTTGCATGTGCAGGAGTCCCATAAGACCTTCAAACTGGAAGCCATAATATAAACACAAAAGACCTATAAAAATGGAGTGGTTTGTTTCCCCAATGAGACGCACTTGGAGAAGACTACTTTTTACTAGGAAGTGGTTATGAACTGGAGTTAGTTTCCAGGTTAAGGATAGGGATGTGTGTCCACTCTTCTCAGCTCTAGGACCCCCTTTGGTGCACACCCATGCAGGCACCACAGTCTCTATGAGTTCGTGTGTGTGCCCGCCCTGCTGTGTCTAAAAAGCCCTTGCTTCCTGGCTGTCCTCTATTCCCTACAGCTTACACTCTTTCTGCCTGCTTTTCCAGTTTCCCTGAGCTCTGAGGGGAGACTTGAGCATCCATTCAGATCTCTTACCCTGCATATCGTCTGCCTGTGGATCTCTGTGTATGTTTTTATCTGCTTTAGGAGGTGGCTTCTGAGTAAGCAGAATGTCGCTAGGAGTCTTTTACAGCTAAGTTCCTTTATCAGAATAGTAGTAGTTGTTTTCCCCCTAGGACCCTACCCTTGCTAGTCTCAGGTTCTTCACCACCCAAGCAACTCTGGGCATAAGTTCCATCTCACGGAGGGGGCCTTACACAAATCAGGTAGCAGTTGGTGACTCACACAAACTTCGTACCACTGTTGCACCAGCGCATCTTGTGAGCAGGTCACTCTCACAAATCAGAAGATTTGTAGCTGGGCTGGTGTTTGCTTCTCCTTTGGTAGCGTGCAGAGAACCTGCCAGTACTAGGAATGCTGGTCTGTAGGGGTGAGGGCTCTAGGACTTCTCCACGTTCAGTAAGTTGTCTAAGTGTTGTCTTCAGTGACAGGACCTCATTGTCAGTTTGCAGAGAGCTACCAATAGCCCTGATGATTTGGGGGTTCTCATGCCTTGTCCCCTAAAGAAGTCACATGGCTCCCGGCACTCATGGAACCCATTTGGCCCTAAAATATTCAATTAGAAGCAACCCATTCCCGACGCTAGAAGCTCCGTTTGATAATGAGACTTGTCCAGCTGGGGCTCTGTCTACCCTGTTATTAGGCGATTTTATTTAGATGGCTCTCATATATGTGTGTATCATAGGAAGCTTCAGTACAGCCCCTCAGATGGCTCTAGTTTTCCTGTCCCTCCTCATATTCTCTTCCTTGCTTCCCTCTGCCTGTTTGGTCCTCCCAGTGCAGCCCCTCCCCTCACCCATTCATCACTATCTATTCTGTTTGCCCCTCCTAGGAGAGACCCTAGGTGATCTGTCCCTTCCTCTAGTCCCTTACACTCTATCTAATATCTGTTTGTACAGTTTGTAGCCTGCTTGTCTGTGACTTCACAGTGAACATGCACTCTTAAGTGAATACATACCATAGCTGGGTCTAAGTTACCATACTCAGATGATTTTTTTTTCCAGTTCCGTAGATTTACCTGGGAATTTCATGATTTCATTTTTTTTAAATGTCTGAGTAATACTCTGTTGTGTAAATGTACCATTTTCTTCATACCCCTTCTTCTGTTGTGGGATATCTGGGTTGTTTCCAGTTTCTGGCTATTGTGAATAGAGCAGCAATGAACATGGTTGAACAAATGACCTTTGGGTATATGCACAAGAGTGGTGTAACTGGATCTTGATGAAGATTGATTCTCATCTTTGAGGAACAACTGCACCGATTTCCATGGTGACTGTACAAATCTACACTCCCACTAGCAGTGGATGAGTGTTTCCCCTATTACACATTCTTGCCAGCATGAGCTGTCATTTGTTTTTATTGATATTGGCCATACTGACTGATGTAGGATATAATCTCAAAGTAGTTTTGATTTACATTTCCGTGATGATTAAGGATGCTGAACATTTCTTCTCTTTTTTCTTTTGGTTGGTTATTCAAGACACGGTTTCTCTGTGTAACTCTGGCTGTCCTGGAACTCGCTCTGTAGATCAGGTTGGCCTCAGACTCAGAGGGCCACCTGCCTCTACCTCCCAAGTGCTGGGTTTAATGGTGTGCACCACCACCCAGCTGAACATTTCTTTTAAATGCTTCTTTGCCAGCATGTGTCTAATCTTGAGGGTAGGTGTCATCGTATTTATAGAGTGGCCTCACCAAAGATCTGTATTCAGGCGTGTGTGCCTGATCCTCGCCTGGACAACATCTGTGAACTTGTCATGTCCCATTGGTACCTCAGTCTAGAGTCGAGTTACCATCTGGTCTTTACCCCCTAAGGAAAGTATCTCCTAGCACAATATCAGCTTCGTTGGGCACATTTGATGATTCAGGCTTCTGAGCTTTATTTGGTATCATCTCCATCACCTCGGGATCTCACAGTATTGGGCATCTGACTCCAACTCCTTCCTCCACCCACACAAACCCAGTCTAGAGCCACCCCAGTTTCAATCTGATTGGCCTCACTGTCACCTCTAAAGGTGTCACTTGCAGACAGTTGACATGGGTGAATGTGCAGGAACCTCAGAATGAGCTCTCGGGAAGGAATGTGGAGGTCACTGACACCCTTTTCCTGTGTGTTATTGATACAGCACCCGTGAAGTTTGAGCTGAAGCTGGCATTCCAGCGCTGCCGTCAGGAGCTGCATCCAAGGGGTCAGATCTTCCAAATAACTGGACAGATCATAAAGGAGCATTTGCAGAATTTCCCAGAAAACATTTTTAAGGCACCTAATGACTTTTATGGCTATAACCTTCCCTGGATCTTCCCTGTTAAAAACTGTCTTCTGTTTATCTTCTCCTGACAGGTTGGTTCTGTTAGTATCATTTTGGTAATTTTGCTACATTTGTATCCCAGGAGCAAGAATTGTGGCTGTTTGGGGAATTATGTTGCTGGGTTTTTTCTTTTTTTGTAGCCTAAGATATATTTTAATCATGTTTACAATGTCATAATTCAGTATTGATGTTTTCTGAAGTTAAATTATTAAATGAATGATCTTAAATTGTGATTTTTTTTCCATCCTGTTGAAAAAATTATTGAAAGTGATGTTTTTTATTTAATTACTATGAGCCAAAACTCAAATATTTGAAATGCCTACTGTGAAATTCTAGTAATTAAAGATTATACTTGATATTTGTTGTTTTTCTTAAATAAACCTAATTATCAAATGTACCCCTCCCTGATACTGCTTTGCTATTTCTGGATTCTTTTTCATGTCCAGTGATTGCTCTAGAGGCCTCAAACTCTTATTTTTTATAAATGTAACTGAGTAATATTTATTCTTAAAGTTTAATATTTGCATATTAAGTATAAATCATATGTATGGTGCTTTTTATACTTTTCTTATTTTTATCTGAAATAGTAAGTTTATTGAGGTAAAGGAAGTTGTACTTAAAACCAGAATATTTTGGGTATTTCTCCCTCCACAGGAGTTCTTTTTAATTTTTCCTTAATAAATCTACATGCACCCTGCTATAAGACAAAGCAAACCACAGATTTTCATAGTTAGGCACATTATATCATGATCAGGCCATGAGTCCAGCAAGCAGAATTTTTAAACGGTTTTGGCAAAAAGCTTTCTGTCTTATCAGGCATATTACAAGTTGCTGTGGATCAGGTGTGCACAGCGCGGCCTCTTGGCTGCAGCAGCTGGAGGCTCTCGCTGGAAGCAGGCTTTCTTTGTGGTTTGGAAACCAGCATATGTGGCCAGCCGTTAGTTACTGACCAAGTCCTGAGCATTGGGGACTGAGTGATAACTAAGCTTTTCACCTTCTGGGTGATCTCTGAGAGAGCAGTCTGACTTCCTGCACGTCCAGCTGACAGGATGGCTTCCTGCGTGGTAGAATGCAGGTAAATGGGGTTGATTTCCTGGCGGATTGACCCAACTTCTTCTGTTTACGTAGGGCCCAGCCATCATGTGTTCAGTGTCTCAGAACTTCTGGGAGAATTAAATGACTATTATTGTGATTGTTAGGGGTCGCACAGGCTGAGAAGTGTGTGTGTATGTGCATTTCCTCTGCCTGTGTGTCTGTGTGGTTCATAGGATCACAGAGATTGAGTCTGCAGCACATTCCGGCAAGCGGGAAACAGGCAGAGTTTAGGTGTTGAGGATTTGAGGCAAAATCATTTTTCTTTAAGGAAACCAATTTTTGGTCAAAAAGTCCACCAGTTGGGGAAGGCCTCTGTATGCAGGGGTTAATATCCTTGATGTTAATAACAGCATCTAGCTTGGTCTCCATCAAACAAGTGAGAATCACAGTCAACACTTCAGTAACCCCACAGCCACGCTGTCCATGCTGTTCCTCAGTCTGCCTTCACTAGAGAGACCTTTTATCTGCAGCTTTGCGTGACTGTAACCATGTCCCCCTTCAAGAGCAGTTCACACAGAAGTAATGGCTCTGTTTTTAAACCCTCCCTGCCCTCCCTCCCCTGCCTACCCTGACTGATACGGAACCTGCAGCAATCCTCCTGCTTCCACTTCCCTAGTGCTGGGATCCCGGGCAGACACTGCCACACCCAGCTTTAGAGCTGCTACTGATATCCTATTCAAGGCAAAGGGCAGGCTCCACTTTGGCTGAAGTGAGCAGAGTCAACGAAGAGGGTTGAGAGTTTTTGAAGACAGTCTTTAAGCCGGGGTTCAGGAACACACATCTGTATGTAGTTTTCCTATTCTATGAGGAGTTGGCCACTTTGATCTCCAGGCTGTGCTACCTCTTCAGAGGTGAAATTTAGCTATGTGTGTGCCTGAACTCGGTTCAACCTTTTCCTTTTTTGCTTGTTTCTTCTCATACTCTGAAGGGAGAGCGGTTGTCAGATCTCTTGACTAGCTCACCTGGAACAGGCACAATTCCCCCTCTCTTGGCTGGGTCTCTGACTTTCACGTTTCTGACTCAGTTCCATGGAGCAGACTTTCCATCAATCCTGCTTCAGAGACAGGAAACTCTGAATGACATGCTCCATCGCCAGGCCACATCAGCTTTGGGACTTGACCCCGGTACCGTGTATAGGCTTTCTGAGGTGTCAGTAACAAACTGTCCTATCAATGGGGCACCACAGCTCAGAGTTGCTGGGATACAAACTCCTACATCACCATAGAGGAAGGAGGCAATGACTGGAACCAGATAAGGCTTATTTATTTTACAGTTTTACTCTTCATAGGTTCCTCCCAGACAAACTGCTTGGGGGAACCCATCACAGGGAAAGAAAGTTGGGACCACGAATGTCCCATGGCCCCAGATTAATTCTGCTTCTTGTCTGTGTAATTGTCCACTTGTCCAGAAGTCTCTGCACAGGCAGAAAGCTGGACTTGGTTCTAGGCCAACAGACTGCTTGGGCTGCTTTTACAAATTTTTATATGCGTAAGACTGAGTAAGAACACTGGGTCCTGTCTTGTCTTCCTTTTGGCTCCACTTTAGACTCTCTTGGCATTTTTCACCCACCACAACCCACATGGAATTATTAATAATATCTCTTTATACTTAGATATCTGGTCACTTTTTAAAAAAACAGTTTCATGCTGAAAGTTATTCATTGCAAAAATATCCATTTCTTCACGTATTTCCCTAAAAAATAAAAATCAGTGGCACACCCACATTCGGTAAGGCATAACTTGTTCAAGTCCAAAGCAAACACGTTTGTATGTTACCATATGAGGCTGCAGTGGGCAGAGCATTGTACAATGCAATGGGCATGGTGTTCCTGACCTTTTGATACTGCGGGATTTATGATAAGGAAGGATGTCCATGGGCGTAGTTCACCATGGTGCGAACCCAGATGCAAAACCTAAGGAAGGGCATAGGTGGGTGCCAACAACCGTTGTATAAGGTCGACCTGTGAGGAGGGACGCACATGTGTAATACCCAACTTCACTCTCCCATTCAACCCATCAGCAAAACTCCAAAGTCTGGTCCTACAGTGGTGGCCCACGCCTTCAATCCCTGCACTCAGTCACTCAGTGGGAGAGGAAGGCTTACATCTGTGAGTTCAAGGCCAGCCTGGTCTACTTAGTGAATTCTGGGACAGCCAGTACTCCATAGGGTCTGTCTCAAAAAAAAACCCACCAACAACAAACAGAAAACCCGACAAACAAAACAACAAACTAAAAGAAACCCAAATGCAACAACAGCAAAATAAAAACCAAACCAAAACCCCTCCCACACCTCACAGGGGTCACTTAGGGGTACAGTGACAAACAATGTTGAGCTCTGGCTCACATGGGCCCAGCCTTGCATTGTGGGTCTTCCTTCCGCTGCAGCTCATCTTACTCCCCGTGACTCATTATTTACTGGCCAACACGAGATGTTTTTAATTCACTACACATGCCAAACTTATCCCTGCCTCAAGGAGTTTCTCTTTGCTGTGCTTTCCCAGAACCCTTTCCAGTGATCAGGTCCTCTTTGGCGTTTGCAACTAGGCTCCCCGCCAGCATGCTGGAAGGTCATATCGTCTCTGTTGATTGACTGCTGGGAAGAGAAGACTCACTTCTGTTATTTAAAGAGTCACTTGTCGGGAGCTCTGCAAACCCAAGGCTTGTTTGCTTCTGTTCACGTGTGCCACCCCTCCCATGAGCCTTCCCTTTGCTCACCCTAAGAGGCAGCATGGGAAACAGGAAATGGCTGTGCTCCCAGCATGCCCACCACAGGCTGTCATGCTTCTCTAGCACAGGCGTGGTGAATCTCCTCCCACAGCCACCCTTCAGAAATAGAAATGATTATCACCAATTTTACAAAGAGAAAACCGCTCAAGTTTGCACCCGGTCAAACCTCTAGAGCAGCACAGTCCAAAAGAAACTTCCAGGCTATGGGCAGCCTTTCACAAATCAACTCCAGGGAAAATCTTTTCCTGGAAAGTTGTTGTTGTTTTAATAGAAAGGTGTTTGCATCTGTGGAGTTAGAAATTCCACCCCCAGGTTTTTAAATGGAGCCGATTTGTCCACCCATACCAGTTTCCTACCTTCCCACAACAGATCTGACCACCCCAGCATCTCTACCAGATGATGGGAATCAAGTACATGTCTTTGTCCACTAGATGGACAACCATTCACGCTGATTGCTCATACAAAAAGGTTGGCCAAATGATTGCTGGTAACTGTAAACCCATTAATTCAGCCAAATTGGTTTGGTGTCTGCCTTAGTCTGTTTCCTGTTCCTGTAACTCAGTACTACAGTCTGGGTACTTTACAAAGCACAGAGACTTTCTTAGTCCATGTTTTTGAAGGCAGTTCAAGAACATGGGGCTGACATCAGATGAAGGCCCTTTTCCTGCATCAGAATATGGTGGATAGCACCCAGCAGAGAGTTGGAGCAAGCTTCGCGAACATGCTAATCTTTGTTTTCATAAGTTCCCTTAGTCATCCAGTATGTATGAATTTGGGGCTTACGTTTCCAGCACACGAACTCTAGAAGGATCCCTGTGCAACCTAGGCAGCACCCTGCCAGGCTCTTCAGGTAAACAACAATAAACATAGTTATTCACATTTCTTAGCATTTAAAAACAGTATTTATTTAATTTATCTTATTGTGAAGTGAGTTGTCTTTCTGTATCTATGTCTGTGCACCATAAGACTGTCAGAAGGGATGTCAGATACCCTCGGGCTGGAGCAACAGATGGCTGTGAGTCACACCTGGGTACTGGGACTCGAACCTGGGTCCTTTACAAGAACAGCAGTTGATTCTAATCTCTGAGCCATCCCTCCAGCTCCTCCAGGGCCCAGGCTTGCTGCTCTTCCTATTGTCATTTAAGTACAGGGTATTTTCTTCTCTAAAACCTCTGTTAAAAGACTTGTTTCTATGTTAAGAAAAAATAAAATGATTGGCAGTAACTTGAAGATCCAGAGCCTTTTCAGCATTATCTTTATTTAAATGAGTATCGATATTTGTTAATAATATAGAAAAGGTTGAGGCTCCACATTTTTCCCAAGTTGTAAAACCACATTCATGGGCCACTTGTTCTGTTTATGCAAAAGCCACGTTCATGACCGAAATACAAGACAGAAAAGTATATGGAGGGTCTCTGAGGCCCTAAGAGGCTCTCTAAGGACACAGGAGGTCCCAAAGGCAATGGGAGGCCCTCGAAGGACATGAGTGGGCTTCCAAGGCGATGGGAGAATCTCTTGAGCCCAGAATTTGTGGGTCTTCTTTTTCCTTGGACTCTAAGGTGGTAGCCAGAGTCGACCTTCTATCCCCATGTTTTTATTAATGGGAGTCCATTAATTGGCAATTAAGAGTATTATAATCATGGGCTGGAGCGATAGCTCAGCTGTTAAAGATGAAGATTCACAGTCAAAGCTTCAAGAATGATGGAGCTGGACTCCAGACCGCAGGTAAAGGAATTTTTCTTTCTTTCTTTTTCTTTTTCCATTCAATTATTTACACTTCCTTCCCTCCTCCCAATCCTCTCCCGCTCCCCCACACCCCCTCCTCTCTCTCCCACCCTGCTTGAGAGAGGGCAGGGAACCCTGCCCTGTGGGAATTCCAAGGCCCTCCCCCTACACCCAGGCCTAGGGAGCTGTGCATCCATATAGACTAGGGTCCCAAAAAAGCCAGAACATCCCGTAAAAACAGGTCCCAGTGCCTTTATCAATGGCTTCTCAGTCAGCCCCCATTGTCAGCCACAATCAGAGAGTCCAGTTTGGTCACATGCTCATTCAGACCCGATTCAGCTGGATTTGGTGAGCTCCCATTAGAACAGGCACACTGCCTCAGTTGGTGGACCAACCCCTCGCGGCCCTGACTTCTTTGCTCATCTTCTCCTTCCTTCTGCCTTTCAACTGGACCTTGGGAGCTCAGTTCGTTCCTCTGATGAGGGTCTCTGTTTCTATCTTCATAGAGACAGGAATTTTTCTAATGCGCCTGACAGCCAGGGTTGGAGACCCAGGACTTATACACAGTAGGAGCAAATTATCTTCTGACTGCCATATGTATACCTTACACACACACACAAAATAAAGGAATAAATGAACATAATGAAAGCAGAATCATGGAATCCAGAATTTCATTTTATTCATTTTATTTTTAACTTTTTATTGATTCTTTGTGAATTTCATACCATGCACCTCAATCCCACTCATCTCCCGGTCCCTCGATATCTGCCCTTCATCCTTGCAACCTCCCCCACAAAGGAAACAAAAAGTAAAAATTAAAAACGAAACAAATATCTTGCCATGGATGTGGCAGTGTGTCATGGCGTGTCACGCTATACACCCTTTTGCCTAAACAGCTTTACTTGCAAATGTTCATTGCAATGAGTCATACACTATCAATACTGGAATCTCACCATAACTCCTCTCGGATATCCTGTTGCTGCCTGGTGTCATGGAGATCCTGCAGGTTTGCTTCTACAGAGGGAGCTCTTTCGCAAGCTTCAGCAGTTCAGAGGGCTTAGATGTTGGGGAGTGCCAACTCAAAGCCTTGGATCTGGGCCTGGGATGGTAGCTGGGTTGGTCAGGCCGCCTACTCTCCTACACCCAGTGCCTTCAGGGCCAGCTCTCCTGCTTTGCCTGTGTGAGAGGCGGAGCCGGATCTCCTATCCTGGCAAAGGGCAGGACCGGTTCTCCCCTACCCATGCCACCACGGCCAACTCTGCTGCGTTGCCCAGGTACAGGCCGCTCTCCCGAGTGCAAGGCCATCAAGGGGTGGGACCAGCTCTCGAAGCTCACACCCTTGGAGCTGGTTCACTCACGCCCCACCGCCAGGGCCAGCTCTCCTATGGTGCCATGGCTTGGTGCGGATCCAGCTCTCCTGCTCTCAAGCCCTCAGGGCCAGCTTTCTCCCCCACTGCCCAAGTGAGGGACAGGACCAATATTCCAGAGTGACCTCAGCCCGTGAGGGGCGGGGCCAGCTCTGCAGCGCCCAGATCAGGGACATCCCCGTGGCCTTTGGTGGTCTCATGGGCCACAGACATCGACTCAGACTGCCGTTGCTGCAAGGCCAGGACCCAGACATGGCCCTGGGTGGCAACATGGGTCAGAGCATCTCGATGGCCTCAGGCGGCAGCACAGGCTGTTCCTCACCCCCCCCCCTCCAGTTCTGCCTCTCTTCATAGCGCACAAGCCATTCCACCTGTCTTTCTCCACCACACCTTGTACTTGCCCATTGTAGTGGCACCCCCAGTATCTTTCATGCCCAGCCCAGTCCACGTCACGTGACTACGGGTGGGGGCTTCTCAGTGTTCTCTACCTGCCCAGGGTGTCCTCTAACCGCCTGGGCCCAGTGTCACTAGGCAGTGAGTCCAGAATTTTTAGTGGAAAAAAACCTTTTATTATTGTTGTTAAATTTTATTTATTTTCATTTTATGTGTATTGGTATTTTGCCTGCATATATGTATACCATGTATGTTCAGTGTTTGTGGGGCACAGAAGAGGGTGTCAGACCTGGAGTTACAATGGATTCGAGCCACCATGTGGGTGCTGGGAATCAAACCCAGGTCCTCTGAAAGAGCTACATGTGTTCTTAGCTGTTCTTTATTATTTTTCCTTAAAATAATGCGATGGTTAATCTAGGTAGTCAACTTGACCACATCCAGAGTGAAGTAAAACCCAAGTAGCTGGACACTGAGGGGTTTTCTTGACTGGATCCTTTGAGGTGGGAAGACCTGTCCTAATTCTGGGCCACATCTTCTGCTGGCAGCCTACACCAAAGGACGTGGAAGAAAGAAGAACTTCGCTTTCTGCTTGCTTGCCATCACTGTGCTTTGGAAAGCTCCTCTACCCTGCTGCTGAGGCGTTCCTTCACTAGGATTAGAGTCTGCTTCTCCAGGGTTCCGGAGTCATAAGACTTCAGCACCAGATCGAGGCTGCTGAGACATGGAGTCTCTTGGACTGAACAACTGGATTCCTGACCTTTCTGTTGGGAGACAGCCATTGTTGGGTGACCTGGACCATAGCCTGCGAGCCTCTCTAATGTATATTCATTCTCTCAGTTCTGCTCCTTTAGAGAACTCTGACTGATACAAACACTTTGATTTGTTTTTACTTAAAATGAGAAAACAAACAAGACCAAAGTCTTTGTTCAGAAAGTGCTCATTGCAGATCTGTTGCTGTGTTCCAGTCAGTCTGCGGTGTGCAGAAGTATATAGAGGAGGATGCCTGGTGAGCATTCACTCAGGAGCTCGTGAAACTGGTTCCCATCTGCCAAAAGGAGTCGTTTCCTTTACCTCTGGCAGAAGGGGCATATGGCTTCATTGACAGAAACCTGTGGCTGCATATCAAGGTTCATGCTAGCCTCCAGGCTCCCCCAGGACCACAAAGCTGCTAGGCTAGTCTCTTGGCACTTCCCTCCCCACAGCTGCTCATCCTCTTTCTAACCCGTGAATCTCTACTATTTCCACACTTTGTCTCCCTTATCCTTGTATTCTCTCTTGCTGCTCTATTCCCTGTCTCTTACTACTACATTGTGATCTCCATGATTCTCCCCTTCTCTCCTGCTTCCCTATGCCTGGCGATAACCTTTTCTCCTGGTTCTGGACTCTGCCATATGCCTCTGGCTGTTCTCCCTCTCAAGTCTATAACAAAAAGCTTCCCCAGTCAGGGAGCATTCGTGCTGGCTGTTTCTTGACTGTACCTGCATCTCTTCCATCTGATGCTGAAGTCCTCACACAGAGAAATGACTGGCACAGTCCTCTCCTAGCTTACAGGAAGGTCACTGTGAAGACAGAGCCCGGGGATCTCCTAACTCAGCGAGTGAAGAGGGGAACAAGGGTTTCTGAGGCTTTGTCCGAGTGGTGATGCAGGACCTGACTCTCCAAGGGCAAGGACAAGTTAGACACACAAGACATTTTGAAGGCAAATCTTTAGAAAATCTTTCTCAATAGGAAAAGGTTATCTGATGATCAAGGAAATGCTAATTTGGATAATCTGTGAAAACATTTCTATAAGACAAAGCTTGCATGGTTATCATTGCTTCTCTGTGGAGACCTTTAGGTGTTTATTTTCAAGAACCTTGCTAAGTTTAGTTCATTCTATTGAACTTACTGCGAAGAGTCAAATGTCCTTTGAGCGGTAGTTAGCTACTGGAACCTTATTCACAGACAATTGGGATTGATTCTAAAGTTGTCAGACTTCCCTTAGGACAAAATAAAAATGGATGTAACTTCTGACAGAGTGAATAGCAATGATGACTCAACCTGGCTCTTTGCTAAGAAAAAAAAAGAGCAAAACAAGTTGAGCTAGTTCTCAAAACTCAATCTCTTTTTCAGAACATCCTTGTCCGGTTTCACAGGAAGACAAACTCCACTCCACCAACCTTAGGAAAGCCACATCAAAGAGCAGAGGGCGACACCTAGTGGCCACTGAGTCAACAGCTGGAAGTGACGGGCTGTTTTGTAAGCTCTTGCGGGTCACACCGATTTAGTTTTGCTCTGAGTTACTCGAACAGCGAGAATCACGCAAAAGTCCTTGTAATTTCCTTCTACGTTGTCAGGTTCGTCCAGACAGCACTAACGGAGATGTGGCTTCAGGTGATGGGAGTTTGTGAAAAGTAGTATCGTGAAACCAAAGCAGTGGTCTAACAGCGGCCGTGCCTGGTCATCATAGCAGACAGCGGATCTGCCCTCTGGGCACCAGACCCAGATCGCAAAGAAAAGCCTGCCAGGGTCAATCTAACACTGGTCCCCAAAGCCTGTGTCCATTATCATCACCTTGAAGGGACTCGGGCTCATCTTGGAACGAAGGCCAATCTTTGCATGTGGGTCAAGTTTCCTAGGTAAAACTAAGGCTGTGAGTTGAAGAAATGTGTTTTGAGAACCTTGATAGCTTTCCAGACAGGAGCAACCCTGAAAGGAGAGTGAGAACAGCGTGGAGGCACAGACAGAGCTAAGCAGAAGGCATTCAGGGGTACATCTCATTCATCACTCATTCATTCATTCATTCATTCATTCATTCATTCATTCATCCAGGCATGCAGGCTTTAGTAAATATGTGGGAAAAAATATGTGCCAGAAATTGTTTTAGGAGGAACTGCGTATATTGTCATCATGAGACGTTTGAGGGCAAATAGCTTTCAACTTGCATTTTGAATGAAGGGGCAGATGGAATTCGTTTTGAGTGTGTGAAGTGTGCTTTTTTTTCCTCACGGCTTTTATTTTCTAGAGAAGAACCACGAAAATATGCCCTCACAAGTAGATGGAAGGGAGGAAGGATGAATCTGAGAAGCAGCCTGTTTGCTGTTCGGGGTGTCTATCTGCAGCTTCTAAAGAGCCTAAGGCAGTGCCTCTGATGTCTTTGCTGCCAAGGTGCTAAGCACAAATACCAGACATATTTCGTATTTAATATGGAATGTGGTGCAAACCATGCAGGGGAAAGGCTAACTACATTTACTAGAACCAAGGTCGGATAAGCCTCTGTCCCTTTGTAAAACAGAAAAACTATGGCACCCATAACTTAGGATTGCTTATAGGCAATACTTACCAATCCTGGCTGACTATACACTGTGTGAAACATGAAGGTATTCAGATGCCTCCACACCTCCCCTGAAGAGGAGGCTAGAGCCCCACTCAGGAGATCAGAGGTGAGGCCAGAGACTCCACATTTTCCAAGAGCACTCGGGGATATTTATAATAAGCTGAAACTTTGGAAATATTGTTCAAAGACAGTGGCTTCAAAAGTAACCGACTGAGTCAAAAACTCTGCAGGCTGTAATTTTAAAAACACTCTGGATGATTCTGAGTGCTCTACAGTTTAGGGCACATTCTTAGAAGGGGGCAGTGCACTACAGTTTAGGGTGCATTGTTAGAAGGGAGGGCATCTTTATAATCCCAGCACTTGGTAGGTAGAAGCAAGAGGATCGGGACAAGTTCATCCTTGGCTGAGTGAAGCCCCATCTCTCCCTACCTCCCAAAGAACTATTGCTACAGGCCTTAAAATATTTAATCTATGTTTGGATCAAATTAGATATATTGGTCTGTCGAGATGGTTCAGCTGGCGGATAAAAGCACTTGCCATGTAAGCCCGACAACCTGAATTTGATCCCTGGATCCCATGGTGGAAAAAGGGAACTGACTCCCACAAGTTGCCGCTGACCTACACAAATGCAGCGTGGCAAGTATGCACCTCCACTCACAAGCACGTTCCACACACAATTCAGAGCAACAACAACAGAAACAAGTAGGTACTGCAGAGTCCGCTCAGCGGTGAAGAGCGCTGGCTGCTCTTCCAGCGGACCTTGGCTCCCAACTGTTTATAATTCCAGTACCAAGAGAGTCTGATGCCCCATCTGGTCTCCTCCGGCACTGCACAGAGGAAGCACACATACACACAAAAGAAACCAATCTGAAACAGTAATGAATTAGATATGCTTAGTTAATAAGCCATCTAAAACAATTCTAATGATTATTGATTTTCACAGAAAGATTAAGTCAGTTTGCCAACATCTAAACTGGTGAATGAATTGGTTTTCTAGTTTCCAGGTATTTCTTCAAATTTTTTTTTTGTGTATGTTCATGTGCATGCAGAGGCACATGTGTGCAAGTGCTGGTGTGTGTGATCTTACACAGGGAGGCCAGAGCTCAACCTCAGTCATCATCCCTCAGCCTTGTGGGTTCTTTTTAGATTTACTTATTTTATTTTATTAGTTTGTTGTTTAGCCTGCATGCACATGTGTATACAACATGCATGCCTGGTATTCTCAGAAGTCGGAAGAAAGCACCGTGTCCACTGAAACTGGAGTTATAGAGGGGTGTGAGCCACCATACAGGTGCTGGGAACTGAACCCGGGTTCTTTGCAAGAGCAGCAAGAGCTCTTAACCACTGAGCTGATGCTCCAGCCTGTCCTTTGTTTTTGAGACAGGTTCTCACTTGGACCAAGGTGGAATTTGCCGGTCTCTGCCTCCCCAGGGCTGGGATTACAACTGTGCACCACCAAGCCTGAATCTTTTGCACATGGGTCCCAAAAGACCCAGGTCCCTGTCCTTACAAGTCAGTCACTTTGCTGACAGAGTCATCTACCTGGCCTCCTTTCTGCAGTTTGCTCATGTTAGGGGTAGGGTTAGGGTTATGGTTATGGTTAGGGTTAGGGTTAGGGTAATGGCAAAAAGAGACATCTCGGGTTCTAGGTGTCTATAAGGTTACGTGACAGACATCTCGGGTTCTAGGTGTCTATTAAGGTAACGTGGCAGCCTTATTTAGGCACTAATGGGCTTTGGATATGTATCTATGGGTACCAAGATGTTTGAGACAGTTCTCGTAATCAAGAAGTAGAGAAGTAGGTTGACAAGGTCAAAACACTTGTCTGAGGATGGGGAACTTATTAGCCTACGTTCATTTTCCTTCCCCCAGGATGTGTTAAAATAACTTTGGTAATCTGTTGATTCTTTCTCTATAAACCTTCCTTTCATTTCTCTCCATCTACACAGTTGCCTCCCTAAATCAGACCTTTTGCTCTTTGTCTTCCTAGGCCTTCCTGCCCTGAGGTTCTTCCTTCCTCTCATAGCTAGTCTGATGTTTATAATAAAAAGACACTCTCCAGATGTCTCTGGACTCAGGCAGTCTTCTAAGAGGCAACTCTCACTTGTCATTTCCTTGCTTGTAACCCACAGGGCTTCTTGTCGTGATGCAGTATAAACTGTTGGATTCCTGCATAGATTTCTCCTGCGTTGGCTAAGTTTAGAGCCGGACACAAGACCGCAACGGAACAAGCTGGGGTGTGACTTATGAGGTGGGCTGTAATTAAATTTCCAGGTAATATAGATAATATGCCAGTATCTAAGCACTAATCAGCAGGCGTGGAATTCCAAGCATACCATATAGCTCTTTTGAGAAGGCTGGGTAAGGATGTAAAAATCTTGGAAAATGAATAGGATTTATACAGCATCACAGCTGATTATACTGGATAATTATTGTACAAATGACATTTCGGAACATTTAAAATGGTATCTGCTTCAGTGATGAGAAAACCGAGCACTAGGTAGCTCTTCTGTGGCTATGATGAAATGCCCTGACAAAAACAATACAGAAAGGTTTTATGAATGCATCACGGTGGGGAAGACATGGCTGCGGGAGCAGGAAGCTGGCTAGTCACACTGAAGCTATGCTCAGGAGGCAGAGGCTGTGTCCTGGTAGCCCCTGCTTATGTAGACAGCTCTCAGCTGGGAACACTCCTAAGTTCCTAGCTCTGGCTGTGGCAAACCACCAGAGATGCGCTGGCAAGGTGTGGTGTGGTACCTGGAGAAGATCCAGGGCACCTGCAGCTGCCTTCTTGACAGCCACACAGAGAAGAGGCAGGAGCTGATTTTTTTCTTATAAATGCATGGATTTCATCATGAGGTTCTGCCCTTAGGACCCAGGTACCCCTCCAAGGCCGCCATCTTCAAATACCTTCGCACTGAGGTACCAACAGGTGAAACTTGGGGATACAAACACTCAGTCCATAGTAGGTGTTCCAGGTGATTGAGTGACCCCCTTCAGGGTTAAAGGCATTCCTAAACGGATCCCTGGGTACCCAGACGCCTCTTCCATGTGCTCTCTTTATCCTTTGCTTCCATAACATCTGTTGTTCTGTTTTGTTAACACTGATACTTCCACTGTCTCTCCCTCACCTCTTGATTCTATTGATACCTACTACTGATTTTTCGTTGGTTTTGTTTGTTTTCTTGCTAAATACTGCAAACACCTTTTCCTTTAAGAATTGCTGCCACCAAAAAAAAAAAAAAAAGAATTGCTGCCACGCGGTCTGTTTTTGACAAGGTCTCATGGGTCTCACTCAGACTTGCAACACAGTGACCTTGAACTCCTGATCCTTCTGCCTTTATCTCCTGAACCCTGGGATTATAGATTTCCATTCCTCCCAGTTTAAATCTTGCTGGGGATGAAAGCCAAGGTTTTGTGCACACCAGGCAAACATTCCACCAACTAGTTACATCTCCAGACCAATACTGATTCTTTACAAGTAGAATTTCCAGGGAGATGAAGTAGATGAAAGTGTGCCTGGAACTGATTTGAATTCCTTCTCTCCTGTGTTTATTGCGTTAACCTCTGTCCTGGCTTGTATCTGATTCTGGGACACTGGCACACACCTACATCCTCTAAGAATGTCATTTGCTTGTGCTTAGGACGTGAAGGCTCCAAACTCTTTGAAATCCAGCACTGTGCTGTGTTGCTAATGATTGCCTTATTCTCTTCCCTCAGCCTCTTGAATGACTAGGATCATGGGTTATATACTATCAGGCCTGGCTCTTTGGATCATTTAGAAGCCGTCTACTCAGTCCTTTATCCTCTTTACAGGAGGGAGAGACCTGGTTTGCCCACGACTGAGGACATCCTAAAGCTCCTGTGAGAGGCTGTGGTAGGCAGGTATAATCTAGCCAATATTCTGTATTTATTGATTACGTAGTTGTTACCCTCAGGCACTGATGAGAGATGATGCTTCTCACCACAGTCTGACTCACTTGAAATCTTTGGCTTCTTCACAAGCCAGGAAGAGTTTGGAGAATCAGGCTGAATCAATTACCACAAACTTCACTTAATGTTTGAAATTCACAACTGCTTTCAGGGGAGAAACAACATCCTTTGCCACTTGGCACCCAATTGCTGATTGAACCAATAGAAAGCAATTTCCTTTGTGTTAGCACCTCCATTTCCTCTGTGAGCTTCCAGGCCAGCTCTCCAGCCTCTCTCTTATCCTGACTGAGGTCAGCAAACTGCTCTGTGAAAGGCCCTGTAATGACAGATTTGCAGCTCCCCCCTCATCTTCTTCCTCTATTCTTGTCCTTTGGAACACTTCAAAAGTGTGTAAATCATTCTTAGTCCCATGGTTGTATAAAAACAGGCTGTTGCCTAGGTTTTGCCACTGCCCCCTCCAGCCCACTGTTACCACCAAGCTCCAGTTTAAGGATACTGTGGTCATAGTGACGTCAACTTTCTAGAGTCGCAAGACAAGAGCTGTGTGATTTGGATTTAAACATTCCTGTGTGATTTCAGCTTTCCCAGTTTGTGTGGCGCTGAAGGTAGAACTTGGGGCATTGTGCCTGTTCCGGAGTGAGTGTGCTGCCTACTGGGCCACATCCCCAGCCCAACTTGAACCCCTTCCATTGCTCTAGTTCTGTCTCCGTGAGTTGATCCTTGATGCTGATAGTTTTATTTCCACAAAGGGCGAGGCTTTGAAGACAACTTAACATGACCAGCTACTGCTAGGAAGGCTATGCCACTGTTGATTCCAAGGAAACTGAAATCACTGTGTTTGAATTTTTCATTATTTCATGAATGAATTTAGTGAACATTATCTAACGGCCACCACATCCTAGCACTTTGCTGAGACTAGAGCTACGGCTGGTGCATAAGACAAGCTTGTTCCGCCTGCTACAAAGATTACACATGACTGAATGCTGGGTGACATGAGTCATAACTGAGAGTTTGGTGGTTTTGGATTCCTGATATTGCCCCTGCCTAGACAACCAATATATGTGCTCTGTGGTAGCTGGATTGGAGGGATAGTAATCCGGAGTTCAGAAGAGAACTTAGATAAAGGAAGAGTTTTAGATTTTGGTTTATTGAATTAACTTACCACCATGCACTTCATGCAGTTCTCAGATATTTCTATTAGTCAAGGCTCCAGATGTTGAAAAGGGCAACTTTAATACAATTATCAGAGTCTGTGCTCAGTGATGCTCTAATATTGCTTTAAAGGCTTATTAAGGGATAACTTGTGAATGCACCAGTTTCTAGACCTCTTCTCAGAGATCCTGGCCTAGGACGGAGCCAGGAAGGTGTATTCTATTAAGCTCCTTGTATAATTCAGAAGTACGCAGTTCATAGTGTTTACTTTGATAACTGCTTAATATAGAAGACAAAAGTGTCCTCTTTCATCAGTTCTTCAAGAATGCAACAGTTGCTATTAGGATCCGATTTTCCAGGCCCACCTTGGACATCCCTTAAGGAGCCTTGATCTTCTGTTTTATCTGCCTGTACAATTGCCCAACACATGCTTCCTCCTCTTTGATTCTGTGTTTGGGTTTCTTTTTAAAAAAATAAATTAAATTAATCCATTTTATGTGTGAGTGTATTTCCAGTATGTATTTATGTGCACCAGATGTGTGGTTAGTGCCTGTACAGGTCAGAAAAGGGCATAAAATCCCCTGGAAATGGAGTTCTGAGAATTGAACCCAGGTCCTCTGCACGAGCGACAAATGCTCTTAGCCGCTGAGCCATCTCTCCAGCCCTGCATTTTCTAGCTGTGTTTTCTTGATTTATGATATTTTCTTGTTTCTTGTCATGACTCTTGAAGGCTAGATCCTTCAGAAGTTTTCCCAAAATAATGATAAGACAAAGTTGAATTATGCGTATGATGGTCAGGAGAGTCCATTGTTGGCAGCGTCTTAGCTTCTTAATGGAAGAACACAGAGCCAGGGTGCTCGTGAGTGCTTTGAAGCAGAGTTAGGTCGACTCCTTTAAACAGGCATTGAATTGACAGGGTATGCTGTGATAGTTTTGTGTCTGCAGATTTTTGAGGTGAGGGATGCCAAGTGTTGTGAGATGTGAACTTGTATTTGTGTTTTCTTCATTTTCTTTTTAAGAGTTGATGGTCTTTCATGAGATTCTTGAAATGAACAGAAAACTTATTTTCAGTTTTTATATTCCTGGGTAAGAATTTTCTGGAAGAATGAGGTCATGTTGATAGCAGGGATGGAATGATGAAATCATAGTAATGTAGATACTGGGTGAGATGTGTGAAGATGGTTGGGGCTCCCTTTTTCTAAATAAAAATGTTTCTAATTATATAGATCGTACAGTAATTTCTAGATTAGCTTTACTTTCAGACAGTAAAGTATATGCTTGAGTTTGTAGCATTTCCTAGAGACAGTCAAGATGGGGAATGTGTGCTCCTTTTTTCTTTTAACGTGGAAAGTATTCATTGGGATATAGTGTCCATAGAGACCTTTGCTTTCTCTCTCTCTTCTTTCATTTTTAGAATCTCTCTTTACCTAGCCCTGGCTGTTCTGGAACTCACTATGTAGACCAGACTGGCCTCAAACTTAGGGAGTCCTGGGATTAAAGGCATGTATCACTAAACTCAGCTCGCTCTTAAAAGGAGACATCAACTTATTTCTAACATTTCTTATTGATTAGATACAGGATAGTCAGAAGTAGTTTGATTTTTTTAAACACACACACACACATATATACTGAGAGATTTCTTTTTATTTTTCTTTTAATTTTTTCTTCTTTCATATATCCTGACCTCAGCCTCCCCCTCCTTCACTCTTCCTAGCCCACCCTCCAATCCACTGCTCCTCTGTTTTTATAAGATTGCATTCAATCAAAAAGTTTAACATTTAGGTCACATAATTTATTATTATTGTTATTGTTGTTGTTGTCTCGAGAGGTCTTTGTGTAGCCCTGGCTGTTCTGGAACTCACTCTGTAGACCAGTTTGGCCTCTAACTCAGAGGTCCACTTGCCTATGCCTCCTGAATGCTGGGATCAAAGGCATGCACCATCACTCCCAGCCTGAGTTTACATAATTATTGTGTTTACTTCAATTTATGTGTATGAGTGTTTTATCCATATGTGTGTATGTGTGCCATGCCTGGTGCCTACACAGGTCAGAAGCTATCAGATCTTCTGGCCTTGGAGTTGATGGTTGTAAACCACCCTGTGGATGCTGGGGACTGAAACCAGGTACTCTGCAAGAGCAGCAAGTGCTCTTAACTACTGAGCAATCTCTCCATCCCATAATTTTAAAGGAAAAAAAGTAGATAATACTGAAGCAACTTATTTCTGCTTTCCAACCATGAGTCTCATTATTCCCCATTTTTTTTATTATTTCTCTCTATAAGAGTACTTTTGTTTTGATTTATCTCTTGGTTGATTACGTTTTAGTATTGAATATTTCTTAATTGTTTGTCTTCCTTCCCCTTTTCCTTGTTTGGTTCAGAAAAAGTCAGATACTTTATTCTATAGGTCCTCCACATTTGAAGGTTATCTATAGCAGTTTCTTTTGCGATTTATTGTGAAATAAAACTCAGGAATAAATATTAAAGATAAAGACCTGAGACAACTGCAAGTGACCATGACACCACTTTTCCTGACTAGAAAGGACTACTCTACCTCCTGGCCCTGCCTCTTCCTTTTCTTGTCTGGAGTCAGCCAGGGAACTGCATGATCCATTCCAGTCAGCTGAATGAGAACCCCACCTCTTAAACCCACGACTGACTCCATTGAACGTCAGACCACAACTTAAGACAAAATTCCTGTAATAGTTATCTACTAATATTCTAAAAAAAATTTTAGTTTAGATTTTTGTTTTGTTTTTCAAGACAGGGTTTCTCTGTTGCTTTGGAGCCTGCCCTGGAACTAGCTCTTGTAGACCAGGTTGGCCTCGAACTCACAGAGATTCACTTGTCTCTGCCTCCCAAGTGCTGGGATTAAAGGCAAGTGCCACCACCGCCCGGCTTAAGTTAGATTCTTTATTGATTCTTTGGGAGTTTCACATCATACATTCCAATTCTACTCTCCTCCCTGTCCCCGTATATCCTCCCCTCAACCCTGTAGCACTCCCTCCCCACCCCACACAAAAGAAAACAAAACAAAGCAAGCAAGCAAACAAAATAAGAAGATCAACAACAAAGCCTCTTTGTTTCTCCTTCTTTCCCATCATTCCAACACCTCTTCTTTCATCCTGATAGCACTGGGAACCTCGGTGTGTCATATAGTATATGTTTTTGTCCTATCAGTTTTCCTAGGATATGTTCGTTGCAATGAGTCACCGGTCTGCTTCAAGGCCTCTGGTTGCTGGTACATCATCATCACTGGATCCTCAGGGGAACTCCTCTGGGATATCCTGTGGCTGCTCCAAGTCTTGGAGACCCAGCAGGAACTGTCCCACAGGACCAGTCCCTTTACGAGCTCCGGCAGGTCCTAGATGGGATAGGTGTTTAGGGTGGGCCAATTTAAGGCCCCAGTCACCCAAGAGAGCCATGCAAAGTTATCTGATACCTTAATACATGAAAAGGAAATGATAAGCATATGAATTTCTAAGTTACATTTCCTCGAGATATTAAGTTTCTTTCCCTTGGACATTTGCTTCAACTTTGTCTGGTACTGAATAATCTTCAGATATACAAGGCTGACTTAATGTGTCTCCTTCTTCCTGTGCTTCTTTTCTCTCCCTGGCGAATAAACATGATGTGGGAGTGTCATATATCAATCTGTTGATTTCATTGGTTAAGCAATAAAGAAACTGCTAGGCCCATTTGATAGGCCCACCTTTAGATGGGTGGAGTAAACAGAACAGAAGGCTGGGAGAAAGAAACTGAGTCAGAGAGTTGCCATGATTTTCCCACTCCAGGCAGATGCAGGTTAAGATCATTCCTGGTAAGCCAGCTCGTGGGCTACAGCAGATTATTAGAAATGGGCTAGTCCAAGTGCGAGAGCTAGCCTAGAAGAGGCTAGATAGAAATGGGCCAAGTGGTGTTTAAAAGAATACAGTTTCGGTGAAATTATTTTGGGGCATAAGCTAAAGCTAGCCATGTGGGCGGCTGGGTGCCGGGGACGCAGCCCCACCGCTCCTACTACTACATAAACGAACATTTTCCTTTGAAATTCTATGACTTAATTGTGCTACATTATTACTTAGACTATTTAGTCGACAGTCTCCTGAGATTTTTATTCTATCTCCCACCTTGGCTCATAAGAGCCATTAATATTTCCATATTAATATGGAAATAAATAGGGTTTGAGGACACTGCTCAGTAATTGTTATCTAGCAAGGGTGATGCCCTCAGATTTGCTCATCAGTACCAACCACAAAACAAGCAAGCAAGAAATATGAGTACTGAATCTGAAATGTCTCTCATAGCTCATGACTTGGACGTCTGTTCCTCTACAGTGGAGCCATTTCCAGAGGATTTTGAGCCAACAGGTTGGGGTCTAGCTGCTATAAGTGAGTGGCTTTCAGGGTTCTGGCTGTGTACTCTGCTTCTGGGTCAACGGTAGTGTGGAGAGTCTCCCACATTCCTCTCCCTGTCAACTGGGCTGCTCCGATATGCCTTCTCTGCCAGGACAAACTGAGATTCTTCTTTGTTCTCTTGGAATTCTACTCTCAGAAGTTTTCAACAACAGGAAGCTCTTCTTGATATGAGTGGATCAATGAGCATTGGGTGAGACACTCAAAATTCAGCACTGATTCCATAACTGAGTTATTAAAACAGTAAACAGTGTCTGCTACTTTTGACAAATTCTATTCCAGGAGAGAAAGATAACCAATGTCCCTGATCTTACTATAGCGTTGGAAGTCAGTGTACTGTGCACGGTTAATTGATATATTTTCTATATGATGTCTTTCAGGCAAATCCAGGGCTCACTAGTCAGTTCCCAAAGTGGAAGCACTTTTTTAATGCTATGATCCAGCCAGTGATGGAGAAGACAGGATGCAAGAGCCTACGCCTCTCTGCAGCCGCCACTCAGGATTCTGATGAGGATGGGGGGGGGGGTGGACAGCGAGGTCGAGCTGCTGATACTCACTGGTTCCAGAACGACTGTCTTTAGGACTTGGTGGCTGCATAGGGTAGCGATGCTTTCACGCTGAGCCACATTTGCTGTGCAGTTTTGAGTATTATTGCTGAAAGACCAGCCTCATTCTTGTTGATCAGACTTCTCAAAATCTGACCTTAAACAAAGCCTTCTAATAAAGTAATTTTCTGTAAAAGTAGGCAGATTTGGTTAAAAAGATAGACTGGTAGGCTCCAAAGCTACAGAGAAACCCTGTCTCGAAAAACAAAAACAAAAAATAAAATAGACTGGTAAAGGAGGTTTATGTGACAGATTACTTTTATATTGGGTATTTCTTTTGTTTAAATTTCCATGCTTGGGCCTTTACTGTTTTTCTCTTTCTCTTCTTTCTTTTTACAGTCTTTAGGTTTTAAACTTGGAATCCCACTGCCTCAGCCTCCTAGTAGCTGGTATTATGGGCCTGTGTTATAATGCCCAGTTCCACTTTTTCTAATATCAAGTCTTCATCAAAGTGAAGTTTTATTTTGGGCTGCAATTGGCCCTTAACATACTGTTTGCATTTCTTCCCCTGAGTTTGAGTTCTCATGCTAGGTAGACCACCTGGCCTGGAGCTCACAGAAGTCAACCTGCCCCTGTCTCCTACGTGTTGAGACAAAGGTGTGCCAACACGACTGCCTAAATACTCACTGAAACACTTAAAGTTTTGACTTAGTAAATACTCAAGAAAACAAACAAACAAATAAAAACCCTTGATGAAATAGAGACTCATAAAGGTTTTGTACTTTTATGACTAGTGATGTTTTTAACTGACAGCACATTTAATGTACATTGTAGAAAGTATAAAGCACACTAAGAGAGATGTATGGAAACAATCATTTAGATGTTCGTGTGATTCTTGTAAGCAGCCGCTTCCCACTTGGAGTCTGCGATTATCCCTATATATGAGTGGCAGGCGTGGTTACTGTAAGGCCAGTTGCCATTTTTGTACCTGATTATTGAATGGATAGTGCTTTTCCTTATCTCTTCTCTCTCTCTTTCTCTCTCTCTCTCTCTCTCTCTCTCTCTCTCTCTCTCTCTCTCTCTCTCTCTCACACACACACACACACACACACACACTTTTTAGATAGGGTTTCTCTGTATAACAGTCCAGGCTGGTCTCGAACTCACAGAGATCCATCTGCCTCAGTCTCCTTAGTGCTGGGATTAAAGGCTTGTGCCATCACTGCCCAGACCTTTCTCTTTTTCTTGATGATACTGTCCACAGCTTTTCTATGTATTTTAATAGGAAAGGAAATGATGGGCTCTCATGTACCCAATGTTGTTTTAAAATATAAAAAATACCAAACTGGAGGGGAGAAAGGGAGAAAAGAGGAGAAAAATGTATAGCTTAATAAAAACAATAAAAAATACAAAATTCTCTCAATTAGATAAATTTGGTAAGTTCATAAACATACTTGATAGACCAAGGAATAATGAAATGCTTCTGAATGATACGAATGCCTTGATCTGCATTCCAAGTAAGAAAACATGTATTCTTTTTCAAGGGTATGGGAAACATAAACACTGGCCAGGTATCTGGTCTCAAAGAAGTCAATGAAGGCTAAAATGAATCATCCGAATGTAGAACATAAAACAAAAAATCAAAGCAGAAATCATTTGGAAAGACTCCATGCAGTTGTAAATTAAGAAAAAAATGGTTACGTAAGTGTCCAGAGGCGATCACCATGGAGATAACAACCTCTTTAGAGTTGGATGATAATGGAAGCCCTACTCATCAAAACTGCCGAGAAAATGGGCATAGGTCAATTTGAAGATAATTGGGCTATGTGCCAACTCAAAGAGCTGATAAAATTGATGAAAGAAAGGTTGAGGACAGGAAAAAAGAATAAAATAGAAAACAGAAATAGCAGAAATCAATGAAAGCAAAAATCAGATTTTTAGAAATTTATTGTGTGTGTGTGTGTGTGTATTCAGGTACACACGTGGACATGTGTGTGGGGGCCAGGGGTCAACATCGGGTGTAGTTTCTCGGGTGATGCCTGCCTGGAACTCACCAAGTCGACTAGGCTGGCCCATAAGCCCCAGGGATTCCAGTCTCTACCTCCATGGTGCTGCAATTAGAAGTGGGTGCCCCCTGGGGGTGGGGAGGGCCTGGGTCCTGCCTTAATGAGGTGATGGGATAGACTTAGTTGACTTTCGGGGGAGGCCTTTCCCTCTCTGGGGAGCGGGATGAAGGGAGGGGAGAGTTGGAGGAGAGGAGGTAGGAGGAACTGGGATTGTTATGTGGGATGGAGCAGTTCAGCCTAGGCACTGGGACCCATGGGGCAGGGTCTCAGGACAGGTGGGCTAGGCGAATGACAAACAGACACACAAGACTCTAAGGAATTGCATCTGAATGCATCTTTGCTAGGCACGAGGCTCATCCTTTATACAGAAAAGATTGATTAACAGCATGTATTGTTTTTTCATGCAGTACAGATTATTGTTAGAATCATTTTATCAGATACATGAGAATAGAATTTCATCAGACAGATGTCCTCAGTGTGAGACTGTGGTTGACCATGCTAGACATGGCTTGGCATTAGTTTTGATATAAATCTTTAACTAGGCTATGAGTTCATGGCATTTTGAGCTAAGGGCAAGCAGTTGTGGTTAACAGTCACACAGTCTACAGTCTTTTTATATTTCTGCAATCTATGCAGAAAAACTTCTTTCCTCCTCTTTCTCCATATTTCTAACTCCTTTTCAAACCTTCTCCAAAACCAATCTCAAGAAGTTACAGGTATTTATCTCTCTCTTCTATCCTTATCCCATTTTGTTGAATCTGTTTAAATTGCTTAATTAAGTTTGCCTTTTGTTCTTTACTTACTAAGCACTAGATTAAACCTGGAAAGCTTTTTCCCTTGAATGTTAACCCATCTTCCCTATTAGCATCAATACTCCTGTGTATGACAATGTCTCATCAGTAGACTCTGGAAACATAAACATACTGTCTTCCCTTCCAGAAGAAACCAGACTCTATTCCCTAGAACATAAGCAGGTAATGCCAAAAGGGCTCCAATGCAGGAAGCACAGCACACACACACACACACACACACACACACACACACACACACACACCTCCTCTGCGGGCACTCTCCCTTGAAGCTTGTGCCACAGCCTACATAAGAGATCACACAAACTCCACAGGAGGTGGCATGACAGTTATGTAAAAAAATAAAAAAAATAAAATTAATTATAAAAAATAAATAGGCACCACCATGCCTATTTTTAAAATTAATTTAACATGTGTGGGTGTTCTGCTTGGATTTATGAATTGCACCATGCACACATAGTACTCTTGGAGAGCAAAGAGGGTGTCAGATCTTCTGGGACTGGAGCTACAGATGCCATGACCCACCACGTGCTTGGAATTGGACTGGGATCCCCTGAAAGAGCATCCAGTGCTCTTAACTGTTGACATCTCTTCAGCCTAGATTTTTAGGTGGGTCCTAGGGGTTAAACTCAGGTTCCAACGCTTATAAGGTGACTGAGTTATCTCTGAAACCCTAAAAATCTGGTTACTTATTAAGATCTTAGGCACATACAAATTTTCGTATATGTGAAATTCTGTCTCCTGAATTCTGCCAGAGAAGAAAGGGGGAGAAATGTATTTACACTCCTCAGAATGTGTAGTCTGCTATATTATCACAATGTATAGATGTCATACTTTCTTTAGCTTTCACTGCCTGCTTATATTCTGAGAAACAAGAAAATATTATTTTTTAAAATTCAGATAATAATACATTTCCTAACATGTGTTCTAAAGCATGACAGTCCTGTTATACATGTGAAGCAGTTTTCTTGTTTGTGTGGTGCTGGAGATCAAACCCAGCACCTTACGCATGTGAGGCCAGCACCGTACCACGGGGTCACTCTCACAGCCTTCAAAGCAGAAATATCTGAGGCAAAATTAAACACAAGTGCATACTCCAGACGGAAATAACTTCACACTTCTCACAGGAAAGTGGAGTAGTGTAGCAGGCTTTCTTTGGGCTGCTGACCAGCTATCAAATCATGACATGGAGACTTATTATTAGTTATGAATGCTCTGCCTATGCTTGTCTTACTACCTGTTATAATTTAAATTAGCCTGTTTCTCTTCTTCTACATTCTGCCTCAGGACTTTTTACCTTTCTTTCATTCTGTATGTCCTACTCTGTGTAACTGGCTGGCCTCAAGCATCTCCCTTGCTTTCTCCCTCGGTCTCTCCTTTCTAGTGTAGATTCATCCTCCCACTTTATTCTCTCTGCCCATCTGTCATGCCTATCCCTCCTCTGCCTAGATATTGGCCATTCAGCTTTTTATAAGCCCAATCAGGTCTCCTAGGCAGGCAAGGTAAAACAGCAACACATCTTTACATCATTAATCAAATATAGCAAAGACAAATGTAGCACATCTTTATCTAGTTAAACAAAGGCAGCCTAAACAAATGTAGCACACCTTTACATAGTTAAAATAATATACCACAACAGAGTAGACAGCATGTGTGGGAAAATCAGAGTCCCTACGTAGTGTGAGTGAGGGGCTTGCTTCAAACACACAGGAGATTTGGTGGGTTGTATGTCTCTCTCAAAATTTCAGGGTTCAGGTTTTGTTTAGTTTTGGTTTAATATTCTGCAGCTATGTCTACTCTTTCATAGTCGACTCTGTCCCTATTCAGGATGGTGCCTCCTGTTTTATTAGTTACTTGTGAACTGTTTGCATAGACTTTTTATTTGAAGCACTAACAAAGGCTAGAGAAAAGCCTGTATTTTATTGAGTAGTTACATTTATATAGCTGCAGTTTCTACTATTTTTATCCTCCGCGAAGGTCTAATTTCCTTGTCCAAGTTGCTCAAAACAGGTTGCTCTCAGATGCTGTAAAATGAGTAATGAAGAAAATTTTTCAGTCAGATTATGTTGTGGCCTAATTTAAGGCAATCGTTTTAGATGCTAAATCAGATAGGCTCTGTCTCCTCATCCATGCTTTGTGGTTAAGGAAAAATAGTCTTAAAATTTGACTGTAGAATAGTAATGTTTTGTTTTTTTTCAACTCAAAATACATACGCTTTTTTTTTTTCCCTATTAGAGTTAGCTTTGCTCTCCTTGAGTTGGCCTTTTGTCTTCAAGGCCAAGTATTTAAGTCAAAATAGGGTAAAATTGGTTTTGCTGATCTTTGTCAAAAAGAAGTGGGCAAGACTAGAAATTATGTTTAGTTAGTAAATATTTATTGAATATCTATGTTGTTTTTTCTATTTCTATTTCTATTTTTTTTTTAGACAGCACTTCTCTGAGTAGACCTCTTGGCCTGGAACTCACTTTGCAGACCAAGTTGGCATCAAACTTGGAAATCTGCTGTGTCTGCCTTCTAAGTGCTGACATGAAAGGCGTGTGCCACCACCATGTGGCTGTATGTTTCCCTGTGTGAAGGAAATATAACCAGAAAAGTGATTTTGCCTACTGAAATCATGAGTGACTGATGATGCAAAAGCCAAGAGTCACAATGGACATTTCAACAGCGTCAGCAATGGAAAAGCTGGATTTGACTCAGTCACGTGACAAACGCTTGGGGAGCACCTATGACTCAGGATGGATACATGTGTGGGGGCTAGAGGGATGGCCTCGGAGTTAAAGCCTTATGATGCCTTGGTAGAGGACTGTTCGTTTTTCAGTCCCCATGTCAAAAGGCTCACAATCTCCTATCACACCAGCTCCAGGGTATCTGATGCCCTCTTTTGGTCTCTGCAGGCACCTATACTCATGAGCAAAATACCCACATAGACACATACATGTTATTAAAAATAAAATACTAAATCTTAAAGAAGCTTTATTGACTGCAGTGTCTCCTGGCAACTCAGTGTCAACTCCAGGCTTCATGTCTTTTGTTATTTCCACCACCTCTGCAGCTGTTTGCTCTACTGAAGTTTGGAAACCCCCAGGCCATGCATCCGATTTGAAGGCAGCTTTTTCCAAAATCATCATAGGTATCTTGACCACCTCTCATGAATCATTAATGCTCTAAATACCATTCAGAATGATAAACTCTTTCCAGAAGAGTTTCAGTGGAGAGGAATCACAACCTCTGGCAGCTATGGCCTTACAAAAGACTTAAGTAACTCTCGACAGTCAGAGTTTCTTCCTTTCTCTTGGGCTGCGGAATATTTGTTATTGGGTTACAGACATGCTAATTAGCTAAACAATGCTAATCTCACTGAGCTTGGTGCCTCCAAAACAACTGCAGTAGTCACATCAAAGATTTAGTTTTAGATCAGCACATTTGCTAGAATAACAACGACAAAAATCCTACACCATGATATGAAGAGAGTATGCACTGTTGGGAAAACAATACTGCTAGACTTGTCTGCCTCAATACGTAAAAACATTAACACCTGTGATGTGCATGAACTGGCACCAAGCAGAGATACGCTTCTATAAGAAGGAGAAAGATACTGGCAAGGATCTGAAGAAAGAAGAACTGAGAATTTTTCAAAGTTAAATATAAGCACTTAACCATAGATCTAGGAAGCTCAGAGAACAGGAAACAGGAAAAATACCAAAAATATCTCCTTTGAGGCATCTCAATTCCATATGGAAAAAGAAGACTCTGAAAACCAAAGATAGAAAACATCTTGAACAAAGTCAGACAAGAAAAACAAGAAGAACTATAAATAAATAAATAAATAGCTCCAAACTCCCTCATAACCTTAAGTTATTTCCAGAGAAGGAGTTAGTTGCCCCACTCTTTAGAAACTATAGAAACAAGAAGTTGAAAGAAATAAAGTGTTGGGGGTGAGATGGAGGCGGTGAAATTACCCTTTAAAAATCAAAGGACAAATAAAAGACATTGTCAGACAAACTGGGAGAAACTGTGGACAGTAGATCTGTTTTGTAAGAAATGGTAAAATAAAACCATCAGCAGCACATTATTTAGATAAGGAACTAGGATATAATTAAACAAAAGTATTAGAGAATAAATGAAGATAGCATAATTTTGAAAATTTCTTTTTTAATTTAAAATTTTGTTTTAATTTTTTTTTAAAAAAAGATTCATTTGTTTATGTATGAGTTCTCTATCTACATGTACATCTACATGCCAGAAGAGGTCATTGGATCCCACTATAGATATTGTGAGCCACCATGTGGTTGGTGGGAATTAAATTCAAGGCCTCTGAAAGAGCAGTCAGAGTTCTTAAGCACCAAGCCATTTCTTCAATCCCCAAATTTCTTATTCTTAGTTGACCAAGCAGATGATGATGAAATGAGTAATCCAATAGTGTGCTCAGAAATTATAGTTTATAAATACGTACATGGATGACAGTGTTGGAAGGGACATTAGGAAGAGCTAAGATGTTATAGGTCACTTGAACTATTTGAAAAAGGGTGCAGACCAACTGTAAATGTATCCTAAAGATTCAAGGAGAGCAGTTGTAAAAAAAAAATCTTAGCCGGGCGGTGGTGGCGCGCGCCTTTAATCTCAGCACTCGGGAGGCAGAGGCAGGCGGATCTCTGAGTTCAAGGCCAGCCTGGTCTACAAGAGCTAGTTCCAGGACAGGAACCAAAAGCTACGGAGAAACCCTGTCTCGAAAATAAAAAAAATTTTTTTTACAAGTATAGTCAATATAGTAATCCAGGAAGAAAAACAGAATCATATAAAATGTTCAGTTAGCAAGAGAAGCAAAACCAGTATTAAACAAAAACACAACCATCACAGAAACAACAAAGCCTGCAGTATCCAGCACAATGACAGAAAGTCTAACAGAGATACTGGTAGATAGCAATCTGTATTAGCTACAGATTTTTACAGCTCATTGCTGCAAAAAAAAAAAAAACCTGGCAAAAGCAATTTAAATAAAGATTTTTTTTTTTGGCTCCCAGTTCAAGGGAATATGGTGAGTCTTGATAGGGAAGCCATAGTGGTGAGAGCTTGAGGAGACAGTTGGTTATAGTGTATGTAGCCAGAAAGGGGAGGGAGGAGAACGCTGGTGCCCAGCTCGCTTCCTTCTTTCCTTCCTTTTATTCCATCTGGAACCTCAGACACCATGATAGTTCAACTCACCTTCAAGATGTATCTTCTCTCCTCAGTTAAACCTCTCTAAAAGTACTCACATGGGTACCATGTAAAGTATACCACCTAGAGGTATGCCTTCTAGTTGATTCCAAATACAGCCAAGTTGGCAATGAAGATTGACCAGGACATAATCTAACTACATCAGTAATCTCCTTAAACACCAACCTTCTAGATACACCAGTTAAGAGATGACTGATGGCTTTGAATAGATGAAAAAACCCAACAAGATTCAATTGTAGGTGGTCTAAAAAGAACCAGCTTTAAAAGGAAAGACACTGATGAAGAATAAAGGGATAGAGAAAAATAGACCTTAGGAAATGGAAACCAAAAATGTCTGGAAGTAGAGAAGCCATCTTGTGGTCTTAAGCATGCAAACTCCTTAGCTCTTAGCTAAATATCTCATGTTCTGCATCCCCAGACTTTGTGCCTCCATCTTTGCTATGTTATAAGAAAAAACACCTAGTGTGGTTGGGTTAAGACAAAACCTCAACACTCTTTAATGGACACTGCAGGAAAAATTTATCAGCAATTCTTTCAGAAGCTTCACACATTTTATTTAATTGCACAACAGTATATTTAATATAGAGAACCCAAGACTCAGAAATGAAGAATTTAGCCTAAGGTTATGTGGCTGTACATTATATGGAGGAGTTTGGTTCTCAATCCAGTCTTTGAACTCCCACACCCCAAATAAACATCACTTTCACTATGGGACTGACATTTCTTCTTGGCTCATTAACATTTTGTGGTAGAAGTGAATAATGAAGATATAGATAATTCATTGTTGTTGTTGCTGGATAATTCATTGTTGCTGTTGTTGCTTTTGTATTTTTCTTTTTTAAAACAGGATCTCACTAGGTAGCCCTGGCTGGCCTTGAACTCAACACCTGCCTCTGCTACCTCAGTAAGTGCCAAGTCTTGGTCATAAACAACTCTTTAACATAACTTTCAATGCACATGAACTCTTGCTTTTATTTGGGATGGAAAGTTATAAGAAGTGAGAAAGGACACAATCTTTTCATTTTTTTTTGAACCCCAAAGCAAGAGTCAAGACATGGCTAAGTGTATTTCACTTGGCTTCTATGCATGGTTGTCAGTAGAGAACTCCAGTTGAAATGAAATTACAAAGCAATGAATATAAATCTTTTTAAAAACTTTTATTTCAAGTTGGAGAGATGGCTTAGCTGTTAAGAGCACTGACTTCTCTTCCAGAGGACTTGGGTTTAATTCCAAACACCCATATGGAAGTTCACAATCAGTTTTTAACGCTGGTCATGGGGATTTGACACCCTTTTCTAGCCTGCAAGGGTACTGCAAGTACATTATGCAAAGATATACATGCAGGCAAAACACCCATAAAATAATAATAAGGAAAAAATATTTAGAGAAGTGAAAAAAAACCAAACTTTTATTTCTCTCTATTGTGAGTTTGGTTACCAAGATGTCATGATGCTAAGCCTAAGAAATGTGCAATTGGGAAAGAGCTGGGGAGGTTGGATCCGAGCAAGGGAGTGCACTTACTTGGAGAAACATCTTGAAGGCTCATAAAGAAGAGAGATTACAGGCTGTATTTATGTGTTCTTTGTCAGAGATGAGTCTAAATGGCTTGCACTATGAAGTTGTCTTGTAGAGGTTTCTGGAATGCATTACATTCAAAATCACGGGTTTTTGTTTGACAGTTACCTTTGTTTTAAACTGAGAAAATCATCTCTGATTTGTAGAGAACATCATTTGTTTACACTTCACCCTCTTTTTATCCGTTCACGGTAATCTCAGAATAAAGGGCTTTGGGAAGAGCTGAATTTGGGTTTTCCTTTGCCTGGGTAAGTAGATAATCAGAGTCAAGAAGTTCTACTCTGCAGGTTATAACTGGTCTCTGTGAATGTTGCTTCAGGTGAGCACATTTACTAAGGTGGTGTCCACAGTTCACAATCGACACTGTGTCATCTTTTTCACAAATTTACTTCAATTACACAGAGGCAGTAGTGACTTGTCTCGATGCGGCTGTGACGTTACAACTGGACAAGAACAGCTTAAAGAAGGAAGAACTTATTCTGGCTTTTGTCTGCATTTCATTAAAGCAGATGAGGCATTTTAAATTCATTTTATTTAAGGTTTATTTTAACTGGGTGTGGTGGCACACACCTCTAATTCCATCACTCAGGATGCAGAGGCAGGGGGATGTCTGAGGCCAGCCTGGTCTATAGAGTGAGTTCCAGCACAACCGAGGCCATGATGGGAAACGTAAGTGTGACCCACTTACCTACATATGACACCTTCCGAAGCACAGGCAAAGCTGGGCTACAAGTCTCCAAAGGCTCCCTCCCGATGGGGTGGAAATCTAGATATTGTTCCTACCTCAGATGGAGATGGAGGAGCTAGGTAGGGATAGCGATTTGGGGCAAAGCCTCTGGCGCTGACCACTGACCCGGAAGTCTTGTTCCTTCCAGCAACCGGAAGTTGCTGCGCGTCTAGGCACACTCCTACCTCAGATGGCTGCAGTTGCTGGGCGGGCTCACCATTCATGTTGCCAGACGCGGAGGTGGCGACCTGTCTCAGATGCCACCAGGAGTTTGAGCGGAAGTCTTGGCGGATTCCCATCCTCAGATGAGGCGGGCTGTTGAAGGGTAAGCAGGTTCCCTGCCTCAGATGCTACAAGCGTTGTAGAGTGAGTTGGCCTCACACCACGAGTTGGACTCAAAACGCACTTTTAAAAGATATACCAAATCATCTAAAATATATTCTTATTTTTTTTTAACTGTCTGTATGTGTCCGTCTGTGAGTGCAGGTACCCACAGAGGCGTCAGTTTCCCCTGGAGCTGGTTGTGAACCTTCTGATGTGGGTGCTGGGAGTCAAACTCAGGAAGACCAGAACATTGAGCCATCCCTCCAGCCCCAAGTGGCTACCAAATTATAAACCACGATGCATAGGTTGCATGCACTGATCTTGAGAAGCAAATGGACATGCTTTGCACATATGTAAATTCAGTGTTGAATCAAAGGAGAGGTTACATGGAATAGAACGGGGATGGGTTAGATTGTCTACTCTGTGTCAGCTCAAATAGCAAACAAAATGTAGCGTATGAACAGAGTTTTTTAGGTGCTGGGAATGAACCTAGGACCTCATTCACGCTAGGCAAGTGTTCTGCTCCTGAGCTTTATTTCCACCCATGAAGCATTTTTCTAAAGATAATTAAATTGGTGGTTCTTAATCTTCCTAAGGCTGTGAACCTTTAATACAGTTCCTCATGTTGTGGTGACCCCCCAACCATAAAATTATTTTGTTGCTTCTTCATAACTGCAAATTGGCTAGTTATGAATTGTAATTTAAATACCTGATATGCAGGATATCTGATATGAAATCCCCATGAAAGGGTTGTTTGACCCTCAAAAGGGTCACGACCTACAAGTTGAGTAACCCTGCTCTAAATAATCGTTAATTTCTAGAGGTCTTGACACAATGCCAACTGAAAATTTGTTTTGTTCAAATTCACTATAATTAGGTAAAATGATTGAGATTCTATTTATATTTGGTGACACTTTATTAACAACATTCCGCTTGCTTGCACCATTGACTGTCGGGAAGGAAAACACGGGCAATGGACTTACATTGGTCCTGTAGTAATTCAGTGGGTGATTGCCACGTATGTACCTTAGGTCATTTTTCTTCATGTAAACATAGATAATAGCTGGCCAGATGTCATCCTACTTTGCATACTAGGAAGCCAAAGTTTTAAGTGCCACGGTTCACAGCCAATTTATAACGGTAATTAGCAGTGAACTAAGTGTAGTCCAGAGCTGAAAATCGTGGATTCTGCTCCCTGCTCCCATAGGGCGTGTGCAGAATAGATCAGGGTGTAGGTAGGGAGGAGAAGGGCCAGAAAGGTCTGAGGACTTCCGTGCTGCTTTCCGTGCTGACCCCTCCTCTCGAAATGCCTCTTCACACATGGTGAAGAAAGTTTTGAACTGATGACAGAGCTACAGGCCAAGAAATGTTCGTAATGACTCACAAGGAATCATGTTATTGTGCTTGTGGGAGATATGCACTGTTTTTAGTCTTATTCTATAGAGCACGTTTGCACTAATACTTTGAGTTACTTTGCTTTAAATCATTTTCACTTAATTTAGGGACAAGGTTGCCATTATTCATTTTGCTTTGAATCATAAAACTACCTTCTAATTTATTTACTTATGCTTTTGGATTGGCTGGCACTTACCTATGGGGTTTTTAACTTGACCACTAGTTACAATTATCTGTTGGGATTATTTTCTAAGAAGCAGGTGACTTACCTACTAGATGGCCAGGATATAGAACATGAAAGAACTACATAAATATTTCTTGAATGAATACATGAATGGAGATTTTAAGTATGTTTTATAAATTCCAATTTTCCTTCTTGAGATTGCAATGCTTCTATATTAGGTTTTTATGTTATTTGTTTTTTATGCTTTTAGTCTTTGTTGTTTGAGTTCTATGCTCACCTGAAATCTTTCAATTCTGAATAAATGGTTTGAATTAAATCACCTTCTTCTAGTTTCTAAAAGCAGTAATACAAACTAATCATTAGATCTAACTAATCCATTATAATTTAAATGTTGGTGAAGATCAAAGTCTTATACTGATTTATTGATTTTTACCAATGACCTTAAACAGGCCCTGGGAGGTTGCTCACGCAAAGGAGGTCGTTTTAGTCCGCTCATCTTCATACTCCTCTTTTATTTTTTTGAGAGCTCCATAAGATCAGCAGTTTTAACACACTAACCTCATGGTAAAGTTAGCCAAAGAATTTACATCAACTGCTGACTAGGAAAATTCCTGACATATTTTTTTTCTTTGAGAAAGAAGGACTGCATGTTATAAACTGGGATCCTTTGTCAAATTCTGGGTAGGGATTCCTTGGTGTTCAGTAGATACAGTGTCGAGGAGGTTGTGGCTAGCCTGCCATCTCTCCTCATCTCAAGAAGCAGTTCTCTGGTATTATCGGCCCAGCGTTGCTGGTATCTGGATTGCTTCCTGTTGGGGTTTGTATGGAATGACCTGAGAAGCTTGCCAGTCATCTGGGCTTCTGTGATTAAGCTGACTGAGAACCTATGTGGTCTCGAGAACCTATCCTTTTCTACCAAGCTTTCTGGATAGAAAGTCAATCTTTTTTCACTTATTATTTTTCGAAGCAAATATCTACCAGACATTTGATATGCGACAAACCCTGTTCTGGGTTTGAATTTTAACAGTGAACAGGCAGAGTCGTGTTGCAGTTCAGTGACACAGACGGAGAAGAGGGAAAAATGACAGTATGCTCTTAGAATGTGACAAATGTCACGGGGGAAAATACGGGAAGAGATATTGTGTGTGCTGAGTGGTTCTGTTGTTAAATTGTGTCATCAGGGTGCCTTATTGGAAAAGTGTGACATTTGAACAAAATCATTAGTAGGTGAGGGATGAGTCACTGAGCTAATTTTTGGTAATTGTCCTCATTAGGTGATTATTAATTAGGAATAATAATTTAGCTTTGAGCCGATCCAGAATGTATATGTAACACATTCAGGATGATGAAAGTGCATAGGAAAATTTCCCAGATCAGTTGAAAGCCTTCATGACATGTGGAGAACGAAATCCTGACAGAGGCTTCTGGAGACTGTGTTTGGAGGCAATGCCTCACTGAAAGGAAGGCTTTTCCTTATCCACCTGTGAAGGGAAAGCTGGGGCCTTGGAAATTAGATACAGTAGATTACAGCTAGATGCAGTAATTTCCCTCCAAGGCTTTTTGTTAGTGACATAATTCTGGTGTTTATGAAATTGCTGGTTTCAAGGTCCACTATTTTTTTAAAACATATTTCTTTGTTATGTATATAGTGTCCTGCCTGCATGTATGCCTGCAGGCCAGAAGAGGGGACCAGATCTCATTATAGATGGTTGTAAACCACCATGTGGTTACTGGAAGTTGAACTCAGGACCCTTGGAAGAACAGTAGTGCTCTTAGCCTCTGAGCCATCTCTCCAGCCCCCCACTCTTTTTGTATTATTTTACTAATAAGCTTCTGGGAGAGGAAGGTAGAACAAAACTTGAGGGGCCTTAACTTTTGATAATCGAGCACGCTGGTAATCATATCTGGTGCAACCTTGTAGTTCCTCCAGAAACTGAGAAATGGGTGTGGTAGAAGCACAAAAGCAAGTGGAATGCCCTCAAGGAAGAGAGTTCCAAAAACAAGTAAAAGCCAAGGAATTGAGCATTTTATTCCTTCTGATCATTGATAAATGGGAGGTGCTATGAGAGCTGACAATATTGAAGTTTCCTACTGCCTAACTAGGTTTACTTTCAGGCATATTTTATGAGAGGAAACCTTGAGGTTTTATTAATATACAATGAAATGACTCCCTTTTCTGCACCACTAGCAAATGTAACACAAAACGACCTACCTGCTGTGAGTATCTTGTCACTCCGAATAAAGATTTTAGATTATCTTTTTGCAAAGGTTAGCAAACTGAATTGATTAGGTAGATCATCAAACACCAACTCCCAGATTCTCATTTCTCTTGCTGTCCCTGACCTTTCTTACTAATTTCCCCAAATGAGACTTCAAAGTTGCAGAAGAATGGACCCAACTCCTGGATGTTGTTCTCAGTGTGTCCTTCGAACGTCTCTTTGAACCACAGTTCTTGTCGTACTTTATCATTTTTGTTCCTGAGGGAAGCGCAGAAATCTTTCTTGTTTGCAGCAGCTGAAATAGCTGATAAACCAGAAGATACTTTGTTTAGACATTAACCTTCACCAGTGCTTAAAAGCATATTGAAATTGTTCAATAAAAACATAGAAACTTCTCCCTTTCATAACCTACTAGAAAAATAATATCAGCTATAAAATAAGAATGACTATGGCATAACTGTTTGGAAAACAGTCTATCCCTAAACTGATCTTTTTCAGGACTGGATTTCTGAGAGGTGTTCATGGGGATTTGCTGGAGACTCACATTAGTTTCCTTGTGGAGATCAAAGAGTCAACAGCTCGCCACTAATGGGATGACAGCAGATAATGCACAGCCGTTCCTGTACTAAGCCAGCATTTCTAAATGGCTTATGCATATTCATGAGGCTTTTATTGCAATGTTATTTAGTGGTTTTTGTTTGCCATCCACCATTTCTCTTTGCTATAGGCCCTTGTGTGGAATAAGCTGGTTGTGGAATAGTAGATTGTCCTGTGCGTACACAAGAAGATGAGCTGATGGGCAGGCATCTAATTTTTGTATCATTCTTTGTGTATTTTCAGGGAAGTTAAGACTGAGTGTTTTCCAGTTGCTTAATGGGAATCACAATAAGAACTTGGAATTGTTCTGAACAAAAAGTGTGTGTGTCTTAGGTGTCTTAGTTAGGGTTTCTATTGCTGTGAAGAGACACCATGACCATGACAACTCTTATAAAAGAAAAACATTTAATTGGGGTGGTTTACATTTTCAGAGGTTTAGTTCATTATCATCACGGTGGGACATGGTAGCTTTCAGGCAGATATGCTGCTGGAGATGGAGCTGAAAGTTTTGCCTCTTTGTCTCACAGGCAACAGGAAGTGGCCTGAGACATTGGGTGTGGCTTGAGCATATATGAGACACTTCTTCCAATAAGGCCATAGGTACTCCAACAAGGTTGGCAAGAGCATCACAGAGCACCAGACCTGCATCAGGGCACTTAGTTTTTCATGATATTGCAGCTACCTTCAGTGAACATCTTTTCTCCACTCTGTTCCACACATTGCTTTTGGATTCAGGACAACAGTGAATAACACAGAAACAGCAAAGCTCTTAGCTCAGGTGTCTGTGATGGTGATCACTGAAGGGAGGGAATAGTGAAAGTCTGAGATATGTCCGTGTTTGGAAGGTCTAGTGGAGATGGCTTTTATGTGCCCCATGGCCAGCATAACCTCACGTCTAGGCTGTGCTCATCCTTTTAACAGAGTCACTCCTGTGCTTCAGTGGCCCTTTGCTGCCTAGCGTTAGTACTTGCTTTGCATATCTTTGGTGGAGCTGTGCCAACAGCTTCTGGATAACCATTTGTGCAAAGTGGCCTGTAGCAATAGCTCTCTCCAGTGCCTTGTGGGAATAAAAACTAGAAAGAGTACAGTATAACGTGTGCAATTTTAAGTAATTTTTAGCAAGAGGATGCCTTTCATATATAGAAGGGCAATGCCATTACTCCAGTTTTGGATCTTGTGAGTTTGGTTGCAGGGCTGCGTCTATAGTGACATGCTTTCTGTTGAGTTTCCTTTGATCCTGCCTGTTGTATAATGGCTCTCAGCGGAACTTCTGTGGGCAGTTTATCTATAGCTGTAACTGTTCGTTTACAGTTATTGGGGCTCTTAGCTGGCTGCTTGCTTCAGCTGTTGTCAGTTGCTCATCAAATATCCTGTGAAGAAAAAAAAACACATCAGTTCCTCTCTCCCTCTCGCTCTGAAATGTCTTCCCAATAAAGCTAAAAATTCTGCTTAAGAATTTTTCCAGTGCCATGGCATACACAAACATGTTATTGTTTGTACCATGTTCACTTGAGTTTCGGGGTGTTCTGTTGGTCTGTTTGCTTATTCATTTTCCAGTAGCACATTGCCCTGTTGGCTGTAGCTTTTAGTAAGTCTTGAAGTTGACTGGTTAACCAGTTCCATTCTTCCAGCTTTGTTCTCACTGAACAGAGTTAGGTATCTTGGGTTGTTTACTTTTCCATATGAGCGTAAGAATCATATGGTTACTGCTTCTGTGAGTGATAACTTGGCAGTAAACCGGGTATAAGAATCAGTTGGGCCGGGCGGTGGTGGTGCATGCCTTTAATCCCAGCACTCGGGAGGCAGAGGTAGGCGGATCTCTGTGAGTTCGAGGCCAGCCTGGTCTACAAGAGCTAGTTCCAGGACAGGAACCAAAAAGCTATGGAGAAACCCTGTCTCAAAAATCCCCCCCCCCAAAAAAAAAGAAAGAAAAGAAAAAAGAATCCGTTGGTTAGTGCTCACAGAATTGTGGAGCTCTTACTGCTTCTGTGAGTGGTAACATGGCAGTAAATTGGGGAGAAGAGGGTACAGGTGTGAAGTGTGTTGAATGTTCAGCTCAAAGAGGCTGCATGGGTGGACTTAAACCATTAGGACGCAGGGATCCTTGGTATGACATATACATTTCTCTATTATCTGTCTATTATTTATACCCCATTAATCATTTATATGTTTATTTCTCATCTATCACCTATCTACCTACTTGTCTACTTACCGTCTATGTTACCTATCATCTGTCGGCTCTCATGCTTTTATCTATTCATCTCTCATCTATCTTTTTATTTATTATCTATTTATCATCTATCATTTTCATCATCATCACCATCATCATCTATTTCTATATGTCTACTAGCTATCAATTATCTGTCGATCAGTGTCTGTCATCAATCATCTTTATATTCATCCTTCTATCTATAATCTATCATTTATCATGTATTTATCTATCTACCTATCTATCCATTCATCTATTATCTACTATCCACCCATCTATCATCTATCTATTTACCTACCTACCTATTAATCATCATATATTTATAAAATCTCCCTTTCATTTTACTTCACCAGAAAGCCTTGATCAATACAGATAGTGTTTCTGGAAAATTATTGTGTCCTAAACGTGGCTATGGTGCTCAGTAATTACCTAAATTTAAGAAATGTTCAAAGAATTAGAATATAATTAAAATCACAGTAAAATCTGAGGTTGGAGAAAGTAGTATGTCTAATATAATTTATGGTTTTATAAGGTATATTATTCAAAATAAATGTTCAAGTAATCAAACATTTTTATATTTAGGTTTTAGTATTTATATCTTTTTGGGTTTTGCAGATATTTAATCAGGCCCTTAGTCTCATTGTTATTGTGCACAGTCTCACTTGGATGTTGAAGGATCTAGTTATATTTTGGGTTGTCTTATGTTCACCGTCTGGACTGGTCAGACTAGCCCTCTGCAGTGTCACCATTTGTTGTCATCAGTTGGTACCATCCAGAATCTACCTCAATAGACCCACCTTAAAGCAGCCTTCCTGGGGCTGCCGCCAGCATTCTTGTTTTTCCTAGACATTGGTAAGGTTTTGCCAAGGTATGTTAGCTCATGGCAGGAAGTCTGAGAATCAGCTTCATCTGTGGCTACTTCTGGTAAAAGTTTAAAAAGCTGACAGTTGATAATCCTTGTTTACTTTACCATGCTCTTTGTAGGCATCATTTCCACGGGAAGCCTGAGATATTGGTCCCTTTACTTGTACCTGTCTCCTTGACTTCCTGTCCTGGTATTCACACATCCCCATATATACTTCCCACTCTCTATCCAGTTAACCTTTTGTTTTTAAAAGACTGGGAGTCCTTTATTATTCATGTTGTAGCATGAATAGTAAAAACCCAGAGACAGATATTGGGATTCAACATGAAGATAAGAAAAGCAAAGCAGCCAATCACTAGATAGACCTTTTACCTTTACCAAATCTTCAGACTGAAAGGGTGAGATTCTGTCTCTACGAATCCTCAAACTCCACGCTCCATTGAGCTCCTCTCTCTTCCCCTTTATAGTTCTTTCTCCCCCAGCCATATTGCTCCTGTCCCACCTCCCTAGTCTGGGATTAAAGGTGTGTGATCCCAAATGCTGGGATCACTTTTGTGTGAGCTCGGTTTCTCTTTTAGAAAGATTCAGTCTTGTGTAGCCCAAGGTAGCCTTGAACTCACAGAGATCCATCTGCCTCTGACTCCTGTGATTTGGGATTAAAGGTGTGTGTCACCACTGCCTGGCCTGTATGTCTGACTAGTATGGCTGCTTTGCCCTCTGATCTTCAGGCAAACTTGCTCTATTTATTAAAACACAAATAACATGCCACTCTAGCATGTAACAAAGTTGATGCTCAACTAGTACTGCCTTGTTGATGGCTGTACCACAGTGGTGGATGCCAGGCGTGGGGGCATATACATTACAGGGCTCCAACATACGGCAGTCAGATGGTTTGTCGGTGAGGTGGTGAAGGCTGGTGGGTGAAATGAGCAAGACTCCTCTTCTGATTTGGTGATTAATCAAATCGGTGAGTAGAATCACCTCTGGGAAAAATTCCAAAAAAGCAAGGTTAAAGTGATGTGTTTCCATTAGTGGTTTCAACCAGGGACACACACTGAAATAAGATGTTTAAAAACTCCATGACTCTTTCCTTGGCAACACTTTTACTCGTAATTCTTTCTAAAAATCATTTATTATAGCTAGTATTCTTTTTGATTGACACCAAACTGTATGCATTTCTCATGCACTTATGTTTTAATTTAGTAGTGGCTCATGACTTTGGAATATTTCAAATGTGCTTGGTAGAAGCAGCTGAGGCTGAGGATCTTGAGTTTTAATGCTCCCTGCTGCAGTTCCTCCCATTGTTTCTCTGACATGCCCTGCACACAGAATCATTTCAAAGAGCCAGGAGCTCCTCCTACCAGGGAGGCTATCTGGGCTTACATGGAGGGTTTAGGGGATTGAGGGAGTCAGGTGACTTAAAAAGCACATTCAGTATAATCAGCAGTTTATTTTGGAAAGAGAAAGTTCCTATTTGTGTAACTCAAACTATGAAAAATAAATACTCGCAATGTTCCTTTTGCGTGTGTGTGTTTATGTGTGTGTCTTTTTTCTTTTTCTTTTTGAGACAGGGTTTCTCTATGTATCTTTGGCTGTCCGGGAACTCTGTAGACCAGGCTGGCCTTGAACTCACAGAGATCCACCTGCTTCTACCTCCCAAGTGCACCACCACTGCCTGACAATGTGTGTGTGTCTTAAAGTGTGAATAATTATCAAAAGATGGTGTGTGTCTCAGAGGTTGGGCAGGCTGTTAGAGGGTCAGTGTGTGTGTGTGTGTGTGTGTGTGTGTGTGTGTGTGTGTGTATATGAATGATTGTCAAAAGATGGCATGTGTTGCAGAGGTTGTGGAAGGCTGTTTGTTAGAAGACTGTGCACTATTTCTCTGGTGTCCTTATCTTGTCTTAACCTTCATCATTAAGTTTCCCACAGCACGTGTTGTCAGGACTTCTGTCTTCCTCCATTACATACAAGGGCATTGAAGGGATGGCAGTGTGTAGCCATCTCTTTATTCCTGTGTTTTACAGCCAGTGACTCTCAGTAGGGTTTGTGAATGAAAACGAGAGTGGTGCTAAGTGATTTGGCTGGACTGTGAAGCAAATGTAGCCATAGATGTGAGCTCAGGCTGGACCACTGCCAGATGGTCTCTCAGAGCTGTTGTCTCATGACCACAAAGCTGCTCCTCAGTCCCAGACAGATGCTGTGCACATGGTGTTGCCTCAGCGAGAAGGCCTGCCACTGTTAGCAGCTCAGGGGGCAAGTCCAGCAATGCTGGGTCCAGCGGCATGGGTCATGACGGCTGACCTCATTTTTTTGTGCTCTGGAGACTGCAGATGACACTGCTCCTTGTGGGGGAGGTAAGAGTTGCCATTAATGTACCCGTAAGAAAGAATTCAAGTCAGAAAGGGGAGAGTGTCCTTAATTCCACATGAAGAGGAAATTCACAACAGTGTTGACACTTGGACGAAACAGTTAGGAGTGATCAAAAATGGAAAAGCTGTTGGGCCAGTGAAGTCAGGTCTCAGTCATAGCTGGGACAAGGCAAAGGTCGGAGAAGATAAAACGTTCACTAATTCTCTCTCCGCCCATCACTGCACATACACGTTCTCCCATAGCACGCTAATACTCTTATTAGAAGTCGTGACTCTACATTTGTTTATGTATTTACACATGTCCAGAGTATAGTAGAAATTATATTATTATTTGTGTGTACACGTGTATGTTTGTGTGTGTGTGAGTGGGCATGTAAGTGCCACAGGGCACATGTGGAGGTCAAAGGACAACCTGAGGTGTTGATTCTTGCTTTTCACTTTGTTTGAGACAAGGTCTCTTGTATTACTGCTTGCACTCCAGGCTAGGTGGCTTGTGAACTTCTGGGGATTCTCCTGCCTCTGCTCCCCACCCAGCCGCAGACACAATAGAGTTACAAATGTTTGCCACTGCCCCTCGCCTCATGTGGGTGCCAGGGCTCTGAACTCAGGTCATCACACTGTGTGACAAGCACTTGACCCACTCAGTCATTTCTTCCAGCCCACTAGAAATTATGTTTTGTTCCTACAAAAAGCTTTCTAGTATTTGTTCAATGAATAGATATCAGATTAATTAATTCATTAATTTTAATGTATTTACTGATGCCTGCTTTCAAGAGATTCAAAGTAGATTAAGGATAGTGCTCATTAATTTATTCATTCATCTGTTATGGATATCTTTTCATAGAAAGTAAGTATTATAAAGTTTTATATCTGACCATTTATTTTTTCTAACCCCTATTTCTGTCATGATTCATGGAAATTTAAATCACATTGAGCAAGGTCACTTCAATACTCTGGGCATGGGGTCCTCAATTTCCTGATTTTTTTATTTTATCTTCTATCACACTTGTCATAGACCAGTTTTTTTCAGATAGCAGATTGTGATCTGTTAGTGAGAATTTAAAATAGTATCTGTTGTATAAAACTGAGATTTGAATAGAAGTAAACATATTAAATGTATTTTCCAAAAATGTAAACTCTTGGAAGACTGATCTGAAGGTTACATGTGACTCTGGAACACTGCTCACGACACTGGCGGCACCACAGTCATCCCAGTTCTCCTGCTCCCTTCTTCCCGTGGGTCTGTCTTCATGTTTACCCCGCGTAGACCTCATTACCCAAGTACATTTGGCTCTCACGGTCTCTTAATACCCACTTCTACCCGTTTCCGGGTTGATGCCAAGGTCTGTTGGAGGTGTGGTGACTGACCCCAGCTTCGTGATCTTTTTCACTCCCATTTCACATAGTCACTGGAACCAACAGTCTGCCTCTTCCATTTTGATCCCAGTTAGCCTGGGGAGTAGCTGCTACTCTGGCGGCCACTTTGCCCCTGTGTGATGGAGGAAGGTCATTGGTTAAAATAAAAGAAGCTACTTGGCTCTCATTGGTTAGGAGATAGGTGGGAGGAGTAAACAGAACAGAATGCTGGGAGGAAGAGGAAGTGAGGTCAGACTCAACAGCTCTCCTCTCGGGAGCAGACACCTCAGAGAGAGACGCCATGCTACCTGCTCCAGGGAAGACGCACGCTATGAAGCTCCGACCCAGGATGGACATAAGCTAGAATCTTCCCGGTAAGACCGGTGCTACACAGATGATAAGAAATGGGCTAGTCCAGGTGCGAGAGTTAGCCTAGAAGAGGCTAGATAGAGATGGGTCAAGCAGTGTTTAAAAGAATACAGTGTCCGTGTAATTATTTCGGGGCATAAGCTAGCCGGGCAGGCGGCTGGGGTTTTGGGGACACAGCCCCGCCGCCGCCCATATTACAACAAATGACGCCCAGACGTGTGGCTGAGTCCACAGAAAGCCTGAGAAAGCTTGGAAAAGAATAGAGTAAAGCATGTTTCTTATGGAAATTTCTTGGGTCTGCTCTGCTTGCTAGAGGCAAGCAAGCTGCCTCATCTAAGAGAGGCTTCCTGACTCAGCTTCAGCTGCAAAGCCTGCAGCTCATTAAGAGGTCCTGCCACGAAACACTTAAACGGTGTTGATGAAAAGCTGAATGCATGCTTTTCGGTTTTCAGCCGTAGCAGGAAAAAAGCTGCACCGTTTAAAAATGCCGGCTTTCTGGGCCATCCTGCCAGGGCAAACTCTGACTGTTTGAGGCAGGAGGGCCGGCTACCTAGAGAGGACTTGAGTTTTGTCTGTTGTAGCTTGCTGGCTGGCAGGGACCTTGAAACGCCATAGAGGTGTGGCCGTAAACATGGCTACAGCCAGTACCTCAGCCATGAGGCTGGAAAGCTAAGGAATGGACTGGATCTAGCTGGCATAGCCATGGCTTTAATTCTACTGATATTGCTTGCTAAATTAAGGACTCATGTGGTCAGAAAAAGAGAGATATACAGTAATGAGAGATTCAAAGACAATGAAAATTTCTAAATGGTTTACTGTGTGTTAAAAATATATGCAGACTAAAAGTTAAAATTCTTAAAGTAAACCTCTGTGACTTCAAGGTGTGGCAGCACACGCCTTTAATCCCAGTGCCTAGAAGGCAGAGACGAACAGATCTCTGTGAGTTCAAGGTGTAGTAGCAAACACCTTTAATCCCAATGCCTGGGAGGCAGAGACAGGCGGATCTCTGAGAGTTCAAAGACAGCCTGGTCTACAGGTCAAAGATATACGCTCAAAAAGCAAAAAGCTAACCTAGGAATGTCGCAGCTTAGATTCTTAAGGGCCTAGTGATTTAAAGGCGCAAATCAAAAGTGCTCCTGGATAGTAAAAAATTGCAGATTCACAATAGGACAGATTCAGACCACTAAATGAGTCACACTGTTGGATGAATGTACGTAGGCTTGGGAGAGAGAAGAAAAGGAATATAGAGAATAAAGTTAATGGTTTAAAAAAAAAGGTAAAGTCTTTAAAGAGACAGAGTACAGATAGTTAAGAGATTAAAAGAAATAAAGAAAAATAAGCCGCGTAAAAATGAAAAATTCACAGAGAGTCTGGATTCTTTGTATTATTGTGTTTTCTTTAAAATTTTTGACTGTGAAGGAGCTAAGTACAGAGAGACATTTCATTATATGGGCTGCCCAGTGGAACCAGAACGGATATCATAAGGGTATGATTTCAGAATTTGGATCTAAGGATATGATACTTTGGAAAAGAGATTCTTCTTTTGTTTTCACAGAGGATGAGACTCTATGGATTTCTTCTATTCCAATTTGGTATGATGGACCACGTCCTCCTGAAGGGTTGCTGTGAACATCTTCAGAAAATTGCTTTGCTCAACTGCCAACTGAGATGAAACTAGCACACAGGTTATACCATGAAAGACCTAATTAATGACGCCCCCATTCAGCAGGAAGCAGTTTGGAGAGAAAAAACTGCGCCCATGTTCCCAAATATGGTTTATAAAACGTTCTTTTACATTTAAAGGGGGATATGATATAGACATGAATAATTTGCATTAGTATAGATTTTGCTTTATTGATAGAGATTTACGGTCAATTTTGTTATATGTATAAATGTTTCTGATGTAACTTTTACTTGATAACTGTTTTGTTATATGTAATTTTGCTATGTTAAAGTTAAAGCCTTTTTTTGTTTAAACCGAAAAAGGGGAAATGATGGAGGAAGGTCATTGGTTAAAATAAAAGAAGCTGCTTGGCTCTCATTGGTTAGGAGATAGGTGGGAGGAGTAAACAGAACAGAATGCTGGGAGGAAGAGGAAGTGAGGTCAGACTCAACAGCTCTCCTCTCGGGAGCAGACACCTCAGAGAGAGACGCCATGCTACCTGCTCCAGGGAAGACGCACGCTATGAAGCTCCGACCCAGGATGGACATAAGCTAGAATCTTCCCGGTAAGACCGGTGCTACACAGATGATAAGAAATGGGCTAGTCCAGGTGCGAGAGTTAGCCTAGAAGAGGCTAGATAGAGATGGGTCAAGCAGTGTTTAAAAGAATACAGTGTCCGTGTAATTATTTCGGGTAAAGCTAGTCGGGCAGGCGGCTGGGGTGTTTGGGGACGTAGCCCCGCCGCCCTTATTACAACACCTGTGTTCCTTTGAGTCCCTGCCTGTGACTCTCTAGTGAGCTCTCAGAACCACCTAGTTACCTGGAGAGGCTTCCCTGACACCTTTGCTCATAACTCCAAGACCAGCCTCACCCCCATCTCTGTGAACCCCCACCATCAGCTGCGCTCTCCACCCCCACACGTAGAACTCAGTTACTGACGAGGTGAGGATGGCTGCTGTGCAATCAAAATCTCCTCTCTGCTGTGAAATTCCTAGGGCACCGTCATTCCCAGGACTTAGCTCCCTCCATGACTCTTGACGTCTCCCTAAGACGTCTTGACTCTTGACACTGCTGCCTAAGGTCACACTCATCCATCTCCTGAACTGCCCCTGTAAGTTCCCCATGCCAGCTCCTCTGGTCTCGGTTCTCAGTCACAAGCTGCTCTGGAGAATACTGTCGCTGGTTGGGAACAATGGTGTGGTGGTGTTGTCTTTGCTTCTTATGATTCATGCCTTAGCAAGAGACTAGGTTGGGGGATACTCGTGGGTCCTGGTGTCACTTTACCCAGTGTCACTTGGTGCCTGTCTGCTCTTTTATTCTGTCCTCTATTGCTCCTGTCCTAGACCAGTATTTCTCAGACAGCAGACTGTAATCTGTTAGTATTTTAAAATAGTGTAGTCTCTGCTGTGTTAAAATGAGATTTGAATAGAATTAAACATTTACTAAAAATGTAAAACTCCTTTCTTTCGGAAGACCTATCTGAAGGCTCCAGAAAGGGGAACATAGAAAAGGAGCTATGGTTTGGGAAGAACACACTTCATTCCTTAGCTAATCTGAGAATTTGCCTTGCTGAGCTGCATTTCCAGTACAATCGTCCATCAATTGTGGGAAAATATAAGAGGATCCTTCCTCTTCTCCCTGAAGCTCCAATTTTCTTTTTGAAAACAGGATCCGCTTCTGCACTCTTCCCACAGTTATTATCCTGATGTCAGCAACAGAGAAAGTTAAAAGGTCTTTCTCACTGGGACCCTGAAGCACTAATTTGCAGCATTTATGGAAAAAGCCCCGCTGTGGCCTTTTCTGGCCATGTATTTCCACTCCCTGACCTTTTAGAATTGGCCTTTAAAAAGGAACAGTTGTCAGGAATGGGAAGTAATATGGACAATCCAAAAATTTTAGCATTTTCTGTCAAAACTGACCTCTTGATCATCTCTCTGAGGATTGCTGACGGCCAGCCACCTGAGGGAATTACAGGCTGCCAGGATTCCCTGCAAACAGTGCTAGGAAGACCTGCACTCAGTCCTCCTTCCCCATACATGCTGCTCATATCATACAACTCCATGTGTGTGCATGCACATGCGCGTGCGCGCGCACACACACACAGAGGAGAGAGAGAGAGAGAGAGAGAGACAGACAGACAGAGAGAGACAGAGAGAGAAGCAGAGAGCATTTTCCAAGCTTTCATTCATTTTCTGATTCTATATTCCTTGCCCAGTTGAACTCCCAGGAGCTAGTGGTTGCCAGCCACCCAGATGTTGGTGCTAGAAGAGCAGTATGCACTCTTAACTACTAAGCCATCTCTCCAGCCTCTCCCCACTTTCACTTTCAACAAACATAGAACTGTTTCTTCCTGTACTTAGTGCTGGCTTAGATGGAACGTTTAGAAGAAACAGAACAAGTCCAGTGCCTTGGCAAACCTTATCTTTTGTCTTCAGAGATTACCTTGCTTATGGGAGTCCATCTAGGTCATCCTACTGGTCCTTCTAAGTAATTTAAAATGAAAAATAAAAGAGCCAAAGTTATAAACAATTAGCAGTTTATTTGAAAAAGTTAATGTCTAAAATACACATACAAATAGAATATGTGTATGCATAACTTCATTTGATAAAATAATTTCAAGAGTCCAAACTTAAGGTTTCCTGCACAGGTGAAGTCCAGAACGCTGATCCTCCAGTAGCAGTCGCTTGCCCATTACCTGACGTTGTGTGTCTCTGGAGGGTCAGGACTTGACTCTGTGCATGGGTGCTCGGGTCACAACTCCTGCTGTTACACAAGGAAGTGAGGCTTTTTTTTCTTTTAAATGTTATACAGCAAATGGTGAAAACCATCCCGGGACAAGAGCTATACCAAGGCTCAAGAGCCAGGCTTATGCTAACTAGGCAGGTCCTGGCTCTGCCTTGCTAACAGGGAGTCCTTGTTGTGCACCTACTGGTACTTATCCCCTACCAAAGGTCTGACCGTGTTCTCTGGTCAATCCGATGCTTAATGACTTGTCAGGAATTTTTTTTTTTTTTTTTGCCACAATCAGATGCCAGGCAGGAAATTTCAGTCTCCTCCAGTAACTAAATGTTTAATGGATGCTGCCCGAGACCGTGTGTAGATGGAGTCAACTGTTGCATGGATTTTGTGTGTCCTAAGAAAAGGTGATAAGATGGTAGTTAGGAAGTATGTCCGAAATGGTTTATGGAAGTTACTCTAGGGCATTAGATTACATACATTAAAGTTGCTATGAAATTTTTTGATATCTGATAGAAGTATGAGTGCAGCCTTTGGATTGGGTCTTAATCGGGACTCACAGCAGCTCTGTGTTCATGGGCTGTTACCATTAGACGAGGTCATTACATCTTCATACGTGGTGTGTAACAGCAGCCTAATAAAGGCAGGCCTGGGCCACATCAGGGGCCTGCTGCTTTCCACACTAGGCAGCTGATTGTGTTGGATGAAAACCCCATGTGTTCCAGTAAACCAACTTTCTATCTAACACCTTTTCCAAGCTCTCCCCACGGCTAAGTCTGAAGAGGCTGCACAACCAAATTGCAGGGGGAGTCTTAGGGAATAAGGAAGACATCACACAACTCTTCACCGGGTCCTGATCGAAAAGATAAACAGCTAATGGATGTAGCCTAAACCAACAAGAATGTTAATCGTTTTGTAAATCTCTCGTCTTTGTTTTTAGTTTTTGCTCACTTAGGAAACCTGGGATTTTATAGACTACTTGGAGAGAAAAACAACAGCTCTCTCCAATGAGTGCATATGTTTATTTCTATTTTATTTTTTAGTTTCCAGTAATAGTTAAGAGCTTTAAAAGGGATGACAATAAATATTTTAGTTGATAAGTGCAACTAATATGTGTTAATGATAAAAAGGAATGTGGGAAGACTCAGTGGGAAAGCTGACTCTGGTTCCTCATCCTCTTCAGAAAGTAGCCTAAGTGGCTGGATGCTGTAGTGTTTTATTCTTAATTTTTGGGGGCCCATTACCCAGCTCCCAAATACACAGAGACTTATTCTTATGAATGCCTGTCTTAGCTTGGCTTGTTTCTAGCCAGATTTTCTAACTTAAATTATCCCATTTCTCTTTTACTACGTTTTGCTTCTGGGCTTTTTACCTTTCTTTATCCTATCTATCCCTCTTCCCTTCCTACCGTGGTTGGTTGTATGGCTGGGTGGCTGGGCTTTTTACCTTTCTTTTGCCTATCTATCCCTCTTCCCTTCCTACCATGGTTGGTTGTATGGTGGGTGGCTGGCCCCTGGTGTCCTTCTCTCCTCCTCCTTTTCTAGCTCACTCTTCATTCTCTTCCTTAGATTTCTCATTCTGTTTATTCTTTCTGCCTGTCAGCTGCCTCTATTTCTCACTCCTGCTATCTATTGGTCGTTCAACTCTTTTTTAGACCAATCAGATGCTTTAGGCAGTCAAGGTAGCATAGCTTTACAGAGTTAGACAGATGCAGCCTATCTGTGCATCAATAAACAAACATTCCACAGCATGAGTGAATGTAACACGTCTTAAACTAACTTTCTGCAGCAGGAGGCACTGGGTAGAGTAGCCTGACTAAGGGGCACTTGATCAGCATCACTGTGGACTCTTCTGCTCTCATGTTACTGGAGCAGGTGAAGCCCAGTGCCAGTGCACCAGGAACCTCAACAGTCCTGTGTTTCACAGCCTCCCCCGGGATTCACCTCAGGCAAGTCTTTGTGATTTCTTAGGCCCCAGTTTCCTTATTGTAAAACGGGGTGTTTGGTGACCTCTAGCACCCGCTTTAGCTTTAATCTTTTTTTAATTAATTTATTTATTTATTAAGGATTTCTGCCTCCTCCCCGCCACCGCCTCCCATTTAGCCTCCCCCTCCCCCGATCAAGTCACCCTCCCTCATCTGCTCGAAGAGCAATCAGGGTTCCCTGACCTGTGGGAACCCAAGGACCGCCCACCTCTATCCAGGTCTCGTAAGGTGAGCATCCAAACTGCCTAGGCTCCCCCAAAGCCAGTACGCGCAGTAGGATCAAAAACCCACTGCGATTGTTCTTGAGTTCCCATTCTTCCTCATTGTTCGCTATGTTCAGCTAGTCCAAATTTATCCCATGCTTTTTCAGACCCAGGCCAGCTGGCCTTGGTGAGTTCCCGATAGAACATCCCCATTGTCTCAGTGTGTGGGTGCACCCCTCGCGGTCCTGAGTTCCTTGCTCGTGCTTCGTCTCCTTCTGCTCCTGATTTGGACCTTGAGATTTCTGTCCGGTGCTCCAATGTGGATCTCTGCCTATTGCAGTTTCGTAGGTATTTTTCCATTCACATCTTAGAATATTTTCAGGAAATAATTCAAAGATATACCTTAGCTCACTTAGGAAGCCTAAGAATAGGACATATAAATTTAATTTGTATAGGGATATATATAACCAGGATCTTTGTAATGCATGGTTTGAAATACGGTAATTACCATATTGACTGGATTCCCCTCAGATGAAAGAGACAACTTTGGTTTCATGTCAGGGCATTCTGTTCCTCAAGAACACTGTGAACAAAAAGGCTGAAAGAAGGGCTAACACAATTGGGAAATGTTTCTTGAGCGTATTTCAGGATACCTTGAATTTCTTCCTAAAATAATAGTTTCAAACAAAGATGAAAATTTGTAAAATAACCCTGGAAGAGAGAGTCTGCAAGTGCACAAGGGAATCCAAGAATTATTACAGAGATGTGAAAGTTGCAAAGGATTTCAGATGAAAGAGCAGAGTCATGTACCTGTGGTAACTCTAGACCAGGTCTGAGGAAGATGGAGTACACAGGCTGTAAAGAAATGTTTACTGCGCATTGTGCTTAGGGAACTGATAAGCAACTCTTAAAAGCCATCCCTTGTTTATTTAAAAAGTTACGTCCCACTACGCCCAATCAGACTCTTTACACCATGGCACAGAGAGAGGTTCAGGGGAATCCGCTAACACTTTGTGCATTTTTAAATAGAAGTATCAAGAATTCCAATAAGTTTTTTAAAAAAGATTATTCATTTTTTTGTCTTTTTGATACACACACACGCGCACACACACATGTATGTATGTATGTATGTATGTATATATATGCCATGCTGACCTCAAACTGTCAACCCTTTTGCCTCAGGCTCCTAAGTGCTGACATTACAGGTATGTATCACCACATGTATCACACACAACAGGGTGTTAAAGAGATGAACGGTGAACCAAAACTCAGTAGATTACTCCAGGAAGTTAGTTATACAGCAGCTCTGAAGTTTGGACTGTGATATTCTTCTCTAGTCCTGTCTTTTGGATTCTGAGTGCTCCTTGTGTTTGGAGGCCTATTGTCTTTTCGAGGGTTGGAAAGTTTCTTCTATAATCTCATTGAATAGCTTATCTATAACTTCCATTTTGTTCTCATTCCCTCTTTAACTCCATTGATTTTTAGGTTTGATCTCTTGGATATTTCCCAGAGTTGTTAATAAGTTTTGTTCATGTTGTATAATTGTTTTTCTTTATAACATCTTAATGTACTTTTCTCTCAACTTTCCCCTTCATCTCTGGAATTTGCTCTTTCTCTTAGTCTTGCTTGTTGATGATGCTTTCTGATGTATTTTTACTTGATGGATTAATTCTTTCATTTCCACAATTTCTGTTTGTTTCATTTCCAGTGTCTCAGCAACCAAATATTCTCAGGTTACAAATAAACATTTCATTGGTGACTTTGTGCACATTTCTGGTGTGTGTCTTTGGGCAGGGAGAATGCTGGGCAGGGAACAGGGCAGTAGAAACAGTGAGGCTATGCTTCTGCTTGTGTGCTTCATGTAGGAGCATTTTTCACCTGAACACATGGTGTGGGAGGCCCTTCTGTCTATGTGTTGCTTTTATTGGTTAATGAATAAAGAAACTACTTTGGCCTATAGCAAGGCAGAACTTAGATAGGCAGGGAAAACTGAACTGAATGCTGGGAGAAAGAAGGTGGAGTCAGGAGAATCCACGTAGCTGTCAGGGACAGAAGCCTCTGCAGCAGCCTGCTGAAACTTTGCTGGTAGACCACGACCTCATGGTGATGCATAGATGAATGGAGATGGGTAGTTTAGAATATAAGAACTAGCTAGCAGTATGCTTAAGCTATTGGCCAAACAGTATTACAAATAATATGTTTTCTGTGTGGTTATTTCGGGGCTGGGCAGCGGCCTCCCTACAACAGACTTGGGCATTTTTTCCCTCATATGTGGTATGGTAAGGCTTGGGGAAGATTTTAGAAGTGCAGTCCCCCTATTTTACAGAGACACTCACTGAGGAGTGAGGTTGGCGACATTTGACTTTCACTAGTCTGCTGTGCAGATGGAGTCACATGACTTTACTTGGGCATGACTCATTAGTGTTTTGTCCTCTGTAAATGGTCTCTAAATTTAATAGTGGTATTGTGTAATCAATCATATGGGTCTTGTCAGTGGAGAAGACACCAAATGCTGTGCTCTGCCTTATCCAAAGAGACTCCTGAGCATCGTGACTCATTATGGCTGCAGGAAGGCAGGAAAAAGGATGGCGCAAAGGACTTATCTAAATTGCCTTCTCATGAGCTGAAACTTCAGAGGCAATTTCCATCTCTTCTTCAAGGACAATACATTGTCCCCTTACCTCACCACACAGCTTGCTCCTTCAGGTTCTGATTTGAACTCCATTCCTACTGCTCAGTCTTGCACCATAGATGGCTGTTTAGACTGCGTCCTTTCAGTAAGCCTGAAAACACCGTGGAGCCAGGAGAAATCCCGATCCTATTTCTAGAAATAGATATAGAAAATTAATACTGATTTTAATTAATAACATTTTGAATTGTTATTAGAACTTGTTATCTGAATATTTATGTCTTTTTAATGTGACGTGGTTTCCTAGAACCAGAAGAACCATTAAATTAAGTTCTGAGAATTAGAGTTAGAATCACCATTAAAATACAGTAGACCCTCACACTGACTAAGCTGTTGACGAGTTCACAATTAATATTGTGTTCGAGTATATATTTGATATCTATGAAATTTCCAATTAACTAAGTACTGAAAACTTTATGTACATTGAGGATTTTATTTTCTGAATAAAATGAATTTGAGAAGTCTGTGCTTACATTGATATAAGGATGACTTAAATGTATATAAGGGTGGTAACAACCAAAGTGTAGGTATGGTCTGAGCGACAGGTACTAAAAGTATTTCCTGTCAGGATATGGTGACACAGCCCCATAGTCTCAGCACTTGGGAGGCCTAAGTAGGAAGCTACATAGTGAGACCCTGTCTCAACAGACCAATAATATGAATAAATCGATGGATGGATGGATGGGTGGGTGGGTGGATAAATGAGTGAATGTATTGATTGACTAAAAGGAAGCAATTAGACTAACACAAAAACCTAGATGAAATTGCTTAAAGCAGTTTTGTTTAGGATCACTAAGAAATGCAAACAACTCAACCAATCAATGGAAAATCAATAGTTACATCTATACAAAAACTCCTCACTAATAAAAGGAAAATCCCTGACTGATGCATGCCACAATATGGAAGAATCTCAGATTCTTTATATCAAGTGAAAAGCTGAACACACAAGACCCTGTGGTGTGTATGCCTGATCACATGACCTTCTGAATGAAGCCAGTTGTGTGTACAAAGGTCAGACCGGTGGTTTCCAGAACTGGGACTTGGTTGGCCATGAAGTCGCACCTCCGAGGTGATGGACCTGTTTTCTATCTTGATGGTAGTGTGGCCACAAAACTGTGCATTTCCTCACATATATATTCAGAGTTTGCATCAAGGAGGGTGAATTCTGTTGTGTATTAAATTTAAGAAATGTAACTACCAATAAGTTAATGTTATAAAATCTGTATTTTTTCAATATAGTAATTTATTGCATTTTTGAAGTAGCTAATTATATATTTCCAAATCCATAATATTGCTTGTAGATTTTCATCCCATAACGTCATTTGTTAATTTTTTTATGTGGTGGCCACAGCTGGAGCCTGGGTCCTCTGAACAGAGACTCTGGTGTGGGTTTTCACAAGATGCCCAGCGAATTCCTGATAAGGAGACTTGGTGAACATAGTCACTTTCCTAAGGTCAGAGGTCAGGTAGCTGTAGGTCTTAGAGATGGTTTCAAAGGTGGCCTTGGCCAAGTTGCCCAGGGTGGCAGTGCAGCCCTGGCTGATGTGTAGCAGTCATCAATACCGGCCACCATCAGTAGCTTCTTGGGCACAGGAGCGGAGACTATGCCAGTGCCTCTGGGGGCAGGGATGAGACAAACCAACACAGCCACAGAGGCCTGTCACTCTGCACGGATAGTGTGGCGCTTGCCAATCTTGTTCCTCCAGTAGCCTCTCCGCACAGGGACAATGAAAAGCTTGGCGAAGATGCTAGCCCCTCGGATGGCAGTGGCTACCTCCTTGGAGCACTTAACACGGAGAGCAACATGACCATTGTAGTCCCCAATAGCAACAACAGCCTTGAACCTGGTCTGCCTGGCTGCCCTAGTCTGCTTCTGCCCTGGCGTGATCTTCAGAGCCTCATCCTTTGGGGATGCTCCCAGGAAAAAAAAATCAATAATCTTGGGTTTCTTAGTGGTCAGGGAGAACAGGTAGAGACTTGATCTTCATATCCTTAATCAGGAGGCCCAGCTTCGTGACAGGAATCCACTCCTTGTCTTACCTCTGTGAGCCCCGCAGCCTCGACCACTACCTCGAATCCTCCATCCACCGAATCCTCCATCTTCCGTGGAAGCTACCACAGCCTCCTAATCCTGGGCCCCGAGTCCTCCCGACCCTCCAACTGCGCCGACGTCATCTGCCATTTGTTGTTTTTCAGAAGAAGCTGTTAAAATTTATTTTAAGAAATCCGCCTGCCTCTGCCTACCGAGTGCTGGGATTAAAGGCCAGCCTAGTCTGTAAAAGCTAGTTCCAGGACAGGCTCCATTGCTACAAAGAAACCTTGTCTCGAAAAACAAACAAAAAACCCAAAAAACCAAAACAAATAAACAATAATTTATTTTAAGAAAATCATAAAATATGTGAAAAACCCACAGAACGCCCCCCTCCCAGCGCCTTTTAGTAGTCAGGGGGCTTCCTTGTTTTTATTTGCACTTCCGTGTTTGTTTCCCAAACCACAATCTTTCTGTTTATTGATTTTATGAGAAAAATAAGATTAATATCCTACATTGGTTGAAGAATAGCAGATTTTCTATTCTCTCGAGAGACACACAAAGCCATCCATTTCTGTGACCTCTTTAGAAATAGCTTGAGACTGAGTAAAACCAGAATTTCTATTGCTATGAATAAATAAACAAATTGAAATGAAAAATATGGTTGCTAGGCAGACCATTCAGTGAGATCTGGCTTAAAAATCCCTTAGTGCATTTTGCAGTTGGATTCAGCTCCAAATTTTCATGCTATTAATTCAGTCCTGACCTAGAATCTTTACATGTTTAATGTCAGAATGTGAAAAGCTAGAACTTCAAATTTTGCACATTCTTTTTCTTGAAAGCATAACGTTTTGAAGTCAACCCAAACTTTTCATTTTTTGGGTTGATTTTGTTTTTGGCAAGATGTTCTTCTTAGTTCATAAAGCTCTTAAGTTTTCAAACTCTCCATTAGACACTTCAGAACAATGCTTTGCTAATTAAAAATAGATGGGTGTAAGCGAAAAGAAACTCTTAAAAACAGCCACATATCTTTAAAAACACAAACTGCTCGGGAGCTACAAACTGCTCGAATAGGGTGAGAAGGAGAATGTTTGTGGTGAGATTATTTGTGACGAAAGCTGTAGATTCAGGTGTCTTCATCTGTTGACCCTCAACGCTATTGGGACAGTGCTCAGCATAGTGGTGCATTTGTGAACAAGATCAATACTTATCCACTCTTTGTCAGAAACGGGATCAGGTGGAGTTCATCCTCAGGTATTTTAGTCTGTTCACTAGGCACAGATTGAGAGACTTAGTGAAGTTAATGATGTGGGAAAACATTGACATGTGGATCCCAGTATCTTTTCCTAGTCAGTTCGTCTCCGACATAGACAGGAGTTTTCTTATCCTCAACTGTTTGTCTTTCCCCTTAGGTCCACATTAGGAGACCTGGTTTCTGATCCAAACAATCTCCTGATCTCCCAGACACAAAATCCACGAACTTGCTACCTTTTCCCTCTATACCTTTTCCTAGCCCTTCATTTGGGTTCTGGGTCCAGGACCCCTTGCCTATAACATGCGTGCTACTGACTTATCGACTGCCATTCCCATGTAATGAGTTTTCCCCTTGCATAAACACACAGCATTTGTAAACTTGCATAAGATGCCATCCCACAGTGCCACTTATTCCTTCCAACTAAGATCTCACGGCCCATCCTTTTATGGAAATCTTGAAGAAGTTATTTATGGAGCCTTGCACTCCTTGTCTCCCAGTCTCTTGTTAAGATGACCAAAGACCTTCATGTTGCCCAAGTTGATGTCAATGTTCAGTTCTCATTTCAAGAGTACTTGAAGGAGTTTTTTTTTCTTACTTAATTCGGTGCTTGACTTTGGAGATGTCCCAAATGAGCCCGTGGTTGACACTAGAATTGGTTTCTTTGCTGCATAATCTTGCACCTTAATTTTTATAATTTTGAAATTAAAATATAATTACATAATTTTTCTCCTTTCTCCAACCCTTCACATACACCTAAATATATAAATGTAACCTGTTTAGTCTGTATAATACTACTTATATGTGCATGTTCTTAGGACTGACCACTTGGTATTAGGTAATCAATTGGAATACTCTTTTCTGGGGAAAGACTATTCTTCCATTCTTGACATTCCTTGGTTGCCTGTAGTTCTGTGTCTAGGGTTGAGGCCTCCTGAAATTTCCCCACCCCATGTGAGTATGTCTATTGGTGTCGTCCTTGTTCAGGTCTTGTTTGGGCAGCCATGTTAATGAGGCTTCCTGGGAAAGCTTCTCTGACATTTCTAGAAGATGTAATCTCACCATAAACTTCCTGTTCTTCAGTTGCTACAATCTTTCTGTTCCTGCGTCTGCAACAACCCCTGAGCCTTAGGTGCGGGGATTGTGTTGTGGCTGTGTCAGTAAGGGCTAGACACTATCCGGCCATTTGTTCTCTGCATTTTGATCAGTTGTGGTTTTTTATAATGGTCTCCATCAATTGCAAAGAGAAATTCCTTGAGGTGTGGTGAGAACTACACTTACCTGTGGGTATAAGGATAAATCTTTATAATGTAGTTAAGAATTATGCTGTTTTTTATTATTTTTTTTCATTTTACATACCAACCCCAGTTCCCTCTCCCTCCCCTTCTCCTTCCTTCCCTCCATCTCACCACCATCTACTCCTCAGAGGGAATAAGGCCTCCTTTTGGGAGTCAATAAAGTCTGGCTTACTAAGTTGAGATAGGACTAAACCCCTCTCCCTGTGTTAAGAGTGAGCAAGGTATCTCACCATAGGAAATGGGCTCAAAAAAGTCAGTTCATGCACCCAGGATAAGTTCTGGTTCCACTGCCAGCCCCTCTCCAACAGATCAAGCCACATAACTGTTACCCACATTCAGAAAACCTAGTAAGGTCCCATGTAGGTTTTCCAGCTGCCAATTCAGAGTCCATGAGCTCCCACTATCTCGAGTTAGCTGTCTCTGTGGTTTTCTCTATCATGATCTTGACCCCCCAACCCCATCCCTTGCTCATATGATCCCTCCTTCCTCTCTTCAACTGAACTCCAGGAGTTCAGCCCAGAGTTTGGCTGTCTGTCACTGAATCTGCTTCCATCAGTTACTGGATATAGGTTCTATGATGACAATTAGGGTAGTCACTAATCTGATTGGAGGGAAGGCCAGTTAAGGCACCCTCTTACCATTGCTAGGAATCTTAACTGGAATCATTTTGTGGGTTCCTGGGAATTCCCTTAGCACAAGGTCCCCCCCCCCTTCACAATATCTCTTTGATCGATCTTCCTCTCTGTCCCTCTCACAACTCGGCCATTTTCGTCTCTCATCCCCATCCTTCTACTTCCCCCAGGTTTACCCAGGAGATCTTAACTATTTCTCTTCCTGGAATCCTCCATGCGTGTCCCTCTTAGGGTCTTCCTTTTTACCCAGCTTTTCTAAGGTTGTGGATTGTAGCCTGGTTATTTTTTGCTTTATGTCTATTTTCCACTTATGAGTGGGTACCTACCATGTTTGTCTTTCTGGGTCTGGGTTACCTGACTCAGGATGGTTTTCTTTAGTTCCATCCATTTGGCCTGCCAATTTCAAGATATTATTATTTTCTGCTGCTGAATAAATATACCATATTTTATTTACCCATTCTTTGGTTGAGGGGCATCTAGATTGTTTTCAGGTTCTGGCTATTTCAAATAATGCTGCTATGAACATAATTGAGCAAATGCCCTTGTGGTATGATTGTTCGTCCTTTGGGTATATACCCAGGGTGGTATTGCTGGGTCTTGAGGTAGATTGATTCCCAGTTTGCTGAGAAACTAACATACTGATTTCCAAAGTTGGCTGTACAAATTTGCACTCGAAACAGTAATGGAGGAGTGTTTCCATACTCCACATCCTCTCCAGCAGAAGCTATCATTGGTGTTTTTGATCTTAGCCATTCTAAGGTGTAAAGAATTTGTTGGATTTGCTGTTTTCTTTGATCAATAAGTCTATTTATTTCCTCTATTGTATCCTGGGATCACTTAATGTAAACTAGCCTATCATCAGCAAACAGTGAGAGTTTGACTTTGTTTTCAATTTGTATCCCCTTGATCTCCTTTTGGTGTCTTATTGTTCTAGCTAGGACCTCAAGGACTATATTGAATACATATGGAAAGACTGGACAACCTTGTCTTGTTCCTGATTTCATTGGGATCACTTTGACTTTCTCTTCATTTAGTTTGATTTTGGCTATTGGCTTGCTGTATATTACCTTTATTATGTTTAGGTATGTTCCTTGTATCCCTGCTCTCTCCAAGACCTTTATCATGAAGGAGTGTTGTATTTTGTCGAGTCTTTTTCAGCATCTAGTGAGATGATCAATGTTTTTTTTTTTCAATTTATTTATATGGTGGATTACGTTGACAGATTTTCATATGTTGAACCATCCCTGCATCTCTGGGATGAAGCTGACTTGATCATTGTGGATGACTTTTTTGATGTGTTCTTGGATTCGATTTGCCAGTCAGTATTTTACTGAGTATTTTTACATTAATGTTCATGAGTGAGATTGGTCTATTTGGGTATCAGGGTAATTGTGGCCTTGTAAAAAGAGTTTGGCAATGTTCCTTCTGTTCCTATTGTGTGGGACAATTTGAGGAGTATTGGTATTAGTTCTTATTTGAAAATCTTGTAGAATTCTGAGCTGAAACCATCGGGTCCTGGGATTTTTTTGGTTGGGAGACTTTTGATGACTGTTTCTATCTTTAGCAGTTATAAGTCTATTTAATTTGTTTATCTGTCTTGATTTAATTTTGTAAAGTGGTATTTATCCAGAAAGTTGTCCATTTCTGTTAAATTTTCCAATTTTGTGGAGTACCGGTTTTCAAGATATGACCTAATGATTCTCTGTATTTCCTGTGTCTGTTGTTATGTCCCCCTTTTCATTTCTGATTTTGTTAATTTGGATATTCTCTCTCTGCCTTGCATTTTGGTTAGTTTGGATAAAGGCTTGTCTATTTTGTTGATTTTCTAGAAGAACCAACTCTTTGACTCATTGAATCTTTGTATTGTTTTCTTAGTTTCTATTTTGTTGATTTCAGCTTTCAATATGATTATTTCAATATGATATCTAGTTCTCCTGGGTGAGTTTGCTTCTTTTTGTTCAAGAGTTTTCAAATGTTCTGTTAATTCATTCATGTGGGATTTTGCCAGTTTTTTTTTTAATGTAGGCATTTAGTGCTATGAGCTTTCCTCTTAACACTGCTTTCATTGTGTCCCATAAATCTGGGTATGTGGTATGGTCATTTTCATTGAATTTTAGGAAGTCTTTAATTTCTTCCTTTATTTCATTTTTTTTTAAATTTTTTTTTTATTGATAAAAGGAGGGTAAAGAAAAGAAAAAAAAACAAATTTCCACCTCCTCCCACCAGCCTCCCATTTCCCTCCCCCTCCTCCCACTCTTCTCCCCCTCCTCCCACTCTTCTCCCCCTCCTCCCACCCCTCTCCCCTTCCCCCCACTCCTCTCCCCCTCCCTTTCCAGTCCAAAGAGCTGTCAGGGTTCCCTGCCCTGTGGTACGTCCTAGGTCCTCCCCCCTCCATCCATATCTAGGAAGGTGAACATCCAGACTGGCTAGGCTCCCACCAAGCCAGCACATTGCGTAGGTTCAAAACCGCGTGCCATTGTCCTTGGCGTCTCATCAGCCCTCATTGTTCGCCATGTTCCGAGAGTCCGGTTTTATCCCATGCTTTTTCTGGTAACAGTCCAGCTGGCCTTGGTGAGCTCCCAGTAGATCATCTCCACTGTCTCAGTGGGTGGGTGCACTCCTCGTGGTCCCGACATCTTTGCTCATGTTCTCACTCCTTCTGCTCCTCATTGGGACCTTGGGAGCTCAGTCCAGTGCTCCAGTGTGGGTCTCTGTCTCTATCTCCATCCATCGCCAGATGCAAGTTCTAGGATGATATGCAATATATTCGTCAGTATTGCTCTAGGGTAGGGTCATTTCAGGTTCCCTATCCTCAGCTGCCCAGGGAACTAACTGGGGACCTCAGCTTGGGCACCTGGGAGCCCCTCTAGGGTCAAGTCTCCTGCCCACCCTAAAGTGGGTCCCTTAACTAAGAATTGTGGTTCCGTGCTCCCCTATCCAACCTTCCTTTATCCCGATCCTCCTGTTTCCCCAAGTCCACCCTCCTTCCCTTCTACCTTTTCTCTCCCCATCTCCCCTAACCCCCATCCCACCCCACCCCCAAGATCCCACTTTTCCCCCCGGCAATTTTGTCTACTTCCCTTATCCAAGAGGATAACTATATGTTTTTCCTTGGGTTCACCTTCTTACTTAGCTTCTTTAGATTCGCCTATTGTAGACTCCGTGAACCCTATTTATGGCTAGAAACCAATTATGAGTGAGTACATCCCATGTTCGTCTTTTTGGGCCTGGGATACCTCACTCAGGATAGTGTTTTCTATTTCCATCCATTTGCATGCAAAATTCGAGAAGTCATTGTTTTTTACCGCAGCGTAGTACTCTAGTGTGTATATATTCCATACTTTCTTCATCCATTCTTCCATTGAAGGGCATCTAGGTTGTTTCCAGGTTCTGGCTATTACAAATAATACTGCTATGAACATAGTTGAACAAATGCTTTTGACATGTGATAGAGCATCTCTTGGGTAAATTCCCAAAAGTGGTATTGCTGGGTCCAGGGGTAGGTTGATCCCGAATTTCCGGAGAAACCGAAACACTGACTTCCACAGTGGTTGCACAAGATTGCATTCCCACCATTTTGATCCATTGATGATTCAGGTGAGTGTTGGTTAGTTTCCATGTGTTTGTGGGCTTTCTGAAATTAATGTTTCTGTTGAATTCTAATTTTAAGCCATGGTGGGTGATCTGATAAGATACATTCCAATTTTTTTTTTATCTGTTGAGGTTTGCTTTGTTACCTAGAATATGATCAGTTTTTGAGAAGGTTCCATGAGATGCTGAGAAGGTATATTCTTTTATGTTTGGATGGAATGTTCTATACCTGTCTGTTAAGTCCATTTGAGTCCATCTGTTAGTTCCCTTATTTCTCTGTTAATTTTCTGTCTGACAGACCTGTCCAGTGGTAAGAGTGGGTTGTTGAAGTCTCTCACTATTAGTGTGTGGGGTTTAATGTGTGATTTAGGCTTTAGAAGTGTTTCTTTTACATATGAGTGTGCCCTTGTATTTGGGACATAGATGTTCAGTATTGAGATTTCCTCTTGGTGAATTTTTCCTGTGACTAATATGAAATGTCCTTCTTTGTCTCTTTTGGTTGATTTTAGTTTGAAGTCTATTTTGTTAGATATTAGGATAGCTACAACAGCTTGTTTCTTAGGTCCATTTGATTGGAAAATGTTTTCCCAACCCTTTTCTCTGAGGTGATGTCTGTCTTTGGAGTTGAAGTGTGTTTCTTGTATGCAGCAGAAGGATGGATTCTTGTTACAAGCTGGGGGGCTTCAGCTCCAGGTTCTTTTGCGAGTATGGCTATGAGGACCCTGTGCACTTCTCCCCAGAGAGCGATAAGTAACCAGACCAAGCAAGAGAATTGTCTTTATAATGATTCTTTACTAGCAACTTCAATATCCAATGCATCAATGGGGTTTACAATCTTAATAGGCATGGGGGATTGAAAATGGGCAACACACAGGCAGCTCAATATCACAATTATTAATCCTACTAATCCTAATACATAAAACCAATTCATAATCTTCATCTAATTTATCACTTATCTATAAAACACTTCTTAACCTTAATACAACTTACCCATTACCTATAAAACACTTCTTACACTTAATACAACTTATCTATTACCTATAAAACACTTCTTAACCTTAATACAACTTAACACTTTTCTATAAGATATCTCTTAACATTTCATATACTAAACATATGTATTAACACATCTATGCTCGTCTCTTCATGCATGCATTAAATAGCTTCATACGACCTGGTATTCTTCAGGCTGGATGCCTGACAGCACTGGGGGCTGGACAGTGAGGCTCAACTCTTGACCCTGTAGTCTGTGCTCAGGAGATAAGGTTTCAATGTCCTGCTCTCAGGCTGGTATCAGGTTCTGGATCAATTCTTGACCGTGTAGTCTGTGGCCTGGTCTTGGAAGGCAAAACATTCTGCCTGTGCTCGGGAAGGCAGAGAGTTCTGTCTGCACTTGGGAAGGCAGAGTGTCTTGCCTGTTCTCAGGAGACAGACCTTCAATGTTCACTCTCAGGAAATGAGGCTTTGCATTCAGGTTGCAAGGCGTTAAATGTCTGCTTTCAAGAGATGAAGCTTTGTACTCGGGAGACAGAGCATTAAATGTTTAGGCAAGGCGTTAAATATTTCTGCTTTTCGGGAGGCAGGCTTTTGGAGGATCTCTCTCTACGAGGCTTGGCAAGCCCAGGCCATCATAAGAAGTGAGATAACTGCCCTGCTTCTGCCCTCTCTTTTTATGCCAGTTTGAAACTGCCTCTTGTTTGAGCCTTCTGATAACCAGATGTCCTAGGTTATCAGTATCGAGTGGCCACAGAAGGGTGGGGGTCCTTCTTATGTGGCAAGATTACTTCATTACCAAGGTTGCTGGGCAAATGTTCTCTTAATATTTCACCTTAGTAATTTTCCACATCACACACAAGAAGAAATGCTTTTATACTACACCAAGTTGCATTCATTCTATAAATTTCTTGCTCTATCTACACTACAGATTTCCCTTTATTCATTCAGAGGAATCTGTTTTGATTACTGCATCTCTGTAGCAGAGTCTGAAGTCAGGGATGGCAATGCCTCCGGAAGTTCCTTTATTTTACAGGATTGTTTTGGCTATGCTGGGTTTTTTGTTTTTCCATATAAAGATGAGTATTTCTAGGGATCTGTGAAGTATTGTGTTGGAATATTGATGAGTATTGTTTTGGGGGATCTGTGAAGTATTGTGTTGGAATTTTGATGGGGATTGTATTGAATTTGTAGATTGTTTTTGGTGAAATTGCCATTTTTACTATGTTGATCCTGCCTATTCAAGAACATGGGAGATCTTTCCATTTTCAGATATCTTCTTTAATTCCATTCCTCAAAGACTTAAAGTTATTCTCTTCTAGGTCTTTGCCACTTGTTTGGTTAGAGTTGCCCCAAGATATTTTATGTTATTTATGGCTGTGGTAAAGGTGATGTTTCTCTGATTTCTCTCTCAGCGGGTTTATCATTTGTATATAGGAGGGATATTGATTTTTTTTGTGTGTGTTAATCTTGTATTTTGTCACATTCCTGTTTATCGGCTGCTGGAGTTCTCTGGTAGAATTTTGGGGTCACCGATATATACATCATATCATCTGCAAATAGCGAAAGTTTGACTTCTTCCTTTCCAATTTATATCCTTTTGTTCTTCTTTTGTTGTCTTATCCCTCTAGCTAGAACTTCAAGTACTATATTGAATACATATAGAAAGAATGGACAACCTTGTCTTTTTCCTGGGTTTAGTGGATTCACTTTGAGTTTCTCTCCATTTAGTTTGATGTTGGCTGTCAGCTTGCTGTAGATTGCTTTTATTATATTTAGGTGTGTTTCTTGAATCCCTGCTCTCTCCAAGACCTTTATCATGAAGGAGTGTTGTATTTTGTTGAAAGCTTTTTCAGCATCTAATGAGACGATCCTGTGTTGTTTTTTTCTTTCAGTTTGTTTATATGGTGGATTACATTGAAAGATTTTCTTTTTATTTCTTTTCTTTTTTTTATTGAGAAAAGGAAAAAAAAAAAAACCAAACAAGTTTCCACCTCCTCCCAGCCTCCCATTTCCCTCCCCCTCCTCCCACCCTTCTCCCCCTTCTCCCACCCTTCTCCCCCTCCTCCCACTCCTCTCCCCCTCCCTCTCCAGTCCAAAGAGCAGTCAGGGTTCCCTGCCCTGTGGTAAGTCCTAGGTCCTCCCCCCTCCGTCCATATCTAGGAAGGTGAACATCCAAACTGCCTAGGCTCCCACAAAGCCAGCACATTGTGTAGGATCAAAACCCCTTGCCATTGTCCTTGGCTTCTCATCAGCCCTCATTGTTCACCATGTTCAGAGAGTCCAGTTTTAACCCATGCTTTTTCAGTCACAGTCCAGCTGGCCTTGGTGAGCTCCCAGTAGATCAGCTCCACTGTCTCAGTGGGTGGGTGCACCCCTCGTGGTCCCGACTTCTTTGCTCATGATCTCCCTCCTTCTGCTCCTCATTGGGACCTTGGGAGCTCAGTCCAGTGCTCCAGTGTGGGTCTCTGTCTCTATCTCCATCCATCACCAGATGAAGGTTCTATGATGATATGTAAGATATTCGTCAGTATTGCTATAGGCTAGGGTCATTTTGGGTTCCCTATCCTCAGCTGCCCAAGGAACTAACTGGGGACCTCGACTTGGGCTCCTGGGAGCCACTCTAGGTTCAAGTCCCTTGCCAACCCTAAGGTGGCTCCCTTAACTAAGAATTGTGGTTCCGTGCTCCCCTATCCAACCTTCCTTTATCCCAATCCTCCTTTTTCCCCAAGTTCCCCCCATCCTCCCCTTCTCTCTCTGTATCTGCCCTTACCCCCATCCCACCCCACCCCCAAGATCCCAATTTTCTCCCCGGCAATTTTGTCTACTTCCCATAGCCAAGAGGATAACTATGTTTTTCCTTTGGTTCACCTTCTTTCTTAGCTTCTTTAGGATCGCCAATTGTAGACTCCGTGACCCTTATTTATGGCTAGAAACCAATTATGAGTGAGTACATCCCATATTAATCTTTTTGGGTCTGGGTTACCTCACTCAGAATAGTGTTTTCTATTTCCATCCATTTGCATGCAAAATTCGAGAAGTCATTGTTTTTTACCGCAGCGTAGTACTCTAATGTGTAGATATTCCACACTTTCTTCATCCATTCTTCCATTGAGGGGCATCTAGGTTGTTTCCAGGTTCTGGCTATTACAAATAATACTGCTATGAACATGGTTGAACAAATGCTCTTGTCATATGATAGGGCATCTCTTGGGTATATTCCCAGGAGTGGTATTGCTGGGTCCAGGAGTAGGTTGATCCCGAATTTCCTGAGAAACCGAAACACTGATTTCCAAAGTGGTTGCACAAGATTGTATTCCCACCAGCAATGGATGAGGGTACCCCTTCCTCCACAGCCTCTCCAGCAAAGGCTATCACTGGTGTTTTTGATTTTAGCCATTCTGACAGGTGTAAGATGATATCTCAAAGTTGTTTTGATTTGCATTTCCCTGATCGCTAAGGAGGTTGAGCATGACCTTAAGTGTCTTTTGGCCATTTGAACTTCCTCTGCTGAGAATTCTCTGTTCAGTTCAGTGCCCCATTTTTTAATTGGGTTAATTAGCATTTTAAAGTCTAGTTTCCTGAGTTCTCTATATATTTTGGAGTTGAAAGATTTTCTTATGTTGAACTGTCCCTGCATCTCAGGGTTGAAGCCTACTTGATCATGGTGAGTGCTTTTTTTTTTTTTAAATGTGTTTTTGGATTTGGTTTGCCAGTATTTTACTGAGTATTTTTTGCATCAATGTTCATGAGGGAGATTGGTCTGTAATTCTTTCTTAGTTTCCTCTTTATGTGGTTCGGGTATAAGGATGACTGTACCCTCATAAAAAGAGTTTGGCAATGTTCTTTCTGTTTCTATTGTGTGAAACAATTTAAGGAGTATTGGTATTAGCTCTTTTTTGAAGTTCTGGAAGAATTCTGCACTGAAACCATCTGGTCCTGGGGAATTTTTTGTTTGGGAGACTTTTGAAGGCTACTTATATTTCCTTAGGAGTTATAGGTCTATTTAAATTGCTCATCTGGTCTTGATTTAATTTTGGTATATGGTACCTATCCAGAAAATAGTCCTTTTTTTTTCGATTTTCCAATATTGTAGAGTACAGGCTTTCCAAGTATGACCTGGTGATTCTCTGGATTTCCTCAGTGTCTGTTTTTATGCCCCCCTTTCATTATATTGATTTGGATTTGGATTTGGATATTCTCTGTCTGCCTTTTAGTTAGTTTTGATAAGGGGTTGTCTATCTTGTTGATTTTCCTGAAGAACCAACTCTTTGTTTAATTGATTCTTTGTATTGTTCTCTTTGTTTCAATTTTATTGATTTCGGTCCTCAATTTATTTCCTGTCATCTCCTTTTGCGTGAGTCTGCTTCTTTCCGTTCTAGAGCTTTCAGGTGTGCTGTTAAGTGGCTGGTGTGAGATTTCTCCACTTTCTTTGTGTAGGAACTTAGTGCTATGAACTTTCCTCTTAGCACTGCTTTCTTTGTGTCCCATAAGTTTGGGCATGTTATGATTTCATTGTCATTGAATTCTGGGCAGTCTTTAATTTCTTTCTTCCTTGACCTAGTGTTGATTCAGTTGATCATTTTTCAGTTTTCATGAGTTCGTAGGCTTTTTGCAATTAGTGTTGTTGTTGAATCCTAACTGTAAGCCATAGTGATATGATAAGATCCAGGGGGTTTTTCCATTTTTTTTTGTATCTGTGGAAGTTTGCTTTGTTACTGAATATATTGTCAATTTTAGAGAAGGTTCCATGGGGTGCTGAGAAGAATGTATATTCTTTTGTGTTTGGGTATAATGTTGTATAGATGTCTGTTAAGTTCATTTGAGTCATAAGGTCTGTTTGTTCCCTTATTTCTCTGTTAAGTTTCTGTCTGGCAGACTTGTCCAATGGTGAGAGTGGGTTGTTGAAGTCTCCCACTATTAATGTGTGGGATTTGATGTGTGATTTAAGCTTTAGTAATGTTTGTTTTACAAATATGGGTACCCTTGAATTTGGGGCATGGATGTTCAGAATTGAGACTTAATTCTTTTTTAAAAAAATATCTATTTATTTATTATGTATTACAGTATTTTGTCTGCGTGTATGCCTGCAGGCCAGAAGAAGGCACCAGATCTCATTACAGATGGTTGTGAGCCACCATGTGGTTGCTGGGAATTGAACTCAGGACCTTTGGAAGAGCAGGCAGTGCTCTTAACCACTGAGCCATCTCTCCAGCCCCGAGACTTAATTCTTTACTTTTACTGTGATGAATATGATATGTTCTTCTCCATCTCCTTTGATTAATTTTAGTTTGAAGTCTGTTTTGTTAGATATTAGGATAGCTACAGCAGTTTATTTCTTAGGTCCATTTGATTGGAAAATCTTTTCCCAACCCTTTCTCTGAGGTAATGTCTGTCTTTGAGGTTGAAGTGTGTTTCTTGTATGCAGCAGAAGGATGAAGTCTGTTTTCATACACATTCTGTTAGCCTGTGTCTTTTCAGAGGCAAATTGAGCCCATTGATATTAAGATATATTAATTATCAGTGATTATTGCTTCATGTTACTTTTGGTATTGTTGTTGGTTGTGGTAGTATTTGTGTGTTTCCCTTCTTTGGGGTTTGCTGGTGTAATCTATTGCTAGTGTTTTCTTGGTTGCAGTTCACTTTTTGGGTTGGAGTTTTCCTTCTAGTACTTTCTGTAGGGCTGGATTTGTGGGTAGGCATTGTTTAAATATGATTTTGTCATGGACTGTATTGTTTTATCCATCTATTGTGATTAAAATCTTTGCTGGGTATTTTAGTCTGGGCTGGCATCATGGTCTCCTAGTGTCTGCAGAATGTTTGTTCATGACTTTCTGGTTTTCAGAGTTTCCATTGAGAAGTCAAGTGTAATTCTGATGGGTCTGTCTTTATATGTTGCTTCACCTTTTTCCTTTGCAGCTCTTAATAGTCTTTATTTTGTATGTTTAGTGTTTTGATTATTATTTATATGGCAAGGGGTCTTTTTTTTTTTTGGTCAAGTCTATTTTGTGTTCTGTAAGCTTTTTGTACCTTCATAGGCATATCCTTTTTTAGGTTGAGAAAATTTTCTTTTACAAGTTTGTTGAATATATTTTCTGTGCCTTTGAACTGGAGTTCTTCTCCTTTTTCTACCCGTATTTTTCTTAGATTTGATCTTTTCATGGTGTTCTAGGTTTCCTGGATGTTTTGTGTTAGGAATTTATTGGATTTAGCATTTTCTTTGACCAATGAGTCTATTTCCTCTATCATATCTTCAGCGCCTGAGATTCTCTCTTCTATCTCTCGTATTCTGTTGGTTCTGCTTTCATTTGCAGTTCTTCTTTGTTTACCCAGATTTTCCATTTCCAGAATTCCCTTAGTTTGTGTTTTCTTTATTGCCTCTGTTTTAATTTTCAAGTCTTGAACTGTTTTCTTCACCTGTTTGATTGTTTTTTCTTGGCTTTCTTTTTTTTTTAAAGATTTATTTATTATGTATACAGTTTTCCCTGCATGTATGCTGCAGGCCAGAAGAGGGCACCAGATCTCATTACAGATGGTTGTGAGCCACCATATGGTTGCTGGGAATTGAACTCAGGACCTCTGGAAGAACAGTCAGCGCTCTTAACCTCTGAGCCTATCTCTCCAGCCCTTTCTTGGCTTTCTTTAGGGGATTTATTGATTTATTCCAATTTTTACTTGTTTTTTCTTTTATTTCCCTAAGGGAATTTTTTATTTCCTCTTTAAGGACCTCTATCATCTTCATAAAGTTATTTTTAAGGTTGTTTTTGTCTGCTTCACCTGCATTGGGATGTTCAGGTCTTGCTGTTGTAAATCACTAGTTTCTGGTGCTACCATATTGCTCTTTATTTTATTAAATGTGTTCTTACACTGTCATCTACCCATCTCTTTCTCCAGTCAGTCCAGGTGGAGTCAGTGCCTCTGGGGGTCTCTCTTCCTTCAGTCTATGTAGGTGGGGCCTTTGGCTCCAGTGGTCAATCTTCCTCCAGGTGCAGGTAGTGCCTGTGGCTCTAGTGGTTGCTGATGGTGTGGGGGATATGGCTATGGGGACAGGGAGAATGCTGTTCCCTGGTCACTGGGGCTGTGGCAGGTGGGGGAGGGGCATGGGATTTGCCTCCAGGGGGTAGGCCTAGAGAGCAGGACTGTCCAGCCAGGAGCTCAAGACAGTCACCTCTTCCTCCAGCTGCAGGTAGGGTCTGTGGCTCCAGGGGTCACTGATATTGTCATGGGGGTATGGTTGGAAGGGGTGGGGAGGATGCTGCTGCCTGATCACTGAAGCTCTTCCTCCAGGAGGAATTATGTTGTTTTAATAAGGTGGAAGTTGTAGGCTGTGCTCCAGGATCCATAACTTCACTAGTCTTGGATAATTGGCTAGGTTTCCAGAACCTGGAATAATTTAACTCTTGTTGAGTAGGTCTTAAGTTCGATTAGTGGTCTGTTGGCTACTACCAAGTAATGAATGCCACCATTGCACCCCTAGGGCTATGCCATTCTGGTTGTTGTTGTAATTTATAATCATCATAGCTGGCTATGACTATTGTTTGCTTCCCTCTCTTGGAAGCTTGCATGATGAAAGCTAGTCCCCAGGGAGAAGGCTTTCTGGTCAGCTCAGGCCCCCTGGGTCTTGTGTCTAGAGTACCCAGTGTCTTCAGGAATAGGGACTTACACACTTACCTTCTACCCCTGGGTAGTGACCAAGACTATTAGAACTGTCTGTAACATTTTGGAGAAATCTGACCAACAACTCAACAGGGGCTTCTTATGCCTGTTGTTGAGGGTTTTGTTGTTGTCACTTAATATGATCTTTTCCAGCTTCATAGGTTGGCCAGTCTGGCTCTGGTGCAGGGTGTGCAAGGTCTGGCTGGGCAGAGAGGTTGGGATGTGGTTTACAAGGAGCCTGGGGGTTGGTGTAATTTCACTCTTCAAGACTTAAGTTTTGGAAGACTCAGAACTTAGTTCCAAATCTCTTTCTTTCTGTCTGTATTCATTCTTTATATGATCTCATCTCAAGATTTTAACAGCAGCCCTACGCCACTTATACTTCTGAGGTCTAATCTGATGTCTGTCTCACAGACACCTCACGCGAAATATCTAAATGTGATTTTCTGATCTCTCAGCCTCCTCCAATTCAGTTCTCCACCATAACAAATAACGTTTAATTCACTGAGTTGCTCAAAAGTCTTAAAATAATTTCTCACTTTTCTTATCCTTTGGCACCTCAGACTCAATTAACGATCGATGTCCTGCAGCTCAGCATTTCTCACTTATTATAGCCCAATTGCCACCTCTACTACGATTGTCCACTGTGCACCTGCCTGCCTTCCCACTAGGCTTCTTCTATACCAGATTGTGCCCAACCCCCCCTCCCGGCTTCCTGTGTAACTGTACTCAGTGTTTTACTATCACTCACAAACATTTGTGTAGTCCAGCTCCTGACCTCCAACCTCATTTACTAACATTGCTCACTGAGTTATTTTTCTTCCCCCAGCTCCCACGGGACTCCCAGATTATAATTCTCTAGGGCTGTTACACATCCTGTTGAAATTGACTGGGATAGTCCTTCCTCTGCTATGTTTGGGTGGCTGCTCTGTCGTGTGGACGGAAGGTGTATAACATCTACGTTATGAAATACAGCTGTCCGGTTTGTACCTGATGTATCACTTACCAGTAATGAAGTTCCCTAGGTAAAACACATTGTCTCTGAGACATGGCCTTACTGTGTTTGGATCATAACTGTATTCTAAGGGTCCATTACATGGAAAGGCTCCCAATATGTAATTGACCAAGATGCCAGATATAGCAATAACATAAAATATGTCTACTTAAATTTTAGATCAATAGCAAGTAATAATTTTAGTGTAAATATGTCCCAAACATTGCCCAAGTTTTATCTGTCAGTTTATGAATTCTTCATCACTCACCCGGAACAGTAGTGCTATCTCGTATGCCTTCGGTATTAGTGGCTACAGCAACATGTGGATCTTGCAGAGTTTGCTTTCAAGTTCTTGGCCACTCATCACACCCACTGTGCTTTCAGAGAAAACCATAAAAGCTGGAAATTGCTCAAATTGGGGGTATATTTTTGAAGAACACAATTAACTTACCATAATGAATATTAGAGACAGCATCTACAATATGGAAGGGTTTATGAACATTTGGGATGATCTATCTGAAGGTGAGAATACTCAGTGTATTATGTACAGATCAAGTGAACGTGAATGAACTAAGCTTTGTTCATTAGTAATTTAAGGGAGACAGTGAGAACCACAGGCAATACTGCCAACTTGTGTGTGTGGAAGCACTGTGGTGCTGTTGCCATGGTTACTTATTGACTGAGACGTGGAGGTACAATTTGGATCAATGACTGACTGGTCTTGTGGGAATGAACATCCACATGTGTCATTGTTTCATTTATCAGAGCTTACTATCTTTATGAAAAGCAAGGGTTTACTTCTTGTGACTTTAGCATGTTTGGGAAATGAAATATGCCTACTAGGGGGTCAGGCTGTTGTGAATATTTTTAGATAAAGCTCACAGCTTTCCCATGAGATGAAGTTGCATGGACAATGGGATGAAAGGGTTTCGGAAGCACACAGATGTGAACTCACATCAGGTAGTGAACATTTCAGGGAAAGAAAGGGTACAGTCAGAGCGTATATTAGCAAGATGGAGAGGTGTGGAAGGCTGCTAGTTATGGTGGATACAGCTTTGATGTTGTGTTTCCTCTTTGTCAGCACTCCAAAAGTCAGAGTTGTCTGTGAGCTGAGTTTGTGGTAAATGCTTAAAGAAGAAAGGAGGTCAGAGATCATATGGGAGCCCCGGAGCCTGGAATGTGGACTCTAACCCTGTGCCTGAGAATGGCAGGAGAACACACTGATGGACAGAGTGTCTCTCGATCAAGGAGCCTAAGCAGGCTGAAGTCAAAATACTGTATATTGCCAAGTGTTCAGATAGAATATTCCAGAATGGCTGATAAAGTCCTGAGGACCCAAGCCTCCATGAAAGAGCCCAATACTGACCATAACTCAAAGATACATTTGTCTTCCCTGCAACATCCTGATGTCCTTCTGTATATGGTTTTCTTGGTTAATGAATAAAGTTGTTTTAGCCATTGGCTTAGCAGAGTAAAGCCAGGTGGGGAATCAGAACACACACACACACACACACACACACACACACACACACACACACAGAGAGAGAGAGAGAGAGAGAGAGAGAGAGAGAGAGAGAGAGAGAGAGAGTAGGCAGAGGCAGAGATGCCATGTAGAACTTGAAGGAGAAGGCCACCACCATGGAACCTTACCAGTAGGCCACAATCATGTGGCAATACACAGATTAATAGAAATGGGTTAATTTAAGATGTAAGAGTTAGTTAATAAGAAGCCAGAGCTAATAGGCTGAACAGTGTTGTAATTAATACAATTTCTGCGTGATTTTTTGGGTCTGGGTGACCGGGAAACGAACGAGCAGTCTCATAGGACATCCTGCACTTTACTAGCCTGCGTTAAACTTGTGGAGGTATTTGGAAACTGTCCTTAAATGTGCCTTCTCTCAGTCAGCAGGGCTTGGCTCCTCCTCCCCCCCCGCCCTGTCAGGTCCAGCCTTCCTGTCCAGGAACTCTGGTCTTACTTATCATCCTTAGATGAGTAAGCTGCAATGCTGTGTCCTCCAGGCCATTACACTCACGGACAAGAGTCAGCCGGAGCCACAGCAGCTGTTAGCAGAGATCCACAGCTGTCTTGCCTGTAAAAGGGGCAGGGTTTGGAGGTCAGTGGTGGCAACCACAGCAGGGTGGACACCATTAGGACAGTTAACATGATACTCCTGTGAGCTTTCTGCTGAGACAGCTAGTGGGTTCACCGTTGTCACTTGCGACTTTCCTTTCCCTCATGAGGTCTTCCATGTACCATGAACTGCTAACACAGAAGTATGGAGAAATTAGAGGTGAGAGGAATGAGACTCTGCTTTTGAAGACAGGAGCTCCAACTTTTTATATAATTTTTTTCCCCTAAATTAAATTTTGGACATATTTTTCCTTCCCCCAATGTCCTATCCACCCAACTTGATGTTCTTTCTCAAAAACAAACCCCAAACCTCACAAAAACATAAAAATGAAAATCAAAGCAATCAAAAGACCAATAAAACAACAAGAAGCAGTCTAAACCTAAACAAAATGAAACATAAAATTCATAAAGTTCATAAAATTCAAAAACAAAACACGAAGTTTGTTCTCTGTTGGTTAATGTATCCAGTAAGAATGTATTGGAGAAAACCGATGTTCCCTTTGCCATTGGGTATCATAGAGATGGCTCCTTGGTTGGGGCTAGGATCCTGTATCCACTTCCCCTTCTCAGGTCTGGGACTCTGGCTGGAACTTGTGTAGGCCTTGTACATGCTACTGTAGCCTCTGTGAATTCACATTCTGTTGTACATCAGTTCTATTGTGTCTAGAAGACACCATTTCCTTGGTGTCATCCATCACCTCTGGCTCTTACAATATTTCTTCCTCCTCTTCTGCATAGATCCCTGAGCTTTGAGGGGAGGATTTTGATGAAGAAACCCAATTTAGAACTGAGTACCCCAAAGTCTCAGATTCTCTTCATATATTGTTCGCTATGGGTCTCTGTGTTAGTTAATCTACTACAAGAAGAAACTAACCTGATGAGGGCGGAACAAAGCACTGAAATGTTACTAGGAGTCATAACTCTATTTCTTCACCACAAAAATAGTAGTATTTAGTTTCCCCCTAGGCGCATACCTATCCACTCTTAGGTTCTGAGATATTTTAGCCGTGTCACATATGGGTTCTATACACAGTGAAAAGGTGGCTGGTTACTCTCAGAACATATATGCCACTACTATACCAGTATATCTTGCAGGAAGGCCGTTGTAGGTCTCAGGGTTGTAGCTGGCTGATATTGGTGACTAACATACTATTGAAACACGTTTTCCATTTCCTTCTTGAGTTTCTACTAGATGCTGCTTCCGCTCTTTGCTTTGCAGTCACACCCAATAATGATTGTAGAACCAATATGCCCAGCCAAAATATCACATTTCCTACTTCTGTGGAGTTCAGATCAGTCATAGTTAAAGGAACATGAGGCTGTGGCTTCAGAGGCGTAGACCATGTGGTGTTTCTGTCCTTTCGTTCCTCTGCTCTTCAGCATGTGAACATGATGGGGTGTTGTTGGTGGAGACAGGCTCTCAGGAAAGCTGATCCGAGAATGACTGTGAGAGAGTGAGGAAGAAACACACAGACCACAGAATGTAATGAGTGTTGACTGAGGACCCATCAAGCAAGATTTCAGCAAGTCACCCCTTCTGTTTTATTTATAGTAGTGAGATATAGGGTCAAACTAATGCCAGTAACACGGCCCTGAGCAAATGATTTGAGTTCTCTTTTCCTGGGAAACGGCCTGTCCTTTCCTCAGCAGTTCACGGGCAGAGATTCTTGGGGCTGCGTTCCCAGGCTGGGGCTCCTGTTTCCATCACAGCAATCTCTCTGGTCACTCCTCCTTTCCCACCAGCTTTGCTTCTGCGATCTAGCCTCCCTTCCATCACCAGTGGTTACCTTTTACAGGTCTCTGGGATAAGCCTAGATTCTTTTATCCTGAAAGATCCTTAAATTAACAACTTCAAAGTATCTTTTGTTATAATAACAAGAACCAGGGCTTAGGATATGAGACTGTTACTCAGCTTGCAGAACTTTGTTTAACCTTTTGTCTTTCACAATAACACATCATTTAGACTGACTACACAAATGTGCTATGTTATTCTTATTTTTCTCATTTATAAAAATATCATGCCTCTCCCCCCATATATTTTCTCTCCCACTAGCGCTCTCTCTGTGTGTATGTGTGTGCGCTCATGGGTGCTTTTGTTACCCATGGAGGTCAGAGGACTACTTTCTGCTCTGTGATCCAGGGATCACACTCAGGTTGTCAGCCTCTGTGAAATACACCTTTACCCACTGAGCAGTCTCCTGGAACCTGTGAAACAGACTCAAATAGGATCTTTGAAAAGAAGTGGTTTGGAATATGGAAAAGAAGACCTGCAGCCTCTGAATGGGAGCACAGACAGCACATCTGCTTTCCAAAAGCTGCCGTAGAAGCCACAGACTGCCTCAAAGGCGTTTGGTAAAACCTCCCCCATGGACTGTTGCTCAGATCCCTTGACTAGCCACACTGCCCTGAGTAGCATGTATTTATTTGTTTCTCTTCTGTCCAGAAGAATGATAAAACGTAGGACTCAAGTTGGAGAGGAAGCAGAGGCAGGCTTGAACCCTAAGGCTCTCTAATAAGCTCCCCGGGGACCAGAAACTGGGTGCATGCAATTGCTTCTCCGTGCAGTGAAGCTCACTTTGCTCCTGGAGCCTTGTTTCCTTGCTTCTAAGAGGGCCCCGGGGCTTCACTTAGTCAGATCTTGGAATTTCCAGGGTCAGCAGCTCATCTTCTCGGTGACTTCTGTGATTATGTGATTTATGTCTCAGCCTGACTGGACTGTGTTATGACATAAGAGCTTTGTGGACAGACAGATAGCGTTGAATCTCTGACACACGACTTACTGTGTTGTGATTTTGAACTCTGTGCAATGTAAACCTGTCAGCAAAACATGGATAATAATGGCTTTGCCTTTGCTAACCATGGAAAGTGGTGGATAAAACCAATGGGAGCTGCGTATTTTGAGCTCCCACTCTATTCTCTGTCCCCTTGGCACCCAGCAGCCTTTTCAGTGGCTACAATTTTCTACTAATAGAGGCAGAATGTGGGAAGACTTGACAGTACTGGGCTGAGAGTTCCTCAGGAACATGCTTTTGATGGCCTCCCCAGCAGCCACGTGGCTTTAATGGGGACACCGTGAACCTTGCATAATACAGTGCCAGCTGGTCTCTGCTAACTGTGCTTGACATTGTCCTCTTTCCTTGTAATGAGTTCAAGAGTGTGCTTGAGATTTGCTTCTGGAGGATGAGACCCAAGAGAGATTTCATTTCTGCGCTTCTCCAGTCCATCCTGTATAATGAAGGGGGAGACACATTCTCTCCCCATGGCCACTAACTGGGTGGATGAGCTGTCAGTACTTCGCTGGTTACAAGTTGTCGTAGCCCAGGTCTTGGCAGAGGAGAGGCTGCATTCTGAGAACAGAAACAACAGCCCTGGGCTAAGCCAGACAGACTTTATCATACAAGAGAGTAGGGTCCCATGAAAGGTTTTCATGGGCTCACTTGAACAATTCTGCCAACTTTTAGGGAATGAATTGAAGCCATTGCTACCCAGTAGTCAGCGGAATCATCTTTGTAAAGGAAATGATTTGACTTTGGGACCTGATCTGTGTGGCAAGGTGTCAACCATAGGACTCTTCCTTAGTTCACCATCTGTCAAGACCGCACATTCCATGTGACCTGAATTCTAAACTTTACACCATATTGGCTATCCCCATTCTGTAAGTGTTCCTTCCCAAGAAGGTCTCTCAATGAACCCTGGGCTTTCATGTTCAGACAACTTAGCAGCCAGAGTAATAAAGTTTTACAATAAAGTCCCAAGTTTGACTCTGCCCCTGGGGTTGTACCGTCCGTAGTTTCTCAGTTCTTCATCTTCCTTGGACTTTAGTTTGCTCTCTCAATGTTTGAAGTGGCAGCTATTTTTCCTAGTTACCGTCTGATAATTCCAAATCCTGGCTGAGATCTTGGAGCATCTAAGTGTTGTTGGAGACTGTTCCAGAGAGGAAGATGGTGGGATGTTTACTGTACCTCACTCTACTCTGTGAGATTGGGAGAAGGCATGTATTTCTTGAGACCTTCCCCAGGAGAGCTGTATGGGCCACTGCACTTGTCCTGACTTCTTTCTCTCTCTCGGGTAGTACTCTGAAATGAGGAGACTTTTGCCAGGTGGTTCAGTTCTCTTCAGCCCCCTGAAAGGAGCCCCAGGATCCTGCAGGGTTGTGGGCAGTGTGCAGCAGTGGGGTGGGGGACAGCCTTGAAGCAACTCTCCCCCTTCAAGCATTTTTATTTAAAAGTGTCTTTAGGTAAATTATTATATATGTGTATACATTTAGAAAAATCAGAAGAGAAAATGGTACAAAAAAATGGTGCTGGTCTGTAATTCCAGAAAGAGCACATTTAATTCACTCAGTGCAACTTAGTGAAACTGCTTTCCTAAAATATCTGTATACATATGCTATATAAGTATGTATGTGGGTACACACATTGTGCGCACATGTGCATACATGCATGTATACATATAACACACATGTATATACATGTATACATATGCTATATAAGTATGCATGTAAGTATACATATGCATAGTCATGTACACATGTGCATATATGTATGTATACACACAACACACATGCATATACATGTTATATATATGTATATGTGCAAATGTGCATCCATCCACGCATGAACACATACACAAACACTTCCAAATAAATCACAACTTGATAGTTTTAGAGTTTTTAAGGTCAAATTTCTGTTAGGATAGCAGTTGAATATTCTAACACTGACTGTGGTCATCTCATCAAATTAGATTTGTTAAGAAATGTGTGATTTTGTGTACTGAGTGATGACTGGTTGGTATTGGGTATTCTTGGTCCAGCGGTGGAACTCTCTCAGGTTTGGAAAGCAGGCTTATGAATTCAATAAGCCTGGCATTATGTATGAATCTTTACATGAAAAGGAAACAATGCAGAACCTTTGTTATGAAATTGTAGAGGATTTGATTCCTATAGCCCACGAGTTAAAAATACTTTTTTTTGTTCAACACTGTATTTTCTAAGCACTAACATATTCAGCCATCAGAATTTTGCAGCAGGCCTGCAATTCCAGCTCTAAGGAGGCTGAGGCAGGAGGATTGCATGTTTGAAGGCAGTATGGTACACAGGATTCATGTGACTGCTTAGAAGCTGTGGAAATGCTGTGTCTTTAACCTGTACCTTTAACTTGATTTACTAACACATACTATATAGGCAGGGGTCTCACAAGTGTAGCTTTTCACAAAGCACACAGCCATCCACCTCTGTGGATCATGTTCGACTAAGAGAGGAGAGGACCAGCGATGATGGGTACCAGTGTAAACTCCAAAGCCTGCTGCAGGGGAGGAAGCAGTGCAGCATGTGGGGAGGGCTGGGCAGCTGTGGTACAAGTTAGAGCGTTTGTGTGATGCTAGTCATATTTGTTCAAAGAGACGGTCACAAGGTGAATCGCGACATCACCCTGAAGAAGTTTCCAGGTGGAGAAGCAGGTGAAAGGTGAGAGCATTGGTGGTTAGCACAGCCGGGCTAGAGAAGCTGTCTGGGGTGGTGAGGGTAATGTCTAGGATGGGACAGAAACAGTACCTCCCCCTCCATGGGGCCATTACTTCTACTCAAAAGGTGGAGGGAGATCTCATAGAAACTAGATTTTAGACGAGCTGTAAGATCTAGTTTCTTACATCTTTAGAACAATTGCTCTGGCTGTGATCTGTAGCTGGTCTCTTCCGTTCTGTGCAGGGTTATCTTGAGTTTCAGGGACGTGTGACTTGAGCAGTGGGTGGAGCCAGACACAGATCATTTATTTCGTGCAGCACAAGGGACTCACCTGAGTTCATAGGGTATGGAAACAAAGGTTCTGACTTGAGGGATCCTCTAACAACTGTCACAGGACCATGGAAAGATTGGATATAGCAGGATCCCATTTTGGAAAGAGGATCACAGATACAATCTGTCCTTAGTGGACGGGGAGAAGAGCATTTAAAGCAAGACAAACACAACTTTAAAAGCATCACCGTCACTTGTTATATACTCAGATTGAAAGCACAGACTAACTCACTAATGTTTATTAAACATCTCCATGTTCTAAGTTTCTAAGGACTGAAATGTGTCAGGGAATCAGACTGACATCATTCCCAGCACTCCCCCTCCTGTGGAGCGTTCCTTTTAAATCTAAGACGGAATAAAACAAATGAGTAAATTATTGTTATGTTTGATGTTGTTACGCACCATGGTGTTTGGGAGGGAATCAGACAAGGAACAGGAAAAGCAGATGCAGGAAGATGAGGTTCAGTCAGGTCAGAGCCGCGGGGAGGCTTTGGCCAGCAGAGACTTTGTGGGGCTGACTGAGGGGAAGTGCTGCTTTGGCAGAGGAGACAGGAGATGAAAAGGCCAATGTGGGGTGTGTGGAACAGGGAAAGTGTGTGTCCACAGCTCAGCGAGCAAGGGAACGCTGAAACTGTTGAAGACCTGATTTTTCCAAAGGGAAAAACCAAGCATGAAAGCATAAAGTGCAAGCCATAGAATATAGAAAATGACTGACTGGAACAGGGAAAGAAACCAGATGAAGTGTCCAGAAATGTTTATAACCTCCTACCCGCAGAACTGAAATTAAAACAAAACAAAGCAAAACAGTTTAACCCAGAATGCTAGCTGAATGGGAATTCGCGAAGCACGTGAGAGACCTGAGTTACAGACATGCAGGCTTCTGAAACAAAGCACCAGAACACGTAGTCGAAGGACATAGGAGGCAGGGAGACGGTACCAGCTGCTGATGTCTGGTGGCATCTGTTCCTTTCTCAGTAGCTTTGAGCAGACTTTTATTATCTTGGTGTCTATGGGTTGTAAGTCCAGATGCCCTGTAACAGGCCTCACAGGCGTCACAGGCTGCATTCAGGGTATTGGCTGGGCCATGTTCCCATCTCAGGCTCCATCTGGGGATCGCCCTTTCTACCAACAACTAGCAGGGTTCATTTCTTTGACTATGGAACCAGGGGCGGAAGTCCAATACAACGTCTTCAGGAAGTGTACACACTGGCTCTTGAGTGTGAGAGCCGTAAATTACCTATGAGTGGGTACATACCATGCTCATTTTTCTGGATCTGGGTTACCTCACTCAGATTGGGTTTTTCTAGTTCCATCCATTTGCATGCAAATTTCATGATGTCGTTTTTTTTCTGCTGTGTAGTATTCCATTGTGTAAATGTACCACATTTTCCTTATCCATTCTTCAGTTGAGGGGCATCTAGGTTGTTTCCAGGTTCTGGCTATGACAAATATGCTGCTGTGAACATAGTTGAGCACATGTCCTTGTAGTACAAGGACCTTTATTTCTTTATTTGTGTGAGGAGGGACATTAGGTGGCATGAGTATGGAGATCCAAGGACGACTCTGAGGATTCCCTCCTCTTCCATGTCATTTCTCTGACATGGTCTCCAGTGGAGGCTTGGTGGCAAGCACCTCGACCTACACACACACACACACACACACACACACGGTATTCGTTATAAAGTCGGAGAGAGGATTCTGAAATCTCTGAAGCATTTAATCATTTGTTTGTTCAAGACAGTCTTTCTTTGTAGTCCTGGAGCTCACTATGTAGTCCAGGTTGTACTTGAATTCACAGAGATCCACCTGCTTCTGCCTCCCAAGTGCTAGGATTAAAGATGTGTGCTACCATGTCCTGCAAGCATTTTAATCTTAGTGCAACGAATTTTGCTCACCCCATTTTTCTCATTAACAATGATCAATTTTAAAATGCTCATGTTCTAAATAGAAGTACTCAAATATTAACTAAGCACCAAGCCAGATAGGAACACTGGGGATATGATGGGAAAGTGTTGAACACAGTAACTAGGTTATGTGTGGGACTCCATACCACACCATTGTATTTGCTCCTAATCTAAATTATCTCTAGACTTATACAGAATGCTACAGGTGCCATTTCTTTTCCTACATCGCACTTCTTGTTTCTGTTTACAAGGAAAGTCTAGCTTTGTAACCGTCTAGCTTTGCTGCTCCAGTAGCCGTGGTGCCATTCTCAGGGAGACAGGACAGAATAGACTTCATTTAAAATGAGATTGTGATCTCCAAACAGTTACATCATCATGGCACCAAGAGATAAAGAGTGGATCCAATCAATGCCTTATTTGTTATCGGAACTCTTAATCCTGACTGGAAACAAATACATGACTGAAATGCCAGTGCTTTTCATTTAACCCCTATCAGAGCTGTCTGGTGATGTAGTCTCTCTCTCCTTTCTCCACCAAAAGTTGCCAAGCAGCTTGGACTGGACCACTCTGCGTCTGCTGTCCCTTCCCTCATTAGTGACCTAGTCTCTGGGGTCTTTGCAGCCTGCTGCTCATCACAGAGGGTCAAGGAGCAAAGAAGATTCTGAAAAAAGCAGAAGCCAATAGTGAGGAAGACCTGGGAGCAGGCACCACACCATGTTTGTGCTCCTGGAGCTCAGGCAACTGTGTGTCACCTGGGAGCAGGCACCACACCGTGTTCCTGGAGCTCGGGCAGCTGTGTGTCACCTGGGAGCAGGCACCACACGAGTTCCTGGAGCTTGGGCAGCTGTGTGTCACCTGGGAGCAGGCACCACACGAGTTCCTGGAGCTTGGGCAGCTGTGTGTCACCTGGGAGCAGGCGCCACACCGTGTTCCTGGAGCTTGGGCAGCTGTGTGTCACCTGGGAGCAGGCACCACACCTGTTCCTGGAGCTTGGGCAGCTGTGTGTCACTTGCACAATCTCATCCTTTTATGTTTTGTGGTGTCTCTAAAGTGTTGGTACTCTGGGAGATGTTCTCCCAGAGACCTTAGAATATGATCCCTCTTTTCCACAGTGTAAACCATTCATTATTGTTCATTAATTATTAATAGCTTACAGTTGACTGCTATTACTAACACTGGGGCAAATATCTAACAAGCACAACTCATAGTGAATTTTTAGATTTCTTTTTGAAACAGTGATTTGTTGTATAGCTGGGCTCACAAGTATGTGCCATCATCTTTTGTTTTGTTTTGTTTTTCAAGACAGGGCTTCTCTGTGTAGCCCTGGCCATCCTGGAACTCACACTGTAGACCAGACTGACCTCGAATCCCAAGTGTGGGATTAAAGGCATGTGCCACCACCGCCTAGACATGTACCGTCCTCTTTGTCTTAATAAGTACAATTCTTGATCTAATAGATTCTTTCTAGCATTGTTGTTTCACTAGGTAGCTACCTACTGACTTTGAACTCAGTAGGTAGACCAGGTGGCCTCACTCAGTGCCTCAGGTTCCCAAGTACTGGGACGACAGACATCAGCCTCAGTGCCCAGCCTGAACTTATATCTATGACCAAGTTAGGCACAGAAAATTAGAGTCATAATGACTTATGAAACCAGCATTTTTAGAATGAATCTTTCCGTCAACTTCCAGTTAAAACATCCCTGGCCACCCCTATGCCCATGTAATTCTCACCTTATTCTCCCCCCCCCGACTATTAAACACACACATTATTTTATATTTGTTTATCTTGTTGATTGTTTACATTACTGCTAGACTTCAAGCTTATGAAAACACACATTATCCTCATTATTCTATATTCTTAGCCCTGGTGTTTGTTGAAAACATGAATAAATGAAGGAATGAATGAATTATTCTTTGTGAAGTAGCCAATCAAGTGTCAGATGTGCCCACTGCCTTTGTATTTATTGTGGGTATCCTCATTACAGAGAGTGAGAAACTGTTGCAGAGAGTAAGATCCTTGTTCACGTCAGCAGAGCTGGTCAGTGACGGAGGCGTTTGGGTCAGGGCCGTCCTCATCAGTAGACTCTATGTAGCGTGTAAATAAACCAGTGGCTTACAGAAATGGTGGTGGTTGTCACTGGGCACTGCCCCACTGCAATGCTCATTTGCTTGGTAATTGTATAAATCTGAAACAGAATTTGCTTGAAAAAACAATTTAAATGGCTTATTCTACTAGAACATTCTTGGCTCCAATTCCTTCTTGCCTTCCAGATTTTTTTTTAATACTGGAATCCTGAAATGCATCTAGGTTGTGTGCTGGGTGAGTGCATTCCTTTTCTGAGACTTGGGCTCAGGTATTTGGAGTGAAAAAGAACACCCTTCTTTTAAATGAATCAACATGACGGCAGTAAATCAGGAAGGAAATGTTGTCTGTAGTTTGTACCCCTTAATTTGTGTCAAAGCATCTATGGGCTGTGGAGTCTCCCTGAGATTCTGAGAAGCCTCTTGTTCCCATCAAAATGACAGAATGCAGTTTATAATAGGCTGACAAACTGTGGCTGCTTTAAGCCCAGGATTGCTGTGACCCTGCCCCGACCAAAACCAAAGATACGGGTTGGTTTTAAAACAAGTTATAAGATACAAAACAGATAAAAATAGTATTTGTTTGTATTCATAGAACATATAAAATACTAAAATGGTAACTTCTCACATGAAGCATTACTCCAAGGAGAACACCAAGGCAGTGCATATATACCTTGGAAATGGCTGTTGGCAGAACAACCATGAAGCCGCCTCTGCCCGGTAAATGCTGTTCTTGATGCTTGACAAATACTTTCAGAAACACTTGCTTCTAATATCTTTGCGTTTTCACTTCATTTTCTTCCCCTAATTTTGAATAATTCTCTGCCGCAAATGGAACTGTGTACAAAAGCCATTTCCCATTACAATGTTTCAACCCATAGTCTCTATGATTGTGTGGAAATTTCATAGATATTTTTTGTACAGGCTGCAAAAGAAATGATAGAGTGTGATTGAAAGAAAAAATACACAAAAATATGTATATGTTTAGAGCACAGCCTGCCTTATGTCTCGGGCTGAGGACAGGAGATGGACATTCACAGCAGCCCAGGACTTGCTTGCTGTTTTCCATGTGGGCAAACAGAGGCTCCTTCTTCCAGGCGCAGGGTCAGGTAGGTGTCTTTTCAATGTAAGGGAAAGAACAAGAAAGTCAGCAGTCCACTCAAGAAGACCCACGAGGTGCATTTTACAAGTGGGTAACCAGGCTGTTCTGGATTTGAGAGCAATAGGCCACAGTGATATCAGGTAGAGATGCCTGGGCCAGGATAATTGAAAGTGAGTTGGCCATATTTCAGGGCACTTTCTTCAAGATGCTTTCCAGGTTAAGTGTTAGTTTAGATGCCTGGTTCTTTCTCCTAGCTAACACTACATCCTTGCTGGCAACTGTGGGATTAAATTTAGCAAGATGAGTTTGAGGATGTTATTGGACTTACTGAATGAATTCTTGTCCTTCTTATTTTAATATTGTTGATTGCCCAGTAGAGTAGAGAAAGCCCAGATCGGCTTTCTTAATTCTTGGAGTTTTCCACTTCCTTTGTCTTTATTGCAGTGAGTCTAAGGAAGTGATACTTCATTTAATTCTATATTAGTACAATTCAGGGTTATATTTTCACAAGATGGAATATCAACCAGCTATAGATAATGAATTCATCTCACCTTTGGATAGTATTCATCTCTTTCCATTACATCAAAGCATAAAGTCTCTCTCTCTCTCTCTCTCTCTCTCTCTCTCTCTCTCTCTCTCTCTCTCTCACACACACACACACACACACACACACACACACACACACACACACACATACACACACACACCTGGAGGCAGACACAAGTTCATAATCCTTGCAGTACCTATTGTGGTTTGAAAATGTCTTCCACAGAGGCTCCTGCCTCGAATGCTTGGTTCCAGCTGGTGGTGCTATTTTGGGAAATTATGGAAAATTTTGGAGGTGGAGTTTCATTAGTGGGCGTGTGTCACTGGAGCTTGTTCCTGTCTGTCTGCCATAAGATTAGTGACCTCCTTTGCCGCATACTCTTACTACCACTGCCATGATGATCTGCCTAAACACTTGGCCCAAGCCTCCATGGATTGAATCCTCCGAAACTGAGTCAAAACCAGTCATTGCTTGCACTATAGGCCTGTTGGTCAAAGCAATTTATAAGCATAAGATCATTACCAGTGGAGAGGGGATATGATCAGCTTATTGCTGTGGTCTTGTACAGGTCTTGTACCCTGTAAAGATTTGTCACTTGTACTGGTTTAATAAAATGCTGATCGGCCAGTAGCAGCAGGAAGTATAGGCGGGGCAACCAGAACAGGAGAATTCTAGGTAGAGGAAAGGCTCAGTGTGCAGTCATCACCCAGATACAGAGGAAACAAGATGAGAATGCCTCACTGATAAAAGGTACCAAGCCATGTGGCTAACACAGACAAGAATTATGGGTTAATGAAAGATATAAGGGTTAACTAGAAGCCTGAGCCAATAGGCAAACCAGGTTATGATTAATGTAGACCTCTGTGTGTTTCTTTGGAACTGAACGGCTGTGGGACCAGGTGGGACAGAAACCTCTGTCAACAGCTTACCAAGTCACAAGGGGAAAACGTAGACCTTCCTATAACAAGTTGAGAGGGAAGGGCTGGAGGCAGAGCTAGTCCACATTGACCTTCGTGTCTTAGTGCACTGTGGTCATATCCACTCTATTTATCTCCTCCTGTCAGAGACCAGAGAGAGCTAAGGAAGAGCTGAAGAAAACAGAATCCTAGATAATACAATTATATTTTAAACTCAGTTTTTTGATATGAAGAAGATGACAGTGTTTCAAGAGTCATTGGAGTCCTGCCCACCCCTACGGGGAGAATGCCTCAAGTGTGTCTTAAATGCATGTATGCAGCTTTTGCTAACCACTTAGTGAAATGTGGTGAAGACAATGTAAACTCTTTGTGAAGATTATCACTTTAAATCCCATGAAAAGCCTGTGATGTTTACAAAGGACCTGAAATGTAGGAAGGTTAAATGTTTCCACTAACACTGGGGAAGACTAATCGTTCTGCAGCCCTGACAACAGCTGGTCAGTTGAACTGGGTTTAAGTCCAGTTACTTGAACAGTTGCTGAGCGAGATGTTCTGAGAACCAACTGATCAGGAAAAGCCTTTACTTTCTAACAACCAATCAGGATCCACTCCAATAAGCACATCCACCAGCCAGCAATAGCTTCACCCCACCACCGTTTTTCTACGTACGTTCGCTCACCTCTGACTTCATGTTTCCTAGAGCTCTGCCCAAGGCCGTAGAACTTGTGACTTAGGAGAAACAACTCCCCTGTTGCACTGAGTAACACGTGGAATATTGTCAGTTATTTCACAATGGGTGTGCTGTCCTCTGACTGTAGCCTGACTTACTGCACACAGTAGGGGAATGCTAGGTAGCATCACGTGGTATGTGGTACATCTGGCTGTATCTGACTCTGAGCCAACACACTGACCTACCTTTTCCTACTTCGTAATTGTCAGACTGGTGGTGCAAGGTGGGGGTGGCTCTTCCCCTGGAAGCTTCCTCCTCTTGTGATGCTGCAACTCTTGGGTGGTTACTTAGCTTTACATATCTTTTCTCTCTAATAACTTGTAGGGTCATTTGAATTTTATACATTTTCTTGTTCCCATGGTGCTAATTCATTATCTATTTATTAATTAAGAAGTACTGATTTCATTGTTCCTGAGTTCCAGGATACCAACATAATGATGAAATTAGGAGAATTTATCCTGGAAAGACTGGAAGTTTGGGCAGAGAGATGAAAACACTGTGAAGTGTGGGGCTCAGGGAGCCTGTGAGGAGACAAGGTTCTAAGCCCAAATGGCTGTGGGCACTAACCAGCTTGCAAACAACTGATATTTAGTTCCATTGAAAATTATTTTGGGGGAATGGAGAGATGGCTCAGTGGTTAAGAGCACTGGCTACTCTTCCAGAGGACCTGGGTTTGAATCCCCAGCACCTACCTGGTAGTAACCTTCTGTAACTCCTGTCTCTGAGAATCTGATGCCCTCTTATGTCCTCCAGGGGGGCACCAGACATATACACGGTGCACATTCATACATGCAAGGATCAGATCCCCTAAAACTGCAGTTTCAGCCAGTTGCAGGCAGCTATGAAATTGTTGAAAATCTAACCTGGCTCCTCTTAACCACTGATCCGTTTCTCCAGTCCCATATTTAACTCCTTAAGCAAACATCTTTTTTTTTAAATTGTCATGAAAAATGTCCTTAAATTTGCTGAAATTCATCAAACACCAAATATTAAATTGGAGATTGTACTAGCCTGGATCTGTGCTATTTGGAAAGCCACATTACGAAAATGAAGTTTGGAAAACTTCTTGTAGATTTAATTTTGTAAGTTTTATACATGTATATGCAATAGGTCATGAGAACATGCATCCCAATACCCTCTTCTATCTCCCCCATTCCTACCTGCTCAACTAGCCCCTGTTGACTTAACTAGCCTTCCCATGCATTATTTTGTATTGCAGGTCTTGTGTAGGTGGCCATAGCTGTTGAGAATTCATGATTACATCAGCCATATCATACCCAGAAGACAACATTTCAGAGCGTTTCCCATCTTCTAGGTTGTACAATATTTCTCCCTCCTCTTCTGTGTATTCCTTGAGCCTTGGCGGGGATGATGTTGATACCCTACTTAGGGATGGGCAGTCAAAGTCTCTGTTTGAACTGTTGCACATGGTGGAAAGAAGCTTTTCTGGCCATGAGAGCAATTGCTAGTCTAAGCTATAAACATAGATATTTAGAAAGCAGTTTGGTCACACAGTTTAGTGAACAATAAAAGTTGTATGTAAGAAATGTTTTTTGTTTCTAGCACCAGAAAATTTAGTTCTTATTCTTAGCAAGTACACTTTCAGCTGTTAAATATAGCATGTCACAGGTTTTCTAAAAGGATTGTAAACTAGGAAATTTGGTGAAACAGGCTGAGGTTGTCTGTCACCTTGACAGGACTTGGAATCACCAGGAGCCAGGTTATAGCCACCCCAAGGGATGCTCTAGAGTGGCCTCTCAGTCAGGCAGGCTGAGATGAGAAGACCCACCGTATAGTTCATGGGAAAAGAAGAATGCTGACTGAGCAGAGCATCTGTCTCCTGCCGATTCCTGACTTTAGATGCAATGTGACCAGCCGTCGTAAGCTCCTGCCTACAGGATGCATAGCCTACTTCCCTGGAACTGTGGACCAAAGTGAACTATTTCTTCCTGAAGTTGCCTTTGTCTCAGTAAGGAGAAAAATATGACGGAAGGCAAAACTCTAAAAATGATCCCCAATTTTATTTAGATAGATTCTTTCTTATTTATTTATTTTTATTTGTGTGTGTGTGTAAGACTGTCTTTCTGGTTATTTTACCATTCTTTTTTTGGTGCTCTTCACTAGTTTTGAAACATGATGTAACCAATAAAGTGTTGTGCATCAGGGAAATTCTCTGTGGTTTATACAGAAGCTGCCTCAGCTTCAGATGCAGCAGTAGTGTTATCATTAGCTCTTGATTAATGGCTGGATAGGGACTTAGATTTTAGTACTTTTCTTGCTATTCCAAAAACAATACTGACCTTTGCTGTTACATTTTTTGGCTGAACTAAGAGCTACTGCAGGGTGGTCACTTCTGCTGTGTGGAGATCTAGCTTCTCCACGTTGGCTGATATCTGCTTAGTTACCACCATCGGTGCCTGAAAGCCAGGAAGTATGCCTTAAAGGCTCACCTCACATTGGAAAAATCTGTGAGGACTGTCTGCCTGACCCTTTCTTCCCAGTGGCTCTCCTGCGACTTGGGTCTGGTTAGCCACCAGTGAAGGCCGTGACTCTGCAGGAGATACTCTGTGTGTGTGCTGTGCACAGATCCCTTGTTCCCGTTCCCATTTCTACTGTGTGACTTGTGATAGGGTTTAGCTTCTAACTGGTCCACCCTCATGGCAACCCTACACCAACTCCAAACTTGATTAATTACCCTCCTCACAGACTTAATCCAAGTTTAGCCCAGTCCAGATTGCTCTTGGTTGGGACTTCCATTAGGGCCTCTTCTCACACGCAATGGCATCTGGACCTTCCCAACCATGGTAGCTAACATCCTACACTTTGTTCTTTGCATTCCTGCTACCGGCTCCTTCATTCTGCAACAATCCCGTGAAGCAGCAGTTGATGTCACCCCAGTGTGCACACGACCTTCAGAGACTCAGAAATGCTCATCCACTTATCCACGTGGCAAGCGGTTAGCTGGAATTCAAACGCAGACAGGCTGGCTCCGGAGACCACATTCTGAGTGTCGCCCTCTTCTTCTGCTTCCAGGCCTCACGTCTTTATCTAGTCCTCACTTCTCGTCAATGTCAGTGTTTGTTTATTTACTCTTGTTTCCGCGCAAGTCCAGACAAAACCAATGCCTGTGTGCTAGATATTGGGGACTGAGAATGTAAATAAATCATGTGACAGCAGTGTGCTCGGCTGCATCCCCAGACACCAGTGGGTTTGAAATGCATCCGCGAGGAGGAGTGGGCTCGTGTAAAAGAGCAGAGGCAGGGCGGGCCAGGATGTGTGAGCAGAATGCTGGCCAGGCTGATACATGCACTGACTGGTCAAAGGAACTGAGACAACATAGACCCAGCACAGGCTATGAGTACGGGAAGGAGCCTTAGGAAGAACTTGAGATCTGAGAGCCAGAGGGCTCTGGCAGTGCTGGGATGTGGTGTGAAGTCCACGTCAGTTTCCCGGAGTAGTGGTTTGGGCTGAGACTCTTTGTAAAGTGAAGCCTTTAACCGAATGAAGTTCTTTATCAATAAGAATAGGCGTCTAGACAATTCAGGCTGGAACCAGCTGTCCTGTCACAGAACTGGAGTGGCCTGAGCTCCCCAGAGAGTTAACAAGTTCCCCTCACATGCACAAGTAAAACATAAACTCAGTATTTACAGTACCCCAGTTTCTTTCCCATGTTAAAACCATTTTTAATGGCTAGATGGTGGTGGTGCATACCTCTGATCCCAGCAATCAGGAGGCAGAGGCAAGTGGATCTCTGTGAATTTAAGGGCATCCTGGCCTGCAAAGTGAGTTCCAGGACTGTTATACAGAGAAACCCTATTTCGATAAAATGAAAACAAACAAAAAACCCCAAACAAACAAACAAACAAAATAAAAAACCCCAAACCTGAAAACAAAAATTATTTTTAACACATAAGAACAAAATTATTATTTCAATGGAGGTACCACTGACTTATTTTGATATGTCATAACTAGGTCATGGTTAAATCAAGCTAGACATGGCTGTCTCCTTCAAATGTAAATAATATCCTATGGTTAAACACTGGAAAGTTTAGATTTTTGAGATACAGTACATAAATATCACTACGTTCACTTTTGTGCAACAGAATTCCAGAGTTATCTGCTCATCTCTAACTACAGCTTGGCACCCATCAATCAAGCTCGTCCCGTAGAGTTTGCATGTGGGTGAGATCATGTGATACTTGTGTTTCTGGCTTGTTTTATTTGTCATCATGATCTCCCTCTGGATGTTCCTCTGTCTTGTGGCGTAATCATATTCCAGTGTGTTTAAACACCATGCTTGGTCTGTTCATCATTTGATGAATGTTTGGGTTGACTCAAATCTTGGTGATTGCTTCACAAGTGTTTTTAAACCATACTCATGCGTTCATATACTGTTTTGTCCTGTCATGCCTCCATTACACCACGTGCCCTTTCAGTCACAGTCACGTGCTGCAGAATCATGTCCAACCAGTGACAGACCAAGCAGAGGACAGTGGTCTGTGACATCACAGCAACTACTGACATCATAACCATTTTTGTCTAAGTGTCCCCATAGCATTCACACAATGACAATATTCCCAGTGACAGCTTCTCAGTCCATTTCCCCCATGGGTAGGTAACTCAGAACTCCACATTTTTTTTCAGACCCAAGATTCCATTTTGCTGTTTTTCTCTCTATTGGAACTTTCTATACTCCTGTTTGCTTTCAGTAGGCTTATAATTGGACACAGACATGGTTATCTATGCTCTAAACCACTGTCAGACAATTCCTTCTCAGTCATCATGGTATTGGAATATAAAGATCGTCTCCCCCCCCATTCATTTGAGATCTGTGATTTGAGATAAGTAATTTGAAAACTAGAAATAGCTTTTTCTTTTTAAAATCTTTCTTCAAACAGAGGCTCCCCACTAGACCCCTCAGGAGCCCAAGAAATGCTTGTGCACAGGGGGTGTGAAAGGTTCCCAGACTTCCTGTGCTATTTCTTGCTGCAATGGAACATTTATGCTTCTAAAAAATATTCCCTCATTCCTGGAAAGCCATTCTCTAGTTGTTTAGCTAGAAAGAGTGATCTTTGTTCCTTGCTTTCCTTCTTTTCTGTTTCCACACATTGGCATTTATAGGTTTCAAGCCTTTGCAGCTCCAGGTACAGGTGTGAAGATTGAAATTCATTGTGAACCTAAATGAATTTAGGATTTACCAGGAAACTGTGAGGCAAGCCTTTGGGTGCATCTGTGATGTGTTTGCAGATATGATTAGCTTGATTCTGGAAAACTCACCCTGAATATTCACAGTGCCATTCCTGGGATGGAAATTCAGAGGAAAAGAGGAAAAAGAAGAGAACTCACCTGCATGCCTCTGCCCCTTTCTTTGCTCCTATATGTGGTGACCCTCTCCGTGCTACCAGACTCACTGAATATTGTTTTAAGTGAACTTCAGAGTCAACATAAGTCTTTCTTTTTTTTTAAATTGTTTATTTTGGTATTTCTCTACTGGTTAAAAATTTCTGAAGTCTTGGCTAAACCATGATTTATATCTATCAAAATTGTAACACCTGTGGCTATGACCCATTAGTTTTCTTACTTCGCATATCTGAAGAGGTTGGCAGATATCTGGAGGGGCATACAATGGGTGCAAGCGTGCAATGTAGGATCTTGGGTGTAACTATGCTTAGGTCTCTCAGACTGATAACTCATGATGAAATACTACTGTCTACCTAAAGGAGTATTGATATTATAGTATCTGGCACAAGGAAAGATTTAATAAGCATTAGCTGTTGTACTTACGTTAGAATGTTGTTAAAAGTCCTGAGGTCACATTTAGAAGACATAAGTTACCTTCCTGTCTGATATCTTCATGTAAACGTTTGCCCATGAGTTCTTTAAACAGCTTTTCACACTCAAGTTGTGTTTATGTATATGAAACACCCCAGTGTCTTAATTTCACTGGGACCTTCAGACTGAAGAACAGCGTTTAGGTGTCAGACTGAGACCCCTCTGATTCTAGTGGAATCCCTTTGCCTTCTGGAGTGTTCCCAGCACTAGACCCCTCTCTTCACGTTGTGACCGTCTTCTCGTGGTACAGCGGAGTAACTCTACTTGCATTTCTCTAAATCAAAGAAGTACCTGCTTTGCATATGACAATTTAACATGGAATTCATGAAAGAAAATGCCTTCTTATATTTCAGCTCCCATTAGAGATACAGATTTGAGAAAGGACACACTCAGTGCCGATGGAAGTGAACCCTCAATGACCTTGGCAGGTTCCATCTGTGGTCACATTGCCTTACAACACCGAGTCAAAGTGTAGTAAAAATGACTTGAGTATATTTATACGTGTGTTTTAAGTAAAGCTGACTATTGTTTTAAGTGAAACAATATTAAGCTGTTACATGACCGTTATTTTTCTGTAGGGCTCCACCCTCTGAAGCAGGTAATGTCTTATACATAGTTCTGTTTTGGTTAAGGATATTGGGGTTCATGGAACAAAGCATGATTTAAGGCAGATAAAATGGAAACAATAGGCCATGAATGCCAGCATGATTTGTGCTTTATATTTTTGTGTGTGTGTGAATCAGATTTGATATCATATTAGTTACTTCTGTATCACTGTGACCAAAATACCCAACAGAAATAATGGAGCAGAGGTTCATTCTGATCCACAGTTTGTGAGGGTTCCAGCCCATGGGAGTGGGTGAGGCATGGTGATGTTCAGATGACTCGGGCATGCACCTAATTCAGGGGCAGAAATAACCTTCAAAGCCCCACATCTGTGACCTACTTCAGCCATCATGGCTCCACCTCCTAGAGGATCCACAGTTGTTGAAATAGCTCCACCTAGAACTGGGAACCAAGCACTGAAGACAGGAAGGCATTCTGGCCATGCAGTCCTGTATCCATTTCATTCCTCGTTGTGAATGTGCATACTTACTATGTCATTTTTATTTTCAACTCATTATTTTACCTCTTCTACTTTTATTTCAGTTTATACTTATTCTTTGTCTCATTTTTTTGAGTAACAATGTATATGACTGAATATTGCCCCTTCAAAGTTTTAATATATGTACTTAGTGCTATTAGGGATCTCTAAGCCCTATGCTACACACATACCACAAACATTCATTATGATTTTTTTGCTATTATTCATTTAAAATATCCCCTAGTCTCATTTGTGAATTCTTCTTTGGCACATAACTTATTTATAAATAGTGTGCTTTAATTTTTAAGAATTTGGGAGTGCTCCAGACATCTTTGTGTTATTAATTTCTAGTTTAATTCTGTTATAATCAAAGTGATCTCTGTGTGATTTAAATAGCTGTGTTGATATGGTTTGATTTATTTTCTAAATATGATCTATGATGCTGAACATCCTGTGTGGATGTGAACTGTATCTTCTGTGACTTTGGGATGGCAGTTCTATAAATAACAATCAGGTCAAGCTGATTTTCTGTGTCATTTGGTGTTTCATTGCCTTTCTGACTTTTCCATCTTCTTGATTTATAAATTATTTAGAGACAAGTGCTGAAGTTGCCAACACTAAGTGCAGATTTGTCTGCCTTTCCTTTCATTTCTCTGGTTTTGCTTTGTGTGTTTGCAGCTTTCTCTCGGGGACTTGTATGTTTGGGGTTGCCACTTCCATAACTGTGGTGCCCTTGTCCTCTCTAGTAACATTTTTATGTTCTGAACTGCATTGACCAGGTACTAATATAACAATTTTAGTTTTTTGTTAGATTGTGCATGCTGAATTTCTTAGTGTATTTTATTTTTACTCAAAGTCTTTGTATTTGGAAGTAATTTTTTTTTCCTTTTGAGATTATAATTACATCATTTCCCCTTTCCTTTTCCTCTACCCGAACCTTCCAATATACCCCATCTTGCTCTCTTTCAAATTTATGGCTTCTTTTTATGAATTGTTATTAAATGCATATATGTATATGCATATATATTACTAAGTAGACCCTGCTCACTCTGTATAATGTTACTTGTATGTACGTTTTCAGGACTGACAATTTGGTATTGGATAACCAATAGTTTGGATCAGAGTGCTCTTCTCTGTGTTTTCTTCCACTCCCAACATTCCTTAGTTGCCTGAAGTTCTTGGTGTAGGGTTAAAGCCTTGTGGTCTTTCCCCTGCCTACTTTGGCATATCTGTTATCCTCCTGTTCAACTCATGTTTGGTCAGTCGTGTTGGTGAAGCCTCCCAGATCCTCCCTACCTTCCTACCCATCCAACTCCATGACTTCTTTCTTTCTATCTCTGGAATAAAACCAATCAAATAAAATAAATAAACAAGAATAGAATAAAACAGAGAAAATAAAGCACAAACAAAGAAAAAGCACGAGAAGCACATGAACACAGAAAGACATAGGCACACACAGAAAACTCATAAAAACACAAAATCAGAAACCATAGTGTATAAGCAAAAGACCAGTAAGGTGAAAAATGCCAAGACAAAGAATTATGAGACCAAAAATAATCTCAAAAATACAGTAGAGTTCTTTTGGAGTTTGATTTTTAGTGCTGTACATGGAGCCTGCCCTTAAGTATGGTTTCTTTACCCAGCAAGACTCCATTGGGGAAGACAAAGTTTTCCTTTGTAAGAGGCTGGGTCATTGGTGACTGCTTACTGATGAAGAATTGGGGGATCATGTCCACTTCCCATCTTAATGTTGGGACCTGTGCATGCCCTGTGCATGCTCGCTACCATCCTTGTGAGTTTATATGTGTGTCAGTTTTGTTGGGTCTGGAAGGCCTTTCTTCCTTGCTATTTTACATTCTCAGTGGTTCTTACAGTTCTTCCACCTCCTCTTCCATAAAGTTCCCTGAAGAGAGAGGTTTGATGAAAACATCCCATTAGGACTGAGATTCCAAAGTCTCTCATTATCTGCACAATATCCATTTGTAGATTCTGTATTTGTTCCCATCTACTGCAGGTGGAAGCTTCTCTGTTCATGGCTGAACAAGACATGGATCTAGGGGCAGAGCAGGATGTTGGTAGGAGTCATTATAGCCTACATTTCTTTTCCCCAAGGTCCGTGGCTTAACTGAGCAGTATCAGGCATGGGTTCCATCTCATAGAGTAGACTTTGAATCCAATAAAATAGTGTTTGGTTCCTCCTACAACATTTGTGCCACTATTGCATCTGCGTATCGTTTAGGCAGGTCACCATTGTAGACTGCAGGGTTCAGAACTGGGTTGGTGTTTATCTTTCTCCTGTGGTAGCATACAGAGTACCTTCAAGTACTGTGAACACTAGTCAGTAAGGATGAAGGTTCTAGATAGGCACCAGCTTGACTTCCCTTGTCTTTAGTGTTACTTTCTGCAATAGGGCCTTACTGTCAGTTTATGGAGAACAATCAGTGGCCTTAGCAATAGTCTGAGTTGTTTGGAGGTTTTCATGGGGCCCTTGACCAACAGCTTGATTAGATGTAACCTATTTCTAGCACTGGAGGTGTCAAGAGATGTCCAGTTGGCCTTTGTCTCTCCATTCTTATTTTTTTTTTTTTTTTGGTTTTTCGAGACAGGGTTTCTCTGTAGCTTTGGTGCTGGTCCCAGAACTAGCTCTTGTAGACCAGACTGGCCTCGAACTCACAGAGATCCACCTGCCTCTGCCTCCCGAGTGCTGGGATTAAAGGTGTGCGCCACCACCGCCCGGCGTCTCTCCATTATTTTGTGATTGTATTTAGATTTCTCACATTTCTGTTTATTTGTTAAGAAGCTTCTAATATGGTAGGTTTCTGTGTGACCCCTCAGATGACCCTTAGCTGACCCTCCCTGTATTCCTTCCCACACTCTCTCTTCCCTCCCCCTCTCCATTTGATCCTCCCATTCCAGTTCTCGCTCCCTGTTTCTATATAACTTTAAATTCTATTTCCTCTATTTTAGGGGCTGCCTCACCCCAGTCCCTTGCTATATGCTTAGTCTCTGTGATTATTCAAATAGTAGCATGTCTACCAAAAGTTTAAAAGCTAACATCTACAAAGAAGCAAATACATATCATATTTTTCTTTTGGGGTCCAAGTTACCTCGCTCGATATAATTTTTTTCTGACTCCATCCATTTACCTGAATATTTCACTTGGAAACAGATGAGTAATGCTCCATTGTGTAAATATCACACATCTGCATTGTCCATTCTTCTGTTGATAGACTTCTAGGCTTTTTCTGGTTTCTGCTGTTATGAGTAGGAAGCAACGTATATGGATGAGCAAGTGTCTCTGTAGTATAAATTATTAATATAATCTGACAAAGTCTGGTGGTTTTAAATTTTGTATTTAGAACACATAGCTACTTACATGCTTGTATCTTTTGTTTGTTTGTCTATGTAGTTCTGGCTGCTCTGGAGCTCTCTGTGTACATCTGACTGACCTTGAACTCAGAGAGATCCTCCTGGCTCTACCTCTGCCTCCCAAGGGCTGGAATTAAAGGCATATGCTACCATGCAGAACCATGCTTGTATTCTTAAGATTTGACTAATATCCACTATCTTGTTAAATATTTTTGCATTTTGTTTTTGTCCCCTCAGTTTCATATTTATATTTTAACTTATTTGTTTATTCAATTTTTATTCTTTCCTTATGTATTTATTTTTTTTTAAGACTGGGTCTTATGTAGCCCAGGCTTCAGAATAACTGTGTTGTGTTGGTCTTGAACTTCTGGTTTTTCTGGCCTCACTGCCTAAGTATAGGCATATGCTATCATGCCTGCCTGAAGTGAGTGGTATTAGGGATTCAACCAAGGGTTTCGCGTATGTTAGGCAAAACTCGACAAACTGAGCCATATCTCTAGTTCCTCAACTGAATATTTTATAATTACATTATATTTCTGCTATTAGCTTTTTATTACTGGGACTCATTTTTAATTTGCAAGATGCCTTTGTATTTATAATAGGATTAGTTTAATTAAACATCTCTCTTCAAGTGTGATTTTTCCCAGTTTACATGCAGTACAGCAAACTAAGACAACACACTCACCTTCTCTGGTGTGCATTGTGTGCCGCTGTTGGCACACACTCTAAGTTTACGTGTGTTCTGGACCCACAATGCTTTGGTTATAGTTACTTTCATATCAGTGATATTTTGAAATAGAAAATAAGGAAAGTTAATACTTTCTATTATGTTAAACATTTATTTTCTGGAATCCACCTTTTCTTTCTGGTGTCACATTTCCTTACCTTGGAGAATTTACTTTAACATTTCTTGCAGTCCTGACCTGCTGCTAATTAATTTTCCTAGTTTTTCTACCTCTGTAAAAGGCTTTCATTATTCCCTTACTTTTAAATAGTGCTTTATTATGTGGAGGGCTGACGGCTTTTCTTTGAGTGCTGTAAAAATGTCATTGTATTTTTTTCTGTCCTGTGAAATCTCTGCCAGGACGACTGCTATATTCCTTTTCTTCTTGATTAGTATGTAATAAACTTTATAAGATACAATGTCATATTTTCTCTACATTGTTTAATATTTGACTCTGGGCAATTAGCCTATCTATTACATTAAGCATGAGATATTGTATGGTGACATTGTTTAAAATCTTTCCAGCATCTTGAGGTATGTTATTACCATGCAGTAGGGTACCAGAATTCTTTTCTCTTCCCTGCAGCACTGAACTGTTGATGAGCCTCTTCCTTATCCCTCTTCCCCAAGCCCCTCTATCTCTGGAAATCACTGTTCTTTCTCTTCTGCAATGCACTTCTCTTTATTTGCATACGGAGCTGTAAGTAAATTAATTTTTTCCTGATTTATTTTGCTTTTCTATCTCAGCTTCTCTGAGCTTCCACCTGCCACGCACCGCACCCCCGTGTTGGCGCTCTGTGCGCTGGCACCCAGTTCATGAGCTTCGGGCAAGGGGCTGGAGGTTAAAATACACAGACACACACAGACAGAGAGATAGCGACACGGGTCATCCTTGAATTCCCCAAGAATGCCCCCTTAATTGTGTTCAGGGGCAGATTATATAGAGATAGCCATGCTCCAGCCAAACCCATCAGAAACCACTCTCCTGCCATCAGGAACTCCTGAAGGTCTCGTGCTCAGAGCAGCTGTAGGCACTCAGATCAGGGGATTACAAGAAATTCAGGATCTGGGGTCTCACTGCTCCCAACATCCAGGAACAATGTTTTTCTCTTCCAATATTTCTCTAGAGTTCTGCTTTTGGCCCTGTCTAGTCTTCTCATCTCTGCTATTGTGATTTATTTCTTTAGCATTTTATTGAACTCTTTTTTTATCTTTTACATTTCTCTTCTGAAACTCCCCACCTGCTCAGGCACGCTGTCCACTTCCTGTACTTGGTGACACGTGATTCACAGTTATTTTAAACCTTCTTTAATAAAGACACCATCTGGGCTATCTCTGAATCTTCTTGCATTGATTCGTTTGTCTTCAGAGTGAATTGTGGGGTTTTGGTTGGTTGGTTGTTTTGCCTCTTTTTGTGCCTTGTAGCTTTTATGGAAAAATTGTGTTAATTGGGATTAATCTTCATTTTGCAAATTCTCATTATTTTTTAAGGAAGGAAAGTATGTATTTATAAAAACAAGAAGAATTGATTTTAAGCAAAGAAAGACACAGCTTTCTTTTAATGTTATTTGAGAACAAGGTTACATGCTTGCGCTGGTTCAGACGAGATCTGCTGCTGCCCTGTCTTGTGTTCCTCAGGAGTGTGTCAAACAGCTGCAAACTGTACTGGTTAGAAGTCCTCAGAGTGTGGACAGGGCCCACTGGTGGGAGCCCATGACTTCAGCGGCCAGATTTTCACCTGTTTACTGAGAATCTGCTAAATGCTGGATGTCTTGGTTACTTTCTGTTGCTGTGATAAAACATGGACCAAAAGCAACCTGATGAAGAAAGGGTTTGTTTTGGTGAATGGTTTCAGAGGGACGGCGTCTATCAGCATGGCAGAAGGAGGACACTGGCTGATCATGTTTCCATGGAACTGTTGTACAGGACAGATGGCGAGGACGTAAGAAGTCCATTCCACGGTCATTTCTTATGCCGTGTTATATTGTATGCACAAGACATGATTTTAAAAAATATCAAGGCCTCAGAGAAACTCCAGGCAGAAATTACTATGTGTGTAATGCAGATCATGAGATCTTGAGTAAGAATATTTAAAGATGATGAAGGATGGTGGGTGACTCCTTTGCAGTGAAATGTTTATTTAGCCCAGACACACAGGGATATCTAAGCCCAGGAATGTGTGCTGCCCTGCTTCTGTTCTTATTTCAGGACTCGAGAGACCAAAGTTGGGCTTCTCACACAAATGACATCCTAGATCCTATTGACTAAGATCGTCACACATGAAAGGTTAAGGAAATGTGGGCTGTGCTCTTGCAGCGGATTTCTTAGTCTTATTTATTGGCAGTTTTTCTGAATGAAAGACTGAATGGGGAAATAGGAAGGGTTTGCCTGTGTAACTTCCCTTCGGCAGTCCCACTTAGTCGGTTTGATTCCAGAGGAGCCATACTGTGGTCTGGTCAGTGTAGACAAAGAGCCTTCTTTGGCTTCCCAGTGGGGAAACATAGATCTTTGTAATAAGCTTTCATCTCAAGTAAGTTAAACCCATGGAGGATGAGCTGGACATCCAGGAAACACACCCTTGAGCCATTCTGATGTGACTGCCAAACTTTCCACCCTGGCCCTGTACAGGGCAGATAAAAGCTGTGCTTCTGTGATTTAATAAACAAGAAAGGCACAAACGTTTCTATTTAAGTGGAGCCTTCTAGAATGTTTGCTGGAAACTATGATGCATTTCGGTTCTGGATCCTTTCACATCTCAGAGTGATCAGCTGCGGTGAGGGTGAAGTGTTCATTATGGCCCCGTGAGGAAGCGTGGTGTCCGGGTGTTACTGAGTCCAATATAGAGTTCATCCATAGCACCACAGTGAACTTGGTTTCTGAGGGGAAGGAATGTTGTATATATTTCGTCCACACTGAATGCTAGTTCCTTTGGTAGTATGCACATATTTCTCATGGTTTAATCTCACAACATATCTGAGAGTATTATTGTTGTTTTGTAGATAAAGAAATGTCCCTCTGCCACATAGTAAGGATCAGGCCTGGAATTGAATTAAGATCAGCATTTTGCTAAAATATGTTCTAACAGGGAGTGATGGAAAATGATATCTGAGAAAAAGTCTCTAGAATCTTCGGTTGTGAATTTTAGGTAAGAACTACCCTTTGTTGAGGAATAAGAGTCATGGGTAGAAAATTGAGGTTGTAACCACAGCTAAAGTCACCCTGTCAATCTCCCACATCTTATAGCAGTGAGAGGAGGTGCTGAGAACCTTCCCCTCTGACCCTGAGTTTCCATCCATCTCAGGACAGTGCAGATGTGGATTAGAGGGGCCACTGCTTTGGCTGCCGTGGAAACAGGGGCGCCCCTGCTGTCTGTGATTGCTTAACCAGCCCCACCCTCACCTGTGACTGCTGCTTTGGCTGCTCAAGGCATACATGTCAATTACTTCTACTGTGTGTGTGTGTGTGTGTGTGTGTGAGAGAGAGAGAGAGAGAGAGAGAGAGAGAGAGAGAGAGAGAGAGAGAGAGAGAGAGAGAGAGAGAATACACATGCCAAGGTCAAAATGTTGTGGCTTCTGCACTCCCCTTGTACCTTTACCTGGGATTCCCTAATGTGCACAGTGTCCACCCACTGAGCCATAAAAATAAATTTTTATTTGATATTTCTTTTCACTATCCTTCTTTTAAAGATATTTATAATTGTTCATTTATTTTTTTGTGTGGAACTTTTTTTCTGTGTGTATGTGCACCGTGTGTAAAATGTGAACGCTTGACTTCATTCACCTCCTCTTAAAATCTTTATTTTCCTTTCTTTTATGAAATTTGCTAGTATCACAGACAGAATCAAATTGTACTATAAACCAAAGAGATGATGAGTTGAGTGTGTACATTTGTAAGTTTGTGTTTTCTGAAGGTTTAGCCAAGTGCCTTGAGCATGCTAGACAAGTACTGAGTCATTGACCAGTATCATCAGCCCTTTTGAACTTTGAGTTTGAGAAAGGCTATCCCTGACTCACCCAGGCTATTCTTGTACTTGGTATATAGCTCAGGAGGGACTTGGGATTCTGGTACTCTTGTGTCATCTCCCAAGGAGCTGGGATCATCGTCAAAAGACTGGTCATACAAAAGAGAACATTTGGACCTTATGAAGTTGGAGGTGTGTGTAACCAAGACAACAGAAAAAAAATCCACCAGAGTAAAATGTAGATAAAATCCATGTATAAGGAGTAGCAAGGTTAAACCTGGGAAGATAGTGCTAAGGTCAATTCTAAAAAGTAAGGTGAGGGTAAAATTAAGGTTCAAAGTTAATTAGGTATGAAGAGTTAGTGGATGAACTGTGACAAGTTGAAATTGAGTCGGAAAGTGTTGGGGTCCTGCTTTTCATGGTGATCATTCATAGCACCCTTCCAGGAGAAAGTTTCTGTTTAGTGTTGTATTAAATATGTTGTCAAAAGATTCCTCACTGGGGCTTCTTATGGATAAAACTTGGGCCTTTTGTTATTGCTTTGACTTTGGATATGTATCAGAAATAGAAGAAGAAACATCTTAGTAATTATTTTTCTTTGGAGGAGTATGCGGTAAGAATGGTCTCCATAGGGTCATCTATTTGAGAATTTTAATAGGTTCACCAAGGAGTGAAACTGTCTGAAAGAGAAGGATCAGGAGGTGTGGCCTTGTTAGAGGAAGTGTGTCATTGGGGGTGGACTTTGAGGTGTCAAACACCCGAGCTAGCTGCAATCTTGTTCCTTCTCCCTGCTGCCTATGGATCAGGACATAGTTCTCAGCTACTTCTCCAGCACCGTGCCTGCCTCCAGCTGTGCCCCGGTCATGATGATAATGGACTCACCCCTGAAACTGTAAACAAGCCCCCAGTTAGATGATTTACTCTATAAAAGCTGCATTGGTCCTGGTGCTCTCCCAGCAACTGAACAGTGAGTAGCACAGTCATATATGCATACATCAGAAAGTGTGATGTCATGAGACCAGAATTAATCTTAGAAAAGCCTTTCTGTCTCACTTCTCTTATTCCGAAAATAAAGGGAAAGAGAGATAGGTCATTTTCTATCCTAAGTGAGGTGTTACCAACATGCAGAGCACGGACCTGTCCCCTCCACATCCCTGAAGCTTGTCCTCAAACGTTAGGTGGAAAAATGAAATTATTTCAATTAGCCTTCTCTGATCCATGAACAATTGAGTTCAGTTCAAGCAGAGAAATATTATTCAGTACAGAAGGATGTGGTGGCTCTGAATGTCAGTGTGTGGGCAGCATGAAGAGGTCAGCTTTCCTCGTGCAGATGTTGTTTCCTTAGTGCCATCCCTGTGGGCTAAGTCAGAGTGAAGGTTTCCTGAGCTAAAGGAGAGGCTGACTCCTGAGGGGAATCCACAGCTGACTCCTGAGGGGTGTCCACAGCTGACTCCTGAGGGGTGTCCACAGCTGACTCCTGAGGGGTGTCCACAGCTGACTCCTGAGGGGTGTCCACAGCTGACTCCTGAGGGGTGCCCACAGCTGACTCCTGAGGGGTGCCCACAGCTGACTCCTGAGGGGAACCCACAGCTGACTCCTGAGGGGTGTCCACAGCTGACTCCTGAGGGGAGCCCACAGCTGACTCCTGAGGGGTGTCCACAGCTGACTCCTGAGGGGTGTCCACAGCTGACTCCTGAGGGGTGTCCACAGCTGACTCCTGAGGGGTGTCCACAGCTGACTCCTGAGGGGTGTCCACAGCTGACTCCTGAGGGGAACCCACAGCTGACTCCTGAGGGGAACCCACAGCTGACTCCTGAGGGGTGTCCACAGCTGACTCCTGAGGGGAACCCACAGCTGACTCCTGAGGGGAACCCACAGCTGACTCCTGAGGGGAACCCACAGCTGACTCCTGAGGGGAACCCACAGCTGACTCCTGAGGGGTGTCCACAGCTGACTCCTGAGGGGTGTCCACAGCTGACTCCTGAGGGGTGTCCACAGCTGACTCCTGAGGGGTGTCCACAGCTGGCTTCTGAGCCACAGGTCCCAGTTCAGTCAGGTTCAGCACAGATTCATCCAGCTATCCTATGTACAGCTTCCGAGGGCAGCAGTGGAGAAGGTGTACCCCCGGAAATGATGGCTTGAGTTGAAAATTTCCATTGTTTACGGGAGGACAGGTTGTAAGGAACCACACTTTTGATTGCTAGGTCATAAGTGAAGAGGAGCTTAGCTATACCAATATGCACAAGGAAAATAGATGCATAGGCTGAAGCTGTGTAACATCTTATTGTAACAAACTGTAAAACTTCTACTGTAAACCTTTTACAAGGTACCTTGGGTATTCTTAAAATTTGTTTAGTATATCAGTGAAATAACACTAATTGTTCCTTTGAAAACAAAGCCTGGGCAGCATTCCTGGTTGCTCTGTATCTCTGTTGCAGCAGCACAGCAAGCTGTGGAAAGCCCCTGCTTTAGGGTGTTTGGTCGACAGCGGGGTTGACCTGGCTGTAGGTGGAAAGTGAGACCAGGTTGAGATGTCACAGAAAAGTGTTCTGCACAGGAGTGAATTTCTTCTTTGAAGACCTCTCTCTGAGGGAACTGGACAATAAATTTCAAAGCTTTCTCAAAACTTTTTTGTGTAGAGAGATTTACACCAGGGTGCTCTCTCTGATTGCCGAATACTCTCTCCTGATTGGGTCCTTACAAATGAGACTAGTGCAGGATAACAATAAAGGTGGAAGAAGAAGACCTTGTTTACTTTGAAGTCTGTAGGCATCATCCATCCAGCCTGTTTACTATCCATGTTACAGCAACAGCATCTGATTTGTGATGGGGGCATGGATGCTATTATGTACTGTTGTCTTCATAAAAATGATGGAAGAATCCTGAACATTTCATTCCACAGAGAAGACATTCAAGAATGGCTTCATTTCTTTCCCTACAGCCTTGAGAAGGAAAGAAGAGGCACAGGCTAGGGAGGGGCTGAGGTGAAATGATAGCATTGGGGTGGCAGGGATACTGGAGGGCCGGAAAGAGAGAAGTGGTCCTACTTGTTGGCACAGAGATGTTCCAGAGGGATACCCATGCTTTCTCTTCTATTTTCTTAGTTGTGATATGTAAATGAAAGTAACAGTGTAAGGCAGTGTGATGGATGTCTTTCAAAGAGTCACATGCACTATCGGTAACCATTCTCTCTCCTAGTGAGAACAGAATAGAATGTTTGTTCCCTAAGAGAGGTGGCTTAGAAACTGTGGCACTGCAGAGTTGCAGATGGACACCCAAGCCATGAGATGTGTGCTGCAGAGGAAATGACCCGGGGTATCAGGCTGTGCCACTTTGGGAAGCATTCTTAGCCAATGTCTGCTCAGACACAGATGTCTGCTCTATTCCTGTTTACAGCCAGAAGAGATTTCAGCAATGGAGTCAGCTGGCAATCAGATCAGAAAAGCCCCTTCTTCTGTGCACAACCTGAAAAGCAGAGGTGATGGATGAGAGACGGAGATACGTGACCAGATACCTACAGAGGACCGCCACCTCCGATGATGCTCCTGTGGTCAGGTACTAAGGTGATAAAGGACACTGACTGTCCTTCCTGTTCTAAAGGCTTCCTGCCTCTGCACTCACTAAAATGCTGCTTTGAAATGCCGTCTGTGCCTCAGTCTAGATACCTACTTATACCCAGAGAAGTCTTGTTAAGTGGACATATTTCCATTTATTCCCTTTTCTCACTAGGATATAAGCACTAAAAAAGCTGCACACTCTTCCTTGCTAATTAGTGCACATCCACTGTCTGACACAAAGTCTAACATGTTGTAGCCTTTAAAACCCTGTCGAGTAGGTGAGGATGGTGATGGAGCAGCTAGTTACTGCAACTAGAACCTGACTCCTTTGTTTAAGAGACATTGGGTGAGGGTTGCTTTTGAATATCAATTCATAGAGCCTTGGTTTCGTTTGTAATATGGTAGATAACTGACCTTACTGCTACAAGAATTAAGCATTTCGTTTTCCTTTGCCTTTTCCTTCCTCCTTCCCTCTTCCTCTTCCATCTTTCATCCTTTCTTTCTTTCCCTTTTCCTTTCCCTCTCCCCTTCTCTGTCCCCATGTCTGTCTCTGTCCCCATGTCCGTCTCTGTCCCCGTGTCTGTCTCTGTCCCTATGTCTGTCTCTGTCCCCGTGTCTGTCTCTGTCCCTATGTCCGTCTCTGTCCCCGTGTCTGTCTCTGTCCCTATGTCTGTCTCTGTCCCCGTGTCTGTCTCTGTCCCTATGTCTGTCTCTGTCCCCGTGTCTGTCTCTGTCCCCATGTCTGTCTCTGTCCCCGTGTCCGTCTCTGTCCCCGTGTCTGTCTCTGTCCCCGTGTCTGTCTCTGTCCCCATGTCTGTCTCTGTCCCTATGTCTGTCTCTGTCCCCGTGTCTGTCTCTGTCCCCATGTCTGTCTCTGTCCCCGTGTCCGTCTCTGTCCCCATGTCTGTCTCTGTCCCCATGTCTGTCTGTCTGTCTTTGTCCCCATGTCTATCTCTGACCCCATGTCTGTCTCTGTCCCCGTGTCTGTCTCTGTCCCCATGTCTGTCTGTCTGTCTTTGTCCCCATGTCTGTCTCTGACCCCATGTCCGTCTCTGTCCCCGTGTCTGTCTCTGTCCCCATGTCTGTCTGTCTGTCTTTGTCCCCATGTCTGTCTCTGACCCCATGTCCGTCTCTGTCCCCGTGTCTGTCTCTGTCCCCATGTCTGTCTGTCTGTCTTTGTCCCCATGTTTGTCTCTGACCCCATGTCCGTCTCTGTCCCCGTGTCTGTCTCTGTCCCCATGTCTGTCTGTCTGTCTTTGTCCCCATGTTTGTCTCTGACCCCATGTCCGTCTCTGTCCCCGTGTCTGTCTCTGTCCCCATGTCTGTCTCTGTCCCCATGTCTGTCTGTCTGTCTTTGTCCCCATGTTTGTCTCTGACCCCATGTCCGTCTCTGTCCCCGTGTCTGTCTCTGTCCCTATGTCTGTCTCTGTCCCCATGTCTGTCTGTCTGTCTCTGTCCCCATGTTTGTCTCTGTCCCCGTGTCTGTCTCTGTCCCCATGTCTGTCTCTGTCCCTATGTCTGTCTCTGTCCCCATGTCTGTCTGTCTGTCTTTGTCCCCATGTTTGTCTCTGACCCCATGTCCGTCTCTGTCCCCGTGTCTGTCTCTGTCCCCATGTCTGTCTGTCTGTCTTTGTCCCCATGTCCGTCTCTGTCCCCGTGTCTGTCTCTGTCCCCATGTCCGTCTCTGTCCCCATGTTTAGTTGATCTCTAATGTGTATGTCTGGTTTTATTTCTACCTCCCTCTATGTCTCAGTTCCTATCTCTCTGAAAAGCCTTTGGCATTGGAACAAAGTTGAATCTTCACCGTTCCCCCATTTCAGATTCTTCAAAATGGCATGTGAGAACTCTCAAAATTTAGCCCCAAATTTTCTTTTACATTTGATCTGTTTCTACTCTTGACCCCATCTGCAGTTAGACACATTCTATTTGCATGAACCTGATTTTACTTCCAAGCTTTGCCTCAACCTGACTTTATTATTACAGGAAATCCTTGTTCAGGAAGATGAAGTGGGAAAAAAATGTCCTGTTTATTTCAGAACCTCCTAAATTTTATGTGAAAAATCAATTTGTTCTCATTAAATGAGTAGCCTCTTCTCAGAAAAATAGATCACCCACTGAGTTCATAAAAGAAGCATTTGCTCTTAAGACTCTTGAAGCGCCCGCCCTCATGGTGCCCGTTAACCTCACACTATTAAACTATGAGCTTTTTACAGAACCAAGCACATCGTTTGGCTGAGAGACATGGCAGGCCTTAAATATGCCCCCAAACTTTGAAATGCTGCTTCCTAAAAGAGCACAGAAGCACATCAGAACGTTTGCAAGTTTTTGGGCAGGACCCTCAGACCACAGGAAGCAAATATAAAAATAGAAAAAAAATTAACTTTGATCAAATCACAATGTGTCATCCTCAGTCTGGGAACCGGCAGGATGAGCAGTCAACCCTGAAGAAGTAGGGAAGGGTTTGCAGCACCTGCTTCTGCTGAGGGCTGTGTCTAGTATCTGTAGGAACACTAAGAACTCAGTGTCTGTAGCAGCCACAGCAGTGGCAATAGTCTGATGAAGAGCAGGCAGGAGATCTGAAGAGACGTTTCTCAAAAGCAAACACTCATGTGAGCAGCGGGCATCTGAAAACAAAGCTGAGGATCTCTGGTTATCAGAGAAATGGAAATCAGAATGGCTGTTGTCAGAGGGATTGGAGATCATGCTGGCAGGGGGGGTGTGATGGGTGGAAAGTGGTTCAGACATTATGGAAAGTACCAGAGGTTCATAAAAAAGATAAAAATGACAAAGCAACCTCACTTCTGGGTATAAGTCTGAAGAAAATGAATTCAATGTGTCGAGACATTTATACCTCTTTGTTTATTATATACAAACATTAGTTTCTCCCAGGCTGTTCAGTGCAGAGTGGTCAGTCTTGAAACCATTACACACTGCCAAAAGATGTACTTATCTGGTTATATTTATATATTTTGTGTATTCACATATAGATATGCTTGTATGTGACACTAATAACTGAGGAAAGAGAGACTATAGCTTAAGACTGGGATCAGGGTCCAAGGGAGAGTAGCTGGGAGGGATGAGGCAGGGAAGGGGAAGTGGTGCAATTCCACTTCAATTTACATAGAAAAGAGACAATGAGAGAGCAGAGGATGGGTGACTACATAGACAGTGTGTGCAGATATACCATGTGACTACATGGAGAATATGTGCAGATATACCGTGTGACTACATGGAGAGTGTGTGCAGATATACCATGTGACTACATGGAGAGTGTGTGCAGATATACCGTGTGACTACATGGAGAGTGTGTGCAGATATACCGTGTGACTACGTGGAGAGTGTGTGCAGATATGCCGTGTGACTACATGGAGAGTGTGTGCAGATATACCGTGTGACTACATGGAGAGTGTGTGCAGATATACCGTGTGACTACATGGAGAATGTGTGCAGATATACCGTGTTACTACATGGAGAGTGTGTGCAGATATAGCATGTGACTACATAGAGAGTGTGTGCAGATATACCGTGTGACTACATGGAGAGTGTGTGCAGATATACCGTGTGACTACATAGAGACTGTGTGCAGATATACCATGTGACTACATGGACAGTGTGTGCAGATATACCGTGTGACTACATAGAGACTATGTGCAGATATACCATGTGACTACATAGAGACTGTGTGCAGATATACCGTGTGACTACATGGAGACTGTGTGCAGATATACCATGTGACTACATAGAGAGTGTGTGCAGATATACCGTGTGACTACATGGAGAGTGTGTGCAAATATACCGTGTGACTACATAGAGAATGTGTGCAGATATACCATGTGACTACATAGAGACTGTGTGCAGATATACCGTGTGACTACATGGAGAGTGTGTGCAAATATACCGTGTGACTACATAGAGAATGTGTGCAGATATACCATGTGACTACATAGAGACTGTGTGCAGATATACCGTGTGACTACATGGAGAGTGTGTGCAGATATACCGTGTGACTACATGGAGAATGTGTGCAGATATACCGTGTGACTACATGGAGAGTGTGTGCAGATATACCGTGTGACTACATGGAGAGTGTGTGCAGATATACCATGTGATTATATGGATAGTGTGTGCAGATATACCGTGTGACTACATGGAGAGTGTGTGCAGATATACCGTGTGACTACATGGAGAGTGTGTGCAGATATACCGTGTGACTACATAGAGAATGTGTGCAGATATACCGTGTGACTACATGGAGAGTGTGTGCAGATATACCATGTGACTACATGGAGAGTGTGTGCAGATATACCGTGTTACTACATAGAGAATGTGTGCACATATACCGTGTGACTACATGGAGAGTATGTGCAGATATACCGTGTGACTACATGGAGAGTGTGTGCAGATATACCATGTGACTACATGGAGAGTGTGTGCAGATATACCGTGTGACTACATGGAGAGTGTGTGCAGATATACCGTGTGACTACATGGAGAGTGTGTGCAGATATACCGTGTGACTACATAGAGAGTGTGTGCAGATATACCGTGTGACTACATGGAGAGTATGTGCAGATTTATCGTGTGACTACATAGAGTATGTGTGCAGATATACCGTGTGACTACATGGAGAGTGTGTGCAGATATACCGTGTGACTACATGGAGAGTATGTGCAGATATACTCTGTGACTACATAGAGAATGTGTGCAGATATACCGTGTGACTACATGGAGAGTGTGTGCAGATATACCATGTGACTACATAGAGAATATGTGCAGATATACCGTGTGACTACATGGAGAGTGTGTGCAGATATACCGTGTGACTACATAGAGAGTGTGTACAGATATACCATGTGACTACATGGAGAGTATGTGCAGATATACTGTGTGACTACATAGAGAGTGTGCGCAGATATACCGTGTGACTACATAGAGAATATGTGCAGATATAATGTGTGACTACATGGAGAGTGTGTGCAGATATACTGTGTGACTATATGGAGAGTGTGTGCAGATATACCGTGTGACTACATGGAGAGTATGTGCAGATATACTGTGTGACTACATAGAGAGTGTGCGCAGATATACCGTGTGACTACATAGAGAATATGTGCAGATATAATGTGTGACTACATGGAGAGTGTGTGCAGATATACTGTGTGACTACATGGAGAGTGTGTGCAGATATACCGTGTGACTACATAGAGAATATGTGCAGATATACCGTGTGACTACGTGGAGAGTATGTGCAGATATACCGTGTGACTACATGGAGAGTATGTGCAGATATACTGTGTGACTACATGGAGAGTGTGTGCAGATATACCGTGTGACTACATAGAGAATATGTGCAGATATACCGTGTGACTACGTGGAGAGTATGTGCAGATATACCGTGTGACTACATGGAGAGTATGTGCAGATATACTGTGTGACTACATGGAGAGTGTGTGCAGATATACCATGTGACTACATAGAGAGTGTGTGCAGATATACCGTGTGCCTACATGGAGAGTGTGTGCAGATATACCATGTGACTACATGGAGAGTGTGTGCAGATATACCGTGTGACTACATGGAGAGTGTGTGCAGATATACCGTGTGACTACATGGAGAGTGTGTGCAGATATACCGTGTGACTACATGGAGAGTGTGTGCAGATACACCGTGTGACTACATGGAGAGTGTGTGCAGATATACCGTGTGACTACATAGAGAGTGTGTGCAGATATACTGTGTGACTACATGGAGAGTGTGCGCAGATATACCGTGTGACTACATAGAGAGTGTGTGCAGATATACCGTGTGACTACATGGAGAGTGTGTGCAGATATACCGTGTGACTACATAGAGAGTGTGTGCAGATACACCGTGTGACTACATAGAGAGTGTGTGCAGTTATACTGTGTGACTACATGGAGAGTGTGTGCAGATATACCGTGTGACTACATGGAGAGTGTGTGCAGATATACCGTTGACTACATAGATAATGTGTGCAGATATACCGTGTGACTACATAGAGACTGTGTGCAGATATACCGTGTGACTACATGGAGAGTGTGTGCAGATATACCGTGTGACTACATGGAGAGTGTGTGCAGATATACCGTGTTACTACATAGAGAATGTGTGCAGATATACCGTGTGACTACATGGAGAGTATGTGCAGATATACCGTGTGACTACATGGAGAGTGTGTGCAGATATACCATGTGACTACATGGAGAGTGTGTGCAGATATACCGTGTGACTACATAGAGAGTGTGTGCAGATATACCGTGTGACTACATGGAGAGTATGTGCAGATATACCGTGTGACTACATGGAGAGTGTGTGCAGATATACCATGTGACTACATGGAGAGTGTGTGCAGATATACCATGTGACTACATGGAGAGTGTGTGCAGATATACCATGTGACTACATGGAGAGTGTGTGCAGATATACCGTGTGACTACATGGAGAGTGTCTGCAGATATACCGTGTGACTACATAGAGAATGTGTGCAGATATACCGTGTTACTACATGGAGAGTGTGTGCAGATATACCGTGTGACTACATAGAGAATGTGTGTAGATATACCGTGAATGTTACACCCAGACAAAGACAGGGATTCTACCAAGTGTGAGGATTGTGGACGGTCACGTTAAGTGAAATAAACCAGACACAGAAAGACAACATTACATGCTCTCACTCACATGTAGATTATAAAAACGTTGACTTCAAAGAAGGTTAGAGCTGAGAAGTCGCTATAGAGGTTGAGGAGCGTGGGGACAGGGCAGGAAGGGCAGTGGCTGATTGATGGGTTCCAGGATGCAGTCAGGTAGGGACAAGAATCCCTGTTGTGTCTCTGTGCAGCAGGTGACTGTAGACAGCAGAAATGCACTGTCTGAATATTTCACAAAATCAGAAGAAAGGACTTTAAGTGTTTTCTTCTTAACTATGAAGCAGTGGTAAATACTTGAAAGGATAGACATATTCAATCAGGTTTAAATATTTCTGATGTGTATATGAGGAATTTGCATGTATCTATAAAGATTAAATGAATTCTTTAGAATGAAAAGATAAACACCTCAAGAGGCACCGAGCTCATTTTCACAGGCGCTTTCCTTGTTCCAATGTTATTTTGATTTTAAGAAATCTTTAGACACGTTGTATCTGAGGTAGAACCTGAGCTTGCACAGTGGGGCGCTCTCGATGCATCCAGCCCCTCAGATGATCCCTTCTCACTTTGTTTCCTTCAAGCAAAATGATCAGAAGGCTTTTGTCTTCTTTGAGAAGAATTTTTACTTTCTCTAGCATTGATCCGGATGTAAATGTTGTCAGTTGCATGATCTGAGACAAAGGAAAGAATTTGGTTTGTCCTAAGCAGGAATGGCAGAAGGACCAAGTTTAATAGGGCTGTGAACCCACTGCACCATGACGTGGGTCCTGGCTGTAGTCATGCCTTACTTTAGCAGTGTTAGTCTCCCGTGAACACTGTGCACTTGAATAGCTGCAATCATTCCAGCACTTAGGCTGTTAGGGTAGATTTAGACTATAGCTATTTAGCTTATTATGCCACCAACTAAAATCCAGATGCCCCATGAAAGTGCCAGAGCTCACAACCAACAGCTGTCGATAAGGACTGAATGAGTGTTTGCAGCACTCAGGTGTTTTGTAGGTGGTAATATCCAGAGACACCAGTGAAGGCGTTGAGGAGAAACACTAGGGACAGCCACAAGCTAGACTGACGTGATGGGATCTTGTTTGCAAGCGTGGCAAGTGCATGCCCTGTGGCTCGATTTCCAATCACTATGAATCGTTAGAGCTATAATTTTTTAGTTGTTTAACACTCAAAAGTGGGCCCAGCTGTTTCTATCTTTCCTTTGTCATTTAAAAGTCAAAAGCCAAATCCCTTTTATTACAGAGTGAGCCTGTTACCCCTCTATATCCTCACAGCAATAAGCACAATGTGGTATTTGTGTCAAGTCCCGGTGATCTGACTCCTGTGTGCTTTATGCCAGTCACATTTTCCAGGAGCATGAGTAGTAATCACAAAGTTGATTGTAATTTTTGCTTTAATATGCATGACTCTTGTCAGCTCTAGACAACTCTGTGCATTTGCAACAGGTCCATTTTGTAGAGATGATGGTTTCCAACCAGAAGACTTGACTTTCACACAGTAAATCACAGAACCAGAGCCAGAACCCAGAACTCCTGTCTCCCAGAAACACTCCCCTGGTTCTACAATACCCAGATCCCTGCTAATATATTTAAAAATAATTACAGAAGAGATGTTACAGACCCCTCAGATAGAATCTGACCAATGTTCATTTTGAGGAAAGTGAACTAATCGGACATTAATTTTTAATTGCATTCTCTATCTGAGAGCAACAACCATGAAAAAGAATTAAAAGATGCAGTTCAAGATTGATTTTCTTGTCTTTGTTGCAACCTCCAAAGCCTTGGGAAGCTTGTAGCAAGTCCTCCTCTGGGAGTTGATTTGATTTTCTTGTGTCAGGGTAGGAAAGACAAGCTTGGGGTACATTCCTAATCACAATAGGCTCCTACTTAGACCTTTCTTGGTGGATGTTCCCCTACTCCGCAAACAGACGGGGCAGAAACGTGCTCACATGTGACATGACCAACAGTAACAGAAACCATCGGGGATGATACGAGATACTTGTTTTACACGTAGATCGTGTCTCCATCCACCGTACACCCACATTATGTGTGTGAGCACAGGCTTCCTGGGCTAAGGGATGATACGAGATACTTGTTTTACACGTAGATCGTGTCTCCATCCACTGTACACCCGCATTATGTGTATGAGCACAGGCTTCCTGGGCTAAGGGATGATACAAGATACTTGTTTTACACGTAGATCGTGTCTCCATCCACTGTACATCCGCATTATGTGTATGAGCACAGGCTTCCTGGGCTAAGGGATGATTCAAGATACTTGTTGTACACGTAGATAGTGTCTCCATCCACCGTATATCCACATTATGTGTGTGAGCACAGGCTCCCTGGGCTTAGGGAGCTTATCCTAGCTCATGCAGGTGTTTCTTGCCTGAGTTTGAACTTGTGCACAGGTCTGTGTGAGTCTGAAGTTGTGCTTTTGTTCCTGCTGCTCTGTTGGTATATTGTTGAGCTTTGGAGGGAGAAAGAAATGATGAAGGGTCCTGTGGAGAGGAGGGAGATGAAGGAGTGGAAAGACAGATCTTGTTAGGAGAGGAGTTTAAGCTTGTGGGCATCACTTGAAGAAAGGTCAAATGTGACCCTGATCCACGTCTGGCCTGAATGGCGGGGCTTTGATCTGTCACCTAACTTTACATCATTCACCTCCTGAACCTTCACATAGTTTTCTAGAGAGGATCTAAGATTCCCAAAGACCGAGGTAGCATGGTTTTAGGAGGCAGAGCTCACCTCCTAGGAAAGATGTGCTGGACATGAAATACAGCTTTGTTTCCACAAACCACATAAAGCCCTTTCGCCAGCCTCTGCTATGTGCTCTATGTTTGCTGAGTTGCAGAGAACGTTGTTTTCCAAGTCAGGAGGACACAGTCCATAAAGACATGTGCAGTAATGAATGTGGAGCTGTGAACTGTGGTAAACACCGGCTTTAGAAGATCAGGATGGGCTGGGCAGTGGTGACACACGCCTTTGATCCCAACACTTGAGAGGCAAAGGCAGACGGATCTCTGAGTTCGAGACCAACCTGGTCTACACTAAGTTCCAGGACAGCCAGGGCTACACAGAGAAACTCTGTCTCAAAACAAACAAACAAACAAACAAAACATTTGGGATGGTGCTGGTTACGAATGCATTAATCCCAGCACCCAAGAGGCAGAGGCAGGAGGATCTCTGTGAGTTTCAGACCATTTAGGGCTATTTAGAGAGACACTGTTTTAAAAAAAAAGGTTTCAGGATGTCTGAGAACTTGTAGCAGATGATCTAATTTAGATTAGTGTTGGAATGGAAAGTCTTTCTGAGGGAGGGCTGTTTAAACTAAGAGCTGGAAAAGTGAAGAGAGAGACAGACGGGGTGGAGGAGAGAGAGACAAAAAGAGAGAGGAAAGAAAGAGACATGCAAAGAGATGGATACACACAGAGACGCAGAGAGGGAGAGAAACACACACACAGAAGAAACAGAGATGAGAAAGAGACAGAGACAAACATGGACCAAGTAAGTGTCTAGGCAAGTAAGTGTCTGCAAACTCTGGAGGATGGGAAGAGCCTGGATTGTCAGAAATTTCTTGTGTCAGACCTACCTAACATGACAGTCACATTCACTGGGACCCCCTCAGCCCCTCTTGTTGAGATCAGGCTGGTTCTGCTTTCAGTTACTCCTTTTGTGTGAAAGTAGCTCCAGCTGTGCCTCCGAGTGACTCCATTTAGAGGCAGCATTTGACTCCTGTTTGAGTGCTGATGCAGAGGCAGGATGTTCTCATGGGTCACAAGCACCACCCATGAGGTACAGACTGATAAATGACTTATTCATGAAACTATCATCTATGAACTTATTAAAGTAAGCTGGTAATGTAGGAGCACACAAGTGTATTGAAATCGCATCAGGAAAAACAGATCTGGAAACATTTCAAACATACAGAATCAAGGAAGGCTGAAACACCCCCACGTGGACTCCATAAGAAGAAGGACTCCTAATCCTGGGATGACAAAAGTCCTACTGATCTATCATCTGGATTCCTGGTGTGCAGTCCCAGGGACTGCAGCTCAGTACTAAATGTGGCTCATTCAAATTACCGTCTATGTTTTCTAGATCCATCCATTTGCCTACGAATTTCAAGATGTCATTATATTTTCCTGCTCTGTAGTATTCCATTGTGTAAATGTGCCACGTTTTCCTCATCCATTCTTTGAGACCTACACTCTTAACGTGTATTCTTGGGCGTCTCATTGCCCACATAACTATAACTGAAGTTACTGCTTTTACTCCCAGGCCAGTTATTTTCAGTCTTTCTGATGAAGACAAATTGAGAAATAAAATAGAGCAGTGGAAAATGGAAGCTAAGTATTGCTGCTGTGCCTACCAGGAGTGCAGATTGCTGGAGTCTTCCTCATTTTCTATGTTGTCTCTTCACACTCACATAGCAGGGAGGAACATGGAGGGAGGCTCGTATCTTCGGTGCTTCCATTCAAAGCAAAAGTAAAGACAATCATCCTTTCTGTTATTCCCCGGGGGGAATGATTTCTCAGAGAAGAACATCAGAGACTGTCTGGGCTCTCTTGTTAGTAGAGGGGAAGGCTTCAACCTTCCACCCAGACATTGTGTCCACCAAAACCAGGAGATATTTAATTCTTTTGGCTGCGGGCATATGAGTAAAATCGAGCTGTCAGTCAGTTCTCCGAAGGGAGCCCCTGGCCTGGTGAGTAGGAAAAGGGAAGCTACGGTATTTGGTCTTGGGATCTGACTTCTGGCAGGTCTGACAGGAGGCAGTGATAGCCTTTAGGAATCTGGCTCATGGTTTGCTGGCCAAGGTAATGGCTGTGTTTTATTTCAGGAAGCCACATGCTCAGAAGGAGCGATGTTTGGGAATCTCTGGTGACAGCGGGACCTTCCAAACTTAGCAATATGGCGTTGTCAGTGTCTGTTTTCTTGCTTTGGTCAACTGTGCTTTCAGCTGTGCATCTGTCGTCCTCCTCCCGGGTCCCAGCCCAACCCTAACCCTGCAGCCTGTGAGCTGCAGATCTTCAGGGACCCCTCACAGGGTTTCAGCCTGGTGTTCTGCTCGATGGCCTTCCTCTCTTTCTCCTGGATGTTGCATGGGAGCTAGGACTTCCCAGCTCCATAGACTGTTTCTCATCTGACTCAATCAGTTGTTCCTCCACATTTTAGCTCCCAGTCATCAAAAGAAAGTTTTAGTGTTCAGAAAACTGCTTTCTTCTTTAAATCTGGCTCTCAAGACCACTGCCACACTGTCTAGTTTAAATAAACAAACCCGAGCAATGTATCCTTTGTTCTAGATGTAGGAACTGTACTTTCACTGCAGGGAATAAACACTAGTGTTTTAATGTGTGAGAGGTTACAAGTCAGTGCTCAGAAGGGACTGAGAAGACACCAGTGCCATTAACAATGTAATAACCACAAAACCTGCTTCTCTGTCAAGATTCATGAGACCAGGAGACAAACAAAGGGTCTGAGCCAACACTGCTGAGTTAAAATACAGTAAGAGTGGAATGGGGGAGGGAAGGGCATGAAGAGTATTACCTCAGAGTAGATTAGTAAGTTAAATAAAACAGCGAGGAAGATGTGCACCTTTGCAATTTAATCTAAGCTTGTAAGTTTGTCTCAAGACATAAGAGGCCAAGGAAGTGAGTGCTCTCTGTCCCAGGGGAATGATGACTGCCCCAGGGGAATGATGGTGGTAGAAAGACCTGAGGTGCAGGGCCGCCTAGCTGCAGCACCAGAACCTCAGGCCATGGAGGTCCTGTGGATGTGGAAGGAATTGCCGGGATGGTTTGTACCCAGCAGGGGGATGTGTGCTAGGTCCCCTGAGAGAGGTGGGGGTTGGAGGGCAAACAAGGAAGCACATCGTTTAGGGGTATTTGCCCAGAGAGAGGAGCTTTTTTGCTATAAGTATGCAGGCTGCAGAGCTGTGAGGGGCGGGTAGGGGGCTGCTTTCCCAGAGAACCAGCCACTGGCAAGGTGTCTGGTGGTGTGGCTCTGGCTGGAGACTGGTGAGGACCCCACAAGAGCAGCCGAGTCCTCCAGCAGTATTGAGGCAGAGGACTGGGTCTGACAGCTTTGGGACTGAGAGGAAATTCAGAGAAGACTGGAATTCCCCCATAATGAGGTCCAGGCAGAGGCCATCAAGATACTATATACCCGGAATTGCCCCCAGGGCTGGGAGACTTCAGCAAGCCAAGGTCATACATGGAGGTTAATTGCTCCATCCTAGCAAATATCTTTCTGCTTGGACAGTTTAGAGGAACAAGGATGATTCTTGTGAGAGGGAAATTCTACAAAAACTGTCTAAGGAATGTTAGGTTTCAAATGACCAAGGTGCCTGTTTAACACATCAGAGCAGACCTGGCTGCCAGGTCCCCCAGCATCCCTCAGTCCTGACCTGGTACAGAGCAGTGTGCAAGGATTACAACTGTGGTGGTAAACATACTTCTAAGTACCTAGGAGGGGTTATGAGGTTCAGCTGAAGAGGGAAGAGCCATTCTAAATGTCAGAAGCACCATCCCATGGAGTGGAATCCCACACTGAATAAAAAGGAAAAGCAAGCAGACCCCCACTGTTTGTGTCTCCCTGCTTCCTTTCTGCAGGCACAGTGTGACTAGGTGTTCCTCACCACAGGAGCCTGCCTTCCCCACAGTGACAGATGTGACTAACGCCAAACAAACCCCGCCCGCTTTAAACTGCTTTCTGTCAAGTGTCTTATCACAGCTATGGGAGAAGTACAGAACACACACACCTCGTTGAGAAATGAGACCTTTGATATGATAAACCTGACCACGTGGTGCACAGGCCCTTGGAGCTGGTCTGCATGAGAAAAGTGGAAAAGTTTGGAGCTGCAAACCAGAGAAGCCCCAGAAGACTGAAAAACAGCCTAATAGGCCACTCTCTGGGGGTTTGGAAGGCTAGGGCTCTTAAAAAACAAACAGCAACAACAAACAATCCACAGATAGCAGATGAGGCTTGGCTTATGAGGTTTCAGAGGGGAATAAAGACTTTACCAAAAACTGGGTAGGGGCTCTTCATGTTAGGCTTGACAACGAACTTGGCTATATTCTGTCCATGTTTTTGTTTTGTTTGTTTGTTTTCTGCCCATGTTTTGAGAACTTCAATAATGGGATAATTTGTTTGGTGGAGGAATTTTCAGATAGGATAGCATTCAAGCTATGCCACGGTTACCACTCACCACTGTCCCGGTCTACAGTGGTAGAAAATACTGAGAGGAACAAAAACAAAGCAAAACAAAAAAGGAAAATGAACATCACAACAATAGGGAATAAAACAGCCTTCTCTCTGAGCCCATGAAAATGAGAAGAGGCCATAAACAAATAGGTTCCAGCAGCTGCTAGGGCCAGGTGTGTGTCTGTATGCAGTCAGTGGTTCCTTCTTAGATGCTTCCCTTGTTCTGGCTAGTTTTATGTCAATTTGACAACCTCAAGACAAGAAAACCCAGAGCTTGGGTCTGTCTGCAGCATGCGACAGGAACTGACTGTGATTTAAACCTGAGGACAACAGTCGCATCCATCAGGAACAACACAGTGGAGCGCTTGTTATGCCTCAGTAGCTTTTACTGTTAACACGTGTTGCTAGCACCCGGAAGTTATTAGCTCATGAAGGTCAGAGAATTAGAGTTCATCTCATGCAAAATGTAGGATGGTGGTGGAGGAGGGTCTCACATATATCCATCCTTCTGTTAGTTACTCATTTATGAAGATTTGGGGACATTTATGCCAGGCTTTGTGGAGAGGAGTCCATGTGCCGGTGAAGTGCAAACCCAACCCCCCTCAGATCAAAGGAAAGAGGCAAATATCCATCGAGATGATAAACTCAACAGGCAGATCACACGGGAGTCTCTGAAGATCACCAGTGTCATCCTGACTGAGATCTGTGGAGCATGTAGACCCTGACATTAATACTCTTAATGGGGGTCTCAGAAAAAAAAGTGGAAGTGTCTAATTGTAAATTCCACTTCATAGTCTGTGCTAGTTACTGTTCTGCCATGACCAAAATGCCCGGGAGAAAGAAACAATGCAGGGTCTATTTTGGCTCAGTATCTGAGGGGTTTCAGTTCATCATGGTGGAGAAGGCAGGGTGGGGTGTCTCAGACCACAGCAGTAGGAGTGTGGGGCAGGGGATTGAGAAACTGGATTGAGTGCTGGCTGTCATGGAGCCCAGTAGCCTATTCACTTACTTCCAGCCAATGCCCATCTCTTAAAAGCTTCACAGCCTTAGAGATAGCACTGTGATCCAAGACTATAAACACAAGCTCCTGTAAGACATCCCATATTCAAATCCTCACTGATCTTTTTTAATTAAACAAGAATTAGATTTATTTTATTTTATATGTATGTGTTTTGCTTGTATGGTGTAAATGCACCATCTTAGTACCTGGCAGTCTTGGAGGCCAAAGGAGAATGCCAGACCCCCTGGAACTGAAGTTACAGGTAGTTGTGAGGACTATATAGGTACCGGGAACTGAACTTGGGTTTTCTGGAAGAGCATTTCCTCAGCCCCTGTAAGCCGATCCTTTTATTATAACTATTGACGAGGGTGGAAATTGAATTCTAGTTCATAATTCTCTGGTGGAAGGGGAAAAATAGAATTGGTTAAAAAAGTAGCTTTTTATTCCTTTATGATTTTGTCTATACAGAAATTTTCAGTCTAGAATGAAGAGTTTCTGCATGGTGAATTTTGTCTTTTAGCTATATCATTATTCTCAGCTGTTCTCTTTTTGTTTGATTGGTCTTGATTGAAACTTAGACAAGGGGATTTTAATTTAGGTTTTCCTGGATGTTTCTGATTTGCCAGTGTTAAAACCCAGCAAGGTCAGTCAGTTTTCCAAGGAATGATTTGTTACATCCAAATTTAAAATTTGATGGTTATAGTTTTTAAAGTATATTACAGAAATATGAAAGTAGATCATTGTTATTGTTTCTCAGGACAAAAATATCATAAAATATGTATTTATTTACAACCAAATGCTCATTTATCTGATACAGCTGGTTGGGTTTGTAAAAGCAGGGTATTAATGAATGAGCTTAGACAACCTTAGTCTAGATCCTGACACAAGAGAGGAAGGAATAGAGAGCGGAAAATTAGGAAGACAGAAGAAGGATGTTAAACCCACAAGACAAAGGATGAGACAGAGAGCAAAATAGTCTAGGAGAAAGGTCACATTCTCTAGTGTTTCTGATAGCGTATACTGCCACGACATTTAAAAACAAGCATGTGGCCAGATAGACATTCTATGTGGAAACAAAGAGATCCCATTCTCCTCATGGATAGATGGCCGGCTGACTCTCTGTAGGGATGGACCAGTTTGAGTTAACTTGGAGGTCAAGCTTTGGGCACTATCTCCACATATGGGCATCTAGCTAACGTCTAAGTAGGAAAGACTGAAGGTGACTTTCACAGCGTGAGTGCTGCCTACACCAACCAGGACAGCAGCTTCCACTAACTGCAGGGTTGTCTTGCTTCTGCACCTAGAAGGAAGCTTGCCAGGGGAGCGGTTCAGGAACACTGGTAGAGACATAATTTCCAGCAGGAAGGTGGTAGTTAAGATCTTAAAGGCATTTGCCATTGGCTGGAAAGTCATTGTGACCCCACAGCTTCCTCTCTCACTGGGATCTTCAGTTGGCAGTGGTGAGCTCTCGGAAGACAGTGTTGATGAACACCCTCCAGTGAGGCTACTCTCAAGGAAATGCATATTTCCATCACTCTGATGCTGGGCAAGAACACAGGTGACACAGAAGAGTGGCCATGTGAATCATGCTCTCCTTTCAGGAGTTGGTTAATCTGCAGCTAAGGCCTTAACTCCCAGAATAATCAATCATCCTATTAGGGTAAAACTTGGCAACTTAAAAAACTGTGCCAAAAGATGGGTAAGCATCTCTCTACAATGGATGACCAAAGGTCTTTAAACTAGCACTTTCTAGTACTGACTGCTGTGTGCCTAAAGGAAGTCTCCTTCCTGTAAATGCTGCTCTTCAATTGTCCTGCCCGAGTGCTGCCTTTTGGGATACGTACTAGTCTTTCTCCTGCATAGAAAGCAGCATGAATTAATATTTAATGTGCCCTCCATAGCTTGCATTGGGGTTACATCCTACACACCCACATAAGCTGAAATGTGGTGCGCCAACCTGCTGAACATTGGTCTAGCAACAGGGTCCACCAAGAGTTCTGACGAGCTGTTTACCCTCTCTGGCTGATGGAGAGCCGTGGCACTCTGCCATTGCCCAGCACCGAGAAAGGGCTGCCCTTTATACCCTTGGCTCTGGAAAAACAAATCAACATTTAAATTCCAAAGTACACTTCCTACTGATTGCATATAACCTTTGGGCCCTTATGAAGTTAAGAAATTCTAAGTCAAGCTAATGTTGTTCAGGTGCCATTTGCTCTGCTATGCTCCTCATGGTTCCAGAACTTTCTTGTGTGGTCTTATCCTTTGTTCCATAATTCAAAGTCTGTCCCCTAATCTATCTATCTGACTATTAAATTAGACAAGTTTGGAAATTTAATTATTTTTAAGAGCAGTCTTTAGAGTTAGCTGTCCCTGGATACTAATTCGTAATTTAATATATCAATAAAGACACTGAGTGATCAACCTGTCTCTCTGCACTGGGAAACTTATCTCAGACATCTGTTTTCTAAGAAAGCTTGAATATCCTGTTATGGGAGAAAGACAAGTAACATGAGTAAAGGATTCCAGATCCAGATGTTAAACCGCAAGGGCTCTCTGGTTGCTGCTCCCATGCTGAACTGTGGCTGTGGTAGACACTCTGAGAGACACAGGGGTGGAGTGGAGACTTTATATTATATGCACACATTTCCTACCAACACACTTATTCTGATGAGACCATCTGTGGTTCATATTTGGTACCAGATATATCAGTTTTTAAAAAGGCATCATCATCATTTCTCATATATACATACATACACACACATATTTATGTCGTCTTATTTAAAATAAACACACTTATCTGCATTGTGCACTGAAGGAGGAAAGAAAGGGACACAGAGGACATGTAGGAGGAAGCACTGGTCTAAATTTGGAAGGAGACAGGACATCAAAGAGGGCTTCTGGGGAAAAGTGCAGTATTGGATAAGTCTGAAACTTGAATCATCAATAACTCAAGGAGACTGAGACTGTCAGTGTTTGGGTGTAAGGAGAAAGAGAAGGAACCAGGCTCAGGACCAAGGAAGAGCCTGCCATTCACATTGCTGGAAGGGTTCTCTGTGACTGGATCCCAGAGATGATGTAGGAAGAAGTGGCTACAGATTGCAGACAGTGCCACGTGACAGGGTCTGCTGAACTGTAGACAAGGAGGAAGTATAGATGGGTTTCAGTCTGATTGGACACTCGAATTCTGCCCTTTTTCTTTTCCTTCCCCACTCAAAGATTTGTTTCTTTGTGTGTATGCCTGAGTAAATTTGTGTGCCGCAGAGACCAAAAGAGAATGTTGGATCTTCTGGAACTGGAGTTACAGGCACTTATGAGCCACTTGATGAAGGTGCTGGGAACCCAGTCTGTGTCCTTTGCAAGATCTTGTTCTTAGCACCGGAGCCATCTCTCCAGGCCCTCTTTTCCTATTATAACATAGACATGATGCATGTTACAGAAATTGTTTGGATAGATTGAATTTCTGTCTGATTGTTCAGTGGAAAGTTTGGCAGCTGAGTGACTCTAATGAAAAACACTTGATTCACAGGCAAAACACTGGGCCCAAGGAACTGAGGGCACAGTGAGCGTCATGGAAAACAGGGATTCTCCTCTGTTGGGGCTTCATGGGCTGCCCCGCTTACCCACATGAGGTATTCTTGGATGGGATAAAGAAAGGAACCACTTTGCATCTCTCTGATGAATGTGTCTCCTAGTTGTAGGCACTGTGGCCAAGGCATAAAGGAGTTTGTCAGTGCAGTTGATGGAGAGGCTGAGGTGATGGACGTCAGGCTTCGTGACCGTCTCTGCAGCTGGCACTGTTTCTCGAATGCTGTTTCTATGAAGATGAAGGAGACAATCTTCTCTGATACCCTTTAGCTTCACTGTGCTGAAGCAGAATTCCAACAAGATTCCCAAAGAAGGGTTCATGGGACAAGTTGGTAAGGAAGTAGAGATGGGAAATGCGGGAAGTGAGGGTGCAAAGTCCAGCAGAACCAACAGGAAGTGACTCTGGTTCACTCACCAGAGGTCTAGTAGACTCACACCAGCCATTCCCCCTTAGCATTGTTGAGATGACCAAGAGAAGACTGGTCATTAGTCAGAGCCGAGGACGGATCTCTGCCCTCCCTCCTCTGCCTCCTGTCCCTTTCTAAGCTGGCTTTAGAGTCATTACCATTAGCCTGACTGGGTACAAGAGTACACGCCTTCCTGTTTGCCCTTCCTCCTCCAACGTTTTTCTTAGAGCACATGTAAGTCGTTTTTGTTTGAGGCAAGGTTCCATGTTACTTAGGTTGACTTTAGAGCCCTGATTCTCTTGCCTGCACCTCCTAAGTGATGAGACTGCAGGTATCCTCCTCCACGCTTGACACAGGCACTAACTCTCCAGGGTTTAGTTACTTTATATGAAACTGCTTAGCTTTGACATATGCACTGTTTATCACAAATTAGTGCATCCATTACTACCTATGCTCACCCCTCCCCTCTCCTTCTCTCTTTCACTCTTCCTCTTCTCTCTCTCTCTCTCTCTCTCTCTCTCTCTCTCTCTCTGTCTCCCCCCCCCTCTCTCTCTCTCTTTGTGTGCGTGTGTGTTGAGGACTCAAAAGCTCATGTCTTAACCACAGCAACAATAAACAAATCAACCATACACCAGTACTGACTATTCACGGCTCCGTAATCAGATCTCTGTGACTAACTAGTCTTGTCTGTGGAAGTTCGTGGCTGTGATCAAATCTCCCCACCCCCTTCCCAGTCCTTGATAACCACCAGCCAACTCCACTCTACTGCTCCGAAGGTGGCATGTTTAGACTCCCCAGACGAGTGACATCACACAGCATTCATCTTCCTGCATCTGGCTTTTCTCACTTGGTCTTTTTGTTGATGCCACCCTCTGCCTGCACCCTCCTCTGCTTCCTATGCCTACAGCCTCCACTGCTCTGTTCTCAGTGATTCCAAAGCAAGAAGGGGTAATGACAGCAGGGAAGTCAGGGCCCCAGTTCAGGAATCTGCACTAAGGAACATGAGCATCAGTGGGCTTCACACACTACCTACATTCTGTGTGTCAGGAGCTTCTCTGTCTTCTTGTCTGCAAAGTACAGCCCTGCAGAGAGGAGGTCATTTCCTATACTTTAAAGATGAAATGGGTCTGTATTTTGCTTGAGGACATCATATCTAGTAATTAGATAAATTAAAATTGAATTTTGTTGCTAACGTTTCTCTTTCCTTGTCTGCTGCTACATTACATTAAATGCAGACACCTGGGACCAACACTTAGTTCAGAGAAGAGACCTGAGAATGTATATTTTTGGCAAATCCTGTGATTCTTCGGATGTGCAAATTTGAGAAACACCTACAAAACATTGTGGAACAGCCTCATAACCTGCCTGGCTGTGATGCCACAGCTTCTCCTTCAAGTTGCCAAGTCCAGTGGAATCAATAGCAGGCCATTAGCCATGCCTGGAAACCCTGGGCATTTCGCAGCTCCAACTCTCATGGTTGTTCTCCTGCCTTTGCAGAATGCCTGCTACATGCTCCTGGCTCTAGTAAGCATTCTTTTCTCTCCCCTGAAGCTGTGGCTGCCACTCACTTCCTCCTGTCCATTTCCCTGATACATATTCTCACTTGAAAGGTACGCTTGCTCCAGCAGGCATACTGTCTGCCTTGCTTATCTCATTGGTTCACAGAAGCCCTTCTAGATGCAAAGGAGATGGAGCATACAGGAAAACTAAGTATTTCTTATTGATGATGTGGGCCAAGGAGAAGTTGTGGGTGCTAGTTGTAGACAACTGTCTTCCACACTCTTCCCAACCCTAGCAAAGAGTCTATTACTAGAAACATTTTGATATTGTTGTTTGAAGTCAGCATGAGGCTCAGCAGATTCCACCTGTGGGCATTTGGTGAATAACTTAATGCTCAAAGCTCCAATGTCTTTTCTGTTTTTGCAAACAGAGATATCAGTAGTCTCTCTTCCCAGAGAGTTGCAGACCTAACTAAACAAGTTGGTATGAGCCCACACTTTGAACAGTGCTGGCCACATGTCCAGGATTTTGTAAGGTTTTATTTGAGTTTGTTTATTTCTCTTAACATTCTCAAAGAGAGGCTACAGGAAATAGAAAAAGTTGGGAAGCCAGAAATAATATGAATGATGTTAAGTCACACCACAAGGTGGGAAAGAGTCCTCCCTTCCCTTTTATCCCTGCTCATGTCATTCTGGGGCTTACTATCTTGATATGGCCCCATTCTAGCCGCAGGCCTACTGCATGTATGTGCGGCACACCACTGACGGAATTCTAGAGGCTTGAAATAACTGTAGGCAAGACAGCGATGGTTCCTCAGGTGCTGCTTATAATGCAGTAGGAAGTGGCAGGACGAGAGAGAACCATCTGGTTATCTGCTAATATGCAAAACAGAAAAGTGGAGTGTTAGTCCTAGGAACCTGTGCTGAGAAATTGGTGTTTGTGCTAACACAGACATTAACCCAGAAACTGATCAGGTAGAGAGGCAGGGCTGCGATTGGGTCGGGGTTGTAGGGAGTTCTAGAAGAACGCAGGTAGTGTGTTACAGGTGTTTGTAAGTGGGGATCGCAGCTTGTATGGTGATGTTATTGCTTTGCTTCTAGAAGAAGTTCTAGGCCAAGAAGAGATTAATCAATCAATATCCAATAAATACCATGTTATTAGACAAAGTTTCTGTTCCACCTGGTCCCACAGCCGTTCAGTGCCAAATAAACCACACAGAGGCTTATGCTAATTATAAACTGTTTGGCCTATTGCTCAGGATTATTATTAACTAGCTCTTACAACTTACATTAACCCATAATTCTTATCTATATTTAGATATGTGGCCTGGTACCTTTTTTCAGTAAGGAATTCTCATCTTGCTTCCTCTGTTTCAGAGGTGACTGACTGTCTGCCTTTCCTCTTTGCAGTCGTCCCACCTATACTTCCTGCTGATCAATCAGAATTTTATTAAACCAATATGAGTTACAAATCTTTACAGTGTACAGCATTATTCCATGACGGAGAAGTTCTAATTTCTCAAGTATGTTAGTATTGACAGTGGCATAGAGAACTTTGTGACTAGTATCACTAGAAACATAATAATCCATAATTCATTCTCAACTAAATATTGATAATATTTCCTCCTTATGAGAACCAAAACATTGGCATTTTCACTACTTGAAAAATGAGAGAAAAATGAGTTTTGATATTCAGGACTAGACAGAACACAAAGCAAGAATTTGACTGTTTCCTCATTGACTACTTGCATTTTAACGGTATCAAGTCCTCTGACCAAAACAACCCATTTTCGCAGCTCCACTCCTGTGAGCCTGATCAGTGCTATCCAGTGCATTCCTTCCCTGAACTGTTTCCTTTCACGGGAAAAAACACCCACATATTAAATCATGTAATGACACATGACAGGATATATAAGACAGATTAGACTCCAGGACATCAAGGAATCTTTAGTGCCACAAGAAGAGTCTCTTCTGGATTAGGCCATTAGGTTGACATGAAGTACAGAGGTGTCTCCCAGTATCACATGTGTAACATCTTAGGCTGGGTTAATGGAAGACTTATTGTTACGACTTTATAATGGCTTTGTAAATTTTTAATGATTCTTTGGACAAATTTCTTTAGTCTGTGAAGTTTACAGCTCACTTCTTAGAGCCTTCTTAGGTCTTATCCAGGCTGGGTCTCCCTATTTTCATTTGTCTGAATGTTAGACTGTATCACCATTCTTAGTTGCTCAGAGATTATCAAAAATAACTTTCAAGATTTTAATTTCAAGGATATAAATATAAGTGTGGGAAAGATAACTCAATCAGTGAAGTACTTGCAAGGACCCAAGTTAGATCCCCCAGACCCATACTAAAAAAGTCAAATTTGACCAGCCAGCCTAGCCTATTTGGTGAGTTCCAGCCAGTGGGAGACCTGGTGTGGTAGTTTGAATGTAATTGGCCCCATAAGCTCATAGGGAGTGGCATATAGGTAAGTATGGCTTTGTTGGAGTAAGTATGACATTGTTAGAGGAAGTGTGTCACAACCGTGGATGTAGGCTTTGAGATCCTTTATATGCTCAAGCCCTGCCCAGTATCTCAGATCACTTCCTGTTGCCTACAGGGTCAAGATGTAGCTCCTCCTCCACTCTCAGCTACCTCCGTAGAACCATGTCTGCCTTCGTGCTGCCATGTCCTGCCATGATGATAATGGACTAAACCTCTGCCCTCTCCATCTATGGTCATACTTGAAACTTGGCTGCTGCCAAACTCTGCAATTTCTCAAAGGATGTATGAGCCATATTGTGAGATACTACTTCTCCACAGGGACTGGTTTACCTCTATGGTGTCATTGAACTCTCAAAGCTACCATGGACACCAGCTCCGTGATGGTTAATATTGATTATCAACTTGGCAGGATCTGGAATCACCTAGGAGACAGAGAGAGTGTCTGTCAGGGAGTTCCTAAATTAGGTTAATCGAGATGAGACAGCCACCCTCAAGGTGGGCAGCATCATCCTATGGCCCCAATCAGTTGAAACATTTATATCTCTCTGCCTCTTGACCGGGGCTAGAATGTAACTGTTGTCTGAGACTGCTTGTTCATTTCCGGCTGCCCAGACCCGAAATAACCACACAGAAACTATTAATTAAGACACTGCTTGGCATTGTTTATGCTGGAAAAACCTACCAAAACTCTAATCTGTGCCACGCCTTCCACTGGAAGCCTATAAAGGACCTGGACAAAGCTTTGCTCTGCTTGCCCATGCTTTGCTAACAAGACAGTTCCTTCATTGGCATTGGAGCCTACTTCTTTGGAACTCCATTGTATACTGAAGACCAGCTGAGACGTCCAACCTCACCTCACGGACTGAACAAGTGCTGGATTCTTAGACTTCCTGTTCATAACCAGCCATTGCTGATTTAGCTGGACAGCACCTTGTAAGTCATTCTAATAAATCCCCTTTCAATATAGGCATAGCCGTTGTATAAGTTCTGCCACTGCAGATAATGCTGACTAATACAACAATTAATCCCCAGACTAGTTTACAGTGTCTGTAGCATCTTGAGATGCTAATTCACAACAGCTGTCTGCACATTGCCAGAATCCGACTAGACAAAGAGGTCTAAATCATGTTATCCCTGTTTTTATGGAGATTGTTAGTACTTTAACCTATCATGCTGAGTATTATTTTACATCACTCTTGGAGGGAGATTGCCTGTTGGTTCTCAGCGCCCGGCTATCTTAGACCCAAAATAATCATACAGAAACTCTATTAATTAAATCACTGCTTGGCCCATTAGCTCTAGCTTCTTATTGGCTAACTCTTATATTAATTTAAACCATTTCTATTAATCTGTGTGTCGTTACGTGGCTGTGGCTTACCAGCTAAAACTCTGCCATCTGGTCTCCAGTGGCTCCATGGCTTCTCTCTGACTCCACCCTTCTTTCTCCCAGCATACAGCCTAGCTTTCTCCACCTAATTCTGTTCTTCCCTGCCATAGGCTCAAAGCAGTTCTTTATTCACTAACCAATAAAAGCAACACAGAGACAGAAGGACCTCTCACACCACGTCACCAATTTTAAAAGCCCCATTTGAACAGTATAGCATCTGATGAATCCAATAATAAAAATAATATATTTGTGCATCATGGAGATGTAAAAAAATACCGCTTGGCCTTCTAGCTTATACATATTTCTATCTAGCTCTTATACCTTAAATTAACTCATTTCTATTCATCTGTGTTTTGCCATGTGGTTGTGGCTTACCGGTAAGATTCCATCTGGCTTCCAGTGTCTGTTTCCTGCAGCAGCTACACGGCTTCCTCCTGACTCTGCCTTCTTTCCTCCTATATCTGCTTGGAATTCCCGCTTTGCCCTATTCTGTGCTGTCATTGGTCCAAAGAAGCTTCTTTATTAACAAATGGTATTCACAGCACACAGAGGGGAATCCCACATCACGTAACCAACCTTCAAACTATGAGACAAACAGTTCCTTAAGCTATTCTTACAAGGTGTTTTGTCTCAAAAAGAAGAAAAGAAATAAAGTCTCCATCATTGCAACTTTAGGTATAAGAATACTGATAAGAAATACTTTGCTTTCTGACCTGGATTTATAGAGCTGATTCCCTATGGAGGGATACCTTGCTCAGCCTAGATACAGGGCAGAGGGCCTTGGCCCTGCCTTGGTGTGATGTGACAGATTTGTTGACTCCCCATGGGAGGCCTCACCCTCTCTGAGGAGTGGATGGGTGTGGGGTGGGGGTTAGGTGAAAGAAACAGGAGGAGTGGAGGGAGGGGAGGCTGGGGTTGGCATGTAAAATAAAAGATATTGTTTGAAAAATACTTTGCTTTTAAGAAGCTTTCTGGAAAAGGACATATATGGTATTTAAATCTAGTTCTTTCTGATTTCAAAGCTAAGAGCTGTATTTTTCTGTTGTTATTACCCCTTGAGGGGTTGTTACTTGATCTTTCTGTCTCATATACAAATATTGAGTTAAGCTGCCATGCAGAGCAGAGCAGATGTGTATAGCAAAGCACAATAATGTGTCTGTAGTCTGGAATTGGCAGAAGTGTAAGAAGTCCGTGGTAGCCAGTGAAGCCAGGTAACTCAAGTGCTTGTTTTGTGTGAAATTCACTAAACTCTGATGCAGCTTCACTGAGATGCTAGTCTCAGCTCTCTTCTGTCTACTAGGAAGAGCACTGTTGTCAAGCTCACGTGATGAGGTTAGAAGAGGAGCCCCAGGCATCTCCCCAGGCTCACCTCACCCTATCCACTGTCCTTTAGGCAGGGTTTGCCATGACTCTACTCATAAAAGTCTCTAATGACTGTATTTCTTATTTTTCGTCCCTTTACTTCAGAGTATTTTTATGTTTACCTGAGAGCTCCTAATGCAGCGTAGAAGCTCCATGTAAATCCCCCCCCACCAGCCTCTAACCTCAGAGTCATTATGACTGCAGTGTTCATTGAAAGAGAGATTGCTATTGATAGAGTGGGCTAGTATCAACTGATTCCAGATTTAGTTCAGATTGTGCTTCCTTTTCTATCTTTCTTCTTCCCTTCCAGGATTGGTTCAGGATTTTATGTCATACTTAGAAAAACAAGACAGTTTTCACCCGGGAAGTGGTGTCTCACGTTTTTAATCTCAACACTCAGGAGACAGAGGCAGGCAGATCTCTGTGAGTTGGAGGCCAGCCTGGTCTACAGGGTGAGTTACAGGACAGTTAGGCCCGTTTTGCAGAGAAACACTGTCTTGAGAAACAAACAAACAAAAAGAAAAACCAGTTTTCAATTTTGAGTGGTAGTCACTGAAAAAGTAGGCAAGGATTGGAGAGATGGTTCAGTGGTTAATAGCATTATCTGTTCTTACCTGGGATCTGGGCTGATTCTCAGCACCCACAGGATGACTCATAACCATCTGTAACTCCAGTTCCAGGACATCCTATGCCCTCTTTTGGCCTCCTTTGGCACTACACACATGTGGTGCAGACATACATGCAAATAAAACACTCATACACATATTAATAAAAGGCGAAAGATTTATATGATCTGAAGAGAAAATTATTAATAAAAGAAAAAATGGACAAGCCTCATATAGTATTCATATGGAGGACAGAGTTCCTTGTGGAAGTGTGAACATCTCAGAATCAAAATGGAGTGCTCGTATAAGCTAACACCACAGACACACAGGGCTGAGAGTGATAAAGGGCACCTCCTGCATCATCACCTGATAGAACCTGTTCTAGAGCCACAGAGGCCACCACTCCTGGGGGTACGAGGACGGCCCAGCGGCTTTCTCTTCAACCTCACACTGATACCGCTGTAGTCCAGGATTGTTGCTTCCCCTTCTGTTTGTCTTTAAAACATCTCCGGACATTCATTTGAGTAAGAACACAGTTGATTATGACGTACCGGTCTCTGTATTCCCAAATATTTACCATCAGCATTAGTATTGTAAATTAAGGTGGCATGCAGATCATGGAGCCTCAGAATTCCACAGACAGAGGAAATCCCCAGTGTTCTCTCCAGGACCCCTTTGGAGATCGAATGACCCTTTCACAGGGGTCTCATCCCAGATTTTCTGCGTGTCAGATATTCACATTACAATTCATAATAGAAGCAAAACTACAGCTGTGAAGTAGAAATGAAAATAATTTTGTGGTTGTGTTGTGGTTGTGGGTCACCATGACACAGAAGCTGCATGAAAGGATGCAGTGTCAGGAAGATTGAGAACCAACGCTCTAGGAAGAAGCAAGGTGGGAATGTCAGCCTTCTTTCTGCCCCTGAATGGTGAGACTGAAGAGGCGAACATCTACCCTTGTGCAAGATGTCAACCCCTGCTCCAGGGACCTCCCTGCCTGCAGTAGCCAGGGGGGCAGCTCCTGCTGCGCCCCAGCAAGGAAGGCATGCCTCAGTTTACCTCGGGGACTACGGAGCAGAATAGCTTTTCTTTTTAGTATAAACATGCCAATATCTAAAGGCTTCAGTTTTAACTTCTGTGCTATTTGTTGTTCTAGTTAAACCACAGAGGCCTAATTAGCGGTTGCACAGTCTGCACAGAGGGCTATCAAGGTTGTCCTCAGCCCCTGTTGGCTCATCAGCACAGAGGATCAGAAAGAGCCGTATCAGCAGGACCTTTCCCTGTCCTGAAAACCCAAGAGAAGCAATGGAGGAGGAAAGACGTTCGTTGCAGAGGGTTCAGTCCAGGGTTAGAGGGGTCCTGCTATTTTGCGCCTGTGGTGAGAAGAAACATTACCTGGTGGAAACATATGGAGGAGGAGGGTGCTGATCTCATGGCACCCAGGAATGGGTGGAGGTGAGAAGGATGGGGAGAACAAAGAGGGGAGGGGAGCTAGTGCAGGGCGTACAGGATGTATCTCTTCAGAGCATACCCAGCTTCCTCCACCTGGGTCTACTGCCTAACAAAGCCATCAAATTATAATCGATCAGAGGCGTAACTCACTGATTAAGTAAAAGGACCAAGTCTTCTGTACATGGAGACTTTGTGAGTAGTTTATATTGAAACCACAACAATTTCTGAACATTCTTTATTCTCTCTCCTCTCTCACTTCCTCTCTCTTCCCTCTCAGTCTCTCACCATACATTCTCACTGAGAGAGAGAGAGTGAGAGAGAGAGAGTCTCTATGTAACCCTGGCTGTCTTGGAACTAACTATGTAGGACAAACTAGCCTCAAACTCTCAGAGATTTGCCTGCTTCTGCTTCCCAAGTGCTGAGTTTAAAGGTGTGCACCACCACCATCACACCCAGCTTGAAATTTATTTCTTTTAAAGGGCATAACTATGAAGTCTTTGGGTCTTGATTCTATAGGGTGAATCTGTATTAAAAACAAAAGAAAGGAAGTAAAGAAAAGTAAGGGAAGACACTCTGCAAAGTTTTGCTAATACCATACTAACTATATAATTAAAATCTGCATCCAATCCAGTGACTGTGCATGCACAGAAGTGCAGACAGGTGTACAAGTGCATGCATTATGCATGAATATTCTAATGCAGTATATATACATACACACACATATGTGTGTGTATATGTACCTATAGAGTTTTCACTGCATGATAATGTATAGCTCATTGGTGGCCCACATTGTGTGGTGGTAGCTCCGTTGACTATATAATGCCTTGTGATGTTATAGCTTTCTTAGTTTGTATAAGTGTTCTTTGTTCATGATGTTTGTGCAGTGGGAAACCCAGTGGTGAATTTCTTGTCTTGTATATAAATCTCTAAGTGACATGTGACTGCTCATATGTGTAGATAACTATATACAGATCCACATGTGTATGCACATGCATGCACGCGCACACACACACACACCCTGGTGTGGGAGGTCCTTCTGTCTATGTTTTGCTTTTATTGGTTAATGAATAAAGAAACAGGTGTGGCCTGATAGGGCAGAACTTAGGTAGGTGGTGGTGGGGAACTGGATTGAATGCTGGAAGAAGGAAGGCGGAGGGAGAAACAATGGAGTCACTACCAGAGTCATGCCAAAACTTTGTGATAAGCCACTGCCACGTGGCGATGCACAGATTAATAGAAATGGGTTAAATTAAGATGTAAGAATTCGTCAATATGAAGTTAGAGCTAATGGGCTGAGCAGTGATTTAATTAATACAGTTTCTGTGTGGTTATTTCAGGTCTAAGATAGCTGGGTGGCCGGAAACCAACACACCGCCCCTTCGTGCAACACACACCTTCTAGTATCATAAAGTGCTGTCCTCAGAGCAGACTGTCATATGTCTCATAAAGCCTTCAAGAGTGAGCCTGGGGATTGTTAGCACTTCCTCAGAGAAGGAGGAGGCAGACCCTCACCCTCCCAGCCGTCTGTACTACTTCTGCCCTAACTGCACATGCGGGAGTGTCTGGGGAGGGCCTGACCACGTAAGCTGGAAAAGGTTAGCTGACGGGCCTTATCTGTGTAGCTGCTGGGTGCAGGCTTTCAGCTGGGAGACTCCACCTGACGGTTTGGAGTCCTGGCAGAAGCGCCGGGTGTGAAGTTCCTATTCCAGGTAATGGGGCTACAACTTCAAGGCTGTTGATGGCTGAGAAGTGGTCATCAGACAGGGGCAGCATCTCACCTCCGGACTAAGATAAGGTTGTCGGGCTGTCAGTTCAGCTGCTTTGACCCCTTTGTCTGAGCCCTGAAAAGTTCTGGGGGTGGCTCAGCCCTGCGAGCGACACAAGCTGATTTTCTGAGGGAGGAAAAATTGCTTCTTGATGCATCATCGTAGTGGAGGGGGCGTTCTTAGTCAGCCCAGCTCCCTAGGCTGGCAGGAGCTACCATAAAAAGGAGTAATTTGAGTTTTGTTAGGAAAGCTTACCCCGTGGCTCAGCTCTGTGGAGACTGTTGACCCTTTCAGCCCCACACATTTGCCGCTCCTGGGCAGACACTAGGGGATATCACTCATTTGTCTTGGTTTGTACTGTTCGGGGCTGAGCACCACCAGCCTGAAGTTTGTACTGCTTCTCCCTTTCTTAAGTAAACAAAAGTTAGCTTAGTAATTTAAAAATTCATGATAAACCATAATCCACAAAGCTTCAACCAGGATTTGCTTAAAATTATATGAGTACATTTAAATATTATACAGAACTCAGAAAAATATGTACAAATTTGTTTGAGAACTACACTATCCTCCCCTGTCATGGATGTGCCAAGAGAGAGTTCTCAGCTTATGAGAGCAATCCTTCCCCCTTGTTCTGGTCCAGCTGTAAATCCTTCTAACCTTGGGCAGGAATTAGGGATTAGAACATTGGGTTCTGAGGAACTGGGATGTGTTCATTAGCTGCCTTAGAGCAAATAGCAACCCGCTGTAAACCAGAGCCTGCATCTGAAGTACAACCAGGAACCTGACTGGCATCTTGTTTTAATGGCTGTGCCTGTGTTCAGTTTCTGAAGTCACCTGATGGCAGGCCCAGGGTTATTCCTTCCTCACCACTATGCACACACCTCCCCTTAGCCGACTGCAAAGGGAAAAGAAGAATATTGAACAGGGACAGATGCCAGGAGCCCCATTTGTAATCTATTAACAGAGGAACATTTGACCAGGATCCATAACCTTCTAAGTAATAAAAAGCATTATGGCTAATTCGTCACAAACAAAAGTAGTGCTAGGTTTGGATAAAAGTCCACTCATAGATTCTAGGAGCAAAGGGAGACATCTGGCCAACTGAACCCTGCGCCACTCACAACCTGATGTCCTGACACACCAGTGAACTTAAAGGACAGGTTCGTTCTAATGATAAAATTGCTCTCTGATGGCCCAGTGCGTAGAAACACTTTGGGGCAGGCCTAATGATGTGAGCTTGATGCCCAGATCTCACAAGTTGGCAGGAGAGAACCTCCTTAGAGTTGGCATATGAATTTACAACCAGGCCATTGCATGCAAGTGCCTGAATGCACACAAAAGCACACCAAATAAAAAAAATTCAAAGATGTTCTGTTCTGTTTTATTCCAGAGTGTTCCCTAGCATCACCTACTTGCAGTTTGAGAACACATTGTTCAACTTTTATAAACCCATTTACACGTTCTGTGAAGTTACTGGGTTGGAACAGGTGTCCTTGAAATTTCCTTGTAGCACTAACCACCCAGTCCAGTTCTTACTCTGGGACACAGCAGTCATAGACTCAGGAGGCACCAATCTCACAACAAACAGTCCATTAAGCAGATGTACCAGGCTTGAACAGTTGTCATACATACAGGATGAATAGGGTCCAGAGAGAGGGAGAAGGGTAAGAGGATGGACAAAGGAGGAAGTGTAGCTGAGCTTTAGTTTACAAAATAGTATTGTGTCTGATAAAGCAGTTTCTACAAAGGCAGACCATGTTCACTATGGGAGCTGTTTGTGTGTCTGTTCTTCAGAAGTGGAGATGCTCAGTCTAGGGATTGGAATGGTGATTATGGAGGGCGAGTAGTTAGAGATGCAAATTTGGAAAATGGAAAGTCTCATGCTGCAGGCTACCTGGTTCTCAGGCTGTAGTCTTCGAGAGTAGGAAGGAAAATAGTTATTAAGACAGACATGGAGCTAGAGATAGAGAAAATAGAGACAGAGACAGAGACCAAGATAAGGGTAGAGAATGTGTTGGGCCACTAGAGAGAGACACAGAATAGAGACAGAGAGTAGAGACAGAGTTAGAAACAGGAATGAAGAGAGACACAAAGATAGATGAGGGAGAAGATAGAAATCACAGAAGATTGTTTAAGAACACACTGTATAATAAATTCACAGGGATTACTATCTAGGATGTATTTTTAAAATTCTCACAGATCATTAAGAGATTCATATGTAATCTAAGAAAGAAATTGTCAAATTTTAAGGAGGCTGGGCACTGAAGAAAAACAGATGATAGATAGATAGGACTTGGAAAGTTTCCAGTTCAACATTTTAGTCCAGAAAATGCAAAATAAATACTGAAGCATCATTTCAGATTATCAAGAGAATCTAAATATCATCAGGATCTGCATGGATGTACATGGTTACATATGAGTATAAGAGTCACATGCCCTATCATGCAGAATTCCAACCCTGGATGTATCTGATAGAGAAACAGGTAGACAGGCATGAGCAAGCAAAGAGTGGATTTGATTTTTCATTTTTCAATTCTGTTCATTTTGATGAAATGGAAATTATTTTCCTTATCAGCAGATGGTTGAAGAAGGTTATTATACTTTCTCCATATCCTTATAGCTGTTAAAAATCAACCCAGCATTTAGGTGAAACTTCAGGAAAACAAGGTGACAAATCACAGGTACAATATGAAAATACATGCAAGTACCATGAACTTAAAACAACAAGAAATAGATTAATAGACACATATTGTGCTGGGTTTTTTTGTCAACATGTCATAAACTAGCGTTATATGGGAAGAGAAATCTCATTTGAGAAAATGCCTCTATAAGATCGCCTGTAGGCAAATCTACAGGACAATTTCTTGATTAGATATTGATGGGAATGGGTCAAGCTTTTTGAGGTGGTGCCACCCTAGGCTGAGCAAACTGTGGGGAGCAAGCCAGTAAGCAGCATTCTCCCACAGTTCCTGCCCTGGCTTGCTTCAATGATGGAGTGAGACTTGATAACTGTAAGATGAAATAAACCCTTTTCTCCTAAGTTGCTTTTGGTTGTGGTGTTTTATAGAGCAAAGGAACATAACACAATACACAGGTAGTAAAAGTAGAAAACATGCATGGGAATGAAGTGTGTCAACATCTGTAGGAGGAGTGAGTAGAGAGGAAGAGGTGGGGACCTGGGCTGTGTCTGTTTTTTCTTTTCCTTCATATAGAGTAGAAGAACTTCTAATGATGTGGTCTTGAGAGCAAAATAGATTTTTAATTCTCTACAAGTTCCTCCTGAAAAATAGACCGAACAGAATGGCAAATGGGACATTACTGGAGGTACATCAGAAGAAACCAGAAGGAAGTCTTCATCTACTTCAGACTATGGTCAGAATGTTAGCCCCTAGAGAAGGAGCATGGTGGACTGTTTGTGCACTTTGTGAAGATGTGTCACTGTGACTGTTTAATAAAGAGCTGAACGGCCAATAGCTAGGCAGGAAAGATAACACGGGACTCCCAGGGAGAGAGAAGAGGAGGAGGGGAGGTCTAGGCATGTGGATTACACTGGGAGCATGCCTGGAGACTCTGAAGAGTCAGACAAATGGAACAGAGCAGAGGTAATTGAGTCACATGGCAGAATGTAGATTAATAGATAGAGGTTAAATTAAGTGACAAGGGCCAGTGGGACAAGCCTAAGCTAATGACCAAGTTTTCATAATTAATAAGAAGTCTCCATGTCGATATTTGGGGGCTGGTGATCCAAAGACAGTCCAGCAAGAAAGCTTGCTACACAGAAGAATAAAATTAAGTTGATTGATAGAATGGTGAGAAATTAATGGGACTATCAATAGAACCCATAATCCCAGAAGACAAAAATAGTACAATAGACATCCATTCTTACTCTAGATGGAAACCAGAGAAATATTTCTGAGAAGGTCCAGGAGGAGGGAGAGTCTGCTACAGCTGCAGAGATGTGGGAAAGCCTCCATGAAGACCTAAAGAGAGTGGGCAGGATTGTAAAGAAACTTCAGCTTAGAAGTCAATGACAATAAATTAAACCAACAGCTAATTTGCATTTAAGATTAAATTACCAGTAAACAGCTAGTAAATAAAAAATATAAACTGTATGTTATCCTATAGGCAATCTAGCTTAACCTCTGTAGGGCAATGGGTATGGGGAACAGGACCCTTGTTTAACTTTCCTTTTGGAAGCATTTTGGCAAATGTAGAAGACCTCTCAAGGGTAGGAAGTGAAGGCAAAAGTGCTTTTTTTTTCTTTTTTTTTAAATTTTTTTATTTTTTTTTATTGAAAAAAAATTTCCGCCTCCTCCCAGCTTCCCACTCCTCTCCCCTTCCCCCACCCTTCTCCCCCTCCCCCCACTCCTCTCCCCCTCCCTCTCCAGTCTGAAGAGCAGTCAGGGTTCCCTGCCCTGTGGAAAGTCCAAAGTCCTCCCCCCTCCATCCTGGTCTAGGAAGGGCAGCCTTGGTTAATTTTTCTATTCAGCAGAAGAAAAAGGGTTAAGTCTGAGGCTTTCCACAGAACCAGTGGATTAATTTCCAGAAGTTCTACTTAAGTTCCTTATTTTCAGATGTGAGATAGTAGGAACATATTTGCTTTGCTGAACTTTAGTATCACCTAAAATACTTAAAATGCCTATCTTTTTCCCACAGCTATAATTTGTGTCTGCCATATAGACTATGAACAGAGTTGCTGCAAATGGGCACATATCCCACCCCATACAGTGCACACAAACAGTGCCCTGTGGGGGACCATATCTCTGCTACTTTGTTAAACATCAAGCATCTGTAAAAACTCAATACAGTGAATTATCAAGAAGAATTGGTATGTTTTTCCGGGCTGACTTTGAACTCTGTAGCATTAAAAGGTTCAGTTAATCACTTCAGAGTGTTACCAGAGCAGTGAGGTCAAAGCCCAAGTCCTGGTAGGTCTAAAAAAACTAGGCTTGGCTGTTATAATTAAAAAAAAAAAAACTGGGAAAGAGAAGCATGCCATACAATAGGACTCATATGGAAGGTTTATAGGAAGAAGAGAAAGAAGAGGCAGAAAAGGGGCAGAGAGGGGAACAGATAGGTGGGTAGAGACTGGTTCCTGGGGACAAGAGTGGCAGGAGAGAGGGAGGGAGGGAGGGAGGGAGGGAGGGAGGGAGGAGAGAGAGAGAGAGAGAGAGAGAGAGAGAGAGAGAGAGAGAGAGAGAGAGAGAAAGAGAGAGGAGGTGAACAAGGCCCACCTTTTAAAAGGGAGCATAGCAATGTGCCCAGGAGGTGCTCTCAGTGACTGTAACTGAGGACATGTCCTGTCAGGCAGGACTTCAAGGGCAGGCCAGCACAGATGCCTAAATAAATACTAACATTGGCTCCCCCTCCTCAATACATCAATTCAAGAGAAAACTGATAAATAGTGAAAAGCTGAGAAAGGAGATTTATTCAATAGTCTCATTCGTAAGAGGAACCTGGAAAGAAACCCAGCGCCTGCCCCTCCCCTAACCCATCCTTAGGGTCCCATCAGGAGTTTAGGTTCCGACAGAGGGTAACCAAGCTGTACTGGCAGATCCAGCCCCTCCTGCCACCGCCTTTGACTCTGCTCTCATGTCTGAACTGTGTGGCAGAGCTGTGTGACCCTGCTTTCTGGTTACACAAGGCTCCCAGCCCGAGGATTTGGGGGGAAATCCCCATTCCTGGGGTCCATTATTTCAATAGTCTGATACCACAGGGGAGGCACAAAGAATCTATCTGTAGAGTTCCTTCCCTCCCGCCAGGACCACTGTAATCGTTCCCATCTCTGTGAAATGAGCACAGTGGGCCTTAGGTCACTGAACACAGCTGCTCCCGCTTCTGATGCAGCATGGGTGTTGTTCACTTCATAGCATACCCAGAAAGAATGTAGAAAAAGGGGAAAATACAAAATAAAAACCTTGGTCCTTAAATTAACCAGTAATCCTAGTTAATTTATGCCTTGTTATACTCTGAGACCTTCTCCATTGTGACTTCAGTTCTTCTACTATCAATAAAGACATTTACCCTTGACCTTTCATCAATGCCCAGCCTGGTGAGAGCTGTGAGGGCCCCTACAACAGAGTCATGGAGCTGGGAATGAGTTTGCCAGCAACTTGGGTAAAATATAGTTAAGCTGTTCTAACCTGGCATCTCTTATCTTCACAGGTAATTGTAGGCAAAAGAGTATGTCCTGTGAGATGGTAATGACAATTAGAGCTACATTACTGCCAGATATGCGGTAGGAAAACATCTTTATTGACATGCCTGGGGTGGGGCCTGTGTTCTGTCTCTGGGTACCTAAGTGATCAGACCCTGGCAACTGCGGTTGTCCAAGCGTAAAGCAGAGGTGGTATCTGTTTCAGCTACCGAACACAGCTCTTCACAGAACAAAGCTATCAGAATCACCTCTAACTATTGCAGCAGGAATTAATTTCCAATAAAGTTCTAGTGGAGTTTTGAAATCACTGGGTTATTTCTTTCTTGCACTTGATCACTTTTATGTAAGTTGCATCTTTGATAACCATCAACCAGATAGCAAACACACACAGATGTTACACTAGCAGACTTTGAGACTGTGTGTTCAGCTTTTTCCACTTACCTTGCTGATGGGGACAAGCACCGGCTGCCTTCCAGCGGAGCTGAGAGCAGGGAAGGCTGATACCCACTCTCACACTGCATCCCGGCCTTGTCTCCTTACCCCTGCAAATCACCAGGCAGAAAGTGAGGCGTGAGCTGAGTAACTAAGCAGACAGAATAATCACAACACGCAGCAACACCCTCGAAATTATGCAGCATCACCATGAATTTGGTCAATTTTTTAATGAGTGCTGGAGCACTTTTCTCCTCATTTCCACAGCCATTCCATGTTCTGAGGACCTGGCTTGTCACACGCTGTTAGTTTTCTGCAGTTTCTTTCTGATGGCTTCATCTATGTCATAATTACTCAGCTTTATTCTCATCAACTTTGTGAAGTTTCAGACCTTTCCCAAATTGTGAAATTTCAGTTGACACACTGTTAAAATAGCACCGGAGGCCCATTCTTTTTCAAAAAGAACTGTATCTACCTCTGGGTGGAGACAACTGTGTTCCTTAAACATTAATCCAGTTGGACCAAAGGACCACCCTTCAGGAAGGCAGATTCTCCTTCAGTCATGCTAAGGAGGTGTGAGGAATGACTACCTCTTGATGAGATAATTGTCCCAGTTAGGGTTCCTATTGCTTTGATAAAAGACCATGGCTAAAATCAAGTTAAGGAAAGGATTTATTTGGGCCACACTTCCACAAGGTACGTTTGTAACTGAAAATAATGTGTCTCCTTATTGTGAGATTATGAGTTTTTAATAGCATGATATTTTTTTCCTCAAAACAGGAACTCTCAGTTACACTCCTGTTATGTTAGACAATAGACATCTGACACTCGGTGATTCCTATGCTTGTAGAATCCAGGGAAGCGAGCAGCACTGGTTTTAACACAGTATGATGGTGAACTTTAGAGCTCAGGGAGGGCTAGGCAGGGCCTCAGGGACTTAGCGGACCCAGGAAATTCCCCACAGTACACCAGGATGTGGTGGCTTGAAAGAAAAGTAAGAGCTGTGTCCACAAGGGAGGGAATTTTCCAGATACTCCTCCCTATATAGACATGTCTAAGATATGAGTTCAACAGTGGAAGCTAATATAAAGAGAGAAGGAGACAGAAAAGTCTAGGGAGGATTTTGCAAGCAACTTTAGGTTCTGTTTTGGTCTTTCTCCTAAAGGGAGGAGTAGATAAATAATAGTTCCAAACAGGTCAGCCATCTTTTGAGCTGCAGTAAGAAAGGTGTCAAGTTAACAAATTAGGGGCTCGGGGATCAGTGGAGAGTGGAGGTTAGAAACATTCAGATTTCAGTGATGGGAAGAATGCACGAAGGGGGGAGGGGGAGCAATGATTGAATTTAGATTGTAGAGATTGGGGTATCTAGGGAAATGTCACAGCTGTGATCAGCTGGTAATAAGCTGTAAAATAATAATGAATCATGAGAATGTAATCTGAGACAGGGTAAAGAGGGAAGAACCTTCACCATTCAGGATGGTAATGACCTAGGGGCGGAAGAAGTAAAATTTAAAATGAAACATTCCACTCAAACACTAGGCAAGATATAAAACAAACCTGGAACCTTTGGGGAGTGTTTTTTGTTTTATTTATTTATTTATTTATTTATTTATTTATTTATTTGTTTGTTTGTTTGTTTACAAAGATATCCCCTTATATAAGTTTAAAGCCAACCTAACTGCAAAGGTCACTTACTACACAGAGGAGTGATAGCTTCCCCTGGTTTGTCATAGATTTATAATGTAGGATCTCTGTCCCTCCCTCCTTCCTTCTCTCTCACATTTAGAGCTGGAATACTCTGCCTCATTCATCTTTGCTCAGGGTGTGATCTGGACAGCTCAACACAAATAGTGACTCCAGTTCAGAACACAGACAGCACTGTCAGAGCAAAGTGTGATAGCGTCTAGAGATGAGAAGGCACAACTGGCTGTCCTTATGTCCCCACAATCATAGGCCCACCAGAACCTCACTTTCCCCTGTTGGCAGAATTCTGGGAAAATACCTTCCAAAAGCACAGTTCTTTGTAAACTGTTTCAGGCTGATGAGGACAGTGTTTTCAACTGAGACTCGAGATCTATGAATGAGTTGTGAAATCATCTCGGTGACTAACAACACACTTACTTTGAAAATAGCCTGGAAAAGACAAGAATAAAGTAGAATAGGAAATGACCTAGAACAGATGAATGTTGGGCAATCCTCAAGCATGGCCAGGACAGAGATGAAAGGTGGTTTTGGTAAAAACAACCCAAGTAAAAGGTGAGGAAAGGAGTAGTGTGTGGGGGAGTATTATGAAGGTCAAAATAGCTATGCTCAGCACACATAGGGATGGCAAAGGAGGTGAACCAGGACTCTGACCAGGTCCTTGTTCCACACACAACCACGAAGGGCTCTTGCTCCGAGAAGCATCATAACAGCATGTCTGAGAGCTGTGGATAAGGCAAATTTGTGTAACAATCAGACAGCTGTTGCGGGTACCCAGACACAAAGAACAAGACCTGTGCACTCCGACTTTCTTTCTGCTGCAGGACAGCCTATGTAGCCACGCCATCTAGGTCTGTCATGGCTTCTGTGATAGTGCTCTGGTTTTGAGTGTCTCATTGTCCATGTATTAGCAAAGTTTCTTGACCCTCGAAGTCCCTAATTTGTATGCCATGTTCATGACCAGATAACTAGTGTGCTCTTACTCAATGCCTGTGTCCTGAAGATGGAATCTGTCCTCTTTTCAGATGCATCTTCACAATCCAGCATGTCGCATACACCGCTGTTTAATAATCTTTTATTGTGTGAGTGAAGGGTCAGTGACAGTTATCATAGAAAGAAAACTTGAGTGCATGGGCTTTGGGAAGGTAAGTCAGAGGGATTCAGAAATTACCAAGCAAAGCAACCAACAAGGCAAATATTAAGCCATTGTGCTTTTAAATACACATCATTCCACATATCCTCTTGGCCAGGTACTGTGCTGGACCTGGGCAACCAACACAGCTGAGACATGGTGTCCTAACAGGACATGGCTGGAGTTGGAGCCAATTCTTATAGATAACATCCCCTAGAAACCAAATCCTGCTCACAGTACTTTATATACATCAATCTGAAGACTTTATGAGGCAGGCAGGGGCTGTTATCTCTATTTTATAAGTAATAACACTAAGCTACACCAGTAAGTGCCTTGCCCCAGCACCACTGTACGTGGCAGAGCCGAGGTCTGGTCTTACCTTTAATGCACTACACTGGATCCCCAGACTGAGACTGGACACAGGTAGGAAACAGACACTCTTGAGGGGCATGCTGTCAGCTGTGCACACACAGCCCACAGATGCTGCACAGAAGATGACTGCTCACAGGGAGCCTCAGGGAAGCCATGTGTAATGGAGAATTCAGGGAGATAGTGATCTTTGCCTAGTGAGAATGACAGTAATGGGGACCAGGATTTCCAGACAGGAGAATCAACTGGATTTTGGGTATGAGGTAAGGCAATCGGGCTTGTTTGTCTTTCTGGTTCTGGGCTACCTCACTTAGGATGATTTTCTCTAGTTACATCCATTTGCCTGCAAATTTCATGTTGTCATTATTTTTTACAGCTGAGTAATACTCCACAGTGTAAGCATACATTTTCTTTATTCATTCTTTAGTTAAGGGGACATCTAAGTTGTTTTCAGGTTCTGACTATTACAAATAATGCTGTTATAAACATAGTTGAGCAAGTGTCCTTGTGGTATGATTGAGCATCCTTTGGGTGTATGCCCAAGGGTGGTATTGCTTGCTCTTGATGTAGATTGAGTCTCGATTTTCTAAGAAACCACCATATTGATTTCCAGAAAATGGAAAGCTCTCCATGCTCTTGGCTAGGTAGGATCCATATAGTAAAAATGACAATCCTACCAAAACAATCTACAGATTCAATACAGTCCCCATCAAAATCCCAACACAACCCTTCACAGACCTCAAAAGAACAATACTCAACTTCATATGGAAAAACAAAATCTCACTATAGCTAAAACAACCCTGTATATAAAAGAACTTCTGGAAGTATAAGCTTCACTGTAGATCTATAGTAATAAAAACAGTTTGGTATTGTCATAAAAGCAGACATATGGATCAATGGAATCAAATAGAAGACCCTGACATAAATCCACACACCTATGAACACCTGATTTTGACAAAGAAGCCCAAAATATACAGTGGAAAAAAGTAAACATCTTTAACAAATGGAGCTGGCATGACTGGACGGCGGCATGTAGAAGAATCAAATAGATCCATATCTATTGCTCTGCACAAAACTCAAGTCCAAGTGGATCAAAAACCTCAACATAAATTCAGTTACACTGAAGCTAATAGAAGAGAAAGTGGGAAGTGACCTTGAATATACTGGCACAGGGGACTACTTCCTAAATATAACATGAGTAGTACAGACACTGAGATCAACAATTAAGAAATGGGACATAGGACATAGTGGTTGAGGCATAGGCAGTTCCTTGCCCAAAGGCCAGTTTTGCCAAGAAGAAAACAAGCTCCAAGTGGAGTGTCTTTGGTGCTCAAAATTCTCTCGGGAATAGATGATTCCCCTCTGTATGCTATGAATGTTTTATTGCCATTGGTTAATAAATAAGCTTTTTTCAGCCAATGGCTTAACAGAATATAACCAGGATGGAAGAGATATATAGAGGGAGTAGATGGGGTCAGGGAGAAGCCATGTAGCCACCATAAAAGACAGATGCCTCTCTCAGAGCTGCCGAAACTTTGCCGGTAGGCCATGATCTTGTGATGATGCACAGATTAATAGAGATGGGTTAGTTTAGGATATAAGAGCTAGCTAGAAATACGCTTAAGGTATTGGCCAAACAGTATTGCAAATAATATAGTTTCTGTGTGATTATTTCAATACTGGGCAGCTGGGAACAAACAATCAGCCTCCTCCAACAGGGCCTTTATTCAGTGCCAGGGAAACTCCCAAGAACCCACAAAGATGACCCCAGCTAAGACTCCTAGCGATCTTGGAGAGGGTACCTGAACTGGCCTTCTCCTGTGATCAGACTGGTAACTACCCTAATTATCATCATAGAGCCTTCATCCAGTAACTAATGGAAGCAGATGCAGAGATATACAGCTAAGCACTGGACTGAACTCTAGGGGTTCAGTTACAGAGACAGAGAAGGGGCTATATGAGCAAGGGGCATCAAGATTATGATGGGAAAATCCAGAGACAGCCAACCTGAGCTTGTGGGAGCTCACAGACTCTGGACCAACAGCTAGGGAACTGACATTTAACTTACTTAGGCCCTGTGAATCTGGGTGACAGTTGTGTAGCTTGATCTGTTTGTGGGGTACCTAGTCCTAGCAGTAGGACTAGGACCTGTCCCTGACACATGAGCTGGCTCTTTGGGACCTATTCCCTATGGTAGAATGCCTTGCCCAGCCTTGTTGCAAGGGGGAGAGGCTTGGTTCTGACTCAATTTGATATGCCATGCTTTATTGACTCCCATGGGCCTTACCCCTTCTGTATGGACACAGAGGAGTGGAATGGGGGTGTAAGCAGAGGCTGTTCATTTGTTCCTGGGTGCCCAGACCTGAAATAATCACACAGAAACTATGTTATTTGCAATACTGTTTGCTTAAGTGTATTCCTAGTTAGCTCTTATATCCTAAACTAACCCGTCTCCATTAATCTGTGCATCACCACAAGGTCATGACTTACCAGCAAAGTTCCAGTGGGCTCCACTGGGGGTGTCTATCTCCTGTGGCGACTACATGGCTTCTGCCTTCTTTCCTCCTCTCTCTGCATGGAATTTCTGCCTTGCTCTACTAAGCTACAGGCCAAAACAGATTTATTCATTAGCCAATAAAAACAACACATAGACAGAAGGACTTCCCATACCTTGGTGGGGGGAAGGTTAGAAGGGAGGTTGGGGGGAGGGAGTGGAAGGAGAGGAGGGAGGAGAAACTGTGGATGGTATTAGGAAGGAAGGAAGGAAGGAAGGAAGGAAGGAAGGAAGGAAGGAAGGAAGAAAGGAAGGAAGGAAGACCCTCACTAGGTGTATTGGGTAGACTCCCTGAGAAAGAGTCACTGTCGACCTATTGATTCAGTACCAATTGTTGATGCTTCTAGAAGGAATTATTCTCAATCCTACAAATAACCCACGCTGATCTATCTTCATGCAAATCCCTTCTCCTGTTAACTGTCATGTGAAATTCCATCTTCTTGCTGAGTCCATTACTCCTTCCAGGAGTTCTTTTCTGCCATCAGTTCTGTGCCAAACTTCCAACAAAGCTCCTCCCACCCCGAGGATTGATTAATCATGCTTGTAGGCAAACTCTTGTTGCATAGACCATCTAAATGGTGGTCATGACCTGTTCACATCAGCGTCTCAAAGCAGAGGGAACTGTGCACTCCCAATGTCTTGATGATCACTGAATGGGGCAGCTGGTGTAGGAGGTCTTTTTGTCTATGTGTTGTTTTCATTGGTTAATAAAGCAACTGCCTTGGCCTGTTGATAGGGCAGAACTTAGGTAGACAGGAAAAACTGAACTGAATGCTCGGAGGAAGAAGGGTGGAGTCAGGGGATACCATGGATCCACTGCCAGAGTAAGACATGCTGCCAAAACTTAGCTGGTAAGCCACTGCCATGTGGTGATACACAGATTAGTAGAAATGGGTTAAACTAAGGTATAAGAGTTAGCCAATAAGAATTTAGAGCTAATGGGCCAAGCAATGTTTTAATTGATACAGTTTCTGTGTGGTTATTTCAGGGCTAAGTTAGCCAAGTGGCCGGGACGAACAAGCTGGCCCTCATTACAACAGGCAGCTATTCTAGAAAGCCCAGTGCCCCTGGGAAGTTAGGAAAAGGCTGCAGAATTGGATGGCTCATCAATACATAGGCCACTAGAGGGTGCTGGCAGCTCAGTCAGACTAGCTGTTATCATAAGAACACAAGGTTGGAGATGTTTGAGACAAAAGCAGAATTTGACCCTGGATCTCCATATTTCCTTCAGACAGTAGACAAGGTGTGTGTCCTTATTTCTGACTCAGCTTCTCTGCTGTAAACACAGTACTGGATTCCAAATGGCCACCTGCCACATCTCTAACTTGAAATGTGCGCTCATGCCATCAGAGGTATGTTCCCAAGCAACCCTTGTGAAGCTGTTTAGAAAGGCTCTCTGCAGCCGCCCCTCCCACTTCTGTCACAGCCCGAGATCACTTAGGTCACATTGTTCACTCTTTTTCTCTACACAAGGCCACTCCTACCTTCTGAGTGAGACGAGCTCAAAGGTTCGCAAGGACACGGCAGCTCTGTGTCTGACGCTCATTGTGGTTCTGAGCACTTCCATTGGCCGTTTTCACAGTCTTTGTCTTTTTAAATCCGTAGTTCCAGACTGACAAAATGCGAGACACATGTGCAGTCTTCATAAATAACTGGCTGAATGTTTCTGACTCTATGCAGTCACTCCACCTAGGAGAGATTCAGAGAAGTTTGAATACTTCTAGAACCATATTTCAAACAAGAAGCAAGGTTGGGCTTCCACCCTATAGAGGAGCTCCTGCTGATGGAAAACAGGATGGAGCATAGGGATCCAGGAAGTTCGAGCCATTGCTGCTCTCTAATAGTGCAGGAAGGTAGAAATGCTAGTAACTAATTGAGAGATGCCCTCCAGGTGGAAGAAGGTCAGATGGAGGGATCCTGATGGACACAGAGCGTTTAAATGCAAATGCCAACCCGAGCCTGGGTAAAATGGGATAGAGTGAGTGGATTAAAGGTCAGATTACCCACGTCTTGGCCTGACTGTGCACTTGGAGAAAATGACTATAATCAGCTTCCTCACTAAAACCCTAGGTGGTGTCATTGATTTCTAAGGCACTAGTTCAGCTTACCAGATATCACGGTATGTTCCCCTCCCTCTCACATTCTGCTTGGGAAGTGTACCTGTCAATCCAGCTCACCAGCCTGCTTGTCAACAGTTTTGTTCACCAGGGAATTGCAAGGATCTTTAGCCTAACGTGTGGTTGTGTGAAGGAAGGGAGGGAAAAGATGCTTTCTGGACTGCTCTTCTCCAGGATCCTGAAGTACCATGGACACACGACGTAGGATACAATTAGTGCTTGTGAATGAGATTGGCGTTCTTTCTTGAAGATTTATTAATGTCGTGTCATTCTGCAGACAGTGCACATGACAGATGGAGTTTCCATCTTTGCAATTTTTGCCCAAATGTTTGGGGTCAAAATTTTGTCACACTTGTAGCAAACTTGTTGTAGCGGCTATTCTTGGTTGTCAGTTTGACTATGTCTGGAATGAAGTGCAATCCCTAAATGGAGGTCACATTTTCGGTCTTCAGGCCAGATGACACATCTGGAGGTGGGAAGACACACCTTTAGTCTGGCCACACCTTCTGCTGGGAGCCTGTATAAAGGCATGGTGGAAGGGAGGGCTCCCGTTCCCTCATTCTTCGTCTGCTTGCTCTCTCTCCTGTCAGCACATCCATTCCTCACTGGCATTGGAGCCGAGTTCTTCCGTACTCCAGCACACACAGAAGACCAGCTGAGATGCCCAGCCTCAGGGGACTGAGCAGCTACTAGACTCTTGAACTTTCCATTCCAGTCACAACACAGCTAGCCGTTGTTGGACTGCAGCCTGTAAGTCATTCCAATGAATTTCCATATATATATGCACACACATACACATACACACACAACCACACACACACTCATGAGAGTTTGTACATTCTAGTGAATAACTGACTTTATGTTTCTGACCCTGTGGAACTATATGGATATATGTTTTGGTTACACTTCTAATAAACTAGAGAGGTGAGGAGAGATTCATTCCATAAGTGCCATGACTCTAGAGAACCCTGACTAATACACTCATTTTCAAACTGAGTAAGATCAGTGACTACGACTGACCACTCGCCGTGCTCTAGGGACTAAACAGCATCCTAACAATTCTGGTGGACTGAATTCCACCTTCATCTCCTTTTTACAGATCTTGCAGTAATTAACTGAGCTGATTCAGAGCTTTTGTGGGTGGTGTGATACCTACACTCCAAACAGGGATGTATATAATAGACAAGAAAGCAATCACAAAGTGAGCTTTTGTGTATAAAAGCCAGCAGTGGTTCTCCTGATCTGGTGAACTGTGACTGCCCTTGGGACACTGTGCTGCTGTGCTGCATCCCTAGAGCGGGTGACATCACCTGAGTGTTGGCTCACCAGGCATGGCTGTGGGCCTCTTTGCTGCCCACAGTGTGACCCTTCCATCCTGGTGCTCCACCTCACACTGGCATAGTCAGATGCTCTGGTCCCCGCAGTGCCATGCTGTCTGCTGGCACACCAGAGACCCGTGCTGTGCCCGCACGAAGTGCTACATCTGCTGCACTGATTGATCCCTTTCTGTTCCAGGAGCTGTGGCTCCCATTTCACCTCCCTTGGTTTTTCCAAGTGAGTCTCTGCCCCTCAGTCTGGACCATCACAGCACAGCTTTGGGTTCACATTTCCATCTGACCCACACAGAAATCTCAACTCTCTTTTGTTTTTTGCAAAAATGAATGGCTTCCCCACGGGCCTTTCTGTACTTTACTAGACAGCTGGTGAGTAACGGTGTGTACCCACAGACAGAGAGTGACACTTCAATGATTTGTCTTCCCCTTGCAAAAATGTTAGACACGTGTCATTTCCTCTGATACTCCTGAGACTGAGTTTCTAGACTACATTTTATGAATCAGAGATTTAAAACTAAAATTCTGCACATTATATGTCAGCATAGGAGAAATATATTATCTTGCTATCAATCTCCTTTAAATCTTAATGTTTCTAATTTTTATTTTGAGATTACAGATTTTTCTCGTAAAGAAATACTCAGCTAATATTATAGGGTCCTTTAACAGCCAGTACCCTAAGTACGAAGCAGCAGGGAGCATAATGGAAGTCTCCATCTTTGTCTCTTTCACATTTGCGTATTCAGTGGCAACGAGGAAGCCAGAGTCTTGTCCTGTCCTGTCCTTCATACCAGCCCCACCCCCGTTCCCCTAGTTAGTCTGGGAAAGTCAGGATAGGGCCTGGTGCTCATGGAGCCCCGTGGGTCTCCTGGTCCCCACACCAGCAGTCTCTGAGGCAGATCCCTAGCTGTGTTTTCCAGCTCTTCAGAGCTGGAGAGAATTGAATTTGCTTCCACTTAGTTCCCAGTGGGTTGCCATGCTCCCTGTGGGTCCTCAATAAATACTTACTAAATTGAATATTGCCCTGTTATCTCCCCCTCCTTGGTTCTCAGGTCAGCCAGTCTCTGATTCTTTATTCTTGTATTCAATTCCTCTTGCTTTTGTTACACACGCACGCACACACACACGCACACGCATGCACATGCACACGCACACACACAAGCATGCACGCACACAGGCATGCACGCACACAGGCATGCATGCACACAGGCATGCACGCAAACAGGCATGCATTCAAGTGTGCCCACATCTTTCTTTTGTTCCCAAGAAACTTGATGACACACTAATAATGGGAGGACGACTACAGGAACAGAGACTCAGGGACTGGCCTACCTGAGAAACAAAGAGCAGGAGATAACAGGGTAATATATTATATATTCAGAATAATCTATTTCATATTTTCTTGGAAACAGCTTTCTTTTCTTTCCTCTCTCTTTCTTTTTTGGAAACAGTTTTTAATCTTCAATGTTTCCTGGAGGCACCAGGAAATGTGAATTGGTCTCTATTCCCCAACGTACCGTCACAAGTCAAGCACGGGGTCATGGGGTCTGTTGTCCTCTGGGCTTTCTGCTCAACTTCTGCCCAGACAGACTGCATTCCTCCCTGCTGGGACAGCAGGCACACTGAGCCCACAGGGAATGTTCCGCCTCTCCTTCCTCTACTGTTTTAAACTCCGCTCAGTTTTTTTTGGCCTGAGATGCTGGCACAGGAACATGGTTATACAAAACCCTTGGAGCCTCGTGCTGCTCCCCCACCTCCTGTGCCTAGATTTCTTAAGGACTGAAATGGTGTGGTGCTCTTGATTCCCTCCAGCTACCGTCTGGTCAACTCGGGAGGAGAGCAACTGCCCCTGCCCCCGTACTTCACTGTGTTGCCCTTGGCATATTTCTTTAAATAAACATTTGTGCCTAAGAAGGTAACGACCTAAATGGCACTAAGGGCTGAGGGTGGTGTGCGTGTACAGCAGGGGAACCTGTGGCCCGAGTGCTTTATCCCAGTAATGCATCTTGTTTAATTCACTGTGTACGTGTTTATGTATGTTAGGTGATATGTGTGTGTTCATGTGTTTGGGGGCCAGAGAACAACCTCAGGTATCTTTCTTAGGAGCCGTTCACTTTGGTTTTTGAGGCATGGCCTCTCACTGGTCTAGAGGTAGACAATTAGGCCAGACTTGCCGCCTAGCAAGCCCCAAGGTTCTGCCCGTCTCCGTCTTCTCAGGGCTGGGATGACAGACGTGTACCGTGATGTCCAGCTTCCTTGGGTGGGTTCTGGGCACTGACTACGGTTCTAAGGTCAGGCTGGAGAACTCAGGTGGCACACGCCCAGCAGCAACACCACACTTGTTAAATGTGAGTGTTTTATGTTCTCAGAGGCAGTGTTTATGCCTCGAAAAAACTCTTCAAGGTTATTTTGGTATAAAATGTTTCTCATGTTTATGCAATAGTTTGTGGTTATTATTAACACATTCATAAATTTGAAAATTTGCAATTACTTTGGGGTAATTCTTTTAATTTAAAGTCCAACTTAATTGAGTCCCTTAATATTTAACCACCTTCATTAATGTAATTTATTTTTGTTTCTTTTTTTAAGTGCATCAATCATCTAATTTAACAGACCTCGTAAGACCTTCTTATTCTCATAAACCTGGTAAATGAACTTACGGTGTGTCAGAACTCAGATTCTCATCAGTGCTCTGAGCAAGATTTCTGTCTGAGGTTGTAGTTCTAAATGACTCAGCTGAACAGTTTAACTTAGAGCTGTGAAGCTGGCTGTCCTAAAGTCTGGAGTTTTTGCAAATATTCTTAAAAATTAAAATTCTAGGTGAGCACACCTTCCTAAATACAAATATTTCAGCGTCATCACATGGACGCTTGGATTGTCAATATGTAATAGTGATTATATATTGTTATATATGTCATCGGCATAAGCAGACAAATTCTACCACCCAGGGTGACCATTTTTATTTGCAGTGCTGGTACCTTGAGCAGTGCTGCTGGGTCTCAGGGAGTGAGGTCACCCAAGCTGTATGTCCGGTTCTCTCTGCTGGGGGCAGAATGTGTGAGCGTGAGGGTCTCTCAGGTCAGTGGTAGTTACATTATTTTCTCAGAGGAATTTTCCAGATGCAGTCGAAGCTCCTAACCGAATTGGTTTGGGGTTAATCCAGATGGCAGATTAACCTGGAGTCTATCCTCAAACATGTGAGCTTTGAAAGAATCGTAAGAAGGAGCCAGGGACTGATGAGCCTGAAAAGCAGGTGGAGCCTCCTGCTGCCCTCACCTGATGGTGATGACGTCACAGCTGACTGTACTCTGGGTTCAGCAGAGAACCTGCCTACCCCAGTTTGCACTCCCTCACAGAAACCTAAGGTTTAAAAGTCCAGACACTTTCAGTTCCTGGGCTGTGATGGTCTTTAGAAAGTAGTAGGAACCACGTACACTCCCGCGCTGGGATGTTCTCTTCACTGCTGCTGTTGAAGTCCACTGTGTTCTGAATTCTGCAGAGCTCTGTTCAGAAATTCTCCACCTATAGACGCAGCATCCTGCGCCTAAGCTCTCACCAGTAGGGACTAGAAGCCCCTCTACATACAGCCCTGTTCCTCTACGTATTAAAGGGTGTAACATGGAACTCTGTATCTCCTATCACAGTATCTAACTCTCCTGAGGTCATTTTCCAGGAACCCTGAAGCCCAGTCAGTCTGATCCTGAAGAACCAGACTCCACTTTGAGTGACAGAGGTCGGTCAGTCCCTTTCCTGTGACAGGATTGGGAAGCTCCTCTGCCTGTGCTTCTGTGTTCCCTGGCGGCTTTGCTAAAGCAATGGGACTCCAACATTATCGCTCGCCTGCTCCAGTAAGGCGTCTCACATTCCGTGAAAGGATTTGAGACAGTTCATCAAGTCCAATCCATCAAATCTAATGACAGTTAAACCATATGTACGCATAACAAACAATCAAGACTATTTCTGTTCCGTGAGACTTTATGTTCAGATTGGAAATAAACTTTTAAATGCAAAGCTGTGTGTCTAGTGTGTATCCCTAGTGGGGGCACCCTCATTATGTGACTGGCAGGAAACTCCAATTCTCAGGCCCTAAGGGCTCCTGACAGTTTCAGGGAACAGTTCAAGTTTGTTTTCTTTCAGTTCAACGCTCTGCTCTCATATGATAGATGGTTTATTATTTTTGTCCATACTTTCTAATGAAGTGTCTAAATAATTTCTCTGTATATTTAAATTTTCAAATTCTTGAGATCTTATAAACCAGAATAAAAAGAATCTGTTTTACATGTGGGCTGGCTGATTTATATAATCTATCATGTTCTAGCTGGGTGGCTATGTTATTTCATAATGTTTCAAAACTTATATTCAAGAACAAACTATAGACTGGTATGTAAACAAGAGCAGAGATCAGAGAAATATTTTCTTTCCTTTGGACATAAGATTCTATTCAGTCTGACCAACTTAAAATGAGTGTGTGAAAGGCAGCTTCCGGCGGTTTTAACCCAACTGGGAAACAGTGAAGTGGTCCAGCCTCTCTATTCAGTGCTGTGGGTGTGGACAGTTTAAAAATCGGAAGAACCAGCATGCGTAGCAGGCAGCACCATGCAGCCTTTTCCAGGCTGTGCTTCCGGGAAGCCAAGAGTGCCCTGCAGCTCTCTGGAACTTTCAGGAATTCTAGATAGTACGGGAGGCTCCCCTTGGTCAAGAGGGACAAGGGAAACCCAGACCAGGTGGATGGGGCTTTACATGGGGACGCATAAAAGAAGATTTAATGATCTGGACAAAAAGGAACCTTGGGGCTGGGTCAACTGGGAAATGCATTGTGCCGATGCAGTTCTAGTCTCTGCCAGTGGTCTCTTCTCCTGTGGTTCCTACTCCATCCTTTTCTTCATGGAGTGACAATGTGTTAGCAATATCTGATAGATGTTTTGGTGAAAACAAGCTCAGAAAGCAAACTGCCAGCTCTTTAACCTTTTTTGAAAGGCACTTGTGAAGTCTCCTCTCCTTGGGATCGATTTGCTGTCTGTTGGGATTCACCTTCCATCCTATTCATCACAGATGCTTTCCTGTCCATCCAAGAATGTTCCTTTCTCCCTCTCCTCTTTGACTTTCTTGAGGAGAACTGTGTGTTAAACATTCATGGATTCTTCACCTCTTTGGAAACCTCACTTGAGGCTTCTGTGGTGCTTCCTTCAGTCGGCTCAAGCTGATCCTTATTCCCTTGGCTAGAGGCCAGAAAGAAAGAAATGTAGGCCTTCCTCTCAGTGAACATTCTACAGATAGCTGCACAGAAGTCCTAAGGGCTACTTCCTTTGCACACAGACAGGGCATCTGTCTGTCACATTTTCTCATTTTGGTTTTCCTATTACAGCCCTGCCACATGAATGCTCTTATATCATATTACCAGTAGCAATAGTAGATGCTAAGTAGGCTTCATTGTAGGGTCCCTACAGGTGTCATACAGAAATGAACCCCACAAAGAGATAAGAATGAAGACCCAGTGCAGATTGATCTTGTCAACCTAGCTCAGACCTTAGGAAGTCTAACACCAGGTGATTCATTATCTGCTTGACAGACCTACAGTCAGCTGTTACAGATCTACAGTCAACTGTGATAGACCTATAGTCAGCTGTGACAGACCTACAGTCAGCTGTGACAGACCTACAGTCAGCTGTGACAGACCTACAGTCAGCTGTGACAGATCTACAGTCAGATATGACAGACCTACAGTCAGCTGTGACAGACCTACAGTCAGCTGTGACAGACCTACAGTCAGATATGACAGACCTACAGTCAGCTGTGACAGACTTACAGTCAACTGTGACAGACCTACAGTCAGATGTGACAGATCTACAGTCAGATATGACAGACCTACAGTCAGATATGACAGACCTACAGTCAGCTGTGACATCTACAGTCAGATATGACAGACCTACGGTCAGCTGTGACAGATCTACAGTCTGATATGACAGACCTACAGTCAGATATGACAGACCTACAGTCAGCTGTGACAGACCTACAGTCAGCTGTGACAGACCTACAGTCAGCTGTGACAGATCTACAGTCAGATATGACAGACCTACAGTCAGCTGTGACAGACCTACAGTCAGCTGTGACAGACCTACAGTCAGATATGACAGACCTACAGTCAGCTGTGACAGACTTACAGTCAACTGTGACAGACCTACAGTCAGATGTGACAGATCTACAGTCAGATATGACAGACCTACAGTCAGATATGACAGACCTACAGTCAGCTGTGACATCTACAGTCAGATATGACAGACCTACGGTCAGCTGTGACAGATCTACAGTCTGATATGACAGACCTACAGTCAGATATGACAGACCCACAGTCAGCTGTGACAGACCTACAGTCAGCTGTGACAGATCTACAGTCAGCTGTGACAGACCTACAGTCAGATATGACAGACCTACGGTCAGCTGTGACAGATCTACAGTCAGATATGACAGACCCACAGTCAGCTGTGACAGACCTACAGTCAGATATGACAGATCTACAGTCAGATATGACAGATCTACAGTCAGCTGTGACAGATCTACAGTCAGATATGACAGACCTACAGTCAGCTGTGACAGACCTACAGTCAGCTGTGACAGACCTACAGTCAGCTGTGACAGACCTACAGTCAACTGTGACAGACCTACAGTCAGCTGTGACATCTACAGTCAGATGTGACAGATCTACAGTCAGCTGTGACAGATCTACAGTCAGCTGTGACAGACCTACAGTCAGCTGTGACAGACCTACAGTCAGCTGTGACAGATCTACAGTCAGCTGTGACAGACCTACAGTCAGATATGACAGACCTACAGTCAGCTGTGACAGATCTACAGTCAGATGTGACATATCTACAGTCAGATATGACAGACCTACAGTCAACTGTGACAGACCTACAGTCAGATATGACAGATCTACAGTCAGATATGACAGACCTACAGTCAACTGTGACAGACCTACAGTCAGCTGTGACAGACCTACAGTCAGCTGTGACAGATCTACAGTCAGATGTGACATATCTACAGTCAGCTGTGACAGACCTACAGTCAGCTGTGACAGATCTACAGTCAGCTGTGACAGACCTACAGTCAGATATGACAGACCTACAGTCAGCTGTGAGAGATCTACAGTCAGCTGTGACAGATCTACAGTCAGATGTGACATATCTACAGCCAGCTGTGACAGACCTACAGTCAGCTGTGACAGATCTACAGTCAGATATGACAGACCTACAGTCAGCTGTGACATATCTACAGTCAGCTGTGACATATCTACAGTCAGCTGTGACAGACCTACAGTCAGATATGACAGACCTACAGTCAGCTGTGACAGACCTACAGTCAGATATGACAGATCTACAGTCAGATATGACAGACCTACAGTCAGATATGACAGACCTACAGTCAGCTGTGACATATCTACAGTCAGATATGACAGACCTACAGTCAGATATGACAGACCTACAGTCAGATATGACAGACCTACAGTCAGATATGACAGACCTACGGTCAGCTGTGACAGATCTACAGTCAGATATGACAGACCCACGGTCAGCTGTGACAGACCTACAGTCAGATATGACAGATCTACAGTCAGATATGACAGATCTACAGTCAGCTGTGACAGATCTACAGTCAGATATGACAGACCTACAGTCAGCTGTGACAGACCTACAGTCAGCTGTGACAGACCTACAGTCAGCTGTGACAGACCTACAGTCAGATATGACAGACCTACAGTCAGCTGTGACAGACCTACAGTCAGATATGACAGACCTACAGTCAGCTTGACATATCTACAGTCAGATGTGACAGACTTACAGTCAGATGTGACAGGCACTCTCAGATGTGACGTAACCAGATGCACGTTGGTGACATCAAGGCTGATGCTCCACCATTTTCTTTCCCTTTTGTTTTGTTTTTGTGTCTAGGGGGTTTGTTTTTATTTTTTGTAGATGTTCTCTTATTCTCATCCTCTAGTTAACCGACAAATATGAATTTTAAGAAGACAAAAGCCTCTCCATTTTTAAATACAGGCACACCCACAGTGGTCTGTGATCACCCACATGAAGGAATGGCCGCTGGACCATCAGCCTCTGGAGTAGAGCTGTGTGCTTGGCACAGCCCCCTTGTTTGGGTTCTTGCAGGCTTGCATAGCATTCTTTAGCTCTAACTACAGCAGCCATAAAAATAGCCAGGATGGAGCCCAAGAAAGGGACCGTGCAACCTTATGCCAATATTAGATCCCAAAGGAGATCACAGGAGGTCCAGGTACTTCGCAGATGCTTTATTCAACATGGAAAGCAGTGTACACGAGACGGACAGGGCAGGCAGTTGCAGCATGAGTCTTGGGAAAGGGCCTCTGAGTGGCAGCTCGCAGGTGCACTGACGCATGTTTGTATACTCTGTGACTCAAAATCCCACTCGATGAGAAGGGAAAATCAAAACAGGCGAGCGTCAGTGCTGACAAGAGCTTCCTAGACCAGGTGCTCTTTCTCAAATCATCTACAAATAACTTGGGGTCCCTTTTGTGTGTGTGACCTTCAGGATGGGTTAAGGCTTGGATTTGAAGTGTCCCCAAAAGCTGATGGGTTAACGGCCTGCTCCCTGGCTTGGGGTCCCGAAGAACCTGGGTCACTGGTGCTGATACCACTGGCACTTTGCTTTAGTGGGTTCTGGGGCTGTGCCCTTGAAGGGAATATCCAGCCCTTCTGCGGCTTCCTGTCTCCTGTGAGGTGAGAGGAGAGCCTCTGCCTTGTCTTCCTGCAGCCCTGACGTGCTTGTCACAGGCCCACAACACGGAGCTCAAATAAAAATTAGAATATTTTAATAAAATGATGTCACAAATTAGAATTCTTATGGGATATGGACCACCGTTTCTCTTTGGGCAAAAGTATGTTTCGGTTTCTTGATGCTTTTCCCTCTAATCCCTCTCCTGCCACCAGCAGAGATTGTTGATCATATTTCAATGTTACAAACACTATTGATTCCCTTTTGTAGACAATGAAACTAGGATTATGGAGTTCAAGCATCCTTTCTCCACCAATAGGAGGTGACCACCCATACCAACTTCCAACTATGGCATGACATCATTAACATTCCCTTGACTTATTTTTTGACTTGTAAACATTGAATACAGAAGATAAAATTTGGGAAAAAAAGACTAATAACATAAAAGAATAAGTGATATGGAAATGAAATGTCTACTTACTGCTTTCTTTCCTCAAATTTATCTGAAAATCGCCAGTGCACTCTTAATTAGTAAAGGTTGCTGGTCATGTATTGCAACTCAGGATAATGCAGCCTCTGTTGACCTTGCCACCTTGTCCAGAGCGTCAGGAAGAAGGTGACCTTAACAACTTGGTAGCATTATGACAGCCAGCTACAAGCTCTCTGCTATTAAAAGAATTCACATTGGAAAAAGTCCTTCCTAGATGTGGAATTTAATCACTGCTAAATAAACTTCGAGTGAGAAAATAAGAAAAACAACCCCCAAGCCAATGATGACAAATAGTGAATGTGGTACTTAATATAGACGACCACATGACAGAACCTGGAGCCACCCAGGAGACGAGCCTCGGGGTGTGCCTGTGACGGGTTGCCCAGATTAGGTTCGTGGACCTGGTGACATCCACCCTCAATATGGGCATGAGCACTCAAGGAAACGGGATCTGAGCTGAATATAGAGGAGAAAGTGAAATGAGGGCCAGCGTTCATCTTCCTCCACCCTCGGACTGCAGGTACCGCGTGAGCAGCTACCCCATGCTCCGCTGTCATTCCCTCTCCACCAAGGGGTGAGACAAACTAAGCCCTTTCAAAGCTGCTTTTGTCATGGCACTTTTATTATGGCAGTAGGAAAGTAATTAATACGATAGGGTTGGTAAAGAAAGGCCTCAATGAAGAGCGTAAGACAGATCAACGGTACTGAAGAAAGGTGTTTTCGGGAGAGAGTTGGGTGAAAATCCCTTTCAGTCACCCTGTAAGGCACTTCAGCGCTTGCAAGAACCTGGCACGCTGAAAACGTGGCTATGGAACAGAGGCAGTGGCCAGCAGGGCGATAAATGAGTCACTATCCAAATGCATGAGGAGTTGTTCAGAAATGCAGACAGGCATTCAGCTGTGACGGTGGAGGTCAAGATGGAGAGTCAAGAGATTAAAAGACTTACGAAGAAAAGTAATTTCACAAGGCTGCTGAGTCCAGCAGGAGAGAGTAAAAACCAGCAAGATTCAGAAAGAAGAGAGGCAAGTCGGAGATGGGGAATAAAAAGTAAAAGCTTGGGAGAGTGTGGGGAGCATTCTGGAATATGCAGAGACCTACGCTGACAGACATGGTAGGGCTGATAGGTGAACCAAGAGTTTAGCCACTGTGGTAAAGATTTAGGACAATCCACGAGCAAGGAGTAATTAGTTACTCAGATATGCAAGGAGTTAAGTGTTGGTCACCCAGGCTTTGTGGACTTCCCATGGGAGGCCTTGCCCTCTCTGAGGAGTGGCGTGGGGATGGTGTGGGGAGAGGTTGGGAGGATGAGAGGGAGAGGGAACTGGGATAGGTATATAAAATAAGATTGTTTTAAAAATAAAAAAGATAGAATGCTGGTCTCCAAAAGATGCGCCCACATCTTATTTCTAGAAAAGTTGGTACCACGGTACTTGGAAGTAGCCTTTGCATTTGTAAAGATCTTGGCCACAAGGGTCCGAGATAGAATTACCCAGCTGGTTACTAAATCCAGCCACACATGACCTTAAAAGAGAAAAGCAGAGAGGGGTGTGAAAGCTGACGGCAATTGTGAAGCCAACAGGTTGAGACTGAAGCAGTGCTGCCACAAGTCAGGCCCGCTTAGCTGGAAGAGGCAGGCGCTCCCTTTCTCCAGCCTTCAGAGAGCTGTGGGCCTTGAGTCCAGCTTTGGCTTTCCAGAACTGGATGAGAAGACTTTTCTACAGTTCTAACTTGCCAAAGCTGTGGGAGCTTGTTGCACCCCTGAGGTTACCACAGCCCTCAAACTGATCATTATGAGAGGAATAGCAATGGCACAACACCCTCCATCTTACAGAACTCATGTGCAACACGATCTTACTCTAATTACAAGACAGTGGCATAGGTCTGCAATGCTCAGAAACCTGAGATTTAAAAACATAAACCCACTTCGTAAGGTTTTTCTTCTATCTCCATGTCTCTGTTCTTACTACTAACTCACAGTTCCTTACTAATGACTCTGTCCTCAAGCGCCTCCTCCTTGCCATCCACCTTTACTCAATAGTTTTGAGTGACATCCAAGTGGTCCTTGCAGATGGACTGGGAAATACATCAGAAGACGTGGAAGGGAGGAGATGTTAGAGTGCAGCGCAATGGATCGTATATTAGGGCCCTTTCCAAATTCTCCTGGGTCTCAGAAGCTGGTTTTGCAATATTGGGTTAAGAGTTTCAGACTCCTTGAGTCCCACTTTTTCTCTTTTATGAAGTAAGAGTGTTGGTTCCTACTTGGGTTGGCTTAAGAATTAAAGAACTGCATAAAACAGTTTTCAAATCTCCAAGGACATTACAAAATTCCACTTAAAAGGGTAAGAGGAAGGAGACACAGCGCTCCCAGGGGAACTCTTAGCAACGGCTTGTGCCTACCCTGTACTCCAGAACTATTAGACCTCAGCACCATTATTTTTGTTATAAATCTTCTCGAATGATTCTCATGCCTGCCGCCAGTTTTGAGAACTTCCACTGAAGTGGAGAAAGGTGATCTGGGGAGTTAAATTTATCCAGGAATGATTCCCCAAAACAACAGAAAGTTCCACTCTGTAAATGGAATGATATGAGGAAAACAGCAATTATTTGTGAGTTAATCTTGTTGCCAGCTTGTTAGGAATTGGGATCGCTATGGAACTGTACCTCTGGGTGTGTCTGTAAGGGTGTTTTTCAGACAATCTGATTTTAAGGCCAACCTGGTCTACAGAATGAATTCCAGGACAAGTGAAGTGATGTAGTGAGAACGTGTCTTAGCTAGGTTTCTACTGTTAGGAAGAGATATCATGACCATGACAACTTTTGTAAAGGAAAACATTTAATTAGGTGGTTTATAGTTTTAGAGGTTTAGTTCATTATCATCATGGCGGGTATGGTACTTTGAATGTAATTGGTCCCCATAAGCTCATAGGGAGTGGCACTATTAGGAGGTGTGGCTTTGTTGGAGTAGGAAGTGTGTCACTGTGGAAACAGACTTTGAGGTCTCATATATGCTCAAGGCAGCCCATTGTTTCAGTTCACTTCCTGTTTCCTGTGGGATCAAGATGTAGAATTCTCAGCTCCTCCTTCAGCGCTATGTGTGCCTGCATGCCACCATACCTCCCCACCATGATAATAGACTAAACCTCTGAAACTATAAAGCCACTCCAATTAAATGCTTTTCTTGATAAGAGCTCTTAAGGTTATGGTGTCTGTTTATAGCAGTAGAAACCCTAAGACAACAGTTGGACTGGAGTGTTGCTGTGATTGGCCTGACCATGCTTTTGTTTGAAGTAATATGGACCTTGGGACTGTGGATTAGAAAATCAGTTGAACACTTTAAGTGCTGCCTAATGGGTCATCCTAGTAGAAGCATGGAGACAGTGGTGCTGAGGGTGATCTGAACCATGGGTGCCTGGATCAAGAGGTTTCAGAAAAGAATAATATGTGACCTAGAGATCATTCTTGTGATATTTCAGTGAAGAATGTGACTGTTTTTTGCCCTTGTCTGAAGAGTCTGCCTGAGGCTAAAGTGAAGAGTTTTAAATTAATTGCATTGGCTAAGTTAATCTCGAAACAGTTAGTATAGACTCTGTCATGTGGCTATTAGTAGTAACACTAATGAAGATTTATAATGAAAAGGAGCAAGCTCAGAAAGGAAAAAAATACACAATTTGAGGAGAAAAGGAGCACCAGGAAGTAGAATAAAGTCAAGTTCTGTGTTCAAGAAGATAAACAGATTAAGAAATAGAATAAAGGGAGTTGTGACCTCAAGACAAGATCCCACAAGCTAAGTTTCCAATTTGCCTACATTTTGAAATGGTAGTGTAGATCCTGTGCCAGTATGTGTTTCAAGTACGTGATCTGTTTTTTGATTTTGATTTTATGGGGTATTACTTTGAACTTGGGACTTTAAACATTACTGATACTATGTTAGACTATGGGGACTTTTGAAGTTAGACTGTATGAATTTTGAATTATGATATTGTTACAAGTTTATGTCTACCAGGGAGTAGTATGTGGTTGTGCCCCCCAAAAGCTTAGGATGTGGTACCATTAGGAGGTGTGGCCTTGTTGGAGGAAGTGTGTCACATGAAGATAGGCTTTGAGGTCCCATAAATGCTCAAGCCACACCCAGTGAAAAGACTTGGTAACTCAGCATGCAGTTCTAAGAACTGTTTTAAAAGTATGTGTGTGGAAACATCACTGGGGAGTGACATCACTGGGAAGGTACATCAGTGGGCAAGAAGACCTGATCCTGTAAAAGAAGATCCATAGGGGAGTATTGGGAGGAAGAGATGGGGAGACGCCAATGCAAGAATTCACCCAATATCTGAAAAACAACACGAAACCACCAGAAGCCAGCGACCTCACAACAGGAGGACATGAACACCTTAATCAAGAAGAAGTAGAAAAAACTGACTTCATGAAAGTGATTGACACCCTTAAACAGCATATAAAAAACACCCTTATAGAAATGGATGAGAAGTATAACAGAAAGTTCGAGGAATTGAGTAAATCAGTGAATGATACCCTAGGAAACCAAGGAAAAACAATCAAGCAGATAATGGAAACAGTTCATGACTTGAAAACTGAAATGGAGGCAAAGAAGAAAACACAAACAGAGGGCCGGCTGGACATGGAAAATCTAGGTAAACGAATAGAGACTACAGAAACAAGCATAACCAGCAGAATATAAGAGATAGAAGAAAGAATCTCAGATTCTGAGGATAACATAGAGAAAATAAACACACTGATCAAAGAAAACAGCAAGTCCAACAAACTCTCATCACAAAACATTCAGGAAATATGGGACACAATAAAAAGACCAAACCTAAGAATAATTGGAGTAGAAGAAGGAGAGGAAGTGCAGCTCAACGGTCCAGAAAATATACTTAATAAAATTATAGAAGAAAACTTTCCCAACCTGAAGAAGGATGTACCTATGAAGGTTCAAGAAGCATACAGAACACCGAATAGGCTGGATCAAAAAAAAAATCCCCTCGCCATATAATAATCAAAACACAAAATATACAGAATAAAGAAAGAATATTAAGAGCTGCAAAGGAAAAAGGCCAAGCTACTTATAAAGGTAAACCTATCAGACTTACACCTGACTTCTCTATGGAAACCATGAAAGCCAGAAGGTCCTGGATAGATGTACTGCAAAAACTAAGAGACCACGGATGCAAGCCCAGACTACTATATCCAGCCAAGCTTTCGTTCACTATAAATGGAGAAAACAAAATTTTCCAGGATAAAAACAAATTTAAACAATACATAGCCACAAATCCAGCCTTACAGAAAATAATAGAAGGAAAATCACTAACCAAGGAGTCCAACAATGACCACAATAACTCAGACATCTAGAGACCCTTCATCAACACAAACCAAAGAAGGGAAACACACAAACCCTACTACTAAAAAAATGACCGGAGTTAACAACCACTGGTCATTAATATCACTTAATGTCAATGGGTTCAACTCACCTATAAAAAGGCACAGGCTAAGTGATTGGATACGAAAACAGGATCCAACATTCTGCTCTCTACAAGAAACACACCTCAACCAAAAAGACAGGCACCTACTCAGAGTAAAGGGCTGGGAAAAGGCTTATCAAGCAAATGGACCTAAGAAACAAGCAGGTGTGGCCATACTAATTTCTAACAAAGTTGACTTCAAACTTAAATCAATCAGAAGAGATGGAGAGGGACATTTTATACTCATAACAGGAACAATTCATCAGGAAGAAGTCTCAATCCTGAATATCTATGCCCCTAATATAAAAGCACCCACGTACGTAAAAGAAACATTACTAAAACTCAAGGGAGCCATCAAACCGCACACACTAATAGTAGGAGACTTCAACATTCCTCTCTCACCAATGGACAGGTCAATCAGACAGAAACCTAACAGAGAAATTAGAGAATTAATGGAAGTAATGAAGCAAATGGACTTAACAGACATCTATAGATTATTCCACCCAAAGAGGAAAGAATATACCTTCTTCTCTGCAGCTCATGGAACCTTCTCGAAAATTGACCACATACTCGGTAACAAAGCTAACTTACACAGTTACAAAAAAATATTACTAACCACCTGTGTCTTATCAGATCACCATGGATTAAAGATAGAATTCAACAACAATGCTACCCCCAGAAAGCCTACAAACTCATGGAAACTGAACAGTCAACTACTGAACCATACCTGGATTAAGGAAGAAATAAAGAAAGAAATTAAAGTCTTCCTGGAATTCAATGAAAATAAAGAAACAACATACTCGAACTTAAGGGACACTATGAAAGCAGTCCTAAGAGGAAAGTTCATAGCACTAAGTGCCCACTTAAAGAAAACAGAGAAAGCACATATTGGAGACTTAACAGCCCACCTGAAAGCTCTAGAAAAAAAAGAAGCAGACTCACCTAGGAGGAGTAGAAGACTGGAAATTATCAAACTGAGGGCTGAAATCAACAAAATAGAAACACAGAAAACAATCCAAAGAATCAATGAATCAAAAAGCTGGTTTCTGGAGAAAATCAACAAGATTGACAAACCCCTATCCAAACTAGTCAAATGGCAGAGAGAGAATTTGCAAATTAATAAGATCAGAAATGAAAAGGGGGACATAACCACAAACACAGAGGAAATTCAGAGAGTCATTAGATCTTACTACAAAAGCCTGTATGCCACAAAACTGGAAAATGTAAAAGAAATGGACACTTTTTTAGATAAATACCATTTACCAAAATTAAACCAGGACCAGGTGAACAATCTAAACAGACCTGTCAGTCGCGAAGAATTAGAAGCTGTTATCAAAAACCTCCCTACCAAAAAAGCCCAGGGACAGATGGTTTCAATGCGGAATTCTACCAGAACTTCCAAGAAGACCTAATACCTATACTCCTCAATGTATTCCACAATATAGAAACAGAAGGGTCATTACCAAATTCCTTTTATGAAGCTACAGTTACTCTGATACCAAAACCACACAAAGACTCAACCAGGAAAGAGAATTACAGGCCAATCTCACTCATGAATATTGACGCAAAAATCCTCAACAAAATACTGGCAAACCGAATCCAAGAACACATCTGAAAAATTATCCATTATGATCAAGTAGGCTTCATTCCTGAGATGCAGGGCTGGTTCAACATACAAAAATCTATCAATGTAATCCAGCATATAAATAAACTGAAAGAAAAAATCCATATGATCATTTCATTAGATGCTGAAAAAGCATTTGACAAAATTCAACATCCATTTATGTTAAAAGTCTTGGAGAGATTAGGGATACAAGGGTCATACCTAAATATAATAAAAGCTATATACAGCAAGCTGACAGCTAACATCAAATTAAACGGAGAGAAACTCAAAGCCATCCCGCTTAACTCAGGAACACGAAAAGGCTGTCCACTCTCACCATACCTCTTCAATATAGTGCTTGAAGTTCTAGCAATAGCAATAAGACAACATAATGGGATCAAGGGGATTCGAATTGGAAAGGAAGAAGTTAAACTTTCGTTATTCGCAGATGATATGATAGTGTACATAAGCGACCCCCAAAACTCCACCAAAGAACTCTTAAAGCTGATAAACAGCTTTAGTAATGTGGCAGGATACAAGATCAACTCCAAAAAATCAGTCGCCCTCTTATACACAAAGGATATGGAAGCAGAGAGGGAAATCAGAGAAGCTTCTCCATTCACGATAGCCACAAACAGCATAAAATATCTTGGGGTAAATCTAACCAAGGAAGTGAAAGATCTATTTGACAAGAACTTTAAGGCATTGAAGAAAGAAATTGATGAGGATACCAAAAAATGGATGGACATCCCTTGCTCTTGGATTGGGAGGATCAACATAGTAAAAATGGCAATTCTACCAAAGGCAATTTGTAGATTCAATGCAATCCCCATCAAGATCCCATCAAAATTCTTCACAGATCTGGAGAGGACAATAATCAACTTTATATGGAAAAACAAAAAAAACCCAGGATAGCCAAAACAATCCTATACAATAAAGGATCTTCTGGAGGCATTACCATCCCTGACTTCAAACTCTATTACAGAGCTACAGTAATGAAAACAGGGTGGTACTGGCATAAAAACAGAGAAGTCGACCAATGGAATCGTTTAGAAGACCCGGATTTTATCCCACAAACCTATGAACAACTCATTTTCGATAAAGGAGCTAAAAGTATACAATGGAAGAAAGAAAGCATCTTCAACAAATGGTGCTGGCACAACTGGATGTCAACCTGTAGAAGAATGAAAATAGACCCATATCTATCACCGTGCACAAAACTCAAGTCCAATTGGATTAAAGACCTCATTATCAGCCCGAAAACACTGAACCTGATAGAAGAGAAAGTGGGAAATACCCTACAACAGATGGGCACAGGTGATCGCTTCTTAGGTATAACCCCAGAAGCACAGGCATTAAGGGCAACATTGAATAAATGGGACCTACTTAAACTGAGAAGCTTCTGTAAAGCAAAGGACACTGTCACTAAGACACAAAGGCAACCTACTGACTGGGAGAAGATCTTCACCAACCCCGCAACAGACAAAGGTCTGATCTCCAAAATATATAGAGAACTCAAGAAACTAGACTTTAAAATGCTAATTAACCCAATTAAAAAATGGGGCACTGAACTGTGATGGGATAATAGATTTGTAATTGTGAGTTACTGTTGTTAGACAAATATATTGATATAGATTCTTGTATATTGATACAAAGTTAAAATGTATTGACTATTGTATGGATTCATGTTTCTACCTCTATTTAAAACATTTTTTATGTATTGACATATATTGTATTGATATATATTGTATATATTTACCATATTGCAGTGTACATTTCTATCTCTGATTAAGATACTTATATAGTGTTTGTGTATTGATATATATTTACCTACTGCAATGTATATTTGTACATTGTTTATATTTGGAGGTCATTGTCCTCATTTGTTTCACAGTCGTTTATTGTCTTAGTCTTTAAGTTAGATAGATATTGAGAATTATATAGACTAATAGTCATCTAAGTTTGTCATTTATAATTAGACTAATCAGGTTCTTTAGATATATAGAGATTATACTCAGTATAGATAGATAATCTTCAACTTCTTCAAAGAGCTGTAGAAAATGGCCTTTAATCTAACTCAGAGTTTTGTGGTAGTGAGACACAATTGCTCCTGGCAACACCACTCTATTCCCGAGAGAATGTTGAGCACCAAAGACACTCCACCTGGAGCATTTCTTTTTGGCAGAACTGGCCTTGGGGCAAAGAAATGCCCATACCTCAACCACTGACAAAGATACAGAGCATGCATCAATGGATAAAACAGGGCTGTCTTATCCTGCCAAGACAGGGTAAGATAGTTTTGAAAGTTGCTTGCCTTTGAAAATGGTGTGTCAGTTATGTTAGGCCTTAGCCAAAGTTGGTTGCTTCAACGCTGCTAATGTGACTTTGGGTGATTGCCTAGGTAGCTAGTTGTCTCTGTGATTTGTTGCATGTTTTGGAAGTTGTTTTACTGAACTTCCTAATTACCCAGGTAACATTATTTCCCTTCTCAGATCTTTGATGGGGTTGAAGACTATATAAATGTAGTTACTTTCTCTCATGACTTGGCCAAGTTATTTATTATACAAGACCTAAGCTAGTTAGAATAGGATATTTGTACTTATTGTATATAATTTCATAGTAGGTTTAGAACTCTCTTATTTAAACAGAAGGGGGAGGTGTTGCGGGAGGTCCTCCCACTCCTCCAGCCTATAGCCGCTGAGATACCAGCCCCTTGGGGCGTGGTCTCTCTCCCTTTAAAAAAGCGGCCACTTCCCTCTCCTCTCTCTCTTCACTTCCTGCTCCGCGGGCGACTAGACTCCTGGTCGCGTAGAGGGCTGTTGCCTGGGACAGTGATCTGTAAGTTTTTCCCCTTTAAATAAATATCACCCAAATTGGTGTGGCATTGTTTGTGACTTACGCCTTCAGAACTGAACAGAGAATTCTCAACAGAAGAAGTTCAAATGGCCAAAAGACACTTAAGGTCGTGCTCAGCTTCCTTAGCAATCAGGGAAATGCAAATCAAAACAACTTTGAGATATCATCTTACACCTGTCAGAATGGCTAAAGTCAAAAACACCAAGGATAGCCTTTGCTGGAGAGGCTGTGGAGGAAGGGGTACCCTCATCCATTGCTGGTGGGAATGCCATCTTGTGCAACCACTGTGGAAGTCAGTGTTTCGGTTTCTCAGGAAATTCGGGATCAACCTACCCCTGGACCCAGCAATACCACTCTTGGGAATATACCCAAGAGATGCTCTATCATATGACAAAAGCATTTGTTCAACTATGTTCATAGCAGTATTATTTGTAATAGCCAGAACCTGGAAACAACCTAGATGCCCTTCAATGGAAGAATGGATGAAGAAAGTATGGAATATATACATATTAGAGTACTACGCTGCGGTAAAAAACAATGACTTCTCGAATTTTGCATGCATATGGATGGAAATAGAAAACACTATCCTGAGTGAGGTATCCCAGACCCAAAAAGATGAACATGGGATGTACTCACTCATAATTGGTTTCTAGCCATAAATAGGGGTCACGGAGTCTACAATAGGTGAACCTAAAGAAGCTAAGTATGAAGGTGAACCCAAGGAAAAACATATCGTTATCCTCTTGGATAAGGGAAGTAGACAAAATTGCCGGGGAGAAAAGTGGGATCTTGGGGGTGGGGTGGGATGGGGGTAAGGGGAGATGGGGAGAGAAAAGGTAGAAGGGAAGGAGGGGGGACTTGTGGAAACAGGAGGATTGGGATAAAGGAAGGTTGGATAGGGGAGCACGGAACCACAATTCTTAGTTAAGGGACCCACTTTAGGGTGGTTAAGAGACTTGACCCTAGAGGGGCTCCCAGGTGCCCAAGCTGAGGTCCCCAGTTAGTTCCTTGGGCAGCTGAGGATAGGGAACCTGAAATGACCCTATCCTAGAGCAATACTGACGAATATCTTGCATATCATCCTAGAACTTTCATCTGGTGATGGATGGAGATAGAGACAGAGACCCACACTGGAGCACTGGACTGAGCTCCCAAAGTCCCAATGAGGAGCAGAAGGAGGGAGAACATGAGCAAAGAAGTCGGGACCACGAGGGGTGCACCCTCCCACTGAGACAGTGGAGCTGATCTAGTGGGAGCTCACCAAGGCCAGCTGGACTGTTACCGAAAAGGCATGGGATAAAACTGGAACCTCTGAACATGGCAAACAATGAGGGCTGATGAGACGCCAAGGACACTGGCACGGGGTTTTGATCCTACGCAATGTCCTGGCTTGGTGGGAGCCTAGCCAGTTTGGATGTTCACCTTCCTAGATATGGACGGAGGGGGGAGGACCTAGGACTTACCACAGGGCAGGGAACCCTGACTGCTCTTTGGACTGGAGAGGGAGGGGGAGAGGAGTGAGGGGAGGGGGAGAAGGGTGGGAGGAGGGGGAGAAGAGTGGGAGGAGGGGGAGAAGTGTGGGAGGAGGGGGAGGGAAATGGGAGGCTGGGTGGAAACTTGTTTTTTTTTTATTCTCCTTTTATCAATAAAAAATTTTAAAAAAAAAGTATGTGTGTGGGGGAGGGTGAGCTCATCTGGCATGGTTCCTTACACCCTTCTTATGTCTCGTGCATCAGAAAGCTGGGAACTGGGGGCTGTGCTTAGCCCCTTATGCACCTGAATATCAACCCTGTGCTTCTTCTCAGAGGTGAGGTCTTAGGAGGTGTGGCTCTTGAGTTGAATATAGACACCAATCACATAGAATTGATTTCTTATAAAGTCAAGTAGGTTCTCTTACAAGTATTCACATTAGCTAAGAGACTAAGTGTTTCTGCATTAATCAGTGCCCTAGGAAAATGCCAGCTGTTTCCTGTGCATAGCAAGCTGGATTTGATTAAAGTCACAAGATACCACTTTCATCATCAAGGACATTTGTGGTCATGGAGAACCAGATCCCTGTGAGAATCCAGTTCCAGTGGTGCAGAAGTTCAGGTATTGGATGTCAGCAGTTCTCATGAAAGATTCACTTCATCTTGCCGGGCATCTCATTTTTGCTTTTGTTCCTTAGTCTGCAAAGAATTAGAAAAACCACTTATTTTTTCCTAAGGAATTTCTGACCAGTTCCAGGAGCCTCATGTCATGTACATAATGAGCCATATTGTAGCAATCTAATTTGTAATTAGAGCTAATAAGAGGGCACTTAAGTCTATGTAAATATCATACAGGAAATACTGATTTCCAGTAGTTATTTCTGTCTGTCTGGTGTCAAAGGGTCACAGAAGCCCATCAAGGGAGTGGGTCACTGTGGACAGTAAAATAAATCAATATTAGATATGACCAAATTGCAAAAGGAACATCCTCATGTCTGTATTTATATAAACACATAGATCAGTGGGCAAAAATGACAATCTGTTGAGCAGAACACTAAATCCCTTATAGAGAAGCCTCATCCCAAGGGTGTTCCTCATCCCAAGGGTGTTCCTCATCCCAAGGAAGTGGGTGTTCCTCCCCACTCTGTAACTTTGCACAGTGGCTTCCTCTCAGAGTGCAGTTTGGATGGGAAGAAAGAGAAATTAATAAGACACCTGAGCAGCTAATCAGGACCTGTTCACATCTGCTGTGCAAGGCCACACTATCGGCATATCCCTCCACCAACAAGAAGACGACCCTCTACCTTTATGATTGTCCTCCCTAAGATCTACAGCCCCAGGATAGTAATGGGACAACAGGGGACAATTCAAAGGGAAGAATGTTACAAAACATAGCACAAATCCCCTTTAAAATTCTAGTGTTATAAAAAGCAAGGGATTCAAAAAACTGCAGGGATGGTTCGGCGGCATCCCTCTGCCCTCACCCCAAGAGTCTCTCTTTGTAGTAGATTGTAGGTACAGAGACCCATAACTGGTCAAATTGCTCAGCTCTATATGGGTCGTTTATATCACATCTCCTCCCTGCATGGCTCAGGGATCATCATAGAAGAGGGAGCAGAAACTTTGTAAGAGCCAGTGGTGTGTACATCTGTAGAGAAACAGTTTCTGCCAGACGTGAGAGTGCACTGCACACACACAAATGCACTGCATGCATGCGACCTGCACTAAATCAAGCCAGTCAAAACCCTTGTTTGGATGGGGAGAGCCTCATAAATCCCACCCCTCGTTGAGGGGCTGTCGGCAAGTTACAGTTGCTGCGGGGTGAAGAGTAAGTTTTCTGCAAGGATGTGACCCCTGAAAGGCTATCCACGCCCCAGAAGATTGTCCTCTACCTACGTGCACACAGGCGCCACTAAATGGATTCAGTGGGTTCGAAAACACACACACACAAATTTGGGAGATAAAATTGGTAGGAGGGATGGGGAGAAACTGGAGAGGAAGTGATGGGGAGTAGATTTGGTCAAACACATTATATGCATGTATGAAATTATCAAACAGTTAAAAAACCAGAAACTGTCACTGCCTAGAGAAAACATGATGACAGAATGTAATGCAATATTCTGGCTGGAATCCTAAACCAGGAAGAGAACATAGGTCAGAGGGTGTGAGGACCCCTGAACGAAGTATGGGCTCAGCTAACTATGACGCATCAGTTCTGGCTTCTAACTGTAGCCAGTGCCAGTGGAAAACAGCCTGATGGAAGAACTCTGAAAATTAAAAAACACGTCTAAAATTTGTTTAAAAATAAAGGTAAGCTTACGTAATGTGTTTGTTCTCAGAGAAGGCAAGAATGGTAAAAGCACCTACTGTGCACCAGGCACCTCACTGTGTGCTGAGGTTTTTATAGCTGTCTTTATGACAAGCAAGACCAGAAAACAGTTGGAAGTAAGCGAGCATCATTTCCTGAAAATCTGATTCCAATTTACTTATAAGAATATAGGTAAATAATGAAAATAAAATAGATTAGTAGAAGAAACAGAATTATTTTATGATGGTATTAATGGGGATATTTTAATGAACATCATTTAAAAATAGAAATATTAAAGACAGACTTAAGTTGAAGCTATAGGAAAGAAATCTTTCAGAAAAGCAAAAAGGCCCATAAACACCAAACAAGAAAGATGGAGATGGAAAACAACTTATAAGTCATTAGAGTGGTTTCCTGAGTAGAGAGAAAACTTAAAAACACACTAGAAAACTGGCCAACTAGGCAGAAAGAACAGTCAGTATTGCCAATTAATGTCTACAGTGAGAAGCCTGTCTGTGGCTCTCATTCAAGTGATAATATACACACTTTCACGCAGTAGAAGAAAAGCAAAGTGCTCCAAACACCCCAGAGTCCTGAAGACCTAGTGTCTCTGGTGGTACCCTGAGAAAATGAGGGTGCACGCAAAGAAGATGCAGGACGCAGGATGGAGCAACTCAGCCATGTGATAGCAGAAATCCTCCATGCCCAGCCTGGATCCTGTGCCCTTAGGTTTCTGTGGGGCCTGGTTTCAAGGTGTAGTCATCTGCTGAACCGCAGGACAGTTGTCACCAACTTATACAACCTGCCCGGAATACCATGCCTGCTAAGGACATGGTGAGAGCTGTACAGATAGTGGAGCTAGCTGGTGGCTCTTCATATGTCAATATATCAAGAAGAAAACATGACAAGCTACCAATAGGATGTGATCTGAGCATTCAAAAAGCCTGGTGTGGAGTGCCGAGGGATTATGTGACCAGGTGGCTCGCCGTGCGGTCTTTGCTGTCAAGTCCTCCGAGCCATTAGCTTGTACAGGCACGGCAATATCCCATTATACAGTGAGTGGGTGCCAAGCTTGTGACCAGCCAAGAGTGTGCCTGGAGGGGACAACTAAATTATGTCAGCTGACACCCAGCCCCACCCATTACCCAATTTGTTACAACAATGTCTCTCCCTCAGGACACACCTACGACCTCACAGAAGGGCTTCTATAAACATCTGTCAAAAGATAGAATTCACAGTGCAGATTCATAGATGCTTGGTCTCTGAGCTGAAAGCAGACTGCTTATGCCAAGTAGTCCCTTTCACTGATGGCCATGAAGACATCAGACAGGGGAAGCTGGCTCGTGGGAAGAGCTTCAGGAAGCCCCTCAGGCCATGTGCAGACAGACAGGGTGAGTTGGGTGGATTCCAACCCTGAAGATGTGCCCAGTGATCTGACCATGTCCTCTCCACTGCCTTCCAGCTGCTGAGTGCCTGTGCGGCTGCCACTCTGGCCAAAGCAACCCAGGTGTGCACAGGTGTGCCCCTAAGAGGAGGACTAGTCTACAGATTAGGTATGCTGGACCTTTCTCCCACAGTGACCAGACATCTGATTTTGTTTAAAGGTGTCTACAGATTATCCTGCTCTTGGTAGGCCCTGTGCCTCTGCTTGGCCCTTGAAGTCACTGCTCCTAGAGAGGGTCATTAGCCACTGAGTGCCCCACAAACCTGGTGTGATGTGGGATTCCCCTCTGTATACTGGGAATATCATTGGTTAATAAAGAAACTGTCTTGAACCCATGATAGGGCAGAAAAGAGCTAGGCGGGGAAAACTAAATTAAATGTTGGGAGAAGGAAGGCAGAGTTTAGAGAAGCCATGGAGCTACCGCCAGAGATAGACATGCTGAAACCTTGCCTCATGGTAAAATATAAAATACTGGAAATGGGTTAATAATAGATGTAAGAAGTAGCTAACAATCACTTAAGTGATTGGCCAAGCAGTGATTTAAATAATATAGTTTCTGTGTGATTATTTCAAGAGTCCGGGTGGCTGGAAAAACAAACAAGTGGCTTCTTACTACACTGGTGTTTACCCTGGAAGGCATCTGGACAAGCTTCCAGAGTTGGCTGAGCAGGTCTGAACTCCACCCACACATAAGAATAACTGACCTGCAGTGTGCCCTGTACTGAGTGCCTTCCCTTCCCCGTCTCGTCTGCCTTCCCATTCTGGACTCTTTTACCACCCAAATAACCATGTGCATTTAGACCCGTGTTTCAGAGTCTGTTTCTAAAGGAACATGGTAAATTACCTTAGTCCACATTATAATACATGGGACAGTAGAAGGCTATAGAGACAACTCTGTTCCCAAATGATTATCTTGTCCGTTGATGTCATGGCTGCAGTGTAGGTACATTCTCAATATCCACAGATGCAGACTGTATCTCTACCATGGAGTGATACAATACTGACTCACATCTGTGCCCAAAGGCATATGCTCTTTCAAATAATATAAATATTATCAGGTGCTTATGATTCAGGCAATAAAGTACTCCATACATAGTAACTTGATTCTCAAAAGACTCACTTAAAGTTGCTATTCCCCATTTTACACAAAGGAAAATCGGAGCATGTGGAGGCTAACTAGTTTTGTAAGACTGAGTAGAACAGATCCGAGGCACAGACTCACGGCTCATTCTCTCCCCACTCTCTCTGCGTGAACATCTACTGGTCTGCTCACCGAAGCTCCATTTGCTAACAGGTGCCCGTGGGTGGGAGGATGGCTACGTAAGTTAAGGTACGCCGTATCGTAAAGTGTTCACAGCTGTTGTGAATAAGATTGACACACTTATATTGAGAGAAGCCCAGGAAATTCCAAAGTGAATAAAAGCCAGGCACAAATATAAAAGAATAAAATGGACCTATAGATTATCAAGGGCAATAAGGTGCAGAGAGACAGCTGTCCAATGTCATCTCACATGTGTGGAATCTGGATTCTGCCTCAGCCAAATAAATGTTTGAGAAAGACACTCTTGAAGGAAATCTCGGGTCCCTGAAGAATATCCTGTGTCCATCATAAAGGATATTTAAGTGTGGGAAATAGGATATCCTGTGTCTACGTGTGGAGAAAGAAGGAGAGTCATGACCCTGGGAATCCCAGTGGACATTCTCCCCAGTTCCTTTAGAGCACAGCTTGCAGAGTTTCTCATGGGCAGAGTGTCTCCTGGAACAACGGCTACTCACCCTTCCTCTAAGGTTTAGTTTGCTTTGCGGCAACAGCAAAATGCCCGGAGCTAAAAGTACCTCCCAACTTTCTTCAAGTTGTGCCTAAGGATGTTATAGAGACATTTGAAACAGTGCAGGACCCATGACGCACCTTCTCCAACAAGGCCACACCTTCTAATCCTTACCAGCTGCGGACCAAGTATTCCAACATAGGTGCCTGTGGGGACTGTTCACATTTAAATCACCCCAGTTACAAGAACTCCTGGTAATAATTATAAACAATGGGTGTGAGCACTCATAGGTGCACAGGCCCCTCCCACACCTGTTATGGTACAAACACTGGGTTGGAGACTTGTTTACGGTATGATAATCTGTTTTTCTGGCTCAATGAGTTTATAGCATTAAACAACAATGAAATGATTACTAAAGGTTTAATTACAAATACAGTTTATAGCATTGCATTAAATAGCCTTTGTAACATTTAAATTGAGGACACTATGGCAGTACCACAATTTTCATGAAATGTATAGCTTGATTTAAAAAAAATTATGTTTTGTTTTTAATAAAGGAAAATTGGCCAAGAGTGGTAGCACACACCTTCAATCCCAGCACCTGGGAAGTGAAGGCAGATGGAGCTCTGGGAGTTCGAGGTCAGCCTGGTCTACAGAGTGAGTGAGTTCAGGGACACCCAGAGTAGCATAGTGAGATCCTGTCTCAAAGCCAAATTAATGATGATGATGATGATGGTGAAAGAAAATACTGTGCCATAATTTCCAAATTTTAAGTCCAAATTGGCCAAATATAAGGACATCAAATTTTGATTAATACAGCAAGGTGATGAGACAGTTTAAGTTGGTAGACCAATCGCTCGTCTCTTCTTCCAATTGGATCAGACAGTGCTTGTTGTCCCTAGAGGCTCTGTTCTTGCAGGGGATGTTTAGCCAGGGGGAGGGTGATGGGGTTCAGTGGGTTTGGGTGGCAGAGTGGGTCCAACAGGTGGGACAGTGGTGGAGTAGCCTGCCATCAGGACTCTTACTGGGCTCATAGGGCCTCACAGAGACTGAACCAACAACCAGGGAGACTGCATGGGACTGACCTAGGCACTCTGCATGTATTTTACAGTTGTGTAGCTTGGTCTTCTTGTGGGGCTCCTACCAGTGGAAGCCGGGACTGTCTCTGACTCTTTTACTGACTTTTGGGACCCTACTCCTCATACTGAGTTGCCTTGCCCAGTTTTAATACATGGGAAAGTGCTTAGTCTTAGTGCAGCTTGATATGCTATGTTTCATTGATATTTTTGGGAGACCTGCCCTTTCCTAAACAAAAAGAGAAGAGGAGTGGACTGGGGGTGGGAACAGAGTGGGGTGGGAGGGAGGGACTGGGAGGAGAGGAAGGGGGCAATTGTAGCTGGGATGTAAAATAAATAAATAAATATATATACATATATATATATATAAAGGTGATATACATAAAATATTTCGTGTTCTGGGAAACAGAGGATCTGGAAGCAGTCTCTCTGGCATTTTTAGTGGCCAGGCCAAGGTCAGCAGCCTAAGGACTAACACCCTTTGATGTGCTTCATTCCTAGCTTCTTCTGTGACATCCACCCTCAAGGGGGATTTTCCCGTTTGCCTTTGAACAACAAGAGCTGTGCCTTTCATATCCATTTTTCTGCTGTCTGCTGTGAGCTCTCAGGAAAGATGAGTGTCAATGAAACTGTGAAGTTAAGTCTATCAGCTTCTCTTTCAGGTCCTGCTTTCCTCCCCACCCCACCTCTTCTTCTCTTACTCTTCCACCTCACCTCTTTCTCCTTTGCCTCATCTCCTCCTCCCTCTCTCTCATTCCCTCTGTCCCTTTCCTCTTTCTCTCCTTAATACTCCCACCCCCTGACCTCTCTCATACCCAGTTCTCAAGAAGAATGGGACTAGGTACAGGCATAATTTGATCCTTATTCTGGCCTTTGAGGTTGACCTTATAATTTAGGTAAATTTATGTAAAACATCAAAGGTGTAGGTGGGGAGAGGAGGAAAATAAAATTAAATGAGTACTAATGGAAAACTGGTAAAATATTGACCACATTGTTAACTTAGTCTTGGCCACCCTGGTTAATCAATCACCTTGTGACACATATGGTATTGAAATAGCATCTCTCACCCTCAGTCAGGTCTTTCTGTTTACAGTCCAGTGGTGAGCTGGAAAATGAGTAAGGAGATAATTCCCTCTGAGTTCCCAGAAGTCCCAAGGAAGCGTCCTTATCTCAGCTGCCCTTTAAGTTCCTGGTAACTGAGGAATAAATAATGCTTTCCACTCCCAGGACTTTAATTAGTCTTCAAGAACTCCAGCAGAAAGAGGAGGGAAGGCTTTTGCATGAGTTTCTCTACAGGAGATTAGATGGTTGGATCACATGGATAAATGAAATGTGGCAAGAAGCAAGGATGCTGACTTCTCATGCAGGGTGGAGGACACTCTTCATCTACCATTGAAGAAGTACTTGTATTGAACTGTTTCACATCTTCTGACGTTGGGACCCAATTACATTTATATCCAAAGATCAAGTTCACTACAGTCTGTTTTGCTGTAGTCGGGGAACTATGGTGCCTGAGTAGGGGAGACAGAGCTGACTCCACATCTGGGTATAGATCATCTTCCATGGCCCTGCCTCGGTGAACCTGAGCCTCTAGAGTGCCTTCTTGGGCATTGTACCTATCCTAAGTCTTGATGTGTTTGACTTTCTCTTCTTCATGTCTAACCCATAAGCAAAGATTTAGCCTCATTCCCCCATCTCAACCCCATTCCTTAATACCTACGCACTTATCTATTATTGTATGTTTCCTGTATCATGTGTCTTATATTTAATGTTGTCTTTCCATTACATTATTATTTACTTCCATGGACATGCATCCCATCACTGAATTATGGACTCCTACAGGGCAGAGATGCGTTCTTGTGCCTCTGATTCTTGCTATCTCATCTCGTTTGTATTAGAGTTCAGCAAAGGGTTGACAGAGCATAGTTTGATGGATGCCCATTGTCCCCCAGGGACACTGTGAGTCTCCCTTGCCTCTGCAAAGCCTTGTATTCTATTAGTCAAGGACGGGAACAATCTGCCTCTCTCTCTCTCTCAGTTCTCACATTTTATTTACTGCTTGTTGCTGTCATTGACTTCTCTGTTGTTTGGTTTAATTGGACCTACCCTGTTAGGAAAGCTCTGCCTTCTCTTGACATCATCTCCATGTGTAGTTCTGGGATTTGTAAAGGTCTCTTGTTGGAATAACTACACATTGACTTTCTCCCTCCACAAGTAGACAGTCCAGAGGTGGCTTCAGACCCGTATCTGCAGAGACAAAATAAACAGGTTCCGGAGTCAGGAAGGGTGAGCAGCTAAGAGGCTTGAGAACTCAGGTGGTGCTTCCTGGTTTTGAAGATACTCGTCCTTCACTTTTTTTCCTTCAGGGTCTCCTGGAAATAATAATTTCAGAAATCATGGTGGATTTTTACAGTTCTTTTGTTTTTAACTAAGTACATAGGGATGAGTTCATTTTTGGTACATACCCACTGCACACTGTACAGAGTTTCATAAGACGGTCTCTTCAACTGTAACAACCTTTCTCACACTCTTCCAACCACATCCCCAATTCCTATTCCTTTGAGTTTCCTTCTTCCCCATCTCCTGCTTGCTTTCATGAACTACAATATATGTGACTTTTATGCATCTTTATAAAAATCTGAAATCCACAAATAAGAGGAAACATTTGATGATGATGTTTCTGAGTCTGTTTTGTTTTTGGTTAATGTGATGCTGCATTACCCCACCCACACTCCTAACGGGGGCAATAGCTCCAGATCCTGGAAATAGCCAATGCAACATCTTTGAGAGATGACTGAAAATTTAAGACAGGCTCTCAGTGTTGAAATCAATGGTCACCTGGAAGAGCATGTTGACTCTAGATACTGAGGATCAGACCTGTAAGCATCTCATCTTCCTTACAATGACAACAACTCTACCTTCCATGGAGAACTTCTATGTTTTAGACTCAGGCCAATCTCAAAGAAGTTTTTATTTATGTCACTTCACAACACCATGAGCCAAGTATCACCTATAGATGAGAAAAGTAAAGCACAGAAATGTTCAATCATTTACCCAATGTTGTGTAGTTATCACATCAACACAGGTGATGCAACATGGGGTATTATCACAGGGCCCAATTCAATCATGATCAAAGCTCACAATGGAAAATCAACTCCTTTCAAGGACCTATTGTGAGTGTGAGTGACCCACACTTGTCACAGTGGCTTAAAACATGACTTTATTCACCCTAATTCATCAAGGCAGAGAAAAACACATGCAACCAACTCTTAATTATCTAGAAAAGGAAACTCAGGAGACCGCACACTGAACTAATCACAAAACAAGGTAATACCTGCTAACACCAGCCAACACTGACTAAAGCTGGAAAATTAGCTCATCAAATTATATCTCTTCGGCCATCCTACACCTCTGAGAATAATGACCGGGAGGAACGGATAGCAATGTCAACATGTTGAAGCATGAAGGAAACACACATCTTGATGTTCTGAGCTTCCCTTCAGGGTTATACCCACTTAAGCTGAGGAAATGCCGTTTGCCAAAGACAACCTTCCTTTAATCCGACAGATCCCCTGGTTGCACTGTTTTTCCTCAGCTCTGTACTTGGGAACCTTGGTATGCCATTTCCATATTGGCAAAGCACCTGTTTACCCCCAACGTAACTTTAAAGCTGCAAAGTATAACCATGCTCATGATCAAGTGTAAGGATACACAGGCCTCTTTACAGAAGTGTGATGCAGATCCCGTGCTCACTGATGTAAAGATAGACATGTGTGGTCACTACATAAGCTAGTCTGTCACCCAAAACGTGTGAAGTGTGCATTGCAAAATGCTCTCCAGAATGCTTCTAATAATAAAACTATCATAAGAGAAGTTGGTGGAGTTTCTTACAAGCCAGTGGTTCTTACCCTTCCTAGTGCTGTGAACTTTTAATACTGTTCCTCATGTTGTGGTGACCTCAACCATAGAATTATTTTTGTTGCTTCTTCAAAACTGTGATTTTGCTACTGTAATGAATCATAATATAAATATATGTTTTCTGATGGTCTTAGTCAACCCTCATCAATGGATTGTTTGATCCCCAAAGGGGTCTAGACCTATAGGCTGAGAACTGCTGTTTGTCTCTGCCATTGAAGTGAAGACTTCCTCTGGTTGACTTCCTCCAGCTTGATGATCTAGACTTTCTCTCACTGGCTCTTTGAGATGCATTTTGACCACTAGACCAAAGAGACCTATCTCTCACACAAAACATCATTAAAGTTAAATGTGGTTTATATTTTAGAGGGGAAAGGAGAAAACTGCCTACAGTAAAGCCACAAAAATGCCTCAGTCTTAAAATAAAGCAGATTCGAGGCAAACAGTTTAACGAGTGATTGAGGAAAAGCACATTAAAGGCCGAAATCATCCATAGTCCAGCAGTCCAAACATCTTCTCACTAACTTCCCTTTGGTTTGTCTTACATATGTAGAATGCAGCAATGTGTCTTTGTCCTTTTTGCCTGCTCTTTCTCTTTCTGCTCAGTTCTTATAAACAGAAATCGCAATAAATATATCATCCAGCTATTTAGTGTATTTTAGCTTAAGTTGGAAATAGAACCTGGACCTGTGCCTTAGTGGAAAGACTGTCTGGATTAGTTGAATTGATTTTTAACTTTGAGCATGAAACACTCACAAGTAAGTTCTGTGTTGAGCATGTCCTTGTTGGTAATATTTGTCCTTGGCTTAATTGTTTGTTTTATTTTCAACTTGTCATTATATTTTACAAATAAGAGGGGCGTCAGAAGATACCTTTTGTGAGGCATGGTATTAGTACCCAGGATATCTAGGATTACCTTTGGTCATTCAGAATCTACCTGCACAGGTGTTTTCAGTGGTGTTGATGGGCAAAGTTACTACAGAGAGTGAAGCCTTGGGGTGAATGAATGACATCTAGGACATTTGAGGAAACTTCTAAAGAAGGAAGGCACACCTGGGCTCCAGTCTTTACCAGGCTGAGAAGAATGGAAAGCATGCTAGGAAGAGGAAAAACAAAATCTCCAAGATGTGTGTTTTCCAAGAAGAGGGCAATAGCAGCAATGTCAGGACAATGTTCTGGATGGGTGTTCTCTGGTGTTCTGAATGGGTGTTCTCTGGTGTTCTGGATGGGTGTTTTCTGGTGTTCTGGATGGGTTTTCTCTGGTGTTCTGAATGGGTGTTCTCTGGTGTGCTGGATGGGTGTCCTCTGGTGTTCTGAATGGGTGTTCTCTGGTGTTCTGAATGGGTGTTCTCTGGTGTTCTGGATAGGTGTTTTCTGGTGTTCTGGATGGGTGTTCTCTGGTGTTCTGGGTGGGTGTTCTCTGGTGTTCTGAATGAGTGTTCTCTGGTATTCTAAATAGGTTTCTCCAGTGTTCTGAATGGATGTTCTCTGGTGTTCTGGATGGGTGTTCCCCAGTGTCTAGATGGCTGTTCTCCAGTGTTCTGGATGGGTGTTCTCCAGTGTTCCAAATGGGTGTTCTCTGGTGTTCTGTATGGGTGTTCTCTGGTGTTCTGTATGGGTGTTCTCTGGTGTTCTGAATGAGTCATCTCTGGTGTTCTGGATGGGTATCCTCCAGTGTTCTGTATGGGTGTTCTCTGGTGTTCTGGATGGGTGTTCTCTGGTGTTCTGGATGGATGTTCTCTGGTGTTCTGGATGGATGTTCTCTGGTGTTCTGGATGGGTGTCCTCTGGTGTTCTGGATGGGTGTTCTCTGGTGTTCTGGATGGGTGTTCTCTGGTGTTCTGGATGGGTGTTCTCTGGTGTTCTGGATGGGTGTTCTCTGGTGTTCTGAATGAGTGTTCTCTGGTATTGTAAATAGGTTTCTCCAGTGTTCTGAATGGATGTTCTCTGGTGTTCTGGATGGGTGTTCTCTGGTGTTCTGGATGGGTGTCCTCTGGTGTTCTGGATGGGTGTCCTCTGGTGTTCTGGATGGGTGTTCTCTGGTGTTCTGAATGGGTGTTCTCTGGTGTTCTGAATGGGTGTTCTCTGGTGTTCTGGATAGGTGTTCTCTGGTGTTCTGAATGAGTCATCTCTGGTGTTCTGGATGGGTATCCTCTGGTGTTCTGGATGGGTGTTCTCTGATATACTGGATGGGTGTTCTCTGGTGTTCTGAATGGGTGTTCTCTGGTTTTCTGCATGAATGTTCTCCAGTGCTCTGGATGATGGCAGGGAGAACAAGGCAACATGGAGAACAGGCACTGTGGTACTTCATTCTCTAATGACTCATGACTGAATCAAACAACAGAGCATTAACTATAGCTGGACTCTACCCAGGGACTTTACTCCCATAGTGTAGTTCCAGAATTCAAAACATTTAAACTCTGTAAACTTCTCATAGCAGAAGAAGAGAGACTGAGTAGATAAAATCCAATTGAGGAACAGAAGGAAAAGATTTCATTCCAAAGTACACACAAAGTGGCACTGCCTTTGTAGGTTCTTCAGCTAGACAGTAGAGAGAAACCAATCTGCAGGATTTTAGGAAGCTGGATTTCAGTTTCAAACCACATGGGAGACGAGAACAGAGAAAGCTTAGAGTCTGCATAGGTATTAAGTACAAAGTTAATGTGTCTTGAGTATTAAGTCATGCTTGTCATAGTGAGACTGTGTTATTTGAAAGGTGTCAGGGACCACCCCACCTGCCAGGAATATCTACTGTACACTTATCACAGTCCTCAAAATTACACAATGGCAGAGTCATGTGAGGAATTTTCTCACATGGATTTCTAGGTAACAAGTCCCCTATCAACTAAAATCTAAGAAAGTTGATAGCTGACAATTATTTGAAAGTAACATCTCTATCAGGAAAGAGAAGGATAAAAAACCAAACAAATAAAATAAAATAAAAATACACTTTCAGAAGATCTTATCCAAGATGCATCTTCCCATTTTACATGTTTGACCAGGGCTCCTTTGGTCCCAAACACGGTTGGGATCATTTAATGATATAGTTTAAGGTTAGAGATTGGTATTGGCATCAGAATAGAACAGAAATGACTGTTATTATAAACGCGTTAAGGTTCAGAGGAGGGAGGATTAGCAGGTGCATCATGGCAGCTGCAAGTTGAGGCTGGGATTGGTGTGCACTAAGCTGCTATGGGAATTATTTATTGTCACTAAAGAAACTTTAAATTCTATTTTTAACATAGCATGCAATGTTCCTAATAAACCACAGGACATCAATTATTTACATGCCATTAAGAAGTAAGCATTTGAATGTCTTCAACTTAAGTTAGTACTTATAATGTCGCATGAATCACCAAGACTGAAGAGATTCTGAAGCCATCATCACTTATGAGCTTAGGACAGTGTCATTTAAGCCATCATGTCTCTGACTAAGTCATCACAAACCACGCTACTCTAAAACACTCACCCAAACATACAGAAACCAGAAGGCAGAATAAGTGGTGGTGGGGGGAAGAGGAGGCAGATGATGGGAGGAGGAGAAAGAGGAGGGAGAGAAAGAGGAGGAGGGAGAGGAAGATGAGGAGGAGGAAGAGGAAGAGAAACAGGAGGGGGCAAAAGAAGAGGGGAGGAGGAGGAGGTAGAGAAAGAGGAGTGGGAGGAAGAGGAGAGAATGAGGAGGGGAAAGGAGACAGGGAAAGAGTGGGAAAAAGAGGAAGATGAGGAAGGGAATAAGGAGATTTATCTTATAAGAGAGTCCTTTCTAAATCACGTTACTCTTTTCAGATTTTGGTAATTATCAGGGGATGACTGTTGCTTCCTCAAAAACCAAGACAGAACAAGGCTGGAGTAAGTCTTCTGCTTTCCCCCTCCATCTCTCAAAATTCTCTAGGTTAGCTTCACCACTTGTTTTCTGTTTTGTACAAGAGAAAAAGAACAAATTTGTTGGCAGATTTCCTAGCAGGTTCTGGTTATTGTTTGGACAATTTCTTTAAGGCCCTGAGTTATTCTTGGTAACAATAAAATGGGTGTTATTGTCTCATTTTTTCTTTATGGAAAAAATGAGATTTAATAGATCACTTTCTACTTGATAAAAGAGAGGTTTGGGAGAAAGTGCATGAAGCAGAGATATTTCCTACAAGCTGGATTAGGGCCAGGACACAAGACAGCACTAGAATTTTAGCAGAAAACGGTATTCTTGTCTACAGTCCTGCTTAATTTTATGATCAAATGAAACGCTTGAACTTAGTAGACTATGTTTCACTTAAACACTCTTTGACTTTGTTTCTGGTAGATGGGAATTGGAGGGTTTTATAGACATCTTTGAGAACATGACTGTATTTATGGACTTCATTCCTAACAAAAAGTCAATCACAAACTTGACCTCAAATCACTTCACAGGGTTCTCAATCCATATAGAGACACACAACAAGGACTTTACCTACTGATCCAACCTTCCAGCAAGTGTCCTGTTCTCTCTTACCTTGTGGGGTGCTCTAGCATCTGAAGTGCTCCCCACAGGCCCTATTTTGTGGAGCAGAGCTTTTTCAAGGGTATAGTCTAGTCCCTGGCTCCAGTCCAACCACCACGTGAAGAACTGCTCCATACCCCACCCACCCACAAACAGCCACATCTGCACAACCCCACCCCATGCTTCTCCGATGCAGTGAGCCAAATTAACCCTTTCTGCCCCTAAATCATCCATGCCATGGTTCCGGACGTGAGAAACACAGAAGTACATGGGGTAAACCAATGCTACTTTGAATGTAGGATATGGGCCTTTAAATATGAGATGGAGTATGACAGCTTGAAGCCAAACCTACAGCTCAAACACTACATAGGATTGTTGAAAATAGGAGCGGCGGGGCTGCGTCCCCAGCACCCGGCCGCCCCCATGGCTAGCTTTACTCGAAATAATTACACGGAAACTGTATTTTTAAACACCGCTTGTCCCATTTCTATCTAGCCTCTTCTAGGCTAGCTCTCGCACCTGGACTAGCCCATTTCTAATAATCTGCTGTAGCCCACCAGCTGGCTTACCAGGAATGATCTTAACCTCTGTCTGTCTGGAGTGGAAGAATCATGGCGACTCTCTGACTCAGCTTCTTTCTCCCAGCCTTCTGTTCTGTTTACTCCACCCACCTAAGGGTGGGCCTATCAAATGGGCCTAGCAGTTTCTTTATTGCTTAACCAATGAAATCAACAGATTGATATATGACACTCCCACATCATAGGATGGATTGTTTTGAGAAACTATTTATACTCTTTTTATTTTTTTTAAATATTTATTTATTTGTTATGTATACAATATTCTGTGTGTATGCCTGCAGGCCAGAAGAGGGCACCAGACCTTATTACAGATGGTTGTGAGCCACCATGTGGTTGCTGGGAATTGAACTCAGGACCTTTGGAAGAGCAGGCAATACTCTTAACCACTGAGCCATCTCTCCAGCCCCTACTCTTTTTATTTGAAGCAAAAAAAGAATAGAGAAGGATTATAAAGAATATTTTAAGCTTTTTTATTTTATTTATAAGACAGTACCATGTTACTCACGCTGACCTTAAACTCCCTAATAGCAAAGGATGGGTGTGAAGCTCTTGCCTCACACCCAACTGGAGATTAAACCAAGGTCTGTGCATACTAGGCAAAATCTCTACCACTAACATTACACCTCCAGGTTTAAAGAATGTCTTATTTAAAACACTTTATGGTATAAAAAAGAGAAAATAAAAACTCAGAAGAGTGAAAAAGAATTAACACCCAAGAATCAGTGCCAAAACATCTTGGAATAGATGTCAGGTTAGATGATTAAAAGATGCAATGACCACAGGGGCTTTTATCACAATTCAAACATAATTTGTAGGTGATGTTTGCTAAGTTATGATGGTTTACATAATTTACCGTACTAATCCTCTCTGAAATAATTATTTGGGGAAATACTTGATAACAGTGCTATTTTAAAATATTTACATTTCTTTGTATTAACATCATCTAAAATGTCAAACTTCCTCTAACATCGGGACCGTGTGTAGGGTTGGATATTTTTCATTAACAGTCACTCGTGAACGTTCTCTAGATCACATGGCTGTCTCCATGCACACATGACTGTCTTTACTGCAGCACCAAACCCTTACTCCTGCTCTCATTTGAGCAGGGTATGGAAAGCACACGTTTAATTGGGTCATGGCTTCAAGAAGGAAGTTGCTGCTATCCAGGATGTCATAGAGGGAGGAAGTGACCTCCTCTATGTGGAGGGAGGAAGTACCTGTCTCTCTGTAGAAGGAGGAAGTTGGCACCTCTATATGGAGAGAGGACATACCCACCTCAACTTTGTGTACTTATTTTTTTAATTTTATTTTTGAATTCCTTTTCTATTTCTTTGATCTTATTTTTCACTTCTCTGTTCTCTTTTTCCTTTTCAGTGAGTTCTTATAAGAGCAGGTTTAACGCTTAGACATGCATTTCATGGACACCTGCACATGACGGTACTGCATAGACAGAAAACCTTCTGTGGTGACTTATCTTATTATAATATTTGAATCTCAGACTTTTAAAGGCATGCATTTTCTCTTTTTTACATTAAATAATTGGAAAATAGCTAAAACTCTGACTTGTGATTAGACATACTTAAACTGTCCCTTTTGACTCAAGAGCCGTCTGTTTAGACTTAGCATAAGAGTTTGAGGCATTGCCACTCTCAGAGTCTGTGGGCGCCGTGGAAGTCATCACTCTTCTGATCACTGTAAATTTTATTTTTTCTTTTATGAAAATCTGATTCTGTATTCACAACTCTTTGGACAAGCCATCTAGATCCTTCCAAGGCCTCAAACTCACTGTGTTTTGCACTGAGCCCTCTCCATTCCGTTCCCCTTCAGTAACATTGCTAAAATATTATTGCCCAAGCCAGAAACTGTGGGTTTATAGAATCTCCCTTTCCACACCTCCTCCTAAGACATCAGTAGGGGCTCCAAGAACTCTACTTCTGAATGTCAGTTTCTCTGGTTCAAAATTAACAAAAACGCCCAGCTTGCCAGCAGGGTAACGGTAACACACACCTTTAATCCCAGCACTTGGGAGGCAGAGACAGGTGAGTCTCTGTGAGTTCAAGGCAGCCTAGTCTACAAAAGTTAACAAAGCCATCATCTCTGGGGATCATGTCTCTGCTTTGAATCTTGCTCTATGAACCTGTCTCCATATGCTAGCAGCAAGACATTTTAAAATTAAATGGAGGTGGGTGGAGTACCTCTTGCCTGCTGGCAACCCAAGCACCACTCAGAAGCTGTGGAGGAGGAAAGCCTACCTTCATTCACACTTGTTGGTTTAACAACTGCCTTAATTGCCCTTACAACTTCATCTCTTTACTAGTCTCTTCCTCTCATGTGTCCTAAGCTCAACCGTGCATGCTCTCGCTTTTATGCCTTCGTTTCTGCTCTTCTGTCTGTGGGAACATACCCTCCCCGCATGACCCTTCAAGATTACTACCCTGCAAATTTCCTCTCATTCCTTGTTTGGGCTAAATTCTATATCCCTCCCAAACTTCATACTGTGTAAGAAAGCACTAGACAGAGCTATATATAAAAGGAATGGCTTGAACTGATGGAATTGTGGTTAGACAGGCCGGAGGTCCTGAAGAGGCTCACGTGAGGACATGTGACATTCTTCAGATGTTACCCAGGTGTCTCAGGGAAGGAGACTGCTTTGGGGATTCACGTTCCCAATGTAGCTGAGTGTACCCCAGCCAGTTGTGGAATTCATGGATAGGAAGTCAACCACAAGTATCTCTGACTGTGGCTTCATTTGGAGATAGGGCCTTCAAGGAGGTAACAGAAGTTAAATGAGGTCTGACTGCTATCCTCATAAAAAGGAAATTTGGACACAGAGACCCACAGAAGATGGATGGGCATGGGGTATGGAGAGAAGGCAACCCTCCAAGCCAAGGACAATTTACAAAGGGAACCGGACATGTTGACATTTGATCTTAGACTTCAGCCTCCATGGTAGTGGAAAGCACCCAGCCTGCGATATTCTGTGGTGCAGCTATGCCAGCTCACAAAACCCCCAGGGGGAACATCGATCCTCTCTGCAGCTCAGTGTCCCCAAATTTCCCTGTTCCCCCTCACTGGTGTCCTTGTCAGACTCCCTGACTAGCCTGTAGCTGTGGGAGAAGCTTCCTTAACCCCTGACCAGAGAAGACATTCAGTGCTGAGGTCCCTCTCACTGTCTACCTCATCTGTAGACCTGGTCTGGGAGCCAGACAGTACTCATTTGACAATCAGGGACCATGTGGGAGTCTCTGCCTGCCTCTCCGCACACTTCCTGAGTTGAGAAGATGAAGGTCAGCTTCCTAGCAGCAAGTTCTTTCTAGTAGAGGTGTTGATTGTTGTAGTCAGTTGCTTCTGGGTGTTCTCGTCAACATTCTGTTTCTGGGTAGAAAGTTTCTGGGTGAGCATACCCTAAGCTGGAACTTCCACACCCGGGATGGCTTTGTACACAAGCTCTGTGCCCTGTTTCACAAAATTTGAATCGAGAGCTAGAGAAGCTAATCCATATTATCTCTCCAGGATTGTGGGGCAATTCTGAGCATTTGAGAAGCAGCGACACCTGACTGCAGGGAGGCATACATATCCCTCTGCAGAGAAAGTTCAGAGGTAATACTGATAGGGGAGGAAGAAGAAGGGGGGCTCACTTTTGTTCTGAGGCATCACACTTCCTGCTCTCATATTCCATCAGATTCTTCGAACAAATCTTACTTTGCTGTAAGCTACTTCAATGGATTTCCATTACTGGCTTAAGTCCATTGTTTGGTATAGCTGACATCTGAGACTTTGAACACCTGATGAATTCTCCCAGGAGTCTGATAACCTAATTTCAGATGTTCTTTTTAAGTCACTTCACTTTGCACCACCAGGTTCGCCAGGACCAAAGCTGGGGCAAGTGATCAGCTTACAAAGAATTTATGGCCCATGCTGAATCAATATTTTCATCAGTAACATTTAGAGGAAGTACTGAGAAACTGTAACAAGTGGAAATCCTTCTGAAACTGTTTCAGTGGTCGGGGTGACAGCCTAGAGCAGGGACTGGATTTTCTTCGTCTTTATCCAGGGTTCATATTCTTTTTTTTTTTAATCCAGTGTTCATATTCTGATACCTGTGTGTCACTCCACGTTTAATTCACATGACTCGAGCTGAGAACCAAGACAATCCTAGCACCCTGGAGGGACTGGTCACAGTGAAGACTGCTGCCTGTTCCTGGAAATGCACACCCATACATCCCTCACACCCTGTGTCCCCAGGTCTCTGTAACTTTGTGAAAAGCCACACATAATGTTTTTAGCCTGTGGTATTTACACATATACACATAGTAGCTTTGTATGATTTGACCTGTAACAGTTTTTTTTTGTTTTGTTTTGTTTTTTAAATAACAAAGCTTTGCATTTTCAAATGCTGGTGATAGCAAGCAGTTTTGCTATGCATTGCTATGATGTCTTCTGTTCCATATCCAACTGAAAAGAAAAACTCACAAGCAAGAAAAATTCCTAACAAAAAGAGCCATATTTACCATTTGAATTACCATTTGTGAAAACATTTATGGAAGAAAAACTTGGAACTCTGAAAACCCCCTTCCTCGATACACGTCTAACATGTTTCTCTGGGTGCAACTGAAAAATCTATTGTCTATCTATCATTGCTGATTTCTTGGAAGTTGTAGAGCACTAAATATTAAGTTAAGATGGAGGTGGAGGAGGCTGGAAAGACGGCTCATCTGTTAAGAGTGCTTCCTGCTCTTTGAGAACCCGAATTCCAGTCCCAATACCCTGTCTAGTGGCTCAGTACTGCCTACAGCTCTAGTTCTGGTGAACTCGATGTTCTTTTCTGGTTTTTGAGGGGTCACACACACACTCACACACACACACACACACACACACACACACACACACACACACACACATGCAAACACATCCTAGGGCTGGAAACCTGCAGAGGTTAGGTGCACTGGCTGCTCCTCCAAACAGTTCCATTCCTAGCATCCACATGGTGGCTCACAACCATCTATACCACCAGTTCCTGGGAGTTTGACACCCTCTTCTGATGGCCTTGGGCACTGCACACACATGGCACACAGGCATGGTAAAAACTCCAGATACATAAAATAAAAATAAAACAAATCTTAAAAACACAAGTCTTATTTTAAAAGGTGGAGTCAGAAATTTTAAGCATACGGTGAACACTGGAATGGGTTTGTAGAAGGGACATTATGGAAAGACCTTCAGGTAGGCTGTATTTCCATTAAGACAGTGTCCAAACTGAGGTAAAAGAAACAAGGAATCTTGGAATGGTATTGCCATGTGACTCCCTGACGCCTTACCAGGGAAGATTCCTGGGGTCTCTCATTGGCAGACTGATTCCTCTACTTGAATCTTCCCCTTCAAAACCCATACTGTACAACGTGAGCTATAAGCATGATCTCTGGGTTTGTACTATGAGGCTCTAAGTCCCCACTTCCACCACACACTGCTTTTAAATCAGTTACTCCTTTGCTTGCCATGCAGATACCTAGAAAATTCTTGAGACAGGCACTGTTTGAAACTTTATTGTTTTAATCTTAGAAGAAAGAAAAAGAGAAAGAGAAAGAAAGAACACGACATGTATCTCTCAGCTCACAAGCAAGTAGATACAGAAGGAGCAGCAGGCAGACCAGGCAGCTCCATTCCTGAGTGTGTGCTCCTTGTCCTTATACAGGCTGTTGTGCTAAAGCATGACAAACAATCAGACAATTGTGCTTCCTCCTGGCTATAGGTCACTAACTTTAGATAGTTTCTGTGCAACTGGCTATCAGGTGGGGCCTAGGTGTTCACGAGGGGGTGGGGCTGTCCTGCCAGCATGACCTTCTAAGGCTGTTTACACACCTGGATTTTTTCTCTCGCTTTTCCACCTGACTTTCCTGTTTTCAGCTGTGTGTCCCAGACCTCCCCCAGCTCATTTGGCTGGGGTCCTGCCTGTCTTCAATGCTCAGGTGTGCATGGTCACAGGTCTTGTTTTTCCAGACTTGCTGTACTTTATTGATTTTCAGAGTGAGTTTCTCTGTGTCCTTGAGCTGTCCTCCATTCAAATATAGCAGACAAAGATGTATATTCGCTGTTTTCTAAGTGCTGTTATGGGCACCCCAACTCTTTTACATTCTTTTCTAGAACTCAGCTGGGACTGCTAATGCTTACACCACAGGATCCAGCTATGGCCATAACAGAAGCCACAGGACTACACAGCCCAGCAGAACTTCACAACTCTAGATAGAGCTGCATGCTTGAATTAAAACATTTCTTAGAGTAACTTCAAATGCATCTCTAGTTTGTCCATGGAGCTGTTTTATGGCTTTTTGTTTTGTGGGGTGAAGTGTGGAGAGAACAGTTTTCTATGTGGGGGAGTTTTACATACACACAGAGAAACACACTCTCATACACGCACACACACATATACACACATTCACACAAGCACACACACATACACACATGCATGCATACTTGCATATAAACACATAAATATATACACACATGCACACATACATGTGCACACACATGCATACAAACACACATATACACACATGCACAGTACATACTTGCATATATGCATGCATACATACAAACACATACACACGTCTACAGACAGAAATGCAGAAGACAGAATTCTTGCAAAATCCTGGGAACAGTCCCATTCCCCAGGGATCAGCTGTCTTATGAAGTGTTTCATAACGTTCTGTGTACAAAGTACACCCAACTCTTCCCTTCTGCTACAAATTGTTTTCTGATGTAAAATTATGTAAATAGCCAACCAGTATTAAACAAGCCCCACACCTCTGTGTTTTCCGAAGGGATTAAGGACCTCCTCTAGAAATGTTCCATAAAATCAGAATTGAGACCCTGAGGAGATGAGATTATTCCAGACAAAGTGGCAGGAGACTCTGAATCAGAGCCAAGAATTGGGGGTGGTTGAGGAGTGAGTTCAGGGGAATCATGTAGTTGGATGGGTGCTAAAGACTCAGGTGGATTTTAAAGCTGCCAAGGACATCAGTACCAAGACTAGCCAAAGAGTCTTGCTGATTCTAGCCTAGACTGATCAGATCTGAGTCAGTTTGTTAGTACTTTCCCTTTCTATTTAAGATGACTGGTAAATGGATATATACATTGAAGAGACTACTCATAAAAGTTCAGAAACCAAAATGACATTAAAATTCTGACAAAAAGTATTAAATTTGCAATGAAGGTTTAACATTTAATCATTTTAGACACATCAGAATCAACTGATAGCTAATGTCTTGATTTACAAAGAAAAAAACAAATTTAATAAATAGCATAAACTGTTAGGAGTTATTAATAGGTGTCAAGTACAAAAGGTGCACCGTACTTATGAAATTTAAATATTTTAGCTCTCAGTGGAACTGAGGCTAACTTTGTGATCTTGTGCATTTGATTTTCTTACATTCTTTAAGTCTAATTTTGGCTTTGTTGGAAAGCAGCGATTGTCAATGTAGCATCTGCTTCCCCACCAGGGTGGAAAAATCTACTTGATGAGTTTCTGATGAGAAACTTGTGGTTGGGAAAGGTAAGAAGTCAGCCGGGAGTGGTGGCACACACCTTTAATCCCAGCACTCTGGAGGCAGAGGCAGGGAGATCTCTGTGAGTTCGAGTGGGGGCAGCCTGGTCTATAGAGTGGGAAAGGTGAGAAGTAGTCACACAGTCTTGCTAAACCTTTCATGCTCCACTCCTTTATCTGGGGTCTGCCTCTTCAGGTAGAGGAACAGTTGGAGATGGACTTTTCTGTCCCACCAGCCAGTTCCTAAATAACCATACAGAGATACACAGATTAATAGAAATCAACCAATTTAAGATGTAAGAGTTAGCTAGAAATATGCCTAAGCAATTGGCCAAACAATATTGTAATTAATATAGTTTCTGTGTGAATATTTTGGGTCTGGAGAACCAGAAAATAAACAAGCAGTCTTCACCTACAAGAAAAATATTTAATTTTTTAATTATTTCGTCTTTAACTCCATAAAAGACCCCAGAAAGGTGCAATATTACCTAACAACTGGGACATCTGGCTGCCTGGACAGTCACCCAATATTCTTCTGTAATATTGGGGCATCCAACTTTGGCCTTCAGGCCTAGTATATCTGACAGACATTTTTGAGAAGCAGGGAATTTTGAAGGACTTCCCTACCTTGTCTTGGCATAGGTTGACAGTCACTTTCTTTTGTAGCCTGCTGGTCCAGTTTGGGCCATATATTGCCAGCAATTGAAGAAAGGATAGTTTTTTTGTCCATATGATTAGCTTTTGCCATAAAGGAAGCAATCTACATACAGAGGTTCTTTGATGCCCATTCTTTTTTGAAGTAGATTGGTACTGTCAGGAGCAGATGTGTCTCGCTGTCAAGAAATGTCTAAGGTTATTAAACATCTTAAGTGCCATATTTTGTAGGTATATGAAGTGTTTAAAGACCATCTAGCTATCTAAATATATCTCTTTAACTTTGAAAACATATCTAATCTGACTACTAACCTGTATTTTTAAATTACACATTATATTTTTAAATGAGTTGCATAAGCACAAAACCAAAAGAATAGAAACATACATATAGCATAGCAAAAATAACTTTAACTTTGTGTCAGTAAACCAAAAGTCATACTAATGTAAAATATTTTGAGATTAATGGTTGTTTTTTGAATTAAAGTTGACTCAATAATCTACCTTTTCCCCTTTCCTTTCTAGATCATATCCCCCTTTCTCCTTTAGAAAGAGATCTTTGAAACTAACTCTTCTGTTTAAATTTTAGCTATTCATTTGAAAAGAAACCTTTGTAGTTCTGGGTGAACTTCAAAATGACATCACTGCTGGGGCAACAGTTTCTATAACAACACTATCTCCATCTTTGCTAAATAAAGGTCAACATAGGCTTTATAGATTTTGGAAATATAAGTATTTTGCAAACTTCAGGATTTGGAGTTAGAATTTGCTAGACCTGCCCAAAAAATTTACTTAGTTTAAAAATCCATGGCCTTGGTTTATTGGAAGGGTCAACAAATTGACCAAGCATTTCAGATACTTTTCTTATACACAAAATACATTAAAGTACTCCTAAATTTCTTCCAGTTGGGGTTGTAATATCACCATGTATCTGAACATTTTCCTGCTGCCGGTGCATACATCTTGACAACTCAGAACCCACCCTGCCCCTACCCTAGGCCTGAACTGGGTTGTAAGTGACCAACTTGTTTATGCAGCTTTGTTAAAGAATATGCCCAGATCTGCCCCTGTTCAGAACAGCCCTGGTTGCTGATCTGCTGCCCTTGGCCGCGTTGCTTGGCCCTGAGGTAAGTGGGCTTGGAGTCACTGCTGCTCATCCTTATTCCGTGTTTCTGGTGAGATTCGGGTGTGGGTTCACACTGCTCAGGACATTACATCTCTCCTTGTCCTCAGCCCACAAGATTTTTGACTTTCCCATCTGGCACAAATACTTTATCTCAAGTTGGCATGGTACGGAGCGTATGGTGCTGATCCATTCTGGTGTCTGCCCTTGCCAAGTGAGGTCTAGCGAGGTCTGACGGCCTTTATTGTGTGGTTAGGTTTGAATGGCCCTGCTTTAACGTGTTCTTATGCCCCTCCTGGCCTCTGAGCTGAATCTTCTCATTTGTAAAACTGTCAGGGCACTTGACTGAGCAGGTCTTTAGAGAAGATTTGAGGATACTTGTATTGCTACAAGTGCCACGGGTATTGACAGGGACTTCACGGAGCCATTTGGGGAGGGGATACTATTGCCGTGTGGCTGTGGGGTCCTAAGAAGTAACAGAGCCTCATCTGCTCTTCATATTGGTCCTCACGGCTGTCTGCAGAGCCCTTGCAAGCTGTGCTGCAGGGAAATGATGCCAGCTCATGGCTTTTAAATCACCCACTTCTCACAGAATAAGTGGAAAAGTTCAGACCCCAAACTATAGGACCTCTGGTGTCAACCTTATTATCCTCCCTCTACCCTTACTATTGAATTTCCTTTGTGTCTAGACAAGAAAATTCAATATTGTCTGGGAAGTATTTTACTCTCAGAGAGCAAAGACAGTTCTTGTTAGTTACATAGTGGGAAAGTGTAATTCTGTTTTCTATATTTATCCAATGGCTTAAAAAACAAAATGAGCAAAAGGGGGAAATAAACTATAAATAGTTTCTTAAAATGATATGAACGGGGTAGTGTCCATCAGGGATCTATATTGTGGCCAATAAGAAGGAAAGGATAGAAATGGAGAAGTCTGTTCAAGATCTCGCCATTTCTTTAAAGAATTGTGGATGTATTCTCATTACTGATGCACTTCTAATGGCCGTAAAACAGGAAGTAAGATAGCATCCAAACTAATTAAAAGTTAGTAAGTTTTAAATATTAGGAACACCTTGAAAGTTACACTCAAAATGGAACTTGGGCTCAGACATGGGAGTGGCAATTCTGTGACCTCAGTACCCAGGGACTGGGGCAGAGAGTTTTGAGTTCATGGTCAGTCTGAACGACACAGAGAGACCTTGCCTCAAAACAGAGGAGTTTGGAGTGAGGCAAGTGGGCTCACATTCTTACTGCATTGTGTAAAGCCACTGACCTCGGGGGAGGAAATGGGTCAGACCCCGAGTCAGAGACAGGTCCTGAAGTAGAAGTTTCCAGCAACGACCCCTTAGGAGGGTGGCAATTAGGGAGAGAGCGGCCATGAACCATCTATTCAATGAGATTTAAAAGGCTGAATTGTGTGGTTTTGGAGACTCCCTGTTTCAAGTAATATAGAACAGATTTCATTCATTTGATAATCAAAGGAAGAAAGAAAGGGAGGTGGAGAAGAAACGGATAGGAGACATGAAGGAAAGAGAGAGAGGGACTTTTCTGACATCCCATCTGGGAAGGGTACTGACTAGAGTTTTGCTGTTTTTGCCATCTAAAAGAGTGATGTCCATGACACTGAGTGCACAGCCTCCCCCACACTTTTGGGGAAGACCACTTTGAAGAATTTATTTGCTCATCTTTAGCTTTTAAGTATGTGGTGTTGGAAATGGAACCCAGGGCCTTTCACATGTTAGAAAACTGCTCTACCCCCGAGGGTCAGCTACAGCCCCAACTGTTGGCTCATCCCCATATCAGAGTATTGCTGGCTGGTATGGGGCAAACGCAGTGCCCACTGGGAACACGGAAGGACACATAGATATAGAGAAAACTTTATGAATGTTGCTTAAAGCATCTTTATTTTTCTGAAAACACTTGCATCCATTTTTAGAACACAGTACATGTATTTCCAACCGAGATTTTTGTTTTAAAAGTGGGGAGTGGAGCACATAAATATGCTAAAATGGAGAACAGCTGAAAGTCTTACAGCCACACACTGAGTCAGGTGGGACCAGCAGTGTGTGCGTTAGACACGAGAGCTGTTTTCTGTGTGGCTATCAGTAGCTCTCAGTGGTCACCAAGGCCACAGGAGGAATTGTTATTGGAGGCTAGAGGGCCTGGGAGAGGAGCTGATCAAACTCCAGAGGAGACTCGGACCTGTGAATGCAGTTCAGGTGTGAAGAGGTGCAGAACTATAAACTATAACCCCAAACAGCTAGAGAAAACAAGGAAAGTTAGGCCTTCACAGCCTCTACACCTGGCAACACCCAGAGCCCTGTGTGAAAGATTTTACAGCGCTTTAGTTGTCCTCTTTGAAGTATGTGACATCAGTTTCCCTTAGACTGTAGCCCTACGCAAGACTATGGCTCTGACTTAGACCCTGTCAGGGAGAAATCTGACATTTAAAGTTGTGAGATGAACTCGACTTGAAAACTTAACTCCTCTAAAAATGTCTAGAATTTTCCATCTTTCCCAGCATGGAACACTCTTAGTTTGATTTGCTCATTTAAAATCTGGCATAAACAACACAAGCATCTTTCTATCACTTGTTTATGAAATGTGTATGACTTATTTTTTTTTACAGAGTAATACTCCAAGTATTTTGGAGTCAGATGTCTGATTACTTTTGAATTGCCTATCTAAATTGCAACCAGGGCTGACGTAGATTGCTGGGATTTTTTTTTTTATTGATAAAAGAAGAATAAAGAAAAAAAAAACAAATTTCCACCTCCTCCCAGCCTCCCCTTTCCCTCCCCCTCCTCCCACTCTTCTCCCCCTCCTCCCACTCTTCTCCCCCTCCTCCCACCCCTCTCCCCTTCCCCCCACTCCTCTCCCCCTCCCTCTCCAGTCCAAAGAGCAGTCAGGGTTCCCTGCCCTGTGGTAAGTCCTAGGTCCTTCCCCCTCCGTCCATATCTAGGAAGGTGAACATCCAAACTGGCTAGGCTCCCACCAAGCCAGCAGATTGCGTAGGATCAAAACTGCGTGCCATTGTCCTTGGCGTCTCATCAGCCCTCATTGTTCGTCATGATCAGAGAGTTCAGTTTTATCCCATGCTTTTTTTGGTAATAGTCCAGCTGGCCTTGGTGAGCTCCCACTAGATCAGCTCCACTGTCTCAGTGGGTGGGTGCACCCCTCGTGGTCCCGACTTCTTTGCTCATGTTCTCCCTCCTTCTGCTCCTCATTGGGACCTTGGGAGCTCAGTCCATTGCTCCAGTGTGGGTCTCTGTCTCTATCTCCATCCATCGCCAGATGAAAGTTCTAGGATGATATGCAAGATATTCGTCAGTATTGCGCTAGGATGGGGTCATTTCAGGTTCCCTATCCTCAGCTGCCCAAGGAACTAACTGGGGACCTCAGCTTGGGCACCTGGGAGCCCCTCTAGGGTCAATTCTCCTGCCCACCCTAAAGTGGGTCCCTTAACTAAGAATTGTGGTTCCGTGCTCCCCTATCCAACCTTCCTTTATCCCGATCCTGCTGTTTCCCCAAGTCCCCCCTCCTTCCCTTCTACCTTTTCTCTCCCCATCTCCCCTTACCCTCTTCCCACCCCACCCCCAAGATCCCACTTTTCTCCCCGGCAATTTTGTCTACTTCCCTTATCCAAGAGGATAACGATATGTTTTTCCTTGTGTTCACCTTCTTACTTAGCTTCTTTAGGTTCGCCAATTGCAGACTCCGTGACCCCTATTTATGGCTAGAAACCAATTATGAGTGAGTACATTCCATGTTCTTCTTTTTGGGTCTGGGATACCTCACTCAGGATAGTGTTATCTATTTCCATCCATTTGCATGCAAAATTCGAGAAGTCATTGTTTTTTTACCGCAGCGTAGTACTCTAGTGTGTATATATTCCATACTTTCTTCATCCATTCTTCCATTGAAGGGCATCTAGGTTGTTTCCAGGTTCTGGCTATTACAAATAATACTGCTATGAACATAGTTGAACAAATGCTTTTGACATGTGATAGAGCATCTCTTGGGTAAATTCCCAAGAGTGGTATTGCTGGGTCCAGGGGTAGGTTGATCCCGAATTTCCTGAGAAACCGAAACACTGACTTCCACAGTGGTTGCACAAGATGGCATTCCCACCAGCAATGGATGAGGGTACCCCTTCCTCCATAGCCTCTCCAGCAAAGGCTATCCTTGGTGTTTTTGACTTTAGCCATTCTGACAGGTGTAAGATGGTATCTCAAAGTTGTTTTGATTTGCATTTCCCTGATTGCTAAGGAAATTGAGCACGACCTTAACTATCTTTTGGCCATTTGAACTTCTTCTGTTGAGAATTCTCTGTTCAGTTCAGTGCCCCATTTTTTAATTGGGTTAATTAGCATTTTAAAGTCTAGTTTCTTGAGTTCTCTATATATTTTGGAGATCAGACCTTTGTCTATTGCGGGGTTGGTGAAGATCTTCTCCCAGTCAGTAGGTTGCCTTTGTGTCTTAGTGACAGTGTCCTTTGCTTTACAGAAGCTTCTCAGTTTTAGTAGGTCCCATTTATTCAATGTTGCCCTTAATGCCTGTGCTTCTGGGGTTATACCTAAGAAGCGATCACCTGTGCCCATTTGTTGTAGGGTATTTCCCACTTTCTCTTCTATCAGGTTCAGTGTTTTCGGGCTGATAATGAGGTCTTTAATCCATTTGGACTTGAGTTTTGTGCACGGTGATAGATATGGGTCTATTTTCATTCTTCTACAGGTTGACATCCAGTTGTGCCAGCACCATTTGTTGAAGATGCTTTCTTTCTTCCATTGTATACTTTTAGCTCCTTTATCGAAAATGAGTTGTTCATAGGTTTGTGGGATAAAATCCGGGTCTTCTAAACGATTCCATTGGTCGACTTCTCTGTTTTTATGCCAGTACCACCCTGTTTTCATTACTGTAGCTCTGTAATAGAGTTTGAAGTCAGGGATGGTAATGCCTCCAGAAGATCCTTTATTGTATAGGATTGTTTTGGCTATCCTGGGTTTTTTTGTTTTTCCATATAAAGTTGATTATTGTCCTCTCCAGATCTGTGAAGAATTTTGATGGGATCTTGATGGGGATTGCATTGAATCTATAAATTGCCTTTGGTAGAATTGCCATTTTTACTATGTTGATCCTCCCAATCCAAGAGCAAGGGATGTCCATCCATTTTTTGGTATCCTCATCAATTTCTTTCTTCAATGCCTTAAAGTTCTTGTCAAATAGATCTTTCACTTCCTTGGTTAGATTTACCCCAAGATATTTTATGCTGTTTGTGGCTATCGTGAATGGAGAAGCTTCTCTGATTTCCCTCTCTGCTTCCATATCCTTTGTGTATAAGAGGGCGACTGATTTTTTGGAGTTGATCTTGTATCCTGCCACATTACTAAAGCTGTTTATCAGCTGTAAAAGTTCTTTGGTGGAGTTTTGGGGGTCGCTTATGTACACTATCATATCATCTGCGAATAACGAAAGTTTAACTTCTTCCTTTCCAATTCGAATCCCCTTGATCCCATTATGTTGTCTTATTGCTATTGCTAGAACTTTCAGCACTATATTGAAGAGGTATGGCGAAAGTGGACAGCCTTGTCGTGTTCCTGAATTAAGCGGGATGGCTTTGAGTTTCTCTCCGTTTAATTTGATGTTAGCTGTCGGCTTGCTGTATATAGCTTTTATTATATTTAGGTATGACCCTTGTATCCCTAATCTCTCCAAGACTTTTAACATAAATGGATGTTGAATTTTGTCGAATGCTTTTTCAGCATCTAATGAAATGATCATATGGTTTTTTTCTTTCAGTTTATTTATATGCTGGATTACATTGATAGATTTTCGTATGTTGAACCAGCCCTGCATCTCAGGAATGAAGCCTACTTGATCATAATGGATAATTTTTCAGATGTGTTCTTGGATTCGGTTTGCCAGTATTTTGTTGAGGATTTTTGCATCGATATTCATGAGTGAGATCGGCCTGTAATTCTCTTTCCTGGTTGAGTCTTTGTGTGGTTTTGGTATCAGAGTAACTGTAGCTTCATAAAAGGAATTTGGTAATGACCCTTCTGTTTCTATATTGTGAAATACATTAAGGAGTATAGGTATTAGGTCTTCTTGGAAGTTCTGGTAGAATTCCGCATCGAAACCATCTGGTCCTGGGCTTTTTTTGGTAGGGAGGTTTTTGATAACCTCTTCTAATTCTTCGCGACTAACAGGTCTATTTAGATTGTTCACCTGGTCCTGATTTAACTTTGGTAAATGATATTTATCTAAGAAAGTATCCATTTCCTTTACATTTTCCAGTTTTGTGGCATATAGGCTTTTGTAGTAAGATCTAATGATTCTCTGAATTTCCTCTGTGTCTGTGGTTATGTCCCCCTTTTCATTTCTGATCTTATTAATTTGCAAATTCTCTCTCTGCCGTTTGATAAATTTGGATAGGGGTTTGTCAATCTTGTTGATTTTCTCCAGGAACCAGCTTTTTGTTTCATTGATTCTTTGGATTGTTCTCTGTGTTTCTATTTTATTGATTTCAGCCCTCAGTTTGATTATTTCCAGTCTCCTACTCCTCCTAGGTGAGTCTGCTTCTTTTTTTCTAGAGCTTTCAGGTGGGCTGTTAAGTCTCCAATGTGAGCTTTCTCTGTTTTCTTTAAGTGGGCACTTAGTGCTATGAACTTTCCTCTTAGGACTGCTTTCATAGTGTCCCATAAGTTTGAGTATGTTGTTTCTTTATTTTCATTGAATTCCAGGAAGACTTTAATTTCTTTCTTTATTTCTTCCTTAATCCAGGTATGGTTCAGTAGTTGGCTGTTCAGTTTCCATGACTTTGTAGGCTTTCCGGGGGTAGCCTTGTTGTTGAATTCTAACTTTAATCCGTGGTGATCTGATAAGACACAGGTGGTTAGTAATACTTTTTTGTAACTGTGGATGTTTGCTTTGTTACCGACTATGTGGTCGATTTTCGAGAAGGTTCCATGAGCTGCAGAGAAGACGGTGTATTCTTTCCTATTTGTGTGGAATGTTCTGTAGATGTCTGTTAAGTCCATTTGTTTCATTACCTCCATTAATTTTCTAATTTCTCTGTTAGGTTTCTGTCTGATTGACCTGTCCATTGGTGAGAGAGGAGTGTTGAAGTCTCCTACTATTAGTGTGTGTGGTTTGATGGCTGCCTTGAATTTTAGCAATGTTTCTTTTATGTACGTGGGTGCTTTTATATTAGGGACATAGATGTTCAGGATTGAGACTTCATCCTGATGAACTGTTCCTGTTATGAATATAAAATGCCCCTCTCCATCTCTTCTGATTGATTTAAGTTTGAAGTCAACTTTGTTAGAGATTAGTATGGCCACACCTGCTTGTTTCTTAGGTCCATTTGCTTGATAGGCCTTTTCCCAGCCCTTTACTCTGAGTAGGTGCCTGTCTTTTTGGTTGAGGTGTGTTTCTTGTAAACAGCAGAATGTTGGATCCTGTTTTCTTATCCAATCTCTTAGCCTGTGCCTTTTTATAGGTGAGTTGAGACCATTGACATTAAGTGATATTAATGACCAGTGGTTGTTAACTCCGGTCATTTTCTTTTTTTAGTCGTAGAGTTTGTGTGTATCCCTTCTTTGGTTTGTGTTGATGAAGGGTCTCTAGATGTCTGAGTTATTGTGGTCATTGTTGGACTCCTTGGTTAGTGATTTTCCTTCTATTATTTTCTGTAAGGCTGGATTTGTGGCTGCATATTGTTTAAATTTGTTTTTATCCTGGAAAATTTTATTTTCTCCATTTATAGTGAACGAAAGCTTGGCTGGGTATAGTAATCTGGGCTTGCATCCATGGTCTCTCAGTTTCTGCAGTACATCTATCCAGGACCTTCTGGCTTTCATGGTTTCCATGGAAAAGTCAGGTGTAAGTCTGATAGGTTTACCTTTGTAAGTAATTTGGCCTTTTTCCTTTGCCGCTCTTAATATTTTTTCCTTATTCTAAATGCTTTGTGTTTTGATAATTATATGGCGAGGGGATGTTTTTTTTGATCCAGCCTATTCGGTGTTCTGTATGCTTCTTGCACCTTCATAGGTATATCTTTCTTTAGGTTGGGAAAGTTTTCTTCTATATTTTTATTAAATATATTTTCTGGACCATTGAGCTGCACTTCTTCTCCTTCTTCTACTCCTATTATTCTTAGGTTTGGTCTTTTTATTGTGTCCCATATTTCCTGAATGTTTTGTGATGAGAGTTTGTTGGACTTGCTGTTTTCTTTGATCATAGTGTTTATTTTCTCTATGGTATCTTCAGAATCTGAGAGTCTTTCTTCTATCTCTTGTATTCTGCTGGTTATGCTTGTTTCTGTAGTCTCTATTCGTTTACCTAGATTTTCCATGTCCAGCCGGCCCTCTGTTTGTGTTTTCTTCTTTGCCTCTATTTCAGTTTTCAAGTCTTGAACTGTTTCCATTATCTGTTTGATTGTTTTTCCTTGGTTTTCTAGGGTATCATTCACTGATTTATTCAATTCTTCAAACTTTCTGTTATATTTCTCATCCATTTCTATAAGGGCGTTTTTTACATGCTGTTTAAGGTCGTCAATCACTTTCATGAAGTCAATCTTTTCTCCTTCTTGATTAGGGTGTTCATGTCCTTCCGTTGTGAGGTCGTTGGTTTCTGGTGGCTTCATGTTGCTTTTCAGTTTGTTGGGCGAATTCTTGCCTTGGCGTCTGCCCATCTCTTCTTCCAAATACTCCCTTATGGATCTTCTTTTACCAGATCAGGTCTCCTTGCCTACCCAACGCGGCCTCCCCAATGTTGGCTCTCCTGGCACCAAGGGATCAGGTCTCCGTGCCCAACCCTGGCTCGTCCCAACGCTGGTTCTCCCCAATGCTGGTTCTCCTGGGGCCGAGAGATAAGGCCTCCGTGCTCGTTGGGCAGCTCGCAAACAAAGTGCCTACCCTCCTTGGTGCAGGCAGGCCACAGAAACAAAGGCACTGGAGCCCGCCCGGGCGCCCCGAGGACTGGGACCCAGCGCCCAATGCCACGCGCCAAAAGAGGGCGGGGGGGGGGGGGGGGGGGGGTGGCGGCGAAGTGGGGGGGGGCTCTGGACGGAAGCTGGGCGTGCCAGGAAGAAAGAGGCAGTACCCAGGGAATAGAGGTCCTGCAGAGAGCCCAAGAAAGACAGGAGGCCAAGGGACCCCCGAGATCCCCGTCCCCGGCTGGCGCCGCGGGCCAGATACTCACCCCAACGCTGGTTCTCCTAGGGCCGAGAGATCAGGCTTCCGTGCTGGTTGGGCAGCTCGCAAACAAAGCGCCTACCCTGCTGGGTGCAGGCAGGCCACAGAAACAAAGGCACTGCAGCCCGCCTGTGCGCCCTGAGGACTGGGACCCAGCGCCCAATGCCACGCGCCTAGAGAAAGCGGTGGGGCCCAAGTGGGGAGGGCTCTGGACGGAGGCTGGGTGGGCCAGGAAGAAAGAGGCAGTAACCAGGGAATAGAGGTCCTGCAGAGAGCCCAAGAAAGACAGGAGGCCAAGGGACCCCCGAGATCCCCGTCCCCGGCTTGCGCCGCGGGCCAGAAACTCACCCCAATGCTGGTTCTCCTGGGGCCGAGAGATCAGGCCTCCGTGCTGGTTGGGCAGCTCGCAAACAAAGCGCCTACCCTCCTTGGTGCAGGCAGGCCACAGAAACAAAGGCACTGGAGCCCGCCCGGGCGCCCCGAGGACTGGGGATTGCTGGGATTTTTAAGCCGTGCCTACATCCAATCTTCACAGCAAGGGCTGTGAAACACAATTGGTCCTTCAGTGAAGAGTTTCATTCTCCCTTCCTGTGTCCTAATGAAGCTGTAAGTGCATACACCAGGATGAGGTAGGCAGGGCCCTAATCAAGTTTTGCCGAAGCTGTGTAACAAGGGGACCTTTGAGTACGGAGGCTGTGCAATGTGAAATGTTAAGGCAGAGTGTGATGTACTTATGTCACAGCATGTTACCCAGGCTGGGACAGGCCGCGGGACACATGGTAGAGTCAGCCATGCCAGAACCTTGGTCTTGGAATTTTGGTCTCCAATACTGTGAGGCTAAGTTGTCCCTGTTTAAATTACTCTGTGGTCCTTTGTCCCCACAGTCACAGAAAGCTAAACACCTTTCCCTCTGAGACAGGCAGATACCCCTGCCACATTGTGGGTCCTTCTCTGTTTCTACTGTACTCTAAGCCAGAATGTTTGCTATCAATGACCTCAAGAGTCATTCTCAAAACCCAGGGTCATTTTACAAATGGGCATCGCTCCTCCTGGCCTTGGCCTTCCAAAGGCAAAGAAAGGAGGACAATACAGCTTCTCCTCCTTTAGAAAACCCTCAAAAAGGTGTAGCAATGCTATGTATGTATTCTAATATTGAGACCCATGTGATGGAGGTGAGAGCCCCATGCCTCCAGCGACCAGAGCCGGTGGGTGCTCCAGTGACCTCGCAAGATTTCAGCTGGGAAATTAGGGTAGGGAAATAAGAAGTCTCTTTGATGTTGAGGTGAGAGAGGATGTTACAGATTAGTTAAAAGAGACATGCCGAAGTGAAGCCACTCCTTACAAAACAGAAAGGGAGGCACTGATGCCAGGAGGGCAGTATGCAGTACCTTGACTTGAGGTCTTTCCTCGGGGAATCTTCAGCCATTCCTAACTTCCTGCTCTCAGAGTCATATATGACAGTGGAGGGGACTGGAGCTAGTTCTTGTACACAGACCGCTGATTGCTACCCCACCACCCTGACGGTCACCTGTAGCTTCTCATGCACAGGCTGCTGGTGACCACTGTGAGAAGCTATTACTCAGTAGCTCTGAAGTAGGACCTTCCAGCCAGTGCTGAGGTGCTGGCTGAAGTATAATACAGAGATATTTTCAACGAAAGAAGCTCAGTTAGAGTGTGCAGTGGTAGAGGGCTTGCCTAATTAGCAATCAAACCCTGGGTCAATAAAAAAGAAAAAGCTGAACTGGAGAGGTGACTCAGACGTTAAAGGCTAGGCTCACAAGCAAAACAGGAAAAGGTTCCTTGAGGGCGTGGTTTCTTTACCTGACACACGAGTTAGGGTTTTCACATAGGGATGAGGTTGGAGCCCCCAGTGTGTAGGGATAGTAGTTGCAATTTGCCCTCACTAGAGAGCAAGATGAAGATGAAAGACACAGGATGGTAGAAAACACCATGGATTACATTCCTGTTTTGAATTTTATCCTGGATCTCAAGGAAGAACAATGTAATGGTTAAGAAAGGAGACAAGTGGGTTTTCAGTTTACGAACAAATGTGACTCTGGCAGCTGATACAGAAGATGATATGGGGGTCAAAAGCCAGGCCCTGTAATTCAGGTGGGGAATGAATGACGCTTAGATTGAATCCTGTGGTGAAGATAGAACTGAGAAAAATGAGTAGAATGGAGTATTCATTCGGTCAGCTCAAGGAAACACAAACGAGTTTGATCTTCCTTTTTCTAAGACCTTCTACCTCCCCCCCCCATTTCCTTAGAACAACATTTATTTAATATTGCTTAAAAACCTCTTTCATATCCTTTATCACCAAAGCCCAGGAACCTTCCCCACCCACCTTAGGGCACTCAGTGAGTTTTTTATAGAGACAGGTTGTCACACCACACTTAGAAGTCTTCCAGTTTTTATCATCCTCCTTGATTTAATCTTCATTGTTACTGGGAGCCCTTGCTTTGCTTCATGTTGAGATTTCAGAGATGTGGTTTTTCCGGACACATTTCGTTTCCTCTCCCCTCCCTGGGCCGCACATTTCAGTGCTTGTTGCTCAGCTCTTGCTTTGAATGTATAGGCAGAATCGTGTTTGCTTTCCCCAGGTGCGGCTCCACAAATATTTCATGTGTAACTCTAAGGCACTGAAAGGAATTTGGCATTTCAGCCAAACATTAAATCGATAAACCATTACTGTCAATCACCAAAGAAATAAACTGAACAGTGACATTTGCTGATGTGCTTATTTCTGAGAAGGAACCCCTACACAGTAGCCTAAACCCTCTCCAAGTGTTCATTTCCTCTCGTTATCTTAGATGCAGGTTGTGCTCCGCTCATCCTCTATGCCTTATGTCCTCTGCCTTCCGTGGCCTGTAGGTGTGGCTCACGTTCACCCATGCTTAGGGAAGGCACAAACCTTGATGAACGTTCTCTTACATGTAGGCTTGGGTTTATTTCACTTTCTGTTAGGATAGTCACTCCATATTAAAACATATTTATAATTGTTCTCTGTAAGAAGTCTAGTGACGTCATCTGTTTGCTCAAACCTAAATAAAGTCTGTCCCAAATGGCCCAAAGAGGGTATGTGTAATGTATGTTGGCAAGTTCTCATGGGTGTTCACTCTGGAGCAGGCTTCACAAGCTGCTTGTTCTCTCCACGGCAGACCCAAGCTTGTTTATGTCAAGAGTCCTCCAACAGGCCCTGCCCTATCCTATGTCAAGCTGTTCCCTGGCTCTACTATGGGAAGAAGGAAAAACACTGTGCCCTTAAAAACTTCATTTCCAGCCAATGTTAGTATTGTCTATCCCGTAATATAAAATTGTCTACAGTGAGAATGGGAAGCTCATCCATGGAGAGAAAGCTCATTAGGAACTCCAGCTGACTGCCTCAGCTTCCCAGTCGGTGCCTGACAGCTGCGATAACCATCCAATTTAGTCACGGCATCTTTCTGATATTTGCTCTTTCACTTGGAAGTCACACCCGAGGGGACACTATGCTCTGCCTGGAACTCACTTGGGAACTCCATCTGGCTGCCTCAGCAAGGCTTCTTCAGTCTCCCTCTGCTGGGTGTTTTCAGCCCCATTGATGATGTTGCCTTCTCAAATGTGCTCCTCCAGTCATCCCTGCCAGATGCTGCGAGCATTGAATCCGATGTTCTGGGGAAGGCTGCTGCTTTTCTCTAGATGCTACTCACTATAGACTCCTTTACCTTCTCTTGCTACGAACTCAATAAACGCATTCAAAACCCAAAACACGGTTCTTGTAGATCATTCTCTGTGCTGGGTAGGCAGGGAGCACACAGAGCTTAGTGACAATTAAATGCCACACAGTGACAGCCCAGGGGCTTCGGCACCGCTCCCATGTGCCACAGTCAGATCACGGACGACTGTGTCTTTACTGGTCCCTTCTATTGGATCCCAAGACACACAAAGGCCAGGTCCTGGAAACCCACAATGTGGCCAGTATTCAAAAGCAACTATAAAGGATATCAGAATGGGCTTCACACAAATTATCTTTATATAAAAAACATTTCATTTAATAAAAACCAAGCCTTAGGACATAGATAAAACAAGAACCACTTATATTTACAGTATTGCCTAGATTAAAAATCAACAGAACGGTTAGTAAACCGCAGATTCCTGAAACACATAAGCACGAATCAAGACAAGGACATAGTTACATCATTATAGTGAACAGAGCCTTAAGATGCCCACACTGTGACAGTTATCTTAACATGCTCCAAATACAGTCCTAAATGTTGAGGGTATGGGAACTATAGACTTCTATAACTTTCACTTCATCTTTATCTTAATTTTCAGCTTTTCTTATAAATAATAAAAGAGCAGACCAATTAAAGTCTGAATTTTCTGTGTCTTGTAGACTCCTATATAACTACAAGACGCATATCTACATGCACCTGTACAAGGCAATGGATCTGCTCTTCTCTTCTCTCCTGAGGAGACTGGGACAAATACAGTTTCTAGTGAAAGTCCCGTCTCCGAATGCCAGCATAGCTGCTTTCTCCAGGCCTGGCTCTTACGGCAGGCTTGGCAGCCTTTCCCATTATCCTGACCTCACAACACAGAACCAGCCTAGTGGACTTTTCTTGGCCCATTTTCATTCACACTGGTTTGTGCTGCTGTGAGAAGACAGCACTGGATATTGGACTTTTCAGTAACTCCTTTCCTCCGGTGCAAATGCCAGAGGACTAAAGTGATGCAAAACATATTACATGCAATACACACAGGACATGTTCAATATATGTAACATGTGATATGTCACACACACTAGCTTATATATTTGTTACATTATATAAAGAACCATACATATAATACATGTAGTATCTTACACAAATATATTACATATAGCTAAATGACTCCGTTGCATATATGTGAAAAGGGGCAAGAACTCAGATCTGCACATCCACTTGGCACATTAATGTTACACAACTTCACGTGTTTAACCCAAAAGTCTTATGGTTGGTGTTATAATTGGTTATAACCACTGATCAACCCCGCTTCTCTATATGCTGTGTGTTGGGGCAGCAGCTCAGTGGAGCTCAGTGGTTTATTGGGAGGATTAGCCCTTTTGTCAACCCCATTACATCATGATGAGAGTGTTTACTTATGATAGCGAGGACAAGGACCTTAAAGCTGATTCACGCGTCTCTGAACGACAGCATGAGTGCATGGTGCAGCAGAATCTGCTCTGCAATAGATGCTTTCCCTGGACAAAAAGGCGAAGGGGCCTTTGGATCCCACTCAGCTTTGTTGAGAACCTAAACCTGCACTAAAAACTAAAGCCTGTTTTTTAAAAGCAGCACCAGGTGTATTATACATAGACACATACTTTTTCTCTCAGAGTTTAGGTGAGTCACGGAAGGGCCAGTCTGGTGTCTGGACATCACCTTTGTCAAACTTTTTTTTTTCAGTTGCCTCACTATTATTTATGTCTACAAAAGGAACTTTACACTCTCGTGTTGCACTGAGTGTGATTAGATCCCTTGGATACAGACACAAAAATCAGAAAGTTAATAATGGTGATATGGAAGCAGCTTCCCACCGAAGTCTTTCCTCTTTCAGACTGTAGTCCTGTACATAAATGTCACCCTGCTGATAATTAATTAGATCAACAGCAACTTCCTAGGTGTCTGATAACACGGAGCTAATAGATAGATAAAGATAATATAGGAAAGGGGAAAAACCACAGAGAGTGAAAGCGTTTAAGGCAGTGTGCAAAGATGCTGTGGGCTCCATGTAGCATCAGGACGAGGGTACAGGTGAGGACACGGATATGAATTGTCCAAGGACAAGGAGAGAACACATGGGACATTCTGCAATGGTAGAACTGATGCCGAGGTCTTACAAATACTAACACTTGGGTTTGAAGTGGATTCTGCCCACGACATTCAACTGCAGGGAGTAAGGAAGTCAGTTTGAAATCGAAACTGAGAGCGCATAGCAAGTACTTGAAGATAATTCTGAACAATGAATTAATCAGTCAGTGCTTAGTGATCTGACACATTGCATATGCTTCACAGAGGTCATCACAATAACCCTACAGGAAGCACTGTTTTCAGCTCATGGGTAGAATAGTTTGAGACCCAGTGGTATTTAATGAAGCTTTCTCAAGGTCACAGACAGGGCCTGTGCATGGTGTATGGGGAGTCAAGTCCAACTTTGCTTCAAAGCCCATGATCCTGCTACATCACTGGTCCTGTAAGTGGGGTGTCATTGCAGCAAACCTTAAGTGATGGTCCTGATGGGGAACACTGTACAGAGCTCGGTCTGTGAAGATGAAATAGTAGATGACAGTTAGATACCCATGGTGGCGGTGAGCGATGGACATTCTCGTAGTGGCATTTACCCTGCACTCAGTGGTGGTCATTGAGCTTAACTCTCAGAAGTGCTTGGTGAAAATGACTGGCTAATGGCTACTGAAGACTGTTGTAAAAACAGATCAAAATAAAGCTGTGGGAGTTGACAGCGGATTCACAGACCACACCACTTGACAGAGTGCACCTGGTAAGGCTCCGAGTGTGAAACAACAGATTCCAGAGTCTCATCTTTTCTTGAGACGCCCACAGAGGTGACAGCGTGGTGCTGTGAGTGTCTAGGCAGACACTGAATATCTGCTGAACTAAGGGAACTGGGTGGGGCTGGGGAAAGAAATCCAGAGGGCAGGTTGAGGAAGGAAAAAGAGGCTGTTGGATTTACAAGCAGGTAATGGTGTTGGATGCTGTTAAAGAACTCAGATAGTTTTTAAAGTTCACTATTTCAATATAGACAAAATTATTTTATTTCATAAAAAGTCACAGACTTAGTTAGATGTAGAATAACTGATAAATAATTTAAAATCTTATTAATTTTGCCCTTTTTGTGTGTGCTGCCTGAGCACAAATTGTGAGAAATCTTAAGTTGATGTTGACTCAGAAGTAAGATTGAACTGGAACCATACTTAGCTGGCTGTATCTGGTTTTCCTTTTTATGGCTTTAACTGAACATTTAATCATCTAGCCTTGGAACTGTTAGTGACACTTGGAAGGCCCCTTAGGTGAACTGCTCCCTTTAAAAGCAGAGAGACAATGTTGCAATTCCTGAATTACTGAAGGGCCTATCCCCAGAAGCCTCGCCTAGGACACAGAACTCTGTGGTGTCCCATGCCAGCTTGGCACAACACTGTTTGCACAACACCCCGCTTTCTCATGTGGCTTTTTTTAAAAAAAAAAAATCTCGTTAAGCTCATAGTTTATTATATGGACAGTTTGCTCTCAACACCTGAATGATTTCCTGTTAAAAAGTTATGCTGCTTTTTCAAACTTAGGTAGAAGAATCAAACTGCTAAAACACGTGACGGTGTCCCAGTGTGGCTGGAGTTGGAGACACTGCTGTACCAAGTCCATCTGTGCTGCTCACCAGACAAGGGTGTGCAATTCTGCCCTACTTCTCAAGTGCAGAGTCCCAGTCCTTCACGGGGGCCAATCAGCATCCAGAAGTTCAGGGTCTCCGTGTGTTTAATGGCAAGAAAAAAAATTAAAACCTGTGGCCCAAAGAAGGAAAATAATCCAAAATATTCCATTATCTTTCTCAGGGGGAAGAAATTCACAGACCCAGGGAAGCAGGGACTGCAGTGAAAGTCCACCTCGGGGTGTTTGTCATCTGTCAAAACAAAGCGAGACCTGTAAGTACAGTGCATAGAGCAAAAGTAACATATAAATAAGAAATGCATATGCCATCTATAGCCAAAACACATGTGTGTAGAAATTAGGTGTGCTTTGTAAATAAGGTCACTTACGGGTACATCAAATACAGATTGTCTTGCATACAGCAAGTCTCAAGGAGTATATAACTGTTATATTCTAAATTCTATTCTATTCTATTCTAAAATAAGGAGCCCCCTGTAAAACGCAGCCTTTCTCATATCAGCTAAGTTCTTCTGCCAGATTTTAAGGTAATGCGCCTTGCTCGTCAGAGTGAAGCAACTCAGTTTCTCACTGACAGAATTTCAAATCTTTAATTCTTTTAGAAAGCATTTTGACTGTACATGGTTTTCGAGAATATATATTATATACTATGCATCACAAGCTCCTTCAAAGTCTTATTAAGCTAAAAAAAAACACAAGTATAAAAAAAAGCAATCTCATAGCTAGGTGTGATGTCTCATGCTTGTAGTTCCAGCACTCAGGAGTCTGAGAAAAGAGAATCCAGAGTTCAAAGCAACATAAAGAGTTTGAGATGAACAAACACCACCACCACCAAGCCAACTAAACAAAGCACTGACAGCAACAGCAACAACAAATGCCTCCACATTTGGGCTTCCAGTCATAGCACCAATACTTACATGGTATCCAGGGTGACTGCAAATTCTGGGTGAGGGAGCTGCAGTGGGCTCCTTGATAAACTCTTGGGCACAGCATATATTAACTTTCTAACGTGCTTTCAAATAGTCTGAGAAGTGCATGTTTTACATCAAAGAAATGAGAACAAGATTTTTAAAAAAGCACAAGTAACAAATGCCTAAAAATCCTTGCAATAATTGTACCAGACAAATTTTTTAGGAGTACAGAGAGACTGGAAAGACAGCTCAGCTGTTGAAAGCACTCTCTGCTACTGTAGAGGACCTGAATTCAGTTCCCCAGGGCTGATATTGGGTGTCTCACCATTGCCAGTCACTCCAGCTCCTGGGGATCTTATGCCCTCTACTGGTCTCTGTGGGCATCTGCACTCACACGCACACACACACACACACACACACACACACACACACACACACACACACACGGTTTAAAAAGTGCCTAAAGAAGAGAAGTATATCAGAAAGAATGAAAAGGACTGTAAGACAGTGATGACTGATGGCTCTCTGGAGCTGAGGAACTAGAGCCCAGCAATCACCCTCTGCTGGGTTATTGGCTTATTTGTTGTTGCTGAGGAGGGAGCCTACCCCTGAACATGCTAGGCCAGCACTCCACCACTGGGCCAAATCCCCAGAGTTTCCCATTTTTTTTTCCACTTTCCAAAGTCTCTATGCAGAGCCTGGCCTAATTTTTTATCTTTTTAATAAGGCAAAACTATAGTCAAATTTATGTTAAAAATTAAAAACAAGGGCCTAGGGAACTGATTTAGGGTTAAGATTTCTTGCTATGCAAGAACATGACAAGAGTTTAGAACTCAGCACACACAGAACAAGCCAGGAATACTACACACCCCCATGCCCTCACTAGGCCTTGCTGATTCTAGCCTAGCCAAGAGGACATGAGCTGCAAGTTCAGGGAGAGATCCTGCCTTAAAGGAATGAGTAAAGTACCTGGAGAGATGGTGCAGAGGTAAGGGAGGAATCAGTAAGGATGACAGAGGAGGACACTCATTACCCTCTTTTGGCTTCCATATGCAAATATAGACAGACAGGCACACAGACAGACAGACACATAGACAGACAGACAGACACACACCCAAACATCTACTCACACAGACACATGCACAGACATATAAACACACTAACAAACAAAATAAATGATATTTTTTAAAGCCTTAAGGTGAAACTAGCAAAAAAAGGTGGAAATAAGTTACCCTCTGTCTTCCCTTTATGCTCTGTAACAAGGAAGAACAGAGTCACGGTATGTCTGGGTGTGCATATTTGATCTCACAGAAGCTAAATGAAGGGCACATGTGCAAAAGTTTGGTGTCCATAGAGAGAAGAGTCAGATCCCTGGAGGTGGAATTGCGGGCAGCTGTGAGTTGCCTAACATGGATGCTGAGAACTGAGCCCAGGTCCACCACAAGAGGTGCCAGTGCTCTTAGCCACTGAGCCTTCTCCCCAGCTCCAGTCTTACAGCCTGTAAGCTTTCCCAGAGTCCACCAGCGTATTCTTGCTGGTCTAGTTTCCAACTTCATGGAGAAACATACTCAGTTATTTCCTTTGTAAAACTGAACCAGTTCTCTCTCAGTTACCACAGCCAGGAGGTGATAAATGGCAGAGATGAGGTATTAGGCTCTTGAACATCCACATTCACAGTAACATCGTGTACTGAGAAGAGGTTACTCTTCACATCCGGAAAACCAGAGAATGAAATACAGTGAGCACACTGGCTTTCCATTTACTTGATAAGCCGAGTGTGTTGTCTTTAAAAACAGTGAAACCCTTTTCTTCGCATCCTCTCTTTTGGACATAGGTTACAGAGTACAATCAAGCTGGCAGACTTCATTCAGTCCGCCCATGGCTCTGGAGTCCCTAACAGACACACGGAAGACAGTGTTACAGGGGAGAACTGATGTTCTAAATTTAACAGCGTCAACCACACATCTTGCTCTTCACTTTGCTCTGTTTTCCAGAGCGTTTGTTCACTGGAGGACACATTTCATACAAATCAAATCAAATCCAAAGGGGAGCTGAGAGCGTGCTGGCCATGTGGCCAAGACATTGGGTTCTGGTGTCTAATTAAAACACTGACTCGGTCGTAAAACACTTATTATGCATCTTGTTATGAGCGCTCAACAGCGGGATAGAGGAGCTGATTTGTCGTAAGTCCAAGCTGGAACCAGTTTCTGTGGAAGGAGGTGTCTGAAGGGTTTCACAAAAGAAAGCCTCTCTGTCGAGTTTTGCTTTCCTGGATCAAAATGGGTGTGTGTGTGTAGGTCAGGGGAAAATCTTGAGTGCTGGTCCTCAGGTAACTTCCCCTTTTTGATTGAGACAGTGTCTCTCATTGTCCAGGCTAGCTGGCCAGTGAACTCCAGGGATTCCACTATCTCCCCCCTTCCCTCCATCACTGAGATTACAGGCGCACACCACACCTGGCTTTTGTCATGGGTTCTGGGTGTTGAACCAAGGTCTTCACGCTTGAGGCAAGCTCTCACAGACTGAGCCATCTCCTCAGTTCTTACCTTCTGATTCTCAGAGGCATTTTTGCCTTCGTATCAGTAGACAGACCCAAGTCAAGGACAAAGGCTTTTCAGTCAAGCTGGCTGCCTCTTTGTCTTACCTTTCCAGCTGGTCACTCCACATCAGAGCTGAGGAGCCTGGGCGGGGCAGGGAGGTGGAGCTGGAAGCATAGTTGGTGTGGTTCCTGATCTGTGGACAGACAGAGGTGTCAGAGGACAGAGCTACTCTTGGGTTCTTTATCTCAGATGATGTTTCCTCGAACGTGTTGGCAGGAAGCCAAAGCCCACACATTGACTACAGTGGGCATGGTAAAGGAGAAACGTGCTTTAGACTGTCTTCCCAAGACCATCACTCTCCTACCACCACGCTAAGAATGTGAGACACTCTGCTTCCTCCACATCCACGTGAAATGATTTCTGTCTCTAGAGGGGTTACTAAGCACTTGTTCAACCCTGAATAAAATGTAATACACTCTGAAAACATAGGTTCTGAGCCTTTCTTCTCCCACACCCATCAGCATTTCTGATCCCGCTAGCTGTACCTTTCAGTAAGCCTCTGCACGGCACACTGTGTGCGGTTAGCAGTGACACAGGCTGAGGCTCTGTGCAGCAACAGGAAGGACTTCAGAAAGGAAGCCGGCCATCAGCCAGCACCAGATGCACCCTGTGGCAAGTTATGCTTAGCTGCAAGTGGGAAGGCTGCCTGTTTTAAGAATGGGGCACTCTGGGAAGAGTGTCTCATGAAAAACAGCCTCCTCTGACCACTGTGATCCATTCCTCTAAGCTAGAAGTTAAGCTTTTAGACTATGTTGAGAAGCGGTGTTTAAAAGTTCATTAGCGCTTGGGAGGCAGAGGCTGGAGATTGGAAGTGTATGGCCAGCCTGGGATTTGGATAGGGGAGAATTATAAAGTGGAAGCATCCTCTTGAAGCTTTTCTTGCTTTTAATATCATTTCATGTTTAACTCCTCAAATGCACCGCCTCCCAGGACACCTCCAAAATGGTACAGTCAACTGCAAATAGACCTCTTAGATACCTCAGCTCTCCACAGCGGAACTCAGCCTTTGTATTGACAGAGGCTTCCTAGAACTAAGCCCCTCAGTCTGACTTCCAGTAATCTCATAGGGTGGCAAGTGTTTTCCCCACCATTAAATGCAATGTACCCTTTTCTCTCTGAGTATGAGGGCGTCTTGTGAAGATATATCAAGGACATGTTTAAGAACCCAGGTGAGACACTGAACACTACCCTCCCATGTGCATGCAAGCGGGTGGGAGGTCGACTTCCCTGTGGTAACTGTGGCAACTGTGGCAAGTGTGTCAACATACCAGTCCCTTGACACAGCCAGTGCTGGGTCTCCTCCGTGGGTGGCCTAGGAGCCTGTGGCTGCTGGAGGTTTGAGGGTGACTGACACCTCTATTTGTGGATCTGATAATAGATTAGAAAAACCCTACCGAATACTCAGAGACTATTTGCAATTATACCAGACAGTAATCTTGGAACTTAGCCACCATTTTACTTTCACAGGATCCCATAGAAAGAACTTCACCCCCATGACAGCTGGAAGTAAATCTAGAAGACAATGTCCCCTCTCCCAACAAAGTCAGGGTTAGGGACATCATTTAGGGGTTGATTATAATTTGTATAGGGTTGGGGATGGGGAGAATTATGTAAACTCAGGGATCTCTTTTTTTTTTAAAGAGGAAATTGGATGGGATAATAGATAAGTGTGAGCTTACTCACACTAATAATAATAGTGAGTAATGGAGTGAATACTTATGAGCTGTTATTTATAGGCAATTTACATTGATATGTATTCTTGTATATTGATACAAACTTAAATTATATTGAATATGTTCCTATTTTAGTCTAGCATATTTGTATATCTAGGCAAAGTTATTTTTTCATATTGTATGCATATATGCTTCTACCTCTGCTTAAGACATTTTGTATAATATTAATACAATTTTAGGATACATTTATCATATTGCAGTATACATTTCTACCTCTGATAAAGATACTTAAACATTATTTACATTTTGAGATCATTATCCTCATTTGTTGCACAGTTGTTTAAAGATTGTTTAATATTCTAATATGAAGTCTTAGTCTTTAAGTTATATAGGTATTAAGATTCATAGGTCAATAGTCATCCATGTTTGTCATACTTATAGTTAGACTAATCAGGTTCTTTAAATACATAGTGATTGAATTCTGCATTGATAGGTAATCTTCAACCAGTTCAAAGAGCTGTAGAACATGGCATTTAAATAACTTAGGGTTCTGTTGAAATGAGACACGATTGCTCCTGGCAGCACTGATCTATTCCCGAGAGAATGTTGAGCACCGAAGAAACTCCACTTGGAGCTTGTTTTCTTCTTGGCAAAACATGCCTTTGGGAAAGGAACTGCCCGTGCATTGACCACTTACAAAATACATGATGCCTGGACAGGACAAGCAGGATACAAGAAAAAAGACTGTCAAATCTTGCCAAGACAGGGTAAGACAACGGTTTTGAAAATTTTCCTGCCTCTAAAAATGGTCAGTTACTGTAGGCCTTAGCCAAAGTTGGTTGTTCCAATGTTGCAAATAAGACTTTGGGTGCTTGCCCAGGTAGCCAGTTGTCTCTGACATTTGTTGAAAATTTTGGAAGTTGCTTGATTGCACTTCCTGCTTACTCAAGTAATATTATTTCTCTTCTTGGGTCTTTGATGAGGTTGAAGACTAGATAGATGTAATTAACTTTCCTCTCATGACTTGGCCAAGTTATTTACATACAAGACTTAAACTCCTTAGGATAGGATAATTATTGAAACATTTATCATGTTTCTTGCTTGATATTGTTTATGCTGGTTGTAATTCTAATTTTTATACCTGATATTTGTTCTTATTGCATATAATTTTGTATTAGACTTAGAAATTTATTATTTAAACAAAAGGGGAGGTGTTGTAGGAATTCCTACCACCAGTAGCAGTTAAGTTACCCACCCACTTGGGCATGGCCCCTTATACTATATATGCCTATGTAAAGCGCCTGTCCCGCCTCTTTTGTGGCTGTGGGATTCGGTTGCTGTTCCCTGTTCCAGCAGAGGGTTGTGATCTGTGAGTCTACTCCTAAATAAATATCCCTATATTATACTCACTTCTGAGCTAGTATGGGATTTCTCTTAAGCATCCATCTTTATATTTGCACTGCCTCTGTGGACTGAACCCTGTGCTAGTCTGTCTGTGAGATACTGTAGTTCAAGGACCCCGTGTGCACGGACTCCTTAACTAACTGGCTTATTCCATCCCGGTCCTGACATCTCAGTGCTGGGACAGTCTACACAGAGGTCTAGGACTCATGTAAACATTAGCTTCATGTTTTGAAGAGGCCTGAGAGGAAACCTGTAGAATTCTCTCCTGTTGTCCCTAGTCACCTGTATTCTTATTACAATTATGCTCTCCCATAGCTGCCCACCCCTCTTCTGCCTCCTGTTCACTGGCCTTTTTCAAACCCTTCTGAATATGAATTATTCTCTTTGATTCCTTCCTTGAAAAACCATAATCATAATGTATTTTTCCTCTGGTAAGCATCGTTCTAAGCATTTTACCAATCTTAATTCATTTAAATATACCGTCTTCCCATGAGATTGGAGGAACTGAAACACAGATAAGTAACCCAGGGTCACCGACAGGATGTCCAGAGTTGGATTCAAGCCACACAGGGATAATGATACACTACCAATCTATAGCTAATATCACGGATGTGTATCAGTATTTATTGCCATTTCTGGTACTGCAGCTGTCAAGCTAAGTATGCCTGTATTGTGGATTAAGCTCTAACATTTATGAACTCGGCTCTCCCTTTTTATATAAAAATAGCAAAACTTCATTATCTGGAATGAAGACATTGTTCTGAGGAGGGAATACGGTAAATTTTATTTACATGACACTTAAAAGAGAAATTAGCCATTTGATCAATTAGTAATTAATAACTAAATATACATGATAGAGATGGAATTGAAGGGAAATGTAGGGACTTTAGGATGCTGACATGGGAAAAAAAACCCTCATGGCCAGTGGCTTTTCATAATCCAGATAATAATATACAGGCATGTATGTATGTATGTATGTATGTATGTATGTATGTATGTATAGTCTGATTTCTACCTTGAAGAATTATGGCATGGTAGAGAGTCCACTGGGATGACCAGAAACAGTAGAAAGGGGATCTAATTACAGGAAAAGAGACCACAGTGGAGCCGTCTTCACCCCAAATTGGAACTCGCAGCTCATTCTTAGGGAGAGTCTGCTCTTAGTCACAGGGCCAACTGCTCAGAGCAGTGCAGTGATCCTGTGAGTAAGCAAAACTGCACGTTTTACAGCTAGAAGGAGCTTTGGGGATCATGGAATCCAGCCCCTTTACACATGGGGATGTGAAGCCAAGTTGATTTTATGGTAACAAAGCTGGATTTTAGTAAAGGTTTGTCCGGAATCCAGTTTCCTCATTTTTGTTCCGCATGAAGCCCAAGAATAGATCGGAAGATTTCATCTACTTATAAACAGCCCAGAGCATAAATTGTCCAGTAAAAAAGAGAAAGGAGAGAGCAGAGGAGGGGAGGGGAAGGAAGGAGAGGGAAGGGAAGGGAGAGAGAATGTGAATTAATGACCAGAATGAAAGCTGACCGGGGACCTGGCCAGGTCTATTGTCATCAGCCCCAGATGTCCATCGGATTTTGTTTGTCGATGCCTCTGAGTGTCTAGCCTCTGGGATACTGCATCCTGATTACTCAGGGTATTCAAATGAGTGGGCCTGTGTTTTCACCTAGTATCTGTAAGCAGAGGTTAGCTCCACTCACAGGCAAATGTTGTTGATCATAGCACTTCAGTGAAGTAAGGGAGTTGCTCAAATCTAGATCAAGAACCACAACCTCATGAGCTCTGCTATGGATTATTCTATAGTGAGAATAAGGATGGTAAGTCACCCCAGGCAAGGAATAGCCTCTTGTCAGGTTTGTTAACTCCATCCTGGTCTTTCTGGAGTGAAGTTATCATTCTGGCTCATCATACATGGAGACCACTCTCAACCCCTCAGAGCTTCCCTGCTCCTTCCTGCTCTTCTCAGAACCCAGATCACTCTGAGAGGGAGCAAGAGGGCCTCCCTTTCAAGGGCCTTGGCCTGACTCCAGACAGATCAACATTCCTCTCCATTGTGGAGTTTCTGGGAGTGCACAGCCTCTTTCACAGTCCCATATGCTTCCCTTTTCTCCAGGTTTTGTGACTCCAGGACCACTGCTTGAATCTGGGTGTATCCAGTGGTATTCTCTGCTTTTGCAAAAACACCAATGTGCATTCTAAACAGAATAAATTGTCATTATTCTTCTTGCATTAACATAAGTTCACGATGCCTTGAGAACTTAGAGAGGGGATCTATAAAAGTGATTTAGGAGATCTGGGGCTTCCTGGGAAATGGAAAGAAGGATTGTGAGGAGGACTGCAGAAGAAGGGCTAAGTTCTTAAAGGCACAGTGGCAGGCCTGAGCCAGCACTGCCTGCCACAGGGGCCATTTCACATTGTCCTAAGATTGAGAGAGGTGGATGGTGTCTTGTGAAGCATGACACCTCCCCTCCATGTGAGCCCAAGACTTTCGCACACATTTGAGGGTCACAAGTAATAATTAGCTGTAAAAGTCTGAGGAGGAAGAGAGTTCAAGGTGAAGTCAATTACCTTGTAGGAGGAGCCCCTGGGAAAAGGCTGGGGAGAGCCATCACCTATTGACCTGTGTGACCACACCTGGACTGCTTGCTTTCATACCAGAAACCATGGAACCTGATGCTGAGCATGGCTCTCATCCCAGAGCAGTCTTCACTTCGCATTGTGAAGTAGGAGACTTGGTGTTCTCCTTAAAATAAAAAAAAAAAATAAAAAAAAAAGAAAACCACAGCATCATCACAGAAAGCAAAGGAAGCTGCTTGTAGTGCCCAAAGCTGTGAGCAGCCCTGTGTGGGACTGCCCAGAAGCAGGGGATTCTCTGAGAAGAAGTCAACAGTTCTTCCCACAGAATTTGATAGGTATCTGTAGACACTCTGTACTGCAGTGGGTTTTCACTTCCTCTTCAAGTGGTTATTCTCCAGGAGGATATGCATGCCTTATTTATTTAAAAATCCATATTCCAAAATAGTGTAAGAAAAAAGTAAGAACATTAAAAATACTTATTCCAAATGATTATCCCTGAAATCATATACATACAAGTCACTCTAAATAGACTAAGGTCATATATTTGTGTTCACATATGTGTGTTCACATATATATTAATAACAATTAAAGAAAAAGAAATCATGATTTCAAGAGAGAGCAAGGACAGGGAAATAGGAAGGGGTAAAGGGAGAAAAAGGAAAGGGAAAATTATACTTTAATTTTAAAAGCCAATAACAAAAATTTAATACAGTATCTAAAGCAAGCTTGCTATAATGTAATAATTCTCAATTTAACAAAAATTGAAGGAATTAATTTGAACATTACCCTAATTTTTAAAATGTCAGCACGCAAAAACTAAAACAGAAAAAAATACATCCATATGCTAACTGACAAGTTGAAGTGATTCTTATTTTTTAAATATCTTTCTGTGCATGGGGGTGGATACATGTCTGTGTGTCATATGTACCTGGTGCCCTTGAAGACTTAGACGAGGGTATCAGATCCCCCAGAACTGGAGTTACAGCTGTGAGCCTCCATATGGGTCCTGAGGACAGAACTTGGGTCCTCTGCAAGAGCAGCCAGTGCTCTTAGCTGCTGAGCCATCTCTCCAGCATCGATTCTGTTTTAAAAAGAGAAATCCTGCTGGGGCATCTCTTCCTCCATAAACCATGGCACATTTTCAGTTCCTCCTTCATGTTCCCTGCACCATCATGCGGACAGAAAGTAGCTTGTGTTTTGTTGTCTCTGGTCTTTGTTATCCTTGTCCATATCCATCCCCTGTATAAGAAAGCCAGCAAGCAGTGTTTTCCCCATTGATCCCGCCTAGATGCCTCTCAGTGCTGAACTGTGTCCTGAAAGTGTGAGGCCAATAAATCTTCTCCTCCCCAAACTGCTGTTTCTCACAATGGCAGAGCAGAAACTAGAACACGCTGTATGATTGTGTGTAAGCCTGAAAGGGTTGGTGTGTCTGAATTGCTCGGAACAAAACTGAGAGTGTGGCCCAAGGTAAGTGCTCAGGAGAGTTAGCCAATCCCTTTAAGCTGTGTTGGATACGGTATTTATTACCCTGTCTACAATTCTAGGATCCTGTAAGGGAAAGTCCGTAGCCATCACATCATCTGAAGGAATAACCATGAGTCTCTTTATATATATTTTGTATAAGGATTCTGTCCATTGCCGTCCAATCTGACTATACAGGCATGCACATCCAAGTCATAAGTTCGTCAGTGACCTATGACCTTGTCAATCAAGCAGCAAATTGTTGATGCTGGTTCTTATTGGTAGTCCACCTGAAGAAAGAAACTGTTGAGAGGTCCATGAGGGAGTTTCTAGATTGGGTAAATTGGGAGGAAAGACCCATCTTGGCTGTGGGTGGCACCATCCACAGACAAGAACAAAGCAAGCTGACTGTGGATGCAATGTGACCTCACATCCTGCCACGGTGACTGTCATACTTTGGATGAGAAATGTTCGCCCGGGGCTCAGGTATCATCAGAATCTTTAGTCCCAGCATCAGTTTTAGGAGCCCCATGAGCTTCAGGAGGGAGGGCAAGGCTGGCATGGTTGGATCATGAAGGTGTTTCAAGGTTTTGCGTCCTCCCAAACCATGAACCAAACTAATCCTTCCTCCCAGGAGCTGCTTTCTATTTGATTTTGGTCACAAAAACAAGAGAAGTAACTAAAGAGATAGCCTGGTGACTCCCAGCCTAGCTATCGACTTTCTTAGTTACTATTCTTGGCAAACCTGGAAGTACAGGGCTCAGGCAGAACTGGGGACACGCCCCATCAGCCCCACAAGAAGGCCCAGGTCCAAAAGGTTACACAGCCTTCCATAATTGTATTTTGTTTGCTTATTTGTTTTCTAAAGAGAGAGAGAAAGAAAAGGCATAGAGTTGGGGGGGGGGATAGGGAGGATCTTGGAGGACCTGGATGAGGAAAAATTATGATCCGAATATACTGCATGAAAAAATTTTCAGTAAAGGAAAAAAATATTACTGTTCCCTGCTCTCCTACATGTAAACACCTTTGGACTGTAACCAGAGGGAAAGGAAAATTATGTGGAGCTGAAGTGACAAGGGAAGAAATTGCAGATGAAGACCTACTTACGCTGAGTGACAAGCAGGGAAACGATGTCCTCCATCCAGGATGGGCGCGTCAACATCAAACTACATGAGCGTGAGAGGGAGGCAAGACCAGGAACCCCAAAAAAGAGGAAGGAAGGCTCTAAGCCTTTGAGGACACGCAGCAGCAAGGTGTCTTGGTGCTTGTGTGTGAGGTAAAGGGGAAGTTGATGAGGATGCTCTCATCTTTCCTGGCTTTCTTGAATTCCTTTGGGATTACGGAAGGGACAGAAAGCTGGTGGATAGAGACCAGCATAGGGACGCTGTGGTTAGGGTCAAAGAGTTGTCCTAGCAGAGGCAGTGTTCCTACAGGTGAGTAACCCAAAGCATTATCTAGACTCTAGAAGGAAATGGCTGAGCTTGCAGTGACTTCTATGCCAGAAGGAGGATGGTAGTCCTGATGTGTAAGGAAGTGACCCTCAGTTTACCACAACTCCCTTGTTTTCACAAACAGGAATCACCTGTGGGTAGGTTGCGCTCTGATTGGCTGAACCAGGTCTACCTGTGGGCAGCCTTCTCTCCCCTGTCAGGTAGTTTGGAGTATGTAATAGCCTGCTCCTTCACACTGGTACCATCTAACAAGGGAAGGAAGAAAGGGAGAAACAACAAAAAGAGAGAGAAAGAGAGAGTACCTTCAGCTGTAAGTTTTGGAACCCACTGTGCTGCTCTCCTGCCTCCCAGGCCCTACCACATCAGCGGAGAACACGGATCAGTGCTGATTGGTGGTGATGTTGCATTCTACACAACAAATATACAAATAGACAGTTAAAAGCTGCTAAAATCACAGTGATTTTACAATCAGTCTTGTTACTGTCATAGCAAACCCTAAGTTGCGGAGGATGTGTGCAACACCTCCCTCCTACTAGTTAGCAGAAAGGGAGAAACAGATGCCATCAACTCTGAATAAATACAGCACCTGCCCTTATACATATGTAAACGTTGACCTTTCCCCCAACTCAATGCATTACAAAAACAATCAGAAAGAAATCCAAAACAAAATTAAAATCTCTGCCCAAAATGAAAAATAAAAAAAGCCACACTAATTCCAAACAAACTAGGAATGTAGAAACAGAGACAAATAGAAGGTATACATTCTGCTCCTTTGAATAAATTGTCATCCAAAAGTCTATTGAGGATCTCCTTGCAATTTCCCATGGTAAACAGATCACAGGAAATTCAGCTCAGACAAGAAGCAAACAACCCCAAGGCTCTTATTTATCACCAAGTCATTAGCTGAGAGGCTCAAGGAAGATTAAAGGCTGCCGTGAACATGGGGATGTGTGAGAGCCATGGATTTCATGATAAATCAGTCCTTATGTCTAGGTCGGATAAGGTTTGATTAATACCGCTGCACTTGTGTACACTGCAGGGTTTCCTACTCCCTGATGCAGGCGCTGCAGTCAGCAGAAACATTTGCACCAGAGAAGTGACCCCTGTGGTTCCTATGTGCATCATAATCACCCACAGCCATTGAACAACCAGATGCTCTCCTTTATGCACAAGATAAATACTTCAGCCTCATGATGAAGGTCAACTCAATCAGCTCTTGCTGATAACATATTCTATGCAAAAGATGTTGTCCAGGCAGTAAAAACATTTTGACTCAATAACAAGAAAATTGTTGCAATTTGTTCACGATTTAAAGTGATCATTCTACAGCATATACCCTATGGGCTGATTGGTTATGATGAGTCTAAACACGGGGCACCCCCATTTCTCTTGGGTGACAGAGTCAGCCAAAGAACAGCCAACACAACACCAGTTCCAGCATGGGTGTCTGGAATCTGACCCAGAAGAGAGATTTCTCAGTTTTAAATACAAAACAATGCAGTAAATCATCATTGACTGGTATTTCACAGTCTGAATGTCACAATAACTATAACCCTCAGGCAGAGTCTGAAAGATTCCTTGACGTTAAGTAACTCACACAGAACAGGCATCACAAGATCACTCCCAATCCCAGCACAATAGTTAAGGATCGTGGCTCCTGCAGCTACTCTCTCTTCTGTGTACCAGAACCCATTACTGGCTGGATACCAACTAACACATTGCGTTCCCAGATCTCTTTGTTAGGTGTGGCTATGTGAGAAAATTCTGGCCAGTTATACGTAAGCAGAAGTGGTGGGACTTCTGTAAAGCCTTAAAGAGGCAAGCTTTTCTTGACTTCCTCCTCCCTACCAGAAAGGAGACTGATGGCTGGTACTCAAGAGGTTGTATTGGACCATGAGGCAGTAATTGAGAGTGGCATTTTATAGCATTGAATAATTATCTACTGTTATTAAAATGACCCAGAGCTACAAAGCATTAAAGGACCTTCTGTTGACAGTGACAGTTCAGTATCTGCATTGCTGAACCCATTGATAGGCACCACCCACAGACAGATAATAGGGAGCCAATGAGGACACACACATGACCTGATGCAATTTTGCTCTATAGACAGTAAAGTTTGGAGAAAAATCTGATTTAATTGGAAGTAGAATATTGACATCCATGTTGGAGGACTCTGGTAGATTTTAGGGACACCCTCCCAACAGGCACCTAGGTGGCCCAAGGTTTCATGATTAACTTTAATCATGAAAGTCACCTGATTTAAACTCTACTTAGCCCCCTCTATCTACTTACTCATACACACACTGACACACACAAACACAGACATAAACACAGGCACACACAGATACAAACATGCACACACACAGTTACACAGGTACACACACGTACACACATAGACACATAGACACACATGTATGTACAGAGACATACAGCTATGCACACACACAGAGGCGCACACACATAGAGATAAACATAAACACAAAACTCACATATATAGACACAAAGACACGCAGACATATAGATATATGTGTACACAGATTTAAACGTAGACACACACAGATGCATACAGGTATAGATACCGACAGACAAGGGAACACACAGACACATAGATACACATACATACACAAACACAGACACACACACAAAGGTACTCACAGATATACACAGATACACGCATGGACGGACACACACACACACACACACACACACATACACACTTGCTCCTTTCCAATATGACTTAGGAAAATTCAGCTCTAAAGAACACAAACTTGCCACAATCCTATAGATTTCTTGAGCATAGTGCCCTTGACCTGGGGATGTCTACTGCTGCATGCAGCCACAAAAGTCTGAAAGTCGGTGTTTAACCCTGTGGAAACACTTCATAGCAAGATCCCAAAGTTTGACCCCTTCTCCACACTACACTGAAGTGGAACAGACCTAGAGCCCTCAGAAAAGAGGCCACTGTTCAGTGAACAAGGAAACTTGCTTCATTTTTTTCCACCAGTTTCCCTTAAGGCTCAGATAAAGGATGGGTAATTTAATCGTTCACCCTGTACAGTGGATAAGGCACACAAGAGGCCCCAGATTAAATACCTTCCTCTTCTGACATTGAATGTGGATCTTAATTCTGGACATGTTTTTTCTTCCCCAAATCAAATGTACTTCAAGATCCCCACTCTTCCTCCTTTCATAGTGGAGCACATGTCCTGAATTGACTTGGCATCTGATATCATTACCATACCTTTGTCTTGCTTGTGCCAACCTCCCCTGTGTGTCGCTGGCAGTCCTTCTTTAAGGGGGACCTCCGAAGGGAACAAGGGAAGTCTGTGTGTGAAGTGATATGTGGGCAGGAGACCCCTGTGCTACCCCTGTTCTCTGAAGAATCCACTCTGTGCTATAGAGTGAACTGATATTGGACAGAAATACACATTGTGTGCAGCCAGGCTATGACGTTATCACGTTTGGCTCTTTGGCTACAGCCCCTGTAGAAGGTCAAGGCTGAGGAGTGCAGGAAAGCCTGTGGCTGAGGACTAGAGGGCTGTTCAGGTGACTTCCAGGCCTTGCAATCTGGTGTGCGTCGCCTGTAGGCTTTGTAGAGTGGTAAGTGGGAGCCAGTCCGAAGCCCAGTGTGAGCTGGATCCATGAATGAAGGACTAAGAGCTGTAAGTGATGAGCGCCATTACCAACAGAAGCAGGAAATACCTCAGAAGTGTTCACCGATCACAGCCTCACCACATGGGTGTTTTCATAAAAAGCTCTTGGTTCCGAGAAGGGAATGATTTGTGAACCCTTATCAGCCCTGTCTTCACACCCTGGGTGGGTGAGAAGCAAGGGAATTGCACTTAGAGTCAGTGGACAGAAACAGTGTAGCCAAGGCTCTGGGTCATCACAGCCACCCTTCTCTTCCTGCCTGGGCTCTCTCCTATCTGCTTCCCACCTGAGGTCCTTTTAGGGACACACCACCCTTCTCTTCCTGCCTGGGCACTCTCCTGTCAGCTGTCTGCTTCCCACCTGAGGTTATTTTAGGGACACTGAGTCAGTTCTGACAGGGTTCTCCCCTAAGCATACCTAGAAATGTGACGTGAAGGTGTGAGCATGGCTGCGCTCGGTGAATTGAGCTCATTCAGTTTAAACTTCTCTCAATGGCAGCGCTGTGAACAGGACTGGAAGATGTCCTGGATGTCAGCCTTACCGCTGGGGGTCTGTAGTTCACACACCTGTTCCCTTGGAATAGGCTAGGACTCTTCCCAGCACTAGTAACTTCCGTGAACTCTTAATTTTCCTCTACTAAGCACCTCAAATATTCTTGTACTTATTGATGGGTAATTCTACTGTGATCCTTCAATTCAGTGAAGTTTTCTACATCTGCTAAGTGTTTCTACTACAAAGTCTTCACTGACCTAGAGGCTGGGGGTGTGGGGAGGAGAGCAAACTGGGCAGGCTAGAACACCAGACTTGAAGATGCGGTTTGCTGTTTGAGGAGCCACAGAGAGGTGGGTGAGAGACAGGCATAGCTGCGGTGTGCAGGTGAGGGTAATAGGAAACCATCCCAGACACAACTGAAGGACAAAGCACAGTGAGGGGAGGGGGTCAGCCATTGGCTCTGAGTCAGTCAGAAGGAAGAAAACTCTCATCCTAAGCATTGATAACCTGGGTCTTCATGGAAAAGAAAAAAGTCTCCAGGTAATAAGGGGAGCATGTAAGCAAAGGAGCCTTTAGTTTGCCAGGATTCTAGAGAGGTTGGGAGCCCTACTTCTGGACACCCCAGGAATGGGAGGTTGAGCCCAAGTCCTGGTAGGTTTGGATAAGAAACGACATCCCAGTTTGGGGCATGGTGGAAACACCAAAGGCTCTTCAGGGAACTACTGTCTCTGCTTTCCAGAAGAGAAAATGGGGCCTAGAGAGGAGAGACACTTGCTCCAGCAAACAGGGAGAAGGTATCTGTGCAGAGTCCGACTCAAACACTACACCTTCTGTTGGGGGATTTTCCTTCATAACCGATTTATTTTTATCATATAAGTAATTATTTATTATATAAAGTATTATATATAATAGACTAAGTACTTGTTATATAAGTAATAATTTTATATATTTATGGTATATTCAATGAATTTATATATTAGTCTTCTTATCTCTAAAATTCAGAATAATATTTTCTATTTACCTATAACATCTGATGAAACAAAATTATAACTATTTTTTTTTAATTTTTTTATTGATAAAAGGAGGATAAAGAAAAGAAAAAAAAAACAAATTTCCACCTCCTCCCACCAGCCTCCCATTTCCCTCCCCCTCCTCCCACTCTTCTCCCCCTCCTCCCACCCCTCTCCCCTTCCCCCCACTCCTCTCCCCCTCCCTTTCCAGTCCAAAGAGCTGTCAGGGTTCCCTGCCCTGTGGTACGTCCTAGGTCCTCCCCCCTCCGTCCATATCTAGGAAGGTGAACATCCAAACTGGCTAGGCTCCCACCAAGCCAGCACATTGCATAGGATCAAAACCGCGTGCCATTGTCCTTGGCGTCTCATCAGCCCTCATTGTTCGCCATGAGGGAAGGAGGGTGGACTTGGGGAAACAGGAGGATCGGGATAAAGGAAGGTTGGATAGGGGAGCACGGAACCACAATTCTTAGTTAAGGGACCCACTTTAGGGTGGGCAGGAGACTTGACCCTAGAGGGGCTCCCAGGTGCCCAAGCTGAGGTCCCCAGTTAGTTCCCTGGGCAGCTGAGGATAGGGAACCTGAAATGACCCTACCCTAGAGCAATACTGACGAATATATTGCATACCATCCTAGAACTTGCATCTGGCGATGGATGGAGATAGAGACAGAGACCCACACTGGAGCACTGGACTGAGCTCCCAAGGTCCCAATGAGGAGCAGAAGGAGTGAGAACATGAGCAAAGATGTCGGGACCACGAGGAGTGCACCCACCCACTGAGACAGTGGAGATGATCTACTGCGAGCTCACCAAGGCCAGCTGGACTGTTACCAGAAAAAGCATGGGATAAAAATTATAACTATTTAAATGCCTCAGAAACTAGGAGTTCTGTGACCATACATGACTAGTGCCTTGTTATTTCATTGTTATCATAATTCATAATTCACTAACATTACTCCTGAAATTACCATGAGGGCATTTCTGTAAAGGTAAAGGTATTGGCGTTATCTAGTGTGAACGCTGGCCATGAGGGATGGGTCCTTACTGTGCTTCCCACATGTATTAGCTCATTACTTTGACTACCTTCCTCCAACAGATAGACACAAGCAGAGGCTAACACCTGCCCAGCAGCGCTGCATACATAGTCAAGAACCAGGCTTCACAGCTTTCATAACCAATGGTACTATGAAGGCTGCTGGGAGAAAAGCCATCAGCAGTCTTTGACTGCCATGGCAAGATGTGCCCATAGGCACACAATATCAGGGTAAACAAATACGTCCTGGTTTGATGTAAGGTCCTCTCTGTAGGTACTGCAAATTTGGCCATGAACCCACAGCTCAGGAACTCACAGACTCCAGAGAAGAATCTACTATGGATATTCTGCTAAACAGACATAACGTCAAACTACCCTCTAAATTCCCACCTCTCTGCTCACAGATTAGTACAACCCACAGACAACATCAGAGATATCTCTGTGTGGGGGATGGTGGTTAACATGGAAACTCACAGATCAAAGTGCAAGAGAGTCATTGTCTATGGGATGCTTAGCCACAAACACAACATCTATACACACGCTCCTCCAAGGCTCGAGGGACCATTTGGGGAAAGAGGAAAGAAAGATTTTAAGTCAGAACTGTTGTTCCCATGAACTCCCAGTGGCTGTGGTTTCTTGCACAAGATCTGCATAAGATAGACCCAGGGAATATTATAGCATGACTGGGAAGAGGTTCATGAGCACACACCCCTACTGAAGTGTGTGTGTGTGTGTGTGTGTGTATGTGTGTATGTGTGTATGTGTGTGTGCGTGTGTGTGTATGTGTGTGTGCGTGTGTGTGACATAAAGTTTGGAAGGAATAGTGAGAGTCTGAGTGGTTGATCTTGGAGAAATTAGAGGGGTAAGGTGATTATTACAAAATACATTATGTGTGTGAATGAAATCTTGAGAGAATTAATAACACATAGTAAATTTATTTTAAAAAGAACCATCCATCAGATGCATGCACCAATATACCAGCCCTTCCACAGGTGACCCTTTTCTTTCTCTGTTGATGCTAGGACCTCATGGAGTGCATGACACACTGCATGGAGACGCTATCTTCAGGGAATGCTTAGTGACACCACAGGCATCAACCCTTAAAACAGAATCAGCACCAGATTCTGTGGTGTAATGAGGTGTTGAGGAGTTAAGTAGAATGGTCCCTAAGGCTTGACTGATCTGAAAATCGTAGCTTATTTCACCTCTCTGAGTGTGAGGGCCTCAATTCAATCTCAGGGCTCACATAAAAATGCTGGTGGCATGTACCTTTCATCCCAGCACTTGGGGAGGTAGAGACAGGCAGATCCTAGCCAAATCAGCAAGGTCCATGCCATGTGAGAGACACTGTATCAGAACCAGCGTGGACGGCATCTGAAGACAGCAGCTGAAATTGTATGTGCAGATGTATGCGAACGCGTGCCCACACATGCAACAGGACACATGCCCACACATGCAACAGGACACATGCATGAGCGCGCGTGCGCACACATACACACACGCGCGCATACAGAAGGAGAACAATCCTATCGCTGATTTAAAAAACAAAGACAAAACCCCCCTTTGATTGTGTAAAGGTATCAGTTCCTTATATTATTTCAAACTTCCAGTGCTTCCCCGAAGACCTAAATCTAATGATTCACCTTTCCATATTTAAAGCCTATTTCTCTTTTTCTTATTTTTCAAACTTAAAAACACTTAACAGACTTGGTCATACTGTACAAAAGTTTGGTGAGAGATGTTCCCAATGGGCTTATTCTATTACTGTATGAATAACATGTATAATAAGATGATCAGGATAGATGATTATCTGAGTAGGCAGAAGCCCATATTGTTATGGGCATTTTGTAGGGAAGAGACTTTGTCCCTGGCATTAACGATCACTGCATGTTTCATATAAATGCTGAAAAATCACCATTGTGGCTCTTTACATTTTTTCCTCTCCTGTTTGTAAGAATACAGTTTTCAAACAAAAGTACAAACTGGAGAAACAAACATAGCCACCTGGCTAGACGAAGCATTGAGATTTGGGCTCCACACAATGTGTTTAGCATCACACAGAGCAGATGTGCCCCGGGGAGAGGTTCGGTGGAAAGCTAAACTCAGATAAAACTTTCTCATTCACACCGAGATTTGCTAGCCACTCTATAACTGGTTGTTTCATAGGATCCTAGAGTCCCGAGTTGGAAGAAGCCTTAAAGAGTGCTTACATCCATTTCCAGTTCTCCTCTGGTTGCCCAGTGTTTGCAGGACACAGATAGGGTCAGTAACTCACTAAGTCTTCAGGTGCATCCTTCATCTTGGGCCACACTGGTTTGACCTCCTCTCCTCTCCTCTCCTCTCCTCTCCTCTCCTCTCCTCTCCTCTCCTCTCCTCTCCTCTCCTCTCCTCTCCCCTCCCCTCCTCTCCCCTCCCCTCCCCTCCCCTCCCTTACCCTCCCCTCCCCTCTCTTCTCTCCCCCCTCCCCTCCCTTACCCTCCCCTCCCCTCCCTTCCCTTCCTCTCCTCTCTGCCTCCTCTCTCTCTCTCTCTCTCTCTCTCTCTCTCTCTCTCTCCATCAAGTCAAACTCTCTCCACCTTGGTGTTGAAGTACACCTGATTCCGAAACGTGGCACTCCTTAAATACAGAGACTCCATCCTGGCTCTTGGATACTGCCAGGCTTGAGGAGAGACTTTCAAGGACCAGCATTTCAAAGGGATTGATGATGGTGGCCGGCTCTGAACAGCATCACATCATTTCCCTCTCTGTGCTTTCTCCACTGTTGGGATTTCACACATTGCAAATGTAATGAAAAGTATAAACAAGCCTATTTCTATTTTGGGAAAATATTTAAGCTCTAAGCATAATGAATAAAAACCAAAACAGTTTTGAAGAATCAGACAATCTTTGATTGGAATGTGTGTGCTGACAAAGTTTGGTTCCTGGGGATGGAGTTCCACATTAACAATGTCCATTAAAGATTTATGGAGACTTAAAGAAACCAAACAATCCATTTGTAATTAAATTGTTAATCCAACCCTACACAAACCAGATATCCCCATACATATCCCTTCCTTTACAGAAACAAAACCAGGGCAGAAGTGGGGTCTTAAAGGATTGTTTAGAATCCAAATGCTATGAGAATTGTGATTGCTTCCGTCCTAATCAAACCCATTTAATGGCCTTTTATTATGTTATTCTCAAATGCAGCGTGGGCCAACATTCTCTGATAGTTCTATTTGCTAATTAATCCATCCCTAGACAAACACAAAAAGAATGATTCTGTGTGCATACAAAGTATTGCTTTGCTTTGGTCATGATAGGTCTGTTGATGATTTTATACATGAAATAATGGCAACAATTAGAATGGATAAGTACTTTATTAAGAGGCCAGCCTGTGTGCCAACAGGTTTGCCTCTCTAAAATAATGCAGTTCCTGTAAACTAAAATTCATGAACCTAATGTCCCTTGGTAGAGAAGGAGGTTGAGGTGTGTTTGTGTGTGTGTGTGTGTGTGTGTGTGTGTGTGTGTCTGTCTGTAGCAGAGGTGGGTGTTATACCAACAATCAACCTGACAGGAGAGACTGGTGTGCCTAAGATGGGGAGGGTGAGTCGAGTTCTGCAGAGGGAAACAGAAACTTCTCAAATGACCTTTTTTTTTTTTGGTTTTTCAAGACAGGGTTTCTCTGTGGCTTTGGAGCCTGTCCTGGAACTAGCTCTGTAGACCAGGCTGGCCTCGAACTCACAGAGATCTGACTGCCTCTGCCTCCCGAGTGCTGGGATTAAAGGCATGCGCCACCATCGCCGGGCTCAATTGACCATTTTTGAATTGTTACATAGTTTCTTATCTCACAAAGACAAATTGAAACTTGAATTATAGCCCAAGCAAGGTGGCTCTAATGTTTCTAATCTCAGCCCTTGACAGCCTGAGGTGGGAATGTCACCAGCACCAGTCAGTCTGGGCTAGATAGCAATAGCCTGTTAAATAAAATAAAATTAAGATCTCAGATATGCATGTTTTGATGTTTCCTATAAATTCTCCTACTTTCTATGGAGCTGGTCCACATCCGTTCTCTCCTCTCTTATTCTGAGGTGGGTGAGGACAGTGGTGAATACACTTAGCTTCATTTGAAGACTGGAGACCACTTGTCTTCTAAACTTTGCTTCAATGCCAATAACTTACAAAAATGAAGCAACCTTACTGCATGCTTATGTTGGCATTATTTCATGAAATTCGTACAATAAATGTGCTCTTATATAAAACTGTTACATCCACTCATAGCTAAATTCAAGATTAGAGAGATGACATTTGACTAAGATCACCCAGTGAGTAAATTAACGAAGCTAATTTTATGCTCCATGCTCTCAAAGACAACATTGCATGTTTAGGTCTCTGAAGACAACAGCAAGACATGAGCCCTGGAGTCAGAACGTCTTTCTCCACGCGACTGTGCGGTGTGATGAATTTCTCAGGTTTGCTCCACTGCAGCTGCCTCTTCTTCCCCCACTGCTAATGCAGCAGTACCCCCTCCAAATTGGTGCTCCCTCACTCTTCAAAAGATTTATATCGCTTTCTTTAATTATCACAGCTGCCCTATAAGACACTTCTTCCTACAAAAATCTTACGAGCATTTACACCGCTTCTTTCAAATCCCATTGTTATTACCTCAAGTTTGAATCTTAGATGATCCCTAAAGACATGTTTTCATAGTCACAGAGGTTCCCTGAATGAAACACTTCCCTTCCAAACACAGTCCCCACCAATCAACTGGCATCCTGCTTGCCTCTTGCCTCTAGAATATTCTTCTCTTCCCAACGGTGGTGCTAGGAAAATGTGAAGGGTGTTAATGCTGAGTGGGCCTTTTCTTAGTCAGAGAGATGCAAGACTGTGCTTTCTTCAATGAAACCATGAGGTTCAGTCTTTCCTTGCTACTTCAATTTTTTTAACCATTGTCTTATTAAACCCTGCTCCCATAAGATGAGGTCCATCAATTATTATATAATTTAAAAATTATATAATTACTGATAACTATCATGAAGACTTCTAGACGCCATATCCAATGCAAACTGCATAGAAGCTGGCCAGCAGAGGGAAATCATCACTAATTTTCTCCTAAGCAACTCATTTAATTTGGTTTAATTAACTCTAGGCTGGTAAAAACAAAATTTTAAATAAATATAAGAAATGTGTTAAAGCCACTCAAAATAAACTTCCCTGGATTCCCAAGATGCCTGAGAACTTCATTCATGTTGAAGTAGTCAAAAGCTATCATAAAAAATGAGATCAGCTATAGATTCCAATGTGTACCAATTTTCAACTCACTAACACTCTGGGTAGCTTGCCTTCAGAATTCACTGAGCAATAACAGCAGAAATTGAATTTAGAGATGTTGAAATTTTATTCCCTTGAGAAAAAAACATGTTCTCCACTGGTCTAGTCAGTGTGACCAGGGGACGGGAGAGCAATGCGCTGAGGCAGCGGGAGAATAAAACGCTAAACACACCAACAGGGAAAGGAAAACTCAAAAAGAGAGCCAGGAGTTATTTCTCTTTCTCAAAGACAAAATACAGTCTGCACCCAAAATTGCATTTTGCAGGAAGAAGCGAGAGCGAGTTTCAAAATTTGGCAGAGGGGAGGATTTCACTGCTGACAGGGGCCGGCTCTCCCGTCTGAAGTCCTGAATGCCACACTGTAAATGCAAGGCAAAGCCTTTGCTTTTCAGCTTCTCAGCAAGTCTGCCCCCATGTTAAAGATTGGAGAAGCAAAGAACACAAGGGTTGGGAGGGAGATGTGGTCTTGAATAAAACAATCGTGACAAACATAGCTTCTGCAAAACCCACAGGCCTGGGCAGGAAGTGCCTGCCACTTCTGCCAACCACCCGCCGCCTCCGGCAGGCCTCCTGTCCACTGCTCACTCATCTAGCAACGAAGAGCCCCAGTTTGCAGCTCTGTGCAAATGCTCAGATTAGACGTATGGGCATACCAATTTTTGATGAGAGTCTTGTTTGCTGGTCTAATAATCAATCCTGTTGGAAAAGCTGGCTCCTTGTGTCTGCAGAAGATGAGTCTGGCTTTTCAGAATGTCTCAGCTTCAGTGGAGTCAAAGACTTTCTTCAGCAGAGCTTCTGAGAACGCCTCTACCTTCTATCCTCAGAGGTAGACTCAGAGCTTCGGAAAATGCCTATAGCTGCAATCCATTGGGGAGGGATTATGTGATATTTAAGCTGAGATAGGTGTGAACCCCAGCACTGCTCCCATTCCATCCGTGGACATGGTTGGGTATTTACCTCTAGTGACCCTCAGACTCCTCCAGCACATCCTGATGATAGATCTACCTCGTCTATAGGCACAGGGTCTGCAGGCCTGTGAATAACATGAAATGGCGTCTACACTGTCGTTATCATTGCTGTTCCATTTGTGCGCATTCATCTGAAGATTCCCAGGAATGCTAAATTTTGTTCACTTATGTTTTGTGATAGGGCCCTACAGTCCAGGCTGGTTTCAACTTCAAATCCACCTACCTCAGCCTCTCCAGTGCTGGGATGACATCCATTTGCCACCACGCCCAGCTGAGAGTTTGGCTCTTGACACATTTTCCTAACAAGAAGTCCGTTTTGAAAGCAAATGTGATAAAAATGGTGGATGATTTAAAAATTAAGACATGGTGTCCAGAGAATAGGGAATTCAATAAAGAGAGATGGAAGGATGAACTAAAAATGTATTCTTAAAAAGAGATAAAGGATGGATTTAAACTGTACTACAAAGAGAGAATGGACTCGGAGACAGCCATGGTCAGTGTGTGGTGTTTGATGATGTCAGCATAAGCAAGCAACACACACATTAGTTAGAAATAAGGCAATGAACATATGCCAGGATATAGGCCAAACAGGAGCAGTGTGGAGGTACGGGGCTAGGCCGGGACCTCAGGCCTCATGGTGAGCCTCACAGTGAGCCTCTGGCACTATTTCACTTCGGTAAACCATATTTATTGGCACATTTGTTGCCCATAGTGAAGGGCTTTAGAAACATAACTTCAGGAACACCATGTACTCTGACCAGATTTATCTCACAACATCCCTTTCCTCTGAGTTTTTCTTAAGAGTATATACATTTATGCCAGGCGGTGGTGGTGCACGCCTTTAATCCCAGAACTAGGGAGGCAAAGGCAGGCAGATCTTTGTGAGTTCAAGGCCAGCCTAGTCTACAAGAGCTAGATCCAGAACAAGCTCAGAAAACAAAAAACAAACAAACAAACAAAAATACTACAGAGAGAGGAATACACAAACATAGTGTATGAAAATTTCCACGACATAGTCTTTGAGACAGCATTTTCTCAGTCATAAACACACATGTGCGCGCGCACACACACACATGAATGGACATGCATACGAATATAAATACACAGCATCTGACAACTGAAAATGCAGGACTGGGAAGTGTGTCTGGATCTGGTGTCAAAGCATCGTCTTAGCTATCAGCAGGCCCTAGTGTTCCAGAACCACACAGCTGAGTTGTAAAGGAGATCAGCATCTTACAGCTCTGAGGGCGGAAACTAAAAACCATCCTGAAGGGAAGCAACCAAACCATGTGCTGTCCTTGCTGTCTCCTATGAGTTGCTATGATATGTTTGTGTTGTATAACTGGAGAAAATTCATGACATTTCCAGAGACTAAGAGATTTCTCATTTTTTGGTGTGAAGATGGTTCATACGTGTATGAAGTCCCAACTTTACGGATAAATCCAAAAGAAATGAGGCGTCTTTCCTAAGAGGCCTTGAGGGTCCTAGTGAGAGTGTGAGTGCCTAACCCTGACAGGAAAAGCGGCCCAGTGAGCTTGAGATGGGACTGGCTACGATTAGTTCTCCGGTGGGAATGGCTATGGTTAGTTCTCCGGTGGGAACAGCTACGGTTAGTTCTCCGGTGGGAATGGCTACGGTTAGTTCTCCGGTGGGAACGGCTACGGTTAGTTCTCCGGTGGGAATGGCTACGGTTAGTTCTCCGGTGGGAATGGCTACGGTTAGTTCTCCGGTGGGAATGGCTACGGTTAGTTCTCCGGTGGGAATGGCTATGGTTAGTTCTCCGGTGGGAATGGCTACGGTTAGTTCTCCGGTGGGAATGGCTACGGTTAGTTCTCCGGTGGGAATGGCTACGGTTAGTTCTCCGGTGGGAATGGCTATGGTTAGTTCTCTGGTGGGAATGGCTACGGTTAGTTCTCTGGTGGGAATGGCTACGGTTAGTTCTTCGGTGGAAACAGGAAAAGCCGCCCAGTAAGCTTGAGATGGGACTGGCTACGGTTAGTTCTCCGGTGGGAATGGCTGTGGTTAGTTATCCGTTGGGAACAGCTATGGTTAGTTCTCTGGTGGGAACAGCTATGGTTAGTTCTCTGGTGGGAATGGCTACGGTTAGTTCTCTGGTGGGAACAGGTACGGTTAGTTTTCCGGTGGGAACAGCTACTGTTAGTTATCTGTTGGGAACAGCTATGGTTAGTTCTCCAGTGGGAACGGCTATGGTTAGTTTTCTGGTGGGAACGGCTACGGTTAGTTCTCTGGTGGGAACAGGTACGGTTAGTTCTCTGGTGGGAACAGGTACAGTTAGTTATCTGGTGGGAACAGGTACGGTTAGTTATCTGGTTATGTTCCCTCTAGTGAGAGGAGGGTGATAGGACAGTAGCAGCCACCAGAATAGCATTCTTAGCAGTATCTGAGACCTCAGCCTAATCGTGGCTTGGCTGGAAAAGACTCACTGACTTATCAAGAAGCAATAGCAGGGGCTGGAGAGATGGCTCAGAGGTTAAGAGCATTGTCTGCTCTTCCAAAGGTCCTGAGTTCAATTCCCGGCAACCACATGGTGGCTCACAACCATCTGTAATGGGGTCTGGTGCCCTCTTCTGGCCTGCAGGCATACGCACAGACAGAATATTGTATACATAATAAATAAATAAATAAATTTTTAAAAAAGAAGCAATAGCAGTAAATAACCAGTCCAGCAGTAAGACTCCTCTCTGACTCTTTGCCCAGTGTGGGAGACTTCCTCTTTTACTTCTGCTCACAACAACTTAGAAAGCATTTTTGCAGAATGGTTTTATTTGAAGAATAGTTTATGATACTTTAAATTATTAATCTTCTGAACAGACTGTATCAGGAACACCCCACGGGACAGGGGAGCCTGGTTAAGGGTGTACAGCACTCACGTTTGTAATCCCTCTCAGCCATATATTAATATTTCTATGATAATTTTCAGTAAGAATTACTTTTGTTACCATGCCCCATAATTTGGAAAATTATGATGTTAGGAGAAGTTTTTACATGGCCATGAAATACCAACAAGCAATCATTTTCCTCTGAAAGTGACCTTTGGGGAATCTTTTACAAACCACTGACCCTTGAGAATCCCCATGCAATGTCAAACACATGCTTGTACGGCTGTGTGAGTCTGCACACACACCCTAAATGCAGAGTCTGCACACACACCCTAAATGCAGAGTCTGCACACACACCCTAAATGCAGAGTCTGCACACACACCCTAAATGCAGAGTCTGCACACACATCCTAAATGCAGAGTCTGCACACACATCCTAAATGCAGTCTGCACACACATCCTAAATGCAGAGTCTGCACACACACCCTAAATGCAGAGTCTGCACACACATCCTAAATGCAGTCTGCACACACATCCTAAATGCAGAGTCTGCACACACACCCTAAATGCAGTCTGCACACACATCCTAAATGCAGCCCACTTCTGTATTAGAGAGCAATTTCTAATTGATGCGATTTTTTAAGGCTCTAAGATTTCATTTCCATCTTCATTTATGAAGCAAGAGCAACGCAGAGATAAATTTCACAAAGCACTCCATTCTTTTCCCCAGAGAAACTCAGACCATAAAATATGGTGCAACCCTCTACTGAAGGCAACAGCTCAGTGTGAAAGGTCGGCCCAGGGCTTGACCAATTTTACATTTGCAAGGACATCAGTGGGCTGTGCCCATGCAAAGATTTGACCGCTAGGTCATTCCTGCTGCCTGCATTTGAAATAGCAGTGCAATGCACAGCTGGAGTTCACACAGAAGTAGAAATAGCTCTGCTTTACCTCTTAATAACATGGAGCTACATTCTAATCGTTAGCCTGTTTGTGTGTAGACTGTACTCAAGATCAGGACTCGGCTTCTCATTGAATTCTGAATATCATTCTAAGTCTTGCTGGAAGGAAAGCACACAGGACAAAGCAAAAGAATCCTCTCTGTGCTAAGCCAAAGGAGCCATTGGATAACGTTTACTTAAAAAGAGAATTGTTTCAAGATTATGTAACAATGGAGGACGATGCTCTCCAGGCAAGCACAAGGCCCTGCATTTGGTTCCCAGCACCAGAAAGGAGCGAGAGATCGAGAGCGAGAGAGAGACAAAGAGAGAGACACAGAGAGAGAGAGAGCGAGAGAGAGAGACAGAGACAGAGAGAGACAGAGAGACAGAGAGAGAGAGAGAGAGAGAGACAGAGACAGAGAGAGAGACAGAGAGAGAGAGAGAGAGAGAGACAGAGAGACAGAGAGAGAGAGAGACAGAGAGAGAGAGAGAGAGAAAGACAGAGAGAGAGAGAGAGACAGAGAGACAGAGAGAGAGAGAGAGACAGAGACAGAGAGAGAGACAGAGAGAGAGACAGAGAGACAGAGAGAGAGACAGAGAGAGAGACAGAGAGAGAGAACTTGGTCCTGCTCAGATCAGCTCTTCCTAGGGTGGGTCATGCAGCGGCAGTTTCTAAAGTGACAGTAGTGTGGCGAAGTCACTTTACCCTGCGTGTTCCTGTCTGCTCCCAGGGGTACGGATGAAGACCGTCATGGGGTGTCCATGTCCACCAGGAAGTAGCTTGGTTACAGCTTCAGCTTCCAGCTTTGTTTATAAAACAGGAAAATTCACTCAGTCCCTGACTCATGAAGAAACTCGGTGAGATTCCTTCACCATCTACTTTCAAGGAAGTCCAGAGACGCTCAGTTGTGGTAATAGAATCAGCACTGTGCTCTATGTGATACATCTCAGAAGTCCTCTTACTGTGCCCAAGGAGGGGATCGAACTTGCAATCAAAGCATTTAGTAGAAATTCTGTGTTTGAAGGACCCAGCCCGGGTAACTCACTCACTGACCTTTCTTTAGTATCCACTGCCTGTGTCAGAGATTGCCTTCCAAGGAAATGCATGTTCTGTATGTCTGTCATGGGCACCAGGCAGATGAGAAACCCCTTAAAGAATGGCTCTACAAGGGCTTCCCAGGAAATGGTGTCCTTAATTACAGAGACTCATATCAGCGATCCCTTGTAAGACATCAGAATAGATGTCGGGGCGTCAACAGAAAGACAATACTCCTGAGAAAGTGTACCTCTTCTTCTGTAGGCTTGCAAGCTTACGGAAGCCGGTCAGACCACTCTGAAGCTGGTCAGACCACTGTGACCCAGGCATTGTTGACGTGGTGTTGCCGCATTTTTGTGCAGACACACACACACTCCAGTGCCTGGCTTCAGGGAACAGCACCACAAGGGACACAGACCCACCTGCATCCACTGTCCCTTCTTCAAAGCCCAGGTTTCTTTTGGGGTCCAACATGTCCCCATGGTTTAACTGGCAGAGCCCGAGAATAATGTTTCTTGTCCTTGTTAGGGACATATTGCTGGCATGGCATGAGTGAAGGCCAGAATGCTGCATAATAAGCCGACTGAAAAAGCCAAAAATCTGCCCCAGTGTCTGCAGTACCCAGCTGAGTGGCCTGGTCACTTCTGTCTGACAAATAGAAAGAGAAAGGTGGGACTAGTTAGAAGCAGTCTGATAACCTTGGAAGCTGTAAGTTTTGGGAAACGTGAGGTGAAAAGTTCTCTAAATCCTCTCTCCAGATTGGCAGAGTCTGCTTCTCCAAAACACAATGAAACATTGCCCATTGATTCACAGGGCTCACATGTCACGGTGACGTTGTCATCAAAATCGCTCCCTTCCTCCCTCTGGATTGTAAGTGCAAAGCCTGAACTAGAGTCTACTGCAAAGCGTGTGTGTGTGTGTGTGTGTGTGTGTGTGTGTGAGTCTCTGTGTGTGTCTATGCGTGAGTGCCTGTGTGTGTGTCTGTGTGTGGGTGTCTGTGTGTGTGTGAGTCTCTGTGTGTGTCTATGCGTGAGTGCCTGTGTGTGGGTGTCTGTGTGTGTGTTTCTGTGTGTGATTCTGTGTATGTGTGTGTGTGTGTGTTCTCTGTATCTGTATCTGCTGTCTGCCTGTCTTTCTCTCTCTGTGTGAGTGCATATATGTGCATATATGTGCATATATGTGCCAGGGTTGCATGTGGAGATCTGATGACAATCTCCTGGAGCTGGTTCCTCCCTCTACCATGTGGATCTCCAGTCCCCCTATCTGCTCAGCCATTCCACTATCCACCCCCCCAAACATGAATTTTTTAAAAAAAATAAATCCTGGTATTTCACCACCTACAGAGCTCAATGTGAGACAGGTACACTAGGGACTGTTAGGCAAAAGCTCTGATACGCACAAGGACTGTTCTTACCTCAGGGGCCAGTGTTTACAGCACAATCCACAAGAGCAAGGAATTTATGAATGAGGTTTTGTGTTAAAAACAGCGATCAGGAGGTTACAACAGAGAGAGAGAGAGCATACTGAAAATGTGGACAGAGCATCTCTCCAGTGTGGAAAGAATTAGTGATGTTCTGCACGGGGTTCTGGAATCAGAACCAAAACCGACCAGTCATTCCAACAGGATATGGCTGTTCCAGGACACTGGGTTTTTATCTGACCAAAACAGAGCAAGTAGGAAATCAGAAAGATACCATAGTCAAGAAGATATCCCAGACAAGAAAACATTCCTGAGATCCGGAAATAAAGACAGGGACATTTCAGATCACTTGTTTTATTTTCCATTGACAGACTCCATAAATAACAGGCATTTATTAAATACACAGACAAGCTGTCCTTGGATGCAGTCATAACTCTGATATACATCTCATACATTCATTCTCTGTCTACATAATATCGAGTATCGGCTGTAAAACACATGGAAGGTATATTTAAATACACTGCAGAGAAACACCCAAAAAGCTTACACAAGGTGGTAAGACGCATTTTCCTGCATTGCCAAGCATCTGGGGAGGAGCAGTGAGGAGAGTGGAGAACTCCCTGTTTGAGCTCTGCAGTGGAGCTTCAGGTGCCGATGTGGCCAGAACCGCACACCAGATTGTGGGATTGTGTCTGTTGGTTGTGAGCCGACCACAGTAATTGCTGTGACAATAGGTTCAGTCCTCCAACTCTTTCCCTCTTCCATCCCTTCCTCCCTCTCTCTCATTTAGTGATTATCTGAGTGAATAAGTTTATCATTTTCTTTTACAAAAACAAGTCCAGGCCACACCTCTTTGTTTTCATGGTGAGCAGTGTGTAAGGGTAAATGAAGTCCATTCCTGTCTCTGCCTCCGAGTCAGCCTTGAAAGACCAAGAATTTTAACTCTCCCTACTGTCTCCATGTTCTCCACCCGCACCCCACACCCACATGGCTCCCCTTTCTAAAGCACCAAGAATCTTGAAGAGTATGTAAATTGCATACATCTCCCCTGGCTTCTCAATAAATCTTGATTTTTCCAGAATCTAAAAACTATGCAAGGAAACACACACACCAACAAATGTAAAAGAACAAACTTTTCTTATTTCCGTCTCTGGTTTGCTCTCAATCCTGAAGTGCTATTGAATGACTGAATAATTTTTATGCTGGGAAACCTGACAGCCAGTGACTAATTTAGGGCCCCAACCAATAACACTGTGAAAACCGTTGGTAAAATAAAGGATCAGATCCATCTAAAGTTCAAGCAACAGGATACAGCCAAGGTGCCACCTGCCTATGAGTTTTTAGTCTTAATATATGGGACATCTTATAATATTTTGCTATAACTCTGTCAAGAGATCTTTTATGAGATAAAGAAGAATTAAGCAGAAATATGCATATGCTTTCATTTCAAAATAGTTTAAACCTATTGTGATTAAACATATTTGTTTAAAATATCTTGGTATACAACATTAGGCAAGTTTGATAAATCTCATTGCTTTGGTGTTGATGTTTTTTGAGATGCAGTCTCTGTGTTGCCTGGCTGGCAGGAAATCACCCCTTAAGCCAGAGTAGCTTCAATTTGGGGTGATCATCTGGCCTCTACTTCTATAGTCTGAGAAGTTACAGTAACACATTTTGCTTCTCCAACTGCAAAGTATTTGAAGATATTCGCTAAGTCTATTTTATTTGAAACATTAACTCTTTGTATTTGACAACGTATCATCTCTGGCATCTATGACATTAAATGAAGCCTAAATTCATTTGAAAACCATAGACACTTATTAATTTTAAATGTGTCTCTATATTTCATTCACTTGTTCTTTCTGTGTGGTTTTTTGAGATTCAAATGAATACTTTCAAGTTCAGAAAAGAGCTATAATCTATGCATGCATTCTTCTTCATGTGGATACATATGCATGACAAACCAGCTGTCTGGGAGTAAACTTCAAGGCCAGTTAATCAGACTCAGAGATTGAGATGCCACCTTCTGCCTGCAGAAGCCCCCTTTCTCCACAGCACATCACTGAACTCCAACCATCCCAAGCTGAGACTGTGGAGGATTTTTACTTCCTATCCAATGGTTTCTCAGATAACAAAACTTACAGTTTCTTCCCTTTCTGACTCCTTTTCAAGCGTGGTCAAAAACAGCCACTCATTTACTCCTGCTGTGGAACCCTTGGGCAGGAATGGGTTTCATAGCCAAGGGTACATTTCAGCCTGATCTGTGTTTGCAGCTTGATGTCCTTTTGCTAGTCGTCTCTTTACCAGCTGAAGATACACCTCTAGACAATTAATACAGATGGCACTGTACCATACAACAACACAGCAAACTTTTCTAAGGCCAGAGCTCTGTTTACTCAACTAAATAAGAAGCCATTTGCCTTAAGGCTGGACGAGCTGTAACAGATGTGTCAACTGCCCCAAGAGTGAGCAGAAGTTTTTGGCAGAATCTCATTCACTCGTAAACTGTACAAGGTTTATTGGAAAGTCCTATATTCCAGATGCTACAGTAAGTGAAAGTGAAAGGTAAGTCAGGGAAGCAGCAACAAAATTACATTTCACCATGCAAATCCAGAAGGTCTCAGAACACTCCAAAGGCAAACAAAGCCTCTTTTGGATACAGTTGTTTAAGGATGGGGGAGGATAATGTTGTCCTATACACTATGAAACATATCTAAGATTTTTATAACAAGGCTAGTATATATAGCCCTATATTTATGTCTTTATTTTAACATCTGGATCATGGAGCCATCCCGGATGATGTCAGCACCTCCACTAGAATTTATATTCTGTCTCACTTTTATGTGATCATTTAGACTAATTATCCTAATTCATCCAGGCCAGTGGGCATAATTGACCTAACAGATACACTATAGCAGTTACAATCAACTGTCATCCAGACTGGTACTAACCACAAAGAAAATGTCACTATGTAAGAAGCAGAAAGAAATCCCAAGCTTTGAAGAAACTAGGGAGCAATAAAGTACAAATCAAAATCTTCACATTAACTGGCAAAATTATTGAACTGGCAAAATGGTGGTGTGTGACAAAGAATAAAGGCAGTATATGGGATGGTCCTGTAGGAGCCCAGTCTTTGTGGGTAACTTTTAACCCTTCAAATCCAAAGCTTCTGGTTGTAATTTACCTGTGCCACAAGAAGTCACTAAGCCAAAAGCGCCAAGCCGTGTGCCCTTGTAGCGGTGTGAAAAGCCAATCCAGCAGCAGAACTGTGTAATAGCATTCACCCAAGGGCAGGGCAAGGGGGAAGAGAAGCCATCATTAATATTCCTATCTTAGAAGAAAGCCGGGCATGAAAACATCTCTATTTAGTTTCTATATTCCTATTGGCTCTACAATGAGAATTGGTATTTAAAGACCAGAGAACACTAGTTGGAACAGTTCTCAATCCAGTCTTTAGGTAGCATTCTGAAATGTAGTTTCCTGACTCTCATACATTAGCTATGACTCTCCCCTGGACTTCTGAGAATGCAAAATGTCTTTTTTTTTTTTTTGGTTTTTTTCAAGATAGGGTTTCTCTGTGGTTTTGGAGTCTGTCCTGGAACTAGCTCTTGTAGACCAGGCTGGTCTCGAACTCACAGAGATCCGCCTGCCTCTGCCTCCCAAGTGCTGGGATTAAAGGCGTGTGCCACCACCGCCCGGCCAAGAATGCAAAATGTATTCAAAGGAAAGAACATTCAGCAATGGGTGGACAGAAACTGTTGTATTTGGAAAAGTGGAACTTGTTCTTATTTAGTTAAGAAGTAAACTCCCTGACCAACCCAACCAAAAGTTAAGTTTTGTAGGGTTATGAGTTAACAATGTATTGAACAATATTTAATATTTAAATAGCATCAAAACAACATATATGTGGATACTGGATAGCTTATACACTTTTAAAAACACAACTAGATTCTTTAAAATTTGAGTGGAAAAACAGAGGAAGCAAAAGTCACAGAAACAATGATGAAAGAGAACACAACCAATGTTGTTGGACAAAACAAATCTCTATGACCTGGTCCCCTACCCAAGGGTTTACACTCCAAACTCCCCACACACAGTGTGCTTGGACAGCAACTCTTTGTACCCAAGTAGCTCAAGGTCATTTATCATAAGTGTTTCATCACATAAATAACCCCATATTCAGCCACAAATGGCAGAGACTCAAACTGCTAGACTGTTATTAACAGATTTTCCTCTGTTTGTATTTCAAGATTTTGGCACAGAAGGGATTATCTATGCTCCTCAGACCATCCAGCTTTATATCAAAAATTCCATTCCAAAGCATAAACAGCAGCATACCAGAGATGCCGCGGTCCGAGGGATATTGGCTGAAAAAGCTGTGTGCACATTGGCTATGTTCACTTTCATGGCCCTGGCTGTACGATTTCGTTAGACAATGAGATGGGCTGCCCTTTCTGTACATCGCTAGAGCAGCTGGAGACGGCATTTGCTACCTGACAGAACTTCCGAAGAAGGATCTTTCTTAGCAGCAGATAAACCCAGGGGTCCAGGATCTGGTTCAGCGAAGCCAGGCGAACTGCAATGAGGAAGGAGTTGCACTCTCTCCCCTTTCCCATCTGTGTCTTGCAGTGCTCAACGGATGTTTGATTGAAGATCATTCTCAGCATCATTATCTAAGAAAGAAGGACAAACAGTTGCTGTCATGAAGCTTGACAAAGTCACAGGCATCTCTGCAGAGTACATCACTGAAGGAAGTCAGGACAGAAACTCAAGCAGGGCAGGAACCTGGAGGCTAAAGCTGATGTAGCGTCCTCTGACATCACATTTGAGTGGTAGCACACATAAGCCAACATGCACTTATATACAACACACACACACACATACACACACACACACACACACACACACACACACACACACACACACAAACCCTTGCTGCTTATCCACTTTTCCCCTATGGCTTGCTCAGTCTGCTTTTTTAAAGAACTCAGGACCACCAGCCCCGGGATGACTCCTCCCAAAGCCACAGGATTTCCACAACGCAGGGTACCATCAGGATAATCAAGAGGAGCCCCAGTGAGGGCCCAGCATCCATAGCGTAGCAGAAGCCAGAGGCCTCGGACCAGACCAACGACTCTCTGAAATGAACACTTGCGAGTAAGGATACATGGACAAATGGGTTTATGTGTGACTCACTGTGTTTCCATGACGAGATCAATTCTTTCCTTCTCTCTTTTCTCTTAAGTGTGGTGGGGGCGGCTGCAAGGGCAGAGGGTGGATACAAAGGGACCGGGAAATGAATGGGGTGGAGACACATGGTGTGAAAGACACAAAGTCTAAGGAAAATGAAATAAATGTGGCTGTGCAAATCATAAACATGTGGCTTGTGTTCTCTGCTCACAGGACGCGTCTGTGGAAGCGACCTCTCTTGGGGTTCATCATGCTGTGGGTGTTCTGTTGGAATGTCCCAGATTCAATTAGACATTCCTTAACAATAAGGCTCCTAGCCACACATTCTCTTTCACAACACTTCAGAGTCTCCCCTACGCTATTGCCTCACCCTGCGCAGCGCCTTTCACTCTGACCACCGTCTCACCCTCGTCCAGGCCCTCACACACACGTTTAAGTGGGAGCAGTAAGGGTCACCGAGGCTGGTCTGGCCACGTAGTGAATGTCTGTGTTTTCTGGAGCTCCTGTCTGTAGCATCAACACCTGCTAAGGTGCTGGACCTGGTCCTTTGGAGAGGCAACTTAGTTCTTAGATGAGATCGAGAGGTGGAGTTGTTGTGTGTCATCTGTCTGGCGTCCCGCCGCCTTCTGTCCTGTCCTGTCCTGTCCTGTGCTATCCCTGCCTCCCATTGTTCCCTCCCCACACTGTACTGGGATGGGGGAGTGAGAGGTACCAGGTCCTGTCCTAGCTATGAGGGTGCAGCCTGAACTGAAGACAGGCATCTGTAAGACAGAAAACTGGCTTTCATGAGGAACTAAACCAGGAAGCTTCGGGACCTTGGAGTTCCCAGTCTCCAGAACAGTGGAAAAACACACCTGTCATTTAAGGTACAACATCTTAAACTGTGGGGTTGTGACCTCATATGAAAACTGGTGCAGACATTGGAGATTCTTCAATAAGCTATTAATAATTTGCCTTATGACCCAGCTGTACCAAGCCTTGGCATACACCCTGAGGCCTCAATATCCTGCTATATAGGCACCCACAGACACCCACTTATCCATGTTCATTACTGTTCTACTCATAACAAGAAAGGCATGAAAACAGCCTGTATGTCTGTCAACTGATGAACAGGTAGTGAAAAACATGTTAAATATCCATGATGGAATTTTATTTAGCCGTAAAGAGAAACTGTTATTATATTGGCAGATAAATGGAAATGGAAAACATTATACCAAGTAAGGTCACCCAGGCCCAGAAAGGCAAATGCTGAATCTTCTATCTTATATGAGGGTCCCAGCTTCAAATCTTCATATTTATGTGTTTAACATGGAGTACTGGTAATTACCAATAACTAGAGAGGGTGTGGGAGAGTGGGCGAGTAAAACACTAGGGATATGAAGAGGGAAGGAGATGATGCAGAGGGAAGGCAAGAGGGAAGGGGGTCACACAAACTAAGGGGTGTCTAGAAGAAGCATAAGTGTCCTAAAATATATAGTGTATAGGAAAGGGTGTAGTTGGAGCCACCTCCACAGAGGGCTAGGGGACGATATTCCTCCCAGAAACCACAGTTACCAAAGAGCCCAGCGCCAGGTGCAAGAAACTTCCCGATGAGTTGTTGCTCAGGAGGAGCTGTCCCAGAAGCCCCCCCCAAACAATCACCATCCCCTGGGTTATCGAGAAGAGCTTGAGGACTTATTGATAAGGATACCACTTGCTTTGGTCACTGCCTTTAGGAAAATCAAGCAACAATGTGGCTTCCTGGCCAGACTGGCTGCAGTCCAGGGATGCCCACGTCAGATTAACCATGTCAGAGCTCTGGGACAAAGCCCTGTGGCTTTTGAGCTACCAAGTGTCTAATGATTTGTTAGAGCAGCAGCAGAAAATTAATACCTCCATCGTGCTGAGAAAAAACGTGGAGTGAGGGATAAAGCTTGTTTACGGTCTTCGTTTTCTCAGGAACATTTTTTAAGCGCTACAAAGGTAAAACACAATCACAACTCCTGCCTGAGTGACCTTGGTTTCTATGTAGACAGCAGACACAGATGAGTGTGTGCTATTCAATGGTGTGTGGGTATTCGGTTGATTAAAAGCTTTACAACTGCTCTTGTATACTCAGTTGTTTTTGCGACAAACATACCAGCCAGTCCTCATTCCCCTTATTTTAAGCAATTGCAAAGTTTTACCTACTTCTTAAAGAACCTTATAAAGTCCAATCATCTAAAATCCAAATGTATTTGGCTACTACCTGTCTTTCAGGAATTGTTCTAACCATATTATTTAAAATTGCTTGCGGTTATATTTTCATTTTCTTTTATAAAATGAAGTATCGCATTTCACAAAGTCCTTCCTATAATCATTTTTAAATTTATTTTATGAGGCTAATAATTTTAAATCATATTTATAAAGTTAACCTAGGTTCCTTGTATCTTAAACTGGTTAGTAGTTGGTAATTTCCCACCGGCAGTGCAGTGGTTATAAAATTATGAGTACATTCTCTAAGCAATAGCTGGCACCCAGGCAGGCGACCAGCTCTTCCCAGGAATCATGTGCTGGAACCCATGGATAATTGGAGTTGAAGGCAGCACCCACAGTGCTCCATCTCCAGCTGACTGCAGACAAGGGAGCAGGGCCTCAGATGTCACCTCTGGAATAAGAGTGCCGGTTGGCATCTGCTTGTCGGTTTCCTTATACTCAAGGAGCGAATCTGTGATGGTGATATTTTTCTTAAACCGTTCAGACTTTGAGAGAAAACTTTGAGTATGGATCTACGACTTCTGGTAGAACCAATTGATGCAGTTTTGCTCTTTGTACAGGCGAGAAGGAACACAGAAAGCATATTCATCTCATAAAGAAGGGATTTTATTTTTTCTTTTTAACCAAATATATATATGTGTGTGTGTGTGTGTTTGTTTGTATTTTATATACACATGCATATTGTATGTACATATATATACATAGGATATGCACATATATATGTTTGAATATATATGTTTAATCACACACACATATATAAGTATATGTATGTATGCTTTGATCACTGCTCTTTCTGAGCAGCCACACATAACATGGGATCTGGCCAAGGGAGTAATGTGGCAGCATCCAAGGTTCTTTGCCTCTCCCTAGTGTCAGCTGGAAGAAGAAATCTCTACACTATAGATGTAGGAACAGAACAGAAAGAAAGCAGTGACTTTTATGTTCATCCCTGGCCACAGCCAGGTGGGATTCTTGCAACAATTTCAAGGGAAAACAGTCTGCTCCTACCCCATGGCCCTGCTCTTTTATGGAGGTGAACGCAAGCCAACAAGAGTAGTCTTCATATTCTGCACATGGATTTTACTACTCTGAGAGAATTTCAGAACTAACCCTCATGGTTCAATAATGCCTTGCCTTGAGTTGTTGGCTAATTGTACCATTGAAGATGACAGATGAGCACACCCAGACAAACTAATTTGCGTAGCGGAGATTAAAACTGACAAGCTGGTCTTAGGCGCCATGATGGGACATTTACACATCCTTGCTTCATTCCTAATGTAATTCTTTAAGAGAAGTTTCCCCGTAAGCGAATTTTTATCTATGATGTTTTGCTCTGGGTTCAGTTGGGCTGCAGCAGAGCAACCTGCTCCACTGGAAATCCCCTGCCCTTTGATGCACACGTTGCGCTGTAAGACACTGAAACCAGTTTGGGCCGTTTCAAGCACGTAATTGCATGGTGTGAAGGATTGCTGGAGAGTTGGGAAAGAGTGATGGCTTCTCCAAGCTGCCGCTCTGCTCTCTAGCTGGTTCAGGTCGCCTCTGGGTCCCACTCTGCTGTTTCTGGAGCTCCCCTTGCAATAATCACAGCAACACACCGCTCCCAAACACTAAAAACAAGGTTGGCAGTGCCCCCACCATTGCCAGCTTCAGGCGCATCCTCTGCTCTCTGGCTTTTGCAAACCACCAGCAGGACTAGAGACCCTGTATGCAGCCATCTGGTTGGACACTCTCTGATTAATTCTGGAAGAAAGTTGGAAGACAAAAGAGAATTGATTTGGAAAAGAAAATAAAGACAAAGGAAGAAGCCATGAAGTGAAAATCAATTCCTCATGAGAGAAACTTTACATCTTTGGAGTAAATAAAGGAGAAATACAAAATCCAAAGACTGTAAGTGAGGATTCATGAAGCTATGGGAAAGGTGGTCTCAGGAGCAGAACTGTAGGCAGTAGGCTGCCCAAGAGTTAAAGTCCTTTCATAGGTCAGATCCAGTTCTGATTGCAGCTCAGGACAGGCAATTAGTTTGGATCACACAATTCCCCTTCTCTGATGCAGGGCTCACATCTTTTCCTGGCAATGAACTTTCAAAGGCGACAGCAGGGAATCATGTTGACCTTCAGCCTGCACAGTGCACCTGCTTCCAGCCCAGAGTTCTGTCCCAGGCTTCTACAGCAGAATCCTTGACATTCAGAGACAGCACAGTTCAGGAGAGGGGACATGCGGGAACAAACATGTCATCGTGTCCTAGTTCCTTTTTTATTGTGATAAAGCACTGACCAAAACCGGCTTGGGGAGGAGAGGTCTTACAGGTCCCAACCCATCGCCAACAGAAACCAGCGCAGGTGCTCAAGGCAGGAACCAGTGAGAAACGCTGCTCTGTGGAGTGGCGCTTCAGGTCTGTTTCCAGGTTCTTGACTTTCTTATTTCTTTAAATATAATTTAAATAAAACCAAAAATATTTAACTCTGCCATTGCCCACCCAAAGAAACATAGTCGTGCTTAAAAGAAAGAATTGAAAATGTGGGTTAATTTAATATGCAGAATCTTGACATCAACATAAAAATGTATAATTTTAAAAGCCTAACTTTGGAAAAGTAGACACTATGTGTGTGTGTGTACGTGTGTGTGTGTGTGTGTGTGTGTGTGTATGTGTGTGTGTGGTAATGTGTGTGTATGTGTGCCTCTGTATGTATGTGTGTGTATATGTGTGTCTCTGGGTGTGTATGTGTGTCTGTGTGTATGTGTGTCTGGGTGTGTGTGTGTTTGTGTGTGTAGGTACAAATGTGTCATGGTTGCATGTGAAGGTCAGAGGAGAACCCTGGTCATTAGTCCTTGCTTCCCGTTTTGTTTCAGACAGGTCTTTGTTGATCAGCCTTGTGTATCCCAGCCAGCTTTCCTGTGAGCATCCAGAAATTCTCCATTCTATGCCTCCCATCTCACTGTGGAGTGCACATCACTGGGGTTGAACACACATGCTCCTGTGCCTGGCTTTTCCTGGATTCAGGGGATCTGAGCTCAAGCCTTCACGCTTACCAAGCCCACCGTGATCGCTCCGGTCCTGAAAATGGCTTTCGTTGGGTACATAATGTATCTGTGCTCTAACACTGCCATTTAAAACCAGGCTTTGGAGACAAACAGCATGGAGAAATATTCAGGGTGTGGAAACAGAAGACACGCTGCGACTGTAATTAATAAATTTCTGTGTATAGAAACAAAGTGTTAGAAGGAGTTACCAGTGAGCAAGAATTGTTGATTTCTATTATCTTTTCTGTGTTTTTGTGGTTTCTCAAACTCTCTACAGCAAACGTATTATTTTTATATTTAGAATACTAGTGTTCAATTTAGAATATTATTAGATTACTTAGCTCTATAACCTAGTCTAGTAACCTAGTGAAATATTAATGCTTGATCCTGCCTAAAACCATAATGTGACCATTTTTGTTTGAATTATATGCAGCCAATGTCTGTATAATTTAACAATTAATAGGAAAACACTTTAGTTTGTAAAAAAAAAAATTGGCTTAGCCAATGTATTCATTAGGATTCACCAGGGCAAAGGACTTTTTCTGGTACATGTTGGCGTCAGTTACCACCACAGCATACTAACGCATCTCTTCCCGTGCTGTGGTCATGGATTAGTGATTGGATTTCTTTTGCTTTATTAATTGTTTAGGCGAGGTGGACTGGTCAGCAAGTTCCAGGGATCCTCCTGTCTCTCCCTCCCAGCACTGGAGCTACATACAGGCCCAGGCTACTGTGTATGTCAGAGTGGGAGATCTGAACTCAGGTCCTCTTGCTTCAACAGAAAGCATTTCACCAACTTGAGCCATCTTCTTGGCCATTGGTATTGCATACAAAGGGATAGGTTTACTTACAGCATTTTCCAAAACTGTTTTTTCTAACCTGATTGTACAACACCATTATTTAACTTTGTGTCAAAAAGACAGGGTCTACACTGTGGGACACCTCATCTTACAGGAGGATGTAGGTAGACATGGAGTCACCTCTAGGTTCACAGTTCCACCTGCCCCCCCACATCCATCCTCCAGGGGCATTGCATAAGCTGACCCTGTCTCCCCTCCAGGGCATTTCTTGTCTGTGCTCCTGGAACACCTCCATCTGGAATCCAGAACATTTCACCCCACTTTCTAAGTCCCTCAGAAAAACAGAATTTCACTCTATTTTGAATTTCCAGCTACCATTTCAACATGCCTTGATTTCTGCTGACCCTTGCCTTTGGACCTTAGAACATGGGTTCCTAGTTCTGGGAAGTCCCTCCTCCTGCTTTGCTTGAGTAGTTTTGCCTCGGTTCTGTAAGGATGCGAAACACCAGTCTATCTGGCAGGCCAAAAGCCAGCCTTGCTGTAGCCCGAGTCGAGGCTGATACAGAACCCTCTGACTCTGTTTCCCTTTACACTTTGAACCTTTTCTGATGCCGTTTGCTTTTTTTAACTGGTCTATTTATTTTAATTGTAAAAACATTTGTTCATCAACAATGTTTTCAGATTCCTGGCGTGTGAGTGTTTGAGTTTCAGGAACAATGATTCAGTATTTCCAAGTTCTCAGAGTTTTCAAAATTATGACATTTTACATATTCTCCTGACAGTCTTCACTCTCTATAATTTGTATCGCTAAATCCCTGTTTAAAGAATGAAATACACTATTTGGAAACTTTAGACATGTGGTTCACGCCTTTAATTCCAGCACTCAGGAAGGCAGAGGCAGTTGGATCTCTTTGAGTTCAAGGCCACTGGTCTATAAAGTAAATTCCAGGATAGTCAGGGCTACTTAGAGAAATCTTGTCTCAAAAAACAAACAAATGAAGAATAAGGGGGAGGAGAAGGAGAGGAGAAGGAGAAGGAGAAGCAGAAGGAGGAGAAGAAGGAGAAGTAGAAGTGTCATTTGGTATTTCCATACAAATAGTTTGTCACAGGGGGAAGGAGCCACTTATTGGTTCCTGGCTGCCCAGCCAGGATATATCCACACTGTTTGACCAATAGCTTAAGCGTATTTCTGGCTAAACTCATATCCTAAACTAACCCATCTCTCTTATTTTGTATATCGCCACATGGCTGTGGCTTACCAGGTAAAATTCCGACCAGCGTCTGTCTCTGGCAGCTCCATGGCGTCTCTCTCTAACTCTGCCTTCCTCCTCCCATGCTATAGGCCAAGCCAGTTCTTTATTCATTGACCAATAAAAGCAACACATAGACAGAAGGACCTCCCACACCAATAGTAAACTTTAGGTGCTCATGGAAACTCTTGTTCGTTTTTCAAGAAATCTGACTTTAAGACATCACTTAAACTATGATCAGCACTTGATTTTATACCAGGTTTGAGAAACTTAAGAAAGATTAAAATGCTATATTTCATAGAAGATGGGCATTTTCAATGAATCTTCATCTATGTTTGCTGTCTTGGTGAGTCTCTCTCTGGTCCATTGGCTTACTAGAGTTAATATCATTTAGTTCAGCAGCAACATAGCCTTCACACAGAAGGTGGTACAAGAGGGAGACACTTATTCTCCAAAACTCTGACTCCCCCAAGGATCCTGCCATGAAAGCAAAGATCCATCACCTGAGTCCATTATCTCTTTCTCTCCTTAGAGATGGACTCTGCCATCCATTCTCCCCACAGTACTTATCCTCTCAGGACAGAGCTCAAGCAGGCAATTACAAAACTATCCTTGCTATTATCTCAATGACAATGCTTCTGGAGAATTTGTTTTAAGTTGTAATGTCAGTATTTTCAGGAATGGCTTTGCAGGACTAGGGGATAGAAGATTTGGACATATCTGACCCTGCGCAAGCAGAATTTCATATAAAGAGACTTATAGAATAGAATACAAGCAACTGATGTGAGCTATGCCATGCATTTCAGCCTTCTGGTAGACTCGTCTTCAATGTGCCTGAATGTTAATTTCAGCATGTATTGATTCTAAAATGTACTGAGATGTATCCTGGTCATGGGGATGTGTTTAGGTCAGGAATGACACACTGACCAATGAACAATAGCAACAAAATCCTCTAAATAGTCGGCTGTGGTGGTTCATGTCTTGAATTCCAGCACTTGGGAGACAAAGACAGGAAGACCTCTGTGGGCTAGAGGGCTAATATATAGAAAGTTACAGGAAAGCCAGGGCTACAGAATAGACCTGTCTAAAAAAAGAAGAGGAAAAAGAAAGAAAGAATTCCCAACTTTCAAAACCTTTACAAATAGTTTAATTCATCCTTGATAGTTTATATATGTACATAATGCATTTTTATTGAGTTCACCCATTGTCCTCTCTCACCAACTCATTCCAGGCCTTCTTCTTCCTAACAAGTCTCTGCCCCAATTTCATGTCTTTTTGTTTTGTTACTTTGTTTTGATTTTTGATTTTTTGAGACAGGGTCTCTCCATAGCCCTGACTGTCCTGGAATTTGCTCTATAGACCAGGCTGACCTCAAACTAACAGAGATCTGCCTGTTTCTGCTTCCCAAGTGTTGGGATTAAAGGAGTGTGTGCCACCACCACCCAGTTTCATGTTGTTTTATTTAAATGGCCCACTGGGTTTTATTAGGATCACTTACATGAGCATGGGTGTGTTTCTACATTATCCATTGAGATAAAGTCCTTTACGGAACCTGAAGCTTGCTCACTTTGGCTCGGCTGGTATCCAGAGAGCTTCAGCTATCCTCCTGTCTCGAACCCCATCCCTATCCCTGGGGTCGCAGACACACAGTCACACTGGGCCTTCTACAGGAGTCAACCGCAGATCCCCAAATTTGCACAGCAAAGCTCTTGTGCCATGAATCATCTTTCCAGCACAGATTATTCAGTTTGGGAGATTAGCGGAGACGCCTATGCTAGCTACCCTCTGCCCATAGAAGGCCATGGTTGCAGCAGATAGTGACTAGAGCAACATTAGAGCTAACCCTCTCAGCCTCTGAGAAACATAGAGCGAACCTTGTCAGCCTCTGCTGAGAACCACTCTCCATCTGCCGTCTTCATTGTTCCCTATTACTGAATCTCCCACTCTTTTGCCAGCCCCAGAGCACCTTTCCAGACCTCCTCTTCATTTTTCATTTTGTGGATTCCAGGCATTGGGACAGCTGTTTTCTATTGTTCCCATTGCTGCTTCTAATTAAGTCCTCCCTGTTACAAAAGTCACATTGTTTCTCCCCTGCTTATCTATCCTGAAGGTATTTTTGTCTTTCTAAGAGCTTTGATTCCATGTAACAAATTGGAAACATTAGTAACCACTACAAAAAAAGTATACTATTGTTAAAGTGCTCATGAACCTCCGGTGGCAACTGTACGGTCATTCTTTAGCACAAGCCCAATTAGTGCTTTGGAATAAAAGCTGTGGTTTGGGTCACTAAATACCATTTATGGGGTGTAGGCCTTAAAGCATGCTGTTTAGTCAGAAAATTAAAAAAAGATGAAAGTATTGCTGCCGTGTTTCAGGATTAATACCAATATTAAAAACCACCCAGTACAAGTGAAACTCCGAGTGGGGATGTGTCGATGATCTTTGACTCTAAACCTTGCCTCCTTTCAGGATGTTGCAACCCCCTTCTTCATTTATCCCGCAGATGGTATGGAGTGGCTGCTGTGGCCACACAGATACATCATCAGTTATGCTCCACTCTTAAGCAATTTATACTTTATAATGAGCCAGAGAAACACAAGAATATTGACAAGAAGGAATCTATTGTAGCTTGCTTGCTAATTGCAAAGGCAATAAAGCTAGATAGGTTTGATATGAAGGCTGGCTTTGCCTCTTTTTTTTTTAGCTTTGTGACCTGAAAAAGTACCCGAGTATTGAAATATTATTTCTTCATCTGTATACATGGTGTGGTTGGCAAGACAAAGAGAGGCTGTGCCCAACATGCGTAGTTCTGGCCCTCAAAAGCAAGCGCTGGCCAGCAGAAGGCGCTCTCTTCATTGTCAAGGCAAATACACCTGCATCTAAGGAGTAGAGGGTGAGGGCACTCCAATCACTCCCCAGGTTTAGGGAAGTGCCCTGTTTACTGAAGGAGGAAGAAAAACAGCTGATAGTTTGGAGGATTTGGGAAGAGGAAGAGTTCATATGTGTCTGTGTGTGAAGATGTGTGTTATTCTTAGAGCTACAAGTCTTATGAATGAGGCACGAGACAGGGTTTCTCTGTGGCTTTGGAGCCGGTCCTGGAACTAGCTCTTGTAGACCAGGCTGGCCTCGAACTCACAGAGATCCACTTGCCTCTGCCTCCCGAGTGCTGGAATTAAAGGCATGTGCCACCATGGCACAGTGGAAATGGAACCTTTTAACGGACTACTGATAGATAAAACTTCCATCACCCTCTACAGGAATTTTCAAAATACGTTTCTGAGAAACCTGTGTTGCTAAGACTATCATTGGTTAACAAATTGCTGGATATCCCAGAAAGTCTTTAATCACGGTGGCTTGCTGGACTGGACAGGTTTTGTGATTTTATTTCACTGTATTCTTCCTGATGAAGTGATCTGAAAGTGTTTAAGCAAGCTAATCATACAAGGACTGATGAGACAGGGTGTACAGAAGTGTCTGGGCCACTGATTGCTGGACGTTTGATCCAGAAAGGACTGTAATTTGAAACTTCATGAGTGCAGTTGAAAACCATGGGAATGGAAACTCCGAACTTGTCTTTGTGAAGGTTAAATCAGATACCATGAAAGGCAATTCCCTTAACCTGACAGAGACTCACTCGGCACACAAGAGTCTTTTCTTCCTGCCTTTGCCTCTCTTCACGGTGCTCTGCTAACATTAGCATTGTAGTATGTGTATTGCTAATGTTTCTGAGCGTTGTAATAGACTCGGTGGTAGAAAAGAACTCTATTATTATCCTATTATTGTGATATACACCCTTTAGGAAATTTCCTTTTCCTCCATTCCAGAAACAGAGGCAGGGTGCCTGGTGCTTCTGCTGACCCCTTGGCACGGCCATGTCTACCCCAAATCTTCAGGAATGCTTGCTAATCAGCAGTGTGCGGCAAACATTGTCTGCCAGGGGAGCCTACACTGTCAACAGCAGCCCAGCCTCCTCCAGCTTCTTGCTGACTCCCGAGTCCCACATCGTCCCAAGATTCCATTGTTTGCTAGCTAAAGCCAAGTCCAGGGAGGAGACTGGGGCTCTAAAGCCAGAAGATTTTTCTGTCTCCTGACATTGATCAATAGCATAATTTAATTGGAAGTGGATGCCAGAGGGAAGAGCTTCAGAATTTCCCTCATGTCTTGTGTAGAACAAAAGTTAACGTTAAGAAATTTACTTTTGGATCCAGGCTAATCTTGGAGGAGGCCACTATCCCTAAATATGCCATCCAGAACGCTGGCCTTGGCACAGCCACTAACGTATCAAGAGAATACAGACTACAGGATTCTCTTTGTGAAAAATCAAGAACTTTTCTCCTTTACTGGCCTCCTCTCTGTGGCACATAAGGATTAGTTTTGAGCATTTCTAGGCTCACCGCTGACCTCTTGATAAACTCCACTCAGTTCAGGAAGATTCTCAAGCTGAACCCCTTCGTCATAGATTTGCAAATCTCATGCAAGTCTTTGAAGATGATGCGGGGTAGTGAAACATTTTGTCATCTCTCTGTCTCCTGGCAAAGAGCAAAACATAAGGGGGGAGGGAGGGAGAAGGAGAGAGAGAGAGAGAAAGAGCGAGAGAGGTCTATGGTGTTTAAATGGTGCTTAAAGATGACATAGTCACTGAAATACTGTATTGCTGTGGAAACAATAACGCTCCACTTGCAGACGGTAAATATAAGCCTAGAGACTTGAAGCTGTAAGCGAAGCTGAGGTTGGCTCCTGAGAGCAGGGACTAAACTGGGGATTTGGACACTTGGCAAGGTACCAAAGTCAGAGATACATGAGGAAGGCTGTCTCCAGCCACTTCAGCAACTGACAACCCTTGCTGTTCCTGGAGCCAAGCTTGTGGCGTGGCTTCTAAGTTTGCCATGTTTGCCTAAAGCGTTCTCAATAGCTCCTGCTGTTTGCAGTCTCACAATCCTGATTCGAGATGTATGGAATATGAACCTGTGAATCATCCCCACTTGGAAAAAATGGGTGATCCTGACAGCTAGCTTAATCACAGATGCAATGAACAGTTCCAGCTGAGGTCTGGCTTGCAGATGCACTCAGTCTGGACCTTATGCGGAGGAACAAGTGTCTTAGGACAGAGTATGTTTTGTAAGTAAACTGGGCTAGCCTGTGTGTTTCTGAGGGACTGTTCTGAGTCAGGCATCAGAAGGGGAACATCACCCTGCCACACACACACACCAAATACCCAAAGGCTTAGCACCCATGAGCTCTCAGGGAGTGGAAAAGCCCTTTGGGGAGAGCTGGCCACCTTCCCTCAGAGGCCCAGCGAGGTGGCATGGGCTCAGCTCTAGTCAGTCAGCTGACTGGGAGAGAGGAGCTGAAGAGCTGTGGTAATTCACTGCTCACAAGCTCTTGTGTATACGCCACCTCCACTCCATGCCTCTCTGCTTCTGCTGCCCCCGCCACCTGGACAGTGTCCTTCTCACTGCTTTAACTACCCTCGTCTTGCTTTCTGCGGTCCGGTCCCCACTACTGCCACCTAAACTCCATCTCCTGGCTTCAACCCTTCCAATGGTTCTCAGTTCTTAGGCAGTGTAGAAGTGAGCCCTCCACTTTGGTCTCAGTCCAGTCATGATAGCTTTCTCCCTCTGGAACGCACTGAGGAAGAGTGCTCCCCAGCCTAGAGCTCTGATTCCCAATAAAAGCAACCAAAGCCAGGGACGGGTTTATCTCAATTCATGATTTAAGGCACCGTTCATCACAGTAGGAGCACATAGGGCATCAGGAAGCGAGCACTGGCCATCCAATCACTCCCTCCGTTTCTCCTTTTCATTCAGTTCAGGACTCCAGTCCATGAGCGAGAGCTACTCACATTCAGAGCGGGTCTTGCTTCTTCAGGAAAAACTCTGGGAATACCCCAAGGACACACTCAGAGTTGCGTCTTCTAGAAGATTCCAAATCCAATCAAACTGACAATGAAGATGGACCATCATGCTTTAGTCTTTCCAGTCTTTTTGGTCTCAGCTTAGACGTGACTTTCACAGACATTTTCCCTGAAAGCTCGGCCCAAGAAGTCTTACTTCCTACACTCCACGTGGCGTGCCTTTACTCACCTCTGTCACAGTGAGTGGGTTCTCAGCTCCATTTCATGAAAGTGACTATGGAGAATAATATCAGTCTCAAGACAGCCTCAAGTTTCTCCAGAGACCCACAGTAGAGGCTACAATTCTACAAACACAAGGTTCATGGGGTTGCTTACCAGGCTGTAGAGCAGTAACTCACACACAATTGATGTGAGATTCCCCTTTGCATGCCGTGAATATGTTTTATTACCATTGGTTAATAAAGAAACTATTTTGGCCTATGGCAGGAAAGAATATAGCTAGACTGGAACACTAAACTGAATGCAGGGAGAAAGAGGCAGAGTCAGAAGACACCATGCAGCTAGCTGCCCGAGAAGCCAGGTGTGAGGACAAACCACGAGCCTCGTAGTAAAATACAAAATAACTAAAATGGGTTAATTTAAGATGTAATAGTTAGTAATAAGAGGACTAAGCTAATAGACCAAAGAGTATGTAATTAATATTAAGCCTCAGAGTGGTTATTTTGAAAGCGGCTTCGGGAGCAGGCAGGCAGAGAATGCCCAGTGCAGTAGGACCAGCAGGATGGAGCAATATTTGTAGCAATGCACAACCAGTGTGAATGCCTGCAAACTGGAAGCCTTGCCCAGAGAAAGATCCCCTCTTGGGAGGGGATCCCCAAGAGTCATGTCACTTTCGGGCAAAGCTTTGTGAGGAAAACAAAGCCATGTACTTTAAAAATGAAGACAGTGTACTCTCCTGAAGTCACATCTACAGTGTCCAGAAGGGACTGGGAAGGAGAAGCTATGGCTTCATCTGGGTCGCCTCTTTATCTCAAAGGAAGATTCTGCTCTGAAGCGCTCTTGGATTTTTCCAGTTTGAACCAGCTGTGTCCATTTCCTTCTTGCCAGGAGCTGGGGAATGTGACTCAGAGTCCTGTGTTTAGGTGGCTGGAATGCGTGTCCCCTACTCTGTGCATTTCTCAAAAGGACAGCTCTTCCAGTCCAGGAGCAGCTGCCCTGGTCTTTACACCCCACACTGTCAGGTCTTTGCATCTTACCATACAATGCCCCAATTGCTCAACCTACAGCAACAAGTGCTGAGGATTCTTAATATGAAAAGAAAAAGTTACCTTTGTCCTATAAAACCAAGGAATAGTATCCAAAACCAAGGGTGAGGGCAGATTCTGAATCACCTGGTTTAGAGCAAAGGAGATTTTTCTAACAGAAAGAACAACCCAGGAAGCCCATGCTGGCTGAGTGGGCCTGGCCATGGCCTCCCAGCTTGATCTTAGCTCCCTTGCATCTTTTGAACTGCAGGTATTGATGCCCACCTCTTGGTGGAGGTTGTAAGACGTTTGGAAAGTCTTTTGTGCAAACCATCTGGCACAGTGCTCAGGTCTGATAATTCCATTTTATTCTTGAAAAGTAGCAAACACTGTCTAAGGAAAGGCATTCAGGCAAAGCTTGATTTTCACCAAGAATATCCCAGAAAGAGGTCAAAGAGATGCTTGGCTTTCCTATGTGGTCTCCCTGAGTTCTGGGAACAAAGAAGCAACACAACTTACCCAGAAAGCAATGGGGATTCTCATTCCTAACTCCACAGCCACCTGCCAAGTCCAACTTGACCACGGTGTGTCTTGACATTCCGTGACTTGGTTTCCCCACTGCTGCCCCCTGTCATCCACACTGTGCCAAAATGACTCTCCTTTCATCTCTTAAAGAAACTCTTAAGGGAAAAGGGATTCCTCTAATTGCTTTCTCTGTATTTCTCTATCATCAGACTTGAGGGCAAGGATGTCAGCCTCTAATGCACCAGGGTCTCCTCCGTCCTCAGTTCACACCACTGCCTTACTCAAAGATCTACAAGGCTGAATGTGCTAGGTTACAGGAATAAGTATAGCAGTCTACCAAAAGCTTCATGAATGAAGATAATGTGCGAACCTTACCCTTACCACCATGGCTATGATGGAGTTGAGCAGGTTGCACTTGAACACCATAATGTCTTTACAGGGACTACGACCTGATAATGCCTCCTAGAGCTGGGTAGTTGCCTAACCCTGCCTATATGAAGTAGCCTCCTGACTGCGTATCTCACTAGAACCATCAGTGTGTGTAGGGGGTAGTAAGTGTTCATAGATACTCACAGAGAGACTGGATAAAAGAGTGTGCAGCCTTGTCCCTAACATGTAGACTTCATTGCTTCTCCCTCAGAAATATGCTAGACATCTTCTCCTTTGTGCCCAACACTGTGCCCTTAGCAGGGACACATCGGTCTCTTTAGTGCCACAGGAAGTCAGAACTGAAGAGAAGGTCAGAATGGAAAGCGATTTTGTCTTACTGGTGAGAAGAGGGAAGAGCAGCAAGATAAAGTGGCTTCCGACGCGTGACAAAGGAAATAGATGAGTGCTTCTGTGGGCCCCTGCATTGTACACTGGCCCGGGGCTGCAGGGGAAATGAGACCTCTGTGATCTGCCAGGAGCCTGGACAGATAAAGTAGCAGGCAGCAAAGAGTTACCAGGGGATTTCATACACAAAGATAGTCTCCATTTTGAGGATTTCCATCAAGGCATCTTGTCTTTTAAATTTCTCATTCTCAACTTGAACAATGTACCTCTTTCCCCCCTCCCAAAATTTTCTATTTGAACATGTACCTCTTTTTCCTCCCCAAATTTTCTATTTATTTCTTACTTATTTATTTTGAGAATTTTATTGTTTTTGTTTTTTGAGAGAGACTACAGTTTTTTCTTTTTAACTCAGGCTGGTTTGGAACTCACAGTAATGCTCCTGCTTTTACCTCCCAAGTGTTAGGATCTCAGGTGCGAACAAAGATATCTGGCTTCAAGTTTGCAAGCCTCACACCAGTAACAGCAATATACCCTCAACTGTGAGATGCACTTGGTCTTCAGAGACACAAGACATGGCAGTCATAAGAAATCTACTTTTCAGAAACATCACAAAAGTAACAGAGCGCGCATTTTTAAAACTGTTTTTTTCCATTAATAATTGCTGAACACAGTGTGTTTTATGGCATGGATTTTGCCAAAATTAATAACCACTTTCCTTCCTTCCTTTCTTTTTCTTTTTCTCTTTTTTTCCCCAGAATTAGGTGGTAAATGATCAAGTTTACTTTTCTGTGTCTGCTTCTATTTTTCACTTTTGGTCCTTCACTGACATGAAGTCTGCACTGGTGAAGCAATGTGTAACCTCTTAGTTAAGAGATCCACCCCTAAGAGCCCCTCCTCCGGGCTGCCTTCCAGGGACTATCTGAGTATACCACAGAACATGCTTTCTCCGCTCTGCAAATGATACCATGTACTGGAAGTGCCTGGTCAGCACCAGAAACAGTGAAACTCGAGCTCCCCACACTTGGTTAGACTTAAGCCTCATGCTAATTCAGCTCTGGGTTTTGAGTCAGCAGAGAGGCTCAGTTTGGCCTTGCTGCCTGTGGCTATCTGCAGAGATATCTCTACAGGCTCCACCCTGAGAAGTCTGCAAAAGAGCCTGGCCTAGACAGCAGCCAGCTGCACAAACTGAAGTCAGGTCTGTGTGTAAAGAATCCCTGACTAGAGAAATTCCCAGGAATCCACAAGGATGGCCCCAGCTAAGACCCTAAGCTATAAAGGAGAGGGGGCCCGAACTGGCCTTGCCCTGTATTCAGACTGATGAATACCTTAAATATCCATAAAACCTTCATCCAGCAATGGATAAAAAGAGAGGCAGAGACCCACATCGGAGCCCTGGACTGAGCTCCCAAGGGTCAATTGAAGGGTGTGGAGAATAAAAGTATGAGCAAAGAGGTCAAGACCATGATGGTTACACTCACTGAAACAGTCTATCCAAGCTAATGGGAGCTCACCAACTCTAGCCAGACAAGCATAGGACCAATCTAGTCCCTCTGAATGTGGTTGACAGTTGCCTGGCTGATGGGGGTGGGGTGGGAGATATGTGGAGGGATTGGGAGGAGGGGAGGGAGTGGGAACTTGGATTGGTATGTATACTGAAAAAAGAATCCCTGACTATAAAAAAGCCCCACAAGGTGTGGGAACAGAGAACGCAGAAACTCACCTCCAGCCCAGAGAAGGCTGCTGAAGCAGGAGGGTGGGCTGCAGATGAGCCCTCCTGCTCTCACAGGCATGAGGAGAGCACAGGGTAGTGGCGACCACTGTTCCACTAGAGAGGCAACTGGACTCTAGCAAGCTTTAAGGAAAGGGAGGTCCTGACAGCTGTCCGGGGACAAGAGAATAAAAGGGGTTGTCGGCTCTGGATGTAGCGAGAGGAAAGGGATCATGAGCCACATGACAACTGTCCGGGGATGAGAGAATGAAAGGGGTTGTCGGCTCTGGATGTAGCGAGAGGAAAGGGATCATGAGTCACGTGTGCAATATGTGCGCAGAATTCAGCGTTTCTCTTTACATGCAACATGTGTGCGCAGAATTCGACGTTTATCTTACTTTATATGCAACGTAGGTGCTCATAATTCAGTGCTTTTCTTACTTTTGTCTCTTTTTGGAAATGCTAGATTTTCTATCATGTTTTCTGTTTTGTTTTGAGTTGTAAAACACGAACACCATATTTTCAGTTTTGCAACAATAACAATGATGATGATGTCCTAGAAGGCAGGATATTGAAGTGAATGCTGTCATTCAGTGAGACATCGTGGTGACATTCTTTATGGAAGAAAGCCACCAGCTTGCCAGGCTCAGATTAAAGCACCACGCACTGTATGTCTGCTATTTCACACGCGCCTGCCTAGCTTTTCATTACAATCCTGTAAAATGGGCTGGCATTCTTATCCCTGTTTCAAGGTAGAGAAAGAAAGGAAGGAAAATAGTCCTACAGGTAGGTGCCAATCACTTGCCTGAAATGTGCCGAGGAGGAGCATGAAACCAAGAAAGGGGAGAGCTCCTTTAATAGCGGCCTCTCACTGGCTGGATCCGCAGCCCGAGGGGATCTGTGGAGTGGGCGACAGGTGGAAAAAGAGGGGACAGGGCTCTATGTGAAGATAGCAGCAAGCAAGTTCTCCAGCTATCCCCATGTGCCCCACTGAAGAAGCCGCATGCTGTCCTTCTGCCGCACCTTGAAAGAGTGAACGATTGCATTCCTGCATTACTGTGGTATACTTACTTAGGTTGAGACCTCGGGAAAACCACTTGCCATCTTTATCTATGGAAGTTGGCATCTCAGGGAGAAAGTGGGAATTTAAGAGCCATGGCTGGTGGGAGGACGGTCTTATCTGCCCTGTTACCTCCAGGATGAGGAATCATGGGAGGGAGGAGGCAGCCTCAGAGCCCAGGTGGAGACATAAAGCAGACACACCCCCCTCCCGCATGGTTATAAAATACCACACATGCTGAAGGTCTGGATGGCTTCCTACTGCCCTGGAGGGCAGTGTTAGGGCCGAGAGGGGAAGCTCTGCCCTAGCTGCTTCCACAAAACCCTGCTGCACCACAGAGCAGCCCCAGGCGTGTTCCCGACTGTTAGCCCTGTGTGGCTGACCTTTGCAGCTTTGGTGAGAAAGGCTGGTGGCTCACAGCTCTGCATTCTGTGGACCACCCGACTCCCCTCAGATGCTCAAGGAGCACTGAGTTGTTGCATTCTCACAAACCCCAAATTTAAATGTCTACATCTTTCAGTTCTGATTTATCTCAATCTTTTGGTTTTATTGGCCTCAAGCTGCAACATTCAGAGAACCCCCTCCCTCCTATGTACTCAGCCCCATCGGCACAGCATGGAACCCAACTGTCCCTTGTCCAAACTGCAAACCTTGATGCACTGAATGGTATTTCTCCCAAACAAAAGCACTCAGCCCCGAGAATACTATCCTAGCAGAAGGGCCACCTCTATGCATTGCAGATCAGAAGGTTTAAGGCTTCCCATGCTGTGGTTAAGGCTAGAATTCCCAGGCATCAGGCAAGCAAGCAGCAAGCAAACCACAACCAAAACCGAAAGTAAAGTCAGAGGTGGTGTCCTGGGTCACAACTCTGGTTCTAATTCCATGGAAGATGGTCACTGAATTTTGGTGTTGCAGGAGCTGGGGACAGTCTTAGAGCACTCAGGCTGCTCATAAACCCCTGCAACAACGCATGGGATTCCATCCAGGAAGCAGGATCTTCTTTTCCTTTAGCTAACCAGCCTTCCCGCTCAGTCTATCCTAACAATAAAGTGGCAGCCAGCCTCACCATCTTCCAGCCCGCGTATATCCACAAACCAGAGTCCTGCTAGTAATTGTTTTCCCAATCTCCACACACGGGGTTCTGCTGCTTGTCACCCAAGGGGGGGGGGGGAGGTCTTCATTCTGCCATCTGGGTACAAACTAGTAAGTTTGGGTCTGGGGAGATTTTACATGCATCCTCTTGATCTACTGTGCACACCGTCCTCACTGACTGTGCTTCTGGAAACACTAAGGTCAGCACGAGATTAAGCCATGCCATGGGACCTCTGAAAAAGGCATGATTCCCGCCTATCCTGCATCGTGGTTTTTTAGTTGTTTCACCCATAAGTGTGGAAGTTTACTTCTCTGAGAAAAAAAAACAAGTTAGGTGTATGGGTGTTCTGCCTGCACACACAAATACACACACACACAGAGATATATATATATATATACACACACACACACACACACACACACAGAGAGAGAGAGAGAGAGAGAGAGAGAGAGAGAGAGAGAGAGAGAGAAAGAGAGAGACATACCAGTGCTCAGAATAAGAAAGAAAGATGGGGGAGGGAAAGAGAGAACCAAACAGTATATTATATTGAAGTAAACCCTAAAATGCCTAAAATGTAATGAATTTTGAGTACTCTCACTTCATAAAACAAATTATAGCCAAATCTTCCTAAGGTGCATATCTGAATTTTTATTTCTCCCCGTGCACCATCCAAACATGGCAGGATCTACAGGTAGAGATAATTTGGGGTTGGCAAATATTTTTACATGCTGTAGAATCATATTGCCACCTAAAATAATCTACTAAGTCATATATCTCTTGTTATCTTATTAAAACAAATGCCAGTTAAAATACGTCTCTACTGAAGTATTCCTGAGGATGTGTGGACATCGAGCAGCAGTGTGGCTAACCCAGGAATGAGGACAAACACTTCCAGGCTTCCGTGTCCGGCCCCAAGGCTGAGGATGAGCAGCTGCTTGCTCATCAGACCTCATCCTTCATAGCATCCGTAGCTTTGGGTTTATTGTTCTTTAGTGGCTGCAGTCACATTTCTTTGGGGATATCAGGCTACAAAAATATAAAGTGTCTTCCTGGCCTTGTCTGAACAGCATCCTAAGGGTTCCTGTGTCTAGGAATCTGAGGATCATGTCAAATCACTGGACTACTTGGTGGGCATGGATCACTAAAGATTTTTAAAAAATTGTAATCAGTCAAGAGGTCGCCGAGTCAACTGGCTGATGCCAACGAAATGACAGTTTGATGCCCACTAATACAGACTAAATGCAACCCCGTTACCCAGCAGGCCACTTCTTACTGATTTCATCACCTTGACGGCTTCACGTCTCGTAATATGCAAAGCTTCTAGGTGGGAGAAGCTCTGTCCTCCCCTAGGACATGTGTGGTGGTAAGGATCGGCAGCTGCGCCTTGCTCTGGAAGGGGACAGGCTGTTTATTCTTTCCCTACAAGATGCCGCTTCTACTCTGTTCTGTAACTGTAACAACTATTATCAGAGAAGCTTCAAAACAAGATAAACTTACAGACAGACAGAATAGGGCTAACTAGATCAGTATCCTATGAAAAACTTCTCTAAAGACAATAAGAATCCCACATTTTACTCGTCGTTAGAAAATACGCAGACGGCTTCTTAGGGTGACAGGTACAGGCGAAAATACAGATCACGGGGTTCTTGTAACCCCCTCCCCTACCAAAAACTCTAAATTTGTACCCCAGCTCTTTCTGACACTGTGCTGATAAATATTTTGATGTTACACCAAAGAAATGTAAATGATTTTTTGTTTCTCTGAGTCTATTCTAGGACAGGGAGGATGGTTGTGTGGGAAAAGCACTTGTCACAGCATGAGGTGAGGACCAGAGTTTGGACCACCAACATCCAGATTAACTGGTTGCGCAGGCGCGGTGACCAGGTCAACCCAAGTGCAAGGTAGGCAGAGGAGTCAGCAAGCTGCACTAACCAAAGAAGAGAGCCCTGGGTTCCAGCGAGAGACCCTGCTTCACACATAAGGTGAAACATGACCAGAGAAGACGACATCAGCCTCTGGCCTCCACAAGCAAAGGCACCAAACAGTGCATGGGCACCGCCACGCCTGTGCTCTCGCTCACATACATGTGAATGTGTACTACACATACAGAAATACACAAAATTGCCTATTTTGAAACTGAGTTTCTCCTCTGGTATGATCTCATGTTGAATTCAATTAAATCGTTTTGTGAGAAATGAACTTTTAAAGTGTTAGCTAAAATGCTAACATTTCGGATCGTCCTGTGGCCAGCCGCCCCATTCTTGTGTGTAAACGGCATCTCTATGCACTGGACCATAGGGCGGGATTCCTGACTCCGGACAGTTGTGGTAGGTTGGGAAACTGTTTGCCTTTAAAGCCATGCTTTAAACTCCAGTGAAGTGTTTATTCTCGGATCTTTGTCTTCCTTTGCTTGGCCACCTACACCTCATTCCTCAACCAAGGCAGTAAATGTCTAAAATTGGTGCTGGTTCTGGTAAACACGATGATGACATCAGCCTGTGTTCCAGCTCCAGAACAGTGACCACTCAGCCACTTGTGGCCAGTTAGGTCCCAGCAGCACTGCCTTGTCTGCACAGGCTCCCTGACAGTCACCATGGGGTTCTCAAAGGCTTGCTTTGTCACGATCAGGGATCAGGGGAGGGTGGAGGAAAAGAAGAACCACAGAGCTGTTTCAAGGGAGATCTAACATCAGGTCACACAGCAATATGACGTCCCTGACTTCACTGAACTGTACATATGCGATAAGTGGCGTGCTAACTTTGTCAAAAGCTGTACGTGTGTGTGTGTGTGTGTGTGTGTGTGTGTGTGATGGGCAGCAATTGTCCACACCGCGGGGCTGCTGCTCTGTCATCTGTTAAGTCAGGTTGCCTGCATCCTAAGTAAGCATCCATTCTTTGCGAATTAGCAAACTGCCCTTAACCACAGAAGTTTCTAGCTACAAGTGCCCCAGAAGAAAACCTCAAAAACACCATGTGAGAGTAAGGGATAGGGATCATGCGGAAGCACTGCTTCCTCTGGCTGGTTCTTTGATGGACGGTGTGGGGAGCCAGGGACTGAGGCATCCTTACCCCCTGTCTCTGGGATCACATAGACTTGCCCTTAGGAGCACAAGACCCCAGTGATAGCTCGCCAAAGGGAGGGTGTTACTGGGCCGAGAGTCCTCCACTGCGGTGTACACACTGTCTACTGGTTTTCCAGAGGTAGAGGCGACTAAGCCTTCGAGTCTTCTCCATAGACAATAGCTAACTGAGGAAGGACCTTTAGCGTCTGCTAAAGCCCTAAGAGCGGGACCTGCCAGGCTCTTGGGTACTGAACTTTCTTTTGCAGCAGAAAATCAAGTTCGGGATTAGAACTAAGCCTTCGAGTCTTCTCCATAGACAATAGCTAACTGAGGAAGGACCTTTAGCGTCTGCTGAAGCCCTAAGAGCGGGACCTGCCAGGCTCTTGGGTACTGAACTTTCTTTTGCAGCAGAAAATCAAGTTCGGGATTAGAACTAAAACACCGGTCGTTGGACTAAAGTTGTTAATCACATCCGTGTTCATAACGCAGGGGGCAAACGTCAGGCTTCACTGGCCCTGAGACGCCCCTATAGACCTCTGCGCCCAGGTTGTCCACACTTTCATGAGCGCCTGGAAGGTCCGGGCAGACTGGCACTTGCAAGCTCCACAGCTGCTGAGACGCTCGGCTGGAGGCTGCAACCCGAAGCTGCAGGAGCAGCGGCCTGGCCAGCACTCGGGATGCCACACACTTTCAAAAGTTTCCATTTAGCGCTCGTCGCTACTAACACCCCACCCTCACAACTACTTACCAATAGTGGAGACCAGCAGACAGACAGCACACACATGATTCCCATGAGTTGGATGGCGGTCTCGGTGGTAATCCGGCCCCACTGGGCGCTGGACTGCGAGGCGGCGGCTTTGGCCCGGCAGCGGGATACTAGGGCTTTGATGGTCGCCAGGTTGCAGGCAAAGGTGACTATCAGAGACAGCAGCCCCAGGCATGCAAAGGCGGAGGCGAAGGCCACGCTGCCCGGCTCGCGCGCAGGGTCGGTCTCGTTGCCCGCGGGCCCGGTGCTAATGAAGCACCACGTGCCGGGCCACTGCACGCTGTAGCGGCCCACCCCCAGCACCGGCAGCAGTGCGAAGGCGAGCACAGCCAGCCACACGCCTAGCAGCACCGCGCGCGTGGCGCGAGTCTTCATGTGGCTGGCGTACCAGTGCGGCGCGCGGATGGCCAGCGCACGCTCCACGGCCATGGCACTTGCCACCAGGAGCGAGGACAGCCCGAACACCGTCATGGCCAGCCCGAAGAAGGTGCATAAGCGCCCTGACGGATCGAGATGCTCCCAGCGCCGCTGAGACAGGTACACGAGGATGACCACCGGGCTAGTCAAGAGCTGCCCCACCATGTCGGTGAGCGCCAGCCATCCAATGCACAGCAGGAAAGACTTCTTGCGCTTGCTCTCGCGGCGCCGGTAGCTGCGCGACACTAGCAGCATGGCCAGCGCGTTTCCCACGAAGCCGGTGACCATCATGGTAATGGGGAAGGCCACGGACACCGAACCGCAGTCCTCCGCAGCGCTTGACAAGTTGCTGCGCGTTTCGGCGGAGCGACCCGGCGGCCACATGCCGGCCGGAGTAGCGGGGCCGCGGAAAGGCTCGCGGGGCGATGGTCTCCCGGTTCAGGTGCGGGGAAGCGGCGCGCGCGGGGCGACGGCGCGGGCTCGGGCTCTGCTCTCCATCACCCGCCGCCGCCCGCGCCCGGCAGCGGGGTCTCTGCAGGCGCCGCCCGACGCTGCGCGAGGCTCCACCCGCGGCTGAGAGCCCGAGGGGCGGTGCCGCGCGTGGGCAGGCTGAGGGCGGTGTCCGCCGGGATCACCTGGCGCAACGCCTCCTCGGCCACACTCACTAGCTCCGGGGCACTTCCCCAACTCTATAAAGCGCTCAACCGGTTCCACGTCTAACACCGAAGGGCGAACAATGCTGATTTCTTATCACGTTTGGCTGTCATTGAATTCTTTTTGTATTTGTTTTATTTAGGAAAAATAATACTTAACAATGAGACCCACAGCTGGAAAAGAATACGGATGACCTTGCGTTTTAAGTCCTCTTCATATTTATACTGCCTTATTTACTTTGAACCAATTCCAAATTCATATTGGGAAAGTATTTTTCTAGGATAATGTCAGTTTAAAAGTTTAACAACAGCTGACGTCATTCTTGGATGTAAAAGCAAGCAAGCACATGGATGAGAGAGTACACACTAAATTCACGTTTCCAGCACCGAGTGAAATTCTAGTATGAAAATTTTAAGAGCATTTCAGAATTCATTCATCAAAGAAAATAATGCCATCCTACAGTTAAGTAAAAAAAAGTCTATTTATTAATAGAATCATAAATTAAACTATTAACTTGTAATATTAATTAAATATTAATATTTATATAATCTCCCGCTCTATCCCCTGTCCCACCGTGTGCGCTTGCGTGTGTGTGTGTGTGTGTGTGTGTGTGTGCGTGCACGTGTGTGTATGTTTGCATGGAGGTCGGACTTCAACACTGTGACTCCTGGGGACTCTCTCCCCACACCCAAACACGGGTAATAGCACAGCAGCTAGGTTTTTCCTCAGGTTTTGGGAAATCCCAATTCAGGTCTTCATGTTTTCATGGCTGCCATCTCCCCAGGTCCCAAAGCTTACTGAGCATGCCCACAGTGCCTCTTTTCCCTTAATTAAATTTCAGCAACCTTTCCTGTCACAGCACATCCCATCCCTAGTTATCTACTTTTTAGCTGTTCACCTTGCAAATAAACAACTTTGAGTCTCTGATGGTTGGTTTCCTGTTGGCACTTTTTACTATCTGCAAGAGTTGGCTGAGTTCATCTGAAACAACACTCCCCTCTAGTGACTGAAAGGCTAACATGCACTCAAAAATTTTTAACCTTCATTGCTGTAGCTCTATAATAGAGCTTGATGTCAGGGATGGTGATGCCTCCGGAAGTTCCTTTATAGTAGAGGATTGTTTTGGCTACTCTGGGTTTTTCCATATGAAGTTGAGTATTGTTCTTTTGAGGTCTGTGAAGAATTGTGTTGGGATTTTGATGGGGATTGTATTGAATCTGTTGGTTGCTTTTGATAGGATTACCGTTTTTACTATGTTGACGTTACCTCTCCAAGGGTGTGGGAGATCTTTCCACTTTATGCTATCTTCACCTATCCAAGGGTGTGGGAGATCTTTCCACTTTATGCTATCTTCCGTAATTTCTTTCTTCAAAGACTTAAATTTCTTGTCGTACAGGTCTTTCACTTTGTTGGTTAGTGTTACCCCAAGATATTTTATGTTATTTGTGGCTATTGTAAGTGGTGGTGTTTCTCTGAATTTTTCTCTGCCCTTTATCATTTACATGTAGGATGGCTACTGATTTTTCTTTCTTTTTCTTCTTTGAGTTGATCTTGTATCCTTCATCCAGCAACTGATGAAAGCAGATACAGACATCTACAGTGAAGTACTGGGCTGAGCTACCGGAGACTAGTTAAAGAGAATGAGGAGCAATAATATGAGTGGAGGGGTCAACACCATGATGGGGACACCCACAGAAACAGCTGATCTGAGCTAGTGAGATCTCACTGACTCTGGACTGGTAGCAGGGGAACCTGCATAGGACCAAACTAGGCCCACTGAATGTGGAAGACAGTTATGAGGCTTGGGTAGTCTGTGGTACCACTGGCAGTGAGACCAGGATTTATCCCTAGTGCTTGAACTGGCATCTAGGAGCCCATCCCTACGGAGAAATATCAGTCTAGATATGGGGGGGGGGGCTTGGTCTTGCCTTGAAGTGAAGTGTCAGACTTTGTTGACTCCCCATGGGAAGCCTACCCTTTCTGAGGAGTGGATGGGGGAGGGGTGGGAGGAAGGGTGAGGTGAGGAGAGGGAGTGGGAATGGGGATAGCTATGTAAAATAAGAAAAGTGTATTAAAATTTTCTTAATAAAAAAAGAAAAGATTAACCTTGTGTAAGTATATGTGTAAATGTGTTCATGTGTGTATGGATGCTCATGACTGTGGAGGCCCAGGGACAATCTGGGGTATCATTCCCAGCAATGCTGTTTGTAATGATATTTCATTTGTATTTTAATAAATAGAGTTTGCCTGAAGATCAGCCCTGCTGGTCAGCTTTACAGACCAGATAGTGGTGATACATATCTTTAATCTCAGTAGCCACACTAGTTTGCCATAGAAACCGGGCAGTAGTAGTGCACGCCTTTAATCCCAGTCATACAGAGGAATATAAAATGGGAAGAGACAGTCTCATTCTGAGGATTCCTGGAGGCAGAATCATCATTTAGAACTGAGGTACAGGTTAAGAGCCAGCGACTGGCTATTTTGCTTTTCTGATTTTCAGGTTGAACCTCAATTTCTGTCTCTGGGTTTTTGTTAATTGTGCTACAGCTGTTCACTTTCTTTGAGGCTGGGTCTCTCATTGCCTGGAGCTCACCAATTGGGGTAGAATGACAGTGAACTTCAGGGGTTTTTGTCTCCCATTCCCCAGTGCTGGGTTTATAAATCCACACCACTAGACAGAGCATGTCCACATGGGCTTTGGGGATTGAGCTCAGCCTTGTACTTGAAAAGACACCATCCCCCTTTCCTCATTAAGGACAGTTTGCCAATGGTCACTATCTGCTTTTCTTAGGGAATCTGATTTCTTTTTTTAAATTGCTTTAATGATTTATTTAACTTTATTTTATGTGCATTGGTGTGAAGGTGTCAGATCTCATGGATCTGCATTTTCAGACAGTTGTGAGCTGCCATGTGGGTGCTGGGAATTGAGCCTGGATCCTCTGGAAGAGCAGTCAGTGCTCTTAACTGCTGAGCCATCTCTCTAGCCCCTGATTTCTTTCTTAGAAATTTAGTCATTAGTAATAGTAATCATTGCCCTCACCCCGAGTTCACAAACTTTCATCTCTGATTTGCCAACAAACCAGTAGAGACTGAAATTAAAGGGCCGTGTTTTCATGTTTCAAAAAATTTCAAGCTTATATTCACATATGATCATATTTTAATATTTAATGTATATTGAACTTCCATAGTAACACTAGCCTCAGAACTAGACCCATTGCCTTGTGGAGAACCTACAGTTAGTACTGAAGTGTATTTTTCATTCTTCGCCCACTTGGTGAGCACTCACTGGGCACCTGGTCTGTTAGATACTGTCTTAGTCTTAGAGATACCAACCAACACATTGAAGTTTCTACAGTTATCAATTTTAACATTAAACCCTTGATTTTCAAAAGACCCACGAAGGAAGGGAAGGATTCAGATCCCAGAGGCTTTTGTCTTTGTAGAGTAATTTGTTCTGGAGGTGGCATCCTATAACTTAGTGAAAATTATACATTGTAGTGACTCTGGATTGCACTTGCTTCCTCCTGTGGACACTTGGCTGTCCCACTGGGAATTCCTGTCCTGAGGTTCACACCTCTTTCTATCTCTTTCCTTCTCTCAGACCTGCTGTTATGGCTGTGTTCACTGCAGATGGACTTGCTCTGTGCTTCTGTAATTTGCTGGTCAGTGATGGGGACCACATTCTCTGGTTCTGATTCTAAGGGTACTTCTTTCAATCTCCTGCCATGTCCTGAATTGCCCATGGTGGGTAGACACTCCTTTAGAACCATCCATGCTGTAGACATAGTCACCAACTTAGCCATGTCAGGTCTGGCTTGTGACTGCTCAGTACTTGTGTTTCTTCTTCATGGGGTCTCTGCTCTTTGGACAAAGTTGAGCTGTGAAACATGGATCAGTGTGGGTTCTTTTGCATCTCTTCTGTGGGCCCAATTGTGAGAATCTCGTTAAATCTGTGACTTCAGTCCTGGCACCTTTCACCTGTAAGGCTGTGTCTTCCTCGTCCCTGCTGTCCAGAGTGTTCTCATGAAGGTTGAGCAGCAGCCTCATTCTAATAACAGTTCTCAGCCCCGGGCTTCCCTTTTTCTTTTAAAATTAACCCCATTTTGTCTTGAATAAAATTTAATTTAAATATTTTTGATATTTCAAAACTAACATTTATTGGCATCTTCAAGGCAGTGTGATATTGGCATAGAGACATTGCTCTTGTTAAAGCGTCAAAACGTCTTATGATGGTTTCAGAAGTAAAGCATATATATGTATATGTATATGTTTATCCTTGAGCATACACTAATCTATCCCAAGTACACGGAAGGAACTAAGGTAGATATAAAAGTGAGTGAACGTTCTACAACTATATAAATGAAATAGATATGAGTATGAACTCTTTATTACATATACACACACCACAGTAATTCAATGTTTTTTGTCACAGGTGTTAAAAAGAACAGTCTCCAACAAATGCTATTATGAAGTTGATTATAATACTGCACAATTGCAGTCTCAGCACTGGTGAGGCTGAAGCAGGGGAATTTCCATGAGTTTGAGGACTCTGGTGAAGGCCATGTGACAAGATCATGTCTGAGATAACAAACTCCTGGATCAAAACAGATTATCTGCGTAGAAATAAAAAATAAATGAGCCTTCCTACACATAGAATGAATAAAGATTTAAATGCATGTTTGAGGGCTAGAGAGATGGCTCAATGGTTAAGAGCACTGGTTGCTCTTCCAGAGGTCCTGAGTTCAATTCCCAGCAACCACATGGTGGCTCACAACCATCTAGAATAAGATCTGGTGCCCTATTCTGGCATGTAGCCATACATATAGGCAGAATATTGTATACACAATAAATAATCTTTAAATGCATGTTTGAACTATAAATCTATACGAAAACAAAAACATTTTCATAACTCTTCAACAACTCTAGGAGAAGCCCTGTAGCATATTTTGTTTAGTAGCATATGATCACCCCTTTTGGCCAATACCTCTGAAAATCTTTCATCCTTTTTGAATGCTAATAATCTGACCAATTATTTCTGAATGTTTGGTAATTTATTTTTACTGTCAATTTAGTATTTAGTTGCCTAGAAGACACACCTTTGGGTATGTCTATAAGGGTGTTTCTAGAGGATTAACTAGGGATGGAAAACTGGCTCTGGGTGTGGGCAGCTCTACCTACTGAGGGCCCTGATGGAAAAGGGAAAGGAGAAAGCCAGCAGATCCAGGAGCATCAATCTGCTTTCTGACTGTGGAATCAATGTGACCAGCTACCTTGCACATCTGCCAGGGTGACTGCACTGCACAATCGACTGTTTCCCCACCCCACCAAAAACAAACAAAAGCTGTTGTGTGCTGGAGAGGCTGAACTGGAAGGTGGATCTGCTAATCCTGTTGGAGGCCAAATTAAGACAAGTTCCTCAGATGCTAGATGCTAAGATTTGATGTTTGCCCTGCTGAGTTTTGGTCCCACTTTTATCCAGTTTCCCATATGTCCCCTTCCTCCCTTTTAGAATGTGAATGTTTATTCTGTGCTGAATATTGGAAATATTTTAACTTACATTTTGATTTTTGTAAGGTATGGTGATTTGAATAGGAATGTCCCCCATAGACTCGTTTGAATGCTTAGCCCATAGGGAGTGACCAATTAGTTGTGCCTTGTTGGAGTAGGTGTGGTCTTGTTGGAAGAAGTGTGTCACTGTGGGGCTAGATTTTGAGGTCCCATATGCTCAAGCTAGGCCTAGTGTCAATTTCACTTCTGATACCTGCAGATAAGGATGTAAAACTATCAATACCTGAAACACAGTAACTGTCTCAAGCCAGAAGAGAACAAAATATTTAGGGCAATATTCTTGGTTGGTTCCTGGTATAGAAAACAGACATAACTGTAAATTAGTGAAACCTTATTAAACCTGAAGTTTAATAATACTGGTTTCTTAGACATTACCTATGTACTTATAAATAAAACTGGATGAGGGCATAGGGAACTCTATTGTGAGACAGTATTTTTGTACACTGTAAGATGTGTCTCTGCCTAAGGCACCTACTGATTGGTTTAATAAAGAGTTGAATGGCCAGTAGCTAGGCAGGAGAGAATAGGCAGGATTTCCGGGAAAGAGAGGAACTCTGGGAAGAAGAGAGGTGGGAGATCCTAGTGAGACACTGACAGGAAGTCAGACATATAAAATGGAGAGGTAAAAAGTCATATGGCAGAACCTCGATGAATAAAAATAGTATAATTTAAGTTAAAAGAGCTAGTTGGGAACAAGCTTAAGTTAAAGCCGAACTTTCACAATTAGTAAGTTTCCATGTCATTATCTGGGAGGGGGCTGACAATCCAAGAAAGTCCGACAAAAAAAGACCTGCCACAATTTGTGTCCAATGTACGTGTAAATCCACATAGGACCTGAGAAAGTTGCAAAAAGTTCTAAACATGGAGCCAGACACGGTTTTTGCAATAACTACAGATTCTCATGCAGTCTTGCTGCTTAGGGGCATACAGAGGAATGGCTTAAGAGGCTTTGCTGTTCAGCTGTGCATTTGAGCTGTCAGCTTGCTACTTGATGCTTGGTAACTCAGCAAATTCCCAGAGCTGGGACAGTTTGGTGTGGCTGGCATGGTTAAGTCAAGTGCGGTAGGGTCAGTCACCAGCACCATGTGCTAGTGGAGCCAGGCAGCAGGTGTTCTAGCTGTTTAAGATTTGTCTCCCATGGTCAGAGACTGCTATAGGTGCATGGCTGCAGACATGCAAAAAGTCAGGCCCAAACAGAAAGAAACCTCTTAAATAGAATGTTTTAAAATGTGCTTAGGTGCTGAAGAAACTGGGTAAGACAGTCATAGAAAAAGTTTTAAAATAATATAGTCTTTTAAGAGAAAGTAAAGTAATATAAAAAGTCATGTAAGGATGAGAAATACACAGGGCATCTGGATCCTCTTTGGTGCTTTGTTGACTTTGAAGTTTTAAAATGCTAATGAACAAAAAACCAGCATCTGTTGATACTGGATTGTGGGGAAAACTACTGTATTAAACCAACCTATGTATTTTAAGGAAGTCCTAACTTTAGAAAGGAAGTCTGAAAATGTGTTGCATCGGGGGGAGAGGTATATAAGGTTAGAGGCATAAAAGCTTAAGTTGTTTATCTAAGAAAATAAGGTTTAAAGATATTCTTAGGTTGTATACAAATTACGATAAAAAATGGTTTAGGTATAAAACTTTGGAATCAAGATAGGATAATTTCTTCAAATTTGCCAAATACAAACCAGCCATTGTAAATGTAATTTTTTCCTGATAATTGTTATTATAGTTTTACTGTGTGAGTTAAAAATCTTCCTTTTTATTTAGACAAAATGAAGTAAATGTTGTGGAATTGTTTTATACACTGTAAAAATATTTCTCTGCCTAAAGCACTTTCTGATTGGTTTATTAGAGTTGAATGGCCAATAGCTAGGCAGGAGAGATTAGGAGAGATTTCCAGGGAGAGAGGAACTCTGGGAAGAAGAGAAGTGGAAGATGCCATTGAGACACTGAGGAAGTCAGATGTACAGAATGAAGGAGCTAGAAAACCATGTGGCAGAATTTAGGGTACAGAAACAGGACAATTAAGTTTTAAGAGTGAATTAGGAACACACCTAAGCCAAAAGTCAAGCATTAATAATTAATAAAGTTTCTGCATCATTATTTGGGAAATGGCAGTTTCAGGGATTCCAACAACAACAACAAAAAAAGACCTGCTATAGTCCGCTGTCTTTGCAACCTTTCTGTTGTATGGGTTTGGAGTATTTCTCATTATCTTCACATTTAGTTCCAATGTTTGTATTTGTAAGGAGGGTACTAACATCTAATGCATAGCCCAGAAATGTTTATTATATATAGGCACTATTTTCACACAAGTATGCACAACTGTCAATGATCTGGATTGGACATACAGTTGACATATAAAATTTGAATTTAGTCACCAGTCATTGCCTTGACTCAGAGTAATCATTGATTTCTGCTGGAGTAGCTAAAATATGGTCTTGATTTTCATGCAAATTCTTATGAAAGTATGGTCTGGACATGGTCTGCTAGGGTATGTTGTCAGCTCTAAAGAATCTATAATCACTTGGGTTAACAGTTTTTCTGGATGTCTATTGGAGATTAACCTGATTACAGTAACTGTTGGGCAAAGACTCATCACAATTATGGATGGGACAATTTGCTAAGCCAGGAATTCTCAAGAAAGGGAACTAAGTAGCAGCAGGCCCTGTGGCTTTTTGTTCATTCTCTGTGCTACTAGCTGCTTTGAGATCGTGCTGCCCTGACTGGCTATATTGAATTCCATGAAACTACTGTTAGGATATTCCTTAATAAGTACTTGGGATAGTGTATAGGTCATTTTGCAGTGTTCTTCAGTGACTCAGGCCAGATCAGCTGGTGGTAGTTTTCACAAGTCTTGTCATTTTCGACTTAATGACATCAAAAAGATACCTTGTTGTAGCTAGCTTTTGCTTTATATTCTGAAGGTAAAGATGTGTACCATGAAATGCCCTTCAATTCATTGATCTTTTGTTATTCACCACTTCCAAATACACTTCAGAAGCTAACTCACTTTTTTCTTCAGATTTTTCTTCCCTCTTACTTAGAACCCATTTCCATACAGTTTAGCAGACAGGCACAACTTTTCATTAACTGGGGTGTTTGCATCATCACTACCAATACTGTTTGGCTTTACCCATAATACGTTTCTCTGCAGTTTTCAGAGTATGCAGGATTACCTTTCTCATCCACAGGTTCATTACCTTTTGATTCCATTTCGAGGCCGATTTGGGGCTCAGTATAAATTAGCTTACATTCAAGATGAGCTGGATCACAGTACCAATACAGCCAAAGTACAAAGCTTGCAAAAACATATTTCAGCTTCTCCCTTCCTCAATGGCATGCTGCATACTTTAGTAGTACATATGAGATCCACCACAGATTATGCTTGCTAAACATTAAGTATATTCATATTGTCTTACGCCATGAAAACTCAACGACAAGAGTATTTTTTCCATAGGCTTTTTCAGAGACCTAGTGGTGAATTCTTTTAGCTCTTTAATAGTAGGTTAGTACCACATCTATACTGTATTTTAAGTTGCACACTTGGCTTGCCTTGCATCTGCTCAGCTATTATCCTCTTTAAAGACCATCTTTCTCTATTGCTGGCTTCATTACACTTTTATTATTCCATTAGCAACACTGGGTTTTATCTATTACTAATTTGTCCAGTAGCCTGGGAGCACTTATCCTGGCATCTTTCATTGTCTTACAAAGTCACATATAGCAATTACTGTATTTGCAGGCAGCAGGGTCCAAACTCCTGATAACACACACATCAGGCAAGGCTTCTTTGAAGCAGTCTCCTAACTCCACTGCTATAGGTCCCACTCACACCATTTGACAGTTCTTCCACCTCCTTTCCTTTCCATTGGAAAGCGAGACACATCAATGGACACATAGGCCAACCTGAAAGAACTCTGAATGACCAAATATAAAACAAGTAACAAGCATAGGCACGTGAAGAGATGAGCACATGGAAAGTCTGAATAACACCTCCAACAAGAGGTACATTTTGCCATTTCTTTACTGGTTACGTACACTTATTAAAGAATGCTAAGGGAAAGGATCAAAATGCCCTAACTAATTGCCGAGGTTAACATTCCCAGGGAATATAGGCTTCATAGATCAGAAGGGGATACCTTCCCTCTGGTGTTCTTTTAAACCTAACGCCCTAGTCCATAGGGAGAAAAAACAAGCCTAACCCAGTGGGAGTAGGAAATAGTTATATGTGGTGGTTTGAATAAAAATGGCCCCCACAGATTTACAGGGAATGGAATTATTGGAGCCATAACCTTGTTGGAATTGTCATCAGGAGCATGGGCTTTGAGATTTCAGCCACTCAAGTCAGGCCTAGTTACCTGAGGATTCATTCATATGTAGAACTCTTGGCTTCTTCTCCAGCACCATATCTGCCCCCATACTGCCATGCTCCCTAACACGATGACAATGGATTAAACCTCTTAATTATAAGATAGCCCCAACTAAATGTTTTCACTTTTAAGAAGTTGTAGCCATGGTGTTTCTTCACAGCACTAGAAATCTTAAGACAGTATGACCTGGGCAGAATCCCTCAAACTGTCATCAATGACAAACTACCAGCTAGAGAATAAGAAGGCCATATAATTGCAATTGTGAAGCTGAGGCAGGAGCGCACAGAGCCTGTCTGGCCACATAGCAACTGTCTTCAAAAAACAAAGCCAGGATTTCATGGTAGCCCAGGGTGCACTGGCTTGTTTTTCTTGTCAACTTGATATAATATAGTGTCACCTGGCAAGAGGTCACCTCAATTGAAGAACTGCCAGATCTGTATTGCCTATGGTCATGTCTATGAGAGACAACTTCAGTTGATGACTGATGTGAAGGGCCCAGACCACTACGGATGGCACTATCTCTGAGCAAGCAGACCTAGGGTATATAAGAAAGCTAGCTGAGCATAAGGCCAGTGAGTAGACTGTTAGCAAGCAATTCTGCCTTCGAGTTACTGCCCTCTCTCCTAAATTGCTTTTGTTCAGAATGTTTTATCACAGCAACTGAGATTAAACTAAAATTGGGAGCCATTTTGTTTCAGCAAGGTAGTTGTTGGTAGGCTGAACCATGCTCATGCAACAGTGACTGGACTGTGGGTTATTATTTTAAGAGAAGGCATGAAGGTGGGAGGGGATCAGGTTAGTAGGGTTCCAGGGACTCGTGGGTGGATGTGGTCAAAATCCTTGCATATATGTATGAAAACTGCTGAATAAAAAATATTAAAAAAATAAAAGAAAAAGCAAACAAAAGATATAACTCACTTATTTCTTAGTCCTAACAAACATGGACCCACAGTATCAGGAAGTATTGGAAATGGAAAAGTAGCTTATGTATATAATCTTTGCAACTTTTCTATGAATACAGTTATCCCAAAAATGCCTACTTACTTAAAGCTTCTTTACCAAGTTATTATCCTAAAAATATGTGAACAGTTGGTTTACTAATTGTAGATGTTAATTTGTTTTTTATAAGAAATAATACTGAAATTTGTCATTAGACTTGGCTCTTCTGGTTCCCGCAAACAAGTTTTTAATTGCATTGTGTTTTAATCTTACATGACTACTGTAGTCTGGCTGGTGAGACAGCTCAATGGGTAAAAGTACTGATCATCCAACAATCTAGGTATGATGACCTGGAACAACCATGAAAGTGCAGAGTATGGACTCCAAAGTTGATCTCTGGCTTCCACTTCCATACTGTGGCAGAATGTGTACCCCAGTGCCTCATACACATCGATAAACCAACAAAATTTAGGAAGCAGAGCCCTCCTTATCCTCTACCGGACTCTAATAGTGGTCCTGAGCACCAGGCCACCAGGAGAGACAGACTGGCAGCAAGTGCCCAATCACCTTCCCACCTGTGATAGATGGCCTTGTACTGACAGCTTGTTCTGAACTACACTGTTGAATGCAATTCTAGGACACTGATATTCTCTAACTGACCCCAGAAAGTGAAGCCTGCAGTGTCCTGGTACTAAGCAAATACAAATGCAGATTCTGAGTAACATCCCTAAGCTGTTACCATGTTTGTTATGTCTGAAAGCAAGGATGATAAAGCGATCAGAAAAAAGCATAAACAATTAACAAAAGAAAAACCACTATGATCTTAGAAGTGAACATGCAACCAGAGCTTAAAATTTTCTAGTTTATTTCTAATAACCAACACTTGATGCTTGACTCACAGATTTTATTTACATTTGTCTACAGTGTCATTTCCTTATGAAATGAACTAGCACAGCTCAATTAAACCAAATCAAATCATAATAATCTGAACTGTTTGTAAACTCCTATTAGCTAAATTTATAATCTTGTATTTGCCTAGTACAGCCCAAGTGTTAAATACAGAAAGCACAAGAACAAACGAAGGCTAACACGTCGGATCTAGAAGATCTGGACAACTGAGAAAGTCGACTTTTGAGAAGTCTGAGGCACAATTACAAGAGAGTAAGAGCTCGTGTGCAACCTACAGTAAATGCAGCAAGGAAAATAAGACAAAAAACACAGGAAAGCTTGTAAAAATATTATGAAAATATTTCTACATACGATATTCTGTTTTTATCTTTAGATCAATTGAGGTGAAAAACACTCACTTTAAAATAAAAACATTTTGTTTGATCTGTCTCTAAACATCTTAGAATGCTTTACTTATTTAAACTGCAGCAGACAATACTAAGGGAGAAACAGGAACCACAATTCCTATAACAAGGAGCTCCAGCACAACTGCTGGTCCCTTGTATACTTACCTTGTTTTGCTGCGGGAGAGACTGTTAGGAGAAACCTTTCAATTTTTAAACCAGAGAACAAAATGGATCTCAAGTGACCAGATTTTAATTTTAGAAATAAAACTCTGAAAGCATTTTAAGCCATATGTTTTTTCAGGTGAGAAAAAAAAAACTTTCCTTAAATCATGCAGAAAAATAAGGATTCTGTTACTTAGATATCTACAGTGTTGGAAAAAAATCAGACATTTCAAGGCAAATCACTTAAATTCGCGTCTGTCAGCCTGTCACTGAGAAATAGGCTTCAAAAGCTTTCTTCAATTTGCTCATTAACTATGATTTGGCCTTTTTTAAACCTTTATCAATCAAGCACAATGTTTGTTAACTAGATTTTAAAAACATTCCTATTTCTTAAACTTTTATTTCAGAGACATTTTGAATCAGGATGGCTAACCTACTCCTCTGCGAGGGCTAGCATCTATCCTCTTGCGTTAGAAGCGGTGGAGAGCTGATGAGATAAGGATTCTAAGGCACCCTCAGTAGAGAGAACTCAAAGTTCCCGGTTGTCAGCTTTGTGATGTAGTTCATTTCTGGTAAGAAATTACTGGCACAAGTAAACAACATAACCAGGTTGACCACTCCTCCCATATGAACATGAATTGGTTATTCCAACAAGTTTATTAGCCTTGCCCACGTGTCTGGAGTCCAGGCAAGCCCAGGCAACCCTGTCTCAGTCAATAGGACATTTAGAAATGAAAAGGACAAAGAAACCAAGGACTCAGTTACAGCTGTCTTTAAACGAAGCGAATGGTTGTAATAATGAATAGAGAGCATTTGACTGGGGAACAGTATGGCTTAAAATGCAATTTACTTCAATTTCACAAATAAACACAGTTGTACTGTTTTGAAAAGCAATAAAGGCATGCACCTCTACTAGCAAATGTAGTAGCACTTCTGACCAAATGAGACATCAACTTCCTAAAAAATATGCTTCATGCACTGTATTCAATGTTTTTAAAGATGTAAATTTTAATACATTATTTCTTTTTTGAACTTGAACGGGAACCAGAATGGGTTGATCCAGAAGACGACCTGTGGTGCCTGAAAGACACAAGAGAGCAGCACAATCTGTAAACAGCACTGAGCAGAGCAAACACCAGAAAAGAGCAGTGCAAACACTAGGTATCTCGATGCTGGCAGGAGTAATTAAACCTAGGACGGCTGATATACACTTTTGGATGTGAGCCCAGAATTGATGTGATTTTAACTCAAAACTCTCTACAAGTTAAGAATAAACACTCATTTCAAATATAGCCACCTCTCAATTATTCCAGGAACGAAGGGGAAGCCCTGAAAAAAGCCTGCAATCATATGGAAAGGCGTATAATAAAATCACACCAGGTCTCTATGCACACAGCAGGTTTCTGGTGTATGAGAAGGTACACTCAAAGCAGTGAGGTTTTGGAAGTCTAGATCACATAAGGTGACTGTAGAGTTAGCTAAGTGCTAGAGTCATGCAGCCAATATGAGTAAGTCAGTATCAACCTGGGCAAAGTGGTGGTGGTCTGCAGGGGCTGGCCCTGGGCTCAGGGTTGTTTAATGTTTTCACCAATCACCTGGCTTATGGAATAGAGAACATGTGAATTAAGTTTAGATGACAACAATGGGGGTTTATATGTGGCTAAGATAAAAATTTGCAGAAGTGGTAAGAAGGCATCAGAATGAATTTCACTTAAGTACACAGTAATTTTCTTATAAAGAAACAATCAATGTACAGAAAGAAGACTGGGCATAATCTTGAAGTCCAGGTATCAAGGATATCTAACTCTTTGAGAGCAGGAATAACATGATCCCTACCCACTGACCCTGGCCGTCACCAGACTCTATTGATCATTCTTTTCTTTCACAAGCTGAGAAGACATGGAAAATTTGCTAAGATTACAAATGCAGCTACAAATCATAAGATATTGAGAACCAAGAGAAAATTAGTGAAACCGAGTAATCAACTCTGTTGCAGGCTGACTATGCGCATGACAAGTGCATTGTAGGTACAGGCACCCAGTGAAAGTCCTTTTCAAAAGAGAAAAAATAGATCTGGACGGCAAGAAGAAAGAGGTGCTAACTACAAGAAGTAATTTCCAAGGGCATAAGAGTCACTTGCTATGGAAAAACACTTATATGTATTTAAATGAGGATAGATTCCAATGATCTTGCAATTTAATCCTGATTAGGTCCCCTAGAATCCCTACCACTTTGAGTATTTAATTTAAAAAACAAACACATATAAGTTATTTCAACACACAGTTTTTGGATTTCAATCTTTGAGAACACAAAAATAACCGAGAGTTGGCTATAATAATATATACATGGAAATAAAAATTCAAACAATAAAATGCTCAGCGAATAGTCTGTCCCATAAGTTTTTCTAAAGTTAATAACAAGCTAAACAAAGTAATTTGATTTCTGAAGTTTAAAGATGAAAAATATAATTTAAAGAACAAAGGAGAAAGAAACCTAACCCTTGCTTAGAAAGTCCATCTACTCAATACACGTAAGAACACCCATTCTTATGCTACAGAAACCCAAACCTTTCGGGTGACCGTGATCTCGTTCGTCTTTTTTTGCGAACGGCGGGTGAAGAAGGTCTAGAGCGACTCCTCTTCCTGTCTCTCTCAGGAGATGATGAAGAACTCGAGTAAGATCTTTTTCTTGGGGAGGAAGAGCCCCTGTGGGACCTGGAGCTGGATCTTCATTGATTGAGAGACAAAGCAGACGTTTCATTAAGGGCAGAAGTGCAGACTGTCCAGTTCCCAAAAGCAAACAGGACTGTGACTATGAGAGCTTTGTAAGAAGGAATACTTACTGCTTACTCAGCAGAAGACTTCTGGGTCAACCTTCAACATGTTCTATTTATGCACAACCATTTTATCTTTAAAAAAATTCTAAATATTTACCCCTTGTAATTAAAAAGCAGCTTACGGAATTATGACAGAATAATTTTATAATTGCTTATAGCTCTACAACTTAAAGTATATAATTAGTGAAATCAAGACATAACTTCAATTCTGCGACTTCATGATCAGAAATTAGATCCTTCCATTTTGGGAAAATCCACACTATGTAAAATCTGAGGACAATGAACTTAACTTCTTACAGGTAAGGTGCAGCAGAGAACCCAGGGACACAGCCCAGAAAGACAGAACAGTATGTTGTAAGTAGTCAAAGAAAATGGCAGCTTTAAAACTTGGTTTGTGCTTAGATCTGTGCTATGAAACATGAAGTTGTGACATTCACGTTTTAGGTGGAAGTAGATGTAAAAATTTTTAAATGCAAATCTATCTTCACTTACATATTGTGGTTGAAGGAATTTAGCTCAAACTTCCCAAAAAATTCACCTTTGGGCTTAAAATAAAATGAGAAAGCCCAAAAGGAGAATTCTTTGGAAAGTTGTAAGCAATTACAATGTTTGGGAAGGGTATGGAGGGACCCACCGAGACTCAAGGGTCTGAAGGAAGCCCCGGCATGTCGACACATAGGAAAGCACCTTTGCTCTACTGTACTGGCTCAGTGAGGGCACGCACCACTCTCCTCCTCAGTGGGACTCAACGGTAGTTGCCCTCAAACGCTAGAATGGACTCAAGTAAGTGAACCTTTCTCCAGAAGAGCTGTTAGGAAACTTCAATGTGAATTCCCACAAGTGGGATTTTAGAGGCTTTCGTGTTAATGCTGCGTGCCTGCAGTAGACAACAATACAGTGACTTAACATAAAGGCAGCATATTTTGATGAAGTACAGAAAATGTTTTCAAGAAAGCAAAAAACTAGCGTTTCAATTGCTTCTTTACCAATCATTTCCCTTTGATATCTGAATAAACACAACTGAAATGTTTACAGCACGGCTTATATCACATATGAGCTAACATCCTATTTGACTTAAGTTTTAAGAGGAATGATTGTTACACAGATAACTTATAACAGTCTTTAAAGTCAGGGAGACACTCAGTAGAAACTGAGATAAAAATGGCAAAGCTGTTTCTGTAAACAGCTGCCTGTAAAAAAATCTATTCTGAAAACTGCATACTGGACTGGTCTTCCTTTTTTGTTTTGGCAATAATGCATCATTTGTATGTCAAATTTAATTAATGACTGCAAACATAATCTTACTACACTAGCTACCTGGTGGAGTAACTTGGCCTCACCTCCCCACATTATACATCTTGGCTATGAATGTCCTGGCACACACTGTGAGGTGAGACTGAGCCCAGGCAAAGGCACTAGCTTCCTAGTGCTAAAATACAACTGCAAATAGAAGCCGTTGATGAGGAAAAGCAGCAGAGCCTTTGGGAGCCTTAAGTACTTTCCTCTCTTGCCTTACAGAGAGGGGCTACCTCATTCACCTTGATTTCGAACCACGGGATCTGGAATGTTCTCTGGAACCGGAGTGAGACCTTGACTGCGAGCTGGAAGAGCTTCTTGAACGGGACCTGGAACAACACGGAAGCATTTTTTTCCCTAGGACCACATTTTTAAGCTCTGTGATATGAACACTGAAAAAAAGACATATTAAAAGTGCATTTTTCACATAAAAGATATCTATGCAAGATATTTTTCCAAGCAAAATACTCAAAACAAGGTTTCTTATAATAAAGATTAAGCTTAAAACAAAACACAGTGCTGACTTTCTGCACCAGATTAAATCTAAGGCTCCTAGACCGTAAGCAAATGAACAGCACGGGTTCACAATGATACAGTTGTTCACACTGAAGTTCTCCAGTGCTCAGAGGCCGGAAACACTACTGCTGCAGCACACCTTTGACGGCTACTCTTCACCTGTTTGTCTTAGAGAATTAAAGATAACAAACCTAGCAGTGCTCTACATTAATTGCATTACTGGCAAGAGCGTAGCCCAGGAAATATAAGATTTATAGTCTGAAAACCACAAGTGACATCTCTGACACCATCTTTAGTTTGTCCCCACAAATGGGAAATGTCATACTTTTATCTCAAAATTATTCTGTTTTAAGGAAAGGGAGGGATTTGAGTTGAGCCTAGGGCTCCATACATGCTAGATAAAGCTGTATCACTGATGTATATTCCCCAGCCTTCAAAATTACTCAAATAATATTGTTAGGCTGTATAGTACTAATTTAAGTAGTTGGTAACACATTTTATTCTTACATATGTTTAAAAATAATGAGCCATTAATTCTCAACTGTATGATACACTATTTTTTAATTACTAAATACATATTTACAACAACCTAACATCCTGCTTTAATTTCTGGTTACTTGAGAAGCATTAAGTACCCAATGGCTAGATTTCTTCCTTTATTCAGAAGAATACCAAAATAAATTATCAGAAATTTTGCAAGTGTCATTAATGGCCAGATATCTCCAGCTAAACCTCTAATATACTGAAACAAATATCCACTTGATAATGTCTGAACATATGCTATCTACTTAAGTATATATCACTTACACAGTGCTTTTGAACTTAAGTTATTCTAGTCAAAGCCAAGAGGGTGACACAGAACAAGCAACTTCTAAGGTTTGAAATTTCTGAAAATACAGGGCAGTATCTGTAGGGTACAAAGATAAAGTCTAGCTAAGGTGACTTGACTGATTATTTAAAATAAAAGGCGTATTTAAGTAAAATAAGGTTTATAAGTAGAAAGTTAGATACTGACATTTTGACTGGTGTTACCCTTGGCCTGCACCCGTTTACCTGGACCTGGACCTTGAACTTGAGGGGGAGGATGAGCGTGATGAAGATCTCGAGTGAGATGATCGAGACTTTGAGCGACTCCGCCTATTGGCTTTCTTTTTGTTACTGTCTTCTTCTTCACTGGCATCAAGATTATATTTTGAGAGATCAGCATCATCTTCATCCTCATCCTAATAAAATTTTAATTCTATTTAGATATTTACATATTGATGATACCCACCAAAATAGATGAATCTTCATTATACAGGACATTATCAGATGGATCTGTTACCAAATGCTGCAATGTAAACTTGTTTTCCATCTGAGGGTTCACCTACTAAACTCATTTGATAGAACTGACTTGAGAACTGGGCAGACAGTCCAGGCAAGATCCTACAAGCTACCCCACTGGCTCTCAGAACATATAACAAACTGTCAGCAATTTTTAATTTTGGCTTGAGTTCTTGGTCCACCACTACCAGCCTTAGTCTGGAACACCATTTTCTCACCTCTCTGCTACAATAACAATTTGCTTGGTTCTGTGCCACTAACACTTCAAGGTGCTAATCACATTGAAAAATAGGCACCCACTCTTCCATCAGCTTGGCTTAAAAGACTAAAAAAGATTTAATATATAATAAAGAGATACACACGAACCATTTGTTTCTTAAAACACAAAACCCTTACATTGTAAGGTCCGGACTTAAGATAGCTGGACCATAAACTCATACTATGGTGCACTCCTTAACTCTTTACCTCAAGAAACCCAACCCCCCCCCGCCCCGACCCAAGCAAGATAGTGCTGCAATGGTCCAGGTGTCACAAGAGGTACCCTGAGCTTCAGAACAGTTCCAGTAAGATAAAGGGGAATGAGGGCAGGGTCGTTACCTCATCCAGCTTATACTTAGACAGATCTTCATCCTCATCCTCTTCTTCTCCCTCTGATTCTTTATCTTCGACTTCCTTTAATATAGATGCAGGACCAACTGCCTTCCCCCTGTATTTTTTCTTTTTACGTCCAAACTAGAGAAAAACAAATAAAAAATATTTCTTTAGGCTGAAACACATGAAAATCATTTTATTTTTAACACTATTTGTGTCTATCTGGAAAGACAGATATTGAAATTTGAGCCTGTAAGCCCCTGCACTTGCAGGTGGAGATGGAAGATCCCTTACTGGCCAGCCAGTTCTAGGTTCAATGAGAGAACCTGTCTCCAAAAACAAGGTAAAGATACCAACAGAGAACGGCCTCCAGTATCAATCTACAGCTTCTACAGATGCACAAGTAAGGGCACATACACGGCTACTACAATGCACTCGTGCACACACACACACAGCTCTTCTGAATTCCAGGTTATTCTATTCATTTTTTATCATTTCTCTAACATAAAATGTAGTTTGTATACATCTATTGAGAGCTTACCTCATCATACTCCCCATCAGATTCTTCTCTTTCTATATATTCAACATTTTCTCTTTCATTAAAACCACCTCCATATCCTTTAAAAAGAGGGCATAAATTGCTGTAACAACTCAAATAACAAAATTTGTATGCTCATACTATTCCCAACTAACAGAAAATGAAAATCTAATCAATGGTAGTTCTTTATGTAAATAATAATTAGTAATCTTTTCCAAGTTAAAAATCCTGATAGAGAATAAGCCAGATCTACTTTAGTTGTGACAGGTCACTCATGAAAAATATATGCAGAATATCTGCTATGACAAAGTTTTAGACAGAGTTTCCTCTCCAGTATAACTCTTCTCATAAGAACCAGGATTAAACTCAATATTTATCTGACAATGCAGACTTTGAAGGTAGGGTTAAGATGAACCATCCAACCAAGGGGCACATCCTGATGTGGGCAGCACTAATCACAAGATACAAAACTCTTCAAGAGACCAGGTCTTAGGGGGAAATCACAAACCCAGCTGGGATATAATGAATTGACAATTACACAACAATGTAAAATAAGTAGCTTTTATAGGAAGGTCAAAAATATCACATCTGGAAAAAAGTCTGGGTATTACAGTTCATCTATTGTTACTTAAGACTTTGGCTTCAGAAGAAAACAAAGCCAAGAGAGAGGGCCCAAGGTAGATCTTTAAGGTGGAACACAGAATATAGTGAGAAACACAGAGCACTGAGAGGAAGGAGATAAAGTAGAACTTGCAGAAGGCAAAGCTGCCTCTGGAAGTTAAGACGTAGAACCCCAGGAAAGAAGAAAAAAACACCGAGAATGTTATGTATTAAGTGTCTTACATATTAAGAATCAAAAACAAATAAGCAAGCAAGCAAAGTGGGGAAAGAAAAGCTGGAAGGACTAGATTTAAAAAAAAAAACAAAACAACTGATCTACCATTAGGCCCCTGATCCCCAGAAACCAAACAGGGGCAGTGGTGTGAAATTAGTGAGAAAAGGCAAACAGGGGAACAGTGTTACCAACTTAAGAGCCTCTCACGCTGAGTATGAGCACTGTCTGTGACACAATCACACCGCAAGGAGATAACAGTTAACTGCTGGCAATGGCAAATAACACTCTGCCAGAGGTTCACCATCAACACACAGAAAATACAGTAGCCAACAATTGGCAAAAACCATCTACACAATGACGAGGCTTTGGGACCCGTTCCTCAAAGTCCAATAGCTGACACAAGTATAAAGAGTTTATGATGTTCGCACAAAAGGTGCCACAGACTTGAGTCACAGGACACGGAGCTATCAAGCTGGTGCTGATCTGAAAGTTTTATTCTTACCGGCTAATTTCATAGTGGCAGAAGTTCCTACACTCACTATCCAAGGAAGAAAAATAACCAACAGTCTTACTCAGCTGCAAACCCTGCTAGTCATGAGAGGCTTTTCCAGATATGCCCCGTGGTGCAATAGTAACACAATGTTATGGGGACCACGGTCTGATAGGATTCACAGTTCTCTCTAGCAGACAAGCAAAAAACCCCATGGCTCAGTAGGTCATAGGACCTGGGGGGAGCCTGGTACAATTACTCTGCTATATGGACAAGAGAACATGTGGAGGGCTTCTCTTTGGGCGGCACATACCACATCCTTTCCCCTAAGGCTCAGTGATCACCAAAGGGGGATGGAAAGACTGTAAGTGCCAAAGGGAATGCAGCACAGGGTAGCAGAACAGTTATTTGATGGATCCAGCTGCACAGCTGAACTATGGACTCACAGTGGCTGTGACTGTGGACACACTTTCACAAGATCAAGCCGCCCAAGTCCAGCATGGATTGGGGAGGGGCTGTTACTGCTGGCTGCTAGGAAACAAGGGCCCACTGGGCGTCACCCATGCTCCAGGAGACCCATATACATACAGTCAGCACTAACGGTGCTCAGTGGTTTAAAAAGGAAAGAAAGAGCACATAAAGCTGAGGAGTTAGGAGATGAACTGGAGGTGAGGGAATGTCTGGCCTGTGAATTCCATCAAAACACAAAGGCAATGTGAAATTTGCAAACAAAACCCCAACAACAACAAAAAAGAATTGACATCTTATGCTCTGTAACTTGTAGTTTTAAAGTTTTTCTGGTAATTCAGAAATGTGACGAAGACTATGAATAACCTTTTAAGTTTTACAGGATGTCTTTAAAGGTGTCCTTTACCTATCTGTCACACTAGGACACATCTAAGCTAGGAGAGGGAGGCAGAAAAGCATTTCTGAGTACCCTACGATTCCAAATGCTAGGGCAGGCTGCCTAACACTATTTCATAAACCCAATGAATAAACCAGGTGTGGTGGTTCATGCTGGTAATAGTAGCACACAGGAGCGTGAGGCCAAAGCTATTCCTGGTTATACACTAAGTCTGAGCCCAGCTAAGGCTACATAAACAGAACACACACACAAAACAAACCAAAGAGAAGACAGATTCCTTTTTCTCCCATGCTCTCTTGAGAAGGTAGTAACTTCTTTTAGAAATTGCAATTAGAACGTGGCTCTATTTACCTGTTCTTTCTTCTAGCTTAGCATACTTTGGAGTATTACACATGTTACACTCCGATCTTCTGGCCCAATTCACATTACTGCAACTACAATTGTAAAAAAAAAATCACATCAGAAGGCTCCCAAACATTGAAGAAATATTATTAAAAGAAATATTCAAAAACTCTTTGGTGAAATAACTAGTACCAAGCAACGTTCATAAGAAGTAATGAAAATTAAAACACAAAACACAACATTGTTCTAGAGAACATGGATTCCCAGAACAGCCTGAAGTATGTAGGCAGAGAACAAAATCTATTCAATATAAACAATAGTTCGAGAAGTGACATAACTAGAGATTTGGCTACCTAGGAGAAAAACACTACTTTAATTAAAGATGCTATTATTTATCATCTCTGAATCCACCTTTTAAATATGGCTACCGTTCTTATTCCCCTCTAAGGACCCCTTTGCAGTACACTAAATCCACTGACTTACATTTGTTGCTGAACAATTTACTTGCATAGATTCAAAGTCTATCTATAGGACCAGCGCTTTATCTAAGATGCTTTTCTGGTCTGGTGCTTTTTCATATATGAAGGATTTATCTATATTCTATAAAATGTGGAGACTGGAAAAAAATCAATACAAAATGAAATCTAAATTTGAAAGACAAAAATATTAAGAAACTTAACAAGAAACATTTTTCATGGGAGGCAATTTATGCTTGTCAAGTGACTTTCATATTATAAAGAGGCAATTATCACTAACAGGAAGTAGACTACTCGGTGCTGTCAATGTCCCCATCCCTTTGGTTATCAGCTCATAAACACTCCATCACAGCAACAATTGGTAATACCCCTGAAAGATAAACATTTCCTTTTCACTATACTTAGGATGAAAGCCAATGAAGTTGTGGCTGAAAAGGATACACTGTCTTGTCATGGAATTAGTAAGAGTTCACCGTATTAACGAGTGGTGATGGAAGTATCTTTAGTGTGGTAACGGCAATCTGAAGCACATACGTTTTGCATTGCCAGTCATTTGCACTAAACAAGCCCCGGCTCTTCTCTGCCAGTGTCTTTCCTATTTCTGTGCCCCCAGCTTTCATCATCTTGGCCTCAGTTGTTTTCTCTCGACCACATCTGTTACAGCTTGTTCTCCTAGCGAAGTTCACATTTCCGCACCTGCAGACAAAATGAGAAGCACGTAAAGAAGTGATTCCTAAATATTAAAACTGTCTTCACTACACCCTGGAACACAGAACAAGCTTACCCCATCATGTTCATCAGCATCGTTTGAGAGAAACAAGGACTGGATAAAAATCTCAACCTTGTATTTTCAACGACAGTAACCACTTCGGGATTTAAACCTTTCTAACTCCAGACTAGCCATTAGCTAAATTAAACTCCCCTGTTCCAAAGTGCCATCTGACTCTTCCTCAACAACTAAGGTACCAGAGATGGAAAAAGAACACCGAATCAACTCTCAGTTAAAGCTGTGATGAACTTTAGAAGCACAATCCTAGGGATAGACCCACCAGGAAACAACAGGTACAGAGGGGCTCCGGAGAACTGATAAAATGTCCTTTCAGAGGTAGGATGTGGGATGATAAGAGAAAACATAGGCTATGTTGACTAAAAGTATACATTAAACAGTAAAGAAATTTGAGTAGTATAGTGTTTATCAAACCTAAAACATATCGGAAACCAAATCAAACCACAACCAATGAAGTCAAACCTTATATTAAACACTAAAGGTTTTATATTTTATGTACTTACAAGACCTTACTGATTACCAGTTAATGCATGTTAGATGCTCCAAATAGCATTTAATGTTTAAATTAAGAAATACAAGGGACCACCCGATTTAAAAATGAATATGTCAATGGAAGTGTAACACTAAACTGAACGACACCATCCAACTTTTAGGTTGCTTTTCTGTTAAAAAAAAATACACAAGATCCAAGTAACCCTAAAAATATGTTCTGAAAAAATGTTTCCCTGACATATATTCAGTAGAACATTTTGTTTCTGTCAATGAGTTTAGGTGCACAGAACTACGAACGAAGTGTCCTCCCGAAATATCTGGGCTCGGTTTTCAGTAAGAACACAGAGAGCACATTTTCTACAAGTCACGGAAGGCACCAAGTCAGAGGCTGGTGTCCTGATCTCTGAATGGTTCCAAAGTGTCACGTCGTTCCCTGCAATGTCCAAGAGGACCACGGTTCTACTCTGCTAGACGGTTAAAAATCAGGTGAATGTGAGCGTCGTCATTTCCTTGCTCTCCACTCACACTACCTATGTTATTTCGGTGTTTAACTGTAAGCGAGCGGAGGGGCTTCAAGTTAGATGCTCGGCAGCGGAGAGAACTGGCAGGACACCCGGGCTTCCTCCAGCTTTGGCTCTGGCTAAGAGCACGAGCTGGTACATCCCGGAAGATTTCCACCGCCACCAGCCGAGCACTCCGGCTTCACAGCCACGTACGCGCCGGGGCCTCTGCCTCCGGGAAGGAGGGTGCGGGAAAAAAAAAAAAAGCCAAAGTCACTGGAAAGGCTCGGCAGGCCCGAGAGCAGCCCCGACTGCTCCCGGGCGGGGACGGAGGGCGCAGCGCAGCGGCCGAGCTCGGAGGAGGGCGACCGAGCGTAGAGCGCCGGGCGGGGGTCACGTGCGGCCCGCCCGCGACCCGCTCAAGGCCGGCGGCGACCGTCCTGCCGTCCCCCACCCAGGCCGTAAGCCCCGCCGCCGCCCTCAAGAGGGCCGCCCCCGGCCCCACGCCGCCCCGCCGCGCTCACTTCTTGTCCGGGCAGATCCAGTCCCCGTCACTGACTCGGAAATTCTTGGTCGACATTTTGGACACCAGCAGCACAGCCGCCCGCAGCGACGTCCCCGACCGGAGCCGCGGGGCCTCGCGCCGGGCTGCCCGCGCGCCGCCGGACCCGCCCTCCGCTGTTGGGGGGGGGAGAGACGGGGTCAGACGACGAAAGCCACCCGGGCCGCGAGCCTGCCGCCGCCGTGAAGAAACGACGCCCGAGACCCCGCCGCTCGGCCCGAGGCTCTGCCCCGAGGAGGCCTCGCCGCGTTCCTGATCAGGCGCTGAGGAGACAGCCCGGTCTGGTGGCCATCGCGGCGTCGCGGGCGCGGCGGAGTGTCCCGTAGACTTAAAAGGACCCCGGAGCGATGCGCTTCCGTTTCCGGGGTGGGGCTAGGGTCGCGGAGGCGGAAGTGACTCGGCGGGGCTCGGAAGCATGGGCTTTGGCGTTGCCTAGGGTTCACTGGGGCGAGCGATAAGGTGGGCGGTTCGAGTCTTTGGAGAAGATATTTTGAGTTTTGAACAGGGTGTGAGACTAGTCCGGGCGCCCTGGGTTTCACTGTGTCGTCCAGGCCGGCCCCGAACCTCCCTCAATCTTCCGTAGGCCACGCCAACACATCAGGTGTTTCTCCTGTTAGGTCCAGCTGGCTTCGAAATCTGCGTAGCCAGGCTGCTTAGTATTTTACTAGAAAAGTCGTATTAATAAATGAAAGCAACTCTCTTCTTTGGGATGTTGTTTAAAAACTTAGCTTTTAAAATATGTAATCTGTAAGAGATATGCCTGGCACAGGCTTATCGAAAGGGAGCTATCCGAAGGTTTTTAGAAATAGGACATTGCCAGTAGTGGTAACGATTACCGGTGTCTTCTGATACCACCCCGCTACCCCTCTCCAGTCTTAACGCTGGCCCTTACTTTGAATTTATTCTCTCGCTTTTTAAAAGATTTAGTTCATGTACCGTATGGTTACTTTTTTTAAAAAAATGAGAAATAGGAGTAATTTGCTGTTAGAGAGTGGTTTATAGTTCTGAATGGTTTCTGAGTCTGCAGGTCGTTGCACGTAGCTTACCTTTGTTTCAGTTACACAGACAGCTGCCACGTCTTTGTGACAGTTAACTCCCCAACCCCACCCACACCTTGTTGCTGTAATTAGCCCTCATGTGAACATTCTTAAGCTAACCCCCAAGCCCTATGTTTTGCCACTGTAATCAGCACGCGTGAACATTCTTAATGCACGAATTCTGCCACTTACATGAGAAAGGTTTTCTAGCATGTAGCTTATGTCTAGGAGAAAAACTGTTAAGCTACTTTTTGGTTTTAATGTCTAACACCTTTGATAATTGTAATATCTTGATCATCTCAGTTGAAAACTGTTGGTTATCTTTTTATCTTGACAGTTGTTCACATCTTCCCAGTTATTTTGTATTGTATAATCACTGATTTTTTTCCTGATTTTTTTAATCCTGGGTAATGTGGAATTTTTATTTCCTTTTAGCAAGCAATCCTTGCGTTGGCATCACAGGCTCAGTCTTGCGTGTGAGTACTGGTTCTATATCAGTTGACTCCTCTGAGTATTGCTGTGCTTTAAAAAAACATTTTTACATGTATGGGTGTTTCGTCTGCATGTATGTCTGTGTAACGCATGCATGCTGGGTGCCCTCAGGTCAGGAGTAGGCGTGAATCCCCTGGAACCGGAGTTACAGAAGGTTCTGAGCTCAGAGCCGTCAGTACTCTGAACCACTCACCGAGCTGTCTCTTCAGCCCGTGCTGTGCTGCTCTCTTGAGTCTGTCCTGTACCTAAGCACTTGGGTTGTTTGGGTACCTTAGCAGTACTTTTAGATGTAGTTTATTACATGAATCATTCCCATGCTGCTTTGATTTGTTCTGCACACACTCATATATGTGAGTGCATAACTTGAGTGTGAGTGAGTTCATACTAGATTTGGAGAACATGCTTTCCCATCTTTTTTTTTTTTTTTTTTGCTCACATACTCTGTCTTGCAGTGTTATTTTTTTATGGTTATTTTGTGAGAAATAAAAGGTTTCCCTTGAAGTTTTGGCAGCTTGTCATAGCTATAGCATTTGACCAGGGTCCTAACATAAGGTGAAGTGGTGAGGGAAAAGAGAAAGGTGTGGGATTTTTTTTTTCCTCCACACTTAAGACTACAGAGATTTTCTTTCCTTGCTTTTATACAGAAATATAATTTCCCCTATACTCTCACTCTTTGGATGGGAGGAGAGCTGTGAAGCAGTTTAGTATTTCCTTACAAACTGGTAGCTCACAAATGTGTCTTTCCCCAGTTCTTATGGCTAGAAAAAGATTATTAATTAATTATTACAGATTGTGCCATTACTACAGACTTACTAGCTGCCAAGTCAGCTACAAGAGAGAAAAGGAAGCAACTGTCAACGAACCCATACCACTAAGTTCCGGCCCTCTCTGCTGCTATTTGCCCATTTTTATTTCCTTCTTGGTGCCCTCAGATAAGGAAGGGCTTTGAGTATTTTATCCAGGTTTTCCTTGTGATCAATGGGAAAAAGAATTAACAGTGGGCCTGCCCCATCCTCTGTTACAAATTAAACCATAATGAGGTGTTAGTACCCATCTATCAAAGTGAACAAAGGAAAGCTCAGGTAGTCCAGGGGTTAGGATGACTAGAGTTCCCACGGACTGCAGGCTATGTGTTCCTTCACATGGTACTCAGGGTAGTAACAGTGAGATAGCATGAAGGTGGAGGACTTAATCTCTACAGTGTACAGTGTCGCTAAGCTATGGTGTTCAGTCAGTTAGGTATAGTCAATGTGTTTTCAACTTACAATTGGTTTGTTATATGATATTTTCAATCCAGTGAACTTTATGCAACCTCAGAACAAGTCAAGTAGCATTTTTTTCCCCCTCTGGAAAATACTTGTCACACTCTACTAAAATCTGAACAAATGCATGCACTATGACCCTGAAACTCCTCAGGGTGTTCCCTAAGCCCTACAAATGTTTATACTGAAGATGCAAGTAACAGTGTTCATAACTTCATTATTCGTGATATTCCCAGTTGGAAGTTTTCTGCCATTCTAATGGTAGCCAGAGTAAAGAAATAATCATACAGTTGTCTAGTGAACTACAACATGCAGCAGTAAGAGTGACATTGAAGCCACATTGAACACTGATGGTCACCTGAAATACAACATTGAACTGGTAAATCCAGACACAAAATGGAAAAGTCTATATCATTCCATTTATGTTAAGTTCAGTAACTTCAGAGTTAGTCTCCCACAGCGCTTACCATTGAGAACTGGAGATAATGACTGGGGCTAGTAAAATGGCATGTAGTTACTGGAATAAAGGAGGGAATGTAGCTGGTAAAGCTCTGGGAGAGTCAAATCAGCAGAAAAGTGTAGGCGGATTTTTCTGCCCCACGTGCCAGCTCCCAGATCACAACATGAGACCTTGTTAATTATAAACGTTCACCCAATAGCTTAGGCTTGTAACTAACTAGCTCTTACAGCGTAATTCATTTTTATCAATCTTCTTTTTGTCTTGTGGCTTTATTACCTTACTCTGTCCTGCCCACGCTGCTTCCTTTTCATCTGGCTGGCGACTCCCCCCTTCGTCTTTCCAGTGTCCTGTGTGTCTGAAAATCCTGCCTAACTGTTGGCTGTTTAGTTTTCTATTAAACCAATGAGAATGACACATCTTCACAGTGTACAAAAAGATTACTCCACAACAGAAGAGTCCTTTACAGTGAGTCTGGGATAGAATAAGTACAGTTGAAGTGTAGGTCTGCCAGTAACCGCAGCAGGTGAGTTCAAAGACCATAGAGGGCTTTTCAGGGAGGGCCATTCCTAGAGTAGTGAGTGAATTTCTTTGTATTAACCTGAAAGAAAAACCCAACTACCCATTATTTTTATTCTAATTTTTTGATTAGTAATTTTGTCCCATCTCCTGGGTACACTTGACCTATCATGGTCAAACATTCAGAGTGAATTATCCATGCAAGTTACTCATACATGAAACTATACTTACTGATTGATAAATATTCATGCAGACAAGCAAATCTTGGTCCCTAAGAGGTTAATCAGGTATGGTGGACACATCTGAGATTGTGAACTTACATAATAAAAAAATCTGTCTTTATTTACTCTGTTAGGGCTCTCTCTACTTGCCAAGAACCAACATCAGAATATATGCTTTAACCCCTGCCCCCAAAGCCAAACCAAAACAGACAAAAGAGCTGGGGAGGTGTGTTGTAAAAGGTAGTCTCATGGAATGTTGAGGCAGAAGTATCACTCAGGTCTGAAAAGGGCTAAGAGAAGCTCCTGTGTTTCAATAGCACATTCATCTAAGACAACTGTTTCCGTCCTTAGTTTACAGGATTCTCAGGCTGCACTACGATGCTTAGACCTGAGCAAGCAGGCTTTTAGCTTGTCCTGACCCCATGTGCGCTTTGGAAAACCTTTCTTGTAGAGATCCCTGTCTCCTGTGTCTTGGGCCACACTAAACTTGGTCCTGTGTGGCTCCTATGTGATAGGAATCCTGGTGTCTTTCATTACCCATGGTGATAGTGATGGGGCACTTAGGTTGTGAGGTTCTCCGGATGCTCTCTTGTGTATGGTTCCAGCAGAAGGTCTGTAAGCTCTGGGGCTGGCTTCTGTGAGGTGAACTAGCGACCCATGGCCATGGCAGGCCCTGGAGGGAGGCTTGATTAAAATTCTCACTGACCAGGGCAGAAGTTTTTTTTTTATTTGATGGGATCATACAAATTTGGACCACTAAAATGGTGCTGATTGACTGATTGATAAGTGATATATTAAGAGGAGTGTATAGTGGGCAGGCCACAATACACTTTCTGTGAAACACGATTAATAAAAACTCAGAGGCTGATATCGGGGTTCAACCTGAAGATCCAAAAAGCAAAACAGCCAGCCACTGGCTCTTACTTCAACCTTAGTCCCAAATGGTGATCCTGCCTCCAGTAATCTCAGAAGGAGACTGTGAGTGAAAGCTGTCTCCTCCCGTTTTACAGTCCTCTCTAGGTCTTAGATTAAAGGCGTGCACCACAGTTTCAATGGCAGACTAGTGTGGCTATTGGGATTAAAGGTGTGTGTCACATTGCCTGGTCTGTAAGGCTGACCAGTGGGGCTGTTTTACTCTGATCCTCAGGGAAGCTTTATTTATTAAAATACAAATGATCTTTGGACCTGAAGTCACCTTTATGAGGTTGTGTGGACTCTCCTCTTTCCCCAAGGGAAATACAGGTAGTCATAGGTCCCTTTAATTTGCCCCTGCTGTCATTATTTCTACATCCAGGGCTGCAAGTGGCATGCTAGGTAGCATTTTTTTTTATGGTTTTTCTTGTCTCTTCCCAGGGCTTTTCCTGACTGTGGTAGTGCACAATCAGCTTGCCCCTTTCAGCCGTACCTTTTCTTGCTTTTAATTGACACAGTATCTCCCTGCTCTCCTAGATGGTTGAAAGTCTTGTTCAAATGATGGGCATTGCTTACCTCAATAAGAAAGTGCTTCCTCACCTGCCTAGGGCCCCTCACCTGTCCTTACTGCTGGTAACTGTGGAGAGAGCCAGGCTCCCAGTTGGCATTGCAGTATTCAAATTCCAGGGTTGCCGTGAGGAAGGCCCAGAAGGGTCAGAAGACGATGTGGATGGAAGATGGACTGACCTGTAAATGTAAATGCTAAACATTCTATAAAGACCAACAATTATGTTTTCTTTCATTTTATGGTGACACCTGTGTTTGTGGTCCTCTTCCACAAGTTCCTTGACAGTGTTCTGGAGGCCATTGTAAAGTGGCTCACAGACTGCACAGTGGATGTTGTGGGGTATGTTAATCACTCAGTAGGCACCAAGCAGATGGCATCAGAGAACCCAAGAGGCAAAGCAGCCGTACTGTCTAACTAAGAGACTGTAAGAGGGTGTCACTGGATAACACTGTCACCATCTTCTCCTTGCAGTAAGAGCTGTGAGATTAACCAGGAATGGTATTTCCGACAAAAATATAAACAGGTTCCTTCTGGGAATGGGGAAAATTTTTATGTGTACTGACTCAATAAATAGAATAGCCATGCAATGTGTTTTTCTTATCCCACACATTTATCAACGAGTTGGTACACCTCAGGTGGGCCCTGTAGCTTGTAATTACTTTTATAATCAAATTGTTGTTAGAGAGAGCTCCTCCCAACGTCTTGGATGTCCTCATAGTATTGCTGGTCAAGGCACTTCTGCTAAACAGTCTGCACTTCAGACCCCAGTAAGTATCTTCCCTGTAACTATATTTCCAAAGGTTCTGCTTGCTCTGGTTGGTTTCTTTGTTCTCCTGTGACCCAGTTGGTTATGGTATTCAGGGCCACCATAGCCTCTAGGCAGTGCCATTTGGGAAAAAGCACACAGGGAGAGGTAGCTTGATCTTTGTGTTTGTGTGCTGAATAGCAGCTTAACACAAAATTAGCTCAAAAATTTAATCTCAGTTTATGTGACTGAGAAGGTTGGGAGGGGCTTAGTTGTTTTTTCTGCTCAGTGTTTCACCATGCCGCTATCAAGCCGGCTGCAGCAGCTGTGCTGGCGGCAAAGTCATGGGTGAGCAGCTATCTCATGTGTTTGTGCCCCACATTGGGCGCAAGGTGATGTGCTTATCTAATTATCCTTATCAATAAAAGACCAGGAGTCAGATATCAGGTAAGAACCCGAAAGATCAGAGAAGCAGCGGAGCAGCTCCCAGAGGCTTCCAACCTCTTCCATCCCTTCTTCTAAAAAGGGCCAAAATCTTCCCTAAGCCCTGCCTTAACTACTTCTTCAGGCCTATAAAACCTCTGAAGCTTGGAGTCTTTTTCTGAGCTATTCTGGTTTTTGGTGTTGTAGAACTCTGAATACTGAGGTCATCGTTTTCTTTGCAGATTCTGGCCAGGGCTTTCTCGCAGCTCCTAGAGACGGACCTCAGCCGTGCATCATGTGGCCCTCTGAAAGCATGGAGCTTATTGCTCCGAAGCCAACAGGAGAGCTTCTCCCAATTCTGCTACTACTGCTGTTACAGCTGCTTACAACAGCTATTATCGTTGCTAGAGTCTTATATTCAATGTGACATCATAGGTGAAATGATTCTACTCTGTTTGCTGTGTTACATGACCTAATAAAAGGAGGGACATCCCGTTATACTAAGTGCGTCAGGAATCTTAAGAGCCATTTTTAGGTCTCACCAGCCATGGTTCTTGAATGGGTAACTGCTGTCAGCACATGAAATCCTTCTTAAACAGGTTGTCTGCTTTTTTTTTTGACATTCTTTTGGGAACAGTCACTAATTTATTAGTGTACTTAGAAAGTATGAATTTCCAATGTGAATCTACATCGACACTCATGTCTCACAGACTTCAAAGGGACATCTCTGAGCATGTTTTGTCATACAGAGTTTTCCTTACACTTTAAAATAAATGTACTCTAAGAAATGATTAAACAGTGTGTATTTAATGTAATTTATAACTGACATTTCAGAAAGTCAGTGATAGGAGACTGGAATGCACACACTTGCACACACACTTCATAACCCTTCAACTTAACAGCGTTTTCTTATTCTGTAGGAATCATTGGTGGAATTTATTTGCCAGCTGGTGTTTCAGAGTCCTTTATAAATTAGTTATAGTATTTACTAGCCATGTGGAGGTGAAGAGATCTAATTAGGTCAAGGAGGCTGGCCCTGCTGGAGACCCAAAAGCAAAGCCGGGAAGGTGTCAGCTGCAGATCCCTGTTGTGGTCTCGTGAGTACACGTTTAGGGGTGGGTAGTGGAACAGCAGAAAAGATACAAGTTTACAATAAAAATAGTTTTGATGAAAATTATTGAAGCTGTCCATCAGTAAATGAACAAACAGACAAAATTCGAAAACCTTTTCGCTGACGAAGGCTTTCTCAGGTGTTCTATTACAGTGTAAGAACTGGATGTACAATGCTAAACGCATAGCCATGAATTTACTCCCTTGGTCAGTGAACAGAGCTGGTTGTGGTAGGTAAAGAGGATTGTATCACAGTCTCTTAAAGGAGCACAAAGGTGGCAAACACGTCTGTATAAGCATGAGAGAACTGGGTTTTAGGCAGACTTAAGGGTAGGGGAGGTAAAAGCATTGATATTACTCCATCACAAGTGTCAGAACTTAATCAGACAAACTTTAAAGGGTTGGGAAAGGAGCAAGGTCACAAGAACACAGAGCAGGAGTGAGCCTGGGGTGCTGATCCTGGAGGCATTGCCTGGTTGCTGAGCCTTTTCCCACAGCTCCCATCCTCTTCCACTGTTCATTCTCTCTCTCTCTCTCTCTCTCTCTCTCTCTCTCTCTCTCTCTCTCTCTCTCTCTCTCTCTGAGAGACCTTTGAGAAAACTCATTCATAGTGATGTAAATAACCTAGTTTAGCATTTATATTCTTATAAGGGATTTCCAAGTTACCAGAAATAAAATCTCAAAATCGGGGGTCAAAACCCTCAAAATTTACTGGGGCCTGTCGTCAATATAAATGAATGGCTAAGGGCCCGAGTAAGACACTGGGGAGTGAGGGGGACTGTGACAGACTATTTGAGGACATGAAAACCTGAAAACAAATGCTGTTTCAGCTGAAGCAAAAGTGCCTGCTGGATGATTATATCAGGCCAGTAGTTGCCCCTGTATCCTGCCTTTAAAGTTATGTTTCTAATTTTGTGGTAGAGAAACGAATCCAAGAAGAGGAGACAGTGTGTCAAGCCCTGCATACAATATTATTCCTTCACCTGAATCTGTTGGGGGGAGGTTCTGGCCAGCATCCCCCAGCTTACTTTCTCACAGGCCCCCAGTATCTGGCCCGCCTTCCTGTCTATTACTGATATTTGTTTTTCGTTTGCTGTAACCTGAGAGCATCAGAACAGATATGGAGACTTTTTACAGACAGAAACTACAGGGAATAGATGAACTAACTGTGGGAGTTCACACCATCAGCGCTTTCCAGCTTCTTGTCTATGAGGAGCTGTGTGGTCAGGGAATAGATGAACTAACTGTAGGGGTTCACACCATCAGCGCTCTCCAGCTTCTTGTCTGTGAAGAGCTGTGTGGTCAGCTCCTGCTGAGACCCTGCCTGCTCTAGCATCTCCAGGCAGTTCACACTTCTTTAGCCTCAGGCACAGTTTTGGATTTCAGGGCCCATGAAGCACAGTCAGAATATCTAGTCCCCTAATGAGGAAGAGGAAAATTAGCTTCTCCATAGGCCATTCACTTTCTTTCCTAGAAGGGCACCCTAGGGAAAAGAAAAGCAAGCTGACAACCTGGTTGAATCCTTTGGTCAACAGAAAACCCAGCTAAATGGAAAAATAGTTTTAAAAAGGAGGTTTTGTCTTGTTTTTCTAACACCATCCTGAAGGAGTCCCCTGGAGCAAGGATTAGTGTTGAGAGATATTTGATTGCACTGCAAAACTCTGAGACTGTTAAAAAAATTAACCTTGGATTGGGCGTGGAACCAGCAAGCAGTTGACAGGATTTAGCCATAGAGAGAATGGAGGAGCCAGGAACACAGAGAGAGTGATGCACAGGAAGCAGTAGGGAGGGACTTAGAGATTCCTGGTCTTTTTGGTTTGCAACAAATGGAGAGACACTTCTCTTATTGGGTCTTCAGCCAAAAAGGAAGGTCAGGTGATTGCTTCTTGACTTCTCTGACTCCAGAGTCTTTAGAGCGATAGAGACTTAGTTAAAACCCACATTTGTGGGCCTTGACCAAACTGGTACCGGTAGAACGAAAAATCCCACCAGAGCGCTGACTCTGAGGCCTTGGGGCACAGATGGAAGTTAAAATATCAGCAGACTTAGGTGTGGCTGCTAGCTGACAGAGAAACAGCAGCTTAGTTCTAGTCAGTAAGTATGGAATCTGTTGTCTCGTGCAGCATGGCTTTCCTGGAGGATATCGTAGGATGTCACACCTACATTTTGTGTTTTGGAACACAAAAGGAGAAGATTTTATTTTTTTTAACCATCACTGATCTGTAAAAATCATTCTGTATAGCCAGGGTTTCCTTCACCGTCTTCCAAATGTGCATAATTATTTTACTTGGTATGAAGCAAGCTGAAACATTTGCAGCAGTGAGCTGGCTCGCTCACACTGTCCCATAGTTTGGTCAGTAATGAAAATCCTGGCACTTTGGATTTAGAGAGCTCGTTCTGCCTCCTGATAGCCTTGCAGCCACAGCCTCCTTGCCTGGCTACAGGAGTGGATAAACCCTGTTCTCAGTAGTGAGAACTGTCTGTAGAACTGTTTGCTGGGGATCATCTAGACACAGTCAAGGGCCAGGTAAGTTCCTGTTCTGTGGTCACAGTCATTCTTATTCCCTAGACCTCAAGCTCATCAAAGTAAAATGGGGACAATACTCTTTAAGTGTGTGGATTTTAAATGAGTAATTCTCGCGAAATGCCTGGCAGCAACACACTATTAACAATTTTAATAACCAAAATAGGAATGTTGAATATTTAGTATAGCACACGCTCAGTAATAACCCCTGTAATATTTGTGTTAACAGGTAGACATCTGTACCAATCTGCCTGGGTTCTAACCCATTGTTTGAGTGACTGATCCTGATCAGGTTATATAATGTCTCAGGATCATCTGTAATAAAAAGAGAATAATGATAGCATCCGCTTCCTAATGTGGTTTGAGGTTTCATTGCCAAGGTCCCTCTAAAGTAATAAAGGCAACAGCAGGCAAACAGCACACAGCCAATAAACCTGAGCTGCCGGTACCTCTCTCAGCGTCAACCCCTGCCAGTGGAGAAAGTGATTATGTCTGCTTGTCCGGGCTGAAGTGTGGTAAAATGTGATGATGCTCATGGAAATAGCTAGTCAGTGGTGGGCACCCGATAAATGCCGGCTTTCTTTTCCTGTTTTTGATTCAGTAGACAACGCAGAAGTTTATGATGCTTTGGGATTACAGCATGAATGCCAACCTCATCTGTGTGTGATTACAGGACAGAAAAGATAGATGGAATTTTACCAGTGACATGCATTAAACACTGTTCATTCAATGGGCTAATTCATTGTCTGGTTTTCTTCTCAAAGTGGCTTCATCAAGAAATATCCAATAATTCTTAATTCTTTTGATTCTGGTCACAGATAGGGCGATTTACTCTCTGCAAAGAAAGATGGAGAAATAGGTTATTTTTCAAGTTTTTGGTGGCAAACCTTGACTCACAGCCTGGAGGAGCTGCAGGAAGGTGCTGTCAATCACAGGGTAGTCAGGGAGCTCAGGACTCATTACTTCTGGTTTACTTCCAAGACTTACACCCGCAGCTTCCTAATGAGCCTGCCCTTTGGAGACAGCTGGCACTCTGCAAGGTGCATGCCTCGCTGAGCTGCTTCTTGTTTCAACTAACTTGTCTTCATGGCTCTGTTGGTCAAAGTCTTAAATGATGTGAGAGCCTTTGGTAAGGCTATAATTGGCTGAAGCAGTTTTTAACTGGTCTACAGGAGCACACACTGATGGAACTGTTCTTCAGAAGCACACGTTGCTGGACAAAGAATGGCAGGATTCGGGACAGTGTTAACAAAGAGCTGGGGGGGGGGGATCTTCACGGTGTTCACTGAAGAGAGAAGTTTATAGCAGATAATAAGATGTGATAGGCAAGACGTCCAGCAGGTGGCAGCTTAGTAACATATAATCACAGGTCGTTGTGGGAACTTGGTGTTCAGGATCTTAGAAAAATCTCAAACTATGTATCTTAAACATTGCATATTTATTGTAAGTTTGTGTGTGGGGGGGTAAAAGTTAGCACATACCATCTTGCCTATGATCTATGGTAGTTTAGAAAATCAGAATTGTCATGTGAAGTAACCCAGTTGAAGGGACATTGAAGTTTTCTGGGATTTTCTACTGTATTTAAACTAACACTCCATTATTTTGAAGCACATATGATGTGGGAGTGTCATATATCAATTTGTTGATTTCATTGGCTAAGCAATAAAGAAACTGCTAGGCCCATTGGATAGGCCCACCCTTAGGTGGGTGGAGTAAACAGAACAGAACGCTGGGAGGAAGAGGAAGTGAGGTCAGACTCGACAGCTCTCCTCTCCAGAGCAGACACCTTCAGACGTCCGCCATGCTCCCGGCTCCTGGGCAGACACACACGATGAAGCTCTGAACTAGACTCTTCCCGGTAAGACCGGTGCCACAGATTATTAGAGATGGGTTGATTGGGATATCAGAATTAGCCAGTAAGGGCTAGAGCTAAGGGCCAAGCAGTGTTTAAATGAATACAGTGTCTGTGTAATTATTTCGGGGCATAAGCTAGCCGGGCAGAGCCAGGCGGCTGGGGGTTTGGGGACGCAGCCCTGCCGCCGCTCCCCCTATTACTACAAATGACGCCCAGACGTGTGGCTAACTAAACCCACTTAAAAAACCTGAGAAGGCTTAAAAATAAGGGAGAGAGAGTTTAACACAGATTTTTGCTGTTTGTTGGTGGCGTGCTGTAGAGAGATTTCCTGATTCGGCAACAGCAGCAGAAAAAATGCTGTGTCATTTCAAAGCATGGCTTCCTGGGGCTGTGCCGCCAGTGCAAACTCTGGCTTTATGTTTGTGTTCCCGCTTGGGATCGGAAGGAGAGTGCTCTGAGACCTTGACGATGACTCAGAACTCCCCGCCTGCTCCTGGGCAGAAGGCAGAATCAGGCTTAGGCAGGCAGAAGAGCATGGCGGATTCCTGCCGCCATACAGGGATGTGTTTTCAGACTGCGCAGTGCTCTGCGAGTCAGATTTGGATGTTACTTGGATGAAAAGAATTTCTGTGCTGCACGCTCAGTCTCAGAATTAAAGTGCTGAGTGCCGCTCCTACCTGGTAGCCCCAGAGCTAGCACAAAATGGTACGTCCTCCATTTTGAAATTTTCCTGACTCAGCAGCAGGAACAAACCTATGTTGTTTTAAAAATGCTGGCTTTCTGGGCCATCCTGCCAGGGCAAACTCTGACTGTTTGAGGCAGGAGGGCCGGCTACAGAGAGAGGATTTGAGTGTTGTCTGTTGTAGCTCGCTGGCTGGCAGGGACCTTGCAGCCAGTACCTCAGCCATGAGGCTGGAAAGCTAAGGAATGGACTGGATCTAGCTGGCAAAGCCACGCCTTTAGTCCTACTGATATTGCTTGGTAAATTAAAGGCTCTTGTGGTCAGAAAAAGAGATATACAGTAAAGAGAGATTCAAAGACAGAGAAAATTTCTGAATGGTTTAAAGTGTGTTAAAAATATATGCAAGCTGAAAGTTAAAGTTCTTAAAGCAAAAAACAAAAAAAGGAAGAGAGTTGTTGTGTGTCCTAGTACACACCTTTAATCCCAACACTTGGGAGGCAGAGGGAGATAGACCTCTGTGACTTCAAGGTGTGGTAGCACACGCCTTTAATCCCAGTGCCTAGAAGGCAGAGACGAACAGATCTCTGTGAGTTCAAGGTGTAGTAGCAAACACCTTTAATCCCAATGCCTGGGAGGCAGAGACAGGCGGATCTCTGAGATTTCAAAGACAGCCTGGTCCACAGATATACGCTCAAAAAGCAAAAAGTTAACTTAGGAATGTCTCAGCTTAGATTCTTAAGCGCCTAATGATTTAAAGGCGCAAATCAAAAGTGCTCCTGGATAGTAAAAAATTGCAGATTCACAATAGGACAGATTCAGACCACTAAATGAGTCACACTGTTGGATGAATGTACGTAGGCTTGGGAGAGAGAAGAAAAAGAATATAGAGAATAAAGTTAATGGTTTAAAAAGAAAAAAGTAAAAGTAAAGTCTTTAAAGAGACAGAGTACAGATAGTTATAGATATAAATAAAAATAAGCCGCGTAAAGATGGAAAATTCACAGAGAGTCTGGATTATGTACATTGTGTTTTCTTTAAAATTTTTGACTGTGAAGGAGCTAAGTACAGAGAGACATTTCATTATATGGGCTGCCCAGTGGAACCAGAACGGATATCATGAGGGTATGATTTCAGAATTTGGGTCTAAGGATATGATGCTTTGGAGAGAGTCTTCTTTTGTTTTCACAGAGGATGAGACCCTGTTCATTTCTTCTATTCCAATTTGGTATGATGGACCACGTCCTCCTGAAGGTTTGCTGTGAACACCTTCAGAAAATTGCTTCGCTCAACTGCCAACTGAGATGAAACTAGCACACAGGTTATACCATGAAAGACCTAATTAACGACGCCCCCATTCAGCAGGAAGCAGTTTGGAGAGAAAAAACTGCGCCCATGTTCCCAAATATAGTTTATAAATGTTCTTTTACATTTAAAGGGGGATATGATATAGACATGAATAATTTGCATTAGTATAGATTTTGCTTTATTGATAGAGATTTACGGTCAATTTTGTTATATGTATAAATGTTTCTGATGTAACTTTTACTTGATAACTGTTTTGTTATATGTAATTTTGCTATGTTAAGGTTAAAGCCTTCCTTTTTTTGTTTAAACAGAAAAAGGGGAAGTGATGTGGGAGTGTCATATATCAATTTGTTGATTTCATTAGCTAAGCAATAAAGAAACTGCTAGGCCCATTGGATAGGCCCACCCTTAGGTGGGTGGAGTAAACAGAACAGAACGCTGGGAGGAAGAGGAAGTGAGGTCAGACTCGACAGCTCTCCTCTCCAGAGCAGACACCTTCAGACGTCCGCCATGCTCCTGGCTCCTGGGCAGACACACGCGATGAAGCTCTGAACTAGACTCTTCCCGGTAAGACCGGTGCCACAGATTATTAGAGATGGGTTGATTGGGATATCAGAATCAGTAAGGGCTAGAGCTAAGGGCCAAGCAGTGTTTAAATGAATACAGTGTCTGTGTAATTATTTCGGGGCATAAGCTAGCCGGGCAGAGCCAGGCGGCTGGGGGTTTGGGGACGCAGCCCTGCCGCCGCTCCCCTTATTACTACACACATATATGCATTTTCCATGCTCAAAAAGATGGCCGACTTGAAGTCATTTCTCAAGTAAAATGACATTGCAACCAACAATTGATCACTTTGAGAACTTGGCGATCCTGAGCAATGAGTGTTTGCAGAGGTTTTCTCTTACATGTACTTGTAGCTTGATTTCATCATCATTATTTTGTGTGTCTCATAGTTTAAGAACATTTTTCTTTAATTAAAACATGTTATTATTTGATAATTCCATGCATGCATATTTTATTCTAACCATATTAAACTTCTCTCCTCCCCCCAGTTCCTCTCAGATTATACCCTGCACTTCTCAACCCCTTTCAAACTTTGTGTCTGTACACACACACACACACACACACACACACACACACACACATACACATGCACGTGTGTGCGCGCGTGAACACACACACACACATACACACACACTCTACCACATTCAGGTTGTGCTGCTCATACACCTGTAGGTGAGACTATCCACTGGACTATAGTCTACCTATTAGGTTCCACATCCTTGCAGAAAATTGACCTTTGAAGAAAACCGACTCTCTGTCCCCCAGAAGTCATCCACTGTCAATAGCCCGTCAACTTGGGATGGAGGCTGGCAAGGCTTCTCCTCTATGGAACGTTGGCTGGTTTAAGGATGTAAAATCTTGTGGAAGGAACCACAGCTGCTCTGAGTTCATGAGTCTAGTGGTCCTGTCGTGTTTGGGAGACACTGTTTTTCTCAGGTTCTCCTTGACCTTATGCTCTTAAAATCTTTCTACTCTCTTTTCCAAATTTGTCCCTCAGCTCTTTTGGGTGGATCTGTGACACAGATGTGACTTTGTGGCTAAGCTCCCCACAAACATTTATCCTCTGAACTTTAACCAGTTGTCAGTTTCTGAGTCAACTGCCATCTACTGTCCAAAGAAACTTCATCGATGAGGTCTGAGAGCTGAACTAATATATAGGCAGAGAGATAAGAATTTAAGGGGTGGTATGTTGCTATGTCCACTGAACAAATAAATAAAAGTAGGAGCCTATGACCTTCCACACAATGAGTTCTTGGCCAGATTTATAGTATCCGGTATCAGATGTGTATTCCTCCTCTGAACTTGGCCTCAAACCAATAAGAAAGCAAATTGTTGCCCCCATAACATTAGTACCATGACTACACCTATGAGTATGTCTTGACATGTCAGGTTCATATGTGATTAGACTGTTGATAATTTTTTCTCTCAGTAGCCTGCATAGCATCTTTAATTTCTAAAAGAAGTTACCCAGTAGGGAGGAAGCTTCTTGGTCAGTGCCAACTTGATTTCTTCTTGTCCTGTGACCAATGTGTATGGTGTTTTCAGCACCTGGGTCTTACCATCAAATTTTGGTGGGCAGCCCATAGCAATGGCAACAGTCTGTATTGTTTTGGGATTCTCTCAGACACCCTTGACTAACAACTTGAGGAGAGGTATGTCACAGTGGGTATGGGTCTTTTTACTTATCAAGCTTAGGTCATTAGGGCAAGCATTGCCACTTTTGTAAGGTAACTCAAATTAAACACATATATGCATCTATCATGTATATACATACACACACATGCACATATGCAGTTTATGGAATAGTAGACTTCCTTTCGGCTTTAGTGTTAGTGATCCCTCTGTCCCACCCTCTCTTTCCTCTGCCTCACCCTCCCTCCCTTCAGCACACTTAAACTTCCCTCCCCATTTTATCTCCTTTACCCTTTGTCTCACCCATTTTATGTTCTCCCTCCTCCCTTTAGGTCTTTCTTCCTTATCAATGGCCTGTTCTTCTTTCCTGTATTCTACAGGGCTCCAAGTTGCACACAAAGATCCAAAGATTCCATGGTAGGATCCACACATGAGTTATAATCGTTGTTAACGTTTAATGATAAAGGGCAGCATTAAGTTACAGGTCCTTCGTTTGTTCATTCATCTCGACAGACATTTATGAGCCATCTCACATGCACTGAAGATTCTAGCAACCATGGCCGGGACTGTTAATGCACAATGAATACCTCACTATGTGCATCTCTTAGAAGGAGCTCGAGTTATGAAGACAGACGGGCAAATTAATAGTTATACATAGAGTGATAAGGGCTACGACATGTTTGTATATGACTATGGAAAAGCACACAAAGGAGCAATCTGTGTTTCTTGGGATTCTGTGGTGACAACAAAATAGAAATCACATTTGAGGTAGGCCTTGGATTAGAGCAGGAATTCTCATAAGACAAGAGACAGCTCAGGTTGTAGGAAAGGAAACACACAGAGGCAAGAAAGCTTGTGAAGTGTGATAATGTAAGACAGGAAAAGGCAAGAAGACATGGGTAAGGCAGGGGAAGGCAAGAGGACATGGGTAAGATAGGGGAAGGCAGGAAGACATGGGTAAGGTAGGGGAAGGCAACCAACCTTGAAAATGTTTCAAAGGAGATGGCCTGGTACATGCATTGAAGAAGTTATCCCTGGCATGGTGCGAAAGTTAGTCTGTTCTATGAATGGGTAGCATGTGGTATGTTCAGGTCCTGTAGCATCACCATGGAGGTATAGTGGAAAAAGACAGATGTTAGGATGGGTTTTGAGAAACTGAAATGACAAATCTTAATGGTCAGTTGCCAGGGAAAGGCAAAAATTAAGGAGAAAAGTCAAGATAAACTTAGCTAGGTCTAGGCCACATGATTAATATTGAAGTTTAGAGAGGCGTTTACTGGATCATGTTCAAAAGTTTCTGAAAATCATAACACGAGGCTCTCCAAAGTCATTGCCAGTGGAAATGCCGTGAACTTTTGTGTCCTCAGACCATATGCTTGGTTCTAATCCCCGCACAATGGTGTTTAGAGATGAACTGTTGAGGAGGTAATTAGGCTTGGATGTTGTCATGGGTTCTCACGAGGGGATTAGTGTCTTTACAAGAAGAGGCCAGACAGACAGCTTTCCCTCTAACATGTCAGGATCCAGCAAGGAGGTGGCTGCCAAAAGCAGGCCCTCGCCAGAACTGGAATGAACTCGTACGGTAACCCTGCATTTCCAGCCTCCAGAACTGAAGTCATGAGATGTGTGTTATTTGGTCAGAACAGGCTGAACAGACTAGAATTATCAAATTGTTAAGAACTTATGCAGGCCATACAATCTCTGACTGATTCTGAAATCTAACCTCTTCACTGTTCTGCGTTTAGTTCTGTATCTGGTCCAGGGAATACAAAAGGAAAAACACTTTTTCTAGGGAGGATAATGTGTTCTTTAACATCTTGAGGCTGAAGGACCTTGTGGGTTAGGCAGTAGATATATTCAGAAGCGAGCTGGAAATAACAATCCAGTTTCGAATCTCAGGAAATAAATAGAGGTCAGAAAGCTAAGGTGTAAGAGATAGTGAACAAAGTCAGAATGGCGACCCTGAAGGCCCAGGAAGTAGACTTAAAGCGAGAAGACAAGGGAAGAAAATTGTTCTGAAAATTTCTGAGGCTGTTCAGCAGGAGGGGTCAGTGGGGGATACTGAGAGGGAATACATAGATGGGAGGAAAACTCCCTGTAACTGTGGCATGCATCCACACGAACCTGGGAAGAGTTGCTTCCTCTCCTGTTGAGCAGAAACTTGGACCAGGATCTTAACTGTCTGCTGTTTCTGTAGGAGCCTTATTATAACTGAAATTTCTCATCTACAGTCTCTTCACATCAAGTTTCCCTCCACAGAGATCGTGTAGTCATTTGAGGCCGTAAGCTCACATCTCTTCTGTGATCCTCCAACCGTCCCATGAACTCCTGGGCGATGTGTGAGCCAGTTTCACTCCCGCCATCTTCATGTCTCTGTGAAAGCTCAACTTAGGGAATGTGTTTGAAATTCCCATGGCAGAGCACGTATCTCTTCCGCTCGCCCACTGACTTCATTCACAACATACTTTAGATGCATTCATTATCGATATCCTGTCACTCAACAATGCCCCTCCCCCATAAAACATCTCACAGTCAAGGAGGAAGCATGTGTCCATGTGTGATTAGTAAAACAATGGTGGCGTATTACAGGTGCTGTGATGCAGGAAGTTGGAGTGGTTGTACCTGAGTTAAAATGGGAACCGTATCATTTAGAAGTTTACGGTTTGAATTCTGATCCTCAGAGCAGGCATTGAGTATGGATAGAGGAGGTCTCACTGTCGAGGGCCTGTGCTGTCTTTATTCTGCCCAGCCTCACCTGTGCTCTTAGAAAATTTTATCAGCCCATTCCCTCTGTGGACATACAATCTCATCACGTTTTCAGCTTTGTGCTTCGTAGATCGTTTTTCTACCTCACCAAGACAGTCAGTGTTACACACTTTACAATCTCTGCCTCAAGGTCGTTTGGTCTCATGACCTTGCTGACCTCATCACTGTGACAAGGTGGACCTGACCTCCCACCTCCTCTGAGGTGACTTGCAGCTCTCATCATCATCTTCTGCTCTTCTGACACAGTCATTCTGCTTTCTTGACTTTTGCTCCTGTCCCCAAACTTCTACCCCTGGCTAGATGTTGCTCAGAAATTATGCCATTTATTATATGCTCGGCTTCTGTCTTTTTACAAGTTTCCTTTCCCCCCAAAGCGTGTGAAAGTATCCTCTATCTCAGATACATCCGTGTTCTCTCGTACCCTTTGCCTATTCCTCCTTCGTTCATGTTTACTCCTTAACAGCCTGGCGCTTGACTTCAAGTCTTGACTGAACACTAACTGATCAACATACACACTACACATGTGTGTGTGTCTGATTTTTTAGTTGTGTGTTTGTTTTCTCGTTCCCATACTGTGGTAGAGTTTTCGCCTCCATCTTACTTGTAGTGGAAGGTGGAGTACAAATCCAGTCACAAGGAACCTGCCCTTATAGCAGTGGGAATTGGCAATTGGCCATACTCACATGAGGGGTGAGGCCGACAAGATGCCTTAAATTTTGAACTCCGTGGGTTTCTTTCAAAGCTCAATTGCATTTCGTTGACATTTGATTTTCGAAGCCTGTGCTGCGTCATGGGTCAGTGAGTTGAATATCCCTGTCTCCCTCTTTGCTTACGGCTGCTTCTTAGGGTATAGGCACACTTAGGGAGTTGTCCCATGCGTACAAATCATCATTATTTTATGAGCTGTGTGAAACATGGTTTAGGGGAATCAAAGACTTTTAGAGTCTGGACTTTCCCCTACGATAGACAGATTTCCAAAGCAGAAACTTGGCACAGAGGAAGTGATAGGAGTTTTTTTTTTTATGGGTTGTAGAGATGAATATTTTTATAGGTGACACAGGGAATTCCTTGCACACACATAAAGTATATTTCTGATATTTCTAAAGATATTTGTCATTACTTTTTAAATTTTTCTGTGTCTGAGTGCTTGTCTGGATGTATGTCTGTGCACCACCTGTGTGCCTGATGCCAGAAGAGGAGTTAGATTCCCTGGCACTGGAGTTAAAAGTGGTTGTGAGCCACCATGTGGATGTTAGGAGCGAACCCTGATTGTTTGGAAGAGCAGCAAAGCTCCTCACTGCTGAGCTGTCTCTCCAAACCCTGTTTCAGATATTTTAAATCAAGTATGCAATCCATTGTTACGGCTGAGAATGTTCTAACATTCTGACTATTGTGCTATTGTTATTGAAAGGAAAATACAGTCTACAAATCAGGACAGCAATTCACAGGATTTGTTTTCTTTGGTAAATCTCATATTAGAGTGTTTAACTGCAGTCTACCCATAAAAACGCACTAAACTCATGAGGAGTTTGAAAGCTAGCTACTGACTGGCCCTCACTGTATGTGACTTTCATCTTGCAGCCTGTGAGCTTATTTAACAGTAGAGGGGCTGGGATCTCAGTCTCCCCACCCCTTTGGGAACTTGTTCTCTAACATTGACATTCACTACAGCCAACCTGATGCTAAAATGAACCATTATCCCACAACACTGCCGTGCCTTCCATTCTCCTCACACCCCAGAGCCTGGCTGATGCTTCCTTTGGGTCAACGTGCACACACAAAGCACTTCATCAACAGTTCTCTGCATTTTCTGTTAAATTGTGCTTACTCTTCTTACAGGAATTTTCCCCTAGGTACTTTTTTTTTCAAATAATACATAAAGTATTTGTATTAAAACTTTGTAATAAGAAACTTTGTGACTATAAAAACTGAAAAAAGAATATTGAAGCACAATTTGGAAAAATTATAAAGCAAAAAAACTAGTCTAAATATTAAAATCAAAATCTCCAAGAGCCAGTGCTCCTTAAGTGGGGCTTCTTTGGTGCCTGCTCCACAAAGTAGCTATTTTACCGTCAGAATTATAATAAAGCAGAGGAGCTGGGAGCTGGTTCTGATGGTAAAGAAGATCTGAGTTCAAATCCCTCACACCTGCATGAAGAGTTGAGCTGCTCACCTGTCATCCCACAGTAGAAGGAGGCAGGAACAGGAAAGTCCCTGGAGCTTGTTGGTTAACAAGAATAGACAGTCAGTGAGCTTCAGACTCGGGGAGAGACTATGCCTCAAAAATAAAGTGCAGAAACAATTGAGAAAGTTAAACTGACCTAATAAGTTAAAAAATTCCTAAATTATGTTCTTGGAAGTTTTATCTTTTAAACACACACACATACACAATGAATTTTAGTTATTTCCATACCGTTTCCCTCTCTCATACCACCTTCTGCTGTAACTTACCTTTTCCTCAAGAACTCACCCCCCATTTCATGTCTTTTTGGTGTGTGTGACCCACTGAGTTTAATTATGTTTCATTCATTCACTAATTAGCTTAATTAGGGTTGTCTGCCTGAGCGTGGTTGGGAGGCTTTTTACCCGAGCATGGGCAACTTTGCAGTGGCTCTACCACTGAGGAAAGTTATGTCGTTTCCCTCAGATGCCATTAATTGCCAGCTGTCCTCCTGGGCAGGGCGGCCCCTCATGAGCCTTTCCCTCGGTGGTGATGACATCTTGTCTGGTAACCGCAGCTGTACTAAGTTCACGAGGGTGGAGGCCATGTTCCATACAAAGACTGTGTTTCACAGAAGCCCCTCTCCCTGCAGCTCTTCCACAGTGCTCCCCAAGCCTTGCAGTGAGTGATCTCAACAACCCCTTTAGGGCCAAGGGCTCCACCGTCCTGTAGTCACAGCTCTTCCACCGTACGGAAGTCTCTATATTAACTGTCCCACGATAACAAGATGCTTCTGTGATGAAGGATAATAACTTTGTTTTGAGGGGCATCTAAAGAGCTGTTTACCTTCAAAAATACAACCAATCTTTAAGTTCCTGTGAACTCTGTCATCATTTTGTTTTAGAGCTCCTGTTTTCTTGAGTGATCTCATTACAATAAAATATGTATTCATAGGTTATGTGTGTGTAAGTGCCTGTGTGTGCATGCATGTGTGTGTGTGAATAAGACGTGGAATCCTAGCTATGTAAATGAGACCAATCAGAAGGATTTTGGTGAAAAATGTAGTGAAAACATTGTCAGAAAAGCGCACAATTCTCTGTGAAAGTGGCTCAGCTACATATGTGAAGGTTGGGCGCTGCCATTTTTCAGCATGTCTTGTCCCTACTACCATCACCTCTCCTTCCTGTGTGTTCCCTGGTGGAAGATTCCTTTCGTGCGTCTTTGAAGTCAGGCTTCTGAGAAACCCTCTCTGGACATCGTAGGAGGGAGCGCGGAAGCGTCTGGCTGTGGTTCCCTGTGACATGAGGACCTCCGCTGGAGCTCTGCCTGTGCTGTGTGCTCAGAACTGGCCCTGCAGCAAGCTTGCCGAGCGTGCTGGTGTGGCCAACCTGCTCTGCTCTAACTATGGGAGCTGTCACTCCTGAGGCTTCTAGTCTTCATCAGCACTGTGCCTTCTTAGGTCTCTACAAATCACATGCATCCTACAGACTCAAGCCAAGCCCTCTGTGAGTCCTGCGCTGTCTGCAGCCAGAAAGGCTTCTGTCCTGCTGTAACTCTCCCCGCTGCTCTCTGCCTGTTTCTGACCTGACCTGCACTGGAGCCCTGGAGCCCTGTTTTTGGAGTGCCCGGCAGTTCTGGTTAGGGGGAAATCAATTCCTTTCAGGGCCAGGTTCATTCATTCATTCTTTCTTTCATTATTTATATCTCAACCACAATTTTCCCTCTCTCTTCTCCTACCAGCCATTCCCTCTACCCCATCCCACCCCACCCCAGCCCACCCCACTCACTCCTCCTAGGGAGATCAAGCAGCCATGGCATCTCAAGTTGCTGGAAGCCTAGGCACCTCCTCTCCTATTAAGGCTGGACAGGCAACCCTGTATGAGTGGGTCTCAAAAGCAGGCAGCTGTTTGGAGTTCCATAAGAAGACCAAACTACAAAGCTGTAACGTGTACAGAGAGCCTATGTCAGTCTCAGGGTGACATCTTAAAGGGTCTTAGACAGCCTTGGAAGGGGGGGTCTTTGCCAATTTGTCCTTGCACTCTCCTTCAGCCCAAGGGCACTGATGACGTCTGCTTATAACTCATAGTTATTCCCTTATCATAGCTGACAATTTGTTGTGTGAAGCTTTCCTTGTTTGTCTCTCAGCGTGGCTTGTTTCCAGACTGGATCTAGGCTGACAGATTTGGTGTCAGGCTTCCAAATATATTGCTGGGATCAGTGTCCTCCTGGCTTTGTCTCCCTTGGGTTGTAGCCAGCTTAGCCAAACTCCCTTCATGTGGTTTCACATTTGTTTTATGACTTTGATGAGATCAACATTCCTTTTTCACAGAAGCCACAAATTCCAGCAGTTTGCCTTGGGTTCCATGCACACCACACACCCACAGTGTGAGCCGAGGACTGGACTTCTTCCTCTCTACTGATCTGGACTCTGTGAGAACCACATTTCAGGGCATGTTACTTACAACACATGGCTTCTAGCATCGGATTTTACATCAGTTTTACAACAGCTTTACTGTTGCAAATGGCATTAACTCACCCTAAATCAAAGAGAATTTACTGGTTCATGACCCAGAGAAATCCACAGGTGAACCTGGATTTGTGTGCTGTTTGATTCCGAGCTCAGATGATATCCGGAGACTCCCCAGGGCTGCCCATCTTCCCATGCTGACTTTCCACATGAACACAAAGGACAGAACAGCTCCAGGCTTCTGAGCTTCAGACACAAAGCAGTCAAGCCAGAGTTTCCCTTTTCCTGAAGTAGATGTCCCAAGGGTTGCTATCGTAAGGTCTGAGTTAGGAGGTCAGTTGGGATGCTGTTATGGTCAGCTCCTAAGAATAATGTGGCAATAGACTAGCTAATCAGAGGTACTAGAAATGGGGAGTTGAGGTATTAATTCTGGAGCATGTGTCTCCAAGCAGCAAGGTTGTCAGTGAGCAAAGTGTGGAGTTGATGCAGTTATCACGCTCATACTTAGGTAGCGGTTGGGAAAAAAAATCTTAGTGGACCTGAGAAGGTGGAGGAATTTCACTGACACTGTTTTGATTCTGAAAGACACTACTTGACGTATTAAGCCACTTACCAGCCTAGTGTTTGAATTTTTGACCCTCGTTATCTTCCAAGACTAATTTTCACTGTTGGTGTTGGAAGATCATTCTTGGAACATGTGGGGTCTTTCTGTGAAGGAAGACCTAGGGCAGTGATGGGCAGCTAAACCTCCTCTCCCTCAGTGAACACCTTCTGAAGAGAAGCCTGCAGCTACCCAGACCTGACAGGCACGGTGTAAGGAGTGACTATGGTTTGGACTCTCCTGGTCTGGGAGTTCAGGGAGCCTCAGTTATATAGTTGTGAATATGATTTTGGTCTGTGTGTTCTCTTATTACACCAACATGAACTGTGTTTTCTCCTGTTTCAACAGAGCACTCACTGTTTAGAGGCAAGTGCAGAGGGGGGCACAGATCTGCCCCAGGACCAGCACCTACCTTACCTGAATCACATCGCAGCCCAGGTGTGTTATTGCTCTGGCTGATTTATTTGTTGACACTCCTGGGTTGCCTGTCTTAGAGGAGCCTATGCAATTATCCTGTGGCCTCATGTGCATTTCAGCACAGCCTTTTAGATAGAGGCTTGGTTTAATATCTTTAGTGATATTTCATCTGCCGCTATATCTGGAAAAGTATGACTACTCATTAAACTGTTTATATTGCTTCTTCCAATGGGATGGCTTTGACAAATGCTTCATCTTAAATTTGTTCTTTCCAGGACTGTGACTGTGCTTTCATAGCTCACGGGTGACACTAACAAGAAACAGAATTAATAGTATCTTATATTTCCAGCTACTTTAAAATTTACAAAGCACTTTTTACATCCATTATCCTCCATTGCTTCATGAGTGAGGTGTTATTACTTTGTTTCACAGATCAAGAAATGCAGGCTCAAGGACATACACAGTGTCACAGCTACTGGCTTGTGGAGATCAAATCCGATTTCCTAGTGTGAGGCTCAGTGCCATTTGGCAGTGACTCTGCCGTGATTGTCTTTCAAATCTGGCTGCCGATTTCCCTATTATCCTTCCACTGTTAATCAGAAATACATTCTTGCCAGGTGAGGATTACGTGTATATTGAGTACATAGCATTTGACAACAACAGCAATTCTCAGAATTAACAGGTTAATTTACTAACTGAACGCAGCCACACATTCATCTTCTTGCGTAAACTGTGCCTCTTACTGTCTTTCCATTTGCCTCGGTAATCCTTGGACAGTGTCAGCGTAAGTCTCTGGGCAGTTCGGGTTTGGCCAATGTGACTGAACACCTGTCATGGCTCCTATGTGGCACTGATAAGAGCTGTTACCATAGCCTGACTATGTCATTCGAGAGTTGGCTTTCATCCTAGTCTAAGAATAAAGTCAACACACATGCAACAGTTTTCTCAGTCCTTTTTTTGAAAACAGAGTCTTCTCTCTGATCACAGTTTCCCCTCTGTCCACTCCTCCAAGCCCTCCCCGCCTCCCCTCACTCCAGGATCCACTCAGTATCCATGTAACTTCAGAAATGAGCATGCCCCCACAAGACAACAATGGAGCATGGGAAAACAATACAACCAGAGAAGGGATTAATTTGGTAATAGAGTCACAGACTCGGAATAGAGAGACATTGCAAGGTGGTCCTGCTCTCCTTGGCGTGGGATCCTCTCTATCTTCCATGGAGTAGTAGCCAGCATCTCTGCTGTGCTCTCTGAGAACAGTCCCTCGTCCCACTCAGTAGCCCTCACTTATGATTCATTTCTGGCAACACTGCATGATTTTCTCTGCTGCCTGAGGCTCAGTGTAAAAACCAGTTGAGGTCCAGCCACACCAGCAGTGAGGGTGCTGATGAGACCTGTGCTGGATGGGGCACAGCAGTTGGCTTTCTCTCCCGAGAGACTTCGCCTCTATTTCCTGCTTTCAAATTCTTTAAATGAATCGCCCTGGCTTTTCTTAGTACCAAACCGAGTCTCCATCAATTCTGTGCACGACAATCAACTAGGGAATGTTTTCAGAATGAGAATTTTCAGACGCACCCTCCTGAAGCGTGTAGTTTAGCCGCCTAGGGTGGTACACGAAGCCAAATGACAGCACATTTCAGGGGGCATGGATGCAGGCAGAGTCCACGCTGGACTGAAAACTCATGTTCAGATGCTAGAACTCAGCTGAGGGTGGAGAGGATTACCCAGTGACTCCCAAAGGTGTGAACATCAATTCCTCCCCTCATTCAGCAAGCCACCCACAGACATTAATATATACACCGTGAGCATGGGGGTGATAATGTCCTCAAGACTGAGGCAGAGAAATCACATCTGGATTCCTAAGTCTCGTGTATGGCAGGCATTTTCAACAGCCTTAAAAATAAATGGACAGGTGCCTATGCTGTATGTCTCTATGTTCCATATTCCTCCAAAGTTTACAGTCTGGAAGTTTTTTATTATAGGCATGTTCCTTCCTACTGGTTAAAAACAAAAGTAAAAGCAAAACCTGTAGTCTCTGCTCTAGTTGGTTGGGTTTAGAAAAATAATAATATTGAGTCACGCTAATCTACCAGATTTGAAGAAAGAAGTTCTGAGTTTTACTTCTCACTTGGCTCACAGATAAACACAGATGCAGTAGGCCACCTGCAGGGCTGGGGAGGACGTGAAGAGGTTCAGTAGCATCATTTTGGAGAGTGCAGGAAAACAAGTTTATGTGAAATTAGTCTCAAACTTCATGATTTTAAAGGTTATTTTAATATAAATATCTGATCTTAAATTTGAAGATTCCCTTATATCCCCTTTATTGACCTCTACAATTTCTCATTCTAAACTTAGATAATTATAAAATGTACAATCTATGCAATTCCTAACACAAAACTTATCTTTTGAAAAGAGTCTGTTTAGGATTAATCAAAGTCCAGATTAAACCGCTTCAACAGATTCATTTGTAACAGATATTGTATATTCTGTCTGCCTAAAAGTCCTTTAGGGATCGTTGCCTTCCTGCTGTAGAAAATGTGTGCCCATGAAAAGGAAATTAAACTCTGTGACCATGAAAATATAGATGCTAACATTTCCTCTGAATTAAAACTTCAATATACTTAAATAACACACAATCTAAACCACCTAAATACTTTTGAATTCAGATAAACATAAAAGTGTATTTCAAATAATCCATCGTTCTGACAGTCGGGCTATTTTTGTTCAATAAACATATGCCTCTGAATATCACTTATTGCTAGAAGGAGACAATGACAGCATCAATCTATTCCACTTCTTTTTTTTGTGGATATAAGATCTGAGAAGATGCATTTCCATAAATAAGTAGCTAGGAGTGGAGCATCGGTTTAGCAGAACCACTCAAGCCGTTGAGCTCCTTCCAAGTTCTATGCCCACAATCACATCACTATCTATCATCAAAATTATTTTTAATGATCTACCAGCTGTCAGCTCAATTAGGACTTCTTTCAACTTTATTAAAGACAAAGAATTGAAACAATTTCAGAGCCATTATTCAGTTATTAGAGTCGTTTTCTTTCTCAGCACAGTTCCAATATTTTGAGCTGTACTACTGTTTGCAGCTAGAGATTTTCCCACTTGCTGTCAACATCCATTAGTAAAGTGGCCAAGGGTACGAAACACTCCACCCCTCCCCTCTTTTAAGTGTGACAAAGACAGGAGCAGCCAACATGAGTATTCTCAGGAACGCATCTTAAGTTCATAATGCAGAAGTTATATTTTTGAAATCACTCACACATCCATAGTGTACAGATTGAAGTTTGAAATATGCTGGTCTGAGTACAGCCTCTTAGAAGATAGTCATTACTCGTATGTGAAAACAGAGACAACTGGGAGCCTGTAGAGTCAAGATCTCCTTTCTCAGGCTCCTCAGCATGCGCTGTTGCAAGTAGAACCTGTCCTTCCTTGCTTTGGATTTGGGTGTTGCGCTGTGTCTGTGATTTTGAATGGCTGGCTCATGAGGCTAGGTCATTAAAGGAAAGTTCTGTCTAATCTTGGAGACATACTGCCCAAAAGCCAACCTGCAAAGCAAGGATGCCAAAGCTCTTTTAAGTAATACTTTTCCTCCCACTCCTTTTGTATCGATACTCCCTTCCCCCTCACCAATTAAAGGTCCCCTTTCCCCCCTTTCTTCTTCCTATCACTTAAATCCTGGAACCCCCTCTATTGTTCTTCCCATTGTCCTTTTTTACTTGCCTGGTTTCTTCTATTCTTCCAGGCCATATACTCAACATCTGAAGATTTGGAGCTAAGAGCTCCAGATGGGAGAGAACATGCTACACGTGGCTTTATGGTTCTAGGTGTCCCTACTCAATATGATGGGTTTTAGTCCCATTCATTTACCTGCAAAGTTCATGATTTTGTTTTTCTTTACTGCTGAATAGTATTCCATAGTGTGTTGGCGGAGGCTGCTCATTCGGTTCCTGGCTGCCCAGACCAGAAATAATCCCTCAGAAACAAATTAATTAAAATACCACTTGACCAATCACTTAAGTGTATTGCTAGCTAGCTATTATATATTTTCTATTATTTTATATTTTACTATGAGTCTCGTGGCCTACAGGCAAGGTTCAGGATGTCTTTCTCCTTTGGCGGCTACACGGCAGCTCACTGACTCTGCCTTATTTCTCCCAGCATTCAGTTCTGTTTTCCCACCTAGAGAGAGCTCTATTCTGCCCTATCACAAGCCAAAGCAACTTCTTTATTCATTAACCAATAAAAGGAACACATATACAGAAGGACTTCCCACACCAATAGTGTATATGTACCACATTTTTTAAATCCATTTCTTGGTTTTAGGACATTTGGGTTGTTCCCATTTCCTACCCATCCAATGAACATGATTGAGCAGGTATTCTAAATCATTGGGTATGTGCTATGGAATGGTATAGCTGGATCAGATGGTACATTTATTTTTAACTTTTTGAGAATTCTCTACACTGATTTCCATAGTGGCTGCACCAGTTTCAATCCCATTAACAGCAAATGAGGGTTCTATTATCTCAACATTCTCTTCAGCATTTGTTGTTGGTTGTTTTGCTGCTCCTAAACATTCTGATTAATCTTAAAGTTCTGATTGCACTTTTCCAATTGCTAAGGACAGCGAAATATTTTTATATATTTATTGACCAATTTTTTGAGAAGTCTCTGTTTAGACCCCAGGATTATTTTTTAATTAATCAATTTATTTTCTAAAAAACACTTTTTCATTTTACATACCAATTCCGGTTCCCACTTCCTCCCTTCCTCCCAACCTCCTCCACTTTCCCTCACAACCTACCCCACATCCTCTTCTCAGGGAGGGTAAGTCTTCCAATGGGGAGTCACCAAAGTCTAGCACATTACTTTGAGCCAGGACCAAAGCCCCCCCAATATCTAGGCTGAGTAAGGTACTCATCCAAAAAGAATTGGTTCCAAGAGTCAGTACAAGCAGTAGAGACAAATCCTGGCCTCACTGCCAGTGGCCCCCCAGTCTGCCCCAGCCATGCAACTGTCCCCCACATTCAATGGGCCTAGTTTGGTTCCCCCACTGTCAGACTAGAGTCGGTAAATTCCCATTAGCTCAGGTGAGCTGTTTCAGTGGGTATCTTTTTTATGTGTAACTTTTGAACTCCTTTTTGAGTCTTTACAGTCTGGATATTAATCTTCTGTGGATGATACGTAGCTGATAAGATTGTCACCTGTCCTGTGGGCTTCCTCTTCACCGTGTTGATTGTTTCTCTAGCTGTGTCACAGATGTTTAGCTTTACGAAGTTCCCATTTGTCAGTTTCTGGCCTTAATTCCTAGGCAAATGAAGCCCCATTCAGAAGGCACATCTGTTTCTTGAAAGGTATTACCTATGTTTTCTTCTAGAATTTTCAGCTTTCACATTTAGGTCTTTGATCAATTTGGAGTGCGTTTTTGTGCAAAGTGACAGATACTAGTCAAATTTAATTGATTCTACGTTCACAACTTAATTAAAATGCAGCCAGGGATACAGCTTTATATTAGAAATATTTTTTCCTTAGAATTCAGAAAGCCTTTTCTCTTAGCTTTTTTCAGCTTTATATACTACGGTCTAGGAAAGCCAAGATTAAGGAACTGTGGGTGTATCCGTGGGACAGTGTCATGATTGTTAACTGATTTAGGTGGGCCCAGCCTGCTGTGGGTGGCAACAGGACTATGGGTGGTCCTGGGCTGTAGACAGAAGCTAGCTATACATGAGGCTTTGAGGGAGCCATAAGTAGCGTTCCTTCATGGTTCCCGCTCGAGTTTCTACCCTGACTTCCCTGGATGGACTATGACCTGACGTGTAAGTCAAATCAGCCCTTCCATCCTGTAAGCAGCTTTTGCTCACGGTGTTTCCACAGCAACAGGATGAAGCCAGGACACCCTGCTTTGCTAGGTTCTGCCGTCTCTTCCTGCAGTTGTTCAGCCTGACGCTCACTTGGATGTCTGATGATTGGTTTCCGTTTATGAAATTTTTTGTGTCTTATCCTTCATGTTTTGAAACTTATGAGGGACTTTGATGTTGGTCTTTTAATCATGTACTGTGTTCAACTTCAGTGGTAGGCTTTCAGTATGAAAAGTTATTTTTACTATTTCTGAAAACAGTTATTTTTTGTTAAGTTTGGTAATTTCTTTTTTCTCATAGACTTCTTTTTTTTAAGATTTATTTTTTTTATTATGTATACAGTGTTCTGTCTGTCTGTATGCTTGCTGGCCAGAAGAGGGCACCAGATCTCATCTCATTACAGATGGTTGTGAGCCACCATGTGGTTGCTGGGAATTGAACTCAGGACCTCTAGAAGAACAGTCAGTGCTCTTAACCTCTGAGCCATCTGTCCAGCCCTCTCATAAACTTCTAGTTGCATGTTGGGCCTCCAGAAACAACTACAATTGCCCTATTTAAACATATATATTTGTTTTCTACTTTCCATTCCTTTTCCTTTACATTTTCAGAAGAACATCCTTAAATTTATCGCCTATCTTTTTATTGACTATTTTCAATTATTTAAAAATTCCCATAACTATTTCTTTTCTTCAAGCCTTTTCCTCCTCCTCCTCTTCTTGTTTAAGAATCATTCTGATGCTATGGATACATGATTACTCTTATCCCCCTAGAGATATTTGAAATGTAGAGAGAATTTCTGATTGCCTTATTTTCTCTGATTTTTCCCATTCTTTTCCTTTACTTTGATTTATGTATTTATTTCTAGAAACTTCTTCCTCGTATCTCTTCATGCTTTGGCATTTAAACCTGTTTGAGGTAGAAAGATCTGAGTAAAAATTTCTGGTTCTCTGTGTGGAGGGAGCTTGTGGACAACTGCAGAGCCATCTGCTTTGCAGGGGGAGGGGAGCTCTAAGATGTCAGCTCAGTGGATATTTTCTCTCAGGCCTCTAAGTTTCCCTGCTGGAGAGTCTTCCACTTTTCCTGGAGGGCAGAGCCCATCTGGGTTCATTTGGACAAATTGGTTTGTTGCCCCCTGGGGTTGGGCATGCCAGTGTTTAGTATGAAGCATATTTTGTCACTACCTCCAAAACAGGCTTCATTCCTGGAGTCAATAATGCCATTGTTCTGGGGTGTGGAGGTGCAGGCTCATCTCTAACAATGACACAGGCCATGTGGTACAGCAGAAAAGCAAGTCTTCTGAGGATACCCTCTGTCACCATCAGTTTTCAGTCCCTTAGTCTTGCCTGCACAGCCACCTGGTTTTGGAACTTCCTGAGATGGTTTGGGAATTCTTCATTTGAATCTTTGACTTCAGATGTTGATACTTAGCTATGCTTTTCCATAGTTGATGTGGGATTCCCCTCTGTATGCTGTGAATACCATTGATTAATAAAGAAACTACCTTGAACCTGTAGCAAGGTAGAACTTAGTTGGAGGGGACAGACACGTACCATGGACGGATGGACAGACTATGCTGAATGCTGGGAGAAAGGAGTCCGAGTCAGAGAGAAGCCATGGAGCTGCCACTGGAGACAGACATGCTGAAACCTAAATACTGGAAATGGGTTAATTCTAGATGTAAGAGTTAGCTAGCAATATGCTTAAATGCTTGGCCAAACAGTGATAATAATGTTGTTTCTGTGTGATTATTTTGGTCTGAGCTACCGGGTGGCCGGTTAACAAACAAGCAGCCTTCTTACTACACACGGTGTTAGTATCTCTTGTTTACGATCTCCACTGCCTCACTCCTTCTCCTTTTCTTTGTTTTATTTTGTCCATTCCTCATTCCTTATGCTTAAGCTAATGGTATTTCTGAATTAAATGTGTTTAATCATGTTTAGCTCGTATTCTGAAGCTTCTCAGAATATGAAGCCGTTCCATTAATTATATTTCTGTAAGTTACTTTTTAAATCTTAAGATTTTGAAGTAGTCAGTAAGCATGTGCTTCTATGTGAAAACTTAACAGAAACACACTTTTTTATTCTTGTGTCTTGATTCATTCGTCTTAAGAATGGTCGGAAAGATGGCTTAATGTTCTTGTAGAGGACCTGAGTTCAGTTCCCAGCACCTAAATTGAGTGGCTGATAACCATCTCTTACTTCAGCTGCAGAGCATCAACACCTTCCTCTAGTGTTTGCAGACACCCGCAAACACACACACACACACACACACACACACACACACACACACACACACACACAGAGAGAGAGAGAGAGAGAGAGAGAGAGAGAGAGAGAGAGAGAGAGAGAGAGAGAACAACTTTAACAAAAAAGAAAGCGATGATGTAAGTTTCTTTTCAGGAAAATGGGAAAACATTTAAGGAGCTGCAATGATACCTCTAGAACACAAGGAACAACAGGGAGGCTGTGAGCTTCTTGACTCACTGGCAGTCTAGTTGGACTACTCAGGACTGGATCACAGAGCTCAGAGGTCACAAAGATCCTGCTTCCCTGTGACTCTCGCATCTCTTTCCAGACAAACAGATGCCCACACTCACACCGCAGAAGCACAGGGAGTCCTGTCACTGGGAGATGGGACTCTCTCTGCTTCTGCTGGAGTCAGAGCCCAGAGAATCACCACACCTCAGCATCAGGAGGCACTAGGTCAATATCACCGTGAAACCAGCTGCCTGAGAAGAAACTCCAGTCTGCACTTGCCCTGGACCTCAATGTGCACCTCCCTAAGTAGAGCACATGTCTAATGCATGCACACACACTTGTACACACTCACACTGACACACATAAACACATACTCACATATTCCAATCCATGCACACTCACACTCATACAGACATTTACACACGCTTCCATATACATACATACATACATACATACACTAACACTCAAACACACTTTCACACACACACACACACACCCCACTATACACACAATCTCAAACACATACACACACTCATGCACACTCACACACACTAGAATGAAACCATGCTGCCTGGGAGGGACCTGTATGCTGCATTCTTGGCCATCTTTCACACCATCCAGAAGACACACACATTTACACATTCACACACACACACAAGTACACTCTCATACCCACTTATATGCACACTACCATGCACACACTGCCCTGCCTCCCATGGCAGAGCCCCATGGGAAAGCAGCTGGCAAGGAAGCCTGTCAGATGCAGTACCCAGGCTCCAAGCCATGCTGTGATTCAGAGGAGATTCCAGAAGGCTGGGAAGGCTTCAGGGAGCCAAATGACACCCAGCCAAGGCAGACGTTGTAAAGGAAAAGGCAGCAACTGACTTGTGAATCTTACTTTCCATGAAGGCGCGTCTACCTGGCATTTCCTCACAGCAAGACACATTTCTAAACACATGTGGGTTTTTTCTTTTTTTAATAGTCAGGGAGACTTTGAGAATAAAGTCTGAACTGCTTGTGGCACTGAGGTCTGGTACTTTTCCAGTTGTGGAGAAAACGTTACTGGGTGATGATATTTCATTGATTGTTTTAGCATTTTCAGCACTTTTCTCACACAGGCTATTTTTATTGACATTTGAAGAATTTAGAGCAAGCATACCAACTTAACAGGTTGCTAAATGGGATTTTCCCATTGTCTAAGATTTTGGGTGAGGTTTAAAAACCGAGTTTCAGAGTTGTTAACTTCAAGGCAGGCAGTGGTGGTGCACACTTTTAATCCCAGCACTTGGGAGGCTAAGGCAGGTGAATCTCTGTGAGTTTGAGGTCAGCCTGGTCTACAGAGCAATTTGCAGGATAGCCAAGGATCTCTTGTGATTATCCCTGACTCCAAAAGAAAAAAAAGAGTTGCTAAATTCCTCACATTCTAAGATCACTGCAAAGGCACCAAAATTAGCTTCAGAAATGGATGAGGTCCAGAGGGCTAGGACTGGGGCCAAGGCTGTCAGTATAACCTGTACGCCTCTCCCACCCCAGAGTGTCCTCCTCTGGCCCCAGCACACAGGTGAGTGGAAGTTGAGCAGGTTTCCTCCTTGGGTTTTGTTTTGTTTGTTTGAGGCACGGTCTCTGTGTAGTCTAGGTTAGTCTTGAATCCACAGATTCTCCTGTCTCCCCTTTCTGAGTTCCGGGAATATAAATCCACACTAGCCTACATTTTTCCTTCTAAAACTTGATTATTAAGGTATTTTTTAGATGAAATATGTGTATTTTTACTACTTAAGCAGATGGTGAATAGAATCCTGATGACCAGCTTGTAATCCTAGAAAACAAGAGCGTGTGAGTGCGTTGTCTGGTTCATGGTAGAAACCTACGGGCTTCACTGTGAGACTTATCCAAAATCACTTTAGAAATGAAAACTGTCTTCAGATGCTTGTTTTGAAAAGGTTCCTCAATATTTTTCATTTTAACAAAAGCTGGTTTATTGTTTTTTAATGCAGCTCAATGGGATTTAAATTCCTTCTTGGTCCTCATATTAGAGCTGCAGACACAGAAGCATTCCAGGAAATACCCTTTCTAGACTAACATGGTATCTGACTAGATGGACCCAAAGCTCTTGTTTTGGAGAAGTTCAGCCCAGGCAATTGAAACAGGATGGCAGGCTGTGTTCTAGGAAGGCCACTCTGATCATCAGCCAGTCTCCTAAGCAGTTTTGCAGAGCACAGTGAAAAATAAAGGAAAGATTGTATGTTCTTTCAGTCAGGATGCTCTGCTGTACTGCCTCATTCCACCCACTCATCGGCTCTGTAAGGAGCCAGCATTATTATCTCTAGTTCATAGGACAGACAACTGAGGCCCAGAGGACCTAGGGAGTCTGTCCACCTCTCCCGTGTCAGTCATGGCAGAGGTACGATGTAAACACATTGCGCTTGACTCTCTGGCTCATAACCCTGAGCCATTCTCCTCTGATGGCTGGGAAATGTCTTTGTCCAAGAGAAAAGGTGTCTTTCAGATGAATCTTTGGAAAATAAATGTCTATGCTTTGCAAGGGGGGCTTACAGTTTGGCACTCTACACTCCTTTGTAGAGGTTTAGACGCCCCAAGACACTCCAGGTGGGGCTGTGGCTGTTGTGCTTACTATTGGGTCTGATGTTCATTCTCTGGTGAGAACAGTGACTCGCTCTGTGTGTGTGTGCACATATATACACATACACATGTGTATATATGTATACGTAAATGTATATATATACACACACATGAGACCTATGATTGACTTGTTGGAAACAAATTTTAAAATGTTGTAATAAAGCTGGGTGTGGTGGTGCACACCTTTGATCCCAGCACTCAGAAGGCAGAGGAAGGCCGATTTCTGTGAGTTCGAGGCCAGCATGGTCTAGAAAAAAACTTCCAGGACAGCCAATGTTGTTATACAGAAAAATCCTGTCTGAGAACACACACACACACACACACACACACACACACACACACACACAAACACACCATGTGTTTTAATAAGTGGACACAGGCTATTTTGAAAGGACTGAAAACCCCGGATCAGGTGTACTTCTACTCTCTATTTTACATATGTGCATGATTTCATCAGGATTTTGTTTTGTTTTGGAATAGTGAATGGAGTTATCTTAACTGAACACGAATGTGGTGAGTGCCAGGTGAGAAAGCCAACTGAAACGCTGTCACAGATTCCTTTGTTTTCCTGACAGGAGATGTCATGTTCTCTCCATTCCCGATGTATGGACTGCGAACTGATAAACAGTTGGGAGATGAAGCTGTCAGTCACCATTATTACACTCAAGCAATTATCTTTTCTGATGGCTTGCGATGTTAGCTATGAAATTTAGGTTCTGAGTTGTAGAAGCAAAGAAAAAGTAAATAATAATGATAATAATGATGATGGTGATAACACAGATGTGATCAAAGACGGGGAATAAGGAGTAAGAAAATCAAGGGCTAAAAAATAGGAAGAACGACTTTTTGGTATTTTCGAGACCATTAAAGGAAAAGAGTGAGAGAGAGGTGAACCAGGCTCCCAACACGATGGAAACCAAAGCAAAGCCTGCAGGGAGACTAAGGAAGATGAAGCGATATTTACGGCCACAAGCAGCAGCTCCCGGATTTTCCACTTGGCTTCTCTCTCACTGTATTTCTCTTGCACTTTTTGGTCCTGTGGGAGCTCCATGCTTGTTTTTGAGGTGTAGCTAAGGACGGGTGAGTGGAGTATACATCTTATTTAAGTTCAGTGGGGTTATATCTGTGTATTTCTCATCGTTACTGCCTCCTTACTGTGGCACAGCCACACTTCCAGACACATTCATGTGGTCAACTTGATGAGTGCGGTTACTCCCTGGTTGTGGCCAGAGACTAAGATGAGTACATCTTCAGGCTCAGAGCGAGCCTTGAAGGCACCGGTGTACGCGATAGAACCAAGGTTTGAAATGAGCAGAGCTAGCAGCTAGTCTACGGAATATCTCTTATACTCATATATATATATATATATATATATATATATATATATATACACATTTATATAACTATATATATAAGACTGTGATTGGATTCCTCAATTCCTATCAATCAATATCCCCACCTGTCAGGCACACACTTAATAATGCACCATGAAAAATATATTCTTGGCTTTTGGAGGAGATAGGGGTTTATATGAAATACAATCTGCTAGAATGGCTACAAGCCACCTTGCGTCCAAACTGAGGCAGGTGGGACAGGAGTAGCAGAACTTTTTTGGTGCATGGCCGGGACCTGGTTTTCATCTGTGGACGGCTGTCTGCACTTGAACGTGGGATGGGCCACTGATAGAGTATTGTCAGCGTGATAGCAGGAGGTGAATTTATCGTTCTCAGAATAATGAACTGCGCCCAAAAAATGCCTTTGCAAGGAAGCTAGACCAGGAACAACAGCTTAGTGGGATGCAGAAATGGGAGACCATGGAAGACAGCAGGAGGGTCATTCATATTTCCATACACTTCTGCCCACATTGACACATCCCACTACAGAGCAGCCTTCCCAATTTATCTGACACTCTATCGCCAAACCCTGACCTAGTGCTAGGAGGGATTCTCCCATGCTCACAGGGTCCCTATGGAAGCAAGGCCCAGCATGCAGCACCCTGACTCACTATAAAGACTATGCAGTCATGTGTGCTTCCTGCTTAAAAGTATGCCTTGGACAACTGAGAAGAGTTCAAGGAGCATCAACGCCCGGAGTTCATACACAACAAACTCTCCCAAACTGTAAAGGGAGTCTGAATTGTTTAGGACCTTGCCAATCCATTTAGTCAGGAAAACTGGATCTCTCCCTGTCACATTTAAAGAAAGATCCTTACTGAAGGCATGGTGTCCTATTTTTTTTTCTTTTGGTTGCCTGAGGAATTAAAAGAAAGTCTAATTTAGGAAAGCTTTTCTGTCTTAAGAAAAATCAAACTCTCAGTATGTTGGAAAGCATCTTTGAAAAGTGATCTTTATCTGCATTGCAATTTTATTGAAAATATAAAATATTGAGATTTTATGCATTTAATTTACAGTCTACCCACTCTATAGAAGTAACATTACAATATATGTTAAACCTAGTGATTTGTTTTTCTCCTAGAGATGAATAAATTATCCTTGGGCAGTTGCCTAATGGAGGGAAAACACCTCAACTTTGTATCCAAGCTATAGTTCGGAAGAAGAGTTCGTTTTAAATCCGATCTCTAAATTTGGTAATTGGTTGAATGCTGTGACTAAACAGGATATTCCCAAAAATACTCAGGACACAGATGAGCTTCTCATTCTGTTTTTAATTAGTTGCACGGTCTACTAATGTCCCAAGGCTTTTCTGTTTATATTCCCTTGAGATTTACAGCATATGTTGAAACTGACAAAGGCACAGTAGTTTTTCTGGGCGTGGTTGGGAGGACATGGGAGATTAGCATGATGGCTAATGATAAGATAGTAAAAATATAAGTTATAATGAGGAGCATTATATTCTCAAATGGCCTCTCCACTTGAGAGTGTTTTTTTTGCTTATTTCAGACTCCCCATTTGGTTGCCACTAGATGAGATTTTGTCTTTATTTTAATATTATTAATTTTTGTTTCTCATCTGAAATTTAATGTAGTGTTTTGTCGATCCACTTCCTGGACTGATCTTTTAATGACCCACGCCTTTCTTTATAAAGTAGAGAATCTCTTTTTCCTTTCTCTTCTTGCCTGACTGATGCGATTTCTTTTGCTTTGGCTTTTATTTTGAAAGGTGGTTGAACCAAGATGAGCATATCTGTCTTCCTTCCCCAGATTGGTCTTCAGACAGCAGCTTCTATTCTGGCACCCTTTGCCTCCAGCCATATGATGTAACTGCAGTCAGCAGTGAGGTAGTCACACACTCATCTCCTCACTACTCTCCCCAGCATGGGCCACCACACAACAGGCCCACACTCTGCATTGTTCTTCCAGTTTCTCCTCAACTCATTCTGTTTACCCTGCATCATTAGCTCACTCCTCTCTAAAGGTGATATTTTACAGAAAACACAAGCTGTAAAATAAAATGGATAAATTCCTTCAAAGTTCATGAATAAAATTGCTCCTTGAGAGACATCACTCATAAGATGAAAACATAGCCTATTTACAAAGGACTGCTAGACATATTAACAGGTTTTTAACTCAACAAGAAAGTAGATAGAAGATTTGATTAATACTTGGCCAGGAAGATCTACAATGACATCACTAATTATAAAGATAGTGAAGATTAGGACCATGATGAGTTGTTAGTGTGACTGGACATGCTTACGTTATTGTAAAAATGAAAACTATCAAACGTCCTAAGTGTTCAGCAGGTGGAGTGGCTGGGATGCTCTGACAGCATGGCTTAGTTCAGAAAGCAGCTTGGCAGTGTGAACAAATACACACCATCAGACTGAGAAATTCCACTCCTCATCTTCCACGCAAGAGGAAGAAAAGTGCATCCCAAATTATTACCATTGATGATGATAGCTGAGAAAAATAGAGGGGGATTGGAGAAGAGGAAGTCGAGGAAGATGGGGAAGGAAGACTTCTAAGGAACCTGATCCAAATAAACGTCCATTATTGCTGAGTAAGAGCACCATTGTTACCTCCATGCTCTCCAGTCCTACTGAGCAACAGCAAGGAAGGCCCATGGCCCATCTTAGAACATCCTGCTGGGTCCAAGAAGCCAGACAGGAATCTGTGTTGTGCAATCTCATTTACACCACACTTTTAGGGAAGGTAAAACTGTAACAATAGGAAGCAGATCCACGAGCAGAGGAATTGCAGGGCCCAAGAGCACTAGGGAGCTCTGGGGAGATGGAGTATTCTACAGTCTGCATGTGGTTATGATCACCACTTTATACATTTGCCAGAATTTATTCAACTGCATCTTTAAAACCAGTCTGTTTTTTTCTAAGTTTCTCTTTCCTTAAGCTGTTTTGGTAAAGGGATTCTTATCATGGATAATTTGAGAAACTAGGAAATACACTTCACTTTACTCTTGTTTTTAGAATAGAATAATAATATAATTGCACACAAGTGCAAGAACAGTCTGTGCAGCCCAGTTGATGCCCACACAAGTGAGATGGTGACTGAACCCCAACGTATCACTGCCCACCCCTGCCTGCTACCAGATACCCCGGTGACGTGACAACACAACTTAGCTTCTGGCTTCTTGATTTTTAACTGTCAGTTCTGTGGGATTACATGGAAGCTTCATTCCATACTTGGGTCCTTGAGCTGCAAAACACTGGGCAGGGTTTGTTCATTCATTGTCTGAAAGCTCTCTCTGTATTGTTCATAGTATTGATTGCTGTTCATTGCCCCTGGGATCAGCGCAATGGGATGGTCTTGTTTTCATCCCCGTAACCTCTGCTATCTTTCTCTTTCCCTTGCTTAGTGTTGTGACTAGGGGGTTGTTGATTTTACTGATTTTTAAAGCTACATTTTGGTTTGTTGATTTATTTTTTACCATTGATCTCTTGTTTATAAGTTGTGTCTTCATTTTCATTAGCTACATATTTAAACTTTTTCTTGAGATTTATCATTTGAGTCTCCAATGCAGGCAATGCCTTAGGAGAGACTTTCCCTGCATTAAAAGGGTTTCATGATGGAAACAGTCTTAATATATGATCAATCAAAGTGGTTAACACAGTGTTTGGAATTTAAATCCATATTGTTGTTGTCTCCCAGGACTGTTGTGTAGGAGCTTTCCATTCTTTTTTTATTGACTTTATTGAGTTCTGCATTTTTCTTTGCTTCCCTCCCTATCTTTCCCTCCGTTTCAACCCTCTAACCCTCTCCCATGGTTCCCATGCTCCCAATTTACTCAGGAGATCTTGTCTTTTTTAACTTCCCATATAGGTTAGATCCATGTATGTCTCTCGTAGGGTCCTCATTGTTGTTTAGGTTGTCTGGGATTGTGAATTGTAGGCTGGTTTTCTTTGCTTTATATCTAAAAACCACTTATGAGTGATTACATAATGATGTTTGTCTTTCTGGGTCTGAGTTACCTCACTCAGTATGATGTTTTCTAGATCCATCCATTTGCCTGCAAATTTCAAGATGTCATTATTTTTTCTGCTGTATAGTACTCCATTGTGTAAATGTACCACATTTTCCTTATTCATTCTTCAGTGGAGGGGCATTTAGGTTGTTTCCATGTTCTAGCTATGACAAACAATGCTGCTATGAATATAGTTGAGCACATGTCCTTGTGGCACAATTGAGCATCCTTTGGACATATGCCCCAAAGTGGTATTGCTGGGTCTTGAGGTAGGTTGTTTCCTAATTTTCTGAGAAATCACTATACTGACATCCAAAGGGGCTGTGCCAGTTTGCAGTCCCACCAGCAGTGCAGGAGGAGAGGATGTGGGGTAAAGGGAGCTTTCTATTCTCGCTAGCCTGCATTTAATGGAGTTACCAAAGGCATTTCTCCCAGTGGACCAGCCCCAGGCAAGGAGACCTCAGCTGAAATTCCTCCTACCCACATGACTCTTTATGATCTTAATGGTTTTCTCTGGGACTGTAGTTCAGTGAAGGAACAACAACAAAGAAGCCCATCGACTTTTAGTCTGGGTAGCTTTTCTCTTCTAGTAAGAATGGAATGAGGACTTTCAAGCTCAGCCTGATATGGGGTTGGGAATGAAACTGTGGTCTTCTAGAAGAGCAGCAAAGATGTTTAACTGTTGAGCCATCTCCTCTTAACAGCCTTGCCTTATTGCTGAGTTTATTAACAATTAGACTTGCCATTAATTAATCTGGCAAATCCTAACAGCTCCCTATCTGGAGAGACGGACTTGGGCCAGACTTCGGCTTTCTGTGTGTATTTACTTCTCTGTCCTCCATTCTGAGAGGACACTGATGCTTTGTTTAGGTGATTTTGTGCCTTGTGATGCAGGGTTAATGAACTCAGCTGTGCTTGATGCTTGGATTTTTTTTTTTTGGCTTGGGCTTCTACTGCTATCAGAACTTCTACAGCAAATATATTGATTATATTCCACTGTAATCTGCAAAACACTCAATTCTCCTAAAAAAATATAAACCAAATAGAACAGATGGATGAGACTTTTTTGTTTTGTTGGATTTCACTACTTGCCTGTACCTGGCTAATATTCGTATTCCAACGAGTTCCATCACAACACATCACTAATTCTGACACTTCTTATGGAATAAGAACATTCTTATCTCAACCCTACAGGTAGGGAGCTAGTGATGGAGGCTGGCTGCCTTGGTCAAGATCAGTAAGTGAACTGAAAGTGTGGTTGGCCAGGATACAGCCTAGGTCTCTTGATCTTGGGGCCCACGTGCTGGCCTCACTCTGCCATCAGCAAGTGATTGACCCCACTGTCATCCTAGCTGGCAGAAGACTCCTGGGCCAATGTCATCTCTGCGACTTTTATATGTGTTGCCATCCTTGGCAGCCAGCTTTGCAGCAAAGCAATGTTTTCAGAATATAGAAAAAATCTTCTGTAAAATGCTTTTTAAAAGATAACATAGATGGGGTAAGAGAATTCATAAAACATATCAAGTCTTACAAGGCGTAGCTTCACAATAACAAAATAACTCAAATGTGTTTCAAAATAGAGCTGGAAACATCCACGATGTACACACCCCACCGCCCGTTATAGATGTGTGAGGCCAAACCAATTTTTCTTTGGAGCATGTCAATTATAAATTCCACTGTAAATATTATGTCCTCACATAAACTCACTTGGTTTAGGGAAAATATTTATTATGGTCCGAATGTAAAATATCTCTGCAGTGTTTGTAGTTCCTTCATGACCAGGGTGTGGCTGGAAGGAGGTGTGTCGCAGAGGAGGGCCTTTGAGGACTGTAGCAGGCTCCGCCCTGGTCAGAGCTGCTGAGATGGGAGGAGCCCCAGCCCAGGACAGGGTTTTTCTCACATTGCTGGAAATTCTGCCCATCTGCACCCTGCAGTGTCTTCAAAAGTGCCACCAGAACCCTCTTTTGCTTTGGCTTCTCATTCTTTGTCACTTAGATTATTCACGACAACGCCAAGCCTGACTAAGCAAATCTCCTGATCTACTGTCCCCACCACCTCAGAGCTCACAGGATGGAAAGGGTCATTCTGAAGAAGGGGTGAAGAGAAAGAGCTTTTAGCAAGTCACTGGCGAGGCTGTTAACCTTAACTAGAGCTCTTGAGGGTCCTGGGTGACTTGGTTTAGCTCCTCAGCTAAATCAGGTGTGTTAACAGCTTGATCCAGAGCTGAATGGAGACCTCATGACTGAGGACTTGTTACAACATTTCTGGACTTTCAGAGTTTAGGTCATAATATTCTCTAGTGGAGAAAACTGATTTTTACTTTAGTCTTTTCACTCAGTACTTCACGAAAAGCTTCTCTATCTCCTCCATTTATCTGTCTGTCTGTCTATTATCTATCTATCTATCTATCTATCTATCTATCTATCTATCTATCTATCTATCTATCTATCATCTATCTATCATCTGCCTGTCTATCATCTATCTATCTATCTATCTATCTATCTATCTATCTATCTATCTATCTATCTATCTATCATCACCTAGCATCTGTCTGTCTTTCTGTCTATCTCTATATCTATCTATTATCTGTCATCTGTCTGTCTATCTCTATATCTATCATCTGTCTATCTGTCTATCTATCTATCATCTATCTATCATATCTATCATCTATCTATCCATCCATTTGTTTATTTATTTAGCACATCTGTGTGGAGGCCAGGTGGCAAGCACTTTTACCTAATGAGCCATCTTGCCAGCACGAAAAGATTATTTGCAATGTTTTTGTTATTTATTAAGGGCAAATGGGTAGCATCTTTATATAGTATCCACATGAATCAAATAATCTCTGGATGAAGGAGTTTAGAAAATGGCCTCAGGAACAGAGAACAGTAAAGGGCTGGCCCTGGAAATGAATTCACAGGATGGCAACAATAGCATAAGCCAAGAAGGAAAACGTGAATGAAGTGTCAGAGTAAAGGGGGCACTGTACCAATTAGGGCTGGCTTGGATTGGGCATCTCAGAACCGAAAGATTGATCGGACCTGGCACACCAGTGCAGAGACTGAGCAGTACCAGGACCTGCCATCTACCAGCTGGAGACTCGGGGAAACCAGTGATGTAATCAGCCTAGGTACCATCACCTGGAAACCAAAGAGCTGGTAACGTTACCAGTCCAAAGACAGGAGAAATCAGGCAGTGAGATGTTCTATCCTAGGCGTGGAGAAGGTAGAGGGGGTCAGTTTCTTCACGTCCCCTTTGTTCCACTCAGGCTTTCAGTGACCTGGGTGGTGCTGAGATGTGATGAAGGCTTCCGTCCTGGTCTGGTGCTATTGAATGGGCATAGAAGCTGTAAGAGGTGGGGCCTAGTGAGAGACATTCAGGTCATTAGGAACTTGCACTTGAAGAGAGTTATTGAATTTTGGTATCTTCTTCATTCTGCTTTCTTTTGATGGAGGAAGGTCATTGGTTAAATAAAAAGAAACTGCTTGGCCCTCATTGGTTAGAAGATAGATGGGAGGAGTAAACAGAACAGAACGCTGGGAGGAAGAGGAAGTGAGCTCAGACTCCACAGCTCTCCTCTCAGGAGCAGACGCCTCAGAGAGACGCCATGCTCCAGGCTCCTGGGCAGACACACGCGATGAAGCTCCGACCCAGGATGGACTTAGGCTAGAATCTTCCCGGTAAGCGCACCTAGCTGTGCTACATAGAATATTAGAAATGGGCTAGTCCAGGTGTGAGAGTTAGCCGAGAAGAGGCTAGATAGAAATGGGCCAAGCAGTGATTAAAAGAATACAGTGTCTGTGTAATTATTTCGGGGCATAAGCTAGCCGAGCAGGCGGCCGGGGTGCTGGGAATGCAGCCCCGCCGCCCTTATTACTACATTCTTTGACTTTCTGTGCATGAAGTAAGCAGATGTTTGCTGCACACTTCTGAGGTTTGAAATCTAATGGGTCCTAATAATAAAAACCCGGAGTCGGATATAGGGGTTAACACTGAAAGATCAGAGAAGCAGAGCAGACTGCCACTAGTTCTTACCTCTATGGAATCCCAGGACCAAAGGGCCGATCCTGTCTCTATGGATCCTCAGATTGAATACGCTGAGCTCTTGTCTCTTCCTTCCTTATATTTCTCTCACTGTCGAGCTATATCCCTTCTTTTCCCTACCTTTCTTAAGCTGGGATTAAAGGCATGTAACTATTTCTCTTTTAGACTGGATCAATCTTGTGTAGCCCAGAGTGGCCTTGAACTTAGAGATCCATCTATCTCTGCCTCCCATGTGCTGGGTTTAAAGGTATGTGCCATCACTGCCTGGCTTCTATGACTTGCTAGTGGCTTAGTTCTGCACTCTGATCTTCAGGCAGTCTTTATTAAATTGTCACCATATACTTCTGCCATGAGATGCTGCCTTTCAGAGACTTGAAAACAATAGGACCTGTCTGTTGTAGACTGGAAGTTCTAATAGTCTGTGTAAAAATAAACCTCTTTTTCTAAATTACTTACCTCAGGCATTTTCTTATAGTAACAGAAAATAAATTAAGAGAAGCCAATCTACTCTGAAGGTTCCACCAATTTAAATGCTTTTCACTCAAGTATCCTCATAGATGCACACATGTAGAAATCATGTTTGATCTGGGCACTCCACAACCCACTCAGGTTGATATGTGAGCTCCCAAGCCCACCCTTTGTTATCCGCGCGCGTGCGCACACACACACACACACACACACACACACACACACACACACACACACACATCTTTTTAACCATACATAGCCTCCAAGTTAATTCATTAACCTCATGGCATCACCCAGATGATACAAATGTCCTGTGTGAGTTAGACATGTAGGACCCTTTTCCCAGAAGCAAAAGCAGAGTCCTTACGTGGTGGTCACTTCTCTACTTGATGTCTGTAAATTAGTTACTACAGTGAAAAATTAACAATACTTAAATTATGTGGGCATAAGACTTTAAACATGCATGTTAACATGATGATAGGCCAAGAGAAGACAGTAAACAGACACAACTTTACACACCAGCAGGGCTTGATTTTGAGCCGCTGGCCAACAGAATACCGTTCTTTCTTCAGGCTGCCATGAGAGGAACTTATTACAGTTGTGTTGGGAAGTGTAAGTGATGTGTGTAAAAGGATTGCTGCCTTGCTCTCTCCAGAGGTCTCTCTCTTTGGCTTGCAGATGGTCACCCTTCTTCTGTGTCTGCTCTCGGCTTTTCCTCTGTGCACACACATCTCTGGTTTCTCTGTGCATTCTGATGTGCTTGTCAGATTGGGTTAGGGTCAGCCACCTTTCTAAAGGGCCTGTCTCTGATTACAGCCATGTTTGAAATACAGGGGTTATGTCTTCAGTCTTTGGATTTGTGGGGAGTATGATTTCCTCTGTAGCAAAGTGTGGCAGATCTTTATAAGACAACACAGGCTTTTTCCTCACCCTGGGTTATTTCCTTCTTAACTGAGAAGCAGTGATGGGTGGTAGCTAAGGCTGGGACTCAGACCAGCAATGCGGGTTGATGTTGGCCACACTGTTCACTAGGTTTGCATCTAAAACAAGTATCTCAGCTTCCATGTACAGAAACTAGAGGTGCCAACAATAATTATTTCCATGGATTGTTGAGAAGTTTAGGTGGGCAAATACACATAACGTGTTTGTGAAAAGCACACAGTGCATTCTCAGTAAGTGTGAAGTTTAAAAAAGAAATCACAAAATCGGTCTTAAAACCCTATACTTTCATACTCATACAGGATAGTGCTCATAAATAAGGACTTGTATTCTGTAGAATTGTCTCCATTTTTCATCAAATGTCATAATCAGAAAGAAAGATGTATAGTTCGAGATGAATACCACGGCTACTGTCTGTGCCACTTGCTGTTCACACGCTCCCACGCGGCGTACATCTGCCTGACCATCTGTGTTTCTAAAATAAACCCAGTGGTATTTCAGACACCTAATATTGTTAATAATGAGAGCTCTCTCTCTTGCTTCTGTGGTGATAACTTCACGCTTCAGCCCACTGCTCCATAGGCCTCGGCTGCCTTGTCTACCCCCCCCCCCCAGTTACTTACTAACATACAATGTTAGCTGTGTGGTTGGCTGGCCGCTAGGCACTTCCCACATCTTAAGTCATTCAGTTGTTACAACAGTCTCTCACATAGATGCTATTCTCTCCACTTTACAGATGTGCAAACTGAGGCACAGAGAGGGTAAGTCACCTGCTCTTCACATCACATGTCAACCATGGGGCCATCAACAGACCTTTGTAATCCTGGTCACATTTTAATTCTGGGTACTCTATTTTCATTGGCACATAGAATACCACAGCCACATACAGCCAAAGGACATTTTGGTCAATGCCAGATCACATGTTCAACAGTGGTGCCTTAAGATCACAGTGGACACTGTCATCATTTCCTAATAGTGCCACTCGCTCTGGGCCATGCATTCAAACACATGAGACTATGGAGCCATCCCTATTCAACCACCAAAGTTGTATTTGCTATGACGCTCCCATGCTGAAGAGATGAGCCAAGACCTCACCATCTGGATGCCATGGCTGTATCATTGTGCCTAGTATTCAGCGACATCGTGGCTTGTGGAGATCTAAACCATGAAACCCATCACAGGCCCCATCTTACATGCCTCTTAGGCAAGCAAAGAGTCACCCACAGCCTCCATTACTGCTGGAAATCAAGCCAACACCCTCCTTCTTGAAAATGTTCACCATCCCATCTTTCTTTCACAGAGGAATTTGGCAAGCAGAGGCGTTCACAGGAGGCCTTCCTAGGAGGTGTGTTGAGGGGCTGTGGACCCCCAGACCCTGAATTTCCTGTAAACAACTTGTTATGCTTGCAATTGCTCTGGGCAAAACAACTTGTTTTCCTGTGTTTGCAGCTGCTCTGAGCATGAGATCCTGATGGCAGGGGAATGGTTTCTGGTGGGTTTGGCTGGAGTGTGGCTATCAGTTAAGGATCTCTATATAAGCTTCCCTGGAACACAATAAAGGGGGCATCTTATTTCAAGGATGACCCATGACCCCATGTCTCTGTCTGTATGTGTATGTGTTTAAATCTCCAGCTTCCTTTCCCAGCTCATGTCCGGTCCTGTAGTGCAGGCGCTACAGAGGTGGTCACCCATCAGTTCTGATACCATTTTTATTTGTTGGTAAGCAATCTTCTTTGAAGAGTGTTTCTGACACAGTGGAAGGAAGAATTGAGTCTTTAGGGAAGGTATGAGCTTGTAGCTGGAATCTGCAAAATCAGGGGATAGTTTATCCACACTGGTGATGGAAGAGACATCTTCCATGAAGGTTTGTGATTTGGACAGTACTCCTAAATTATTGATTATCACAATGAGCAAAGGTCTCTCTCAGCCTAGTACCTGTTCACTCTTAGAAGTTCAAAGTCTTAGAACAGCATTGTCTTGAAGCCTTTAAAGGGCATCTTGGACATCTCAGAGGAGAGGAGGACGGGTGACCTTGTGTTTCTGCCTGTGTGCAGAGCCTGACCTTGTGTGTGTGAGTGCAGGAGCTGTGTGAAGGATTCTGCCTGGCAGGAGGGAAGAGGGGTGACAGGGACGGCAACATAGTTTAGTTACTATGCTGCTCTGTCTCTCAGGCACATCAGGGCAGGTCTTTTGTTATTCTGCTTGTTCCCCCTGACAAGGATGTGATGGGACAGTGTGGTAGGGAACGGCACGACTCTTTAAAAGAACACTTACCATTTTAAAACTTTTAACTTGAATTAATGCCATGAAGAGTATATTTGTTTTAACCTACTGACTCTTAGCACTTACACACTGCTGGCAAAATCCATCTGCGGGTACAGAACCTGGACTCCTTCGCGGTTTGTTAATGTGTCTCACTGCAACATTTTGAATGCCATTGTGAATTAAACGCAGTAGTATCATCTTATATTCCATTTTGAGATCTTAAAGTTGACATTTGCTTTTTGCATATAAATTTCATTTAAAAAACCTGGCTCAGTGCTGAGTGCTTCTCTGCCTTGCACACCTATGCTTCTCCACCAAACACATCTATGTCATTTTAATCTTTTTCTTAAAACCCTAAACAGTAACTTGAGGACAGTCGTTTCTTCATAAATATATATCAGGGAATAGGAGATGCCTCCGTTAGGAGATATTTAAAAGGTAAATATAGTTGTCACTTTTAGGACAGCCTCCAAATAAAACTTCAAGCTTAATGACAATTGGTCCCAGCTGACTTAAGTGTTGCCTCCGTCCACAGGATGGCCTTTGTCTTGCCTCACAGCAGAGGGTCCTCCTCTCACTGGTTAACAACTCCTGTCTGCTGGAGTCTGTGCAAGAGGAGCTGGGAACATGTGCAGAGAGAGGGCCCCACCGTCCAGTTCAGCCCTTTGCTCACCATAACATCAGTCTAGGGTCTAATTCAAAAATCTTTAACTGCATTTGACACAGTGTTGCTTGATCTCATATTGAAGGGAAATTCATTGTCTCTTTAATGTGTCTCTGGCCTGCTTTTATTTTGTAAACGGTAGAGTAACTGCACAAGTTTGGTTCACATGCTGAAGGTGGTCTGAACAGCAGCGGACTTTCCATACCTGATAGCAGAATGTAGCTATGTGTGTGTGCGTGTGTGTTTACTTGTATACAAGTGAGGGTGTACATTTGTGTATATATGCATGCGGAGGGCAGAGGACAACCCCTGGTGTTGGTCCTCACAGAATTCCATCTTTCACTGGCCTGGAATCTCGCTGGGAAGGCTGCGCTGGGCCTCGGCTTCCCATCTTGTCATCTCAGGAATACCATGTTCACCATTATGCCCAGGTTGAGTGTGAGTCATAGAGATCAGAACTGAGGTCCACACTGTTGGAGGCAAGTGTTTTGCCAGCTGAGCCATAACCCAGACTGAAGTTTAGCTTTTGTTCATGACAAGGGGCCTTAGGGAGTCCTGATTCATAGATCAGCTTGACTCATTCAGTTAATTTGGAAAAGTGCCTACTATGTGGTCTGAAGTGTTGAAGGCATTGAAGGGGCAATGGCAAGCAGAACAGACTAGGCTCCAGCTCACACAGCTCATGCTCTGGTGGGGGCGGGGACCAGGTTCAAACTCACTTCTGATGGAGCAGGGACCCAAGTTCAGGCTGTCATACAGTCAAGCGCAAAACTCTGTGAGCAAAGAAGAGGGTTATTAAGGAATAGTTAAGGCAGGGTTCAAACAGAGGTTTTGAGTGTGGTTACAGTTGACACTGGTAGTCAGTATGACAGGATCTGGAATACCTTAGGGAGCATGCCTCTGGGCACATTTGTGGCAGAGATTCTAGGCCGAGTTAAAGGTCCCTGGGAAGAAAGTGGGCCCGGCACCAGCATCCATCCCTCCTGCTTCCTGACTGCAGACACCATCAGCTGCCTCACACGCTGCCTCAGGACTCCCCTGCGGTGGTGGACTCTGCCCTTGAACTGTGAGCCAGAATAAACCCTTCCTCCTTAAGTTGCTTCTCTCATGTTTTGTCACCATGGTGAGAGGCACCTCGACACCCACTGACCAGGGATGGCTGAGCTCCACGTAGCAGCCCTTGCTTACACGAAACCCGCTTCTCGCTAAGCCTCCACCATCACTAGAACTCTAGCGATTGCAGCTGGAGTTCTGCTCAGAGATCGTGGGAGAGCAGCTGCGTGGATGTGAACGCAATCTCTAAACACTCGCCCCTCACGGCAAGTCCTTAGCACTCCAGGACAGCTGTCTTAGCCTGTTAAGAATGTCACCATCTCTGCCTCCTGCAAGCTCCTTCGATTTTATTAGGGCAAATCAGCTCCATTATAAAAACCATTTCTGTGGTTTGATTTTCCCCATCTCCTGTCAATGCGACTATAAAGGCTATTTTCACAAAGCTCATCACTTAAATCCTCACATCTGAAGCTCATTCACCCACTGTATCCTTAGGTAGCTCATCAAAAGATGCCATGGATTGACCTGCAAAACGATTAGCGATTCATCAGACTGTTGCCTCACACTTTGAAATCAAAGCCATTTAGAGTCAATTAGTTATGATGCTTATAAATACTGAAGTAATCTTACATTATGCAAAACCTTCCTCAACCTTAGAAAAAATATAATTTTATGGGCTTTATTTTCAAGTTTATTTAAATAAGAAATAATAAATAAAAGCATATTTCAGAAGGTTGCTTATTGTGTGCAGCTGAAATAGTAAAGCCTGCAGATAGCCAGTTGAGGCAGCGAGGCTCACATAGATTAGAGAAACACAGTATTTTGTGCTGAAGATGGTCAAGAAGTGAGGAACATGTTGAAGAAGGGAGTGTGGTCAGTCCAGTCAAGGATAGCAATGCGTCCTAACTGTCTCAAAAGAAAAACAATGAATTCCAGAGCCAAGAAAACACAAAGGGCAGGTTGGGCCGAAACAGTTGTCTAGGGTTATGGACTTGAGATATTTTACAATGGAAATTTTCTTAGTGAACGGATATCATAGGATGTCCTTTAGTTTAATGTGTGTGTGTGTAGTATGAACATGTGTACTTATTCCTGTGTGCACATGCATGTGGGTACATGTACGTGTGCGTGTGTTTATAGGCCAGAGGTGTGGGTGTCAGCTGTCTTCTTTGGCATTACAGTTTGCCAGACACCGGTCTTCAAAGCATTCATGGCTTAAGGAAGACAGAAAGGCCAGGCCACCTCAAGAGAACCTATGTTCAAATCTTCCACCCCAATTCCAAGAAAGTAGATATGGGCATATGGGTGGTGGAGAGTTCACTTTAATACGAGTGAACAGGGAAAAGAACTTGGAGGTGCCTGGAGTTCCAACGAGTGGTCTGGGTAAAAGGGTAAAATCAAAGAGTAGTGTTGGCATTGTTATTTTGGTGATAAAGATAGAATCCATGTTTTTTGTACTATAAGTTACTCTGGTTAGTCTAGAGACTAGTGAGCAGTTAGGCAGGAGAGACAAAAGGTGGATCTGTTCTCTTTCATATGCTTCAAAGTTGGTACATTTTAGGTGACATTTCAAAGGTGAATGGAGACTTCTGTATGCAAACTTTTTGAGGAAACGTTAAAGGAAGCTGAGTTGAAATAGGAAGTGTTGGTGTACAGTGCTGGCTTTTAAATGCTTTGCTTTTTCTGCCAACCAGTGTGAAGCCCAGTGTCACTGCCAACCTGAGGTAGAATGCAACTCACCTCTGAAATAACCTTCTATCCCACTGCCGTGAGCAGCAGAGAATCCCTGACAGCACCAAATGCCGAGTTCACTTTAGAGTGTGGAATCAGCCAGGAGTGTGAGCAGGACATGTGGGCCTCGGGTGACCAAGAGCGCCCTGTGCTTGGATGGGAAAGAGTAAAGCAGCACTGAACGATCTGAATGCTCAGCTCTGGGTTCGCCAGGGGCATTCCATGCAGTATCCCACTTAATCTCTGTAATCACCCTGCTGGGCCAGAGTTATTAACCCCATTCTTCAAAACAGAAAATCAAAGCAGAGAGATGAAATAGATGCCATTATCCTGGCCTCTCTGATTGTCCACTTGACACAACCTAGAGTCATGAGAGGAAAACCTCACTTGAGGAATGGCCTAGGTCAGACTGACCTGGGGGTGTGTCCATGGTGGACAGCCCCAGGCAGGTGGTCCTGGGCTATGTCAGAAAGCTGGGAGAGTGTGAGCCTCAGGAGTGAGCCAGAAGGCTATGTCCTCCGTGCTCCGACTGAAGTTCTTGTCCTGACTTTCTTCAACATAGCCTGGATGTGTCAACCAAATAAAGTCTTTCTCCACAAGTTTTTTTTGGAGTATTATTATTATTATTTTTTTTAGGAATTAGATAAAAATCAATTTTTTTTGGATTTTTTTAGAATTTATTTATTTATTAAAGATTTCTGTCTCTTCCCCGCCACGGCCTCCCATTTCCCTCCCCCTCCCCCAATTAAGTCCCCCTTTTTAGAGTATTTTTAATCACAGCAACAAAATGGGACTAGGACAGTCATGAAAGGAGAATCTGAACCCTGGTCTGAAAGCCTCAGACGCCAAGCCTTTGCTGCCATAATGCATTGTTAGGAAGAGAAAAAGAGAATACACAGAATTTGACATCATGGTACTGTTTTCCCTAGGACTTCCCCAATACTCTGTGCTTTTATTAGACTGCATCAGCAGCATCAACGTAATGCAGGACAGTTCCAGCTGCAGAATTAGGTACAAGTTTTCACTAATCCAGGAAGAAAATACGGCAAATCCCCAAACCAGCTTTTATCTACAGGCTGAAGTGGGTGTGGGCAAGCATGAGTAAACTGTGGAGTGGTGACCCAGGAGATTGTTAGGACAACTGGGGAGCACAGGTTGGAGGTCCCTCTGAGACTTAAAGTAGATGCCAGAAAATACTCCTGCATGGTTGGTAAATGGGCCTGGCTACAGACACGCCGGCAGTGAGAATGTCTTTTTCTTTGGCTTTCCATAGAGATAGCGTTTTCTCACGAGACTTCTCTTGAAGGTATTTCAGAGCCTTCTGTCTTCAGATGCATTATATCACGGCCAGCATCATCCAAGCCTAGTAGGGGCACCCTCACAGTGTAGGTTGCCTTTGGCATTGATCAGCTTTCTGTCACCATGAAAAATACTTGGCATAATTAACTTTTAAGGAGGAAAGGCATTCCATGGATTGAAATGCCCATAGATGACAAGTGCTCTAGAAGCCACTCATCCCCATCAGTTTGGGCCTGTGGTGCTACAGCCATCTTGGTGGGAGTGTCGATGAGAGAAGGCCTGTCTACTTCATGGTTGCCCAGAAGCAAAGAGAGGATGAGGGGAGACTTAGGGTCCCAAATATCCTCTTCAAGGGCATGTCATAAGCACAGGACCTAAATCATGCCCTGAACAAAAGACCTAGATACGTGGCTCAAACACAGGACAGCGACTACACCTACGTCCTATAGGTTCCACCCACTCTCCTTAGCATCATGGGCTGATACCCGAGCCTTCAATGTGTGGCTCCATCAGGATCAGTCCAGATCTCACCCATATCATCTCCTGTAAAACTTTTAACTATCCTTCCTCTGACCTAGAGACTGAAGCTGACAGTGTTGTTTAGGTAGGGTGTCGCATGACTGGATGAGCGGCAGCCCCATTTTTACCTTTGGGATAGTCTCAAATCCTCCTCTTTGACCTAGTCACTTGGTAACTAGTTGCTCTGAGGAGCTCTAGAAGCTTTGCCAGTGAGACCATATCAGAATTGTGAACTGTATTCAAGACCGGAATGGAGGTGTGGAAAAAATGCTCTTGCTGGAGCAATATACTAGATTTTTTTCTAAATAGGATCACATGACAATATGTGCATGGCTCTTGTAAGTGCCGTGAGATAGGTCCAAGCTGTGACGACAGACAGACTTAGGTCCAACTCAACTCCTGCTTGTGCTGCATGTCTAAGTTTGTGCATCTGATCTTACACAACTGTGGTTCAATGTCTTTGGCCTTCAGCACTGGAAGACTATGGGGATGGGGTGGGCATCTCTAACACTGGGTACACTATATCCTCCCCTGACAAAAATGGTACCCACTTTAACATGCCTGAGTGTCCTGCATTGGATACCAGGCAGTCTTCCTGAGACAATATTCCTTACCTTCTCTGAGGGGTCTCTAATCAGTGTCTGATTCTGGTCGGTGACACTCCTATGTTCTCCCTAGATGATCTTCGCTTGTGCTTGCTCCATGATGGCCATTCCTCTGATTAATGGGGTCACTCCTTTCACCTTGCCTGTGGACTCTTCAAGTGTTCTCCCTGTTGGTGGTACATGGAAGACAAAAGTGGCAAGCATCCAAAGAAACCACATTGGAAATACGGAAAAATGCTGTAGGTCCAACAGGAGACATGGTTGAAGAAGTATGTTCTTCCGTTTATATTATAAAATTTTGAACAATGAATTTAATTATCAGATAATGAATTATGATACATCTCTCTCTCAGAATTCTGGGTTAAAACCTCATCTGTGACCATCATCCCTGAAACAGGCTTTGAGAGAGTCACCGAAAGCCAATATTCACAGGTGGCGCGATGAACGATGGCATTATTACATGACTAATGATGTAACCAACATTAAATAAATGGCATTGGGGAGCTGTAGAGGCAAGAAGATCTATCATGTTTCACCTCAAAAGGCACCAAAGAGTCCAACACTGTGAGAAATAATAGCATTGGTACATTTTTCTCCTACCTAGGAGATGTGAAATTAACTTGGGTAAGAGCAATCAAAATAAGAAACACAGGAAGTGTATTTCTTGACTTGACTAAGAAGATCTGATTGGGCCTGGACACAGCAAAGAATTTTCCCATGCTCCAATGAGACAGAAAGAAAGATGTTTCTTCCATCTCTGATGATCTGAAGATAGGTAACTACAGACAACATGGACTTGTGAATTTCTAAACACATTTGAAAGTTAGGTTGCTTTATTGTGTATAAGGAGTATTTCACAATGGTAACACACAATTCTGCCTCCTGGATGTGACTAAATAGTCCTGGATGGAGCTAGAAACATCACAAGAACTGATACATGGCACCAACAAAATACACTGTGCTGTATCCATCTTGTTATAAAAACAAAAGCTTTTGGAGAGAATCACTGACACCTGATTGGTAAGGAGAGGAGGCATGGGATGAAGAAAGCACCACCAATCATAGATTAGGGGAGCCAGATGGAAGCAGGACTCTCAGTGCCAGGAGTAAAAGTACAACATCACTGTGAGCATTCTGTATCCACAGTGCTCAGTGTCAGCAGAGAGAAACAAGGTGCAGCAATAAATAGCCCAGACCTTGCTTACCTCTCCTGATGGGAGTGAAACACAGAACAGAAAACTGACAATGTGAGATCATTCACAATGTCGCATTAGCTTTGTGTTTCAATCTCTTTCACAACTGCTCTTCATAAACCCGCTAATGAGGAGTAAATTAGACTGACAGGTTTTACTGCAGTCTGCTTCTTGGGCTAGTCTTTAGAGAAAGGGCCTAGGCTGTAGTTATCATGGGCAGCACATCGAGGTAGGATTCAAGTGGCTGGAGTTAGTCTGAGCTTTGCAGTCCATTGTCTGTGTGGCCCTGGGCAAGGAGAGCAGAAGGATGAGCTGTTCACAGACATCTGCCAGGTGTACCCACTCCAGGTCCAGGTGGGACCAGTTGACCAGGTAAGCCTCGAACCTTCTAGAGACCGACGTGTAAAGAGATAACTGGAAGATGTCCTGAGAAAGTCGTTATAAAGTAACAAGCAAAGGACTGTGGGAGTTCAGGGCATGGGTTGGTATCACACAGGGAGAGCACTGACAAGGCAATAATACGTCCTTATATCTGTAGTCCAAGCCACTCAAGTCAATTTCTACATTTTCAGGAAACATTGAAAACAGAGAAAAGACACAGACGAGGTTAGCCTCAATGTGTCTTATTAAACCTCATAGGCAATGGATACAAATTGTATTTCAATGTTTAATGTAGCCCAAGTTCTTCATTGATGAGATAGCTTATGGTCTCAGTTTGGAGGAATCACAAGTCCTGTCAGTAGGGTCATTTGTGCACAGAGCCTCTTGAACAACACTGAATCTGCACATCTTTCCCAGAGGCCTCCAGTGCATGTGCTTATTCAGTAAGGACTCCAGGTTTAATGTGGGGGACACACAGAGAAGGCCTGGAGACTTCAGTGTTGGGTAGTCCTGTTTCAGTTCCTGCCTTCACAGACTCACAGTGGGAAGACTCCAAGATCCTGGAGGACTCTATATTATGTAAAAGAGCTCTTATTATTTCAGGCCATCTCCAAATTGGGGAGTATTGGTCAATCAGATCAATAGGAGTTATCTGTTGAAATCAAACCAGCCATTGTGCTTCAGGATTCTCTCAGGAGGGTGTCACATAGCTCTGTCCTGGCTGTATATCACTGCCATCTGTACAAGATGAAGGCCATCTTTTAGAGACTCTTTCCATATTTATTAGCAGAAGCTCATTGAGAGGGGCCCACACCTCTCATTTATACACCCTAGGAAATGCTGTGTGTAGACAGACATTTGGAAGATGATCCCCTGCAGACTCCCAGGGATGTCTGGGGCTGCTACTTTCTCTGGACAGACTTTGCAGTGGTGCACCACCAAGGGCTGCATGATTAATGGTTTCTGCAATCCTGATTTGATATGTGGGGCTATGTCTTCTTGCCAAGTGTGTGGACGTGTTATTTTCTATGTCTGAGTCTCTGTTTCCTCATCAGAAAAATGGGGAATTCAACACCTATCTCTGCTCACAGTGGCCTGGAGCTCATCTTTGTTCTTTCTTGGTCACCATTCTTCAGGAGCTCAGCTAGTCTGTGGCTCTACAGCAAATGACTCAAAATTAATCCTCCATTTTCCCCTACTTTCCTAACTTGGCTGATTGTGTCTACCTTTCTACATGGCATCTCACTGATGCCTGACAGGGGCTCACCTGTCATAACTCCCTCTGCCCCAGTGTCTAAAGCCAGTTTATAATTCACTGCAGAAAACAGAAACGTCACACAAGTATCTGAACATTAAGGCTGTAGGCTTTGCTGCTGTCTTCAGAAGTGAGTCTCACCAGCTAGTGATGATTCCAGCATCTGCTCATGTCTTTCCGATTACACTTTCTCATTCTGCTTATTTCTTGCCTGCATTATTTCTGTAGCTCTTTCCTCTTTTCCTTGCTCTCTTCCCCCCTTCCCACTCTCTCTGCTCTTCCAAGAGTAGCTTCAGAATCTTGGCTCTGCTTCAGATGCCTCCCTTCCCAGAATAAAGCCAAGTCCTTAATAATATTTGCTACACAGGCTTTCTCTCTGGAGCTTTGTCTCTTTTTCATAGTTGAGTCTGATGCTGTGTCCACTTAGCCTACTAATAGTAGTGTGTTCACCTCTATACCCTGTGATTCTCCTACAGATCTACTGTGCCGGGTGTGTGGACCTTCCTTGCATGGGACCTTAAACCACTCAGAAACAAAGTGGTTGCCCCCATAACATTAGTGCAAGTATTGTACCTTTGGACATATATTGTTGTTCTAGTTGTTACTGTAGCCCACAGGTTCACATTGGATTACGACTGTTGGTGACTTTTCTCTTTCGGCGGCCTACACAGCACCTTTTTTTTTTCAGTCCTAGGAAAGCTTTGTGGTCAGCACCAACTTAATTTCATCATGTCCTGTGACTGTTGTGTATGGTGTTTTTGGTAATGTGTCTTACCACAAAATCCAGGTAGGGAACCAAGAGCAAGGCAAAAACCTGTATTATTTGGGGATAGGATGTCTCTGGGATTAACATTTTGACTAAAGTTATACCACACAGACAAGCAGATATTTTAAGAGAATATTTACCTGGGACGTTGAATTCTTATTCCTATAGTGCTTGTGCTGACTCAAATTTATGCTTACATTCCCATTTTCTTTCTCCTAGTGGACATTTGTTGAACTCACCCCTTGGTCTTCCATCTCTAGGAATGTTCCTCCTCATGACTCACATGGTGGTAGAAGAAGCTGTTTGTGTTAGTAAAGTATGATGTTAGCCCTGTAAATATGTTGGGATTGGGGGTGAATGTCTTCATCACAACCACTGTTTTGACTTGGAGCTAAGAGAGTTGAGTCAGATATATGCAGGAACTTCTTAAGTATATGCAGGTACTGAATTGTATCTGTAGAAAGAAATCCCTAACCTCTGACATCTACCAATGTGACCTAAATGGGAATTTCTCAAGGATAGTGAAATTAAATGGGGAGGTCTACAGAAGAAAGAAAACTCAACACAAGGAAATAATGCTCCCAGGACAAGAGGAAGCAGAGAGACCTGGTGGAAGTCAAGTTTCTTTTTTCTTCAGCCACTACTCACAGTTCCTTTCCCTGACTTTTTCGAAAATCCCAAAGTAAGCTTACAGTAAGTCTCCAAATTAGTTGCTGTTGGATTTTGTTACTTGCAATCAAAAGGATCTCAATCAATGCATGCATAATTCAGAGAGATTTCATTTGTAAATAAACTTTTCCTTGAGGAATTTTCCATATTTAAAAATATAAACCTCTCGTATTGTCTAGTTTAGTAGTACTTAAGCCAAACCGCTTACATTCCAGGACCCAGAACAAACCATTTGTGTGAAACTTGAGAGAGACTGTGCTATCTGTAAATATTTTTTAAAAAAGTTTGTTATCCCTAGAACTTCTCCAAGTAGCTCAGCTTCTTCAGAGGCATTTGCACAGGAGCCTCTTCTGAGCTATTTCTGTAACTGGCAGCATAGAAGAACTTTCTGTGGACTGGAGGAACACACACATGGATGAGGCACCAAAGCATTCTCAGGAATTTGGTGAGACATCCAAACAACACATTAAAAATTAGGATGAGACAGTAATGGGACAGATATTTGTAACCCACACACTTAGGAGGCTGAGCAGGAAGTTGCAGATTTTGAGGAAGTATGTGGTCTAAAAACAGCAAAAGCAAAACGGAATCATTATAGCAAGACAATAAAACAAGAGTGGAGGACTGTGTGAGAGTGCTGCCTTCAGTGGCTCAGGAGAGTGAGGTTACAGAGAGACAAGTGCACTGACTTTTGTTAGATGGAGACAGCTGGTTGACCTAACTGCAGCAAGCCTAGGTGAGGCTTCTCTGTTGAGCACTCACCTGGCTTCCTTCTCGTCTCTCCACTGGACTGTGGGGTCTCAGAGCAATAATCATTTTGAATCCTTAGAACGTGCCATTTGCTATGCTTGGCGGAGAGAAGCAGTCAATAAACGTGTTCTGCATGAATGAATATGTGCAGCTTTGTGAGCACGTCACACACAGGATGGAGCAGGAGGGCCATTCTCTGTTTCTATGATGTTAAAGGCTATCAGTAGTGAATGTTCTTGCAGCTTTACTCTTAACATTAATGTAACTAGCTAGTCTCATGTTTCTTCCTGTTTGATTTGACTAGCAAATTCTCTCTCTTGCTCTCTTCATCCAACAAAGAAACAAACAAAAAAAGTTTGACTGATTGGCCCATCCTTCCCCATTAGACCACACAGGTCATTGAGTATGTGAATGTCAATCATGCAGAATTACATGAGGATTCTGGAGTCCATGCAGCATGATCTAGATTGAAATAGTTTTACTCAGAAGAGAGAGACAATGAATGATCCTTTTAGACGTTTCTTCCAAACAATAGCCTATGTATAAATGAAACAAAGCCATTTTATCTCATTAATTTTGGCCATTTAGAGTTTAGTAGAGAATCTTCAGTGAATCAGTAGATAAGCTGGCCAAGCGGGATAGACATACTGGTTGATAGATCAATGTGTTCAACATAAAACCTAGCTTTAGACCCAGCTCACTCTTTCTCCACACATAAAATAATCTTTTTGTTTCACTCATCTTCCATGTTTTCTATTCCCTGTTTTCTGAAAAAGAACAGTTTTTTCTTCTAGATAAAAATATCTTCGCCATTTTGCATAATGATAAAAACATCAATGGCATTCAGAACTCACACATTAGAGTATGGTCAGTCTTTCCCTTTCCTGGCTGTGTTTGGCCTTCTCCATCGACATAAGCACATGAGTTTACACTCTGGTGTTATGGTTCTGGGTATGAGGGAGTCCATGCTTTCAGGTAAGTCACTGGAAGTCTCCTCCCAAGGCCACCATTGTGGGGAGGGACTCCATGTGGCCACTGACTGTGAGCAAGTACCTGTGGCTTTTAGAGAGGCTTATGGGATGCTACAATGAGGTGAAGAGGAGGCTGGGCTGCCCTTTGACACACTGAGGAGCACTTGAAATCCATCAGGCAAGTTATTTCTGCCCCATAGTTCTTGAGTAACTTTTATTTTTTGTTACAAAGTCTTATGTACTGTATTCTAACTTTGCTTCAGATTTGCTATGTAAACAAAAATGGTCGGGCGGTGGTACCCACACCTTTAATCCCAGCACTAGGGAGGCAGAGGCAGGTGATCTCCGTAAGTTCGAGGACAGCCTGGCCTACAATATCTAGTTCCAGGACGGGCTCCAAAGCTACACAGAAACTCTGTCTTGAAAACAAACAAACAACAACAAACCCAAAAACGACCTTGAACTTTTGATGCTCCCACCTTACCTCCTGAGTTCTGCATCTTCGGTGTGTGCCATTACACCCAGTTCATATGATGCTAGAGACTGAACATTTGCTAGGTAACAACTTGAACAACTGAGCATCCTCTGTCCCGTTGGGTGATTTTTACAAATTCACCTTGTAGGTCTACTGCCAATAAGAAAGCAAAACCAGTTTCCTTAACCTTGGCCCGAGGCAGCTTGGTCTGGGGTTTCGGTGTTTGTTTGACTAACATTGTACAGTTCTGTTTGACTATGTTTGAAGACTGCTGCTTCCTGAATCTTGCTGTGTAGACAGACTCAGGGTAAGATAATCATCCTGCGCCACTTCTGCTCACATAGACCATGGCCACAAAGCAAAGAACTGAGTTAGGATTCTCCCCAGGCTACTGTAACATGGGACAGTGGTGCTGAGGCTTAGGTCAGGCTTTTATCAGGATAATTTGCACCCCCTTGACTGTGCTCTGTGACTATAGATGCCCCACGGGGACAGTGCTGTGCAATTAATATGTAGTTAGTTTTTGTTCTAAGTTGCATTCTTTTGTTTTGATTTTGAAAGATTTACAAATTGAGGACCTAAAGGCATTTCTCTTCTTTGAGTTCTGCATTTCCTGTTTTACGCCATCATCTGCACTAGATGTAAGTAAGCTGAGCAGCAGATGGCGTGTTTCTCACAGGTAGGTGTTTTAGCTAGTATTTACCTTTTAAAACAAGGTAGGGCAGAGGAGCTTTTCTATGAAAACAAGATCTCAGGCAATTTAATTTCATTTTATCCTCACAGGCGATTTTTGGTGTAATAGTGTTGGCTTTATTTTTGTACTAAATAAATTGAAAAGGAAGTATAAAAATACTGTTTATGAGATTTTATATATATATATATGAAGTATACATATCATAAAGATACAGTATGATGCATTTCACAAATAGAAAAATCTATATAAGCAGTCCTACTTTGAACATAAAATATTAATTTGGTATGTTCAGAGACCTGTTGACTTCTCTCTAATCTCTGCTCTTCTCTCCAGAGGACACCAGTGTAGTAATAAGGGACGGCGGCGCTGTGTCCCCGCCACCCGGCTGCCTGCCCCGGCTCAGCTAGCTTATGCCCCGAAATAATTACACAGACACTGTATTCATTTAATCACTGCTTGGCCCTTAGCTCTAGCCCTTACTGGCTAATTCTGATATCCCAATCAACCCATCTCTAACAATCTGTGAGCACCGGTCTTACCGGGAAGATTCTAGTTCAGAACTTCATCGCGTGTGTCTGCCTGGGAGGAGAGCTGTGGAGTCTGACCTCACTTCCTCTTCCTCCCGGCATTCTGTTCTGTTTACTCCACCCACCTAAGGGTGGGCCTATCCAATGGGCCTAGCAGTTTCTTTATTGCTTAGCCAATGAAATCAACAGATTAATATATGACACTCCCACATCACACCAGTTCATACCCAGAATCATTCTTGGCTGTTGTTCTTTCTTGCACGAACCTTAGAGCGTATGCTCTTTGTGTCATGCTTTTTTATCCAGTATTTTGTGAATTTCACACATATTATTTCATGTGGTTTAAAATGGATTGTTTTTGTTGTTTTCTAGTGTTTCACTGAATGACTATACCATGATTTCTTATCCATTTCACCTCATGCTATTTAAAAAAATTGGTTTAAACTTCTGGACAAATGCTCTCAAATTTGAAAGAACAAAATTCTCATGGCAGAAAAATAAGTGTGGTTAACATACGGGGAAAGAGTTCCTTACTTAGCTCTTGCATTTTTGTTTCAGATGTACATGTTTGTCAGAGCGGTGGAGGATTCGTCAACTGTTTGAAGGGGTTCAATATAACGTCAGCATTCAGCTCATGATTAGCATTCAGGCTCAGGGCTGTCATCATGGCACACTGAGGGTCCTGTGCTAAGAAGCACCAGGCTGGTGTCTCACTCGCTCTGACTCTTCTGACTGTGTTCAGCAGGACTGTGTCGATCACGTGCTGTGAGATAATGCTTTTGTACACTATAAAGATTTGTCACTCATATTGGTTTAATTAAATGCTGATTGGCTAGTCACCAGACTGAGAGAATTCTGGCAAGAGGAAAGGCAGAGAGACAGTCACAAGTCAGATACAGAGGAAGCAAGATGAGATGCCTTACTGAGAAAAGAGACCAAGCCAAGTGGCTAAACATAGACAAGAATTATGGGTTAATTTAAGTTATAAGAGCTAGTTAATAATAAGCCTGAGCTAGTAGGCCAAATAGTTTATAATTAATATAAGCCTCTGTGTGTTTCTTTGGGACTGAACAGTTGCGGGACCAGGTGGGATAGAAACTTCCATCTATTGTTTTTATTATTATCACTATTATTCTGCTGTTGAGTTGTAGACATTCCACATATGGTTTTGTTATCAATCCCTGATCATATACATGGTTTTCAGTGTTTCCACCCCATGCCTTTTCTGCAATATCTCAGCTGTGTTTGTCAGGTCCATGTATGAAGCTTTTCACTTGCATTTTCTTTGAGGAGTTTCACAATCTCCATTCCTGTATCTAAAATTTTAATATGTTTTTGTGTGTGACATGAACACAGCATTAAATTTCATTCTTTTGTATGTAAATATTTAATCTTCCCAAAACTCTCAGTTACAAAACAAAACAAGCTAATCCTGCCATGCTCAATATGGTGAATGAATCTGGAAGACATTATGGTAAATGAAATCAGCCAACCCCAGAAGGATGGATACAGCAAGACCCCCTGCATATGAGGTATCAGAACAGCCAAATCAAGAAACAAGAAGTGGAAAGAGACAGCTGGACTGGCAGTGGAAAGCAAGGAGTTCCATGGGGTGCAAGGTTCAGTTGGTGAGGTGAGTAACTCGTGTAGACCTTCTGGGTGGTGAGGTATTCCTTCTCAACAGTGAGCCATGAATTTAAAACTTTAGGAGTTGGGTTTCATTGTAAGTAAGCTCACACAAAACATGTATGAGGAATTAAGTAATTAATAAGTTAATTAATTAATTATCCTACATGTAGAGATACGCATAAGAGTCTGGGCCAGAATCCAAACCCAAATACTGTGTTCTTACTATAAATTGTCCAATCCACCTTGATAAATGAAAGCTATAACTCATTACGGAATTCATAGGCCCATAGCATCCTAGGAAAACATACCAAAGAGACATCACTGGGGTGGGGGACACTTAGAATAGAGCTTAGTTTCCAAAGATCAGAAGAGGAGTTGCCTGTGCTGAAGCATTGACTGCAGAGTTGGATTCGTGGCCCAGAGCTGACGCATCCTCACCAGGCTGAGTGACAGCATTTCTGAGCTCAGCCTGTTGAGAACTTCATGGTTTCTTTGTCTTTCCTCTTAGGTCTCTGAGTTCCACCGTGCCTACGCTCCAGACATTAGTCTAGATATAAGTGGTGGATTTACAGACAAATAGAAGCAATGCATAGTAAGTAAAGCAAAGTTCTGTTTTGCTTCCTAAGTATTGACCGTTTATAGAGTATGGGATAGAGTCAGACGCATATGGCTATGTGTCCAGCAGATGTCAGCATTGGGCTGCTTCTATTCATTCAGTGGCCTCCATGTTGTAGTAGAAGGACCATCAATATTCAGCGTGGAGCATACCGAGATGCGAAATAGCAGGTGCAGTGAATCTATGGCAATGATGCATTTGAGGGTGAAGGATTCAATATTCCATCCTCTAAGCAAACAACTGTATATAAAACCCCATCTGTAGCCTTAAAGCTGTGTCCATTAAAAAAATCAATTTATTCCAAGATACCAGTATCTTATTTTGTAGACGATAGCTTTATACAATTAGGTGACAAAATGGATTAAAGCCATTGACAGAAATATAACTATTTGAGTAATTTTAGATCGCATCTGCTTAAACCAGAAAGAAACACGGGAGGATTCAAAAGGTCTCTTTAGGATATAATTTCAATCATAAAGTTTTTGGCAAAATGAGTTCTTTAAAGTCACTCTTCCCTTCTCAATACTAAGAATCTTGATCATTTGGAGCAGATTAAAATATGGTAAAAGGCACCAATGAAGTCAAATGAATTGCTGACCAACCTCAGGTGAAACGTTATTTGTATAATCCATACCCTACTGGATTGTTTTACAGGTGGTCAGCACATAGAACAGACGTGTCCCCAATCACGTCTCAGTCCGTGGCTGTGCAAGATCAGGCCTTGCACCAGACGTAAGTTGACTACTATATTCCTTAATTGGAGAGTCTGATGGGTGCAGCTTATGTGAGTTACTGTATTTAAGCCTATAGCTGTCCATAGAGCATCCTCATATGGACACTAAGAACCAAATAGGCAGAGTGGCTGGCAGGAGGCTCCAGGGTGGGCATGGGGCACCAGTTTGCTTTCCCTGGTCCCTTATTTTGGAACAAAAGATAAGACATGAGAAAATTCTACTGTTAGTTCCAGGGGGAACTAAAAGTGGTCCTTGTACCCAAGGACCTTAGATGAAAGGATAATTGAGTGAGTGGAAGCAGCGATCGTACCTCTAATGGCATTTTTCAACTCCAGAAGCTATGGTACTCCTGGGGTGTAGATCAGGAACACTTGGTTTATCCAGCACCTTTATACCTCATATACACTGAGCTACTTCTTATTTGAAAATTCTTCCAGAAATCATGTGAACCAAACTCAGAAATAAGTTTCACGACTGGAAGCATTTCATTAGTAAATAGGATCCAAAGTCAAAGTGATTTGTTTTATTTTTTTCTTTTTCTTAAATTTGAGAATAACTCTATCTTAATATTTACCAAATGCTAGTAGTGTCTGTATCACAGTTGTCTCAGGGATTAGGATTCAGAAGATTGGGTGGCCTAAAGAAAAGAAAAATCAACAGTAAAAACATCAATTCCAAGGCACAAAACCAAAGGAACGGCTGCTCAATTCTATAACCACAGTGTCTCACCATGAGACCAGGAACATGCACTCTGTCACTGTGATGAATGTGATTTCAGCACTGAAAGAGATAGATAGTTCATACGTTAGATAGTTCATACAGAAATCAAAACCATAACCATAACCCCATTTCCAGTCTGTCCTCATGCACAAACCCTTAACAGTGTGCAGTGACTCCATTCAAAGTGAGTGACTGACCTGAGGCGTTAGCAATGTGTATACACAGTCATATTAATATGTTCAAAATGACATTAAAAGCCTGGTCCACTTCATATTTTGTTAGGTTCATTCAATGGTCATGCAATGCATTGCTTTCTAGAAATGATGGCTTTGTCAATCTTTTTCTTACTTTTATCTGAATGATGGCAAAGAAGGTCCTTTTTTATGGACACTATGTCATATTTTCAACCATCTTTTTTCATCTCCTTAGGGCACTGCCGGGAAACACATTAGGTCATAACTCAGTACTGGAGGGAAATTCTGATGATGAACCTTACTTTCCCAAAGACTCGCTGACATTAATCTGCCATATGTGATCACTGTGTGTGAGATTGAAGATGGTATTTCAGGTCTGTGTACCAGAACAAGCCCATCACAGGACTCCCTCAAACCATGGGAGTTATGCCTCTCCAAGCCTCAGGCAGCAGCAGGAGTAGTGGGTAGGTTCCAGGGATGATAAGTACCTGTCTTCCAGTCCATTGTGCCAGGATCAGTGACAAAAGGCATTTTGTATTTCCTGGATTTCTGTGGCCTGGATTTATCGCATCTGTGGGAGGAAGAAAATGTGCTTTAAGACCTGAGAATATTTACATTTGTATTAACTAGGAAGCATTCAAAATGATACCTTTGGCACACATTCAACACCTCCGCGTTTGCATGCCCGGAAAGAAGAGTGTGGGTGGAAAGATGGGAGATGGTCGGTTGTGTGGTACTCGTTACCCTTTGTGTGATAGGCTTTAGAAACAAACCAACTTCACATCTGAATGAACGCATGTGGATTTTTTTCAGACTTATTTTATAGGCTTTAAACATTTAACACCTAGGTTTTCTGCATGAGTCTATTCATTTATCCTGTTCCAATCAATATATATCAGTGTGCGTGCGTGTGTGTGTGTAGTCATGGATATTTGTGTATAGGTTCTTCTGTGCACTTGTGTGTGCATGTGGTATGTGTTTGTGTAGGCTAGAGTCAATCTTTGATTTGTCATCCTTCAGGAGCTGCCAAACTTGTATTTTGAGGTAAATCTCTCACTAGCACCTAGGACTCACCCATCAAGCTAGGGTGACTACTGGCTGACTGGCTGGCAGGTGAGCCTCATAGAGTCTCCTGTCTCCATCCATCTCCCAGCATTGAGATTGCAAGTGTGTGTCACAAAGCCTTGAGGGATGAAGTCAGGTCCTTATGAACACACTTTACCAACTGAGCCATCCATCTCCCCAGCTACCAACATGAATTATTTCAAGAACTTCACCAATCTTACTTTGTTGTTTTTTTTTTTTTTTAAATATAGGGCACTTTCTTTTGAGTTGGAAACCCACAAATTGACAGAATATTAGAGACTCAGGAGTTAAGACTTCCAGAAATCAAATATTTTCTTACTTGGATATAGCACAAATTCTAATTCGTATTAATAACACAAACCTAGAATCAGATATAGGGGTTAATGCTAAAGATCAGAGAAGCAAACTGGCCAGCCATTAGAGAGTTCTTTTACCTCAACCAATGCTCAATTCAAAGGAGCAATCGTCTTCAGACTGTCTTGTTGTGTGATGTTTTACTCTTTTGGTTTTTTGAGGGGCCCACCACCCAGCTCTCAAATAAATCACACACAGAGGTTTATTCTTAGTTATGAATGCCTGGTCTTAGTTTGGCTTTCTTCTTGCCAGCTTTTCTTAACTTAAATTATCCCAAATACCTTTTGCCTCTGGGCTTTTATTTTTCTCTATTTCTATATACCTTTCTTTGCTTCTTTCTTCATGGCTTGCTGTGTAGCTGGGTGGCTGGGCCCTGATGTCCTCCTCTCCTTGTTCTCTTGTTTTTCCTCATTCTCTCACCGCCCAGAGGTCTTTTAGTTACAGTTTATGCCTGCTAGGCCCACCTATCCTTGCTACTGCCTCACTCTTGGCCATTCTTCTCTTTATTAGGACCATCAGGTGTTTTAGACAGGCACAATAACACAGCTTCACAGAGTGAAAGGACTGCAGTGCAAGCAAAAGTCACACACCTGAAAATAATGTTCTCCAACGCGGTCTTCTCAGACTTCATCCTCAGACTACACTGCTCTCCTGTCTCCTCCCGCCTTATATTCCTCTCTCTGCCCAGCCATATCACTCCTGTCTCCACCCCCGTAGTGCTGGGATTAAAGGCATGGGATCCCAAGTGCTGGGCTCGCCTTTGTGTGAGCTCTGTTTCTCTTTTAGATTAGATTCAATCTTGTGTAACCCAGGTGATCTTTAGCTAACAGAGATCCCTCTTCCTCTGTCTCCTGAGTCCCAGGATTAAAGGTATGTGCCACCACTGCCTGGCAGCTAGTGGCTTAGCTCTGCACTCTGGTGTTGTCCCACAGCCATTTAGTCCCAAATAAACACACGGAGGTCTACATTAATTATAAACTGATTGGCCTATTAGCTCAGGCTTCTTATTAACTCTTATACCTTATATTAGCCCATAATTCTTGTCTCTGTTAGTCACGTGGTTTGGTACCTTTTTCAGTGAGGCAGTCACATCTTGCTTGCACTGTGTTTGGGTGATGCCTGTAGACTGAAACTTCCCTCTTCCCAGAATTCTCATTGCCCCACCTCTCCTTCCTGCCTGGCTACTGGCCAATCAGTGTTTATTTAAAATACAAGTGACAGGGTACAGACCGTTGTCTCACAGCACTCTGGTCTTCAGGCAAGCTTTATTTGTTAAAATTCAAACAAAATATCACAATACTTGGAACATGAATTCCACTTCTTATATTAGATTTTAATCAGCTTCTCACGTTCTTGCTCAATGATGGATATTGATTATGAGGTTGATGACAATGATTGGTTGTAATGGATGTAATCTCAAAGAAAATGTGGGTCAGAGCCCATTGTCTCACTGCTATCCAGAGAATCATACAGATACTGTTGTCTGCTGGGATGTTATCTCTAGGATCAGTCTGTTGTTTGTACTGTTAATTTTTGTTGTTGCCATTAACTGAGGAATGTGTATGCATGTGTGTCTGTGTTTGTGAATCAATCTGTGTGTGTACGTGTGTGTGGTGTGCGTATGTATGTGCATGTGTGTGTACATATGTGTGGTGTCTGCATGTGTGTTTATGTGTTATATATTGACCTTTGTGTGTGTGCATGTGTGTGCATGTGTGTGCATGTGTGTGTTGTGTCTGTGCATGTGTGCTTATGTGTGTGTATATTGGTCTTTGTGTGTGTGCGTATATTGTGTGTTGGGGCGGGTAGGGGTTGTTCAGGACATCTTATGTGAAATGTATTCATCATAAAAGCAAAAGGTATCGGCATATAGTTTCATTTGGCACTAATTTTTAAAAACTTGATTTTCTTTGCAAATCTTCTGTCAGTACTTCACAATAATGAACAAGGGGTGACTTCCACACAGGAGTCCAGGTGGCTGTAGTGGCTTGATGTGGGTGTGCCTTTATAATCCTGAAGTCTCTACTTAGGATAACAAGGAAAACGGATAGGTTTTAAATACATTTTTGCCATGCTTTTCAAACGTTGTTTTGAAAACGACAAATGGTAGAATATTCACCTTGCTGTGGCTCTTTTGCATGGTTGGTTCTGACAAGGCGCCCTTCCTTGACACCCCGCTTCTCTCTCTTCTCTCCCTCTGCCCCTCCATTCCCCTCTGCTTTCTCTCTGTAGAGCTCATTATGACAGCAGCCAGGAGACCTGGCTCTCAAAGCCAGCACTCTAATAAGCACCAAAGGGCTGTTCTAAGAACAGACACAACCCTGCATGGTGGATGCTGGAGTGGAAACCTGTTTTGAATTTTTCCTATGTATGCTCTTTTACAACACCTGGAGATTGTCTCCTGGGTTTAAATGAGACCAATCACATCTCCACCTCTGATAAACACCGCAGATCACTTTGGAATCATTTTAATGTGAACATAAGATAATTATTTACTAAAATGATAAAACAATGCTGCCTGACTGTTACTATTATTCATTTAAAATACAAAGGGTAGGTGACTGTTTTTTTTTATTAAAAATAAAAATGGACAATTACTAAGTAGTAAACAGTGATTAGAGCTTTATTGTCAAGTGTAAGGCAACCGTGTGCGGACTGCTTTCGGCCCCAGTCAGAGGATGAGCTTGAGGCCCAGATGTCATTGTTGGGAAATGAGATATATTCTATAGTCAGTCATATGGGGTCCGTAGGCTGCCAAGAACACTCCGTGTCAACTGTCACATAGGCCTTCACAGCACAGAGGAGGTGAAGAGAGTCCCCTCCTTCATCATCAGGCCGTGGTGCTTCTTAAATAAAGGAAGCAGATTTCAGACACTGCTGTGTTGCTTCTGGGAATCTTTCTTAATAACAACAGTGAATAACCATTAACTTTTTCACTTTAAGTCAGTCTTCCCATCTGAGTATTGTAAAATCCTAGGGGAAACTTTGCAAGAAATGACAGCTTTAGAGGAGATGCAACTCTAAGTACCACAAATCCTTAAGTGTTTAATCCTTTGCAATAAAAATGCAGTCTCTCGAACAACATTCAGCAACATCATAGTCCCCTGTTAGAGTTCTGTTTGCCCTGGAATTGTGGTGGTCTCCTGTATGTTTCTTAATCATCTGCCCTCAAGCTTTATGCCAAGAGACGTCTGCATACATAGCTTCCTGAGAATGAAGCTTTATGGTGATATAGATTTTTCTCACAAAGAAATGAGCAGTAATTAACTTTAATTAACAGTAATTAATTAATAAAAATATGAAGTAATTAAATACCTTACTATTCTGTCTCTTGGGTTATTCTGAGTGCATGCATCAAATGTAAAGTTTCTTAGCCCCAAGGGAGGCTCTACACCCATGACTTAAGTTAGTTCAGGGGCCTATTCACTATTTATATTTTACTCATGGACCAACAATTTTTTGAGTTTTTGAATATAAGAGACAGAATAGACATCCATGATTCTGTAGAGAGACATGTCTTCCGTAGTACAGAAAACAGCCAAGCAGTTCCCAGACCTTCTCTTCCCAAAAGAATGTGACACCAAGCATCAATTAGAAGTCATTTCACTTAGTTAAGCTCACATTTTATGACACTGACCTGTTTAAGCTTGTTTACAGGTAACATGCTTGGGGACTTTTCAGAGGTTGCATGGACCTCAGACTATCACCCGTACACATGTTCTCCCACGCATGTGGTGTATGACACATGTGGTGTATGACTCAGACGCTGCCAACACTGAACCCCATGCTCATTGCCATTGTAGCTGTTTTTAGCTTGGTGCTGAGGATGGTGATTCTGTGTCCTGCAGTTGCAATTCCTCTGAAAGTAACTTTCTCCAGAGCCAAACACTCAAGGGTAATTCACTCCTCAGTGGATCCCAAGAAACACTCTGTGGGGATGGAAAAGGCATTAGACAAAGCCAGTGTGTAAAAGTCCAGCTTCATCAAGCAAGTTACCACTATTCGTAGTTGGGCAACTGTGGGGACACATGGAATACGTACCCCAGAATTAGCCTCTTGTCTGTTCTGTCCTGTAGGTCCTTGTTACAGGTGCCTCTGAGGTTCATTAATTCCCCTGTACATCTGGCCAGTCCCCATGATGAGCCCGGGTTAGGGTGACAGCTGCTTCTCGGAGAGGACAGTCACTGTGCACCACATATGGGAGGTCACAGACAGCATCTGCCGCCCTGGGTCAGAGAGAAAAGGTTCAAAGACCTTGGCTCCATTTGGTATCATGATAAAATCATGGTTTGTATCTAGGTTAAGTCTCACAGCCAGATTATAAGGCAAATGTTACATAGAGCAGAATTACCTTAGGAAATATATAAAGATGATGTCTTTTTAGATATGGGTACATAGATTTTCAATAGATCCAGCTTCCTGGTTCATGCTCAGGATGGGCACACAGTACTGTTTTTGCCCCCGAGTTTTGATGAGGGACTTGTCTTCCATATGGGAGCAATGTTATGTGAAGAGAATGCTATATTTGAACACTAAGATCACACACTCATTTTGTGAGATGCCCGTGAGACTTGAGACTGAAGAAACACAGAAAGTCTTGTTTTTCACACTTAATTTAGGATGTGATTCTTGGGTGTGTGGCAAGCAGAATCACCCTCACTGCTTGACTTCTTTCTCCAGGGGAATGAAGTTAATTAGATGCGATTTAAATATGCGTATGATGTGACTTTTGTATATATAAAGACCAAACTTAATAGAATCATCAATGGTTCACTCTGCGGATGTAATTGGAAAAAGTTGTGTGCTTGGGGGTGGAATGGAATGGATTCTAATCACTTCAGCTATTAATAACAATCAATTAAAGCTCTTTTTGACAGCATAAATCCAAGAACTAAGCATGTATAAATTTTAGACTCTGCTCTTCAGGATGTAGCACAAGGATTAGGAATTCAAACAGTGTTCATTTCCAATGAGATGTGGAAGCAACCACAGATTTTAAGGCAACTCTTATTTCCACGAATGGACATTAGGGGAAAGATAACCAGACTGGAGCAACAGTAACAGAGAAAATGAAGAGAGACAATCAAAGAGGGAAACACTTCATATGCTCAGCACCTCAAGAGTGAGTCCTCAGAAGGGGAACCTAAATTGTTTTAAGGAGAAAGATCCTCACATAACTGCACAATAGCTTGCACCATCCTCAACAGTCGATATGCACTCCACTGGCTAATTTGTACCCCGGCTGGATTATTAGGACAATGGGGTGCACATCACATAAAGGTTGAGATGGTTGCTTTGCCCCTTGCAGTATTTCCAGGTCCCAGAGCAATGCTTCTCAAAATGTGGGTTGAGACACTTTGGGGGTTGAATGACCCTTTCATAGGGGTCACCTAAGACCTTTGGAAAACACAGGTATTTACATTATGATTCATAAGAGGAAAAAAATGTGTGGCTGGGGGTCACCTCATCATGAGGAACTAGGAAGGCTGAGAACTACATACCAGAGCAATGTCTGATGTGCAGGGGGAATTAATACCTTTTGGTTGGTGTCCTTAGAGTCCTTAGAGACTCTTTGCCGAGTTCCCCAACCCTCCTGTTCTAGGGGCCTCTTTTGAAAGACATCAGCACCTGGGTATGGAAAATGAGGTTCTGAGATCTTTAACTCAGTGAATTAATGCAACGTGGAAAAGCTACAGTGGGCCATGGAGAAAAAGGTTCTGTGAGAGGAAATAAAAGATTCAGTTTTCCAAATACATCATTGCTCTTGACTGAAGGTGGTTCTGTAAGGATGTGAGATGGAACACTGTCTTATAGTAGTATGTAAAATGGAAAGAGTGATCTAGAACCTTGGACCTGAGTTCAGGCTTGAGTATACGCACTATCCGGGGATATGCCTTTGTCCCGGGTCAAAAACCTGTATCCATGCCTCGTCCAGTTCAGGGTATTGGTAACAGTCCTTCTGCTTCTGTCTCGGCAGTGATGATGGGAACTGATGCTTTGAAGTACCTCAGTGCCTTGAAGCCTTCACCTCACCTATAGAAATAAGATCGGTAGCTTCCTAAGACTTAAAATAGTGAAAGTTTCCTATTTTAATTGTTGTCTGAACTTAGCTATGTGTGCTTTGGTTTCATGTTTTGTTTTTTTTTTCCTTTAGAAACATGGTCACCTGCCACGTGTTACCTGGACTTGTCAAAAAGAAAAAAAAGGGCAAAGGAATGTTAACAGTGTGGGAAGGACGGAGAGATTCTCTGAGTTTTCAATCGTAATGCCAGTTGGTGACAGACAGAGTGGGCCCATGAGCTCAGCTTGCTTTAATAAATAGATAATTAATTTTAACACTTAGAACATTTCTTCATTTCTTAACAGCTGTCAGGATTTGTTATGAGTAATGCTAATATCAGATATGGCGGTGGCTGAAAGGCAGGCCCAGTTCTCAATTTCACATGTGCCCTTTGGTTCTTTACTACAGGGCCGCATTGTTGGAGGGGCTTCTCTACCCTTGATTGTGTCTTTCCTTGTTCAGCAACTTGCAGATAAAAAGCCCAGTGTACTGCTCCTAAATATAAACCAGAAAGGCTTTGAATGCTTCTGTTTCCTCGAGGACACCCACCAGCACCACAGAAGATGCTCTTCAGGAGGAGGGACATTCCGTGACTCTGCATTCCCTCGTCTGACAGCAGCCTTCAGCAGTGCCAGCCACCACAGCTCGAATTGGGAGCACTTCTGCTCCCAGGCCAAGGCAGCGGTCCTTACTGCTGATGTTCAGCTCTGGCTTCCACACACAAGCATGGATACACACACACACACACACACACACACACACACACACACAAAACCAAAACTCAAATTCAAAAGTCATGTTATGCAGAAAACCATCACAGTTACATGCAGAATAATGTTTACCCTGATCCCCTGGCCTCCCTGTGGCCCATGCAGACTGGCAGGCAGAGGGACCCATCACTCTTTGATTTGGGAAGTAGCTAGGGCAGGCTTTCCAGAGGGAGCTGAGAGTTATACTGAGTCTTAGAGAGGAGAGCATGGATGATATACTGAGTACTCAGTAAAAGTGGCTTTCTTTCCTATCTCCTTCACAGGTCATGAGAATAAACGCTACTTACTGCCCATCGAGAACTTTCTGGGACACAGAGCATGGACGACTTCCCGCCTTCTTTCTATGACACAGGAAAGAATTGTTGACTCCTGTTGAGGGGAGGGTGACTTCTGTGGTTTGTTTATAATTGCTCGGCATAATCCCACCCCAAACAGTGTGCTTTTGGGTGTCTCAAAATCTCCAGTTGCTGTTTACTTATGAAGAGAATTTACAGTGTGTTATGTTATCAACTAATCCGACCTGCCAAGACGCACCACACTGGACATTCCCAGACATGCCTTTGCTCCTCGGAGGGGAAGCTGTGAGGGTAGGCTGGTAATCTCTGTAACAGGATCAGCATGGGGGAGATTGATCACACCTAGGAAAGTGACCTCTTTGAGGAACTTTGCAAAAGGCACACCTTTTCTGTTGATTGATTACACATCAGGGGGACCAGCCCTGGCTGAGAGGCTCTGTATGTGACTCACCTTCTGCTGGTACATGCACTTTTTTCGGTTGGTGGTGTTCATGCAAGATTGATGCCGCAAGGGCCCAGAAATTCATACCATGAAAACAGCCAGCTCTGGAAGGAGAAAGGAAAGGAGATTTATTTTCCACAAGCACAATTACAATAAGCTCTGTTTAAAATGACGATTAAATTTTAATAAACCCATAGAGGGTGGTCCTCTTGCTGAGAAAGGGAGCAAGGTAGATTCATAGGAGAAGTCTACTTCCTTCTACATCTTGATACACAGCTCTAGATCCATGTCAGTGGCTGTCTTGATTCTCCAGTTCTCATTCTAGACCACAGCTCCCGTTTTTCCATAGAAAGTCTACTTACCAAGGCTGCCTCCATCTCCCACTCCACATCACCAGGGTCTGCATCAGTTATTTATCCTACAACTGACAGCTTGGGTCCTTTGATTACCATGTCTGCAACTGTCCCCTAGTCCCAAATCCTATAACCGTTTTCTCTGTTATCTTCATGTTGACGTCTTCACATCTCACACATAAGTGAGATCTCACAGTATGTACCTTTTTGCTTAAGTTTTCACCCATAGTAACACCTTCTGGGCTCATCCACGCTGTTATAAATAACAGGATTTCTTTTTTCTTTTCTGAGGCTAAAAGATATTTGATTGCATTCACACCTATTTCCTTGTAATAGTTCCTTTATCCACTTATTCATGGACTGATACTTAGGCTGTCTTTACTCTTATGAATGGTATTACAACGAGCATAGTGGGGAAACTACTTCTTTGAGGTGACAATCATATTCCTTTGGACAGACATACACGGGATTGAGATGGCAAGAGAATGTGATATTTCTGTTTTCCAGTATTTGGGAAAGTTCTCTATTGGAAACATGCATTGACATTGATTGCACACACCTTTAGTCTCTGAGGGTAGTTTATCATTGCCCTCTATACTTTTCCTCAGGTTCTTTCATCTTTTATGAAATTACCCACGCTGAAGAGTCTAAGACAAATTGTTTTGCCAAATGGACTTACATTCATACTTGTTTCTGGTTATTTCTTTATAATTAATTAGTATTAATGGATAGCATTGTGTCTCTTTGACAGTGTTAATGATCAGTAAGTCTTTCTACAATAAAGACTTATTTACATGAAGCAGGTTTTGGTAAACATTTACAAAGATGGAAGCTCGCTCTCTCACATCTGGAGAAGTTCTTTGTTTTATCTCTCAGTTTCCCTCCTCAAGGCATTCCACCACATCTCCTGACAACGTGATGGGGACCTTCTCAGAAGATCTGGGGACAGGGAACTTATAAATGGGTGTCATTCCCCAATGGAAATGCTTGACCTTTAAAGTAACATCAAGTAATCTTACCTGTATATTGTGGCTGTTTTTCATCTGATGGCATGCAGTCTGACTAAAGATACTTGTACCTTTTCACCTTGGATTTGAGCGTGCCTGACCTCCTGCGACCTAAGATATTGCTTGCATCTGTACATGTCCTCCACAGTATTTAGGAAGTCAAAGATCAGATGGGCATCCACATCACATAGATCCTTTGTGTTCCTAGAGATTTGTGAAGCAAACCTTAAGAGGGTGAGAGATACCGCAATGCAGATTGCACCTGTGGCCTGCACCGAAGTCAGGGCTACAAGGATGCTGCAGATGATCAAGGAGATGAAAAGTGGAGGCATGCATGCTTGCATGAGTGCCTCGACCTCCCGACCATCCCTTCCCAATGCCAGTAGTCTATTTATTTTTTATTTTCATTAAGTTTTTTTTTATTTATTTTACATCCAAACCACAGTTTCCTTCTCCCTCTTCTACTCCAGTTCCTTCCCCCCACATCCCCTCTGCACCCCCAATCCACTCCTCTGTTTCTGTTCTGAAAGGGGCAGGCCTCCCATGGGTGTCAACAAAGCATGGCATATTAAATTAAGGAAGGACTAAGTTTCTTCCTTTGTATTAAGGCTGGACAAAGCAACATGGTAAGAGGAAAAGGCTCCCCAAAGCCAGCCAAAGTATTAGGGAAAGGCCCTCTGCCAGTAGTCCAGTAGGTAGACCAAGCTGTACAACGATCACACATATGTAGAAGACCCAGGTCTGTCTCATTCGGACTCCCTAGCTGTCAGTGCAGAGTCTGTGAGTTCCTATTAGTGCAGGTTAGTTGTTTCTGTGGGTTCCCTTGTGATGACCTTGACCTTCCTGGCTCTTACGAGAGCTCCGGTCAGTATGTGGTTATGTATTTCTGCATCTGTTTCCATCAATTCCTGGATGAAGGTTCTCTAATTGCTATTAGGGCAGTCATCAGTCAGATTACTGGAGACGGCCAGTTCAGGCACCCTCTCCATTGATGCTCGGAGAGATTGAGTTGGACTCAGTCATTTGGGATTCAAACTTCTGACTTTTCCCTTCTATGGATATCTGAGGTTGGACATAATACTTATTAATCAGAGGATCTTTCCTCATCTCATAGATGGGATAATAGCACCTACACTGTGAAGCTGCAGTAGATGCCCTATTCCTTGTTCTAGTAAATATCAGACACACAGCATCTACCTTAGTCAGTATAAAGGAACCTTTTTATGGTGTTTGCAATGTACAGATAACATTCATGTCACATTACATTTAAGTCTTGCAAAAACTACAGTGATAAGTGGATTGGTAATATTAGCAGATTGCCAAGTCATGTGTGTATAGAGGATCACCTCTGACACTCATCCTGTTCACTAAACTCCCAAGAATTCACCGAGTCATGGCATAGCGTTATCTTCCTGCAGGAATTGGTGTGATGTCCCTGAAGTAGACCAATGGCTGCATACTTTATGCAAATACTGGCATCACTGAAAGGAAACCCTCAACTCCAAATCAAAGAAAAATAGACCATCGAATGGAGTTGTAAGAAACGATATTTCTTAGAAGTAAACAATTATATCAACACCGTATCACAGAAGACATGGTCCTCCAATGTGTCTGCAGACCAAACTGCCGTTCCTTTGTCTTTTCTAAGAGCTACGAGATAGTATCAGGAACGTGAATATTGTGTCCTAGATCAGCTTGGCAGTTTTTCATGCTTATAACAGAATCAGCTGTTCTACTTGGCTCACTGGGTACTTGTTTATACAAAGAGGAATTAATTAATTATTCAAGCGATTAACTATTTTAACATATATATGCTGGTCTATACTTCTGTAAAATTGTTGTATCTACATGGTTTTTAAATCTACCAAAAGATATATATATATATATATATATATATATATATATATATATATATTATTATTAATGAAGTCTCTAACTGTGTTTTTGTGCTGTGTTCAGCCTGAAAGGAGACATAGCTAAAGTGATTGCCGTTCATCAAGGAAAACACGAATAGATAAAGATGCAATTAAATGTACAAAGCACAGTGACAGTTAGCTCATGACAAATGCCACAGAGTAAGATGCTCACATTGCCTCAGGACCCCAGCGCATTGGGTTGGGTAGAGAGCTACTTCTACCAGTAGCTGTCGGAGTCAGTAATGATGTGTCACCTCCATAACAGGGAACAGCCACTTTGAAGTGTGTTCATTGGGTGCTTCCCTGCCTGTAGTCCTTTCTCTGTTGCTAGGAGGGAGTTTCCTCTGGAGAAAGCAGAAATGACTCTAATCCAGGTTGACACTGCCTTGCTTTTCAGATGGGAAATTTTGGGTTATGTGACTTCTGAAAGATTCATCAAGCTGCCCACCTATGAATTGGCACCAAATGAAATAATTGTTTTCATAGCAGGTTTTAGGTCTCTTGATTTGCTTTTCAGACAGGATAAAGATGGTATTGGATGAGGGTGCTCATTGCAAATCAGGTGCCAGAGAAGCACCTGGGCTGGGGCTGCAGCTCCGTGGATGAACACTCAGCTTTTGTGTGCAAGGGAAGAGAGTATTCTGGTGTCTGGACAGAGGTGATCCCTTCCGTATGATTTTTGTCTCCAATCATGCCCTTTGATAATCTGCCAGAAAATTAGGATTTCTGTGTTGCAGTTCTCAAGAGTTTATCAAATACTTTCGAGGATTGCCTAAGCTGTCTAGCAGGGAAAATAGGGTGTGCAGCCTTTGCTTCTGAGAGATGGGGAAATGGAGGAAAGGCTTATCCAGTTCACCAACAACTATATAGAGAGGAGGGCTGAGCTGAGAGCAAACCTCACTCAGGCTCCCAAGCCCAGCTCTCAAATGCCATGGGCTCAGGGTCTCTACCCGACTTCCCCCAACCCACCTATCCTCTCATCCCCTTTCTCTCTGCTTTGTTTTATGCCCACACTGTGTTCTCTACCCCAATCCACACCTGTTTTCTTTTCTTTATTCTCCTTCATGATCGTCTGCTTGGGGTGTGTGACTACATCAACACTTGCCAGATAAGGGCAGGGACCTCCATCAAGCTGTCCCACCACATGGTTTGAACCGCGTCTCTAACTTACGGAAGCATGCGGGGTGTGAGGTCACCTTGTAAATAATAAATTAGCATATGGGAAACATAAGGCACCTTCTATTTCCATATCCATGCTCTCTATCTCTTTAAAATCAGCACTTGTTGAGATTTGTGTTTGAAAGTATTTTTGGAAATAACGGGTACAGGCAAGAGCTTGAATAGCACGCAGGCCCATCTCTCCAGAGTTCTGGAATCAGTTCCCCTGGAGCGAGCAACTCTTTTCCCCATCTGTGCATTTGGTCCCCAGACACCAGTGCACTGCCAGGAAAGGGAGATTCACTTCAGGAGCCTCCATCCTCTGAACACAAAGCCACTGGACACAGAGTGAGAAAAGTGTCTGGATTCTGAATACAAGGTTGTGCACCCTCAGGTCCTGGATGAATGGTTGTTTCTCAGAGATAGGTTTACTTCTAGGTAAAGAGCCTGGACCAAGACTTGGCTCTGAGACACTGTAGGCACCGTCTGTAACTACAGAGCCTGTACCTGGCCCTTGGGTAGATGGGAATTGTGTTCCTGCCTTTCTTTCGTTGCTCTCAGCAATGACATGAGAGAACAGATGTTTTCCAGGACTGAGGAATGATAGACCAAATTGCTATAACAATGTTGCTTTCCCATTCCATCCTGGGCCATTACGTGCCATTAAGCACACCATGTGCCTTGTGTTTTGCCTGTGCTGTGACGCAGCTGCCCAAGCACCGTTTTTTTCCCCCGACAAAGCTCCCTCAAGCCCATCATTTGAGTCAATGGAAGTGTGAAATTTATTTCCAGGTCACTTGTGGAGGAGACCACAAGGTCGTTGGCTCTCATTGAGATGCATGGCTGCGGAAGTTGAGACACAGAGCAGAAAGAGGAGAGATGATTCCCACTACACTCGAGTTTAAACAGTTCCCCCGTGGTTCTACCTTCAGCTCTGTTCTGCTTTTAATTTAAACATTCTCCAGCAGGCAACTGAGGTTTGCTTGTCTCTTGGGTGGTTTTCACCATCCTCTCCCCTTGCGTAGGCACTTAGTTCCCGTTAGTGATAATGGGCGCTGTTCATGTAAATTCCCCATTAACAATAGTGGAAGCTCTTCCTGTGCATCCTCAGACTGTGTTCTCAGTGCTGAGACATCTTCAGAAAGACAACTCCTTCCCTGGCATTTGCTGTTACCAGGTCTTTACTGTGGTGACAGTTCGTGCTGTCAGGAGTGACCATAGTATAAGACTTTTTTCCATGGGGAACCTACACAACAGACTAAAGAATCTTGGTTTATAGTGTGTGTGTGTGTGTGTGTGTGTGTGTGTGTGTGTGAGAGAGAGAGAGAGAGAGAGAGAGAGAGAGAGAGAGAGAGAGAGAGAGTTGAAAGAGAGAGAGTTGAGAGAGAGAGAGACTAAAACAAATTTAAACAAAAATGTGTTAAGAAATATAAAACAGATCCAAATCCCTTAATTCAGGGCCAAGAGCTGGCTGAGTCAAAAACTTTAAGGCTGGTAATTAGGGCAGATAATATTGCCTCCTTCAGGGTAATAAATAGCACAGATTTGAACAGATGGAGAAAATAATCCATTAAAATATAACGGAGTGCTATTTATGCAGCAGTAACGACATCTCTGCAGATACACGTGCCTCAACCCATAGAGACTATTTTTACCCCAACGCGTTGCTGAAAAATGGTGGGCCAAGGGTGATTTTACAAGGGGCATGAATCACCAGCTCATTACACTTAGAACGAGCTATGCGGAAAGAGAATGATTCATCACTGTTTGTAGGAGTGTCGGATGGACCGGCATCCATGCATCTCAGCGGTCTGAGCATTCACCTCTGCTGCAGGCATTTCCCCACTGTCTGATCATAGGACGTCTCAGGCCCCTGGTCTGGGGGAGGTGGGTCAAGCATTGGGGTCTGGGTGCTTCAGAGGGGCCCAGCTGTGCTCAGATGTTGCTCCTGCCTCCGGGGACCTTTTCCCACTTCTGAACTCATGCCATCTCGTTTGTGAGGTGAGGATTTTAATTCTCAGCTTGTGGTTGTTGTGAGGATTAAATGATATCGAAAACTGCATTCGTAGAATTGTTATCAGCAATGACTTTTTTTGGGGAGATAAGCTCCTGCAGCACTAGAGAGCCAGATCACAGGAACACCAGTTGTCCTAATCTGTTGTATATTTTAAAACGCAATTTTAATTTTTAATTGTTTAACCATAGACATGCCTGTCATAGCCCCTGCTTCTGCTTTCAGGGAAAGATCCACATAAAATTCCCAGGTAAGGAATCCCAATACTTAGGTTGATGCCTGTCCTCTGCTCTATGTAAGTAAGACCTTGTATCTCCTCCCTCTTCGCACTGTCATTGTGATATTGAAAAGGCAAGAGATTTCTAAACAGTGAAGTTCTTGAAAGTTTGTCTCATTATCCCCCAGTTCCTGTGGGGAATGGCTACCAAGAGTCCTCTCCTTCCCACGATGATACTCCCTTCCCATATGCTGAGCAATACAGGATCTAAATCCAACCTATACACAAGCTATATATTCTGTCCATCATCTTTGGTTTATTTATAATTCTGAATACAATGTCAGTACAACAAGAATAGTTATCAAACTGCATTGTGTGGGGTAAATCAAGAAAATATCTGTGCTTGGTAAAGACGCTCCTCAAAATATGTTTTCTAGCATTACTTAGCTGAACTCATGCATGTGGAACTTATGGGAACAGAGGGAACTAACTTTGTGTGTGTGTGTATGTTTTTTATCCACTCATATATATGCATATATCACATGATGTGTCATATACAACACACATAAATAGCACACACACATATATGTATTTAGCTACTGCCTTAGAGATATTGAGCTGTCATTTAAAAATATTGATTGAAACTGGGCATGGTGGCACACAAATTCAAACCCAGCACTTGGGAGGCAGAGGTAGGTGGATCTCTGAGTTTGAGGCCAGCCTTGTCTACAGAGCGAGTTTCAGAACAGCCAGAGTTACACACAGGGAAACCAAGAATCTATGTATGTAACTCATGGAGATCCCCGTGTCTGAGCCTCTGGGCTGCTATGACTACAGGCGTGGGACATCCTGCTTGACTATTCAGTTAACATTTGGTCACTTAGCATCTGATAGTAGGAAGGTGGCTACAGGCGTGACCTGTAAGCCCGAGTCTCTCAACCCGCGATATGAGGACTGTAGTATGTCAGGGTTAACTTGAACAAATTAAATTTCAAATAACACAAGAGCACCTTCAGTAGCCCTGATTATCTAAGGAAGCTCTTGAGATTGGAGCCAGCAACCTTGAGAAGCTCCCAGCTTCAGCTGATGAGGAAATTGGGTGAATGAATAAAGGGTTGTGAATGAGGATGGTTCTAGAAGGTGGCAAAGGGCAGGCCTTCTACTGCTTACTTCTTTCCTGTTTGTTTGTTTAGGCCAGCATCACCAGCTGTAACCAGTGCAATCTAAATTTTAGAGGATGCCCCTGAGTTTGGAAGGGTAAAGCTTATCTTCAGAACTTCTCTGCTTGGTCCCAGGACAGATAGAGAATAAACAGAGAATAACCACTTTCTCATGGCAATGCCTACTATTAAACCCCTCAGTTTCGGAGAGATGGATTTTATTTTCTAGCAGGAAAATTGCCTTTATCGGCAGTGATTGGGTTTTTCCTTTTCTGACATGTCTATTTGTTGATCAGGAGTTATCAAGTTGATAAACAGCTTCTACATTTGATACAGTCTGTTTTAAAGGTTTGTAAAAGAGTTAGAGTTTTCTTTTAGGAAATACTCAATTTATACTTTTCTGGTTATTCATTGAAAACACTGAATGTAGCTTTTGCATTTGTGAGTTCAGGCTTCTGACTATAGCTCACAGGATTCTGCATGTTATTGCTGTGTGTGCTGACCTGCTCAGGAGGAGACAGGGCCCCTCCGAGACAAGTAATTGCTACCCCATCTCCTTGTTTTACCTTTTGACTTTTTAAAATTAAATTTTGTTCAGACAAGGTCTTGCTGCATAGCCGCTGTTGGTCTGGAACTTGCTGGGTAGATAGGCTGATCTGGATCACTGACTAGCGCACAGGAGGCGATCCATTTTCTGTGGGGTTGTGTCTACTTCATGGCACAAGAAACCACCTCAGTCTGCTGGACAGATGCAGGGGTGAGACTTGCCTTTCCCGTGAACTGTGTAGACATGTCAGTTAAGTTCCACAACCTACTTCCCCTCCACAGCACTGACTTCCCAGCTCTCTGTAGACTATGTTGTTGGTCTCAGGTAAATGCAGTGAAGCCTACATTTAACAATGGCATTTGCCTTATTCCAGCAGCTTTGCCCAGTTAGGGCTTTGCTTTAGTAATGGTCACTGAATTCCAGCCTTTGCAGGCAGACAGCAAGTCCAGCCAGCTGCATCCGACCCCAGAGGTGTGCACTGATCCTTCCTCTGAACCATCTGACCCCACAAGTGTGCACTGATCCTTCCTCTGAACCATCTGACCCCACAAGTGTGCACTGATCCTTCCTCTGAACCATCCGACTCCACAAGTGTGCACTGATCCTTCCTCTGAACCATCTGACCCCACAAGTGTGCACTGATCCTTCCTCTGAACCATCCGACTCCACAAGTGTGCACTGATCCTTCCTCTGAACCATCCGACTCCACAAGTGTGCACTGATCCTTCCTCTGAACCATCCGACCCCACAAGTGTGCACTGATCCTTCTTCTGAACCATCCGACTCCACAAGTGTGCACTGATTCTTCTTCTGAGCCATCCGACCCCACAAGTGTGCACTGACCCTTCTTCTGAGCCATCCGACCCCACAAGTGTGCACTGACCCTTCCTCTGAACCATCCGACCCCACAAGTGTGCACTGACCCTTCTTTTGAACCATTTAACTTCCACTTTCAGATCTTTTGGCACCAGAGCGCAGATATTTTTAACTTGTTGTGGCAGATAGTAAATGTTGGAAGCCTAATAAGTTCATACATAGTTTTCTATCTTTTGTTTGTTTCAAATTTCTTCATACTATTTAACAACTGTTTTACTTCCTCTCTAATTATGAGTATTGTGTTGTTGTAGATCATTATTTTAACTGTGTAAAGATATGTTACATTTGTTTATGCTGCAGAATATTACTTCAGCTGTGTAAAGGTGTTTTACATTTGTTTATGTTACAGAATATTACTTCAACTGTGTAAAGGTGTTTTACACTTGTTTATGCTGGAGAATATTACTTCAACTGTGTAAAGGTGTTTTACACTTGTTTATGCTGGAGAATATTACTTTAACTGTGTAAAGGTGTTTTACACTTGTTTATGCTGGAGAATATTACTTCAGCTGTGTAAAGGTGTTTTACATTATGCTGCAGAATATTACTTCAACTGTGCAAAGGTGTTTTACACTTGTTTATGCTGCATTTTTTAATGATGCAAGAATTTTTTGAATGCAGATGAGAGAATGACAGCTGCTGATTGACATGAGATTGTGACAGGGACTGCTGAATTAAACCAGCCTAGATACTTTAGGAATGCCTTACTTTAAAATGGAGTTAAAAATTGTATTGCTCTGGGGAAGAGGTTATGCTTCTGTTTCCACAGGAAGTGAAAAGCTGTGGGTTCATCCAAGGTTGGTAGAGATCGGTTTGACTGGGGGAGACCTCCTGAAAATCTTGGCTACAGACATAAAGAAATAATCCTACAAAACTACAAGAGAGCTGATGTGTATTTTTTACCTGCTCAAATATAAAACAAAAAAAAATCTTTGGCTGCTTGTGTACAACTCACAACCCATATTTGTGTTAATGCAGATATGTGTGTTGCCTTAGAAAGTTTGGAGGTTTTCATAGCAAGTGGACCACACACCAGTGACAAGGGTGGCCTAGGTGATCGATCCTCTCAGAGTTCTGCACGTAGAACACCTCTGAGGCTGCTGCCTGAGATGGTCCAGCCCTACAGACTATTCCATCCAGGACTACAAAGCTTTGTGCTTTCCTATTGTACAGGGACTGGACAACAAATGTTACAGCAAGTTTCCTTCGGAATCAGGTTTACTAAAAAGGTGCCTTCACCCACAGACAACAAGCCGTCAAGAGAACACAATGCCCATACTCCCATGTAGTGGGTGATTTTTGGTTATTCAGTGGGTAATGAATGTTTATCATCACTTTGTGAATATAGAAATATAGGATAAAAAGACAACTATTAAACTCAAATATTTTGCATTGTTTGGATAGTTGTATAGTGATACAAATTTAAAGTTATTTTTGTTTTACTGTATATATGTTTCTATTCTTGTTTAAGGTATTGTACCTAAGCAATTCCTTTAAAATATAATAATAGTTAAGAAATGCAAGTTAGTAGTTAGTCATCTATAATAATGAAATTTGTAGTCATATTATGTTTTCAAGGTTAAATAGATATATTTAGATAGATGGTTTCCAACACTTCTGTATGCTGTATTTGTTTAATGATGTAAGGATGTGTTTCATTATGTAAAGATGCTTGCATTTGTTTCACCTTGCCTGCCTAAGGCACCTGACTGGTCTAATAAAGAGAGTGTCCAATAGCGAGGCCGAGAAAGGACAGGCAGAGATAGTGAGCAGAGAGGATAAGTCAGAAGAGAAATTGAGGCTCAAACAGAGTGAGAGGGAAAAAAGAAGAGGAGGAGAAAGAGGGGGAACATGCCCGAGAAGTCAGGCAGCCATCAACAGGGCAGACATGAGAATCAGTGAAAATAAGATATATAGGAGAACAGAAATGTAAAAAGCCCCAAGGCAAAAGGTAGATAAGGAGAAACAGGTTAACTTGAGTTAGAAGAGCTAGACAGAAAGGAGCCTAAGCTAGGCTGAGCATTCATAACTAAGAAGTCTCTGTGTCATGATTTGGGAAATAGTTGGTAGCCTAAAAGAAAAAGCCTGGTCCATTGCATGTTTCACATACATTTATGCTGTGCTGTATGTACCACTACGTGTCTGAGGACAGCGCGGGAGACTCTGCTCTCTCCTTCCAACACTGAGTTCCAGAGTGGGACTCATGTCATGGTTGGCAGCCAGAGTCCCACCCTTGTGTTCCTCTCCAGAATTTCCTAGAGGGGTTGCACAGCCCAGGCTGCAGAGTGGTGGCTGTGGTGGGGTCCCCATCTTGCTTTCCTTGCCACCATTTAACTCTTTTTCTGATAATTTCCCAAATGTTTTGCTCATTTTGAATTTAACTAACAAGGCAACCTCTTCCCCCAGGAAAGTGTCCTTAGTTCTTGATTTATTTAGATATAACCACATCATTAGAGATTTAAGAAATACAACAAGTATGAATGACAATAATTTATGCTTTGTGTGGATTTCTTCCCAACGTGGTGTTTAAAATATTTCATAGAATATATTTAAAGTCATTTCCTTGGATATTTTCTTGAGTGTTTCCTAATCAATCTCACTTAATTTTAGACATGAGTAAGATGAGACAAACTTTTATTTAAAGAAGTTTTATTTACACAAAAGTAGACTGTACGGGGCTGGAGAGATGGCTCAGTGGTTAAGAGCACTGGCTGCTCTTCCAGAGGTCCTGAGTTCAATTCCCAGCAACCACATGATGGCTCACAGCCATCTGTAATGAGATCTGGTGCCCTGCTCTGGCATGCGGGCATACATTGAGGCAGAGTGTTGTATACATAATAAATAAATAAATCTTAAAAAAGAGTAGACTGTACAACAGCTGGGAGAAAACACAACATGAAGAATTAAAATACCTGAAATAGAAGGATTACCTGCTTTCTAATAGCTTCTTTTGGTTTCAAAATGAGCTTGTATTTCTTCTGAATAATCACTGGGGGAAAAGACACAAGCTGCTTCAAGGCCTTTGGCACCCTGAGGTCAGACTCACCTCGGGGGTTGCTTCTGTCAATCCTGAAGTGGGCCACCTTGGACAGTGTATTTAATGGTCCTGCCCTGAGATTTCTCCTGTGTGGAATGGTCTATCACAGCTGTATCTACTTTCATGTGAGATTTCCATGTTTTAAACAGTGTTAGCAGACAACAGCACCTGGCCCAGATCAGGCACATGCTGAAGACTGTAGAGAGAACCTCTTAGCCAGCCCCAAATCTGATGCTCTTGTTTCTACATGCTGACTAATGCCACATCATCAGTAACTCCTTCTGAGTCGGGAGCCTGTGCCTTATTAACTGAACTGCTTCCTGGTGCCTGCAGGACTCCATGAGAACTAGGGGAAAATGTGGAAGGTTTGGCCATAATCAACACCATAAGGAGACCATGAACTTGTGCTATCTAAAGCTTTAGTGTTGAGTGTAGCCTTGTGCGGAGCGGAGGCAGCAGGTGAGTCTGTCCTTAGCTCATGGTCAAAGACTCAAGCACAATATCATAACCAGATGCCATGGATACAGTGGCTGGGGAACATTCCAGAAGGAGACAGAAGTCTAATACTCTTCATCTGCAGCTTATTTGTTCATCTATCTAGTGATTGTTGGGGACCTTCTGCGATCTTAGCACTGTTGATGCCTAAATATACAACATCATGAGAAGGGGCAGAATCACCTGCTCTGGAGCTGAGATGCATAAAGACAGATACTCAGAAAGAGAGATGGGGCAGGGAGGAGGGCAGAAAACAGAGCAAGGGCAAGAGGGAGCACCTTAGATACAGCCACGCGGAGTCTCTTTAAATGAGGGTTATTTAAAATAAATAGGGAAGAAGGGGGTACAGCTGAGTTCTGAAAGAGAGAGCCCATTAAAGTGGAGGCTGGCGTGGGCACACTGGAGACGAGAGCCCCGGAGGCACACTAATATTCTGTCACCCCTTGGAATGGATATTTAAAAAAATGACTTGCTCAATATTTATTTCTGTGGGCCGGGGGAAAATTGACTTTTCTATTAAGAAAAATTATATGCAAAACGCATTCAGTTAGTAATTCGCCTCAGCTGGGTCAAAGCAGGGGCGACTGTGGAGCTATTCAACAAAATGTTCCCGGTTTTCTTCTCATTCTTCAGTGTGCTTGCATTTTCAACTAGGGAACTCTTTGGCAGCTGCATTAAAAATGAACAGTTTGATAATGAAACAAATTACTAGCCACTGATAAACACCACCGTGTTACAGGTTGTTTGGTTTTAAAATCCAGCTTCATGTCAGCTTTCAACAGTTACTATAAATTTGTTTTGCTGAAATACTAAATGAGTACGTTTTGGGGGACTAGTAGGATATTTTTATTGACTTTTAGGGGTGCCGGTTCCTTTCCCAGCAGCAATGCCAAAGTCAATTTTGTTAGAAGCAAGTGGAGACTTAACGTTAGCACCACAGCTTGTCTAGATCCTCAATCAAGTTCTTAAATAAAGGTCCTGGGTGATGGTGGGAACTGGGTAAGTGAAGCCTGGCTCTCAAGGTCCTTATGTGGTGTGAGTGGATTTTACCATAAGAAACTTGAGACCCCTGAAGGGTGTGGAACAGAAATACTGAAACAAATCCCATAGAAGGATCTTGTTTGCCTCAGAGTGGCCCAATCACCGAGGGGGAAGCTGGCTCTTTAAAGGGAAGATTTCTGAGAGGATCTTTGGAATAAAGGAGGGAAGAAATGTCAGTAGGTGACATGAGGAGTCCAGATGTTTTGATGCAGGGTGCTGTGACCAGAGGAGGGCATCATCGGGTGGAAACTGTAAGCTGGTAGCAAAGCTCCAACTCCCACATTGGAGTTCAAAGCAAGACTCCAGTCTCTGTTGGAGGTATGCGTGCTAAGATGATAACCCCCAGAGAGTTCTTACAGGAGCCCTGTGGTGGACTGGACATGCCAGGTGAAGACTGGATGAGATCTAGAATTACCTGGGTGTCAGGTTCTAAATGTTCTGGGGAGATCATTATGTTAACTGAAGTGGGAAGACCCATGCACTGTAGGTGGCACCGTTATGTGGGTGGGATCCTCGGCTGTATAATAAGCAGGAGATGAGTTTTCATCATTTATTTGGTTCTGATAATAGACGTGATGGGACCTAGGCTCCAACTGCTATACCTTTTTTGCAGTGATGCACTAGAACCTCACCCTGTGAGCCTAAGTAACCCTCCCCCCTTTCCCAGGTGCTTTTCTCAAGATCTTTTGTAATAGGGACAGAGAAGTAATTAAGACAGACATTCCGGAGAAAGCTAGGAGGAAGAGAGATGAGTAGAGGAAGTTCTAGGTTCTGAGAGGATGTGGGTACTCAAGGGACTCTCTGTCTGAGGACTTCAAGGCTCACATTCCTGTATCAACAGATTGAAAAAACCAGAGAGACTAGAGCATTAAGAGCAGACAATGGTCAAGCATTGTACACACTCAGTCTTTGCTTTCCTTCACAGAGAAGCCAGAATTGGTCAACGGCACATGATCTTTCCCGCCTCTGATTTAAATAACAGGGACTTTCTGCTCCATCCATGGGGTTCAACCCATTGCATGTTCAATGACATCTTTACAGTTTGGTGCCATGGTAAAATGTTCCCCCTTTTAAAGTGTTCAGATGCATTGCTTTGCATGTGAGAACAACACTCTACCTTTGAATCCTGCCTCCTCAGGATATTCTCTGCCATACCCTTCCATAGTTCTCTCCACTTCCTTTATAACTCTTGGCCTTGCGATTAATTATTTTGGAAATGATTTCTTCACATTTGTCTTCAAGAGAAGATTGTAACCCACTCTCCTGGTCTGTTTACTAATCCTGTGATGCATGCAATGACTGTAGTGGTTTAAAGGAGAATGGTTCCATAACCCCATCTACTTGTGTGCTTAGTTCCCAGCTGATGAACTGTTTGGGAAGGATTAGGAGGTGTGTCCTTGTTGGAGGAGGTGTGTCATTGGGAGTGTGCTTTGGAGTTTCAAATGCTCACACCCATCTCAGTCTCCCCTCTGCCTATTGCCTGTGGATCAGGACTTTAAGTTCTCAGCTCCTGCTCCAGCTCAGTGCCTGTCTGCTTCCTGCCATGATGGCCAAGGGCTAATGCTCTGAAACTGTATTATAGGCTTTCTTTAGAGAATTGCTGTGGTCACAGTGTCTCTTCACAAGAGAAGGAGAACTAAGACAATGACCAAAAGCAACTCTAGGAGGAAAAGGATTTATTGTATTTTGCAGTCCATCATGAAGGAGAGTCAGAATGATAACTAAAGGCAGGAACCTGGAGGCATGAACTGAAGCAGAGGCCATGGAAGATGTATGTGGCTTACAGGCTTGCTACCCATGGCTCTCTCAGTCTTCTTCTTCTTCTTCTTCTTCTTCTTCTTCTTCTTCTTCTTCTTCTTCTTCTTCTTCTTCTTCTCCTCCTCCTCCTCCTCCTCCTCCTCCTCCTCCTCCTCCTCCTCCTCCTCCTCCTTCTTCTAAAAATATGCATCTGGGGGCTGTGGAGTGGTAGCACATGCCTCTAATCCCAGCACTTAGGAGGCAGAGGCAGGTGGATTTCTTGAGTTCGAGGTCAGTCTGGTCTACAGAATGAGTTCCAAGACAGGCACCAAAGCTACACAGAGAAACCCTGTCTCTAAAAACAAACAAAACGAAACATGTGTATGAGTGTTCCACTGTATATATGTGCATATGCCACATATGTGCCTGGTGCCAGGGAAGGTCAGGAGAGGATGTAGGATCCTCTGGAACTGTAGTTACAGATAATTGTGATATGACACATGGCTGCTAGGAATTGAACCCATATCCTCTGGAAGAGTGGCCAGTGTTTTTAAGTAATGAGCCACTTCTCCAGTCCCCCAGTTTGCTCTCTTATATACCCCATAAACCTAGGACTGCCTATGTAGTAGTGTGGGGGACCCTTCCACATCAATCATTAAACCAGGAATGCTGCACAGGTGATTGACCAGCATCATTTTCTCAGTTGAGGTTTCCTTCACCCAGATGTCTCTCTTTTGTGTCAAGTTGACAGAAATAACCAGTACAGTCACCGTGAAGGTCCTGGGTTTGCTTATTTTTGGTCTTTCACCAGTGTAGTGTATGGCTTGTGTCTGTCTCCAATAAATACTTCTTGAGGGAATAGCTGAATCCTTGGATATTTTCATATACATTGTAGTCATGATTTTTTTCTTAATATTCCTTTCCCTGGACAGGACCTAGGGCACCATCATGAAAAGCAAGCACCTCTGGTTATGGCCTTTTCCCTGCAGACATTATTTTGAATCAGTGTTCAGCCGCTTGCTTCATTTGAGCAGAATGTCTCCTCTATATCACAAATATATACCCAAATCTCAAGTTTCATACTGAGAAGAGAGTGGGCACGATACTGTATTTCTTATTTTAAATTAATGAAATCTCCAAATACAGATATTCCTGAGCCTAGAAAGCTATTGGTCAGAGAATTTGTTAATATGGGTAATTTTTTCTGAGATGGTAAAGTTTCTCTTTGAAACTTGGTGACTCTGTCCCTGACGCCAGTGGATGACAACTTCGGCAGCTCCTTGGCGGACTTTGTGCGGAGGTTTGTGACTTCAGCTTCTCAAAGCTTCCAGCTTGCCCCACATGGTCAGAGTTTGAATAGAGGGCATTGATGTCCCTGTGTGAAGCCAAGAGAGATAGAAGGTTCCCCATGGGGTGAAACAGGAGTTTTCTCATGATCTGGGTTCTTCCACGCCCACAGCCAGCAGTCATGTGAAGAACATGGGTAGCGAAGAGGAGGCCTTTGAAGGAGGTGGACTTTGTTTTGCACAGCAGCTGCTTCCAGTCTTTGTCACAGATGTGTTTAGAGCGAGACTGTTGCTGCACCTGATGAATTTGTCTCACATAAAAATGAGGAACGAATGGACAAAAGGTCTATTGTAAAAGTGATAGTGGAATACTTAAATAAAATTTAAATGTAATATCGCACAGGCAATTGACCACAATCCCGTTTCCTATTACCTGTTTTGAATCCTGTGTCATGGAAAGGGGCATTGTGTATTGTAGACATTGTTCCGTCTGAAATTTGTGGATTATAAAGTATTGTGGCCTATTTGAATAAATCCTCTAGCTCTCTAATTGGAAAATCGCACAATGCGGCAATACTGAGCCAACAAGTTTTTACATATTCCCATCATAGTTCATTGCCCATCCTGTCAGAGATAAAAGACAAATACTGACAAATACTCAGAGAAATGGGAAGTGAAAGGTTGGTTTTATCCAGAAGTCCTGCAGAATTAATTACACAGAATGCCACATGCTCTAACTCATTAGCAAAGAGATAGGATTTCATTTGCTTTCCAGACAATTTGTGCTCTGGAGAGTTTGTCAAGGGAGCCACTAGGTAGAGAATCACAGGTACAGGGTTCTTGAAGCAAGAGATAAACTGAACTCCAAAGGGTCTTTATATTCAGAACGCGGTTTTGGCTCAAATCTTGTCTAGTTAATTTATATTCTGATTAGAAATTTGTTCTGATAATTCTGATATAATTGAGTCCTTTCTACCAAAGAGATTCCCAAGAATGCTTCAGGTCTCCTGTCTGCCACGGGCCCCATCCAGCTACAACCTTCCATGTCTAGAGTCTGGTTAGTGTGAGGACTCATGTAGGAAGATTCTCCCAGGGAAGGACATACGGATTCCTCAGGATTGCTTCCCCTTTCTTCTGGGTTTGTGGGGCCCTGGCCTGCTGCCCATTCAGACTGTGTTTCTTCTAGCTTCACCTTTCCGAGATTTTGCTGACTTGGCAGTTTTCAACTCTATGCATTTCCTTTTGCTCAACAAAACCAGTTTAAGCACCTTCCCCATTCGGTCTGAGAAGGAAGATGTTTAGACGGAAAGAGCCTGAGAAATTGAGAACTATAAAATTATTTATAGAATGAGGTAGGTTCCTAACAACATTGGAGTGTAATATTGTCAACATAATTCATCCACTGGGGATGAATATCATTCCCACAGGTATAATGTTTCCAGGGATGACTCTCTTAGACTAGGCTCAGCTGAGAGAGGGAGGAGGCTGCCAATATTCTTCCTACCCACAGTCTACAAATCTTGGGTGAATAATTTTGTTTTATTATTTTATTTATTGTCCTGTGTAATTTAGATTTCAATGCTGAAGTTGCCACTTTTTAATGGACAAGGATGGATGGCTGTCCCCTTACAGTTTGACAAATTACAGCTAAGTGCGTTAGTTGGTCTGAGCCTGTTTCATGTGTAGGGGATGGGGGCGGTTGTGAGCTAAGTGTGAATTGTTCTGTTTTAACGAAATCATACTTAGTCTAGAGAAAAAAATTCTACCATCTAGTATTGTGCAGTTTGCTGACTCTTGCCCTAAAACAACTGAAACAGGGATAAGGGCTTGGCTTAATGATGACATCTGGACCCAAACAAATCCCTACACCCCCCAAACAAATAATCAAAAATCGAGAATATAAAAATTCAACAATTTTCTGTGCTTTATGGGATCTCATGCATATTAACTTACAAACTTCTCAAAAACTAATAAAAGAATTAAGAGATCCCCCCATTTTAGGAATGAGAAAACCAAGACAGAATGAGACCCCTGTATCCACCAGAAATTTTGCAGGTTGGCCCCCTATGGTGAAGACTACCATAGGCTCCTGGGGGCCTAGGTTGAAGGAGCCTTGGCCTCGCTAATCCTCCATAGCTAGGATTGGCTTGACTTGGTGAGGGCTACCTGTTTCTGGCACGGACATTCATTTTTCCAGTGACTAATTCCTCTGCTGTAGGTGCATTGACCAATTTGTAAAGGTCTCCTCTTTTTATCCTGGTGTTGATGGGCAGAGCTGAAAGTAGCTGGGACTTGTATTGCAGTTGTAGGGGGCATGCTCCATGTTCTTTATCAGAAGATCTTCCTTCCTGTGTCTGACACCAAACACTTTCTGGGCTATTTCCTCATAGTTCTGACCTGTTCTTTCTTGCAATCCCATCCATATTTTCTATCTTTCTACATATGTCAGGGTTTGGCTGAATAATAAAGGCCAGGTTAAGAGCTTTGGGATTTGCCAGATCCTCTGGGTCTATAGGAGTGTGTAACTGATAGGTGTCCAGGAGGTGCTGCAGCAAACCTGAAGCCAATTCACATCTGTTAGATAGGCCAGTAGACTTTCTTGCTGCCCATTTCATCCCTTCTCTCAGAACCTGGTGGCATTCATTGAGTGACATGCTATCTCTCTGTATTGTAGTCCCGTTGGGGTCTTTTTGGCAGAGCCCAGTCCATCATCTCTGCCCTTTGCTCTCAGTCACTGAAGCTATTCCAGGAAGTGCTTCAGCTGCTTTCATGGAAATCTTGTCCCTTTCTTTGTTAGCGAAGAGAGTACTGGGAGATGACTGAAGAAAAGATGAAACCAATTAGAGAAATTAAGTAATTGGTACTAGTGAAGGGCCCTGTCATGACAGAATAAAAATCCTCTTGCTTTTGCATCAATTGCGCCTGTGTGAGTGATGTCTGGAGCAACTCCTCCCTGATGTTTGGATATCTAGTCCAACAATAGGCATATTTAGAACTTGGTTGGGTGGTTTGTATCTCACTGGGACCTCCAGAAAATATTAATCCCATTGGCGATAATAAGACCACTAACACAATTTGAGCCAAATTTGAAGAAAGCTTGATTTTTATTGGAATGCATCCAAGAGACTACCTTCTAAGTCAGGTTAAAGAGAGCAGTCTCACCTGGTGGTGGCTCATGCCTTTAATCCCAATTAGTAATCAGGAGGCAGAGACAGGTGGATCTCTGTGAGTTTGAGGTCAGCCTAGTTCCAGGACAAGCTCCAAAACCACAGAGAAACCTTGTCTCGAAAAACAAAAACAAAAAAGAAAGAAAAAAAATAGAGCATGGTTCCATGTCTTGGATCCCTTCTATGGAGCAAAATCATGAGTAGTTTATAGAAGAGAGACAATGGGGCAATAAGAAAATACAGAAAAAAAGTAAAAAAACAAATCCTGTGATTACCCTGTGATTAGGGAGGGTTCAAGGAGGATCAGGGAGGGTAAGGGTATTTTCAAAAACCAGTCAAGGTCACAGGTTGGGGAAGGTCAGATTCCAGGAAACAGAGAGCAACTGGGCTCTTACAGTAATAGAAACTAATTTTTAACAGTACAGCATAACAGTTCCTTCCTTCATAACGAAGTCAGGCAGGTTCCTCGCTATATCCAATATTGGTATATATCAAAATTTTTGTGGCCAGCAAGTAAATATGAGAACATATCAGCAGGTTTCTAACAGTCATGGTTTATCTTATTTCTTCTCTAACTCTTTGGGAGGTCTTTCCATTGTCTCTGAAATTATGACAGAAAGAGTATGCAAGCAGGAGCCATAGCAGAAAACATTTGGGCAAATACTGTATTTTTTTTGTCCCAAGAATAGGTAGAAGCCTGTGCAGTGGGAGGGGAAGAAGAGGCATAAAGAGTATACCATGATGTCCCGGTCAGGCCAGTCTAGCATCCCCAGTGGCTAACCCCAAGGGTCACTGGGACTTCTTATGGCCGAAGCTTGGCATCTCCAATCTCTAATTTAGAGTGGTGCCTATCAATTATTTAGGCAGCTCTTCAGAATCCCTCTGGTTCATACCCATGAAGATTACCTATTGGTTGCAGTAAGTGGGTGCTTGTAGATCTTTCGGAAGGTTGGAGCCCCGAGGTTTTGTTTAGTTTTTAATTGATCCAGCCAGAGGGAGTCTTTTTATTTTCATGGCCCAGAGTGGGCTCTGTCCACACAAAAGAATTGGCATAAATATAACTGTAGATCAGTGAATGGCAGAAAACAAGTGGTTCACTTAGGAGGTTAACATTTAAAGAGTTTTACACATGTTTGAAGGCTTGGACAAGCTTAGGAGAAAGAATTCACAAAAGATAGCAACAGCAGCATTGAAGAGCTGAAGGGTCAAGGGGAGTGGGAGGTTCCTGGTTACCTCAGGAGGGGGTCAGGGATCATGTGACAGCAGCTAGTTTCAGCAATCTGCCCTCACTTCTCCCTAACCCTCTGAACTTCCTAAAGTCAGTTCCTGCCATGACTGTTTATTTTAGGAAAGAAATATCTGCAGCTATAGACTGTCTCTCACAGGATTTGACCTAGAGAAGTCCTTCTCGGTTCTGGTGGAGAGGGGCCAGTTCTTCAGTTTCCGACCTCCTGAGAACGAACGCTGTTAAATTAAATAAAAGCTAACACTAGAGAAGAAACAGGCATGCAAACAAAAGCCCTGAGTGTTTTCCCAGATTTGTGTGATTAGATTCATAGAGACAGAATCACTCTGAAAATATTGCAAAACACAGCCATGCAGCTTGTAAAGTCTGTTCTCAGGAACATTTGACAGATCATACAGCAGAGCCCAGCAGTGGCATTTAGACAGGAGACCACAGCAGGATAAAACAAAACCACAAAAAGGGACATGAGCAGTGTCACCAAAGGCTGATGTTCACTTTTCTTTATCAGCGTTCTTAGAAACACAACAAATTCCTGGTTTGATATAAATACCACAGGTAAATCCCTTCAAAGTCCACAGCGGACTCCTGCACAGTACAGGTTCTGAGAAGCCTAGCACTGTAGAATTTCTGTTTAAAGCAAGCATTTCTCAGGCTTATGTAACTAATGCTTCCATTTATTTGTTTGTTTGTTTTATGGAATTAAAAGCCATTATGAGCTTTGAGAACTATCAGGATACACAGACTCCTGCCTAAGGAGGGACAGTGTTCTCTTGACAGTATTCCTAATTTCATGAATCTATAAAATGTTCAGAATTAGACCTGTCATCAAAGATTGCCAATTTCTTAAAAGCAAACTTGTTTAAACTGAATTTTGCATTTCATATTCTCCACTTTGTATGCAGGCTGTACTGGGAAAGAATCGAGTCAGATATTTGTCAGTGCAGCAATTTCCTAATTCCTCGTTATCGTTTCGTTGCATAGGAAACCTGTGATCTAAGGATAACCTCAAATATATCAGTAAAGGCTTGTCTGTTGGCATGCTTTGTACGTGTCCAATTCTGAAAATTCGTGTTTTCATCACTGTCTTTGAAAAACAGAACTGTTGACATAGCAGTAAAGGATACACCATTCACATCAAGCCAGGAATAAACCAGTGTGTTGTTCACTTGCACAGAGGAAAAGCTCTCAGGTCAGGTGGGAGTGCTCGGGCCAGGTGGGGGCAGAGGACAAACCTTGGCAACCAAGTTCAAGCAGTCAATGTGAGGAGGCAGTTGGAGGATGTTTGGCTCCAATTCTGCTAGTTACATCTTAATACTCAAATCCTCCGGGAACAGTCTTGGTATAAAACCTTCAACACATTTCATCTTAAGGCTCTTTTGGGCTGCTGCAACTGTTACTTGAGACTGAGTAATTTATGAGCATCATAAATTATTTTCTTACAGTTTTGGAATCTAGGTGTGGGCAGACTCTGTATAAAGTCAGGATCCCACTCTGCTTGGCAAGGAAATGCTGTACCCCTTGGGGGTTGTCACTGTTCCCCAATATAGCAGAAAGTGAAGGGAAGTAACACTCTCAAAAGTCCCTCCCTTGTGACAGAGTGGGCATTAAAGTGTTTTAAAATAAATTTTCCCATTCCCTTTCTTCCCTCTAACCCATGTAACCCATCCTGCTTGCTCAAATTTATGTCTTTTATTCATTAATTGTTACACACACACACACACACACACAAACACATATATCATGTTTTAAAGTCAAGAAATTATCTTCTATAGGTGGAGGCTTTGTATTCTATTCACCTAAATTTCTCTTGTATACCCAATGCATTTATACTAGTGGCTGGAGATACATGGCCAACCATAGAAACCTCTTTTGTTGTCTATAGCCTAAACTAGAAATTCTATTAAGATTTTTTTTATTTTGATTTGTTGTGGTTTGAACCCAAAATGTTCTCTGCAGACTCATATTTCAAATGCTTGTTCCCTAGCAGGTAGCACTATTTCATGGGACTATGGAACCTTTTGGGGTTGGGATGTCTAACAGGAAGAAAATGGGTCTCTAATCTGTTTCTGTTTTCCGTCCTTCATGACATGAAGCTTTTACTCCATGGTCCCACTACCATGAACTCTAGAGTCTCCCTGCCATGGTGGGCAGAGCCTTCTGAAACCAAGAGTCAAAAAAAATGCTTCCCCCTAAGCTTTCCATATCAGGTATTATGGTCACAGTGCCACAAAAAGAAACTGATGTAGTTTTCAAAAATATCACATTTATATATCAATTCCCCCCTTGCTCAGAAAGGCCATTTTAGGGGCACAACAATCTCTTACTTTATTGGTCCCTATTAAGTAATACTCTTAGTATATTTAGGCATCTAGGAGTCTGTAGGTAGCTGGAGAAAGTGTGTTTATTTACCTGAGTATGTGACATGTAAGGATGTGTGAATCCTTACATCAAAGGGGTGAAAGATTATATGGTAGCGATTGTGCGGGAGAATTATCCACACTGCAACCCTACTGTGCCAATAAAGCCACCTTGAATCACGAATCGAGTCAATGATTGGCTGGGCGTTGGGCTGTTCCCACAGTTAAAGACTGTTCTGTTGCTGGGTGTTGGGCTGTTCCCACAGTTACAGACTGTGCTTCTCATGGGTTTTGCACTTGGCTTGTGAAATCAGGAAACAAATATTCCTTATATACTGGTGATCCTTGTGAAATCAGGAAACAAATATTCCTTATATAGTGGTGAGTCTGGTTATTTGATGATTCCCCCTTTCCCTGCATTCATGTTTATGGCTCAGGACATAGCTAATGTATCACCATTGGAAAGTGTTTGGATATCAAGGACCTAAAAGGAAGTCCTGTGATTGGGTGACTCTGGCCCCTTCCTCTCTCTCTTTCTTCCAGGCCATGTGTTGATGTTTCTCCTGCCACGTTCTTGTGACCATTGCCACCCCCTCCCCTGCTTCACCCACCAGAGGAAAAAAATTAGCAGTTGTCTGACTCACTGAGCAGAACTGAAGCCTCTATATAATGAGCTAATATAAACCTTTCATCTTTGTAAAGTAATCTTCACAACTATTTAATTATAATGACAGTAATTTGACTAATATGAACCTACTATGTGTTATACCTGGTGAATAATAGGAAGGACACTTGATACTAGTGAACAGAGAATGACCCTCATCTGCACTGAGCTTGAATCTACTGGGAAAAAGGGATTATCAGCAACTAAATTGATAAAATAATAATTGCAAGCAGCAACAGGTGCTTCGAAGAAGAAAGATTTTGTAAGATTGTGAAGGACTTTATCTTCTAAGAGCAGTGAATATCACTGAACAGGTTTAAAGATGTCTTGGACTTTGGCATCGATTTTGAGTGAAGAATTGGTTGGAGGGAGGGAGCATTGTTGGATGCACAGAAGTAGTAAGAAACTATTGTGATGATCCAAGAACAGTTTCACAGTGAGCCACCAGAGACACAAAACCAAGTTGAGGGAGACTCAGACAAAGGTGCTGGAACGGGAAAGGTGACTCAATTAGCTTCAACAGTTTTGTAAACAACTCGAGCGTTACCATAGAAATTATATCCAGAGGCTTACTTAAGAAGCAAGATATTTTTTGTGTAGGTGCCTACCAGAAGTTTAGAAAGACATCTAGAAAAATCTCGCAAGGTTTTTTATTTGTGTTAATTTGTGAAAACATGGCAACTATTTAGCATACCCGACTCCAAGTCTCCTTTGCTGCATACCTCTGAGGAGTCTGTGCATTTTGGATATGGAGGCAGAAGGAAGTTTGATTGGGTATGGTTGGGCTCAGTGATTTGAAGTTATGACAAGATGTTCTTGCCCTGTGGAGGACTAATGCCCCAGAGAACCCCACCTTACACAAGGACAGGTAAGAAGTATAACGTTGTGTGAAGGTGCTCTCCAGCATCAGCTGCAGAGGTACTGAGAGATACTGTGAGAGTCAGGCTTGAACACGTGGGAAGCTGGGCTATTGAAAGCTCTTCTAACCTCAGTACTATGGAATAATTCTTCTGTACACTGTGAATATATATATATATATATATATATATATATATATTACTCTCATTAGTTAGTAAAGAATTGATTGGTGAGTAGCCAGGCAGGAAGTATAGGTGAGACAGCCGCACTAAGAATGAGGAGAGAGTGTAGTGTGTGTGGGGGCTGGTTGCCAGAAGGCACACAGGGAGCAAGACATGCTGGAGGACAGGTAAAGAAGTCATGTGGCAGTACACAGATGAACAGAAATGGGTTAACTTCAGATGTAAGAGCTAATTAGTAATAAGCCTAAGCTATCGACTGAACATTTACAATTAGCATTAATTCTCTCAATGATTATTTGAGAGGAACTGTGGCACAGAAACTTTCACCTACATATCAGGCATGAGCAATGGTTCTGGTGACAGAATTTCATGAATATTTACCAATAATGAAACATTCATGTTATAAGGAACCTTAATCTACATAATTTATTTTTAGCTCAATGCAATAGAGTTGTCATTTGAAAGGAACATTTTAATTTAATGGGGAGGGCTTAGTGGTAGCCAGAGACATAAGTGGAAATGAGCAAAGTGGATGTGATGTCACCATTTTGAAAATTCTATCGTAATATTACAGTAGGAGCAATGACCTCACTATAGAGATTATGGAGAAAGAGAAAGAAATCGAACTGTGAACATTTAGATGTTAGTGAGGTCATTCACACTTGGGAGGCTGAGGCAGGAAGATGGAAGGGTTAAGTCCAGCCTGAGCTGTGTGATGTGAAGAGGTCTGTTTCAGGCAATAAAGAGAGAAAGGAGAGATGAGGAAACAACAAATGAAAGGGCATCTCACTAAAACTATGAGGGTTGTGAAGATGGGACACCCCTTCACAAAAGAAGCAAGCCACCAACCTCTGCAAATCAGAAAAACTAGAAAGAAAAGTAGAATTTTATGATCATGAAAAGCTACCATGCTGTTTTGGTGAAGGAATCTTGTTTATAAGCACAATGAGCTCTTATTATGGTATATCCTGTTGAGAAATGATTTTACTCAACCCTGTCTAAAAGTATAAACATATATTTCAAAATTATTTCCAATAAGTTGCTAGAAAACCAGAGTCTAGATGGATGGAAGTGCTTCCCAGACAGACATTCGTGAACAATAGTAGGGATGCCTGTGGACCCAGGCTGGTTCTTCCCACATGAATAGTCTCATCTATTATGTTTAAGTTTCTTTTTAAAAAAATGTGTGTTTTTACATTTTTATGCATGTGTGTAGGTGCCTGTGGAGGCCAGAAATAAGCAAAGATCCCCAGGAGCACAGGCTTTTGTGAGCTGCCTGATGTGAGTGCTGGGGTCTGAACATCATGATTGAGCAGAAAGGGCTCTTATATGCTGAGCCCTCTCTCTGCCTCCTAGTTAAGTTGCTTTTAAGGATACAGGCTAGGGGTGCTTCCTTTGAGAGAAAAGCGTCCCCGCTGGATCTGTAGAACTAGATCCCTAAAGTCCCAAGGACTCTGCAGAGCACACGAAATCCATATTTACTGGGATCACAGGTAAAGCGATCACAACGTCTCTCACCTGTAGCTTGTCCTGTGTAATAGATAAGCAGGGAAGAGTATCTGGTACGAGGATTAACACAGAGTGGAGCACACTCTGTCAGAAGAAATAGGAAGACTGGATTTCTTCAAATTAATAAATTTGATCCCATTTTTAATTCACAGTTATGAAAATGTCAAAATTTAGATGTTAACACACCCCACACAATTCAAGAATTATTGCTAATTATAAAATTATATGAGAAATTAACTAGTTGTTATGCCCAAATCCGCAAAGCCCCCCATAAGCCAACAAGGAAACCAAGAGTCCTGTATGTAAAAGCAAAGAGCCTTTATTTTAATCAAGTGTGCAAACTCGGACTGTCCTCATGTCCAACGTATTGGAATAACTGGAGAGCCCCGAGCTGAATTATATAGTAATAAAGGTGGGGGTGAGGGGCCTCTGAGGTTCAGGACCCCTGATTGGCTGACATTTGTCTAGGGTGTCCTGGTGAATGTGCCCTGGCAGGTGTTTCTATCTACAGTGATTGGAATGCCAGACATTTCCTTAAATGCTTTGCTCTTGGGTGGGGTTTGGGTTATCTCAGCTTGTGGTTCTTCCCCTGACCACCAGGTATTGCTTTGGGGTAAACTACTGAAACTTGGGCCTCTTATTAAATTTATCGAGGGCCAGAGTTCTACTCTGGCAGGTGATAATGGTTGGAAGTAAAGAATTTCCTTTAGGCAACCTGTGCATTCTTACCTTATCATGGCTGGCCCCCACACTAGTAAACATAAAGACACAAATGTCAGGCCAGTATTTCAGAATTGAACACAAAACTGAATTGTAAACTCCAACTTGAATAACTTTTAAAAACTCTCGTATGTACGTGGAAAATGCCTGTGAGACAGGGGTTGCAGCTTAGAAAGAAGGAGAGAGCTCATTCCAGCCTGCATCAGGCTGTGTAAGGCTGGAATCATCCCTGACCAACCCAGAAAAAACAGAAGAAAGAGGAGGAGAGGAAGGGGGATGAAAAGGGGGAAAGTTATGTAATTTTTAAGTTCAAAGCAAGGAACAAACTTAGAAGTCAGCTACCAGCTATTGGAAGCTGAAGCTGTAGTGTGCATCTCAGAACCTGTTCAGAGAGGTGGGGGTGGGGGGTAGAGAATAGGGGGTGAGGAAGGGCTGGTTCCCGAGTTCCTGAGGAGCCTGCAAGCTCACTGGCATCTGGCTGCTCAGTCCCTTCCCAATCAGAAGTGGTAAGGAAGACCTGTGACTTGATCTGAAATTGCTGACGGCTTCAGTTTCAACAGCCATGCTTTCTTTTAAGATTTACTTCATAGATGCAGTATTTCAAACAAGGAATGTTGAATCAGTTTATATTTTTTTCCACTAAGTCTCAACATAAAAGAATTTCTGTCATTATATGATTGATAGTTTTTAAAATATACTTTCTCCCCCCTAAAAGTTTTATGATCTAAACAGCTGATGAAGCTTGATATGCCATTTTAACCATGCTATTGAAGGCATTCTGAAATCTTTCAATAAAAAAAGCAAGAAAATAAGGCCTCTTGATTGGGGAGTATGTAAGAAGCACCATATTTTAACATCTAAGTTTTTTTTTAAAGTATTGAAAGAAAATCCTGAGAAAAACTTCAAGGAATCTGACAATAGCTGAAGGATGCTGTTCGCAGAAGATTCTCTCTCATACTGAGAGGAAAGGCAGAGGCCCCGCTGTCAGCCCAAGCCCCTTGAGGGTCCGCAGACATGCTCCACATTTGAGCCATTTCCTCTCCCCAGCTCATCTCAGATGCTGGGCAAAATGAACCTTACAGGCAATTGCCTTAGGATGGAAACCAAACTCACCTCTTTCTTTCCAGACAGTGACTATCCTGGTGCCAGCAGGACCCTCTGACACAGACTGAGGTCATTGCCAGCCCGGTCAGTTACTAACTGCACCTTCTTAGCCACACACTGTTGTGCTGTGGTCCGTACATAAGGGACGGCAGAGCTTAGAGCTTCCTGTGGTTGACTAATCCTTCCTGCCACAACCCTCCCACTGCCCCTACTCCCTAGCAGGCTGCCCCACAGGGGTTCCTCCTGCTTTCATCTTGTCACTCTCTGTCATTGCCTCCTCCTGCGGAGACCTCTTCCTCCCCTTTCTACTTTCATGTCATATATCTGACTATGAAAGCTTAAGTCTACATGCCACATCCATGGGGAGCAGGCTCGGCTTGTCTCTCAGAGTCTGACTCACTGTTGAGTTCTGGACTTCATACACACCTTCTGCTGCTAAAATGATGTGCTGAAGGACCTCTAATTTCAGAGGAAAAAGCTCTTCCAGAGCATTCCATCAGATGGAGACCACACAGTCCACCAGACAAGAGGCTGGTATGACTGATCTAAAGCACACAGGGAATGCATTAAGAAGGGTGCAGGTCAGGGCTTGAAGTAGGCTTTTCACAGACCTCTTTCTGAGACAGCAGACCTTTGTAGGGAATGGCCCTGAATCTGCTCCCATCAATAAGAATAACAAAACTTGCAGCCAGCATGGCAGGGCCTCTTGGGTCCATCTCAGTCCTCTTTGTGTGCCTGTAGCCGGGTCTCGCTCCGTGCTCTTTTGCAGGAGGCTTCTTTTGGTGCATGGTGAGAGACACAGACTTAGGAGCTTCTGTGTACATGTTTCTGCCTAACTTCATTTAACCTTTGTCAAACTAGTACCTTCATATATTCCAATGAATATTTCTTCATTCTCTCAGTCCCCTTAAAATATAGCCACACCAGCAGTAGCTTCTGTGTGTAAGAAACTAGCGCTTGAGGACATAAGAATCCTCAGTGGGACAGGGGCTTGTCACCAAGCCTGATGCCCCAGATTTCTAGGATCCACACGGTGGGAAGGGAGCCCAGCCCTGAAAGCTGTCCTCTCACCCAGTGAGTAAGTAAAATGTAAGTTGAAAAGAATTTAAAAGATACGTCAGTATTTGGGGAGCAACACAGTTTTAAACCTTTCTACCATTTCTGACTCTGGTGTCACCGTCTGGAATGACACCACTACTTGGCAGTCAGCCACTTGCCATGGGCTGCGGCTCTGATGTAACAATTTGTCTGACATTCTTTCTTTGGTTACTGTCCACCCCTTTCAGGTTAGTCAGCCTCCAGACAAACTTAGAAATTTATACCGTGCTCCAGGCTCATGTCAGAGAAACGAGGAGACCCTGAAGTTTCCCTCATCAAATTGAATATGTGCTATATAAGTAAAAATAGCTACGGTTAATTATAAATTCACATTGCAGTTAAAAATCAGTTCCTGCAATATTATAGAAACCAGGGCGAAAATAGATCAGGAGCTGCAATGAAATTCACAAAATGAACATAATTCTGCAATTGAGGCTGCCCCACTGAGTTCCCTGCAGAGCTGCTGTCCTCAGGTATGTGAAATAATTAGGATTTCCTATGCAAAAGCATTTGCAGGCTCCCGGGATGCACCTGGCAGACTAGGGGAGTATGAGCTGAACGCTTTGTTTCCTGAGTGCCACAAACGACTTGATAAGGAGCCTGTGCGGTGTGGTCATGGAGTGTGAGAGGAGGTACTTACCGGAGAGTCTTTACGGCTTCATTCAGTTCGCCTGACACGTAGATGCTCAGTAAATACAGTTCTGTCAGCTGAGCTGAGCTGTACTGATTATGCCCATATAAGAGGACTCAGTGAAATAGCATGTTGTGTCTTGTTTCTCAGCACTCTGGTGACAGACAGATGGAACTCTCTGGAGCTAACACATCATTGAAACATGCCTTCATTCAAACACTTAACTCGTTCTCCTGAATGGTGAAATCTGTGGCCCACCTCGTGTCTCACACATAACTGGCCTCTTTAATTTCACTAATTTGGTGAAAAAGTCACCGGCCTGGTGCTTCCTGGGGAAAGGTGAACAGTTGTCCATTTACCCAACACAGGGTACCAAGGGCAACCAAAGGAATGCTTCCTTTCCAGTCTGCCATGCTGGCCCGAGGAGTTTACCATGGTCGCTTACAGGAGCACTGGTGACTGAGCTAGCTTCAGCTTCCTTACCCAGTCCCAAAGGCTGCATCCCAGAAGCACAGCTTGCAGGCAGCTCCACAGAAGACTCTTCACCCTCACACCGTACTCATTGTTTGTATAACCTCTGGTGAGGTCCTCTTGCATCCTATCTTGATTTTAGCTTTGTGGGGGAATCTCATGAGTGTTCCTCTTCCAGGAGGGAATGATTCAATTCAGAGGGGAAAAAAACCCTACAAAATATACTCAAAATAAGTTATATGACCTTACTTTTTAATTTAACATTTAGAATAACTTATTAAAAAACTTTGACACTGAATGTAACCCGATTTAATATTTCTGAACCCATCGCTTTATAGTTATGCAAGCCAAGATACATTTCCTAGCATGCATATATCAAATTTTTCTTTGTTACATAACAATTTGCCACAAAATTAGAGTCTTAAAGAGCTTACATCCCTACGGTCTACATTCCCGTGGACTTCATGGAAGACGAAGATTGCCAGATAGGGTGTCAGGCAGACTGTAATGAAAGTTTCTGCTTGGGTTTGGTTCTCATCAACCCTTCCTAGGTAGGGATCTGGTTACAGAGTTTATCAGGTTTTGATGAAACAGTGAACAACTTGTTTTTAAAAATGGAATTAGGAAGAAGGCACAGATAGACCTGGAAAAAAAACTTTACAATGTGAACACCAGGTGTGCAGTGCAGAAATCCGAGGGGCTCAAGCTCAGGTCAATTGTTTTGCATGAGGTTATGTTAAACACTGGTTCATGTTCCCTTTTCATTGTGATAAGCAAGAGCAACTTTCAGAGATCATTAGGGACCTTGATAGGTGCCTCTGCCCTTGGCATGCAGAACACGAGGGCTTGAAATTGCCATCCCTAACCAGCGCCTACGGATTTCTATTACAGAAGTTCATCCACTCATTTATTCATGGGGTTCTTTCCTCGAGGGAGGAGTTGTCCCTCGTGATGTCTCATTGTGAGCAAATCAGGACCTCAGTTCTGACAGGGGCATCTCCAGCGTATCCAGGAGCATTGCTCTCTCAAATTCTTCAGAATCTAAAGGCCTCTCTATCTTGTGAACAAGGACAATAGTGAGGTGTTAGGATGATATCAGTCGTCAAAACCTCTGTGATGTAGAACTCTGAATCTGAACCTTCAAGTTTCCCAGTATTTTAAGGAGACCAGCCAAAACTACCTCACACAGCTGTGCACAGCCCACTTCCTCTCTAAGGGCTGCTGACAACTCTCCAGCTCCTCTTCAGCCTTTCCTGTCTATTCCTCCGTGGGACTCTTTGATGAAACCATCCACTCATGGAGGAAGGTCACCTGTGACGCAAGTGTGAAGCTCCTGCCTCATCACTCTTAATTTTTATTCTTGGTCCCGGCATAATTACAGTGACAACAGTCACACTCGCTGTGGAAAATAAAGGCGGGGGAAGAGGGATCTGCCTTTGTATGATTACACATGGATTTAACCAGTGTGCAATTTCTACTTTAAGTTTTCAGGAACTTGAGAGCATGGCCTCCATGTTATATATTTTCCAACCCCTTCCAAACCAGCAAAATTGCATGTTTATTAACTTATGTATTTCTCATGGAATATTGTTGACCTTTTGCTGCCTGCTAGACCCTGAATAGGTTCGAGGGCTAAGTGCTGCGATTTGGGAATCAGAACCTGAGGTCCAGTGCTAGGCCTGCACGTACTGGTTCTGAGCAGGGTGTGCTCCCCTGAGAGTCAAGGTCTTTGCTTCCTCACCAGCTAAACAGTAAGATGTGTAATCAATCAGAGTTCATGTCCCACTCCCTCCCCTGCTGCTTAGCTGACCCTCTGTAAGTTAATTCACATAAAATGTCTCAATTTCTTAAGTTGTTCTTTGGCTAATTGTTAATAAGTTTCTTATTTTAAGCTCCGTGCTTGGCATTCAAATCACAACCATCCTGGGACTCTGTGAATATGGCTTCAGAATCCCTGGGTGCCAAAATTTGTAGGTGTTTAAGTATTACACGAAATGGCACACTATCTGCACATAATCTACTATCCTCTTATGTGCCTTAACTTTTACCTGTATTATTTATAGCATGTAATTACAATATACATGCTACGGAAATGCCCAATGTGGTATGCATGGCATGTGACTATTTATTATGCCATATTATTTATGCAAAAATTGACAGAACAGATCTGGACACTACACATGTTTGTATACTTTATACATGTATGCACTTTAACTTTTATCTGTATTATTTATAGCACACAATACAATATACAAGCTATGTAAAGGCCAAAGGTAATATGCATGGTATATGAATATTTACTATGTCATATTGTTTATGGGATAATGTCCAGAACAGATCTGGACACTACACATAAGTTTGGTACAAAATATACACACAGTAGTCTTTGTTGAATTGAATTTCAGAACATGGAACCTGCAGGTTGGTGGGCTGTCTATGGGGCTTCCCTTTCCTTGGGGGTCCTTAGCTATTGGCCAATGAAGGCAAGGGGAGCAGAAGCAGTGAATAACAGAAAACACTTCCGGAAATCAGCTTCAGAGAGACAGCTCATCTCATTGTTCCAGGGGTGAGGTGTATAAGATCCTCAGGGTTACAGGCAGGAAGGGTCTGCTAGTCATGATACAGTACCTAATCATCATAGGGGCAGGAGGATTTTGGCCGAGTCAGACAAGGTATACCTTTCAGGGTCATCCTCCAAGTAAAGTCAGGCAGAGCAGGGGCTGAGAGCTATCCAGACAGTAAACTGTGTCTTAAATTCAGGATTCTCCAACAGCCATCTACACACAACAGCTTAAAGCTAAGATCTCTATGATCTGGCTGCTCCCTGGCTACCACGCTCCAGTCTGCATCTGCTTCACTGACTTCAGAGTCTTTTGAATCTTAACAAGCCAGACATCTCCCCAGTCATGAACTCTTCATGCCAGTGTCGCTGAAATGACTTAGTCACCAAGATCTTCTTGTCCGACTTCAGCAGTAATGACCCTGCTTCTGGACAGCCTGTCTGTCCTTCTGACCATGTTCATTACATGACACATTTATATTTAGAATTATTTTATTTGTTTGCTTGTTTGTTTTTGTCAGGATTTCAAATAGCCCAGCCTGGCCAGAACTGGCCATGGAGTCCAGGTTGGCTTGAACTCCTGACCCTTCTGCTTCTGCCTCACAGGTTTGGGGCTCCAGGTAAGTGGTCCTTTATCTGATGGTGTGTTTATCATTTATTTCTTTTGCTGGAAGGAAAGTGTGATGTTCGCCAATCACTTTGCTTGCTTGGAACATTCTTCAACCAAAACAAGTGCTCCCCAAACAGGGTTGGCAACATCAGCAAGGAAAAATGCTTCACAGGTTGTTGGAAGAATTAAAGGAAGTTTAGTGTCTGGAAGAGTACGTGATAACTGAGGGTGGCTGTTATCGCTGTAAACGAAAGATGGGCAGAAACGCCTAAGCCTCTGCCAGGAGGATGTGCATTCGGCAAACCAAGTCTGGCAATAAAGAAGGCAGAATGGGGCTGCCTGATAGGGCTCTGTGATGTGAGGCCACAAAACGTCCTTAGGAAGTCCTTACACAATCCCTTCTTTACTACTGAACGCTCTGAAGAAGGACTTCTGGGAACAAGAGCAATGTAAGATCTGAGGGCGGAGCCCATTCCAGTCCCTCAAATCTGGATTTCATGTTACTTTCCGAGTTGAAGACCCGCTCACAACAGAGAAGGGCTTACAAGCACTGGCCCTTGTATTTTGTTGCCTCTGTCTCCTGCTCCAGAAGAGTGGCAGAAAGAGAAACGTGTGATAAAGATCATGCCTATGATTTCAGGATCATCTCCCCTCCCTGTGCTGGTACCCAGGAAGAATTTAGGGGGCATAGCCCTCCCATAAGTCTCCCTGAGGCCTTCCAAAAGTGGCTCAAATCAAAGCCGGGCTAAGTGCTGTTTGTGTGTGTGTGTCCTACTATGGAAGTAGACTCATCTTCTGGCCTCTTATAGACTTCTCTTACACAGACACTAGGGGCGGTCCTTCCCATCTTGAAGTCAAGTGCTTGGTTTTACACATTGCATGTTTACCTTCAAAGACTGCATCATTCTCTCCCGACTTTCTGTCATGATAATTTTGTGCTTAGGAAATGCTTTCTTTTTAAAATATCTGCAGGGTTCACTGTGAAAAACAAGAGCGCTCTCCCAAACTTCCTGATGAGGATCCATAACCATAACATTTCCATGCCATAACTTTCAGCTGGTGCAAAGCAGGCTTTACTTACTTTTCCACCGGGCTCTCCATCTTAGCGTATGAAAGCTCCCACCCAGAGCGAGCTGCAGCAGGAGCTTTTCCTTGCTGATCTCTCCCACATGGGGCATGTGCACCAGCAGGGGCCGAATAAGAACCTGAATTGTATTTGAAAATATGGAAATTGACAAAGCGATAGCTTGGTGTTTTGCAGAGAATGGACTCCTGTGAGGGGTGTGTGTCATCTCTTGACATTTTAAGATTGTTAGCTCTGCATCCACACAAGCTAGACGATCACACAGAGTAAGTGTGATGAGACCCTGGCGGTGACCTTGCTGACCATGATCCCCTGAACTTGGAAGAGTCACTGAGAATCTGTGCTGAGGCTGTGAGAGGCTTAATGGGCCAGTTGAAAGAATGCAGGGAGAGGAGCTGCAGTGTGAAGTCTGGGTAAACAATGCTTTCAGTCAATTAACCTTTAGAAGGAGTGAGATGGGCCATAGCCACCGATCTCTTCAGATTATCAGGCAATAGATTTCCTATGAGTGACTTCATAAAGAGTTCTTCTGCCTCGGAAGAAGCTTAAGAGAAAAATCCCACCAAAGAGGACGTGTATCTGCCAGGACAGATTTCAGGTGGTAATTACTACAACAATTATCACAGTGTACAAACAGCAAAATAAAAGCAGGCAGTATCAGAGAAGGTGAGGGGCAGGTGATGGCGGCTGAGAATCACTTGGTGTGTAATGAGAACTTTCATGTTCATTATCTTATTAATTCACACAACAAATGCAAAGATAATGAGCATGTAACAGAGACAAGAGGTGTGGATCAGAGGGATGCTTTTCTGAGGCCACATTCTGAACCACAATATCTGTTGCTGTGATGGGACAGCATGGAAAGGAACTTAGGGAGTAAAAAACACTTCATCATGGAAGGTAGTTAGGACAGGAACCTGGAGGCAGGAGCTGATGGAGAGGCCAAGGAGGGGTGCTGCTTACTGGCTTGCTCCTTATGGCTTGCTCAATCTGCTTTCTTATAGAACCTGAGACCACCAGCCCCTGGGTGGTACTACCCACTCTTGCCTGGGCTCTCTCACATCTGTGGTCAATCAAAAAATTGAACCACAGGTCAATCTGATAAAGGATTTTCCTCAGCTGACACTCTGTCGGACTGACAAGATCTGGCCAGCACACTCTCCTAGCTGATGGGGCTGTTTATCTTTCCTACATACCCCGAATCCAGCAAAAGATAGGGCCATGATGCCTTGTATGCGACCTCTTTGTAAACCCACCACCTCACAGCTTCCTTCCATCTTTCAATGGCAAGAAAGTTCAGGCAGTGAAGTAAAACCCACCCATAGCAAAAATGTACATTGACTATATATTTCACACAGACAAATTGGAGGATCTTTTATGTGTGTATCTCTATTGAGGATTCATTCCCTGTGGTTCCCAAATGCAGAGACTACTTTCAGAGGATTAAACCCCACTGGCCTTTTAAAAAATTGTCATTTTTTTTTTATTTTTCATGGTAAATCATCCAAGACTGAAAGAAGCAACCTTGGAGAGTGAAAGCTTCAGTCATTGGATATTTGAGTTTGTTCCTCCCCCCTTCCCCCCAATTCTACGTGAACAGTGAGCTACCACGTTAGCACTCTGAGATTCCAATAGTGACACAGCCCAGCATGGGAGATGCCTGTGTCCTAACAGGGATGGCAGCCTTCTTGTTCCTCCCAATGCTTGGCCCTCCCGTGCCTTCCTCTCACTCTCCTTTAGATAACCACAGACGTCAAGGCACATATGTATTTAGGATAAACAGTTTACATTTTTTTATTGGCAGAAGGCATTCTGAACAGAACCTTGTCTTAAACAGGCCTTGGTGTTTTGGCTGCACCTGTCTGTCTATATGTATGTCATTTACTCATGTACGGGAAAATATTTTGACACCATTTCTCTCTTTCTCTCTCTCTCTCTCTCTCTCTCTCTCTCTCTCTCTCTCTCTCTCTCTCTCTCTCTCTCTCTCTCTGACTTCTTGAAACATTTTATTACCAGGACGACTGCTCTTCTGGCTTCTGTATAGCTCTTGGTGCTTGTGTTTTTCTGCTCCTGGATTTCTAAAAATCTCTTTTTGTAAATGGGAATAATATGGAAGTGACTTATCCAGTCTGGCTTTCAAGGCCCATGCTGTGTAGTTGCCGCATCTGAATCTTCAAGTGCACACATTTAAGACAAATCTATTGTAAGACTCAAATAAGCCAGTCATTTTCATAGCTGAGTCAGGTCATCCAGGGAAGCAGACTCCCTGGCCATCGGCAAAGGATGAACAGAGTGAAGGAGGCATCGCATGGGCTCCGGTGACACCTCCTTGCCACTCTCACTGTTGGGCAGAGATTTTAGGTGGAGAAGCAGCCATCAGGATGTGAACTTATGGAATAGATTTTAGAAGCTTCCATCTGGTTTGATCACTCACGTGCAGATGCTAAAATCGGCTGCTCTCACAGGGCAGCGCCCGCCCTTGGAGATGTGGCATGTCCTCACCCATGGTACAGCATATGTCCTGGGCCCCATCACCGTTCGTTCTGGTGAATCACTTCTGCTTCATTTGTGTGTATATATTTTGTGTTTATGTATATTTTATATCAGAGGTCAGAGGCCAACTTTCTCAACTCTGTCCTTGCTTCCCCTGAGGATCCTAGAATAGTGATCTCAGGTCATTAGACTCAGAGCAAGTGCCTTGACGTGCTGAGATTCCTTCTTATAGGCTTTGGAAAAGCTTCTGTCTGATGGGACTTTTAAGAGTCCAACACAGAAAAGCCCAAAGACCTGTCTTAGTTTTCTTCTGGTGTGAGGAGGCACCAACGACCAAGGCAGCTTCTTTTAAACGTGTTTAAATGGGGCTTACTTACAGGTTCAGAGGTCACTGGGATGGAAAGCAGACAGGCATGACACCAGAGCTGTAGCTGACAGTTCACATTTTATCTGCAAGTTGGAGGCAGAGAGAGACTGGGCTTGGTGTGGGCTCTTAAAACCTCTGTAAGACATCTTCTCCAAGGTCACATTCCTAATCCTTCTCACACAGTTCTACCAACTGGGGTAGAAAATATTAAAATACATGCACTGATGGGGCCGTTCTCATTCCACAGAACCAGAGCTGTGTCTCCCACATGGTCTCCTGGAAGCACCTTGGCAGCCATTGCTGCTAGGGAACATTCAGAGAGGCTGCGGGGAGGGTGCTTGACATTTGGCCTATAGAAAATTCAGGAAATGGAAGTGCACAGAGATTTTTTATCAGGCTTTACTGGAGCTGCATTTGCTATAGTTACAAGATTTCAGAAGTATTTCCTAAGACATCGATCTTATCCAGACGAGCCCATTTTAAATTGGACTCATTAAATCATTTTCTGTCACAGCCAACAGCTGTGCAGGGGCTCGTTAACAAATGAAAAACGAGCCTTTCGGACTTGTTTACTTTATATGGATGCCTTTTTTTTAAATTTAGTTTTTCTTTTTTTGTTGTTGTTTATTCTTTTCTCCGATAACACACCCGCACAGGAATCTTGTTACACTATTACCTGTAAGAATAAAAATGTGGATGTTGGAGATGCTTTCCCTGTTAATTTTTGTTTACATTGTTTTGGCAATACTGGAGCAGAGAATCTGAGTCTGCCTTCTTCTTTAAAGAACGGAGCCAGTTGGAACCTCATTTACCTTCTGAAAAACTCAAGAAAACACCAGATCCTTGGCACAGGAAACAAGGAATGATGATTCCACATACATGTCTGAAGTTTTTTCCTCCAAGACCTGGGTTGGGATGGTTGCTGATCAGGGCTTTTGCTCATTACCTCCACCATTAATCAACCCTTGTGAGATGCTTTTGGTAGTATGGTGTTTCCCTTCACTACCTGTGATAAGTTAATCTGGGTTAGCCTTGAAGGTTCTGTTGCCCTCGGGTTCTTGCTTTTTCCCCACTGCTTTTTTTTTTTTTTTTTTTTTTAAGAAGAAACACATGCTTACCACTAGCTCCATTCCTCCTCTCAACCTTTGCTCTCAGGTGGTTAGAAGGCTGTGGCCTCAACTCAGACATCACCTCTGTTTTCAGTGGGAAGAGAGATCTTCTCCAGGACACTGGAAATCCTTCGGAGAACCCCACTTCCTCTTCTGGCCTCTGTACTCATGTGCCCACATACAAACACATGTGCACAAAACTGGAAATAAAGCTTAAAAGAGAACTGATCACCTCCTCTTGGTTTGACGCTCATATGGGTGGTTTTAGTGTACTTGATGGTGGATAGGTCTGCTTTGTGTTCATATTGTAGGAAGGAACATCCATGCATATGGTACCAACAGCTTGATATGAGCAGTGGTAGCAGTTTGTTTGCTCTGAGTCAGCCCTCCAACCTGGTGATGCCAACCAAAGAGGACATGAGGGAGATGTGTGTGTGTGTGTGTGTGTGTGTGTGTGTGTGTGTGTGTGTGGTGGTGGTGTTTAGGGGTGATGAGGGAAAGGCAATACCATGAGCCTCAGGAGCATTCTGGAAGGATTAACTGCTTCTGTGCCCTTTTCTGCAAAACCATCTGGCTGGAGATGAGACACAGTGGTTTCTTTTCACAGTGTATTAGCCTTCCACCTTATTGGATCTCAGTCTTTCTGAGCAAAATATCTTCAAGATTTGAGTCCTCTATTCACTGGTATTTGTGGTGAGGAACGGTAAGAATCTGCCGTTCTGGTTACATATTGTGGGGTGTCTCCTACATTAGAGGAGATACACTTTCAACTTCAAAGTCACACATGCCCTTCTTATCTCTCTGTTCCCAGTGTTTACCAACACTTTTTGATGCAATGTAAGCTCACTGCTTGAACGACAAGTAGATCATACAGAGAATTTTTCTGTCCTTCTCTATTGACTTAGAAAGGAAAATTTGTTTGAAAATGATAATTACAGACTACCCAAATAGTATAAAGAGGAAATTGCCAGTTAGTCCCAGCTTCTTGAAAAGGTCTTATGAGTGAAGATTTTGGCCTGTGGTTTTAAAGTTTGGGTTCTCTCTGAATTTGAATTCTTTCACCTTTTGGGGTTGAAAATAAACACTGTGTTTCCCATGGCATTTCAGGGAATGAACTTGATAGTTCCTGGCAGTGCTTTTTTGCTCTTTGAAGGCGTTCAACAGCAAACACATGCCTGTGAATAAATACCACCATGCTTGAGATTTCTATCAGGATTCAGCACTGGCATCAGGAGAAGGAAGACTGGACTTGGCAGTTTCTCATTGACCTACCTCATGATACCACTCTGTTCGATTTTAATGATCCCAGCTGCCATTCTGACCTTCTAGAGGTTAACTGCTTAGTTGAGATATTGGACAATGGGTTAGAAAAGGCTCTTCACCTTCATGTTCTTTCTGTGGAAGAAAATGCAATAATGGATGGGTCAATCCCCTCAACCCACAAGTGGCTGTGAGAGCACAGAGCAATGAAGGCTCGTTCAGAGGAACTGAGAGACTGTGGGAGACACAACATCTCAAACTCCGGAGAATATTGTTCTGCCATTTCAGCACATTCTCTGTAGCTGGAGGTAGATGGGTGAAAGGAAGCATGGCTGAGGACCAAGACCAAGTTCTCAGCACAATGGAGATTTGTTTGCTCTCGAGGGAAAAAGGGCAGGAAATAAGAGACAGAGACAGAGGAAGAAGGGAAAAGGAACAAGGGAGAGGGGAAAAAGGGTATTTGTTCAGGGAGTGAAAGGGCAAAGTACTGCCTCTGGATAGAGAGAAGAACCATGTGGCCTACAGGCAAATGGTAGTTTATAAAGGAGAAAAGGGAAACCCTGTGTTAGGATGAGTTGGTTAATTTTATTTGGATGTATTAATCTGGATTACCAAAAGGGGATTTTTGATGGATGCTGTGGGATAATGTTCTTGTACACTGTAAAGAAATCTCTCTTGTATTGGTTTAATAAAACCCTGATTGGACAGTAGCTATGCAGAAAGTATAGATGAAGTGACCAGACTAGGAGAATTCTGGAAAAAGGAAAGGCAGAGATGTAGTTGTAAGCCAGATGCAGAGGAAGCAAGATGAGAATGCCTTACTGAGAAAAGGTACAAAGCCACATAGTTAAACATCGGTAAGAATTATGGATTAATGTAAGTTGTAAGAGCTAGTTAATAATAAGCCTGAGCAATAGAGCAAACAGTTTATAATTAATATAAACCTCTGTGTGTTTATTTGGGACTGAATGGTTATGGGGCTAGGAAGGACAGAAACTTCTGCCTACAGCTGGACTTGAATACTTGGATAGCTAGATCTTGGTGGTCATCCTCAGGAAGTGGCCAAATGATGGAGTAGACCTTAGTGGCTAGCTTTAGGAATGTAATCTAATGGTTTGGCAAGATAATGGGAATGGGCAAAAGGTAAAAATTGTCAGTACCATGTTTGCCATGTAAATTCCTTCAAAGGGCACCGTGTTTTGTTGTGTTGTTGACGTTTTAGGGACCCTTGTTCCTTCTAATCTCTCTGCCTCAGAGTGCTGGAGTTGAGTACACACACACACAAACATACATACACACACACACCCTTATGATGAGCTCATGGCAAAGTCTACACAGTACATTTATCTGGATGAATGCTTGCAAAACTGATTAATAGCAGAACGGGCTCCGACTGATCTGAGCAATAAGCAATGGCTTCCCAGTTAGCAGCCATCCTGAGGACCCACAGGTGTGTGGCATAAATCACTACAGTGTTCCCTGAAGGGGCTTCAAAGCTTCTCTTACTGTCTTATTAAAAGGTGCCATTTACAATTCAGTAACATAATCGGAACACTCATTAATGTAACACTTAAAAAAAAACAGAAATCAATTACATGTGTGAATATGTGGAGTTAATGATTGGCATTAAAGGGACAGGTTGTCCCTTCGTCTGCTCATGTTAAAGACAGAAAGAGGACAATGTGGATACTTTTAGGTGAAAAGGTGAACAGAAAGCCACTTGCCGACACATCTGGTTCTCACCTGCTCCTGGGTCTGCATTTCTTGCTGGGTTTTGCTTTTATAAGTGATGCTCAGTGTTGGACAGGAGGCCACAGAGTGAGAGTCACCTCACCTGCACCTTGTGATTCCCTGGCCTCAAAGTTTCCCCCAAGGCAGAGCCTTCTAAAGGGTGACTTTGGAACTGAATTTGAACCACAGCTCGATTCTTATTAGTACTCTGACTTTGAGCAAAGACCTTAAATTTGCTGACATTTGGCTTTTTTTTTTTATCTATAAAACAGAAGTAATGATTACCATCTTGCAGGGAGCTTGTAAGGATTAAGTAGGATGTAAAAATTCCTTTTATATTATAAAGGTTGGACCCCAAAGGGAAACTCTGCACCGAGCATAATTACAGGAGTGTACTGTACAGGGAGTCGCGTCCAGAGAATGTTCTACCCTGTAATGGAAGAGCCAAAGAGACTCAGGGAAGGTTTCTAAAACGTGGTGGATTGCATCGTCAGGCTCACACTAGATAAAGAGGAGTCCAGACTCTGAATTTCCCTGCTTTTAGGAAACCAGAACTACATCCAGCATGTCTGGGTGAGTCTCGGTGCAGACCAATACTCCTGGAAGGAGATAGAGAAGAGATTTCCTATTTCATTCTCATCCCACCCCTAATATTCTCAGCTGGGACCCAGCAGATACTGAAACCTGCTGGAGAGGATTCTGAGAAGGCAGGGCATACCGACTGCGACCACATAGGGGCTGGATGCTGTCCACGTAACCTTAAATGTTGTGCCTGATTGAGGTGACATTTCCCTCAGAGGAGTCTTCTAGATCCCCAATTTTTATTGTAAGTGTAGCAGATTTACATGAACAGCAGGCACCCCAAACATTTGATCACATTGGGAGTTAGAATGTCTTCTACAAAACAGTGCCACTTAAAAAATGTGGCTTCCCAGGTCGCCAACAGCTGGCGTTCATAGTTTACGTGTCTGGCTTTTCTACCTTATGAAGATCATCAAAACCCACTGTGTCTGAGCGTGAGAACAAAACAAATACATGTGTGTCTTTATAGGCAAGCCAGTTTTCTTTTCTTTTTCTTTTTTTTTTTTTTTGTTGAAGTGCACAGTGAATGTTACACGTGCAACCATAAATGTCTTTCTGATGCCAACTGCAATTTCGTGGAGCAGATAAAAGCCTTATATGTTGTCTCTGGCTGATATATAACCCACTGCATCACAGCAACAGCGAGGTGACTGTAGCCAGGCACAGTCCATGGTAGCTTTCAGTTCCTGCCCTGGCTCATGTAGCCTGGTGTAGCTCGAATTCTAATTGATCTTGACAATAAAAATCTGAAGTCAGATATTAGGGGGCGAAAGCTGGGATATCAGAGTAGCAGAGCAGTCAGCCACTAGAGAGTTCTTTCCTCTACCAACGTTCAGACCAAGTGGGTGATCCTGTCGCTACAATCCTCAGACTGCATGCTGTCTCCACGAAACCTCAGACTGAATCTGAGCTCCTGTCTCCTCCTGCCTTATATTTCTCTCTCCACCCAACCATATTCCTTCCTGTCTCCACCTCCCTAGGGCTGGGATTAAAGGTGTGAGCCACTACCATCTGGCTCTGTTTCTCTTTTAGATTGGATCAATTTCACTGTAGCTCTGCATGGCCTTGAACTCACAGAGATCCGTCTGCTCTGTCTCTGAGTGCTGGGATTAAAGGTGTGCGCCACCACTGCCTGATCTCTATGGCTAACTAGTGGCTTAACTCTGCATTCTGATCTCCAGGCAGCTTTATCCGTTAAAACACAAGCAGCCTGGCAAACCCCATGTGCTGAATACCAGCTTGCTGCTCCCAAAGGTGCCTCTTGCAGCTGGGTCCTTGCTTGCCTTGGCATCTTTCCCTCCTAGCTGTCATTTTCCAGAGCTCCCTCCAAAGCTGCATTTCCTGGTACTCTTCACTGGGCATTCCCCACCCCCAGTGTTTGTCCTTCTCTCTGGGCCATAACTTGACCCACGCTGATGTTCAAGGTAAGCCTGGCTTATCTTTCTTCTTAGACTGTAAACACCTTGAGATCAAAGTCTTTGTCAATTCTTGTTTTTTAAAAATGTTTTAAAAAATTTCCTATAAATTCTAAATGTATTTATATGCATTTAATAAGACTTTAAGAATACTGGTTTGAAATTTGAAATGCAAATCTCATTGTAAAAATTATGTCAACGTCTTAAAATTTGATTACATGGAATCACAACATTTTTAGTCTAAATTTAATAGACACTTAACAACTTGTCTGTCTCTAAGAGAGGGAGACCCACAACGTCTTTGGTTATTATTAGCGTGACAGAAAATGAAGAAGACATCTGCTTAAGAGACATTCCTGCAGAACTCAGGCTGAACTTGAAGCAGAGATCAGCAACTGAGCGGGAAGAGAACAGAGACCGGGCCTCCAACAGCTTTTGCCTGGAGGATCGTCACGTGACCAGTGGGGCAACCGCGGTTCTCAATGCCCTTTTTCCATCCCCTGCCTGGCTCTGGGCTGAGAAGCTGGGTCTATGATTTCTGAAGATTTGACTTCTTTGAGACCAACACACATATCCAGGTAACAAACAGTAATTTCTCAGCATCTCGAGGCGGAATGAGAACAGGTGATTTCTTCATCCTGTTCACTCTTTGGCTGCATCAGCAGGGAGAAGAATGAAGCAAATTCCCCCTCTCCTTTCTGCACACGGTGCCCAGGGCGGGCTGCACCGTCTAACAGAGAAAACGAAAACACTGGAGAAAATGGCTGAGTGGTAAAGAACATTTGCTTTTGCAGAGGACCCAGGTCATACATGTGGTGGTACATACTGTCCTATAACTCCAGTTCCAGAGGATCTGATGCTCTCTCCTCGCCTCCACAGGCACCTGCAATGCGGTGCACACACACAGAGACACAGAAAGATGCAGGAATAAGTGTCTTAAAAAATTAAGCAAGGATAGAGCCAACTAATAGATGCTAACAAATATTCGCTTAATAGGCGGTAATTATTGCTCTAAATCTAGACCTTGATGAGTGCACGCTAGTTCATAGTTATAAAACGACCCAAAGAAGCATTAAGAACTAATCAAGCCCAGCAGTGATGGCGCATGCCTTTAATCCCAGCACTTGGGAAACAGAGGTAGGTGGATCTCTCTGAACTTGAGGCCAGCCTGGTCTACAGAGAAAGTTCAAGGACAGCCAGGGCTACACAGAGAAACCCTGTCTCAGAAAAAAAAAAAAGCTAATCAAAATACATTTGGGGACGTTCTAGGATCCTGTTCATCATGTAATGTAAGTAACACATTAAGTAACACGAAGTTACTTTTATTCACAAAAGTACCTATCAGGAGGGCTTTTGGTTTTCAAAACCTGAGCCTCGCTATGCTAGGGAGGACCCTGTCACTGAGGAACATGCCCAGTCCTATGTACTGGGGAACTGAATGTTGCGACTGTAGATGTGCTTTGTCCAGAGACAATCAGTAGACAGTCAAGACTCCAATTCCAGGCTCGGTACTGAACACAGAGTGGCCCTCTGAAGTTGGTTTCACTCAGGACAATGCACAGAATTCTCTACACATCCTGCACATGCTTATCTTGTCTTCTCTCCACCACAAGAGTCCGCCTTCGTCCAGCTGTGATTGTTGACCTGTCCACACGGTCATCACCACAGCCCTGACGATGATGCTTCTGGAAAACAAATAGGTTTCATAGGCACAACACACAGTTCTGTTTTACTTGACAGCTTTTCCTTTGCTGCTTTTGTAATGACCAAACCCTGAAAGTTACATCAGACACCCAGAAACCAAGGGTCACAGAGGCCTCTCACGTGGTCAGGATACCAGAATCACACTGTTTCAGGCAAGGGCTGAGACCCAGGTAATCACAGAGGTGATTCCTAGGATGTTAAGGAACACTGCCCTCAAAATGTGTGAGAAGGTAGGTCTTAGTGGTTTACCCCTTTCCAGACCGTGGCTGCTAAGTAGTGATGATTCTGGAGTTTTCAAGGACATCGTGCCAATTGTCCCTTGTAGCTTTCATGATTATTAGGCAAAGGCATAAGAGCCATGACTTTGCCTTCCTGAGTGAGTCTCTAGGTGGTTTAGTGTGGTTCACCTGGAGAGGATATAGGAGCGAGTTGTAGTAAGACTAAACAAACCACAGCAGAAATTGAAATAGTTGTCTGTGGCTCAAACTATGTCCCTGGATTAAGCTAAAATATCATCAGTGTCCTTGAGGAGACAACAAGAGAGTTGTAATCTCAGATTCAACCCTCTCTGCCCCCAGTGACCTCTGTAAGGAAAGGAAGGAACCGATACCTCCTGAGGAAATTCCGGTGAACAGGGCATGCAATCCAGGGCAGCAATAAAATAAAGGAGAGGGAAGATTATTTGCTCTCTAAATTATAAAATTATGAAAAGCTGTTGTCTGGGAAATGGCCCTCCTCGCAGAGTAACAAGCCTGCTTGGCTCTCCTTCCCAGTTCGCGCTGAGTAAGCCGAGCTCACACTGTTTCCAGACACACACTTTATTGTTTATTTCTATAACTGGTGAATAAATAACTTTTCCCGAAGTCTGCGTGGCCTTATTTAGTACATACATTTTAACTCCTTAAATTACATTCCTGCTGCATATCCAATGAGTACACCAATAAAATCACAGTCTCTTCAATGACCTTGAGCCTGAACCTCAGTCCTTCACTGGCAGAACTTAAGACTGAATGTAGAAAAGGCATGGGAAAGATGGCCCAGGAATAGACGATTCAAGGCATACACTTATCTCTGGGAATATATGCTCCTGAAATTTTAATATTTAAACACACACTTTCTGAAAGAGACACTCTCCAATACTCTGTCAGCTAACAGAGTTTTGCAAGCTGCCAATCTATCAGTCAGACCGCTTGACTCAGCTAATGTCTGTAAGCGTGACAGCCAATCCCAAGATCCTTGATTCTCCAGCATGGTTTCCATGTACGGCCAGAACCCTCATGCAATCTTCTGAGTGCTGGGAAGAGAGGTGAAAGGTGAGACCGAGTGACCGGTCCTAGAACTGCAAAGGTGCACAAGGGCCAGGGCCAAGGGCTGCAAAACCAAGAACTCAGTGTCAGAGACAGTTTTGGTTTCTAGTACTGATGACTGGGGCTGACAGGTGGAGGCACTGAAGCCCCTCTAATGTTTGGTACTGCACTGTCTGATGGGGCTATTTCCCATTCCAGACGTAGGAAAGGAGGTGCCGAGGCTTGGTTTGTGGCTGATGCAGCACACAGTAGGTCCTGGGTTTAAATCACACTTGTTACTCAAACCAAAAGAAGAGGACCAACAAAAGCCAGAACTGAGGCAGCTCTGAAGTGGAGATGGTTTTGTTTCTGCAGTATTCCTTCTGATGTCCCCTAAGCCATTGCCCCTCAGCTCCCAGAAAACCCTGGGAAGGAAAAGAGCCACTCTGCAGAGACTCCTGCTGGGGAAACAATGCAGGAGTGTGTGTGTGTGTGTGTGTGTGTGTGTGTGTGTGTGTTCGCGCATGTGTAGCACACATGAATGCATCTGTCTGCCCTAGCATTAAAGGCAGCTATAAGCGTGATTTCCCATCTTTTCCCAGCCCTGACACACTGGGGGATTTTGAGAAGTGAGCAGATAAAGAAGCACTTTCTTGGTAGCTGGTTTTAGTCCATCTGCTGTTTTGAAGAAAACGACAACAGAATAAGAAAAAAGGATGTTTTCCAATTATTTGCATTTAGCTAAAACACCATTAAAAAACCTGTAAGTTATGTTCTGTTTAAGATTGAAGCAGACAAGATGGAAATAGAACAAGAAATAAATTAACAAGATCTATATTTGTCAAAGAGGAAGGAGACAGAAGAGAAGGAGTGAACATTTTGGATACTAATGTGTTCTGCTTCTAGAAAATTCTGAACTAAAACCTCATTGACTATTTCAGACCTAAAAGGGTAGCAGAATTATTTTGTATGACAGTATCTTCATTTGAACGCAGGACTCACAACTTTTTATAGATTAAGGTTACAGATGTTGGAATTTTACTTACAATCAAAAATACCTTACTGACACTGTCTCAGAGTTGTAATAGATAGTAATCTTGGGAATCATGAATGAGAAATCATAATTTCTGGGAAAGAATGATTAACCACCTATTTCTTATCTTCCCTACATGCTGGTTTAAATAATGTTATATGACCACAATAATAAGTAGTAAATTCTTTTTAAATTACATTTTTAAAAAATTTACTGGCATCATAAAACAAGTTTGGGGATCTTTCTTCCTTTTATTATTTATTTATTTATTAGCTTTTTCAAGACAGGGTTTATTTGTATAGCCTTGGCTGTCCCAGCTCTGTAGACTAGGGTGACCTTGAACTCATAAAGATCTGCCTGCCTCTGTCTCCCATCGATTAAAGGTGTGTGCCACCATGACCCAGCTGACTTTTCTTCTACACAATGGAATAATGTGAGAGATATCTGTTAATCCTTTGAGGTTCTTGGAGAACCCAGATTCCGTCTCATCCTGGGTCATTTTCCTTACTTAGTCAGGGGATCTTTTATTTTCCTTACCTAGTCAGGGGATCTTTTATTAGTGCCTTTGTCTCATAGCTGACTATGGAACTGTTCAAATTATTTATGGCATCTTGGTTTAATTTTGGCACATTGTATGCATCTAAAAATTCCTCCATTTCTGTTAGATTTTCCAATTTCACAGAACACAACTTTTTAAAGTATCCTTATGAATTTCTGTACTTCATTGGTATCTGCTGTAACCCTCCTCCTCCTCCTCCTCCTCCTCCTTCTCCTCCTCCTCCTCCTCCTCTTCTTCTTTTTCTTCTTCTTCTTCTTCTTCTTCTTCTTCTTCTTCTTCTTCTTCTTCTTCTTCTTCTTCTTCTTCTTCTTCTTCTTCTTCTTCTTCTTCTTCTGGTGTCACAATACTTTATTTGGGGGCATACTTCAGAGCCCAGTTACCAAAACATAATGTCAATGACAAAACACCAGACACATAGTTCATAAAGAAAACCCCAGATCCCAGAGGCACCTCCATGCTACTATAGCCATGTGATCCCCATAAAGGTGCTAAAGCAACCACAGGTGCTAAGGTAGACTGTCCAATAGGGATCCTGGGAAAATGATATGTATATGAAAGATTAAAATTGGATCCCGAGTTTAGTATGAACACAACTCAGCTCAAAGTAGGTACTAATTTTTTTCTTTCTTTCTTTCTTTCTTTCTTTCTTTCTTTCTTTCTTTCTTTCTTTCTTTCTTTCTTTCTCTTTCTCTCTCTCTCTCTCTCTCTCTCTCTCTCTCTCTCTCTCTCTCTCTCTCTTTTCTTCCCTTCCTTTCATTTGATTTGCTTTTCAAGACAGGGTTTCTCTATGTAGCCTTGGCTGTCCTGGAACTTGCTCTGTAGACCAGGCTGGGCTAGAAGTCACATAGATCCACTTGCCTCTGCCTCTGGAGCACTAACATTAAAGCCATGTGCTACCACTACCCTTCAGTCGGTTCTTAATTCTAAATGTGAGTTTTGAGTAGGTGAAATAGCTAGAAGAAAACAGAGGGGACCTCTGTTAGACATTCAGATAGGTCATAACATTCTAGATATGACTATAAGAGCACAGGAAAACCACACAAATGACATATCATGGTTCTCCATTCAAAAACTGTCCTTTAGTCTACAGTGAGGCTGAGCAGTCAGCTACAACTCTAGGAGACCATAACTCAGTTTGCAAATATTTTACTGAGTAATTTTGTATCTGTGTTCATAAGAGAAATTGGTCTGTCATTTTCTTTTTTTGTTGGGTCTTCATGTTGTTTGGATACCAAGGTAAATGTGACCTCAGAGAATGAATTGGGCAGTGTTTCATCTCTTTCTATTGTGTGGAGTAGACTTAATTTTTGTTGTCTTCTAGATTTGATGACACCTCTGTGGTCCTTTAGTCCCTTAAAGAACTTGTGCAAAAGTGTCCATCACTTCAAGTACAGGCTTTGAAAGAATTGGAGGGTAGATTCCTGTTCCTCCATGGGCCTCTCTTAATCTTATTTCTGAATTTCAGTGAGGCTCCATAGGTATAAAGGTCCTGAAGAGTGACGGGGAGGCCAGAAAGGCCTCTGACATAAAGAAGTTACCTCCAGACAGGACAGAGAGTCACCCATTACAGATCAGCCATAACTGTGAAAAAACTTTGGAATCAACTTTCTCTTGCTGTTCTGTGACTTTAATGAAGTACCTGTACTTTTGTGTTGTTGTATTGTTGTGTGTTTCTGTGTGTCTGGACTGAATAGTTCCCTCCCTGGGGCCATCTGGGAGACCTGAGGCCTGGAAGTACCTGCTAGAGTCTTCCAACTGCTCAGGGAAGCTTCTTGCTTACTGCAACAGGTGCTCACAAACCTACACAGATGTCTATCCACATTCCCCAGTTTGCCTGTGTCTCAGAAGCTCACAATAAAGTCTATAAGTTTATCTACATTTAGGGCTCATTATGGAGGTAGCTGATAGGCTTGGGGGAGGGGCTGGCTTGTAGACCTAGGGAGGAGCAGATGCTTGTCAATACAGCATCTTTGGGAGAAGCTGCATTTAGAGGGGTGGACTCAACAGATTTGCTCAAACAAGAGGTAGATGAAGCCACAGTTAGAGCTAAGTATGGAGCCAGGGCATGGAACAGCACTGGGCCATTGGGGAGACTCAGAGAATCTGAACTATGCTGGATGGATGGATGCTGGAACAGTAGACAATGAACAGATAGCTGCAGTAGGTCATTCGTGAAGCAAGAGTGAGGAATGAGAGAAGTGGAGGACCCAACACTACTCTACTATTAGATAGACAATGACATCATTGAGGGATGCAGGAAACAAGACCAAGGAACATGAGATAGATCTGCACTTGGGAGCAGCTTCCTGGAGCAGGTTGCTGTGTTGTGTGGAATTTTATTGGCATGGGAGAAACACCAAGGGTGGTGGCAGATGAAGAGTTAATACTGTAGATGGCCAAGAATAGAAGATGGAGAATGTTGTAAACCTGGGCATGAAGAGGATGAAGGAGGGTAGGGAAAAATATGGGGTAAAGCAGAAGGGGAGAGATCTGGCACTGTGTACTTTGTGCTTTGTGGAATTAGGAAATTGTATCTCAGAGATACTACCCACTAAAGGGATACCCTAAGAGTATGGTTGTCACTGACTAAGTCTATAGTGAGTAGGACAAGAAGAAGGTCTTTGCTGGTCCGTGCTCATTCACAGTATGTAGGAACACATCTGAGTATCAGAAACCATCATACATGAGGATATTGGCCATGCAGTTGCATGTCCTAGTGGCCCATGAAGGAGGTCTGCTCTTAACACCTCAGACCAACCTGAAGAAATGAACACAATGTTCAACAATGGCCAGGGATGACGTGGCACACCACAGCCACCCACTCTGTTCTTGACACTGTCTGAGGCAACTGCTTGGGGGGCTTCAGGGGAGCAGTTGTGTAAGAGACAGATATGTGTAGGTGGAAAGCTCCCCCAGGAGGCTTTACCACGTATGCACCTTGTGGCTGTGATTGAGATGTTCCTACCTTGGGCTGCAATGCAACCATGTCTGAGATTCTAGGTGTGGGCAGCCGGAGACCCCACGCAGTAAGCAGTCAGGAAATACTGGTACCAGGCATGACTCCCTTGGGTGATGATCCCTTCAGCCTGGCTGAGAACCTGCCAGGCATAGGGCTCCTGCTGGCTCACTCAGCTGTGTTGCTATTTGGGAAAAGACCCAGTTTCTTCTCCTTGGTCCCTTTCCACTCCCTGCATAGGACCTGCTGTGCTTCTGGGGAACTTAGGGAGGGAATCTGGGGCCTTGCCCATGTTCTTCTGCACCCATCCTTTCCCCAAAACACACAGAAACGCGGCTAGTTCACAGAAATCCCACTCTGCCCTTCGTTTTCGTCTTCCTGGGGTTTCAGGAAACAATACCATGCTGTTGCTTCTTGTTCTGTCAGGTGCACCTTAGGGAGGTGAGCAGGCTGTGCTGAGGAAGGACCTGCACCTGCTTGTTGTTCGAATGTGGAAAACGAAGGAAAAGGCCACCTGTAATCTCCATCATGTAGCCTTTGAGTAGCTTCACTTTTCTTGCAAATGATGTTTTAGCTGGTTTTCAAACCTCACCAAAGCAGAATTTATTAACATTCTCTGTCTTCATTTTTAAATTAAGGCTTTGTTTTCAAATACACACGAGACATCTGAATCTATTAACCAAAATATATAGATGCTATCATGAGTACATTGTAAGTAAATCTCAAACAAATGACCCTAAAGACACAGGAGAACAGCCTGATAAAAATCAACCAAAAAAATTCAGAAGTGTCTCTCCCGAATGAAAAGAAAAGCGAACTAACTGGTGATTGAAAAGCCTTGGGCAGAGTAAGTAGCCTAGCTGGAGGGTTGTAGTCCAGTGGGTTCTCTACAGTGTTTTTAAATAAGAGAAGCATCAGCAAGAAGTCCTAGGAGATATGCAGAATTAGGTGGAAAACAGGACGATTTCCTTGTTTATAATGAGGAAGAGAAGGGTAGTCTTCCTGTCCGTCACTCACATCCCTAGCTGCTTTCATTAAAGCTGAGCTGCTTTCAGCCTTTGCAAGGATTTTTCACTTCTGATAAGAACCATCTTTCCCTTCTCCAGTTCATGGCGGCACAATGAAAAGGAATCTTAGAAAGTGTCTGATTTTAAAAGATGATATTTTAACTTGATATTCTGCAAAATAATATTTTTTCTGTGTTTTTCTTTTTATTTTGCTTGCTTACCCCCTCTACATCTCCTCCTTTCCTGTTATCTTTCTCCTTTTGTTTTTTAGCAGATTTATTTTTATTTTTCATTATGCACATCTGTGTGTATGTGCACATGAGTGCAGTGTGGCCAGAGGTAGGAAGAGGGCATCAGATCCCCTGGAGCCAGAGCTAGAGGGCAGTGTGGACAGAGGTAGGAAGAGGGCATCAGATCCCCTGGAGCCAGAGCTAGAGGCAGTCGGGTACTGTCCAAGTTGGGTGTTGGGAAGTGAATGCGGATCTTCTGCAAGAGCAGCACCTGCTCCCAGCAGCCTATCGATCTGTCTCTCCAGACCCTTAGACTCTTATTTCATGTTTAAACCCAAGACCCTCCAGACCATTTTCAGGAAAGTAACTGCTCATTCTCAAATTCCTTTTGTTGGCTTTCTGAAGTCATGTTGGAAAACAACAAAATAAAGCATCAACAAAAACAACGACAAAAAAAAGGCTCTTGGGATAAAACACAGGCTGACAGGACCAGGAAGGAACTCATCAGCTCCAGGGCTTCCATGTTCTTGTGTCTGGGATGGGTTATTAAAGGAGGAGTTTAGAGGTGACCAGACCTCAAAGACAAAGGATGGAAAAGAGCTAACTGAAGACCACAGTGACCTTTTATATGTCATCAGCACAACACTCCCTTCTTCAAAGTTCCTATACCCCCACCCAAGCTTTCCAGAGGGAGATTCCTTGGCTGGTAGACTGCAAGCTACCCAGCCTTCCCCCTGATGCTCCCTTGCCAAGCTCTGGAACATTCTTCCCTACAGTTGTGGGTTTTTCTGCTTCAACCCTGCCTGGACACCCTTAGTGCTAGAATCGTTTCGTTTAACGTTTTAACTCTACAAATGTTGGTTGAGGCTTCACATTTTCTGGGCACTATAAGAAGAATTCAGTTAAAATACAAAAGCAAAATAAAACCACCTTTTTGTTCTATGCCAAAAGCTACCAGCAAAGCAATTTTCCTGTCAAAATCGTGTGATATTATAACTTCTTTCTGTTTCTCCTGTTGAAATACTTTATCATAAACATATTTTCACTTTTGACAAAAGAAAATAGGTTTAATTCTCACCGCTGACAACTCCGGAGCTTCTTCTGAGGCTCTCGGATCTGTTTGCCTGTGGCTGCTTAGTCTCTCAGTGTACTCAGCTCTGAAGGGAGCCTCCTTGTCTTCAGCCCACCCCACTGCCCCTTGCATTATTCTATTTCTTTCTTTTCTAGACATTTTGCCGAGAACTCACCTGACTGAAGACAGCCCTATTGACCTATAGGGCATGGTCTCAGGGTCTAAACTCCGTCGATCTTTCTAGCCTTTTATCAGATGCCAACAACAGTCACGCTAGAGACTGTCTTACCCAGTGCCTCGGTGGACGGCTGAGGACTCTTGATGCCTCCTTAGAATGTGTAGGAGGAAGAAAGCAACATCTGTTACATGAGGTGGGATGGAGCATGAATAATACAAATCCAGAGGCAGAAAATGGGGTTCAACCCCAAAACCAGAAAAGCAAAACAGCCAAGCTACTAGAGAAGTCTAACCTCTACCTAGGCTGGGTGACCACAAACTAAACAGCCTAAGGTCCTCTCTCCTCCCATTTTATATTTCCTCTAGGGCTGGGATTTAAAGTGTGAGCCACCACCACCTGGGTTTGTTTTTTTTATGGATGTTGTGTTGCCCAGGGTGATCTTGAACTCACAGAGATCCATCTGCCTGTCTTTTAAATCCTGGGATTAAAGGTGTGCGTCACCATTGCCTGACCTCTAGTGGCTTTAGTTTTGCCTCTGGCCTTCAGGCAAGATTTATTTATCAAGATACAAATAATATACCTCTACAGGGTATCACACCCCAAGCTACAAGCCAGCTGGCCATTAGAAAGGGACCACACAGCCAGGATGACAAGGGTCTGGCTTGTCTCTTAGCGCTGTCCATAGTGGTGACTGTTGCATAAATATGAGGAAGCCTATTATAACAGAATTCTTCAGGAGCAAATGGCTCCCAGGCAGCGTGGTTGTTTCCCCTCTGCAGAATACACTAGTGTTGAGTTCAATGGGAAAGGCAGGGAGGTGAGACTGATTCCTCACTTCCAGCCTCTGTTTAGATGCTTGCAATTCATTTTTGTGAGATCACCTGAGGCCGTACATCATCAGCTGGAATGGGAAGCAGCAAGCAGGCAGCAGCTCCTTCTCTGGGATCCAACTTCTCAGCCTACCCCACTTCTCCTGGAATCTTCCAGCTACCTCCTAATAATTAGCACACATCAATATTCAGATTTTATTAATAGGCATAGAATTCGGGGTCTACTTCTAAACATTTTTGTTGTTGTTGCTGCGGTTGATTGTATCTGCTGGCTTAGGCCTTTCTTTTTTTTTTTATCTTATTTATTTATTTATTAAAGTTTTCTGCCTCCTCCCCGCCACCGCCTCCCATTTCCCTCCCCCACCCCCGATCAAGTCCCCCTCCTCATCAGCTCAAGGCTTAGGCCTTTCATATCAATTGTGTGTTCTGCCCCTAAGCATGTAGCCTTTAAAACCACAGTGCACTTTGCTAGCATGTTGAGTAAAAGACAGGAGATGAGGCTTGTTTTCCATTCTCCTGGGCTTATACAGTCACTTCAAAACTCTGCTAATTTTCCATCATGTCCTGCAAGATTTAGTCATTTGTGTAATTATTTTCTACTATATTAAAAAATAAGTCAGATAGGATATTGATTTACCTTTGATGACTTGGATACCTAAGTCTGTCAGCTCACACTTGGCAGAATGCTTTCTCAGCCATGGATCTTTAGTTTGTGAATGAGAACAATACAGAGCCTGGTGTTCCTTAAAGTCAGAGATTCTGTATAGGTTGTTTCTTTGGATCCTCACTGTCTGAAATAACCTTGCATCTTTAAAAAGATGGGAAGTTGTTTTCAGCTAATCCAAATGTTTTTTTTAGAAAAGATATATTTGGTTTATGTATTTACTTATTCATCTGTCATCTATCTATCTATCTATCTATCTATCTATCTATCTATCTATCTATCATCTATCTATCTACCATCTATCTATAATTTATTTCTCCCTGTCTTTACCTATCTATCATCTATCTATTCATATATCATCTATCTATCTATCAACCTAACATATCTATCTATCTATCTATCTATCTATCTATCTATCTATCTATCTATCTATCTATGTATCTATCTATGTATCTATCTATGTATTTATCTATGTATCTATCTATGTATCTATCTATGTATCTATGTATCTATCTATGTATCTATCTATGTATCTATCTATGTATCTATGTATCTATCTATCTATCTATCTATCTATCTATCTATCTATCTATCTATCTATGTATCTATCTATGTATCTATCTATGTATCTATCTATGTATCTATCTATGTATCTATCTATGTATCTATCTATGTATCTATCTATGTATCTATCTATCTATCTATCTATCTATCTATCTATCTATCTATCTATCTATCTATCGTCTATCTGTCTATCATCTCTATCAATATCTCTTTCTCTCCTTCTCTCTATCATCTATTTATCATGTGTATGCATGTGCGCCTGTGTGAATTTATGTGCATCACAAACATGTGGATGGCAGCTAGAAGGCTTCGGATTCTCTAGAACTGTAATTATAGGTGCTTTAAAGCCATGTGGATGGGTACTGAGAAATAAATCATGGTTTTCTACAAGAGCAATAAATTCTCTTAACCACTGAGTCCTCAATCCAGATATTGGGGGGTGGATTTTAAATTTAGTGGATAGTAAAATGCAATCTGTACTGATGGCTATTTGAAAATGTTGTTTTACTTGAGTTTTAGATAAAGGTTGCTAGATGAAATCTAGAGAAAGGTTGCTGTACTACAGAGCCAAGAATAGAATTCATAATTTTGGTACTCTGCAAATACTACAAATTGTTTATTGGAAATGATAGCAAAGAAGGGTTCAGTCATTGGCCATGTAGCAGTACTAAACAGAAAAATAAATAGCCATGACTTTAAAAACTTAAAAGAGAATCAGAAGTCAGGGTGAAACACTGAAGGACAATCAGTACATGGCATCCCTAAGCCTGTTTTCTCATGAGAAAAGCACAGCTGCATCTTGTAGACTTTGATTTTGGCACAGGACCCACTAAGTGCACCTGATGACTGGATCCTGACTTAGTTACTTTTCTATTGCTGTGATAAAATACAATAACCAAGGCAAGAGTTTACATGGATTTGTAAACCTGGAAGGTTTAGAGTTCATGATAGCAGAGAGAAGGTAGCAACATGATAGCAACAGGACCTGCTAAGAGCTCACATCTCAACTGTAAGCCGAAGGTGGAGAACACGCTGGGAATGACATGAGCCCCCTCCCCCAGAGACCACATCCAACAAGGCCACACCTCCTAATCCTTCCCAAGCAGTTCCACCAACCGAGTACATAGTATTCAAACATATGGGCCTATGGGAGGCATTCTCATTCAAATCACAAGTCAGAACTGAGCTGTGAGGGAAACAACACAGAGATTCAGGAGTCAGCTGCTGGGGTGATGACTTGACCTCTTGACCTCAGAGCTCTAAAAACCCATGATGCCTTGCACCTGCACTCAGGTACTGCATGTCTAGAGTGGCTGTCACAGGGCCAGGATTCTGCTGTGGTGGTGCTAACACCTTTGTGGAGGCAGCATCTCCGTTATGTGTTTGGGCATCATTGAGGGTCCTCAATCAGGGGTTTCTCCCTCAGATTAGTCTAATGGGAGGAATTCTGGATTTCATTAAAGTTCCCTGTGCGGTCCTCCATGGCTCATCTGTATATCTGTGTTCTCTCCACCTTACTTTCTATACCAACAAGAAAGTTTCCATCCTGATTTTAAAATGTATAATTTTTTATACATAAACATTTTAGTCTGTGTATAGCTCCTTAAACACTCACTAGACATAAATATTATTTTATATGGTGCTATTTATAGATGAAGGACAGTATCCTCTAAGTATTCACTTTCTCCTTATGTTGGTATTTTTATGTGCTTAGCTTTGCCAGCTCAAAAGGTACCTGGGTTGTTTTATTGGACGTCAGGTTGCATCCTCTCTAGTGATTACTGAGGTAAACCATCTGAGAGAAATTCTTGGCAAATATTCTATTTTATCCCTCACTTTTAATATTAATGTTGGTGTGTTATTTTGTAATATTCTGGCAATATTTTGTTTCCTGTTACATTTTGTTGTAAATATGCCTTCCAGGTCTGAGTCAGGCTTCATCTTTAAATGTCTTTTGACTCATAAAGCTCAAAAGTGATGAGGTCACTAAATTTAGCTATAATTCTTCTGTGGCTTCGTGTCCTCTAAAAAGTTTTCTCTCTTGAAATTATGATAGCCTCCATGTAACCCTCTCAAGTTCCACAGCTTTGGTTCTCATATAAGGTTGTATATCTGTTGGTGTAATCAGAGAAGCAATGTCGCTAAAATTGTTATAAAGGGTTCATTTAGGAATCTTACCTGTGTCATTATGGAGACTGATAAATTAGTCTACATCTGATCTGAGTCCAAAGGCACAGGGAAGCTATGGAGAGGAGGTAGGAGAGAGGGGGAGGGAACAGGATGGGAGGGGGAGCACAGGGAGAGCGAGGGGGAGGGGAGGGGCAAGAGGGGAGAGAGGGAAGGCAGACAAGAGAAAAGGGAAGGGAGATGGGAGAGGGGAGAGAGGGAAGGCAGGCAGGAGAAAGGCAAAGGAAGGAGGGAGGTCAGGAGGAAGGATCAGGTGAAAGTTCTCACTGTGAGGAACCATCTCTCACAGATGCCTTCAGTTCTCAGTGGGTCAGCACTGGTTTTGCTACATCTCCAAGCCTCTAGCCTTGTAGGTAAGGGTTGTCTAAAGGAGATGAGGCAGTCACCCCTCCACAGAGTTTCAGGGAGGAAGGTGGAGGGGGCCCTCTGATGGGATTTGGAGGCCATCTCTGCCACTGCCCTTGCCTGTAAGGCTGGCCAGTGATTGCAGAGCAGGGACCGTAGATGGGCCTGACTCACGGTGTCCTCTGGCTTCAGGCAGCAATAGGGCACTGCTGCTTTCTTTGTCTCTGCCGTCTTGGTGTCCACACTTAACTACCAGGAAACTACAATAAAGGAATTCTGGGTAATAGTTTGGCGTAACCATGTCTGGCTTTATAAAACCATTCACGAGATGTATCCTGTGTATTTAAATGCTAAATAAATTATTTTCCAGAAACTGAATGTTTTATTTTATGCCCCACTCATCTGCAAATCCATTTTCGTCTAACATTAATATTCACCTGGGGGCTGGAGAGATGATTCTGAAGATACGTTCCCCAATCTCACATTGGAGTCTCACAACTGAAATGGATCTGATGCTCTCTTCTGGCCTCCTTGGGAACTCACATGGGTGTACACACACACAGATACACACACACACACACACACACACACACACACACACAAACTAAAAGATAAAAGCTCACTATAGTTGTCCTTCTGTATGTTTATGCTTACTTATTGATTTCTGTGCTTTTGAATCTATCCTACTTTCTTAAAAGCTTTATTTTTAAAAATGTTCACTCATGTGTATGTCTGTGTGTGTGTGTGCCTGAATGCCGTGCTTGTGGATGCCAGAAGAGGACAACAGGGACCCTGAACCAGGAGTCACAGGTGGTTGTGAGCCGCTGACATGGGAATGGAACTCTGTCCTCTGGAAGAGCAGGAAGCCCTCGTAACCCCTGAGCCATCTCTCCAGCCCCTCTGTGTGACCTTTAAAACATTGCTTTATAAATGCAGCACTTTCAGTAACAAGTGCTGAATATTGATTTTCAAATATGTGCAAGACTTTCAGTATGTAGAACAAATTGTTTCAAAGATTTATTTTTACCTTATAGAGACATATGTAATAAAAAGCAACAAAACCATGTTTGTTACAAAGTTTTACAAATTTTTATCCTGAAGTATACCTCCATGCACTCTAATAAACAATTTGAAAATAATTTACAGTAGAGTCTATGTTTCATGCTCACAGCAACCACTGGATTTGGAGATTGGCCATATTTTACTAATGCCACATCATTTGCTGCTGCTGAAAATACATGTTTATAAAGGGCTGTACTTTGCTTCAAGCTTGGACCTGATAAATTGTCTGTGGTCCACTCAGTACATCCTTTTAAGTGTTAAGCATCACTTTGAAAGCGTGGCATGCTGACCCCCTTTGTATCTCGAGATGCAATTAAAAATAATGGCCTAAATATTCATGTCGCAGAGAAAGTTGGCAGCCTGATTCCAGCGCTACCCATTTGACCTCTTTTGTGGCTTGCAGGAGTGTGGCTTGTTTTTAAATGGATGGCGTGTTTAAGATCTGAAGTCACGCCATCTCCCCTGACAATTACCGAGATAAAGAAGGAAAGTTTCATGAAGAGAGATTTCCAGCCGAGCTACTGTCCGCCAATCAATAACCCCTAGTCTCCCACAATGTAAATAAGTGGGGAGCCCATCTCCAGGGACTGTCCTTAGTCCCTGTCCACCAATCAATACCCTCCTGTCCTCCACGTTATAAAGATGCTAGAAGCCCATCTCAAGGAACTGGGCCAAGGCCGGCTTTGCAAAAACAGAGGATTTTGAATAGACAGTCCATGAAGAAAAAGCGTTTTGTAGTTCTTCATAGCGACTTTACGTGTTAAAAATGAGGTTTGTAGATAGAATTTAATAAACATGTTAGAAGAGAGGACTTTGAATGTTTCCCTATACAGACACCATACATGTTTAAGAAGGATTATGTTAATACCCTGATATGATTATTGCTCATTGTGAATGTGAGTTGAAGTGTCATATCGTACTTTGTAAGTAAGTAAAATTACACACCAATCAGAAGAAAAGAGAAGAAAGCGAAGCATGCTGCGTCATGCCTTAATCCTAGCATTTGAGAGTGGAGACAGGAGGCATCCTCAGCTATATAGTGAAATGAGGGCTAACATGGGCTACGTGACGGAAGAGAATCTGCACAAGGGTTGTTACCCTAGAACCCTGGAGCATTCTGGTTAAACGCCATTTATCAGTCGCTTATCTCAAAGCTTCTGGTCATTTGTTCAATGCAAACCATTTTCATTTTATATTCTCACCTCTTTTCTCTTTTTACGGTTCACCATGACTTAAATGTATTTCTTGTTTGGTTTCTGATCATATGACTAAAGCTTAGGTCTAGACCAGCTTACATGTTTCCAGTTTATCTATCTAGATAACTCCAAAAATTAGCACAGTGGTTGCTTAATAAATATAATGAATTGATGAAAAAGGACGAGCAAATAACTGGTGTTGTTAACTGGGAAGTAGTTTATGGTTTTTAATTGCAGCAGTACGAAACCTCACTGCAGAGGGAACCTTGGTGCCAAAGAAAGCCCTGCGTAGACGTGGGACAGATTCTAGGAGCCTTGGGCGACTGAGCTCAGACTGGCTTAGAGCTCACTCTGTAGCCGGGATGGCCTTGGCTGTGCAGTAGCGCTCTTGCCCCAGCCTCCCATGCTGGAATTACAGGCTTGAGATGCCATTACTGGCAACCGGAGCTTCATAAAACTATTGTTTTCTTTGATTACCCTCTTCCATCCCTCCTCTTGTCCTCCATTTTTATTTTGAGTGGTCCAAAATTTGATCTCATGTTAGCCATTTTCCTAACTGTGTCATTGTTTGATATTTGAAGAAACAAAAAATACAAATCCACAGAATTCTGGTAGGTTCTATAGTGTCCTCACATCTCTCTTGTCAGCTTTTTCTAACAGCAAAGGACATACTGCTCTGTCTGGATTTCTTTCCCTGCTTAGCTATCAGACGCAGTCTTCCTACATCAGAGAAGGCAAAGGCTTTGCCGAAGTTGCCTTCCACTGCAAGGTAGGAGCTCTATCCTCTGATAGCTGATATGACTTTCTTCTGTTCTTTAAGTGCCCATGCGGCCTCCTCAAGGCCATGTGCATCCTTCCTCCCTGAGGTATGTGCAACTCATTGATACTGATGCTCTCCTCAAGGCCATGTGCATCCTTCCTCCCTGGGGCATGTGCAACTCATTGATACTGATGCTCTCCTCAAGGCCATGTGCATCCTTCCTCCCTGGGGTATGTGCAACTCATTGATACTGATGCTCTCCTCAAGGCCATGTGCATCCTTCCTCCCTGGGGTATGTGCAACTCATGGATACTGATGCTCTCCTCAAGGCCATGTGCATCCTTCCTCCCTGGGGTATGTACAACTCATTGATACTGATGCTCTCCTCAAGGCCCTTGCTCTCTCAATCCCAGTACAAGTGCACACTGGTATGTGGTGTTTAGTGATGCATCTGCCTCCCAGCTTCACTTAAAGTTTAAAGCAACAGAAACACACACATTATCTTGCTTCTTAGCAAATATGAGGAGAGATTCATTCTGGGGCCATGGAAGATCATTATTCTGTTGCTGAAAGATGTTTATTTATTTAATTTCTTTTAGATAGCCTGGTAGGTATCCCAGGCTATCCTCAAACTGTACTTCTCCTACTTCAGCTGCCAGAGTATCTGTGGTAACGGATGCGTTCCCCATGCCTGCCTTTAGCATGATACTTAAATTTCTCCTGAGGAATTGGATTATTTGTAGCCATAGAGGTATATAAATTATAATAAATTATTTTAGATCCATTTTTTCCATAGGAAGAAAGTCAGAGAAAGCAAAAGTTTTGTTTGTCAAGAACTAGAGAGACACAGGTATTATTCAAGATTAAACTTTATAACTTTAGGGGAACCTTAAAAAAATTCAGTGTTCATTGTGTGTGTGTGTATGTTCGATGAGCTGCTGATGATTCTGTATGTATTTGCTGAAGGAAAGCCGCAGGGATCATTTGCTAAGAACTATCTAGTGGTTGACTGAGAGAATGGCCAGGAGTTCAATGCAGTTTTTTTGATTCTGGATTTGGTCATCGCAGATGAGGGCATGGATAGGATGGACTGGAATGATGCGGATAACCTAATTAATTAAATTTAGCGGCCTCTTTGAAGAGTGAGTGTAAGGCTGGTCTTTTGTTTCTCTCTCGAAGCTGAGACGCCCTGCAGGAGCTGAATAAGAACAATAGATAGTTCAGGCTCATCTCATCTGCACTTCCATCTGATGGAACGGGAAGATTTAATTAAAGCTGGACTTCATTCAAAAGGAGGGACTATTGAAGCAGGCGTAATGAAGCTGCTTTCCCAGGGTGCACGGGTCAGGCATTCCTCCCTTTATTGTGTTTTACCTCTAATATTCCTGATTGCATATTCAGAACCTTTTTCTTCCCTAATCATTCTCATTTTTTAAATCAAGTCTTAGATAAGAAATCATTTTCTTTTTTGCAAAAAGTGTATGTAACAAAGTTAAATAGTGCTCTGTGTTTATTTTTCTTTCATCAAAATAAAAATTAAGTAACTATGGATAAAACTAATTAGCCCTCTTACTTTCACAAGGAATAGTTACTAAAAACAAATAAAAACCCTGGAGATGTATATAGCAATTTGAATTGTTTGAAGGCATGGAGTACAATTGTAAAGAAAAATATTAAATAACAATACAACTAGATCAAATGATAATGCCTTTTAATTGAGGTAATCTTGTCAGAAAAATACCTGTATCTAATAACTCTCTGATGCAGTGCGTGCTCTCTCTGGCTGCTTGTCTGGGGCTGGGGCTGGGCTGCACTCCAGGTCTTTTAAGGTCGCCTGTTGCTTGTTTATTGTTTTCTTCTCTATCCCTGGTCCTTCCCCTGCAAGTCGTCTCCATGAGAATTTCCTAATTCAGTACTCAGAGGTTTTAATGATTTAATTTGGTGTAAAACACATTTAAAAAGACAAGACAAGGTACTCATAATCTCCCCAATTTTTCTTCACATCCCCATTACGTTTGACTCCCTCATAATCAATACGATGATGCCATTCCCAGTGAACACAGCTGTTTTGAACTTTGTAAATTTGGCCCTACTTTTTGATTAGGAATATTTCTTAGAAGACTATAGTTATAAATATTTGAGAAGAACAGTAATGAGTACATAGTAATTGGTCTTGTGAGCTTAAGATTGACTTAGCATTTGATTTTAGACATGCTCCTTTGGCTGTATTAAAATAAGACAATTATTTCTCTAAAACATACATTGTTATTGTGGAATGTGTGTGTATGTGTGTGTGTTAAATGTAAAGAAAAATGGGGGAAGACATGAGAATTTTTTTCCTTTTCAGAGAGATCCTATACTATTGACTCTCTTAAGGTTTCATCAAGTAAGGCGGTCCCTCGCATAGACGTGTCTGAATTACATAGACTCCAGTTTAATATCTTTCGACATCATAGTGATGTCTTTTGGTCATATCCTTTGGCCGGTAAGACACCAGCAGGATGCATACAATTTGAACTCTACCTCCACGATGAGGCAGCAGCCCCAGATGGTTGTCTTTGGGAGCTTGGGTGCTATGTGTTTAGAAGGTCCTGCTCACATGCTGGTGATATGGGTCCAATGGACAGGCTTCCAGTGAAGCAAAATTGCAGGGTGCCTTGCAGCAGTAAGAATAATTAAAGCTATAGGCATCTCAGTATCAAGGGCCAAGGTGTGAGAAAGTGTCTGGAGCCTTCCATCAGCTTGTTCTGCTCTCTATAGCCCTAGAGTGAGCCAAGTGGTCAGAGCAGCACAAGCTCCTAGGGCTTGTAAAATAATGAAAAACAATATATTTTTTTTGTTTTAAGTTTTGTGTTTATTATATGTAAAAATCCTGTAAAAAAGTTTATTTTAGGCTTCTAGGAAGATTTACTTTTTTACCTAAAGTCATTGTTATGTAGAAACCAAAATGCATACTGCATTCACTCTACAAAATAATTTATTTCCAAAGTATGTGAAACCAGACGTTAAAGTGTGGACTTGAGACACTTTCCATACCCTTTTCTTCACCGGGATACATTAACTGTAATGAAATCGTTTGGTGGAACTCAAGTCATTCTTCATAGTATTAATTTGATCCGTGCAAATTTAAGGGCTATGAAAATGTCTGCTTTACTTCCTCAGAATGGTCACCAAAGGATGCATATCCTAAACTGGAGGAATAATGCCAGGCTGTGACGCGGGTCCATCAGTTAAATCCTGACCTTTTGTAATCTTCAAAAACAAACAAAAACCAAACCAACAACCACGCAAAAACTTCTGCTCGTAGAAATTGAGATTGTGATGAATAATTCTCAGATGGTGGAGGAGTCCCAAAGTGTAGGGTTGGCTGCACCTGGGGCGGGAAGCATTCAGCTGTGAGCCCGTTCACGGTACAGCCCTGCCACTGCCGTCACATAATTTAATTGTAAACTCACGTCGTGTAAAGGCCATGGATGTTAAATACACAAAAGCAAATGCTATGTGTACTTAAGGTTATACTCACTAAACACCTAAGTCCCCTAGAGCAACGAAAATAGTCTCAGTTACAATTAGTATTTCTATTATTTGGAACAAGATTTTATAGTGTTTTATTATTCTAAAAGAAATATTATAGAGTTTAAAAACATGTCTCTATATCTTGGGATAACCCACTTAGCTATTTTTATCCTGTTCATGAATAAGATTGATTACTTTAATTTGTATGTGTTGTTTCCTTCTGAACAGTTTTCTCTACTCTGATGTTTTTTTTTTTTTTTTGTGTGTGTGTGTGTGTGTGTTTTCTTGAACAGCACAACCTGGTAAACAGGTCTTTACAGATCTTTGAAAGGTGATCAATTCTTTGAATTTTAGTTTGTTAAGTGACATAATAGATTCAAACTGTTTGCTTCAAAATATGTCTCTCTATAGTTGTGGAGCCTGGGTACTGAAAAGAAGCCAGCGTATCTAGCCTGGTGTTGTGTTAGGTGTTGCTAGGATAGTTACTCAAAAAGAAGCTTATTGAGCTGGGGAGGTGGTTCAGATCCTTAGCCAAGGAAAAGCGAGGTAATGTGTTTCTGGGCTGACTAGTTCTATACCAACTTGATACAAACTAAAGTCACCTGGTAAGAAGGACCCTTAATTGAGAAAATGCCTTCATGCAATTAGTCCATGATTAAGCCAAGAGGAGCAAGCCAGTAAGCAGTGTTCTTCCACGGACTCTGCTTCAGTTCCTGCCTCCAGGTCCCTGACTTCAGCTCTTTTTAAAAATATAACATTTTTATTGGTTATTCGGGAATTTTACATAACGCCCCCCCAATCACCCTTACTTCCCAGTTCTTTTAGGTCCACCCTTGTCCTTGTTCCACCCCCCCCCCCCAAAAAAAGAAGAAGAAAAACGGTTTAATTGTGTTATCTCTATAGTCACTGGAGCATAGTCAAACTTCCAGTGTCTCGTCCCTTAAAGAAAAGAGTCCTTCCCCACCTAGACGCCTGCCAGTAGCCATGGACTGTAGAGAGCTACACATCAGCATCTCTGTCACAATTTTAAGAGTTCTCTTCAATGGCTTCCTGTCTAAATTGTTAGTTTTTGAGGGTGGGGTGAGGCAGGGCGTTGTTACAGAAGCCTTCTATGTCTCTCTCAACTGTGAGTCTGCAGTCATCGATACTACTGCAGAAGAAGCTTCCTTGTTGTTCAGTCAACAGGAGCACTGGTCATGGACTTCCACATGGTATCTGGCAACAGTATGAACCGCAAACATTCTAGCATCAGCATGTACCGTGGACCTCAGCGTGGTTTCCAGTGGTAGTATGGCCACTAATACAAACACAGTCCATAACTTCAGTGGGACCAAGACTCAACATGGCTTTCATCAGGGACACAACCCACAGACATCTACATGGCTTCCGGTGGCAGCATAGACCATGGATAGCCACATGACCCTAGGTGATAACACAGGTCATGGGCATCAATGTGGACCCCAAATGCAGCAGGACCTTGGATCCAAACACGGCCTTAGGTGGCAGTACAGGCCGTACACATCAGCATGGCCTCTTGGTGGTAGCTCAGCCCTCAGTCATCACCGTGATTTAGCCTCTCTCCACTGGATATGCACCACTTCATTTCTCCATCCTTCCCAGTCCTTCATTGCAAATTCATTCATTGTGGTGGCATTGGAAGCTGCAATGTATTACTCAGTATATTGCTTGCCCACACAGCTTTCTATAAAAATACTCATTGCTGCCAGGCGGTGGTGGCACACGCCACTAATCCCAGCACTCAGGAGGCAGAGGCAGGCAGATCACTGTGAGTTCGAGGCCAGCCTGGTCTACAAGAGCTAGTTCCAGGACAGGCACCAAAGCTACAGAGAAACCCTGTCTCGAAAAACCAAAAAAAAAAAAAAAATACTCATTGCTGCAAGTCATTGGTCTGTCTCATTTGAAGCACCATAAATATTGGACCATAGCCAAAGCTTGTTTAATTACAGCAATACTTCAGGTTTTCATCTTTAGTGTTGATGAGGTGGTCATGGATCTGATTCTGCAGCACTGGCTCCTCCTTGAAATGCAACAGCTAGTAGATGGAGTATGTGTTGGGGTTGACTGACTCCCAGTGCTGGATCTGGGCCCAGATGGCTGTTGAGTTGGTCAGGTCACCCCAGGTGGCTACCCTACGGGGTGGGGGCTCTTCTAGTGCCTTGCTTGAGTTTTTATCTTGACTTCCATCTGTGAAGGACTGTGATGTGGAACTATCAGCAAAATAAACCTTTTCCTCCCCAAGTTGCTTTTGGTCATGGTGTCTTAACACAGGAAGAGAAACCCTAACTTGACAGTCTCCTCACCCCAACTCTGGGGCACAGGGCAAGAGGATCTACTGGACTTCACAGATAAGCAATCTAGTGAACAGGTGAGCTCCAGGCTCAGTGAGAAAGCCTGCCTCAAAAAATAATGCATAGACTATCTGAGGATGATTCGCAGTGTTGACATGTGCCCCTTGCAATATGCAGATGCAACACACACACACGAGAGAGAGAGAGAGAGAGAGAGAGAGAGAGAGAGAGAGAGAGAGATTCTTTTTAAAATGTTATAGTTAATTTCTTTTGAGAATATTCTGAAGTTGGCCAGGTGCTGATATACATCAATCAGGAGACTCGAGCACATCGATGACCTACAAGATCGTCAGGAGGCCACTGGTCTCTGTGCTTAGAACATGGCAATTTTCTCAGAGTTGCTTAATATCCCAAAGATATAAACTTTCATTTAATGGTGAGCATTTTTCTATAAAGGAGTTTCTTAACAAGGGAGTTTTTAATATGACCTTCTGATTCAAAATCTTGGTACATATCTTCATATCTGAGAAGAATGTTCAAAACATCATGAAACTCTCAAAGTAGATTATTAAAGTAATTGACCTACTCAAAGTATATGACCAACTCTCTGTTTAGAATGGCATTATTCTAATAATTAGGAGAAACTGGATAGCTCTGGTGGTTTGAATGATAACGACCCCTTTAGATTCGTGTGTTTAGTCACCAGGTGGTGGAGCTGTTTGGGAAGGATTAGGGGTTATGGCCTTGTTGGATGAGTGTATGCCACTGAGGGCAGGCTTTGAGGTTTCAAAGGTCCACTCAATTTCTAATGTTTTCCCTCTGCCTCCTGCTTGTGTTGAGTTTTGAGCTCTCAGATGACCCTGCTGCCACCTTCACTCAACCATCGTGGACTCCAACTCTCCGGAACCACAGCCCCATTAAACCCTCTCTCTTAAGGTCATCTCCGTGATTTCTCACACCAACAGGAAAATAAGTAAGGCAGAAATCAAACAAGTTGAAATAAATGAATAGAGAAAATCTTTACATTTAAACAACTCTGAATTGTTATACTTGTCATTGTTTGAGCATTATGCATGAAATTAGTAGAAAAGATTGGAAGTGGCAGAAATATGTCCATCTATAGCATGAATGCATTTCCTCTTTGTCTTAAATTAAAATGGAGATGAAAAGCTCTGGGTTTGGTGTTGTCTGAGGTTTTGTTTCACTGAAAGTATTTTACCACTGATTTATGGTTCAAATATCATCCCCAAAGAAGGCTCATCCACATCCTAAGTGACCCCATCACTTGATCTCCTCTGGCTCTACTGATAATGACATCTAGACACTTCTTCTTTAGCCCCTTCCTTGGAGACACTCACGTTTCACCACAGACCTGACTCCTGCCGTGGGTACAGCAGTATTTGTAAGGCACACACCCCAGAAACATTCCTCCTCTACCTTCAGTCCGTGTCTTTTCACACTCATTTGTTCAGTGTGACTTCCTTGCTGGACCTCAGTGTTCAGGCCGAGACACAGTGCTGCCTGCTGTTGGCTGGCGAAGCTGTCAGGAAGCACAGAAATTCTCAGCCAGGAAGACTAATCTCCCAACACTTCTGTTTCCCCTCGATGGTCTTGATTTTGTAGAGAATCTGAGCAGAATTTGAGTGGAGGTTTTGAATTGAGACGTCTGGGCAGAGCTCGTTGGTGGGAAACGAAGACACTTCAGGATCCCACCATTCATGTTCCTCTAAGACATTCTAAACCAGGAGAAAGTGCCCACCATCGCCTTGAGTAACTGTGGCCAAGGCATCAGAAAGCAGCAGAAAAAGGAACTACGAGCAACACCTGCACCTAGAGCAACCTCACTTAAGTTCCTCGTACGGCAGTTTGCCATCTGATTAGAAGAAAGTCACAGCCTGTTTCTGCACTCTTTCCTCACACTCGTTACACGGAGACTCTGGGGGACAAGGATCACATGGGTTTTCCAAAGTCTGAGGTCTCTGTGAGCCATGGTTTGGCTCACGATATTTGAAAACTTGTTGTGTTCATTTGCTCTTTCAATACATTTTTCTTTGAAGGTATATTTTTAATTAAATGTAAAGATTAGTTAAAATATATAGGGAAAAGGATGTAGGTAGATGCTAATAATTATTCAGAAAATTCAAACGTGTTACTTTTAAAGTATTAAAAACGCCTAACATAATGTTACAGAGCACATGCAGCCATTTTTCTTGTTTTGAAGCATTCCTCAGACACAACGTCCTCAGCAGGGACTGCTGCTGGAAGCGTATTTGTGGATGTGAAGCAGATGGCTTGGAGTTCACTCTTCTATTCTGTGTAGTATTGTTTGTGTCAGAATCAAAGCTGTACCATTTTCAACATTTAGTGAAGAAAATATTCCACAAAATACTCTTAATTACTGAAATGCTTTTTTTTTTAAAAAAATGTTTTATTAGGAAGATTGAATATTTCTGGGACTTAAGCAATACAAGGAGGCTTTTGGAGTTACTGTAGCTCTAGTAGTTGATATGAGAAAACTTATTTACATGTAACAATAGGAATTTTGACAGACTATAACATGGTATTTGGGGGGGGATAGACAAAATCATCTCACGCTAATATCAATATTTAGTGGAGACTTTCCCAACAATAATGTCCATAATCAGTAATATATGAATGAAACTTGAAGTTTTAAGGACATTTTCCCATAGAACAGCAGCTCCTTTGTTGTCAAGTTGCAATAACTTTTTGTTTATTTTCATGTTCTTGACATTTCAAGTCTTTGTGCCCAAGCTAGACAAATGACAGATCCATAGAGGTCTTTCCCTTGCTTGGTAACCACCCTAACGACACTGTGTACGCAGTGAGGGTAAGAGGGATGTGCCAGCTGAGGAGGGCACGGGGTGTGTGCACTGCCGACAGAGAGCCCTGTCTCAGAGGGTTAATAGTAGCTGTGAAGCTGTGGTGAAAAATCAAGGCCGATGACTAGAATAATGCCTTGAAGTTCATTACACGGCACTGCACCCTTCACTGCCCAATTAGAAGGAAGCGTAGCTCGTCTCTACACGGTTGACATGGATTCTGTTTAAGGAACAGCTGTCTTTCTCCTTGTGCTGTTCCTGGAGTTAGGTGAGGCGTTTGTCCATCCATATTTGACAGTGCAAGGTGGCTTGCTTGTTATGAACTGTTGTTTCCATAGACAGAAAACTGGCCTGGGGAGTGGGGCAGAGGCTTGATGATGTTTCCTACTCTCCTGAGTCACCGGGATCCTGAGTCTTTGCTTTATCTTCACGGTTACCTCCTTCTTGCTTCTTGGCTCTTCCTCTCTGCTCTCCTTGGCACAGCATAGGTGTTCATTCTGAACTGGCCCACACCCTCCTGGAGGAGGAAGAGAGCGCATATAATTCAGAAAATGAACAAAACTCCGAACCTCTGGAAGTTCATGAAGTTAGAGATTCACAGGGGCGCTCCCCAGAGCACACCGAGAAGGGAACTGTGAGAGAGGAGAGTCTCCAGTGGACTGTCTGCCAAGTCAGCAGGGTGCTCCAGGGTGGAAGATTTTATAAGTTGCCACCCATTTTAGTCATCCGGCTGTCTGAGTCACAGGATCTCCTGTAAGAACCCAAACAAGCTCATTGGCTATCCACACTGTCACTGGTGCCATGTTTGGGGTAAATAAATGTCCCTCAACATCCCTGTTCTTGTCATTGCTAGAAGAATCTCACAGAGCACACTTCTAAGTAAGTACTACCTCACTCCTAAGTCTTGCGTTAAACATTTTTATGACAAGTCCGTGTTTTTGCTTATCCTCTTGGAAGAAACAAAATTTTGTAATGAAAACAATAATAAACCTCCTTGATTTTTGTAGTGCGACTTGGAAGAATGTTGGGTGCGTTTACAGTAACAAGCAAGGGTGTTTGTTACATTAAACATATCTGTAGGGGGAAATATGGCTTTCCTTTTTAGATCTTCAAGAAAGTGCAGCCACCATTTAGGTAAAATGGGGGCAAGTTGTTTAATTTTATACTTGGCAGGAAAGACTGGATCTCAGTCTGGTTATCTGATACAAGCTATTGCAATATCCATTAAAAAGTCGTTCTGCTAATGACAAGGAACGTGAAAACGCTCCTTCGTTTACAAATGATGAAGCGCTTGTGATTATCCCATTAGCCGGGACTCCAAGCAGTTTTTATTTTGTGTTCTTTTAAGAAAATAATCTACTGTTAATTCAAGACCAGGCTCTCCTGGACATCTGTGAGAATTCTGCAACAGGAATGCTTTTATTGTCTTAATGGTGGTAATTAATCAATCTTTTTAAGGTGCTCAATTCAGACTTGATTTTTACAATGGAATTGATGAAAATTAACATTATAATTGAAACATAAAAATATAACTGGCATCAAAACTAATTTGTAGCTTACTGTTTCATTAGACTTTTAGTAATAATAACAAAAAATTGAAAAAGAGCCCTCTAATGCTCTTAATTCATGTTATGATTTTAGTTTTAGATCTGATTGGCATGAGGTGAGGGTCGTTATTGCAAAGTGAGATGGTCTTTATCTTTCTCCTATCTATTTTAAAGCCGTGGACATTTGGTACCCGGAGTTTTGGGGTGTGTGGGGAAAATGTGGTGATCTAGGGCTGTGCCATGGTGCTGTGGAAATGGTAGCACTGAACCTCCATTTATTTTCCAAAATTTACATTTTAATTTCACTCGTTGATATATTTCGCTGTATGTGTAGAGACGTAACAAAGCAGAAAGCATGCCACTTTAAATGTTACATAATTACCACCCCCATCAGCGTTCCTCATAGAAGAATGAATGGCGTGGGAGCTGACTGCTATGTATTTTGCCTTTTAGTTGTTGCGCCCAACAGTGAAAATCATACTATAGTTATAAAGGCATTTTTATAAAAATCCAAGTTTTACGTCAATTCTAAGTCATGTTTATAAAAGAAGACCATGGGTCTTAAAATTATATAGATGAATATTTAATGTTATAATTGCACGGTATTCATGTGGCATTTATTACATCATGTTTTCATTGTGTTACTTTTTTTAAATGCTAATAGAAAATTGCACTCAGAATACACAGTGGCAGCTCGGGAGGAGAGCGGAGCTGAGTGTGTGCATTGGCAAGGACTTCTGTATTATTTCCCAGGTGTCAGCTCAAAATAACAAGCGTATAGTCTGCATTCCAAACTCTTTGTTTCCAAGACTCAATTTTAAGATGAAGAACCACATAATGATTCATTTAGAAATGAAAACCACTGGGAGTAGACTGTCCACTGCTCAAATCAACTAGAGAAACTCTTTTCTAAAGAACAACTTAAGAAACCAGGGAAGAAGGAGTGTGGGAACAGTGAAGGGCTTGACTTGCTGTCTCAGGGTGTGGGCTGTGTTGGTGTGGAATCACAAAAGTGTCTCTGCTCACTTTCATCCATGAGAGGTTCTGAAAACCAGTAGGTTCATGAGTCTGGACACTTCTGGAGCCAGGTCAAGACAGCTGAGCACACTGGGGTGCTGACAGCTGAGCACCCTGGGGTGCTGGTGGTAGTTGTGGTGGTAGTGATTGTGGTGGCAGCAGTGGCCTCTGCCAGTCTCCATCCTTGACAGGTCCAGTGTGGCCCTGGAACTCAGCTGGCCTGGGAACTGTTTGTCATTGTCCTTAATAAGATAAGGGCAGAGGTCAAGTGTGGGCATTCATAGCACCTTAGCTTTGTGGCAAAGTCTAAATGTGACCAGTGGGATTTTTGTCACTGGAAAAAATTGAGATATTTTCATTGAATAAATAAAATAATCAAAATGTCTTATGTATATCTTACTTTGCATTTTTGTTTCATTTTGTAACAAGTAATTTTCATCACATTCCAATATAGTGTTGGAAATGAAGAGAGAGACATAAAGAGGGAGAGAGAGAAAGACAGAGACACAGTGAGAAAATTCTCACTATAGATGGTTTTGAGAAGAGCTAATCTAATGCCAAACATTGACTTTCCTGGAACCTTCAAGTCCTAGTCCTAGTGGACGTGTCAGGGTTGTCAACACTGAAACCCTGTCTGGCTTCATGCAAGATGTTGCTATGGTAACAATGGGAGTTGCTAACCCTGTAGTTCATCATTTCTCCCCAACTGATTTTGGGTAGAGTTTACCCTGCAGTGATGGTGGGAAGTGCCCGATGGAATCTGGAGCCCCTAGTCTAGGGTAGCTCTCTCTTCCCAGCTCATCGTTGGGGCTCCATGTCTGTGGCACCGCCTGTGTAGGCTGTAGTGAAGACCAAGGACTTTCCAAGGACCTGACACAGTAAGGATGAGGAAAACATCGCCTCCATTCCTGGTTGAGCATGCATACAATGGTCAGAGCTGAAACTGGCTCAAATAATCCCAACTAACAACTTCTACAAATGCCAGTTTCTTTCTGAGGGACATCTTGAGGTAGAAATGCTATATTTTCTTGCTTTTTAATTTTTTTTAAGGCAGATTGCTGAGAATACACAACTGAAGGAAAGATCGAAGTCTGTTAAGACTTTTTTCCTGCCTGCTGAGCCCTACTGGAAAGCCACGACAATGGACAGGGATAATATCATAAGCCGCAGCTACGGTCTCATCAATGAAACAATATATAATGATCAGGGGGCAAGCTGTGTGCTAATGATGGAGTCGTCTATGCAGTCTGGAACAGCCACCTGTGGTGAGGAGTCACATCCTACTGCTCCTCGCCTATTTATAACTCAATTATCTGGTGTTGCTGGTAAGGGGGGCTGTTTTCTGATTGGACAATAGCTGAGCTACGCTGATGGCAAGAATAAAACCTGTACAAATGCGTTTATCGGTCGTCTTACGTCTGATTCTGCAGCCCTTGTGTTTGCTTCACCAAGGAACTGGATTAAATGAAGTGTTTGCTTTCCTTTACTGCCTGCCTATGGGAGGATGCCAAAATCTGGTGTCCTCAGTAAGAAGGTGGCTGCTCCATCTGGTCGAGGAATGATTAGCTCTGCTGAAAGCGATGCTGTTGGCTACTGTCATTACTATATTTGCTGCCCACAGGAGTGTTGGTGCTGGGCACAGTCCCCACCCACTTCTTCAGTGGCTCACTGGACCCTGAGGTGGGCAAATGTTCACTCCCATTAGATCAAGCGCTGTGTTTCCTTTTAGTCTATTGTATGTTTGGGCACACGTGTAATACAGATTTTATTTTAAAATTTTATGTAACTGTATAAAATCTAGGATCCACAAATGCTAAAAAAATCAACATTTATGTTTCTGATACTGAATTTGCTTAGCATCTCCAGGTGCATCCATTTTCTGACAAGGGAGAGGACTTTATTCTTCTTTAAGGCCGACACACACCCCACTGTGTACATAATTTATTTCTTTTCCCATCCTTCATTGATGGGCATCAAGGTTGGTTCCACAACTTAGCCCTTATGAATGAGCAAGTGCTCTATGATGTATTGACTTAGAGTCTTTTAGCTGAGTGTGCAATGTGTTCACTTGGGTCATGTGGTAGCTAATGAAGAAAACAAACGACAACACATGCAGGGGGCGAAAGGAACAAGATAGAGCTCTTACACCTGTTCATGGGGACATAAACTAGTTAGCACAAAGGGTCCTCAATGACAGAAATAGGCTTCACATAACAGCAACTGCACAACAGTAACTTTGAGCATTAACAAATTAATTTTTTAATGAACTACCAGTTTTAATATTTTTCTATCCTATAAGATTATTTGGCTGTAAAGCTGAGTAGCATCAGCAGGGCACTTGAGAGATTGGAATGCCCTGGAGAAGGGTTTTCTCCAAGAACAGGGTGGCCACACAAGTGCCTTGTGCCATGGCACTCTGAGAAGCAGTTTCTCACCGAGGCACAGTGTCACTTTGGTCTCGTATAGCTCAGCTGGAGGAAATGCTGTAAAGCTTGCCGTACAAACAGACCTGCAGAGGCACTAGCGTCTGACCCACAGAGGAAACTGCCTTAGTTGGGCATGGGTAATTAGCATCAGTTAAATAATGACTCATTCATCAAGCCTTAGATTAGAATACATTTAAATAATTTTGTGTCGTGGAAGTGCTTAATACATTAAATAAACGATGTCTGAGTCCTTTAAAGTTTACTTAAAATTTCCCAGAACATAAAACACTAATAAGGAGCAACGTTGGAAACCTGGACCCATTACCAGACTGATAAATGAATCAGCTAATCCAAGGTTTGGAAGATTTTTAAAGCAAGTACTTATTTATGTTAAGCTTTGTGCTCCCAAATTCAAAGGGAATTTGATACAACTAAAAAAGTCACTTAGTGTACCCTAGATGTTAATGAACCACACGCCAAGTCATGGCCTCAGTTAGGTGGGAGCTCTAGTATTGCTGGTATCAGAATCTGGTTCTGTGGTTTTTTTTTTTTTTTGCCTTTATGCTGACAGCAAACAGCTTGACAGAAGAGTCATGGAGTACAAAGGAGGTACATATTCTCAGGGCACGGAATGGACTTGGTGGGGGAGTGGACATCAATTTAGTGCCTCCTCCCCACCCTCCGGGTTCTTTTGTGTGTATGGGTGTGTGTTTTGGTTTTTCGAGACAGGCTTTGGAACCTGTTCTGGAACTAGCTCTTGTAGAATAGGTTGGCCTCAAACTCATGGAAATCCACCTGCCTCTGCCTCCCGAGTGCTGGGATTAAAGCCCCCGCCTCCCTGTTCTTACCCTCAATGTCTGCACCATAACAGGGCATCTGCTACAGTGACTGTGGGTCTTGGAAAGCTCATGGTGACCTGTACCCATCATGTAGCAGCATACCAAAAAACGTTGCTTCCCTGAAGCTTCACTCTCTGCCTTTTCTCACCAACCTCTGGGACTTATGCAATTTCACGGGTTCCTTCTTCTGGAAGAAGAATCCATAACATTTGGCCTTTTGCGATTCATTTCTCACACTTGAAAATTTTCATTTAACTCTTTGTGACTGGATAACGTGTGTGTGTGTGTGTGTGTGTGTGTGTGTGTATACATTGTGTATTTAGAGGTCAAATGAAAAAGTTGGATATGGTACCTTAGGAGCTGTGTACCAGCAATGGAGTCCCAGTGGTCTTCCTGTTTCTGCCTCCCTAGGAAGGGGATTGCAGGCATGAGTCACCTCCAGTTTGTTTGGTATTTTTAAATAGATAATTGTGATTTGTTGGAATGATAATTTAGTATTGAATTTTCACAGATGCCATTGAGCTAATGATACTGATTTGAAATATGGCACACACAAAAAATTGTTCCAACTTCTTTCAAAAGTTTGCCCATAACATCTAAACTGTAAAACCTGTGCAAGCATCCTTTTCACTTTAAACATCATCTTCATCCTCAGCAAAGTACCTGGTATCGACTGAAGTTTGGTGCATTAACGTGAAAACCGTGATGGCCTCTTAATCAGACCATGTGCAGTAATTAATTGTCTCATACCTTGACTGGAAACAATGGAACAAAACAGCATTCTGTATTTACTCTTTCATTTGCGAAAAGGTTCATATTGGGTTAAAAATGCAATTACATTTTATAGCAACGAAATGATTTCAACAGGACTGTTAAATCACCTCAAGATGTAACCAGGGCATTTTACTGCTAGCAACAGCTTGTTTTGCAATTATCACATGGGGCATTTTTCCTAAACTCTAATTCTAATAGATATTGGTTTAATTTATCAGAATTTCCCATTATAGAGTTTCCAGGTAGCTCGTCAAGTTATTATTCAGACACAATGGTGTCTGGGTCCTTAAGTATTCCAGACTGAATGAGCGGAGGAGAACAGAATCATATCTCATCCTAATGGAAGCAGTGAAGCTTCTTTCACGGCTTCCTGGGGGAGGCCACGGTGGTCCATGCTCAGCTCTCTGTTTGTGTAGCTAGTTAATCCAGAGGAAGCATTCATTAACTTTAATTTTTAAAGTCTGTCTATCTTTTAAGTTCTCTTTTAAGATCACATAATACCTAGAACTCAAGAAGTAGAAGGAGGACCCAAAAATTCTCTTAAGTGTATGTTGATAAATACCCCCAAGTGCAGAGACTTGTACCTTCCTCTCTCTTCCAACTCCTCTGCTCCCTTTGGTTCTATATGTAATACATGTGGGACAGGAAACTCATGTGGTTGCTTCTAGTGCCTGTTTCACATTGATTGCCACAGTTGTCGTGTAAGTGATGCAGGCTTGTCATTGTCTGTTATTTTTTACAGTTATAGAAGCCCAAAGTCACAATTGGGTTTTACTGGGCCGACCTCAGGTACAGTTACGGTTGTTCTTCTTTGGAGCTGTTTACTAGATTTCAGAACATCATTTAAGTAAGAACATAAAACAAATTAACTGCTAGCATCTTGCCTCAAATTTCAAGTTTTTTTTCCCAAAAACTCATGATCGGACAAAGTTTCAACCATTCAGAAGTTGGACACTGGTGTTGTAGGTTTTAATGCAGACTAAGTTTAACTTCACTAATGTGCTTGAAGTCAACGTAGAACCCACTGCGACCCGACTCTTCATCTCTGGTCTCTATAAACACTGGCCTGGAAGTCACGTATGACAAGTATCTTGTCACCTCAGGAAAAGTTTTGTCAGTGTAAGCTCCTGTGACAGATTCCACGGGAGAAGAGCGAGTCACTCTCCCTCAGAAGGTGCAGCTGCTGACAAAGACCTCTAGGGCGGGGGTGGAACAGCAGGCTGGGATTTGAAGGTCAGCCTTACAAGGTTCAGTACTACCCCATGCACACTTGAATGAATTCTTTCGCTCTGTTTGCCCACTACAGTAAGTTCCAGAGTCCCCTGGAGGTAAAAATTTACAGCTAACTCCCTGTGGCTGAGATGCCAGCCCGCAGCAGGCAGTCTTATGATTATCTTAGAAATGTTAGGATTTGCAAATACCTCTTAGGAATGAAATGTAGATTGGCAGAATGGTGAATTGTTTGGCCTGCTTTAAACTGGATTTTCACCTGCCCAAGCCTTAGAACCTTTATTTCACACGATCACTCTTAGGAGATTGTAGGGAAAAGTGAAAGAAATTGCCCATGATTTGTAAGGACCACAGCCCAAATACTACCATTTCAATGAACAAATCAACATTATTCTGTAACTTTAATCCAGAGCTGTGTGGGATTCCCCTCTGTATGCTGTGAATACCATTGGTTAATAAAGAAACTATCTTAGGCCTGTGACAGGGTAGAGTAGAGCTATGTGGGGAAAACTAAACTAGATGCTGGAAGAAAGGAGGCGGAGTCAGGGAGAAGCCATGGAGCCACTGCCAGAGACAGATATGCTGGAACCTTGCCAGTAGGCCACAATCCTCATGCTAAAATATAAAATAATGGAAATGGGTTAAATTAAGATGTAAAAGCTAGCCAATAAGAATTTAGAGCTAATAGACCAAGCAGTGATTTAATTAATACAGTTTCTGTGAGGTTATTTTGGGGTCTGGGTGGTCAGGAAATGAACAGCCTCCTACTACACAGAGCCAGACCATAGTCAAGCTTGTGCTCAAGAAGAAAAAAAAACAGTTTAAACTTTTCTTTCAATTATAGAAACTTACAAGCCAGAAGTAGCTGTTATTTTTAAGACACCAGTGTTTAGGCAGAGAACTCCAAGAAGAAAGAAAAGTAATAACCCTGATTTTGTTGTTAGAAGTAGGCAAAGAGACAAGATGTTCTTAAATTTCATTAACAAAATATGTGCATTAAAGAGTTCAGAATTTCAATTCACTAAACTTTGGCTTTCGTACTGAAGTCAGCTTTTGCTTTCACAGAGCATAAATTTAAAAGATCTTTGCTTACAGAAGTTGACTCTAATAGGCAATCTGCGTCATTTTGATGCCAGGTGCAGATATTTTTACGGTTAGTACTGCATTTAAGTAGAAAGTGAGATTCTAGATCGAATATGAGTCTTGGTGTGGTGTGAACACCTGAGTGTGAGTCTCGGTATGGTGTGAACACTTGCAAATCTGTGTTCTTAGTCAAAGAATGGCATCAAGGAAGCAGAGGGAGACCTGAGGTAGGGACAGCCCAGGATCCAGAATCCCCTGGGGCTTGTTCTTACATAGAAAATGGCCATTTCTCCTTATCTCCTTATCTTGTTGCTGTAGTACTCTCTATCTAGTTCTGTTGCTGTGACAAACCCCTGGAAAGAGGAAATTTAGAGGAGGCAGGGTCTGTCTGGCTTCTGATTCCAGCCCATCATTCTGGAAGGCAAGGTAGGAACTTGGAGCAACTAGTGCATCACATCCACAACCGAGGGCAGAGTGTAAGGAACTGATGCATGGATATTTATCCATGAAGCTCACTTCCCTTGTTTTCTAGTCCAGGCTAGGCTCCGTGAAATCATGCATTCATGTTCATGTTGATCTTCTCACTTCAGTTAACAAAATCAAGACACATCTCTTGCTGAGATTCACCTCCAGGTAACTCTAGATTGTGTTGTATCGAGCGTTAAAACAAACATCAGAACTGTGCTTACTGTGAGGTGCTTGGGTGCCGTCCTGTACCAGACCCATCTCCTTCCTTGTCCTTTTGATCAGGTGGAAAGGTCACTCTCAAGTTCGTCATGAAGACTGTTTTTCCCCATATGCCAGAGTCAGTTCAGTATCTTTTTATCATATGTAATAATGCTGTGAGGAAAGATAGGATGGATCCCATTGCTAGCAGAGAGTGGAGTCCTTGATACCAACAGCAAAGAGAGAGTGGAGCCTTAATAACAACAGCAAGGCAGCTGGGGCAGGGTGGCCTGTCTGTGCAGAGCTGGGCTTTCAGACTTCTTCCTCGTGATGCTGAGTTTTGCTATGCTCTTCAGACTCTGATCCTTGTGGCTAATGTAGCCGTGAAAACTGATGTTTAGACAAAGAAAGGATGTGGGAGATGCCATTGTTCTTTGTGCCAATGGTGGACTGCTCTGGAGAGTCATCTCAGTATAAACACCATGGGGAAGAGAAAGTTACAGGTCACTATGAGGCCATCTGTGGGTGCCTGTGAGTTTCTGTTGTAGGTTTTGTAACTACACAGTTTGACTCTCTTAAAGCATGTTTATAATTTATCTTCATAGGGCACAAGCTATACTTCTTTCTGCCGTGAAGCATATGAACCTCTTAGGTGGATGGAGATCCTTGAATGTGCATTCTTCTGAGAAAATGGCTGCTATTCATCTCAAGTTTATGTTGTCTCCAATGATAACTTTCAGTGATGAATGGAACTTTCTAGAGAAATGTCACCAGAAACTGTGCTGAACACTGTATAAAGTGCTTAGTTAATTAATGAGAAGCTGCAACTGCAGAAGGCATATGTCTGGTATTCCAATTTTAACTTCTGAAAGAAAAGTTTTATGACAAATTCTTGTTATACTTAGCTTACCATGTAATTTTATTTAATCTGTAGTGATGTTTTCAAATATTAAACAGTGCTTGGCTTTGCCCGTGTCAGATAAATTTCACAACTAGTACTCTTACAATGTAAAAAGCAGGCTGTTTAAGGATTTGCTTTATCTCCTTCTTCTGGATACTCCTTCCTCTCCTCTTAGATACTGAATCTTGCCTACTTAGTTCTAGTTACACTTGGGTTTGTATATCTATAAATAATATGCACACATGGTCCATGCTAATACCGAAAACTGCCATTTGTAGTGATGTATTTATCCACTTTGCAGTTTTCTGTTGAGGGGAAATCTTCCATGTTCAGTTTTTACTTCATCAAAAATCAACCAAAAGATTATTAGGAACATTAACAACACATGTTTTCCTGTAAATAGTCAAGCTATTGATCTTGATTTGTGTTAAAACATCTTGTCAATATTTCCATTGTCGTCAACAAATTAGTATCAGTTCTCAAACACAGTCATGGTTTCTGCTGGATGTTTTTAGAGGCTATTTTAAATCAACATCACTCTTTCTCTTCCGCTTTCACATTGTACTCAAGTATTTATGTGTCCACCTAGGACGGCTCCTTCAAAGTTGGCACGATTGCCTTTCATGCCACCCACAGGGTCCATGTCTGTTAACCTTTGCAGAGCTGTGTGGCTATGAGAATGCTCTACTTGGATCTTCCAGTAGGCACATGGGTACATCAGATAAAAGCAGTCAACAAGTCTAGAAACTTGGCCAATCGGAAGTTCGTGAGTGGTGGCATAAGTGTATCTGGTACCTGCTGTTTGTCAGATGCCCTGCTGTTGACATCATCAGTGAAGCAGCTGGGCAGACAGGGGCACTGTAAGCGGCAGAGTCTAGAGTAATATGTTCTCTTGGCACCAGAAACATGCCGTTTGTATCCTTTCATTTGCAGAACTAATTACACAGGTATTGGGTTCTAAAAGAACTTACAGCTATCCCGTTCACATGTTAGCCCTAATTAAGACCCATCTCAAAGTTATTAAAATCGGGCCCAGTTGTTTGACATCTCTTTCAATAGTTCACCTTTAGATGAAAAACACTGTACTTTGTAATTTTTTTTTCCATTTTCACGTTTTGTTGTCTAATTAATAGGAACCCTTAATTTGGAGAGACGAATTTAAAAATGGAATGAAGAGTATAGTCTTTGTGTAATTCCCTAAAGATTTTCCCATGCCATAATCAAGGTGAAAAATGCTTATTGCGAATGATCTGGCTGACGGAATTATGTATTTAAAACCATGACGTCTGTGGTAGCGAGGGAAAATACGATGCAGAATGAGGATAAAGTAAAACAGGCAGGGTTTGTAGATGACTTTGATAAAATGCTTGCTGCGCAAGCGTGAGAGCTGGAGTTCAGACACCTTGTACAAGATGGACAGTCATGGCGGCTCTCCTGCAGTCCCAGCTCTCTAGAGGCAGAGGCAGGGCATTCCCGGAGTAGAGCGTGAGGAAGACAGCTGAGGTCAGCCTCTGTCATGCACACGCACATATGCATGTACAACCACACACAAGGGCACACACGTATGCATACACATGTGTACTCACACATATGAACGTGCACACACATGTATACACAAACATCAGCTACATATCACACTTACATACACACATGCACACACACAGATATGCGCATACCACTACATATACAAATAAAGAAAAAAGAATTTGGGAGCCACTTCTTGTTCATTTTTCTGTAGTCAAAAGGAACAAGCTATGTGTGTCTAGTACGAGTCTCCAGGAAATGCATTCACATCTTAGCTTGTCCTGATTATCTTTCTGCTAAAATGCTACTAGGTACTAACTAGAAGCTTGATCCTTCTACATTGGAGTCCATACACGGGACTCTAACTCCCTGACATCCTCCAGCTTTTCCTCCATCTCTGTCTACTCTTGCCTTCTGCAGGAAGAATTATGAGTTCCAGTGATTTGCATGAAGATGGGAGAGTACTTGAATTAATGGTTTTATACTTTCATTAAACAAAGTAAATATTGCCATAGAAAGTATTATTATTTTACTGCTTAGTCATCTCTGTAAGGACCATAGCTGACTTCTGTGTTCTCATGAGTCGTCTCATTTTTTAAATATTCACTTTCTGCACATCCGTGTTTAATACTCAGATTCCTGAACACTTACACAATGGAGATTGTGTCATTAACTCTTCATAGATGATGACATCACAGAGTAAAGAAAACTGATTCACAGGGCTGTTGCGGAAAGCATGGGGGAAGAAGCATTTGCACACCATGTGAATCAAAATCTATGCCAAAACCATAAGGCATGAGGAATTATTTCCGTTCCTCTAAAGACACTATTTTTCCATGTTGCCATTGGCAGTGAGGAAAATTTTCAGAAGCTGTTTTCATACTATCATCATGACATCCTTGTCTCTCTGTCACCAAATACTAAAGTTAAATTCAACTCCAGCCCATAATAATCCTTCAGATTTAATAGTTGCAGCAGAAAATAGCCAGATCCATAGTCAAACTGTGTCGCAGCCTTTCTTGAAGATGGGTGTGCTCACGGGACCACAGTCTGGCTTACCAGCCCACAGGCTGTAGAGGAAGGGACATCTCCCACTTCCAGGTCTTAATCAAGAGATCAACAGAGTGAGGAAACAAAGAAAAAGAAGACAGGAAATGTGACCCTCACTATCTGTCTATAGCAAGAGAGAAAGCTGGCATGGTTGGCAAGCCTACTCAGTGAGCTTGCTCTATTGTTATGTGCTTCTGCAGGCTGTGTGCTGATCCTGTGTGCACAGGAAGTTGGATCCACATTCAAGCTTAACAGGGAGGTTTTGTGTTTACTAAGACACTGACCTTGCATCTGGTACAATTACCAGAAAGGACTTTAGGGGAAAGAAACCTGTAAGGCTAAGGGAAATGGCTATTTAGTGACAGAATAGATTAGGTAAATACGACCAAACTTGGCTCCTTCTCTCTGACCTCTAACTTGCAGCCTTATTTGGAAGCAGGTATTGCTGATAGTGTGTGTGTGTGTGTGAACTCCCATGGGTCATGAACAGGTCACAGGCCACACCTCAGATTCATACATGAAAAGCTTCATCCTGCTTTCTCTTCCCTCTCTTTGACTTTGCAGTTAGATAAAGTCAGTTTAAACACACATTTCATAGAAGTCAGAGCTATATGCTGGAATCCTACAAGGGGAGGGAACCTCTGACTTCATCATTGATGAAGCGTTCTGTAACAGGTGGTCTTAGTTTGGGTTTCTATTGCTGCAAAAAAAACCCCACCATGGCCAAAAAGCAAGTTGGGGAGGAAAGGGTTATTTAGCTTACACTTTCACATTGCTGTTCATCACCAAAGGAAGTCAGGACAGGAACTTAAGTGGGAAGGAATCTGGGGGCAGGAGCTGATGCAGAGGCCATGGAGGAGTGGTGCTTACTGGCTTTACATGGTTTGCTCAGCCTGCATTTTTATAAAACCCAGGAACACCCGCCCAGGGCAGCTCCAACCACAATGGGCTGGGCCCTCCCCCACTGATCACTAATTGAGAAAATGCCTTGTAGCTGGAAGCACTATGGAAGTATTCTCTCAGTTGAGGCTCCTTCCTTTCTGATGAAATGGCAGTGTTACGTGCAAGGTCAATCACGGAGGTCTGTGTAATTTTTTCATTAGGGTAAGCAATGCCAATTAGAGACGTGAATGCAAATGAAATGGGAGATTGATGAGGCTCAGCTGAGTAGGGCTTTACAGACAGTAGAAAGAGACTTGAGAACATCTTTCAGGGCAAGAACACTGACATCTTCTAACCTCCAGGCTGGCTCTCTGCATGTCCACACTCCAGCTAGAACTCTAGCCTGGGCACAAGGGGCTTGAGTATTTACACTCCAAGGATTGCACTTTGTCATGCTATTTAGAGAAAAAGTAGAAAATATTGAGAAATGAGCAAACAAACATTAAGAGGAATGATCAGAAAGATAAGCAAGCAGGCTCCATGGGGGCCAGGAGAGTGTGGGCTGTGGTGGCTCCCACTGCTGACACGTGGAAGAAGAAAGTTTGAGAACTTGTGATTAGATTTATCACAGTTCAAATTGGAGACAATGCTGAGTTTTGCCCAAGGAATAATGACAGTAACCTGACTGGAGTGGATTCCATGGGGATGAGGATAAAGAGTTTTGCATTCAGTGACATAAGGGTGGCACCCAGACCATAAATTAAAATAAACTTCACTCTCTTGATGTATGTTGGTCCAAATGAAGATTCCAGATCAGGTTTTCCAAATATTTATTACAGTTCACAAGGGCCAGGAATGGCTACATCCCAAGATCTAACATTTGATGTCACCTCTTCTGCGAAATTCCTCCTGTCTTCCAGATGGTTGGTTGATCATTGTTCTGCACGTTTGCAGAGCTCTTTTGCATTGGAATCATTTGTTTATACACACATTCCCTCTGATTCCACACAGAGAGCCCCTCTTTGCCCTTCAGTCCAGTGTCATTTAGAGGGAATTCCACAGGTGTGGTGTTGGAGGGGACAGATGAGCCTCACATTGTAAGTCCATCTAAAGGACACAGGGCAACCTGGATGGGAAACTGATAAAGTGTTAGGGATGAGAGGTACGTGTGTTGTTCTCAAGATAAAAATCTAAGGTAAAAACCCAGTGTGTTAGGGAGACAGGGAGGCCTGTTCCTTAAATGCAGCTTTCTGCTGTCTTTATCGATATAAAACAAAGACAAGAAGCTGCTACCCAATAATCTCAGTTTCACATGACCACGTTCACATCTGCCCTCTTCTGACTGTGACATTCATCTGCACCAACTCACCATAAATGATAGCAGAGAATCCAGGTGAAGGCATGGAAATCTGCAGTTTGGCTCATACAAATGTTTTAAACTTCTATGTCTTCCAAATGCCCCAGCCCTCAAACTAACATGTCTGTAGCTTCACCTTGAAAAGAAAATTGACAGAAAATATGAAGCTGCTGTGTGGAGATATTTTTTTCCCCTCATTGGTGTTTTGCCTAGATATATGTCTGTGTGAGCATGTCAGATCTTGGAATTACAGACAGTTGCTTGCTGTGTGGGTGGGAGTTGAACCTGGGTACTTTGGAAGAACAGTCAGTGCTCTTAACCTCTGAGCCATCTGTCCAGGCCCCCAAAGATACTTTTCTGAAGTGATTTTTTTCTTTGTGAATTTGAAAGTTGAAAGTTTTCTTCTATGTGATTTTCTTCTCCAATAAAAATAAGTTATTAAACTTATAGAACCCTTTTTGACCTCAAAGCCAAACTGCTCCAGAGAAAGGCCTTTCCAGGGCCTCGGGGATGACTTCGTGGTTAAAAGCATTGACAACTCTTACAGAAGACCACAGGTTTCAGTTCCCAGCCACATGGTGGTAAACAAACATATGTGATACACAGATACATGCAGACAAAAGAGACATACATGCATACGCACGCGCACGCACATACACGCACGCACCTAACACCATGCTCATTCTGCCTGTTTATACATCTATCTATTTATCTATCTATCTATCTACTCATCTATCTATCTATCATCTATCTATCTATCATCTATCTATCTATCTATCTATCTATCTATCTATCTATCATCTATCTATCTATCTATCTATCTATCTATCTATCTATCTATCATCTATCTATCTATCATCTATCTATCTATCTATCTATCTATCTATCTATCTATCTATCTATCTATCATCTATCTATCTATCTACTCATCTATCTATCTATCATCTATCTATCATCTATCTATCATCTATCTATCTATCTATCTATCTATCTATCTATCTATCTATCTATCTATCATCTATCTAGCTACCTGGTAGTTAACTATTTAAATATTTTTGCAATTAAAATATGTCTTTATAAGATGTTAACTTTATAATTTCTATCAGTGTTTTCAAGTTTATATTACATAAAATGTAACATTATGATGAGGTGCTCAATATATTTATTTGAAGAGCAAATAATTTGTATATAGAAAGCACTAAGCCTATAGGCATTATTGAATCTTTTTCTCCAATTATGGTTTAGGAAATTGTTACTAAATGATGGAGAAGCAAATATGGAATGGCTTTCTGTGTTCTATCTACTGCACATCCGTGGACGGGTTTGGAAATGTGTGTGCATATCTTCTAGCAAGAAAGGGCTACTATCTCCATCTCTAAAGCTCGCCAAAGTCATAGAGAAATGGAAGTTTGCTCTTTTTCACTATCTCTTGTGACACAATGAACTGTCTCCGTATGTCCTTTAGAAGGAGGTAGGACGACTGACTGGCCAAGATCTAATTTCAGATGAATTAGCAAACTTTTAAGGAGTCAAGGAGTGACATGACATAAAAGAATGGCGTCACCATGTTTACTGACTGTAAACATGGAAACTGAAGCCACCTTGCAAAGAGAAGCCATTGCCTTCACTCACACAGAGGCACACCACTTACACACCCCTCGTTCCTCTATTTCCTCCTCCCTTCCCTCTTCCCCTTCCTCTGTCTCCATCCCTTCCCAAGTCCCATCCTCACATCCTCTATCTTCCCGCCCTCTTCAGCCTGTCACTCTTCACTCCTTGGTCTTAAGGTGAACTTAAATCAGAGAAGCTGCTGCTTTTGTCTCTGTGTTTACAGCTGGATCTGCCAGGCCACTAAATCATCCTTGATTATCTTTGAGTGAATGAATGATTGCCACAAGAACATTCCAAGTGTCGGAGAGAAATTAAGTCAGTTTTCAGCCTGTGTTGGTAAGGGTTTTCTAAAGGAACAGAACTGATAGGGTTAATCTATCTGTCTGTCTGTTGGTCTGTCTGTCTAAAGGGGGATTTATTAGAGTGACTTACTGGCTGTGGTCCAGCTAGTTTAACAATGACTTACCAACAGAAAGTCCAAGTATCCTTACTTGTTAGGTCCACAATGCTGGATGTCTTAATGGGATTTCAGGCTCTAATGCCAGTGAAGGATTGGAGTTTCTGGTGAGAGCCAGAGCAAGCAGGCAGAGAACAAGCTTCCTTCTTCTATGTCCTACAGATAGGCTGTCAGCAGAAGGTGTGGTCCATATTAAAGGTGGGTTTTTCCACCTCAGAAAAACTATATTAAAAGAAGGTCTTCCTATCTCAAAAGATCCTGATTAAGGGAAACCAGGGGTGGGGAGTCGAGTGGGTTGGCGGAGAGGGGAGGTGGGTGGAATCTAGTAGAAGTGGAGGGAGGAGAAACTGTGGTTGGGATATATTATACGAGAGAAGAATCTATTTTCAATGAAGAAAAAAAGTCCCTCACAACTGTATCCAGTAGCTAGGGTTTGAGTTAATTCCAAATGTAGTCATGTTGACAACCAAGAATAGCCACCACACAATCTAACAGTTAAAAGAGTTTCCAATACACGGCAGTGTTTCTGAGATGCTGCTGGTCTGGGAATAAGTTCATCCTGACAACAGAGCAGTAACAGGAGGCCTTGGGTTAGTTATGTGCAAACTAGAAAGCTCTGTTGCCACACTGCGAGGATTGAACTGTGAGAAAACACACACTGCTTCATCTGTAACTTAGATCTATATGTTTCCAGAAAAAAAAATCCCCATTCAAAATGAAACAAAAACACAAACTCAGTCTTCCTTCTTTACACCATTTCAAGGCACTTGACAGAAGACATCCCGAACATAAGTCTAACCAACAGGAGAGACATATTTCCAGAAACAAAGTTGATACCAATTTTTTTGAAAAGTGTGTTTTCTCCATGTCAGAACTGAGAGCAGGTGCTGCCTTCTGATTAATTAAGTCACAAGATGTTCCTCATGCTAAAGTCTGAAAAAGGAAGTAGAAACAGAAGCTGTGGTTTGCATGGTTGTGAGTTCTTCTATTCATTCATTTACCTACTTTTTCTCTATTTAATCTATCTCTATCTATCTATCTATCTATCTATCTATCTATCTATCTATCTATCTATCTATCTATCTATCTATCTATCTATCTGAAATTACCCAGAATTCCACATGCCACATGCTCTGCTTGCTAGCTTGTCTTCTAGACCATTGAGGGCAGTGGGAGTTTTTTGTGTGTAAATTTTGCAAAGTACAACAGCGTGAAACAGTTTCAAGTTTCTACTAATCACTTCTTAAGGAGACTATAAAAAGAGCTATTGACCCCATTTTTGCCAGGTCATTTGTCAGCTGTGTTACAGGGAGATGTGGGATTTCTAGGCAACCATTATCTCCACCAATGAAGCTACTTAGCAAGCCAAACAGGATTTTTATGGCCCTACTAGGTGTGGTAGAAGAACCAGGAACCTTTGTTCTTTATTGTTACCCTGGCACAATCTTCAAGGACTATTTTCTAAGTTCCCTGTCTGAGTTAAATCCCCACACTCTTGTAGGAATTCACTGCACCTGCTGTACTTGTTTAAACACAACTCTGAGCTGCAGGAAGTGTGGATCGGCCTTGGTTAGTGTTAAGTTAATGTTTCAAGTGTAAAAACGTCAAAAATTTTAACGAAGCTATTGAATTACCAGTTCCACCAAGTAACTCCCTAATGCTTTTAGTAACCCACTTGACAGGAAGGAGGGGAGCACCTGGGTGGACCCCACCTCCTCCTGTGGCTCATGCCAACTTGGAACACATGGGCTCATCAGTCCCATCAGCCAGCAGCCTCTCAGCTCCCGTGAAGGAAGCCTGCAATATCCTCAACAGTGCACTGGAATGTGGGTAAAGAAGTCATGCTATCTCATTTGTTACTCCATGTTTCTTGTTGATGTAAAATAATTACATCATTAAGAGCTAGATGTCCTCACATACAACTGCCCCCAGAAGAACTTGCCTCTCCTTCCTTCCTTCCTTCCTTCCTTCCTTCCTTCCTTCCTTCCTTCCTTCCTTCCTTCCTTCCTTTTTGTAAACAGAGAAGGCCCATGAAGTGATGCAGTCCCTGTAGTTTGTTTTTTTTTATCATGTATCCTTTTTTTCTTTTTTTTATTGAGAAAAAAACAATTTCCGCCTCCTCCCAGCCTCCCACTCCCCCCCCACTCCTTTCCCCATCCCCCCACTCTCCAACCGCTTTCCACATGCTCCAGACCTGAGCACTAAGTGGTGGCTTACAAGATATACAAACCAAAGAGTCATTAGAATACAGAGACTTGGAGTGTCAGATGTATGAATAACCTAGATTTTGGCTTGTCAGTTACTGAAACTGAGATTATATTTTCAAAGCTCAAATATTGTTAATTTATTTAATTGAACTGCTTTGATAAGTTTTTTTTTTGAGCCAGAGTCTCACTATGTAGAACACTCTAGCCTCGAACTCGGAGAGATCTGCCTGCCTCTGCCTACCCAGCGAAAGGAATAAAGGTATGTGCCACCATGCCCAGCTGCTTTAAAAAAATTATATCTCATAACTTTAGGGAAAATGTTGTTGCTGTGAATATGCCTGTGTAATTTAGTTATTAACACCACCGCTCACCCAACTCCGATTTATGGGGTCTCTGAACCTTTCCCGACATTTGGATTCTTCCAAGTTTTTTGTAAAAGATGTTGAACCTCTGTTATATGCAGTAGCAGCCGCTCCTACAGATCATGGTTCACGATTCACCTGGACACTCTTCACTCCAAAGTATCCATTAGCATTCATTACTCACTCCTGTCATAAGCACATTAGATAAGGCTGTGAGTTATACGGATCACAGGCCAGGTAAAGTGTAAACTCAACGACAGGGCTGGGATTGATTGGGGGTTGTGTACACGGGGATTTGCCTGGGGCTGTTAATACCATGTAATCAGCAAGACGGTACCTCCCTCAAGTTCTCAGCCAACGGGAAGAGGGAGCAGAGAATTGTGATTAGGGATTTAGTAGAGCTGGTGCCCAACCAGGCAGGATGCTAGAATAAACTGACCTGATGATACTACTGAGTCCCCAGAGCTCTTACTGTGAAGTGAGGATCTTAGTTCTGACAATATAAAACACAAGATGGGTGTTAGGCCAGAGAGACTGTTGCTGAGGATGGGTATCTTGTTCTTGGAGTGGGTGGTGCTTCTAGAGGAGGGCATTGACGCTGTCTGTTGTATTTCCCGACTCCTCGGGTTTGCTTGTTAGTTTGGTATATGGATTCCTACACACGTTCTGGAGTCTGGAGTCATCTGGCGAAAGTGTCTGTGAGCAGGGAGGCATCCACGCACTTCTTAGGGATAAAGGACATCTGTCCGGTACTTGGACATCTTAGATGAACTATCCTTGGAATTGCGTTCTTATACTGTCTTCACATTCCGATAGCTGAAGTGAGTGTTTATTTCCTGCTATGTGCAGGTAGTATAGAAAGTGTAGGTGTTCTGACCTGCTGCATTCTTGACATTGTAATCTCTGGCTTGGTGCTTGCAGCTTCTGTTTCCCTTGCATAATTGAATTCAGGACAAACATCCAAAGGGTAAGAAAACAAATTAGAGGGAAATCAGACATGTTAGTGTGCCCCACTTTTTGTTGGAGGCAAGGTTTGATGATGTATTCCCAGAACCGCAGTGATAAACGTATTTTTCAGTAGCCTATTAAACCAAGAAGAATCCTTGCCATGATTTGATGTTTTGTTTGACCCTTTACATAGTTCCAATTTATCTGTAGTTTGTTAATGAGTATTTTAGTGTGTGTGCACACACACACATGTCTGTGTGCATGTGTATGGGTATCTGCATGTAAATTCAGTACCTGAGGAGGGTAAAGGAGGGTATCAGGTCCTTTGAAGCTAGAGTTACAAACAGCTGTGAGACATCCATTTGGGTGCTGGTCATCAAACTTGGGTCCTCCATAAGATCAAGTTCTTAACTGCTCGGCCATCTCTCCAGCTCCAACATTCCAGTTTAGTTTGTTGTGACCAGAGATAGGCAGACTTAGGGAAGAGGGCTTAAGTCCCTCTTGTGGAATGGCTTCATTTGCATATTGTAGTATCCATAGACCAGGTTTTGTTTAGAAAGCAAGATGTGTAAAGAGATTTTATTTAGATGCTCTAAGGGGTGTTGCCTTATACTCATGTTTCTTAAGAAACCAGGTGATCTCCTACAGGCATTTGGCTTGTCAGTTTGCACAACTGTTGGATTTTATCCCCAGACTTTACCCAGAGACTTGTGCCACTGCAAGTAAAAAGTCTATAGAATAATATATCTCCAAAAATGCTTTTTGGACAGATGACATGCATATTGTCAGACCTTTAGGGAATCATAATAGATTCAGTGTGGAGCCCTTGAGAGCTAAAGCATCCAAGATCTCATACCGTGTTAGTATGCAGTGCAGGACAGATGCGAGACCATGGGGCAGTAGCCTGAGCTACCATGTATTCATTTCTCTAAAACTAAAAGAGTTTAAAATGAGTCCAATACATATTTTAATTGATAAACTGACTTTATATTCACCTATTGGAAACAGTACAACATATTTTACATCAGATTATGAAATATGGATTTTTACTAAAGACAGGAAGGGTGTTTTCCAGTCTTTAAAGTAAGTACATTTCAGAGGATCTTAAGGCAATACCATTTATCCATATTCATATCTATTGAAATACTGTACACCCACACACTTCAATAAATAGTTAGAAACCTGACCTCTTTTTTAAATCATTTCTGGATTTCAAAAAAAACACAATTTTTTTTATTGAAAAGATTAAATAGGTAACTTTCAGCTGTGTTACAAAGCTAAGCACAATGGGTAAATTAACAATTATTCAGTAATTTGACCAATATCATTGATTGATTTTGATAGTTCAGTTGCTCAGAGTGTTCAGACTTCACAGATTGGGGTACTTGTCTATATATGTGCAGTTCTGTCCTGAATTATCTGGGTACTTCTTTGCTCCCCAGTCTACTTTTTAGACATAGCATAACTATTATGAGAAGATAATTTTTCAGTCAAGTTATGAACCTCAAAATGACTTTATATTTGAAATACTCTCCGTCAAATCTCAGTGTCTGCACAAAGAACTCAGTAATCTGGCCTGGGCAGTACTGATCACTAAGCGAATTCTGACCAGCAGGATCTCGGGGCATAACAAGACTTAGGTTTGTAATACGGTCATTGGGAAAAAAATTAGGCCATGTTCAGTTAAACCAAGAAGGCAGACCAACAGGTTCATCATCATCAGAACAATCTGGCTCTCCCTCGCTCCCCCTCCTGTCTCTTCCCTTCTTTCAGTATTTTTTGTTCCTTATCTCCCACTATTTTTTCTTCTTCTCCTCCTTCTTCTTTCTCAATCACAATTTTCTTTCCTTCTTCCTTTGAAAATTTGGGGGCAACAAAAGGAATCCCACAGATGGGTATTGTGGAAAACACAATGCTCAAGTGAACAGCTAAAAAACCGTATAGATCAAAAGATAAATTAACTTCGTAAAACTGCTGTTCTGAAATTGCAACAATCTTGTACAGTCAGGACTGATAAAATGGAGCAATCAGACATTTCAGATGCCTGTAAATGTAAAACCACCTACTTGAACATTATATGCAATACATCTACACAAAAAGCAAATACTGTAGCCTTATTTGAACAATACTGAACTCATAAATACTCATGACTTCACTCTGTCCAGGAGCCTAAGGACTATGCCGCTGTAACACAGAAAAACATAGTGGATGCCTCCTCTATTAAAATGTCACTCAAGAAAGTCTTTTCTAACATAAAGGCAAATACATGTAGCTACTGAGCTATGACTGTCCTTTGTCACACTCTATGGGGAAAACACCGGACTCCACGAATTCGGAATCATGACGACACTTAGAACTAGTTATTTGGTTCATCTGTATTTTATACCTCAGTTTACCTCACATGTACCCTACACACCTTACAAAGAGGAGGCATTTTTATCTTTAGGGAAACGGTCACTGTATAATATGCATTCTCCATCTTTCTGTCTCCCCGCACAGTGGTGCAGGTGGCCAACACTCCGTGGTAGCACTGCTGTCTTAAGAAGTAGGTTACTGTGGATTGCGCTACGTTAAAGCTGCAATACAAAGAAAGCATTTGCTGCTTACTCACTAATTCCACAAAGAACATTTTTTAGTATCATATCAGCTAGAAATTTAAACGCCATATTTTTCAAAACTCACTTTTAATATACCAGTCGAAATGACACAAATTTATTACAGCTACTAAATTTAATTGCAGAATGCCACATTATTGCCATTTCATGGGAAGACTGTGTATTTATGTCCCCTCACTTATGATTCATTTTCCTAACTAAAACAGATTTATGGTGCCTTTTGGGGTCTAAATTTTATTTAGAAAAAATAATCACCATTTTAAAGCCATCCTTCTAGGGCAAAACATGAACTATCTAAAATAATCACTGTGAAATTTCTTGCACGTGGTTTTGAGAGTAGGTCTATAGTCTGTGTGTGCAGAAGGTCACCGTAGAAACTTCGGCGTGCTGAAACTAGCACCTTCACCAGATCTGAAAAATGGCTTTCAAGGCTCTGGCCTTTCTTTGGTCAAAAGCAAGACCATGAGCCTATTCCTGTAATATAATAGTTAGACTAACAGCATTTTCCTCCAAAAATGTAATTTTGTTCTTTAAATAGAAAAAATGTAATATTCACAATCATCCAGTGGCTAACATATCCCATGATGTCCTCCTTCTGGTGTGTCCATCTGGTCACATCTCACGTGTGTCTCACAGGATGCAGGCGGGCATGGTTACGTCCTCAGTTTTAGCATCTGTTTGAACGGAAATGACTACCAAGATTTTGGTGAAGAATTAGATTCTTCAGGGCTGATCTGTTTTGCACCAAATGTACAGTATGTGTTAAAATGCATCTTGGAATTTTAAAGAACAGAACATGCATTTCTCTCAGCCGAATGACAGAAAATCAGGTGGAAAATTAGGGTCTCTGTCATCCTAACTTACTGATGTCAAAACCAGATTGATTTGAGCATTCACCATCCCGCATTAGTGGGTGATAGGACCGCAGGTCCATGTGGAGAAGCTGTCTTGGGACATCAGCTTGCCTTGGTGCAGGAGATTGTTGCATTACTAGGGGTCTTTTGAACAGGCTGTGTTGTCCTTCGACAGCTCAGACTTTCCCACAGTGGCCCTAACGTTTTGCCTCAACTTCAATTATGCTGTTTCATCAAGAAAACTGAGATGCTGTGGGCAAAGTTCTCAGGCTTAGCTTATCGGTGTAATTTACTTTTGCTTCCAAATTGCAAGGTTTAGGAAAACATTATGTGTTTGTCAGAGACAAAGAGAGGATTATTTTGTGAAGGCACACCCATGCTGAACTTAGAAGGAGAAGCACAGCGAGTTATATTACAAGGCTCATTTCCAAAACCTGGATGTCATGCGAGCAGGGACATCTAGATATGTGTTATATTTTGAAGAAATGATTTGAAGGCAATATTATTTGATTTTTTTATCAAAAAAGAAAAAAAATGCATCTTTGTAAATGTGGGTTGACTCTTATTGAAATTGGGCACTGAACCCTTGTATTGCGGCCTTAAAGAATCATGTGTTCACTGCAATATTTGTCATGTAAACTACAGCCGGAAGCCTGGCAGACCACGACTGAACGCTTTTGAAAAGTTGTAGATTACAAACATGAAATCACAATTAATATCCTCTAAAAGTAAGTTCAGAGCTTTCACATCTTAAAAAAGAACAATGTGCAGTGCTTCACAAGGTCGTGTGTCTAATCAAAAGGAGAGGAGAATGAAAGTATTTACACAACCAGCGATTGCACAGACGGCGTCACCCTCGTAAAGACAGCCGATTGTATCCCACGCTGCTTCCAGCCAACCGCACCAGATTGGATCCAGCATAAGCACTCTCGGAGACTCCTTAAAAGCCTTTCATGGGTCTTTAAACTCACTGTAGGATGGCGTTCTTTAGGTAGGATATACTGATGACCGAGGACAGTGTAAACACAAGGCTCCAGCAGGAGAAGAGGTCGCAGGCGCTCCCAGTAATTCCATACTGAGCTGTGCTTGGAGCTGAAAAGGAATGGAAAATATTCAGTCAACGATAGCTCTCATCCTCTGGTGTTCTTGACCATTGACAAAAAGCAGTGAATGTTTTGGGGGTGGTGCTGGGCAGAAAGGGTTAGGGTCACAGGGCCTATTTGGATTAGCCTCTTGAGGTTCCCTTTCTCAAGGGCTGAAGAGTAATGATATAGTCCACCTGGCAGAGCTGTGGTGTGAACTGGAGATGAAACACACCACACGGGTGTAAACCGGAGATGAAGCACATTACACTGGACCAGAACGCTGCTGGACCCAACCAAAGCTAATTGACACTCTTACTCCTCTTACATGTACTGTATTTGTATTTATGGGCAATGTTCACTTATGCATTTATCTCAAGAGGCTTTCATCCATCAGCCAAAAGCTACTATTAAATGTTAGAAAAAAAACCAAGCAAACAAACAGAACAGATTCTCCTTTTCAAAGACTTTGTTTTTACATGTGTGTGCACATAAAGACACTTAAAAACTGTAAATATTATTACAATACCATGCAACATTAGGATTGCATATGCAGAGTCTACTGATAGACTTTGAAGTATCTTATGAAGCTGCGTGGGCAAGGAGAGTTGCTTTTTAAAAGTTTTATCAAAGGGAACTGCTCTTTGGATGTAGTAAGTAACATCCTAACACTATGAAGAAAGAGACTATGGCAAGAAGCTGGAGTCTCGACGTAGGTAAGTCTTGCTGGGCCATGAGGTTCAAGGCCTGAAGGAGGTGGGTTTGGAAATGCAGCTCCAGGCAAGATAATAGGGCCCATGATGATGACACATCTCAGCACAACTGAATGCACACATTAGAAATGGATAGGTTGCATGGGTATATTAGGAAGCACAGCGTGACACACAAGCCCCGAAGAGCCATCAGGCTTAGGGCATAACTGTTGTCTGCCAAGCAGGTCCACTGCAGCTCCCAGGAAGGACGTTGTTGTTGGCTGTGTGGATCATGCTTTTCTTGAAACGGCTTCATAAGTGCTTGAATTGGCTTGGGACTAATTCTTGTTCATCACCATATAATAGGAGAACATGTCTGCCAGCTTGCTTCTAACTGCCTTCTTATAATGAAAGCAGCATTACAAAGTCCTACGTTCTTGTTGAAGTTGAATTCTGTAATAAAGATTGTCTCCACTTCATCCCTAAGTCTACATCTCAACCCCAGGAGCAGTCTCCATGGCTCTGAGTTTGGATCGCCAGCAGCACAGTTTGGATGAAATCTTCATAAAGGTCTAGGTTGCCATGGAATGGGAACAATTATGTTCTTATACTTCTAAGAAATTATAGTGGCTGAGGGAGACACTGGCTCCCACAGGGGGAGGGCAATGTGGAGAGTGTTGGTTCTTAGGGACCGAGTGCTGGAGGTGTAAGCAGAGAATATGAGGCCAAAGCAGCTACTGAGTTAATCACATCTATTCCAAGCAGGTGTTTTTAATGAAAAGAGGAGGAACCCAAGTGTGCTGCTAACAGAGCTTTTCCGTGTGTGATACTTAAGATAGCTAACATAAAAGTCATGAAAATCCTTATTTTCTCTTGATGAAGATCTAGAAGAGAATCTTAAAGTATCAGTGCTTAATTGTTAGCCTACTTGTGAGGTTTTTGTTGTCATTACATATTAAGGAAGGATCCGCAGAGTGTGAATGATGCTCAGAAGGTCTGTTTGTTAACTCGCATATCCAAGTGTTGTTGTCTAACATTTGACCAACCTTTCTGTGCAGCATCAAATAACATCCTCTACGGGCCCACTATCATTCTTCATTGAAAATATTTGCTTGTATATTTATTTCTAGTATTATTCATATTTCATTTATATTTCTATTGCTCAAAAGAATCTGGGCACATAACAGATGCCCAAGAAATGCTCAATGTGCGGTTTCAATGTGTACTTTTACCTTACAATGTTTGCTCTCTTCTGAAGCAGGATATGTGTTTATGTCCCAGATCATAACTGCATGTTCTTCCCTTCATTAATTTAGTATGTTTTAATTGAATCAGGCACCAAAGAAAATATTAAGTGTCTGGGATATAATGGTAGAGGGCTATAGCTACAGTCCTGGGATTAGTTAGTTCTATGAACTCCTATGTACATTTGGTATTTATCTGCGATGCCATCTTTCTTCCTAATGCCCCATTTCTTGTTTAGCTTATATCACCTTTTTTTCTTAAACATGACATGCATTTTTAAATCAAATCGACTAGTTTACAATTAAAACAACATTCTTTTACATACCCTTCATGGCACATAGCAATGCACTTTTTACTTTACTCATGAATGAAATAGCATGTTTCTCTCTAGAATAAAACAGAGGCTGGCTGTCTCCTTGTCTGCAGAATAGCTACAACCAAAAAGGCAAAAATGTAGGGCAGTTAGCCAAGGACTTTGAGGCATCATTCCTAACTGTTCATGATGATGTTGCCATTCAAATCTCAAATGTCGCCTTAGATCAAGCCCCAAATCTCTTTCCCTCTCTCTCATGCTAGGATTGACGTACACAAAAGCAACATGCAGACAAAGATATGTCGACTCAATTCTCTCCTTCAAGAAACAGTGCTTGTTCTGGCACTAGTGAGGTGGCTCAGAGGGTAAAAGTTCTCACTGCCAAGGCTGATGACCCAAGTTCAGACTCTGAGACGCACATGACAGAAGGAGGGAACAGACTCCTGTAAATTGTCTTCTGACCTTCACACTTGTTATGTGGAATGTGAGTGCACACACACACACTGCACACACACACTGCGCACACACACTGCACACACACACACTGCACACACACACACACTGCATACACACTGCACACATACACACTGCACACACACACACTGCACACACACTGCACACACACACTGCACACATACACACTGCACACACACACTGCACACACACACTGCACACACACACTGCACACACACTGCACACACACTGCACACACACACTGCACACACACTGCACACACACACTGCACACACACTGCACACACACTGCACACACACTGCACACACACTGCACACACACACTGCACACACACACTCTACACACACACTGCACACACACTGCACACACACACTGCACACACACACTGCACACACACACTGCACACACACACTGCACACACACACTGCACACACACTGCACACACACACTGCACACACACACTGCACACACACACTGCACACACACTGCACACACACTGCACACACACACTGCACACACACACACACTGCATACACACTGCACACATACACACTGCACACACACACACTGCACACACACTGCACACACACACTGCACACATACACACTGCACACACACACTGCACACACACACTGCACACACACTGCACACACACTGCACACACACACTGCACACACACTGCACACACACACTGCACACACACACTGCACACACACACTCTACACACACACTGCACACACACTGCACACACACTGCACACACACACTGCACACACACTGCACACACACACTGCACACACACACTGCACACACACACTGCACACACACTGCACACACACTGCACACACACTGCACACACACACTGCACACACACACTCTACACACACACTGCACACACACTGCACACACACACTGCACACACACACTGCACACACACACTGCACACACACACTGCACACACACACTGCACACACACTGCACACACACACTGCACACACACTGCACACACACTGCACACACACACTGCACACACACTGCACACACACTGCACACACACTGCACACACACACTGCACACATACACACTGCACACACACACTGCACACACACACACTGCACACACACACTGCACACATACAAATATAAAAAAATCAAGCTTACTGCTGTCACTCATTAATCTTAATACATCTGCATAGAACATACTTAATTTTATTAATAATGAGTGCAGAGGCATATGAGATGCATTCGAGGGGACACTCAGGCTTAGTCTTACATAGACCTGTGCAGGTTAGACCCCTCTCCTAGCAGACCACCTAGTCAATCACACAAGAGGAGACCTGCACATCATAAGAATTTCACTGCAAAAGACAGTGAGTGGGTCACAGAGGGTTGGCACTGACCTGGATTCTGTTGGGTCACCTAGGGTGCTTCTGGTTTAATGAAGGATGCTGCAGCTTACTAAGGAGAGAGGCCAAATGATCAGAGGCTGAGCTGGGCTGTGGAAAGGGCTCTTATTTATGTGAGCAGCCATGTGAGGGGCCATCTGTTAAAAATCATGATTTTATGACTAGGGTTGGCAGGTTTGCTGCAGGAAGAAAGAGTTCAAGGATACTTTGACTTAAAATCTTCATGACTCTCAGTGGGAATTCTCCTGGGGGAAGCCAAAGCTTTCCTTTTTCTCCACCTCCTTTACTTCCACATCTTTCTTCCGATTTTTTTCTTGATGGTAAACAGACAGGGCCTTACTAGGTCTAAGTCAAAGCTGTGGTCCAGGATCAGGACCGTAGGCCTCTTTTCTCTGGTTACATCTGGCTCAGACACACACTGAGTGCCTGTCACTCAAGCCTTTTTTTCTGAAGACATGGGCTGTCTTATCACCTCTTGCCCTGTGCACAGGCTGCAGCATTAAGCCTGCACTCTTATGTCTTTCTCATTATGAAATACCAAACGTTGCCTCCTGTCCCCATCAGACTTTCTGCTCAGCTCATACCCTGCCACAGAGCAGGAACATTGCACTTCATTGCTACCCTACATGTGTTAAAACACCATTTTAAAAAATCCTCTTTATTCTATACTACAAAAATTAGTAACTCTTTGAGTTTGTTTTCTTGGGTTCTTTGGATTTTATTTTAAAACATGCCCATTAGCCTGGCTCACCTCCCCACACTTCAGGTGGGGCACATTCTGCTCTAGATTCCCACTTTGCTATAGATTCCAGCACATGGGGTTTTCAGAGAGCCACCCTAGTATGGCCACTCTCAGGCAGGGAGAGAAGTGTCCAGCTTGCATGGTGTGTGAACTTGGTGTCTTTCCTCTGGTGTGGTCCTAGGTTCTAGCTCACTCCACAGCATATCTGACTCAAATGGTCATAAACAATCACTTTAGCTACTTTGTTTTATTTTCAGCCTTGGTGGTTTTTCTCTTGTATTGCTACAGTTTTTACTACTAGAAAAGAGCAAATGTAAGTGAAAAATATTTAGTTTTGGTTGAATACTAATTTACTCACCCAGGCAATTTTCTTAACTTACGGAGCCAGCTTTGAGTAGATGTTTAAGATTCATGTGGCAACATTAGGATTACTTAAGTCACATGAATTCTGTTTCTGTAAGACAAAACTGGCCTCCACGTAAATATTCTGGAGAAAGTTATACCTTAGTAGGAACTGAATGATTTACACCCAGTTAGGTCTCATACAAAGGAGAATGATGAATGGGGACCCAAAGTAGAGCATCCATTAGACACAGAAAAACCAGACTCCATTGGGTACGTCATCCTGAGAGCATGACTCTGCCTCACCACACAGTGTAGCACTTACTCAGAAGATATCATTCTCCTGTCCTAACCCATGTTCACACCTTACGCCACTGGCGGGTGCAGGGATAGCTGGAGGTCGTGATTACAGCTGCACACCACACGACCAGCTAAACGAGGCTTCTCACATTTCACCTGATAGTTGTGGCACCTTGACCTCCTAAACCAACAATGTACGTCTTGCACCATGGGACCTCTGGGACCTTCTAGTGAAGAAGGAGGCTTAAAAGAAATCTCATACTAGCCCAGAATTGAGAATAATATTTATTTAGGGGTAGACTCATAAGTCACAATCCTCTGCTGGGACAGAGAACAGCAACCGAATCCCACAGCCAGAAAAGAGGCTGGATGTGTGCTTTACATCGGCATAAATAGAATAAGAGGCCACACCCAAGTAGGTATGTAACTTAAAGGCTACTGGCAGTAGGAATTCCTACAGCATCTGGACATTGGTGTTAGGGAATTCTACCATTGTAGTATAGTGGTTATGTGGTGGAGCTAAACATGCCTGCATTTCCAGAACGGGTTTCATCCAACACCACAACATTGTATACTACATCCTGTGCTTGGGCATGCAAAGACTCACATACCATGTACCACTTTGTAAACAACTCTCAGTCTGGCAGAGTATAGCCTAATTTACAAGTTCTAATTTACCACAGAGGGTTCTTGTGCTGTCTAACAAGGTAATGCAAGAAAGAGATACAAGCCCACTGATTCCCATCATTCTCCTCCTGTGTAGAAGGAATTGGTTGACAAGTTTGGGTTGGTGTATTTTTCTTATACTAGGGACCTTGGGTCATAGGAGAAGCTCCCAATGCTTTAGATTTTTGTTTTCAAAGTGTCCTCATGGTCAGCAGGTAATTTTCCTTACAGAAAGCCTCAGTATTAGTTTCTTTTGTGTCTCTATGGCAGAACCTGAGAACGTCTTAAGGAAGGAGGGTTCAGCTCATGGTGGAAGAGGGACTAGACTCTGCTCATGGTGACCAGAGATTCTGATGGAAGGAATCCACAGGACAGTGCATCAGAAAACAGAGAAAACAGCCAGAACCCGGGGAGGTGTAACTTCAAAGAGCTCTACTGACCTAGCTCCAAAGGGGACCAGTGCAACCTTCCACACAGCCCCAAAGTCAATGACCAAGTAAATGCTCAGGACAGAAGCCTGTGGGAGACTTCCAGATTCCTATGGGACTGTCTGTATTAGGTATGCTACATTGAAACAACGTGGAGAAGGTTGGGGGAAATCACCTCATTCCTCTCTAATCCTCTCCTCCCAAGCACAGAATTGTCTTCCCAGCTTGTTTCTGGCAGTGGCTATGTTATTGTGTTTCAGATCACTGTCCTTGAATCCCCTTCTGCCAAAGTTCCTGCGGTATCATCCAGTCTCAAGAGTCTCTCTGACACAGTGGTTTTAAACACAAATTAATCTGCATTATTGCCGGATTTAGAAATATGTCCATTTGTAGATAAATATTTTTATCTACTCAGAGTTGCAGGGAACTCTCAGACTGTTACCTTTAATTTGGAATAAAGAGAATTAAAAAACAATCAACTAACCTTAGACAGGTTCTGCTTATTCTATCCATTCTAGACATGCAAATAAAATCTCAAGAGTTTAAATTTCTTCACAACATCCTCTATTTAGGCTGGTTTTTGTTTGCTTCCCCAGAACCAGAAGTAGTAATGTATGTGGACATTCTAACTCTGGTGTGAAGTAATGTATGTGGACAAGCTAGCTCTACATCATAGACATATGAAGTGTCTATCGGTGTAGGCTGCTTCACATAATCCTAAATGGCTCTGAAAGTGGCACGGTCCAGTTTTGCAACCTTATGCATCTCAGATTGGCTTGCAAACATTTTTCTAACTATGCTGTGCATATTTTGCGGTGTATATATATGTGGCTGAAATGCAGTCTTTATTGTACAAAAGACAATATAATTGCCTTTAGTACTTCAGTATATAGGCTTGAGTTGGGGCCTTTAAGTCACAATCTTGCTGAAAAACAAAAACAAACAAAAGAAGACTTTACAGAGATGAAAATAGAAGCCCAGCTGTGTTATTAATGTCACTGACCATTCTGCCACCGAGCTGTGTCTTCACTGCTTTCATGGGAAGAGTTGGTAGAAAATTCAAACTGGCAAAGGATTTTTCAAATTTATGGGATTTTAAAGATTCTTTCTCTGTATACTTATGGCTTTTGGGATATGAAATTATTTAGGTTATTATATAGTGTTCTGAACATGGAGTCTTAATGATGACACTATCTTCTTTATTATATTTTATTCTTGACATCTCATGGTAGGACTTTCCAATCCAAACCATGCCCTGTTCTGGGATCAAGAGCTTCGTAAGGTTTGATTTTGATAGTATTTTCCTTTTTAATGTATCCTTCACCTGTGTTACTTGTGGCTTGTCAAAATCCAGGAAGGGCAAGTGACAACCTGAGCTGTGGCTTTGACTTATTTAAACGCTTCCCTTCTTCATGCACAAGATAGATGTTCCGCTTTTCCTAGTGACTTTGCAATAGTTTCTGCATGTTTTGGTTATTGAAAATGTCCTAATATCGTCTAAACGGTGTGTGGGAAACCTGAGGTCTGAATGGTGCATAGGAAATCTGCAGGCTAAATGGTGTGTCGGGACTTTGAGGTCACCTGAAACCTTTTAATCCACTTCTTCAGCCTGGCCCCCGTCTGTACCACCCCATTCTACAGGAGACACACATGAGAACACTCTCCACTTCATTACAGCCAGACTCTGTCTGGGTCAAGTTTCTGCACCCCTCTCCACTGCCACTTACTAACATGGCTAGACTGTTCCAGAAATCTAAGGAGTTCACCTGCTACAGCCCTACAGCCATATGGACAAGGCTGGTGGGGGTTCAGCTCTGTGTTCATGTCACATGGAGGTGAGTGGGTTCCGAGTTTCCACCTCCGTGCACGTTCCACGAGTCACATTCTATGATGACTGGAATCAGCCTGCTGCCCCAGCCACTCCCTGCACCATGACCTGCCTTTCTGCTCCCACACAGCTGCTTTAGGAGAAGGCCTGTGTTTCTGGAAAGCAAGAGCCTTATTTAATTTACTTCTGATCAAGTGCTCGGTGATATCAAGCATTTAGAACAGGGAACAGATGCTTTAACTTTTGCATCTCGTGTAGTTTTGCCACAGATCTCAAGCAACAGAAGGGAGACAGCACTGTTGAGAGCTCAGGACTTAGGAGGTAATCGACACTAAAGAGGAAAGTCCTGTTTTCTTGGTTGTCTGTATGGTTGTCATACCCCAAACACACAGCAAACGCTCACAGGAGAAACACTGGAGACTCACTGTTGTCTATGATCCCATTGGAATATGTGAGTAAGGAGTGGAGACCAGGCATATCCCGTTTCTCTGCTTTCTTGGCTGACTGTAGAGGAAATGGCCACTGGTGTTGTGACAGTCAAACCAGAAAACTAAGTACCATGGTGCTTAGCTAATGGCAGCTCTCAATATTTCAATATTAAATATTAAATATCATCGATATTTAAATAAGAAGGATCCACGATGCCCTCCCATGACTCCCGGAGAGACATCTGCTTTCTGGAAAACAGTCTTGTGTAACAGAAAGGTCTAGAAGTTTGAGAAAACAGCAGTCACATAGAAATGTCTTTCAGAACTGTCCAGATGTCTTCTATCTGACTGCCTTGCTCTCAGGCACCCAGGCCAGGCTTGTACCTGTGATCCTCAATGCCTTCTCTGGAAGCTTTGCATCCTGGTTGCAACTCTCATGGTTTGTCTCTCTGGCTGTCCCTCAATGTAAAGTTTATACCTTGCTTTCCTTTCTTCTTATCTTTCCTGGTAGCGATGACAGTGAGTATGGGTGAAAAATATAACTCTTCTCTGTATGTCTACTTTTACCATTTTCATCTCGCCTCAATCTCTTTGACTGAGTGCTTTAGCTGTTGCCATGTCAACCAGCTGTGTGTGGTACTTGGAGCAGGCGTTTGAAGTCAAGTCACGTGGTTCTTCAGAGGCTCCAGAAGAATGGAGCCTATTTACCACAGCAAGAACCAGTCTAGCAACACAGTTCTGGAATGGTTTTATATTTCTTCTTCATTTCACTGAGTCTAGTTTCCCGCCTGTGTGACTTAAAATCCTTCAAGAGTTGTTCATCTTGGGATATGTTGGAGTAAACTCCAACTGTCAGCTCTACACAGTCACTTGAGAAGGGAGTCTCAGCGAGGGATTGACCAGACCATATTTTCTCTAGGGTGCATCTTTGGGACAATGTCTTGATCATTAATTGAAGCAGGAAGGCCCAGGCCACTGTGAGCCACACTATCTGCTGTGCAGGTGGTCCTGAGATGATATATAAGAAACCAACAGTGTGTGAGCCTGCACGGGAGCCAGAGGGTAGTGTGTGAGCCTATGTGGGAGCCAGAGGGTAGTGTGTGAGCCTATGTGTGAGCCAGAGGGTAGTGTGTGAGCCTGCGTGGGAGCCAGATGGTAGCGTGTGAGCCTGTGTGTGAGTCTGTGTGTGAGCCAGAGGGTAGTGTGTGAGCCTGCATGGGAGCCAGAGGGTAGCGTGTGAGCCTGCGTGGGAGCCAGCCAGCACTATCTTCCACAGTTTCTGCTTCAGTCTCCTTGAGGTCCTGTCCTGACTTTCCTCCATTATGAACTATGACCTGGAAGTATAAACCAAACAAATCTTTTCCTCTCCTAAATTGTCTTTAGTCAGAAGCACAGCAACGAAATGAAACTAGAACAGGGATTTTTAGATGAAGACACTGCTCTTGCATGACAAATAGGAAAACGATCCATAATAAACACTGTCTGTTGCACCTTCGTATCCTGCCCAACGCATGGTGCACCACACACAGTAGGGATAGAGTAAACTAATTTTGTGTAATTCAATCAATTGAAATAAACAATTATCTGACAACAGTCTCGTTGACTAACGACAATCTTCAGAGCAACCTCGTTTTTATGAGGTGTACATTAACAATGCCCTTGGTGGGCACATGCTCTCAATCATAATGACAGAGTCTTAAAATTTTAATTAAATCTTATTTTTCCTCATAGACTTTATCCCAAGAACACCACCCGCTGTTTTACGCTGCATCTCTTTGGTTCCTGCTACCCCAGCAACATTGAATAATGAAAAATCCTGTCTCTTGCTGTATTTCTTAAATATTTAAAGGCACTCATGGTTCTTATACTTTTTATGACTTCAACCATAAAATGCTCTTTTCCCACAACTTTCAAATGCTGGTGCTTCAAGGCTCCTTCTGCCTACAGCCATGCGACTTGTCAGACAGGAAACACAGTGGTTAGGGAGGGAACTTGGAAGCATATGTGGGAGTCAAGTTAGGCAATTCTCATCCAAAGAAGGGGCAGAGATGAAAAGAAGAGAAGATCCACTTTTTTCAAGGTCCGCAGCAGGAGGGGTTCACACTGTGGACTGCAGCTGGTTTCTGTGTGTCGACAGCAAACAGAGCTTATGTGTAGCTCGTGGTTTCCATGGACGATGGTCAGGATTTAGTAACAATAAAAGGGCCTGCCTTTGTAAGCTTCTGTACTGAGATGCCAGAACTCTGAGCTTTCTTTGTGGATATTCAAACTTGGGGGTTTCCAGCACTATTTAGAAGGTGCTTGGCTACACGTCTGACATCAGGTCTTCCTGGTTCCTGCCTTGAGCTATGTACCTATGATTTTTTAGTCACAGACCACTAAGAAAATCAATGATCTTTTATGGGTTTGTTTCATTGAGAGCTGCTTCTACTTTAGGGTTTGTTCAATTATCATTCACCTAAATGTGTACCTTTAAGCCTAAAATTTGGAAATTGGGCTTTTAGACTTATACCAGAAAAATCTTCCATTAAAAAATGGCTGCTTCTGATAACTGTGATCACACTATGTGTTTGCTAGGTGCTTACTGGTGTACTCTGAGCCTGGCTCTGTGCCTGCTGTTGAATGCATAGAGACAGGCCAGATTCTTTCTTGGCTTTAAGGAGCTTGAACATTGCCAGAATAAAACACTCTTCACTAGAAGAAAAGGAGTCATTTAACCCAAGTCATGTGTTACCAGAATTCCAGAGTGGAAACAAACTCTGAATCTATCCTTTGTCAAAGTACAACTAAACCAGAAATCTAACAAGTAAAACACATTCTAGAATCAGGTCCTGTCAAAGCCATCACGAGTCCTGGAGTGGAAAGGCAATCAGTGTCTGTCTGGATTGGGGTGTGACATCCTTCCCGGTCTGCTGCACGGCCCATACTAACTTATTTAGCATCTTATTTTAGCCTTTCACCACATTTATTGTTTTTAATATTAAATGCTGGTAAATAAATCTTAAAGTATCTCTAAATCTAATATGATCAAAGTAATTCCCATCTTGTAAATTATCCATTAGATGTGTCTTTAGGGATTTTAAACTATAAATAAAATATAAAATGAGTTTGTTCTGTATATTTATCTCTTCACGCTGAATTCAGCTTAGACCTTTCAGCATCTTAAACACAGGAAGCCAGGGACAAGTCTTTCCTGGTCAGGTAAAAGCAACAGCTGAAGAGCCATCCTATTAGACTTTTCCTGTTCTCGATTGTCAGGAAGAACTGTTTTTGTATTGGAGTAGGTCAGAGGCACTGTCCTGACTGTCTGATGCATCTGTCTCTGAAGCCCAACAAGACCTGATCCCCAAAGCCAGCATGGTGTGCACAGCCCACAGGAGATGTGGCTGTGTTTCATGTTTGTTGTTTTGAGTAAAGGAGAAACTTTGTTTTATTATTCATGATGGAGGTCATGATGTGAGAAGCTGAAGAATGGGAAAGGATTAGGGGAATGTTCTATTCTCGGGAGGAGAACATAGGTGTGTCAGTTTGGCTTAATTGTTGCATTTTCCACCTCTCAGCACAGCCACCTGTAAGGAGTGCCTGAGTGCAATCCTCCTGAAGCCAGCACCAAGTTTAAACTCTGTGTTCTAGTGTTCTCATATGCTCTTCATTCCCCACTCACTTTAACTAACCTCATCTTTAGAGGGAGCATTTGAAATCATCCATGTTGAAAGGTATTTCCAAAGTCCCCTGTTAGGTTTAGTTGCAAGACTTAAAAGAATCAAATATTTTGGGATATTATCTGAAAAAAGTCGTTATAAAAAGGTTCGGATTACATCTTTGTATTTGAGTTAACTCTTTTAAATTATGAAATTAGACTTTTTTCTCCTTCACCAGGAAGGGAAAAGATGTTAAATGTTAGCAATCATTGCTTTAATCCTGCCCCCACCAAAGATAACAGACGTAAGAAGGATACATTTCCACCCCCTCCACAGATACAGGATCTAAGAAGAAGTGCAAGACACCCTGGAAATTTCTTACCAATTTTCTTGAAATTCCCTTTGATATTAAGCTATTTGTTGTCTATGGTGTTTAAGTCACCCTTTGAATAGTCTCCTAGAAACAGGGTGGTTGTGCATCTCTTGCCATGTTTAAGCATCATGGCAGCTGTCTGCTTCCAAAGAGACAGTACAAATGGAGCTTTTCATCAGGTCCTGTTCCTGCTTATGCAGACTAATTTTTTTAATATTTTAATTTAACACTGGAAACAAATTTCAGTTCCCACATCTCTTCGGCATAGTTTGTTGTCCTGTGCATGATGTATAAAAAATGGCATCAATGTCAATTGTTACCAACCTGACTTACTGCGTACCACTCTCATCAAATTGACAGGGTTCAGAGTCTGATGAGATTCATAAACTGACGAGTTCAATATCCCTCAATTGGTCATTATAGTTTTAGCTATTTTTCTTGAGATTTCTATAGAGCAATTCCTTCTTCCTTCTCTTTTCTTTTTGCTTTTGTCTTTTATTCTCCAGGATCTTTCTGCCAGAAATGCTAAGGGAAGGCTCTAATATCAAGTACAAAGTTTCTTATAGGACCAAGCACATCACAGGTTGAGTTTTACCCCAGCAGCTGAGGGCCTTGCTCAGGAGAGGCCTCTCTGCATTGCTGTCACTGACCCTGAAGTGGAAGGCAGTGTGAGGGTGCCTGAGAAGGGTTTTGCTGCTGAAAGTCTGAGAAGATGAGAAGAAAAGGCGAGTATGCAAAGATTGCCCTGGGAAGTTGGGAGACAGGAGGTCCATGATTGAAAACTCCATCAGAAACAAGCACACCCATTTTTTATCACTGTAATTACAACTTTTCATGCTGGGCCTTCTGAGTTCCTACCCATTACTAGGTAGGTTACTAAGCTGTGTGAGCCTACTAAGTGTGATGCCTTTGAAAGCCCTGGAAAACAGCACACTCTATTAAATTGTACGTGGATGGACATTAGAGGTTTAGTGGAGAATTCTGGCATTAGTATAAACCCGCTTTTATATCTTCATCACTGAATCATGAAAATAAAACTGTTTGAAAGGTATCCAGCTATTTTAAAGATAAAAACAAAGCTACAAACTTCACGGAAGAATAGCAAATTTTCACTTCTTTGGTGCCAGTTTGTTTGAGGATGTTGCTTCTCAGTCGCTCCACAATGGAGGAGAGACTGTGCTCATTTTCTAGGGGGTGAGGTAGAAATGCTGGGAAAACTAGGCTCCTTTGTATTTTATTCCTGGGGAGACAAATTGTCTGTGTTTAGTACAGAGGTGAGATGGTTGTCACATTACGATTACCACACTTTAAAGCAGGGCCTGCAAAACAAATTATGCTGGTTCTGTCTTTACAGACATACCACTCTCCTCGCCACTTCTTCAACCTCCTCCCCTTCTTTTTTTTCTCTTTTTTTATCATCCTCTTCTTCCTTTTCCTTCTGTTTCTTATTTGCCAAAATAGGCTTATATAGAAAATTTTAAATATAAAATAATTAAGAAGAACAAAATACTGAAGTACGGTGAACCTCAACTTTCTACCCCCACAAAGAGGTCACTGACACCTTTAAGTTGCTGTGACTGTAGACAGCATTTATATCCATCTTTACATTTAAAGTTTGTAAAAGGATCTGATGCTAGTGAGGAATTCTCAGATGCTGATAAGTGGGACTCTGGGTCAAGGGCATTCCTTAGGAATGGACCTGGTCCCCTGTCTCTCTGACAGTGCTTTGACTTCTAGTCTCTGGCTCCAGCTACCTAAGGAGGAATGGTCCATTCTCAGAGATGCCTATGTGAGGATGCTGATCCCTCCCCTTTTCCAAAAGTCAGCTTAGATGTCAGCAATTACAGGGAAACCAGGACCCTAGTCCCACAGCCACATGGAACTGGATCCTGACAGCAGCCACAGTGAGCAGGGTGGTGAGCTCACAGGCAGGAACAGCCAGGTCTGCAGAACAGTGATCTGATCAAACTGTGAGCAGATTGCCTGTGCTGATGTAAGAAGCCCTGGGCATGACGTGAGTGGATGCACCTCTGGAGTGACAGCAGAAAGGGCAGAAGCTCAAGGTCATCTCCAGCTACGTTCCAGGTCAGCCTGGGTTACATGAGACCTCATTGCTACACAGTAGCTCTTGGCTCTCAGAAGGAAGTGTTTCAACAGACGGCCAATTCTGAGCAATTCTTCCTACACCAGGAGGTCTCAGCACCTTAGAAAGTGTGGCAGGGCAGATGTGCTTGTGGTTTAAATAATGCCCCATAGCCAGGGATTTGTTTAGATAGCATCCCATAATTCCAGGCTGTATCTATTGCTCATGTTTTCTTTTTTTTCTTTTTCTTTTTTTTGGTTTTTCGAGACAGGGTTTCTCTGTGGTTTTGGTTCTTGTCCTGGAACTAGCTCTTGTAGACCAGGCTGGCCTCGAACTCACAGAGATCCGCCTGCCTCTGCCTCCCGAGTGCTGGGATTAAAGGCGTGTGTCACTACTGCCCGGCTCGCTCATGTTTTCTACAAACCTTTCCCCACCCATGAAAGTGATTAACCACGAAGGTATCAATCAGAGACTCAGATCAAGCTGATGTTCTGCTGAAAAGAAGCAATCGTCAGCCACTTACAAAGCCAAGCTTACTCTGGTCCCTCACCACGCCCTGGAAGACAGAATGTTTCCATATACACACGTACTTTGCACAGAATTCAGAGAGGAAGCTTGACTTGAACCCCATAAACCCACACATTCCTGCTCCATGTAATAAACCCACATCTGAACTTTTCTCAAAGAGAAACTAACTAATCCTGGTCAGGACACAGTCATGCTTGTTTCTCTTTCTCTTTTTTTTTTTTTGTCAGATAGCAAATGCAGATTATATAAAAAATAGAGCACCGTGACAAAGTTGTGCAAACAGAATTGAAAAAGAATGACATAAAGGATAGTCAAACACGGAGCTCACAACACATAGGCAAAAATCAGGACAGAAATCAAACATTTCCCAGAGGCTCACGATTGAATAAGAGGGTCCTGGGGATCCCAGCACTCCCTCCTCTTTCCCTAGCGATCACAAGCCTATAACTAAAAGATGCTCCACTTGGAACACTTATTGTTAACCGCAACTAAAGCATCCGTTTAACAGAGTGGAAGAGAGAAGGCCCTCAGCTCACTTCACACACACACACACACACACACACACACACACACACACACACACACACGAAAGACTCATTCTTCCTGCAAAACCTCAAGTTCAAAGTGGTATCTAAATCATCTCTCCATTTCAGCTGCTCTTTAACGCTTCTGGCAGGAATAGAACAGGGATGGAATGAGGGAATGCAGCTTGGATCCCAGTGTCCTTGCCACGTAAAACAACAGCACATAAATCTCACAGAGGGACGTATGGAATCAACCTAAATCTTTTTATGTAGAGGTAAAATGTGGCCTTCTTTAGAATTGTTGCTCTCGATCATAGCAGTGATTACTAAGTCACCATGACAAATGAGCTCATAGTTTATTTTGAGAAGTTAAATGAGAAGACAATGCACTTCTCTGTAGGTGGCCTTTCATCTCATCATAATAAACACTCTTCCCAAACATAAAAGATACTCTCGACAGTAGAGTTCTGTAAGCAAGCAGAAAATTATGTAAATCTGATTTTCTTACCGTGTGCTTGCTATCTCTTTAAGATTACCAAACAGAATCAGGTCTGTAAACACAATAGCTCCGGATCCGAGATACATTAGCTTCGCGAACACTCAGAATGAGAACAGCTATTTTTCGAGGTGTAACTGAAAAATCAGTTTTCAAATGGTTGTGTGAGATGAAGAAAAAAAAAACCCAAAACACACAGCATCACCTCTTAACTTATCATAGGCGTAATTGCCTCTCTTCATTGCCCTCCAATGGGTTAACAGTAGGTGCAGCACCTGCTTTGAAAGCCACCCTCAAAGGCACACCAGTCAGGGGCTGCGCTCACCTTCTCCCCAGCTCCTGCACCTAGCAGCTCATATTTAACTGGTGTTTGCTGTCCTTGTTAATCTGAAATGCCACTCCTGCCTGGGCAGGGGCACATGTGTAGGATCAGGCGACTCTACTCATGTATGGAGTTCCCTGCAGAGTGGAGGAGATGGACAGGGAACCAAAGACACGAGTTGGCATCATTGATCACCAAGCAGAAGGGCTTCTTCTCAGCCTCCCTTTGCTCTGGAGAAGAAAGCCTTTTGGTGCTTATGTTAAACCATTCAGTTTTATGCTATTTTAGGCCCAAACCAACATATTCTAATTGATTTTGAAATTTGTGTCTCATATTTTGTATTCCTCTAACACTAACCTCTTACCATGCATTTACAGAAAGGCAGAGATACCTGTATTCTTTTGTATCCCTATGAACTGCTGATAAAGTACATTTAGTCAATCAGTTTAAACTGTACTGAAATTGCAATCTCTGTTTTAGTTAATACAAATACATAATGTTTCTTTCTCTTGAGACTTGTGGGAAAAGAAAGCCAGTGTTCTCACTCCTGGTGTAACCAATGTGGTTAAATGTGTGTTAAGGAAAGCATTCTTATTCAGTAAACTCAGGAAGCAATACACATAAGTCTGGTTCGATATTAATGAATTGTGCCAACTGTAAGATGAGACTGTGAAATTCTAATTTGAACATTCTGGAATTTAAATTACTAGACCAATAATGGCATGCACAGAACACGTAAAGATAGAACACCGAACATGGTGTGGTGTCAACTGCCAGAGACAGCAACCTGCAGACATCAGGACATAGCAATGAGAGATAGTTCTCATGCATGATGTGCACATTTGTACATGGGACACAGAAAGAGCAACACCAGACACACCCACATCCACACACATGCACAACAGTAAACACAAACACACACACACACACACACACACACATGGCAAGAGCCTCCCATGTTCACTGCAGAAGGAAGGGTGCGGGGGAAGGTTTGCCCTGGTGCATGGCCTTCTGTCAAGGGGCCTGGAAGTCGAGGGCCACGTCTATTCTGTGGGCTTAAGGTTTCCCACTGGATGCCCATACAGCCTGATTTGAGTCCCATCTAAGTGTGTGTACACTACCACATTTCAAGCCAGTGCTTCAGAAAACAATACAAAACAAAAGCCAGCTCATTTTCATTTGCCCATAACATTCCCTTGTGTCAGGTCAGTGAGGATAAACTTTAATAAACCTGGATATCAGGCATAATTTTAATGCATGTTTAATGGAGAGAAGATGTAGGGAGATGGATGATTGATTGATTGATTGGAGGCGGCTGACATTAAGAACAGAGCAACCAGGCAGCTGGTCTTACAGAAACTTTTACTGAAATACTAGTCTAAGAATTCTGCATATATACATGTATTTATGCATCAAAATCCCATGTACAGACAGGGAAAATTGAGATATGGGGGCCATAGATTTAATCCATTTATTGTAACGTTGAAATCCCTGTCTTTTAACACTCCTAATATGCTGGTTTCTCAAGGAAAAGCAAAAAATATAAAAACCTTAAAAAGCAAGAGTAAGACTTTCTGTGCATCCCACTTCCGTTTCCATTGCTGTGATACGTGACCCTGGCAATAAGCAACTGAGTGGGGAATGGATTGATGACAGTGCACAATCTGAATTCCATCCATCATTGTGGGGACGCCACAGTGACAGTGGCATGAAGCCTCTGTCAACATCACACCCACAATGGAGCAGAGAGAAATGCAGGCATGCCTACTTGTTTGTTTGTGCGTCAGTTTCCTCACTCTACTGCAGTCCAGGATCACCCACTTAGGGAATGACGCCGCCTGCAGTGGACAGGATCTTCCCACATCAGTTCACTTAAGACAATGCCCCATAGACCTGCTCACGAGCCAGCCCAATGCAGGGAGTCCCTCACTGAGATTCTTTCCCAGGTAACTCTGGGTTTTGTTATGTTGACAAAGACAATCATATTATTGGGTAATTTAGGAAAACTTTTGATAAACAAATGTAATCCAGTTATTTCCAGCGAACTTAAACTTGGTGAAAAATGGTTTCCTAAGTAGAAGGAAACCCACACTTTGTATTTAAATTGGTTTATGTGCTGTAGAAGATTTTCTTAGTTTGCAAAAATGTACAGTTAAGAACAAAAGGAAAGATCTAAAAGTTGACTTCAAGGTTTAAATTGCATTTCATCTTAATTCAAATACTCAGGGGATTACAGGATGAAGTCCTCACTGATGAGAGGCTATGTAAAACTTCACTTTGCCAACAGCCAGAGTCACCACTCAGAGCCAGTGGCCTCTAAGTTGTCAGTCCAAAGAGTCACCCATCAGAAACTCCCCATCTGTTAGGTCCTCTGTACAGTCTGGTCCAGTCCACCTTTTTCTCACCCTGGGAACTTTCCAGCCTGTTCTCAAACAAAGTTCACTCTTCTGCAGGCAGACAAATGGTAGCCATTAAAAGGTTGGTGGGTCCTCACTCCTACACAGGTATTCACGTGTTTTGTAGCTGGGGAAATGTGAGTGTGAGGGTCTGGCCAAGTGTGAGATATTTGGAAAGGAGGAGGCTGTTTGCCTAAGCTTTAATTAAAAGTTTTGCTGGCATGTACTCAAAGATGCTGCCAAACCAGGGATCCCTGATTAAAATGAAGGATGGATTCCAATCAAGGTAAAGGTAGGAGAACGAATATGGAACATGGATTTCATATTTTAATTATATTTTATTTCTATCTTTTTTGTGGTACTGGGAATTGATCTTTAGCTCTGTGTATATCAGTTAAGCACTCTGAAGCAAATTATATCCTCAGCCCTGAAAACAACAGGTTTTCAAGGCATGGGTAAGATTCACGTCAGCAGGGTCTTCCTTTTGGAGAGGCTTTCTCACAGAGGCTGCATGCTTTGCAGCACATGGTGGCTGAGTCTGGTTCTGGTAACTATGGCCACTGCTTTGCGCTTCTAACCATGCAGCTACTAAACCATGTAACACAATGAGGTTTATTGGCACCAGATAAAGCCATGTAAACTGTCTGGAGGGATTTGAAGGCGAACAAGTGTTTCCTTCCAAGCCTTTAGTCAAAGATTGCTAGGCTAGCAGTGTACAAATACAATATCGCAGGTGTCCTCATATCTCGGGTTGTGCGCAAATTTGGCATGGGGAAATTAATAGATCTTTTGCAAAGATACTTCAGTTTGCATCTTATGAGAGAATCCATCAGCACTGAGACCTCTTTCCCTTGTGAAGCATTTCTACCTAGTTATGAGGACACTTCAGGAATGATGAGTTCCGGAACCTTCATTTTTTGCATGGTGTTGAAACAGTACTTTGCATAATAATAAGCTCCCTAAGCAAACATAATCATCCTCATCCCACTGAAAGGAGGGATGAAGAACTTCTTTCAAGGCAATAAAGAAAGACTTTTATGTGTATATGTTTTCCTTTTTCTTTTTTCCAGGCTGAAGAATTACATAAGCGCAGTAGAATTTTAGAGTGTCTGGAAGATTCAGAGACCATAGTTCTAAGTTAAGGGTCTGTTGTGAACTGGTGAACCCCAAGCTTACAATTCTGGCTGATGAGAAAGCCTAAGACTTCCATATTATCTTTCACAAGAGAAACAAGGCCATGTAGTCATGAGATAACCTGACACCAGTTAGTGAGTGTCCTCTTTGTCAAAACCTGAGTGTGTTGAACCCAAAGGTCAGGGGGTTGGCTGGGCAGTGATGGCACAGTGGAGCAGAGTCCATTGGCGTGTAAAGGGATGAGGAGCGGTGATGGCCAGAGACACATACGGATAGGTGTGGACTCCCATGTTCACCACCCTTAGGCTGTCACTCACAACAGCATCAAAGTCCCCCACAGCTTTTCAAAGAGAGCACATTCACAAATTCTACTTTTTTCTAATCTCCATTCTTTATTGTATTCTTATCATTTATTTTATCCCTTTGTGGACAACAAGCATCCTACTTTCTCAGCAACATACAAGGCAGCAGGAGATTATGAGTGAGTCTCTGTGTATTCAAAGATCGACTCACTTGACAGGCCCCCACATTTCAAAAGGCTCCTGGAAGAGAGATGCTCAGGCAGGAACAAAAATGGGAGGTGTGGACTACATACTATCAAGGGTTTCTTGTGTTCAAATGGATGCTGAGGCATTGCCTATTCTTGAGTACACTTTGCATTACACGAATGCGTGTACCCAAGATGGCTGCACACGCTTATCTTTGAAATTTTAAGAATAAAGGCTCTGCTCATGGATTCTTATACTAGCCAATCTGCCAGTCCCCTGCTTCTACCCCCACCCCCACAACTCACTTTGGTTTGTCCTGTTTTTTTTTTATTCACTCTCTAATACTTGCCCTTGTTTAGAACTTGTTTGAGCTTCATTCCGTAGGGATCTGTGTGTCTCCCATCCCCGTGTGATGTGCAGAGCTCTGTCCCAGGAAGCACTCAACATTTAATACCTTCATGGCACTACACTGTACTTTATTCCATGAGTAAATCAATATGTGCTTTAGTCAACGTAGCTGATGATTTACTGTGGGTTGAGAAATTATAAACATATTCTAAAAGTTATTTTGTACATTTGTCTAATTGACTTTCTGTATGTAATTCACATTGCTAGCAACTGAATCTAAGATAGTTAAAGTCATTGCCCTTTCATGAATAAGGTGTCATTCTGATAAGTGATGTGTTCCCAGAATGCTAATTATACTAATTATCAGTGAAGGAAAGTATAGCTGGCCTCTGATACATCAAACGTCTTAATAGTAACATACACATTGATGTTAATTCTCATGTATTTTTAAAGTGAAATCACTGTATGTCTCACTAATTCCTTCAGATCTCACCATTCACGTAGTCCAGGCACCAACAGTACTGGCAGCAGTTGGAGCTTGTAGGAAAGGACAAGGTTCAGGTCTCGCTCAGATGTTTGCATACGGATCTGCATTTTAACAAGATCCCCAGATGGTTCAGATGACCATGAAGGTTTGAGAGACCTGGCATTGGTCTGCATTTCTGTTATTGGAACTAGAAATGCCATATTTGTGGACAGTAGTCTTGTGTCCATGTTTTGATTGGCCTTAGAACCTCAATCAACTTGGCTGATGCAGGTGGGCAGCTTCATGAGGCTTTGAATATTAATATTCTCAAATGATCAGTCATGGAAACCTATCAGTCATCCAGGTTTTACAACAGGACAAGGCAGTCAGTTAAAGGAAGCAACTGTGGGTTGTTCACTTTGTGTGTTGTGTCTGCATTGCTGCTCAGGAACAGGCAAATGCATCTAGGACCTGCAGTTTTGTCCAGGAAACATGTTTCTAGAAGTTATCAGCACGACTGTGTCTTAGCATGTGGCCACGCACAAGACCAGCATGTAGGCAGGTGTATAATTATTTTAGGTAAAGTGAAGATAGTAACTAATTTGAAATCTATGTGGCTGAGCACACAGAAGATGAATTAGAAGCCAATAAATTCAGACATTCAGATGCCATTCAGATGTATATGATAGTATGATGTGGCAGATGCTTGTGGCTCAAGGCTCATTTTTCCCTTTATCTGTGGCCTTCCCCATGCACCTTTGAGGACCCTTTCATGGAGAGAAGTGTGTGCTGTTTTGCCTCAAAATTTAGTTTAGCCACAAGGCATTCTTTGGCTAAAGACATGATATAGGAATGAGAACATTCACTTCTCTATCTCAGCCCCGTGGAGAAGCACAGTCTGGAAGGTCAACAATTCCATGAATTCATGTTTTTTGTTCCAACCTCCATTGAAAGCTTATTTATTTATTCATCAAATGCCCTGTGTGTTTTTCACACTTCAAATTCCTTGTGTGAGTTGCTTCCCTACAGGAAGCCTTTGCTAAACACTTCAGGTCTTTGAGACCTGCAATCTTTTTATTTTTTCATCTTGCTTATTTGACTTTTGGCAAATTTCTTGCTTTCTAATGTCTTTTATTCTAAATCTACATAAATCCCCTTCCACTAGTTATGAGTGATTTCTTCAGTTACAGTGTTGTTGGCAGTCAGAGGTCATCCCTTATACGTCTGCCACCTATGATCCTTTGGCACTAGTATGTCATAGACACCAAATGCTTATTACTTTGGGGAGGTGTCAAAGGCAAACGTGAGAGAATGTACGGATTTGTGGCCACCACCATCACTTCCTGAGTGAAATTATTAAATCACTGCACATACAGACATAGTTGAGCTGGAAGCCTGCTTCATAGCTCAGATTGTCTCCAGAGAAAGCTTGCAGTGGGCTGAACCTTGTCTAATCTTGATAGGAATCTTTTGTGACGATCACAAGTAATCCCCTTCTGTCTTGTACAGTTTACAGAAAATGATAACCTACAGCTGCCTCGTGGTTGGCTCCTGTACATCTCCTAGTTTTTGTCGGCACATCTGACTCTCAGGATAAAAAGACCGTGAGTGAAAAGTTCATTTTGATTTTTGTGTTAAAGCTGACAGAGACAAGCTGCTTGTCCGTACTGATTCACATACATCTTTAATTCCACCTGTCAGTATAATTTCCGTGTTTGATTCTTGGATCAATAATTACAGGTAACTGTCTCACTAAGGAATAGAAAATAATGTCTTTTTCCTCCTGTATCATTATCAAATTTAATCATAGGATCCACAGTTTTCCCCAAACTAGGGTTTTGTTTTTTATATATTTTGAGGATATAAGGATTGTTATGACCAGAGAATATGAAGGTTCCATGTCATTTGTAGCTACGGTGTCAATACCTAACTCCACCATTACCATGCAAATGTATTCATAGGCAATATGCAAATGAACAGGCATAGCTATGTCCAGTAAAATTTATTTATGAGCACTGAAACGGTAATCTCATATAATTTTCAAGTGTCATGGGATATTATTCTTCTTTTGATTTTTAAAAAGCATTAAAATGTAAAACCTATTTTTATCTCAAGAGCCATGCAGAAACAGAAGAGGGATGGGTGGGCACCTGCATGCTTATTCATTTACATGTTATCTGTGGCCACTTTCGTGGACCATTTCAGAGTTGAGTCTTTGCAGAACTGTTGCATATTTGTCACTGATGCCTTAAGACCCGCAGAGGTAAAATATTTGCCACTTGGCTTCAGGAGAAAAGTTTGCCGCTTTCTGGTCTACACATTTATAGCCACACAGGAGCATGGTTCATGAGTGTAGCACTCCACCAATGTGACACCCAATGCTCTGACATCTGAACCAGATTGATGTGGGATTCCCCTCTGTATGCTGTGAATATGATTTATTACCATTAGTTAATAAAGAAGCTGCTTCTGCCTATAGCAGGGTAGAATATAGCCAGGTTGGAAGCCTATAGCAGGGCAGAATATAACTAGGCTGGAAGAGATATCGAGAGAGAGTGTGCAGAGTCAGGGAGATGCTATATAGCTGCAGAAGGAGACCGGCATGGGAACATTACCCAGCTGGCCACAGCCTCGTGGCGAAACACAGAATAATAGAAATGGGTTATTCTAAGATATAAGAGCTAGTCGTTAAGAAACCTGAGCTAATAAGTTGAACAGTGTTGTAATTAATATAGTTTCTGTGTGATTATTCAGGTCTGAGTGGCCAGGAAACGCAGGAGCAGTCTCCTAGTCTCCTTCTATACGAGATGAGATGCCAAGGACCATGGTGAGAGTGTCCACAGACACTAACATTTGCCTGCATGTTACTGGTCACATTCTTCAGCAACAGCAGCATATTAAAGATGGAGAATAATCAAGAAGTTAAGATATCAGCTCATTAAATAAATAAAAATAATCTGGGTTGCCGAGATGGCCTTAAAGCAATGGCAGTTAATGCCAGGTAATATAATTGCAAAGTCTGGAATTGTTTGAAGAAATCCAATAATAAAATTCTCAAATATTGTTCCACTCCCAATTAGCTGGAGACTGATGGTTTCTTAGGAACAGGCTGTAGACTATAAAATCCTGACATAGAAGTAATGTCAGGAAGGAAAGGAATTTATCTACGTGGTCCTCACACAGATGATGGAGAGTTCTAGGGAATCCTCTAAAGGTGACAGATTCACCTCAACCGTGGATCCTAGTGGTGAAATAAATTTAAAATGCTGGGAGAAAAAAACCAAGGAAATGTTCACAAATAAAGGGAGAAACCCCTGACAGGCTTTTTCTCAGCTGCAGCAAGCAGGTTCAAGGTCAAAACCTGTGGGGACAAGCCACGTAGCCAAGTCACGCTCAGCATCCTGGAGTGGCCTCTGCAACATCTTCCTGGTGTAATCCCACAGTGCAAAGCCCCAGTTACCGAAGGTCCCAGACTCCTATGACAAGAATCATAAGAGAGGACAGAGACCACATCATATCTGAGCTTCAAGTTCTCCCTCACACTTTTACATATTAAATTAACCATGCATAAGAAACTGTCAAAATGGCCCTGAGATGAAGACTCCTAGTGTTTTTAAAAATCAAAGCAACTCAGAAACTGAAATTTGAAACGCACTGCCACAAGACAAGCTTCGAACTCATTAGGAGACCCTTTCTGTCTCCTCCCAGAAGCAACACTGCCTCGATGGAGGCCAAAGCCATTGTAAATCATTTCTCAGAAGCCCACGGGACAGAGGGCACAGGAGGCATCCCTGTGGCTTGTGTGCCACATGGATTCTGTTTGTCCTAAGAAAACAGACAGAACACAGCTGGAGCTCCCCCGACACTCTAGAAACAGGGAAAATACACCACATTTTGCTAAATGTCAGAGGATGGTGAATTATTCCGGGGAACGGGGAGGCCATCCTGGGCGACAGGCTCATTATTTTGAGGTGAGAAGAATTGATTTTGACAATGCTGGCTTTTAAGACTTGTGGATTCTACTACCCAGGAGATGCAGTTCAGAACGGACATGTGGGACATGGGTCAGATCTTTATGACCAATTTAAGGGGCTACAGATTTAGCTGACAGGATTGAATTTTAATTAAAGATAAGGCCATTAGGCTGGTGTACATCTGTGAGAGAATCTGGCCACTTGCATTCTTATATTCAAGGTTTTTTTTTTTACTTGTTTTTAAAATACACACTTTTAAATTGCAGCATGACAGAAAAGTACATAGAGTGTAACAGTACAGCTTGATCATTGTCACAAAGAAAATGCTACCACACCCTTCAGTTGCTTCTTCCCCTTCTAGTAACTTCTATTCCAAGAAGAAACTACGGTGCTAATTTTGTCTCTGTTTAAAACTTCAGCAAATGGGACCAACCCTGTGATAGCTCGTCTGCACTGAGGCTGAGCTGTGCAGAGCTATTCTAACCACTGCACTTGACTCTGGGGACTTCCTGTTGCAGGAATCCTGGGGCATGGAGTGTCTGGTTCACAGGCAGGTGCACATGTCCTTGAACTGTTATAGAATGTTTTAGGAAAGTTCAGAGTTGTTTGGCTCTCATTTTTCACTTTAGACAATTCTGTAATGAGAAAAAAAAAGATTTCAGGAAAAACAGTGGAACCACGAGGCACCCAGCTGAGCCACAGGCGCTGAGGGTGGTGACATTAGGGAGTGAGTCATCACCAGCGCTCTGTCCCACACTGGTGTGCACATGCAAATTGTAACATGAGCTTTATGGCAAGTGTTTAAATTTCCTTTAAAATAGTATATTTTATATCCAATTATGCCATCGAATGATATGCTATTCCTATTTCACATTTTAATAAAAAACTCCATAAAATAATGAATCTCAAGTGGTTTGATTTTTGAAAGTGAAAATTTTCACTATACATTTCAGGGCAGGGCCATAGTCATATCATACAGGGCTCTAGGCTCATTGAGGCCGTATATGTCCAGAACTGAGAGGGACTTGAAATTAGCCCTGATGAGATATATAAAATTCATTCTAAAGTCTTAGGATAATTCTTTCCTATTACACCGAAAGCAGTTGCAATTTTATCACAAGGTGACAAAGCCATTGCAACCTGACAACTATCAGGTTATAAGCCCCCTCAATGGGTGTGTCTGTGTATACCCTCATGGTTACACACAGGTAATTGCCAGAGCCACCCTCTGCTAGTTTAAATATTAAATTGGATGACTGTTTTCCATTCCCTTAGTCATCTTATGCTCTAAGGTGCATGGGGGAGGAGCTCTCAGGGGATGGGAGAGGAATAACATTTACTAGTATATAAAGGAATAATGGAACAAGAAGGGTTAAATGGAGGTGGGGGAGTAGAGGGCAGGGTGGAGTAAGTAACGTGGGGGAGGATTAAAAACTCTAGACAGCTTTTGATGAAACACACACACACACACACACACATGTATATGCACACACACAAGAGAGAGATAAAATGGAGTTACCCTATACAGGGCAATAATGTGCCTATTAAACACCAGACATTAACAAATAAAAAACCCAATATTGGAAATGGGTTAATTGTTTTGGTGCCATTGGGCCATAATTCTGCAGACCCCAAACATCACACGTTATCTCCACTGCTCTAGGTCACTGTCCAGAATATGGTGGTGTAAGTAAGACTCCATTGCTGACATTACCACATCCTTGATTGAGTCTAGAACATGGTGAAATCAGGACAGCCTTGACCTGGACACTTACTCCTTATGATTAGCCTTCATGGTGCTGGAAGGTGCTATGCACACACCACCAGAGAATAAAAGCTCTCATCACTTTTACCCAGCTATGAACTCTGAATGTACATTAATTGCAGGCCTGGCAAGATATGGCCAAACAGTGGCACAAGCATCAGGGGAGTAAACAACCACTCTATGACTGGATTTAAGTCCTGTTCTACAAGATGAAACCCATCTGTACCCGGCAACATTGTTGAGCTATGAAGCTATGAGTAGACATATTATAGGCCCTGGGGAGAATATACCAGTATGGTACAGAATACATGTAATAGTAAATTGACTCTTAATGACTTAGCCTTGTAACACTAGATAAGTGAACTTCTCAGCCTTCACCAGAGAAGCTTCTATTTGTGGCAGACGGTGATAAACACAGAGACTCAGAACTGGTCAAGGTGCAGAGAACAGCAGACTACAGAATGCTTAGCCTTAAAGGAAACATATCTACAGTATATCTACAGTATATATACTGTACCCTTCCACAAGACTCAGAGATCATTGCAAAAGAGGGGGTGGAATATTTGAGCAGCACAAATTAGTCTTCTTGAAGGGAATTTTTTTAAAAAAAGGACATAAAGTTGGGTGGGTAAGGAAGAGGGGCTGTACCTGGAAGAGCTGTGGGAGGAAGATATGATCACAGCATATTGTGCAAAACCGGAGACTCTCGAAGAACAAATAAAACTAAGAAAATAGCGATGTACATCATGATGCTGCTCAGAAGTAATCCCTAGCTTTTGTAACTAAAACACCATAGGTTTTCAGTGGCTACTCTGGACCTAGAAGGGTTTGCACTGAAATATGCTATGAGCTATTTTAAATGTGTTCAGAAAAGACAATGCTATGAAGGCATATGCCACAGACCAGAGTGATTGTTAGAGCCATGCTTCTGCCTCAGGACCATGTGACATGCATGCCCATTGCCTCCTCAATGAGATTCAGAAGACTTTTCTGACTAAAGTCCCCATGTAAGTATTTCCTGGTTTGTGGATTAAATTATGAGATTTCTGGGGGGCGGATAATGAATTATTAATGATGAAAAATAGATCCCATTTACACAAAATGACTTGGAAGTATACATAAAATAATTGCAAGAGAAACACAAAAGATAACAGTGCTGACTCTGGGTGCAACGCCACTTGTGCTAACAGCTGCTGTAAAACTGTCTGCCGCGGATTTATTTGGGCATCACAAACGCAGGAAGAGCCCTTTTGGCTTCCAAGAAGATGAAATAACACATAAGTTGTGAATACCTAAGTTTTATTCCTATAATCAAAAGTATTTCACCAGTTCAAGAAGTATTTATGAGGCAAATTACTGGAAGAGTGCAGAATTAAATTCAGTTTTATATGGTACCTTTCATACCCCAAGTATCTCAATAGCTTTTGAAAGTACAGCAGCCTGGTAACAAGGTAACAATATGACCTGCAGAGGTCATTATACATCTGGGGGCAGGTGGTACAGGTGTAGGTTCAGAGCCTGGCTTTATGGATACAGCATATTTTCTGATTCCTCCCTTAGTGTTTCTATGACATCTTTACAGGTCTGTGTGAGCTTACACCATGGACAGATAGGGAGGTGCCAAAGCTTTGCATAGTACAATCTGTAAGAGGGAGTCACTTCTGGCATTTCTATACTAGCAAGCTATTTTTATCTACTTAATTGGTTTGGGAAGTTCTTCTGTATATGTGTTGCTTTCATTGGTTAATGAATAAAGAAGCTGGCTTGGCCTGTGATAGGGCAGAGTAGAGCTAGGCAGGGAAAACTAAACTGAATGCTGGGAGAAAGAAGGCAGAGTAGTGAGATGCCATGTTGCCACCAGGGGAGAAAGACACAATCTGCTAGCTGGAACCTTGCCAGTGGTATATAAAATAATGAAAATGGGTTAATTCTAGATGTAAGAGCTAGAGCTAGCAATATGCTTAAGCTATTGGCCAAACGGTATTGCAAATAATGTAATTTCTGTGGCTGTTTAGGGAGTCTGGAGTCTAGATAGCTGAAAAATGATCCTCCCAACAAGCAGCCTCCCCCAACACTTATTATTAAGGATTTACTTTTTAATCATGTGTATGTATTTGTCTGTGTATATGCGATCAGAAGAGGAGACATTTGATCCTCTGGAGCTGGGGTGTACATGGTCATAAACCACAAGATGTGTGTGGATACAGGGAACTGAGCTCAGTCCTCTGCAAGAACAGCAAGGGGTTTTTACTGCTGAGCCATCTCTAGTCCCTTGAGTTTCAATTTAGGCACTGACTTTGAAATTATCCCATTTCTGGCCCTGTGGAAAGTGTGTTATTTTGCCCCAAACTTAATTTAATGTCAAATGCCATCTGAGCCCAGAACGTGAGAATGTTCACAGTTACTTTTAGGAGAAGACAATATTGGAATGTCTATACATACATGTTGAAGAAATGGAAAAGCCACACACACACACCACCTTGTTTCTCCTGGTTGGAGAAAGTCCTAGAAGACTGGAAGAACACCATCACTGCTGTGATGTTAACGTCCTGTGTGCTGCTTTCTGAAGATTGACAGTGCAGTCAGAAGAGGTGTAGACAGGACAGATCAGATATAGTTTGCCTAGGACATTCTCTAAAGCAACATGAAAGTCTCCTGCACAGGGGACCCACTCAGACCTGGGCAAAGTGGGATGCTGTTCTCTGTCTTGCTTCCCTGATGGAAACCACTGGAACATTTTCCTCCCAAGGCTTTGGAGACTTATTCCTTCTCTCCCTGAGGTGGTTTGAATGGGAATGGTCCCCATAGGCTCATATGTTTGAATGCTTAGTTAGCAGAGGGTGGAACTATATGGGAAGGATTCCTTAGAGGAGGCGTGTCCCTGGGAGTGTGCTCTGAGGTTTTCAAAGTTCACACAAGTCTTAGTCTCTCTCTCTCTCTCTGCCTGCCTGGGAGTCAGGATGTAAAGTTCTCAGCTATTGTTCCAGGGCCGTGTTTGCCTGCTCCCCACCATGATGATCATGAATGACCCTTCTGAAACTATAAACAAATGCCAATTAAAGGCTTTCTTTTATAAGAATTGCCTTAGCCATGGTATCTCTTTACAGCATCCGAACAGCAGAACAGTGACTTAAACATTCCTTTCCTTTCTTCTCCCTTCCTAATTGTGATAGCTAGACGCTTTAAACCTCTCAGAGGATAAACAAATAGTTTTAGAGCACTGGAAAAGGAAGTGGGATTTCATATCCAGAGGACTTTTTAGCATGCTCTTGCTTTGCAGATGCAACAAGGGAGTGAACATTTCAGAGGCAGGAGGATAATGTTCTGTCTGTTCTATCCTACCATGTAGGTTCTTGTCAATCAAACTCATGTCACGAAACTTGGGCTGTAAGCATCTTTATCTGTAGACCTATCTTGCTGGCCACATAGTTTTTAATCCTCACAATAAATGTGTGGAATTGGATGTGGTTTTATTTTATGAAAAAGGAAATGAAAGTTTAGATAATCTACCTTATCACCAAGCACACAGACAATGCTGCCCAGTGTTTGCGGCCTGCAGAGCTGGTGTCCTGTGCTTGTCCCACTAGCTTACTCTAAAGAGTTCAGGTTCATTCCTGGCCCAGGTGCCTTAATGCCTTGGAAGAAGAGAACTCAACAACACCATCACATGGTGCAGTTAGAGGTCTGGCTGCTCCCAGAAGCCTTTGCATCCTGTAAATGCCCTGAGTCCCCATGTTATCTGCACAGTCCCTTCATCTCCACATTGTATTTTGTTCTGTTTTCATCTGCTCATGTCTTGCAGGCTTTCAAGTTCTTTGATGATTGCAACTGAGTTGCATGTTTAGCAATAAGCCCTGAAATCCAGTACACCACAGCATTCTATAAACAGGTTCTCATTAAATATTCATTTTACTTGGCAAATGTTGCATTCTACATGTTGTTATTCAGTTTGCTACCTTGTTGCTCAGTTTTGATGTGGCTCTAATCACACAGAAGTCAGAAATGTCAGGGGGTTGGGACTTGGGGATCGAGTTCCTACCTCATGGTATAGAACATGGGGGGCAGAGTACAGTCACCCACAGTCACCAAGCAAAGGAGACTCTAAGGAATGTGTAGTAATAAGAGCGGTGGCGGGGCTATGTCCCCAAAGCCCCAGCCGCCTGCCCGGCTAGCTTATGCCCCGAAATAATTACACGGACACTGTATTCATTTAAACACTGCTTGGCTCATTTCTACCTAGCATCTTCTAGGCTAACTCTCCCACCTGGACTAGCCCATTTCTTATCATCTGTATAGCACCGGTCTTACCGGGAAGATTCTAGCCTAAGTCCATCCTGGGTCGGAGCTTCATAGCGTGCGTCTTCCCTGGAGCAGGTAGCATGGCGTCTCTCTGAAGCGTCTGCTCCGGAGAGGAGAGCTGTGGAGTCTGATCTCACTTCCTCTTCCTCCCAGCGTTTTGTTCTGTTTACTCCTCCCACCTATCTCCTAACCAATGAGAGCCAAGCAGCTTCTTTTAATTTAACCAATGACCTTCCTCCATCATTTCCCCTTTTTTGGTTTAAACAAAAAAAAAAAGGAAGGCTTTAACTTTAACATAGCAAAATTACATATAACAAAACAGTTATCAAGTAAAAGTTACATCAGAAACATTTATACATATAACAAAATTGACCGTAAATCTCTATCAATAAAGCAAAATCTATACTAATGCAAATTATTCATGTCTATATCATATCCCCCCTTAAATGTAAAAGAACATTTATAAACTATATTTGGGAACATGGGCGCAGTTTTTTCTCTCCAAACTGCTTCCTGCTGAATGGGGTGTCGTTAATTAGGTCTTTCATGGTATAACCTGTGTGCTAGTTTCATCTCAGTTGGCAGTTGAGCAAAGCAATTTTCTGAAGATGTTCACAGCAACCCTTCAGGAGGACGTGGTCCATCATACCAAATTGGGATAAATGCAATCCACAAGGTCTGATCCTCTGTGAAAACTAAAGAAGACTCTCTCCAAAGCATCATATCCTTAGACCCAAATTCTGAAGTCATACCCTCATGATATCCGTTCTGGTTCCACTTGGCAGCCCATATAATGAAATGTCTTTTAATTTAACCAATGACCTTCCTCCATCAGGAATGGCTCCACCTTATTCCTGGTAATAAGAGACACATTTTCCTAGGGCCAATTTTAAGTGTTAATCAAATACATCTCTGTCATAGAATTATATTAGGCCCAGAGCTTGGCCATTTGTTACTTAAATGACTTTTGCTTTTCTTTATCATGCCTCAGTATCTCCCAATGTCCATCGGCCCCATGTGTCTCTGACAGAGTTATCTTTTCTCTGCCGCTTCGAACAAGTCGTCTCATTACTCAGAGCCTTCCCCTGATGCGCAAATGTCACCAGCTCACAGACTTCAAGCCTCAACTTCTTTATCAGCTCTGAACATTTTCTTTCTTTTTGCTTCTTACTGTTTGGGTGCTGTGGTTAAGTAAAATAATAAGCCCTACCTCCTTCACCTTTGAGTCATTACCCTGAAAATACTACCTCAACTAACTGACACCTTAACTCTAAACATCAGTTCTAAGATCTTTGAAACCATAAGGTCTTCCCTAACCCTCACGAAAGAGATCAGCAACACATTCTCCCTGCAGACCCCAAGTCAATCCAAGATAGGAGAAACCTTAGTTTCTTTTTATAGGGTTTATAAAGAACAGCCCAAAAATGAGAGGATGTTTCCACCCATGAACCTCACCTGACAGTAACCATAGATGATTGGTCTGGCCTCACTTTTGTCTTCCTGCTCCCCTTTCATGCATGACCCAGGCAGCCTTTCCCTGAGCCAAGCTGAGAGTCCATATTTCCCCTGTCAGAGGCCAGGGTCAACAATACTCACTAAGAAGATAGGTTTCAGGTTGAAAGAACCTGTCTATTGATGGCAGCTGTGTCAGCATTTGAGGAGAGCTTGGAGGAGAGTGAAATTCAGGGATGGGGAACAGAACCTGGATTTCCTCTAAACTGGTTTCTAGACATGGCCAGGCAGACTGTACACTCCTCTTTTTCTAGTTCTTCAGAGGCCCCTTCGCGGGAGAGAATCAATCTAAAAAAAAAATTCAAGTCGTAGTTAAGCTGCCACAGTGGGGGAAAAAGCAGCAGAATGAGATTTGAACTCTTCTGTGACACTGAATTCTCATCCTCCTGCTTCACCATCCTTCATGCTGGAATTATGAGGCCTTAGGGAATAAACTTAGGCTTTGTACATGGAACATAAAATGAGCTCAACCCTAGCCCCCTACACCCTGTTTTGGGGTGACAGGGATTGTTTACTTTTGTATGTGTATCAGCGTTTATTTTCACTATCTGTATAGACACACCATAAATACATAGTCTGTGATAGCTTATAAACTAATACTCAAGAAGAAAGTAAGATGAAATTGCTTTCAGAAGTCAGGCATTTGGGGCATACATAAAGGTTAGTTTTTTCTTTCTGTCAAGTAGACAACAGACCAGTCTAGTAAGAATTCATGGAGAGGCCCCAAGTCGGCCACAGTGTGACTATACCTATACCTGCCAGTTTCAGGTGTCAAAACTGAAAACTGGACACGAGATGAAACCTAGGTGCTCTGAGGCCATCACTCATCATTTGTGGACTTCAGGTGACAGTGATGCCTCAGAAGTAATTGCTAATTGAGTCCCTTGTTTCTCAGTGTGCTAAAAGTAAGTCGTTTTTAACAAAGCACTTTTAATGAATTATTTCAGTTTAGTAGAATTTTTTTCTTATTTGTATTTTGACAAATATTTGTGAGTAGCATGGATAATTAGAAGCTGCATTTTCCAAAACCACTGGAAATCTCAACTAAGGATCAAACATTTGTGGCTTTTGACCATTTATAAAATATTATCCTGTTTGAAGCAAATTGCTTGTCAACATTATTGCAGTCTGGCCAAGGGGGATCTCCAGTGTGTCCTCAGGTTATTTATAGCATATTTGAGCTATGGTCATCATTGATGTCCTTGTAAATCAAGCTCATTGGCTTTTTACTAGTTAAAAGGAATTGTATAGCAGACGGTAGGTAATACATTGTTACAATATTCTAGTAAACTAGGAGAAGTTCATACATTGTTACAGTCTTCTAGTAAACATACATTGTTACTTTTTAGTCTAGTAAACTGGGAGACATACATTGTTACAATAGTCTAGTAAACTGAAAGACATACATTGTTACTTTTTAGTCTAGTAAACTGGGAGACATACATTGTTACAATAGTCTAGTAAATGCCAGCAGTTCAGTACGCTTAGTTAGTATGCCTTTTTTTTTTTTTAAAAAAAAAAACACATCTGAGGATGAACACCTCTGGTTGTTTTCCTATAGACTAAAACCAGAATATGTTATGAAATAATATCATATAATGATAATCTTAACAACTTTAAGTGACTTGGCAACTTTTTCCTTTTTTCTAAATAACTGGAGAGGAGAGGTTGTGTATATTGTATTTGAGTCATTTTTGTGTGCTTTAAGGATTCATGTTTACTATTTTCACCCTGTGCTGATGTGTGCATCTGCCTGTGGGTTTTACAGTGTGTGTAGGGGCCTGGCAGACCAAAGGCATCAACCAATGTTAAAAGTCTTAATACCAAAACCAAATAAGGATTATTCTAAGATGGCGTCATCCCTGACATGGAGAAAAATGTCTTGTGAAGAGACCTGGGATGGAAGCATCCCCCCTCCCCAGAGGGTGTGTGGTTCAGTTCGGAGGGGACCTGTGCTGTGTGTGTTTCATCTGTGCTGCGATAGACAATGAGGCAGAAGGGCACCACATAAGTCAGAGCTGTAAAACAGCTCCACAACCCGTGGCACATGAGATTTGTCTAATTTATATTTCTTATGAAACTACCCTCACATTATGTGGTTGCCAGCATAAATAATAAAGCATGTTACTTAAGCAATTTTACATTTACTGTATTGGTGAGTAAATGCAATGGCCACCCTTATTCTCAAACAATAAAACCTACCCGGCCTTCTCATGAAAGATGATTGCATATGCAGTAAAAACCATAACTCATCAAAAGTTTAGCTATTTTCTCTTAAGATGGAAGAACATTTTGCTTGAACACCGAACGTGACATTAAATATTCATGGAGCTGAATAGAGTTTAAAGACTTGCTGGAACTCTTAAATTCTTTTCAACTAGAAGGAAGCTCTTTGAACCAGCAAGGTAGAAGCTGCTGTGAATCCGAAGTTGGGACTGGACACGGAGGATTGCTCAGCGCTCTGCAGGCTCTGGCCATCAGGATCGATTCTCCTGAAAAGCCCAACATCCTTTCAAAGTGATTCATGATAATGGCCTCCATTTGGGTCAAACAGCATTTAACCGCTTGTAAATTTTAATTAAAAGATTTGTCACTTGAACACATAGTTTGTCATCTTGCAACTAAGCGATGTGTCTTTATCGGAAAATGACTCCGGGGATGGCATTTGTCTAATTTGTCATCTGGACACCCATTAAGATAATTTGGTTGTTGCACAGGAATAGTTAAAATTTGTGAAATAGAGCCCACTGTTGTTTGTATGCAGGACGACAGTGGAAACTACTTAAAAAACATAATTTGTGCTCTAATTAAATTCTAATAAGCACCTTACTTCTGGTTATTTTTCATTAACAGATGTTTAACTTTCTCAGTAGAGAAAAATTCTTCAGAATCTGCAGGGGAACAGGTGGCTGCACAAGTAGCAGAAAGTGGAATTAGAATTATCTAGAGAGAAGAAACAAGCCCTGATCAGAGGCACTCAGCCCGCTGCAAACTGAGCTGAAAATCCGCAGCCTGGGACACAATCAGAGGGGATCCGATGCCCAAAAGGGACAACTGAGGAACGAGCTGAGAAGGCGATGGAGGTTGGACTTCTTCCTCTAACTTAGTGTATATGTATATGAGGTAAAAATGAAGACATTAAAATGCACTAATTTCAAAAGTAACACGAAAAGACTTGGGATTTTTAAGCCAGATGGGCTCAGTCAAGTCAGTTATACATAGGGTAGATATTTTTCTCTATTGAAAAAGTAGATATAAAATATAAATTTTCAAGGAACTTTAAAATGAAACCTGCTTTTGTTGTGATTCGAGCGCCTGTTCCCATTCTGCAGGTCCTCTCCCATCGGCCTTCTGCCCACCTTCACACCCAGTCCTCTGAAGCCCCCAGCTCTGGGTTCTTGTCCTCCCTCTGGTCGCACAGCTTAAGCTCACTCTGCATCTACTCGGTGCTCACTTGGTGCCCACTCCACACCCACCTGGCATCCACGCTGAATCCACTCCGCACCACTTCATATCTATCGGAGCCCACTCCACGCCCACTCCACGCCCACTCCACGCCCACTCCACACCCACTCCACACCCACTCCACACCCACTCCACACCCACTCCACACCCACTCCATACCCACTCTACATGGACTGCACACCCACTCTGAATCCACTCCACTGGCCGCAGGTTCTAATTCTTTCAAATAATCCTGCTCCCTGTGAGCCAATGGTGGTCATTTTCATTCAAACTACCACATGGCAGATAAGAAATAATCATTGTTTATATTACTCAAGCAAACTATTAGGTAAAGTTATCTATCTGAATACTTGTTCATTTATGAGTATAGAATGTAACACGAGTGTGTGTTTAGTTACATGTGGTGTAGGTCATGGAATCATAACGCTGTGATGGCTTGAATGACAATGGCCCTGTAAACTTGGTTCCTGGTCATTGGAACTATTCAGAAATGATAAGCAAGTGTGGCCTTGTTGGAGGAGGTGTGTCACTGTGGCCAAGCTTTGATATTTCAAAGACCACACCATTCCCAGTGAGCTCTCTCTCACTCTCTTGTGTTCCCCCATTCCCTCCTTCCCCTTCCTCTCAACTCTCATGGTTGTTTACTTCACATGTAAACTTCACAACCATGTAAACTTCATGGTTCTTTACTCAGTTACTACTCCAGCACCATCCCACGCTGCCTGCCACAAACTCCTCTCCATTGTGGTGATGGACTAATCCTCTGAAACTGTAAACAAGCCCCCAATAAAACATTTCCAATAAAATAGTGTCTCCTCATAGCAAAAGAACAGTAACCAAGACAGACATTGATACCAGGACTGGCTATTGTGGTGACAGGCCTGACCACACTGCTTCTTGGTGGAATGCAGACTTTGTGACTTTGAACCAGAAAAGTGGCTGAATGCTTTACATGGGCTCTAAAAAGCCATCCTAATAGGAGCATGGAAGACAGTAGTGTTAAGAGCAATGTAAACTACTGTTCCCAGATAAGCAGACAATAGTGGCTGGGATAGAGATAACTCTTGTTATATTTTCGTGAAGATGTGGCTGCTTTTCTCTTTTTTGAAAAGATGCTTGAGGCTAAATTGAAGTGTTTTTGGATTGATATCATTGGCAAAGGGGATTTCAAGGCAGTTTAGTATTGATAGTGTCATGTGATCACGAGGAGGTTGAACTGTCTAGGAAGGATTAGGAGGTGTGGGCTTTCTGGAGGAGTTATGTAACTGGGGGTGGGCTTTGAGTTTTCAAAAGCTCACACTCAACCCAGTCTTTCTCTGTCTGCAACTTTCAGATTAGAAGTAAACTTTAAGCTACTGTATTAGGACCATGCCTGCCACTACACCCCCTTCCATGATAGTCATGGACCAATTAATTCATTGAAACTATAAGCAAATCTCCACTGAAATGCTTGCTTTTCCTAGTCGCTTTGGTCAAGGCGTCTATTCACAGCAGTGTGTGGGAAGACCATGCTTTTTTTTTTAAAAAAAAAAAACTTTCATAAATTATTCCTTGTATCGCCTGGTCTAACTTGAAAGTAATAATTAGGTGCTGGATGGGTTTTCATTTGAGTGGCTGGAAGAGAATGTGAAGAACATCCTGAAGTCTTCACAGATAGGAGCAGCCATCCCATCTTCACGAATATCTGTCTTTTGTACTCTCAGCTACCAGTTTTGGCAATAAAAATTAAAATTCAAGAAAATAAGATACAATTATTGTTGTGCCAAAAGATGTCTGGCTTTGATGTTGGGCTTAACCTTGTGTGGTCCACCAGCTCTGAGATATGGCAATAATGTCATTTTGGAGAAACTTGGGTTACAGTGTAGCTTTATGACCCCCTGAGGACTGGAAACAGGTCAGCTTTGGGTTACAATGTATTTGTCTGACCCCCTGAAGACTGGAAACATTGTAACTGTCAGCCTGGGGTTACAATGTATCTGTCTGACCCCTTGAAGACCGGAAACATTGTAACCATCAGCCTTGGGTTACAATGTATCTGTCTGATCCCCTAAAGACTGGAAACATTGTAACCGTCAGCCTTGGATTACAATGTATCTGTCTGACCCCTGATGGCTGGAAACAGGTCAGCCTTGGGTTACAATGTATCTGCCTGACCCGGTGAAGACTGGAAACAGGTCAGCCAAGCTGAGAGTCATGAGGCAGCCTGATGGAGTCATCACAGTCAGGTGAGCCTCCAGGTCTGGCACAGCTCCAGGTGGGCTGGGAAGGTGACACTAGGAAGGCTTCAGGGGGAGGAAACAACAGGAGACTCACCCATAAACTTTTGTTGAATGTGAAGCCTGCCATCCTTCCCTGGACTGATTTTACAGATTAAATTTTGTTTCTCCTTTCATGTGTCTGGGAGTGGGTTTGTGCACAAGAATGCAGGTGCTGGCAGATGCCAGAAGAGGGCAGCAAGGCCCCCACAACTGGCTCTACAGATGGTTGTTGTGTCCCTCATGGGTTTTGGGTACAGAACCCTGGTCCTCTAGAAGAACAGCCAGTGGTAGTCTTTACTGTGGAACCATCTTTCATATTCTCCTCTTCATGTGCATTCACCAGCTGTAATAAACTGTACCCACTGACTCAGCTTCCAGTGAGTCCTATAAAAAATTTTAGTGAGTTGCTAAACCAAGGGTCCAATAGGGATCCTCCAAAGTTATTCAGGCAAAAAAGAAAAATTAATAGTTTCTGCTCATGCCTGAAAGGAGGAGTCCCCTCACAGAGTGTGTCTATAAGGAGTGAGGGTTTCTCTGTACTAACTTGATATGAATTGTTTAATTTTAGCCAAGCTGTTGGTGAACAGCCCATTCACTAAAAAAACTGCTTGATTCATTCAGCTTAAGAAATATTAAAAACAGGCTGTCCTACTTAATGGTGATGATAAGAGCAACATTTTGAAGACTGCTTTGTGTGTTTTTGCAGTAAATTTTGTTGGTATTCACTGGAAATCCTATCTTTAGGGCAGAGAACTTGACAGGTACTTCTGTTCATCAGGGTACTTGACAACTGGGCATGAAAAGCTATTTTTTTCGCCTTTCACAGGGGCTGGTGACAGTGCCTTAATTGTCTCCCTGGAGACTGCAGAGCGCTGAAGGCAGGTTAGCAACTGTCTCCTCCAGAGTCATGTTCCTGCCGGCTTCCTCCGCTGTCATTGCCTGAAGCCAACACCCTCCTCGCACTGGGGCGAAGCCTTCTCCCCACCTCTAGCTCAGTCCTGTCTATAGAATGGAGGTGTCTGGTCACCTCGGTGTAATTGCTGCAGCTGGTGGCAGTGAGCCTCAGGGAAGGTAGGACTAGCAGGAGGCTGAGCCCTCACTATAATTCCAGAGCCTTCTGCTTGTCTTTTGGGTCCCCTATGGGTGACTGGAATCTCATTGCCTTTGTGTCTTGCATACATTTTGACACTTGTCACAGACATCTTAGTGAAAGATGTGGGAGTTATCCCCATGACCAGATAATTATGGTATTTATAGAAAGTTTCTTTTGGAATCCACAGAGGTAAAGATCAACACCTGTAGGGAGCCTGAGGGTGTGAGACGTAAAAGCCAAGGAAGCTGTCAAGACCCTTGCTGCTGAACTGCAGCCTTCACAGGTCCCACAAGACAAATGTATGCTTTCTACCTCTGTCCCGTTTTGCTTTGTTCTAGAAACCAACACTTACTCTATTGATCCCTTTCGCTATAAAAAGACACGATTACTGCAGCTAAGAGGAGAATGTACAGCTTCGCATGCACATCACTGGGCTATTGCAGCTGGCCCTGCACAGCCTGGAGAGCCTGGGAGGGCGGTCCTTTTGTGATCACCCTTCCAGATCTCAGGTTTGAGGCAAACCCTAGAAAGCAAAATCTAAGTCCTAGCATGATGTTTAGGGCATTTCATGACTCGGCCCATGAGGTCCCTTTTCAGCCTGGAAAAAAATAATGCAGTCTGTGGAGCATCTGCCGATATATTGACTTGCCACCACCTACAGCATCTGTGGATATACTGGGTTGCACCCTAGTTTGGGATGCTTTTAGAGGTCATTAGCCTGGCCTCCAGAGGAGGTTCTTGTGGCTATCTTAGTTCTGAATCCAGCTACTCAGTTTTTTTTTAACACTTGCTTGGAAACTCAGCTCTCCTGCTCAAAAGGTTGTGCAGGAAAGACCCTGCTCCCCATTCCCTCTGCATGTGGTAAGCAGTTAATGAACAGGAAAACAAAAGACACCATCAGCATCTCACCAAGGCCAGCTGGACAAAAGCCAGACACCCTCCCATCCAATGGGATCAATCTGGAAAACAAAGCTATCAACAAAGTGGATCTCACCTGCTTGTTTGTCTTCCAGGCAGACTAAATATTTAATAGGAATCTAGGCATTATTTATTCACTTTTATTAGATCTTTCTGACATCCAACCTTGCAATGTGATGGGCAATTAAGATAAACACATGCTCATGGAAGAGCCATTTTCACATCAATCTTGGTCAAGTTGAGCAATGGATTAAGCAGCTCTGCGGGCAAGCTTTACTTGCTGGATTTCAGTGTGGCTTGGATGATCTGTACCCTCTCACTCAAAAGAAAATCAGACTCTTGTAGGTAGGGATTCCTTTCCGGTGCTCACATGCATTTACTATTGCCTTTGGTTTCCTTGTCTACAGAGGGCTTCTGCTTATTAAAATCTGTTGCCTTGCTTGATATACTGTACATATTTGTAAGTGTCCGTGGCTCATGTAGATTTAACTTGAATATAGAATATTCCAGTAGGATTCACTTAAAAATATTTTCAACTCTTTGTAATGATCAAAATTTGGTAAGTAAAATTGCCTGTAAATAAAAAAAAATGATTCAAATGCCCTTTCAGACAATTAAATAAGGACACTGGACCCATTCAGATTGACAGTGATTACAGCCAACACCCACCGGGTTTCTGTGCCCTGTCCCTCATTGTTCTTTACTCTCTCTTCCTTTTGTTTACTTATTTATGTATTTGTTTTGAGGCAGGGATGGGCTAGAATTCACTACAAAGGTCAGACTGGCCTCACACTCCCAAAGTTCCAGCTGTCTCCCATGGCCAAGTGCTGAACTCAAGGCCTGCACCACCACACTGGACGCTTGTGTCTCTTTGAGATGGGGTCTTACATAGCACAGTCTGTTGTATTAACCCAGCATAACACTGAATTCCTGGTCCTCTTGCCTCTGCCATCAGAGTTCTGGGATTTTAAACCTGTCCTACCACATCCAGGTTTTACTCTTTTAACAAACTGACATAGCCCCATTCATTAGAGTGTTTGCACACACTTACTAAGCTCTTCTTGGTGCATCCCTACCTTCTGCTCCTACAGCCCTGACTCTACTTCTGTTTCAGCAAAACTGCATAAGTGTAAGACCATGCTGACTGCTTCATTTCATGTCCACTGGGGCGTGAGTCACACTGCAGGTGTGAAGAGCAACACACAGTGTCTGCCCCACAGTTTCTAGGTCTATTTGACCACTGGCGTCTTGTTGGCTGTTTTGGATTCTGGAAACTTGTGGGCATTTATACGGTTTGATAACAACTAAGCAATATGGGTGAAATCATATTCACCCATTGCCTTTATGTGATTCTCTTACTTACTCCTTGTTGTAGTAATTGGAGCGGCAGGGCTGCATCCCCGGCACCCCTGCCGCCTGCACGGCTAGCTTTAGCTTATGCCCCAAAATAATTACATGGAAACTGTATTCTTTTAAACACCGCTTGGCCCATTTCTATCTAGCCTCTTATAGGCTAGCTCTTGCATTGGGACTAGCCCATTTCTAATAATCTGCTGTAGCCCACGAGCTGACTTACCAGGAATGATCTTAACCTGCGTCTGCCTGGAGTGGGAGAATCATGGCGACTCCCTGATTCAGCTTCTTTCTCCCAGCATTCTGTTCTGTTTACTCCTCCCGCCTATGTTTTAACCTATGAGGGCCAAGCAGTTTATTTATTGCTTAACCAATGAAATCAACAGATTGATATATGACACTCCCACATCACTTCCCCTTTTTCTGTTTAAACAAAAAAGGAAGGCTTTAACTTTAACATAGCAAAATTACATATAACAAAACAGTTATCAGCAAGAATTACAGTTACAATATTTTATTTTATCCTTTATCATAACAATGGAAAACTATAACTATCCATTCTTCAACTGCATCAAAGACTCCAGAAGGATATAATAATACCTAAGTAAACAAGAAATAAGAAAACTCTAGAAATGACAGAGACATCTCGGTGCCTGGACAGTCACCCAAAGTTCTTTTGTACCGTTGGGGCATCCATCTTCAGCCTACAGGCCCATAGTTTCCAACAGACATTTTCATCAAGCAGGAAATTCCAAAGACAGTTCAGTCATATTCTGCTGTGTCCTGAAGAATGTCTCGCAGACTCTTTCATGAGTCAGGAACCCCAAAAGACCATCTCACCTTTAGGCAAGTTCAGTAGTCCTCTCTCTGTGGGTTCTCTGTGTCCAGTTTATGCAATAGTCCAGGCAAGAGCAGTTTCTTGCCCAATTGGCTATCAAACTCCATAAGGATCCTCTTCGATGCCCATCTTCCTCTCGAAGTAGATTGGTGCCGCCAGGAGCAGATGTGTCTCATTGTCATGAAAAACCCTAAGTTATTAAAATATTTTAAATGCCATATTCTGCAGCCTTTGAGAGATATGAAGAATGCCTATCTGAAATATATCTCTATATATCTAGAAAATCTAAGTAACATGACTACAAACTTGACTATTATTTATGATTATCCATCAACAACCTATATTTCCTAATTATACATTACATTTTAAAAATGAACTACACAATACCTTAATCAAGACCAGAAATACATATACATATAGCAAAATTGACCTTAAAATCCACACCAATGCAAATCATTTATACCTATATCATTTCCCCCTTTAAATGTCAAAGAACATTTATAAACATTTTGGGAACATGGGTGCAGTTTTTTCTCTCCAAACTGTTTCCTGCTGAATGGGGGTGCTGTTAATCAGATCATTTAGGGTGTAACCTGTGTGCCAGGTTTATCTCAGTTGGCAGTTGAGTGAAGTTATTTTTTGAGGATGTTTACAGGAACTTTTCAGGAGGTCGTGGTCTATCATACCAAATTGGGATAGATGCAATCCACAGGGTCTGGTCCTCTGTGAAAACAAAAGAAGACCTGCTCCAAAGCATCATATCCTTAGACCCAAATTTTGAAATCGTAATATCCTTATATCCATTCTAGTTTAGCTTGGCAGCCCATATAATGAAATGTCTCTCTGTACTTAGCTCCTTCATAGTCAAAAATTTTAAAGAAAACACAAAGTACATAATCCAGACTCTCTGTGAATTTTCCATTTTTACGTGATTTATTTTCCTTTATTTCTTTTAATCTCTTAACTATCTGTACTCTGTCTCTTTAAAGACTTTACCCCCTTTTTTTAAACCATTAACTTTATTCTCTATATTATTTTTCTTTTCTCTCTCAAGCCTACGTACATTCATCCAACAGTGTGGTCTTTTATGTCTGAATCTGTTTTATTGTGAATCTGTAATATTTTTATTATTCAGGAGCATTTCTTAAAATATTAAGCAGTTCTTAAAAACTTAAGTTGCACCATGTACAGTAATACGGTAATAAGGTACAGCCTGTTTCCTGCCCAGTCTAAACCTTAACTGTGCTGTTTTTATGGTAATTACGGTAGTTCTTGCCTGAGACCACCACAGTTCATCATGGCAGAGCCGAGCAGCTCCTGCCTCAGAGCCATTTGGTGCCCCTGAGCCACATACAGTTCCAGGCACACATCAGTCCATATTGCCATCAAGCAATCCGTAGAGCTTTACTCCAAATGCTCCATTTAAAAGCTCTGTCTTCCACAGGGGCCAGACAGAGATCGCAATGGCGGCACAGCCCAGTAAGTTGCGGTTTAAAACTGCAGCTTTTTCCTTTTCGGCTGCTGAGTCAGGGAATTCTCTCTGCAGCACGCCACTCATAAGCAGCAAAAAACTGTGTTAAACACTCTCTCTCCTTTTTTTAAGCCTTCTCAGGTTTTTAAGTGGATTTAGCCCCACGTTGGGTGCCACTCTGTTGTAGTAATTGGAGCGGCGGGGCTGCGTCCCCGCCCCCCCCCCCCCCGCCTGCACTGCTAGCTTTAGCTTATTCCCCAAAATAATTAGATGGAAACTGTATTCTTTTAAACACCGCTTGGCCCATTTCTATCTAGCCTCTTCTAGGCTAGTTCTCGCATCGGGACTAGCCCATTTCTAATAATCTGCTATAGCCCACGAGCTGGCTTACCAGGAATGATCTTAACCTGCGTCTGCCTGGAGTGGGAGAATCATGGTGACTCCCTGATTCAGCTTCTTTCTCCCAGCATTCTGTTCTGTTTATTCCTCCCACCTATGTTTTAACCTATGAGGGCCAAGCAGTTTATTTATTGCTTAACCAATGAAATCAATAGATTGATATATGACACTCCCACATCACACAGTGTCTGCCCCACAGTTTCTTGGTCTATTTGACCACTGGCGTCTTGTTGGCTGTTTTGGATTCTGGAAACTTATGGGTGTTTATACAGTTTGATAACAACTAAGCAAAATGGGTGAAATCATATTCACCCATTGCCTTTATGTGATTCTTTTACTCCTCTCTTGTTCTGCAATAGTGCCTGCTGCTCTTTTGCCTGAATGTGGTCCTTTTTATTGTCTGGTAATCTCTGCAGAGAGACCATGAGGGCCCCGTCCACATTCGCTGCTCTTATCAAAGCGCTCAGTGAAGTTGGCACAGGTGGGTGGCAGTGCCTGATTGCTAATGGAATGAATGGAATTGAGGTCCAGAGAGGAAAACACCCACTGTCAGAAGCAGGTAGAGTTCCAAGAGTTCCCAGCCAGTCAGGACTATATAGAAAGGCCCTGACTCAGAATCAAAACAAACAACATAAAACAAACAACCCCTCTTAGCCCCCAAAATGAACAAAACCAGGAATCATGCCCACACTGGCAACACTGTATCTTTGGTAGCAGACCACAGAGCCTCTTGGGAACAATGAGTGTGGAGTGTTTTTCCTAGATGCTGGTGAATGAAACAGGAGCTTGCAGAGGCCAGACAACGTACTTGAACATCATGTATTAGGACCAGAGTGGAGATGGTTACGTCCTTTCTCATGAAGCTCCTTCCATCACAGCTTAATTCTTTTATTTCAGTAATAAAATGGGCAACATTATTAAAGGGCAATCTTCCCCATCACTGTTTTGTGTGATTATTTCAGGTAACAAATTCTGCTTCATAAGTGAATGAGGTATGCATTCTTATTAAGCCTTTATCAGAAAAGGAGGTTGATGTGGCTTTAGTTTAGTTGGCAGACTGCTTGACAAGCACGTACCAAGCCCTGACACAATCTCCAGCACATATAAGCCAGGCATGGTGGGATACCCTGCATCCCCAGTACTCAGGAGATGGAAGCAGATGGATCAGAAATTCCAAGTCACCTTTAGCTGCATAGTGAGTCTGAGACATTACACCGTCTCTCAAAACAAAACAAAACCTACGACAAAACAAACTGTAACAGCAAAGCTAGTCAGGGGCTTTCTTTGGGCCAGTGTTAGTGGAATCTCAGGTGATGAAGGCAACCCTTCCAGTGTGGTCCTGTCCTGCCTTTCCCTAGCCACCCTGAGAGCCTGGGCATAGAGTTGGGGTTCAGAGACAGAACATCTACCTGAATTACTAAAGAAGTCTGATAGGAAAACCTTGCAGAGACAGCCCTGTAACAATGGACATCTTTCTTCTATTATAACAGTCTTTGCTTGCTGTGGCCTTTCTTCTGTTGGTCCACACACTCAGAGGGCCTGTCTGAGTGAGGCTGTCTTTCCCCATGGGTTTCTTTCCATTGCACCACGAGTCAAAAGAAGCAGCGCTTGAAGCAGCTCGGAGTGTTGTTGACATAACTAGTTCAGGTATCTCTACCAGTGAGCACGTTTTCTGGTGTCAGTAAACATTCTCTAGTCATGCACTCAGATGCTGACTGTGTTTGTGTGAAAGGCTGCTTTGTCATCTCTGACTTGCTGGCCCCTTAATTTCCATTGTTCATCTGGTGAAGACAGGGCCCTTAGCAGCTCCAAAGGTGAAAGCCATAGCCATGCTTCTGGCTTACAATGCCCCAATCTTCTCTCCACTTTTCTTTTCACTCACCGAGGCTTATTTTCTCTCTGGCTTTATATTTTTAGTGGGGGTGCAGTTTTCCAGATTCTGAAGCCCCCAGATCCAGTTTCAACAGCCAACCTGAAGTCAGGGCTGGCACAGTCACTCAGTGTCAGACCATGATTGTTAACATGGGGAGGAAAACACCTGCCATAGAGTATCTTTCAAAGCAAAATAGAAAAATTGTTAGGTGCTGAGAGACAGCAAAGAAAGGTTTACTAAGCTCTCTGTCTCTCTTGTAATTAAGAAATACTTGTCAAGCAGAAATTACCATTTTAAACAAATCTGAGAACTGAACATTTTTATGTTTGATTTTCTATTTTTAATTTTCATTTTAGTTTCTTTTATACAGGGATTTTTTATACTTGGAGGGTGTTTTGAGGTTGCTTATTATAAATGAAAATCTTTTCACATAAATGATTTCCAAGTCTCAAGTAGAAGGAATGAAGAGGGGACATAGAGAGAAGTCACGTTTTTGGGGATGGTGGTCTGATGCTATGCCACATCCAGAAGGGTTAGGCAAGCAAGGGCCTTAAGTACACAGGAGCTGTGTAGCAGCTTAGGCATGTGCTGTAGACTATAGGCAAGCAACCGGAAGCTGGAGGCCACAGAGCAGAGACCCAGGCATGGTCTATCCTTGGACCTATGCAGAAGCCACCCTGAGTGGGAGGCAGCAGGCAAGGGAAAGGCAATGAAATGACCATGGGATTTGTTGGTTTGTGGCTGTTGCAAGGTCTCTGGCCTTTATTCCAAGTGAAGTGAGCAGTTATGGGATCTGTGAGACAGGAATGGGGTGATAGATGTCGGGTTTAAAACTGGGTACTGACTTTAGAGACACGGCAGAAGTGATCCGAGACCCCGTCAAGAAACACCAGAGCCACAGCTGACAGAGAGCAGAAACCACAGAGTGGCTCAGCCTCCACTGAGGACTGGACTCCAACTCAAAATTATTTGTGGGTTGTGGGTTCATATTCAGTGTGAATTGCTATCTACGGTGGAGTGTGCCAGGCATTGCTGGCAAGGAGTGTGGGCTCTCAGAGGGAAAGGGCCCAGCTGTGATGACAGTGCCACTATCTCTGTATTCTGTTAGGTGACCAACAGTGTCTGGCTTTGGGGTTTAACGGATAACCTAAACCGAGTTTCCTCATCTTCAATAGCAATTCCTGTAACAATGATTTCAGAGGTCACTCTCATGTAGGACACCATTCACTGTAGTTTTTACTTCTTTTAGCACAAAGGAAAAAAACCCCAGAAAACTACAGATTATAATTTATATTGGAAAGTATCATAAAGTTGCAAATCATGTGGGTGCTCCTCTTTCTTTTTCTTCCTTCCTTCCTTCCTTCCTTCCTTCCTTCCTTCCTTCCTTCCTTCTTCCCTCCCTCCCTTTCTTCCTTCATTTCTTTTCTTCCCTTCATTTCCTCTTCCTCCCTCTCTTTCCCCATCCCTTCCTTCCTTCCTTCCTTCCTTCCTTCCTTCCTTCCTTCCTTCCTTCCTTCCTTCCTTCCTTCCTTTCTCTCTCTTGAGAATTGATCAACTATTCCTGTGCCCTCTAGATCATGACTTTGGACACTGACCCCTGGGGGAATGGTTTTCTAATAGGAAGCATCCATCCTATCTCAGCTTCCCACATAGAGATGTGGCACTGATTTCCAGGGTGATTTGTCCCTTCTAAAGATGACTTTGTTTGGACACATGGATGAAATAGGAGCCAGGTATTAACTTCTAGAACAATCCAGGTATAATTTGCCCTTCATACAATGTTTTGTTTTTCACACCCCAGCGGCAACTTATTTTATTCATGGTTATTGTCTCTAACCCTTAGACAAACTAGAATATCCACAGCTCTGTATATGAGAGCCTGGAAATGCTTTTCTCAAAATAGGGATCATTTGCATTTAGTTGGCAGTGTAAATTTATCTTTCTGTATAATGCTTGCTCCATCTTAAAAAGGCAATATCATAAATGAGATTATCCCTTCAGAAAGCAATCCCAGACTGGAATAAATCATGACCAGGAAACCTTACAAATGGCCTTTAGTATAATGGATATTACCCGAAAGTGTGTGCAACTGAAGTGTTCAAAACAAGAATTTATTGCTGGGTTCTCAGTGTGGGCTTACCCTGGATTTGTCTCCACCCAGGGATCTTAGTAACCTCCCACCATTTTGTGTCTGAGAGAGTTGGCAGAGGGTCTCAACCACAGTCTCCCAGTTCAACTCCCTTCTCAGAGAGAGGGAGACACTGAAGGCTACAGATACTCAGAAAAACACAGTCAATTGGGAGGGGAAACCCCAAGAGCATTTTAAGGCCACTATGAAGAGCTCCACTTCTCCCTGGGACACTAGAATCTTTCCTTAGTTGGTCCATAACTAGACATGCGAGGAGACCAACATGCAGGGCTAATGGACCTTATGTAGTGTCCTCTTGCCTCTGCCTGCATTTTCTGCATCTAATATCTTTCTTGATCATTTCGATTTTCTAACAGATTTTATATTTTAGAGAACTTTCTTGCTTCAACCCAAATCAAAAGGAAAATAGAGAAATTTCGCATGTGATATACATACATGTACAACCCATCCCCTCCCATAGATCTGGCTGTTCTGGTGCTTCACAGTTTATAGTTCCCTCATATGTCATGGTCACATCAATTCCAAATGTCCATCAGAAGTCACGTCAGTGCGACACACACTATAGGTCTGGGCAGGTGCGGAAGCATGTGTGATCACATCCATCCTCTCTTACACTTTCTCAGCCCCTGCCCTTCTATGCATGTAGCACATTTGGTTTGGGAGTTTGATCAACAACCTTCTTTCTGGGAGTGACATAGTTTATCATCCATGAGTGGATTCCCATTTGTCTCCAACATTGATTAATCATGAAGAAAACTGCTTCATACGTGTTAAAGATGTCACATGGGCAGTGTGGAAGTCTTTTGTGACTATTCTCAAGAGATCAGTAGGTGGATTTTAATCTACTTTTATGAAGCCCTGCCAAGCTGTCTCCCAGGGTGACCAGGACATTTGTACCCCTCAGCCATCAGTGAGTGTTTGTGTTGGTCTACGTCTTGTCTGCACTTGGAATAGCCAGGTTTTGAACTGTGATTGTGATAACAGGTGCGCACCCACTGTATCATTTACTCTGCATTCCTGATGACATATAGTTTGGATCATCTTTTCATACAACTTCTTTGGGGTGTGTGTGTGTGTGTGTGTGTGGTGTCAATCCCCCCTTTTTTTTTAAAAAAAAAAAGCTAATTCTTTTCATGGCTAAATTAAAAATTGCATTATTTTTGCAGGCATTCCTTTATCTGATATGTACCTTTTCAAAATTTATCCATCTGCCTTCTATCATATATGTAGTGTTCAGCATGAAGGAAGATAACACCTACCCCACCTCTTCCAATGTGGGGAGAACAAGAGGGTATTGGGGCGTCCACTACTCCTAACTCCACACTTGTCATGGGAAAGCACATTGTCAAAGGAGGAGGCAGACATTCAAGTCAAACATACCATGTGGTACTGCAGATCTAACTAACTAGCAAGGCTATTTTTCTTTTATTTTAGCACAAGATTGTTCTTTTAAATACATGACTAATAATGCATAGAAATTTTAAATAATGTCGAGGCAACAATGGGGCCCCTACCCTGGAGGGCATTTAAAAGCCCCCTGCTGGTGGTTTCCCCTCTGTGACCAAGAAAACCACTTGCAGCATGGGACCAAGATCCAAGCAAGGGACTTTTATCCAACTCACCATTGTTGTCTAAACAGTGACCATTTATTATGATTATGATTATTATGATTATTATTATAAATAATTAGAAGCACATAGTCACTAAATTCTTGAGTCGCTTCTTATCCCCACTGTGCTGAGACAGTGTAGAGACAGTGGCCAGATGGACAGCTGTACTGGGTGTCTTACGTAGCCTCCGTGAGTGACCCCGCTCTACAGAGACAGAAATGCCAGAGGAAGAAACAAAGCTGTAGAAAGTTTTACGTCTTTTAAGTTATTTGAAATGAAAGACTTTCCCCAAAATACCAAGTTTTCCCAGCAACAAGAGCAACTTATAATTTTTGGAAGAAATAACAGCAGCCCAGAGAGGAAAATCAGAAATTCTTGATGAAATAGTCCCACAAGGTAACTGCGGGGGACTTGGATTCAAGAAGTTCCCCAAGGAGGCTCATAAGTTAAAGGTCCAGTTCCCCCAAACAGTTGTGTCTGACAGGGCTGCAGGAAGTGAGTGAGTCAGGGGGGTGCAGACCAGTCTGCTGTGTTCTTAATTGATCTGCTGTTGGGACATAATGGCTATGTTGGAGGGAACCTAATGGAGGGTCTGTCAGGGGTGATGTGGGGGCTGTATTTTGCTTCAGTTCCTCCCCTCCAGTGTAGCTTCTGGGCTGCTATGGGCTAAGTGGGGTCCAGAGCACACTCCTGTGATTCACTCCCTTTCTGCAGGTCCAAAGTCACGGTGACTGTGGAGTGCGAGCGAAGGGAACCTTCCTCTTTTCTAGTTGTTTCTCTTAGGGGTTTTGTCACAGCATCAGGAAGCAGGGTGGCACACCCATTCTTTGTTTGATATCACGGAGCATCAGGTGAACCCTCTTCTTCATCTAGGGCAGAGGCATCTCTGCTCAGTTTCCTCATGGTCTCCCTCAGGCAGAGGAGTTTGTGTGGTATCTGCAGCCTCTAAAGAAATCTCTCTCCTCACCTGCCCTTTGCTTTCCGCAGTCTCTCTGGTCGTTTTGTTTGCAGAGATTTTGACACATAGTCATGCTAAATTCTTGAGCGGCTATTCACCCTGCATCCCTGGCCTTTGGGTCTCTGTGTGTTCACACACCACTCCATACCATCCCTACATCAGCCAAACTGAGTCACAATGGAAATAGTTGGCCAAAAAATAAATATTGCAGATTTATGAATGGCAGAGTTTAGCTTAGAAACAAAGTCCAACTGCTTTGTTGTGAACTACATACATATATTCTGGTAAGAATGAGCGAATTTTCCTTTTGTAAGCATAAGGAAAGTTACCTTGGAACTCAAAAAACTTTATTCATTCACTAATGTTTATCATAATAAAATAAATTTGTGTTGACTGTTCTATTCCCTGCACTCGAAATAGCATTTTAATGAAATACATTAAATGTATATTCATACATAAATGAAGGTGCAGCACAACATACATGTTAGCTAACCTGACGCTTTACCTAGCATCTCTGTTTTTCTTGTTTTCTAGTCACTGGAAAAATTAAAAAAAAAAAAACCAACATCATTTCCTTACTTCATTGCAGTTACGTTTCTGGGCCTGGCTAATGTTTTACAAATCAAAACTTCATATAAGATTCAAACTCAGGACTTCCAAGAGAGGTGGAAAGAGTGTTGTGTGCCCCCCTTGGGCATGGGATAGTTCTGGATTCTCAGGGATGGTTACTTCTTGCTGTCTCAAGACTCAAATTAAGGAAGGGCTTTTCTAGAGAAAGGAGTTTTCCTGAAGCCTGGAGCATCTTGATGTTGGGTGAGGAATGCATGGGTGTGCCTGCTAGGAACATGGTCCTGGGGAGTGAGGTCCTCCTGGCCCAGTTTGATACCACCACAGACCTAGCAGCTGGCCACTTGGGTCCAATAAATTGTCTTTTTCTGCTTGGAAGACAAGAACAATTTTGTAATGATCATGCTTTCATTTGAGTTGGAGGTCCTGAGTGACTTTGGATCTTCCTGAAACTATTTTATTCCCTGGAGCCCAGTCATTCTTAAATATGACTGTAACTTTTGATCTCATTGTCACTTGGTAGATCAGAGAATCAGATGTTTCATCAAATGTTTGTCTAATTAACTAAATCCATTCACCATCTTTACTCTGGCTTCCCATGCACTTCCCTGATTCCCAAGTTCATGAGTCCCTCTTGTCTTCAAACACCCTTCACATCACGTTAGCTCATCTCAGACAACTGTCCTTTGCTTAGAGCCATTGGTGCCACCAGAAACGCTGAGTTCAAGAGTCATTGGAAGTCAAGATCCTTTCTTCCACCCCCATAAAGATGACATGGTACAATTGAACAAAATATAAAATGTAGAAAGAAATGGACCCAGTTTTAGAAACTGGCTTCACCATCATACCACGTGTGGCTATTTCCAAGAAAGCGATTGAAGCTTTTCAAGTTTGTCTTGTGAGAACCACAGCTTTTGTGAAGTTTAAGTGGCATGCTGTCTATGAACACTGGACACACTTCTGCAGGAAAATTGCTTCTCCATTTGTTTTACTGGAAAGAACATTTTCTTCTGGCTTATGCCAGCTGGAGTTGGGTTTCTCCATTGTTTGCTGTCCACAACAAGTGTTCCATGAAGCTCTGAGCCTAGTGTCTGGCCTTGGCATCTAGCCAACTGGTGTTTATTAAAGGAGGATTACATCTGTCAACATTGCAGATGTGAAGAAACACAAAGGCATTCACATTTATACGTGCTTAAGATGACAACTGTGGAGGGATGTGCTGGGGCAGGAGATGAGAACAGGGGAGTTCCAGACCCCTTCTGACTTGATCTTTTAGAACACGAAAGACTCACTGTGATGCCAGTCATCCCTGAATGACACAGCTTGGCCTATCCGTGTTTCCAGTTGTGGTTAAATGTTCTCCACCCCTAAAAGATTGCGTCTTCAGTATGTGAGAATAGGGCTCCCATCAAACATGGAGAACAGAAAGAAATAAAAACAATCTGCATATGTCTTTCTGTCAACATTCTTGCAGGTGGAATGTGTTTTGACCGTTTGTTTCACAGGACACTGTGATTTGAACACAGCTGCTCTCTGGAATTCTAACTGCTGAGCCGTCATCTCTGAGGGTGAGGACTCTGCAGGGCTCTGAGGATACAAGCTCAGGCCTGGACCTAATGAACTGAAAGAAGTTTCTCTGAGTAGTGCCATCCCTGCCGCTGCCACTTGAGCACACAACACTGAAAGAATCTACCCATAGGGAAAGACCAGCTCTTGCCAGGTGCCAAAGCTGCTGGTACATGACTTGCTCTATTTGTACTTCACCTCACTCATGGTATTCTGTTATAGCACAAGATCAGGCAAACACACAGGGCACAGATGGAATGCAGATCATAGGCTTCAGGCTTTTCAGGTGTTATATGTCCCCCTGGGAGAACACTCCTCACAGGAGGGACTTACCTACCTCTGTGAGTGCCTCTTTGTAATAGAACACTCTAAATAATTTACAGGATCGGTGCCCATCAGTAGAACTTTATCAAAACACTGCACGCCTTCTCCCCATCCCTGATATCATGCTATTCACCAGCCAGTTCATCCATCTAGGATGTGTCTCTCCCTCCGAGTGTCCCCAGTTTCTCCAGCTCCATCAGCTCTTTCTGTTCCTGTGGGCTCTTGACTTCCTGTGCTTATCTCAATATTCTCCTGTGTTCAGAGTCATGGTTTCTCTCAGACTTTTATTTATGAATAATTTAGTACATAATATATACTAAATGTACACACATATATAAAATATATATGGTTATATATATATATATAAGAGGATGTGCAAAGTTTTGTCAAGGATCTCACCGTGGGTTTTGACTCAGAAATTTACACAAACTGGTAAAAACCATGGTGAAAATTTTCTAGCAAAGCAGCCACCTTCACGAGGGCACAGCCTGAGTTGTTTCACACCTGCTCCCTACCAATCTACCTTCCTTTCACTCTCACTATGCTCAAGAAAGAACTCACCATCTGCCCTGAAAAAAATTATTCTCACTGTGACATCCTGTCTCTGCTAGGGGTTTCCTGACTAGCCTCCTCACCAGAGCGTGGGGCTGGATGCCTTGGTATTTTCTGCACATTTTAACTTCTGTGAATGCTTAATCATTTTTATTTTTAAAAACAACTCTCATCTTGCTTGTCATCATTTCCTATCACTTGCCTTCCAAACTGGATCAACCTGTGTGCATGTCTCTGCTATTCCTGCACTGTCCTAGGGGAGGTCTGCAACCTCAAGCCCTGCTCTCTCTGTTAGGCATGCCCAACCTATGCATTCTAGGGTACCAATGAATTCAGCCTAATGCAAAACCATAAACTTATAACCTCATATGATATTTTAAAAATTTAATTGCATGATTGTTTTCGAGTGTGACCTTTGTAGATGACAATATAATGTCAAAAGGTTGGAGATACCACAAAGAAAATCTCTGTGAACTATCCCTGTGTGCAGAATAGCTGTACACAACCTGAGTATCTACCGATTGGACGTCTAGTTTTTAAAAGTTTCTCCTTTAGTTACAGATTATTTGAACTGGTGAAATGTCCTCCTAATTGGGTAATTCTGCACCTTTCCTGCTCTGCTTGTCTCCTCAGAAGCATATTAACTTTGCTAAAGTATTAAACTTTATGCTTTAGAGAAAACTAGTTCATGTCTTGAACTCAAATGTAGAAGCGTCTTCTTCCCTGCTTCCCTCCTTGTTGTCTGTGGACAGGACCTCCCACCGTCCAGCTATAGACTAGCCATTCTCCAGTCTCTGCTCCCAGTGGTGCAGCTATGGGCGTGCACGGCCATAACTGGCTTCTTACCCAGGTGATAGGAATTCAAACTAAGCTTCAGATGCTTGTAGGGCAAATGCTTTTACTCTCTGAGCCAGCTCTCCAGTCCCTAGATAATCAATTTCAGATCTTAGTTTCTGGGTTGCCTCCCTGTTGGTATTTTAGACTTGCCAGTGTTGTGAAAAATGTGGTACCTGTGGGGCTGCCATGATGACTCAGTAGGAAAAGGAGCTTGCAGCTAAGCCTGCCGACCTAAGAGTGACACTAGGGACCCACATGGTGGAAGGAGGGAACCAAGAGAACTGAATCTTACTCATTGTCCTTAGACCCACTCCCAAGACAGATGAATGTAATGTTAATTAATTAATTATTGCTGTCAGGAAATAAAGGAGCCACTTCCTGGATTCTTTCTATATAACTCTTATCATCCTATTCCCTTCCCAAATTCAACAGTCTTAAGTGTTTTCAGGTTTTCTTTCTCCCAAGCAATGCTAGTTTGGCCAAGCCTCACTTGATGTCCTAGGCTACCCAGCATCCATGTCTGCTCTAGCTGAGCTCATTGTCTCTTCACTAAGCACATTTGGCAGAGGTGGAAACATCTCCTCAGCTTCTCCGTATTGATTCCTTCACATCCTGAGTGGCTTCTCTGAAAGGACATCTCTTTGCAGTGCTTTTATCACCTTTTATTTCCGTTACAGCCTCACTTGAGAAGGTAAGGAGAAGGTTTTGGTTTTACTGCAGGGAAGTATGTCTGCAGGAAGGCATTCTCTAGTCCTCATTTTCCCCTTCTGTTGGTGTTGTTTTTATCAGGGTCTTTGGCCTCCAGGCTAACATGTGGCTGTCAGTGAGCACCCTCTCTCCAGCTGTATCAGCATTGACATTGTAAATAATCTACAGTTGAAGGCTGGCCCTTATGAAAGGTAGAAACTCAAGGGCACTGAGACTCAGTACAAATGCTGAACACTGACTATGATATCTCATTTTCTGATCTTTGTTCTGTAATAAGTGGAGAGAGAAGCTTACGCTAGTGTCTGGAGTGCAGGGAGACTCAGTGCTCTGTCTTCATGTGGCCTAGGTAGCAACCATCAAACTCAAAGCATAGATGCACAATCCCACTTTGATCACCAGGATGCACCTTGTATTATTTGTATTAAATTCCTTCATTGTTGCAGAATATTTGCTTAATTATGTAAAGATGTGTTGCTGTTTCACCTTGCCTGCCTAAGGCACCTGACTGGTCTAATAAAAAGCTGAATGGCCAATAGTGAGGGAGGAGATATAGGTGGTACTTCCAGGCAGGAAGAGTAAGGAGGAGGAGGAATTTAGGCTGGGGAGGAGAGAAAGAAAAGGATAAAAGAAGCAAGGAGACAATAGGGGCCAATCAGACACAGAGAAAGCAGAAAAGTAAGATATACAGAATTAAAGAAAAGTAAAAAGCCCCAAGGTCAAATTTAGATGAATAGAAAGAGGTTAAAATAAGTTAAAGAGCCAGTTGGAACAAGCCTAAGCTAAGGCCAAGCACTCATAATTCTCCATGTCTTTATCTGGGAGCTGGTTGGTGGCCCAAAGAAAATTCCAACTATCCTACATTACACGTTATTATCAAATGAACAACTATATTAATCTTATTAAACATCAGACGCTTGTAGAAGATGTAGACCATTGGAGGTAAGTTATTAGGGAGAAGTTGCACCAAACGATCAACAAACTTTAAATTTTGTAAGATGGAAAAGACATAATCTACGAATTTCTGAGCTCAGGAGTTTTATAGTTGACCTTGGACATCATCTTGACAGGATTTAAAGTCACCATGGGAAGAAGCCCCTGGACATGTCTGTCAGGGCATTTTTAGGCAGTTAATTGAGGTTGAATTACCTTGCCTAACTGTGGGCAGTACTATTTTATCGTCTGGAGTCCCAAACAAATACAAAAGAAAAAGCAAGGTGAGGGCCAGTGTTCATCTATTCCCTGGCTGTGGATGCAGAGTAACCTCAGGTCCCTTCCACATACGATAGACTATGTGAGTCTACATATCCAACTCTTTGTGCTCCCTGGCTGTAGATGCAGTGTGACCCCAGACCCCTTGCCCATACGATGGACCGTGTGAGTCTACACATCCACCATGATGGACTGCATGCGTCTACACATGCAGCTGTGCTTGTGAAAACCAAGCATTATCTTGACATATTCAATCGTATTTCCCAAGAAGACCTCGCTTTAAATGAAACAGTTATTCAGCCAGCATTCACTGAGCTCGAGCTACCACTCCCCAGGGATGAATGCCTGACTGAAGTGTGTGAGTATCTCTTTGCCACTTGTCTGTATGTGACATAAAATTATTCCAGAGACTTCATGCTTAGGAAGGAGGTTTCTCTTTTTCCGTATCTCACAGTTGTGGCTGACTAGAGGAGTCTGACAGCTTGGGACCTATGATGATAGTTTGCCTTGTAATTATAATTTTTCCGACTTCTTTTTCCATAAACAGAGTTTGACTCTGATAGCAAGGGATAATTCTAAGTCATGTGACACACTCTAAGACGGTGAGAGAAAACAAAGTGTTGTACGAGCCAAGCAGTGCAGGAGGAGAGCTCAGCACCAGGAGGGAACGGAGAGTCTGAGGCCAGAAGTGGGTTCATGCTGACCTGGGACTAGCTGTGGGACAATCGCAGCAGTTTTAAAGTCTTCGAATCGGAAATGCTGACGGATCTGGGTTTGGCTTCAATGCAGCAGCAGTTGGGAGGGAAGAAGATAGAGGATGGGGTGAATGTGGACCAAATTCTGATATCCCTTCCTTGTCAAACACATCCTGTCTTCTTGGAGTTACTCTGACTTCCTCACAGATGATGAGGAGACATGGATTCATAGTCTTTTGTGTCTTGGACTATGATGATTATGTCTGCATTCTTTTTTCTAATCCAAATGTGATGCTTTCAACAAAGAAAAGCATCTGAAGTAGGCATCCTGGGGGCCACTGAAAGACCCTAAATTGGAATAGTTTTATAAAAATGAATATTTGATTATCTTCTATTCTGTTCACATGACAGGGAGATGTGCGGTAACAAGGCACAGATTTATTATCTACCACCAAGGTCCCGTGACAACCTGTCAGGGGAACCAGCGCACAAGCTTCCCATCAGAGAAACTCCACATCACACCACCCTTCACAGCCCCTTAAAGCGCCTGCGACTTTGCGAACATCTCTTCCTAACACCGGAGAGGAGAGCCAATCAAAACAACACATCAATACTCTATGTGCTTAATCTGGATTTTCTTTAACACTAACTTCAAGGGATCAGACAACCAAAGTATGATGTGTCTGATTTCCATGACTCTGGCATCCCATGTTATCAAGAACCGGCGAGAAAGCTTTTAATATCAAAAATGCCAATCACCAATGGACTTCTAGCTAAAGTGGTATCTGCTAGATCTTCCAATAGGGGGCTGATGAACCAACTGATGTTTCCTAGTTCCTGTTTTCAAGTACACACACACACACACACACACACACACACACACACACACACACACAGAGAGAGAGAGAGAGAGAGAGAGAGAGAGAGAGAGAGAGAGAGAACATCCTCTTTCTGACCACAAGAGCTGTGTGAACACTGCAAGAATTATTGGCCATCTTTGTAGTTTTCTCTTCTCAAACCATCTTCTGAAGTACTATATGTGTAACTGGAAATCACAAAGTTTCTGAATTTCTTTTAAGAAGAAACAATACCATTCTATACTTTTAGACCCCTTTTTGGCAGCAGGGTTTTGAATGTATTCTTATGAATAAATTACTGTTGGTGTAGTTGATTCCTGGGGAAAAATAATGATTTGTTGGTTCTCTAAATTTCATCTTTTAAGAACTCATGTTCCTCCTCTACATATATAAACTGTGGGTCTTAAAAAGATAAATAAAGAATAAAATAGAAGCGTAAAATATTTGGATGTAAGGACACATGCAGTGTAGGGCAGAGCATGATGTACACACCTAACACATATCTCAAGATCCCAAACAAAACCCCTGCTGTCCCCAAGTTCTTGCTAGAGCACTTTTCACTGTGTGTTAATATCTAGTTGTCTTCAAGGTGAGTATGTAATTCTATATGTCCGGGTCTTGTCAAGACAGCAAGCACCCACCTTATAGCTCCATCCTTCACAGAGACAAACTATAGTTAAAACCTGTTGTTCATGAGCATGGGCTGTCACTAAAACCAAACCACGAAATACAGGAACAGAAGCACACGGCACACTCTAACAGCCTAGAGATGGTCCTCACCCCAGGATACCTTCCTTGGGAGGGTCCAGCAAGTCTCTGCTCCCATTATGATGAAGTGTATGGCCTTTGGACTCATAACATTGTAAAACACACCAACACATCCTCCAGACTAAGAAAGTTCTAGCAAGGAAAGATGTGTGCTGAACAGTTGACATCCATGGGTTTATTAATTTACGAAGTGAAAACGAACATCTCATCATCATACAGACCTGGTCTGCATTCACCAGGGAGCAGCTGTACAATCTCCCTGCTTGTCTACTGCCCTAAAGAGGGACGGCTGAAGTCTGCAGCTCCTGCCTGCAACCCCGCCAAAACCGAGAGACGGGAAGCACAGCCGTGAAAGGTCCAGGCTTGGCTCCCTTCTTCTGTAAATTATGGGAATGCAATTCCTCCAGCTGCTCTGGCTACCTGTCCTCTGCCAGAACTCCCCCAGCCCCCACTTTTTGTATTTTCTGCCCAATGGGTCTGGCCATTCATCTTCAAAAGCTAATGTGTAGCTGATCAGGGACTGTGCCAAGCCCAATCAGTGTGCTTACTCATGGCCACTCATGAGCTCATTCTCCATAATCACAGGAGACCCTGGGGTCATCCCTCAACCACAGGAACACTCAGTGGAGAGAGCATGGGTGCCTCTCCCCAGCTGCCTGCCAGGTCTCTCGGCTTCCATTATTCTCCTCATTTGGATGTAGCTGGTTGTACTCAAAGTTGTTTCAAAGGCAAATGAGTTCCTCCCAGTAGAAGTCTTCCCCTCACAGCTGCTTCTGAGGCCACAGAATAAACAAGAGCCCAGAGACAGCACAGGATCCGGATCTCCTTTGTTTCTCTGTCATATTCCAAAATCTATGCAGTGTTAGTTTTAAACAAGAGTTTGTTTTATGTTGGAGAAATGAACTTTCCTTGGGTGACTATCAGAGCAGTCTCTTAAAATCAGGGCTTGATTTGACTTCTGACGTTTCTCTAAACAGCAATGTTTATTCTCTCTCTCTCTCTCTCTCTCTCTCTCTCTCTCTCTCTCTCTCTCTCTTTCTCTCCCTCCCTCCCTCCCTCCCTCCCTCCCTCCCTCCCTCCCTCCCTCCCTCCCTCCCTCCTTCCCTCCCTGTGTGTGTGTGTATGTGTGTGTGATTGAGAGAGTGCATTTGTCTCTCTCTGTGTATGAACGTGTATGAGTGTGAGAGAGAGTGTGTGAGTTTATAAATAGAGGTCAGGTGTCTTTCTCTATTGTCCTTCACTATACTTTATGGGAGAATCTCTTCCTGAACCTGGCCTCGCCATGTTGGTTATACAGGCCGGTCAGTAAGCCCAACAATCCTTCTGTGATCCCCTGTTCCACCAGGGCTTGCCTGATAAACTCATACCACCGGGCCTCACTTTTACTTGGGTGCTGGGGAACTGAACCCCGACTCTCCTGTCTGTACTGTCTGTGCAGTAGGCAAATTATCCATCAACCTGCCATGTTTACAGTTTTTAACCTTTGAAATCTCTCCAGAAATGGAGCCGCTCATTATATCTCAACCCCCACTCGAGGATTGAGGATCAGAAATTTTGGAAATGTACAAGACCCACATTGGAGAAGGCAAAACACGGTTTCTACCCCAAGGCTCTCCATGTGAGGGTGGTGAGAGTCTCCAATTTTTGCTGTAGACAGTCACTGCCAGTCAAGGTGTTTAGACACAGAGAAAAAATTTTGGCAGTCTCTCATCTGTCATCATCTATTACTGAGAGAGGAATAAATAGCCCACGAAAACAAACAATGCAGTGTTTTTTACTGAAATAAATAAAAATTAATCAAAGTGTTTTTCCATCATAAACTCCAGGTCAGACTGTCCGGCATGGCTCCTACTGTCCTATTAACTCAATGACTGTAGAATTCACAAACAATGGCGTTCTTTCTGTGGAAGTAGGATTCAATTTGAAAACTATATTTTGGAGTCTTAATGGTCAACAGAGGAAGTTGTGAATTTAGAAGCCAAGAATCCAAGGCACTGAGACTAGGTTGGGCTGGAGTTGGGCTCAGCCTGGGAAAGTGCAGACTGTGTAAGCCTGATGACTGAGTTTGAATCACCAAAATCCACATAAAAGCTGGCTTCAGGGCAGTGAACCTACAGAATGGAAGGCAGAAACAGCATCTAGCTGGCCTGGTGTGTGCTGCGGAAGAGACCCGGTGTAATGAAGGTGAGGGCTATAACCCTAGGTTCCCTCTGATATCCATGTAGAAGTATGATGTGGGATTCCCCTCTGCATGCTGTGAATAGGTTTTATTATCATTAATATAGAAGCTATTTTGGTCAATGACTTAGCAGTATAAAGCTAGGAAGGATATCAGAACATAGCTAGAGAGGGAATAGGCAGAGTCAGAGATGCCATGTAGCTGCCAAAGGAGAAAGACACCTACCAGTAGGCCACAGCCTTGTGGTGATACATGGATTGATAGGAATCAGTTAATTTAAGATATAAGAGCTAGCTAGAAATATGCCTGAGACATTGGCTAAACAGTATTAATTAATATAGTTTCTGTGTGATTATTTGGGTCTGGGTAGCTGGGGAATGAATAAACAGTCTCTGTTTACAGATGTACATGGCCACATTCACAGAGCATACATCCTCCAACACACACAGACTTGCAGAACAAAGTCAACGACCCGAGCTAATACAAACGAGACAATTTTGTAATAATTTCCTCCTTCAGTACCACTCCAAACATGCCACCAGGGCCTTTGTTTCGCTTTACAAAGGTGAATGCTTGAATTCATCCACGATGAGGGAAAGATGATTTTGTTTAAATTTCAGGTTTATTATAAGCTTGAATATATAGTTAGGTCCACACTGTGGTTATTGGAGCAGAGGTCGTCTTCCAGCAAAGAAGTGCAATGAGTGTCTGAAGCTAGCTCACTGTCTCCAGAGGCATAATTTAGCTGTAAAACTCTTACAGCTGGCAACAGTGTTAAAATGAGTCTAGGACCAAAGTTTGGACCTGGCAGGTGATTACAGGTAGAAGCAACGGTGCACTTTTGAGTTGCACCTTGGAGGGCAGGGTATAAAATGAAGACAGCATTTTGATTATTTTGTAGTTATTTTTTTTAACTCCAGTTGATTCCAGCATACACTAAGTACATTGCCTTCTGCAAAACTAGTTGTTAGATAATGAAAGGAAGGTTTGTACTTGCCATGTCAGCGAGCTTAGAGAATCCCATGTACAATAAAAATTTTCCAGATCTCTTTATTTTGGGGTGTGAAACTCGCACCTTTAAGACAATGATGCAGAATCATTCTAGGCCCCGGAGTCTATTTAGCCAATAAAGCCATATTTGTTTAAATGCTCTACAAAAGGGGCATGTTTGTGAGATGCACTAACTCTCTTGTGTGCCATGTAGCATTTGCTCCAAAATTGTGCACGTGTGTTGCTTCAATTGCTCATTGCAGGGTCAGCCCCACAGGGTGGGAAATGAAGCTTCCATGCATGTGGCAGTCTTGATGGGCCAGTCTGTATACTGAAGCAATATATTTAATATATTTTCTATGTAACTCATGGCTGGCTCTGTAATAATGAATTTTTCTGATAAGAACTGCATTTATGGTCATGTTGACATGAACTGAAATCAGAGTGGCGTATCCTTTTCCTAATATTCATAGGCTTGCAAAGTGTTAGCAGCTGTGTTTTCACTGAGGAGACAGAAGCCTCTCAACCCACTGTTCAAAAACAACACAGTGAGAAAATTAATAAGGATTTCCCTTCTTTCTATACACTCAAACTGGCCAGATTATCAGGGTTCATATTATAACTTCATAGTATAGTATATTCTTCCAATATAGGTAAATTATTGGAAATGTGTTGGAAGCTGGAATTATTAAAATTTTAGAAGAAAGCAATTGACATATTCAACTAGCAAGGAACTCACTAAGGTACTACGCTGTTCTTTATTCTCAGACCCAAATGGTGAGCTCCTCCTCAAAATACAAACATTTCTTCTTCTGAGTATAGTCAAGTGTTTAGATAGTTTTTACTTACACTAAAATGTAGCATTGCTTATGTAAAATGATCTCCACTGAGAATATTAATGTGAAAAAATGGATAAATAAGACTCTGGGAATAAATGTATGGATGCTAACATTTGACATGATTATCAATAAGTTAGTCAAGTTATTTATATAGTTAAATCAGATGAGAACTATCACATACATATTATACACTAATAAATATCACAGACTAATTTCTTACATCAAATGAGTTTATAAATTCAATTAAAATATACAATTTAGACCCTGTGAAGCCAAATAAGTTTTGTAGAAATCTGCTTTATCACTTTGCAGACTTTATACAGGACTCTAAACTCTGAAGCTCTTCTGCCTCTGTTTTAACCGGCTGTATTCAGCTTGCCAGCTGTCGAGTGATTGTCATTCTATTTGACTTGTACAGAAACTTACCCCACCCGTTAAAGAGTGTAAGTCATAAGGAAAAGCGCACAGAATGGTGAGCATCTCTGTGTACCTGCCAGCTCCTCGTCAGTGTCACATGTGTGAGTGTGACAGGAAGGAGAACACGGGACAGGTGGGGAAATGGGGAGGTGGTCAGGTACGGCCGTGGAAGGAATAATTCAGCCAGTTTTCATGTTTACCGGGCTTAGGCAGCCATTTCATCACAACTTGGCTAGCGCTGATGTTTGCACTGGCCAGAACTGAAGGACGCACTGGCCAGAGCTGAAGGACACACTGGCCCATGCTCAGATGGACTGACTGCAAGTATCCACATGTGACGGAGACCCATGCTTCTGAAACCACACCAGATTAAAAGACAATTTAGCTGTGATTTGTCTTCTGTGGATATCCTCGTGAGCACCCCTGTAACATGGGAGTTCACAGAATCCTTTCTTCTCTTGTGCACTTGATTCCAGGACCTTTGATTGAGGGGTTAGATATTTGTGACATTCCGAAATCCTAGATTCCATGCAAATCCCTTAGGGCACCAAAGTGCTCTGGTCCATCTGACTGGAAACAGTCAATTTCAGTAAGCTCATAAGGGATACCGAGGCAATTTCACAGCTGATTTAGGCTCGCAGAGCTTTTACACCTGCTTTATAGAGCTCTCATAGAAATTAAGAGTTGAAAGGGAGCTTTAAGATTATCTAACCTCTCATTCCCCTTTAGGATGCTGTGTTCCCCGGGGAGTGGAGGTTTGCTGATGAGGAGAGCGTCCCACTTTGTTCTAGCGCATTCGAATGGGTCCCGGCATGCCTGAAGTTCAAACAGGACTGACAGGACCACAGAACTTGCGGATGACTAAGGGTCCTAATCGCTGTGCTGTATTGCCCAAGTACATCAACCTATTTCACTAAGACCAATACAAATGAAACATTAAATACAAACAGACTGTGCGGGGCAGCTGCCTCCACAGTCAGGCAAGAGGACTGATTTTTCCAGTTTTCATTTGGCAGCGAGTTAGAACAGTTTCAATATGTCACTATTCCATTTATAGAAGTGATCCTTGCTCGAGGGATTAGTGCAAATCACAGGTTGATGAAATAAATGTGGCTGCAGAAGCCGAGATGTTACCAGATCCTTTGTTTTTATTTTTTTAGTTTTTTTTTTCTTTTTTAGTTTTTTGAGACAGGGTTTCTCTGTAGCTTTGTAGCCTGCAGCTCCACAGAAAGGTTGCTTGTATTTGGCAGGAGACAGCTCAGAGGTGCCACCTAGTGACTCTGGCTTCCTGGTTGTGAAAAGCAGGGAGATACCTTAGCCGAGAACGAGTTTGCGTATACTTCAGGACAGAATCAAGTGCTATAATACCAACAGCCTTTTCACAGCTCACTCTGCCTGATCTAACTCAGAAGATACCACGAGTACCAGGCTGAAAGCATTAGAAGGACACAAGGACAACAACGAACCCCACAGGCTGTGCCTCGAGGGCTTTGTGCCTCACCTGCCCACGGCTCTTCAGCGCTGAACCAATACAGCAAACACCGCTTCTCCACACGAGAAGGGGAAAACACATTTCTGACTCCCCAATTACATCTTTAGATTGTTTTTTTTCAATGGCTCATGTTTTAGTTATGTTTTTATTGCTGTGAAGAAACACCATGACCAGGGCAACTTGCAGAAAATAAGCGTTTCTTGTGCCTTTAGAGTTTCAGAGGTTGTGAGTCCACAACCACTGTGGCAGGGAACTTGGCAACAGGCAGGCATGACCCTGGAGCAGCAGTTTGACAGCTTACTTTATGAGGCACAACCACCAGGCCAAACGAGAGAACTAACTGGGAATGGCAAGTTTCAGACTTTCCTTTGGAACCTGAAAGTTCACGCCAAGGGACACACCTTCTCCAACAAGGCCACACCTCCTAAACCTTCCTAAACAGTTTCACCAACTAGGAACCAAGTATTCAAACATATGAGGCTATGGGGCTGTTTTCATTGAAACACAGTGTAAATGGTAATTGTGTGTATGCTGTGATAGATATTGTGTGTTTCAATTTAAGGAACTCCAACAGAAGGAGGATAGTGGACACACTCAAATTATTCTCGCTACCTACAAACCATGTAGGAAGACTGTCTGATTACAGTCTCATTTAACCTGAGAGAAATCAGAAATCAAGGGGGTTTGTGGTTCAAGTGTAAGAGAAGGTAGAAAAGCACACAAATCCAGAACTGCATGCTACCATGTATGAAGTAATAGGTCAAGAGCCAAACTCTATTATGAATGGATTAAGAAGTTGAGTCACATGCCACACCTGGATTCACAGGTGGATTCGGTTACGTATAGAACCCAGCCAAGTTGTCATTTTCACTGGTGACCTGGGAACGAAAGACTCTCCCTGATACCTAAGCAACAGAACAGTAAAAAGGCACACTGCCATGTATGCATGCTCACACACACACACATACACGTGCACGCGTGCACACACACACACAGTTGAACAGTGGTTGCATCTCACTACTGGAGTGATGGGTGTGTCTTAGGTGGGTTGGGATAACCATAGATCAGGAATAGAAGGTCCATGAGCCACTCATCAGCCAAAGCTTTTCTGAAAATCACTAAGGATGTCTCTTTAAAACATCTAAGGCACAAGGCGTGACCTTAAAGATGGTAGGTTCTGTCTGTTGAGAAGCTACTGATCTACATATCAAGGGGCTGTTTTTGAGAAGCCCTTTCAATACATTCAGAATAATTTAAAACTGTAAATCAACTTGAAGTGTGGGCACAGATTCTATCACCTTCAAGCAAAGCACAGATCTGTCCTGTCTAGTTTCCTCTTTAATATCATTATATAATCTATTGAAAAACATCAACAGGGTAAATGCAGCTACTCCTTACAGGTGCCCGATGGTGATTGACAGCAATGGAGATTCCCTCCTGACCAATAAGCTCTCATTAGTTCAACAGTGCAACTCCCACTATTTCAACTTCTTTGATAATCCCTTGGCAGGTGCACACAGGGTTATCATCATCAGGGCTGTTGCAGAAGCAAGAATTTGTTTAACAATTGATCAGCTGGACACTAGATAAGCATTGTTCAGTCCGACCACAGACACCATGGGCCTTCCCTGCACTACAGTGTGATCTGGGGGATACTGGTAGCTGCCCCTGTAAATCACCCTGAAGTGATAGTGGAAAGCAAAGATCCAAGGGCTCACTTAATCTTATTCTTTAAATGTAAAATTTCAGCTAGAACATATTTCTCCTTTTTAGTTTGCTTTTGGTATTTTCACAGTTAAAGCCAAGTTAGGATCTCTGCATTTCTACTTAGAACAGCTACAGACAGGCGTCTGCTCATTGGTGTCTAGAATCCCAAGTCCAGAAAAGGAACCGTTTCCTACACGTTCTATTGGAAAATGAGCTAAAACACCATCAGCTCCAATTCTCTCAAAATTAGCTTTGTTTCTGGTTCTTTTCTCTAATTGATCCATTATCCATCTGGGATTTATCTCTTACATTAAGATTTTGTACTTTTATCTTAGTATGGGCAGATACATGTGTATGTGCGTCTATGCAGTGTGTGCATGTGTGTTTATGTATAATCTAAGCTTAGTTTATGAAATATTGAAATATTATTGGAAATAATGTAATATTACAAACACAATATTTCTTTTTTGCGTTGAAATGACTGATAATAAATACAAAATATAAAACTAAACACATAGAAATAATCTGGTCTCTCAAAACTCATGACCTAAATACTGCAAAAATTCAAGGAGGGTTGGGTAAGCTCTGAGGCCAAGTTTTAGTACTAAGCTGAGTAATTACTTGTTTTGGTATGGGAGGCAGAGCGGCAGTGGCCAGAGGTTGAGGACCTGACTTCTGGAGCCTGTGTTTTCTCTGCCTTGGGTGGTGAAGAAGAACGTTAAGTCTATTTGGGACTTTTAACCTACAAAACACTGAGATTGTAAATCTATGTTGTTTGATGTTTTCATGGCTACAATCATTTCTTATAGAACCAAGATAAAACTCATACATTTATAAAATCACTTGTCAATTTATCCATCCATTGATAATCAGCCAAAAAAAAAACCCTTGTATATTTTTTAAACGTAAGGTACAGACACATTTATCTCATCCACAGGGACGCGGCTCATCCTGTTGGCTTCTTGGCTATACTGGATGGAGAATTAAATCAGCCACACATTAAATATCTAGTCGGTGTTAGATTAGGAGAACTGCCTTGTGTTGCCTTCACCGTAAAGTAGGAATTATAATATAATGAATAAACTGATTTTTCCTCAGAGATTTTGAAGAGATTCTACTTTCCACCTCTGGTCTCCTTTCAGGAGGATCATCATGAACCCCCTCCAAGTGTAAGCTGGGCTGTGTGCTGGGTGTGAAATAAATGTTTACTAAAGAAAAAGTATACATGAAGTATGAAGTCAAGAACTTCTGTAACATATAGAGACATGAATTCCAACTAATTCCTCACATTACCCACTCACTCATCAGGGTCTCAGGCAGCAAGTTCATCCTTATCACAATCCCATCAGCCTGTCAGTCAGATATCCTGAGAGAAAGACAGGAAGTGATGAATGTACAAATCTCTGAAGGGTCTTGCAGACCACAGGTGTGGCAGGACCTCTAATTCCAGATACAAGGTGTGAAGGGTACCATGGATGTGACATAAATGCACAATTTCTCCCAGATCTGGGGGTACCTGGTAAGTGCTTCACTGAGATTCACCATCACAGCCGTGTACGCTTCATATAAAGAAAGCAAGCAATCATGAGCAATCACAACTCTAAAGCGTCTGTGCTCTCTACACACAGTGGTTTAACATACTAAGAACATGTGATCATCACAGGCATGTTTCATGATAATACATTGATTGATAATGTTGGTGGTATTTAATACTTGACTTTATATATAACAGAAGAGCTTAAATCCTTTGGGACAGATCTGAAGGTCTGACAACAGGGCAGGACACAAGTGGAGAGAAGCAGAAGCTAGTGAGCACCCTAGTTTCTCATCCTCAAAAGCCATCATGTGCTAAATTATATACAAGATTTTTTTCTGTACTTGTATCTGGAAATTAATCAGCTAATTATGGATAATTATAATTAATATCTGAATTCATTATTTTGAAGCATATTAATTGGAATTTGAAATATATTCTGAGCTGTCTTAAATTTCTCTCACGCTCACAATCAGAGAATAATGGAAGCTTGATTGTTTCAAATTAGGAAAAAACTTCCACAAATCTTAAAATAAATTTCAAAATAACACTATGTTGGTTAATGATGCTGTAGGAATCCAGCTCAGCTTGTAGGGAGGTGGCTCTTCACAGATGGCCATGTTCCTAGGAGATCATATCAACCGACTCATTTTCTTCCATGGGCCTCAGTCCTGTTCACCCTCATCCTTCATTTTCTTACGTGTGCAGAACTGTATTTACAAAACACATTATGCTATGCCTCTGTTTAAGGCAGTGGTTTTCAACCTTCCTAATGCTGCAACAGTTTAATACAGTTCCCCATGCTGTGGTGACCCCTGTGAAAGGGTCATTTGATCCCCAGGTTGAGATCCAGCTGCTGGTTTAAAGCAAGACAAAGCAAAGCAAGTCTTTTCCCAAACAGAAGGATGGAGTCCAAAGCACCTGAATGATGTCAGGGATGTGTGTATTGGTATTCTCACCATCTGCAGAGAGAGCTGGGAATAACCCTGGTTCACCCTGTCCTCCAGAGCTCAACAACATGATAGGTTTTTTTTTTTCTGACAACCTTCTCTCCTTCCTTCTTGCCCTGGCTCTTATCATGTATCAAGTTTTCACGTGACCAGCAAAGTACTGAGCAACCCAACAACCAGCCTGTGCCTGAGGTTGAATAGACCAAGGTTCCAGACAAGGTGTGCAATACCCTCTGCATCTAGTACCAAGGACTCTCTGAGTGCCGCCAAGCTGTCTGATTCATTTACACTCTGAGTGTTCTTATAGCTCTATCCAAGCATAATGGACTGGTTTACATTTCCTTTGACGGTGTTGAACGCTCTGCATATATGACTTTCTTCCCTTGTTCCATACTTTGCCAAAGCCAGAAATGACTTTGTCTAGAAAGCCTTTTCTGGTAATCTTCAGGCAGGAACACAGTTCCCCAGTTCATGTTAGATCTTTCTATTATATCAGATGCTCATGATACAAACCTCTTCTACATCCCTGTCTCACTCACCTACTAAAGTATGGAAACGAAAGGATCGTCATGGGAAAGTCACCTTTGCATGCCTACTGCAAGGCATGCCATGTGCCTTGCTCAGTGAATTCTTAGGATGTGGCAGAAACACAGGCTGGCCCTATTTGTTTCTATCAGTTCCAGAGACCAGCCCTATGCTCCAGATGGAAATCTGTACTGTTTTCATCCAGCCAACCAGCTGTCCGCCATCCATGCATGGGTCCATCCATTTACTCAAATATCCATCAGTTATCCACACATCCATCCACCATCCATCTTTTCATCTACCCACCCATCCTTCTACCCATCCATCCGTTATTCATCCATCCATCATTTATCAATGCACTCACCCATCATTTATATATTCGTCCATCTATTAACTCATCTTTCAACTATTTATCTACTCATCCATCTATTCACTTATCCATCCATCTGTCCATATGTCCATCTGTCCATCATGCACTTGTCACAGGGCTCCTATCCATACTGTCATCCATGCCTAGTGAGGCACACACATTCAATAGAGTCATTGCAATGTATTAACCTTTATGTTTAGTAATGAAATGGCCAAATTATTAGATTTTCATACTAGACTGATTTTTGATAGAAAGATTTTACTGCTCTCCACTTCTGGATGTTTTTACTGAGGCTCCCATGAGATTCTTTTCATGTTCCAGCTTTAGCTTTTATAAGCAACTTATTCATTTGTTCATTCCTCAAGGAACGGTAATTTTTTAATATTGGCTTTTTTTCAGCATAGAATGTGATGTTGTACCTTATAAGCTTATATAATATCCTACTGTAAATGCATGTAAAAATTCTAGCGTTCTAGCATAGATAGTATTTTAGGAGCTGATACAAGAAAGTGAGTGTTAGTTAGACTGGTAATGAATTAACTTGAACTTTTGTTGGAATGACGACTTTTTAGATGAGTGTTAAAGAGAAAAAAGTTAGGCATCACCCATTGTGAAGAGAAAGGTGTTAGGTCGGTCAGTGTAAGGAAACCTGGGATGTTTATGACCATGCGTTAGCTCAAATACGCCATTAAAGTGGCTCACTCAGTGCTTTCATTGATACCATGTAGTGTTTGTAGAAGATAGAGCCTGGGATTAGCTCATATGGATGAAGAATTCAATTATCCACCACCCTCTGCCTTCTACAGTCACTAGCCATTGGCTTTAAGCATCCCCTTTGCTTGATGTGTGTAGTGATACCCACGTTCGGCATAGCTGTTCCTAATTTGTGAGGACATCTCACACATGTGAAGACTCTCTCCAGGCAAAATCATATGCTTTTCTCCCAGAACTGGAATTATGGAATATATTATATTATACTAGTGGTTAATAATATGCTGCCTCCTAAGTTATCCTTATGCTCTCAGCACTTACATTGAGCCCAGCACAGCTGTAATTCAATGAGTGTTTGCTGTATGCTCGCCTGTGCTGTTCAGAGGAAATGGGAAATTGGGAATTCCTGGGGTAACGAATAAAGACATTTTCCCTTTCGAGAAAACTCAGCCAGCAAAGAGAAGGTTGATTTGCCAAGTGGATGAATCCAACAGGAATTTATTCAGTTTGGGAGTTCTTTGAACGGCCTGGCATCTCCCTGTGATGTAGCTCTGTTTACAAACATCAGTTTTCATGTTTTCACTATTGCTTGCCATTGTTTAGAGCTGAGCATGCGCACTTGGTGGCAGAGTTCTGGGTGTTGTTACATGGGGTTCTGCCACATATCTGCTGAGTTCCCTTTGGTAAATGTTCTCTTTCTCTCCTTGGCTGTCAAATGGAACAGTTTTCACTAATGGTTGTAAATTCATGTTTAAATACTAAAACATATTAAGCTTAGCAATGGCCATCTTTAAACAGTGACACTTCACAAAGGTAGTGGGAGGACTGCGTTGTTAAAAATAACAAGTGACTGATTATTGTACAAAAAAATCATATTTTTACACTTTCCCATTTGTCTAAGGATAAGTAGATTCATTTTACCATCAGTGGCATGCACTTATTAATAATAACGGTATTCATTTGATGGCTGCTAAGTATTATTTCCTGGAGCCAAGTGAGGAAGTTTCCAGGTGGGAACTCAATGGCGCCTTAAACACACCCCACCTTGTTCTTTTCTTTCTCACTAAGTGTTTGCCTGCATGAATGTTTATTTTGAGAGATGCAAAAAGCCAAGCAGATGCCGGTTTAACTGAAATTTAATTTTCGAGGGGCCATTGTGAGGCTGGGTGGGTGTGACCAGTAAGTGTATGATCAGTGTGAAGACATCACGGTGGGTTGGTTCTGGCCTGGGAACTTAGCCTTGAGCCACAGAACTGAATTCTCAGCAGAGAGCAGTGTGGGCTTAGATATTCAGGCTGCACTAGGAAACCTCTCCTAGTGTTAGGGACAGTAGCCTGTCTTTTCGTGGCACCCCACCTTATCCTTTTTAAAAAATAAAGTTCTACTATTAAGATATACTCCAAAGATAATTACAAAATGTGTTTGCTTTAAAAACATTAACTAGAAATGGTGTATGTGTTTGAATAGACCCTACTCTTCTCTGCCTAATGATGGGCATGCGTCAGCCTGGACCATTACCCAGAATAACACATTCCAGCCAGGCAATTATCATAAAAGGAGACTGGATTCTCAAATTCACCGCACGTCTCCCTCATCATGAAAAATGGCCTTTACCTCTCCGATGCTGAGGCTGAGGTGGATCAAAGAAGAGTTTTCCTTTGTTCTTATTGCATCCTCTCTTTTGTGGCCTTTCCTTGAATAATGACGTTAATAATTCAGTTTCCACTCCCGTCAATTGTGACACATTTTGACTTTTCAAGAATATATAAAAATATAAGTTATGACTTTGAGACCTTCATTTCTTTAGACCGTTCAGAACATGACCGATATAAATCTGCTCTCGCCAATCTATCCTCAATGTGCCCAGCATTCCTGCAACCACATCTGCTTTATCTCTGTTGTAACTCTCTTGCAGTGATATCAGGAATTATGAGATCTGCTTCAATTCTGTCTCTATTCTTTCCCCTACTTATGTAGAAGAAGCAAATTGGATATTTCTGCTGAATACTGTAGTGAGAACTTTTGCTTTCTTTTGTTCTTTGGAAGCTTGGTTCATTCAGCTGGGGCTCTCAATATTTGGCTTCGCTTGTAAAAACCTTTAAGGGACGTTTGCTTAGAGCCATGCATTGCCGACCTTCCCCACACCGTGCTCATACATGCCTGTCCTTTTAAGGTCATTTATTTATTCTTTAGCGCCCTGCCAATCCTGCTTAAACCACACAACTTTTAAATCCCTTCCCAACCACACTGGTCGTGGGAGTTTTTATTAAAGGCACAATTAACGGAAGCCAAGTTTCATTGATAGCTCCGCTTGTTTTCTGTCCTTCAGTTCATTAATTCAACTCAATTCAACATGTATTTATTAACTTTCCCTATAATGAAAAATTTTTAAAGCTTACATTTTCCTTCCAAAGGTCACACTGTGGGAGAATTCAATTTTACAGCAATGGTTTTAAACCCAGGCAGCTGGTTGAAATTCGATGTTCTTCAGCATTATATGGAGAGATAGGAATCTTTATACTGATAGAAACAATTTCTTTGTTTGCTTAAAACAGGCTTTAAAAAAATGAGTTCCCACTACTGACAGTGTGTGGCACAGTGCCTGCCAAGAATTACTCTTGGCAGTTTCCACCTCCAAACACAGAAAGGAAGTGTGTACTTAAATGGGACTAGATGCCACTTCTCAAAGTAGTTTGCATCCATGCTTTACTAGAGGGACTGAGGAAAATACCTTAAACTTCTAAATTAGCAAGTCTTTATGCAAGAAATAAGGCCATGGCTTAGGAGGGAAGCAAGTGCATTTTTTTTTTAATCTGTCAAGTAGCTGACTGAACTATACGGGAATCACTTAACATCTTTTAAAACTGATGGAGAAAAGAAGATCAAAAGGTATATTTATACAATTCATTCTAAGACCACATACGCCCCAGGAACATGTCATCCCGTGAAGGTTATGGGTACCCACAGGAATCAGATCTTTCATAAGTTGTTGTAAGGTGATGGGATGGTCAGGTTCGGATTTACTGTGAATGCTATGCTCAGATTTCAGGGTTATTACTTTCATCCAAAACGGGACACCGTGATAAACACTGTCGTGTAAACTTCGCCTACATCAGTGGTAAAATAGTATCAGACGGTCTATCCAAATACACTTCATTTTGAGAGGTTATGAAAATGTATCCTATAATTTGAGCAGAAAGTGTTGCACTATGAGACTCTTTTAATCGTGAGTCTGATCTAGCTCGTCTCCTTGTGGGGGTGGGGCATTCATAATCACCCAAGCCAATTTAAAGCATTTTTGATTGATTACAATTTGAGATACATTTTTTTTCCTTTCCTAAACCTCTCAGTTTCTCAGATCAGCAAATCCCATTTTAGACTAAAATTTAGTGCCATTTATGGAACAAGAGACAAACAACTATTTAACTAACTTATACCTCCTCATGGTAGGCAGCATCCAAAACCCTTTTACTCAGCGGTTATAGAAGTCCATATAAGTTCAAAGCTAAATGACTTCAGTATGTTTGACTTTCTTCTTGAAATAGCCAGCAGACAATGTTCAGAATGAGCCACTAAATTTTGGTGTAACAGGATAAAGGTTGTTTCTAATATCAATACTTTTATCTTGATTTTTTTGTGTCATTCAGAAATGTTCCCAGTCGAAAACAACTCTTAAAAACACTCTTACAGCAATAGCCCATCTTCACAGATGAATGTTTGCAGTTGAATTGGGAACAATCAGAAAATAAAGGCCAACAGCCAAAATCAGTCCTTTGCCTTGACAGTTCAAGAGACCAAAGTCTCCTTTTGGAATTTAGTGAAAATGGGAGAACCTGCCTTCCCTAGATGATTCCCTGTGGAAACACTAAATGCTTTCTTGCCTCATAATGATTTTATAGTAATATAATACCAAGCTAAAGTAAATAGTTTTTAAATAGCTACTCATAAATCCTTGGAAACTCTCGCCACTCTGTTTGTGTAGGCATAGCCTACCTAATCAGCTTGCATGGCTTCAAATGTGACGCAGAGCCTACAACATGAACTAACGATGTACACCACCAACAAGTCAGACACCACACACAGGACCCAACGTGAGAACATATCTGAGAGACAGAACACATGACAGACACCAGAGCCACACCCATGACTGAGGCCCAGAAGCAACTGGTTGTGTTTCTGTGACAATGCGGAAATCTTGGTTGACGGAAGAAGTACCCAGACATACTTTGTAAATGTATGTGGATACTGACCTGGACTTGTGACAGGACTAGAGGTAGTAGGCTCAATAATTTCTACAAAAAGGGAAAAAGGAAAGAAAAGAGAAACATTGTGTGTATTAATCATACATAGAGACAAACACCCATGAAGACAATCAGCAAGCATGCAACAGGTACTCAGCAGGACTCTGATGTGTAACTACCCTGAGGGCAGAGCAACTGGCAAAGCCTTGTGTCTGAGGCTTACAAAATCCCTGTGGTGCATTTGCTGTTAGGCCTTTTCCTGTGCTGACCTAACATCCAGGAGACATTTCTAGCTCATTTTACAGAATCACATTTACCATGCCAAGGGCCAGAACCTGCTCTTGGAGTTTTCAGGCAATGACGTGTGAAGGGCTTTCTTCTATTAAAATCCTACATGTTAGTTATGTTCTGGAGGGCACACTGGCCCCTACATAGCACTCAGTCTAGATTTGCTTAGCATCTGCTGAGAACTCAAATCATGGGGAAATTCCAAATGATCCCAGTTTGTAATTGGGAGTTGTGGGCCAAATAAATCCTTTATCCCCTAAGCTGTTTCAGTCAGCATTTTATCAGAACAGTAGAAAACAAGAATAAGACATCCATACACTGTGAACATACACATACAACACATATGGAACCAGAGTGCTTGAATCATATGGTCCTACCGCCAGATGCACAGATAGCTTCCCAATGCAACCTCCTTGCAAGAGTCTATCCAACTGCGTAGCACTAAGATCACCACCACACCTCCACTCTAGATGGTCCTCTTTTAACATTCTCTTAAAGAAAGTCTTTTCAGTTGGTATGTGTTGGTGACAATGAAAATAGTTATACAAAGGTCAGCTTTGTCACTGGCAATCTAAATGACAGCAGAAGACCCTTAGAAGACCATTCCTGAAGAGACAGAACTCAAATATTAGTGCATCTTGCATTCTTGAGGAACTGTGGCCTGAAAAAACAGCCACATTTTATTTTTACTATAGAACTTGGTCATCACCAGTTTGTCACAATATGAAAAGAACAGGACTAATTCTTACAACTGAACATGGAAACTAACGGCGGGAGTAAAAGTAGAGACCCACATTCAAGACCTTGCAGCTGGGAACAGTTGTGCAGGTTCTCTGGGAGATGGTGCTGAGCAGACAGGAATGTAGTGTCTGTGTATGTATGTATGTATGTATATATGTATGTGTATATGTGCACATGCATGTGTATAGGTGTGTGTATATTTGTGTGCATGTGTGAATGTGTCTCTGTGTGCATATGCATATATGTGTGTATTTATGTGTGTGTTTGATCTGTCACTGTTTGTGGAATCCCTTTTTCTTTTAGGGCAAAGCAAAGCAATCTGCAGTTCCATTCACAACAAGCACGTTAAAATGGAGAATCTCTATGAGTCTACTTTGGCTATTGGTTTTAATAATGAAAACCTCGCATGGCAGGAGATATAAAGTAAGCCTTCCAAAGAAAACATTTTTGATGTTTAGCTACTTAAATAACCCAAGTATGTGTTTGTCCCATCAGTAGGGTGACTCATCTGGGATGTGGGCCATTTTCTGTTTCTGGGCCAATAGACCCTGCAAAATATTCAGACAGCTAGAATATATGATAACCAGATCTGGGAGTGTTCACACCCGTCAACAGAGGCATCCTCGGATGGTGAAAGACTGTAAGCTATAGCTAAAGTGTGGAAGCCTAGCCATCTGTCTGACGGTGGGAGCCATGCAATTGAGAAGTTTTGAAATGTAAGAATATTTAGCAATTTCATTAAAATTCTATTGATCATAAGAATTAACAAAATCTTACATAAAAATCACAATAGAAGAAAGATGTTCTAGTGGACAATGTTTTTTTTTTTAGGTGCAATGACAAAAATTAGAATACGTTCCTGACTATTATTCTTTTAAATTTAAAATATTCTCCTATGACATCTTGGAAATGTTAGTTTAATGTTATAAAATAAATTCATCAATAGAAACTTATTGTACACACTCAGATAAAAGCATTCTTTACATGAAAAGAGAAAGGCAAGCATTACATGGGTCAGAGAACAGCCTAAAGGAGTCTTCATGGGAAAACTGCATTCAGTGGGGCAGAAAAAGAGGCTTCTATAGTCAGTAATTAGGTCAAGAGGACTTCACTTTCTCTATTTGTTTTGAGTTTGTAACACCGATCTGTAAATTCGTGGAGGAAGATGAGTGACATCCAGCAAGGACGTCATCTCAATGAGAGGATGGGAGAAACAAAGTGTTATCCTGCACCATCTCTTCGCCACGTTTGTTTGCTTGTAGAAAGCCACATTGCCTCACAGAGTGGGTTTGAAAAGAACGCAGGAATTCAGCGCATGAAAAAGTGTTACAGGTAAGATCTGTCCTGTGGATTCTGCTTCACAGCCAATTTGAGATTTGTTTGTTCTCAAATAGAGTCAGACAAGTTAGGTTCCCTACTGAGGTGAGTTTATGAAAAGAAATAATTACAAGCAGAGGATTTAGTTGAGGGTAAAAATCTAGAGGTCACATGTGTGCCTGGGCGTCATGACCAAAGAGAAACCAGGGTGAGACAAAGGGCTGCCCAGGAGGTGAGACCTTGGGTGGTTCCTGGGTGTGAGGAAGCCCATGAGTTACACGGACTCTGCTCATCCAAGATTGTGTCTCTTATCTGCCTCCAGAGTTACACGGACTCTGCTCATCTAGGATCACATCTCTTAGCTGCCCCCATTCTGCATGTGAGGACCGAAAGTTAATGAAACTCTGAGCACAGCTCTCTCACTTGTGAAATTTAGCTAAAACTCCCCATTTTGTAGATGCTGGAAGATGGCTAAGCTTGCCGGGCACAGAATAAACAACCAAGCAAGAGCGGGCAGGGTGGGGATGTATTATTAGAAAGGAGCTGGGAAATGACTGGGAATCCGAAGAGCTTTCAGTGAACTTAGGGGCATGAATTTGCCACCCAGAAGAGAAAGTTGTGAGAACTGCACACATATAGTCTACTCAGAAAATAAGTAGGTGAACTATTCCCAATTTAAAAAAGTGAATGTGGTGGTCCAGCCACTGAGGCAGTGTGCCTGATCTAATGGGAGCTCACCAATTCAGCTGGACCGGGACTGAACGAGCATGTGATCAAACCGGACTCTCTGAATGTGGCTGCCAATGGGGGCAGACTGAGAAGCCATCGATAATGGCACTGGGATTTGTTTCTATTGCATGTACTGGCTTTTTGGGACCCTTGTCTATTTGGATGCACACCTTCCTAGGCCTAGATGGAGTGGGGAGGGCCTTGGACTTCCCCCAGGGCAGGGTACCCTGCCCTCTCTTAAGGAGGGAGGGGGAGGGAGGAGGGGGAGTGGGGGAGCGGGAGGGGAATGGGAGGAGGGGAGGAAGTGTAAATTTTTGAATGGAAAAATAAAAAAAGTGAATGTGGGTATTTCAGCAGTTCTGACAGAGATAAAGTTTACATTGTAAATTTATAGATCCAGATACAACAATTGTTTTAAAAAAGTATACTTTAACCCTAAAATGGGAGTTTTGTGTCAAATTATAGGGATACATTTCAACACATATAAAACATGATTCAGAATGATACTCTCCTTTGTATCTGTAAACATGGGAACTAGCTGCTGTTTTTAAAAGGGAAACAATCGTTTAGAAAACCTTTTGAGTAATAGGTGAATTAACTATCTCTATTAAATCTACCCCGGATTTTTTACTGGCCATTGATTCAATATTTCAGCAATTATTTATTCTTTATCTGTTATAGCAACAGTAATTACTGTTATATTAGCTAAAATTGGAAAACTTATAAATTCTTAGCATATGGCAGGCATGAATACATGTCATGTAGTCTCACATGCTGCTCTCCCAACATTTCTGTGAGGCGGGTGCCATCCCGGGTGCATTCCCAAGTGAGGCATCCCAGGTGAGGCAGATGCTGTTCCAGGTACATACCCAGGTGAGGAAAAGGAGCTTAGAGAGGTTAAAAGTCGGGTCATAGTCAGGACCTAATGAAATAGAGACAGGAGACATTGTGTTTGCGTTTTCTGCTTGCCACATTCAGGTGCATCTGGAATTACTGCAGCAGAACATTCAAAGCAAAAAGCAGGCCACCACTATGGCTTTTGTACCAATGCTTTTTTCACCAGCCTGGAAAACAGGCAGATTCAACCCCTGCCACTTCGGGCGGCTTCTCTAATAGATTTTTGTTTTTTAAAAACCAACAGCAAGATTTACCACGACTATCCTTTGTACAGTTGCTGGGGCTTATCCAGCTGATATAAGGCTCAGTGCCATTGAGAGAACATTCAGCAAGCACAGAGAATGTCATCAAGACAGAAGCACACGGCTGAGGAAGGCCTTTGCACTTACCAGCCGCCACTCAGCTAGCGGTGGTTTACTGAGAGTGCTTAGCTTTCAAGAATGTCGCTGTTTTTATGGGGATCAGATGGGAGCCGCCTTTCTGCACCTTAGTCATCAACTTGTGAGCAGAGAGATAGCTTTCTCAAGGTGGAGAGTGCACTCTCCTGATGAGCCTCAGAGGCCCACGAGTCGTCTTTTAGCTCATTAGCTGTAGCATCAGAGCCAGCCGGGGAGGGTTAAGGGCTGCGTGTATCATTGAAGTCACCGAGGGACTATGGGATTGGCGGTGGCAGAGGGGCAGTTTTGATTATACATAAAACAGGGTGAAGATAAGTTCACCCAGACAGACATTTTAAGACAGTTATCCAGAAAACAGACAAGGTGTAAAAACACTAATATTTTTCTTTATTAAATGTAATTTTGTCCAGAAAAAAAATGTTAATTAAGAAAGAGAACCAGTGAACCACTGACAAAAAATGTTTCTGTAGACTATGCTAATTATTGTTCACTACATACGTGGCCTGGTACCAGATTCTCTGGTACCTCTACGTCTACTTGTTTTAGGTCCCATTTTGATCCTAGGTTGTTTTTTACGCTTATACTGTGATATCGTGGTGATATGTGTGCATGCTATCTTTTGGACTGTGGAGAGATAGCAAGACTGAGCTGCAGAGACAAGGCAGAAATTAATCCTTTTGGTTGCCATGGTTTCATTGAAAGATCTGATTGCTGTTCTCTGTGGCGCTGAGGCAGTAGGATGAAGAGCGTGCAGCTCGCCGCATCCAAGGTTAGCACTGATAGGAACACAGAAGACAGGCTCTAAGATGGACACAGAAGGCAGAGCAGCCATCGGGACCCACCGTGAGCTCTGGAGTTTCCCTTTGACACACAGGTCTGCAAACCATCCACAGGCTGGACAGAGAAACAGGTGGTGTCGGGACCACAGCTTTACCTCCAGAAAGAAATGAGTGATCTACATTCACGTGGTTTAGTAAATCCCCAAGAGCGGGAGCCTCTTCCCAGTACATACTGCAGTTTTCAGGCAGTCAGGACATGCAGCTTTCATCTCTGGAGCTCTGAGGGTGCGACACCATGACAGCTCTGGGTTGCATGGTTCTGATATATCAATACTAGGAACTAACAATTGGCCTTCCTACTTCCCTGGGTGACTTGGCTTCCAACTCAAGGGGATTAAGGATGGACATTTGAGGGAAACTGACTAGGGCCAGGTCTTAGCTCTAACACTCTGAAGCCTCCACTGTACGTACGCTTCTGTATACACGAGCACAGCTGGAGCCATTTTTCAGTCAGCCTCAGCGGGGAAAGTAAACACACACAAGGCACACAGTGCATTGACTGAAAATAGCTATGTCATTGTGAATAGTAGTTTGTTGACTTTCGGTGTGTGTATGTGTGTGTGTGCATTGCACATGGGTGTGTATGTGTGTTTGTGTGTGTGCATGTGCTCATGTGTGTGGGCATGTGTGTGTCTGTGTGATATGCATGTCTGAGTATGCATGAGTGCATGCAGGCACATGTGTGTGTGTGTGTAACTTGGGGATTGATATCAAGTATCTTCTCCAGCTGTGCGCCACCTTATGTATTGAAGTCTAGTCTCTCAATGGACTTGTGCTTGGCACCTCAGCTCCTAAGCCATCCAGCTTGATTTACCCACACCTGTCTCTGTCTCCTGACTGATGGGGTTATAGGCGGTCACTGTATCAATCTGGATTTGAGGTAGATTCTGGGGACCTGAACTCCTGAAGTGCCCATGCTTGCTGAGCCATCTCTCCAGTCCTTTAGGTTATTATTCTTAAAATTCAAATGATAACAAATGTCTTTAAAAATCATTGTAGCACTATTAACACTTTATGCTGTTATAAATGGCTAGCACAAAATTCAACCTTAAAAATACATTTTCTCAAGAAAACAATTTCTATTAATGAAATAAGAAGAGTATTCTAAATGCCTGCAGAATAGCAAGACCTCTGGATCACCCTCAGCTGCACACACACACAGACACACACACACACACACACACACACACACACACACACGGATTTCCTAGATTTAAAAGGGCTATTGACACTAAAATCAGCACAGAAAATTGGGTTGCAAAGCAATATAATTCCTTCTAATCTAGAAGAGATCCGAGAGAATTTCTTTTCCATGAAACTTATTTGACAGTAACTGTAAAAGCCAGCAAAAATCCTTCTGCAGACAGGCCTTCCAGTGACCGAACTCAGCTGAGGCCCTGCAAACCCAGCAGGGTCCTCATGACTGCTCCCTGCAGAGCTCAGACTGCACTGGGCACTGTATCCTTTCCCTGTGTTCTGTCTCTGACATCTAATAACCAGTAGTCTTTGTGGTGTGTACTAACGAAAGGCTGCAGATGGAGCCAGATGAGAGCCATGTGCTCACACAGGAGACCTGACCTGGCACACAACATTCTCACAGCCATGTGCTCACACAGGAGACCTGACCTGGCACACAACATTCTCACAGCCATGTGCTCACACGGGAGTCTTGACCTGGCACACAACATTCTCAACTCTTATCTAGGCGCTGACCCAGCTCCCTTTGTAGTGACTGGTTTGTCAGCTGCTTGGTGTGCTACCCCACGTGTGGGAAGATGCAGCCTTGAAGGGGAGTGTTCTCCGCCACTGTACCTTGATGTGTGCTATAACAGAGCAAACTGAACTTTGGTGGAGTTAAAAACTCTTCTTGAAATCACGTCAGCCTTATCTAGCCAGACTTCTTCCCACTCACATCCCGCCCAACCTTCCATTCTGGGCTGTCACTAGGTAGAAAACAATGATGATTGCAATCTTTGGTACACAATCAACATGCAATCCATCACATTAACTATCTTTAAAATGCCCATCATGGACCAGGGACTGTACTCAGATCTTTACAGAGATTATCTTATCTTTACAATCACCTTGAAAGGTAAGATGTTGTTTTTCCTGCTTTGCAGCTCGGCAAACTTAAGTTCAGAGGAGTTTAATCTACCTAATGTCACCACTGTGGCATAAAGTAAGCAGATAGGATGTGTTTTTCTTCTTTATGTACGTGACAAAACAGGGCCTGAAGCATGTATGACTTGGCCACGTAGTCCAAGCAAGTGAGCATGCAAGTCATACCCATACACAGAAGCATCCATATAAGACACCAGGCAAGCGGTTGAATCACAGACACGGAGAAGTGCTCGGCAAATGGGGTCTTGTAAGTGGCTAAATGAAGGGTGCATAGACAGCACTCACTCCAAAGGCTAAGTGTGCAGCCTCTAGATACATTTAAATAAAAGATGATATTAATTTAGCAAAATACACACTATTAAATGTTCAGGACAAATGAACATTAAGAAAAGATTATTTACCTAAATGATATATGGCTGAACATTTACTGACAACACAGGAGAGGAGAGTCTGTGGTTGGAGGAAGCTTGGTGACTTTCTAGTCTGGGCAGAAAACTGTGCAGATAAAGTTGGCTCAACAGCTGCAGCCTCCTCTGGCACAGCCACTAGGAAAAGGGGATTATAAACACAGTGGTAAAGAAGCCTGCCTTTAGGGATTCCTGATATCAGCTCAGTCTGCACAGCCATGTCTTCCTTTCAGGCATGAAGACTTGAGTTTGAGCCCCTAGTCTACACATGAAGCTGGGTATGGTGGTGCACACTTGCAACCCCAGCCCCAGGGCCACTGAGTCACCCTATCTGTGAGTGCCAGGCTTGAGAGAGACTTTGCCTAAAAGATCAAGGTTGATACAGAAAAGATTGGAGGAGGGAAAGGTTAATAATGGGTACAAGTGAGCTGATGGGGGAGGGGTGGAAGGAAAAGGGGGAGAAAAGTAAACACAGAAGAAGGAGGGGTGGATAAACAAACAGCAAGGACTTCTGAAAGAGTCACAAGGAATCATACTTAAAAACTGTTAACAAAAAAAAAAAACAACAAAAGCTACCTTACAACACATGTAACTATACATGTAGGTGTGTATTTGTAGTTTTAATGAATTTTTTTCATCTTGGCAGACAGTGCTCCCTACAAGAGCCAAAAACCACCACTTAGCAAAACCCCAATAGCAGACATGAGAAGCCCTCTTTTGAGTGGCAGGCCAGGGATGTATGTATGTATGTATACATACATACATCTATATTATGCCAGGATGACCATATATATATATATATATATATATATATATACATATATATATATATATTTATATAGCCTATTGCCATTGTCCTCAGAAGCATAAGTTAGTCCTGGCCCCAAACAAGGCCCCAAAGCCCTGAGCTGGATCTGACTGGAATTCCCTCTTCATAGGACTAGAAAGCTCCACACAGTTTTTAAAGGATGTAGGCGACCTCAGTTCTACCCATCCATGGTGCCTATGAACAACATCAATGACCCGCATGGCACATAGCCTTAAAGGTTCAGTATTGGCACTCATACCTTGGGGTAACCAGCTGCTCTCTAATTGGATTTAAGACTCACTCAACAGGAGGAAAACCACACCTAGAACTCAGAACCTAACCAACTACTCATCATTAATGAAGTCAAGGTTATTGAAGGGGGGGGGAATCCACAGCCAGTATTTACTAGACCAGCACAATCCCTATCAACAATCTACAAATATTTGCTCTTAGATCTACAGCTGAGTAGTCTTTAACCCTCACTAAATCCTTCTCTTTGCAACAGAGACCACTGCAGACAACTATAATCAATCAAATGTAGAGCTGCGGAGAACAGTCTCCATGGATGTACGTACAAACGTTCCCATACCTAAGGCCCAGGGAACATTGTTGACAAGGGTGGGGGTATAGAGGAGGATTTGGAGAGAGAAAGGGAAAGGAGAAATGTTGTAATTAAATTATAATCTCAAAATTAAAAAGGAGAACAATCAAGGTGGACAGTCAGGAAGAATGAGACTGAGATTAATCCTTAGCTGCCACGTGAACATGAACACATATGCCTGGTATGTAAACACATAAGCCCCTGTGTATACATATGAGCACACACACACACACACACACACACTGCTTTGACTTCTTATAAGACCGAAGATCTCACGGTATTCTAAACACTACATCCAATTTACCCACTTGCCCTCAGGTCCCAGGAGTTTAATTTTGTGTGCATAAGAAAAACTTGCTTCTTTGAAATATGCACTTTGGGTAAGGATAAATCATCACTGATATTTTGCTCCAGTCAATTGTTTCTAGGATGATTAAAGGTCCTGGAATTTATAGCTTCTTCTGAAAGAATCCAGACCAATGAAGTTATAGATGTGCTGCATTTGATGGAGCTTGGCTCTCGGGGGTCCAGCTTATCTGAGATCATGTGTGTTTCCTTTGTGTCCTTCCAGTAGCTTTGCAATTAGGACATGTTTATGTTCAATCTTTATGGCTCCCGCACATTAGCAGCCTTTTCTCTGTTATAACAAATCATTTTATAATTAACTGAAGGGGAATGGAAAAAAATCATGCCATGGCCAGAAGAGCAGCAATTATCTTGGCTAGATGTTACCATCAGAATTTGCACAGTGAAAACTGGTTTAATCAGGTCTCTACTTTTAAAAGATGCTTAAGAGAAGCTCATATATGTGAGCACCATTGCTCTCATGTGTCACTGTTCCTCTAATAAGTAGTCATCGAGTATTACTGTGCCCCAGGAATATCTTAGCCCTTGAATATGAGATTGTGAAAAAAACTAAGTTTCTAACTGTGTGAAGTTTACATGTTGTGAGAAAGAGAATAATAAAAGACAAAGTGACTTCCTTGTCTCAGAACATCACATGATTTCAGGAACACAGAGCATGGTCACCTTCCACGCTGGTGGAAAGGTGTGTGCATGGGGCGGTGGTGCAGTGTAAGGGAAGAGGGCACACTGCCCTGTAGTTAGATGTCTCCCAGAGTCAGTGGGACAGAGAGTCATGGGCCTTCAGCTTCTGTTCTTCTTCCAAGAACTGGGAGCAACCAATGGTATCACGGAGAGAGATGGTGAATGTTTTAGCTCTGGTGTTTATCAAGAGGACTTGGCTCCAGTTGACTCTCATAGTTAGGATGATATTGCTGAGTGGTACCCTGTGCCCTCCTCCTCTCTGTTGCCAGCAGCTTGGGAGTGCGGAGATAGTGTTTCTACTTCATTCCTGAGGTTTTCTGAATGTACAAGCTGTAACTGCATCTGTCCAAACCTCACTAGCATCATTTGTCAGAGGAAATGGTGGGATCAGAAAAATCTCTAGAGTTCCTTTGGCACATCACTGAAGACACAGCATCTGCCTCCTGCCTCTCAGTGCCCCATACCCTTCAGAGCTCTTACCAGTGCAGCGTAGCTGAAGCCCAACTTTTCAGTAGGTTTGAGTAACACCCAGCCAGCATGCATCTGCCTTCTGCTGTCTCTCAGTATAGATGAGCACATTGTTCAAATACAGATACCATGATGTGGGAAGTCCTTCTGTCTTTGTGTTGCTTTTATTGGTTAATGAATAAAGAAACTGCCTTGGCCTGTTGATAGGGCAGAAGTTAGGTAGACTGGGAAAGTTAGGTAGAGAGAACTGAATAGGAAAAGAAGGGCAGAGTCACAGAGAAGCCATGGAGCTGCCAGAGATAGAGGTGCTGAAATTTTGCTGGTAGGCCATGACCTCATGGTAATGCATAGATTAATGGAGATGGGTTAAACTAAAATGTAATAGTTAGCCAATACGAATCTAGAGCTAATGGGCCAAGCAGTGATTTAATGAATACAGTTTCTGTGTAGTTATTTTAGTTCTGGGCAGCTGGGAATGAACACACGGCCTCCTTACTACAATACCATGATGTAGGAGGGTCAATTTGGAGAAGTCTCCCTGATCTGTGGCCTCTTGCCATGACGTGCCCTGAAGTAATTTTCCACAGTTCTTACTGATGGCCAGCACGTCACTGCTTTGCTGTTTTCACTTGGTGTCTTTCTCTTTGTGGAGATCAGAGGAAGCACAGTGTCGGGATGATTGGCCACTCCCCTCAAAGGCACATTGAAAAGGAACAGAGATCCAGAGTCCCTGTGGCCATGCAGCTCCCCCGCCCTCCTCCTTACTCACCCTATTGCCTGGGACTTGGTTACTTTTCCATAACTAAGCCAAGAGAACAGCTGTCCCTGGCAGACCTGGCTTCCTGCATGCTGCGTCATGGCCTCATTGCTTCAAAAGGAGCTCCAGGAGGCCTGAAAGTGATACAACCCTGACAGCCTGTCCTGTTCCCATGGCTCCTCCTAGAATCTGCCCTTCTCTTGCCTCACAGACACGGTCCACGATAGAGCTGAACCTTCCTGCTCTGAACCTGTGTGTCCTTGTATCCTGTCTTCAGTAAGAGAGTTTGCTGCCCAGTCTCACACTGGCCAAGAACTCGATTTGCTTTTCACAATGGAAAGGGTGTCAGTGATGTTGGGTTTATTTTGACTTTATAAAGCACTTATATCATGAGAGGGAATGGCTCAAGGTGGCAGGAAGACACTGTATCAGGAGCCAGAGGTGGGTGTGGCTTCACAGTCAGGAAGCACAGGCCACTTGAAGTCTTGTGCTTGGCTCAGCGGCTCCTTTTTATTCAGTCTGGACTACTAAGGGTGGGTTTTCATAGAGTAACTAACCTAATTTAGATAACTCCTTACAGACATGTCCAGAAAGTTGTGTCTAAGGTGATTCTAAATCCCAAGAGTTGACAGTCAAGATTAGCCATCAGACCGGCCATAAGCTGTCTTGTCAAGCACCACCAAAAGATAGTACTTCACCACAGCCCCCAAACAAGACCAATCTACCATGGAATAGCACTTCCAAAAGCGTGAGGCAGAATAGCCCCCTTCTCCAGTATTTGTTGTCATCCTAGAAACCTGACTGACACATGTAATGCATGTTTTCAAAATCATTACCTCATTTTCATTTATAAAATGGGATTTCAGTATATATATGTCTGTATACTTATCTACCTATCTGGAATCACTTTAAACAAGATTACAGATGTCATGTTATACAGTGAAATGCATCTGTACATTTGTCCAAAACTTAAAGACTTGCTGTGCAACCAACTATTGACTATCAAAACTGCTCCTAACACAATAAACAATAATTTCCTAATTTATAATACTAGTACATATTGTTTGCCCTTAATTATATTTTATAGATATTTTTAAAAACAGGACAATCCTGTATTTTTAGTGGATGGTATAAGCTTTTTGGATCTCTTGGACATAGCCTGGTTTAACTTGTTTTTCACACTGTATTTTGTACTGTGTCAGTGAGATCCAGAACCTGAAATGTCACTCAGGCTTGTAAGAGTGCATATAAACACACACACAAAATGGGATGGATCTGCCGAGAAGGAGTAACAAAAGAAGGGGCTGGATTCACAAAGTCACTGTCTGAAGATCTGATTCGTTCAAAATTTTAAGCCTAGAAAGATAAAATTGATCACAAAATAAAAATGCTAACATGTAGCACTCAACTCTTCTTAACACTACATGAGTGGTCCTGCATGCTATAATCAGACGTTAAGTGAAACAGGCACACTGTGGCTGCTTAAGAAAATAATTTTTTCTCTTTGCCCTCCCCCACTCAATCAAGCATTTAATTAGTTCAATTCAGTCAGCTCCTGCTAGACTGCACACCCTAGGTGTGGGACTTCCTCTGGCTTATGCGACTGCCCTGAAGGTGCTCTGAGAACATGAGACAGAAGCAACAGCAGGAGGGGGATGTTCCAGTTACCATAAGAATAAATTGTATGTTGGGAATAAATGGCACACAATTAGAAATAATCCCCACTATTTGGGAAAAAAACTATGGCGATTCTTAAAATACCTATTTATCCGAGCATTTGTCTTTATTCCTTAGTAATCTATAGTTCCACAGTCCAAATGGTGCCTGGAGATGACTGTGCATTCAACCTGTTGCAGAAAAGCTGGATCTAGGTCACAGAGAAAAGATACGGAAATTTGTATACTGTAGTGTGTGTGTGTTATATATTCCGTTACTGTTCTAGGTGTCTTATTTTACTTACTCATTACCAAATCAGACATTTTAGGCAGTTATATAGAAAAATGAAGGATTGTGGAAAATAAGAGTATTTTCATTTGTTTCCTAAATGTAATTTTGCCCAGGGCAAGAAAAAAATCAAAGTAATGAGGAAATAATTTTTCGTGTGGGTATATATATATATATATATATATATACCCTCATGTGTGTGTGTGTGTGTGTACATATGGAGATCAGAGGTCAATGATGGGTCTTATTTCTCACCATTTGTTATTTTGAGACAGGGATTTTCACTGACCTGAAGTTTGTCAACCAGCCTTGTCTGACTTGCAAGCTCCACAACATTCCCTGTGTTGTGACACCAGCCATCATGTCTGCTCCTCAATGAGGGCGCAACTGACCGTGCTCAGGTGCTCGTGTCTGACAGCACACATTTCACCAGCAGAGCCAACGCCCCACCGGTGACCTCGTTTCCACGAATAACTCGCCGCTGTCATTCGGTACATCCCCTCTCCCTCTCTTGTAATTTCCTTCTCTATTCTCTCCTGTCGCTATCTCCTTCGTTAGCAATATTCATCCAGCCTTATTTTTGTTTAAAGTGGTTTGTGCTACGCTGCAGACATTCTCTAGTGATGAGTCGGCCTATGTTCCCATTTCATGTGGAGGTGAGAGGCAGGGAGCAGGGAAATCCAGACCCTGGAGAAAATCCTGGAGCTGTATGTAGAGGCCAGTGCAGCAAGCCACTGTTTCACAGTGGATGAGGATGGAATTTCTGCCACTTCTTCACGATGTGTTTTTCATTTTGTATTCTGCCCATGCATCTGAGCCTGGCTTCCTCTGCTGTGATCCTACCAAGCTGAGTATATGGTAGTCCAATCTGGAAATGTTGTTAGACCATGATGTCAATGATTAATCTTATCTGTGAAGAGAAATCTATATCTTATAAGTACACAAGTGATAAACTATGAAAGGCAAATCATTTTTTTTAATGCTACAATGGATCTTTAGCCTCCAGATGTTACTAATCCCAAGTTTTTAATCTGCGTTTGGCAATACTTAGCATGGTATTATATGGGCCAATCATTTTTTTTTGCTTAATTCATCTGTAATTCATGGATTTGTAGATTGAAAAGAGAATAGGACCCCGGAATGAGGGTCTATGTAAATAAATGCTGGGCTAGAACCCAGCATCCAGGCACCAGTTAAGAAGAACTACATGTGACAACCTAATAACACACACTTCTACAACAAGCAGAATGGTTGAATTTTAAAAAGATGGAGACAGTAGCGTGTGTACCATGAGGCAAGATTTTGAGTTATAGACTATTTGTGGCACTTGAGAGGTGCAGCCCTTGGGGCGACTGGGAAGAAGGTTATGCCTCCTCAAAGGAAGGGTCTGTCCATAGGCTGGCCGCCTAATGACTGTCACACACTGGTACATCCTGGCCTGCTTGACATCTCCCAAGTGATGCCTGGCTCTGCCTTGTGACCCTGTGGGGTTTCCGCTGTGAGGTGTTCACCAAAGATGGCTCCTTTGTTGTTAGGCTTCCAGAGTTCTAGAAGAATAAGTTTCTCTCCTTTGTAGATTAATCAGCCTCACGTATTCATTTACAATAAAAGCAAGCAGGCTAAGACAAGTGGATATTGTAGTCACTTAGCAAGGAAGCACAGAAAACACGCCTTGTACACTATGACACAGGGAAGAAAAGTGTGGGCAGAGTTCACACCCCAGGGTCTGCCTCTGGAGACTTGTCCTCAGTGCTGATGCCAGGCCTTCTTAGGAGGCTCTGGGTCAGAACAGTGTTCAGTAAAGCAAGTAAAAAGACAGCCGTGTAACTTGAACGACTGTAGCACATGCTAAGACACAAATCACCTGAAGGTTTCCTACAGAGAGGGAGGCTTCAGTGGCTGATGCCTCCTGGAACATTTCTGGCCCTGGTCTGTGGACGGAGAAATAATCGAGCCGGCCCAGTGAACTTTTCTGGCTCAATCTGCTGTTCCAGATGCTTCTTCTATTTTTGGCACAACTCTTCTGAGCATTTTCTAAGGCTGATATAAACTGGTGGGTAGATGTGACTCAGAACTTTTATCTTTTCTTCTTGACCATTTTGGTGTTTTTGATGTATTCAACATCTAAAGTAGAAGCCACTTCTACCTGAACATTTGTTTCATTGGCTCTGCCTTGTTTGATGCTGCCCATATAACTTGTTTATTGGTCCACATGGTGGACTAGCCCTGGAGGGATTCATCTGGGGGTGAGATTGTGAAGGAGAGTACATGGAGACAGGACAGCAAAATCACTGGAGAGGAAGTGATTGGTTCTTTCCACCACTCAGTCTGTTCTCCAATCCTTCCTCTTTGGACTCTGTGGTCTCACCATTGTTCATGAAGAACAGAAGGAAGCAGAGTGAAGGACAGAAATGGAATATACAGGAAAAGATGTGTCAATCATTTCAAAAGTAAACACAAAAGATTAATAAATGGAAATTTCCCACGACCCATTCTATATAGAAATGAGGATGGTTGTACATTTTACAAAACTTTATCATGGTGTTGAAGGGTAAAGTGTTTGCCGCACATATTCGAGGAGTTATGATCAGATCCCCACACCCATTGGACTTGGTAGTACACATCCTCCATCCTAGCATGGGTGGAGGGAGGCAGGCAGATTGCTTTGAGTGTACCGGGAAGCCAGACTAGCCAATTGGTGGGTTCTGGGCTTAGTGAGGGATCTTGACTCAAAAGATAATGTGAAGGGTCATAGTGGAAGACACCCAACATTAGACTTGGACTTCCACATGCATGTGCAGACATGTGTACTCCTTACCTTTGCACCTAAGTGTACATGCATACATACATGACATACACACACACACACACACACACACACACACACACACACACACACAGAAAATCCAGCTCAGACAAAGGGAAAACAGTGGACAGACACCATCTTGTCTTGATAGCCTTGGCTTTTATGACAACCTTCTTTCAGCATGGGTCCCAGTGACCACAACTCTTGTTATTTATGATGGTGTAATAGTGTTGGTGTGTTTGGTTGATAGGACAGAGACTATGGCTTGTTACTCTGCTGGGGTAAGAGAGACATCACAGCCTTTTATGTCCTGTCGTCTCACCCTCTGATCACTCCCTAAAGCAGAAAATTGGGGAAAGGCACCCCACGATCAGCTTTATTATCATGGAAACATGTCCTCCAGGATTGCTTTATGGCACCAGCCCCATCTTCCATTGTGATCGCAATGTCTGTGTAAGACCCTAGTCCAGAGCCACCCAGGTAAACATTCCTGAAATTTGGACCTAAGGTAGATGACTATGGTTTGAAGCTACTGCATTTGAGATAATTTAGCATGCAGCAAAATATAATGAATAGCGAATGGAGAAATGGCTCGATGGTTCTTGCTGTGTAAACCTGAGAACCTAAGTTTAACATACAGCACCCACACCAAAAGCTGGTTATGGCAGTGGATCTCTGTGAGCCTAGAGGAGGGGGCATGGGGTTAGGAGGATCTTTGGGGCTTGGGGACAGCTAATTTTGCCAAATTGGTGAGCTTTGGGTTCAGGAAGAGACCCTGTTTCATGAAATAAGGAGGAGAATGACAAAGCAAGATACCTAAGGTTGACCTCTGGCTTCCATGTGCCTAGGTACACATGTGTACAGGAACCTGCATAAACACATGCACACATAGACATGTACATATTCATACATAAACACAAGCACATACAGGCATGTACACATGCATACACTAATCAACAATAACCCCACCACATATACATTTTAATATCTCTTTCCTAGAGTTTGGACTGCATCTACGGACACCATTAGTTTCTCCACAGTAGTGACTTCTCTGAGCAGCAGCGGTCTGTGGCCCTATGACCTATGCTTCCCTGCCATTGTTCACCATCCAAGGGCCATAGCGTATAGAGGATTGCATCATGGAGGACTTAGGGGCTCAGCTTCCACGCCCCACATGGTGCCCTGCATATCTTAAGTTTCAGAGAAGACGACAGCTTTTCAGGGATCGAGCTCCCGTCTGGATTTGACTTCAGCTTTCTGTCGCTGTTGCAATGGCATCTTGCATTCTTGGATATTTTTGACGTTTGAATCATGTGTCAAGATGTTGTTGATTCTGGTGATGGCAACGCTTCCCCTCATATGCAGAGCAGATTGTTAAACATGCCCAGGCTCGGGCTCCCTTCATTCTGCTGCTCCTGATTTTATTGTCACTTCAGAAATAAACCACAACACATAAAGACGCCCCGAGAAGGCAGCTTTAAGAGCCCTGGGGTAGAGCTAAAAGCGGCTCCTTGATTTTATGTTTGAGCATCTGGTGCTTACATCAGCTACCACTTGTTTTCAAATATATATTATTTGTGACTTTGTTGAGCTGAATAACATGAGCCCCTTTGGTACAGCAAATATTGTCAACGTACAGTGATTTAAATAAAAGAAGTAGCTAGTCATTTCTTATGAGTCTGCAGATCTAAGGAGAAAGCTTCTGTAGACCCAGAGCAGGAAAGTGTGGACACTCACAGAAGCAGCTAAACCTCTGCTCTCTGGCACAAGACACAAGTTAAGTCCTCTTAGAGAAGGCACTGTGTCTGAGGTCAAAGCTAGCAGGTGTAGTGTGCTTACTATTTCCTAGGCCTTCAACTTAAACACTTCAAATGTTGTATCTAATCAGCCCATGTTACCATAAATCAGACAAAAGGGATCCCACGTTTCTGTCTAGAAATTCCATGTGTCAAATTCCATTATTGGTCTAAAGAGGTCACTGGATCTTGTCTAAAATCTCCCTCAAGGTCTGGAAGACCAGAGCAATCAGAGAATGAAGAGTTTGGAGAAATCTTTTAATAGGCTCATTTGCAAGTGCTGATACTGTGGGGCAGAGATAAAATGAGTTTTTAAGGCCATGATTACCATTTGGTCCAATTTGTCCCACAGGCTCATGGGTTTAAACAGTTGGGACTCTTCTTTGGGGTGCTGTGGAACCTTAGGAGGTGATTTTTGCAGGCAAAAGTGGGTCACTTAGGGGTTTCCTGATCTGCCCATATGTGACCAGTCATAGGCAGAGCTCCAGGCTCCAGGCTTTCCCAGCCACGGTGGACTTTATTCCTTTAAGCATGACACAAAATAAATCTCTCTTCTCCTAAGCTGCTTCTGTTGGGCTTTGGTCAAAGCAAGAGGAGTAATTAACACCCATGTTTAACTGACATGTTCTAGGCCTGTATGAACCTAAAGCACAAGGCTGGCAGGGGAGTGGCTCAGCAGCTAAGAGTGTGCTGCTCCGCAGAGGGCCCAACTTCAGTCCCAGCACCCACAGCAGATGACTCACAAAGGCCTCTCACCCCAGCTCCTGGGTACTGATGCCTTCTTCAGGCCTTGATGGGTATCTATACGCATGTTCATAAACCCACACGCATGCATGTGTACACACGCATGTGCATGCACATGTGCGTGCACACACGCACAAACACAATTAGATTACACCTTTGAAAATCTCCAAATACAGGGCTGGAGAGAAGGCTCAGGGATACAGCAACTGGCTACTCTTCCAGGAATTCTGAGTTCAATTCTCAGCAACCACACGGTGGCTCCCAACCATTTACAATGAGATCTGGTACCCTCTTCTGACACATAGGCATACACGCAGGCAGAACACTGTATACATTATAAATAAATAAATCATGTTTTTTTAAAAGTTGAACAGGAATCAAATATATTTTTTTAAAAAATCCAAATCTCATGTTCTCCTCTTGTCCTGATTGATTTGTTATTATTAATTGTTTTAGTTGGTTTTTGAAATAATGGGTTTCTAAGACATTTCAAACGTACATATTATACTCTGCTCATATTCTTTTGGTACCCAATCCCCAATTCCTACTTCCTCGTCTGGGATATGGTGGACCCCAGGGTATCTACTGTGTCTGAATACATGCTCTCTTGGAGGACCTCGGGTACTTATTTCACAGTCCTGCATGAGGACGGGGTCCACTGGCTACCACAAGAAGCCCCAGCTCCCAAGGTAGTGAGTGCCTGGACCTTGACAAGAATTTGGTGGATTTGGCTGGAGTTTGCTGGCTGGATGCTGCCCTTCTGTAGTGTTATTATGAAGTACCATGCACAGCAGGGTACACAGCTTCTTTGTGGACAGCCAGGGTGTTTTTAATGATAGACACTTCATTTCTCACTTACATGGCACAACAATAAAGACAACCTGCACAGCAAATCATTCTCTTCTTATGAAGGCAGGGGCACGGTGACAGCAATCATCTGTGCTGCCCCAGGCAGGATGGAGAGTCTCAGTCTGAACCACCGTGAGTGGTGCTGGCAGCCTCTGTGCTCAGTGCTGTTGGGACATTTCCAACCCTTTTCACTGGTGTGCTAATTTGCAGTCTTTCATAGATCTTTTCCATTTGTTTTAATGTTTAGGTGACACAAGATTTTAAACATGAAGTTGAAGATCCCTCTGTCCTCCTAGGTCCTGGTGTGGTTTCTTTCTAGAGTCACTGTGCCAGAAAAGGGGCCTTTCCAACTCCCTCTTGCTTCATATTCCAGTTATCTGCCTGGCCTTTCCCTATTTACTGCTGTAGACTTTTATTAAACCTGACTCTCCAGGCAGAAGTGTTGTGGCCACAAGTATGGGGCATCCACACTGAAGTCCAGGCTAAGATACCCAGAGTACCATGTTTTTCCCCTTTCTGTAAAGGACTCTTCACCTTCTCGGATTGCAGTATAGACCATGGTGTAAGGGATGCCTCCCAATACCCTGCTCACATTCTAAATTCTGCATCAGAAAATTCAGACTACAGAGCAGCAATCTGCTTGTTGGAAGGGATGCGTGAAGTTGATTCTTCACGGGATATGGAACTGTACTACCTGATGCTGACTAACACCCGCTTGCCCAGCTGCTCTGTATGGACAGTCCAGCTCTTTGAGAATGATGTGAATAGTGACCTCAAGGGCATTTATTCTGACTCAAAGCCCAGTGTTATGAGGGAATCCACCGTCCCTCAGTGTTGTTCTCTACAATTCATACATATTGCTTATAGATTCTTCAATAAATAATTTCACACTTCCCACCATCACTGCCCGTGGAAACATCTACCTTAAAAGAGAAACTTCATGCATCATTCTTTTATAGTATGCAGAAGTTACCCCATATATTGATAGGCACACACATGTGCATGCATGTTCCTGGTGTATAGGTATGCGTATAAAGACAGTTTAGGCAGTTTTGGTGTGGCATACAAGAGAAAGATTGTAAATCAGGCAACCCAGAGTCTTGCTTTTCTGTATAATTTTATTCAAGTTCTTAACCAAATGATTTTGTACAGCAGCCATTGAAAGCTAATCAGGAAAAAATATGTTTGTTGAGTAAAACTCCCATACCATTAATTAGTTTGAGTGTTCATTCCTACTGGCTTGGATGCTGTTCTGAAAACATTTTTGAACTTTGGACTTTACACAGGTACTTCAATTGATTTGAGTTTCTGAGGAGGAGTTTCTTACTGAGTCTGGGTCTCACTCATTCAGCTAGGTTGGCCAGTGAGCTCCAGCCAACCACCTGTCTGTGCTGGCCCCACAGACTTGATTGCACACCTGATCTAAAGTTCGTCAGCTGGCTCAGATAGAGATGCCTTTGGGTATTTTCCTCACACTGTCTTTTAAGTATACACATCAGGCTGGTTGGCAGTGGCACACACTCTTAATCCCAGCACTTGTTAGAGGCAGGTGGATCTCTGTGAGTTTGAGGTCAGCCTGGTCTACAAGAGCTAGTTCCAGGACAGGCTCCAAAGCTACAGAGGAAACCCTGCCTCACAAACAAACAAACAAACACCACAAAAAAGCAAAACAAACTCAAACCAAATAAAAAGAACACACATCAAAATCAAAAAGATTCAGTCCTGGAAGGACCCACGTGTAGAACAACTGAACAAGTGTGCAACCCTTATTTGCTTTCTCCATTCTTCTCCTCACTCTAGAATACAGCATGTGCCTGCGAAATCTCTGGCTGAACCTTTCTGGTTTGGTGGCTGACACCTTCAGGTCAACAGCCTGGCATTTGTCATTGTTGCAACGGCACTGGTAGCAAGACTCTTGGTCAGTGCTGAAGATACCTGTTGGTGCTAATGTCTTTCCATACCTGGCCAAGTCCTCACACTCTGGTGTTTTCTGGTCATCCCTGCCTACTTTCACCATGAATTCTGTGAGGTCAGCTTAACCGGAAGGCTATGGCCCACCTGCTATCCCCTGATAGCTTCCGGCTGTTACTATGACGCCCCATTTAAATGTCCGTGAGTGCTGGTGCTCAGCAGCCATCCTGTTCCATACTGAGGCCTTTTTCATACTGCCTGGGCGAGATCTGTTTTCATTGCTTCAGCAACTGCCGGCTCTGGATTTTTTTTCTACCCTTTGATGTATACGTAAGCAAAAATGCATTTTGCTTTACAGCAGATTCTCAGGAGAATTCAGCACTGGAGCCCCCAAATCTCCCCACGCAGCAAGAATCACATTGCCAGGAAGAGGCACTTCATTGCATTTGACCTGAATATGGGATCTGCATTGGGCTTTCCATTTTTAGGTTTGTATAGCACACAATTTTATTTACTTAGCATATATATTCCCAGATGAGAATCATGTCAGCCAGCTTGAACTCCATGTACTTGCAATGTGATTTCTCCCTTCCTTTTTATCACCTATTATTAAAAATTATTAGTATATACTTTTTAGAAATAAGATTATATTATAAGAAAAATTCTTTTTATAGTATGTGTTTATCAACATATGTACCAGAGCATGTTAAATTATGATTTTTACTTATTATCCTTCGAGTGACCAGTCCCATCACTATGTTTTTCTGTCTTTAAATAATAAGGCTATTTAAAGCATGTTTGAATGAATAATTAATCACCTAGCCTGGAATCTGTCTGTTACCAAAGTATTAATGCCTGAATTAATTCTCAGCTTATAACTGTTTTCATTTACACCTACTTCCTCGGTAGTTATTTAAGGCAATTTCATCTTCCCTGTCTGGGGCTTATAAGTTAATGTATTTCATTTTAATGAACACGTTTAAGCTGCGGAAGTAGGCCAGACGCAACCAGACTGTGTCCTAGTCGGGGTCTCTGTCTTAAAGTTAAACCCTTTAGATGAGAGTTCTCAAAAGGAACGATACAACGAAGATATTTTAAATTAGTAGCTGAGACGTTCCTCATCTGTCAGAGCTTCCGTCTAGTTCTTGGAATTAAACATAGGTGAAGACTTGTGTCTCTTATACCTGAGACTCTGACAGGACTCAAGCAGTCTGCTAAAACAAAATAAGACAAAAACCATTTTCTAACTTGATTTTTCAAAACACCTTTTAAACTGAACTTACAGTTTATCTGAGTGTATAGTGAGGCTCAAGTATCTTAACACACTTAACATATTAAAATTATCATTACAAAAGGCTTAACTAGTACAAAAGGCTTTCAGTAGTGAGCAATCTCACTTTTGTTAATATTGAGTATCTTTCTTTTAAAACATTGATTTAATAGTAAGCTAGGCTGTGGAGAAAAGTACTTCCCTGCACAAACTAAGTCAGCACCCTGCATGAAAATGCATTGTTTTAATAATATTTCAGAGGATTAATAAAAATAGTTTTACTTTTTTTAGCTTTATTCTTTTTTTTTTTCTAGTTTTTCGAGACAGGGTTTCTCTGTAGCTTTGGAGCCTGTCCTGGCACTAGCTCTTGTAGACCATATTGGCCTCGAACTCACAGAGATCCGCCTGCCTCTGCCTCCCGAGTGCTGGGATTAAAGGCATGTGCCACCACCGCCCGGCTTTGGCTTTATTCTTTAAGCCCTTAAATTATTTAGGTACTAAGGAAGTAAAAATGGTTTATTATAATAGTTAACTTTTTAGCCTTAAAGGAATTTCATTTTTACAATATAACTTTTTATTATTGAAAAGTTGTTCATTAAACGGGAATAAATGACACAAGTATCAAACAAGTGCTAATTGCATATATTATTTTGTTAATTCGACAACATTAATTGGCTAATAAAATACAACTCTATTAGGACGGAATGCAAGTATAAAAATCAAATTATAGTATTCTCACAAGAAAAGACACCACTTACACATCCAAAATGAGCTTAGGTAGCTTTCGGTTGCCAGAGAGCTCCTCCAGATGGAGCAGGAACTCGCCACAGGTGTGTCGAGGATGAGGCCTTTGTGATTACAGTCATGCCCTGGGCAGCACGTTTTTTTTTCCCTGTACCCTCTTCTTGCCCTGAGGTATGGAGGACCCTGTGCTGGGCACTGCGTCTCCGCTCCTGGATAGACATTACCAGAGACCCCACTGTGCTCATGTTTTCTCTTGCCTAGAAAATCTAGAGAATCTATAAATAATACTTCAGGTCTGATTTCTGCTTCTACTGACTTGAGAACTGACCACAACATTGAACACTTGGTTTCTTATCCTCAGTCACACACAGGCTGCCTGGGCTGCGGATAGAGAATCTGCTAACAGGAACAGTTGGCATATTTCAAGGGGAAGCTTTGGACTTGCAGGCTGTCCAGCCAGGACTGCTGTCAATGAGTCCAGCACGTGACAGATGACATCAAACAGCAGGGTCAAAAGTTGTGCACTCCTGAGAGAGTGAAGTCCCAAATGCCCAACAGAGGCTCTCTCCCAGGGGAAAAACCGAAGAGGCTGCCTCAAAATACTCATCTGCCTTGCTTTTTTTCCACTCCTGCCCAACATAGTAACGGGAATCTTTTCTTTTCTCTCCAAAACTGACTAGTGGCTGGCATCATATCTCTTTAAGGGCAGACACTCAGAATTTCATTTCAGACTATTGTTAAGTGATAACGGCCCCAGAACTTCCATTTGGATATTTTGCTACTTCCATCTCCCCAGTTACATATTGTTGATGTTTTATGTGGTGTCCCAGCCCCAACCACCTTCAAAGCTCTCTCAGCAGATAGGCACTGCAGAAAGAAAGGGTTCGGTTGCTTTATGGTGAGTATGGACCACTGGGTGAAGTAGCATGCAGCTCAGAAGTTGATTAGCAATGCCTGCCTGGGTTGAGGGGCAGGAGGAGGCTGTCCCCAAACTGTCCTCCCTGTCCTTGAGAGTCCCACTCTTCTCTTTAAATCTCATTCACGATATAATTTGTAACCTAAATTTAGACAATTAAAACACTGCTGTTTGTAGAGAACACGGGAAGATGATACAGATGTGGTCACTGCTCTCAGGCATGAAGCACAAATCTCTGAACAACTGATAAAAATGGGAGAAAGATGTCCTCCCCTCTTAGCCATTACCACCTGTGGCAGTTAAGAGAGCTGGCCCAGGGGTCACACGAGTGGGAGACTCTAGTCTTGACCCTCACTGGCTGCAGCACGCAAGAGAGCGGGCTCTGCACCCTCTCTGGGCAGCACACTAGAACTGACCCTTATTTCTCAACCTTAGCAGCTGAGAACATCTTCAAACATCCTTCACTTTCACTGTGGCATCAGCAACAGACGGGCTTGAGGAAGGCAAGTCTTTTTTTCCCCCTTTGTTTTCTTTTCTCAGATAGTTGTGTATTTGATAATATTCTTACTACCAGCCAGGAAACTCAGAAAGACTTAAGTCCTAGGAAGAATATACAGCCCATCACGTGTGATGATTTGGGTTCTATTCCCCCACACCGCTACATAAATAATTAAATAACAAACAAGCAAGAAAATGCATTTTCTGTGATGTTACCTATGCAAGAAAATGTGAACACTGACAGTTAAGCTGTGACTAGATCATGAAATATAAAAAAATTCTGGCATGTTTACAAACTATGAAGTAAACTATAAGATGTCATTTTTTCTAGGTCGTTTGTCTTTAAATGAAAAATCAAATATCTTTGGATGAATTCTGAGAGCTCAGATGCATAAAGCTTTAGTGCATGCTATCAGTCTCCCTCTGATGAGAGGTTTCTCTGCTGGGCTTCAGGTTCTGCAGCATAGAGTTAGCATGACCATGAAATACACCTGCACACCTTCCCGCCATGAATGTCTGTAGTCATCGGATCATTTCCCAGTTAGGAGATTAACCAAGAAGTGCAGAGCAGCAGGGACAGGTGAACTCAGTTTAGTTAGATATGGAGAAGACTCTCTGAAGGCCAGAGAATTAAAACAACGTGACAATAGTGTCATATTAACTAGAATTTACTTGGTAATCCCAGAAGCGTTTGCTGTGATAATGTGTGCGTCTTCATGTGCATTTTCTCTCATGTACACACACCATCCCACTAAGGGCCATGACAGTGTGGCTTACCATGTTTACAATGTTTAAAGTGGGTTTCTGTCCACATCCTATAAGTTCACGGACGTATATTAACTCGTACACAACAAGCGGTGGAAACAATGCACGGGGCAGAGAAAAGGAAGAGTGGCTTCCCCAAAGCCAACCTTGCTGCAGAAGGAAGGGTATGCTTTGTTTTTGAAGCAGACAGGAATGTTCGGTTTGCTCCTCTCCGGTGCCTGTGTGTACGTGTGTGTGTGTGTGTGCACGTATGTACATGTGTGTGTGTCTACGTATGGTGATAAATACAACCAATCAGAAGGGCCTCGAGACAGCAGATGTGCAGGATTGCAGAACACGTGTGTCTTTTTATTCTAATGAACAGAATGTGAAGAGTGCAGCACACTACAGAAATGTCTTGCATTGGGAAACGCATGGTTTGGAATGGTTCGCACAACACTGTATGGATTCCTTTAAAGCATCTAGGAGCAACATCCCTGAATACAGACCCTCGAGTAGTCTGAAGCTGGGCAGTTTATAAAAAAGCAGTCACTTAAAGGAAATGTGGTTCATTTTCCTTTGGGGACACAGACGCTTTTGGCAAGGACGTGCATGAAGAACATCACAAGAAATCACAGGGGTTGTGGGAAGCCAGGGTAATTCAGCTCAGCTCCAGGCAAAATTGGCTCTGTGATATGTAGAATGTGGAGAGGAGGGGCATCAGATGCGGAATGATTTCCAGATTAAAGTTCCCCCACCCCATACATTTGAAGGAAATAAAGAGAGGGAGAAACCCAAATCTGGTACTTCTTATTTATTCTATTGTGCTAAGCCAAGCTGATCTTTGATATGACATCAGACACCAATACCAGGGTGCTGATTGGTTGGGTCATTCCTGGTGTGGCAGTGTTTCAGGGTGCTTCAGCAGTCAGTGTCAGGAAAGATGTGTATGAACATTAGCCATGAATAAATGTGTCCTCTCATCACTACTCAGACATATGTATGTAAATGTAGACTCATAAGATTTCATATTTCTGTTTCCAACTTGAATCAAGTTCCCTTTGGTTCATTCTAGCATCTTCTATTGCTTATTTATAACTCTCATCACAGTAGAAAAACCAGTTCTATACTAGTTATACTATAGTTAGTTTACTTATTTGTTCAACCTAATATATAGTTGATATTACTATCAAGCTTGGTATGGATGGGGCTGGAGAAATGGCTCAGTGGTTAAGAGAACTTTCTGCTCTTCCCAAGGACACGGGTTTGACTCCCAGCACCCACATGTACAGTGGCTCACCAGGCACTCTTGAGCCCTCTTCTGTCTTTTGTGGCCACTGCTTCACATGGGGGCACAAACACACATGCAGGCACTCACACATACACATAAAATAAATCTTAAAAATTTGCTAGCCTTAATCCTATAAAAATGAATTTATCAACTATGATGATATTTTTGTCTTCAGTTTGGCAATATCAAATTTAAAGACAAATTCATCAAATTGCTTAGGTAAGCTCCCACATTTTATCTTAGTGCTACACAGCAGGGCAAATTTATCAGGGTCTGAATTCCTCCCTTGTTACTATGAGATCCTGCTTGATTTTTAAAATTTGCATGCAATAAGGTTTGCCTTCCATGGTGTCCGTGTGAATGGGGTTTGATAAAGCAGGGTGTTGTGTATCTACCGCCAGACTACAGCATTGGTTTAGTTTCCAGGAAACACTTCTGAGAGAGAGAGAGATAACACAGAGAGACTCACAACAGTACCCTTCAGCTTTCACCACAGCCTGAAAGAGAGAAGGATGTGACGGCATTGACTTACTGACCACACAATTCTCAGAGTCTACTAACCCCCAATTACTGCCAGCCCAGTCACCACTAATACATCTTCAATCCTAAGATCACCATTCTAGGACCTACATGTGTCTATTTTTTGTTACTTAAAAGAGTCACAAGACCTAGGGTTGGATCTACTTTACCAACCTATTGTTTTAACATCACCCCTCATTGGCTAGTCTCAGAATTGTCAATATTATCCTACAAACAGTTGCACCACCTCCCTTGAAGTCTGGTGTCCATGGTAGCCACCTATGCAGCTACCAGTCTAGTGACTAAGGTCTATGTTGTTGACGATGAAAATACAATCACACCTGTGTTCGAAAGTCTTCAGTCATAAAATACCATTACAGGCTTCCAGTCATCGCTACAGTGATCTTAAAGAACACCAAGGGCTCCTACATTTCAGTCTCTAAAGGGAAAGATGAGGAAATTGAGGCCCAGGTTAAGTCAAGGCTAAAAAGTTAATAAATATCAGAGCTAGAATCAAACCTAGTCTTCTCTTTCAAATTTCTTACTCTGTTCATCATGTACGCTGAAGGTTTCAGTGTTCTTGGGGAAAGAACACATTTATGACCCCAAAATGTCCTAGGTGGTGTCATTTTACCCATTATGTTGCTCAGCAAATTTTCTGTCATTCTTTAAGAAAAAAATCTATCTAGAGACAGAACTGTTTGTCACATCTTCAGGCTTCAGATCTTTGCTATTTAAGAATAAAGCCAACTTCTTCCCAATAAAGCTCCCATTTTTGGTCTTTGGTAAAATACTTAGTGTTATATTTATCTCTCAAGACCAGTGTTGTTTGTTGCATGAGATCCTAATCCAGACCCTAACTTTACTAGCTGAGTGTGGGCGTGACAGGAAGAGTGTGCTGAGAAGCTACCATCTCACCTGACATGGGAAAGTCTCCCGAGATTTGCTTTCAGTCCCCGAAATCTCTCAAATCGGGCAGGGGAGCTTTAGTGAGGAATAGACTTGAATCCCCATCTTGTTTGTATATTGTATGAATTTGAACATGTCATTTTGAGGCTCAATAACTATTTAATGCAAACAATGAGAGCCTATTTCAGGGACCGATTAAGGATTAAGCAGCAAAGCTCATGATGTCTGCAGTGCATGTCTGTCCCCATCATGAAAGCATGCCCTACGGTGGTGACTTATATTCCATCTTCCTGTTAGCCCACAAGGGGTATTGCCTGGTGCTGGGAACATGGACCTTGAACATGCTAAGCAGCCGTACGGCTGAGCTACATCCCAAGCTAGTGCTATGAATTTTGATTCGGCATTAAAGTTCTACATTCTCCTACAGTGTAACACACAACCCCCCCAGATACTGTAAATTTACTTATTGGTGGGGGTCACACCATGATGCATGAGACAATCAAAGAACAACTCACAGAATTTGGCTCTCTCTTTCAACCATGTGAGTTTCAGGTCAGGTCTTTAGGCTTGCTTCCTGGCAAACACTTCTATACCCTAAGTCATCTCACTGGCCCCATACAAAATTTTTAAAATAGAATTATATCACTTTCTCCCTTAACTTTCTTCCCTGTTTCTTCCCTCTCAAGTACACTCCTTCTAATCCTCCCACTCCTCCACTCTCACTGATGGCCCCCTTTCTTTTGATTATTATTGTTATATATGTATGCATGTATGGTAAAATAGATAAATACAGTTTACTGAATCTGTTTTTGTTGTTTGTGTCTATGGTTGAAAGGCTAATCAATCTGTACTGGGACAGTACAATAGGGGAGCTCATCCTCAGGGGAGCATAGTTTTCCCTCTCCCAGCAGTCACTTGCACCTGCAGTTCTTTGTCTGGGGTTGAAGCTGTGAGATTTTTGCCTTCCTCCTAAAAAATTTTTGGATTCTCATTTCCTTCAACATTCTTCCCAGTTGGGATGATAAACTCCAGGATAATGCAATTAAACGGGGGATGTTTTTACTCTGAACTCACTATCTCCAAATTAAAAAAACTTAATGCATAAAGTTGTATATATGCTCACACTTATATAATATTAATCTTAAGATAAACTTGAATGGATAATGCTCATTTTTTTTTTGTTCAAGGAAAATTCTATGGTTAGAGCAATGGTTATTTGAGACAGAAGCATCTAAGGCTGGTGCATGTTTGCATCATGATCCTCTGCACAACAGAAATCCCGGAAGCATAAAGCATGGTGTGGACCTGCAGGCTGAAGCCCAGAGTTCCCAGCATTAAACAGATGGCAATGGTGCACTTTTAGTTTCTGTTCTTCCCACATCAAAAAGCAGAGGGGGGTGGATAATCAGTGCAAAACATTCTTTTCAGGCCTTTCTTTCATGAATATGAATAACTATAGCAGTGTGAATCACCGGTGTAGGAGACTAATTGCATTCTTGTTAGAGTCTTTTAAATGCACGAGTAACTATCCTTTTGAATCTAAGCAGTTTTGCTTCCATCTTTGAGGTCGTGTGCTTTGATCAGTTGCATTGCTGGGTTACAAATGGAAGGGAAAGAGAGGTGTGAAGATGGGCTAAGGATGGATTCTCGCACTTCTTTCTGTTCTGCTGAGGCTGACAAGCTTCCAGAGATCAGGTAGGTGCTAAGGCCTGATTTATGTTATTAATAAACATCAGGCAGAATTTGGTGCGATAACAAGAATAACGGGTGACAGTAAAAGGAAACAATTTCTCCATAGAACTTGCCCTGCTCCGTCACCTTCCTGTCATTATCTTGACCCCCATTTCACAGTGTGAATTGCAGGAGGCAAGGCAGAGATCTTATTTCTTTCTTCAAAATATTGTGCACACGGCACCATGACACCTTGTGGCCTTTCTTGGATATAAGGCAAAAACATCAAGTATACAGCACCATTTACCATGACCCCATCACAGAAACACAGATGTTAAGCAGCTGTCCTGCTGCGCTGACCCATAGTGATCTCTACCCCAGCACCCTGTCCTTCTGACCCACAGTTTACTGTACCCCAGCATCCTGTCCTTCTGACACAGAGTTTACTGCACCCCAGCACCCTGTCCTTCTGACCCACGGTTCACTCCACCCCAGCACCCTGTCCTCTGACCCACGGTCATCTCCACCCCAGCACCCTGTCCTCTGACCCACGGTTCACTCCACCCCAGCACCCTGTCCTCTGACCCACGGTCATCTCCACCCCAGCACCCTGTCCTCTGACCCACGGTCATCTCCACCCCAGCACCCTGTCCTCTGACCCACGGTCATTTCCACCACAGCACCCTGTCCTCTGACCCACGGTCATCTCCACCCCAGCACCCTGTCCTCTGACCCACGGTCATCTCCACCCCAGCACCCTGTCCTCTGACCCACGGTCATCTCCACCACAGCACCCTGTCCTCTGACCCACGGTCATCTCCACCCCAGCACCCTGTCCTCTGACCCACGGTCATCTCCACCCCAGCACCCTGTCCTTCTGACCCACGGTCATCTCCACCACAGCACCCTGTCCTCTGACCCACGGTCATCTCCACCCCAGCACCCTGTCCTCTGACCCACGGTCATCTCCACCCCAGCACCCTGTCCTCTGACCCACGGTCATCTCCACCCCAGCACCCTGTCCTCTGACCCACGGTCATCTCCACCCCAGCACCCTGTCCTCTGACCCACGGTCATCTCCACCCCAGCACCCTGTCCTCTGACCCACAGTGTACTCGACCCCAGCACTTACAGGCTCTTCCGTAGCTGTACTCATATCTTTATGAAATGTATATCCCTTCCTGAATGTTGATTTACTCAAGCAGAAGCCAGAATGTGACTTGGGAATTATCATTTACTTTAGAAGTTGCTGTTGGGAATGACTTAATAGTTAACTAATTCACTTTATTTTCTGCAGCTGAAGGGTTCCCACTTCCCTTCTGTAATGCTAGTTTATATGGACAAATACTGATTCGCCATCTTTAGCCAGATCGTTTTGTGCCACCAATTAAAAATCTGTGTGTCCAACCACAAAATATACTTCTTGTTCATCTAGTTTATGTATACATGTGTGTATGTGTGTATTTGTGTGTGTGCATGTGCACATGTGCATGTACACATGTGTGTTCTGGAAATTGCACTCAAGATCTCACACATGCTGCTCAACTGCTCCACGATGGAGCTCAGTCCTCAGCCCTCCTGCACCTTGGCGATCACTGGTTATGTGCAGCTTTGTCAAGATTCTGGTGCACCTTGTCACAACCTTCTTATGGTGGAGAGGAAGTCTGACACACACTGATGGCTTCTGCTTAGACAGGGCATGCCTCACTTAACAAGTCATCTGACCACTGCGGTGGGAGGAGATCATGCCTATGTCTGCAAGTGTATGGAGATACACTTACAATCCTCTTACAAGGGATTAAGTGATTCTTGTTGTGTAAGAGAGTCTCACATAGAACATATGTGTTAGCTGTGCTTCAACTGTGGAGCACAGAGGTCCTCTGGGGCTTCCCTTCTACTCTGGTTCAGCATGAGAGGATAAGTCTGAGAGATTCTACATCCTCTGGACATTCCTGTTTGCAGATCTCTGCTCCGAGCTGGCAGATGAACGCCTGTGTGTGAACTCATGGAGGATTACTTCCCATCAGTGTGTGTAGCTCTGCACCTGGACTCTGGGCTAGATCAGCTAACGCCTGTGAAACATTTTGCAGGATAATGTCCTAAATGCCACATAATTTTAATTACAGACCAAATGCAAATGGGTAATTTAAAATATGTTCCAATCATACCAAGGAAGAATAATTTATCATCAATTATTGGCTGAGAAAAATGCTTGCTCAGTCTTTGCTATTATTTAGAAAAAGAGAGTTTTAAAATATAGTCAAATTATGGAAGATGGTAGCAATAGAATTTTTGTTTTTACATATTCTGTAAGACTTAGTGTGTATCTGTGTGTGCATGTATGTGAGACATATGTGTGTAGGTGCACACAGAGTCCAGAAGAGGGTACCAGGTCCCTTGAAGCTAAAGTGAGCGTTGGGTGCTGATCTGGGGTCCATTACAGGAGCAGCCAGTACCCTTACACACTGCATTTTCCTTCTCCAGCTTCTGTTATATTTTTTTTTAACAGAGGAAAGTTTGAGACAAAGAAAAGATAATTTTACTGGAAAATGCCTGACTAGCATATAAAGAAATGTGGAATTTAACCAATATTTTCAGTCTTTCAACCTGGTGCTGATGGCCAGAGAAAGAGACTACAGTGGCCTGCGTTAGATCCTGCGAACCAGAACTGACTCCTGTAAATTGTAATCTGACTGTGTTTTGGGGTGCTCGCACACACGCACGCATGCACACACACACCCCATCATCACCACCATACACACACACAATCAGCCAATCAATCAATCAGATTTAAAAATTCTAAGGAGCAGCTCAATCAGTGCCTGTTTTGCATGATATTTTTATAATGCGAAGAATAGTCCTGGGCTCCTCTTCTCAAGGCAGCCAACAGTGCCCTGACCGCAAGAATTCGGGCAGCATGGGCGGCGGGGCAACAGCACATGGGGAGGAAGCTGTACTGTTGCTGTTTTGAGCTCTTCTGTGGGTTTTACCCACATGCATGACTGGATCAGATTTCTGCTGTGCTGTCACTTCACTTAATCCTTGGCTTGGGGTGACTGGAGATTTAAGGCACATTCAAAAAAAGGAAAGAAAGGGAAAATAAGCAGCTGGAGTGTGTGCTTGTGCATGCATCTCTGTCTGTGAACGTTGTCTATAAGACTTTTATAATTCATGTCATTTCTTGTAAACAGACCTAGTGGCTTAAGGAACAACCCACATCTTTCATAGCGAAGCAAGTGTCTCTCCCTGTAGTTTCCCATATTGTGTTGGTCTCTGTAGAGAGCACTGTTCTTCCTTGAGAGCACAGGCTTTCTGCACAGGATGGAGAAGCAAGCACGGGCAGGCAGGACCCAACGGAGCGGCCGCTAATGCTTATAGTCTTCGCCAATACAGAGGAGAGGCAGAAGTGGTTGAGCTCAGTGGTGGGGCACAGGACAGGACAGAGGACTTAGTAGTCAGACTGGAGACAGAAAATAATGCTGGCCTGAAGGAGATACTTTAGGCTCAAGGGTTAGTAGATTTGAGGGTAGGAGAATCATTTTTAATGACTTTATACAATTCTTCAAATAAGTATGTTTATTTATAAAGCTCTGTATCATTTAATCATGTACTCCTGATCTGCTCCAGCATAGGTGATGAATTATAAAACTATATGCTGGGCGTTCACTTGTGTCTCTCACACAGAAGGGAAGGGAGTGTGAAGACAGTGGTAGAGATAAGACTGGTGCTGGCAAGCCAAGGGATGCCGAAGGATGTTGGTGATCCCCATAAGCCAGGAAGCTTTGAGCCAGTTCCCCTGGGCTCAGCTGTGAAAGGATCCAACTGTGCTTCCTGTCACTGCCACTTAATTTTAATGTTTCTACATTTTTATTATGCCATTTCACCATTAAAAAGGGTTATGAACGAAATGGAGCAGAATATTCTGCAAGGCTTTGTAGACATTAGACATGGAGGAAGCAGCTGGTTGGATCATTCTTAGCCTACTTTTAAAAAATTATCCACTTACTGCTGTTCTCCATCTCACTGCGCTGGAGGCATTCCTGGGCACCCAGGCGCTCTCCTCCGTGAGATGCGCTTTGTAAAGTGGACAGCTGCTTGGAACAGACACAGGGGGGTATCACAGGCACAGCCTGCAGTCACCAAATCGAGACACGGTTGTGGAAGGACCAATGGGCACAGAAAGGCTTTAGGAAACAGAAGGTAGGTGGATGCTGGAGAGAAACCAAGGAAAGAGAGGCTAGTGGCTTCTGCGTTGAGTGGATGGAGCTGTGCCCTCAAAACATCTCCACTGCCACACAAGCTCGTGGTGGCATCCACCAGCACGAAGGAACCCCACTTCCTTTCTGATGCATGTTACACTCACACTTAAACCACGAGTTCATGTTTCCACAGCTGTGGAGCCTCCACGGCCTGAACTAGGCCCTTCATATGTGGGGGACGAGGTCAAGCTTGGACTATCTGTGATGAACCTGGTGCACGAGCAAGCTTATTGGAGCCCATTCCCTACGGTGGGATGCCATGCTCAGTCTTAATGCAGGGGGGAGGGGCTTGGTCCTGCCTCATCTTAATGTGTTAGACTCTGTTGACTTCTCAAGGTGCCGGCGCACTGCGCCCCCGTGTCTGTGCTCTGTGCACTGGCACCCAGTTACCAAGCTTCCGGCAAGGGGCTGGAGGTTAAAATACACAGACACACACAGACAGAGAGACAGTGACATGGGTCATCCTTGAATTCCCCAAGAATGCCCCCTTTATTGCGTTCAGGGGCAGATTATATAGAGATAGCCACGGCCCAGCCAAACCCACCAGAAACCACTCTCCTGCCATCAGGAACTCCCGAAGGTCTGGTGCTCAGAGCAGCTGTAGGCACTCAGATCAGGGGATTACAAGAAATTCAGGATCTGGGGTCTGACTGCTCCCAACACCAAGGGAGCCCTTACCTGTTGGGAGGAGTGGATGGGGTTAGGGATGGGGGGTGGGGGGAAGGAGAGATGGAGGGGGGAACTGTGGATTAAATGTAAAATGAAATTTAAAAATAAATTTGAAAAAACTTTAATTGTGAGTGGATCATTCTCCCAGTGAGTCTTTTTAGCTGACACACAAAAGACCATGATGGAGTAAGACATTAAAGGGGTAAGCATCAGGAAACCGTCGTCTTAGTCTGTTGGGCTGGTAGAACAGAGCCCCGCAGACTAGACATCGTATAAACAGCAGGGTCAACCTACTGCCATCCCACCAGGAGATGAGTGAGCAAGCAAAAGTAGGGGACTTGTAAGGGTCACCCTGACAGGCAATCCTGACTGTGGGGAGGGCAGATAGGGCCTCTTTCAAAGGGGTGTGGATTACATTTCGTATTTGATTGCCTGCCGGTGGTCAGGACTCCTGATATTGGTGCCTTGGAGTTGGGATTTTCACACGTGAATTTCAGAGGGACACAAGCATCACATGAGTCTCAAGAGTGTTCTGATTCTCGGAGGACAACTGAGGGATGAAAATCACATCTTGATTTTACGTAGCCCATGTAGACCCACACCGCCCTTCTTTACTTTCTTCCCTTTTGTCCCTCTTATCTGTGCGTCTGTCATATTCGCCAACTATGAGCTTGAGATAAAACTGATTCAGTATTGTGGAGTTTGGTGCAATTTCAGAAGTGTGTTTTTACAAAGTCTGCTTTAAACGTAGTTGCTGAGTTTTAGAAAAGTAGCTTGAGGGAAGATTGTTCTAAACATAATATTTCTAGCAAAAGGCAGAAATGATACAGGAATTGATAAGCCTTCCTACTGCCTACACTTTAATATAATGGCCCTCACTTCTTTTGAGCAGCTGAATCCTTTGGTAATAATGCTTATTTGTGACTGTTTTCCTGGTTGTTTGATACTCAGGACAAATTTCAAGTGAGCTGTGCACATACATTTCACGTGGTGGCAATATGTGTAAAATATACATTAAGTCTATGTTTATGTGGGAATTCATTCGTGTTCTCTATTATGCTTTCTAGATTTTCCATTATTGATCATTTCACAATAAAGAGCATCAGTAAAATAAACATTAAATGCTTGTATCACTCCATGTTTATGTGTTGAAATCTCAAATTCCAATATAGAGGTATTAAGAGGTGTGACTTGGATGAGTAATGAAGTCGTGAGTCCCAGGATTGCGATCCCTGTCTTCCTTGTGTCTGGAGTACTAGAGACCAGACACAGGGGCTAGTGCACACCAGGCAAGCACTCTACAGCCCTAAGCATCGATATTTGTGTCTCCGTAGAAGAAATCTTGGAGATTTCTCTGTCTTCCTGCTGTGTAAGGACCCAACCCAAAGTCAAGAGCCTGTACTCCAATAATGGCTTCATCAGAAACAGCCGTGCGGCATCTCTGTCCTGGCCTTGTCTCGTTTCTCACCCAATGTTACAGTCTTTGACAGAGCAGCTCCAAGGAAGGTAATGAATTTCTATAATATATAATTGCACATACTCACAATATAACAGCATTCCATCCCACCCATCCAGCTGCAGCGGGCACCAAAGAAGAGGTCTCTTCTGGTCACTATGAGGTGAATTATTGATTTCTTTAGGTGAGAAGGGGGGGGTCGCTTTCTTTACTGGCCTGTAAAATGGGTCTTTTTGTGAGAATGTGCCTCCAAATGATTTCTGCTCCATGTCTAGTCTGTGTCTCCCTCGTCCTGTTCTTTACTCTCGAGAGACCCTCTGGAGACAATACCCTGAGTAAACCTGGGAAGTAGGAACAGACCTGGGCTCCCGGGGGCACCAGAGGGCCTTGATAATCACTGTGTCCCAGATGAGCAGGGTCAGAACGTAAGCAATGGGCTCATTAGTCATTTAATGACTATTGGAGTGACTAAGGGATGATTTCCAGACAAGTGTTCAACATTACAGAAGTGAATCATCCATAATAAATATAAGAAAAAGTACATGTATGTGTTTGTGTATAGTCCCACAGAAATACATATATGATGTGCATATGCACACATGAATATTCAAATTATATATGTGGTTATTTACATAGAATACCTTTGCTAACTTGCTGAAGGGTAATACAGACATTTTAGAGAAGTTAATGAATCACTTCATATAACCAATGAGTTGGTAGGTGGAAACGTCTAATGATCTATTGGTAAGGGAAGAGTAGAGTGTAAAGGAAACTGTGGATTATTGAGCCCGGGGACTCCTTCAGTCTGACAAAAGCCATATACAAAAGGACATAGGTTTGGTGTAACTGGGGGGGGGGACAGGTGAAGTTTATTTCTGTTGCCAGAATAATTTAGCATCTCTCATGCATCCTGCAAAACTTCACTAATGAAGTAGATTGTGGGAAAATTAAAAATTGGGAAATTACATGTAGCTACCTCCTGGTAGCTTCTTGTTTTACAAAATATAACACAAAGTCAGTATATGAACATCTTTCTTATTTGAAAACATATCTTCTTGTGGTAAGTTTTTCTTATTATACAGTAAAATATTTTAAAATATTATAAACTTTGTTTATAGTAATTATTTACTATTTCTCAAGGAAAATTATCTGAGATTTTTGGGTATGGCTTCAACTACTTCTTTTAAAAATATATGAAGATGTTATAGCTAAGTCTGATAAACAAGTTATTATGGGCCTCTAAGGAAGCCAGCCTAAAGTTTAATCAAATGGATGATGATCCAACAGAGTATTTGGACTACAGCTTTGCTTCAAAACTCCTGTCATTATTCCTTTGCTGTCAATGTCTTTATGTGATTTTCACAGTTGTATTTGCTTTTTCCTCTTTATTTTCATACAATATATACCGTACAGTTTCTCCTTCCTCATCTCCTCCCCACCTCTCTACCTCCCAACCCAAGCAACTCCGCGCCTTCTTTCCCTTGTTTTCATAATTTACACAGACACCATGAGGTGATGCCTATTGTCTTATTTATTTATTTATTTATTTATTTATTTATTTATTTTTGGTGCTGGGGAACCAGCTGAACCCAGACCAAGAGGCAAAGTCAATGGTGCATCATTTTTAGAGCTGTGATACCTGTCATTCTGGGCAGGCACGGTGGCCTAATTGCTACACGGTTGATGGAGTGTCAGATAGTCAAGGGAGGCTTCCGTTTTGGGCCATGTATTAAATAAAATTTATTACTGTGTTAAGGCCTCATATATCTTGTGAAAATTAATAACAAGTAGGATACATTCTGTGAACAGAATTTATCACCCCATCTTTCTCATTCGTGCGTATATTCCGAGACAGACTTATCTAAAGTTTTCTGAAAGCCGAGATGAGGAGCCGTGTGTTTGGCTGTGGAGGAAGCAGCTGACATCACATTGTTTAGCCCATGCCCTCCACCCCGAGACTCAAGTCCATCTACAGTTGATCACACTCTGAGATGGCGTCACAATTTGGCATTCTAAAAATTACAACTAAAAAATCCGGTAGGAGTTTTCTATACAATTGATCAGTTGAGTCTGCCGAGATCCATGTTAAAGTAATTGTCTAAAACATACAGAACTACCAACAACGGTGAGCTTTGGCATCTGAAATGGGCACTCCTTATACACGGACGGCACAATGCATTTGCATTTCTCAGAAGTCAATGGTGTGAAAACAGCAAGCGCTCTACTGACATGTCTCCCACACAGCTGATTGTCACATGATACAGGACAGGGCAGGGTGAATGATCACCCACACTGAATGACAGGGACAAGTCTCAGCCACACTTTGGGGGCAATTCTGTTGCAAATGAACCCCAAGGATCAGCCTTTCCCTTTTGTATTTGAATATTGATCATTTCTGGGTTTATATCGATGTGATTTCAGCCCTAGTGCAAGTTATTCATTAGGATTGAAAGCTCTTGCAAGCCATGGACGCTTTGCTGGCCTCTCCTACCTCTATCCCTTGTCCTTAATCACAGCCACTGAGAGTGCCCATTAGGCTCATGACAAGCAGCAAACTTCAACCAGAGGCGAAAATGAGCCTTTAAGATTCTGAGAGATTCTAATTGTTTGGGAAGAAGTCAGTAAACATCCAAAACGTGAGGCTCTGCTTGGATCCCGACCTGAGCAACCTCTGCAGTGTGGAATGTGAGGACCAGCTTGGAACGCTCCTGACTCAAGCGTTCTGAATGGGAGGAGCAGCACTCCATGGTGCTTCCGCCATCGTGCATTAACTCCTTCTCATGACGGAGAAAAGCAAATCCGCCAGGGCTTTCTACTGCCAGGTGTTCTAAATTGCTGCCAATCATATGCATTGATTTCTGTTTCCAACTTAGAGCATGCATGTTTGAGGTCGGACAGCTTTACCTAGCAGGCTTTTTGAGAGGATGGTTGCTGAAATACATCTGTGTGTTCAAGCTTGTTTTGCAAATGCTAAGCACATTAAGCTTCCTCGGTGTCGAAGTTATTGCCATGGAAACACTGCCAGTTAATAACTGTGCCTGACTTCTTGTATCACTGTGTGAGATACTAGTCAATGAATAGAAACGGCACCTTCGTGTTTGCTGTGTTCCATCCTCAGAGGGACCCTGGAGCAGAAGCTAGTGCACACCTGATAAAGAGTGACCATGTTGGTCTGCTGACTGATATCACCTTACAAGCAGTTTTCTATTACTGAGAAGCCTGGCAAAGGAAGTTCCTTTGAGGAAGCCTGGGATAGTAATACTCAGAGGCCATTTTCTTACAAGGAAAAAGGAGATTCCAGACAGTTCTCAAGTCCTCCTGTGTATAAAATCACACGGTGGTTCTGCCTCTGATTGAAGGACATTTGGGTGTGTTTCATTGGTTATGGAGTCATCTACAAAGAAGGAGCAGCTGACATCTTGTGTTCAAGTTCTGTCTCTGAGAGAATGACCTCTCATGCTGAATCATGGACAAATTCACACCATGGTGTGACTCCATCTGTGCTTTCATTGTACAGAAAGAATGAGCCAATGGTGCTCATATGTGTATGATACTCTGGGCTGAGCACTCTAAATTATCAAACCTGTGCTCTAGGGTTTCTCTGCATGCATGCTTTGCTCTTGTTTTCAAACTGGGTCAGCTCACCACTGTCTCCTAAATTCTAGGGAGCAAATAGAATCCCTGGATTTTTGACAAACATATTCAGAATGTCAGAGTCTGAGCAAGCCTTCTTGAAGAGCCTAGCTGTGTGACTCAGTGTGGCTCTGGAACCTGCAATGTCTCCTTCACCAGGACCTGAAGGGTAGAGCCTTCAGCTTCCACAAAGAATTGAAGCTTTAGTCTGCATTTTTCACACAGGCTCCAGCATATTGGAACAAGAATTAGTTGAGAATACAGCCACCATCTTTATCTCCTCAGACCACAGGTGGTTGGGAGCCACTCGTTCCTGGCTCTCTGGCTAAATGTTTTATTGTTACTGATTTTGTTGGAAATGTCAAGATTAAAAAGTAGATGGCCTGTTTTTCAGGTCATTTCTTGTAAGATGAGGTCATGTCCTGAAGACAAAGAGAAGTCGCCAGTTGTTGCCCAGCCCTGGTTCTCTAGATTCTGTGTCCCCTAACAGAACCATCAGCCTGGCAAGTGGTCACCTAAAAAATCTTGCTGCTCCTTTGGCATTTGAAACTAATGCAGAAGGCTCACTCTATTGCAGCTGTTTCTGCTTTTTCTGTGAGAAACAGTCTTGTATCTGACCCAGAGGTCTTGTGCTTTTTCAAGTATCTATGGGCTTGTGTCAAGAAGACATCACCGTATGGGAAGGCAAAACACTTCAGAGACTCCACAGATACACAGAATTCTGTGCTCTTCTGAAAACCCAGTTATAAAAAACAAATGTTAGGAGAACTGGATTCTTATCCAAGTTCTACCATAGATGAATTACAGCAAGCATGGTTGCTAATCCTTCTCCCTGGAGTAATTTCTTCTCATCTAAAATGAGGGGAGGGCCTAGAAAGTGGACTCAGTGATGGAGGTTTTCTGGACAGTATTTTATGGGCATCATGTCTTACAAATTCGTTGTTGTATCCTTTCTTCTAAGAGTCAGCACATTTTGTAAATCCAGGCAATATAAATTTTATATTCTACTCAGCCTATGGGACTTGGGAATCTTTTAGCAAACTTTAATAATTTATTTTCCCTAGCATGCTCCAATTTTATATCAAAGGCTATGAATATGTTCTCTGTATGTGCGATGCCTTATTTAGTGAGGATAATTTCTCAGTGGATTCAAAATTCAGGACTAATTTTGACTATCTCTAGGGTTAGTTCAATTTTGATAATTTTCAGATCCTGATATTTGGAGTACTATATGCTGCAGACATGTTTAGAAGATGAGCTGTGTCCTCTATTTAATACAAATCCTTCTGAGATTGAGTCTATGGTGGGATAATTTCTGAAGAAGAAAAACAGAATTGATAAGGTTGATGCTATACCACTTTTAGTGTCGTGAGCTACATGCTGGCTGCTCTTCAGAGGTGTTTTTCTCTACGGCAATGCCACTACACTCTACAGTCTATGCTGATGGGAAGTCTGGTCATTTCTATCTGGAAACAATCAAAACATAATTATTTTATCTCCACTGAAACAATAAAGACGTGTACATGACACATAAAACTCAGTGTAAAATAACACCAGCACATGTTCCGTGCAAGCCTGTGGGCTTTGAAGACAGAGGCAAGACCAAAGTCACCTTACCCTACCCTCATTATCCATGGTTTTGTTTTCTGATATTTCAGTCACCCCCAGTCAACCATGGTCTGAAGAGAAATTTCTAGAATGGAAAAGTATTGAAAAAAACAACTCACACATTTTAAATTGCATATATTGCTGAGAGGATTATGTAAATTTGTGCTCTCACTCCATCTTCCCAGAGGACTATCCATATTGTGTCCAACCATCTAGAAGTCACATAGATTCTGTTGGTCCCCAGATCTCAAGCTGTTGTCTTCCAGTGAGCCCTAGTTTAATTCATGATGGTCCTAAGAATAACACCAGCATATTATCACAGTAGAAGTGATGGAAAGAAGGCACGAGGCACTTCCGTACAGCTAAGCATGGTCATGCTCCTGAGATTGGAGAGTGCAGAGTTTACAAGTATTTACAAAGGAGGGGTGGAAAACTCCCCTCTTCCCTCTTTAGCAAGAAGCATAAAAACAACATCCGGACTGTTATGTCCTTCTTTGATCTTGGTGTAACCTTGGGAAGGGATGCTTGCTAATGGAATAGGAATGTGGAAATGGGAACTAGTAACTATATACTGTTATGTTATTCTTGTGTTGAGCTATCAGCTGTAGACTTCCATGCAGGAGGGACACAGAGCTGTGTTTTCTTCGGTCATTATTACTTTTGCATTTCATCGCTTGTGACTCTTGCTAATCTCAGGAAATGCCAATGTTTTAGAAAACTGGTCTAACATGTTCTTCACTGAATTTTAACTTCTCTGTCAGTTCTTTCCTAGCCTCACAGGATTTTAGTATTAATGAATAAAAATGATGAATTAGGTTCTGGAAAATCCCTGCCCTTCTGCTTTGCAATGATAGAATCTTAGTGGTAAAATAGAATATCCATAGTAATTTGTCTTTTATTTCTAGACCTTTGGTTTTGACATTGAGAGTCTTAAAATCATTTTAAAGAAGACAAATGTCAGAATTTTAAAGCTGTACAGGATCACCCATGAAGAAGCCTATGGCATGGGCACAACCTTCTGAGAGCTGTGCCTGCACGGGGTCCTCAGCCTCGCCCCTGTGCGGTGAGGTGCATGAGCGAGTTGGGAGGTGGTATGGGAAGGGGTGTCATTGGCACACGCAATGCTGTCATCAACATGGGGGACTTTAGTTCTTTAGTGTGCTCTCACAAACACATGCATACATATACTGGGAGATTATTTTCCCTCAGCATGGTAATTGGCCCGCTTTCCAGCTGATGTCTGATGTCATCTAAATTTGTAGCTCTGCTGCACTCTCTTCTATCTATAAACAACACTGAGGACAACAACAAGACCACATTGTATCTCATACCGCATTCATTACTGTGAAGTTGAAAGTGCTGACTCCACACTGACAATGCCAACAAGACCACATTGTATCTCATATCGCATTCATTACTGTGAAGTTGCAAGTGCTGACTCCACACTGACATTGACAACATGACCACATTGTATCTCATACCGCATTCATTACTGTGAGGTTGCAAGTGCTGACTCACTTGGGAGCCCTTTGCACCCATGTGGTTGTGCACAACTTGACCTCCTGCAGCCGTGGCTATCCGAGTCCAGGCTGCGTAGTGATTTGCTTGGCATTGCCTCGTTCACTAACTGAGCTTAGATGGTGACGTTAGCAGAGCCTTTCCTTTCCCCACCTTGGTGTGTCCACACAGGCATCTGCATTCTACTTAACTAACAAAGCAAAGCAAAAGAAACATCACAACAAACACCCTTTGGCCTACTTAAAAGTCCCTCTTGGTCTGGATCTGGCGACAGTTCACACTTGGCCAGAGAATTCTTTGGCTACCATAAACCGTAACTAAAATGATAAATGATCTTTATGGACTATTTGCTGAGAGACATAAATAACATTTATTAATCAGCTATATTCTTGTCATTATTAATCAGGGAATTCTTTAATCATAAGACAAGGTGTTATAAATCTACATATTGAGGTTCTCTCTTGATTCATTCAGGGTCAAAAGTATTGAGTTTTATTACATCACTCAGAGATGAAGCCTTTTGTGCTTAAGTGTCTTCGGAGGGCTTTTTGCCACATCCTATATCATTTGAAAGCAAGAAAGACTGCCCCCAACAATTACAGTATGGATTAGTGAGTAGACTCACAGCAGACTTCAAAAAAGTTGAAGAAGCATGCATTAGTAAAAGGTTACATAGCTCATTAAGTAATGTAACATTAATTAAATCACTCTTTGATCAGCATAAGAGTAATATAATTAATTTCACAAAAGAGTAAAATGACTGTTCCACTTTAAGTAGTGATCAATGAAGGCATGCACACCGCTAGACCAGTACCCGGCACACACCAGAGAATTGCCAGAGTGGGACAAAGATGAAGGCAGGGATGTTGTGCTGTGGGAGGGTGACAGCAGGAGATGTCTTAGGAGCCAAAGTATTAGAATATTCTAGCAATTATGTATTTCTATATGGCCACTCACAGTTTGAAAGCTCTTGATAGTATGTGAATAGACGTTTGGAATGTGAACATTTTCATAACATTGTTAAAAGCATCATTTCCTCCCAAGGTCATTCACTGCCTTCCTTCCTCCTGGAGCTAGGGCTACTGTACATTTAGTGAGAACCCTGCCGTGCTCAGGCCTCACAGGGTTTCTGTCATTCACTCCTATAGAGAAAATTTACAATGACACTGGAATGGAGAAGTCTATTTCTGGACAGGACCCCCAAAAACACAGGAAAGAAAGGAGAAATAGATTTTTATCAAACTAAGAACCTTCTGTCAGCAAAAGAAGCAACCAACAGAATGAAGAGACAACCCACAAATGAATGTGTTTGCAAACTACACTTGCAACAAAAATTAGTAGCTAGACTATATAAGGAGCTGGAAAGCAAACAGTGGACCACACTTCTAACAAGAGACTGATACGAACTTCCAAATCTTCACAAGCAGAAAGAAATGATGGTAGATACTGTTTTCAAAGGAAGACATCTAAATGGCCAAGAAGAATGTTGAAAAATACCCAGCATCACTAACCGCCAGGGGAATGAAAATCAAAACATAAAGATGTGCAAGGCCTCTCAGTGAGAATAGTTATTATCAAAGTGAGGAAGGCATTTCCGGAAGACGGCATGCTAGGAGCCCTCACACATAGTGAGGCAGTGACTTAGCAGTGTCACTGTGAAAAGACTTGTGAGTAACTTTACAGCAGCTTGTCTGGGAATGCGTGAAGCCATAGATTTCAGACCTAGAGATATGGAGGACAGAGACGGAGGGACGGAGGGAGGGAGAGAAGGCAGGGAGGGAGGGAGAGAGAAACAGGATCACTAAGTGCACATCTTAAATAAACTATACTGGTTTGCTGACTGTTGTTTCATCCTTTACAGCAAAGAAATGAATAGAAATTCCCACTGGCTCATAAACAGATCGGGAGAACATGTGTCATGTATGCAGCAGAATACAATCCACCTCTAAAAGGTGGAATCTGTCATCTGTGCTCACATGGGTGGACCTGGAGGTCATCATGCCGAGGCATGGGGAGTAGGGCAGTGGTCACCAGAGGCCTGGGGGAGTATGTGGCACAGAGTTCCAACAGTGGGTCTAAGTTATAGCCTAGGAGAAGCAAGAATTTACAGCAGGACCATAGGGATGATGTGTGGATTCCAGGACACCAGTGCAGAGTAACTGAAACTGACCACAGTGACAGCGGCAATGTGATGGGGGAGGCAAATACACTCAACCCAACCGAAACATCTATGTTATAAACACACATGACATTTATCAGGTAAAAGCACAGCCCCGAGGCATCAAAAGGCATAATTCAAGCCCACTTGGCTTTGGAAGAGTGCGTCTGCTCACTGTGACACTCTGACCACAAATTCCGGAGAGGAAGTGAATGGAGGGTTGCTATGGCGCTTGATTCTGCAGAGACTCCTGGGAGATTCTCTTGCTGCCATCACAGTAAAAACAATTGCAGTCTGCTTCTTGACCTACAACCTGCAAGGTGATATAGTGTCTCCACCTGTGTGATAATTGCACTGTCTTATTTTCCCACAGATTTTCTTTCTCCTAGATTTTGGCACATACTTGAAAGGACTGGAAGTCATTTTCTCTAAGTCAGAAAATATTCTCAGTGGAAGGAAAGTTTTATTCAATCCAAACAAACTAAAAAAAAATAAATCTGGCAAACAAAATACCCTTTGGGCAATCAGCTTCATGATGAAGTGAACGTTTTTGAAAAGTAATTCTGATCGCCCCCACCACCCTGAACTTATGAGAAAACCTCCTAACACATTCGAAATAAAACCTAGTCTCTTCTCAAATTGGCCATTTGCACTCTAGGGCCAACACTGTGAAAAATGCAGGGATTGCTTGGGTAATTCGATTGCTTGTGGGATCGATGCAGGTGTGAAGAAACCTGGTCAAAGGTGGGCCCTTAGGCTGTCACTTAACTCAGTTCAGGGTAAGTCAAGTCTGATTACATTTTCAGTGATGAAGCTTCCAAAAAGCAATTTTGAACTTGCCTATTCTGAGGCTGTTTGGTTCTCCTCAAATCTATACTGCTGGTTACAGAGGCAGTTGCCTACCTGCCTGTCTTCTTTGGAATTGATTGACTCTTGGGGTTGAGAGAAAATGAAAAAAACTAGAACAATGGGAAAGACCCTAAAAGTACCAAAAGTAAACAAACAAAAAAACCAAAATAGATGAAGCTTTGACGAATGGTATCAGAATGAGGGATATTTTCATCCTCACCTCATTTTTTTTTATTAATTTAAACAATGAGAATAAAGAGAAGGAATGTACTGGCAAAGAGAAATCTGGGGGAGAGTCTCATGAGGGCTTGACACAGTGACACACATTGATCTTGGTAAAGCAATCCTGTTTCTTCAGGTGTAGCTGGAAGGTGATTCTGTGTCAAAAACAGTGTCAGAGACGAGCACCAGCATGTGCCCTGCTCTCTGCACAGAGATAAACCCGCTCAACATATTCTTCCAGGTAAGCGAAGTTTGAAAAATGTTGCTCACGTCTCCTAAAACTTAAAGTAAGCCAAATTTGTGCTAACTCATACAACGCCAATGGATGCGTGGCTTAAGATTAATTTGTTTTTGTTTACACGCATGTGCGAGTTTGCTCACATGTGTGCCCGTGCCTGGAGAAGGAAGAAGGGGGCAGTGAGCCCCCTAGAACTGGAGCTGTAGGCTGCCATAAACACTGGGAACAAAATTCTTAAGAACCAGCGACACTCTTGACAGCTGAGCATCTATCCACTCTGACAATAGTTTTGGTACATTGCCCAGCACACATCCATCCATACGCTGCCACCCTCCTAAAGGACCATGAGGCTTAGAGAAAATACAGGAAATACAAATGTCACTGGAGTTGTAGCTGGTGGTTCATAAAGCATTGACCAGATTCCTGCTGGTTTCCAAGAACTATGCTGTTTGTTCTTCCTTTAAGAAGTTTCAGAAAACTGTAATTCCTTCCATGTGGCTGACAGAGACCTGCTTGGCTCTGGCAGGAATCTCGGTCTGCCTCACTAATTAGGCAGTTCCACATGTGTGTTAATTGGATTGAGTCTTTTACAAAATCAAAGGAAGGAAGGGTAGGAAGTGATCTAAAGCCATGTCTCTGAGCTAGGAGCTCGGTTGCTTCTTTGCATTAAAATTGTTCAACATTGAAGCTTGCTTTTTCTTTCAAAGGTAAAATTGGAAAAAATCCAAGCTATCTAAATGCTAGTGATAGCAAGGATGAAATGGCAATTTTTTGTTTGATGTATCACATCTCATTGAAGTGCACACTGGGCAGGTAGTTAACGTGTGTCTGTAGAGAAATTCCAATAGCACACTTTTGCATAAGGACGCCTCGGCCACGCTGACCACCCTAGCAGCTGGAGGTACTACAAACTCATGATGTTTTGGAGAAAGAGTGCCATGGATTACCACCACTGCTGCAGTAGTCTCCCCTTCCTGCCTTTATCTGGAAATTAAAAAGGTCTAAAGGGAAAACAAAAAGTGCAGCCAATTTCACTCCACTCTGTCTTTCTGAGGAATGTTTGATAATTATGTCATATACTAAGTAAAGTCGGGGTTTGGTTACAGCGGAACCGACAATGCTTTCGTTGGCATATATGCCTGGGTCTCTTAATAGGGAGCCACATTTCTATTTTCAGAGAAAATGAAAACACAGGGGTACAGGTTGAAAAGCTGTTTATCTGCCGCTTGCTGCATGTTGCCAAGGTCTTTAGGCCATGCTTCAGGTCTGGTCACAGCTGTTGGGAACATGGTGCATCTTGGGTTATGGTGGTGTGATACTCAGAGATCGTTCATAAATAATAAGAAAGAAATATGGCATTGTCCTCCAGAAGGACACCTGGAAATGCTTGGCTGTGGGAAGGGTCTGGTCATGCATTGACTGTGGACTCAAATGCTGTCATGGCTGCAGCCCTCATGTTCACAGGGGTGAACTTGGATCTCATTGTTCACAGGACTAGGGCTGTGTAAAACAACATAGAAAACAATTAGGTCCAAAGCAGGTCTTTTCAGAGACTGTAGGCCGGCAGAACATCCCAGCATCCTAGGGAACAGCATTCTCTGGAGAGAACGGAGCATTAAGGCTAGTGCTGAAGCTACCCTACAGACCCCGAAACTCACCACAGAATCTAACACATTCAAATGTAAAATATTTTCAGTCAATAAAAGTAATTTTGAGTTCACTGATAAAAACAGTATGGGAAATATTAGTATAAATATACCTTTAAAATAATCAATACATTCTACTCTTTCTCTCTAATGTTCAGTGTGCACAGCACCTTAGAGCATTGCACTTGATGAATGTGGAGATTCACATAGCCTTATCACTTATAAACGAGGAGACTGAGACCACATAGGTGAACACAAAGACCTCTTCAATGTAGGGCAGAATATCTCAACAGTGGACCTCTGGAATCTGGGTATATGGTATGAATAAAGTTTTGCTTTTTAAGGTTCTTAATTCCAATAAGTTTTCAGCCTTTCAAAATTCATGGATAATAGTGGCAAATATCAAAGTTCCTTCTCCCTCTCCCTCCCGACTCTTGGTCAACGCTGGGCAGCATGTGTTGTTCACAGCAGATTGAAATGCATTTGTCAAACTGCTTCTTAACCCAGAAGAAAAACAAAGGTAGAGTAATTAATCTCCTACAGCCCCTCTAATCAACCTGCCCACTCCCTCCACTCATTACAAGTGAATACTTACGTGCATGACTGACTTAATTAATAATTCTAATAAGGATGGTATCATAATTATATGCATTGGCGCATTAAGAAACAAAGTAAAGAACCAGCTTAGTTTGCTTGGATACCCAGAGAGACAAAGTCACAGCTATTCAGCTTATGCAGACTTTAATCTGTTTATTATTGTCCCTACATATTTGTATAATTTGTAACAAAAGTTGAAAAAGGAGGTGGATGTTTCATGCATACTTATTTTCTAATAGGTAGTGTGGAGGCTATTGAGAGTGTTCTGTTTACATTTATTATTTATTTTTGTGATATATGTGTTGTGTGCATGTGTGTACATGCCTGTGTGCAGGTGTGCATGTATGTTCTTGTTTATAGAGGTCAGAGGTTGACCTTAGGTGTCTTTCTTAGGTTTTATTTACACATCAAAATTTAACCGAGCCGTCTCTCAGCCTTGCTCTATTTAATTTTAGAACCCTTCATATAAACAAGGTATTCTTTCCTCTTTCATAGGTGAGATGTATAAGACTCAAAGATTGAGAGAACTGTCCCAAATCCTTCAGTTCAGATCTGCTTTACTCAAAGCATTGCATGCTCCACTTGGAGAGTGCGTGAGCTTTGGGTACTTATGTGTGAGCACTGGTTCATCTCCTTCAGTCTCTTCTGTGAAGCAAAAGGTTTGTTCTAGAGCACAAATTTTCAAATCCAATTCCTTGGAATTTCTTGCATTTTGGCAGGCTTCACTGTCCCGGTGCAGTGTGTGAGTGCAGGAAGGGAAAGCTCTCCCAGGCTTCATTCCACATCAACCAAACTAGCTCCAGTTCTCTTTGCTATACACCCTCGACACTGCGACCTTCAGCCAATGTTGGACCATAAGGGAGATGATGCCCCGTAATTCTATTAACAGTGCCAAGGTCTGTAATACCATGGTTGTCATAGCATCACCACAGTAATGCAGTCTCACTGGCTTTTAGTGGAACGGATGGAAAGGACCCTGTTGCAGAGTGACATGCAAGTGTCACAGTATAATGGCAAATGCCATATAATCCTTGAGAATGTTAATGAATGACTATGCTTCGTGCTCTCTCCCCATTAAAAGTGCAATGCGTATTGGTGTCAGGCCTGTATGTGCGTCTATGCACCATGTGCATGCAGTGTCCACAGAGGTCAGAAGAGACTTTTGGGTCCTCTGAGAATGAGGTTATTGATGGTTGTGACTTATCATGTGGGTGCTGGGTCCTCTGCAAGAGCAGACAGTGTCTTTTTTTTGTTAGATTTATTTATTTATTTATTTTTTATCGAAAAAAATTTCTGCCTCCTCCCAGCCTCCCATTTCATTCCCCCTCCTCCCACTCCTCTCCCCCTCCCCCACTCCTCTCTCCCTCCCTCTCCAGTTCAAAGAGCAGTCAGGGTTCCCTGCCCTGTAGAAAATCCAAGGTCCTCCCTGCTCCATCCAGGTCTAGGAAGGTGAGCACCCAAACTGGCTAGGCTCCCACAAAGCCAGAACATGAAGTAGGATCAAAACACTGTCAGCTACTCCTGGATTCCCACAGAAATTGCTCTAGAGAAACCGCTAACCACAGTGGCTCATCATCAGCCTTCCTCTGGTCTGAGCGGTAGACAGCTTGGCTGCCCCTGGTTTTCCACGGTTCTCCTCTACCTGGTGCTTCTACCCGCTGTTCTCGCTTCACGGGGATGTTTGGATAGCTTTCCTTCATGTAGTTCAGTGCCCATGTGTTTATGAGCAATCTGACCTGTTCTCATCTCTAAATCTTCACCCTGTTTCAATATCTTCCAGAATGTTTCTCTCTGAAACTCTAGTCCAACTGACTATATGAAGTTATCTCAAACTAAAATGTCTGAAAATGAACTCCTCATCTTCCCAAGTGCTAAAGTGACAGTCCTCTATCAATTCTCTGCTGCTGGTTAATGTCACCTACACTGACAGCCGGGAGTTGGCTAAAGCCCTGCTCCCTACCGTTTCTAGTCTCAGCAGACTTGGCTACGACCTCCCACCTCTCCATTATCTCTCAGTTTGCATTGTTGACAACTTTGTTCTGCTTTACTTTTCTTTACCCACATTATTTAAAGTTTCTGCATGGCTTTAGAACTCACACCGTTTAACGAAGTCTTTCATACAATCTGCTTATATAATTCCTTTCTTGCAACTATCCAATGACTCCAAGCATAATGTTAAAGCGCCTATGCGAGCCTGTCCTGGCACTTGTCAGCTAGTCCAGGTGTTCTTCACAGCCTCATTGTTCTTACTCTTCACCGCAGTGTCTGGAAAGCACCGGCATGCTCTCTACTGGGTCCGGTTGTTCCATCCTCCCCACCATCACATGAGCTGTTCCTCTTGACTCTCTCTTCAAGATCAACCGAGTTATGCCCCTAGCTCTGGATCACAGACTCCTGTCGGGTCTCCAGTCATCAAATTATCATTTGGGCCATTGTACTCCATGTTTGTGATTATTGTTAAGTGAACTTTTGAAAATTCTGCCTTGGGGAAGGAGAAAATGATAGCTCAGATGGTGTTTTGAGCTGTATAGTGGTTGCTTAAAATTCAAATAGTGATCCCAGCTTCTCTAGGGGGACAGTCCCTTCAGGGCCCTTGAGACCGGATTAGGAGCCCATTCTCTACTCCAAGGCGGCAATGTTGAGTGTTCTGCACTGGACTCACTTACTCTCCTGGTTCTCTACTCTCACTTGTCTGAACTCCTGCGGTGGACACTATCAATATTACCTTAAGCGGAAAGTATACTCCACTTTCTCCAACACGTGGCTTCTGGCTTTGAACACTGCAGGCTGTCAACACATGTATTTGAAAGTGGTTGCCAACACTCATCCATTGCTGGTGGGAATGCAAATTTGTGCAACCACTTTGGAAAGCAGTGTGGTGGTTTCTCAGGAAATTCGGGATCAACCTACCTCTGGACCCAGCAATACCACTTTTGGGAATATACCTAAGAGAGGCCCTATCATACAACAAAAGTATATGCTCAACTATGTTCATAGCAGCATTGTTTGTAATAGCCAGAACCTGGAAACAACCTAGATGCCCTTCAATGGAAGAATGGATGAAGAAAGTATGGAATATATACATATTAGAGTACTACTCAGCAGTAAAAAACAAGGACTTCTGGAATTTGGCATGCAAATGGACAGAAATAGAAAACACTATCCTGAGTGAGGTAAGCCAGACCCAAAAAGAGGAACATGGGATGTACTCATTCATAATTGGTTTCTAGCCATAAATAAAGGACATTGAGCTTATAATTCATGTTCCTAGAGAAGCTAAATAAGAAGGTGAACCCAAAGAAAAACATATAGGCATTCTCCTGGATATTAACCCTCATCAGGCAATGAAAGGAGACAGAGACAGAGGCCCATGTTGGAGCACTGGACTGAAATCCCAAGGTCCAAATCAGGAGCAAAAGGAGAGAGAGCACGAGCAAGGAACTCAGGACCGCGAGGGGTGCACCCTCACACTGAGACAATGGGGATGTTCTATTGGGAACTCACCAAGGCCAGCTGGCCTGGGTCTGAAAAAGCATGGGATAAAACCGGACTCGCTGAACATAGTGGACAATGAGGACTACTGAGAACTCAAGAACAATGGCACTGGGTTTTGACCCTACTGCATGTACTGGCTTTGTGGGAGCCTAGGCAGTTTGGATGCTCACCTTACTAGACCTGAATGGAGGTGGGTGGTCCTTGGACTTCCCATAGGGCAGGGAACCCTGATTGCTCTTTGGGCTGACGAGGAAGGGAGACTTGATTGGGGGAGAGGGGGAAATGGGAGGGGGTGGTGGGGAGGAGGCAGAAATCTTAAATAAATAAATAAAATAATAATAATAAAAAAAGAAAGTAGTTGCCATAACTGAATCAGTCACATGAGAGCCACATCTTCACACTTTGAAAATCCCAGATGCCTGAACTGTTGTGCTGTGGACTGGTCATTTAATGATGATTTAACGTCCACAAATCCTCATCACTGCATTAAGAGAGCATGAAGCAAGCTTACGACAAGCTAGATTTAGGAGATTATCTCAAGCCTACTTTCCTCCACCTTCCACACAAGTGGATTGTTTACTAGAGAAGCCCTCGGGCAAGCAGTAGGTAGACAGCTGTCAGATGAAGTCGTTTATCGCCAGGATGTCATAGTGTTCTTTCAGATGCACTGAACTTAGCGTTTGTATATATGATGATACAGTAAACAGTGACTACCCCCTGTGTTCCAGGCAAGGGACTCTAAAGACATTATCTAAATTCCTACCCTGTGAGGTGGGAACTATGATTGTTCTCAATTTAAAAATGAGTTAACTAAGGATCTGAAACCCCTGTAACTTACACAGAGCCACACATATCCGATGTGTAATAAAACTTAGACTTGAATAAAATCTGTTTGACTCCCAGGATATAACACACATGCACACATTCACACATATTCTGTTCCTGTTGAAAGCAGTGAGATCCCAGATCCTGAATTTCTTGTAATCCCCTGATCTGAGTGCCTACAGCTGCTCTGAGCACCAGACCTTCAGGAGTTCCTGATGGCAGGAGAGTGGTTTCTGGTGGGTTTGCCTGGGGCGTGGCTATCTCTATATAATCAGCCCCTGAACACAATAAAAGAGGAATTTTTGGGGAATTCAAGGATGACCTGTGTCGCTGTCTCTCTGTGTGTGTTTGTGTATTTTAACCTCCAGCCCCTTGCCTGAAGCTTGGGAACTGGGTGCCAGCGCACAGAGCACAGACGCAGGGGCGCGGTGCGCAGCATGTTCCTCCCTCCATCCCCCTCCCTTACAGATGTTCATGACCCAGTGCACTGGCTTTCCTCCTACATAGTCTGCTCTATGACTCACCCTGAACTTACAACTTGTCCTGTATCTCTTTGATGATCTGGAAAATGAGAGATTTTATAAACCAAAAGTAGACTGAAACAGTCTCAGGGTTTATCCTAAAGACTACAGACAGTAGCTGACTAAACCTATACACAGAGATTATTTTTAAACTATGTTTAAAGTGACCATGATTATCTTCCATTCTGTGGGTGGTTTTCTATTCTTAGATTTAGGTAGCAGGGTAGCATGACTCAGAGCTTGAGTCTGAGAGGCAGACAGCAAGGACTCAAGCTTTAACTTCATCATGGTTGAATCTGACAACCTTGGCCACCTAATATACTCTTTCTAAGTTTCCTTATCTGCAAAGAGGAGCTTGGAGAACCCCGGCTTTGAGTTGTGTGAGGATTAAATGGACAAATTCCTGTATGAAGTTAGGAAAGAATCTGGCGGGGGCCAGAGTACTAATAAATGTCGTGGGTTGGTATCTCCAGAGGCTAAGGAGGAAGCCTACAGCTGAACAGCTGCTCATCCGTTCGTTTCCTTACTCGGTGCTTAATTTCTTTCTTCATTAAAAATTCACTAATTATCTAATAAATAGTAGGCACTGTGCTTGATGATACGGCAGCCAAAGTGATGATGGGACAACGATGCCGTTTAAAAGACCACAGGGTTCAACAAAAACATACAAAAATGTGTAAAAATAACTATAGCGGTTGGAGGTGTTGCTTCCTAGGATGTGGGAATCATGGATTCAATCTTTATTCCCACCAAAATGAAACAAAACTTGAAACAAGAACAACAATTATAGCACAGAATAGAAATGCTTAGTGCAGAAGAGGTTCAGATATCGCAGGGAAGACTTCTACAGACAGAGTCACATCATCAACTTCCAGAACCTGCTCACAGCTACAGAGCAAGTCTGTCCTTTCTGTCTTTATTAACAAATTATTAGAAACATGTTTATGGTTAGGAGTGAGAGGTGTGTGTGTGTGTGTGTGTGTGTGAGAGAGAGAGAGAGAGAGAGAGAGAGAGAGAGAGAGAGAGAGAGAAGAGAGAGAGAGAGAGAGAGAGAGAGAGAGGAGAGATATTGATTCTAGCCTCATTTCCATATTTGAAGCACTTTTTAAAGTTACATACATTTAAATAAGTGACATTTGTTCCTAATTTGTCAGCATTATTATTACTTTGTTTTTAAAAATAGGCTGTGATTTACAAATTTTGGTAGCTAGTTAATGTGCTGTTAACCCTCAAATTTTCTTTGCTTTTAAAATTCACTTATTCTTTCAGTCTTTTGAGTATTTGAGCCATATAAAATGTTTACAATATGCCACAGGAGTGTGACGGTTTACATTAAATCAGGACTCAAATGGCTCCTGATATTTTGTTACTAATCATGACACTATAAAAATTGTCCTCAGGAGAAAAACCTAGGAAGGATTTTACATGTCAGAGAATGTTTTCCTCTCAAAATCAGTGCTAAGAAATATTAGGAAGTACTGGGCTCACAAATCATAACGCAAGAACACTTCAATGTGGTTCTAAGTGAGATGGAACATCTTTATCCCCTTTTGGTTTCTACAAAGGCGGAATGTCCCTGCCTGTGGTTTTCCTGGGTGAATTGTCACGACAGGCTAACATAAGTGTGTGTGCCATGCTACAGTAAGAAAGCTGACTTTGGAAGGAGAGAAATTCAGATAACCTTGTGGAGCCGAGGAAGCCGTGGGTCTGCATTCTGCTATGAATATTTTGAAAATGACTCAATTTTAAAATGAGTGGTATTTTATGGCTGTAACGGCTTGTAAGTCACGCAGGTTCCAAAAGCTACTAATCACAATTGCTGAGAAGAGCATTAGTGGAGTTTTTGCCCTCCTGCTGGTCCCCAGGCTTGCTGCTCATTCACTTCTAGTCCCTGAGATGCATTAGTGTGAGCTCTAAAGACAGGCAGACGCCTTAAGGGCAGATACACTAATATAGTTTCAAAGTATCCCTTCCTTTCATCTGCTACCTTATGGAGAAAATGGAGCATGCCCAAAGGTGCTCATGTCTGCTTTTTCAGTCTTTGGAACAGAAGCCTCTGACCCCGAGCTAAGCACATTCTGGATGGGCCAACCACCTTACCTTTAAAATCTTTGACCTTAAGCTGAACATGCTCAAAAGTATTCTGCTCACATGGCAAGCCTCAAATTTTTACCCATGTACATAAGTACAGACTCTTTAAATAACAACCCCACACTTCCTTTGTTAGACAGGAGATGCTGCTTTGTGAAGGAACCCACACTCTATCCGCAGCAGTGAATCCATGAATCCATGCTCTTCCGATTTGACTGCTTGGTCCTGCTTGTTCTTGGCTGAAACTCACCAAGAGACAGCTCATTGCATTCAGATGTGTTTACAATGTAGCATTTATCATAGTCAACCTCTACAATGTATTTCACGATATAGTTTTGACTAAACATGCTATGTAGGCAGACTGAATACTTTCTCAATACTTGTTTACCCATTATTCCATTTTATTTATAGCATGTGAATTTTTGGTAACGCCACAATGAGTGTCTAAATAACAACCAAGAGTAAACGCAAGTCATGGCTTATTCCGTGCTTCAAAAGAGAACTTTAAAAAACAAAAACAAAAACCAGATAAACCCTATTAACCATGTTCAATCAGAAGTGTTTCAGCTATTTCTGTGACATCCCCCAGGGCAGATGTTACAGAACTCTAAGACAGTTTTATATGTAGAGGTTTACAGTTATTATAAGGTTCTCAAACACCCAGATAATTTCAGAACAACTTCCAACTTCTAAGGTACTTGTATTAGGATAAGGCCTAAGGTGAGCACACTTCATTCTTGGGCTCCTTTCTGCTCATGCAGAGAAGCCCAGCACTCTTGGAGTATGCTTTGGTACTTTGTTACTTACGGTTGAGGGGCAGGCTCGCATTCGTTGTGCCCAGTTTATTGGCAGCCACACAGGTATAGTTGCCGAAGTGCTCCTGTGTCACGTTGGTCACTGTGAGGATGGACCTTGTGCTAAAATTCTGAATGATGATTCCTTGTTGGCCATTGAAGAGCCTGGAGGACATAATACACTCTAGTAAGTATAGGTCTTGAACATCAGCTTCAAGTTCAGTTTAGGCAGAGTTGCTATGGAAACCTGTAAGCTTCAGTGTCACCACTTCTACATGGACCTCAGCAACATGGTGCTAGCCCTGTTCTGTAACACTTCTGTTACTCTGGTGGATTTGAAAAAGGCAGGCTTAAGAGCTGTCCTTTGCTCTCATGGATTAGCAAGCCAGACCTTGATCTTCATGTGTACTCTCCCTAGTGTATGAATTAACCCAGCAGAGCAAATGCTTCTCATCTGTCAAAGCCCAGGAAGAAGAAAAAGGACATAGATACTGGCCCAAAAGCTGGGTCAATCACATCTGCATAAGTTGACTGGTTTATAGGAGCCTAAGACATTTTAGATGACATTCATGGGTAACTTCTCTGAAATCATATGTTACAACTGTGATAGGATTCAAGTCAAAAGTCAACGCCATATAGCTGTTGCCATGGACACCAAGGCAGAGATGACTTCCTTCAACCTAGAGAGAGAAGCATAGCAATGCAGAGGATTTTAGGATTGACTTCTCCTTGATACTCCTACTGACTTCCTGAATGTGTCTTGCCAAACAAAGCATCTCAGGCCCTCATTCAAGTGAGCTGGCCCAGCTCCATGGTTTAGTAACAGATAGCATCTCTCCATTTCTGCTTCTTCCTGACTCAACCCTTGGTGCTCAGCTCCTACTGTTCCTGTTGCTCAGACCTCATGTCATCTGGTCTGTGTTCTATTGTTTCTTAATGGACTCTCTTCCCTGTGCAACCTACTATTTCATTGCTCTTCAGTTGGCACATACATTAGGTTTCCTGGACAGACTGAATTTTTTTGAAGCTCCAGAGTACAGGGGCATGCTTTGTATGACATTGGAATTGTGCGCCATTCACAGTAGTGTCCCAAGTACATGCATACATAGGTCAATGGAGTCAGGGTACATGAGAGGAAGCCAAATGGAAGATGTTTTCTTTATAAATATAGGTTCTGCCTCAAGGAAGATAAAACCAGGTTTTACCTTTTTTTTTTTTTCTTTTTGCTAATCTCAGACTTATGTAAAAGAGATACAGTAATACAGGGTGGGTAAATTCCCCCTGCAAATGGCCAGGTAGATTTTCCTCTCATGTATGTTTCTGTACTATAGGTGTCTGATCATGAAGAAGCTCATACATGGCCTCCATGGAATATGCACTGACCTATGCTCTCTAGCTCACACTGAATCATCACAAACCATTCTACTTGTAATAAGAATCAGAAGTAGCAAGATATGATTACTCTGGGCATTACTTCAATTTCCTTAGTGGCTGAATTTGACTTATTCAAAACGTAAACTTTAAACAGATTAATAAAACTTTAGTAGAATAAGGATTAAACAAAACTTAAACTTCAACAGTAACAATGATTCCCAATTTTAAATAAGAATATAGCATGAAAATCAAAACGAAAATGTGTGGTAAATTCTTAGTGCCTTATTATAAGCTTTCATGCCTCACATTAATAACCTTTAATCAATGGATTAATTAATTAAGTAATATAATTTGGTTTTCAAAGATCGTTTACTTACTATGTATACAGTGTTCTGCTTGAATGCCAGAAGAAGGCACCAGATCTCATTACAGATGGTTGTGAGCCACCATGTGGTTGCTGGGAATTGAACTCAGGACCTTTGGAAGAGCAGGCAATGCTCTTAACTTCTGAGCTATCTCTCCAGCCCTAAGTAATATAATTTGATGCCTGAGATTGAACCCAGGGCTAAGTGAACACTCTACCAACTGGGAAAAATCTACACGCATCCCTTTAAATTCTTTATTTGAAAATGATTGTATATAATACATGTTCAGATCAGTTTCGTTTCCCTGCCTGCATTGGTACTGGGATTTAAGTCACTGTGGCCATGTCTGTTATAGATACATTTTCCGAGGGCTCTGAAATTTCCTGGATTTCTGAATTCCCAATGTGCCCCAAACCAGAACTGTCTTGTTGCTACAGAACTGAGAAGAAATGAACTAGAATCTTCTGCTTGAACTCTGAGATGTTCTCAAGGGAGCGCATTCAGAAGCGCTCTTGCTTGTCTTTGCCATGGCGTTCTCTCTGGGTGCCTAGCTTTCAGTTTCCTGCTCTACAGATGTAGCTGAGTCATGCATCAGTATGCCCACGCTCTGTTCAGCCCCTGCTAGAACATCCCAGCAGTAGCATCTGCACCGTTACCACAGCAGCACTGGAGAGCACCAGCCCACCAGCCGGGAGATGATGAGGACGCTGAGAGAGAAGCGTCTTCCCTCAGGACTGTCTCTGGGGAAAGCTGCTTTCCTGAAATTAATGAAGTCTATAGCTAACTTCCTTCTACAGCTGGAAGTTGCAGAACTGTTGATCCCGTAAACACCCTTTAGGACATGCTCCTCCCCTGGAGTGCTTTGCAAAGTCTTCTTTGAGACAGTGTAACTACCAAAGTGGTTTGTGTGTCCAGAGGATGTGCCTCGGTGACTTTATCACAGGGATCTTGGCCTGAGAGTTTTATCAAATAGTCAATCAATTCTGAAAACATTTGCTAAGTCATTATGGATGAGGGGGGGGTTCTATGTCAAGGGGTCAGAAACTAGATTATCTTAAGTCTGGCTTTCTAAAGGCTGAAACCAAGGAGAAGAAGCAGCTCTGCCACAGATGAACCCTACCCTAGGCACTGAATGCCAAACTAAGAGCCCGCTTGAAAGCTCTAGCATGTATGACATTAATGTGATCAAAACCAAATAGTGAATATTTTAATTGCTGACTTATTTTTCTTTTTGAAAATTTATTTCAAGATGATTCTCTGTAACTATATTTTTTATGAAGAGACTTTCTTAGGTGAGAAGCTAGGGACGTTGGTTCGGCACTGCTTGAGAATGCAAACCTGAGTTTGATCCCCAGCATTTTATAAGGGGGTGTGACAGTACACACTTCTAATTAGGAGGTGGAGACAGGGCAAGCCCTCTGAAGCTTCAAGGTCATCCTTAGTCACAGAGGAAGGTGATACCTAGCTTGGCCCGGCGAGGTCCTTCAGATAAAGAGATAGAGTCAGGTGGTGGTGGTGCACACCTTTAATCCCAGCACGTGGGAGGTGGAAGCAGGTGGATCTCAATGAGTCTGGGACCAGCTTGATCTACAGAGTGAGTTCCAGGACAGCTAGGACTGTTATACAGGGAAACCTTGGGTACAGCCAAAAGAATAAAAAAAGATGAGATAGAGATAGAAATATAGATAAACATTCTCTTATATTGTTTTATACTGCCTGATTGTTTCTTGTACCCTTTCTCTACCAGGAAGAGACTCTCTGCTGAAGTAGGAGTTAACATCATGCACCAGGATTCCTGCTCCTGACAAGAACAGCCAGAGCATGTGGTACTTACAGGGAAGTACCTGTCCATTTATCCTTGTTGATGTTCACCAGGATAACTTGGGTATAAGATCCTTCAACTACTCAGACCCTGCTGTCTTCCACTACTGGTATCAGACCAAGTTTGCTTCAAATTGAGGGCCATGGCTCTGACTCTCTGTCTCTTGCCAATGCCTAATAAATCTGGGAGTTGCAGGCTGTTTGCTTTGCCAGCATCTTCTGTGGGCTACCAAGAACAGAGCCCCATGAGGAATCACTGTATTAGAACAGAGTCCTGTAGTTTCCAGCGCCTGGGGTAACACATGGAAACCAGGGGCACTTAGCCACCAAGTGATCACAAATTATGATCATTACCTCCTTTGGGCTATAGCTATCTAAGGTGATGATCCAGTAGCAACTTCACCAGAGAAAATGCAACAGCAGTGTCAGCATCAACGGCTAAGATTGCAAACATAACTGGGGCAGTGGCATTGTGCCTCACTCGGTCTCGGGCCTCACTCCGCTTTGGGAACTATTGCCTGCTCTTTCTTTCCAGGCCAGAATTAACAATAAATACCATTGGCCCAGAGTCATGACTGTATTTCTATTCTCACCATGCATGGGAATGCTTCACATATATGTGGATGTGGTAATTGCTCTCAATACATAACCGAAAATCTCCAGTATTTGTACATGAATGTGTGGTGTCAAGATATTCATTCAGTGAAAATTTGCTGAGAATATGAATGGATGTTCTTGGCAACCGTAGCAGATAGGTGCTATTAGTCCTAGTTCAGAGAAGAGAAACCAGAAGTTTAGAAGGATGAAGCTAATTCATCTTCTACCAATGTTTAAATCAGGCTCTCCTCTGACTGTAGATGTACACCCATCACAACAGTTAGTGTTGACCTCTTCAAGCAGAAACTGGGTGTTGTGTTCGAGTCCAGGAAACAGATGCCGCAGGAAAGCTGAGTTGGGCCATGGAACAAAACAGCGGAGTGATAGAGTGAGCTGACATGCCGCAGCCACGCCAGGAAAGCTGGGCTCTCTCCAGGTGGAGAGTCTAACGGGGTAGAAAGTCAATGCACAGCAAGCTTTGATTCTGGGGGCTTCCTGGATATCTTTCTGGGCCTCCTGACAAATTCTGGGACTTAGTTCTGCCGTGAGTGAGGCTATGCACACACCTGCCGCAGGCCTCCCCTGGAGTCAGTCTCTAAGGTTGCACATAGCTTGAGATAAGGAGCTAGAAATGCTCTCTTCCTCCCTCTGGAGCCATGCCCTAACATGCACCCCATTGACAGGAGTGACTGCTTGTGGTTTAATCTGTATAATTGGGGAGGGGATAATGTCTCCTTGTGCAACGTGGTCAAGAATGGCAGCAAATCAGTCATGGACCAAAAATGTGACATCTTTAGTTATTAAACTGTCTCCAGAGTTCAAGTTCTGTAGAGTTGTGGTGTTGCTGAGCCCAAACCCGACCTGGCTGTGTTAGCAGCTGAACGTCAGTCACGTCTCCTCATGTGGATTTAGCTGCACATCTTCAGGCATTTTTCTGCATACTTTGGATTCCTGTCCATCTTGCCTGTGAGTGTGGAACTGTTTAGTGAAAACATTTCTCAATGCCTTTGTTGTTTATTGTACCCTAAGCACGTTGTAGAACAGTGCTGGCCAGTTAAAGCATGGCACACAGTGATTGTCACAGGCTTGGCTATGTAAATTAGGCCGTTACATCCTTATAAATCTCTATGCTTTCATCTGTGAAATGGGAGAAACTAGCCCAGTAGCAAACCACGGGTGTAAAAGTTGTTTTTAAATGGCAATGTGTACTCAAACGTGTACCTCAAATGTAGAGACCAGAGTAGGACATGGGAAACCACTGTTCAGTGACAGGGTCTGTTCCTTAGGAAGGACACACTGCTTCTCAGACCACAGCCACATATTCAATATTGAATATACAAGAAATTGTTTTTAAATATTTAAATTATTTTTAAAGCCAGGTAAGTGACAGAAAATATCACAATGTTGTGACTTCAGGACATGCCAAACTCAGTATCAGTCATGTGCCCTTTATCAATCTCATCCAGGTTTTTTGGGCGATCCCCAGGGCAGGCAAAAGAAACCAAAAGTGAAAAGGAGAAGAAGTGAGAGCGGCAAGAAACCAGTGGGGAAGGGAGTTCCATGGCCTGCTGCTGCAGCCACCTTTTACTTTACTATGAGGCCTGACACTTGAGGCTGGAGAAGAGTAAGGTAGCGTTTATTCCTGGGAGCATTCTGGATACTATTATGCATCACTGTCTGAGCCCTAAGGGATATCTATCTTTAGTTGTGCATCTGAATAAATTAATATTATTATAATACATTAGGATACTTTAATGATTTTAGACTTTATTAAGCTATTTAAAATGTATGCCTTGTTTACTCTATCAATTTTAATGAAATTAATAAATTTAGATCAGAGACTTTTGGGCTGCCTTATGAGGGACAGTTTGATTTACTTTGGGGGGGACCTTGAAGCCCCACATGGAATAAACAAAGGCTACACTGCAGGGCCACCTCTTGCGAATAACAGTGGGTCCTATACCCTTGACAACCTCGGCAATGACTGAATCTCTTCATTCTGCTTGAATGAAGAGATCAATCTGTTCATTCTTTTTTATTGATTTTTGTTGAGTTCTACACTTTTCTCTGCTCCCCTCCCTGCCTCTCCTCTTTCCCCTCCAACCCTCTCCAAGGTCCTCATGTTCCAAATTTACTCAGGAGATGTTGTCTTTTTCTACTTCCCATGTAGATTAGATCTATGTAAGTCATTGCCAGGAACTGCCACCAGCATCATCTCTCTGGCCATGTGAATGTGTGTGTGCATGTGTGTGAGTGTGCGTGTCTCTGTGCATTTATCTGTATCTGTGTGTGTGTGATTGTGCATGTCTGCATGTGTGTATTTGTGTCTGTGTGTAATGTACCTGTGTGTATGTATCTATATATGTGTATGTTCATGTGTGTCTATGTGTGTATGTGTTTGAGTGTGTGAGCGTTTGTGTGTGGTTGTGCATGCATGTACATGTGAGTGCATATGTGTATATGTGTGTGTGTGATTGTGTCTGTGTATGCATGTGTATGTATATGTCTTGCATGTAAGCATCTATGTGTTAGTGCATATGTGCATGTCTCCATGCATGTATATGTGTATGCATGTGCATATTGTGTGTGCATGTGTGTATATATACATGTGTCTATATATGCATGTATGTGTGTGTATGTATATCTGAATGAAAATTTATCTTTGACAGCCTTGGTGTAAGAGACATGGACATATGTAAACATATTCTTAATTACAAGTAAAATCTTGTGTAGATTATTTCTGAATGTTTATAGAAGGGTCACAGATGAAAGATTTCTGAGAACCAAAGAGCTTGCAAGAACTATTCCATGGTGGTGGAGTCTCTGACAGAAACTTCCTCCTGGATAGGATCCTGGGAGCTCAAAAGAAACTCTGAAACCTAATATATCTGTCCCTATGGAATGTATACCTAATCCCATTTTGTTTCTGGGCATTCACTACAGTCATTGGGAGTTATTAGTGAGTGTTTCTTTGAGCCATCTTTTGTTCTGCGAATCAGTAATCAACTTGAAATGGTATTTCTCTTGGTGTTTTGTCTTTCCAAATGATTTCTGATAGACTGTGAAGCCATCCTGAGTGTCAGAGTAACAGGGTTGATCCATGGACCCTACCTGAAGATTTATGAGACCCAAGCTCTGCTACCAACTGCCCCAACTTGTGCAGACAATTAGGAAATGCTTTGTTTTCTGCACACAGAAGGAAGAGCATGGGCACCTGTCGGCACTCTCTCTTAGGAGCCAGCGTCTATCGGCAGCTCAGAGTGCCCCCTCCATACAACAACGGGCGAGCTTCACTCTGAAGAGGTGAACATCTGAACAGCCCAGGCTTTCAGGGCAGATCACCTATGTGCAGACAGGTACTGTAAGCAGATCCTTGACTCTCCTGAGTTCCACAGAGAAACTGCCTTGGTCGTTTGAGAGGACATTATTGTACCACTGGTTGGGAGTTTGGGTATTTCTTCAGCTATAGCTCAAATAGTGGTAGGTGTGCATTACCTTCTGAACCGACTGAGTTTCTACCTTTCGTATGTGCATCTGATTGTGACATTTTCTACAGGTGTGTGAGTTTTGGAAACATTGGTGGGACTGAAGCTTCCTGCCTGCATTGACTACATCCCATTGCTGCCTTTGCATAGGCTCCAAAGATCCCCCTGGATCACGGGAGCCTTTTGGCTATATTAAAGGATTTGGGAGGGGGCATGACTCCAGAGCATTAGAGGCAATTGGAAATGAGGGGAGCATGGACAGGACCCCATATTTGGAGGACAAGTGATTCTTACTGTTAGCTTTTAGGAGCTAACAGCCACAGATCCAAATCTGACTTAGAAAGACAGGTTAAGACAATCTTAATCAGCGTTAAACTATCTTTTATGGAGAACAGGAGGCTCGGGGCTCTGGCAGAGATGTCTTAATGGAAGGAAGAATTGAGGCTCCATTTACTACAGACGTGGACAAGATTGCCTCATGCTCATGGATATTTCTTGGGCAACCAAATGAGATTGTATCTGAGCAGAGGGCTTTGTGACTTTCAGAAAGCAGAGCAGTGCTCTCCACGATAACAGTCACACAGATCACCACAAATGAACCTTCCAACCTGGGTTTCCAGAACCATACACAGGCTATCTCGGAGGATGCACAAGCTCAGAGAGCGGAACGAGAGGAACTGCACACAGGTGTATCTAACCCTGTTTAACCATGTTTAAGCCATAGGGGCTCCTAGAAAGCCATTGAGAGGAAGAATTGTGGACAGCGTAAGTTAATTAGAGAAATGATTGAGAAACTGAAACTCTCCCTATTACAAGACATGTATATAAAACATTTCCAAACATTGAGGCAAAAACATGGTTGCTTAGAGCGAAGCATGCTGGGACAGCCTTCATGATTGAGATAAACCTTCTGTTGGGATGGGAGGCTGCTTTCAGTCTATCAGCTTCTGATTCTGATTTCAAAAGCAGAAGATAAGGAAACAGCTAAGGGGTAAAGCGCTTGCTGGTCATTAGGGTTCATGTTCACTCCCCCAGGAAAAGCCAGGGTGGTGGGAAATGCTTATAATCTCAGAATTGGGAAGACAGGGGTAGGAGGCACCTACTAGCCCGGCCAATATAGCGAATTCTGGTTAGGTGAGAGGCTATGTCCCAGAGACAAGGTGGAAAGATCTCACTGCCTCTTCTGTGGAAAGGGAATGAACCTGGGTACGGATATTTGACCTCTACATGTACATCTAGGGATAAGCACACTAACCACACATGAACATGCATTCAGTGTTCACGTGCAAATACAATAAAGCCCAGACAACTGTTTGCATCACATTCATGCTCATTCATTGTGACCATATGCAAGTTCTTGTGTGGTTTCATGGATTTCCTTTACAGATGTCAGCTGAGTAGTTATGATTGTGATCTGTGTGTGTAAATCCTACACACAGTGCTTCAATAGAATGGCCGAGAGTATTTAGTTTGATATTTAGACTTAAAAATGGCAGCTTCACAAAGTTCCACTTACCATTTTTCTTGGTTATATTCTTTAGATTTGGAGGAAAATACAAATCTACAGAGATAATACACACTCCATTCCGTATTATAGCCTTCAGTTAACCCACCGCAGTCTTCACTTCTGGCTTGGTACGAGCTACTGAAGAGTTTTAAGTGAATCTACTACTGGGAAATAAAGTGAAATCTCTTGGCTCATATCTTTCCTTGCTCAATAGCTCTTGCCAAGATTTCTGGGACATCCCTAGGGCACAGCCATACCAAGCAGAAGTTAAAGAGTGGTGTTAAACTCCTTGCTTAGCTCTCTGTTTGCATGCACGACTTCTCCTCTACAGGCCTGACAACGAGAGATTATTAACACACAAGCCTATAAAACAAAACATTAAACTTTTACGTGGTGGAGTAAGGCAGGAATAAGACTTATTAAGGAAGCAGAGTACAGACTGCAACCCCTATTGCTTTTGAAGTGTCCTTGTGTAATCCATGCCCAGGCCCTTGAGAGGCATGTTGCCTCTCAAGTAAACATGGTTTCTAGGAAGAGACAGACAGAGCAGGGAGAGGTATCAGCAGTGGGACATCTGCAAGTATCTCTGAGATCACAAGAGGCAATGTGGATGTTTCTCCTAGAAAGCTATTAGCTCCTCAGCCCCGGCGAGAGTCCTCCATCCTGTTTGCCCATAGGGGATGCTGAGGTTCAGTCAAGCAAGTTGCAGAAATTGCTGAGAGTTAGTATTGGCACACAAACATTAGCACAAAGTGCTTGAAACACAGTGATGCTCACAAGGCCCTTACTTCTTCTCTCCTTTGTACCATTCGAAGGCTGGCGGAGGCACACCTGCACCCTCGCATCTTATCAGTCCACTGCGTCCGGGGGTCACGGTGCCAGACTTAATTTCCTGAATCGTAGGTGCAACTGAAAAAGAAACAAAAACACCTTGGTGGGTAAAGAGAAGTAATCTTCGGCAGAGATGGCACAGACACACAGACACACACAGGCACACAGACACACACACACACGCACGCACGCACAGGGACACGCACACGCATGCGCGTGATTCAATGCCTTTTATATTCAAAACAATCTCATGCCTGGCAGTCCAGTGAATACAAGCCCCTGTGTTTTATGCTTTAAACACCAGACCAGTCATTTTTGGCTCCATTTTTTAAGCTGGACAATAGATGAATGTTCTCGGGGAGTACAGAGTAAATGCAATACATTTTGGCTGGGTTTCTATTGGAAAAATAGCACAGTGAGACGACCACCTCATCTGTATCCCGGTCAAACCGCACTCCATCTAATCCTCCTTTATTGAACGATCACAGGCAGCTGGCACTTGCCGGCTGCTTCAGGTTCTTGATTTCCTCACATAACGCTCTGAGCTTGGGTGACATTATTTCCATTTTACCTACATGAAAACCTAAGTGCAGAGACACTAAACATTGAATGAGGGTGAAACAGCTACTCCGATGCACAGTTTGAAGTCAACCGTGGTGACTTTCGTGATGAGTGACTCTGTGATGTTGTCTTGTGTCTCCCTATACTCTCCATTTCCAAAGCTCTGGAGTCTGTTCTGGCTGCTGTGTCCTCCATACTCCTCCCTGTGGCTCCAGCTAAAGCAACTTTCTTTGCACTAAGTGATTTATTGGAATTTCTCAAACCACTGACTTTAGTAGCCGAATGGGTATTGAGCCTTCAACACGTGGCAGACAGTTCTCAAAGAGCAACAAAGTCAAATTCTTCGCACAACTAAGCATGAGTCATAGACAGGGTGGGTGAGACAGAAAGAGACTACAAAGAGCAAGTGTCATAGCTAAACAGCTTAGATAAAATGCACAGTGTTAGGGAGTAGCAAATGGACTGTGGTGTGTGTCATGCATTGGTAGCACACACGCTAGCATTTTGTGGGCCCTGAGTTCACAGCAGCATCACCAGAAAGATATCAAGGAAGGCAGCAGTTTCATCTAGGCATCTCAGGTGTTCTTTCTGGTGTATGTGATTGCAGAAACTGCGAGTCCTTCCTGAGAAGGAAGGATTTTGAAACAGTAGATGGGGGTGTGTGTGCTAGCTTTGTGGATATCTGAAGAAAGCCTCCCAGGTAAAGAAAATAGCTAAGCCATGAGACCCTGAAGCCACAGTAATTCTCATTTTGGTGAAACAGAGAGGGGATAGGATCAAAATGAGTGCAGGATGGAGGCCAGGAAAGACCCTACGGGGATCTAAAAAAAATGGCGCACTGTATCACAGGGATATCACCAGATTTGTGCCTCACAAGGGTCATGGGATGCTGTGCTGAGGAAGGGCCTGTATGAGGTCAGAAGAGATGATACGGGAAGCTCTGGGGACGGCTGCGAAGGGGGGCGCTCTGTGCTGACACACAAGGATGGGGAAATAGGTTTTGTGCACATTTGCTGGGTTCCACTGAGAAGTTGGGGCCAACAGAACTTCTTGACAGAAGAAAATAAGACGTGAAGACACCAGGAGGCAGGGGTGATTGGCTTAGAACACTGGAAGGTTTTCCAGGATAGCTTCTTGGTGTGATGGGAATGGTCAGGAAGAAGATGATGTCCACACGGTATGATGGAAAAGTCAAGCAGAAGGGGATATCCATGCGGTATGATGGGAACAGTCAGGAAGATGAGGATATTCATGCAGTGTGATGGGAATGGTCAGGAAGGAGAGGATGTCCACGCAGTATGATGAAAAAGTCAGGCAGAAGGGGATATCCATGCAGTATGATGGAAATAGTAAGGAAGAAGAGGCTTAGGGGGGATCTTAAGAGTTGAATGAAAATATCTTTTCATGAGTATTGCACTTAGAGCAAGGTTTGGATATAACAGATTCTAAATGACACCACACAGAGGAGTCCCTACAACTGGAAACTAGATGTACAAGTAACTTAAAAGTATGTCCTGGGTAAGTGTGTACTAGTGATACATTTGAGGTTTCTGTAGAAAGCAATAAAATCTGGAGACTTTAATGTTTGATTCCAGAATCTTGTGACTATGGAAACAGTAAGCACTCTTACAAGAGAATATTGTCTATCCTTTAAAAATATATGCTAAATTCACCATTTTCAGTTTCTGGTACTTCATTTTGAAAGAATAACACCTCTATTATCTGCAGTAATTTTATTCTCAATAGTAAAGTTTAAGTTATACTCTAAGGAAATAATGTAAGGTAATAATTTTAATTGCTTTAATAACAGTGAAAATAATGAAAGAATGTTTATCAGAAATGTTTGAATGAGAAAATAATATGAAATAATATATGTGTGCATGTAATTAAAGATATGAATGTACATGTAGAGGCAGACACACAATATAAGGAACAATTAAATAATCCATTACTTTCATTTTGAGTAGAGATGGAGAACGCAGCTGAAGACAAATGAGGCCCCTCCCACAGCATCAGTAGCTCTGTGTCTGCCTGCTTGAGAGAGGTGGAGGTAAGGCATCTTGCCGAGCTGCTTTTCTGAGCCTCTTGTCATCATGATAACAGGCTATAGTCTCTTATGATTTCCAACTATCATTGAAGACAAAATTACCATATTCAGAAGTGATCAGAAGCTTCTGCTGATGGTAGGGTTAGGGAAATTAGTCTCCCATTTGTCAAGGGGGCCATGACTCATTACAAACAAATGCATGAAATCCCAAACATTGCCTGAAAACCCAGGCGTAATGAACCAAAATAAGAACCTAATTCACCATTGAAAGGCTTTTATACAGTCCAGTGTGCAGATGGCTGGACACTGGGTGCTTGACAGTCAATGTTAAAGAGACAGTACCCTATCTGGGATCATGTAGACATCTCTGCAAAGACACTCACCATGGCACGAAAATGCATCAATCATGAATAGAAATATACATTAGAAAATGTCCCAAGTACTTATCGTGTGGTTGAGAGAATCAGAACTGAGGGCTGTGGGGTTCTACATGTGCAGAGAGCTTCTCATGGGCATTTTGTTTCATGCCTACAGCTATAAAGTGAGCTAAAGTATATTGATTTTTCTTAGAAAAATGAAAATTTATATTATATTTTAGTGCTATTGTGCATCTTTTGCAAACACTTTGTGGGGAACATGATTCACTTAATTATTCATTTTTCATAAATATTAAATTAAATTAACTTCTTAAAACATATAATAAATATATAAAATAAATATATAATAAATATAAAAAACTGAATGATAAAAGTCAAAAGTCCCTTTGTACAGCTGGACACAAACTCCAATGCACATGAAAGCAGTTTGGAGGAAGCTCTTTTATAAGGATCAATGGCCGAGCTCATTACTTGTGTGGGAGGAGTTGAGTGGAGAATCAAACTTTGGGAAAAGTAGCCATGAGTGGGGGCTACACGTAAGTGAAACAGGTCAAAGCCCAGAGGATGGTCAACGACTTCCAGGGGACATTTGAGAGGACATGGTGTGCATGCTTCTGTGATCTGTGTCCTGAAGCATGTGATAGACCAGCATAGCGGCTTTGGATGCTGTACTGTGGAGATGAGCCTTGGCAGATGTTTGAGCAGAAGAGTGGCATTTGCTTAGATCCATTCAGTCCTGGGCTGATAGCTGGAACAGCGAGCCAAGGGAAAGGAACAGAACAGGCAGACTTGTTGGGAGCTGCCCTGAAACCCCTCAAAATGACAAGAAAGCCATGGGTCTTAAAGAAGGTAGGATTTGTGAAAAACAGTTAAATAGATCATTGGCCATAGGTGGACCTAACTGGTTGGCTGGTAGCAGCTAGATGATTTAGGGAAATCCAGGTTCACAGTGCTTCCAACCCCAGGAGTTTGTTTAGACCCCAGAAATTTCTGGGGAAGCAAAGATTGCATCCCCACAGTGCTTCTCAGGGGTCACTCTGGCAACACAGTATGATGGTCATAGCATTCCAGAAGGACTTGTATGGGCTCCTTGTGGGCTTCTTATTTCTTAAGACATATTCTGGTCTGTTGGACCTATACTGTGCCATGGGGCACTGGAACCATAACTTGTAGCAGAATTGCCTTCCACAGGCTTCGACGTGCTTAGGAGCCAAAGTAATTTAGTGACTTTTTTTTTTTTTGATTTTTCGAGACAGGGTTTCTCCGTAGCTTTTTGGTTCCTGTCCTGGAACTAGCTCTTGTAGACCAGGCTGGCCTCGAACTCACAGAGATCCGCCTGCCTCTGCCTCCCAAGTGCTGGGATTAAAGGCGTGCGCCACCACCGCCCGACTTAATTTAGTGACTTTGAGTAAAGAAGAAGTTGCAACTATTTGCGTTGAGGGGGTAGGGTTACCCACTTGCTCAATAAACCTTATGCCCAATTAAATTTCCAACTGAACATGTAACAGCTGAAATCATAAATATGTTGGGCCAACTTGTGCAAAATAGCGATTCTATAGAAAAATGTTCTAAGTTTAAGAAAACGGATTAGTCTCTGCTCTGGAAAATGATTAAACGGGGTGACCGTTCTGTGAGTTTCTTTCTGTGCCAGCCATAAATACGGTGTCTAAAGAGGGGACACATGTATTGTCAAGAGCTTGTGTTTGAAAACCATTCTTCTTTTCACAGAAACTCTTTGCACCCATTCAAATGTAACATTTCTAAGACACTAAAGTGGCAAAGAAAGCCAGTGCTTGAGCCCTCAAATGTTATGAGTACAATGGTGTTCCTTGTGACTGCATTGGGCACATTTGAGCACAATGCTCTTTGCCAAGTCTTACGTGCCTGTAAGCTGGAGCAGAAGCACAGAGAAAAACAACCGATTTCAGAACAATGTCATCAGACAGATTTTAGGTACGCGCTAAGAGCAGATGCTGGGAAAGCCAGCACAAAAGTCAACCAGGGGCTGCTCAACACTTGTATGATTAGATGTTCCACAAAGAGGAGTCTTTCCTTTTCATTGTCTCTGTGGGGTTAATTCCTTGTGTTGTGGAGCCAGTCACTTCAAAAAGACGATAATGAAAGGTTCTTCATCAAAACTCCAGGCTGTGCAGGTGCAGAAAGCAGCAATGCTCTGCTTGGCACCCAAAAGCTTAATCAGACTCATTTGCCTAGTGACGTGACAACAGCCCAAAGGCCTCCTTGTCTTTTGCCATCCTCAGTTGGTGATTCGGCTACTTATAGCCTTGCCATCAGAAACACATGCATGCCAAATCATCACTTCAGTAGATTTCCTAAGCCAAGGTAGGTGAAATGTAACTTGGGAGACTCAGTGCTCAAATGCTGCCAACTCTCCACATACCTCAGAATGATGAGCAGTGGTAAAGGCAGAGTCTTAAATAAGTGCAATAAGGAAGCATGCCCAAGGAGGAATGGGGAGTGTAGGTTCACCAAAGAACAGGAAGTATCATCCTGACAGAAGCTATGTAGGCAGGAGAGCAGTGATGCCTTTGACTTGGATTCCAGAATTATTGAATTAAAATAAGGCAGTCTTTGAAAACAAAGTTTTCAGAAATCACTGCATGGAAGACATGTTCAGTCCCCCTCCCTGCGTGTGTGTGTGTGTGTGTGTGTGTGTGTGTGTGCATGCTTGCACACAGTTGTGGAATTCTAGCCAAGAGTTTGGGCAGTTAGAGATGTAGTTTAACACGTAGCAGTACCATAGCCCTTCTCCATATTACCATCACAGACAAGGAGATTAATAATTGAAAATATTTTCTCTGAAGACAGTAGAATCTCAGTGCACAAATAACCAACAATATGTCGGTATCTATTGATCCATAGAGGAAAGAAACAGATCAGAAAACCTCAAAAGAAAATGCGTTTTTGGTTTATAAACAAATTTAACTTCAAGGGTAGCCAAGAACTAAGCGTGTTATTGCTGATGGGTAAAGAGTGTAAAGAATTCATATCATCATAATGGTGACAAAAATCAGATCAAGATACAGTTGAATCTTTAGCTTCATGATGTGAGGACTTTAGCATTATATTCAACCTCTGGTCCGCATTCATCTTCAGCTTTCTACAATATTAAACTTATAGAAAGTGGTGAAGTGAGTGACAACAAGCCTCCACATGCACACGTATGTGGCCCTAACACTCATTAAATTAAATGCTTCTAAAGCTCAGTTTCTTCAGCTATAAAATAAGAGCTATCCACTTCCCCAAACTGCTGCAGTACATGACCACCCCTGAAGAGTTTAGCTTAGTGGTTTGCACTGAGTTAGAAGTCAATAAAAAACATCCAAAGCAGGAATTATCTCAGGAGAACAAGAAACATGGCCATACTCTCACTGAGCATGCTCTGTGTCAGGATACAGACAGGAAGCAGAGCTGATTTGTAAAGGTTTTTTATACTAGAAGCCACCAATTAACTCAACTGGATGCTAGTCTAGGATATTATTTCTTACTCGACAAGAAATCCATATACATCTCCTTTTTAGCAGTTGGTCAACTTAGCCGTCAGATAGGGTAGACTTTGCCTTACATTTGTTTGGCCAAGGAAGAAGAGATTGGACTTAAGAATGAGACAGAACACGAAAAATGCATGTAGCACTAAAGTACACCATTTAGAAAAACATGCACGGTGCTATGGAACCCTTTGCTTGGGCATTTCAAAATCAGTGCATTGATTCAGTTAAATATTTGATGAGGTCACATTCTTTTGGACAGGTTAAAAGTATGGCCCTAATTAACACATTTACAACAAAACCCCTGTACTTAAGCTTTGGGGAACATTGTGGAAGAGGAGGTGAAAAGCTTTGAAGAGCAGAGGATCAGGACGCTCAGTCAATAGGACACTAAGGAAAGCAGGAATCTCTGAGGATTGCGGGGGGTGGTAAGACATGGAATGCCTAAGAATGAACAAAAGTGTTATTAAAAACTTCTGCTTATTGTTCTAAATAACACAATATTTTTAATGAAAGACCAGTATCAGTTTTAAAATGAGGTTGGTCTGGATTTCACATATCTAAGATTCTTTCTTGTTATCAGTCTGAACAATGACACCAGTAATATTGGTGATAAATGGATTCCTTTGAGCTCCTCATGGGATCATTTTCCGTCTGACCTTAGCTTTACCCAAAACTGCAAACACAAACAATCAGGGATGGAACTGCAGGCTGGAGTGGTTTCTGCCCTCATAGAATAAGGACAGAATCAGTTTCTTAGTTGAGTGAATGGTTTATTATTTCCTTTGGTTGCTGTGGCCTTCAATAATCTTAAAATAGAACATTAAGAAGTTGATTAAAATTCAGTTATTAAATTGTTTAATTCTGAGAAATGAATAATTCATACTGCTAATGCATTCTAAAGAATCCCCTTCTACACACAGTCTTACAAGAAGAGAAAAAAAACTCTCTGAGTATCTATAAAGAAAAAGAGAAATTAAAGAAAAATACAATTTATATCATAGGAAGGGGTTGTAAACTATTCATTTCTCCCTTCTGCCCTCTACATCAAATGCCTGCGGGAAGAGAATAGAAATCTAAGAAGATTACAGAAAATGTGTCCCATGAAGAATGTCTCCCTCCACAAAAGACACCAGTTCCTGAAGGTATTTGGTTACTTTCCTCAGTTCTGTGATCAGACACCTAACGAAAAGTCACTCTGGGGAGGGGAGATCTCTGGCTCTTGCTTTGAAAGATCACAGTCCATTAAGTGGGTGTTGGCATGGCTGTTGGTAGCTACCACTCACATGTGCAGGAATCCAGAAACAGGCATAGACCGTGAACATGGCAGGCATGAGCTCAAGGCCAGCTCCACAGTGACACACGAATCTAGCCCTAGTAGAAAAATGATCCTGTTAACTAGAACCACATTGACTCCTGTGTGTTGAGGAATAAACTGTCCATCAATTCATCTCTGTCTTCTGGGAGAAGCTGTGTTGTGGTGTTTCCATGGGTTCAGAGAACAAAGGTAGAGAAGAGTGCTCAGACTAGTCATGGATCCACAGACAAGAACCTAGTAGGAAATGGGATCAGCTGTAGAAAGGAAAAAGAGTTTTTTATTCTCATTTCAAACGTCACATGTTTGCTGTTCTGCTCATATAGGAAGAGAAGCAAATGAGAGTAAACTTAGGGAGGAACGAGAACACAGAAGACAACCAGGAGGCATGTCACCAGTAAACACTGAGTCACAGGAAACCGGAAGATGAGGGAGGATGGTGGGAAAGAACACTAGAATTTTCAAAAGAGGTGAGGTGAGTTTATTTGAGACTAGGAATATTTTACAAGGGAAAAAGCCACTCTTCCTACAGTGATTAAATAGAAACATGGCAAGATAAAAACCGCCTGACTGCAGAGTAATTTGACAACTGAAGAGTGTGTCAAGAAAGAAAAAGTCTGACTGACAAAAAGAAACCCCATGTCAGCAAGAACAACACATAAATAAACTGCCGGGAACTGCCCAGGCGCTGCTTCTCACCAGGATCTGTGTAATACAGCTGACACCCTCTCCCTGATCCCAGTCTTATTCTGCACCCTCACTGCAAATCCCCAGGTCCTTTGTGTTCGCTGTTCCAGCTCTGAAAAGCTTGCTCGACAGTCTGTCTGTGACCAGTTCACTGTTACCCGCAGAAAACATTGTCAAGTTCTGAGAGACTCGATTCTTGTGTTTAAAATACAACTGCTTTAGGCACACATGGGCATCAGCAAAGGAATGTTCTTCTCAGACCAGAGGACTGAGTTAGGACATCTTCCTGGCCGACATCAACATAGTAAGCATTTTATAGTAGAGAGAACTGAGTGGCTACTTTTTTTAAAAAAAAAAAAATCGTACAACAATCATGATATATTAGGATTTATCAAGGTCCTAATTTCAACCATTGCTATAAGGACCTGGGATTAAATGAGGGTCTTTTTCTGTGGACTACATATTCTATTTATTTTATTTATTTATTTGATTTTTCGAGACAGGGTTTCTCCGTAGCTTTTGGTTCCTGTCCTGGAACTAGCTCTTGTAGACCAGGCTGGCCTCGAACTCACAGAGATCCGCCTGTCTCTGCCTCCCAAATCTGGGATTAAAGGTGTGCGCCGGCTGGACTACATATTCTAACAAGGGGTAATAATGACTAACAACTGTGATGCATTGATTATTGGTTTTGGGAGTGACTTCTTAGTCAGAAGAAGTCATGGGTAGAGGTTATTGGGGTTCTTATTACACATGAGGGTGAGGGTCTTTAAAAGGCAGAGGTTACAAGGAATGAGGAAAAAGGCCACCATGCAGAGACTCAAACAATGGACATTCCAGACTGAGGTGTATCAAGAATAAAGGCCTTGGAAAAGGCTTCTCAAATATCATAGTTTAAATAACCTCGGAGACGGTGCCAGATAAATGACACAGTGGGGCCCTGGGGCTGCACAGGTCTCTATGAACTGAACCCAAGTTCAGAATAACAGAACAATGTCATGAGCTCATGAAGCAGGTCGTGATCTACAGGGATGGAGGATTTTATATGCGTTGACAGAAACCCTGGGTACGCTGTGCTGAGAACAGCATGTAGACACAACAAGGTTGAAAGTGTGAGGGCCAAGGAGAAGCCAGCACCTCAAGATGAAACAATGTAATTGGGGAGATGGAAATGTCTATGACACCTGGCTCTATGCAGGTGGAACAGTTAGCATACTGTGTCCAGTTCACAGACACAAACTTTGTGTCAAATAAAGTTTTAAATAAAAACAGTAGTGTTAGAGTTCATGATAGTTGTAAGTATCTAAGTGGAAGACATCCTAACCCCAGTCCTCTTGCCTTCGACAAATATTCCTGCTACATTGTGTGTTTAAATAAGCATCTAGTGTTAAACAAAACAAACAAAAACCAACCCTTTCTCAAGTTCTCTAGCACTGTGGGCCTCAGGAAGGACCAATGCAAAGTTAACATTTTAATAATTCTTACTGTACAATAATGTCTTACGTTTTAATCTCTATACACACACATAATTTAACATATTGAACATAGCACTTAGGAATGACATGAAGAAAAGGATTTAAAACAAAACACCTGACATTAGACTCTCATTATTGTGTCTTATATGCTATTGTATGGAACACTGTCAACAGGGATGGGGGGATGATAGAACACTACATCCAGGTAGCAAAAGTCTAGAAGATTCTTGCACCTTGGTTTTTATGTGTGGCTCCCACTGATATGTTTCAAGAGGAAAAGAATCACAGACAACCATGTGGAGAGAGATGACCATTAGTCAGTTATGGCCACAGTAATGTGACTTTAGTAACAGATAATAACCAGAATCTTCCACTCACTGGGGTGTCTGTGCTCTGTTGCTGTGATGCTGTAGTTAACACAGTAGCATGACCACGTCATCATCTGTGGAGCTTGACAGAGAACAACTCCTACATGTTTGTGTGTGTTTGTGTGTGGGGGTTGCTGGCGATATTTGCCAAGAAATTATACAGACTGTTTTCTATTGGTAGAGGTTTCCAAAGGCAATCGTGTCTAGTGCCTCTTCTACACCAAAGGCAAAGAGATGTGTGCATCTGCCTTCAGAGTTTGTTTTATTCCCTGTTAAGGTGAAATATCTAAAAGAAATAGTAGACTCTGGAGTAGTTCAGAGTGGAAAATATGTACGTGATGATGTACACAGAGAACAGACTGGCCCTGGCATCAGGAACGACAAGTGTGCGTGGTTTGGGAAGCAGGGATAGCGAGGAAGGCTCTTGAGGTCCTGGGCAGACACTGCTGAATCCCATCATGGGGCATCTTCAGGTCCACAAGATCATGTGGATTGCACTTGCAACGTAAACAGACTTTTATTTCCTCATGTCTTCCAGTAACTCCAAGTTTATTATGTTTATTCTTATTGCTTTCTTCTCTTCACCTAATTCCTCTGTGGCCAAGGACTAAAGCCATGGTGACCATAGTGAAGCTGGAGGTGTTAATGGGATGAGGGACTTCCTGGTGTGAGCGATGGCTGTGGGGTCCTTCAAGGCCACACAGTGTCAGGAACACTGTAGACACTGTAGATTTTTGCTGAGCTATGAAGGGAAGCATCGTCTCCATGAAGAATTGCCTGCCACTCTGGCTCCTTTTATAATTCACCCCCTCCAGAACCTCCCATTTTAAAACTATTTTACATTTAAGAATGTGTGTGTGTGTGTGTGTGTGTGTGTGCCTGTATGTAGACATCACATACTATATGTAGTATGACCTTTACAAAGTGTGTGTGTGTATGTGTGCATGTGCCTGTATGTAGACATCACATACTATATGTAGTATGGCCTTTACAGTGTGTGTGTGTGTGTGTGTGTATGTGTGCATGTGCCTGTATGTAGACATCATATACTGTATGTAGTATGACCTTTACATCACACTGTCTGTAGAGGTCAGAGGATGACTTAAAAGAGCCAATTCTTTTTCTTCCATGTGGACTCTTGGGACTGAATTCAGGTCGTCAGGCTTGATTAGCATGTGGCTTCATGGTTTGATCCATTTTTCCAGCCCCCTTTCCAGATCTTTTCAACTCAATATATAGCCCAGTTCTCAGAGGAGTTCTGATTACTTTGGGCTGTGTTCAGGGAGTAAAATAATAATTAAAGATATTTTACTGCATGCTTTAATATGTATAACAATGCCATTTTCTAATAATGTACATTTCCAAAAGATGTTTAACTAGTAAAGATCTAGAAATGGAATTCCTTTTTTATTATTAGCCTATAATTTCATCTAAAGCTGAAGCTTTTCCTGACAGTGCATATTATAGACGCAGGGAGCACCATTGCAATTAAATAAATGGATATGCTTCTTAAAGATCTAAAGTTTATTTTGACCAAAAAATTCTTTTATTAACTGAATCTGAATTGTATTTGAATTTGTGGAATCTACTCCATGTGTAAACTGAAAGTGGGGTTTAAGCCCTATCTGTGAACAATGACAACATTAAAAACAATGTGTTCATTTATCCAAGAGACCAGGTAGAGGATCTTGAAGCAGGGTGAGCCACGGTGCTTTGTCCTAGATATTCTCTTCATGTCTCCAATGTAGGTGTTCTGTCTGGAATCGAGTTCACCATATTTTAATGTGGGAGAAATGTGTGACTATGTTGTAGACAATGAAGTCTGGCTCCATGATGCTCACAGCAGACTTCATCCACAAATACTTTTCAGTGCCCTGTAGTATGCCCATAGACTAGCGGCCCAAGGCAGTTTTACATTATTTTCCTGAAGAATTATTTTATTGTAAAGATTGTGCATGTGTGTCTGTGGGTGCCCATGGAAGTCAGAAGAAGGCATTGACTACTGTAAGCTGGAATTTCAGGCGGTTATGAGCCATCGACTTCAGAACTCATCTCCAGTCTTCTGCAGAAAGAGCTCGTAACTGCTGGACTGTATCTCCAGGCTCTAATTTTACACTCATCATACTGAGGGAATCCTCTGAAGTGGACTGGCTATGTTACCAGATAATACATCTTACTGTAATCTAATGTAGTATGTGTGCATGTTTGTGTGTGTGTGCATGTGTGTACACACTGGCTTGCATGTGCGTGTGCACAAATGCCCACACATGTCTTCTATTTCTTACAGAATGTAAATAAAGCTGTATTTGGTAACTGAACTAAGTGTCCAAATGCATAATTCATAATTATGAAAACTCAGATTACCCAGCGCTGACTTACCTATACAGAATAAGCAGGAATGTTGGGTAGAGCAGCTTTTGTCTTTAGCGTTTTAATGAGCTTTGGGACTTCCGTGCATACTTGTTATGTTGCCCTAATTACTCATAATAATTCTAATGTGCATTTTATATTTAATTACAATGCTTATAAAGATTTGGTATGGACAGTAAGTTATTACAGCAAGCATGTACATAATGATTATGAACTGAATTTATTAGCTTTTACACCAGCACTCAGTGTTGGTAACTTCCAATTTCACCTCAGCGATTAACCACATTGTCTGATTAAGCAAATATTTGTGTGAAATTAATTACAAATGCCAAATCAGTGTCCACATACTTTTGCTTTTGCCAAACTTCATCAAGCCACATTTTCAGTTTTCAGAATATTCCATTACCAGAGAAACTCATTTCACCATATTAAATATCATTTTTCTCAATTATTTAAAATATAGTCTCATGCTATTTCAGTAGGAAGCCTGAGATCAGACGTGTAACGTTTTGTGAGATTAGCTATTTATATTCCAAAAACAAAGTTAAGCAATTAAACAATCCTCCCATTTGTTAAACTCCAAGAATAGTTCACTTCTATCGATAAGAACTCTCTTCCTATCTGGCACAATGCATTTCTAGAAATCAGATGGGATTTTTTTTCCTTGTAAAATTGTTCATATGACAAAGCAGAACAGAAGCCAACACAGATTCGTTTTCTGCCCTTGCAGTGGAGTGCAGAGCATGAGACCAGTGGGAATTCAGGACATGTTCTTCATAGTGAGGACTGACAAGTGAGTGTGACTGCGCCTTCCCTCAGGTGAGGTCTGTTTCTTTCTTCCAGATGGCTGTGTTTGACTCAGGCGGTAATTAACGTCACTGTGCAGAAGCACATGGAAGACACAGGAAATAATACCAGAATTAACAAGGAGATTTTATCTGAAAAAATCATGCATATTGATGTCTTTATAGCGTATCAGTTAGGAGTTTTATATTAAAAATAAGTCCATTAGAAGGCCAGCTTAGTGGTGGGAATGCAAGCTGGTACATCCCCTTTGGATATCAGTGTGGCGATTTCTCAGAAAATTAGGAAACAACCTTTCTCAAGATTCAGCAATATCACTTTTGAATATATACCCAAAGGATGCTCAATCGTGCCACAAGGACATGTACTCAACTATGTTCACAGCAGCATTGTTTGTCATAGCCAGAACCTGGAAACAACCTAAATGCCCTTCGACGAAAGAATGGATAAGGAAAATGTGGTATATATACACAATGGAGTACTACACAGCAGAAAAAATAACATCTTGAATTTTGCTGGCAAATTGATTGAGCCAGAAAACATCATTTTGAGTTAAGTAACCCAGACACAAAAAGACAATTATCACATGTACTCACTCATAAGTGGATTTTAAACATAAACCAAAGAAAACCAGCCTACAAATCACAATCCCAGAGAACCTAGACAACAATGAGGAGCCCAAGAGAGACATACATAGATCTAATCTACATAATAATAAAATGTTGTAGATAACTTATCTTATAGAAATTATATTCCAGAATTACAATCATTACTGTAGCATATCACTGCAGTACCATTATTAAAAATTAGAGCAATTGTCTGCTTAAATGCATTATCACCTCTGAGGTTGGGTTTCAGTCCTCATTGTCAAGTTCTGACAAACATTTACTGGACATTGCTGAATGTCGATTACACAGAACAGGTCTTACAGCTGGAATCCATACATACTTGCCATACAAAGCACACTGATGAATGGATTCTGGAGTTTGTGCGGTTCATTCTACTGACTTAAGGAAGGATTTTCCATGGTTATTCTGTCTTTGAAAAGCTATGTCTGTAGTAAGATGGAATAAGGAAGGTATCTGGCAAAATTTCTCTTCAATCCACTCAATATTGTCACAAAAACATCCTTTTATTATTCATTTAGTTTCACCAAATGGCTAAATGCGTGTTTTTATGTTACTCTACCCGAATTAGTGCTGCATCCAGCCTTCATCAGAGAGGCTTCTCACTGTGGTGGGTGGGGTTGATGCGGAAACTCTAGCCAAAACGCTAATAGTAAGTGGTGGTAGGGTACTAAAATAACCCCTCCAAGACTCGGGCCATCACAGAAGACATGCCAGGATGAATCCAGGAAGCAGAGGTTGGGATATTTGCAACAAAATGATGTCTTTTGAATATGACACAGTCATCATGTGTATTGACTCAGTGCAGCTGTGGTTTCTTTCACACAATGTGCTCAGAACTGGGTACCTGAATGTTTCCAAGTGGAGGGGGGAGGTGTGGAACCATGCACACCTCCATTGAAACCATGGGCAATTAAAAGCTGTTGGGGAAAGTGTCTTTTTTTCAGTGGTGTAGCCTTGGTTAGTTGCCTTTACTCCAGGAAATAACGTTCCACCCATGAGGGGCCAGGAAACTATAATTAAACTCAGTGGCTCAAGCATTTTTTTTAAAAAATAGAAAAGTAGGAAGAGGAGATAAAGAGGGATAGGGGCTAAAAAATGACAAAGATTGCATAAATGCATGAAGTTAAACAGAAGAGTATCTGTGCATCTCTGAAAGCATCTCTGTTGAGTCCTGTTTTTAACTATTTCTTTGGCGTTCATGAACTCAATCCAACACCTCCAATCCCAAGGGTAAACTACCTGTTTCCATGGTTTGTTTGTGCTTCCTCTTTTCTCACGGTCAGGAAATGTTGCTGGGGTCCTTGCCACCTTTTTACTGAATATATGGTAGTCCCTCAGGGATCAGAGTGAGTTACCGCAGTTCCAGCATTCACTGAGTGTTTTGAAAGCCCCATTAAGCTTACTGCTGATTCTCCTGTGGTCTAAATTTAACTCTTCTGAGCCTGCTCAGGAACCCTGACAGTCTGAATAAAAATGGGAGCTACCAAGGAAGGTGTTTGCTGAATCTGGGTCTAAGTAGAGCTTTATCCCACTGTATCTGAATAAGTCATGAGAATTTGATTTCTCACAGTCCTCTTCCTCACTATAAAAGGAGGAATGACTGATGTCTGTAAGCACAAGACCATAGATGGGCCCCCTTATTACCCTCTTTCCTGGGAAGGAGAAGGGCACATATTGTTTCCGTAAGGGACAAAAGTCCCGTGAGCTTGCATCTCACTAGAAGTCAAGTGCACCTGGAAAGGGTGGTGCAATCTGGTGCATGGGGCTGGGAGCCACATGGCATACTGACAAGTTGATGAATTATAACAGAAAAATAAGAATGTGGAGATGGAGATTGGAGGAAATACTGGGTCACTCTGACTGGAGTTTGCAGGTGTCGCGTGAGGCATTCCTATAGCTGTTTGTCTGTCCAAACAGCTCTGAGCACAGCAGTGTGTGCTTCCCATAGGATTTCCACACTATCTTCTGACAGCTTGTGTCTATTTTATGGGTGCACAGATGGAGTCATTTTGTCCAGGAGTGGCCTGAGCAGGCCTGTGGGCCATGCCTGACCTTAAGTAAACAGCAGGTGGACCCAGTGTGTGGCTTGGCAAATGACTCCTGGCAAAATTTTCCTGGCCAACTGTTTGTGAACACAGACAGCAGGGGGTGGTGGTGGGCACCATTCACACTGACTCTGATGTGTGGGCAACTGAGGGTTGGCTTTGAAGTTTTCTGGCACTTGTCACCTGGTGGGTAGAGGAACTGGGATCATCCATGTTGTCATTGTATGTTTTTTCACCCAAGTCTGCAGATTGAAGGCCAGGTTCTTTGAACCACAGTGACTCTGTGTCCCCCAAGGGCAAATCCTTCACTTCCCTCACAACCATTTCAGTTTATATTTTGCTTTGAATTGCTATGATAACTGAAAGAGGAGATTACAAAAGAGCTAAGCTAGAAGCATGAGACTTTTTCCACAGATCTTAATGGCATTGCTATGAAGGTCTCTACTTCTTGAACTCTGTGAGAAAAAACTTAACAACAGAAGAATGCAGATAGCAAGATTTACTAAAACAACAGCATTTCTGAAATCTCTGAGAGATCCATGGAAGGAAAAATCCCACGGCATCTGAGGTTTCCTCTACATGTATCTGGCCAGTTCTTGTCTGTCTTATGTCAACTCGCTCATTACTAGTGAATGTTTCCTTCCTACCGTATGCTCGCTCAGAACCAATCTGAACTAGAAGCTGTCTTCTCCCTTTAGACAGTTGCTTGTCTCGGGGTTAGTCCTATAACTGACTGTTGGTTAGGACATTGTCACCTCACTGTAAAAATATCTCATTATTTTAAAGTTGGGACTTCACAAGAAAAGCTGGGACTGGGGTTTCAGGAGTTTCTCAGGTATACAAACAGGAGACAGGGCTTGTATTGTCTTGTAGGTACCTAGTTCCTTTCTCCCAAATTCACCACTCATGTACTTCTGCCTCCTAACTCCATATTATTGTGGTCTCCAGTTGGGTCTGTACTTATTCAATCTTGTAAGATGGATTTTGATTACTGAGATCCAAATGCACCTTTATTCAGTAGTTGGTCTTGATTTTGCTAATAAAAAGAATGAGGATCCTTATTACAAGGGGAACATTCTATGGAGGTAGAGAATCTAATAACATTGCTGCTGAGTTATAGATTTAAGAGTCAGGCAGAAAAGACTTGGCAGAAGAAAAAAATCTGATTGGTTCGAGGAGTCGGCAAAGAAACGCTAGATCTATCATGTAATTTGAGGAGCAGTAGATGATGAAAGCAGAGAAAGCCTGGAGGACAGAAGAGGGGAGAGACTCTGAACAAGTGTGGCTGAAACTGTAGCAGGTAGTCCAGGCAGGCATTAAGGAAACAGAAGACACTGGAAGCCAGAAGGCAGTAAAGATGAGGAGAGAGTATCCAGTTCCCACTGTTCTTAATCAGGAAAGCGGGGATGGGCAATGCACTGGGGTAGAACAAAACAAACAACCTCCCACAGACAGCAAAAAATAAACCAAAGCGGCAGAAAAGCAAAGATAAAATGGGCCTTTGGCTGCAGCTCAGGACTACTCCTGGAGGGAAGGCTGGTGCAGAGCTGGAAGCAGGAACACGGAAGCAACAAGCTTAGTGTAAGAAGCAGGGGTCTAGGGACAGGTATGCAACATGAGAGAGGGCTTAAAGGAGTCAATGAACAGGAAAAAGGAAGGAAGTGTGTAAGAGGCAGGGTGAAGGGGAAGGGAAGCTGCAGGTGTTATAATCACTCTTGGGTTTTCAGTTGGGTGCTCACTTCGGATCACTGCAGAGCACTGAGTCCTCCATGGCACAGCTTCAGCTTGGAGTCTGACATGGCCTTGAGACACCAGAAGTCAATGTTAGATGAAGAGATGTGTAGAAAGGTCTGGAGCCCGAAGGAAAAGTCTGTCCTGGTGTTAAGAATGTCTGAGTCACTAGTGTTAATTGAAGCCATGGGTCAGATCTCAGGAGTGACACAGAGCTTTAAAAATGAATTTAAAAAAAGCATCTTCTATTTATTGCACACATTTAGACTGTCTTATAGTATCTGATTAATTTTTGAAAACTGACAAGGGTTTTAGGTTCTTACACTGTAAGGCATATGATTCTATAAAATCAGAGAATGGTAAAAATTTTTTAAGTAAATGTGTAAACACTCAATGATGAAGCAATGTAAAGATGGAATTTTAAAGTGTTCTTAACAGCTTTCACATAGTCATAATGATTCCGTTAGACAAATACTGGTGATTCGTTTTCATATCTTTAAGATTTTTGAATAGTAATACTTAGACTGTGGGTATTATGGTAGAATTGTATTAATGGAAGTTTTGAGTAAGATGTTGACTTTGACAAAGGTGATGTTAAATATGGTAGTAGTTTTACAAAGAGGTATGGAGACAAACCACTCTTATTTCTAATTAGTGTCAGGAAAATTTATCATCCAGATATTATTCTGCAAGCCCACCCTACTTCCATATTAAGCAACTTTTATTCATTTAGTTTTATTTTTAATCATCAAAATTAAAGAATTGTTCTTGAATTGGAGGGCAAATAGAATTCCACGGGCCAAGAAAAACAAAAACAAAACAAAAAACTCTTGAAAGTTAAGCCTCTCTACCAGGCAAAGATTAATCTCTGTGTGAGAGACTGAGCAACTGACAGGAAGTAGTACAGTCGCTGCCATCAAAAGTAAGTGCTTCAGTTATGAGAGGAAATCCATACCAGTCTGCAGATCTGAACGGCTATTTGCTAAGAAATATCACCGAATAATATCTTTCAGACAGTTAGGGTCCATTTTGATTCAGTTTTATGAAAAGCCCACACCATCTTGAGTAATCATACTGTCAGCCATTTTTTAACTTGCAGAATGGTTATTTTCATAGATGAACGCTGCTCAGGGGAAAGATTAATAAAAGCTATAAAACATGTATCAGAAAGGAGCACATTCAGCAGCAAACTACATGGCGCTCTTTTACATGCCCTTAGGTCACTGGTTTTCTGACCATATTCTGGTAGCTTAAAGTCAAGGGGAGAACTGAATGAAGCTGGTGTGTAGACCCACACAAGGATTTGTGTGGGAGAAGATGACAAGCAGGGAGAAATTCACGTGTGACATTCATAGCATGGAGAACACAAGAGTGATGTGTCTCCTCCCCTGTACTATGATGGCAAGCTAGGCTTTTCAGAGTGTACCATCACTTGGGGTCACGTGGCTGTGGTGAGTAAATCCCAGGTGTCCTGTTGGTAAGCAATATCTCACTTGCCCTGCCTCTCATGCTTATGCAACAGGTGCATGTGTGCACTCTTGGAGTTCATGTTTGCTTGCTGTATATTCAAAGAAAGGCATATATGCTTAGAACTTTCGGCCATTTATGGATAAACGAAGCAGGTTTCCTCCTCCTTTAAAGACCCAAGATTTTCCCTATTGTTCCCCAAGGTACAATTACATTAATCATAGAAAGCTACAGTGTCCTATTCTAAGCTGGCAGTCATTTTGCTTGTCTTATGAAATTCTATTTACCCCTGACATACAAAAATGTTTCTATCATTCCAAATAAAAATAAAACCCAAAATATGCAAAAATGATTTAATAAAACTTAGTAAAATTAAAGGGTGCTTAATTTAACCAAGGTAGACTATAGGGTCATGACTGTCTCTATGCAGTATGTTTTACACAATGGGATTTCTGTATATTCCAATATAGAAGTCATAATTTAAAAGTCTAAAGGGTTTTCCTTATTGAAGCCATATTGAATTGTTCCAACACTATGTGTTATGCAATTACAGTCTTACTGTGATGACCCTAGGAAAACTGTTTCTCATATGTCACAATGGTTGGTCAGAATTTACCAGGCATATCTTTTTCTAAAAGCAGAAGAAAGGAAGAAAATGAAGAAGGAGAAGAGGACTCAGAGATTCCCTAGTTACAGGCTTGGGAGAGGTTACCACAGATTTCCACATGAGCACAACACACTGTCTTTGCACTCACTGTGTCCCAGCTGAGCAGCAGTACTGGTGACTAATTACATGTCAGACCCAGCGCTAAGTTCCTACAACGCACTTTCTTACTTAGGAGCCTGTGTGTCTCATGCTGCTTATTTCCAGCTTTAGGTGAGAGACTAACGAGGTTACATCATCCAAGTTTCCTCTGTTGGAAAGATAGATTCACATCCAATCTTATTTCCTCAATATATTCTCGCAGTCCTGACTAATGTGGTGCTTTTGACACAGACAGGGCAACCTCGGCAAAGCCAATGCCATCTTGAGAAATATTTTTTTCCACATCAGTTAAGAGACCATTATTACTTGGAAGCCCAGCTAGGACCTTCCACAAAGCTGCACCCTCCTTCCAGGGTAGCTCATTTGAGACTTTCATGCTGACAGTCTGTTAAGTTTTCGTTTTAGTTACTTCTCTGTTGTGGTGAGAGACAACAGGACCAAAAGCAACTTATGGAAGAATTAATTTTGGCTTATGGTTTTGGAGAGATTGAACCCATAATGGCTGGGATGGCATGACATGGCAGCAAGAGCAAGGAGCTTGCTGACAACATCTTTATCCACACAGAAGCACCAGAAACATAGAGGACAGGAAGTGCGTTGAGACTTTAAACTCCCTGTGATGTACTTCCTCCAACAAGGCTGAAGTTTTAGGTCCTAAACTTCAGGACCTAAAGGTTCTGTAACCTACCTAAACAATGCCACCAACTAGGGACCCAGTTTTTTCAAATACATGAATTTATCAGGGATATTTCTCATTCAAACCACCACAGTTTTGGAAAGGAATTGAATGCTACTCAATACTCCAAGCCTTTTCAGTAACTATAATCCTGTTACTCCATTACAAGGTCATTTAGAGAGTGGTAAAGATTATAGAGTAGAGGGATGAGACATTTGAAAGAGCAGGGATACAAGGAACATACCTAAACATAATTAAGGCAAAATACAGCAAGTCAACAGCCAACATCAAACTAAATGGAGAGAAACTCACAGCGATTCCACTGAAATCAGGAACAAGACAAGGTTGTCCTCTCTCTCCATATCTATTCAATATAGTACATAAGTTCTAGCTAGAGCAGTAAGACAACAAAAGGAGATTGAGGGGATACAAATCAGAAAAAAAGTCAAACTGTCACTACTTGCTGATGATATGAGAGTTTACATAAGTGAGCCCAAAAATTCTACCAAGGAACTTCTACAACTCATAAACACTTTCAGTAATGTAGCAGGATACAAGATTAACTAAAAAAATATCAGTAGCCCTCCTATGCACAGATGACAGGGCTGGAAAAGGAATCAGAGAAACAACACCCTTCACAAGAGCCACAAATAGCGTAAAATATCTCAGCATAACCCTAACCAAACAAGTGGAAGACCTGTATGATAAGAACTTTAAATCTTTGTCTGGCTCCAGAAAGAACCCAAATGAGAACAGTATGTGTTAGCATTGATGCTCCAGGTGGGATATGAGCTACTCCATAGGAACATGGACTGAGCACTTAGTCTATGCCATAGATCTATGTCTTTTCACTTGCCAACTCATTTAGCCTTCACAATCCGCTAAGTACTGATGGAGGAAGGTCATTGGTTAAATTAAAAGAAACTGCTTGGCTTTCATTGGTTAGAAGATAGGTGGGAGGAGTAGACAGAACAAAACGCTGGGAGGAAGAGGAAGTGAGGTCAGACTCCACAGCTCTCCTCTCCGGAGCAGACGCAAGAGAGACGCCATGCTACCTGCTCCAGGGAAGACGCACGCTATGAAGCTCCAACCCAGGATGGACTTAGGCTAGAATCTTGCCGGTAAGACCGGTGCTATACAGATGATAAGAAATGGGCTAGTCCAGGTGGGAGAGTTAGCCTAGAAGATGCTAGGTAGAAATGAGTCAAGCAGTGTTTAAATGAATACAGTGTCTGTGTAATTATTTTGGGTAAAGCTAGCCGGGCAGGCGGCTGGGTGTTGGGGACGCAGCCCTGCCGCACCACTCCTATTACTACAAAGTACTGTTATAATTTCTATTTTAGCTGAGGCACAGGCATGCTCAGTACTCAAGCTGGACTCTTAGCCTCTACTGTCCTATGGATGATAAAGTTTTGAGTTTAACAACTTTACACTCCCTGAGGATAATTTTGCTAGCCATGTCTGTAGGGATAGCATTTGTGTTTTCTAGAGCCCCCCTTTCAAGGTATCCTTTCCTTATAGATTATATTATTCAGTAATAATGCCATAGTGATTCAATATGGAGAGAAGACTCCTCCCTCTTAACAGATATGCTTATATTCATTTCATGCATGAAAAATAAAAATAAAATGAATTATCATAGATAAAAATAGGCCTATGCTCAAATGCAGACCCCTGGTAAGTGTCTAAGATGATTCACATAACCAGTGTTCCTATACCCATGCTCAGCTACTCCACCACGCATGCTGACGTCAGGATAGACTGTGAGTAAACACAAACACCAGCCATCTTTGTGCAGATGAACAGATGTGCAGGAAAAATAAAAAGGCCAGCATGCAAGTCCCCTGTGTCCAATCACGAGCTTTGTCACTAGGTGAGTTCATGCTTCATAGCTCTCAGCAGCTGTGATTACCAAGTGCTTCCCAATTCTTCGGTGTGCAGCTACAAAGAGCTGGCTCAGCAAAGTCCCTTTTCATCACAAATCCTTGTTACTGGGTCTTTTGTTGCTGCTCTTGCTGAAGACATTCTGTCAATATTTTCTCAATGACTGTGTGTCAAATGGCTTGCAAAAGACAGTGTATGATGACCTGGTGACATAATGGCAAGAAACACATACACACACACATACACACACTGTATATGTCTGTCTATGTGCACCTATGGAGTGAGTTGGAAGATGGGGGCAGTCCTTGGACACTAGGTATAGTATAATATTTTTCAACCAATATAGTGCTCTGTTGAAGAGGGAGCTAGAGTCACTGACCATTACTCCCTTGTGTTTGGGCTCCAGGCATCTATGATCTGCTAAATAAAGTAGTGTGGGCCCAATACACAATAGACCTGTGTCATCCATGAGTCTTGGTACCAAAGTCAGCACAAATGAGATGCATGCTTTTATTCAAGGTATCTTTATCATGTGCAGAGAAGTGAAGGGAGGAGATGGGCAGACATAAAGCCAACAAGATGTCCAAGGAGAAAAATTAGGTCAGTTGTCATAACATGCATTTACTCTAAGTCCGAGGAACCACTGCTCTTCCATCTCTAGACAAACATTATGTATCAAAGGCTGAACAATCATGCTTCTTGTTCTGAGGGCTGATTCCAGCCATATGTGTTACTGGCTTCTGTTCACACTGTATTTTCATTACCAACTGTGGATCGAGGATATTTCCTTTACAGTCACTCTAAGAATGAATAAAGTCTGTTCTGCAAATGGTTGCTATCTAGCCATGGGGTTTCCATATGGGTCGCACTGCAGGCATATTATGTGATAAATGTATTCTACTGGGGACTTGCTCATGTTTGATGTGTGGCCTCGCCATTACCATTGTGAAAGGAGGATCCCGGCCATCGAGAGAGCTGTGCGGTGTGCAGGGTTTTCACTCTGTGGAGACTTGTGGTACAGACTCTCAGCTGCCTGGAGCATGGAGCTCCCTTAAAGCTGAAACAATTTTGGCTCCCAAAAATTCTTGGTGACAGAAAAGATCTTTTTCAGAGTGTCAAAGTGAATTATTCTTCTTCACATCCCTTGCTAGCCTTCCAGCCAACTGAAGTCAGGGGAAAAACCTGAACAGAGTATCCTGGCAACAGTGAAAGGGAGGAAGTTTCTCTCCTTGAGAGAGTGGTAGAACATGATGAGCTGCTGGTAGTGGCAAGGGTCTGAACTGGATGGTCTCATTGTTTTGGGTCTTTCCCATGTTGACCACTACCAAGAATTTCCTTAGTAACCTTGGACTAGAGGAGTTATCTCAGGAGCTGAAGGTAGAAGAACATAAATGTCGACTTAAGTGGAAGAACAAAGCTGTCATTTGAGAAGCACTAAGTGGATTTTGAGGGTTATGCAAAAAAAAAAAAAAAAACCATGAAGTTGGAGGGTGTTTGAGAGCTATGTGGTGAGAAGAGGAAGTGTGGGGTGGAGATGGTCAGAGTTCTCTGTATTCACATGCTAACTACTTATAATAAAGGACACTTCTTCAAAAATTGAAAAGTGGAATTTCTGACCAGACAGGGTCTAAACACTGTGGCCTGGGGTGTTCAAGTATGTGCTCTGTTTGTGAAGCCAATGGGTGAAAATAGACATCTTTATTCCTCTGTATTCTTTTTCCCTATAAGAGGGTTGCGTATGTCACAGGAGCTCAGTCCAAGATGGTGGGGTAGATGGCAGATGATGGCTCACCTTTGGATAACTAACCAAAGTATCCACAAGAATGAAGTTCACCCAGAGTCTCCCCGAAAGTTACTGTTTCTGCATATTTTGATTTTGCAGAAACCTTGAAACAAAATCTGAAATTCACCAATTGAGATGCGGCTTTTCAGGACACTGCTCATTACCACCATGTTATAAATGTGAGCACACAAGCCGCCATTAGCACAGAACAGATTGTTTGGGTAGCCAAGACAGCAGCTGCTGTGGCGTGAGAGTGTACTTGTTAGTGAAGCAGCTTTACTGACAGACGCTTGATGGAAAAACCACTGTTCTCTGACAGTGTGTTACGGTCAATGTATATACACATACATCTCAAGAAAAATCAGACAGCTGCTGAGTGCCACAAAAATCTGTGGAGCCACAGCTCTGTGAACTATGCAAGAAGGGTGAAATTCACAATCAGCAGGATGCTCACACACACACACACACACACACACACACACACACACACACACACACAGAGGCATATACATCCATACACATGTATACACATATGCACACATATATGGATATGCACATATATGCATACCCGTGCATGTGCACACATGTACTCACATACACATATACATGTGCACACATATGCGCATACACATATACACATGTGTAGGGCTGGAGAGATCATTCAGCAGTTAGGAGCACTGTCTGTTCTTCCAAAGGTCCTGAGTCCACTTCCCAGCAACCACAAGGTGGCTCACAACCATCTGTAATGAGATCTGACACCCTCTTGAGGAAGAGACCTGGTCAGTCATCCTCATCAACTTAGACCATGAAACCCAACATGGACAAGTTCAACTAAATCACCATACACGGACTACCCAGGCATGCTTCAGCATTGCTAGGGCATAAATTTCATTCAATTTCAGATGTGAATACACGTGAATATATACACACACATGAATATTTATGCACATATATGCACATGGACACACATATGTCTATACACATGCATACATAAAACCCATGTACCCATATATACATGTACACATATGTGAAGACATACATACACACTGACACATGCCCATTCACACATACATGTGTACACACATATATGCACACATGTGCACATACACACAAACTCCTGCATAGACATACACGTTCACCTTATCCTTGCCCTCCCCCACAGATACATGTGAGATTGTAGTGTGTGGTGCTGTCAGCTTTCTGTGTGTGCTCTAAGCTGGCCGTCTGTCACAGGGGCTTTATTTGCAACCAAACGAGGCTGAGGTGAACATGAACCCTCAGGAAAAGAAAGCTCATCACACCTCTTAAATCTGCAGACTGTCACACATGAATCTAGGGGGCAGAGGAGATGTCACTCTCAGTATTAATTCTGGAGTGGAGGAGCAAGGGCTTGGTGTGTGTGGTGGGTGGCGGGCTGACATCAGGAAGCATCTGGTCCTTTGGAATGCAGGCAGGTAGCATACACTTGACAGGGCTCTTCAGTGTGGAGCAGCTTTTGCAGCAGCAGCAGCCGCAGCAGCACAGGGCCTCTGCCTGAGCGGAGCCCTGGGGATAAGAATAGTTCAGATGTTCTTGGGTTACTTGAAAAGTGACAGGATGACATGCCACAGGAACAAGCTGGCAGACTTGCTCATTTGGGCTGTTCTGCGAGGTTCACTAATTTGCACTCCCTGAGCTCTTCCTTAGAGTGATCCATATGCTCTGGGCTGTAGGAGACACAGCCAGCGAATGCGGTGCCTGGTCCAGGCTCCCATTTGTCATCATCATATAATTGGCAGCGTTTCTGGCCTCTATTCAAATGAGAGGCGTCAGCGGGATAACCAACCTGCCTGAAAGCCTGTGAGGGCTTCAGGAAGACTGGGACAGCGCAGGGCTGGGCGCTCAGTTCTGGCAAAGCCAGCCCTCTTTAGCAGGCGTTGCTGCTAATGACTGCAGCATGGCCCAGAGAACAAGTGTTTGCATTGACCACAAACTGCTTCAGCCGTGGGATAAAGCGGAAGGACCAAGCTCCATGTGCTTTTATTAGTGGGGAATAAGATGCCGGGACTTGATGCAGATCCCTGGATGTTTGTCTCCTTTTTCCTTTGACCTGACATGACATTTCCTCAGCTCTTGCTATGACGTGAGGTTGTGAAAGAATTGTGAGAATGAGGCACAGTTGACAGGACATATTAATGCCATCGACCCAAGGCAAGAAAATCTTAGGTCTTTGACCACACGGCCTTTTGAGGTGACATTGGCCATGCAGTGGGTTCAGAGACTAGCTTAGGACAGAAACAACGAAATGTTCAGAAACTGGTAGTAGAATTTGAGAATATAGTTAAAATTTAGGCTGCAAAAATATAATTAGACAAATATTGCTCCAGTTTTTCAGCTCCACCCTACCGCTCTCTGAGAGACACCCATCACAGCGTCTGGTATGCTGCTGCAAGGTGTCGCCAAGACCGCATCTAGGAGGCAGGGTTGGCACAGGAGAGAATCAGATGATGGAGAGGGAAGATAGTCTTGTTTTTGAAATGGCCACTTCTGCTAGCATGTACTAAATACAAATGTCTATGCACGTGGGTGGATGCTGTAGACTGTAAACTCTGGGCTTCTTGAAATTGAGGCTCAGAAATACTGTAACTTTCCTAAATTCAAAACAACCTTGCAGAATCCAGAGTCATTTGAGGGTCAGCTGAAAGCCTCCAGGTTGATCCTTGATGTGTTTGGGAATAGAAAGTCAGTAGAAATAATTCCTTAGTTTTCCTCATGGAATTTTGTGGAAAATGGAGTAAACAGCAGGTAGCAGTTGCTGTTACAATATAGAAACAGAATTTTAAGTTTCACGTGGAAACCATTAACTAGCCACAGGAAGTAGCAGCCAACACTGGAATGTCCTTTTCTTCCATTTGTCCAGCACTCACGTGCTCCCAGCCACCCAAGCGAGTACTGCTTGATTCGGGGAGCAAAAGCTGAGCAGCCTTGCACAAGCTCTCAATCCAGCACTGGGCCACTTATGATTGGCAGCCCCTGATGTTCTTTAGACCTGTTTCAGTCACGTAGGTCACCATGGATCTTGGTGGTGGAATATACCCCAGATGGGTCACAGCTGCCTCTACTTGTCCCTGCTCACATACAGCCCTTCTCAATGGTTCTGTACTGAGTATTTCATGGCAAACTCTTTCCTTCTTCTTCTGATAAAGTGAATGCTCCAAGAATCTAGGTTGAAGTTGATTTCTTATTTATACCCTAATCTTCTACCAGGTGGTTACTAAAAGCTTGTTGAGTGAATATAAGGGCTGTGGGGTCTTTAAAAATGTACTTGAAATTCAGGCCTCAGTGTTTATATTGTTTGCATGATAATGGCCAACATCAGAGTGTTTCCCCTCAAGTTCTGGTTGTTGTCCTTAGGACTGTCACCAGGGCTGATATTCTCATGCCTGCCCACAGCGGAGAAGTCCTTATCCAGGGGCCTTTCTGCTGACTCCTATAGTCAGCATCTATGTAGACACTGTAAATGAAGAGTTCTGGACAATGCCTATGATGTCCTATTCACCCACTTGTTTTCCTGCTGACATCTGAATTTGTGTGTAGCTCTGGTTGCTCAGTTTGCTACCTTGACAGTCAGTCCAGCTAGAGGGTTCTCTCAGGTCCCAACCCTGGTCCCAAATTAGGAACCACCAGATAATAATTTGAGCTCATGTGGTACCCTAAACTTTTTCATTGTTTTTCAACTTGAGGAGAGTTATTATTTGAGTTATTTATTGAGGACAGTTATTCCCAATTAGGAATTATTTCTAGAAAAAAAAATCACACTTTTTTATTTTGGAAAAACATGTCTTAGAACACTTCACACACCCAGTACAGGAAGGTCCCCTTGTTGAGGGTTACGTAGGCTAAACCCACCATTTTGAGCACAGCTTGGTGTCCTAAATACCCAGGACAATGGTAAATCCTCAGAAAACTGTATCTTTGATGCAGAGAGCAATTGGTTAGTGAATCTCAGATGCCACGACTAACTTCCCCTTTTAGGGTACCTTCTTCAAAACACTAGATCGTCCTGAACACCCTGGGTTTCATTATTCTGAAAGTCTGAAAAATAGTCATCTTTCAAGAATTATTTTTATAATGCAGCAACAAATGAGGGGAATATAACTTTACCATAGGACTTTCTCTTTTTTGTGTGTTTTTAATATACAGAAGACCCATTTTGAAACCCTTGGTAAGATTTAGTATCTGTCAGAGGAAATGGCAGTGTGATGCTTTTGACTGCTTGAAGAATATACTAGAAATAAGAGGCTCCTATATATCTCCATGATATCCTTAGTCCTCTGACAGATTCCACAGAGCAGGAAAAATAGATATTCAGTTTCCATCAGTGTCAATCAGCTGACACCGTGCTGTGGAGAAGTCCGGTAATGACCATGAACTTCCATGTTCAATCATTGCCTGGCTGCCTTGCACCGCATAGGTCACGAACTTTGGGTGTGCAATTCTGGAATGCAATATTAATAGGAAAGAAGAATTACTTCCCAGAATTTTTTGATATTCTTTTATTGCATCCTCACCTTATATGGTGAAAATACAAGCAATGGTTTGCTCATGGATGCGGAAAGTTTGCCATGGCAACATTTTTATTTTTCTAGACTATTCCTGTATTCTTTGTTACTTCACGTCACATATATGTGTGTCCATGTGTGTATTGATGAACATACATGTAAATGATTATGGATGACGTGTGATGACAGCTAAATTTTTAAGCAAAATTTATTTTTCTCCTGTGTTACTTTATCAGGTCTGAGACCAGGCATAACATCTCCTTTAAGAAAGGAGAAGTACTAGTTACTGACACCACCTGGAAACTAAGCACAACTCCTTACCCTGGAAGATCTCCCAGAAGTATTCAGAATTAACTGATATCCCCAAGTCAGATGGATCTTAGGACAGACATCTTGATGATGGTCTGTGCTTTCTCTTACATTATGATGCAACAAGACAATCTAAAGAAGAAGGAATGGTGACCAAGGGCTTTGAAGAGTCAGCTCTCTCATCATGATGGGTATTGCTGGTTATTCACGGAGCTAATCAGTTGATCATTGGCCAGAGGTGGGGACAGCTCCAGCAAAGAAGCTCACCTGGTTACAGCTGCATCACAGAGAGGACAAACTTTCTAACAGAAAGAAGAGCTTATGACGGACAAAGAAAGCAATTTCTAGACAATTGGAATGCTTTTTGAACTTATAACATGGTTACTGATACATTAATAGTTTAATAATAATAACAATTATAGAATCAGACTGTTCTGAGTTTCATTAAGGCATGAGTTAGCTATGGCTATGATGTTCAATGTGGAGCAAAGTTATCATTTTTAGAATATGTTGGTTTAGGCTTGTCATCTTAGTGTCATAGGAAAAAGGTAACTCAAGGGGATGGCTTATCTGACAAAGAAAAAGCTAAGGGAATTAAATCATTGTGTTCAGGCTGCTGTTGACCGATTCACTCTCTTTGTGGGTTCTACCCAGTCTCAATTTCTGCTAAAAAAAGACTGTCTTTAGAATACTTTATCTCCTAGTGTTCTTAGAACACTTTTCTGTCTTCAGAACCTCTTTGCTCAGAGTTTGAATGTTCCTACCAAGTCATATTCTTTACCCAACCATGGTCCATTAGCCTATGTTGTAGATTAGTTTAAGATGTGTTACATTCCAAAATATACAAACAAATCAAAAATTGGTCATCAAAAAATAAATAATCCAATAAAAATGGGGTACTGACCTAAACAGAGAACTCTCAACAGAGGAATCTAAAATAGTTGAAAGACACTTAAGGAAATGCTCAACATCCTTAGTCATCAGAGAAATGCAAATCAAAAAAAAGTCTGTGATTCCATCTTACACCTATAAGAATGGCCAACCAAGATCAAAAACACTGATGACAACTTATGCTGGAGAGAATGTGGGGTAAAGGGAACACTCATCTATTGTTGGTGGGAGTGCAAACTGGTACAACCACTTTGGAAATCAGTATGACGATTTCTCAGAAAATTAGGGAAAAACCTACCTCAAGACCCAGCAATACCACTGTTGGGTATATATCCAAAGGATGCTTAATTATACCTCAAAGACATATGCTCAACTATGTTCAGAGCAGCATTGTTTATTATAGCCAGAACCTGGAAGCAACCTAAATGCCCCTCGACTGAAGAATGGATAAGGAAAATGTGGTACATTTACACAATGGAGTACTTACTACACAGCAGAAAAAAAAATAACATCTTGAAATTTGCAGGCAAATGGATGGATGGAGCTAGAAAACATCATATTAAGTGAGGTAACCCAGACCCAGAAAGACAATTATCAACGTACTCACTCATAAGTGGTTTTTAAACATAGTAAAGAAAAATCAGCCTACAATTCACAATCACAGAGAACCTAGACAACAAAGAGGACCCTAAGAGAGACATACATGGATCTAATTTACATGGGAATTAGAAAAAGACAATATCTTCTGAGTAAATTGGGAGCATGGGGACCATGGGAGAGGGAAGGGAGGGGGGAGGAAGGAAGGGGAGTGGAGAAAAATATATAACTCAATAAAAACAATAAAAAATTAAAAAAAAGTTTTAAATGCATTTATACCGTGGAATATTGTCTAATGGTAAAAAGATGGGTTGCATTCTTCTATGCTGCATTAGTTAACTCTGTAAAACTGTGTTACTGTGCTTGCCTAAAATGCCTGATTGGTTTAATAAAGAGTTCAATGGCCAACAGCTGGGTAGGAGAGGGACAGGCTGGGCTGCCAGGCAGAGAGACTAAATAGGAGAGAGAAGAGGGAGGCATGAGAAAAGGAGGAGGGGAGGATGCCAGAGGCCAGCCACCCAGCCACACAACCAGCCATTGAGTAAGAAGGAAAGAAAGGTATATAGACTAGAGAGGTAAAACTCCAGAGACAAAAGGTAGATGGGATAATTTAAGAAAAGATGTCTAAAAATATAGCAACCTAGGGCCGGCATTCATAAGTAAGAATATGTTTCCATATATTTATTTGTGAGCTGGGGGGCAGGTCTCCAAAGAGCAGAGAGAAAAAAACCAATTCTAGCTTTGGGGACCAGTTTCAGAAGTTTGATCCTGGGAGAACACCCCGAACTTGCAGAATCTGCACTGAGGAGAAACCTCCCACACACACATTTGAATCATCCGGATGTAATGAACACTCAGACCACACGTGGTTCAGGAAACTGCCTGTTGCCCTTTTCCTTGTTGCTACCAAAGCCTCCGCCAATTGTTCCTCATCCGCTTTCAGGATGTGTGCCTCTGTTTCCAGAAAGGAATGAAACCAAGGACAGGACCTGAATGACAGATTCAAGCTAAGCTTATTAGCATCTTAAGTGGAACAAAGTGATTGTGTCTTGTATACAAATAAATGATCAGCCTCTGAATGGTACGGGCACACAGCGCACAGGAGCCTGCAGTGCACTGATCCAGCTCCAGGAAAATGAGTCTATAGGGCTAGCTACGTGGCTCAGAGAGGAGAGGGGCTTGCATGCAGGTCTGACTACGAGGTGGTCCTTCCCAGATCCCACACGGAGGCAGGAGAGAACTGACTCCCGAGTGCTGTGCTCTGACCTGTATGTGCTTGCACACCCCACAGCCCCCCACACTAAAATAAAAACATTTGAAAAGGCATGACTCCTTCAAATGTTATCGACAAAGTATGGGCTCAAGAGATGTCAGTGAAGTTTTTGCTTTGCAAGAACGGAGACCTGACCTCAGTTCTTAGCAACTGCTGCCGCCTCATGGCTGGAGAGACAGAACAGGAGGCTACCGGGAGATGTGTGGGGGAGTTCTTTAAGCAGAGTTAAGTGCTGAGCTGCAGGCTTCAGGAAGAGACTCTGTCTCAAAAAACAAGACATGTAGCTACTGAGGAACAGTGCCTGGGGTTGATCTCTGCTCTTTACATACACATGAATCCATGAGGGTGTGTGCGTGTGTGTGTACATGCATGCGTGCGCACATGCATATGTGTGCATGCATATACACACTCATACACCTACATAAAAATAATGAGTTAAGCTAAAATATAAGACATACACGGATGTGTGTGTGTGTGTATGTGTGTGTGTATTCACAGATGTAGGTATAGACATATTACTTTTAAACTTCTAATATCTATGTGGAAAAATAATGGAGAGCCATTCTATTCCAATAAAAAATGGCATTTAACATATTTTACAGGATTCCCTAGAGATAGGAGAATATGTAGTCAGCTGGCACTGTCCTCATTCACAGATGTTTATGACTTTCTTAGAATGATTTAGGGTCTAACATACCTTATAAATCATTTTGGCCAAAAAATAGTTTTGTTTAGAAAATTCAATTTAGACACCCCCCCCCACCCCGCTCCAAAGATTGGTTTCTGAATCACCCGACAGCAGGGCAGAAGAACGTGGTTCAACTGTCTGAAGTTGCACAAGCAGAGAAGCCCAGATCTTTTCCCCTAAATCAGGATCAGCATTGCTCTAGAGCAGATAATCTGAGGGTGAAACTTTACACAGCTGAAATCCAATATTTATGAGAGCAAGAGGTCCATTCATTTAACTCTTCTCCCATTTTAAAGATGGCAAAACTGAGTTTCAGAGAATGTAAGCAATTCATTCAGGAGACAAATGGAGTCTACTCAACCTTGTAACACTCCGGCTGGAGGGGCTGGAGGAGACCCCAGGTGGAGCATTCAGTGGCTTGATGTCCCCCGTGGTAACCGCACAGTCGAGGAGGAGCACCTGGATTCTACTGAAGACTCCCAAAGCACAAATGCCTGGGTGTCTCTCCCTATGTTTTTCCACAAGTATTTTTTCCTAGTTTTGTTTTGCTTTCAGACTGGGTCTTGTGTTGTTCAGGTCTCAGACTCACTATGCAGTGAAGATGATCCGGAATTTCCAACCTTCCTCTTTCCACCTCCTGAGTGTGAGGGTCACTGTTTACTTGGTGCTGGCGGTTAGATTTTATACATGCTAGCCAAGTTCCTACAAGCTGATGACTGTCCAGAGACCCTCTACGTGCCTTTAGTGCTGCTTGTGAGCCCAACCTTTCCTGGTTACCACTCAGGTTTGGGAATGTTCCATTGACTCTTGCAATCTTTCCTGTGTATCGCAGTCACATCCAGTTTCTACTATGACCTTTTCTTAATGAAATCCAAATTTTTCCACTTCAATTGCTTTTCCCATACTTAAGCATTGAGCTGCAATCAATGCATATTCTAGTATATCATATTGTCATATGTATACACACACACACACACACATATATATATATATATATATATATATATATATAATGAAAGTTATGAATTATATTAGGAATCCCACAATTATTAGGGTTAGTCAGGATTATTTTCCAAAGGACAATTTTGCAACTCAGGTGGTGAGGGTTAAAATGCACCTCTGGTGACCCACAGATTCCAAGCAGAATGAGCTACCTTAAGGACACAGACAATCACATGTCAAAGAACAATGAGTAAGGCTTGTCATGAAGTGGCAGAAGCAAATGGGAGGTAACCTTCAATTTACAAGGTGAAAAGCACTTGTAAATTCTAACAGTTACACAAACACTAGTTAGCCACCGGAACACACGCTCATCTGTGAACAGGATATAAATGCCATCCAAGTCAACAAGGTACCAAGCCTCATGCATAAATGTGCAGGGTTATAAAACCCAAAATTGTCTATAGGGATTGTTTGGAATACATAATCTTTTTCTCTTCACCCTCTGCTTGCTAAGATGGATAGCGAACTTGCAACAGTAAGAAGTGAGACTATAAAATGGATGCTTTCTTTTTTTCCAGCAAACTTTCCTCATCCACACAGTCTAACCATTGACTGGGGACTGGGCAGTTTGCACTCCTGGTCCTCCTCCATGTGAGCTTAGGCAGTCAGACAGCCTCCCTGACCTTCAGTCTTTGCTTCTTAAATCGGCTTAGTAACGGATTCTGAATTTTACCTTGATAGCATTCTTAATTCTATTGTGAGAGCCAAAGTTACATTTTAAGTTTTAATGACTACGCCTTAGAGATCCACGGAACAAAAATGCCTCTGATCTGTAAGCCCCTTGCTCAAGGACAGACAGTTTCTGAGATGTTGAAGGATATTATTTATAGAAGATAACAAACCACGTTTTCACTACCCTAAACAAGTTTGTTTGACCCATGTACACTGGATGTCCTTGATCACATTGTGGGCAGGAGGTTCACAGGCAGGAAATACATCAGCATATATGTTTCCCCCAAACTGAATGTAGGCTGTGCATCAGGATATACACTTGCCCATGACTGGGCCTGATGGGAAATGCAATGAATTATGGGCTTTCCTCCTTAAGTTGCTGCAAACTATGATACAGGGACATTTCCCAGGAACCTGGGTATGGACCTGGTCAGAGACCATCCACCTGGCCAGTATTTAATTAAAGCTTGCTTCAAATTTGACTTTAAACTATGGTAGTGTTCTTGGTCTTAATCCATGGGATTAAAATGATCAATCAGCTAAAACGATGATGTACGATGCAAAGAGGAACATCAAAAGTTACATATGTTCCACACAAGGCATGAAACATGCTAATAAACATGAAGGTAGGGGTTGGTAGAATTAGAAAATATTGCGTTCTTAAATTCAGTAGTTCAGATCTGTGTATGGGTACTTGTGCACATGTGTTTGGAGGCCAGAGGTCAACTCTCATTTGTTAGTTTCTACCCCCCTTGTTCTTTTAAAATAGGGTCTTTCTTTTCCTAGCTCTTGTTGTAGGTCATCTGACCAGTGAGCCTCAATGATCCTCTAGTCTTGGAATTACAGGTATATTCTACATACCCAGCTTTTCCTGGTTCTGGAGATCAAAACCAGGTCCTTATGCTTGGGCAACAAGCATTTTCGGACTGAATCCTCTCCCTATTCCAGCACTTCACACCTTAGCCAACTGCAGAGAGAACAAACAAACAGATGCACAGCACGAAATCCTTGTTTCCTTCTTCCTTGCTCACTAACGAGGACACTGTAAACTTCGGAGTCAACCCAGGTACAAGGCTAAGGTGGACAACAGAAACTTTGGTGACCCTGGACAGCAGGATCTGTGACCCCCAGGATTTTTGGTGCTGACTGGAAGTGAGAGCTTACTCTATTTATGTTGAAATGACTCCAGACAGATGGGGATGTTGGATCAAGTGGAGTCAGAAACTGGGATTCTAATTAGACCCAGCTGTTCCACACACACACCAGATCTTTATCTTTGGGACTTACTACCAGTAAGAACAAGTGTCACATTTTAAAACTCAGTTTGAACCTGTCAACATGGAAATACAAAAATGACAAATCTTGAAACGTAGCTGTGACGGCCTCATTACAATAGAACCCGTGTTCTCATCTCTGTCAGGGGGCAAAGGTCGAGCAAGCTTTCTACCTGCTGCTGCTCATGACTGTGTTTACTTTCTTTCCTTTTGGGCTTTGAATTTTTCAAAAAACAAACTTTGAACAACAGAGCTTTGTTTTTTAAAGGTCTATTTCCCTCGGCTATGATTTAAGTAAATGTCCTGTTATCGCTGTGTTCTCTAAAACAAAATCATATTTAGGGTAAGAGGCAAAAACCATTTAAAGAGTGGATCTCAGCTAATGGCAGCTGTGTGAGCTCAGGGTGCCTCTTAATGATTCGAGGCTTCTCTGCTTAATATCTTTATTTAGGGAACTGGGGTGATAATTAGGTAAGAAATGACTTTGTTCCTCCAAGGGAAATATTAAGATTGTTTAGCTAATGCATTTTTAGCTTGATCTTAAAAATACTTTTCCAAAAAACAAACAGAAACCAATAACTGTGTGGTCAATATTCTTACCCATTTCCTTTATTGAGATATATCAGTTCACACACAGTGCCTGGTCCACAGTTGGTGCAAAGATAATGAAATTTAAGGCTAGGCTTTTGTTAGGGGAACGAATTTAGGACAAATATTTAGAGTAAAATAGAACACTTGACCTCCTCATAGGGATAAACTTTGCTGGGTTCTGAGGGCTTATCTAATCTGCAGGGCTCAAATCAGCTTTAGGAGGAACTGACTTCTGTCCGTCTGCTCAGCCTTCACAGGACCTCAGCAAAATCAGCTGACCCTCACATGACCTCAGCACAGCCAGCTGGTCTGTCACATGACCTCAGAACAGTCTGCTGACCCCACGCATCACCTCGGCACAGCCAGGTGACCCCACACATGACCTCAGCACAGTCAGCTGACCTTCACATGACCTCAGCAAAGTTCCTAATTCTTTTGGGCAGGGTTGTTTTAAGACCGGAGAAGAAATGTGTGAATTCCCTAAACTAAGAAACAGGCACACTCTTGCACACTCAGAGTAACTTCCTGCTTCTCTTGCCTCTGCTGTCATTTTGTCATTGCAGCCCTGGTTGGCATCTCTGATGTCATTTCCCTGTGTGTTCCTGCTTCCTGTGTCAAATGCATTACCGCACCACTGAGTTATGGCATTTGTTGCATGCCGGTACTAGCCATATAGAACCCCTCATGCATACCTCTGTCCTGCGCACTTCTCTTTTTACTAACAGCCACATGACAGTGGACAGCATCCAGGGGTCATAGCAGTGGCGCTAGGTGTCACCTACACATTCCCTCATCTAACATCAGTGATGCTATGAGGTGGAACCAACACTTTTGATTTTTCTTTCTCTGTGGAAATCTAAGTTCTTCAACAAGTGAATGATTTCCTGTAAATTCTTGGAGTAGGGAAAGTATATTCCAGAAATTGTACTGTGGTTCTTAGAAGTTCTCTCATTTGGAGTCAATAACACTTTCGCAATGTCAGCTGTTTTATAGAGAGTGAGATGAAGGCTTAGGGAAGATAACATACTCTTAGACTCCAAATGAAATAAGACGTAAAACAAAGCCTTTCTAGCCTCAGATCTAAGCCCGCACTCTTCCACTGTGCAAAAAGCAGTGCTATCTTATTTCCACCAAGTTTTGAAGAAATAGTTATTTATGAGGTTTTATTTCTGTTAGGCTTAGTGGCTCATGGCTGTCATTACAGAACTTGGGAGGCTGAAGCCAGAGGAACAAGAAGTCAAGGTCACCCTAGAGTATACAATCAGATTCTGCTTCAAAGAACATGATAATGAAGCCTACCTATCTTCTCATAGATGCAACTCTCATTATATGTCATAATATTATCTTTGTCATTATTTACATAAATAATTTGTTAGTCTTTAGTGCCATTGTCATTTTTTTTTGTAGAAAACCAAACAAAATATTTCCTGGTTAATTCTGCTTTTTAAAAAAAATTCTACATCAAAAGTCAGCTTATGGTCACATGCAGTGTTTGACAAATATCAATAAATTTTTACTGAAAAACAGCACTTCCATCAGCTTGTATGTTTTTGTGGGTACTTTGCTAAAAAGTTATGAATTTACCATAAAGTAAGCAACACATAAAATTGTTAACCAGAAACAAGTTAACTGAAGTTATAAGAGCTGGCTGGAAACAAGTCTAAGTGAAGGACAAGCTTTCATAATTTTTAGCAGGAAAGCCACAGCCACGTGGTGATACAAAGATTACTAGAAATGAGTTAAATTAATATGTAAGAGTTAGCCAATATAAGCTAGAGCTAATGGGCCAAGAAGTGAATTAAATTAATAGTTTCTGTGTGATTATTTTGGGACTAAGTGGCTGAGAACAAACAAACAACCTCCTTGCTACAAATTGGCACCCAATCTTCAGTCCTAATGTTTTTTTCAGCATCAAGCCTTTGATTCAATGAAAACAGAACCTGGGGTGTCTGTGGAGACATGGACATATAGTAGGAAAAAAAAGGGTATAATTAATAATTTAAAACCTAAGTGCAGGGTCCGGGGTAGGTTGATCCCGAATTTCCTGAGAAACAGAAACACTGACTTCCACAGTGGTTGCACAAGATTGCATTCCCACCAGCAATGGGTGAGGGTACCCCTTCCTCCACAGCCTCTCCAGCAAAGGCTATCCTTGGTGTTTTTGATTTTAGCCATTCTGACAGGTGTAAGATGATATCTCAAAGTTGTTTCCTGGACCCAGCAATACCACTCTTGGGAATTTACCCAAGAGATGCTCTATTACATGTCAAAAGCATTTGTTCAACTATGTTCATAGCAGTATTATTTGTAATAGCCAGAACCTGGAAACAACCTAGATGCCCTTCAATGGAAGAATGGATGAAGAAAGTACACACTAGAGTACTATGCTGCGGTAAAAAACAATGACTTCTCGAATTTTGCATGCAAATGGATGGAAATAGAAAACACTATCCTGAGTGAGGTATCCCAGACCCAAAAAGAGGAACATGGGATGTACTCACTCATAATTGGTTTCTAGCCATAAATAGGGGTCACGGAGTCTACAATAGGCGAATCTAAAGAAGCTAAGTAAGAAGGTGAACCCAAGGAAAAACATATAGTTATCCTCTTGGATAAGGGAAGTAGACAAAACTGCCGGGGAGAAAAGTGGGATCTTGGGGGTGGGGTGGGATGGGGGTAAGGGGAGATGGGGAGAGAAAAGGTAGAAGGGAAGGAGGGGGGACTTGGGGAAACAGGAGGATCGGGATAAAGGAAGGTTGGATAGGGGAGCATGGAACCACAATTCTTAGTTAAGGGACCCACTTTAGGGTGGGCAGGAGACTTGACCCTAGAGGGGCTCCCAGGTGCCCAAGCTGAGGTCCCCAGTTAGTTCCTTGGGCAGCTGAGGATAGGGAACCTGAAATGACCCTATCCTAGAGCAATACTGACGAATATCTTGCATATCATCCTAGAACTTTCATCTGGTGATGGATGGAGATAGAGACAGGGACCCACACTGGAGCACTGGACTGAGCTCCCAAGGTCCCAATGAGGAGCAGAAGGAGGGAGAACATGAGCAAAGAAGTCGGGACCACGAGGGGTGCACCCACCCACTGAGACAGTGGAGCTGATCTACTGGGAGCTCACCAAGGCCAGCTGGACTGTTACCAAAAAGGCATGGGATAAAACTGGACTCTCTGAACATGGCGAACAATGAGGGCTGATGAGACGCCAAGGACAATGGCACGCGGTTTTGATCCAACGCAATGTGCTGGCTTGGTGGGAGCCTAGCCAGTTTGGATGTTCACCTTCCTAGATATGGACGGAGTGGGGAGGACCTAGGACTTACCACAGGGCAGGGAACCCTGACTGCTCTTTGGACTGGAGAGGGAGGGGGAGAGGAGTGGGGGGAGGGGGAGGGAAATGGGAGGCTGGGAGGAGGTGGAAATCTGTTTTTTTTCTTTTCTTTATTCTCCTTTTATCAATAAAAAAAAAGAAAAAAAATTTAAACTAAAAAAAAAAATAAAACCTAAGTGCACAAACTTTTTATCTGACCACTTCGAAACCTTCTATTTCAGAAACTCTGTTTAGCAAGCTATAGTTAAAAAGGATGCTTTCCCATCTCATTGTTTTTTACTGTTTGGTTGTCTGTGTCTTAGGATTCTTTGAGGTATTCTGAATTTTCTTTATTGTGGCTGTGTAAGCTGACCATACAGCTTTGCCTGACTGTGAGTCATTGCTGGTCTAAACTAGGCACACCATAATTGATCTTTTTAACCATGGGCATTTATCAGTCAGAGGCCGCACCCTTGAATGCTGCATCTGGTGTGGATCTGTACCCTTCACCGCTGTCACTTACACTGCTGCTGGCAAGGTGGCTGCCCTAAGATTGTTCATATTAACTTCTTATCACGGACATTAAAGTTAGATATGAATACTTTCTATTTGATAGGTGACAACTTACAGGGCTAAGATCTTCAGCAAATCAGCCAAACCCACACTGCTAAAATATGCCAAGCCATTTTAAAACCCTTGACTATCACTTAAGATTTTACTTATTCTAGTAGAGGGCACGGTAGCCCCTCCTTCTTCACTGTAGAATGTTATCGACATGGACTTAAAAAGGAAGATTCACTGAGACACAAAAAGACAGAACAAAATTAAATACATGCCACCAACTGCAAGGAACTGGTCTGAAAAGATTATGCGTGATTCGTGTTTGTCTGAAGTATGTTCTTCAACACCCAAAGTGGTAAGACTATAAAAAGAGCTGCAAATGGCATATATGTTGAGCATGTGACTCCCAGAAGCATTGCTGCCCTTTTGTGCACATTGCTTCTGGAAGCCAGCATTCTGCCTTCACCAAAACCTTAATAAGTACACCACTAAACATGATTCTAAAATAGATGTGGGCTTAGCTGACATGAATGCATGAATGTCAGTTTACTGATTATGATATTTAAGCCACACTGATTTGAGAGCTGATATCCTGACAGCAAGGAGATGGGATGGGGGTAAGAGGTTTGCAGAAATTCTATAGTTCTCTAAGATTTCTTCTAAACTGAAAACTTCTAAAAATAAAGCATATCCGAAATAAACTAAGCAAATAAATCATTGATAAACCGAGTCTCCCCTTACAAACTGGTCACATCCCTTTGTCTATTTTAGGTGCTCTGACTGTTGTTTCTGTACGCTTACCATAGTCAGTATTGCGTGGAAAAACAGAGCAAGGCTCCAGTTGGTACAGGGGATTTATGGCAGTTGATGTCAAGCAGGTTACGTGATAGACAGTTTTCAAACTGGACCTGAACAGAGATGACATGTGACCCACTTAGAGCAAGTGGGCAAATTCTAAGCATTAGTTGTATACACTCTCAGATGCTGGCTTCCAGTGAAACAGAAGTTTCAGAGGGGTCCAACAGGCATGTTTAGAAATAGGACGCTGAGGCCTTTCCTACTGACAAAATGCTCTCTTGATAGCAGGGATTATGGGGTTTACGGCAGATCCAACAATGTGAAGTCTGTTCTTAAAGGGGCAGTGAAATCACCCAGTCAGTGTGGCCTTGAATTGGGATATTTGTCATTTTCAGTTCTGTTTTGGAGTATCTGCAACTGAAACTTCACCCATGGTGAAAACGACACATCAGTTCCATGCAGGGAAGTGAACTAAGTTCACTAAGGATGCTTCTGTTCACCTCTTCCAGATTATTAACTGTCTTCATTAAGGCAGAATCCAGAACTAATTACTTTAAAGAAATCATTCTGAACCATTGATGAGTTTTCAAAGGAAGCTGTGGATCTTTCACAAACAAAGGAGTGATAGATGTCCAAGAAAGTGTGTGCCCAGGAGAGGGACACACCCAAGACACTGAACACGGGAGCCTATGAACATGAAATCACCTCGAACTTCTTCAGTCTGTGTTCAAAAGTACACTCAAAATCTCAGGCTCACTGGGGAAGGAGGTCAGAGGGCAGGAGTCCCAGCTGAGGAGCTGCTGGAGAGGGAGTGAGAGAGTCGGCTTCCTTCAGGGAGACAGGCCAGGTAGGTTGACCATGTTGCAGTGGGTGACCCTACACCTATGAATATATGACCAATACTAACTGGATTTAGTGAATTAAAGATTGGGGTTGGGAGAGAGTCTCAGTTGGGCCAACATGTGGGAGGAGTTGAAGTGGGAGAGTGGCAGGACTGAGTATGCAAAAATATCCGAGAAGTTATATGCAGTTCTTAGATAATAAATGTAAGATGTACTCTTTTTTTAAAAGTATAGTTTCTAAATGAAAATTTCATGCAAACATCTTCTACTTTAAGAAGCTTGATTATCCCTTTTCTTTCTATGGAGATACTTCTTTCATATTACAAAGCCCCTGACTTTGCTGTATACAACATGGGATTTAAAATCTGCATAGAGAACACATCAATCACCTGCATCATAGAACAGTCTGCCTTCCTTATGGAGGAGGCACACCTGCTGAACACCACTCCCTGATTTGGGTCTTGGAAAGGCTTCAGACTGGATGGAATCAAATTCCTCTGCCTAACTGACCCTGGGGTTAGACATGGCTGGCCCCGAGAGTTGGAGTGTGTACATGACTGCATCTATTCACTGGAGCCACGGTCATCGTCATTTCAAGGGTTTGAAGGAAGGATATGGTTTTACCTAAATGGAATTACTATATATACATATAAATATACATGCACACATAATATATACCTTTTCTATACCTATATATATGTACTTGTATATGTATGCATTTATACTTACACACACATACACACACATTTATATTTGTACTATGGTTGCTTTGGGAGGAATATGATAGTGAGCAATCCAGGTCTTTGATCTTGTGAGGTTCAGAGACTTCAGTGCAGGAAGCAGAGGAGAGGATCTCTTTCACAATTAGTTACAACATGAATCACACCAAGAATGAGAGAATTATGAAAAATTCCGTAATGGTGTATTCCAGAGATCTAGGCTTAATCCTATACCAGATTTGTTACAGGGAATGCAGGAGGAAGCAAGAGTGTTGAGCAGGGATCCTGTGGAGCGGGGCAGTTTGATGAAGGAGATCTGAGACAGTGGTCCACAAAGAGAGTCTTGAAATAGCTTCACACTCAGACAGTGAGTCACAATGGTATAAAGAAAGAGCGAATTCGTCAAAAGGCAAACACAAGCTGATGCTTCTTCACAGGGGCCAGAGCTGAGATTGGGCTTCAACAATGGTTCAAAGGGATTCTGTCTCGACCTTTACAAAAACTGTAATAAGTGTGGGGAAAGCCTAAAGATCAAGAGCAAAATGACATTCTCTGCCAAACATCTGTTCTATGGGGAGTTGAATACTCAACTTTATCTATAAACACCATACGAGTAAGCAATGTAAGTACATGCTCTTTATTGCCTTGTGTTTCTGGAAAAGCAAATCACAAGCTGTGAAGATGTCCCTAAGTTCTCTGTCCATATTTAGGAAGAAATACTGTGTTTCATTCTCAGAAAATGTTCAACATGAAAAGCTCACGCAGGAAAGCAGATTTGAATAATGGCAAAGATTAAAAAAATCATGTTATCATTAGGGTCTGGCTTACATCAACAAGTGGGAAAAGGAGCTTAGCCAGGAGGGCTGGGACCCTGTGCATGAGCTTTGCCTACTCAAGGAAGAGGGCTTGATCTTCCAAGGTGGCTGGCCTCCTTTGGTAATTGATAGCAAGGGGAAAGTTTGCTACAAGCTATTTGTACTGCTTAACCAATGTTGTCACTGTAAAAAAATACAAAATGTTTTCAAAATCTGTAGCTGAGTTTGAAGGACGTAATTAAAGCCACATGGCTGACGTTAACCAGAGCAGTGTAGAGTTCCGTCGCAGACATATCTCCTTGATTGTCCTTCTCAATCAAAATTCAAAGGTCATCCCTTCCATGACCTCTGCACACCCTATGAAATGCGTCATCTGTTGCTTCTTACTCTCTGCATCTATTACATCACTGGCATACCCCACAGCCCACTGAAACTTATCACTGCCACCCTTCCCTCCACATTGAGAGTGGGACGTTGGGAACATTAATTATTTATTAATCATTGAATCCACATAATATCATATTTCAAGATGCACAGAGCATTAGGTAAGTTGAAGAGATAGTTGGTTGCTTAAATAACGTGGAGATATGCTGAATGCCTCATCAAATACACTGCTCTGTATGGTCTGTTCAATAATATGGCAGCAATTATCTTCCCTGTTCAGGAACAAACCGTATCTCTCTTCCTGTGCTGAAAACTACACAACCCTGCATTTTCAAGACTGCCAGAAATCCCCTCTAACTGTGGCATCTCTTCCAGTCACTTAACATGGGTTCAGGCTGAATTATTCACGAGGCCCAATGGGAGAGCATACTCTCCATCTCTCCCGCGGACACAATTTACTTTTATTCTGGAAAGAACATTTTAATCCTGATTATGTAGGTCTGCTCAATAATTTACCAATGATAATAATCAGCAATTAGAATAGAACAGAAAATTAAAAGTATAAAATACCTAGTGTCTCTGGAAAAAAAACTACCCTCACTTTACACACACATACACACACACACACACACACACACACACACACACACACATATAAAACTTCAGAAACTCTTTGGAGAAGTTCTGAGCATATTTCAGCTTTTTGAAAGTTTTCCACTTTAAAATAACACAAAAATGCTCTATTTTTTAGCTATGAAAATACTACACAAACTGTTTGTTGAAAAAAAAACCCCACAAATGTGAATTAAGAACTCTCATTTAAGAAGGAAATAAGCAAAGCCTTTGGAACCATTTCTTTATGTGCTCAGGCCTCTACCTCTTTTGTTTTCTGCAGTTGCCTTGGCCTGTTCTGAGGCTCTGTGGTTGTGGTGGCAGGCCATGGCAAAACACTGGCCTGCAGATGCTGGCCCTCTCCTGCAGGCCATCTTTCTTATTTGCTAGCAGTTTGACCCAGGTCAATCCTTGCTATAAATTGCTGGAGACTTGTAAGCTTTAGTGTTATTAGAGCAGGTCAAACAGGGTGCCTTATACAGAGGCACCATAAGGAGGATAAGCTATTTGAACAGCAGATAGTTCTTTAGTGGCCAAAGCACCCTTTTGGACTCCCCCAAAAGGCACAGAGGGCTGGTTTACTCTGTCTCCTTCTGCCTACTGACACTTACCCTGAGATCTGTGTCTTTGCAAATGTCAGCATCACTACACTGGCCAGCTGACGCCCTTATTACTATAAACACGATAAAGAAACAAAAAATGAGAGAACCTCTCTGTCCCCAGAAGCCATGATTGTAGAATTCTACACATATGGCACAGCTTTAAGCATCTTGAGCTTTCTGGGACAGTTCATCACAGTGAGCACTACACAAACAGAATCAACACAGCGTGGGGCAGCTGATCAAGCTTTATTCTCCTTGAACAATGTAAGTGATGGTAAGCCCATGGCTACTGAACATTGCCTCTTCTAATTCTGTAAACTGCTGAGTGAATGGTCCAGATGTCTGTCCAAATGATGGGTCAGCAAGAACGCATGACAAGCTGTTACTACGTACCAGGCATTTATGCCGCCCAGCGGGTTCCATGCAGCCCTCTCCAACGCCCATGAATATCTCCTTGGGTCGTTGCCACTTTGTCCATCTAAGACGGGAGCTGAGCTCAAAGAAAATAAGTAAACACTCACAGGCAGATGGGCCGTGTGTGAAAATGAGAACAAGAAGATACTTGATGCCAGGTTCTTGCCTTTCCACCCTGACATCTCACCAGACTGTTACTAGATCTAAAATGTTCGCCTTTCCTTTCTGCTTTTTCTAAGCTCTATCGACTAAGGCTGTATTTGTAGAAGGAATGCAACATGAAGCTTAACATTTTAGCATCAGGAATAGCAAAGATTTAGATTTAAAGCCTATTAATCAACTGTGTGGCCCTGAAAAAAAAAACAACACCAACAATAGCTTTTTGTAGCTCAAGGACAATGGGGACATTCGCATTTTCGATTTGTTGAAAGGAAAAAGAAAATAAAGTATGCAGCGTGGTTAGCGTCCAGCTGGCACACAGTAGGTGGTCAATGTACATGCAAGAAAGATCTCAGCCTGGTGTTGAACTGAGAAGGTTTGGGAGGCCCAAATAACCTCTGCTTAAACTCCACATCAGGCCACTGATGGTGTGAAACCCGGAACAATTCTGCGTTCCCCACAAGACCTGATTTTACTTCTCGGTAACTGAAATACCCAATGCACCCTACACACAACTGCTTGTGTCTAGGATGCTCCAATCCTGGACACTTTGGCCATTTTCACTGGGGTCAGTGGCATCAGGAGGGATGTAACAACAGCCATGTCTGTCACATGGGACTAATTAAACCTCAGCTGAGAAGGCCTCACTCTATTACTGTAAAGCTGCAGACACTGTGGGGCATTCAGGTGTGACGCGCCCTAGATTGACAGGCTGAATCTTTCTTCTACCTCTTCCTAATAACACTTTAATCTTTAATTGGACAAGTGCGTTAATAATGGGAGTATCAATGTAATTAGTCAATCACAAATGCCTTTTAGAGCTCTTCGCATTTACAACATGAATGTGATTGTCTTTATAACTTATGAAAATGTACAATAATATTATATATCATAGGATAAACAATAAATGGTCAAAGCCATTTGTGTAAAGTGGCATTTATCTTAAATATCTCAATAACTCAGATAATAAAGTATAAATAACACGAGTTTGGCATCATTAAAGTTATATATAAGCATAACAAATTTCTTATCTATATGGAAACACCCCATGAGTATTAATATTGTAACCTAGTGCTATTTGCCCACTATCTGGAATTAGTAATAACAACTTTTTATTTTTATTTTTCTAGTGGCTATATAAACTACATTAGTACATTGCTTTATGTAGCTATACTTAAAGTTTGCATACCACTTTTGGCTATAAAGGGTGAAATATCCTTTTTCCCCCTTTTCATTCCCTTTTTTTCTATTCTGCGTATGTGTTTGTGAGCATGTATGTATGTATGTGTGGATGTCTGTGCCTGTGCATGCATGTATAGATGTCAGAAGTTGAAGTCTGGTGTCTTCCTATACTGCTTTTCACCTTATTTACGTGTGCGTCATATGTATGTGTGTTGTGTGTGGCATGTGCGTGTACTTGCTAGTGTAGATGTGTTCAGGGTCTGCTGTGTGATGCTTCTGAGCTTTGAAAGTGTGGCCTCCTTCTTGTGTTTATAACTTCATTATTTTTCTATTTTACCTTTATTTTTTCATTTCTACTAAGATTTGTTTGTGACCTCCAGCTTGCTTCTGCCCTCCTTTTCTTTCTGGGACCCTAATGATCATCACATGTTAGTGTTATATGCAACTTCATTTCTTTAATGCTTTCTGTGGGGATTTAAAGAAGAAATAAGGTAAAATGTGTTAGATTTGCTACTTTATACTATATATGAAAGACATTACATGGTATGCTAATTTTGCCCAAACTAAAAATGTTTAGGTGTCATCACATAGGATTAAATCACATAAATTAGTGCCATCCTCAGGCTAATGGAGGAAACCCAAACACAATTTTACTTAAAAATAAATCAATAATTCAGCTAGAATCTTCATTGAACACAATGTCGATGTATTTTTATGTCCTCCTTATTCTATAAACATAACCAAATAGCATGCACAGATGATTTAGAAGTATTAAATCTACTGAATTTCCTTTGGTGTATATTTTAAATGAAATCTTGTGAGAATTTGTCAACTTCCTTTTCTTCTGTGTATCAAAACCTTGCCTGTGTTATTTAGCCTCTTAAGGAACAGAGAAGATCCTATCTTCCTGGCAGGCTTGGTTTATTGTACACAGTATCTCTTTGTGTTTCTGACACTCCCCTTGCCTTGATCTGTCTAGCTTGATCCTATTATTGCCAAAGAACAGTGGCCTGCCATTTGGACTTACTTTATCTAGAGAAACGCAAGTTTCTAGGATAGATAACCTTTAATAAGAAAGTATAAACACACGTTTTCTATCAAACCCTTCTTTGGAATAACTACCCCAGCGTGGAAATGACTGAAATCCAACAATATCAGGCCAGAGTAGAATAACTGTCAAAGGTTAGGTCAGTAAAAGAAAATTTAATAACAGCATATCAAATATTTATCAAAGCTATTTGCAAAGTTAAATCATTCATGAAAACGTATTAAACACTTCAAGATGGGCTTTCATGTGACAAAGGAGGACCACTTAGCACAGTATTCGGTGATAATAAAACTAATTTTTATAAGCCTATGCCGTGCCCCTCAAGTATGATTTTTATATATCACGACTATCTGGAGGCAAAATACGTATGAGTTTAGTTACATTCTTAGCTCAGAGGACTTGCTACTTATCTGAAATAGGGAGTTGGTGAGGCTCCTGGAAGAAAAGCAGATGTGTAGGTCAAGCAGGGGCCAGTGAGGGGCGCTACAACCACCAGCGAGGCTCCCTATGGCCGATGGTCATTGCCTGACTCACCCCATATACTTGGTTGACTCTTTCCACTCTGTCCCATGGTGACAGAGGCAGGATATTTCATGTGCTTTCCCTGAGAGGAAATTGCCTTCAGCTCACCTTGAAAACCTGTAGAAAAGTGATCTTGGGCTCTGGAGTAGAGCCTGCTCCAGTGTGGCACAAATCTAACTCAGAATATTCTTTTTCTTGTAGGTTGAACTCTGTTGTTCTCTATGAAGCTTGTGTTCTTGGTTCTGACTCTTCTTTGGATCTAAATAGATATTTGGTCTTTGTTTCTTGTAGAAGAACCTCATTTATTTGTAGACCAGTTATCATGTTTAAAATGTTTGTTTTTCTGATAAATTATGCTGTGTGATTAAATTGTGCCCCCTCAGAATGTGTCTTCTAGGAGCTTGACTTCCATGCTCAGTCTTAGCACGTGTTTGTATGTCTATGAGCTGCATTCCTGGCACCTCTGAGCATTCAAATTCCTTGTCAAGCTTGTCATTTCAAGTTACTGAGTGTGCTTATTTTGTTGACCCTCTGTCCTGAGTGTTTCAGACAAAGCAGTGAGTTGGAGGTAGTTTTGTCCTCAGTGAGTCAACAGTGGAGGAGCTGGTTGCATTTCTTGTCACATTACAACTCCATGAAGCAGTAATCCCAGTCCCCCCAGGAAACACACAAATATATCTACAAAAAACTTGTTTTCCTAAACATCTCCACTAAGGGACACACAACAACTCTATCTTTTACACTAGTTTCTTATGCTGAACACACTGAAAACAATTTTAGAGTTTCCAATACGACTTCTAAGAATACTCATTTGCACTCAGATCATTGTATTTAAGCCAAAATAATTCCTTTATAGTCACATGCTGAAAAAAATTTTCTCAAGGGAGATTCATTTGTCTAACTCTGATCATAAGGAATAGAAAAAAGACCCACCATGTGTACAGAAATAGCCAGTCCTTTTAGAAGCCTAAGTGTAAGGACCCGATCAGCAATGGAAATGGAATATATGGACTCCATCCAGAATTAGTGATGGGAGGCTGTGCATGTGCATGTGTGTTTTTAGGAAGACATCCTGGACTTGCACAAACATCTGCTCTGGACCAAACCCTGATGTGGGATTCCCTCTGTATGCTGTGAATATGATTGGTTAATTAGTAAGATCAAAACTGCTTTGGGCAGGGCAGAACTTAGGTAGGTGGGGCAAACTTAACTGACTGCTGGGAGAAAGGAGGTGGAGTCAGAAAGAAACCATGTAACCCTGCTGGAGACAGATGCCAGAACTTTGCTGGTAGGCCAAGACCTTGTGGTGATGCACAGACTAATGGAGATGGGTTAAATTAATATGTAAGAGTTCGCCAATAAGAAGCTAGAGCTAATGGGACAAGCAGTGATTTAATTAATACAGTTTCTGTGTGATTATTTTGGTGCTAAGTGGCCAGGAACCAACAAGCAGCTCTCTCCTCCTACAAAACCCAAATTGTCATTTCATTAGAATTGACCTCAAATCTACCTACTTAGAAGTCAGAGTTCCAATGTCTTTTGTTATGCAAATCTATTTAAAATTGATAGTTTTGGGTGTGGTATTATCAGTTCCTCAGGAGGGATATACAACCTCTGTTCTTCATCTTTCTCTAAAACCTAACTCTGAATGATTTTCTTATTTTAAAAATAAATATATTTATTATATACCTACATTGTAGTTTCCACTCCCATTCCCTCTCCCCCAATCTATGCCTCCTTTTGTTCCTGTTTAGAAAAGGGCAGGCCTCCCATTGAGATCAACAAAACATGCATTTGAAGTTGCAGTAAGACTAAGTACCTCCCCATGTATTAAGGCTGGGCAAGGTAAGCCAGCATAAGGACTAGATTCCTAAAACTCAGTCAAAGAGCTAGAAATAGCCCCACTCTTACTGTTAGGAGTCCTGCAAGATGGCCAAGATAACACAGTTGTAATATATATGTATAGGGCCTAGATCAGTCCCATGTAGGCTTCCTGGTTGTCAGTTCAGACTCTGTGAGGTTAGTTGATTCTGTGGACTTTCTTATAATGCTCTTGACCCTTCTGGCTCTTCTAATCCTTTCTTCTTCTCTTCAGTATGATTACTTAACTCAGTCTAGTGTTTTGGCTGTAGGTCTCTCTTCTGTTTCCGTTTGTAACTGAAATTTGTAACTGAATGAAGAGCCTCTCTGATGATGATTGGGGTGGGCACTAATCATATTTGTCTTTCTGGGTCAGGTTTACCTCATTCAGGATGATATTTTCTAGGTCCATCCATTTGCCTTCAAATTTCATGATGCCATTGCTTTTAACAGTTGAGTTACACTCCATACATATCTAAACAGAATTCTCAACAGAAGAATCAAAAAATGACCAAGAAACATTTAAATATTCAACATCTATAGTCATCATGGAAATGCAAATCAAAATGACTCTGAGATTTCATCTTACAGTTGTCAAAATGGCTTAGATCAAAAACCCAAGGGACAGTTCATACTGGAGAGGATATGGAACAAGGGAAACACTCCTCCATTGCTGGTGTGCATGTGAACTTGTACAGCCCTTTCATAAATCAATATGGTGGTTTCTATAAAAATTGGAAATTTATCTACTTCAAGATCCAGCTATACCACTCTTGGGCATATACCCAAAGGATGTACATTCATACCACGAGGAAACTTGCTCAATTATGTTCATAGCAGCATTATTTGTAATAGCCAGAACCTGAAAACAAATGTCTCTCAACTAAAGAATGGATAAAGAAAATGTGGTGCATTTGAATAATTTTCTAATATTGACTTGTAAACCACATTCCATTATGAGATTTAGTTTGCTTCTGGGACAGTTCCATCATTCCTCAACTACAGAAGCCAAAACAATATCTCATGACCTCATATGTAACAAATCCATTTGTAGTATTCTGCAGGCATCTGTCTGCAAGTGTTAACAAATACTTGATCCACAATTAGGAGGTGTAGGATCACCACACAACACCATTCTACTGCAGGCTCTTCATGATCACTGGGCGTAAGTGAAGTACACAAAGCAAAGGGGATGGATATGGGCTCTTCAGTGTCTACCAGTCGAGTCATGTGCCTGGCAAACAAGATTAATAGACCCCAAGAATGCAGAATGCATTCCAAGAGAATCCTTTACTACCAGGGGCAGAGGAGCTCCGTCTCTGATGTGACCCTTGGAAGTCAGCTGAAAAGAGCGTCCTGTATGTTTTGAGTAATTGATCATGATGACTATTGAAACCGGGTTCTCAATTTCCATGACAAATTTAGTACTTCTGTATAACTACACTATAAAACCAAGCTCTGTGAAATGCAAGGGAGAATGTGACTATCAACTTTAGAAATATTATACCAGATGGAAAAATTACGACTGCTACTTGGCTTGATGAACAGAGGTTGTGATGGGGTCAGGACATCAGAGTTTAAATTCTGGTTTACATATCCAAGTCTGGGGCAGAGAGTAAGCTGTCTAAGTCTAAGGAGTGAGTCCAGGAACACTACTCAGAAGATCTTAAGTAAAACATTATTTTGTTAAAAATTTTGTTTATGGTAGCATTAGCTTGGAGTAATGCATCTTGAGAGTTTATTTGACAAAAATCTTACAGAAACTTTTTAATTTCATTGACTAAGATTGTGGCACTCAAAGCAGGCTGCCCAGATGAAATGTGTTATGTTCACTGTTGTGGCCACCAGAACAATTCATTTGCCTTATCTCAGTGGCACCTGTAATGTAAGATCAGCCTGAAAGAAATGAGTATCTGCTATGTGCTCAGGGAAATGCTGGGTGGGCTCAGACACAAATGAACTTTAGCTGTTTTCATTATGATTAAGAACATTTAGGAGGTCACAGTGGGTTATAACCAAACCATTGGGCTATTTTCAATACTTTGCTTCATCTATTTATTTGTTGCTGAGTTTTTTAAATTCAGTTTTTATTTATCTCTTATTTATTTATTCAACTTTAACCTTCATGGTAGGAATAAATATTTCAATTCATTTTTTCAACTGGGGTTAGCTCATTAATCCACCTAGATAGAAGGACTTGGGAGTGCGTCTTCTGGAAACTTTGCAGGGCTCAGACCACCACACACATGTTCACGTTGGTGGTCCGCTGTCACTTGCTCTTCTTTCTCAAAGGAGGACAATAGATTTTCACTTGACAGGAGAAAGGAGAAACAGGCTTTGCTCTATTTCTTGGAGGATGATTACTGAACCTGGGTGTTCCCAGGGCAGCGGTGAAGCTGCCCTGAGTCTTTACTCTCTGGCACCTCCCTCCTGCTTGCTACTCTGCTCAACTCTTTGGTTGCATTCTTAGTCTGGTAACCTTTTAGTGCTCCATGAAGGACTTTAAAGTCTATTTAACTACTCTCACTGAATTTATTTTTCATTTTAAAGGAAAATTTGTTTCCTGTTTTCTGTTTATTTGAAATCTTCTTTGCAGTAAATATTTCATGATGTCCTTGGGTCAGTTGATAAACACGCTCTATATTTTCACAGAAAGAGGCTACAACAATCACATATGCGTACTCACCTCACATGTTAACACATGCTTATCTGGTACTTGACTCTGATGTCTGTTATACATCCACTGAGCTTAGTGCTAAGTTCAAGAATACAGGAACTATGTGTTGGAAACGATGTATAGATAGGATTTACTTGAGGGAGCCCGGCACACAGGACTCTTCCCAGTGTGGTATTTACTGTTCAACACTTTGACAATATGGCTGCCCAAACAAGACCTGAAGCAGTATGCTACCAATAGACAGGGCATTATCTTTTTTCACCAAATGGTTTATTTTTAATTCTCTGTGGCCCTACCTGTGATGTAACACTCTTAATTTACGGAAGCAGAGATGAATAGAGAGAGCTTTGCATTTCCTGTTTACATGTGCAGCTGTGGACTAAAGGGAAAGGCAGGCCTAGTCTGCTCAGTTAACACAGATGAACACTGAGTTTCAAAGTCTTGAGACACAAAATTACACGCTTGAGCCCAGTAACAGGGTCACACCCATCCTACCACCTGATTTACACACGAGTGTGAGTGTCTGGAGAGCCAGGCCCAGAAGCCCCTGAAAGGAATCTTCCCTCCTGCCTTGAACCACACTGAGGGAGCAGTATAAAAAGCTTGGATTGGGCACCAAGCTAGCACCACAGGGGGCTCTGTAACAGGAGCAAGGCCTCTTCTTGCATCCTAACTCTATATGTTTGAACTTAGGTTGCAGGTTCAAATAAAATTAGTAAAAGAAAACCAATGTTTGCTACTGGGAAACATCTCAGACACAATAAATACATCCCACGATGCTGTTCGACCCAGATTTGAGGGCAGTGTGTAGAAGGGGGAAGATGGTTTCCAGTTCTCTGGAGTCTCAGCACTGAGGCTAACAGCTGGCTCACTCAGAGCCAAGTTCTCCCATTCATCAAAGAAGAAAGCATTGCTTACAACAAATCGCTCTTTTTTGTGAGAATTAAAATAGGTTAATGTGTGTGAAAATGCTTCGTCAGGTATAAATTTTAATGATTCTTATTTTCCTACTTGAGCTAAGTGTCCCAAGCCACCAAGAATGTCTCTTGTACACAGCACAAATCATTATAGGCATGAAGATTTGTAATGACAAAATTTTTCAGGCCTCAAAAGTTTTGTTTTTCTAATTATGAAAATATGGGTAACTGATGTACTGTAAGTCTTCTCTTACATAAACACTGCTGGCGTCTGGTCAGAGAAGCAGCCTTGGCTTCCACTCCTCTCTTCTCTAAGCCTAAGGCACCACTGAGCCATGGGAAGCAGTGACAGCACCAGGAGGGAGTCTCTGGCAGGCAGGGATCCTCCTCTACCCCAGCAGGACCCTGCTAGCTGCCTGCTGGTGAAACTCTGTCTCCCCTGCCCTTCTGGATATCTAACAACATGGACCACAGCATAGGAAACTTGACTTTCTCAAACCAACCCGTCAGTCATGAGAGAGAAAACAGACGTCAGAAGGTCCTCCAGAAAGGAGGGTTTTCTCAACAAGTGACTATTGGTGATGAAGAACACCTGACTGGAAGAAACCCAATGAGCCAAGAAGAAGGGCGTTTGCGTCTGCACCTCTCTTTCAACGACGCAGGAGAAGCTCCAGGCTTGTTCTGTCTGCACATACTTCCTGCTCCCGCATGTGATTTGTGCCGGGTGGTTGCTTCAACTCTCATCCCTTCCTTCCCTTCACCTGTGAGATGCAGGCGCGGTTTTGACTGAAGGCTGCACTAGAGATATTCACTAAGGTAACGCATCTCGTGATGCACTGGCATGCCATGAGCCTCCCCGGTCCTGTTGGTGATGCCCACACATGCTTCCGGGAAAGCCTTTGTCATCTCTCCCCATCCTGCTGCTTCCTCTCCCTCCCCCAAGATTCAGTGCTGATGGTTCCTGCTCATGACAAACTTGTAACCTTCCATCTTGTGGTGGCCTCATCCTTACCATACACCTTTCAATGATTAACAACCGACTTCAATATCATCTTTTAAATCCAACTCAAGGCACTGCCAAATGATTATGTTCTATAATTAAATTAATGGTATTGAACTTTCGTTTTTGCTGCATGGCTGCCTTTATGTGGTTCTGCTCTTTAGTTGAGTGAGTGAGTACTGGGTACTGGTGTGAAGTCACCGTATTTATTTTACAGCTGCAGAGGAACAAGCCTTTACTATAGTTTTAAAAGGCACCTATAAACAGGGTCCCCCCCCCCACATGATCTTATTTGGAAGTTCAGATTTGCTATTCATTAATTTAGGGTTAGACAACTTAACATATTATAAAGTAAAAGCCTGTTTCACAGATTGCACCTCTCACCCTTCCCTATCTCAGCTGAACCACATTGGCGTGGATGTTCCATGATGTCCTTGGACACCCACGGCGATCCGCAGAGCCAAGGAGGCCTATATATGCAGCCTCCTTTGTCCTGTGACACTAACATCTTGTGATTCAGAGACTAGAGATGTGAAGGAAGAGGGATTATCAACAAGAAATCAGCATTTGCCTCATCAAACGTAACCAAAAATGCTAATGTGGCTTCCTGACAATAGGAAAGTGGATTATAACTTTATCTGTTCAAGCCAACTTGAAAATCATCCCCACGACTTCTGTTTTGACATGGACAGGGTAAGGTGCTCCCAGACCCTGCTCACAGAGGGCAGACATGGGCAGGATAGTTGATTTATGAAGCTCAGTAATGAAATTATGCACACACCTCTAAAACAGTTTATGTTAACAAGTGAGGAATATGTATGCGTTATTATATTTCCAGCATAAAGAAAGACAAAGAACCGGTTATTTATATCCAGCTGGAAATAATGAGGAGATAACGGGAGCTTTAAGCCAGATGATTTTTGTATATGCCCCTGAAACATTGTGGGGCTGTGTCATGGGCGAAATGAACCCTCACAGTGAAGGTTTTCCTCTTTAGTGTATCACTCTGAGACTCAGCATGAATTTCATTTGTCAATTACATGGTGTGGCAAGAATGTGATTTATTCCATAATGAAATGAGTATAATGCAGGAAGGAGGGAAGGGCTTATTCAAATGTGTTAAATGCCACACGTGAACACCTTCGGGGTGACTGAGAATCAACACGTTTAATAACAGCCCTCACTCACTGGCTGTCAGTCTGCCCACAGCAAGTCTACAGTGGACACATCAAAGACGAGGTGAGTACACACTGTGCCTGCATGGCAGGTCTTTCCCCTCTGAACCAAGTGCCAGGCATGAGCCTCTTTGGATTTATTACCTCCCTGTTTCACTGGAGAGCTATTTCCCAAGTGCTAGGCACAGTGCTGAGGGTGTAGTACAACAGGGAAGTAAGGAAGGGGATTATTCAGCCAAAGGAGAGTTTAGCCCAGGGCAGAGGTCTAGACCATTAGGAGCATGGTGAGGGACAGGGAAGGGCGTGGAGCAAAGGGCCAAGCCAGTCAGGGATTCCTGTGGCTCAAAGGAAACTATCTAAAAAGCTAACAGGGGTAGGAGCAGGCCCAGAAAGTAAATGGTAAATAACACTCTGCAAAACGCGTTGAAGGGGTTGGAAATCAAGCCAAGTCCAATTTTAGTTTCTGCTGAAATTCCTGCCTGCTAGGTTTTTGTTTCACTTTACTTTGACTACATTTGAAACAGGGTTTCATGCATTCCAATGTGGCCTTAAACCTGTGGTATAGCCAAGGATGAACCTGAACCCCCGACCATCCTGTTCTCACCTCCCGAGTGCTGGAACTATAGACCTTTACCATCCGGTGTGATTATACGGTGTCTGGGATCCTGCAGCGAAGCATTTCACTAATGGAGCCACAGCCTGAGCACCACGCCTTGCTTTTCTCCCTATCTCTATCGTACTGCGGTGTGTCTCCCACCAGTGTAGAAAGTGTATTCTACTCCAGTGTGTAGAAAGTCTGCTGACAGGAGACCACTCGACTTCAGTCTATAGCTCTTCCTTCTTTGTGCTGCCTTTAATGGCAGTTAGTCAAGCTCAACAAAAATACCTGCTGAGATCTTCATTCAAAGCATTTAATTTGCAGATTATTTTGACAATCAATCATTTTGCCATTTCCATCAAAAGATTTGGATATACCCACTGTGTAGGAAGGGTTGGTGGCTCCCTTGTATGCTTCATGACATAGTCATTCCCCTAAATGCTCTTAGTATAAATACTGCCGCATGGGGACTATGTCTGACGTGCATTCTGCAGGGCCATATGCAAAATAAAGACATTTCTTCTTCCTTTTACTTGTCTTTTTCTTTTTCTGAGAAATTCCACTGAAATAGTGTCTATAAGGATGGACAATTCTTTGATTCCTTGATGTGAAGGGAAAACCACCTAATTCTTCAATAGTAAGCAACATACTTGATGTAAATCTTTTGAATGGGTCTCATCAGGTTACATTTCATTCTGTTTACATTGCACGAGTTTATTGGGTATGGATTTTCACCAATTCACCCATTGAATCTGTTAAAATCACCTATGCATTTTCCTTTGATCTGTAACATAAACCAATTGTTCAACTCCTAGGATAGCATCAGCCTGATCATGATTTTCCTACATTTCTGGTACCAACATGCTGTCTTGCGATTAGTTCATAGTCTCTGCTTTCATTTTGAAACAGGGGGCTCTGTGGTGCCCCTGTCTCCTGCCCTCCCTGTGTGATTCAGTCCTGAAGAGCAAGTGGGCTTTCAAACATCCATTTCTTTTTGTACTGTCTCAAGCTCTTTTATGCACATCTGAATTTCACACTGTCATTTACGAAAGAGGCCTCAGTGACCATCCTGATTTGGGAACCTTACAATTCTCTCGTTGTTGCAGCTGTTAGAAAATGAGATCTTTAGGATCTCATTTCAGCGTTGCCGCGTATTCTAGAGAGGTCCTCAATGGCAGCCACTCCAGACCTTCAGAAACCCAGCGGCATCATTCCACATTCTTTCTTCTTCTCAGCCTTCATTGTGACACTTGACGGCTTCGTTCACCTTTGATTAATTTCCATTTTGCCTCTTATGTCAGCCCTAAACACAGTTCTTAACTTGCCCTATTCTATTACATGCTTCTATTTTATTAACTTTTCATCTATAATAATCAATAGGCTGTTTTCCTTGACAAGGACTTCAGAACCCAGACCACTGCTCTCCTCCCATCTCTCATGTTGTGGTCTCACACTGGTTCTGGTCTGGTTTTTTTTTTTTTTTTTTTTTTTGGTTTTTCGAGACAGGGTTTCTCTGTGGCTTTGGAGCCTGTCCTGGAACTAGCTCTGTAGACCAGGCTGGTCTCGAACTCACAGAGATCCGCCTGCCTCTGCCTCCTGAGTGCTGGGATTAAAGGCGTGCGCCACCACTGCCCGGCTTCTGGTCTGTTTTGTTTCACAGATTAGACTTCTAAAAAAAAATGAAGTTGGGAAGGAGTCGGGGGCCTGGGAGGAGTTGGGGGAGAAGAATGTAGGGTGGAAATGATGTAAATATAGCAATCATGCATGAAATTTCTCAAAAATGATAATAAAACAAATGTGTATATATATCATTAATGATTTAAGTGCCAAACCATTTTCCAATGGCATCTCTTTACCCAGTTATCTGTAGAATTGTCATGCTGCAGTAATGCAAATATCCTCACTTTTAGTCGTTTGTGTAACTTGTCATTCACCACTCTGAAGCCATCTGTTGGTTCAAGCAAGTCTCCCAAGAGCCTTCCGTATGCTGCACTGTGTCTCGGACTTTAGCTTATATCACTTCTGTATCAATACACACATTGATCATATGATTTGTTCAGGATGGGGCTGGATAGTGGATGCCAGCATTTTACTATTCCCATCTAGAGCAAGGTATGCCTCTTGTTTTCCTTCAGCAGGGTTTCCATCCACCTGAGGGAGGCAGGATAATCTCCCCTAGAATTACCTGAAGACTTGGTGTTCAATATAAATGCTCCTGTCAGATGCTGGGGTCATTTCATGACAGCCTTGGGGATCTGCTGCTCCTCAGCTTTCTCATGTATTGGGCATAGTGGGTTCTGAGCCGTCTTCTGGGACAACGGCAGTCCGCTGTTTTATTGCTGTCTTCCGGCATCTATTGCTATTCAGCATCAACCATCAGTTAGTGTCCTGTTCCCTTCTAGGTCACCAGTCTTCCTTTCCTTCGGTTTCCTGTGGTTTCCATTGCAGTATCTACACACACATGTGCTTTATTTCTCATTCGTATTGACTCACACTGAGTTAGTTCTCATAAAACCTTTTTATAAATATCTAGTTTAGTTTTAATTACTTGTATGTTTGTGTGTCTGGAGGCAACATGTGTGTGTGCATGTAGAGCCTACACAGACTAGAAGATGTTCTACTCCCTGGAGCTGGGGTCCTACGATGTTGTGAGTCATATCACACAGGAGCTAAGAACCAAGTTCGGGTCCTCAGGAAGTGCAGCAAGGGGTCTAAACCACATCTTAATCGGGATATATATATCATGTATTTCCAGCAATATTTCCATTTCCTCTCTCATCCAACTCGTCCTTCTACTCTTATATCTATGTTCTTGAAGAAAAAAAATAAATGAGTAATGATGAGTATGTAAATTAATACAGCCATTATGGAAGTCATCAGGCTATGTGTCAATATTATGTGTTAGGTGTCTAGGGATTCTTCAGTTTGATAATTAGATTTTAATAATTACTGTAAAAATTCTACTATTTTCCCTGACAGTTGCCTATTCCCCCTCTCCTATTCTCTATAACCTATGCATATGGAACCATATTTAAGCGTGATGCATAGTAATGTAATGTGTCTTGAATCTCTGCAATCCCTTTTCTGTATGTTGTTGGGGGTTGACCCTTCTGCACCCAAGCTATGCCTTAGCACTGTATGTCTCTTTCCAAATTCTGTCTTTGGAATTCCACAACTGTTTCCAGTTACATCTTCCAGTTTCTCGATTCTCTGCTCAGCTACACCTAGCTCGCTATATTGCAATGACTCTGATTTGCATCTTTGGAAAGTCTGTGTGGACACATTTCCTCAGATAACACCTCCACTTCTGCTTCCTTAATGTTACACCTGGTGATTTTAACCACTGAGCTATTTCTCCAGCTCTCACACTGGTAATTTTAGCATAAAAAAGTCCCACTTTTACTTTTTTTTCTGTGTTGTTAATTCTAATTTTTTTAATACAAAATATGTGAATTCTGACTTTGAGATTTTTACGGGCTTTGCCAATAGAAAGCTTGTTATAATTATAAAATTACACTTCTCTAGAGGTTTATTTATTAACTAATCTTCGATGGATCCCACTACTTAAGTGGAGAATAAATTCAATAAATCATTGTAGAATTTTAGAAAAATAAAATCAAAATGTGACTTCATGCTCCAGATTCCACGTCCCAGCACATCCCCATGTGAAATACGAGCCTGGCTTGGGACAAGACACTTTACCCTCCCACCCCCACCTGCTGCCACACACACACCATGGGGAAGCAGTTGTGGCTGCCAGGGGTGCTGCATTCTGGAGCAGGGTTTCAGGGTGCAGGGTTTCAGGGTGCAGGTCATGACTACTCCTGCCTCCCTTCGTCCTTTACTAGCATTAGAATGAGTGCTTGGGTCTCAAGCCCTTCCCAGTGCCTCTTGAGGAGGAAGACAAAGTCTTGCACTGCTGCACCTTGGAGAGGTTTCATGCTGATTAATTTCAGAGCTCAGTGTGTATTTTGTTTTAATTCCATAACCGCGAGGCATTTTCACACATTTCAGTCATTCTATCCCGCTTTCTGGCTGTTTCAGGCCTGGGGACCTAAATTATCAAAGGGGAAAAAAAATTTCTTCAGGCTTTGGTTTGGACATTTCAAGATGAAAACAAGTTGTTTTCTAGAATTCTTCACTTTTCTTAATATGAGAAGCTAATCAGTTTGCAGTTCTGCTCCTGGGTGTTCCCTATAGCACAGCTGTGCTAGGCACCAAAGCCCCTCCCACTGCCCACTGCCTAGGGGCTCCCTCTTTTATTCGGGTATGTCTAGTCTTTGTCTCCATGGTCCCACAGTTGTCGGCTTTCTTAGTTTTCTGCAGCTGGTGTGCTTTATCCCTCAGGTATAAAACTCTTTGTTGAGAATTCATGGTTCTTGACTTCTCTCTGTAACAAAGTCTTGGATCCTGCTTTAAAGTGTAGCATATACAGCCTGATGCCTTCTCTTCTGTCGAACATGGAGGGACCAAGGCTGTTGGATCACCTTTCATCATAACTGTGCCCTTGGTATCCTTACAGTCTGCAAATGGTGTGAGTCCAGACCCAGCGAGCTTCATAGCTGGGAACCCTCAGAAAGATTTTCCCTCACACAAGCTCTCTTCCCTCAGCCTCACGTGTCACGGTTGGAATGGGTGAAGTGGGGCAAAACATTGATTTCTACCCTGTTTTGCTACCGGAACATACTGGCCTTTGATTACCCCTCTTTATGACCGAGACTGTCTGATGCCATCTTTCTCTCATAAAGGGCCAACGTTTTGTCTCCAGTCTCTCAAGACTGATGAGTTAGCACCAAAACCTGCACCTCCACACAGAACAGCAACTGGAAGATGCCTCTCCCAGTTTGTGTGCTGTCCTGGGAGAGACATAGCCCTGGCCCAATGCAGTTCTCTGCAGTGTGTGTTTAACCACATGAGAGTGTTGTCTGTATTTCCAGTATGGTCTATGGCAGCAGAAAACATACCATCTTTCTTACTACCACAATGCATCATTTCAAATATAATGCACTCCCGAGTTTTTCTGTAAGACTTTGATCTCAGTTTCACTTTGCCCCCTTCATCGCTCTATTATAATTTCTGTGGAGGAAATATCCCCTTGCTTAATACTAACTTTTCTTAATTCTGAGTCCTTCCTTTTGCTGCAGTTAAATATGATACTTCCAAGCTTTGAAGAGCCACCCCCTTTCACTGTTTGGCATGTATGTGTGCATGTTTCCCTTCTTCCTGTCCTTGGCCTAGTCCTAGTTTGAATGTATGCTCGGCAGTGTTAGACCTACAGTGTATAAATGCACCATCCTGCAGTTGGTCAGATGCATTTCCCAAGCCCAAATACAGAGCAAGTCTGTGGCCTACAGCCTCCTCGCTTCTGCGTCTAACAAGATTAATTAAGCAGAATCCACAGGACCAACTCAGTTCCTTATTTATCTCTGTCCGCAATGCAGGAACCAATGGAAAGTCACAATTCCCAGCATGGTAAAAGCATTCCCCCTGGAACACAAAGAGATGGTTGATAAAGGAGCTGGTGACAGCTGGACTGCCTTGGAGGCTGTGGTCTCACACAGAGGAAATAGTCTGGTTGGTGTATTTTGGAAGTTTCTTAGGCAAAAGAAAAGGACCTGATGGAGGAAAGTGAAGTCTTCAGTCTTTGTCAGGGGCAGGGCTTTCTTCCAGTAGGTAAATCAGGGTGGGCGTTTTCCAGTTAAACTCCTGAGCCTTTTGCAGTTTGTCTAAATCCCTCCTGGACTCTGGCTCTGTAGGTTTGGTGTGAGCAAACACTGCTCTGTCCCCTGGGCTTCAGTTTATTTTGTCAGGAAGGTTCACAGAGGCTAATAGTCAGATGTTATTTTGAATCCAATTGTGCTTTGAACAAAATCATACTTGGCTTCAAAGGCTTCTAACGACTCACAAAATCTGCAAACAGAAATTCAGTTGGTTCTGCTGCTCCGGGGAGGTGGAGGGACCTGTGCTCCTCGAAGCTTTTATGGTTTCTTGTAGGCAGAACGTTTGAAGTAGGACAAAAAGCATAAATGTTACATTTTATCTAGGGTGTTCTTGCCTGTATCCTCCATTACCTTAGTCAGAGAAAGCTACATTCTGTGAACAAAGAGACCCAGGCAGACAATATGTTGGTAAAACAGCTTAGGGCTCACTCACCCGTAAGTCAAGAATACTTTGATTCAGCACAGGGAGAGAAGCAAGATGGGTGGAGAATAACAAGAATCCACTTCTCTGTGCACTCAGAGCCTTGACGGTAGTCTAGTGTAAACTTCAAGTCATGACTGAGGTTTTTGGTATCAGGAAGGGAAAAGCATCAGGGCAGCTCACAAAGGAGGTAGGGAGGAGCCCTGCCTGGAAGTGGCCTTCATGTGTCTGTTCAGGCTGAGAGTCAAAGGTCCTGCAGCCTGGCCAGACCACATAGAGGGCTGAGACAAGACTCCAAAGAGCCATGTGATGCTTCATGTCACGCCACTGCAAGCATTCCTTCACAGTTCTGGATTGTCAGTGTTATACACACCGAGCAGCAAACGCTCCTATGATTCCTTCTCTCTGGCTAGGCAGAAGGGTTAATGAGACCGTTTAGCAAAGAGTGCATGCGCAAGTGGATCATACAGTTTCCCAAGTCCATTCCCATCAGCAGAAAGAAACGGAAGGGTTAGTAGAACCAGTTTGCCCACTTAGATGAGGCGGCATCATTAGCGAGGCACTGGCGGACTTCTAAATACCAACAGCCCTCCACGGGCCTGCCATGGAGTGTGGCCTAGAGGGGTGCGGTACATGCACGGAACACAGACCTGCCTGCTGCAGAGTGCGGGCTAGAGAGGTGCAGTACATGCACTGGGGCGCTGACCTGCCTGCCCTGGAATGTGGACTGCAGAGATGCAGTACATGCACGGGGGCGTTGACCTGCAGGCTGCGCAGTGCGGGCTAGAGGGGAGCAGTCCATGCACGGGACACTCTCAACATTGTTTAGGGTGCAGAGTACTCATTTGTTTAAAGTCACAATTGCTGAAAAACTCACTTGTGTGAAAGGAATAGATCCTGTTTCATTACTTGATAACTTAAAAGATTTTATCCAAATTACTAGCCCTAACTTTGAAACACTTGAGAGTAAACCCACTGTTCTGCAACCTCCTTCAATCCACTTCTAAGCAGACAATGCCTTGAGGCCATCCGAGCAGAGCGGCACACTGGAAAGGACCCACTCTGAACGTGTTAAGTAGGGCTCTGTCAGGGCTCTGTCGTCTTTCATTTTACCTATGAAATCTAAACTGCTTTATGCTCCTGGCTCAGTGGGAATTTTTCTAAAGTTTTTGTTTTATTTTGTTTTTCAGCACGGCAGTTAATTTCACTGCGAGGCAGCAGGCTGCATGGGGTTGAGGCTTCCTTATGTGCCCTATTATTATACAAAGGCTCTCATTTCTGAAGATTCCCGAACAAAGCATTTTGAGTGCCACATGATTCCTAAGGATTATTTATTATGATTGTTTTCTTTATTCGCAGAAAATACTCATCTCTCTCTCCACAATTTTTTTCAGCCCTAACCATTCCAGCAGCACCTGTGCCATTCAGAGGCATCAAATCTTTCTCTCGCTTGGCAGTCTCGTCTTCTCTTCTTCAACCTTCATCTTCCTAAAAGTCTTCAGAGTTAGCAATTTGTAAGAAATAATTAGGTTCCCTTTTCAATTTCCTTGGAGTTGGGAGTTACAATGAAGGTAGCCACAGCCTTAAGGTCAGGCTTTTAAGGCTCAGTTCCAAATCCTTCTGTACTACCTGAGCTGTGGTTTCGAAAGCTATTGAAATCTAATTGTATCCATCCATTTGAAGGAAAAACTTAGCTGGTTGTCAGATATATATTTTTTATGTATGTATTTTTATTTGTCTGATTGGTCTACAGGTAATGTCTAACTACGTGGTGTTAATATCTATTTTCGCCGAGTCACTGTGCATGAACTTAGTCAATCTCCACGACCCCAACATCATAGTTGAATAAATTATTACACAAAACCATCAGTCAGTTCACTTGGTTCCAGTACCAGCCAATGGCAGGACTGGGATTGAAGGCTGGGGTGACCTGCCACAGGTCCTGTGTGCGGAACTCTGTGCCCAACTGCCTCGAACTTGGGGAGGGGGCGTGGATTAGAGCGGTCTCTTTTGTTTTCATGTATTTTGCTACTTAATCCTCAAGAAGTTTCTAAGACTGTCACAATTACCTCCAGGTTTTTATGAAAGGAAGCCCCTGGTTTCCTGAGCACTCTAGCCTTAGCAAGCAGCCGAGGGGTGTGGGGCCTATGTGTGTGTGTCTCCAAATTCTGCCTTTGTCACCTCACATGCCACTTCACCGATAACTGTCATACTAATTGTATTACTCTGAACTTTATTTCTCCTTTGTTTTCCTTGCTGCTCCCAGGAATTATTAGTACCAGGGAACAAACAGCAAGCCTAAGTTTCCTGACAAAACATCAAAGAAGCAAATTATCACAGTTAATTTCTCTATAAAGAGGCACCAAGCAAAATTACAAGGTTAAAACACCATGAAGTAGAACAGTGTTCTGAAAGCGTTGACTTGCTACCTGTTGGGTGCCTGTCCATGCTTCCAGGAGTGAATCGATGCACATCAAAGGAAGACATCAGGATCTCAGGTGTGGGTGAAACCAGAAAAGGGCTCCATTATTTTATAATGGAACAATAAATTCAGACCAACATGCTTAAATATCTCCTCCAAAGTTACAGTCAGTTAAAATACTAAGGTAAAAATATAATTCAGAAGCTTAATTTTCTGTTGGATCTTTATCTCTTTATCCCGAAATCCCCAAACTTAAGACTTTATTATGATTTAGTCAATATTCAAAAAGCAATTGTACCCATTTAGTCATAGTAAATATAATAGGATCAATAATTCAGTAATCAAAAGAATGTGTATTAAATATATTGTTATTCCTCACAGCAAAAATTATTTCCCAGTGTATTTTAACTTTTTTTTTTCACATGTGGGAAGAAATGAGAGAAAAGGAAAGAGGAAATTTTTAAGTGTATAATCAAAAAAGAGTATAATTAGCTAACGGTGAGGGAGAGAGAATAAGGATAAATAAATGCCCAAATAATGGGGAAGGAACATGCCAGCTTATGTACATAAAGGATTCTTCCCACAATATGGTTCCTATTGTACCAGTTCTAAGTCTTAATAATAAAATCCCGGAGTCAGATATTGGGGAAAATGCTAATCAAAGACAAAGGAGTAAAATTACAGCCACTTTACCTACCCAACTTTCCAGCCAAAAGAGACACTGAGTTTCTGTTTCCTCTTGCCTTATCCCTTCCTCTTTACCTAGCCATTCTCAGACACAAGAATGCCAGCTATTGTTACAGTGTTTAATCGCATCAGCGTCAATGTAGTCAAGACTCAAGGCTGACTTGGTATCACCCTAGTCTACAAATGGCTCTCAAGTGTTGAGTTAAAAGTTTCAGTGCTCTGAATTATGTGGTAAGATAGACATGCTACCAGAGGGAACTGCTGATCAGACGGATTTAAATAAGGCCAGGTTTATAAACTGCTGCTTTGTATTGGTTGATGTAAAGTCTGAAGCCTGTAGGTCTTTGAAGAACTTACAGTGAGGTCATTGATAATTTTCAGAGTCTGGCCTTCTGGAAGCACACTAGGAGACCGTACATCTAGATGAGAAGCCCACACTGTTGTTATCTCTTCCTTAACTTTAGTACTTCAACTTAGCATGGAATAATTTCCAACCTAATGCCTCTACCTCCTGTATGAAATTGTTTTCTTACCGCGCGTGTTTGTTCTGATGCCGCTACATTTACAGCTTTTTTTTTCTGACATATATGCCAACGTTGAAAGAACTAGAAATTAAACTGAACACACATAATCCTCATCAAGAAAGATTTGCTCTTGTACTGAAGCAATAAAATGACTCTATCTTTTCCTTTCAGAAAGCGCATATTTAATTCCCATGGAAGTGTTCTCATTTACAGCTAAACAGGGAAGATCCTTCACAGGCCTTTATCACTAGGAGCCCTCCCAGAATTCACTGAAGGGCTTGGGGGAACACATTTGAGTCCTGGACTCAGTCTTTTAAAGCCTCCTCGTGTTTAATTGAATACTTAGTTGCATTGCAGGAATATATGCACACAATGACCTTGGACCTCTATGACCGCAAACTCCACAATGAGAAAAGGGAAAGTTCAGTTCTAAGTTCTTTTCAATATTGTTCTTTGGGGCGAGATTTACTGTTAAAAATGTTCCCTGTGGGTGATGAACCATTCATTGTCAAACCTTCTGCAGTTTGTCCCAGACCCCTTAGCTGCTCACAGCTTGTAGCCTGTGTTTTGCTCTTAGTATTGCAATTTTAGTCAGCTTTATCCTTGCAATGACAAACCAGAACGCTCAAGCCTTCTCCACAGATGTAGGGAATAAAAACACGTAAATATACTTACTTAATATGCAGATGTTTCTCTGAATAGTTAATCACCCCAAGTTATTCTTTCTTTGATAGCTGAACACTGGATCTAAGCATCCCTACTGAATTCACAAACTCCCAGCTGTGTCTCCGCTGATGTTCCCTGCTTCTCAGAGGAATCCATCCATCGTCTACTAAGGTACCCTTCCTGAGGTAGCCATCCTGCTCCGAAGGAGGGGTTTTCCTCCCTTCTGTTGGCTCCCTTCTCCACTACAGCCAGGCCATTGCAGGCTGTCTGAAACTTCCTGTCCCCTGCCTCCTGTCAAACTAAGCAAATGCTACTGTTGCTGCTTTCATGTGGTGGATCCTCTATTTTGTTCTTAATAATAATAATAATAATAATAATAATAATGTATTTTAACGTTGAGTTCAGTTTTGTCCTTCATGGTCAAGGCCCCTTAGACACTCCAAGGTTGTGTGGTTTGTTGCTAACTGTCATGCCTAGCACCTTAGGATTGGTATAGTAACACACTTGCCTTGAATTATAAATAACTATTTTAATGATAAATATACCCCCCTTTCCTCCCTTTTCTACATAATTAGCTTCTTGACACGCAGTTTTGATCCTACGCAATCTGCTGGCTTGGTGGGAGCCTAGCCAGTCTGGATGTTCACCTTCCTAGATATGGACGGAGGGGGGAGGACCTAGGACTTACCACAGGGCAGGGAACCCTGACTGCTCTTTGGACTGGAGAGAGAGGGGGAGAGGAGTGGGGGGAAGGGGAGAGGGGTGGGAGGAGGGGGAGAAGAGTGTGAGGAGAGGGAGAAGAGTGGGAGGAGGGGGAGGGAAAGGGGAGGCTGGGAGGAGGTGGAAATTTGTTTTTTTAATAAGAAATAAAAAATATCTATAAAAAAAAAAGAATTGGAGATGAGAACCAAAAAAAAAAAAAAAAAAAAAGATTTGGTCTTAGCCAGAGTCCTTGACAGTAACTAGAAGATAAAAAATTAAGTGAAAACATAGAAATATCTAGGTGCTAAGAACGTCATAATCCTGGAGATGATATATGAACCTGTACTTTTATTGGGAGATACTCCTATTTTTTATACCCCACATTGTTACTGTTAAAAAGTTGGCGTTTGTTAGCCATGAATGTAATAATGTAAAATGTACATTCAATTTGGCCTTAATTATCATCAGATGTAAAAGAAGGGATAAATGAATAGGGGCTATTATAGAGGAAGAAATAAAAGCAAAAGGACTAACTAGTAATTCAGTGTCCTGCTGCAGGTATCTGCAGTCTCCTCACTCCTGTCAGCTCTTGAATGGTGAGTCCTCTCTGTATCAAAGTGATGGTTCTTGACAGCTCCAATTTCTTCCAGTCACAAGTTTGACATCTGCATAAATTGCCCAAGGTTTTGGGAAGAACTTTGTGACTAGTCTAAGATCACTGGTTACATTCCTCAAAGCTTCTTCTACTGCCTGTTCCCTGTGGCCCCTCACTTCCAGCTTTGGAGCCACTGTACTAAGTCAACCTAATTGGAACATTCTAGTCCACAGGTTTGGAGATAGTTATATTGGAAGATAAAGTGCACATTTGCATAAATGAATATGCAGAAGATGCAAAATTATGCACAAATATGCACCTTTGAAACGTTGGATAAAAGCATGGTACCCAGCATACCCAAAAATGTCTTTACTATTTATTTTATCATAGAAGGACCACTCAATTCCATTTACTGCAAACTGTGAGATAAGTCATTCTAATACTGAGTGAAATTGTCAATACATGAATCCATCTGTGCTAAAGCTGAAGTCATAGACAAATATCTTTTCACTTGATTTGGCTGAATTTTGTATGTTTATAGTTAATTATTGTATTTCTTTTATGCATTTTATATTTTTTTAATCAGGAAAGACATTAGATATTTAAATTCTCTATGCTTCAACTATCTTATCCTTATAAAATGAAATTAGTGTCCCTTCCCTCTGAACAAAAGCACTGTGTGAATATCAGGGTATCTTTATTGACCCCACTTGAAAATACTGATAAAAAATGGTGTTAGAAATCCTTGGTATTTTTGTGGGATGCCTAACCCTTCAAGTGGGATTGCCTCTGACTCTTTCACCTGCTCTTGGGGCCCTTTCCCATTCACTGTGCTATCTCACTGAGGCTTGACATGAGGGTTTGTACCTAGACTTGGTATAACTTGTTATACTGTGTTGGGTTGATACCCCTTGGAGGCTGCTCCTTTCTGAAGGGAAACAGAGGAGTGGGTCTGGGGTGGGGCAGGAATAGGAAGGAGAAGAGGGAGGGGAAATAGTGGTCAAGATGCAATAATGTAGGAGAGAGGAATAAAAAGTAAATAAAATAACGAAAGAAATACTTGGTTTCTGTACTATCTATGTAAAAGGTCTTAGGAAAATCTGATAATTCTCTTTTGCTGGTAGAATGATTAGACTGGGAGAATCCTGTCTAATGATGCAGTCACTCAGCAGCTCTGTGCAGGGTCTTTCTGTTGATTCTGTTCTGTGCTAAGTGAGGGAAGCACTTGCTTTCAAAGAACAGGAGACCCTGTCCACATAGACCTCACTTTACACAGTCAAACACTCTTCCTTCTTTCCTTCCTTCCTTCCTTCCTTCCTTCCTTCCTTCCTTCCTTCCTTCCTTCTTTTCATCCTTTCTTTCTTTGTTACTTCCCTTCTTCTTCTTCTTCTTCTTCTTCTTCTTCTTCTTCTTCTTCTTCTTCTTCTTCTTCTTCTTCTTCTTCTTCTTCTTCTTCTTCTTCCTCTCCTTCCAAGGTTCCTCTGTGTAGCCCTGGCTGTCCTGGAACTCAATTTGCACACCAGGATAGCCATGAACTCACAGATAACCTCCTGTTTCTACTTCCCTCATGCTGAGATCAAAGTGCATGTACCACCATGCTTGGCTCTACAATCAACTTCACATTTTCCTTTTTTTTTTAAATTAAGTTTTAATTTATTTTACATACAAACCACAGTTTCCCCTCTCTTCTCTTCTCCTGTTCCCTCCTCCCACCTCCCTTCTACCCCCACATCCATTCCTTCTCTGACATTCAGATAGGGGAAGCCCTCCCCCATGGGAGTCAACAAAGCATGGCATATCAAGCTGAGGCAGGAACAAGCTCCTCGCACTGTATCAAGGTTGAGGAAGGCATCCCACCAAAAAGCCAGCTCATGTACCAGAACAGGTCCTGGTCCCACTGCTAGGAGTTTCATGAATAGACCAAGCTACACAACTGTCACCCACCTACAGATAAACTCTTGTTTTTAAAATATGCACATAATTTCATATGTACATATTTATTCTTATCAGTTTTGTATGCATGAAACATAAACTAATTACAACACATACAAAATACATGTCCTTGATTTCCTAGAAATGGAATTTGAGACTTAGATAGAGGAAAAAAACCTTTCCTACGGGGTTGGAGGTCAGTTGGTCATGGGAAGGAAATTTATCTGATAATGTTCAATCGCAATAAAATTCTATGAACTCTACTGGACTGTGAGGACCACATTTCCAAGACCCTCTCCACTAGAAGATGCCCTCCAGAAGGAGAGAGATTTGCCCATTCCTGCCCTTGCCACTCAGTACCAGCATCGCCAGTGAATGGCGAGTTTTGGCCTTCTGCACCCTGAGATCTGAGACCCAGCTATTTTTCTCCAACTTCCATTGCAATATCAGCCTTGATTCCTCTCTATTTAAAGGGTCCACTCTGCTGTTTTCCACATTCTGTTTTTTCTTCTCCTGACCAGAGCTTCCCTGGTTATGTTCCTGCTTTCCTCCTTCAGGTCAACCCATGGGCTCTCTGAAATTCAATCAGCCTTCTTCTTCATAATTAGTAAACACTGGCCTGGAACTTGCTAAGCTGTCAGTGAGAATGGACTACAAATGGCAAAAAGACAACAAACCTGTCCACATAGACACTTACTAGCTACTCCTAGGTTAACAGTGTCTCCACTCTCCCTGCATCCCCAGTGGTGTTCAGTGCACACGTGCAGTTATGTGTGTGTCCAGGGTGTCACTGCATGTGTGTGTGTGCTTAATGTGTGTATACAGAACTCCTCCCGCACGGCCAATGTGTGTGAGCAATCATGCATGAGAGGGCACCGCTGCCCATGCCTCTAGAGGCGTCTGCCTCTCATCAGGAGTACGTGTTTCTAAGTCTGCCTGCCATACAGTTCTGCTGGTTCTGCGATTTTGTGAAATGGGCGGCTTTGGCTGCTGTTCTGTGTGAAGTCAGCTCAGTAAAATCCACAGGCAGCTGTCGGGCCTTGGCATTTGAAGGGACAATTTCACAACATTACTACTTTGAAACTTTATCACAACCAAGAGACACAGTGCACATATGATACTGCGCACACCTGCACCTCAGACAGTACGCAGATCTGTGCAACGCTGGCTCGGGAAAATAATGAAATTCAACCAAACCGAGGTGAAGCACCTTGTTCATGGGACATTAGCAAACATCTGAGCGACGGAAACTATGATTTAGAGAGAGCTAAAAGATCAAACTTTGCAAAGGCAGCAAGGATACAGAAAAGAGGATCCCTTATCCACACTCCCGTGAGTGTAAACTGTTTCCCGTCCCTGCTGTGGGATTCAGTGCAGAGGCCCCTCAAAAGCTAAAAACAGGTTGACCTTGTGACCCAGCCACCCCACACTTTGGCCCATGCCCAAGTATTCTTTGTCGAATGTGAGAGACACTCCATTGCTCGCTGCTGCTCTGTTCATAATAGCAAGGACACAGAGTCAGCCTCGAGGTCCATCGACCCATGAGTGGATTTTGAAAATGTAGCTTAGGTACACAATGGGGTTTTATTTATAAGGGATAAAGAAAAATGCCTTTTTAGGTAAATGCTGAAAGCAGATAATAAATGTCCCATGTTCTCTCATATCCGTGGATCCTACCTTCTGCTCTTTATATTTGTGTGTTTTACTGGATTATCAGAAGTTGGTAAAAAGCGTTAGGGGAAAATGATGCCTTAAGGAATGGGATGATAATGAGGGGGCTGAGCAGGGTCACCCAAAACCAAGGATGCACAAACAAGTCACATGGAAATTTAGTTTACTTTGTATTTAATTGCTTTATAAATCAATAAAAATATGTTAAAAGACTCTTGATATGTGTACTTCAAAGTGAGAGGTATAAAGAATTTCCTTAGTAAAAAGTGATATAAATATATCACTGTTAAATTAGCTATTTTAAAGGAATTTTTGTTACTAATTAAAAAATAGTTCCCCATCTTCCTTCCCAGTTCTCTGTTTCCATCCTGATGTGACTATTTTATGTGATCAAAGGGTTTTTTTTTTCCTCCCAGCTGTTCCAAGATCCTTCACACACTGACTCAGCTTCCTTCAGCCTGTGGATTTTTGTACAAACTTTCCCACTTCCATCTTATGCACAGGAAGATGGCTTTTTACGGGCCCTGTCACTTCTTTATGCATTAAGGGCAGAATGCTGGTTTATAATATACTTCCTGTAACCATATAATCTAGACACAGTGTTGCTGTCTCTGCGGAGTGAAGGGCAGACCTGCTTGCAGTCTGGTGTAAGAAGGACATGACTCGTGGAACATGGGAGGGGTTTGTTGGTGACCTGTGATCAATCCTGTATCCGAAATCCAGTTTCTGAGACTGTGGCATGAAGCGCTGTGTGCTTAGTAATAATAACCCAGTCTTCCAGTTAGTGGTGGTCACCAGAACTGGGGCAAATGAAAGGCATTGCCAATACTCCTCCTATCATAGTGTGGTGGGGAAGAAATTGACTTTGGTTTCTGCTTCCTCCAGCACCCATGAAGCTGTCAGAAAGCCTCAGCTCTGAGTTATGACTCCTGAGTGCCCATATCTGCTCTTTTGCATGGACTGGATCCTTTTCCCCACACAGACTTTCAGAGGGTAACATAGTTTAGTTTCTCTCTAGGCCTAAAGTTTCTATTTGTCTAGGAAAAAATATAGAAGAATAGAAGAGTTGAGTTACAATGAACTGGAGGTAAGGTGGGACAGACAGGACTGTGTGAGGAGAAAGGGGGAGATTATCCCAGGAGATGGGATCGCCCTACTCCACATAACCACCGGCCTTCCACATCCTCATCAGAGACATCCTTTCAAAGACCAGGTGGACCAGAGGATGCATTGAGGGCTCAGTGTTTCTTCATTGACAGGTTTTGACTGTATTTTCATTTCTTCGTGCTCACTCCTTATTTGTCTCTTTCATCCCAACCCTGAAAAAATCAAATCAGCAAATACAGCTGCTGACTTAATCACCAGGATCTCTCCTCTGGTTTGTTGTCTTCCACTCCTGGATTTCAGAGGGATTAAACATCAACTCTCTGCAATAAAAGTCCTGGAAGGCAGTGGGAATCTTCTGTAATAAGAGTCCTATGAACCTAGGACCTCCATGACAACAGCTAGGGTGAGGTGGTGCTGGAAGTTGTGAGCTCCTCAAGGCCTGCTCCAATGGCTCTACTTTTTCTCTTCACAGAATTCTGAACTTTTCCTCCAGAAACTATTTGCTGGTCAGGCATGGTATTCACTTGCTCAGTCTAAGTGAGGTATTTCACCCAAAGTGTGCAGATTAATGGCTGACAAATGCTGGCTAATGGCAACGGTTTATTCTGGTGGGCAGCTCGATGCCAAGAGTGTTTAAGAGAGTTAGCATTGGCTTCATGAGACTGAAAGAGTCCTGTTCACATAGAGTAACTGCTGGTTGGCATTAGTGTTTATAGATATGTTTAGAACAGTTCCATGTGATCTGGTTGGCAATGCTACACAGATATTACCAATGGTCATGATGGGAGAGAGTCTTCTGTTTTGTGTTAATTTCATTGGTTAAATAAAGAGACCGCCTTGGCCCTTTAATAGGACACAAAATTAGGTAGGCGGAGTAAACAGAACAGAATGCTGGGGGAAAGAAGCTGAGTCAAGGATTTGCCATGATTCTCACTCCCAACACAGCCACAGGTTAAGATCTTCCCTGGTAAGCCACCTCATGGGCTACACAGATTATTAGAAACGGGTTAGGTCAATATGTAAGAGCTAGCCAATAAGAGGTTGGAACTAATGGGCTAGGCAGTGTTTAAAAGAATACAGTTTCCGTGTAATTATTTCCGGTAAACCTAGCCGGGTGGCGGGACGCAGCCCAGCCCGCCAATCTTATTACAACATGGTCATATGAAGGAAAGTACATAAATGGAGTGAAAACAGATAGAAGATAAACCTTGCGAATTTTGGTTAAGAAGCACTTATCCTCAAAGTACTTTCTTTAAAAATTTAAATAATTAAAAACAAACCTGAAAGGAAGACTTAGGGTATATTGTGGAGAAGAAAAGACGGCTTTACTCACAGATCAAGAGTACTTACAGCTGCTGGTTTTATTTTTCCATTTTGAAAAAGCATGTGGTGTCACAGTGTTGGTGACTGTGTACCTCCAGCTCATATGTACCTTCACAATGATTACATTTGTGGGAAAATAATTTGCCAATTTCCCCAGTATTTCCATGCAAAATAGAATTCCATATCCACCTGACCAAGGCTTACAACCCTACTCTTGTCTTTGTGTGAAAGGCTTTCTCCCTGTGTCTACCAGGTCAGATCAAGTACTGGACCCTGGAGCTCAGGCCTGGTGTCCAGCAAGTGAGAGCCAGGAGGAGGGCAAAGCATGTGTGTGCAGTGTTTTAAAGACAAGAGTGAGGCCACGTAGAGTGATGGGCGCTAAGACGACCCTGGACGACTGCAGTCTGCACAGCATCCAAACCATGGCTGGGATCGGCTGAGGCCATTTCTCTGCGGATGTCTGGCCTAGGTAAGTGACAGTCACCAGGAGGACACCGTGAAGTAAAGCAGTCACAGCAATCTCAGACATTCCCCAATTGCTATGGCCATAAGCGGGAGAGACTTACAGTTCACGACCACTCTGACTTTCTTCACATCGGGGAACGAGACGTCGTTCTGGGCGCTGCACTCGTACTCCCCAGCCTGGTCCCTGGTGATTCCATAGATGTCCAAATACTGTCCATTTTCAAATGGTTTTGCTACAATACCAGAAAAGATACGGCACATTTAATTGCTGCTCCCACAGGCTTCCTTCAAAGAAAACAACCTTAACAGCTCCTACCAGATGTTGCTAATCAGACAACTCCAAAGGTGGGGCCAGTGGAAAGCAACGATCAAGGGACCCTAGAATAGGGTGAGCACGAGTTCTCCTGAATCAATGGTACTCTCCAAGCTCTTCACACGGCATGGCCCTGAACCACATTCTTGCCGTGTGGACGGAATTCACCAGCGGGGCTCGGTGTATGCCGACTCACATTTGTACAGTGTAAAATTGCAGCTGGACACTTCACCTAACTTAACGTTACTTTTCTCTGGGGGAGCCTTCCCTTCACTCATGGTTTCAAACCAGATGGTTCAATGAAAATACACAGGCCTATAAAGCCAGTGCCAAGCTCCCCCATCCAAAATTGCCAACGATCCCAAGCAAGTCACACTGCAAATGCTATATGCAAATCATTCAGTGAATCCCAGGAAGAAAGCTTAATGACTTTCAGCTAAGAGTTAAGTGGTTACACAAACAACCCAAATTATCTTTATTTTTTATCATTCTGGGGGAAAACATTCTGTGTGGCTAAAAATAACAGTAGATTAACAATATAAAGTCATAATCACAGATGGAGGAATATTCCCAAGTTAGTGAGATTGGAAATCAAGACTTCTTTCTTCAGTAATAGAATCTTTACTCAAACAAAAGCAGAGTCATTGGGCAGCCAGAGTTCCTGTCAGTTAAGAGTCTCAACAGAGAAGTTGTGGTGCTTAAAGTGGGAGTCCTCCCTCCCTGTCCTTTAGCTGGCTGTGAAACGCATTCACGTTTCAGTGCCCACAGACGAGGTTGGCAATCAAGGAGTTCTCCCACTAAACAGCGTTTCCCAAAGTCAAGGCTGCCTTTGTTGTCATTTTGCCATCCTTTCAGAAACACAATGATCCAGAAGTTAGAAAGTTAATAGGATTCACTTTCAATAAATCTAAGGAAATTCAGTTACAGCCTTTCAAATCTAGAACGCATGCCAATTAATGTATCCCCCTGTGGGTTTTGCCCAGGGCAGTATTTGCCATCACAGTTTGCCCTCTGAATGATCATGACTGCCTCGAAGGGAAAGGAGTATTTTCAATAAATACAGCTCTTCCTCTATTTATCAGGTTGCTCTCAGTTTGCAGAAGGCGAGACTTAAACCGCTGAGATGGTTAGTTGGCTGACAAACTATTTGAGGAGGTAAGATTAAAAAGTAGTAGTTAACTTCACAACCCAAACTGCTGAAACCCAGGCATGGTGAGCGTTTGTCATGAAGGCTACAGCCTTGTCACTCACTCTGTGCAAGGACACAGTGCCCTTTCCCATGGCTCCTTTTCTGTCCTAATCTCCCAACTCCACTCTGTTAAATAAAACTCGGAAGATGAATCCACATCCACACCAGGCACACATCGCCACCTACCCGAATGGTCAAGGTTCATGCAACTCATTAATCAAGCAATTAAACATGGAGTCTACACACACATGCTCTTTGGTTGTTGCTGCTTAACCATAGCAGGAATAAGCACACTAGCCTTTAAAGTATTGAAGGTTAGGGATAAACACAACAAACTTTGGTTTTCATTTTAATGGTTTTATTAGCATATATCAATTATACATGATAATGGGATTCCGCCACATGCTATTTTTTTACATGTATTTGATATATTTTGATCACATTCACCCCGTTATCCTTACTTGCCCCTCTGCCACCCTATATGTCTCCTTCCTCCCCTCCAGGAAGCCTCTCCTCTGTTTTCATGCTCTGTGTGACCTAATGCCCTTCAGTGGGGTTGTTTATAGGAGTGTAAGTGGTGGTTTGCATACAGCAGCATGTGCACGTATCAGGGGCTGCACCACTGAAGAGAACGTCCCTCGCTCCATCATTGACCATCATCACTGCGTAAATGCTCATGGAACGGTATTCTCTTGAGCTCATCTCCCTCCCAGGAGAAGATAACATCATAGTTTTTTTTTAAAACACATACCAGGATCAATAAATATAATGAAATGTGAGAAGCTGTTGGTTTGTAATAAATATTACAAACTGCGAGAAGAAATATAGGATGCCGTGTGTGGAAATGTCACCATTGCATGAGCTGGCTAAAAAAGATGCCATTCAAACCTACTGTGTCTGTCCCTGGCATGGCCATGGATGACACAATCCATGGAATCACCTTGGAGATCTTTCTTCACCCTGCCATAGAGAGAGGTCTGAGTTGACAGCAGCCAGTGAGTGGATGGTACAGTTTGCCCTTAGTCAAGTGATCCCAATATAAAGGTGCCTTCCAGGAGGAAAACATACCACCGGGGCATCTTGAGATTCCCATCTGACTATTGGAAATTTATTTTTTGATTAATTTCATTGAGCTATACATTTTTCTCTGCTCCCTTCCCTTCCTCTCCCCTCTCCTTCAACCCTCTCTTATGGTCCATGCTCCCAATTTACTCAGAAAATCTTGTCTTTTTCTACTTTCCATGTAGATTAGATCCATGTATGTCTCTCTTATGGTCCTCATTGTTGTCTATGTTCTCTGCGATTGTGATTTGTAGGCTGGTTTTCTTTGTTTTATGTCTAAAAACCACTTATGAGTGATTACATATGATATTTGTCTTTCTGGGTCTGGGTTACCTCACTCAATTTGATATTTTCTAGATCCATTTGCCTTTGCCTGAAAATTTCAGGATGTTGTTATATTTTCTGCTGTGTAGTACTCTTTAAATCTGATGTTGCTACTAATCTTCATGCCATAAAAGGCAGGTACAAGGCATCTACCTTATGTGGGTAAGATGTCCTTTCTGAACTCACCTTAGCTCAGTTCTCGGGCTGATCTTTCCAGAACTGAATTCCAGATTGGAAAATTAAGAGCTATGTTTGTCAAGACATAGCATTCTAGAGGAAATTTCAGTTCATCAATATAATTCAGCTCAACCTACCCCAGAGTGGAAGAGAAGGACTGGGCTCAACAGATGTGGAGAGAAAAGCCAAAGACCATCACCCTAAAAGACAGGGTCTGCTCAGTTCTTGAACAATTTCTACAGATGTCGTAGAGTGATGATCTTCATCTCCTGGCCATCTTCTCCCACCAGGAAAGCTCCTGTTCTGCTCATTCTGTGTGCTGTCATGTCATTCCATGTGGCACGCACTTAACAAATATCTATTCAATCAGTACTTAAAACAACATCTGAGAATTAAGTCCTGTGCACTAAAAATCCACATTGGAAGAACTCCCCACTTCACTTTCACCATCAAGTAGAAGGAAAAGAATCTTCAAAAGAGCTGTCATGTTGATTGATATCCTGACAGGACAGAAAGTGACCAGTTAAGAGCAAATCCTGTAGAGTTATTGTAGGTCCTTTATAAGATCACAAAGACAAGCAAAGCATTAAATACCTCACTGTGGGATGAAGATAAGAACTGACTGTAGGGGAGACGGTTTACTTTGCATATAAGCTCTTCCAAATAGGGGCATATGTGTCTAAATAATAGATAAATTAGATAATGAATAAATGAATAAGCAAATAGAGGACTGGAGAGATGATTTAGTGGTTAAGAGCACTGGCCGCTCTTGCACAGGAACCAGATTTATTTCCCAGCATCCACACTGTGGCTCATGACTTTCTTATTCCACCAGCTTTACCCCTAAGAAATTCTCAAATCTCTTCTAGGAGCCCCTGACTCATCTCTCTCTAAACACAGTTAGTACTGTGGTGCAACAGTAGTTAGCAACCAATCTTCAGAACAACTTTAAACAGTTTCCAAAATTTTTTCTCAGAAAGACTTATCACTCTTGTTCAGGGTTTCTTGGGGAGAAATATATTATCAGTCTTCCAGTCACCAGAATTCAATGAATTTGTCAAATATCTTTAGAATAGTTCATTTGCCCATAAAGGAATAGTTATTTGTCAACTGCTTTTTATCCAACCTCATATTTGAGGTCATGAAGTGTCTCTTATAAGCAACATCTCACACTGTATAGTCAGGATGTGGGCCAATATCCCAGCTCCATCATTCCTGAGCTATGTAACTTATCTCTGGATTCTTCACTATTGGTTAACCCATGAGCAGTGTGTGAGGACAGCGATGGAGCCTGTCTTGTCAGGTCATTCTGTGGAGCGAGTTATACAAATAAATCATTTACATCACTATATGGCACACACGGAAGGTAAAATACACATTATCTCTTATGATAATTCACAGCATTAGGTATGCAAGAGAGTTTAATGTGGAGATTGTTTCCACACTGACAGGTTACAGTATTTAAGGACTGACTTCTGCCTTATAGGGTCTTTAATAGATGTGGGAATTAGGAGGCTGAGCAGGAGACACTAACAGCATTGACCAGCCCTACTCACCTGTAATCTCAGCAGTTAAATAAACTCACACATCTTGTCAATCATCTGTTAATAGGACTGTAAGCTTATCCGTCATTGGAGTGACTTTTCAGGGACAAGGTGGTCTTCCCCATTTTTGTATGTGTGTTTATGAGTTTGCATTTGTATACACACATATATGATGGTCTGAAAATTTTCAGCACCTTGGAAGCAAAACAAGCATTGATTTTCTGATAAGACTGGTAGAATGTTTTATCAGGTAATAGGGTCCCTACCAAAAACCTTCAGCTAACAAATAGCAATCCCAGTGCCAGAAATGGACTATGTCACTTGCTGTTGTTGGCCAGTAAGATCCCATTGACCATCAAATACTACAGGCTCTGCCACCCTCTTAGCTTCCCTCCAGATATGAATGGTAGCTGAAGTAGTTAAGTCTTTAAGTCATAGGACATGGAAACAAATCAAGCTGGAACTGTCCTGAAAACACCATCCCATAGTGCCACGAGGTGCTCTGCTGTTTGTGATTGTGGAAAAGAAATCACCAGTCTTACATAGCTGTGTGCCCTGTGAGCCACAGTAGAGTCTAGATTGGCAATTTAAGCAACAGTTGCATCATGGAGTAACCAACTACTTCTGATAGGAAAAAAGTCCTTTTTCACAAGATGGAACCCATACCATGCACCAAGAACTTATGGCTACAGAGGCATAGGCCCTTGGGGAGAATCTAATTCTATTATTCTGCTCCTCCATGCTCCCAATTTTCTCAGGAGACCTTGCCTATTTCACTTTCCTGGGAGATACATGTATGTCTCTTTTCTATTTTTCATATTAGGGATATAGCTATTGATTATGTTTTCATGGGAAAACAAGAAAATAGAAAGTCCTGAGCAGTTACTATTTCATTTTAAAAGATGTTATCATTGTTATTAAAAATATTGTGAAAATCAACCAGGGCATTCTGGATTAAAGCACTGGCATGCTTGGTGGCCAATGTTCTGGCAGAGTTTTCATTACACCTTGGGAATCCACTTCCACATCTACACTGCACTTTCTATATAATTTTCAAAGACAGTAGGAGATAGAAAAGTTCTCATGGTGTAATTTATGAAGTTGCTGAGGTCATTAATCCTTCCGAATAATACAAGTGGGTTTCAGGAAAAAAAAATGAATTCAAAGACAACATTCTTTTTGGAGCAAAAACCTTTATGAGAATGTACTAAAAATATATCAGTTAATGCAATTCTGAGAAGTGTTGTTGGAGCAAAGAAATAATGGAATTTGAAGGTGCAATAAGAGAAGGGTTATTAGGAAAGATGAAATTATGGAAGTTACCCCCCGAGATGATTCTAACAGGGTTCATAAGCAAATAAAACAACCAGTAAATAAAAAGCTCAACTTTTTTAGCTTTTTTCTTTGACATTTTCACAGTCTACCAGACAGTGGCGAGGGAAATCTCAGGGCACAGCCATTGCTTTTTTTCCGGATTGGCATTTGCTGCTTATGGTTCTACCATGTGTTCTTTCAGGTGACAGAGATTGCACCCCGACATCTGGGCAGTACACAAGAGCCTTTCTACTTCAGGAAGTGTAGTTCATTGTGGACACAAAGGATTGAGAAGGTAATTTTAATAAAGTCCAGTAATTGCTGCCTTTGACATAAATGCAGGGTGCTATTCGTCATCATCGTGAGAAGAAATTATCCGGAGCAAGACACTGGAAATTGGATTAAGTCTGGACATCAGCTTCATGAGAATGGGCAGGGGTGAATCTCAAGTTGTAAGCAGAAATCATAGGCTAGAGAGACTTAAACTCTGCAAAAATAATTCGCTTTCCAGCTGGGAGAAGTATTAGATCTGTAAGAAAAGGAGTGCTTAATATATTTAAATATTCTAATTTTAAAATTCTACTTCTGGATTTCCATTCTTTACTCAGTTTAGGACCAATTATCAAGTGTATCATTTTAATATTTACCCCTCCATGAATGACCAAAACCTGAAATCCAAGTCTTTCATACTTTAGACAACAGAAAGCATCAGGTTAGGATCCCTTGGCATACACAGTTGTCCTTCTGGAGGCTAACTCTACTCTATGGAAGCCTCACTGCCTTGCTGGGGAGAGGCATGAGAGGAGAAATCAGGCAGCGTGGGTAACATGAAGGTTATTCTGTCCGATGTGGCCATCAAATCAGCAATGTTTGTTTGCAAGAGCTCATCATGAGGCCCAATGATCGCTGACATCCATTTAAGGAAGTGAAGGCTGAGACCCTTTGTCCATCCCAGTCATTCATAAGTTGATCTTCTCCTTTTTTTTTTCCTTGGCCTTCAGGACTTGGGAAGTGCTGTGCTGATAATCTAAGGAGGTTAAACAAGAGAGGAGGCTCCATCTGTGCAGCTGTAGGGAGGCCATAATCCACGTTGGGCACCAAAATGTAATGACGTAAACGGATGCAGACAGATTGTAAAAATATATACAGCTTTAATGGAGAAATAGACTTACAGAACCACAGTTCCCGCGGAGACCAGGAAAGCAGAAGCAAGCACTGGGAGCACACTCGCCAGATTTATATGTAAATATTAGCCCGAGGCGAAGATGCCCCCTAAGGGGCGGGACTTATCCCTACACATAACTCACAGAAATTCTTTCTGAAAGCCCAGAGGACCACTCTCTAACTCATTATATGAAAATATTTTCATACAAACATCACAACAAATGACATAAGATGCTAGTCATGAACACAGACCTGAAAGCCTTTGAATAAATATTTAATAACAAATCCAATACTGAGAAAAAATTAATGTGACCAGACTGTGGATTACCTGAATGAAAAATTTAGACAATGTGATCCACTATACCACCATGACCACCACCACCATGACCACCACCATGACCAACTACCACCAACACCACCACTACCACCATCATCACCACCAGCACCACCACAAAACAACCACTAGGATAAATTTTGTATTTTCATATAGATAAGTCATTGAAAGAATTCAGTACTTAAGAAAATAAAATTTCAGAAAATGGCATAGAGCTTTCTGAGTTGATGGCTTCTATGAATAAATAACCCTTCCCCAGGATGTGATGACCAAAGCTTCCCATCTCCTGTGGTCAGTTACAGGGGTCTACGCCAAACCCACTCACATTTCACTTTATAACGAAAGTGAGCATTCACCATTGAACTCTGACTGTGAACCTACTAGGAAGAAAGGAAGGGAGAGCACTATGTCTTTGTGATGGGCAAAGAGATCTCAGGTAAACATTAAATACATAATCCACCTGAGAGATATTGTTAATCTGGATCTTATCACAATTAATAAAACTTGTTTTGGAAAGGACTCAATTAGATTAAAAATCCAAACCACATAGGAGAGAAAACATTGGTAAATCACAATGTCAGACAAATGTGAGAGAAAACACAAATGTCAGGACTTGTATACACACATGTTAAATAAAAAGTCACATATGAAACCTTCAGGCCAGGTGGTGGTGACTTATGCTTTGAATCCTAGCACTCAGGAGGCAGAGGCAGGTGGATCTCTGTGAGTTGAGGTGAACCTGGTCTACAAAGCAAGTTCTAGAACAGGCCCCAAAGCTACAAAGAGAAATCCTGTCTCAAAAAAAAAAACCCAAAACAAACAAACAAACAATCCCCCAAACAAACCAAACCAAACCAAACCAAACCAAACCAAACCAAAAAACCCTTCAGAACTCAGTCGAAATAATGCAGGCTTAGGAATGAGCCCCAGCCTTTTGGTTACCCAATGCAGAGTGACCAGCCCTGATACCATGTTCATACAAGCAACAAAAATGGATTAAGCAGATTATATTTACATGTTTGTACATATTTATGTGTGTAACAACTATAATGAAAGAAAAAGAGGCTGTTGATTTAAGAGTGAAAGTCTTAGAAAGAGTTGGGGAAGGGAACCTTAAAGGTCTGGGAGGATAAAGGCAAAGGAAAGTGATGTAATTGTATTTTAATTAAAAATGTATAGAAAACTCAATCTTTAAAAACATAAAATAAAAGTTTTACAGCCTCAATAGAAACACAACCCAGCTAAGAAATGGATAAAATATTCATGTATAGGTAGTAATTAGCTTTATCAGTAGACATTAGGATGACCAATCAATCACCCTGAAATCAATCATTCAGAAATCTGATGGTATTCACACATCACATAGTAACTGACTAGGTTTATCAATAGACATTATGATGATCAATCATTCTGAAATCAAAGATGGCATTTACATATCACATAGTAACTATGTTTATCAATAGATGTTAGGACGACCAATCATTCTGAAATCACAATGTCAAGGACAAAGAAATGCTACCGCAAATGATTTTGAAAGACTCAAACAAGAGACAAGAGGACTAATGCACCCAGACAATAGAAGTCTTCTACGCTGTTGAGTTGAAGTCACCTTGGAAGGTTGTCACTTAAACAGATCCTCTAATACCTTTCATTCCAGTATCAACTGAAAGCTTTAATAGTTAAACAAAATATATATATGAATAATAACATTATTGATGATTGCTAACAGCACAAATGGTCCCAATACCCTTCAACCTGTAGGTACTAAAGGAACTATGCATAGCTAACACATTATCATTTAGCTATAAAATGATCCACACATACACCATGGATGAATCACAAACATACTTCACTAACTGAAGAAACTAGACTCAATGGGTTATATATGATATAATCTCACTTACATTAGAACTTGGAAATTAGAAGAGTATCATGTTGAAAGTATTAATTTTCTGTCAGGTGCTGGGGCAGGCAGGCTGACTGACCCTAGAAGGGGACACATGAGGGTGCTTCATGATAGCGAGACTTGCGTGTCTCCATCAGAGATGTGGGTGCTTGACTGCACCCCTGTCAAAAGTCTCAAACCCACTCACTTTAAAGATGACTTAATCAGACAAAGGCTCATGGAAACAGTACCTCAGATCCACTAGCCTCCCAAATTGGAAAGATTTCGGACTTCAAATGTTGGTGAGGATGCAGAGTTCATAGAATAGATCTCCTAAATAACAGGATATCCCTCGCCTCGGTCTTGTTGGTCCCGCAGGCAGTGAGAGAATTTTTAGTGTTCTAATTGGTTTTTGGTTAACAATGCTCGAGACGGTCTACAGAGGTGATGTGAATTACAACCCATGTTGGTATCTGTCGCCTCAGGATTCAGGGGTTTCATGGTACTGTCCTGCTGTATTAGCTTTGTGACCCAGGGCTCTGTGTGAGTGATGTGCTCTGCTCTTCGTGGAATGCCTAGATAATGGAATCCGACCCTCTGCTGGTCTATTTGTATCGTCAGTTCCTGAAGAGAAACAAAATCATTGGAGATTGCCTGTAGGAAACTCAATCACTTCTTTACCTATTTTAAATTTTCTTTTCTGGGTATTAGAAAACTGACCTTTGAGTGCCTTACTTAAGGACATTTAAAAATTATCTTTAAAAGGCTGGGTCTGGTGGCACTCACCTCTCAGCCCAATATCCAGGAGAAAGGGCAGGGTTACTACAAGTTTGAGGTCAATCTGTACATAGCAAATACAAGGTCAACCTGTGCTAACTTGTAGCAAGATAGAAAGACACTGTCTCAAAAACTAAATAAATGTAACCAAGATCTGGGACCATAACTAACTCCATGCTACATTGCTTGTGCCATAAGTACAGAGCTCTGGGCACTATGACTAGCATTGAAGCAGGTAAAAAAAAAATCTCTTTTTAAACAATTATTTCAACAAAAGATATCCCTATGGAGCCCAGGTGGTCCCCAAATTCTAGCTCAGCCTGGCCAAGAATTCACCTTAATTTTTTGAGGCAGATTCTGTCACTGATCCTAGGGCTATCCAACTTAGCCAGGTTGGCGTGCAGGCTCAGGATACCCCTGTCCTGATTTCATCTCATGGTTTGGGATTACAAATGTGTACTAGAACCATTGCACCTGAGTTCTTGTGTTGAAGCCGAGCATCAGATTCAGGTTCACAGGTACTTAACAACTGAGCCACCTTCCCCAGTTGTCAGTTAACATTTGACCTCTTATGGTCATTTTCTTCATAAGGTCAACATCTACTTTATAGTGTCATTATGAACATGAAACTTGAGAGTATTATAAAGCCCTAATTAGAATTTTTATTGATATAAATGTATTGATAAAATTAATGTTGAACTTAATGCAGTTTTGTGCATTAGTTAGGGTGTCTGCATCTAATAGGTCAGAATTGTGTTGTGAAAGCACCCAATAGAATTTAATCTGTGTCAACCAAAGTGGAAAAACAGCTCAATGGCTCTTAACTGATGCCAACTCCTTCTGAGTAGAGAGAACCCTCTAACTCCAGGCCCTGAAATCCCCCTGTGTCAACTTCCTTCATGCTAGGGTGATGTACACAGGTTCTTTTCTGGTTTGACTAGAGCTTCTGATTTGTGAACTACATCCATTGTAAGATTTTCTGGTCCTAAAATCCCTGCTGTTTAAGCATACTGTGGCTGGAAGCAGCTGTTGTTACAAACCCTCGTGTAACATGTACGGACAATGACATTAACACTAGAAGCCTGCTTGTATGCACTTCCTGTAAGGCCTGGCCAAACACTCTGTGAGGTAAGGAAATTATTGACTTTATTCAATAGTCAGGATGTTTATCTTTGACATATTTGTTGTGCCCAAGGATCTGTTCATGAGAGAAAACATTCACCAAAAATAAACTAGGCCCATATTTCTGATTTTGTTTGTTTGTTTTACCAAATATATGTTGGGGTGTTTCTATACTTCAAGTTTGTTGTGATTTGTATAAATGTGAGCACAGTTATTCAGTCTTTCTGCTTCTGTATCTTTTTGCTTCACGAAATTAACTGTTGAAACTATTTCCATGGACCTGGGAGATGAGTGCTAACAAAGTTCTTTCCATGAAAGCAGGAGGTCTGAATTCCCCAAACCAAATAAGAATCCAGGCACAACAGCACATGACAATAACCCAGCACTATGAAGCTAGAGATGAGAAGTCCAGCAGGTGGCTTGTCAGAAACTCTAGCCTAATTGGTGTACTTGAGGTCAGAGAAACACGAAGAACAAATAGAGGAGGAACCTGACTGTCCTCTGGCCTCTGTGTGCACACAGGTGTATGCATGCACATGCGCGCGCGCGCACACACACACACACACACACAACAGGGAATTTAAAAATGTATAAAAAGTTCCCCTTGCTTTTAGCAATGAGGGCCGGCAATTGGTTATGCAAAGGAAGAATATCCTTTCACTGTTGGAAGTGAAAGGAACCTAGGCAGGGTGGGGAAAAGTGTTAATTTATTTATGGATGACAGAAGGAAATCAGCAGCACTAATATTTTACTAATTTACACAAAATCCACTGATCCTCTTAGAGATTTAAGTAAGTCTATTTATCTCATAAGCTGTGAAGAGAATTTCAGTAACAAAATGTGTGTTTATAACCCCCATCTTGCAGACTGCTGATCCCAGTATCTCCACCAACTTTCCTTTAAAACAGTGTCCCTTATTCTCACACCATACGTGGGGATTATGCAGTTCAGTGGCAGAGGAGAGCTGCACAGACTCCCTCTAGGTTGTACCTGACTTGACATGGTAGATGTCAGGAGGCCATCTCAAAACCCTTACTGATAAGCAATCTGTCCTGGGTTGGGCAAGATCCCTGAGTGCTCTCACCACAGGCACAGAACAACCGAGTGAGAAGCACAGGGTCTTTTTAGGGATCAGGGACATGTTAGTGTGTGTCTCTGTGGGTACATGCCTGTGTACCGGGTAAAGTGTGTGTGTGCATATAGGTATGTATGTGTATGTGAATATGTTTTGGTGGTTGTCCGTATGTGTATCTGTTGATGTTGTGACTCTGTGCATGTGCATTTATGTGTGTATGTGTGTGCACTGACCTGCATATTACAGCGTCTACAGTATTTTTGGTTGTAACCCATCAACGACCATCTTGCCTGTCTCGAGCGTTCTGTCCTTGGTATGTCCAGTGGTCCCTGGTCTCTACTTTCTTCTGACTTGAGGGACAACAGAGTGATCACCTAAGCAACATGAAAAGTGATGGCCACAAGGGGTCACTTTGTTGGAGATCTGAACATCAAGATTGGGGTACCTTATAAAGACCGCAGGGAAAGGGCTCAGAGTCAAATGGGGGCATTGTAGGCTCTGCAGAAGAGCAAAAAGGAGCATGAGGGACAGAAGAGCCATGAGTGGGTGGATGGTCTTTCACATGCTGATTATACCAGTTTGCATGCTCAGTGTTTTCACTGGGTGACATGTACTGTGGACTTTGATGGGCATTGTTTACCTTCTTGGCTTTTAAATGCATTTAAGTTACTTGAAAACTGGCTTTTAAGATTTTTTTCTTCTCCAGTGGGACCAACTTAAAGGTCAGTCTAGACCTAGGAAGCCCCCTCCTACACTAAGTGACACAATTTAGACCCTGCTGTGAGTTTCTTCTGCAGCCTTTGTTAGTCAAAGGGGTCACTCTGCAGGTGCCCACCTGTCCACCTTAATGGTGCTCCCCACCTATGTTCCACTGTGTCTTCTCTGCCACTGTTATCTGAAGTCTGCTCCCCCTGGATTCTGCTTTCCCCTCAGAGAGCCTCAAGGGTCTGTCTGGATCTCACTCCTTGCCTCCCAGGCTCTCAGTACAGGAAGCTGTGGCCACAGGAGTCTCATTTCTTCCCTGCTTCTGTAGAATCAGCATCTTCCATTACTAAGTCTCCAGTGTCTCCCAAACTGGTATTTTAGATGCTTGGCCAACATTTTGGTTATTTGATTGAAACACTATATATGGTTTTTGTTATTTCTTGGCTGGGATCACAGCAGGGTGTTTTGAAAAGATACAGCCTAGGGAGGCTTCTCAACCAGCCATAGAAGCCTCAATTCAGTATCGGTCAGGTCTATACGTTTGGTCTAAAGGACACTAGCCTCTTTGTGTGTCCAATATTTCCTCCCAGCGTCTCATTTTCAATGATTCACTCCTTACGAATGCAGCCCCAGCATGATGGCCCTGATGAGAGCTCAGGAAATGGCTGGCCACTCGCCACTTGTCAGCTATTTCTGTGACCCTTGTAGCTTCCCACATAGTCTTTGATTAGGAACATGCAATTGCATTATGAATAAATTGACTATGGTTAGCTTTAACGATAAAAACCTTTGGTTTAATTGGCTTTTATTTGGAATGAAATCAAAACAGATGTTCTAAAGCACACTAGAGGCTGGAGAGCTGGCAGTGCTGCTCCGGCAGAGGGACCAGAGATGTGTTCCCAGCACCAGATCAGATGGGTCATAACCTCCAGTAACTCCAGCTCCAGATGACTCTGGCCTCTGTGGACACTGGGACTCACATACAGACACACACTGAAAAGTAATTTAAAAATTAGTGTTGTAAAACACAATGGTGGTTTGTTCAGTATCTCTCAAAACTTCACATGGAGAGGCCATTCTCTGAGATCCAGAGTTTGGGTTTTGTTATTATTGTTACTGCTCTCTCGGGGGATAATTCCTGTACTAGTCAAAGCTCATCATCCTTTATTTCTGATACATCCCTTAATCAGTATGGGCTACAAAACATTTTTAACAGTTGTAAAGCTTAGCTGGGCAGTGGAGGTGCATACACCTTTAATCCCAGCATTCGGGAGGCAGAGGCAGGTGGATCTCTGTGAGTTTAAGGTCAGCCTGTCTACAAGATCTAGTTCCAGGCTAGGCTCCAAAGCTACAGAGAAACCTGGTCTTGAAAAACAAACAAACAAAATAGTGGAGAAAAAGCTTTGGAGAATATGCCAAAGGAGACCAGTGTCTCTGTTGTCACCACAATGATAGGGGAGCTGACTCCATCTGTTCAGTGCCCCTCTTCTTCTAATAAATGGCATTTGCTCTTGTGTCTGTCACCTAATTTGAAAAAAAAAATCAGAAGGGCTGTCGTCAGCAAGTGGACATGTGCTGGAGAATGTATTGAAGTCAGCATCTGAGTACTGATGTTCAAGCATAATGTCTGCGGCTTGGAGAGGACTTGGGAGACACAGAGTGCTCACGGGGTCTGTACTGAACTACAGCTGTTTCTGTCAGGCATTAGCTGGACTGTGCTTCTGTTCCTATGAAATTCAGACTCAGAGATTCTCTTGTGTTTTGTTTTGTTTTTTTTTTTTTTTGTCAGTAATCATACAGTATGGGCTTTCTTTTATTCCCAGCGTCTAGTTTTGGAGTGAGCAGAACGTCCTTTTCTGAGCCCCTCTGACTGAGCTCTGCTCATCCCACAGATAAGGAGAGTGCTTCCATGGAGGGTGTGGTCCTGGGAAGGGTGCAATGCAGCAGCTGCTCAAACTACAGTTTTCTTCCTTCAAAAAGATGTTATTTTCATTTTGCTTATGTGGGTCTAGGTGTATGTGTGTGTGCTCACCTGTGTGCAGTGCCCATGGAGGCCAGAAGAGGGCGATTGATCTCTCTGGAGCAGAAGTTATAGCTGAGTATCCTGAAGCTTGTGCTGGAGACTGAACTGCACAGAAGCAGCATAGATTCTTACCTGCTGAGCTGTCTCTAGGAGACAGAACCTCAGTTCAGACTTCTTAATGGAAAGGGGCATTTATGTCTAATACAGAAGTTAGATGATGCTCGCACCAGGAACTCAGACACTGGCCAGAGTTCACAAGGGCTGTTTTTTTTGTTTTGTTTTTTTTTTTTTGGTAATGGCTTCTATGTGTTACCCCTAGGTAGGTTCTTTTTGTGGAGTGGAGTGAAGGGAAGACCCCAACCCTGAGCTTTCCTCTCCTGTAATGGCTTTGATTGAGAAGGACTTAGTACCTACCCCTTTATATTCTCTCTCTCCCTCCTTTTTTTACATGTATGTGTATGTGCACATGATGTGTATGCAGTGTGCATGTAGGCGTGTAGGCCCTGTGGATCTTTACAGTTCAAGATATGCTAAAAGATACACAAAACCAGTAAATCGAGGGGCCACTTTTCTGAGGAAGGATTGGCTCCACCTTCACATTGTAGGCACGTGGTAAGAATTTAGGAGGATCTAAATACAGCACTAAGCCATTGGTGGGAGCACCAAGAGATGCCACTACCCACCTCACCCTCAGCACGATCATTAATAGATCTGAAAGATGCATAGGTCCCAAATGAAGCACAGAAACATAAGGGTTTTGTCAGAACTTTCTTGGTGCTGTGGTGTAAGAATGGCCTTCTGTAAATTCATAAATGGATGCAATTCTCATAGTGGGCCATCATGGTAAGCACACCAAGGCTTGTCCAGCCTGGAAGACAGAGAGAGATGCACTCACGACACAATAGGGTCTAGTGGTCCTGCTTTACTTCTGCTCGTTGGAAGCTCCGAGTCTTGAAGAGAGAGTTCTGAGTGCTTGTTAATGTGTGAGGACCATGCAGAGGGCTTCTGGTAGAACATGAGCCCTTGTTGGTATGAAAGCCTTAGAAGTGACAGGACTGGCCAAGATTACAAAGGGATGTGGTGGAAATAAGTGGAGACAGGGAGACAACAGTCACAGTCTGCTTCTCAGCACTGAAACATTCTCTCAAGTCCAAGCAGTGAATTAAGCACAGACTCTCAGCACCCAGTCAGAGTGGTTACAGCCAGACTGGAAGCACCTGGTGAAGAGGAGGCACTGGCTGTGGATGCTTACAGGGGCAGGAATCTGAAAACCCCACAACTGACCCAGTTTATCAATGGGGCAGCCAGGTTCTGGAAGGCACAGAATTATGAAGAAAACCTGGAGATGGTAAGAACCACAGAGCGGGACCCAGGCAGAGGAACCTGGAGAGGAAAGAGGGCTGAAAAATACAAGGCAAACTGTCATTGCCACGGAGCTAACTGTCTCATGCCTATGTTTCCTTTTGGCTGCCTTCTCCAGAAATGACATGGAAGTACCTAAGGAGATCACAGACCTCCTACACTAGCACAGATCTGTGTTTGAAGGTCTAGTTTTCCGCACATGTTCTCAACATATTTTTATTGATGTTTTGTATAAAAAACTACTATTACCCATATTTATCCTTGATGTCAAAGTAGCTAACTCACTTTGGAGGAATGGTGCAATCTCCTCTGGAGGGATGAAAACCTTGCTGAAGAGAGAGTTCAGAGCAACAAAGCCGCATTTACGCCCTAGTGCACAGCACCAGGCTACAGGCAGACTCCTCACTTCCACTCACTGACATGAGTTGAGCCTGGCAAGGGCTGCTGAACCCAGCTGCCCTTCCTCTGAGTCTGTTCCTTCCCAGCATGAAACCAGTGGAGAGATCACCTGGGAGCCAGGTGAGTTTTGAAGTGACAGCCTGGATAAGATGTAATGCGAGAGAGACTGGAAAGGTTTCCCCATGGCCCAAAGCCTCACAATCAGCCTTGTGCATTCTCTTGGGTCACTGCTGTTCAGTCCCTTCGACTCCAGCCTCCTCAGCATCTCCATTCCTTCCCAAGTGTGAGGCTCCTGCATCACGGCCCAGCCTGGCTGGTGTCTCTGTACTGAATGCTTCCTCAATCACCTGTGTGCCTGAGTCTGTTCCTTCATATCGTTGGCCAAATGCCACTTCCTGTGCCATGCAACCCTAGAGTCATGTTTACTCTCAGTTGCCCTTCAAGACATCATCACCTCCATTCCTTGTCCCTTCTAACATAGCATGATTCACTAGAATACTAAGCATTATCCACAGTCTTCGTTACAACAGTGAAATTTCCACGAGGAGGGGAGTTTTGCCCCTCGCGTTCACTTCACATACTGGGCTTTGACCGTAGGTTCTCACACACTTCTTGGATTAAGGGAAGATGTGATTGACCGGAGAAAGATGAGACCTTTACATTAGCAACTTGACAAAACCCATTAAGAGAAGAAATGAACAGTTTCAACAAGAATTAAAATTTGCTTTTATTGATTTGGAGGTTATCCTTAAGAGAGAGAATCCAACACTAACTTTGAAATCAATCTGATAAAAGCCAACTGAGATGATTTCTAAGTGAGGATATTTCTGTAGTAGAAGGCCCAGGAGATGCTCTGGGAGATGGGTAGAGACTCTGAAGTCGAGGGTCATGGCATTACTATAGAGTCACATAAGCAGCTCTCAATTATCTGTTGGAAAAGGAACTGCATTGTGCACAGTTTAATGTGTATGGTTTCTGTAGAATAAATACAATGTAGTCCAATGATGAGGTGTTGACGGAAGATGCCAGTGCTTGCTTTTCACACTCACAAGGGAGAACGTTGACGATGGCGCTGTCATGCTAAGGTATGATTTTGGCAAAGAGATAAAATCACAGCCTGTGGATGTGGGGCTACACAGCTGAGCTGCAGCTCCTTTTGAAGGGGTCGCTGTGGCTATGATTTTTCAGTACTCTTGCTAGTAAAGCTTGCAGGCTGATTTTGTCTTCTGCTTGCATCAGATGCAGATTTCACACCACCACCCTCTTTTACATATATTCAGACACTTTCTAGGAAATACGAAAGGCATCTCAATCTTTGATGGTATATTTGAAAGGTTTTTAAGTTCTTCCAAAATGTTACAACATAGAAAAATTTATATATTGTTATTATGATAGGTCATGAAACATAATTAAAAGTTCTCAATTTTCACAGATGTTTTAATATAGTTTATTGTTTAGTTATATTTAAATCTCGGTTTTCTTGACATGTGTGCGGTGTATGTTTTTATGTCTCTGCATACGTTTCAGTGTTGACTTATATGAGATTGTATCTATGCAAGTGCTTGTGTGTTGAGTGTGTGTGTGTGTGTTTGTTGTGTAGTGTAGGTGATTACCCCTGTGTATGTGTGAGTGTTGAGTGTGCCTTTATAATTTAATTATATAAAAATAAATCATATAAAACCTTGATCATGAAAAGACAAAAATCAGCAGCAATTAAGCATGCTTTTGCCATGATTAGAGTTTTCACTTCTGCATTCTAAGAAACACTGGGGACCAGAAAATATGAAGCTGTCGGATTTTGTTCTTTACAAGGATTAGTGATTTCAGGAAATTAATGAAGAAAAGATCAAGGTTACAGTTCATGTTAATGAAGCCTAAGCCAGGAGGTGACTTTGCTGTTTGGTCTTCACTTGGTCTTATTCCCCAGCCTCCCTTCCGGTTTTGGAAATGACTTAGGTTGTTTGATAGAACAGGGCAAGCATGCCCTTCTGTAGTGAGCTGCGTGGTATCACACCTGATGGAGATGTATAATCAACTCCTATGGCTAAAGTCTGACCTATGCTATGATCATGCAATGATTATCAGCTGCTTGCATATGCATGGGCCTATTGGCAGTGCCCACCTGGCAATCCAGGATTGGCAGCCCGTGCCTACTTAAGGGCTGGGAGAGGTTTGCCCGGGGAGAGAGGAAAAAGGAGAGAGGTCAAGGAAAGAGGGAGGAAAAAAGAGAAAAAGGAGAGAGGTCAAGGAAAGAGAGAGGGGGGGGAGAGGTCAAAGAGAGAGGGGAAGAGAGAGAGAAGTGTAAAAGGTCCTGGAATAAACTGCAGTGAGAAGAGCTCCGGTGGTCGCGTCATTCCTTGCTGGACGAGGTGGACGCGACACCCTTCCAGGCACCCACTTGTTCTCCACCTTGGTGCACAGCACCAACACCTGCAGACCGTAGACCCAGCTCTATGGTCACTGACACTTGAGATCTGAAGACACCTGTCCCCGAAACCACCCAGGGTCTTCTCTAAGAAGCAGAGAAAATGCAACAGCTATGCTTTTGTGGTTTCTTTTAAATTTAATACAGCTGTTGCTAATTAAGTATAATACTTTTGGTTAGAACAATAATAAAATAAAGAACAATGTATTTGTGTTACAGGAACATAAGTTCTTGTGTTTTTTCTTCTCATTTTTAAATTTATATTTGTATTTATTTTTAGGAAGAAATTTCATTTAAAAATTACACTGCTTCTTCTTGGCTCCCACCAGTGGAGCAGACAAAATTGGATTTCCCTCTACCAATTGCTGCCGGAGTCCTCTGCAGGGACAGGTGGCTATGACATACTGTTTTCATATACAGGGTGCCCCAGAGGCCTCTGCTCTGCAACACACACACATACACACACAATGAGATAGCCCTAAGGTATCAGCTAGGACTTCACACCAGGGTGGCCTGGAGGTCAAAGCTATAACTTCGTTGATAGTTCAGTGTTTTATTGTGCTTATATGTGAACAAGGGTGAGAAAAGGGAGACACACTTTAGACAATGATCAGGCGTCTGCTCTCCCCCAATCATGAAGGTATTAATAAATCAAGCTCATGACTCCAGTCTTTGTGATACACGGGTATCTATCAGTAACTGTAAAGAGTTGAAGCTCCACAAATGTGGTGCAGTGTTCAGCTCTACATGGACATCACATGCTCTCCTCCAAGGCTCAAGGACCACCGTAAAAGCACCAATAATGTATCAGGTCCACTTTACTTTCACTCTATCTGGGCAGGCGACATCTGCAGCTCTTGCATGCGAGGCCTGTCGGAGAATAAAGGCATGTCTGGACCAGGACAAACTGTGCTCAGAAAGCAGACTCTGGCCACAGTAGGGCCTCTGAACTCACACACGCACATCAGCTGTCATTGTCTGCACGTGAGCAAGCCAGTCAGCATTCTAGCTGCACGTGGAAAGAGGCATCGCTTCTAGCGGAGAGACTACAGATGGTTGATAACTTCTGGGGAGGGGTGGGAGAGTCAGTTTTCTTAAGTGGTATGACTTCTGGTAGTTTGATCATGCTCCAATGGATGACCTCATCTTCATGTATATACAGGCAGCACAGATTGGACTCACTGAGGTATAAAAATATGGGGAAGACATGAATTTTGGAGAGGGACATGAGGAGGGCTTCAGAATTTAGAGGGGGGAAGAAAGGAGAGGTATATGATCTAAATACATTGTGTGTGTTTATGAAATTCTCAAAGCATAAACAAAAGTAGTATAAAAGAACCCCCAAGGCAAAATAATATAACCACTCATAATATTTCAGAATTCCATATGAAACTGATGATATCTGGGTTTTACTTTTAAATTAATTATTTATGATTTCATAAATGTGTGACTTACAAAGATGATGTAGAATTGATGAGTCAACTTTCTTCTGTTTTTTGTATCAGAAGCGCAGGGCCAACTGGCATGTTGGCTGCATGCTCATCACTGCCTGCTCTCCTCTGCATGTTGGCTGCATGCTCACCTCTGCCTGCTCTCCTCTGCATGTTGGCGGCATGCTCACCACTGTCTGCACTCCTCTGCATGTTGGCTGCATGCTCACCTCTGCCTGCTCTCCTCTGCATGTTGGCTGCATGCTCACCACTTCCTGCTCTCCTCTGCATGTTGGCTGCATGTTCACCACTTCCTGCTCTCCTCTGCATGTTGGCTGCATGCTCACCACTTCCTGCTCTCCTCTGCATGTTGGATGCATGCTCACCACTTCCTGTTCTCCTCTGCATATTGGCTGCATGCTCACCACTGCCTGCTCTCCTCTGCATGTTGGCTGCATGCTCACCACTGCCTACTCTCCTCTGCATGTTGGCTGCATGCTCACCACTCCCTGCTCTCCTCTGCATTGTTGGCTGCATGCTCACCACTGCCTGCTCTCCTCTCGCTGGCACCATGTGCAACACACAGGACTAACTGTTTGGTGTGTGTGAGCCAAGTTCTGTGTCACATGCTAGAGACATGAGGCGTGGCGCATTGCTTACTAAGTTAATTGATAATTTGGAAATGCATGATGGGGACAACCTAATGCAATATCTCCCTATGAAATTAAAACTTTCTGTTTAAATTTTATTAAAATTTCTGCTTGGTGTCTCTTTGTTTTGTTTTTGCAACATGGTTCTCACCCAGGGCCATAGTATGCCAATCAAGCATCTGAACCCCTGAACTGCACTTCCTGTCTACGAGCTTCAGGAGAAGCCCCCGTGCCAGCACTGACAGGCTGCAAATAAACTCCAGCATACTGTCCTCACAGGTCTCTGAGGATTTGCTGCTTTTTAGGAGAAATCTGGTTTAGGTTTCTGACAGATGTGTTCCAAAGATTTACCCATATTCTACAGCTAAGGGTATGCATTGGTATGCCTGAGAAATAATACTGAGGGCTGTTGGGTTTCTCATTAAGACCAAAGACTGAAACAGGATAGGCAGCAACTGATTTTATAGGATGTTTATATCAAGATTACAGAGAGAGAAATTCCCAGAGACCCGAGCAACACTGGATTAAGGAGAAAAAAAATTCACAGCTCCTTATTGCTAAACTTCCAAGGCCATAAGAAGCTGCTGAGCTATGGGCATCTTGAGGACAGATATGTTCAGTTTCTCAAGTCCTGTATATCTCAAGACAGCTCCATATTTCTGTGTTTTGTGCAGGGCTCCTGTTGGAATCATGGCTAAAAGGATTCTGAAATGCTGTCGAGTTCTTGTAGCGTTAAAGATTAGACAAGGACTTAAAAGGCCAGTGTACTTCCATTTAATACTCCAACATCTGATACATCTGGTTTTCTTTAGAAAACATCATCTTTGGGGAAAATGATCAAAATCAACAAGAGTTCCGCAGGGGGGAGTGGGCTCCACGGGCACAGTCTACAGATGTGCATTTTAACATCCCAGTCTGGATGTTTTGACTGTGAAGCTGAATTGCATATGTTAGCTGGAAGAGAGGGAATATTTCCCTGGGATGTTAGTCTGTTTTCTGAGCACAGTTTGCCCTGGTCCAGACGTGCCTTTATTCTCCGCCAGGCCTCCATGCAAGAGCTGCAAATTCACCTGCCCAGATAGAGTGGAAGTTAGTAAAGTGGACCTGGTGCATTATTGATGCTGTGGCTTCAAGTCACACTGCCACCAAGGCCCAAGGCTCTGAGAACATTGCAGTAAAGCAAAATTCCTATGAATTGTTCGGATGGAAAAACAGATGAAACAGTCAGGATCCCAGAAAAAGTTTAGTAGTACAGACAAGTCTATCAAAATTCATATGCTAAAAACCAAATGCAGTCTCTCCTTCACATGTCTCCCTCTGCTCCCTCTCTCTCTCTCTCTCTCTCTCTCTCTCTCTCTCTCTCTCTCTCTCTCTCTCTCTCTCTCTAAATCTGAGGATCTCTGTACCCTACATCTGACTGCTGGGGTATCAATGGAAGATTCTAGTAAAGTCACCAGCATGCACTTAACTTCCGGTGCGGATGGCCCAGAACAGTCCTGTCCCCAAATTTCAGATGGTCAGAGGGCACAGCCATGATTGTTTCTCTTGTTTCCACCTCTCTTTTAGTAACACCATCCAGCTTTTCCCCATAATTTCTCCCTTTTAACAGTTGTTTCCCCAAATCTCCCTCGGAATCCTTATGTCTAATGAATATACATTCGACCACCTCAGTCACCCCCTCGATTGTACTTTGTCAGCTTCTGAACTTGCGTCACCAGACGTCAGATGCTTCCTGATTCTTGGCTTTCCGTTAGATTTGCATGAAGTTTCCACATTGATGCTCAACTGCTACCTCCAGCTCAGCATGAGCTTATCCATTCTGGATATTCTAAGTCATTCACTGTAATGATAACTTGATTTAGTTATCTATGTGTGTTTATATTTAATCTGTGTGATGTGTATAGTATGTATATGTTGAATTGTGTGCACATGGTATACAGGCATGAATGTGTGGGTGTGGGTGGGCACCATGTATGCACACCTGTGCACAAATATTCAGAGACCAAAAGTGGATATTGGGTGTTTTCCTTTACCATCATGTTTTGAGACAGCATTGCTCACTGATCTGAAAGCTTACAGTTTGGCTAGGCTGACTTGACAGTGATTTGCCCATCTTTACCTGCCAATATTAGGACTACGAGCACACAGAATCAGGCATTACTTCATACATGGGTGCTTAGAATTTGAATATATCTTTATATTTGCAAAGACACCACTCTTAACTACTGAGCCATCTAGTCCAGTTCTAATGGTATGTCTTATTACTTACGTTTCAAAACACATTTCATTTTGAATCTCCATTACAAAGACCCCTCAGTTTCAAGTTAAATATTATAATTACTACAAAATCTGCTTATTTATGGTTACTTTTACCTGTGCAGTAATTTTAACCACCGGTAACTATAAACTGTTGATAAATCAAGACATATGATGTAATTTCCAAAACGCTTAGAAAACGAAGTGAACATAAATTTGATGTGCAACAAGAGGGTTTGAATTAGACGAACGAATGAAGGAGACATCCTCTCCTGCAATGATGGAGAAGATGCGCCAATTACGTGATTTGTGCAAAAAATGCACTGGAGCATGATAATTGCAGATATTAAAGTAAAAACGTAAGCAAGAGTTTAGTGAAGACTGCCAAGTGAATATTTAACATGGCATATCTACATAAAATTAACCGTAAAGTACACAAAACACCAATTAGCGATACACATGCATGAGTGAATGCATGTAACCTCTAAAGTTTATTTGAGGTTGCTTAGATCCAGCCTTGGTGTTGTTTTTGTGAGCACAGGGCCAGGGGGCAGTGGCTGAATAGAGCTCACGGTACAGGAATGCTTTGAGCTCACAGGCATTGGAGAAAAATTACTTCAGGTTTGTTGCTATGAATCTCGGGACTTTGGGAAAGATGGAGAAACTCATCCACTTTGGGTTTAAAGTTCTTACATTCTATTCAAATGACCAAATCCGAGGGGAGGGTAGCCACAGAATGTCTGTCAATATGCTTAGAAGTCTACCTCCACTGTTAATGCTTAAATATTTTCTTCATTTTCAGTATAGAAAGCTCAGAATTATCAAGAACCATGGTCAAAGCCAGGTTCTCTAATATACAAAGTATCTTCTATAACATATTAGCTTAGCTATCTATCATAGTATGTTTTCTTCTGTTTGTTGATCCACCACAGGATGTAGGTTCTGATATTTAATGGTCTACATGTTCATGAAAGTTATTTTGTCTTCTTTTGTTTGCATAAAAATACATAATCAACACTTTCCCTTGAGTGAGTCCAGTTCCTTCAATTATCATTTTATGTTTCTCTGACTCACACCAGCAGTGAGACTGGAACTCGGTGAAGAGCGAAAAGTGACATAATTAATGCAGTACACAGTTTCCTGACGACTTGGGTTTCCTGTGTGGGCTGATGGCAGCTGCCACCTCACTGAGCAGGCTCACAAAATCCCGAGAAGGAAGCTTGAGTGGAATGGAAGGTCCTGCTGGACCTGGGGTTCCCCAAGACACAATCTGTCACGAGGAGCCCCACTTTCGCCCACAGTTCTTGCCAGTGTCAACTGGAGAAGTGGATATTTGTTGAAAAATTAAATGTATTTTTAGACATGAAGGAGAAAATAAATATGAATAAATATCTGCCTCTTTCACAATTAAGAGAAACAAAATTCTGCAATTCTACTCCAACCATGGTAAAAAAAAAGAAATCCAAATGATATTCAACATCACAAAGGTGCATTTTGAGTGGACTTTGTCAAAGGGGTCAGGTGGGAAGAGCGGAGGAAACAAAATGATGAAGTTGGATGCTTCCTAAAATTGTTCCTGACTACAGGATGGGAAAAACCAAAATTCATTCATACATAAGTTAAGAAAAAAATTGTATGTAAAAACTAGTCATTTGGCTGTAATGATTCTTAAGAGACGTTAGAGGAGAAACCTGAATTTTAAAAGAATTTTCTTTTGATTTTTCAGTTTATGAGAAAAGAAATGAAACAGCCTGGACCATATTACAACCCCAAATGACTGCTAAATCCTATTCTTTTATTTAACCAGATTTTCAATCGTTTTAGAACTTAAAATTCATGTCTTGCTTTCCCTGTGTATTTCACAAACAATCTCGCCCTAGGGCGGAGGTGAGAAAACTGTTGTTTTTTTTTTTTTTTTACTTTCTCAGAGGCGAATGCTAGGGAGGCTGTTGTTCCTCTCTGGCAGTGGACATGAAGTCACTGGATGCTCCTGTGACAGAACCGTGGAGGTACGCACTGCAGGTAGTCAGAAGAGTCCCCTCATACTGTGAGGGGCTCATCTATCATGTCTTCAGCTGCCTTCTTATTTTTTAATTGGGAGGCATAAGCACACCAGGACGAAAAGAACGTAAACACATTTTTATACATTCCAGTCTCTGTCCCCATGGGTGAAGAAAAGACAAATAATTTCCTCATGGGCCTGTGTCTCTGGAAGTTGCAGTTGGATTCAATCACAGGCTGGTAGCTGCCCTGTACTTTTCTGCCCTGTTTTAGGTCCTTGCTGGCTTGGATTCTTGGGCCAGTGGGTGACAGGTTCTGTAAGTCACTTAGCCCAAGCCCAGCTGGCTGAGCAGAGTGGTTGCCTGGCGGGCTCCCAGCCACTTCCCAGCCACTGTGCCCACTCACTCTCTTCTGAAACAAACCTCTGAGAAGCTTGTCTGGGTTACCTGTCCCCTTTATGAATTTTGGGTTTTCTTTACTTAAAATATTTATGATGGTGTGATGCGATCTCTCTGCCTTCTTCATTCTGTTCCAACTCTAATCTGTGTTTATAACTGGGGGTCAAAGCCAGAAGCACACAACTTAGCAGAGCATGGATTTTCTACGATCATTCTCCGTTCTGTCCACACAGCTGGCGGTTCCCTCCACCTCTCCACAACTGCATCTCTCCCATGATTTATAGTTATATCTCAAATAAAAGTTGACTTTCCTTCCATGGTGCTCACAAAACCAGGAAATTGATTCATCCACTCAATAAGGATTTTACCCAGCACCCATTGAGATCTAGGTGACAGGAGAACAGGTGGACCAAGCTGGGAAAAATCACTGCCTTTATAAAGTTAATAGATTCTTGTCTTCAGGTACCCATGTCTCTGCAGGTTTGATCTCTATAAAAGCATGGTTCTGCTAATACTATTCAATGCTCAGAAGCCTTTAATGGCTTTCAATCTTCACTGCATAAAAAAAAAGTCTAAAATCTCCGCCAAGCACTAAAACCCTCACGCCGTTCTCTAAACTCTCCTACCTCACTACTCTGCCCAAGTTCCAGACAGTCTGCCCTTTCTCCTTACCAAGTTAGCAAATTTCATGATGCCAGACTTACATGCTCCCTATCTAGGCAGGGTCCTCTCACCTGTCATAAGACTTGGAACATTCATTTCTTCAGCATGGGTGCTTAAGCCCTTATCTTGCTACTGAAACAGTCAGGTATGGCTTATTTTCTTCCACACTCCCTTTCTCTATTTGGGTCTTTGATGGAGAATAATTTTTGGCAAATTAATTCACTATTACAATGTAATATTTGAAGTACTCTTTAGGTATTTTTGTCCATCTGTGCCTTGAGCAGTTAGTTATCTGACACTTGGGTGAACATACATTTTAAAAAGAAATAATGAAAATTGTGGAATTTAAGTATCTACTTGAAAAGCGTTGGTGGAAAATTGCATTTTGGACACACGATTACTTTGGCTCAGAGGCTCAGTGCTGGAAAGATTTTCCTCTGAGAAATTCCACATCAAGTCTTACTCATGTTTGGTTAGAAGCACATGTAGAGGGAACTATGGACTTTAGGCTTAAGAGTTGACCTTGGAACAATGAAGTCTCTGGACTCTGTTGAAATGGAAGAAATGAATGTAGCTTCCAAGTATGAAGACATTGGTATGAACAGCACAGGTGGGATGATTTTATACCCAGATGTTCACTGGGGAGGTTCTCAAGCACCAATGGGGACATTTCAGAAGCTGTAGCTCATGAGCGACAACTAATCCTTGAAAGTAGCGAAGAAGAGTCAGGGGGAGATGAACCCCCTCTCTAGAGCATGAGGATCTAGCAAGAAGGTATCCTTGGAGAATCAGGAAGATTCCACCAGAAATCTAGTCAGCCACACCTTGACTGAAGCTTCCTGCTCTCCCCAACTCAAGAAGTATTCATGGCTGAATACTAGTCTGAGATATATATGTGTTACTGACAGAGGCCAAGAGGGGCAGGGCCCATTGCTTCTGCACTGGCAGTTAAGAGAAAAATCAGAATTACATAGAATAGGGCTACTTTTCCCTGAGGGAAATACAGCTGGATATTCACATAAGAACTCCATGGCTGGCCTGCCTGAGCAGCCCAGTGGCTCTTGCGACCTGCCCTCCAGGGAGACTTTGATTTGAGTTGTCTTCAGCACTCAGTGGTTCTCCCAAAGGCTTGAGGAAAATTTCACCCGGAGTTTTCACAGCATCAGCCTCTCTACTAATACAGGATTTAATTTTAACCGATGCTGAGCACTTTGGATGGGAAAGTGTCTGTGAGTATGTTGTTTTCAGAAATAGTTTCTCCCATGCCAAAAACAGAATCTTATTTATAGAGTGCCTCGAACGAGCACAGTGGCACTTCTGGGTTCTGCTATCGGGTCCTCATATTCTGCAAAGGGGCCCTCAGTGGATCGACTCTGTTCCCCATCTCCGTGTTGCTGTGGCTGAAGCTGGAGACAGAAGGTCTCTGCTGCCACTGCAGATGCTTTTTGGTCTTGAAATGGGCCTTGTGGCTGAGATTCTCCTCTCCGTAATCACTATGGAAACCTCATGAATTGAGTTCTCCTTCAGTCAGAAACTGAAGGCTTCTGCAGACTCTGCTGCTCCTTCCTTACACCGGGAGGAATTTTATATTTAGTATAAAATAAGTATCTTTATGTTAAAAGTCTGAAACATGTTTGGCATGATGCAGATACCTCTCTTCTTAGCTCTAAAATCTGATTTTATGGTTGGTTTATGTGGCCTAGAGATTAATTGTCAAAAAAGTAAGATGGTGTACAATTACAACGCTAGATCTGATGCTGTCAAAGTATGACAGGGGACATTTGGACTTTATTATTTCATTTTTTTTCTATTCTCAAACTCTAGCATGAGTTTTAGAACATTGCCTTTATACCAATAAGGTTTAGGGTCCATCACTAGGTGCAGTCTTTGGCCTTAATTTTCTCTCTCTAAAAGGAAACCTATTCATTGAATGTTCCAGTCAGTTAAAGAAGATGTCAGTACATCATTCCTGCAAATATGGCCCCACAAAATACTGGCAGTGAAAAGGTGTTCTGCAAAATAAAACCATGCAAATAAACAGCAGATACCCATATTCATGGCACACAATTTAGTAGGTCCATCACATTCTTGTAGTTCATCCAAATCTTTAAAATCCAGATGTGAAATTTCCCATAAAGAGCCAGTGAGCAAATATATTAAAATTTGAATTTGTGGGGTATGTGGTCTCTGCTGTACTTGAGTAGGTAGCTATGCAGGGAGAGTGGGTGGGAAGAATATCCAGAACTGGTCAAAAATGCCCATTTGTGGAAGTGGGCAGGGTACCCAGCAGTGGGACTTTTCTTATTGATGAGCCTCCAAATTGTTTTGCTGACCCTTTTCTAAGTCACTGGGCAATGTCTGCAAAAACCTCTAACCCACTAAATCTTCCTAGATCCAGTATATAAAATGGCTAATGCTGGTCCATTACTCTTCAATTACAGAAAATAAGTGAGGTGAGAAATTTATAATGATTCCTTTCAAACATAAAATTATTATTATTATTATTATTATTTTTAGCATTTAACAATTGACCTCTGTTAGATACTGGGAGAGGGAAGTCATTTTCTTTACTTGTGACCCTGCCACTGAACCCACCAGACACTAATTGGTAACCTTATACCCAGGGCCACACAGGCGGCTCTCGTGATATGGTGGCTGAAGAGACAAAATGGATGGACAGAAATATGAGACACATGAGACAGGAGAAGTCAGGTAGGGTGGGGGAACTGGAGAGGGTGAGGGTATAATGGCCAGTGTGTGTTACCTAGTATACATCAACATAAAGACAAACTCAGGAAAGACATGTTTGGGAATGATGGGGAGGGGCCAGGACTGACATGGATGAGGGCAAGCAGGGTGTGGGAGCAATCAGAATGCATTATATACACATATGAAACCATCAAAGAACAAAGGAAGCTAACTGAAAATAAAGATTAATTTTGTAATATTTTCTTTCCTCTGTCTTCTTTCTTTTCCATCCTGTTTAGTTAACACATTTAACTGAAGGACTGCTGTGGGTTATTTTGAACAATTTGACTTGGTCCCATAAACTCTGCCCATGTAATCATCATTGTTGAAAAAGAAACCCATACAAATTCAGGACCCACAGAATACAAATTAACATCTCTCTGAAAGAAAAATATTTTATTACTAGATGGTAGAATTCTACTCTGGCCTTGGCTAGAGCCTCGGAGGACTTTCAATTCAGCTTTTATGTACAAATGGCTGTTCTCCATGCGTCATGTGTCCCACACGAGTGAGTTGCTCACCTGTATGAAGGGCCTTAACAGAGAGGAGACTTAAAGACCAGCTAGAGGAGTGGCAGTTTCCACAAAGGCTGGTGAACTGGGATAATCTGTTTTTGAGAGTACAAAATAATCTCTGTCTACTAATCTGACTGTATCTGAATGCTATAAAATAGCCCAGTTCATCATTTTTAACAAGAGGTAATGCCCTTGTGTCTGTCCACTGCTCATTACTAAAGTCAGGTTTCAGCACAACACAAACACCAGTTTCCTGTCTCTGCTCTGTCCCTTCCGTCAGAACCAAACAGTGTCACCCAACAAAAAGGAAGGCACACATGCAAATGCATTCCTAAATTTCCCAGATTTACATGTGTGAGGGAGCCCTTCCTACAGTTCCATTTCCTCTTGAATTACACAGCAAGCTCCGCCTCCCACGTGCCTCTCAGGCAGCCTGGATATTAGTTATGAGAAATGGAAGAGCCTTGTCTCAATTACAGGTAGAACTTATCTGATTGTAAGGGTCACTGGAGTTTTCAACCCTCTTCTGAAAATAAAGGCTACAGCTGGTGTGAAGTTTCCAGCCGCATCGTTCGCTCTCACGTGACTATCAAATTGAGCGTGGGCGGGGAGGATCCTTCCTTAAGACTAATTCCTCCAGTGAGCAGTGAAATACCTAAGCTTTTTATCATAGGAAGGGGCAATTGACTCGGTGACAAATAGATACTCTGGAAGAGAGCTATTCAGAAGTCAGGCACATAAATTTTAGCAGCCACTAAGAGAGGATGGAGCGTTTCCTCAGTGGGCAGAAATTTCCTGGACGGGATCAGACTCAGAAAGCAGATCAGTCAACCTTCTTCCATTAAACCCACCTTGTGAACAGCTCGGGATCGATAGGAAAACAGAAACAAATAAATTTCTCAGAGAAATTTCTTAATAATCATTATAAACTAATAGAGGCAGAGGACCAGGAGGGACAGTAGGCTCCGTCTGTCCACAAAAGTCTTGTTTTGCTTCCTATCACTCTGTACTCTGTTGTTATTCTATATTTGACCAGGAAAGCAATCGTTTACAAAGTTTAAGGGGAGGAACGGAGGGTTGGCAAAATTAAAGGCATGTGCTATTATTCAGGGACATTTAAAATTTAAATGGCATGCATGATGAGTCTAGTCTACTGGCAATGTTTGTAAGATAGTTCAAGACTCCTAGGTCTGGATGTGTGGTAAATGACTGTACTCTTGATTTTACAAATGTATCGATGTCTATTATGTCTGGTTGCCATTAAAACAATCTGGAGAGGTAAGTGTGACTTTACATTATTGTTGGGAGCAGTGAGACCCCAGATCCTGAATTTCTTGTTATCCCCTGATCTGAGTGCCTACAGCTGCTCTAAGCAGGAGACCTTCAGGAGTTCCTGATGGCAGAAGAGTGGTTTCTGGTGGGTTTGGCTGGGGCATGGCTATCTCTATCTAATCTTCCCTGAACACAATAAAGGGGGCATTCTCGGGGAATTCAAGGATGACCCATGTCACTGTCTCTCTGTCTCTGTGTGTCTGTGAATTTTAACCTCCAGCCCCTTGCCTGAAGCTTGGGAACTGGGTGCCAGTGCACAGAGCACAGACATGGGGGCGTGGTGAGCGGCACATTATCAGAAGATAAAATCTCATAGATTGACACCACAAAGATCCCCATGAAAGCCTGAAGGAAGCTGCTTCCAGTATTCTCTTTGCTTCCCATCTTTCCTGGTGAACAACAATGTATTCTTTTCAATCTCTCCAGTAACACTGATAAAGATTGTATTGATTCACAATGGAGTTTCTTTCCTGCAGGAACTATGAACTTCATTATTGATTAAAGCTACGTGAGAGCCAGCATTACTGATCCACTAAAGGGTGTGTGTGTGTGTGTGTGTGTGTGTGTGTGCCAAACTCACTCTTGTTCTTCTAATTGAAAAGGCAGATTGTTAACTTCTGGTGTTTTAAACCAATGCACACGTGCAGGTAAAGAGAAACGAGATGACTATGGCCTCTGTGTTCTGCGAGGAAAATAGATGCAAAGTTCAGAGGCTATGTGCATGGTTTGCTATTTCCGCTTTCTAAGTAGGCAAATGATATATATATATATATATATATATATATATATATATATCTATATCTATCTATCTATATATATAGATATCTATATATATATTTCTACCTCTTAAAATATTTTATTATCATTTTTAAAAAGAAAAAGTATGTATGTGCTATTTTATGCTCACGTGGTGACATAATTTAAAATAAATGAAATCAAATACGAATTCTCTTTGGCATGAAAACTGGACAGTGGGCCTGGAGCTTTGATACACAGAGAGACTGAGTCGTGCAAAGGCGATAATACGTTTCTTACGATTTGATGCTGGAGAAGCAAAGAAAGCCATTTAGAGACTGATCAAAGAAAATTATCTTAAAAAAATAAACAGAACAGAAATATCGCCTGTGGAGATGGAGGCAGTAGGAAGGAGGTTTTTGTAAACAGGGCAACAGGATTACAGCATTCTACATTTTCTGAAAATCAAACAGTTTTTTTTCAAAATAAGAACAATACTTTTGTTATACCCCCACCAACACACATGCTTCCACAACTAAAAACTAACAGAATAATTTTGCTTATGACCCAGAATCAGGGACTGAGTCCTCTGAAGCAGTATGTGGGGGGATATTTAGTCTTGGGTATTGGGGTGCCACAGTATTTACAGAGAGTTGTTTAATCTCAGGTGAAACACTGAATGCATTATAATTTTTTTCTCAATGAAAAATGTATTGAAAATTTATACAAACAAGTGCTACACAGTTTCTGAGTTTATTATTTTTAATTAGTTCTTTAAATATAAATACAGCTTATTTGTGAGTAAAACAGACAGGATGATAAGCCACCATACTTCTATATTGGCCTGACATTGGTCACTACCTACAGGTTGCCTCCTCCTTTCCCTCAGCACAGGACTGTGCTGTGTGATTAGTCACGAATCCTGCCTCCTAATCTCTGTGCCTGATCCCATTCTCTCAGCTTGGCCAACATTACTGAAGCAGCTACCCTGGGCCGGAATTCCCAGCTCCTGCTTGTGTTATGGAGCCTCCAACTTCAACTCTGCTCAGAGCTTGCTACAGACCACTGTTGTGTTAGCTCTTTATCCCGCAGTATATCAATGTATCTAGCCGCTCCCCCTTAGCATCTACCAAGCATGCAAACAGCACTTTCAACTACGCTTTGCTGACTGCTGAGTGTCCCTTGTGAAATGCCTCTGATACATTTCAAACGTTACACAAAAACCCATCTTTCCTGATCAGATGGACAATACCCTTTTGCATAATTCTGGGCTCCATGGACCAGTGTGTTTCATACTGAGCTTCTGATTATCCTAGGAAATGAAATGTTATTTAATTTTGTATTTAAAATATTTACATGTACTAATCCTCAGATTTCTTTAAATGTCTGAACCTCTGAGCATATATTCATACAAACATAAATATAAACCCAAGTTCCTATGTTTAGGACAGTGCATTAAGAAGTGATGCTGTATTTACAGTATGAATTATATATTACCAAAGTCATAGAATTAATGGATTTCTAGGTACCTTTGAAACTGTTTAATTTCTTTGTTTTAGGTGTGAGAATGTATTTGCTATAAATCTACCTATGTTTGCTTTTTTTCTGATATCCTGGGTAGGAAGCAGCACCCACCTGGCTGCATTTCAGGTTCAGGTTTATGCCCTCTCCAGAGGAAAACTCGGACCGAGGTCAGCCCCGGATCTGTCATCTTAATCTGCCAGTTCAAATTTATTTACACAGTTTACTCATTTCACCCCCAAAGCACGGAGACGGCGCTTCCTACAGGTTAGATTGCAGTATAATTTGAAGGCATCCAGGGGAGAATCGGACTTACGGGAGCGTGAGTGATGAACATTTAACACAATGGGTTCCTGTGAAGGGTGTACGCGGCTTTGCCGAGGACATCACTGAGGATCAATACTATTAAATCACACATTTTTCCATTGTTTGACTTCCCAAATCCCAGGCAGAGACCCTATTGATTTTATTTGACAGTTTTTCCCCCTGCTGTTTGTTTCTTGTGCTTTCTCTAGCCAGTGGGTGTTGATCAAAGAGTGACTTTTATCTTACTTTGCAGGAACTCTTCAGCCCAGTGCTGCTTTGGTGGCTGTCACTCAGTGGAGCCGACAGTCCTTCTGGGCAAATGTGCTAGTTCCCAGCTCCTTCTCTAGGAAAAAAAAAGAAACAAAAAACCCTTCCTAACTTATAAGAGGCTACATAAATTGGCTCAGAGCAGCACTGTTCTTTGAGAGAGGTTCAGTGATACATTTTATCTATCAATAGAAAAATACAATCAAGGATGTATCCCTTCAGAATTGTGTAATAAAATCTACCCCGACATAGGCATAGAGAAACGTGTATGAGAGAAATATTAAATATCATTACAATAACAGGAGAATATGAAATCAGATTCAGAGAAGTGGAGAGAAGTGGTCATTATTATGAGGTTTGCTAGTTAAGTTGAAGTTGGCAAAATAAAATAATGATTTATTTAGTGGATTTGTTGTATAACACTTGGAGAAGCAGATCTTTGCTGGGATTACAAAATACAGTGGCAATTTTAACCATCCAAATATTGACCTTGTCAGATGCAGTGGGAATTCAAATACTGTGTAAAACCCATATGGAACCAAACTGAAAATAGGGGTGGGGGCTTTGTTTATATGCAGGATAAGTCAGCAAACTATTTTTGCAATTGCAGGGCAGTGTATATCTTGAGATGTGCAGGTCCCAGGTTACTGTTGTAATACACAACCTGCTGCTGTAGCCTGAGGTCAATAGAGACCAGGGACCTGGGGGCTTCACTCAGTGAAACTGTTTATAAAGCAGGCAGGAGAAGGAATGTGTCTCACAGACAACATTGTCCCCAGCATACAAAATATAACACAGCTCCTGTTTCTCTAGCTAGCTAGAGCAACAAGATGAAGGGAATCATCTCCCTCTCTGGCATAGAGAAACTCTCTGGCCACTCCCATTTTGCTTTGGATTTTCTAAATGCAAGTTCATTTCTCCTAGCCCTTCTGGATCCTTTGTTCTGAAATGTCATAAGCTAATGGAGAATTTTTGTTTAATAAATTACTTTGCTTGTTATTATGGAGGTTTTGGCCTGTCTCTATAGAAAAAATTCCAGACATATGAGTCAAATGCCATTGAGCCCATCACTGATGGACCTTCTGAGTTTCCTAAGCACCAGGACTCAAGAAGGCAGCAGTCCAGATAGGGCACATGCAGCCTGCATTTCCACGTAATAGTAATGGTTCCCATATTAACTGAATTGCAAATGTATTTTGCACTATCTCTCTTTGTTGGAAAGTAAAAATCTTGGCTGCTCTTCTGTCAGCATCAATTCAAAATATGAAGTCAACATGCAGAGATTCTCTTATACTGATCAGGGTTTGGATGACGTTACCACCCCATTAAAACTCCACATTATCCATCACACTTGGTTGTAGATAGTGACTCACATCCTGTAAGTTCCTCAGTTGTAGCTAACACATTTTTATGTCTTTTCCTATGCACAAAGAAAAAAGAAGCAGAGAGGGAAATCAGAAAACCATCACCTTTCAATATATCCACAAATAGCATAAAGTATCTTGGAGTAACTCTAACCAAGGAAGTGAAAGATTTATTTGACAAGAACTTTAAGTCTTTGAAGAAAGAAATTGAAGGGGATACCAGAAGATGGAAGGATATCCCATGCCCTTGGATTGGTAGGATCAACATAGTAAAAATGGCAATTGTACCAAAAACAATCTATAGATTCAATGCAATCTTCATCAAAAAATCCCAACAAAATTCTTCACAGACCTTGAGAGACCAATAATCAACTTTATATGAAAAAACAAAAAACCCAGGATAGTCAAAACAATCCTATACAATAAAGGCACTTCTGGAGGCAGTACCATTTCTGGCTTCAAACTCTATTACAGAGCTACAGTAATGAAAAAAGCTTGGTATTGGCATAAAAACAGAGATGTTGACCAATGGAATCAAATCACAGACCTGGATATTAATCCACAAACCTGTGGACACCTGATTTTCAACAAAGGAGCTAAAATTATACAATGAAAGAAAGAAAGCATCTTTAACAAATGGTGCTAGCATAACTGGATGTCAACCTGTAGAAGAATGAAAATAGATCCATATCTATCACCATGCACAAAACTCAAGTCCAAATGGATTAAAGATATCAATATAAATCTGACCACAATGAACCTGATAGAAGAGAAAGTGGGAAGTAGTCTGCAACACATGGGCACTGGAGACCACTTCCTATGTATAACCCCAGTAACACAGACAATAAGGGTATCAATAAATAAATGGGACCTCCTGAAACTGAGAAGCTTCTGCAAAGGACACTGTTATTAAGACAAAAACCTACTGAATGGGAGAAGATTCTCACCAACCCTGCATGAGACAAAGGCCTGATCTCCAAAATATTTAAAGAACTCAAGAAACTAGACATTAAAATTCTGAATAACTCAATTGGGGTACTGAACTTAAAAGAGAATTCTCAACAGAATAAGTTCAAATGGCCAAAAGACACTTAAGGTCATGCTCAACCTCCTTAGCAATCAGGGAAATGCAAATCAAAACAACTTTGAGATACCATCTTACAACTGTCAGAATGGCTAAAATCAAAAACACCAATAACAACCTATGCTGGAGAGGATGTGGAGTAAGGGGAACACTTATCCATTGTTAGTGGGAATGCAAACTTGTGCAAATACTTTGTAAATCAGTGTGGCGGTTTCTCAGGAAACTGGGAGTCAACCTACCTCAGGATCCAGCAATTCCACTCTTGGGAATATATCCAAGAGATGCCCAATCATACTACAAAAGCATTTGTTCAACTATGTTCATAGCAGCACTATTTGTAATAGCCAGAACCCGGAAACAACCTAGGTGCCCCTCAATAGAAGAATGAATAAAGAAGGTGTGGCACATATACACTTTAGGGTTCTACTCAGTGGTAAAAAACAATGACATCTTGAATTTTGCATGCAAATGGATGGAAATAGAAGACACTTTACTGAGGGAGATAACTCAGACCCATAAAGATGAGTATGGTATGTACTCACTCATTAGTAGATTCTAGCCATAAACAAAGGACATTGAGCCTATAGTTTGGGATCCTAGAGAACCTAAATAATAAGGTGAACCTAAAGAAAAACATATATATTGGAAGTAGACAATATCGCCGGGCAAAATTTGGGAGTACGGGGGTAGGGATGAAGTGGGGGGAAGGGGAGGTGGGGAGAGAGAAGGGAGAAGGGAGGGATTTGGGAGAGCTTGTAATGTAATGTATAATTAAGAAATATAGGTTAATTTACCTATATTTACTATATTTACTAGTCAAGTTTGTAGTCATGTTAGTTAGGTTTTCTAGATATATAGAGATATATTTCATTTGGATAAGTATTCTTCAAATCTTTCAGAGAGCTTCAGAATATGGCATTTAAAATGTTTTAATAACTTAGGACTTTACATGACAATGAGACACTCTGCTCCTGGCAGCACCAATTACTTCAAGAGGAAGATGGGCATCCAACATGCTCTTCATGGAGTTGGTTAATCATTTGGGCAAGAAACTGCTCTTGCCTGGAATGCTTGATGAACTGGACATGCAGAACCCACAGAGAAATGACTGCTAAACTTGCCTAAAGGTGAGATGATCCTTGGGGTTTCCTGCTTCATGAAAGAGTCTGCTAGACATTCTGCAGGACACAGAAAAAAGTGACTGACAGACTGCCAATATAATTGGAACTGTCTTTGAAATTTCCTACTTCATGGAAAAGTCTTCTGGATATTATGGGTCTATAGGCTGAAGATGGATGTCCCAAAGGTACAGAGGAACTTTGGGTGACTGTCCAGGCAGTGAGATGTTTCTGTCCATTCTAGAGTTTTGAAAGTTGCTTCTAGTCCACCTCCTGTTAACTTAGGTAATATTATATCCTTCTAGAGTCTTTGATAGAGTTAAATTTATAGTTATAATTATAGTTTTCCTTAGTTATGATAAAAGATAAAATAGATATAAATATTGTAATTGTAATTATTGCATGTTACTTGTTTTGTTATCCATAATTTTACTATGTTGAAGATAAAGCCTTCCTTTTCATTTAAACAGAAAAAGGGAGGTGATATGGGATTTCCCTCTGTATGCTGTGATTACTATTAATGAATAAAGAAACTGCTTTGGACCTATAGCAGGGCAGAACTTAGGTAGCAGAGAAGACTGAACTGAATGCTGGGAGAAAGAAGTGTGGAGTCATAGAGATGCCGGAGACAGATGTAGGAACTTTAGCCAGGAAGCTACAGCCACATTGCCATACACATATTAATAGAAATGGGTTAAATTAATATGTAAGAGTTAGTCTATAAGAAGCTAGAGCTAATGGGCCAAACAGTGATTTATATAATACAATTGCTGTGTGATTATTTTGTGACTGAATAGCCGAGAACCAAGCCCTTCCTTCAAAAAGGTACCTTATTTTCCGCTTTGTTTCTAGAATTTGCTACAGCTATAACTTCAGCATCCTTTACTGGGTACATTTCAGATCTGTGAATGTTTGGAGATATACATAAAATAAAAATGTTTCAATAATGAGTGTGAAAACCCATCTTCAAGAAAACTGAGGTTGGGGAACACCGGGCGGCGGAACGCAACGCGGCCGGAACACCGGGCGGCGGAACGCAACGCGGCCAGAACACCGGGCGGCGGAACGCAACGCGGCCGGAACACCGGGCGGCGGAACGCAACGCGGCCGGAACACCGGGCGGCGGAACGCAACGCGGCCGGAACACCGGGCGGCGGAACGCAACGCGGCCGGAACACCGGGCGGCGGAACGCAACGCGGCCGGAACACCGGGCGGCGGAACGCGGCCGGAACACCGGGCGGCGGAACGCAACGCGGCCGGAACACCGGGCGGCGGAACGCGGCCGGAACACCGGGCGGCGGAACGCGGCCGGAACACCGGGCGGCGGAACGCGGCCGGAACACCGGGCGGCGGAACGCGGCCGGAACACCGGGCGGCGGAACGCGGCCGGAACACCGGGCGGCGGAACGCGGCCGGAACACCGGGCGGCGGAACGCGGCCGGAACACCGGGCGGCGGAACGCGGCCGGAACACCGGGCGGCGGAACGCGGCCGGAACACCGGGCGGCGGAACGCGGCCGGAACACCGGGCGGCGGAACGCGGCCGGAACACCGGGCGGCGGAACGCGGCCGGAACACCGGGCGGCGGAACGCGGCCGGAACACCGGGCGGCGGAACGCGGCCGGAACACCGGGCGGCGGAACGCGGCCGGAACACCGGGCGGCGGAACGCGGCCGGAACACCGGGCGGCGGAACGCGGCCGGAACACCGGGCGGCGGAACGCGGCCGGAACACCGGGCGGCGGAACGCGGCCGGAACACCGGGCGGCGGAACGCGGCCGGAACACCGGGCGGCGGAACGCGGCCGGAACACCGGGCGGCGGAACGCGGCCGGAACACCGGGCGGCGGAACGCGGCCGGAACACCGGGCGGCGGAACGCGGCCGGAACACCGGGCGGCGGAACGCGGCCGGAACACCGGGCGGCGGAACGCGGCCGGAACACCGGGCGGCGGAACGCGGCCGGAACACCGGGCGGCGGAACGCGGCCGGAACACCGGGCGGCGGAACGCGGCCGGAACACCGGGCGGCGGAACGCGGCCGGAACACCGGGCGGCGGAACGCGGCCGGAACACCGGGCGGCGGAACGCGGCCGGAGGACGCCCAGCGCAGCCAGCGGTGACCCACTGGGACCAGAGCGGCAGCAGAGGACACAGGCTGCTGGCGGCGGGAACCGTCCCAGCAGGAGAAGCAGGCTGCAGGGACCGCGCGCAACACCAAGAACAGATTGCCCCACTACAATTAAACCAAAGAGGTAGGCCTTCGGTTGGGGAGGTCCCTGGCAAAGGAGGAGCCGGGTCCTATTCCTGAAGACCTTTCTGAGGGGTGAGAGGGATCTTGGCCCCCGGCACAAACCAGGAAACAGAGCAAGGGCATTTTGTAAGAGGAGCCCCTGGCCAGCAGGGGAACCTGAACCAGTTTTAAAAGACCCCTTAGATAGCATCGATAGGAGGAGATGGGTAGGCGCCAAGGAAAGAATTCACCCAATAATCTGAAAAACAACATGAAAACACCAGAACCCAACGATCTTACAACAGAAGGTCTCCAACACCATAACACAGAAGAAGTGGAAAAAATTGACTTTATGAAAGCTGTAGAGTCCCTTAAACAACATGTGAAAAATGCCCTTATAGAAATGGATGAGAAGTATAACCAAAAATTTGAAGAAATGAGTAAATACGTACATAATACCCTGGGAAACCAAGAAAGAACGATCAAACAGGTAATGGAAACAGTTCAAGAATTGAAAACTGAAATGGAAGCAAGGAAGAAAACACAAACTGAGGACCAGCTGGATATGGAAAATCTAGGTCAACGAGCAGAGCCTACAGAAACAAGCATAATCAATAGAATACAAGAAATAGAAGAAAGAATCTCAGATTCTGAGGACAACATAGAGAAAATAAACGCTCTGATCAAAGAAAACTGCAAAGCCAACAAATTCTCATCACAAAACATTCAGGAAATATGGGACACAATAAAAAGACCAAATCTAAGAATAATAGGAATAGAAGAAGGAGAAGAGTCACAGCTCAAAGGCCCAGAAAATATTTTGAACAAAATTATGGAAGAAAACTTTCCCAACATAAAGAAAGATATTCCTTTGAATATTCAAGAAGCATATAGAACACCAAACAGACTGGATCAAAGGAAAACATCCCCTCGCCATATAATAATCAAAACACAAAATATACAGGTTAAAGAAAGAATACTAAGAGCTGCAAAGGAAAAAGGCCAAGTAACTTATAAAGGTAAACCGATCAGACTTACACCTGATTTCTCTATGGAAACAATGAAAGCCAGAAGGTCCTGGATAGAAGTACTGCAGAAGCTAAGAGACCATGGATGCAAGCCCAGACTACTATACCCAGCCAAGCTTTCGTTCACTATAAATGGAGAAATCAAGACATTCCAGGATAAAAACAAATTTAAACAATACGTAGCCACGAATCCAGCCCTACAGAAAGTAATAGAAGGAAAATCGCAACCCAAGGAATCCAACATTGCCAACACTGCTTACAATAACTCAGGCATCTAGCAACCCTTCACTAGCACAACTCACAGAAGGGAGACACACAAATTCTACTTCCAAAAACAATAAGAATATCTGGCGTAAACAACCACTGGTCATTAATATCACTTAATATTAATGGTCTCAATTCACCTATAAAAAGGCACAGGCTAAGAGATTGGATACGAAAACAGGATCCAACATTCTGCTGTTTGCAAGAAACACATCTCAACCACAAAGACAGGCATCTACTCAGAGTAAAGGGCTGGGAAAAGATCTTTCAAGCAAATGGTCCTAAGAAAAAAGCAGGTGTGGCCATATTAATTTCTAACAAAACTGACTTCAAACTAAAATCAATCAGAAGAGATCGAGATGGACACTTTATACTCATAACAGGAACAATTTGTCAGGATGAAGTCTCAATCCTGAATATTTACGCTCCTAATATAAAAGCACCCACGTATGTAAAAGAAATATTACTAAAACTCAAGGCACTCATCAAACCACACACACTAGTAGTAGGAGACTTCAATACACCTCTCTCAGCAATGGACAGGTCAATCAGACAGAAACCTAATAGAGAAGTAAGAGAACTACTGGAGGTAATGAAGCAAATGGACTTAACAGACATCTATAGAACATTCCACCCAAATAGGAAAGAATATACCTTCTTCTCTGCAGCCCATGGAACCTTCTCGAAAATTGACCACATACTCGGAAACAAAGGAAACCTCCACAGATACAAAAAAATATCAGTCTCCACCTGTGTCTTATCAGATCACCACGGATTAAAGTTAGAATTCAACAACAATCCTACCTCCAGAAAGCCGACAAACTCATGGAAACTGAACAGTCAACTACTGAACCACACCTGGGTCAAAGAAGAAATCAAGAAAGAAATTAAAGTCTTCCTTGAATTTAATGAAAATAAAGGGACAACATACTCAAACCTATGGGACACTATGAAAGCAGTGCTAAGAGGAAAGTTCATAGCACTAAGTGCCCACTTAAAGAAAACAGAGAAAGCATACATCGGAGACTTAACAGCACACCTGAAAGCTTTAGAAAAAAAAGAAGCAGATGCGCCCAGGAGGAGTAGAAGACTGGAAATAATCAAACTGAGGGCTGAAATCAACAAAATAGAAACGCAGAAAACAGTCCAAAGAATCAATGAAACAAAAAGTTGGTTCTTGGAGAAAATCAACAAGATCGACAAACCCCTATCCAAACTAATTAAACGACAGAGAGAGAACACGCAAATAAATAAGATCAGAAATGAAAAGGGGGACATAACCACAGACACAGAGGAAATTCAGAGACTCATTAGATCTTACTACAAAAGCCTGTATGCCACAAAACTAGAAAATGCAAAAGAAATGGACATTTTTTTAGATAAGTACCACATACCAAAGCTAAACCAAGACCAGGTGAACGATCTAAATAGACCTGTTAGTCGCGAAGAGCTAGAAACCGTTATCAAAAATCTACCTTCCAAAAAAAGCCCAGGACCAGATGGTTTCAATGCAGAATTCTACCAGAACTTCCAAGAAGAGCTAATACCTATACTCCTTAATGTATTTCACAATATAGAAACAGAAGAGTCATTGCCAAATTCCTTTTATGAAGCTACAGTTACCCTGATACCAAAACCACACAAAGACCCAACCAAGAAAGAAAATTACAGGCCGATCTCACTCATGAATATTGATGCAAAAATTCTCAATAAAATACTGGCAAACCGAATCCAAGAACACATTAGAAAAATTATCCATTATGATCAAGTAGGCTTCATCCCAGAGATGCAGGGCTGGTTCAACATACGCAAATCTATCAATGTAATCCACCATATAAATAAACTGAAAGAAAAAAACCATATGATCATTTCATTAGATGCTGAAAAAGCATTTGACAAAATTCAACACCCCTTTATGATAAAAGTCTTGGAGAGATTAGGGATACAAGGATCATACCTAAATATAATAAAAGCTATTTACAGCAAGCCGTCAGCTAACATTAAATTAAATGGAGAAAAACTCAAAGCCATCCCACTAAAATCAGGAACACGACAAGGCTGTCCACTCTCTCCATACCTCTTCAATATAGTGCTTGAAGTTCTAGCAATAGCAATAAGACAACATCAAGGGATCAAGGGGATTCGTATCGGAAAAGAAGAAGTTAAGCTCTCGTTATTTGCAGATGATATGATAGTATACATAAGCGACCCCAAAAACTCTACCAAAGAACTCCTACAGCTGATAAACACCTTCAGTAATGTGGCAGGATACAAGATCAACTCCAAAAAATCAGTGGCCTTCCTATACACTAAGGATAAGGAAACAGAGAGGGAAATTAGAGAAGCATCACCTTTCACGATAGTCACAAATAGCATAAAATATCTTGGGGTAACTCTGACCAAGGATGTGAAAGATTTATTTGACAAGAACTTTAAGTCTTTGAAGAAAGAAATTGAAGAGGACACCAGAAAATGGAAAGATCTTCCTTGCTCCTGGATTGGGAGGATCAACATAGTAAAAATGGCAATTCTACCAAAAGCAATCTATAGATTCAATGCAATCCCCATCAAAATCCCATCAAAATTCTTCACAGATCTGGAGAAGACAATAATCAACTTTATATGGAAAAACAAAAAACCCAGGATAGCCAAAACAATCTTATACAACAAAGGATCGTCTGGAGGCATTACCATCCCTGACTTCAAACTCTACTACAGAGCTACAGTATTGAAAACAGCTTGGTATTGGCATAAAAACAGAGAAGTCGACCAATGGAATCGAATAGAAGACCCTGACATTAACCCACAAACCTATGAACACCTGATTTTCGATAAAGGAGCTAAAAGTATACAATGGAAAAAAGAGAGCATCTTCAACAAATTGTGCTGGCAAAACTGGATGTCAACCTGTAGAAGAATGAAAATAGATCCATATCTATCACCATGCACAAAACTCAAGTCCAAATGGATTAAAGACCTCAATATCAGTTTGAACACAGTGAACCTGATAGAAGAGAAAGTGGGAAGTACTCTACAACACATGGGCACAGGAGACCACTTCTTACGTATAACCCCAGCAGCACAGACATTAAGGACCTCATTGAATAAATGGGACCTCCTGAGACTGAGAAGCTTCTGTAAAGCAAAGGACACTGTCACTAAGACACAAAGGCAACCCACCAACTGGGAGAAGATCTTCACCAACCCCGCAACTGACAAAGGTCTGATCTCCAAAATATATAAAGAACTCAAGAAACTAGACCGTAAAAGGCTAATCAACCCAATTATAAAATGGGGCATTGAGCTGAACAGAGAATTCTCAACAGAAGAACTTCAAATGGCCAAAAGACACTTAAGGTCATGCTCAACTTCCTTAGCGATCAGGGAAATGCAAATCAAGACAACTTTAAGATACCATCTTACACCTGTCAGAATGGCTAAAATCAAAAATACCAATGATAGCCTTTGTTGGAGAGGTTGTGGAGAAAGGGGTACACTCATCCATTGCTGGTGGGAATGCAAACTTGTGCAACCACTTTGGAAGGCAGTATGGCGGTTTCTCAGGAAATTCGGGATCAACTTACCCCTGGACCCAGCAATACCACTCTTGGGAATATACCCAAGAGAGGCCTTATCATACAACAAAAGTATATGCTCTACAATGTTCATAGCAGCATTGTTTGTGATAGCCAGAACCTGGAAACAACCTAGATGCCCTTCAATGGAAGAATGGATGAAGAAAGTATGGAATTTATACATATTAGAGTACTACTCAGCAATAAAAAACAAGGACTTCATGAATTTTGCATACAAATGGATGGAAATAGAAAACACTATCCTGAGTGAGGTAAGCCAGACCCAAAAAGAGGAACATGGGATGTACTCACTCATATTTGGTTTCTAGCCATAAACCAAGGACATTGAGCTTATAATTAGTGATCCTAGAGAAGCTAAATAAGGAGAACCCAAAGAAAAACATATAGGCATCCTCCTGAATATTAACCTTCAGCAAGCGATGAAAGGAGACAGAGACAGAGACCCACATTGGAGCACAGGACTGAAATCTCAAGGTCCAAATCAGGAGCAGAAAGAGAGAGAGCACGAGCATGGAACTCAGGACCACGAGGGGTACACCCACACATTGAGACAATGGGGATGTTCTATTGGGAACTCACCAAGGCCAGCTGGCCTGGGTCTGGAAAAGCCTGGGATAAAACCGGACTCTCTGAACATAGCGGACAATGAGGACTACTGAGAACTCAAGAACAATGGCAATGGGTTTCTGATCCTACTGCACGCACTGGCTTTGTGGGAGCCTAGGCAGTTTGGATGCTCACCTTACTAGACCTGGATGGAGGTGGGGGTTCCTTGGACTTCCCACAGGCCAGGGAACCCTGATTGCTTTTCGGGCTGGGGGGAGACTTAATTGGGGGAGGGGGAGGGAAATGGGAGGCGGTGGCGGGGAAGAGACAGAAATCTTTAATAAATAAATAAATAAATAAATAAATAAATAAATAAATAAATAAAAAAAAAAAAGAAAACTGAGGTTGAAGGACAATCTGAATTGCATCGTAATCTTGCTTAATGTTTAGTCTAGACACCATGATTAAAGATGATTATGTCAGGGCCTTAACAAGCCCTACATGTGTCCTTCAATTTTGTGGGTTTGTAGAAATCACACTCTATTCAACCCCATCACATCTGATTACCTCCATCTGTAGGAAGGAATCCCAGAGAGGACAATTTTCAAAGTGAAGCCCTACAAGGGTTTGAGATAGGATTCTATTACCAAACTACATATGTCAGAGTTTAATTTCATCTTTATAGTTTCAGGCATTGTCATAGGCCTGACATACCACGTGGAGGAAAATGTTGGGACTTTCAATATGACTTTAAGCGTGGAATGGAGACACCAGGTACACTGAACTCTTTCTCTTTTTTTTTCTCCAGGTATGAGTGAATTGTATTTGTCTGAGAACTTTTGTCTTAGGATGTGCAACATTTTTTATACCTGCACACATCTGATTCCATAGGTGTGAGGCTGGTTGGACACATCTCACTTTGGTGTTTATCTATAGGCACCTGTTTCTTTTCCTTCTTTCTATTTAACATTTTGGAATATCCAGGGGGAGCTGATGGCTATAGATGACAGAGAAAGGTCTCTTCTTTAGAAGATGTCCCCGCTCACCACAGATCATAGGGACAGAAGGAGCAGAGACTCATTAGAGCGATAAACCAACAGACGAGAAGTGGTGACACCCCAGGGCTATGGGTCGGGTGTGAAGTGTGCACCTTATCTAAAAGAAAAGAGCAGGGGTCTGGAGATGGTTCAGTGGACACGAGCCCTTACAGAGGACCCAGGTTCAGTTCCTAGAACCCATAGGGTGGTTTATAACACTCCATAATTCCAGTTCTAGGGGACGTGAGACCCTAATAAACTCAATGGCTCACTAAGCAAGACTTGGGTGGACTTGGTTCTACTGTCTGTCGTCAGTGCCCTATCTGGTGTGAACAGACATGTTCACACTTCCCCTGGAGAACTCACAACGCTGTTAGAGATAAGCCCTCAAAGCTGCCCTGTTTAGAGTCTGTACTTAATGTGTAAGTGTCTCAATTTCTTGTCTGAAGCCCAGACATTGTAAATTTTTTGAAAACACTAGCTGATTTTCTTCTTAGCACTGTGCTCCTATCCCCCGTGGTTTGAGGCATATATTTGGCAGATAACTTTGGAGAAGAGTAGATGTTGTGAAATTGTCTATGATATAACCTCTCTATGACAATTTTATTTTTTTTTAATAACGTAAGTTGTCTTTTCTCACAGACTTGTAAATTAGATGGAGAGCTTTGCACTATATTTGTATCAGGATGAAATTAAGCCGCTATGCTTTTTAATATACCAGAGGCATCTAAGAATAATTTTCACGAGCCACTGGAGTTATTGATCACTCCTGACAGCTCAGGCTGGAATTAGCACATGGTTGGAGAGTATCTGGAAGGAGCTGGTTGATTTGTTGTGGTGGATCACATTCTAGTCATCTTTTGTCTCTTTTTCCTTAAGTCTGGATATTGTAAAATGTCATTCAGGAATTTACTTTAAAAGATTTCAGTCCTTTCAGCCCATCACATTTGAATACAGGAATCTGCTGGGCATCCGCAGAATATAGCTTCATATATGAAATAGGTAGAATCGCTCATATGCCCTTTCTCTAAATCAATCCAGTGCCTCAAAGATGTACCAGGCCTGCACTGAGTTACAGGCAGAGGTTGTAACTGGAAACAACATTTTATCTTTCAGATGTGTTTTTAAAATCCACAATTATTCCTTATCATGCCACAGAAGGAAAACAGACAAGAATTCCATGAGGCACCCAGACTCACAGAGGCTGTTGCCGGGTGGTCTTTTCTTCCCCTGGACTGGCTTTTTTTGTCATGTAATTGAGTTGAATTTGCTTCTCAAGCCAATCTTCCCAGACAGCTTCTCATTTGAGAGCTCTGGAGATGTATTGCACTAATACATCGTCCGGATGACGATGTTACGATGATGCATGGGAAGGATCCATCTTCAGAGTTCCAGTCCAGAGACAAACGCTCACTCGGCACCAGAGGCCTTCAAGCCTACTGCAGATGGAAATGTTTAAAACTGGTGATGAGAGAAAGGGGGAGGAACTTTAAAGACTAGAATGCTTTTCACGAATCCCACGATCCTCTGCACGACCAAGACCAGTTTTCAAGAGAGTAATGTGGCTTGCTACTGATTGGTGACTTTATGAAGGAATGCTCTCTATGCACTCCTGATGTGTGTCATGAAATTCAGCTATAGTTACACACACACACAGACACAGACACACACACACACAGACACACACACACACACACACAGACACGGCCACCCTACCTACCCCCACTCACCCCGCCCACTCACTCACATCCATCCCCACACAGTATCCATCCCATTTACATCCACACCCATGTCCCACCCCACACCCACCTTCACACAGTCCCTCCCCACACCTACGTACACATCTACTCCCCCCACAACCACTCCCCCCATACCTCAATACCCCCACATTCATATACTCCCATCCACACCCACACACTCATACACCCCCACAGCCCACACTCACCCAGGCACACCCCAGAAGTAAGAAATACAGATTTTTAAGTCACAGTATCTCAAGCAAGATTTATATACAAACTTTAACATGCAATCAATGTTGTAATTTAACTTCCTTGGCTAGCCTGGTAAAATTAGTCCCTTCCTACTTCATGAAACATTTCATTTTGTTGGGAGACATTTCACTAATCTTGATCCTTTTGAAAAAAATATTCCCTTTTTAACAATTGCAGAGAAGGTGGAAAAACTGTATCATGGTAGAAAATGCTCACTCTTGTGGTGAATAGTAAACTAATATCAGATCATTTGCAGATCAGGATGGCACAGAGCCATGGTTGGCCTTGCACTGACTTCTGCTCATGTGGTTCTTGTCATCCCCACACATTAGCCCTTTCCACTGTTAAGGACACAGAAACCTTAAGGAGGTTTGGTTCCTTTATTCTGTTCTTCACCCCTCAGGAACCTGTGTGCAAGAATCTTTTCTTCTTTATTTTATATTTTTTTCTACAATACAGAATAAAACTAGGCAAATATTTTCCAGAAAAATGAAAACAAAAACTGACCCCAAACAAACAAAACTTCATGTCCTTCTTCCAGTGCCTCGGTCAGTCTTGTCCTATCTGTTTACTCATAGGCTGTTGGATCTGAATGAATAGTTTAGAATTTGTTTCTGGAATTCATTCTGGGACCTTGCTCAATATACATTTTGTCCTCCAACTTATACTTAGAAAAGACAAAATTCCAGATACTACCTCATCAGCTTCTAAATGAAATTGCTGCTTCCCATTGGTCTACTTCATCATACAGAAACATTGCATTTTATTGCTCCTCCAACAGCTTTGAGGGAAAATGAAATATATGAGAAATGCTAACAGTGAGAGCTAATATTATAGATTCTTAGTTGGTCTAGTTTTATTTACATTGATGTGGTAAAATATACTTACAAGTAACGATGTAGGGAAACAGGGGACTTATATTCCAGTTTATAAGCCCAGGTTACAACCCATCATGGTTGGGAAGCCAAGGAAGGAACTTTAAAAATCTGGTCCTGCCTGATCTGCAGCCAACAGAAGAGTGAAATGGATTCATGTGTGTTTGCTTGTTTGCCCTAAGGTTTATTTCTGGCCTTCACTTTCATACCTTTCAACAGATTTCTCTGCCTAGGGAATGGTGTTGCTCACAGTTGGCTTGGTCTTCCTATACCAATTACACAATTAACATAACCACTCATAGGCCGACCCAATATACAGAATTATTTATTGAGACTCTCTTCCCAGATTAGTCTAGGTTATGCCAAGGTTGACAAAGTTGACATTGGTTTGGAATGAATGTCCTTTTAAATTCTTTGTCTATAATATCTCTGACATAATTTTCTATTTATGTTGTTATCATCTCCATTTCATAGATGAAGAAACTAAAGATACAATCTACTTTAAAATCCTTCCCAAGTTAAGCATTTGGAGTGGCATGGGAGGGATCTGAAACCAGGTATCTAAGTATTAGCAAAGTTTTTCTAAGCACCGAGTTATGCTGTCTCTTTAAGAAGATCTTGATAATTACAAAAAACAATGTTTGCTCTTCTACAGTCTTATTGGGAAGGATGTAGTCACATATGTGCTAAACGTGAAATTAGCTCTCCATATTAGCTTTGAAAATGTTAACCGGTAAATGTAGGTTTATAAATAAATGGTAAGACTATGGAGTCCTGAATTTTTGTCACTTAACAAATTCAATCAACAAATATTTATTAAATGAGTTCTCTGCAACTATAACTTCCTGAACCATATCCAAAGCTGAGTATGAAAAGGACAACATAGAAGTAGGGTTTATTAGAGAGTCAATGACCCAAGATGATTAGAGTCATTCCAATTCCCTAGTACTGATATTGATTCCTAGTTGTGTTTAAATAAATGTGTCATTTAAAACATGTCAGAGTGCAGTTAAAATTCAGAATTGATGCGTGTTGTTCATTTGGAGAAGAGGAAAATGGACTTAGTTCTCTTTTCAGAAAAACTGCTCTAATAAAATCTTTACTCCAAACTGATCATATGACCTTTCTACCATCTATTGTCTACTGATGACTGTCTACTGTTCTATTGGCATGAACACTTCGGGTGTTGAGTTTTTTAAAAAATAAAAATGCTTGTTAAAATACTATCTCTTTCTTTCTCATGAAAAATCTCAGTGTAGAATTAGGAATACTGTAGATCTCCCTGACAATTCCATATTTTCTTTACTAAAAGCAGCTTCGAAGAATACAGTCTTACATTTATGAGGGTGAAGGATCAAACTGTATTTTCTCTCATTGTATTGACCAGTGTACCTTGGGGTCAAATGAACAGTCTTGGTGCTTTTCTTTGTGAACATGGCCCACGATTTATAAGACTATATGAAAATCAATGAGCAGATATTACGCCTACGTGTTAGAGCTTTTCCTGGAATCAATGAAGTAATGAATAACCACTGTTAAATATCAGCACCACACACATGCTTTTTGTAGGGGTACTCTGTTTTCTCCAGTTCTTCCTGGATCCTCAGAATGCCTTTTTCCCATGTAATCTGAACTCAGCTTAAGTTAAAATAAGATAACTCATAAGAAAATAAAATTTAACCAAGTTAATTACTGCTTTATGTATACTGACCTATGACCTAAACATATAATTTTGAATGCATATAACCTGACATTGAACTATTGATGGAAGGCTCTGGCAAATGCTTAATTTTCTGCTGCAAATTTCCCTTTATCTTCTTTCCCAATCCAGGACATTGAGGGGAGACATCACCTCTGATGTCTCTTTCTTTTGTATTACCCCGCTCTTTCAGCCTTGTACAAAATCAAGTTCCACAAAAAGGGAAGAGAAGAAAAAAGAAGGGAAAAGAAAAGAATCTTCTACAAAATGCTTGATGGGTTTGTTTTCTTGTATCATGTGGATAAGCACTTTCCTCTGAGAATGGAAAATTATTTTTTATATCAATTCATTGTATCATCAGGCCCATTGTTTGGTCTTATATATGTGTTAAAATACTAAAATTTTCCTGCTTTCTATATTTAAGCAGCAGGCATTAGCAGTTCTGAATACAAACAATCTTGCACAGCCCACCAATAACCAGAGGAAAGTAGCAGGGACTTTGCAAACAGACAAAGTTAAAATTATAAAGAAAGTCTCAGAACAAAGAGGTAATTTTAACTGCATCTATGAATTATTGGTGTGCAATCTTATGGTAAAAGTTTAACTTGGCATCATTATGCAGATTCATTCTTTATATAATTATCCATTATGCAAAGCCATTATGGAAATTCACAGAATCCCCACATCCAGGCTACTCTACAATGGAGCTGGAGCCACAGCCTGCAATCTGAAGATCTAGTATTGTTGAATTATCATCAGCATAAATTGCTAGTTTTACTGATTTTTTCCCCTTCTTTTCAAACATCAGCGAGCAAAGTGCAATGTCAGGGCTGCTAACCTGAAACGGTGTTTGGATGACAGGCTGCAGCTTAGAGCACACAAGGCTCGGCAGAGTGCAGTTGCATGGTGTTGGCCAGGGTTCTCTCCCACAAAACAGAGACAGTGGATTGGAAACACTAATGAAAACTAACACTTCTGGGTTGTACCCGTGGTGACTTGAGCTAATTCCACAATTATTTCCAATAAGAGATTGTCATAGTGTATATGGTTTTTAAGGAATCACTTTCATTTTTTAACAGTCTTTCACTTTTCTGATAGCTGTAGTTAGTATCTTCTGTCCTTGGGTTTTAAATTATACAACTTTGGAAGCTGATATGGGAAAAACTAGAAAACAATGTTTCATGTCCAAGTGTCCTCTGGCACGGGAGCCAACAAATCTTTATTTCTTTTAAAGATTTATTTTATTTTTAACCATGTGCAGGTGTGTATTTCTTTGTATAGGTGTATGCTGCAGTATTCATGGAGACCAGAGGGGCTTGATCCCTGGTGGTTGTGATCCGCCTGACTTAGTGCTGGGAATCAAACTCAGATCTTCCTCAGGAGCTGAACATGCCCTTGACAGCTGAGCCATCTCTCAGCCCTGACCTTTTCTTAAAGCCTAAGACAGTAAAGGCTGCTGTTTCCCAAGTGTTCTACACCAGCACACACAGTTGCTAGAGTCACAAGGAAGGTAAAGAGCTACCTACAACTTATCAGGCGGAGGAGGAGGGCAGGGTAGGCACAGATAGGTGTCCCACCATCTCTCACACTTGGGAATTCATTCATGGTTTATCTAGAAACTGCTCTCAATAGGACTTCAGCCTATTCAGTAGACACTTAGTAGGTTCTATGTGCTATATGCTATTGTGCTACCCCATCCTATGCCAACTTGACACACGAACTAGAGTTACCCGAAAGGAAGAAACCTCAATTGAGAAAATGCCTCTATAATCCGGGGCTGCAGGCAAGTCTATAAGGCACTGTTTTAATCAGTGATTGATGAGGGAAGGCTGTGGTGGGTGGGATCTCCCCTAGACTAGTGATCCTGGGTTTTATAAGACATCAGGCTGACAAGCTATAGGTTTCTGTCCTGTTTGAGTTCCCATCCTGACCTCCTTCAGTGATGAACAGTGATATGGAAGTGTCAATCAGATGCTCCCTTTACTCCTCAATAGGTGGTTAAACCTGAACCTGGAGTCCATGATTCATCCGGGCATGTTGCTGTGCACACCCTCAGGGCAGTCCTCCCCGGCACCAGTATTACATGCATGACAGCTCTGTGACACTTTGTTTGGCTCTATGTGTGTTCATGGCATCCCAACCTACATCCTCATGCTTGGACAGCAAGTATTTCACTCCTTGACCCACCTCCCAGAGCTAAAAGTAAGTTATGAGTTTGCAGTCTCATTGGGTGAAGCAGTGTGGATTACACCCAAGAGCCACCAATCGGCTCCTCAATTTTAGGGAGCTGATGGGAATTCTGTGTGGCCCAAGACACAAGTACATTTCAGTAGTGTGTTTGCTCTCATCCCTGTGGAATGTTTCCTCAGGTCATGGCCTCTGTCGTGTGCTCTAAACTGGCTACTGTGATTTGAGTAAAACTGTTACCAACATCTTATATTGGGAGCATAAACAAGTTCACTCGTTAGCCCATAAAACCAGTGTTGGTCAGAGGAAGTGCTGGCTCTCAAGCTCAGTGTTAATGAGGCAAAGTGCTGAGTCTTGAGCTCCTTGCTGCATGCACTGCGTGGTCCTGAAAAGTCTCCAGGAAAGGAATTGGCCAAAGAGCGGAGGAAGCAGTCACATCATCCACATCAACTGTCTATAGCGCCAGCAATTATTTCTCATGTTTTCTGTGTTTGCTTGTAATTCCACACATGCTTACACACACACACACACACACACACACACACACATTGAGAACTCCGTTTAGGGCTGTTCTATCAACTAAATAAAATGCTTTTCTATGTTTTTTTCCTTTTTTATACTTCGATTTTTTCCTTCCATAGCCTTCTCTTTCTTTCTTCCTTTCTTCCCCCCTCTCACTTTTCTATCTTTCCTTATCTCGCTCACACACCTTTCTTTCTCTTTAGTTTAATTAATTAATTTTTACTAAAAGAAAAAGCAAATGCTTGACTTTGGATGCCCTACTCCTGCCTCCTCCTCTCCCTATCTCTTTGACTCCCAACTCCACTTAAACCCTCCCTTCTCCTGCACTTTTCATTTCCTGTCCCAAAGTCATTTACATTCTGCGCTGTACTAGAACTCCAGAGGAACTCATCTGGACAGCTGATTCGCCGATTACTTTACCATTGGAGATCAACAGTGTCCCACGTGTATCCTGTCATTTGGAGTTAAGTAAGTGGTTTATCCCAGAGCTGGGGCAGGACATAGACAAAAGCCCAGCCCTCCGCAATGCCATGTCCCATAGACATATGGCAGGCACATCATATAAGAACATAGACACACAGATACACCACTTAGTGATTAAGTTAAAAACAACTTGAACATCTAAATGATTAAACAGCAATGAATTATAAACAAACATGAACAATTTTTTAAAAGTTGCTAATCTACCAACAAAAGTATTTTTAATAAATAAGAAATTGAGTACCATGAGTTTCTTGTTGGCAGCTTACTATGAGGACTAACTGGTACAGAAAGGAGGGTTGGTGAGCTACAAAGAAGCCATCAATTCTACAAGCAACGGAAGGCATGAGTGATGAAGGATTCACAGTAATGTCACCAAGAAAGGGAAGACCAACAACAGAGGACAATGGTCTGTCATCTCGTGAACTCTCTTCCTGCTGCTTAGTGGAAGCATGGGGTGAGGGAAGGAGAAACCACAGAGTGTAGAAATCAATTAGCGCCCTGATGGTAAACTGAAATTTAAGCTGCCAGCGAGGGAGGGATGGATGTCATGTACTCTAAAGTAGGTCCCCTGAGAAAGGACACAATCTACTTAGTTCCTGATGGCCATAGCTATTCCATAGCCAGGAGGAAGCAGGATATAACTCTGGCGTAGGGACTTGCTGTTTTTTAAAAAGGGATTATTGGTGAAACTGTCAGGAATCAAGAAAAGCCTGAAGAATCCACCTCCAAAGTGGAGGGTGCTAACACTGAACTTGGGGTAAAAACAGTGTGTGGAACTTACTCCTTCTATATTTGACAAAAATGTCTGCTTGTGAGCATTCAGTGACTGGTGCGAGATTCAATGTTGAGTTTTCTGGCATTGAATAGCCATGAAACTCACGGTGTAGAACAGGCTAGCTTTGATCTCATGGCCACCCTCCTACATCAGCCTCCTAACTGATGGAATTATGGGCCTGCACATCCACACAAGGCTTCAAGTAAAGACCCTTCAGATTTTGCAAATTCATTATAAACACAAAGTGAAAGATCTAGATATATAGAAAACCAAGACATATTCTCAAATCACGTTATAGAAATATATACATCCCCTGACTTAATTGCAGTTCAGACTGGGCGCTTTGAGGATACCGTGCTGCAGAAATGATACAGGCTCAGGGGAAGTACCTTGAAGGTGAATACGTAGTGTATATTCTCATGGGAATGTACCAGAACAGGCCCAGGGCTGCCACACTATTGGGCTACAATACTGGGTGCATTAAGTGTACCTGGATGTACCATGTGCTCTTCCTATGATGGGTGGATCTGGGTGTAATGCTCTCATACGTTTCAAGTTAGCTTTTTGTCAGCGTGACACAGCTAGAATCATCTAGGAAAAGGAAATATCAGTTGAGGAATTGCCTCCTCAGATTGGCCTGTGGCCAAGTCTATGGGGCATTTTCTTTAATGATGATTGATGTGGAAGGACTCTTAGCCCCTGTGGGTGGCACCACCCCTGAGCAGGCGTTCCTGGAATATATAAGAAAATAATCTTGGATAGGGAGCAAACTAGTAAGCAGAGTTCCCGTGTGGTCTCTGCTTCAGTTCCTACCTCCTGGTTCCTGACTTGAGTTCTTGCCCTGGTGTCCCTCAGTGATGGGATGCTGAGCGAAACGAACCCTTTTCTCTTCCAAGCTGCTTTCAGTCACAGTGTTTATTACGCCAGAGAAAGCAAAATGGGGCATAGGCTGAGCAGCTTGCAGAGAAAGAAGCCGTGGTTATAAATGAATTAGGAATTTATTGATCTAAAATCTCAGTGAAGCACACAGCACAGGAGGGTGGCCACTCCTTCTGCCTCCAGGGCTGCCTGGGGCATGATCATACCAATACACAACTATTGATCACGGAAGATCCAGAGGAAGCCACCATCCTGAGACCTGGGAGGAACCATAAAATCAATCACGGATGAGACACTGGGAATTATTAAAACAACAACAACTAGTAAACAAAACAAAACAAGTACATTGCATGTGTACAGAACTCAGCCATGGCTTCTGCAGAGAGCCCCGGAGCTGGTCATGGCTGGCGGCTATTTCAGCCCATGTTACACAGCAAAGCAGAACAGCAGATAATGCAGGACATTGATGTTTTCGAGGTAAAAAAATAAATGGGTAAGTGAAGTCCACTTTTTGCTTTCAAGTATAAATATATAAGATAATAGAATTATCAGGTATGCTTTCTGAAGCAGCATTGGAATATAGAACTCTTAATACATTATAATTCTCAATTTATGAAAATATTCTCAGAGTCCAGCTATTCATAGATAATTATTAATGTTTATGCTAATTTTACTCATTTTCTTGGTATGCCAGGATCAGAAAAATGAATCTGTGCTGTTTAATTTATAAACCCAATCTGTCTTCCTTTCAGTTTGTGATGCTATCTGCAATCTTTATTCTAATAACTTCAGCAACTGGCATTCTTGTTATTTAATTAAACTAAAATATATCTAAGGATGTATGAAAAGGCAAATGTGCACAGCAAGCAAGCACAGCGAAATGGGAGCGTTAAGTCCAAAATATTAATCTAAAATTATATGTGGATAGAAATTGTGTACTTCGTTCTTACAAAACCCATATTGCCATCAGATTTTATCCATGGAGAGATGATTAAGAGTCATTTGTACATTTGAATATCACCTTAGAGTTCTCAAGGCACATTTATGTCTCTTATTTCTCTTTAGTCTCATCATATCTGGGATGCTAAGCTGGAAGAAGAATGTTGGGTACTTACTGTGAGACAAGAGGACAAATACAGACATCTACTGCATATTGTAGCATATTAATGTTCTGACATCTTCTTTTCAATATTTCTTTCTTATTTTAAAATATATTTACCATTTAATTTTATGGGCAGTGGTGTTTTGCCTGCAGGTAAATCTGTGTGAGGGTGTTAGTTCTTGGCGTTACAGACATTTGTTAGCTGCCATGGGGGTGTTGGGATTTGAACCTGGGTCATCTAGCCTTTAGCCAATGAACCGTCCCTCCAGCCTTGGTACTGTTACATCTTGCTCTTGGAAAATGCAAAGGGAATGGATGCTGAGATTCTCGTGATGGAAACAATGGCAACAGACTTAATAGTCGGCTGGTTCTAACTGTTCCAGAATACATATGCTTCAAGCTATCGCATACCTGATAAATACACGCGACTCTTGTCAACGTAAACAATAACTAGAGATCATTGTTATACAGTTGGGAAGTAGGAAACACTTGAGGACAGCGGAGAGCCAGTCTGGATGAATGCAAGCGTAAGCATTTCGGGTTAGAAAGCGGTGCATTCGACGCAGGGTCTCAGTTTCTGTGCCCACTTCCAGCCTATAGAGAGCCTGACATGTGTTCGATATTCACATGTCCGTTCTGTGGCTCTGTCAAGGGAGGTGTTGTCAGTCAACGATACACTCGAACTTCAGAACTGTTACAGGAGCTTAATGCCCACGGCAAAAGTGTGTGAAACCAGTCTATTGATTTTTGTCTCCCATTAACAGCAATACTTAGCACCCGGTGTGGGTGATTCTCATTAGACCCTCTGCACAAACGAGGCAACTGGAAGACACTTAAGGAATGAGCGATGTTAAATAAAGCATTAGCAGATGAAGTAGATGTTCCAAGTGTGCTCTTTTCTACGCCTACATGCAATGTTCCTTTCTGGTTTTATTAAGAGCAGTTTCATTGTTCGCGCCAGCTTTGTGGAAGTTTTTTTTTTTTTCTTCCCAAAATAAAAGGAAAACAATTGAAGTAAAATTGTATTAATCTAAAAATGTGCTGTGTTTCTAGACAATAAAATAATATCGTCACTTTCAAGAAATTCTCAAAGCTACAGGTGAAAACTTTTATTTTTCTATTTTGTTGTATTTATTTGGGGTGGGGCTGTATGCACAGGGATGTGTACACACTGAACCCAAAGGCGGATTTTTAGTGCCTGCTCTATCACTGGCTTTCTCCTCCCTAGAAGCAGGGTCTTTTGGTAAAGCTACAGCCGGGCCCTTGCGATCCTGGGGCTTCTCTATTACTCCAGACTCACAAACTACACTCACGCTTTGGCATTCCAAATGCAGACACGGGCCTATTTGCATGATGATTGACTGTCACTAACATTGACTTTAAGTCTTCTGGATGATGTGCACAGTGTAGTAGTAGAAGCCACGGGTACCTAGAGACATCCCACAGACCTCATGCCACCAGTTACGTGATCTCTGTGTATAAATCACTTCCATGTGAGGACTTTTGGATCCCTTCATCAAGTAAAGATAATTCTAACTCCCAAACCCTTAATTCTGCACAGTGGCTTGGAATCAGGCCTAGCAACTCACAGTCTGTATAATTCCACTCTCTCCTGATTACCTCAGCCGTGCCTGCTGGCTATCAACATGTGATGCTGTTGAATAAGTCCCGCACACACTTAAATGAACAGGTTTTTTTCTGTAGTAATAATTCAATTCGAGCCTTTCCTATTGATTTGTGATTACCCAGAATGTTACAATGAAAACAACGTTGCCTAGGAATCAAGAGGCCTTATTATGACGACTTGGGTGGTTCATTCCTTCACTTTCCTTGAGCCGCGCTGTCTCTAGGTGCCATCTCATGAAGGAGGAGGGAAATGAAAAGGGTTCACTCACTCTCTGAGCCACCAACGCTGCAGGCCAACACTCACCTGATGGGGAGATATGCCTCCAGGAAATGGCAGGCTCTGGCTTCCCAGTGGCCAGACAAGTGAGGGTGACATTGGTCCCTTCATTGATGGTCATGTCATTTGAGATGTCATATATTTTCGGAGGAACTGGAAAGACAAACAAACACACAGAGGTGAGATTCAGAATCTGTAAGGCATTGTTGGAATACCCCTGAATATTCACTAAATTCCTTCTATGGATGATTTGTGCTGAGTGATTTAGAATATGGACCCATCTCCCTAGTCTACCTAGAATCCTTATTGTCATGAGGGCTCTGCTTTGAAAACAGTTAATAACAGACCCACTGTGCCAGCTTGCTAACTTCTGAGCTGCATGGAGCAGTGTGGGGAGGAAATGGAGGGTTGCCTTAGGGCCACACAGGTGCATGCAGCTTCTGCTTTGTACTGAAGATCATGGGGCTGGACATCCTTGGAGCCAGTGTTCTAGGGAGCACAGGTAGTTTAGTAAGGACTCCTATCGGTAATAATAAGACAAGCTCCCTGGAGTAGGTCATGGCAGGGTTTGCCTGCCTGTCATGTCCTTACACATGGGGTCTTCACAACAGTGAGGGGGAAGCATACTGGGAGCTTTCTGATGCATTAGACTTGTGAAACTTCATCCCAGAATGTTTTTTCTTTGTGAAGTACAATTTGTTAAATGAAAAGAAAGAAACTTTAACTAAAACATTAATCAAAAAAATAAAAGAATCTTTTAGGATTAAATTGTCCTAGTCTGACAAGCCAGTTGGTCTGATTTAAGACTCTACAGTATAGATCTGTGGTCTGAGATGGTGCCTAGTCTTGCAGAACAAGCACTGTGGACTGTGTTAGCCTCAGAGTCTTCACTGAGATGCAGAGACCAAAATCGGACCGATAGTCCATGGCCACGGTGGGAGCACCTGGGTCAGCACAGGTTCAGAGGTGAGAAAGGAACCTGGCATCAACATCATGTTCTAATTGAATGGTGTGAAGCCCACATGTGACATTGGGGTTCAGTTTCAGAAATATTCTCCAACATCACCATCCTGGCAGTGATGTCATCGCTCTGACAATGATGTCATCACTCTGATAATGTCATTATCACTTTGGCAATAATTTCATCACTCTGCCAATGTTGTCACAACTTACACAATGCTATTTTCACTTTGACAATGACGCCATCTCTTTAACAATGTACACAGCTGTCATGTAGCAACTTAGCTTATGCTTGACTTTAAATAATTGCAGTATTTTGATGATGCCAGGGAAATCTAAGTAAAAGAGAAAGGTCACCCTGATGGATTAGAAAACTGTCCCTTCCTGAAGCATCATTTGAATTATCCCATTCTGGTCTGTATTTTTCAACAGTTATTTTAAAGTCCAGTAGCTAAACATTGCAATTTTATAACTTACCCATATTTTTATATTATCTTTGATTATTTTTTAGAGAACCAAAGCTTGACCACAAGAAAATCAAGCTGCAATATTTGTAATCATAAGGCATTGGTTCAAGTGACTGAGGAAGAACATGGCTGCTGAGCATATACTGTGTGAGCGTGTCCAAATGACATATTTTAAAAACATTATCATCAGGATTTTTACTTAGCTTTTCTAAGGCAAATAACAACAATAACAACAGTTCTAAACTGAATTTTATTTTCAGTTATACTGGAATGAACATAGAGAACTTAACGTTCTAGTAAGATGAGAGACAGAAGAGTTACTAAAAATGAAGCTATAACACCAAAAACACATCATTTGGGGTTCTAGAGGTGACTCAGCTCTAAAGACCTTTCTGTATGAATAGGAGAACATGAGCTTGCATCTCCAGCACCCATGAAGAACGTCAGGCATTGTGGTGCATGTCTCTAAATACCACTGCTGGGGAACAGGAGACATGGGGTTTCCTGGGGTTTGCTGCTTACTGCAGCTGAATTGTAAGCTTCAGTTACTGTGGAGAGGGAGTATATATATACACAAATATATATATATATATATATATATATATATACACACACACACACAAATATATATATATATACACATCTACACACAAACAAGCACACACATATAAAACACATACACACTATATATAATAAGTAGATATATTAGATTTATGTATAAATCGGCTAAACTATGAGATATTTGTACACACACACACACACATATATATATATTTAAATAGGGCATAAAATGCCAATGCACTACAGAAAAATGCAAGACAGTACTTACACAGAGTTTTAATAAACTATGGATAATTTACTTTACAAAGTCAGATTGCTAACTGATTCAGTGTTGGGCAGGGTATGTATATTTAATAAAAACCCTGCTCCCCTGTAACAATCATTCACTCTCGTCCTCCGCAGTGTCCCCTTTCCGTCAGTGACATCTGAGCCTACATCACCTGCACCTCTGGTGTTTATTAGCCCACTGAGTTCATGCCAAGCATTAGTATTCCACTAACTGGGAAGCAGCCCAGTCTCCTAGTCACACACTCTGACTGAACATTTCCCAGCTAGGTGTCAGTGCTGAGAGGAGGCGCGAACCCACGGAGTCACCTGTCATTTCAGAGATGGCGATCGCCTCCCAGTATGTGCTACAGAGAAGGCCTATCTGGAAGACAGGTACTAAGAAGAAAATAATTCTGTGGCTGAGTTCTTTCCCGGGATGTGTCTAACTCCAACAGCAGGTGCCTTGTGGAAATATTGGTGACCCCCGTCTGTGCTGTTGCTGGTGGAGGTGAAAACAAGTGACTATTGTCACCGAATATTTAAAACTATTGCACATTCAGCTTCCAAGGCTTCCCGTTTCTACCAAAGACTGTGGAGAGAATCAGTCTAGACCTACAGAAGATGCAGGAAGTTAGAAAGATAATCACCACCCCTAAGACATTTAGAGGAGAGAGCAGATAAGGACGTTACAGAGAGACTGGCTTCCCACATTGCCTTCCACATCTTTGCCAGTGCTGCTTTACAAGTTATGTTATACAAGTCAGTTGTATAACCATCCATGTAGCTCAAGCTCAGCCTGTAAGGGAGGAAAACATCCTATCCCTATGCCAGACAGCTAAGGGGAATGTGAAGGATGGGTCAAATGGATGAAAGTCATCGTGGTCAGCTCTGTGAGAAAAATAAGGTGGGGTGCAGAGAAGGGATCAGGAGCTTCACAAGATGCACCAGCTAAGGAGGAGGAAGGGAAAGTAGCTAAGGCTCTGCCCATGATCAGAACAGGGCAGGATATCACAACCCTCTGAGGCTCAGCTGGGAGAGATGATTCCTCCAGCAGCTTGTGTGTCTCGGTGACGGAGGCCGCATGTGGGAGGAATCTTGAATATTCAGAATATTTGTGAGGCTCATAGTAAGCCCAGTATTCTAAGTGCTTACATACTGCCATGGAAAAGGACAAATAAAAGACACTTAATATTCTGTATACGCCTTCTTCTTGTTAGAATTTTACTTAATTTTTATTTTTTGTTCTTATTTAAAGTATTAACAATTCTCTGGGAATTTTACAGCACGTGTTTGCATCCCATATACCTAGTTTATCTTAACTCAGGTTCTTTCCTACAGATGTATTCAGTCAATGAATGATTACAAAAACATTAGCTACATACCTATAGGTTTTAAGGGGTTTCGTGGATTGCTATGCATATTGTTTCTGGATTTATGATCTGGAGCACAAAAATAATTTATTTTTTGCAAAATTTATTCTTCTAAATGTGACCCATCAAAGCATGACAGGCAAGAAGCATGTGGGGGTGCACACCAATTACTGAGCAATGTGGAGATCCGTGGGCAACTTCTTCCTCCGTTTAAAACTGAACTCAGGTCACCAGGCTGAGGCAAGTATCCTTATACATGTCTTTGGTCCAAGGTTAAGTATGTTTAAACTCACATCCATTTACAGTAACATAACCTGTCTTGTCCCTATGTTGTGTGTTGTCCTGGAACTCAGTTGCTCATTTGCACCTCCTTTTCAACCGTTCTTTGGCCTTCAGACAGGAGATGAGTCATGTTTAGAGGCCTCTCTGGATTTAGATTCTCTAAAGGTAATTTAGTTCCTGCTATAGGTTTCACTTTACCAAAACAAAAGAGTCCATCTGTCCTGCTGCCACCGAGTCATCTGTCAGTGTTCTTGGCAGGCATTAGGTTGGCGCGGAAGAGTTCCCAGCATGCACATTCAAACTGGGAGGTAACACGTGCAACACAGAGACTTAGCATTAACTCACTATTTGTATTGAATTTGTGAATAGATGTTATTTCAGGTAATATACACATATTTCAAATTTTATCTCTCTTGGGGGTTTGATACAGGACCCTTGTTTTATTTGTGACAAGGTATACAGGGCATGGTGTTCATCCTCATTGTCTCTCTAATGCCACTCACACTCCTGAACCCCTTCCTACTTCTTTGTCCATTCTGTGAGTAGTTGAGTGTAATTAGGGTGCTTATATAAGCACGGGTGGGGGCTTCTTGACTGTGCACAGGTGTTTCATTTCACATGCTCGGCATGCAGTCTGTCACCACCTGTACTACCAGCCCACGCTTGCTGACACATGAAGAAACTTTTACTTTGTTGTAATGACCATCCTTCGTGGATTTAATGTGAAATTCTTCCATGAACTCAACACAGATCACTAATGATTGGAGAACGTCCATGAGGGCGACTTAGTCTGTGATCAGCAGAGTGTTTGCGGATGGCACTACAAGCCCATACAGATGTTTTCTAGAAGGAACAAATTAAACATTTTTCTCTGAGGCAAGGTTACATGACACATGACGCTGAGTCATGCATGATGCTGAGAGCTCTTATTGAGTACATGAGATGGAGATTCTGACTGTGGGCATGTCACGGGGACCTCCAGGGTCTGCCTCATAGTGTTGGGTAACTAGGGACAAGTCAATGCCCCATCAATATTGTGCTGTGAGGTCACAGCTCTCCACGTAACTTCATTAAAGGGTGATGACTTCGTAAGTCTAGTGACTACAGATCATCCGAGCACTGTTCAGTGTTCACTGCAACAACTGTATCCTTGGCATCAAAATCGTTCCTCCTCCTCCTACCTTATATAATCAGGGCATTGTTTCATAGACAAACGCACTTCATCTTCTAATTCTCTGATGTTACAAGCTCTTCTTCAAAATCCTCAGGGTCAGGATCCCAATGTCCCTGATGCGACTGCCAAAAACACTAGCTGGCTCCTCCTAACTATTTCACCAGAACAAATAAGAAATATAAATACTAGTGATTCTGTCTCTTGTCACCATAATTTATTTCATTCTCTCTACCTATACATGTTCTACCCTCAAAACATGTCACATGAACAGTGACATGAATTCCTGAGAGGACTTCTGTTTATTGAGACAGGGTTTCTCTGTGTAATAGCTTTGACTATTCTGGAACTAGTTCTTATAGACCAGGCTGGCTTCAAACTCACAGAGATCCTCTCCCCATCAGCTATGGAATTATGACTTCACTGTGCAAATCTGAGAAAGGTGGAAACATGGAGGTGGGAGCATACACTCAGCAACATCTATCATGTCAATGACTCAAAGAGTCCTCTCAGAGCTGGGTGGTGGTGGCTCATGCCTTTAATCCCAGCACTCTGGAGGAAGAGGTGGCGTGTGCTTCTATTCTCAGAGCTGGGGCAGAGATTGAAAGACCCCAGGGGCTTTCTGCCCAGCCAGTTTATGGAATCAGCGAGGTCCAGATCCAAGTCAGATACCTGTCTCAAAAACTCACAAAAATCTTGGTTAGTGACAGAAGAAGACCCTGACACTGACCTGAGCCCCACATGTACACACTGGTCCAGAGCACATGCATGTCTCCATGCAAGAGCACAGCTAACAACTTCCATGTGTATTCTCTGCGCAGTGCTGCGGCTGTTAGTTCAGAAACTGTATTTCTGATGCTTTTCCAAGCCTCTTGAATCAACAAGCTAGACAGAACCATATATCTCAGGAGAATTGAATTTCTCTTTTCACTCTTATATCTGGCAACGGCTGGCAGTATCAAAAGAACATTCCTCCTTCCACGGGGTTGGCACCTCCCTTTCCCTCTTGGCCAGTCCCCAGAAGGTGCAAGCCCATCTCCGCTTCACAGTCAACCTTCTGGAAAGGTGTTGTTCTCAAACTGAGAGAAGAAATTGCTTCATGACTTCTTTTCAAAATGTGCTTGCGGGTGCTTGATGGCTTCATGGCCCACATCTAAGCAGCAAAACTACTCTCCCAGCTGACAGACTGCAACTGACTTTATAGTTTATGGCATTTCAGAGATGTGTGTGGCTTCTCTCCTCATCCCATCACTCAAAGATGGTGAAAAGAAGAAAAAAAACACCAGAGCATAAGTTATAGATGTACGCATGCCAGATTCATGAATTGCTTACTGATGGGACATGCCAGAATGATTTAGGAGGTAGAGAACATGTTTGAGAGAAATACGTCTACCTCCTCCAGCTCCAACTTTGAATCATGTTGCAAACTTCAGTATTTTCCTCATCTAAAAGTATGCTCAATTATTTCTCAACCTATCATGTTCTTCAGGACACAAGCTATTAAATAAGACAAAACAGCAATCATAAGAGCACCCATATGGCCACTCTTACACTCACCAGTGGATATTTCCCTAGTACCTGCGGCATCAGAAATGGAGTCTCAAAAGGTCTATCCCTGTGGCGTTAGAAATTCATATCATTAGTAATTGAAATATGAAGCCACAATACCTACAAAGAGGTGCCAGCACAATGTTTTGGGACTATAAAATTACAAACTGATTTTTCTGAAGGTGAGAATAGGCAAGGATGTTGATATTTGACCACAGTTTGAAACAGAAGAAAAAGTGAAAAGGATGTGCTGATTAAAACTGTATTGTCTTATATCCAGGTAGTGAAGGGGTAGAATCCAGTGAGCTTTTCCCAAACCTGAGTGGGAGGAGAAGCAAACAGAGAGATCTGAGAACATGGGTATGTGGTCTTGGTAATGAGAGTTGGATGCAGTTAGATGGCTCCTCCTTTATATCTGGCCTATGGTTGGACACTTGTTTCTCTGTGATTCCTGCCACTGTTCCTTGTGTTCACGGTCTAGATGGGAGGGAGCTTAGGTGTTTGCAATTTGTTTTTGTTTGTTTGTTTGTTTTGTTTTCCAAGACAGGGTTTCTCTGTAGATTTGGAGCCTGTCCTGGAACTAGCTCTTGTAGATCAGGTTGGCCTCAAACACACAGAGATCCACCTGCCTCTGTCTCCCAAGTGCTGGGATTAAAGGTATGTGCCACCAACACCTACCTGGCTCTGCAATTTGTTTTTAAATGGTAAGATTAGCAAGGTACATGAGGAAGGGCAGCCACCTGAAGATCCTGGGCAGCTTTTCCCTTTAGGTTATTCCCTGCTGAGCAGTCAGGAACAGATCCTCTGAAGCAGTACAGAAGGTGTGGGTGAGAATGGGAGGGGGTGGGCACCGTGTAGTGTGGAGTGGTGGATAAACCCAGCATGAACATCACTTTATCTTCCATTCTTGCCCTTGTCTCTTGCTAGATTAACGTTGGGGCAGATAAACTCTGGCATAAGAACACGAAGGATCTTTAAATTTTAAGACACATTTCTTCACTGAAAATGTTCTTGGGCTATAGCTCTTCAAGGGCAAATTGAAATAAACAAAGCTTAGGAGAAGGTTGAGTATACATGGAAGCTAAACATGATCAAAGATTTGAATAGTCCTTTGGCCTTCAGAAGATTAGAAGCAGTTAAGTAACAGTTTTCATATTTTTATTGAGAGGCAAACTCCGTACTTGCTTTAAAACACTCAAGAAGTAAAATGAAACATTGCCGATTTAGAGTTTTCGTATTTGGGTGGGTATAGGATTGTTATTTTTGTTTCACTTGGGTTTTAGCATCAGTAGCGGCTGGCTCCTCCAGGGAATGTTTGCCCACTGGAGTTCAGACCCTTGGTGCACCTCAGGGCAGCATCAGCATTAGTAGCGTCTTGATTGTTTAGACAGAATTGGAATTACTGCAGCAGCAGCAGAAGCAGCAGCAGCAGCAGCAGGAAGGCCAGGATACATTGGGCAGAGCTGGTGTCACAGGCTCAGGGAATAGCCTGTGAGTCTGGGTAGCCACTGAGACTGCCCGGGAACCAACCCCATGTCTCCAAACCTGCTGAGATGGTAACATTTTATTAAGAATTGATAATGAGTATTTTCCTGGAAACCATTTGGCAAAGTATTTTAAGAACTTTAGAAAAACAGTCTGGGTAGCTATGATGTGTCCCTTTCCAGGAATTTAGATCAAGAAAAGAAGGTGCCTGTTTTTAGTATGGTTATTCTTCCCATAAACCTGCTGACCAGTTTTGGAGTAGAGCCATAAAGTGCCCTCTGCATCAGCTGAGAGGACTTCTTGCCTCCTCCTTGGTACTTGGAGTGAACCATTTTCCTAAACCAGAGAAAACAGCACATCTGTGTCGAACTAGAACCCAGATGCCTGCTTTGCAAACATTTCCCATAGCAGAAAGCTTGCTCCAGACTTTTTAGAACCCAAGGGCCCGAATGCACCCTTAGAGCTGTGGGGTACTTATGTACCACCTGCCTTGATTTCATGAAGAATGCCCACTCTGCTTCACTGGGCTCAATGTGCACTCCTCACATGCCCAGGGCTCGGTATCTGCTTTATTTTTATGCTTTTTTTTTTTTATCAGACTTTATGTCTAAAAGCTGCTGTGGTGTTCTTTTGCTTGCAAAGCAAAGGTGCCATTTCAGCACCATTAGACAAATAATGTCTTCTTTGAAGTACACTCATTCCTTTGTTCTCTGTAAATAATATTTATTATCCTAATTATGAAGATGATACCCATTTGCTGAAATTAGTGGGTGAAAAAACATGTGAAGAATAAGAAGGAAAATACCATAGATTGTAGCATCTGAGATGCACTTTGGTTGTTAAAACAAAGTAGTGTTGCACTGTCATGTGACTGAATATCACACCACCATTAGGGGTGATCATTATTAGCAGCTTAATGTATTTTATGTGGGTACTTTCAGGTATCCATTTTTACATAGATCCTCAATATTTCCATGGGGTCCAAAAGCTCACTGGGAGTGAAGCTTTGGGTGAAAATAAATAATGCCTCCTCTGACTGTATAGTTTTGAAAGTGAGCTGGAGTCATATTGGGTGGAAATTGAAAATGTTTGCCTTGGCTCTCTGCCTTACTTTTTGTTGGCCACGTGCCTGACAGAGGGTGCATACAGCAGGGGTGAAGGGCTGGTAGCTGGTGTAGCATGTGCCACTGAGCAGAGGTCTCAGCGCTCAAGATTCTACTCCTTCTATGCACTCCCAGGCCGTGGATTCCTAGGGCCCCTCCCTTAAGGATGGGCTCCATCCATCCCCCCTCTGTTTGCTCTGAATTTGGTTTGCTACTGATGATTCCAATAGGAGAGCTGGAAGCTGAATGACTTCCAAACTGGGTTCTTAAGTAATGGCATTTTGTCTGCTGTCCTGGTCTCGAAGAACACTCGTTCCTGGAGGCTTGGGAGACGGTGTAGTTCATCTGACCATCCTGGAGCTACCCAGCTAGAGACAGCACATGGAGATGCCACATGTGAATGCCACATGGTGAGATTCTGAGACATCAGGGGTATAGCCCGTGGTGGTTTACAGCTTATTGAGGTCAAAATTAGCCAGTTCAGCCTGGTGAGACTACTTGACTCAGACTGTAGTTTTGCTTGTAAGACAAACTGTCCTTGCTATTTGTATGCATTCAATTTTGGAATGGTTTTTAGATTAACACAAGTTGGAAGGTGTATGCTGCTTGACTTCATGGCATATGAGTGTTTTCTGTGAATATAGGCTGTAGAGAAGAGACTTCAGAAATAGATGCTCAGAGGTGGCTTGGTCAGAGCTGATCACTCACACTGGGAGTAAAAGTACTTCTCGTGAAGTAGTGTGCACAGAAGTTGGTCATGCAGAGTTCATCTTCAGACTAAGCTGTAGCTCCCCAGTGAAGGATTCTACACCACAGAACAGCAACTACTCATGATTTCCATCTGAAGAAGGAAATCTAACTAGGTCCTCCTGCTTAGCTTTTATTGTCAACCAGACACAACCTCCATCACCTGGACCTTTGTTAAGAATTGTCTCCATCAGATTGGCCTACAGACATGTCTCTGTTAAGGTAAGTAGGAGGACCCAGTCCACTCTGGGTGGTACCATCCTTAGGCACCCAGTGCTAGACTCCATAAGCAAGCTGGCTAAGCATGAGTCTGTTAATAAGGTAGAGAGACGGCCGGAAGAGACTGTTCCTCCTTGAATTCTGCTTCCTTTAAGCTCCTGCATAAGAATCTGCCCTAGCTTCTCTTGGGGATAGGCTGTGACGTGGGAATACCAGCCAAATAAACCCTTTCCTCCTAAGTTGCTTTTGATCAGTCACAGCAGTTGAGAGCAAACTAGAACCCTCAGTGCTCTTCTGACTTGAAACTTTGTGCTCTACAAACCTCATTGCACTATCTGCAGGATTAGCCTGACATCAACTCAAACTGCACCTTCCGTGGCTACGAAGAAGAACCTTGTTCTAACAGAAGACCCTCGACCTTCACACCCGAGACTATTACTAATTGCAGAATCTTCTTATTCTCTGAGAAAAAACAGCACCTAGAGTTATGTGTAGAAAGGGTTCATTATATGCTGTGTGCCCCGTATGGTCTAGACGCAGCTGGGAAGTCATAACTTCCTGTCTCTCTTAAATTCATAAAAGCGTTCAACAGCTTTCACCCTGGAAGACCCAAGAACCCATTTGCATATCACATTCACCTGACTTCTTATAAAAGCAACACTTGCACTATACAGTGGTGTGTGGCTCACCTCTCAGGGAGTATATGATTCGACCCCAGGCGTGACTAGAGCATCGTCTAAGAAAGTGTTAGGGAACAGAGTTTATTCAGAAACACGAGCGATAAAACTATGGTTCCAGTTAATTTTCTGCTTCCCAAAACAAATATTCCTATACCGTTTTCGTGATCTTTCTTATCTCCTTTTCACAAAGATAATGAGTTGTATTTTTTCTTATGTTACAACCAAGCGTTATCAAGCAACCATATGCCCACAGATAGCAGTGCTGATGGCTATATGCACAGATCCTCTATGAAACTGGGTTAAAAGGTAATTTTCCATGCTACTGGCCCCCAGGTCATTAGCCACAGTGGCCTAAGTGTGTTCTCTTATAATTCAATATCAAAGAAATTGCTTTTCTGGCATTAACTGTATTATATTCAAAATTATATAAATTATTGAAATACTGTGCCTCTGCCAAGATATAAGACAGTTCACATGGGAAAAAAAAGCTGAGTCCTAAATTACTCATTGGGGAAAAGTCAGTCTCCCGACAGAAATTGTTTTATACCGGGGCCAGCTTCTGGGACTTGCTTTAGGGATGAGCCACACAGCTGAGAGCTTCTGGAACTAATGATTTTGTTAGCCTTGAACAGGAACTCGTGTGTTTGAACGCTTGGTTTTCCTGTGTCAGACAGCATGACACCGAGTGTCTTGTGCCTCAGGGCTCTTTTAGGAACATTTCCATTGGTCATACGATCTCTGATGCAATCACTATAAGTCATGGTTCAATGCAGTCAGGGATCTGTCCAGAAATACTGAAATTTGGTGATGTTGCTTTAGTATTTTGACTGAAATATAATTCAGTTACATATATATGCCTATATAATTAATGCTTATATTACCTGCATTATACTTAATACAGGCTTAACATATGTATAGTTCTGGGGACACATGTGTGTGTATTGGTGACACAGTTGAACATTTATTATATACTTATTATATTGAAGTTGGTCTTTGTGCTTCTGTCTGATAAGAGAAGTATAGTATAGGAGATTCATAAATCATAAACAGTGTAACCTCGAAAGGGCTCTCTCCTTTATACTTGTAACACATTCATCTGGGTTGAAAATTTTCATTTATCCCTTGGTATGCACTGGGGATTGCTCTAGATGTTAGTGACTTCAAATTTAATAACAGAAAGTTGCTGTTTTCTGGCAGGATACAGACTGTGGGAGGAAACAAACACAGAAATAGATTAAAATATAATTATAGCAAGCTTTGTGAGAGAAAGGCATGTGAGCTATCTTCCTCTTAATGAAAATTCATCCAGACCATATACAGATGGAGGCAAAGTGATGGCAGAGACACAGGGGGGCCATTTTTGGAATAAGATACTGAAACCATCTAAATGTGGATGCACCTAGAGGTGGAGACACCTCACTGCTGGGAGACGTCAGACAACTCAGTGACCGTAAGATATACCTATGACCTGACACAAACTTAATTCCTTTTCTATTATGCTATTATAGAACTATATCCCTCTCTAAAAAGAATAAGTTTCTTCTCTTCCTGCCTGTCTGTAGAGAGCAGATGAACACAGAAAGCACTGAATGTTGATTCCCCAGTACTTAGTAGGGTCACACTTTGCATACAGTATCATTATTTCTAAATGGTCCTATTTGAGGATTTGGTTCTCAATGTGATGCTAAAATATAGTTTTCCCCTTCTATTCAGTACATTCTGAAACACAAAAGGTTTTTAACACATCTTCCCTTCTGAATTAAAAGCGCATCATGTGTGAAGACTCCCCAGGACAGCAGCATGCTTGGGTTTTCTACATTCCAAACTCATGGGTGCCCAGCAACAGGTTCCACAGCTACCACCCTAGTGAGAAGCTCGGGAGGCAGGAACCACATAAATTTAGGGTTGAGGGTGAGGACAAGAGAATGTCAAAGACTATGTCAGCACAACCTAATTTACCTTTTTATGAGCTGCTACTTAGAGGATAAATGGGATGCTGTGAACACAGAGAGTGTATGTGATACCAGGGGCATTGAGCAGCAGTTCCTAATTGTCTGATGGAGGCCACGCAGCAAATGGAGTCATTTCTGAATTTTTAATATAGGCAACACTGGCAGTGAGTGTTTCTGGAAGCTGAAAAGATCTTCGAGGCATTCCAGGGCAACTGTGGGTGGTCTCTTCCTGCACTCAACTCTAACCAGTGTACGGGTGTATGGGAAACAGATTGACAGGACTACCCTAGGGGATTGGGTTCACAAAAACCTGTTTTGTAATGAGAGGCCATCACCAATGGTAAGAGGTTCAGAGACGCAGGACACCTATGAAGGAAGTGGGGGTGCTGATAGGAAGCAATGTTCAAGGGTGACAAAGGCATGGTTTTTTCTGTGCTGACCTGGTAGACATAACAAAGGTAGATAATGAGGCATCCTGAATAAGAAACGACATTCTGGAAAGAGAGAGTATTTACAGAGGATGCAAGCTCCTTGTGAGTTTCAGACATAATGGAAGATTATATAAGGAGAGAAGGGATGCTAGATGTGTCCAGGGACAGTGATCTTGGAGATTTTCCACTGTCAGGTCCTGGATCCTGCTTCACTCTCTGGATGTGTAAAGGAGGATGAAAACTGAAATAAAATGTCACCAGCACATTACAAGGCCAGGGAGATGAAGGGATTGAGAGTGTGACATGAGAGAGTAAGTGATGAGAGACAGGGACATGGCTCATAGCAGGTTGGCAGAGTGGCGGGTGAGGAAGAAGAAAGAGGAAGAGGGAGGGAGGGAGGGAGGGAAGGGAGAGAGGTAGAATGCAGAATCGAAACCCTTCACACGCCTCTGGATTTCCTGGCAGGTACTGTCCCCTGCCGTATTCCTATCACACTGACATAGCCTTGCAATTCTTCTCCAACAGCACATGAATGCAGTAGACACCTGCATCAGGAAGCTAATGCTTTGATTTTTTAGTAATTTTGTGACTCACATTTTAAGCACAGCCATTACTAGACATTAAAATGATATTATATTAAACTTAATATATATATGTAATATACAAAAATTTTATTAAAGACAAGAGTTGTAAACACTCAAGAGTTGGGGGCTGGGGAGATAGTTCAGAGGCTACGAGCAAGGGGGACTCTTGTAAAGGACCAAGGTTCAGTTCACAGCCCCCACACAGTGGCTCACAAACCATCTGCAACTCCATTTCGAGAGGTTCTGATGCCCTGTTCTGACCTCCCTGGGCAGCAGGCATGGATGTGGTCACATAGACACATGTACACAACACACACACACACACACACACACAGTTAAATAAGGTGAAAAGAAGTTTTGGAAAACTGTCACAGGCACGACTCCTGACACTGTTACATCTTACTTTGTTTGCTCTCAGTGTCCTCCACACGTGTGAGAACTACCCGGTGGGAACCACTCCACCACGTCCCTCTTCTCAGCCTATATCAGTGATGCCAGGGTGATGCCTGCAGAATCAGGGAGTGAATTAGCATATGCTACACTTCATGACATTTGTTGAACTGCTTCTTAAATGTTGATCAACAGCCTCAGGACCTTTACCTATCCATATGCAAAGGCTTCACCTACAATGGAGGTGTTTATGGAATAAGCATTCAAATGTCTTATAGCTAGAATATTCTATAGTGCTTCACCTCTTTCTTTCGGGTACTGAGGTGATAAAATGGAATCAAAGATACACGGTTGCCCTCAAACAGCTCTGGGCTTAGCAAAGAGGGATGAGGATGCTAACACCTGAATAACCAAGTATGAAAGCCCAAGATGATAGGAAAGTGACAGAAATGGAGATGAAGGCAGGAACAGCAAGACTTTATGGGTAAGAAGAACAGCTGGGGTGCATGATGGGACAGACTTGGAACAGGATTCGAAACTTAGACTCGACTTAGAACGATGGAATCAGTTTCCGAGTATGGGAGTTATGTGACCACATCTGGAATGAAGAAGAAGGGTCACATTAGCTGTGGAGGAACGTGCATGGAAACAGGGAAATAAGGATGGGAACATCTGGGGACAAGATGGAGATATCGAAGAGCAGAGGAATCACAGAGGACTTTGAGGCAAGCATGACTAAAACAGACAAGTGCAGATACAGGCATTATACATGGTGATTTACTGTGTTCTGTGAGAGGTTAAAACTCAACCGCCCCACAGAAGTTCCTGCTTGATGCCTAGACTGAAAATAACATCTTAAAATTGAATTATCAGATTAATCAGCCAATTAGTTAATTAATTGCTTGTAGTGACATTTCAATTGTATTTTAATAAATGAAGACTGCCTGAAGATCTGAGAGTAAAACAGTCCCACTGGTCATCCTTACACATTGGATTATGGTAACACACACCTTTAATCCCAGTAGCCACCCTAGTTGCCATAGAAATCAGGTGGTGCATATCTTTAATCCCAGTGGTGCATGGCTTTAATCCCATGCCTAGAGACATAAAACAGGGGGAGACAGCTTTCAGACACAGTCTCATTCTGAGATTCCTGGAGGCAGGATCGCCATTTTTGGATTGAGGTAGAGGTAAGAGCTAGTGGCTGGATATTTTGCTTTTCAGATCTTCAGGTTGGACCCTAATTTCTGACCCTGAGTTTTTATTAATTGTGTTTCAGTTGTTGCGTGTGCCCGTGTGAGTGTACCGTGGCACAGGTACTGAGGCCAGACGACAACTTTCAGAATTTGATTCTCACCTTTAACAAGTAGCTCCTGGGATGGAATGAGGTCGGTGGGTTAGCCACAAACACTCTTATCTGATAAGACGTATCACAGGCTCACAAATGACAGTTGATACACATCCGTATAGGAGATTATTTTCTGTCCTTTGAAACCTCACTGGCCACTGTCCTTCTCATTCATCTTTAACATGAATCTCTTACGCTGTGTTTATGCCTAAGCAAGTTAGGATTCATTGTATAGCTCACACTGTATGGATCCAGATTGACGTGTTAGCATAAACACAGAGATGTGTTCCTCCTCTGATGAGCAACACACAAGGCCTTCCGATCCCGCTTCTCCAGATGCCAAGCCCACACACTTTCTGCTCATCCCTCTTTTCCTCCCCTTTTGCCTCTGAATCATTTTGAGTCTCCAGGGGTGGGTGACAGTCTGCCTTGCAAGCATCTTGCAGAAACTGCACTGACTGCAGTTGCTTCCAGTCAGTTGCTCACTGTTCTGAAGAAAACAGTAAGCGGAAGACAGCCAGTCCCTAGTCGGTGGAATCTGTTACGTCTGACAGGGAGGGCTTTGCATAGGGAGTTGGCAGGATTATGGTGTGAGGGTTCTATCTGCCATCACCATTAGGCTGGGGGCATGCACAGTTCGGGAGGGCCTTTGGGAAGAGAGCCCTTTGCTTGCTACTGACTGGTATTTTATTTTTAAAAGGATTAAATAAATTGTGGGGAAAGCAAAACCTTCTGTAGTAGATTTAGAAATATAGTCTGTTCCCTTTGGGGTAAGTGTTCAAGATCGCTCCCTCTCTTGGTGCCCAACTAGACAACTAGATTTTGTTCTTCAGAATTCTTTGTAGTTTCTCCAGTCCCAGTTTCAATCAAGGGGTTTTGAGCAGAAGTATTTTGTGATTCCCCGTGCTAATTGCCATGAATTGTGGCATGTGAGCTTGGAAACCACATACTGAGGAGAGCAGAAAACCAATGTAGAAGGCGGTCAGTCTGGACAGCAGGCAGGCTGCCTGCAAGAAGCACTTGTTCTGAATTCTCGATGAGTGAGAAATATGTGTTGGAAATGTTGAAAGAACTAGCTTATTATATATATATATATACATATATATATTATATATTATAATTCATGTGAAAAGGAGTCAGAATTCAAAATTTACGGCAACATTTTTATCTTATTATCCTCTTCTCCAAAGTATAATGAGGAGCATACTGCCAATTCATCTGAGGTAAAATACTTAATGTGATATTAAATAGGTAAAAAAGACTGTAAATGAAAAGCAATTTCATTTGAGAATGCAGAAAAGTAATTTTTCTGACAGAAGTCAGCAACTGACTCCAGCGAGGTACATAAGCATCGAGTCTAAGTAAGATGCCTCACGTCAAGGGTGAGAAGAGTCTTTAACAAGTCATTAACTTAAGGCTTTACAGAAATTGATCACAGGAGAACTATAAACATATGATCACGTCAACCCACAGAGGGAAGCATTAAGTAAGAAAAAATACTGTCACTTGTAGCGAAATGGAAGATTGGCGGTAAAAAGATCTTGTCGTGTGGTAAAGAGATATAAACTGCACAATGCCCGTCCCCTGGGATTGTGGGGGTGGAGAGACATCATTAGAAGCAAGGCCAGCCCACACTCACTGCTCATCTGAAGTTTCTAACCAATCAAAACTCAAAAGCAAGTCAGAAACTTAAGGGTTGGAAGTTGAGCAGATCAGCAACTCAGTGCATAATGTAATTTCAACAGAAACTTCAAGCCATCGCCAGGAGAATTCACTTAGATTAGGATGTTAATTCTTCACAAAGTAAATCTATGTGTTTGATCTAATTATGATAAAAATGAATTTATTAACAGAATCAAACAAGAATAATTAACACTGTAAGAAGAAAGAAAAGCTGAGACTGCCCTAAGGAAGAAAGTACAGAGAAGAATTTATTCTGTGATATCCTGAAGACTAACATAAAATCTCAGGCAAGGAGGGGAGCAGAGAAAAATGTAGAGCTCAATAAAAATCAATAAAAAAAAATCTCACGTCTGGGGCTAGAGAGATGGCTGTTAAGAGCCCTTGCTGTTCTTGCAGAGGACCTGAGTTCAGATCCCACTACCAAACTGGGGAGCTCACAGTAGCTGTAACAACAACTACAGGAGATTTGAAACTCACTGCTATCCTCCAAGGCACCTGTGTTCATGTTCCCATACTACCACTTAGACACACATGCAAACATATGCTTTTAATTAAAAATTTAAAACAACAGTAACAACAAGATTCCCTCAGGTTAAGCACTCAGACTAGAATGAAAAAGGTACACACACACACACACACACACACACACACACACACACAAATCACCGGGCGCTATTTCCAAGTTGACTGCAATGGTGAAATACCAGATAATAGAAACCAAAAATTTGGTCAGCAACACTAGACAATAGATTATCCATATGGAAAATTGCAAAAGTGAATTCTAACTTCAAGTTACATATAGAAAAAAAGCTGCCCATAAAGGCCCATATATCAAAGCACACGTGTAAACTTTTAAGTAGATTTGCTTCGTGATACGGAAGTTATTAAAGATCATGACACACAACTCAAGTCAAGTTCAAGACGAAGTATGGGACTGTATTAAATGCAGCACAAATGCACTTGTGCACATGGGACTGTATTAACTGTAGCACAGACACATTTCTGCATACTGGACTGTATTAAATGCAGCACAGATGCACTTGTGCACACGGGACTGTATTAAATGTAGCACAGATGCACTTGTCATATTTGAGACATTGAAAGAGTACTTTGGTGAAGACATAGATTTGTGAACATTGTTCACAATGAATATAAACTGATAAAATTAGAGTCATGAATATGCACGCACACACACACACACACACATACACACACACACACACACACACACACACAGAACCGTTCCACAGAAAATCTATGGGAGTAGGATATGCAACAAAAATCCTGAATAGAAAATTATTCAAAATACTGGTAAGAAAGTCTTTGCTATTAAAGCACTTAAATAATTAAAAATTACCTTGAAATCTATAATATTCCTAAAACTTTAAATATTAGATCATACGGGATAAAGGACATCAAAAGATGAAAAAGAAAACCATACAATTGAAAGCAACCTAAATCTTCAAATAACTGAAATCAGTAACTGAGACCAAGGCTCAGGGGTGACATTTCGGTTTCACTCTCAGTGTTTGCGGACAGACAGCCTTGCTGCCCCACAGAGGCTCCGCCATCCCTTTTAGATCAGCTGCAATGCAGCAGCCTCCCCAGGTAATTCCTTGCTGAGGTCCGATGACTAAGACCACAGAAGCAGGTCTCGGTGTGGACAGGATCCCCTGGGATGTCCTTAAAATTCCCAGTGGAGATGTCTGCCATAGACAAATGGAATTATATCCACATCCCCACAAAGCTCTCTAGAAGATTGCACTGTGTAACTGCATAGCAGAGCCTTGCTTCAGTACAACCATTTGTCACCTCAGGACGGGAAGACACTCTGTAAGATGTGTGTAGAGAACACCGTCAATGTGTCAACACTACAGACCTACAGACACAGGACTTCAACTCTCAGTTGTTGAAGGCAGGAGCTGCTTGTTGGTTCCCAGATGCCTGGCTAGCTTAGACCCGAAATAAACACACAGCAGCTGTATTAATTAAATCACTGCTTGGCCCATTAGCTCTAGCTTCTTATTGGCTAACTCTTACATATTAATTGAACCCATCTCCATTAATCTATGCATCACCAAGAAATCGTGGCCTACCAGCAAAATTTCAGCACGTCTATCTCTGGTGGCTCCATGCCATCTCTCTAACTCTGCCTTCCTCCTCCCATGCTATAGGAGGAAACCAATAAAAGTAACACATAGACAGCAGGACCTCCCACAACACTGTGTCATCAGATATGGTCAGCACACCACGGATGGGGCCACTGTTGACATAACAGCTCCTGCATTATAAACAACATGCTCGTAAATACAACGTACACAAATAGTGAACAAAACCAGAGGATGGAACACATACACAGGGTGGCCTCCTCTCCTGGAGTCGTCAGGTGTGATGAAGCACTGAGCACTGCTCTGTACCTGCAGCTTCATCTAGCAGGCAGGCCAGGAAGTCTGGTTCCTTACTGTGTGCGCCCCAAGGCCTTTTCCATCCAGCACAGCTTGGTCTCACTGTGGAGACAGAGACGCAGCCACCCTGCTGGAACCTTGCAAAGCCAGTGCCATCCATGCAGCTTGTCCTTGGGACAGATGGCCACATGGCAGAGATTGCATACTTTGCAGAAACTGACACCTGCCCAGTGCTAAGCATCTGTGGAGCTGCACGGTGTCAGGGTCCACAACCAAATCCCCAAGCAGAGATGAGTGCAGCAATTGGGCCTCTGTGAATCCACATCAACTATTCAAAAGAGAACTATTCTAACCCTGAGGGTCAAAGCCAGTTAGGGTTCCCGAGTGTAATGTGTGACACAAGTTATAAAAAATGGCACACTCTAAACTCTAGGATGAACACCCAATATCTTTTCCTTCCCTATCCACCCCCACCACATACAGCTTTTCTAGCAATGATTGTGTTTCTCTGTTCTCACAGCAGGGGGCAGCACAGAGCCTCCTCGGCGTGAGGCTGGACAGTCCACACCACTATGGGAGGTGGGTAGAAAGAGGGGACACTCTTCAGTGTACTGCAGATGTGATTTGTGAGGTGTTTGGGCTTTGAAGTCTTGCAGGTGCAGACAAAGTTATTTTTTAAACCACACCAGAAATGCATTTCACTCCAGTGTGCATCCACGATGGTCTAATATCAGAAAACAGCATGTTATCAGAAGCCGAAGGGTCAAACCATGTGCATGCATGGTAGACTCTGAAGGCCAGATTGCTCTGCGATCGCAAACACAATGCCATGTAGATAATATGAATGGGGGGAGTTATCAAAGTGAATTCAAGAACGACAACCTCTCAACAATTTTCTCCAACAGCAAATATCTATGTGAACAAAGTCGCCCAATAATGCAACAGGTCCAGTATCTTGCTCTGTCACTGTCTGCCTTAAAGACTTGGGAACTGTGCCCGTAAAGAGAGGCATCAGGAAGAAGCCAAGAAATTCAACAACTAAAAAGCAAGTGGAGAGTTTGTTCTGAAAGAGTCCAGACGGAACTTTCGCTTGGAGTGTCAGGAAGGTTCAAGCTGGGATCGCGGAGATGCAGTTGTGGGGTTTTTGCTTTTACCACAGGCAGTTCAAAACTGCCCATTATTAAATACGTGTCCAATGGTAAGGAAAGGATCTGTGCCATCAAGGAAAAGAGGAAACAGTTTCAGAGAAATCCCCACAATTTCCAGCCACAAACCTCACAAACTGTTTTCATCTTGTAAAGGAGGAATTATCAAAGACATTCCAAGATAGGAAGAGTATGAAACCAGACCGATCCTGTGCGGCATGGTCAGGCCACACCCGGACTGCTTCCAACAGATGTGCTTGGTATAACATGCATGTAACCTCTCCTAGGATCCCATTTCCATCTGACGAGTTTCCTAGGGAACATGTACTGCTGACCCAGAATGAGGTTCCTTGAAATCTTATTACATCGCTTTGATACAGGGAAACCAGGGCCCCTTTTCAGGGTTCCCTTCTTTACGTTCATGACTAAAATAATTTAAGAACAGAAATAAAAACACAAGGCCTATTTCTTTCAGAGTTTGAAAGGAAAAACCCCAGAGCAAGCAAACAGTATGCTTCAGCCGCTTCCCACAGGAGGAGAAGGCAGGCAGAAGGAAAAGTTAATTCACTGAAGCAGGCATGGGGGTCAGAGGCAGACAGAAGAGCAGCAACTCTAGGAGGTGGGAGGGAAGCTCCAGAGTAGCGAGTCTCAAACTGAGCGTCGCGACCCCTTTGGGGTCGAAGGACCCTTTCACAGCGTTGTGTATCAGATTATTTGCACCATGACTCATTGCATGGCACAGTTACAGTTAGAAAGTAGTAACAGAAATAATTTTTTAGTTGGAGGTCACCACAACATGAGGAGCATTAAAGGGTCGCAACTTCAGGTAGGTTGGGAGATTAAGTCTCTACCCAGACCGTGGATTCTATTCTTTTGACAAAGAGTTTTTTTTTTCCTACCCCAATATCATTTGTGGCTTATATTTTCTGATTCTTAATCTAGTTTGTAAAACATAGATACTTGCAAAATATATCATGACAGTTTTGTGAAAATATGTAATGTAGGGGAAGAAATAGAACATTACTTGACATGAATTATAGACATGATAAATGATAGCATTGTGGAGGCAGAACTTAAATACTCTGGCATTAGACATCCCCCATTCTTTTCTGGTTTCTATTTTTTTTAATTCACTACAGTTCTGAATAACCTATATATTTCTCATTATCTATTCAGCTGTTTTTATTTCAATCGCACTCCTCAGATTCCACTTTTAGATGTCATAAACAGGCATTTTCGATCTGTACTTATCTTTTTTATTGAACACCAAATAGAAAATATAAGCAGAACTAACTTTGTTTAGCCCAGGCCACTAGGACCTGGCTGTAAGTTGTGTGAGCAGAAAGTCGTTGCTGCTGCATTGCTATCTTTTCTTTTCAGAATAAAAAGCCTGACTTCCCCAAAATAGCCAATCAATAGATGATGTCAAGGGATACAATGGACAAACAGCTAGGAGGTTTCTCCTTATATAGAACAAGCAACACAGCTGGAGAGGAGAAATCGGCAGTGAAGGCAGGCGCTGAAGCTGTAGTTAGCTTTTCAATATTGCCACTGACTCTAGTAGAGACTCAAGGATGGTCAGAGACCTGAGAACAGGTAACTATTGAGTGGTTCAGCTTTAGGAAGGATATGCATGAAACCCTGATACAACACTCAGAAACACTGGACGATGCAGCAGAAAGACCACGGGAGCAGGCTAGGGTGGAGGAAGGCAGGGAAATGCGGCTTTAGGGACATGGTGTCACCATGGCACGCACAAAGTCAGGGCAGCTGTGGCCCTTTGCACAGGCCATGCAGGAGACCAAGGCTCCACACATGGTGTCATGACACTATTAAATTTCAAACACTTAACCTGTTTCACAGATTAAATTGAATCTGACCTCAGGTGGGGTTCTAACTAGTGTCTCGTCACCTCAGAATTAGGTTTTATGTAAATGAGACATTGAATTTACAACTGATGCTAGCTAGAAAGAGATGATGCTGATGTTGAAATGGGGTGAACACCTTTCAGTGTGAAGCACATGGCTTTGGTGAAGGGTGGGGGGCTGTGGGAAAGATTATAGACTCAACTGTAGTACTTACTGAGTCTATGTGCTAAGGCTCCCATTCTCAATATAGTTTCTTTTATTTTTCTCCTTCCTTCCTTCCTTCCTTCCTTCCTTCCTTCCTTCCTTCCTTCCTTCCTTCCTTCCTTCCTTCCTTCTTTCCTTTCTTCTCCTTTTTATATTTTTAAAGACAGTTTTACTATATAGCTCTGGTTGTCCTAGAACTCACTCTGTAAATCAAGCTAACCTTGAACTCACAGAGATCTGCTTGCCTCTGCCTCCCAAGTGCTGGAATTAAAGGTATGAACCACCACCACCAGGCCCCAATATAGTTTCTAGATTAAAGACAAAGAGAGACAATAAAAGATGAGGTTACGGGGGTAAGAATCTAAACAGAACATGAGCAGGAATCTAAAGAGATAAGGAAGGGGTGTCAGAGCTTTTCAGAATTCATGGAGGATGTGCTAAACAAAAACTCATTAAGAACAGGATAGCATGAGAGACCTAGAGAGGAGGACCAGGGTCCATCTCTACATCCCTTTGGTCTTAGAACTCCCTGCTCTAGAACTGCAAGAAAACAAATGCCTGTAGTCATAGTCATATCCCGAGTAGACTTCTGCAGACCCACGACCAGAGAGAAGGAAGCGTTCCATCCAATGACAGGCTGTGTCTTCTCCCTCCCTTCCCCATCACCACTGCATAACAACACTTTCCGTTTCTCACCAATCCACGGGTGGTCCTGAGGTTCTGACATGGCCTTCCCAGCACCAGTAGCATTTCCTCAGCTTGGACTCTTCCTTATGAGTCAATCATCATTTGTCCTTCATTCTCTTAAAAGTCTTTATTCAAATGTCACTTCATCAAAACCCAGTTTCCTGCTCATCCTATGTGTGCATGTGACCTGTCCGTGGTCCCTGAGAGAGATCATTTCGTAGAGCTCATCAACTTCTAATGTATCATAATTATTGTCTAACTTTTTCTTTTTCTTTCATGCTCATTAAAATAAAAGTTTCTTGAATCACAAATCTCAGCAGCTTGGTTGCTGTTAGCTCCATTGCACACCCCACAGTTTCTATCGTATGTTGGGTAAGATGCCTGTATAAATCATTGCGGTGAATTCATTTTTTTCTTAATAAAGAACAACAATCTTCATGTTAGCAGTCATAGCACTTATATGGTAAACATAAAATATAAAACATTTATATTTGTTAAATTTCTTATGTATTTTAAATATAAATGAATTAACATGAAATAATAAACTGTTAGCCTTAAATATTGGAGATTTGTAATATGAGGGAGAGGAATTAGGAGTCTAAAACTCAACTCTGCCATTTTAGCCATTTTTTTCCTATTTAGTTGAATAAGATTTGTTTCTGAAACAGTTGGAAATCATTGCTAGGAATGATGGCACCCACCTCAGGCTGTGTTTGCATGTACATGTGCTACAAACCTGGTGACAGACAGCAATCAAAAGTCCTGCTGCCAATACCCTACCACTGGGAATGCTGAAAAGTGAGTTCATTAGTGAGAACAGATGTCAGAACACGTTCTAGTCGATGCTGGCCGGGGTCCAGTGTCTGGCCTCACTTAGAGTATGTACATTCTACACATCCAATTCATGGTCATATGTGAACTGTAGAGAGGGAACACACACAGATGCCATCCAGTCCATGCTCACATGTGGATTGCAGAGATGACAACACACACAGATGCCGTCCAGTTCATGCTCACATGTGGATTGCAGAGATGACTACACACACAGATGCCATCCAGTTCATGCTCACATGTGGATTGCAGAGATGACTACACACACAGATGCCGTCCAGTTCATGGACACACGTGGATTGCAGAGATGACTACACACACAGATGCCGTCCAGTTCATGGACACACGTGGATTGCAGAGATGACTACACACACAGATGCCATCCAGTTCATGGACACATGTGGATTGCAGAGATGACAACACACACAGATGCCATCCAGTTCATGCTCACATGTGGATTGCAGAGATGACTACACACACAGATGCCGTCCAGTTCATGGACACACGTGGATTGCAGAGATGACAACACACACAGATGCCATCCAGTTCATGCTCACATGTGGATTGCAGAGATGACTACACACACAGATGCCGTCCAGTTCATGGACACACGTGGATTGCAGAGATGACAACACACACAGATGCCATCCAGTTCATGGACACATGTGGATTGCAGAGATGACAACACACACAGATGCCGTCCAGTTCATGCTCACATGTGGATTGCAGAGATGACTACACACACAGATGCCGTCCAGTTCATGCTCACACGTGGATTGCAGAGATGACAACACACACAGATGCCATCCAGTTCATGGACACATGTGGATTGCAGAGATGACTACACACACAGATGCCGTCCAGTTCATGCTCACACGTGGATTGCAGAGATGACAACACACACAGATGCCGTCCAGTTCATGGACACACGTGGATTGCAGAGATGACTACACACACAGATGCCGTCCAGTTCATGGACACACGTGGATTGCAGAGATGACTACACACACAGATGCCATCCAGTTCATGGACACACGTGGATTGCAGAGATGACAACACACACAGATGCCATCCAGTTCATGGACACACGTGGATTGCAGAGATGACAACACACACAGATGCCGTCCAGTTCATGGACACACGTGGATTGCAGAGATGACAACACACACAGATGCCATCCAGTTCATGCTCACATGTGGATTGCAGAGATGACTACACACACAGATGCCGTCCAGTTCATGGACACATGTGGATTGCAGAGATGACAACACACACAGATGCCATCCAGTTCATGCTCACATGTGGATTGCAGAGGTGTGATGGAGGAAGGTCATTGGCTAATAAAGGAACTGCCTTGGCCCATTTCTATCTAGGCTAATTCTCACATATTAATTTAGCCCATTTCTAATCATCTGTGTAGCGCCCCTAGGTGCGCTTACCTGGAAGATTCCAGTCTCTGTCCATCCTGGGTCGGAGCTTCATAGTGTGCGTCTGCCTGGGAGCTGGGAGCATGGCGTCTCTCTCTGAGGCGTCTGCTCTGGAGAGGAGAGCTGTCGAGTCTGAGCTCACTTCCTCTTCCTCCCAGCGTTCTGTTCTGTTTACTCCACCTACCTATGCTCTAACCAATAAAATGGGCCAGGGCAGTTCCTTTATTACCCAATGACCTTCCTCCATCAGAGATGGCTACACACACAGAAGACATCCAGTTCATGCTCACATGTGGACTGTAGAGAGGGAACACACACAGATGCCATCCAGTTCATGCTTACATTTGGACTGCAGTGTTGGCTTTTCTTTCTTTAAGACTTCACTTTCTAAGATAATAATACATAGCAAAGTCTCAGCAATAACTGCATGTTGTATATTATTAGAGATTTCACTGGTGCTCATCAAGGTCTGCAAACACGACTTCTAGTTTCTCATGTTTCAAAATGTGTATTCACTTGGTGAATTTAAATGGCATTTTTTTTAGTCTATGTTTTAAGTAGCAGGCATCGGAAAAACAACCAGACATTTAATGGCTAGTGACAGATGAATAACAGAGGAATTATTTGAGTTAATATCTCCACTTCCCTTTATTCAAATAAAATGATAGAAAATAAACTCATTATGATAAAAGGATATGAATTTATTGCATTTTTTCACACAGAAAGTTGTGAAAATTATCCACATCACATTTACCAAGAAATTTCCACTGTTGTTTATAAAAATCAAGCAAGATATGAAAAGTCAATAACAACAGCAGTGGTGTGGGCCATGAATAACCACGTAGTTTTGTGAAGCACCAGGCAGCAGCAATGAAAGCTTTTGTGTTCTATTGTGTCCAAACCGAGTTCTCTATAGTTTTTAGTCAATTGTTGTTTGATTGTAGTTTGGCTACAATGATACTGAAATTCTTAGATAGAATATTGTTTTAAAAAATCTAAATTCTAAGTTTCATGGGAGTTATTTCATTTTGAAGTTCTCTCTTCACTGATAGAGCAGCCAGAGTCCAGTGCAGCATCTTTCTAGTTTCGCAAAGGAAAAGACCATTGTAGTTGTCTCTCAAGATTCTTCTGCTACACACCAAACCATCTCCTGCTCCACTGTGCACAAGTGGTGGAATATTATCCTTTGAAATATTTTAAAGATGTCACTTACTTTTTCCAAACAGATCATGGGTTAAGTGACTGTAAGAAAAACTTTTGTCTCCTAACATATAGAATTATGAACAGCACGATGAAACCGAACACCCACCTGAGCCCCAGGAATATTCCTGTAAACACTAAAACATGGAGTCTTCGAAAGGAAATTCACTGTGAGCTCATCCGGAACTGAGGACTCAAGTCACCTGGCAGAGAAGGCTGTCACATGTCATGACTTTTCAAACTTCATGAGACTCGTTAACACTTCAAATTCTCCACCATCTATGGAGGCGTCTCCAGACCCTGCTAAACAGTTCATCACTGGTAGGTTCTCTGCTCCCTGTCACCTGTTATGGTGGAGGCAGCATACATAACCCCTCCATCACCTGGGTGGTTTACATCTTCCCATGATCGTAAGCTCAGCTCAAGGGGAGCGCCACGCCTGTCAGCACTGCACTCGGTTCTGCGGTCACATGCCTTCTGCAACAGGAGAATGCACCGCCTGCTACCATCCCACGTAACACCAATCTTGAACTTCTAAAGCATCAAAGTGAAAACGAGCAGGACTTTGTCTCCTTATTACATACTGTCAGTGAGAAAAAAAGAGATTTCCTCAGAGCGGTAGATGCCCCGAGAGAATATGTGATTTCCCCCTCTTAAACTATCTAAAGCTTTTAAATCAATGCTCAGCAAATTAGCTCAACGCAAATAAAGATGACAATAACAGCCCCTGTCTGGCTGTCGCTCGCTTCCTGTATGTGCCAATTCGTCACCAGCTTGCAAACCTAATAAGAGTCTGTGTTTGGTTTTCTCCATTTCCATAATGAAATCTTTAACAGCGCCATGATTGAAGAGCGTCCTTTAAGGAACTGCACCTATTGCTTATTAAACACACATCTCCGTGTGTGTGAGGCTGCAGCAGCAGGGGCACCGACAAGATGACTGATAGCTGCACAGAGAAGAAAAACAGCAACGCCTCCCCTCTCTAGTCTGTTTCCAATTTATCGGCGTTGTGGGAGCCCGTAGGCCCAGGTAGGAAGTTGTGCTTCTGAGAGGTTCTGATTAACCTGTATCATCCGGCTTCTCCTGTCATCATTACACAAGGTGCCTAAGTAAACAGGTATAATAGGCCTCAGTTTCATCTCTAGGCATTTACTGCCATGGAAATCCACCTAGCTCTCTCTCTCTCTCATTTGTCTCACTTTTCAAAGTGTGATTTAAGGCCACCCATGTGGCAAAATAACATAAGCTAAATTGCTTCCATGGTTCATTCATTCATAACAGGGTCCCCCCCACATCATCTGTTTGCCAGGTCTCGTGCTAGGCACCAAGGCTATAAAGATAAACATGCCTCTCAATTCCTTGCAATGTGATAAATCTAGATCATCAAAATATACTAATTAAAATCATCTTATTTATTGACGGCATCTGTAGCAATAATAGGTAGCAATAAATCAATACATGAGAATGCCTCTGTTAAACTCACCCTGTTCAAATGGATTCCATCATTGCATTTGGCATGTAACTTTCTCTTAACACAAAGCCAAAGTATATAATTTGGTGTGCGTGTACGTGTGTGTGTGTGTGTGTGTGTGTGTGTGTGTGTGTGTTTGTGTTTTCTGTGCATGCCCAAGACCTAGTGAGTATTGAGTAATTTGTATGCAGGCTTGATACAGGGAAACAACATAACATAATTTTCTAAAATAATTTTTCTTCTTGTGATCATGAAGTAGTGCTTGGTTTGAATAAGCCAGGTGAGCAAACACAAAAGTGTCCCATGTTGTGAGAAACTTAAACTGTCTGAGACACAATCTTTTAAAAGATTTCGAAAGGGTTTTATTGTCAGCTAATTGAAGTAGCTGAGCCAAGCAGATTGCTTATGAACCAAGAGCTGCTTTACATTGGAGGAAACGAAAAATCTTCATCTATACAAACTTCAATGCACCATTATTAGTTATAAAACACACCAGGAACCAGTAGCAGGAGAGAGTGGTGGCTCTGGGGGGAGGGGAAAGGGTCCTGCACCCGTGTTTAGCTTTGCTCTGCATCCTATGCTTTCACAGCTACTCTCTGACTCACTTTAGATAAAATAATGTCCATTTTCACCCTAGTCACAATTTTAAAATCGGTTTTCCTTCTACTGAGAGAACACAACTGTCAACATAATACACACCTCCCTTCTCCCTCTCTCCAGCTTCCTGTCAGTCATACACCTGAGAGTGAATTTAGGTTCTGACAGTGCTCAGTTCCCAACACAGGAAAAGAATTCTCACTGCAACACCATGTCAAAAATAGAACAAGGAAACCTTAAATACTTAGCAAGAAAGACTATCATTGACATCCTATTTGTTTGTTTGTTTCCTGGCACAGATGCACTGGACAAAGATTCTGCTCTTGGCCCTGAATCTGCCCCATGGAAACCCCAGTGATGAAGTAAGCAAGCAGGCAACTCTGATCTGTCTTAAAACTTCCCAAGAACCGGACACGCACAAGAATCCAAACTCCGGGGGACTGGGTCACATGCCTTTCACTTTTTATAACACATTTGGAGGCATACAATCATCATTTATTAACGAATGAACAAAGGCACAGAAAATTTAAGTTCGTTATTAGGGAAGGCAGATTCCCCACGCTGCAGCACCTGCAGGCATTGGAGGCTGCGCACTGTCAGTCAGCTCTAAGCACCGCCTTCTCCTTCTTAGAGTCTACAGGGCTCTGCCCATCGAAGGCATCTTGTTACAGCCATTCAGTATTGAGTGTGTGATGAACCTGAGGCATTTCTGGCAGTGCTCACAGGTGTTGTGCTGTGAGAAGTCTCCGTGGCCTGAGCTCTTGACTCAGAGTGTGCACAGCTGCTCTGAACTGTCACCCCACGTGACGCCAATAAATGCTGCCTGCAACACCTACAGCAGGTTCAAGACTACACAATGCTTACCACACACAAAAATTGCTTCTTTAGTGTAGAGGCCTACGGTCAAGCTCTGAAAAACAAGGATTTTTACTGTTTCCCACACTCATAGTTTCTCAGTATTTAAGTATTAAATTATCGCATCTTTGTATTGAATTATGACAGAATTCAAATTTTAAAAATTGTTGTTTGGATTGTTGACTTGATTTTTAAACAAAATTATTAGATGAATTTCGGCATGATATTGAGAAATAATTTCAAACTATCTATGAAGTGACGCCAAACACGTATGTTACTTTATACCACATATTAACATAAAGTGGCATTCTCAGCAGGACAATCAGAAAATGGAAATATCAACCAACCTAAAAAATACCAAAGATGTTCCGCACCCTTCAGCACCAAAATTCAGCCATGGAATTAATTCATTGTATAAAAGTAATCATTCATTTCAGCCTTAAGCATTCAAATGCCCTTTCATATTTAATAAATGGTAAATTTATACATATACCAAAGAATTGTTTCAGGGTAAATTTATCCATTATTTATTGTCAGTCAATATTTGATTTGCACACCTATGTTATATACTATTTTAACTGGGCTACATGAAAATGTCTGGGTCAAAGAAGGATTGGTAACCGAAAAGTGTGAGCCCCTCTGCTCAACATCGGAGACTGACAAACCATGTTCTCCCACAAACCTCCTGGACATCACCTGCCACTTTATCCCTCTCTATATTCATCTGCACTTTCATGTCTTGCTCTGCAAAGCCTCTCCTGTCTGGAGCACAGTGCACAGACTTCTCTTCAGGGCACACACACTTTCTAACTTCCTTTTACCAAAAACACAGCATCTTTTTTTCCTCTATCAAAGTCCAGCTTTTAATCCTGCTTGTACTACATCCCCACATCTTCCCAGAAATGCCTTCTGAAATCACTTTTACACCAACCAACAGGACTGTTTCTTTTTTTTCTTATTCTTTAAAATTGACAAAACTGCCTTGAAGCTGCCTCCTGTCTTCTGTCCTGCTCTTTTTATTTGCCAGAGTAAACTGGCTTTCTGAGCTCTCTGTGCCTACCTCTCCCCAGTCCACTGCTCGTGCCTGAACTTCCTTTCCTCTGGTGGACTTCACATCTGAAGATCCACTGGCCTCAGAGTCCACACGGGGAAGTCCTGCCTCTGTTCTGCAAGCGTGGGCTCTCAGACTTCACAGGTTACATCGACTGTCTTCCTCAAACAACCCATGGCTCGTGACCGAGGGAGGTAGGAGTATAAAGTCCCAGACATTCACAGACATGGACTCATTCTGGTGGCCACCGTAACTCTACACCTTTAGCAGCAAATCTGATGGAACCTCAGCAGACATTCACACAACTTGACACCTTCCTCTTTTCTATCTTTCTTCTCTCTTCCTCTCACAATGAACCTTCCTACTATGCATCTTATACCCACACTGATTGTATGCTTCTAGAAATCAACCCAAGTCCGTTCCAGAGGCGAGAAGATAGGTTTTGTTTCCAGGTTGAGAGAGACCATGTGCTGCCTAGCAGGTAATGATGACCTCACTGTTAGGGTCAGCCACAGAGCGTACCTGTGGACTGTGGTAAATCATTGAAACCTTTACCTTTGGAGTCTGGTAAAGTGCAATCACAAATTTATAAAAAACACCCCCTGTTAGCTGGAATGGCTGCTCTTGTCGTATATGGAGAAAAGGGTGCCCACAAGGATTTCAGGAGGATGTGGCCACTACAAAGTCCTCTGGTCCTTCATAACAATGCCACATATTCAGTGGTCACTAGTGTAATTGGCTGGTGCTCACTGGCAATATTATAAGTTTAAAGTTAAGATGCAAAATGTGGCTAAAATCACAGTAGCTGTTAGAGAATCAGGACAATAAGTGCAAAATATTTCAGTACATTTTATTCTATGTGCTAAAACGTTGTGGAATATATAAACACATCATCTTTTAAAATTTGGTTTTTAAGACATTTGGAGTTTAGAAATAATTGAATATACATATATGTCTGGTAATTAATTTCTAATGTACAAATTTTCTCTATAGTAAAAAAAATAAAAGAAAAAGAAAAGCAAAACAGAGATTGGCTAACAGGACAGATATAAAGCCAGTGGGCTCCATAGATTTTAAGAGGTTAATGTCAACAATACTCTATTAAGATGTTAAGAAGATATGGTAGCCCAGCTAGGAATTTAACTGCCCAGTGTAGAAAAGGTTTAACTACCAATGGTGGTCATGATTAGGATGGAAACACTGTGATAAGTACCACAAGAAACTCTGGCTTCTTGAACCCTCGCTTTTCTGAGCCTGTAATTAAGTCTCCTTTCCCTGTCCACAGCTTGTGTTTAACTTGCTCCATGGTGAAAGACAGTGCTGAGCTCTCTATCTTCTAAGGTGACCAGGGTCTGATTCATATTCTCTGTGTTCTAGGGCATTAGGTCATAGGTCACACACATCATGGCCTACTCTCCCCTCTTTGAGCTTTGACTCAGGTGTAACAGCCCAGGAAGTCTGAGATGGTCTGTATTCATAGACCCCAGACACAGATGGAATATATTCACTGTCATTAGATAACTGGTTTGCCACTGGACTCCCAAGACTATTTTTTTTCAAATGTGGTAGGAACATAAAATGGAATAAGAAAAGATTTATTGGAGCTGGAGAGATGGCTCAGTGGTTAAGAGTTCAATTCCCAGCAACCACATGGTGGCTCACCACCATCTGTAATGAGGTCTGGTGCCCTCTTCTGGCCTGCAGACATACACACAGATAGAATATTGTATACATAATAAATAAATATTAAAAAAGAAAAGATTTATTGACCTGGGTGTGTCTTCTTAAGGTACCAGAGGTAAATAGTCAGGATCCACCCCGAGGGATACCGTGAATTCCATGTCAGGATGACTCCTAGAATCTTGGCTAAAATGGTGGTACACACAGAGCAGACATAAAATGCTGAGATTGTCACATAGCCTACAGGGAAAGGAATCAGACGGTCATGGACCAGCTGGGACAGATATCAGATGCATCACTGATAGACTAGTAGGTGATTTTGTTCCACAGAAAGCTAAAGGACAGACTGAACAAGGGGATGCGGTATGTGCCAAGGGACAATGCCAGTGTCAGCATCATGTGGCAGCTCTCTGGACCGGGAATAGAAGAAGCTGTTATATATTTTGAATCATTATATTCACTGGGAATTATGACTTCAAGATACAAAACAATGAAGTTTTTGTAATGAAAGTTATATCTGAATGATAGCCAAGGAACTCTGGCCCATACGAAGTTATGAAGCCTTTAGCAGAACACAGCACCCACAGGGGAAATCGCCAGACTGCCAACAGAGCACTGCTCAGCTATTTTGCCAGCAAAATCTCCAGCCTGTATGACCAGAACAGTGAGGACTGTATCAATAAAACTCATCAAACTTTGCCAAGTTTCCAGAAGGAGTCAGCTTTCAATCAAGTCCTGCTACATCCAGCAGGAGAAAAAAGAAATCCCACAGCTTTATCAGCACAGGAGTGATTCCTATAGTCTTCCCTAAGTGGACTGTTCATTTGATTTCAGAAGGTAAATGCATAGTTGCTCATGGAACTACTGGGCACAGTATGGAAGCTGGTGTTAATAATCCAAAGACAATCATTATGATCTTTCTCATAGCTAGAGGAAGTAAAGGAAGCAGAGACGGATAGAGCACACTGGATGTGGTGACTACCAATCTTACAGCTTGTATGCTGATGACCACTTCTCTCATCTTTACATTTGCAATCAGGAAAACTACTAAGAAGTCAGTAAAACACCTGCATTGCTCTTAGTAATAACTAAGTAAGAACTGTAATCAAACAGGTCTTTAACTTCTTCCTTCCTTGATAAGTCAAGATAGAAAATCAAATTTAGGAATTCATCCTGGGAGTGGGAGACAGATTGGACATTAGTATTACCTTCACAAATAGAAATATTCCTGAGGTATTTCTTCTCATTGTATCAATATTTATCTCACTAGTCTGAACTCCAGATAAACAGGTTGGGCCTAGGAAGATAGCTGCAGGCTTGCCCCAGTAAGAGTCCCTCTGCAGCTGCTGTACCAGATGTGGTACATTTACTGGAGCAGATTCATATAGCCTCAGGATTTTTGGATGAAGCCATCTTTCTGGGAAAAAAAATCTGTTCTTTTCTATCTCAATCAGGAAAGACAATCATAAGCAGTTCACATTTATATGTATTCAACAATATTAATTTACAGTTCTGCCCTGGGGCTGTGTGAACTCTTCTTCCCTCTGCCGTAATATTGTCTGAGGAGATCTGCACCATCTGCACAGCCATGGCACTTTTCATCAGTCTGTTCCACTGCTGGAGCTGAACAGGCAGTAGCCAGCACTCTGGAGGCCTTGTTAGAACATGCACATTCCAGAGGGTAGGAGACAAACCTGTGAAGGTTTGGAGCATGCCAATCATGGGTGAAAAGTTGCTTCCACCAGTTTGTTTAGCCACGTAATCATGGTGTTCTAATAGGTTTCATTGGGTCCTAAAAATGAGCCTATTGATGCCATACCTACAAACACAAGGCTTAGCATGGCAATTTTACTCAGACTCTAGTGAAGCTCAGAGTAGAAACTGTTGGGGTTGTTGCATAATATCTCCACATGGTGGTTACATGATTGGATATATTTTTGTGATAGGGGATCTATCTGAAGTGGGGAAGGATACTACTTGGAGTTTTTAGCAAAACCTACTGGGATTATCCCAAATCAGACTCCCCCTGTTCTGATGGGATATCACACCATTTTAAGAAAGGAAGACCATTACATTTCTTGCTGTTTTATAGGGTTCTAGTATATGCAAAACACCTGGCCAAGGTATACTAAATGATGCTGACAGGAAATGACATGATTATGAATTTAGTTTATCTAGACTCAACATGGCTGTTGCATTCCTTCCCACGACCTTTACACGGAGTAGTTCTTTTCAGATAGAGGAGTAGCAGGGCCGGAAGACACAACAAATCTGCATGAGCAGGACCAGAGTCCAGGGCAACATCAGTACACCTCCCCACCCAACATCTAGGCTAGTTAGGAGATAGTCACATAGGGGAGGAAGCACCAAACTAATTTCCTTCCATAAGAATTCTAGTCCCAGACTGACAATCTCTACAATGTGGTCCTGTCACACACCAGGAAAAACAGTATTAAAGAAATATTTGCTGCCTTAATGAGTATGGCCTTCAGGTAGCAAGTGTGGCCATTCACTTCATGTAGGAAAATAACTACTCAGAAAACAGAGAAAACCCAGACAAATGGCCTAGAAGAAACAAACTAAAATGGTCCTTGGAGAAGCATGGGGACACAGGCTCAAGGATGCTATGGGAATCTTTGAACAACAGGCTAATGTCCACCAAAGGACTTACTAGTAGAGAGACACTAAAGAACACAGCAGATAAAGTGACCTGGCCAGATATTGCCAGCCAGCTAGCTCCTAGCGCTAAGTGAGCATTGGCCTGATGAGCACATAAACCCAGGATCACGTTGGCAACAGGAGTGTAACGTAGGTCCATCAGCACCACTTACTACAATTAATCCAGCCCTCTTACTGTTAAGAGCTCAACAGCCCACAACAACCAATGCTGAGCCCTGGATCTGATGCCTTGCTTTTAGAGACCACTCACGACAAGGATAGACTACAAGGATGCCCTTGTATCCTGAGAAATCAGTGGTTTATTCCCAAAGAAACAGACACATGTTCCTTGGCTGACTCTCTTGACTTTCCCTGGCATATTGACCATTTATCGTGTGTTTAGTCTACTTCCATGGAACTCTAGTGAACAGGAAGGCTTCTAATGGCAAATGGGACATGACCTCATCCTTGGTTAGGACCTATTGGCTTTTTCAAATCCTTTATTCAGACCTTCTGATCTGTTGGGACAGCCTACTGGGGCAGAGGAGAGGTAACAAATTATAGGAAATATTTTTGGAGGAGAGGCGCCATTCCCCAGGACCCAGGATCTAATCTGTATTGAAAACATTTGGTGCAGAGTCCCATACAGAAAGAATACATGGTTCTAAGAATCAAGACACTGAGTACTTAATGTTACTTTGTGAGAAACTACAGTTCCCTGTGACTGTTACTATGTATCTTATAGGGTATGACTCAAACAGTATACTTCTAAAGAGTAGCAGAGGGCCAAGGGTATAGCTCATGGATACAGTGTTTATACAGCATGCCTAAATCTTTGACTTCATTCTCAGGCACAACAAAAATTAATTAATGAATTAAAGGTTAGTGGAGACATTTTCTCCAAAACCCAAATTCCCACAACATTTCTAGCAGCATTACTATTTCTATATAGGACAATAGACAGTAAATATATGCAAACATATTATATTATATATTATATACATATATTACTATTTCTACATAGGACAATAGACAGTAAATATATGCAAACATATTTGCACCCATAATGTCATCTCCAAATCATCTAATCTTGTATCATCTCATCCTGTATTTAAGCAATTATGATAGGTAATAAGTGTTTGAGCATAAACAAACTTTTACTATTTAGAGACTATTTGCTTTTCTGTGAACAGAGAAAGAAATCAGACACTGTATTTCAAGGGTGATTTTTTTTTTCTGTAAAAACTGGTATAAAATGAACTTGACCACTTTTATCTGCTCTTTCTTCTGTCCTCAACCTTCTGGTCCCCCCCCCCCCCATTTCATAGCGTCTGACATCTCAGTCTACAATACAGGGATGCACAACCTGAATTTTAGAAACTTTGCAGCTTGAGTTTGCAGGCTGTATTTTGTTTCTTCTACAATATTTCCAGAATTTTTATTTCCTTAGGAAAAGGCTGAACAGATAAAGTGTTGAAGAAACAGTCATAATGATAGCAGACTTGCACCTGCCCACGCTCGACTGCAGATTTATGGACAAAACAGCCAATTTTGCCATCTGGGTCAAAGTCATATGTTCACTGGAAATATTTTGGTAAGTTATTGCTGGTGTTTTTCCACATTGCAGGTGGTGATCACATGGGTTTATGGTACTTTCATGATGGTGTGCCTGCCTGGGGTACTTGGAAGTCGTGAATGCTTACTGAAGCTATCTGGGTACATGGAATGTGTTCTGTTCATCCTGTCCAGCCTCATGAGAGATGCTCCCTAAACATAAAATGTAATCCTGAGCAAGGTGCCAAGCCATTCTCTTTTCATTCATTTATTTTCAGAAGCAGAGGTTACTCAGGAACAAAACAAACCAAAAATAAAAAACAAAGCAACAACAATAACAACAAAACCACCAGTTACTCTGTACATTGAAGAATTTATCCAAGAGAAGAATTCAGGTAGAACCCCATACGTCTGAAAGGCAACTAGTTACATTTAAGATTCGGATTTTAAATAATTATTAAATGGAGTTATTTTTGTTCCTGAAAATACTATAGGTATTTTCGTTTATTTATTTTGTTAATTATATTAGTACATTGGGAAGGAGGAACAGGATTGTAGGAATAAAGCTAGAACTAGGAAAATAGGAGAACACACAGGGCATGAGCATGCTGGTGTAAGTTCTACAGTGTGCATCTCAGCATAGCCGCTGTCTGAAGTGGAGGATAGCACTGTTTCGAAGTGTGAAGTGTAATTCCAAGGGACCTATTTTACGCTATCGGCTAATGAATTCTGACGGCAGCACATTGCTGCGCACCCACTTCCCACAATGACTTTGGAAAGCTCAGCAGTCCCAGAGTTGGCCAAGGTTCTCTCTCTCTGTCTCTCTGTCTCTCTCTGTCTCTCTCTGTCTCTCTCTCATCAGGGCCCGCCCTCCCACATACACTGAGGTCCTTCACTTACAGTTGTTTCCTTATCACGCCTGCCTGTGAGGCTTTTTTTTTGCAACTAATATTTACTTATTCCAGTTACCAAGTGGTATAAGGATATAGAATATGCAAGGATCTGCTAATCCCATCCCACTGACGGGAATTTGAGAGGAGCTGTTTGAGTCTTTGTTATTGTGTTGGTATTGATCCACAGTGTTTTGTGGATACGAATTTTCATTATCTTTAGGTAGAGTTTATGTGTGGAAATTCTAGGTTCCAGGGTACGTGTCTGATTGATGCTGTACGACACTGCCAGACGGCCTCCACAGTGACGGACAGGGGTCAATTACTGTGCATCCGGCTTCCTCTGCTCCACTCTGGAATGTGTGCCACTCTACCTCCTTCTGTCCTGCAAATGCGTCGCCCACATAACTGTGAGACAGGAGCTGCTTCTCACGAGCACAGCACAGAGTAGACACAGGGTAAGTGTGAAGGAAGAAATTTGTTCCTTTCCTCTGTTTTGCTTTCTCTCAGCAATATACAACTAACCCCTGTGGCTTGTGAAGCCCACAGAGCTTCAGTTGCCCTTACAATTCAGAGGACCTAAGGATGGTCTTACTTGATGAAAGATTCTGATTCAGAAATGAGTCATAGGCTTGTCCCATAGATATACTGTAGGTTTAGGACTAACATGTATGTTGTCTGAGGGAATGGGAACATGAAACAGTTATGAAAAGTATTGATTTAAAGATAAAGAAGAAAAAATGCTAGCCTGTGTTGAACCACCAGGAGATGAACATCTTTTGGGATGAACATCTTTGACCTTCAGCCTCTTCAGTTTCCTCAGATGTGGCTATAGGCTTACAAGGGCCGTCTCTGCATTTAGTGCACACAAACTCTTGCCTGTGTATCTAGTGCACACCACAGACCACCTACCTATGCATCTAGTGCACAGCACCGACCCCTGCCTGTACATCTAGTGCACACCACAACTCCCTACCTATACATCTAGTGCACACCACCGACCCCTGCCTGTACATCTAGTGCACACCACAACCCCCTACCTATGCATCTAGTGCACAGCACAGACCCCTGCCTGTACATCTAGTGCACACCACAGACCCCTGCCTGTACATCTAGTGCACACCACAGACCCCTGCCTGTACATCTAGTGCACACCACAGACCCCTGCCTGTACATCTAGTGCACACCACAGACCCCTGCCTGTGTATCTAGTGCACACCACAGACCCCTGCCTGTGTATCTAGTGCACACCACAGACCCCTGCCTGTACATCTAGTGCACACCACCGACCCCTGCCTGTACATCTAGTGCACACCACAGACCCCTGCCTGTACATCTAGTGCACACCACAGACCCCTGCCTGTACATCTAGTGCACACCACAGACCCCTGCCTGTACATCTAGTGCACACCACAGACCCCTGCCTGTACATCTAGTGCACACCACAGACCCAGTGGAGATCAGAAGAAAGGGAAAATGAAGGATTCTAATTCTAATAATTAATACATTTAATTCTAACATATTAATATATTTCTAATTAGGAAAGTGGTTATCACACAAGAGTTTAATTGTAATGTATTAATATATATATCTTTAAAAATTACACCTGCTTGGGATTTTAAACTAATCACAGACTCTGACCAGCTCTCAATCAGCCTTCCTTACCAATTTCATCTGACTCGTTCACCCATAGTATTTTCCTAGGTCCAGATCTCGACATTCTCAAACTTCACAAACCAAGTAGACAGTGGGTGAGAATAGGTAGTCTGACAGCTTTGTGAAAATGGGGATCTTAGCACAATCTCTGCCCTCCCTCAGGTGGCTGGTCTAGTGTTGCAAGGTCTCTGCTGCAGGATTCTCTCTGACCCTCACCTGCTTCTATCTGTTCTGCAGCGTTCCTCACGGTGATAGTTTTGATTATGAACTTAAACTTTTCTTAACGTGCAAAACCATCCCTCTACCTGCTAAGCGTTCCTTTCACTGAGACTTTCCTCAATATTTAAGTGAAAAGAAGTCATTAAAGCTTTCCGCAGCGTTTCTCTTTTTGTTCTTCCCTGCTTTGTGATCAGCTGCAGGTTCTGAAGCTGGCCTCCCATGCTTTAACGGCTCTTCAAAAACATCGCTCTGCATGCTCGCACAGAAGAGGCGTGGGTTCATTTCTGTCACCTTCTCATTTCTAGAGACTGCTGAAGTCAGGGAGGAAAATGTCTCAGGCTTCTCTGTGAAAAGGAGGGATGTGAGGCTTTGGCTATAACATCACAAGGCAGCGCACGGACAATCATCCTTGTTCAAGGGATATACCTCAAAATGTAAATTGGTTTTGAGTTGTTGAAATTTCTGCTCATTGATGAGGAAGGGGTTAGCTCGTCTCTCATGTAACTGCGTTCCCTCAATGTCAAAATAAAATGACTCTTTTCATAGGATATTTTGACACATTTGTGAGACGAGAGATAACGACAAAGGTAAAGAGAACACCAATTAAACTAATTGGACATTTGTCTACAAATAAGCCTTTATCATCAATGACAGTTAACATCCCTTCAGTGAGGAAGGGTGCAAACACCCAGCTTTCATTAGCGGGAACCTCAGCAAGCCTCCCCTCCGAAGACCATATTTCTGCCCAGAGCATTCGCTGTCATTGGCTTTTCTCTTTGGACGAGGGTTTCTCAAAACACAGGCTGAGATGCATGGTTACTTACAGCAAATAGCCAGTGGTCACACTGAAAAAAGAAACAAAAAACAAAGAATTTCACTTCTGTGCCCCGCTGTATCTGATTTTAAGGGCAGATGGAGCTGAGGAAATAAAAGAAAATCTCCCCCTGGAAACACAGGAAGCCTTTTGCTCCTGATGGATCCCACCCAATTTTGCCCATGAGGGGTGAGACCTTATAGGCCATTGGAAATTCTCAGAAGAATGGCTGCTTTTTATTTTATAGGTGAGTTGTGGGGTCCCACACTAGGCTACAGCCATTATGTCATGCAACCCTCTCACTCGGTGACGGAGCTGGGATTCTAAGGCAATTGTCCTCCGTGATTCAGGTTTGTACCAGAACCCAAGAGAAGACTGGGGCTAGCACTTTCCTAATGCTTCTTTAATTTCTGTTGTTTTATTTCAGGGTGTGTGTGTAGATATGCCTGTGGAAGATTCGTGTGTGTGTGTGTGTGTGTGTGTACAAACATGCATAAGTGTAGTAATAAGGGCTGCGTCCCCAACACCCCAGCCGCCTGCCCGCCTAGCTCAGTTGGTAGAGCATGAGACTCTTAATCTCAGGGTCTTGGGTTCGAGCCCCACGTAGGGTGCCATTTGTTGTAATAAGGGCAGCGGCGACGGGGCTCCGTCCCCAACACCCCAGCCGCCTGGCGCCGCTGCCCTTATTACAACAAATGGCGCCCGACGTGATGGACTAAACCCACTTAAAAAACCTGAGAAGGCTTAAAAGTAAGGGAGAGAGCGTTTAACACAGATTTTTGCTGTTTGTTGGTGGTGTGCTGTAGAGAGATTTCCTGATTCAGCAACAGCAGCAGAAAAAAAGCTGTGTTATTTTAAAGTGTGGCTTCCTGGGGCTTTGCCGCCAGTGCAAACTCTGGCTTTATGTTTGTGTTCCCGCTTGGGATCGGAAGGAGAGTGCTCTGAGACCTTGAGGATGACTCAGAGCTCCCCGCCTGCTCCTGGGCAGAAAGCAGAATCAGGCTTAGGCAGGCAGAAGAGCATGGTGGATTCCTGCTGCCATACAGAGACGTGTTTTCAGACTGCGTAGTGCTCTGCGTGTCAGATTTGGATGTAACTTGGATGAAAAGAATTTCTGTGCTGCACGCTCAGTCTCAGAATTAAAGTGCTGAGTGCCGCTCCTGCCTGGTGGCCCCAGAGCTAGCACAAAATGGTATGTCCTCCATTTTGAAATTTTCCTGACTCAGCAGCAGGAACAAACCTGTGTTGTTTTAAAATGCCGGCTTTCTGGGCTGTCCTGCCAGGGCAAACTCTGACTGTTTGAGGCAGGAGGGCCGGCTACCGAGAGAGGACTTGAGTGTTGTCTGTTGTAGCTCACTGGCTGGCAGGGATCTTGAAATGCCATAGAGGTGTGGCTATAAACATGGATGCAGCCTGTATATCCGCCATGAGGCTGGAAAGCTAAGGAATGGACTGGATCTAGCTGGCAAAGCCACGGCTTTAGTCCTACTGAGATTGCTTGGTAAATTAAAGACTCATGTGATCAAAAAACAGAAAGATATACAGTAAAGAGAGATTCAAAGACAGAGAAAATTTCTGAATGGTTTAAAGTGTGTTAAAAATATATGCAGACTAAAAGTTAAAATTCTTAAAGTAAACCTCTGTGACTCCAAGGTGTGGTAGCACACGCCTTTAATCCCAGTGCCTAAAAGGCAGAGACAAACAGATCTCTGTGAGTTCAAGGTGTAGTAGCAAACACCTTTAATCCCAATGCCTGGGAGGCAGAGACAGGCGGATCTCTGAGAGTTCAAAGACAGCCTGGTCTACAGGGTTATTCCAGGTCAAAGATATGCGCTCAAAAAGCAAAAAGTTAACCTAGGAGTGTCACAGCTTAGATTCTTAAGCGCCTAGTGATTTAAAGGCGCAAATCAAAAGTGCTCCTGGATAGTAAAAAATTGCAGATTCACAATAGGACAGATTCAGACCACTAAATGAGTCACACTGTTGGATGAATGTACATAGGCTTGAGAGAGAGAAGAAAAGGAATATAGAGAATAAAGTTAATGGTTAAAAAAAAGGTAAAGTCTTTAAAGAGACAGAATAAAGTAAAGTGATAGAGTAAAAATAAGCCGCGTAAAAATGGAAAATTCACAGAGAGTCTGGATTCTTTGTATTATTGTGTTTTCTTTAAAATTTTTGACTGTGAAGGAGCTAAGTACAAAGAGACATTTCATTATATGGGCTGCCAAGTGGAACCAGAACGGATATCATGAGGGTATGACTTCAGAATTTGGGTCTAAGGATATGATGCTTTGGAGAGAGTCTTCTTTTGTTTTCACAGAGGACCAGACCCTTTGGATTTCTTCTATCCCGATTTGGTATGATAGACCACGACCTCCCGAAAGGTTCCTGTGAACATCTTCAGAAAATTGCTTTGCTCAACTGCCAACTGAGATGAAACTAGCACACAGGTTATACCATGAAAGACCTAATTAACGACGCCCCCATTCAGCAGGAAGCAGTTTGGAGAGAAAAAACTGTGCCCATGTTCCCAAATATTGTTTATAAGTTCTTTTACATTTAAAGGGGGATATGATATAGATATGAATAATTTGCATTAGTATAGATTTTGCTTTATTGATAGAGATTTAAGGTCAATTTTGTTATATGTATAAGTGTTTCTGATTTTGATTAAGGTATTGTGATTGTGTAGTTCATTTAAATATGTACTGTATAATTAAGAAATATAGGTTGTTGATGGATAATCATAAATAATAGTCAAGTTTGTAGTCATGTTAGTTAAGATTTTCTAGATGTGCATAGATATATTTTAGATAGGCATTTTTCATATTTTCAAAGGTTATAGAATATGGCATTTTAAACGTTTTAATAACTTAGGGTTTTTCATGGCAATGAGACACTCTGCTCCTGGCAGCACCAATCTACTTCAGGAAGAAGATGGGCATCAAAGAGGATCGTTATGGAGTTTGATAGCCAATTGGGGAAGAAACTGCTCTTGCCTGGACTATTGCATAAACTGGACACAGAGAACCCACAGAGAGAGGACTACTGAACTTGCCTAAGGTGAGATGATCTTTCGGGGTTCCTGATTCATGAAAGAGTCTGCAAGACATTCTTCAGGACAAGCAGATAGTGACTGCCTTTGAAATTTCCTGCTTTATGGAAATGTCTGCTGGATACCATGGGCCTGAAGCCTGAAGATGGATGCCCCAACAGTACAGAGGAACTTTGGGTGACTATCCAGGCAGCGAGATGTCTCTGTCATTTCTAGAGTTTAAAAGTTGCTTTTTTCTTGTTTGCTTAGGTAGTATTGTATCTTTCTGGAGTCTTTGATGGAGTTAAGAATAGTTAGTTATAGTTTTCCTTAGTTATGATAAAGATTATTGTAACTTTTACTTGATAACTGTTTCGTTATATGTAGTTTTGCTATGTTAAAGTTAAAGCCTTTTTTTTTGTTTAAACTGAAAAAGGGGAAATGATGGAGGAAGGTCATTGGTTAAATTAAAAGAAACTGCTTGGCTCTCATTGGTTAGGAGATAGGTGGGAGGAGTAAACAGAACAAAACGCTGGGAGGAAGAGGAAGTGAGGTCAGACTCGACAGCTCTCCTCTCCGGAGCAGACACCTCAGAGAGAGACGCCATGCTACCTGCTCCAGGGAGGACGCACGCTATGAAGCTCCGACCCAGGATGGACTTAGGCTAGAATCTTCCCGGTAAGACCGGTGCTATACAGATGATAAGAAATGGGCTAGTCCAGGTGGGAGAGTTAGCCTAGAAGATGCTAGGTAGAAATGAGCCAAGCAGTGTTTAAATGAATACAGTGTCCGTGTAATTATTTCGGGGCATAAGCTAGCCGGGCAGGCGGCTGGGGTGTTGGGGACGGAGCCCCGTCGCCGCTGCCCTTATTACAACACATAAGTCAGCAGTAAACCTCATGCATCCCTTCTCAGGTACTCCACACCTTCTTTTCTGAAATAGAAAAGAAGCTCACTGAACTTGAGCTCCCTCATTTGGCAAGACTAGCAGTCAGCGATCCCCAAGGCCCTCTTCTGTCTGCTCTTAGCACTGGGATTGCAGGCATTAGCAGCAGACTTGACTTCCTCCATGTATCCTGGGGACAGAACTCAGCTCCCAACACTTGTGCAGTCACCACTACCCTAATGAGTTCTCTCTCCAGCCCCTAGTTCTTAATTCATAACTCAGAAAAAATAGAAAATGAATGCAAAAGAAAACATTTATTTTAAGAGTAAGTATCTGAAGATAACAACAGAAACAAAACGAAAGCAAAACAAGACTCATATACACAGTTCTTCCCTTCTTTGCCCTCAGAAATTTCATGTAACCAAACCGAAAGGTAAACAGGTATTTAAAAAATTTTTCTTTGTTGCAATTAACACAGGTAGAAATAGAAATCCTATTTCAACTCTAAAGATACAAAAAGAACAACATCTACAGAGTCAAATTAAAGCTTACGTAACAAAGACAAAAATGGGTATTTTTACTTTTGTCATCCACTTCAAGAAATTCAAATTCCTTTTTAACACACCAGAAATCTCAACATCAGTCAAAGGGCAGAGATCTGTGCAGTCAGAGGGTTACTGGATTATGGGAATACACCCTGAAAGAGGGTGTAATGAGTATGATAAAGATTCTATGGACTGATATTTTGGATGAACAGAAGTAAGATAAATCCTAATGCCCATTACTGTTATCTTTGCTCACTCCACCATGATGCCATGGCTGTACACACACACATACACACACACACACACACACACACACACACACACACATGTATATATGTGCATATATATGTTTGCCTTTGTTCTATTTTCACTGCTTTCTTGGTGATGCAGAAGGCAGGACTACCAAGGGAGGAAAGGGAGGAAGGAAGAGGAGTTAGCAGCTGTACTTTGACTTCAGTAGTAAGCACCATGGAGCACGGTGCACTGTAACACAGGCTGTTGATCTTCTCCAATAACAGACAGTTTCCCTGCCCCCTCTTCATTGTCCCTCTACCCTGGGGTCTCTCCCTTTTCCATCTCTCTCCTTCTCCTTCCCCTCCTCACCTCTCCCCTTTGGTTTCTCCTTCTTTCCCTCCCTGTTTAGTCTGCAGCCTTCACAGCTCCCCGCATTTTTGTCTGTCTTTTCCTTCTCCCAAATGTTGGTCATATCTGAGTGACACAGTGAACCTTCCTAGTGTTTCCCTGGTAACCAAGGCTGACTGGCACCAGGCACAGAGTGTCTATGTTTCTAACTTTCTAGTGCGTATCTGCTTCTCTGCCAGCTACAGTAGCTGTGGCTTCTCCCAATCTGGTGCCACTATTTATCACAGTGGGAACTATGCTCCTTCAAGGAATAAAAGGTGTTAGGTCTATGTCTCCTTCTCTGACCAGAGTGGGGACAACTGATTAGACAAGGGTGAGGACAGAGAGGTCTTCACTCACTGGAGAAAAGGAAGCATGGTCACAGCTGGACATTGAGTGACATATGACATTCCCACCTTGTATCTCTTGCTGAAACCTGAGGTCTGAGCCTCAGGGAAGTTGGAGCAAGACGCAGTATACTTTGTGATCCCTCCCTCTTCCCCTTCTCTTCCCTCCCCCCCTCTCCTTTTGATTAATGGTTCCTGAGTTAGTTAGACATAGGAGTTTTGTTTTTTTTTGACTTGGCAATTCGGTGGATTCAAAATGAAATCAATTAGTATTAAATCCCCAAAGATTTTTTTGTCATATCACAAATTCCTTCTGGTTTTTCCTGAAAAAAAATTAAACTGCAATCTCCATCTCTTTTGAGGTTTAACAGATATTGGATCCAGTGAATCTCTGGCATCACCAACCAGTAAGTAAGACCCGATACATTCCCAGTTGTCTTCCAAATCTCAACGCAATAAGCTCCTATCAACTTGACGAGGCAGACAGCCAGGCCTTCTCGGAGATATCACACTCCAATTATTTCAGGCAGGAGCTTTGGTATGTAATCAGGACTGCCGTGTGCAGCTCCACAGGCACTCGGCTTTGTGGTCTAGGGTTCTGAAGATCCTTTCTGCCTCAACCTCGACACTCTAGCCCAAACCTTGATGATTTCCACCCAAACCAGAAGCCATAAAAGCTTCCTCTTCTCTCTCTATCAGAGATGTCAGAGAACGGACTCCTCACAGTTGTGTTGGGTCTGCTGTGAAAGATCAGGTGTTCTCCATCTTCCTCAAGCTGGGAGGTCAGGGATATATAAGCCCAACCATCTCCTCTGTGGACTCATCCCCCTCTAGTCTAACAGAAACAGGCACTTTCCATTAAGAGAATTTTATTGAAAGAAGGTAATTAATCATTTCCTCCAGGCTAATCATTAGGACACTAGGACCCTGTGAGAGGTTTATACAAATCAATCCACAGTACAGGTTAAATTCTCTTCCATAGCCCTAGCCTTTATACATCAAGACATGATAGCATCTACCTCAGCACTTCTGAACGTTTCCAGACACAAAAGACACCTGGGACAGGGGTGGTACAGTATCTGCCGAGTTTTCTCTGACTCATTAATTGTTTTATCTCATCCATCATTCACCGAATCTACAGGTGTGAGAGATTGCTTGACCGAGACTTGAAGATTATTTTCTTGAAGTGATTAATAATAAGTATTTTCAGCTCCATGGGGCATAAAATCATTGTTACAAGTATCCAATTAGATCATTGCTGAAGGAAGCAGCTGCAAACAATATCTGATATAGGAATAGTGATAATGGTCAGTAAACCCTAAGGAAAACAAACGAGGCCTTGGTCAAAGCAGGGCCATAGTATCCTGCACTGGCCTCTGCTTTCTACATCAGTGGCAAAGAACTAAACATCCCTGTGATGTGGGCACTTGGCATCAGTTAAGTATAAAGAAAAAATAGTCATACCACAAAGTGCCTGGAACCATGACTTCTCCAGGGCGCCGTATGCTTCGTTCTGTGCTGACACTGCCTTCTCTCAGACACCACAAAGTTTTGCTCTTAGCTGTTACAATTTTGCCTTTCACTCAGAAAACATCAACTTTGTATTTATCATGTGCAAGGCTCTTATATTACGAGAAAACATAATTACATGAGCCAAATTCCCAGCCTTTAAAAGACCACATCATCAGTGCAGCAAACAGTCTGTGTACCACCAGCATAATCTGGATACACATCTAGGGATTTGTGAACCTGCTGAGTTAGGAAGAATTTCTAAATGTTGACGTCTGTGCTCCCTAGTGTAGCTTTAAACCCACATCCATCACATAGAAGAATAGAAAAAAAACATACTATAGTTTCCTTTGATTTGACAGATCTAACAGCATAAATGAAAAGCCTCGCTGGCTCTCCTAGGACCTTCTGTCGGTGAGGCTACTCTCCTTCCTCCTCCCCAGGCTGCCCCACCCTGCCATTCTATACGAGGGTTCTTTGAGAAACCAGCTGCAAATTTCGTGTCTGGTGGTCAGCCCACAGACTACTCATAGTAAGAGATCAAACTTTATCACCCTCCCTCTGCTTTCCCCACTCAGGGATTCTGTTCATGCCCTCAACTCTATGACATGGGACCTCCTCAGCCAACTTTGACTTAGGACATGAGGCTGCCTCCCACAGGGAAAGGTAAGAGACTACTTGCTTAGTTCCATTCTTCACACTATCCCCAAACTGCCCACCCCACCGCCACAGTACAGACTATTTAGTTATTCATGGGGTCCTGGTGAGAGATCTGTTCCCCTAGCTCCAACACTTTGGGATAGCCTGCCACCCAACCTGATGATTCTAATATGATAGCTTCAAATTTTATATCAAAAGACATAACCAACAACACAACTCTAGATACCTGAATAAAGGACAATGTGTAACTACTAAAGACCACAAACCAAGTAGTAACTGTCCCCAGCCGGATCAACTTTGAAAGACATTGATTTCAAAAGAACAGTTATAAAAATGTTTGAAGAATTAAAAAAAATCAAAGAAGATACGAAATAACATCTGAATGAAATCAGAGGAGACAAGAATAAACTGAAGCCCAGGAAAATACAAATAGATGGCTGAATAAATAACAGGAATAATTCAGGATATAGAAATGAATTTGATAAAGAAAGATAAAGAAATATTGAAAGAAACTCAAAGTGAAAATAAGTTTAAATGTGATATATTGAAAGACTCAGTGGAAAGCCTCACCAACAAAATAGATTATGTAAAAGACAGAGTATCGTGTCTTCAAGCCATGACATTCAAGGCAATGATAAATTTAAAAATATCCTTCTGAATGGAACACGCAGAAATAATAAGATACCCTAAAAGATAGAATCTATAAATTATGGACTTGGAAGAACAAGAGTTTAAGTCTAAGGCAAAGAATGAACAGGCAATGGAAACAGAAAAAAACACCCCAAATCTAGGGAAAGAGATGAGGTGCAAACATTACATATAAACATATACTCATTGTGGTACAAACATTACATACAACATCAAGTAGTAAGACCAGAATATAAACTCCTTATGAAACACCACAGTTAAAACATTAAATATAATAAAACATGGATAGTATTGACAACAGCAAGAGGGAAGCCCAAGTCACAAGTAAGTGTTGTCCCATCAGTGCAATCCCCCATATCCAATGAAAGCTTTAGGATCCAGAGAAGCATAGAGTTTTCAAATTTTGAAAGAACACAGATGCCCGCCCAGACTGCTTTGCCATGGAAAGCTAGACATCATAATGCTTGGCTAGAGAAACATTGTTCTGTGATAAAAATGGGCTAACAGGAATTTATGGACACCAGGCCAGCATTTCAAAACTTCTAGAAGGAATACTCTAGACTGAAGAGAAGGGTAAGTGCACCCAAGAAGTTGTGCAGAGAAAGAAATGATGCTAAGACAGACTGTATACCAAACAGGACTGTGAAATTTCAACAATCAATACAATGTTAATCATATCAATTTTCCAACCAACAGACACAGGTTAGCTAACTGGATCAGAAAGCAGAGCCCACATTTATGCTGTTTTCAAGAAATACTCTTCGCCCTCCATGACAGAGGCTACTTTATAACGAAAGAAGGGAGAGCAATACTCTAAACTAATAGAAGCTGCCCACAAGCAGGTGCCAGTGATCTAATAGCCATTCACTACCACTTAATATTCCACACATAGATACGGAAGAGAAACTTCCCAACTCTTTCTCCAGAGGGTGAATTGCTCTAATAATAAAACCAGAGAGAGGCACAGCACAGAAAACTATTGCTAATATCCTTGAGGAATATAGATGAAAGTATTCTCAATAATACACTTGATAAAACAAAGATATGCAATATCACAAAGATCATTTTTATTGTTATGATGGCTTTATCCCAGAGATGCAGGGATGGTTCAATATAAAGAAATCAGTAAGCAATAATAAATCATATACCTGGACTTAAAGACAAAAATCATATAATTTTCTCAGTAGATAGAGAAAGGTCCCTTGACCAAAATCCAACATCCCTTCATGATAAAAGTTTTAGAGAAGGCAGGATTGGAAGGAAGATATCTCAACACAATACATTTAGATATGACAAACCCAAAGTCAACATTCAATTCTCCAGACACCGGGGTTCGTTCCCACAGTTAATTGCTACCAATAAATCAAATCACAAAACATGGCTTCCACCCCTAGACAGTTTTAGAGACTAGTCCCTTAAGTAGGCTGAAAGTTTGCATGAAAGAAAGCAACTTTCATCTGAGGTCATGCATGCTGATGATTGCATTCATTATTACAGCCATACAACATAAAACAAAGCACTTCTATTCTCTTACAGGGGTAAGCATTTACAAACGGGGAAACGTACTAAACATCCTGATGTATTTGTAAGGAGAATATGCAGGGAATCAAAGGCCTGTTTTGAATGAAGGACACAATTCTGTAAGGAAGCATTCATTCCCAGGATTATGAAGCATGGCCTGTGGAAGGCAAGCATGCCACCAAGGCAGAGTGCTGGGATCCCACATAGCTCTGTTTACAGACATGGGGAGGAATGGGGCATGCTTCAGTCTCCAAGCACTCATAAGCTTCTATCAGACAGGGAAGACAAAAAAAATCTGGAGGTGGTGAGAAAGCAGAACAAAAGAAATGCAAGGGAGGTGAGCATGCTGCCTTTGAGTGCAAGAAATGCAAGAGAGGAGAGCAGGCTGTCTTTGTGTGCAAGAAATGAGGCAGAGGTGAGCAGGCTTGTCTTTGCAAGAAATGCAGCAGAGGTGAGCATGCTTGTCTTTGAATGCAAAAAATGAGGCGGAGGTGAGCATGCTGCCTTTGAGTGCAGGAAAAGCAGCAGAGGTGAGCAGGCTGCCTTTGAGTGTGACTGGGGGCGTCAGACGAGTAAGATCCTGGTATGCAAGGACTAAGATACCAATAGAGATCAGTTTTGGCGGAGTACGTGGTTCTGAGTGGCACAAGTGGGAGTGGGCAGGAGGAGCCCCGAGAGTCTGGACTGGCGTGAATGTAGAAGTCAGGCTGCAATCACAGAGCACCGTGAGAACAATCGTTCAGCCACTGCAAGCCTCCATACCTGTGACCACAGAGGGAAGAGAGATGCGTGGGGACTGAAAGACAGTTCAAAGGCAAAATGACAGGACCCGATGACAGGCTGAACGGTAGGCTTGAATGAGAGGGAAGAGCACGAGATAGTGTGGAAGCATGGTGACAGCAGTGGCAGAATCAACACAGCGTTCTGAGCTGACAAGCCGATGATCAAAGTGACAGAGCGCTCCCTCCTGCCATATGTCAGCGCGCTGGAGACACCCAGCTGAAAGGAGGTTTTTTCCCCCTAGATTCTTCTTGCTGGGGAGTACATGGGTGAACGGCAAACTCTTACAAAAAGAAGCTCTCTCAGGTACTTGCTGATGTGACCTCGAGTGTCAAAACAAATTAAAAGCCCACAGAGCGAGGGTTAGCTCTGATGTCCACACAGTTTAGAACTGCAAACGGCCATCGCTTTCCCCTAGCGAACTTTCCCAAAGCTCACCAGCAAACCATAACAAAGGATCCAATAACATTTGGTTGCTTCTCCGTGAAGATTTGCTGAATGGGTGTAAGGATGAGGGGGTTAACAAGAGGCCAACAAAGACCTACTCTCCACTCGTGTGGGTCACCATGTCAACAGAGTGGAGAAGAAATGTAGCAGTTCACAAAACCAAGGCGCCATTCTGCAAATAGGAACAGCTACTTCTGAAAGTTCCACGCCCAGCATGGTGGAAATAACAAACAGAAACATTACTATCACCTGATGTCATTTGAAGACTTAGTGCGAGCACCTATCCTGTGCTGATCAATACACACAGCTACAACAAACTTTCAGCCCTTGCTGTGGATTGATGGGGGCAGTAGACCTGGTGCCAACTGGCTGCACTATAAATAAGCATTGCAAAAACAAATGGCCACCTTGTCTGGGGATTGTTTCAATTTCCGTATCCACAGATGGCTTCCCTGGAGCTGTACTGACTGTAATTGACAGACTAAGAGCATAGCCTATTAGTAAATATCTGTGTGTCTACTTGTGAGAAGAACTGAAAGAAACCAGCCCTACCTTGGGCCTTGACGTTGCAAAGATAATTCATGAGAGGCTGACCCGTGTGTCAGCAGAGGTGACTCGCAGAAAGGTATTCTCACCATTTCAACTAACAAGGAGAGCACCTGATCTCCTCAAAGCAGAAAGCAGCAGAGCAGAAGATAAAATTATCGTTTGCTGTGCTTTAACTCTAGTAATATAACTGGAACTCAAATATTGATCAAATTTTATTTTATTTTTTATTTGAAAAAAGTACTTCTGAAGCTGTCGGTGACGAGGTGCTGAGAGTTTTAACAGAGAAACAAAATAAGCCTCTTAAAGTTCTGAGCCAGATAGTATTGTCTAAAACAAACACTGCTAAGTCTTCTCACAGATGCCTTCCCTTTCCAGGGCACTAGGAACATAGTATTACACACCGTGTTTTTCCAGGGTTGGTGAAGCCTGGTTCTCTAGAGTGAAGTTTTTCTGGAGGAAACCTGTCCCTGTATGAGCTGCAGGCAGTGGGAAAGAACCTGACACTGAGGCCAGATTCCATGGCCAAAGTCACTCTGCACTAATCCCATCCTGGTACTTAGGGTGAATCACTCTGGAGTCTGTTTGATCTTTGACCTCTTGACTCGGGCTTATAACAGAACAAGGACCAGAGCTATAGACCAGTTGTTCTGATTTGTAGCTGGTCTCCAAAGGGTGCCTGAAGAAATGGGGATCCATGTATATTTTCCCCGTGGTTGGTAAGACTAACATTTTCCTGGACCTTTGGGTTCATTTCCCTCTAGATCTGTGTTTCCCTCACTTGGGTACATGCATAGATAGCATCTGATCCAGGTTTCTGTGTAGTCTGTATTCTCAGGATGAGACTAAATCCCTGTGTGGATGAATCAGAGTAAAGATGTTCCTGAAATCTTAGGTTATTTCTAAATTTACAGCATCTCAGGACAAGCACTGGGCTCAGTAGGTTGCAGACGCAACAGGCCTGTGGGGGATAAGCATGTGCCTTTCAGCTCTGTGCTGGGTTTGTGTCCACCTCTCACATTGTGAACCTGGCCCACTGCCATGTGTTTGGTGTGATACTGCCTTCACTGGCATCAACATTCACTTAAGACTTGTCTTGATTCAGAGGTCAAAACTGTTGACTGGCAACGAGATATGGGTTGAGGTCATCCTTTCCTGATCTCATGTTTAATGTTTTCCATTAAGGCAATAGGACTGAGTGATACACAAATTAAATATTATGTCTAGGTATATCAACAGAGGTGTTTGGGAACAGATTGGCACTCAAATGTAGGGATTTGGTTAATAAGCTGGTTCTTCCCAAATGTGTGTGAGGATATTCCAACCCATCTGAGCAAGCATGGAACCAAAGACGGTGGAAGGGAAAAATTCATTCCCCTTTTCTTTCTCTCCTGCTTGAGCTGGGGCAACATTTCCCATCTTCTGTTCTCAGACTAGAGTTAAATCACGAGTTTCCTTGGCTCTTAGGCCTTCAGATTCAGGGATTCCACTGTTAATTTTTATCACCGTGATAACACACAATGATCATGGCATCTTATGGAAGGAAGCGCTTACTTGAGGATTAAGGTTCCCAGGGGATCCGAGTCCATACCATTGTGACAGTAAAGCATGGCAGTCAGTAGGAATGGTGACCTGAGAAGAATCTAAGAGCTCACTTCCTGGCCCACAAACATGAGTCAGAGAGAGCTCATTGGGAATGGTATGGGCTTAAAAACTCAAAGCTGCCCTGGCAATACAGCTCCTCCAGCAAGGCCACATATCCTAATCATTGCCCCCTAATTCCACTACCTGAGGACCAAGTATTCACATACCTGAGACAAGGAGGGCATTCACATCTCAACCATCACAGGCAGCATTAGGACACTTGTTTTGCTGGCCTCCAACATTAAATATCCGGTCAGCTAATGTCTCAGATGACAGCTGTGTGTGTTACCCTGCATTTGTGTGCTTGTGAAGTCTGACCAGGGACAAGCAATTGTCTGACCATTCTCTTCCAATCAGGAAAAGACCTGGACTTAAGATTCAGGCCCCGTGATACTAAATATAGGCGCTGCCCATTGCTGTTAGTCCAGCAATGTTTGCTTGTTTGATGCAGGGGTGATCGTAATTAACCTCCATGATGATTTATGACTTCATGAGACAGCAGACACATCTGATGTTTGTTCCTAAAGGAAAAAACACCCATCAGGGCCACTCATCTCTCTTCTCAAAGCTCATGCCCAGTTTTGTCACTCTGCAGGTCTGATGTTCTGGAGCAGGCTGAGTGACTTCAGCAAGGGTTCTCAGGGTCTTTTCTCATCAGCCGGCTTACTCATATGCCATGTTTGGGGCCGTCTGCTAGATAGAGTCATGGTGCTAACGGAACCTCTTGTTTCTGTATTAGTTTTTCATGATGTATAAGCAATCATTAAAGAATGTGTGGATACTCCTGATCTCCATAAACCAAAGGGAAGTTGGTATAGTTTTGCTTCTGCTGCCCTGTGTTGGTTAAAACCAATCTCAAAGCAGGCAGGATGAAAGGACTTGGAGACAGACTCATGCTCTTAATGGTCATGTTGCAGGGAAGCAAGGATAGAGGGGACAGGGGAGAAGTCACACTCATGCCTGTCATTCACCCTGGCAGAGCACACAGGCATTTAGTACATAGCATTAGTTATCATCATTGTTAACTCTCACTTCACTTTCATCTCACTGCTTTCCTGTGTGGAGCATCAAAATGAGGGTGGCTAGGCTGGGCCTGATGACACCAACTGTCCCAGCACTCAGCAGAGGAAAGCAGGAGAATTGCAGGTTTAATGCCTGCATGGGCTACAGAGTGAATCCCATGACTCTGTAGTGAGACATAGCGATGGGAAACTCAGTAAGAACTGTCTCCAAAGATAAAAGAAAAGAGAGCATCATTGTTGACTATCTCTCTGTGGTAGAATACTGACTTCACACATGTGAGGCCCAGTTTCTATCCCTCTGACTGCAAATGGGTCAGAGCCGTTTAAAGACAAAGGTCTCTTCCCATCACTCAGTCCCCCAACAGCCAATTCAATGAATGATGACCACGGATTGCTTTTAGAACTTCCTTGAATTCTATGGTTTCTGAATATGCTGGCTGATTATTATAGACAAGGAAGACAAAAAGTCCTCCTGGTTGGAAAGGCATTGTCTAGAATGATTTGTTTGAGTTATAATTTGCCCAGTTATAACTATAGTACAAGCTTGTCAGTTTGTGCTGTGGTCCCTAAGTTATTCATTCGTTTGTTTTTCCCTTAAATGCAGTTGTGAGGTACTACAACTGTAACATCCATGTTGGTCACACACTGTTTCTATGTGGAGCTGTGGTAGAGCCCATGCCAATTTTTGTCCAGTCCCCATCATTGTCTCATCTCTTAACTGTGCACCACATGCTACTGACTTCCGAGTTACTTTACCTGTGTGTGTGAATGTGTGTGTGTTCACACATGTGTGTGTGGGTACCTATGGGTGCCAGAAGAGAGTGTCAGATCCTATGGAGATTGTAAACTGCCCTGATGTGGACACTGGAAAGAAAACTTAGGTCTTTTTGCAGGAGCAGCAGGCAGTTCCTAACCACAAAGTCATTGCTGCAGCCCCTTCTGAGGCACTTTCAAGTGGAAGCAAACCACGGATATTAACTCTATAAACCTTTTAAAGGGCATTCTCGGTACATGATGAACTTACTGCTTTGTATTTTGTATTATAAATTATTTTGGTATCTCTTTTTGTTCAGATTCTGTTTTGGGTTTTATAGTCATGGTCTTATATAACTCCTCTGTAAAACCACAGAAATAGATTAACTGTATAATTAAATAGCATATAAACACATCGGCCCAGCCAAATAAAGCAACTTTGAGCAATTAATTAACTTGTAGAGTAGCAAAAAAAATATTTACCATTATTATCTGAAATAAACACTTGTTTGGCACAGAGAGTCGTAGAAACAATGTATGCTGGGAAATTATTATTTCTCCTGGTTGCTGTCATGAGTGGCTGTGACAGAGTGTCGGTGTGCCACTAAAACCCAGTACTTAAGAAGTACAGCCAGCCCCAGCTACATAGGACCCAAAATCCAGTCTGGACTACATGAAATCCTATTGCAAAAGAAAACAAAACAAAAATCAAGAAAAAATTGTAGAAAAGGAATTGTGGAACTTCCAACTTTAAAACAACAAATATTTAAAAAACTGTCTTTGAAACATCTCACTCTTGTCTAGGCAACACTGAGCGAATATTTACGCCCGCATATAAATGTGTACAGCACTCCTTGGCTGTCGGTTACAAAGAGCAATAAATAAAACATAACGAGGTGGAATTCCTGGCTTGTCGCCTTTACTGCACATCTAAGAAAAGACAGAGTGTGAAGTTAGGATTGATAGCTCAGGGCCCTGCAGGGTCACATAGCTGCATCCAGCAACGTTTCTAAGGAGGAAGGATGGAAGGGGCTTGGTAAGAGGAGGGAATCTAGGATGCGACACATGATTTTCTTGGCAAAAATCTGAACTGTGTTCAGTTCACCATCGTTCTTGCCTCTTCTGTTTCTCTGTTTTTCTATGTCCATCCGCACTAACCTACTTGTGAGGGACCCATGGTTAATAATCCCCCAAAAGGGCTCTTGGAGTTGGCTCTGAAATTGCTTGTTCAAAAAGTCTGATAAAACCACAGGATAACCACAATTTAAATGACAACATCCATGCCAGGAATGCTGTCCTGTCACCCTTGCTCCCAATCATCATAAGGCGAAGCGGATCCCTATTATCCCATCTTTCAGACAAGAGAGGTCCGTGTTGGCCCAACTGGGAAGAGGATCTGGGATCTCCTGAACTTTGGTTTTTTAGCATTTGGACATTGGTGCCATATCTCCCCTCAGCCTCATTTTTTAGTCTTGCCTAGAGCACTCAGTCAGGCTTGGTGCCTCCTTAATACTCTCTACATTTTCTGCTGTAATAAAGATTGCTCCAACACTCTGCTACTCATCTATATTAGTGGTGGGGAGATGACTCAGGCATTAAGAGTACTGACTGCCTTTCTAGAATTCCAGCTCTGATTTCTAGTGTCCCTAATGTAAGGTGACTCACAATCACCTGTAACTCTAGTTCCAGGAGATTCAGTGTCCTCTTCTATCTTCCACAAGAATACAGATTCATGTACAAACACCCATATCCATAAAATAATAAACATTGAAAAAAAGTAGACAAGATCTCCTGAGAAAACTGGGAATATTGGGGGTGGAGAGAGAAGGGAGGGCAGAAGAGGAGGAGGCAAAAAAGGGAGTGGGGAGGAGAACTTGAAGGAATGGAATGCTTGAGATGGGGGAAAGAACAGAGATGAAGAATAAGGAAAGAGATACCATGATTAACGGAACCATTATGGGGCTAGCAAGAAACCTGGCACTAGAGAAATTCCCAGCAATCCACTAGGATGACCCTAGCTAAGACCCTAAGCAATAATGGAGCAAGTGCCTGAACTGACCTAGCCCAGTAGTCAGGTTGATGACTCTCTTAAATGTCATCATAGACCCTTCATCCATCAACTGATGGAAGCAGATGCAGAGATCCACAGTGGGGCACTGGGCTGAGTGCCCAAAGACCAGTCAAAGAGTGGGAGGAGTGAGAATATGAGCAAAGACATCAATACCATAATGGGGATACTCACTGAAACAACTTTCTTGAGCTAATGGGAGCCTACCAACTCCGGCCTGACAGTGAGGGAACCAGCATAGGATCAAACTAGGCCCTCTAAATTTGGGTGACAATTGTACAGCTGGGGCAGACTATGGGCCACTGGCACCAAGACCAGGATTTATCCCTACTGCTTGAACTTTTTGAGGCTCATTCCCTTTGGAGGGATACCTTGCTCAACCTAGATATAGTGGGAAAGGCCTTGGTCCTGCCTCAAAGCAATGTGCTAGACTATGTTGCTTTATCCTCTCTCAGGAGTGGATGGGGTTGGGTTGAGGGGAAGGTGGAAGGAGGGGGAGGAGGGGAGGAAGTGGGAACTGAGATTGTCATGCAACATGAGAAAAGATAGCTTTTAAAAAATAAATAAATTAATTAAAAAGGTAGGCAAACTTATGTTTCCTATGTAAGTGTAGTTTTTAATTCATTCATTCATTCATTTACTTTACATTTAAATCAAAATATAATTTCTACGCAATGTGCTGGCTTTGTGGGAGCCTAGCCAGCTTGGATGTTCACCTTCCTAGATATGAATGGAGGGGGGAGGATTGGGACTTGCCACAGGCCAGAAAACCCTGACTGCTCTTTGGACTGGAGAAGGAAGGGGAGAGGAGTGGGAGGAGGGGGGAGGGGTGGGAGGAGGGGAAAAACAAAATATAATTTCTTCATTTACTAAAACTAAGAGGACTGCATAGTCTCTAACGTCCTACAGTAAGAATGTTAGCCAAGTCTTCTGTTTAAGGCTCATTCTTTGAGGAACTTTATACTCTTAATAATGCCCTACTTCTTCATAGACTATGAAATACATTGAGGAAACTGTATCAGTTTTCAATTGGTAGGGTCTGTGCTTTTTTATTTTCACCTAAAAAGAGTATCACTTTAAACTACTCATTGTGAAAATAAATGTCATCTGGAAAAATCATAAATTTATGCTTTTGAGAAATAATCTGAATTTCCAAGAAATAAATTTGGCACCAATAATCCAGGAGCTACATACCCAGGGGAAAACGGACCATACAGAGGTCAGATGTAAATTATTGCTGAAGTGCCAGCATGCAGGAAACGTGGGGCTGTGCATTTTGGGAGGGCTGCAGACTCACTTGAGAACTAGCTATAAAACTGCAAATAAACTCTTTCTGTAAAGGAATGCTCTCTCTTCTCCAAACTGTTATGGAGACATTGGTATATCACCAAATAAGGACCTTGTAGCTTTGACTAAAGTAAGCACATTTATACATTAGGAAAATGAGGACTTTCTGTGTAGAACTGAGGTGGTGACAAAGGTTATATGTGCTGGGGTTGTAGGCCAGTTCTGTGGGAAATAGAAAGGGATACTGAGAGCTTAGGACAGTGAGCCTGGGGTATTTTGTTTTGCTTGTAGGGATCCTCAGGTCTATTGTGCTATACCTCATCACACATGGCATTCATTTTGTTTGTTAGTGACATTAATGAAATTATTAGATGAGATAGAATATCAAGTGATGAGATATCATGTAATTGTACAAATAGCTTGGGAAAATGGTTTGAAATTAATCAAACAAGATTTACTCTTGAATTTAAAGGCCAGTTTTTGATTTAAAAGATCCAATAAAGGCTGAGGTCGCATTAAAATTGATTTTGATAATAATATATTTCCAATATCTAATATAAAATTGATTTGATACTCTGTAACGGGATTGAAGAAAATGCAAGTTGCTTTAAAACAACAGGGAAAAAAGACAGGGGAAAAAAGGAATTTGAAATCCTTATGATTATTGATTACTCAAAACAGCCCTGGTTAACCAGGTTTCTAAAGGTAAAATGCTATAGACAGATTTGTGTCTTAAGAGACTACGTTGTGGTTAGATGTCCATCTGATAGAGGGACGAGACCGGCAGAGAAGAGCAAATAGGACTGAGAAGGGAGCGCAGAGTTGGGTGAGGAGAAAAGAGACGTGGCTGTGGGATTTTCCACAAATTCTCCACCTAAAGAACAGTAGTATTTAAAATTATGGGACACAGAATGAGAACAGCAAAGCTCCGTGTCTTGGCTGGGAGGAAATGATTGTGCTTGTGATCACACAGGGTGCTGTGCTGATATTTTGTTTGTGATCTAACAAATAAAGCTTGCTCAAAGAATGGAGTGCAGAGCTAGCCACCTGTTAGCCAAAGAAGCCAGACAGTGGTGGCACACGCCTTTAATTCCAGCACTTTGAGAGGCAGAGGCAGACAAATCTCTGTGAGTTCAAGGCCACACTGGGCTCTACAAGATTGATCCAGTCTAAAACAGAAGCAGAGCCAAGTGGTGGTAGTGCACACCTTTAATCCCAGTACTAGGGAAGTGAGACAGGAAGTGATAAGGCTGGGCAGAGAGAGGAATATAAGGTGGGAGGACACAGGAGCTCATGACTCAGTCTGAGGATTCATGGAGACAGGATCTTGCTCCCTTTGGTCTGAGGATTTGGTAGAGGTCTCTCTAGTGGCTGCCTCCTTTACTTGTCTGATCTTTCAGCATTTACCCTGATATATGACTCCACGTTTTATTATTAAGACCAATTAGAATTTGGGCTACAGGCTGCTTCTTCACAGAACTCACCACATTTTTAGACAACAGTTCAGAGGATTTGATTCTAACCAGGGTATTTAAACTTTTCTCATAATGGAAACTCCATCCACATTTCTGTAAAACTGATCTATTCTCACAGAAAATGTATTCCGGAAGGTTCTTCAGTGTGCATCCTTCGCAACCAGCATTCCCAGAGCCCTGCATTGTTCTTTGAAGGAGACTCTGAAACTTGAGTTACATAATTACAGTTTGCAAAATAAGGCCGCTATTCTGAGATCCTTGCTGGCGATTTCTCCCTACTGGTATTAGAAAAACGGCAGCAGAATTTAGCTTCAGGTGACGATGTAAAAAGATACCAAACAAGAATGTAATGAGGCTTTTCCATTTTTAGCAAATGTGATTATGTGTATTATCTCTAGAGTGGATTTCTCTTTTTTTCTGTAAATATAATTCCTGGAAGCGCTCACTTTAGGGAAGGGTTATAGAAGCAGCTGAGTTGAGCATCTCTATAAAGCCTGATTTAAGAAGCCCAGGAAACACTGCATGTCAACATCCACTGGATGATGCACAGTGCATAAAACGCCACTAAACAGATGCAAGCTTGTTAGGCATTTGCCTGGATAGCATTCAAAGATGTTCACAACTATCCCATCACTACAAAATGTTAAAACTCATTACTTTTACATATCTCAAGTGAAGAATGTATTTTCAACAGTTCACTCTGGTGCTGAAGAGGGATAGGTCTGTTCCCAGCAACACATGTGTGTCTTTGTTATTTTGTGTATGAAAACAAAGGCTTTGTCTTTTCTGTTGTATTGAAACACAAATGCTTTGCTATTCACAGCTTGTTTTGGTTGAAGAATGTGAACCTGACTAAAATATGTGAAATGAGCTCTGAGTAACACCCGGGAATTTAGAAGACTTGCATAGTTTGACATTAACTACAAATCTGCAATAGTTAATTTGTGAGGTCAACTTGGCTGGGCTGTGGTGCCTACATGTTTGATGGAACAGTTCAAATGTTTCTATAAGAGTATTTTAGATGAAAATCATAATGATAAATTTTGAATAGTACACATGCTCCCCGCGCTAGTCACTTGAAAGTCTGACCAGAACAAAAGATTGACACTCTTGCTCTGGAGGGAAGTCAGACCATCTCTAAGACCCAGAGAAGGACAGGAGCTCTCTCCTAAGTCTCCAGTCAGCCAGCATCCAGTCTCTATAATCACATGATCAATCACTAAAAATCTTTCTGGACATATTCATGCTCAACTGTTTCTGTTTCTTGTTGAATCCTAACTGCCAAATTCCTCATAGCTGTAGCACACCACGCCCATCTGCGCTCTATGTGCTACCATACAGTTCGTGAACTGAGCGAGGGGCTGGAGATTGAAACACACAAAGACACACAGACAGAGACACGAGTCATCCTTGATACAGGAATGCCCCAAGAATGCCCTCTCTATTGTGTACCAGAGACGCTTATATAGGAATCCTTAACTGATAGTCATGCCCCAGCCAAATCCACCAGAAACCACTTCCCTGTCATCAGGAACTCCTGAGGGTCTCGTGCTCAGAGCAGCTGCAAGCATTACAATTGTTTACCAGAAATTCAGGATCTGGGAGGTTCACAGCTCCCAACACATAGCCATCGGACATCTGTACAATGGAGTGAGCAAAGGTTTAACAGGTTACCTGGTTGGGATATTGATCTGGTCCATTAATCAGTAACAGTGGACAAAGTCACCCAATCACTTTGTTTTTATGACATATGGTATACTTCACAGAGTAGACTCTTAAAATTATCACAAGGTTGATCTGAAATAGGTACCAATGTCCTCATCCGCAGGAGGAAGCTGAGGACACTTTAAGAATCAGCACTGGAATGGCTCACTAGGCTCCACAACAGTGATCTCATTGGACACCATCTTAAGCATCTCAAGGGTCGCATGAGGAATCTTTAGTGGGGTGAAAAAAACACAATCACTCTTCTGTTTCTGCAGAGTGACAGGACTTCAAGTGTTAACTTACACTTCAAGCTTATATCATGTTCAAAAGACAAGGCTCTCCTTTGGGTGGGGAGATAGGATTAGTTGTGACAATTGTGATAACCAAGGAATGTTTTTCAAAGGTGGAACTCACACTTGGATTCTATTTATTTGTTCTATGAATAGAATTGTATCAAATCTTGTGTTGATTAAAAGATATTTCCAAATTTATTATCCTTTTCAATAACTTGTGTGTGTGCGTATATATATACATGTATATATATATATATATATTTATATATATATATATATATATATATATATATATATATGCAATTGGGAACAAAGCACTGTTAAGTTAGTCTTGGCTCCAAGGAAAATTCTGAGCACAAGCAATCGCTGAGTGCCTGGGGTTCATCATCTGCAGAATACAAACAAGATACCGACCTGAAATGGCCAACATAAATACACATACCACACTCAGCATCCCCCACTGTAGGACTACAGTCCCTGCTGTTATTCCCCTTTCCAGGAAATTTTCCAGCCCACACACCACCCAGTTTAGGGATATTTATCTGTTTAATTTGTTGATAACTGTTGATAATAGTTCCCAGCCATTGCGTTCTTATAATACGTGGAATGAAGGAATACTATACCCAAGTTATTTTAAAATAGTCACTAGTACTCTGCTTTTGATTGAAGAATTTGAGGCTATGACCTCTGATAGAGACAACACTGAATTCAGGTCTATATCAAAACTATTTGAATTTTACTCTGCACCTGATCACCAGCTTTCATTGTTTGATTTGTTGCAGGCATTTTCATCTTGAGAAATTCTACAGGAAGGCCCCCTTTGTCATGGTTAATTTTCATTGTCAAGATGGAAAGACCTACTCTAAATGTGGCTGGTACCATCCCCCAGGATTTGGCCCCGGACTAAATTAAAAAGAACCATGAAAGATTCAAGCTAAGCTGCAGCATTCATCACCCAGCTTCCTGGGCACAGACAAAGTGTGCCTTATGCGCCTGTAGCCACATTGTCCTCCACAAGAGATTGACTCATCAAATATGAGCAAAAGCAAACCTGTCCTTCTTTCCATTGCTTTTTGGGTGATTCGCCAAGGCAATGAACACACCACTGACCACAATGCTCCGGCCTTTCTTCCCTCTGCACACTGCTCAAGGACCTCCTGTTGTCACAGTCTGGGGGCCAGACAGCAACTGGTCTGGTTCCTTAGATAGTGGAACAGGGTAAAATTGAAGGTTATGAAAGCCTGCTCCCCGCTGATCCTCATGAAGGAAAAAATGACTCCCTACCCCTTAAACTCAATTTGAGATGCACCATAGACCAGTCATGGATAGCATTTATCTCTTCATGCCGGTTTCCTGGAGAAATAACATGGACTGTTCTGAAGAGTCGTCTACCTCTTGAGTTTAAGAACTTAACCAAACCAGGAACCACCCAGAAATGTGCTTAAAAATTGAAATATATTTTATTATAGGTGATAGAATCTTTCTTAACATATACTGACAACATTTCTTGTTTACAGCAATAAATGTCCCTTTCATTTTTACATTACATCTTCTTGGATGCAGTTTTATTCATGGCATCATCATAAAATTCATTGTAAAGCAAAAAAGCTAAAACTTTTGCTCGATCTCCATTATTATAGCGTGGAATGACTTCATACATCATCAGATAGATACTCTCCAAGGTAACTCGAGTCTGCCATTTGAATTCTAGGATGTACTTAACCTTGTGGTCGCTTTGTGGCCATCATTATCCTCTGGCGACTCAGGACAAAGTGTTGTGGTATTTACAGACCAATGATTTGCAACCCACAAGATATGTCATCCTCAAATATGGAATTATGCTGCTAAGCTAAATGTGAGATGATCCTAATATCATTTGTGAGATGGAGGATTATTGCATTTTGTGAAAACCAGCCTAATACTGCTGTTTTTAAAACTCCATGACTATGGATAGAAATTCTGCCTTTTTTATTTTGTAAAATTTTTGATACTTTTTTTTTTTAAAGAGAAAGCAACTGGAGCATTGCCTTGGGTGTCATACCAGGTGGGCGCACATATCAAGTGGATTTAGCAGTGCCCATTAGGAAGCTCAACCTGATGAGAGGACACGCTGAGGTAGTGCAGCTGTGGCTATGGACATGCAAAGCCCTATCCTATAGAACGTAAGCATGGGCTGTCTAATCGTGGGACTCGAACACGAGAGAGAAGCGCAAGCAAACGGGAAGGAAACCTGTGTCTGGCGAACAGCTCCAGATAAATCAATTTATGACAAGACAGTACAAGAGCAGACACTGAGCACATTCATTGCCTCCTGAACCCTGAAATGGCACCAAACAAGGAGACGTTGGCTCTTTCAAACCAAATGACATACAAGGCAAGAGGGTGCCCATGACCAGATGTCTACCGTCTGTGTGTTTTGAGAATAAAGAGGACTTAAAAAGCCCGAGTTATATCCAGAGATTGTAACAGACAACAGCCACCAAAGGTAGAACATCCTTAAAAATAGGTTCAAGCCCAAAAGAAGAGAGGGGGATTCTCACTGGTGAGGTCCAAAGTCAATTTGAAAACTCCAGAAACTTCTTTATATAAATTTAGGTTTGACATTTGAAAGTTTAAAATTGGCCTATTTTCACACCTCATTGTTTGTCTAATTGGAAAGACAACTTAGAAAGCTACCAGGGATGACACCGTTCTGTTAGCACAATATTCTGCGGGAAGCAGGACCTGTCTAATTGACAGGAGACTAGAGTTTAAAAGATGTGGCTGTGGTCCTGTGCAGGGATTTTAACAGCCTCTTGCCGCCTCACTTCGGTTTATCCCCAAAGTCAGGCCATCTTTTTAATTGAACTGAGAGGGAGGAAAGACGCTGTCTGGCTGTCTTCTCTGATGAGTTTCTTCTGTGGTTGTCACTCTTTCCATGCGGATAGCAATGGGGCTAAGGGGACAGGTTCAGTATTTTAAAAAATTACCTGCCATGTATTTTTTTCCCCAAATGTCAGGTGGCGGCCTCTATTAGAATTATACCATTCATCAAATTAATGAGAACTATGGATGTAACCAGCTTCCCACAAAGACACAGTACCGCATCGGGGAAAAGGCAGAGAAGGGGGGGCTTTCTTCAGCAGCCTTCCCTGGTGGCCACTTAGGTTTGAGTCACACCTTTGTCCATGGAGGGGGGGTCCCTTGATTTTGTAGCAGTTTAGTGCTCTCTAAAGGGCAAGAAACTGTTACCAAATCAAACTCAATTTTATTTATGTTTAAGGGAAGACCATCCCACTGTCTTTGCCATATCGCAAAGCCAATCATAACGATCAGCGCTCAATGATCAAAATCTGAGATTCCACAGAATCCTTTAGAAAAAGGGGGAATCTGAAAGGAACAGTGAGATTGTTCTTCAGTATTTGAACATGATCAACATGTTTGAATTCTTCCTAACTATTAAATATAGTCTAACAGGGATGAGTAAAATGAGGACCCACATTTTAAGATTGAAAAAGACGAAGAAGTTCCTTGACAGTCTTTTCGGACATCTCGCAGTAGCTTATGAGGGTTTGGAAAGGTTGTCCCACATCTTTATTTTGTTCAGTATAACATGCTAGCATTTGCCTGCAATTGCAGTACTAAGGAAACTGAGACATGATTTCTAGGGCAACCTGGGCTACATGTGAATTCCAGGCCAGCTTGGGAAATTTTCTCCAAACAACCAAATAACAGACAAACACACACACACACACACACACACACACACACACACACACACACACACACACACAGAGAGTTTTCTTAATATGATTACCTTTGGTTCATCCCATATAAAGCTTCACTGTTAAGAACAATATAGAATATATATCTTATTCAAAGAAATTTAAATGGAAATTTTTCTTATGAAATAATCACATTATTTTAATTGCCGAGTATTCGGCCATAGAGGAACATGTGCTGTGTTAATTTCCAGATAACATTCAGAGGGTAGCTCATTTTCTATCCTATGTTTTGATAATTGATGATGTGGTTTTATATATTTGCACAAAATAAATTTCACTCCATAAAATCATTTTGTTTATGCATAAGAAGTTATAAACAACAATCAGATTAGTTAATAATTGAAGTGAAAATTACTGTTACTATAAATTCAGATACAGGGTGGGGGCTGAAAGAGCATATAAGAAATGAAATTCTGTGTTGGCGAGCTTGTTGCTCTGGAGAAGTAACCAGACTCACCAGTTTCTCCATGGTTATCACCAGAACTAAGCAAAGCAGTGAGAAAGAGCATGGGCCATATTTGCCCTACGCCGTACTCTGCCTCAGCTAGTTGACTAACCTTCAACAGTCCCACAGTGCTCCTGGGAACAAGCTTCTTATGCCTTGTTGGTTAGCGAGTGAGGAAACTGAGGCTCAAGGAGATGAAGCTGTCCCAGTTCTCACAGCAGAAAGGCAGATCAGATTCAGACAGCACTGTCCCTCAGCCTCATTCTCTTTGCTGGAGTTGGCACTTGGGAGAGTGATTCCTCCTTTCTCTCTGGCTCTCTTTGAATGTGCAGCTGAGTGGAAGGAACATCTCTCTTCATTGGTAAAAATTCTTCTCACAGAGATGATTTCTAATCCTCAGAACAAAAGTGTTCCATCAGCCTTGTCTATCTAATTCAACAAGGACTCTTTAGAACTTAACAGATAATGACCGAAGCCATAAGGCTGGCAATAGAAAAGCCTGCATCCATGGATCTTTTGTGAGGAGAATCATCTTGAATAAGAAATGAGGCAGGTCAATTTGTTATTTTTTTTTAAATTAGAGATTGTGCTTATTCATATAAAACATTGTGTGTATGTGTTTCTGTGTGCAGGGACACACACATGAGTGTGGTGTCCATGAAGGCCAGAAAAGGACATCAAATCCCCTGGAGCTTGTGTTATAGGAGGTTATGGGCAACTTGATGTGTGTGCTGGACTCTACAGCCCGCACTTCTTATTTCTTATGTGCATCTCTCTCTCTCTGTTATCCTGTCACTGGGTCACATAGTCCTGAAGAACCTTGGACAACAAGAGACTGACTAGCTGCCCGTGCTTCCTTACAGCAACACACTTCATCCTAGTCTCTTTGGCCTGTGATAACAACAGACTTGGAGTGATTTACAATAATAAATTTCTCAGTTATGAAATCTAAAACAGTGTTAAGTCAGGGTGACGTCAAATTCTGCATCTGGAGAGCCTGTTCTTTGTGCCACCTTCTGTTGGACCCTAACACAGTTGGGCAGAGCCCTGACCCTTTGAGCTTTTAGAACTCAGGCTTTGTGAGAATGTGTTCACAACTGGGCTTTTGGGAAAAACCAAACCAGGGAACACATCACACCCAACGTGTTCCTTTCACCTGGTAGTCTACTTTTAGAAAATGAACACCACTTCATTGTCTGATACCCCTCCTTCTCCTCCATTTTGTTTAGCATCAACAAAATCCCCCAATACGTAAAAGAGGACAAATACTTTAGATCCCAAATCAACAGCATAAAGCCAAGAACAGTTAGCTACCACAGGGAATAATATTGTGACCTCATTATGTCTGTTTAGATTGTTACTGAAAATTTATTGTTCTCTTATTTTGGGAAGATTCTTCTCCCAGGGGAAACATAAACATTTAATCCCTCCTCATATGGCCCCAACTCTAAACCAACATATGACTTCACCAGAATTCACCTTGGGTCTTGTTACAGAGGTAAGTAAGGTTGATGGACAGGAACATGGGGGACCCGAAGGAGCAACATTGGAAGATCTATAGTCAGGATGAGTGATGTTTCCCCAAAGCCACATAGATGGAGCCCTAATTTTTATCCTTTCCCAACATATATACTGGAGCTTTTCTCTGAGACATAGAACTATCTATGTGCAATTAAGATAGCCATGCCAATGACTGGGAAGAGAAGCTGGGTTCTAGTTGGTCAGGGTCCAGTGAAGGAGACAATGATATCAGTCTACACATCCACAATGAACTCTTAAAATTAAACACAGCTCATCTCCTGATTATGGTCATCAGTTTAGTTCACAAGACAGCACCAAAGATCACTGTTACATCGCAGTTGACAAAGATTTGCATATATTCAAAGGGCAGAGCAAGACATCCTGACACCAGCAAACCCAGAGGAAGAACTGAGTCAATCTAGTCAGCACCAGCTGCCGCGTGTATGGACCACTTATTGCGTCTGATGAGAACACTGGCAGTATACTGCCTTAGCATAGAACTTGTTAATTATACAAAACAAACTCCCACACTCCCCAGCTGGGGCACTCTGTACACAGCAGTTTTTAGGGAGCTCACGTGCACATGCCTACATGTAACTTATTTACCTCATTCATGCTGGAGCAAAACAGAACGATGTAGATTTATTTCAGTTCTCATACATTTGCTTTCATAATGATTTCTCTATCTCTCTCTTTGTCTCTGTCTCTGCCTCTCAAGAGAGTAGCAAAGTTGGAAAGATTTGGCATCCGGCATTCTGGCACTTTGACTTGAGGACACCTAGGGGGTATAATCTCCCTTATTATCTGGGGTAAAGACCATGACAATAATTTGGAGACTTTTCTTGTATAAAGTATACTTCAAAATCAGTCCAATTCTGAAGACCTCAGGCTGAGACTTCGTAAATACTCAGGGTACAGTTTAAAGTCACTTGTGAGTCAAAGATTGGGGCGGTGTTAAGGGCCCAGGGGACAACCGGAACCTCGGTTTATCCTGAGGGTTTTAGATGAGCCTGGTGTCTGGGGGACCCTGAAACTGCAGATTTTTATTCCCAAGGAGAAGGGAGCCCCCCCCCCCCAAACAGATAGGCTGGCCATCTGCATGACAGCAAAGGAGGCTTTGGCAGCAAACCACACAGCACAGCAAGGCATCCTGGTTTGAACAAAATGTTTTCATGCAATGTGTTGCCATGGGGACTGTTTGGCAGTTGACATTACCGCCCACTTGTCGGCCTGGGTTTACTTCCTGACCAAATGAAGGTCTTTGTTTTTTTATTCCTTCTTAATATTTTAGAAATACATGGTGGGTCTGTTTTCTAAATGACTTAATGAGCAATGTTGATGGATTATACTAATTAAGACTTTCAGTCACAATCATTCAGAAGGGGCTGAGGATGAGGCGTTTTCTTTAAAATGCCCTTTATTTTTAATTAACATTTTACTATACTTAGACACAGCACACTGCTTCTATCAGAAGGCAGAAAATGTTTACATCTTATGCATTTTGCTAATCTCACTACCGTTTTGTCAGGGTCTGTACGCAAGTGTTTGTCCGTGGGCTGAGAAGCTGGGTTAGATGTGCCATGTGGGTTTAACAGAACAAACAGAGAAGTTCAGTAATGTTAAAAAAAAAAATAGGCTCGGGAAAAGGGGGAGAAACATCAAAACAGATGCTGTTGACTGATTTTACAGTCTTGAAATCTAAGCAACAGCAAAAAGTCCAGGACCACACACCCTAAGAGCTGGCAACCTGGTTTCCACATCCAGCTACATATGGACCACACTCTATCTGTTCCAAATGACAATTGAAAAAATTAGAAAATTAAAAAATAATATTAAAAGGCGTTTCACAAAAAAACCCCAACTATATAATTGAATACAAAAGCAATCAGTGTGAACTAATCCCCCACAGTGGTCTGCTCTGGCCCATGCCAGAAGGCTCTCTTATTCCCTGTTGCCTTAGCTTTACCTGATTTCAAGCATTTTGTTACCAACATGGCTCAATTAGGTTCTCAACAATGGGCCTGGCCTGATTGCTCAGCATGAAAAGCACAGGTATTTTCAGAAGTGTTGCTCCTGCGCTGGGTGGATTAGGTCACAGAGGAACTGGAGTGGGCAGGTAAACACGGGCTTTGGGTTAATGCAGGCAATGCCAGAGAAGGCGGTAGTACAAAAGCCGTTTCAGAGAAAGGCCTGAGAGGGAGAGAGAAATAATTACCCTAAAAGATAGGGTTCCATAATGGGGAGAACACAAAGATGGGGAGTCTATAACAGCAATGGCGTCATCCAGAGATTAGGCATCTCTGTCTCCTTTTAAAAATTAAGTAGATTTGTTCCTTTACAATTCCATACACATATGTGAGGCTTTTGCATTTCTCTCCACCCACCGTCTCTCACCTGGCCTGCACCCCTCCTCCCGACAGACCCATTTCCAGACTCATGTCCTCTTGTTTGGGCCCATGATCACTGAGTTAACTAGGGGAGTGTAGGGTCACGCCCTACTCACAGCCCATTGCTTTTTTTATCTTTTATGTGGATGCAAGAGCTCCATTAAGTCCTCACAGTGACTGGATGAGGCAGAAAGTGCACACTGGGGTAGAGTCAAGTTGCGCATATCAACTCGAGGAGATTTCCAGGAATCATGAGTCATGATGGTAAAGCTTTGCTGACCTCTCTGAGACATCTGCCAGTACTGGTCGATAATGATATCATATGAATCTTCAGAAGGAAGACGAAAATGTGTCTATTACTGTGATTGCAGAGCTGTGGAAAGATGCTCTCCTTGGTAGACGCTCCCAAGGTAAACTTGGGGGACGCAGAGGAGCCACAAAGCTGCATCTCACAGACGACTTGCAGCTTCCAGCGCTTAACGAATTGTCTGGTATTGCTGTTCTTTTGTTAATTATTCCAAATCAATTAAATAATGGGAAGTTAATGTGACTCTGGTGAACAATAACTCCTCAAATACCAAGCCATGTTTAGAAGCCCTCTAGAGACACGCTGGTGTTGAAAGTTCATGTCCACCATAATGGGGTATACTTCCCCCAGATTCTGTCTTGGAAGTTCTAGAAGGCACGAAGTATCCCAAAGATTTAATTCATACAGAGTAGCCTGAAAGGGGGGAACATAGGAGCATTCTCTAGAGAAAACGGATGGCTAACTGTACACCCTGTTTTGATTCTCTTTACTTCATTCTTTGTGTCTCTGAATTTAATGACTTTTGTGCAAAAATAGCTAGATCTATAAAGGGCTTATGACTCTGTAAAGAAAACAAGTGGGTTTATTAAAGGAAATTTCCTGTGACTTCTGGAGAGGAACCCTTGGTAATCCCGTTCCTCTGTGCTGCTACCTCTGTAGGGGCTGCATGAATGTAGGAGCAGCGGTCAAATGTACAAAGGCAATGGCTAAGCAGGGGTTGAGCTGGTGGACTGATCCCTCAGCATGAGTGTCTGGCATGGAGCTCTTGATAGAAGCTGAGGATTTGACTTTTTTTCTGGGATGCTTTCTGGGAAAGTTGATGTATCCTGGGACTTTTTGTACATCCACGCTGTGTTCATTCTGCTTTGGCCCATCCTCTTAACCTGGAGAACTCTTACCACCCATTAAGAACAGGATCTGAGACCCTGCTTTTGTTAGGAAACTTCCCTTAACTGTTCCTAAGAGCATGTGTGGGTATTTTCCTTATGCTCTTATTTCTATATTTAGTGTGCTGAATTCTTGACTATTAACCGTCTCTCTTGTGGACTCTAGAATTACTTCTAATTTTGAGCTTCCATAGTTCAGTCCAAGATTTTACTTGTCTCTATATTATGAAAATGGATAATCCTGCCAAGAACATATTCTCTTAGAATAATTTACTAAATCAAATAAAAACATATATGCATACAAGCTTCATGTTTCTATGCAGCACCTGATGTGTAGCCGACATTAAATGTATACAAAACCCAATAACATACATAATTTGACCATTCAGAAAATTTTAAAAACTGTATTCTTTTCTCTGAACTGTGTCCTCAGTCTGTAGCCCAGGCTAAGCCATAAAACACTATGGAGCCTAGGATAGCCTCTGTCCTGAGAACATCCTCCTGTCTCACTTTATGAGTGGTTTATAGACATAAACTATCAGGTCATATGTGTGGAGGGGTTATATTATTAAGTGTCCATATAAGACTTTCCACAGACTGTGCTCACAGGCATCAAGTTTCAACAATAACTCTATAGTAGCACAGGATCCTTTTATGAATCCTGGAACCCGCAGTGTGCTGGAGCTAGGACTTAGGCTCTTCCACACTTACCTTTTAAATCCTCTGAAGTGGATGCACACTTAAGCACATAGACGTTCTAGAAAGAGCTTTTCTTGCATTAATTTCCCATCAAAAAATGTGACATGGATGTATACTTCCTCCTGTGTAGCCTGTCAGGTCAGATGGCAACCCGTTTCATTTTCTCTCAATAAACTCAACCCCCCTGACTTGCCATGTTCCCCATAGGGAGGTGCGGCCATCAGGAAGCAGACAGAGTTATTCAATTGATACACAATTGCTGACAAACAGCATTTGGATAATCTCTGCCTTTCCTGGGCAGCCCAGGATGGAACTTCATTTTTTCTCCAAGCGTAAAACTACTAGGAAGGCCCTCGATTCTAAAACTGAAATGAATGAATCTGGGGACTCCTTTGGTCCTAGAAGAAGAGCGGTTGATTTACCAAACAGAAATAGCCAACTCCAGTCTGGAAGAAGGCGCCATAGCCATTTAACCTCTAAGGAAAATTAAAATGTCCTTTATAAGATATGTGTATTGACATTTGAAAAAAGCTAGAAATTAATCGAAAAGATGCCTAATTCTGAACCTGAATGTTTTAAGAACAATAAGGTTGTGATTTTGATTATACCAATCATCTTTATGGTACAGTAACCACAGCTCTGAATTATTCATTCTTAGCAGTCTTGAAATTAATAATGCTCTCTTAAATTAGCATTACACTTTTCTGTTAAGGTCCTCTAAGCAGTTTAGAGGACATAGGCAATACTTGTGGCACCATGAAGAAAACCCTCTGTTCGAAAGGTGAAGGATAGTGTCGGAAGTCACCAGATCTACTGCCAGGAGTCTTCTGCAGGGATGTGTCAGTGTCCTGTGTAACAGGGATCCTGATTTGGTCCCCAGGTCTTACAGCACCAGGTTCCAGCCTCAGAGGTGCTGAAGCTCTGTGAACAGCTCCATGTCCTAGCTGCACCTGTGGTCCCAGTCAGCTCTGACCTCCAATCTCACAAGGCTCATTGGCTGTGACTAAGCTGGGGCAGAACCAAGGCTGATGTTTATGAAGTATCTGTATTCAGAGCACTGAGCCCCAAACCTGTGAGAAATGGTTATTTCTAGTCAAAGAAGGCTTGATCTATCGGGGAGTCTGTCTCCTCAGGGGACACGTTGGTGGGTGGAAGAGCAAAGCACCCAAAGACATAAGGAAATGCCCCCATGCAGTATCTGAGGGGGAGAACAGAGATTGCAATGATGGCTGTAGATAGAAGGGATGCACCAGTTATAATGTCCTTCTCAGTCTCATTATTTTATATGCTTACTTGCCGATTCAACCAACATTTTTTGACTTGGTCAGTGATCAGCAAGATTTAACTCCCTGTTTCAAGGAACTGACAGTGGGATAGCCCTCACACTGTGGAAATAACCCTGAATCTGGGAGCGCGGGCTTCTGCAGGAGAGGTGGGGAGGCAGCCGTGAGTTGGACATAATCCCCCACCTGTTACGGACACCACCCCACTCTGGTCATTTACTCCTTCGTGCATTTAATGATTCTTTTCGACAGTGTGCCAACTCTTGTAGAAAACATATAAATTGGCCGGGCGGTGGTGGCACATGCCTTTAATCCCAGCACTTGGGAGGCAGAGGCAGGCGGATCTCAGTGAGTTCGAGACCAGCCTGGTCTACAGAGCTAGTTCCAGGACAGGCTCCAAAGCCACAGAGAAACCCTGTCTCGAAAAAACCAAAAAAAAAAAAAAAAAAAAAAAGAAAACATAAAAATCTACATGATACAGTTTTGGTTTTATTGATGGGAAATGTGAGGCATAAGGGAGACCTTTAAAGTAGTAAAGGATGCTTTATATTTTGTTAAAGTTGGTATCTCTTGGATCCCTGTCATACATGGCAGGCATCTTGGGATCTTGGGAGAAGTAAGCAGATACAGTTTTTTTTTTATGTGTGGCTTTTCACGGTGTGATAGAAGAAGTTGGGCCTTTGAAGTCAGAAAGCCAGAATTCAAAACCTCAGAGAATATGTTGAGATAGAAGAGGGAAGAATTCAATAGTCGGAGGATGGGGAGGAGTGCTGAGAGATGCTGGTTTCTGGTTGAAGTCACAGCAGCTAGACGTGGCCTAGCCATTGAACCCACAGCAGCTAGCCGTGGCCTAGCCATTGAACCCACAGCAGGTGGACGTGGTTTAGCCACGGAACTCATACCAGCTGGATGTGGCTTAGCCACTTAAGTCATAGCAGCTGGACGTGGCCTAGCCATTGAACCCACACAAGCCAGATGTGGTTTAGACACTGAACTCACACCAGCTGGACGAGGCATAGCCATTGAACCCAAAGAAGCTTTACAGGGCTTAGCCACTGAAGTCACAGCAGCTGTGGTCACCTGAGTAAGATCAAACAAGATAAGCCAACATTCCAACAGGAAACACTAACTAGACTCTCTGGGTTACAAAAAGGGAAAAAAAGAAAAGATAGGACCTGAAAGTGGTGTTGGGGGGTATCGGGAGAGGCCATGGAAGTGGTGGGAGGAGTTTGGGCTCATATTATCAAAATGTGTTCCTTGCATGTTTAGAATTGTCAAAGAATCAATAAAACTATCCCTTCAAAGGTTAGAGTTACATTCTCCTCTCCTCCTGACAGAGCACCAAAGGCATTTTCTCACACTGTAAAATGGGAGAGCCTGTGCAGTATGTGAGGAAGACTGGAAGCACAATGTCATGGGATCCAGGACACTGCTAACCCACTGTTTCTGGGCAGTTGCAAAAATACAGTACTGGATATTAGCATAGCCGTCTTCTCTGACAGGATAGGGAACACAGTACTGGAGAATACCTGACAGAGGGGATTTCAGAAGCCAGGTTCTAGGACTCAGCCCATAGCTATGCTGCAGTTCCCTGACACACAGTTGACTCCTCCTGTGGAAAACATCCTGATGCACAGATGTCTTTGGACTCCCCAGGTAACTTATATGAAAAGCTGAGTAAATTACAGAGCTCTGTAGGAATTCACGGGATGACAGTTTGTCTCTTGGTAATGACATACCATCTCTACGGAGCTTAGTTTCCACACGGTATATACTCTCGGCCTATCTCAAATGTTTGTATAACTCTGCACCACCCTATAATTTCGGGAGAATAACTGATGGTTTTAGGGATTTCTGGGCGAAGCCTTTCCCTTTCTTAGAAGGCGGGTGAGTCTGTGGTACTAGGTCCCGAGTGTGGCAGTTTTGTCTTTGGCACCAAGAGTTGTTCTTGGTTTCTGCTTTCTTGTGATTTTCATCTCTGTAAACATTTCTCCCAGTGCATGACTGAGGTAGCCCTCACAACGGCCACTCTGGCAGTACAAACCTGCTAATGCCAGGTTGATCCCTCTCAGCCCACAGTCTACAGAGCACAGCTGAGGTCTCCTTCAGGTTCTCAAGATAGAAGATGGTAGTCTCCCCTTTCATTTCCTTTTGAAAACATTCTTTTGTGAAACTCAGGACCCTGCTGCTCAGACCGAGGTTTCCAGTAATCCTTGCAGGTAGACACTGAACGCCATAGTGTCTTCCATACAGGATAGTGTGACTGACACAGAGCCACACCTTACTATAGCCCATCTCTGAGACCATCATGCAAACCTGGAGCCTGTGGGCTCTAATGGGAAATTATTACAGCACAGCCTTGTTAATGTATGCCAGTGATGGAGACTCCTACTTCAAACTGATGAATTTCTCAGTGGTAATTGAAGAGATGGAAAGAACCTGAAGCAACTGAGCTGACGCTTCCTCCAGTTCCAGGCTGCCTGAATCCCACAGTGGGTATCACTATCCCATGATCCTTAAGGAAAACAAATGAACAATTTAAAACCCTGATTAGAAATGCCTGTTGGCTGCTCCAGACATGTGTGTATATACACATGCAAACATATGGACGAAAACTATATACTAGATACATTACATTAAAAATTATCACATTCAAAATGGCATGATTTAAGTAGCCCAGTTGAAGAAAGCAACATTTAGATACTTTTTCTATTTATTTTTCTGTGTGTGTTCAATAAAAAAAATACATCTAACATGTAGCATTCTTCACTATGTGGGCTTCTACTCCCCAGGCCAGCATCATCCAGGATCTGGATTGCCTAGACTTTTGCTTACAAAGTCTCCTCTACTCAACTCCAGCTGGACACAACCCTTCAATGACTACACAGCTTCCTGGCAGCCCAGACCCAAGAAACTGTGATGACCCAGAAGGCCCAGCCACAGACTCTGACCCTTCCTCCCCATCTCGACATCTCCATCTCCCTTTCTCTGTTCCAGGGATGCTGGCCTTTCTTCTGGATATATAAGACTCTGAGCACTCCCCTTTCTTAGAACTGTGAACCCAGCTTGCTTCCTTTGTGGTTTGCAGTCTTAGCTCTCAGCAGCTTGCCCGCTGGCTATCCTGGAGCATTGCACTCTATAGGTGTTTTCTCCTGACGTTATTCCCCATCATTGCATTCAGAGGCCAGCAGCGAACACAGGTGCAGCCATGTGCTTGCTTTTCATTATGCACTAACGAATTTCCCTTAGCCCTGCTTGGGGTTTACAGATTTGGTCCACGATTGTATTTACTGATCTCAAATCTAACACAGATAACTTCTTTCTCTGTCTTATTGTAGTCACATGTTTAATGAAGATTCCACAAGAAGGGTTTGGTTCTCTATAACAGCACCTAAATCATAGCTACTAGCAACAAAGTGGCACACACACATACACACACATACACACATATATACACACACACACATACACACACACACACACACCAGGGCATGTTTTAAAATTTGTCCTTTTAGTATCAACACTACGAACACACTGCAGAGGAGAACATTAGACAGGCCCCACCTCCACAACCTGCACTGGCTTCCCCTTGGAACACAGACAGGGGCCATCTGCCACACTCACAGTGACTAACAAAGGAGAATGCAATGCCAACAGTCTGTTTTTAGAGCCTTCCTCTTGCGTGATCACGACTGAGAGAACTCTTCCAAGTTCAGGTCAGCCCCTCCGGGGACACACATGGTCCTGGTATCCTTGAAGGTAAGTCAAGAAATCCCAAGAATATGCACTGAAGTGTAGAGGCTGTGAAAGACGAGACAGAGCACGCTGCATTGCACGGTCATAGCTGCCTCAACCCTGTGTCCTGGGGTCCTCATGCCAGATTCATGCTTGTTCCCTGTTATGTCCTCTAGGCCTCACCAGTGAACATGGGCCTCATCAAGACCAAGAGAACAGACCTGTCCACTGCCCTAGCCTTACGATAGCACTGTGGAAGGAATCACTCATGCTCGTAAAGATGGCTAAACTTTTTAAATAAAGTCATCATTTTCAAGCATAAAATGAAATTAATTTTGCTTAATTAAGAGGAGACTTGAGTAAACTGTGGATATTAGGGCTTAAAGAACCAAGTAATTCAAGCTAATAATTATACCACCCATGCCCATCTTTCTTTTCACCATGTGAAGCTTGGCTGGATGGAGTTAAAGAGACCCCACCCCATAAGGAGAAGCTGTCTGTTTGGATGGAGGAGCCTTCACTTCCTCATCAGTAACAAGTGCTCCTCACATACTCTGGTACATTCCATGAGTTTACAGACACAGATGTAAAACACTGAAGAAATAATTTAGTTGTTTTAGACAAGGGTCAGAACACATTTATATCTTAATACTTTAATATTTTTTTTCTTTTATGTTTTTGTGTATTTTATGACAACCTACATATAATTCATGATATTGCCTTATTTTTCTCTCATTATAAGCAATAGTTATCTTTTTTGAATCATTATTTTATGAGAGTCCTCTTCTAGTCAGAAAAATATGTAGAAACTGTAACTTTAAATCTTTGACATTCTAATTAGTCTTTAGTAAATGAAAGATAAACAAAAATAAAAGATAAACAAACAAAAAAACAGCTGAAAATGGATACAAGTAGGAAGGAGGGTCACCCATCTCTTGCCCTCCCAACATTCTTCTTCCCTCAATCTCTCTTTTCTCTACCGCTTAGCAATGCTGGCCTCATGAGTGTGGGAAGAAGCTGCCCCAGGAAGTGGGTGCCGTTCTCTAAGGGGGTTGGTGGTTCTCATCTATGATCGGTGCACTATGGATTATATTTCATTGAACTCAATCTATGTCTCTATGAGGATGGGCCCACTGACTCCATTTTTGAAACCCATCATTTGCACCCCAAATTATATTTGATTATGTGACTAAAAGACAGATTATTTTATTGTCTCTCTTTTCAACTAGGTATCTCTGACACCACACATAGATGGGACCCTTCTCAACCGAGGTATAGAAGTTCCAGCCTTCCAGAGCATCCCCAGAGAACACAGTGTTGAATACACAGGACCCAGAGTGATTGTTGCCCACAAAAAAATAGACACTGACTTAATAGCACATTGGATTACCAGTTTCACATTGATATACTGAGAATTTTATAGCTGCAATAATTTTCTTTTAAATTTGGCATTTTATTTTGTATGTATGAGTGTCTAGTTTGCATATATCCGTGCACCATGCATGTGTCTGGTGCCCATGGAGGCCAGAAGATGGTTCTGTAGCCCCTGGAACTGGAGTTACAGATATCTGTGAGCTTCCACATGGGTTCTAAAAAGAGAAATCAAGTCCTCTGCCAGAGCAGCTGGTGCTCTTAACCACTGAAACACCTGTCCAGCTCCCATATCTACAGTCTTATATAATATCCCCCAGTGTATTAATGTAACATTGTTTTGACTGATGTGATTAAAACCAAGAAAGATAAGTGACTTTGCTCAACAATTCAGAGCAGAGCTCAGAAGTCATGCCACATACTTTTGGCAAGAAAGTTTGGTCAAGAATCCCTGTGTTCTGTCGTTTCTCGGTAGATAGCACCAACAGGTGACACCTGGCTGTCAGTAGGAGAGAACACAGATGCCTCCAGGGTACACCAGATCCAGAAGTCTTCCTTGGTGTCACTCATGTTAGTGACTTAAGTCTGTTGGACTGTAGATCAGCCCATGTGGAAGACAAGGCCATGTATCTCCTTCCATTGACTATAGGAATCAGGCTGTCCCTTCCTCTCTCTCAGACTGCCCGCCACTTCAGAGGGTGTTTTGTATTTCAAATGGGTTAGCATATCTGGACCTTGAGACACCATATGTGTATTTCAGGATAGTCTGATGACACCCAGAAGGAGGTCTGAGTAAAATGATGTCCCCCCCCCACAAACCACTGATAGACGTTGTGTTCCAGGCAAAAAAATGGCAGGTAGCATTTTACACACATTAATTTAATGCCTGGTGCCCTCGAGCCTCCACAGTACCTCATTTGGCAGAAGCTAATGAAAATTTCAAAGCAAAGGGCAGCACAAGACTGGAGCTGTTTCCAGTCTAAGCAAGAATGGCAGCCATAAAGAGAAAACTCCATCCCAGAAAAACACAATAAATAAAACATCAAAAGCACAAACAGAAGAACTCAATTAAAATATAAAAGTTTTCAGCCCTTCCCTGAAGGACACAGGCATTATTATTTATTATTTATACATTGTTCCAGGTGCAAATGGCTTTCTGTTCCAGGATGAATGTCATCTGAGAAACAGAACAGCGTCTTGAAGGGCTGATTGAGGGAAACAGCCAGGACAAGATTTGACTATTTTGTGAAAAGAAGGGAAAATGCGTACAACATTTCTGTTTTTAAAAAGCTTTGTCTTTATTTTTAATCAGGTGTATATGTGTGTGTATGTGTGTTATATATGTGCATGTGTGTATATGTGTGCGAGCATGTGTGTATATGTGCATGTGTTTGCATGTGTGTGTATGTGTTTGTGACATGTGTGTTTATGTGTGCATGTGTGTGTGCATGTGTGTATATTTGTGTGAGCATGTGTGTATATGTGTATGTGTTTGCATGTGTGTGTGTATGTTTGCGGCGTGTGTGTGTGTATGTGTGCATGTGTGTATGTGCTTTGCGTGTGTGTGTGTGTATGTGTGTGTGAGAGAGAGAAAGAGCAAGAGAGAGTGAGTGCAGTTGCCAGAAGAGGCCAGAAGAGGATATTGGACCCACTGGAGCTGTGGATACCATCTGGTATGGGGCCTGGAAACTGAACTGGGTCCTTTGGGAGAGCAGTGCACACTCCTAACAACTGAGCCATCTCTCTAGCCTGTCAACACTCTTATGCGACGGTCTTTAGGGATAATATTCCCTGGCCTAAGTTCCAGTAAATAGATGGCCTTGGTCAGGATTGGATGTCTGTGTTACTTTGACAACCAATCATATGCAGAATAAAAATGATTAATAAGGGCTAAGGTTTTTGACTTCCACTGTGACCTCCTGATATCCAGCTCAATTATCCTCAGCTTTAGTTGTCTGGTGGGTTAGATGTAAAATGTGTCCAGCAACATTTTGAGCCCCGAAGACCCGTATAAGAACCTCTGAGTGGCAGAGTGATCTTCTCTATGCATGACAGGCACCAAATGTAGTACGACTCATACAAACCCAGAGATAGATATTGGGGTTCAACCTGAAAACTAGAAAAGCAAAGCAGCCAGCCACTGGCTCATGCCTCTGTGTCAGTCTGAATGTGCCAATCCTGCCTCCAGGAATCCTCAGAATGTGACTGTGTCTGAGAGCTCTCTCCTCTTGATAATCCTCTCTAGTGTTGGGATTAAAGGTGTGCACCACTACCACCTGGTTTCTATGGCAATTGGGATTAAAGATGTGTGTCACCACTGTGTGGTCTGTAAGACTGACCAGTGTGGCTGTTTTACTCTCTGATCTTCGGGCAAGCTTTATTTATTAAAATACAAATGAAATATTACTATGCATGAGGCCCTACATTTATGTAGAGCAAACCCTCCTTGCAAAAAAGAATTAAAGAATAGCTTTCTTTAAAAATTATCATGAAAAGTTTCTCTTGCCCTTCTCAACAATACACATGTACATGACATGTCTTGTAAATAATTACTATATTGTTCTTCGTTTTAATTAGGACCCAAAGAAAGTATGAATCTGTTTCAGTCCATGGTTTTCAGTCTCATTGACAGATTTCTAAATTTTAGGAAGATTTTCCAATGTGATAGTTCTTATTTTATCTTATTATAGTTTATTGTTAAAATGGAGGAAATATCATATTTTCATTCTCTTTTAAGAACTGTGTTGGAATTTTAATGTGGATTACATTGTATCTGTAGATAGTTTTTGGTAGATTAACACTTTTCACAATATTAATCCTACCAATTATGGGAGGTGTTTACATCTTCTATTTTCTTTAATGTCTTTTTCCATTTCCATTATATAAGTCTTTAGTTTGTTTGGTTATATTTACTTCAGGGTATTGTTTATTGTGGTTATTGTGACTAGAGTTATTTCCCAGATTTCTTTCTTAGTATGTTTGTCATTTGTATATAAACGTGCTACTGAATTTTGTGCATTTTTATCCTAGTTTTTTAATAAATGTGTTTAATAATAAAAAAAATCTACTAAATCCAATTAGGTTAACCCGTGTGCACATGGGTGTGAGGTCTTCCACTAAGGCATGATCAACCTACCAGTGGCCAAACTCTAAAGAAAAGTGACTCCACTTCTCTTAGATGACAATAGTCAACTTGGTTTTGCTCAGATAATGATCAACTCCAGAACCTACTTTTCCTAATCAATTCCTTTTCAAAATGAACCCTTCCTCCACCCCATCCTCCATCAGGCTGACCTTTAAAATAGCTCACAAAGGGTAGTTAACTTCATCAAGGTTATAGGGAGGCACAGGTATGACCTGAGAGGAAGGAGTGATCTTGCTCCTTAGTTCACAGGGGATTTTCTGCAAGATAAGTCAATGTGTCTCATCATCCAGCCTCTCCACGTAGCAGGCATGCTCTGAAAACAGAGACACATCTCCCCAAGATGTGGGATCAGGGAGCATCATGGCAGAAATCAGAAGAATGCAAGAGTCAGAGGAAGGGGATGAGTGATCTGAATACTGCATTCCAGACATGGTGTGGCTGTTGTACACATGAACTCACAGTATGTGTGGTTAACTGCACAATACCAATACAAGATCAAGCCAGTCAAACATTCCAACATGGAAAGCAAAGGGGCTACTGAGGCTACATCATCACATTGGTATTAGACAAAACAAACAGCAGGAAGACAGCCCAAGAGAAAGCACAAGGAAGAGTCCACTTGTTTACACACGAAGGAATCCCATAAGCACACTGAATTAGAGCCATAATATTACATGCAGAGGACCCAGTTAAAACCCATGCCTTCTCCATGAATGCAACCAGAGACACAGCTCAAACATGCTCATGGCTGCTCTAGTCACAGAACAGAAACTGGAACCAACCTCGATGTTCCTCAACAGGGAATATCTTGTTGTTGTCCTGGGTTTTTTGAGGGTTTTTTTTTGAGGCATAACTTAAAAGTGGGTGGGACAAACTTGGGAGAGAGGAAAAATATGATCAAAATATATTTAAGTTTATAAATTATTTTAAATATTAAAGTGGTACATTCACACAATAGAGTATTATTCAGCCATTAAAAGATAAAATCATTGATGTTTTTAGGCAAATGGGAAAAAACCCATCCTCAGTGAGGTAGCCCAGACCCAAGAAAAACAAATATGGTATATATTCAGCTAGATATAGATATTGATTGCTAAATCAATGAAAAGCAAGCTACAATCTATAGCATCACAGAGGTTAGATTAAGAGTAAGGAACCATGGGGATGGATATAGAAGAGATAGTTCTGGATGACTGGGGGACTGGTGGAACCAGAGGATCAAATGGAGAATGGCAAAGGAAGGCAGAATGAGAAAGGATGGCTAAACCCAAAGCCACTGAATAACCCATTTCAGACGGTCATTTTTAAAAAGTAGAACAAAATTTGGAGGCCCATGGGTTAGGAAGTTTGGGTAGAATCGGATTTAGGATTTAGGAAGAGGTATGATCAAGTTATGGGATACACAGATGGCATTTTCTACAAATAACAAAAATATAATTATAAATATCTAAAGGAATTATAAATATCTAAAGGAACTTCATACAACACGGTTCTACATCAATTAGAGACAGTATAATTGATTATGATTAAAAAGTGAAATTATGACATTTGAAGGAAAATGAATAAAACTGAGTATCATTGTGTTAAGTGCAATAAGACGTAGGAGATACCAACCACATTTACCCTCATACGCAGAGTGTGCATTGTATACTGCATAGCTAGGATATGGAAATAGAAGGGGGATGAAGGAGCCTAAAGAGAGGTGGTATGGAGAACAATAGGGAAAATGGAATTAAAAAGAAAGACAAATGTTACGTTCTTTTGCACAGGTAAAATCTAGAATTATCTAGACAAATATTAATGTATTAAAGTGAAATGAAATGGGAGCAGAGACAGAGGAAGAGGAAAGTGAGGATAGAGATGAGCTAATTATTTCAGCGGTACCTATGAATGCTTCATAAGGAAGTCACCATTTGCATGCTAAATACTAATTAAAAAAGAAAACATGATTTTATACTTGTTTATTTTCAGCATATAAAATGCTCATTAATCTTTTTATAGTGACCTCTTATTTGGAATAAACTTGGGAATATATATATATATATATATATATATATATATATATATATATATGTATATACAAAACCTATGAATAAAAACCATTTAACTTCTTGCTTAAAAATAATATAATTGAAATTTCAGAGTTTTATGTATCCATGAAGTTGAAATGATGGTGTTATTTCTTATATAGTTTTTGAATTTCACAAAGGATTAAAGGGATCAGAACTCAGCAGACACAAGTGTGAGGATGCTGCCAGCTCAGAACTCACAGATGAAGTTCAGCATTGGAGAGCTAGGGCTAAGTAGTAAGACCCTTTTTAAACAAACAAGCAGTAACATTACATTTCCTTTGAATATAACTAATAGATAAGCCAATCTTAAAGAGCATTTGAAGCACAGATAAACATAAGTTTAAAACACAGATGTGAGGAAAGCATAAGACTGACTTTGAGATTTATCATCTATTTATATCGTCTATCAATCTTCTATCATTTATCTTTTATCTTCTATTCAACCATTTGCCCACCCCTCACCCATTCATCCACACATCAACCTACCTATTGTCTGCCTATCTGTCTGCCTATCTATCTATCCATCCATCCATCCATCCATCCATCCATCCATCCATCCATCCATCTATCTATCTATCTATCTATCTATCTATCTATCTATCTATCTATCTATCTATCTATCATCCATCAGTCATCTTTCTGTTTGTCTCTTACCTACCTGTTTATCTGTCATCTATATACCCACCAATCACCTACAAGCCATCTCTCTATTTATCAATCCTCTCTCAACCATCTACATATCTATATGCCCAGCTGCTACAGTCAGCTCAAGGGTCTTGAGTAGTTGCTCAGAGCACAGTGTGCCTCTAAAGCTGAGCTGTCTGCAATGCCACAGTAATTCCAAATAGTGTCTTTGTTACAATGGAGGTTCCTAGCTCATTGATCAGTGTACTTATTTCTGGTTCACTATGTCATCTTTCCGCACACTGTTGTGTAAATTCCTCCCTTCCTTACCCCACCCCTTTGCCCCTCTCTCCCCTCTTTCTTCTCCCCACTCCCCACTTTGCCTTTGGCTAAGTCTATCTCATCCTTCATATTTTAAAGCAGACATCTGTTCTGCTCAGACTGTCCCTTCAGTTCTCTAGTTAAGACATCTGCTGACGCTGTCAGCACAAACTTTCCTGGCACCCTAAACTGGGGTAATTTTTTCTAAAACCTCCCTCCTGCAGAAGTTCAAATTCTACTTCAGCAGGTTTCCTCTGTGTCTTGTTCATAGATAGTATTCATTACTAAGTGTTTCTCTGGGATTAGAATCCCTGTGCAGGGAAATATTTTCTAAAAGAGCAGATCACTGTCAGGGAGGGATGTTCATTAAAATGAAATAAATTAATATTAGGTAAACAATTACAAATTCTCCAAGCCTTGATTATATGAACAGTCAAGTAGATATACATTAAAAAGGGTGAAGCCACAAATTAATCTTATGCTAAAGATAATTAGTGATTACTCATGAAATAATAACTTGTAGAATATGGCTAATAGTTAAAAACATAATCCTGATAGGAAATGTTGCAGGCAAAATTGACCGCCTGATGGAACGCAGGAAGAGAGAAAATAGTCCACAGGAAAATGCAGTTACTCTCCATCTTACAGGGTGTGAAGGACACTGACTCCCTAAGGACAGGACCACGATTTTAAGGTATTTCATCGTGGAAAAGGTGGATGAGTGGAGCAAAGGCTGGGGATTTTCCAGATGACATTTGTGTAGACAGAGGTCAAAATTTGATTAAAAAAAGAAAACATATGGAGTTAATAAGAAAATATTTTCTGTAAAGAATCATGAATCCTTTTCCTGTCACCCAATGATGTTGAAAACTATTAACATCCTTACAATACACTGTTATATGTCACAGAGACCTTGCATGCTACTTGATTGCTTAGGCTTGTTCTGAGAGGTTTATAGCATGCTTACATACTACATTTTTAACTTATTAAAACCCAAACCATATATCTTTTTGGACATAGTAATCACATTGACAAAGATTTGCTTGAAACACTACGGCTTTATAAATATCAATTTTTCATGCAAGGGATTAAAATAATTAGGGCACAATTACACTTAGAATGTCATTAATAGAGATATGATTGATATATTCTTCCCTAAAAACAAGTGAAAAAGCCAACATCAGTCTGAAATCGTCACTCCTGATCAGAGAAAATCTTCCTAAAATTTAGAAATCTGTCAATGAGACTGAAAACCATGGGCTGAAATAAATTCATAGTTTATTTGGGTCCCAATTAAAACTAAGGTGGAGGCAGGCAGGGGTTGCTACCTGATTCCTAGTTCTAGAATTTGCTATTGTAAGATATGAAGGATTAGGTTATAATTTTATCATCCATTCTGTTACACCGTGTGAAACTATGCTGGCCTGGAGCGAGGATGAAGAATCAGCCTACGAATGTGGCTATTACCTGGCTCTGCAAGTCCCTTTTTATTCATTCAAATCTGTGTGCAAAGTGAGCTCATCTCAGGCTCCTGGGAGGTTTTGTAATGAATTGCTAACCTGGAGGGGTGAATGCTGAAAACACTGCAGAGGCAACATGCACCCAAAACGCAATAAACCAACACATTTGTGAATGTGCCTTGCCTAAGCAGGATTTTGAAAATTCACCCTGGAGGCTGGACTGTTCTGTTTGTAAGAATCTTAGATTGCCAATGAGACCTGGGGATAAGAGACTGGCGACAAGTACGGCTAACAGGAGCTAAATTCTATTTCAGGGTTGCATTGAGTAGAGGGCCCTTGGAGAAGTTGCATTTCTGCCTTTTCCCCCTCATTGCGTTACAAATATCAAATTCTCTATTTATCATCAATGTTTCAGTAACTCAAGGGTGAAGCAATGTCTTCTAAAAAGTCATTTTTTTCAGGCTTCCTAATGCAGGTGATACATTCGTTATACTGAGAAAAGAAAACACAGCCCTGTAGGAGCCTCTCAAAGGATAGTGACAATCATTATCAGATCTTCTCTAAGCCTGGGATCCCTGAATGAAAGGTCAGTGTCTCCGTACACGCTACATCGACGGAGCAGTATTTTGGTAGATTTTGTGATGTTGTTAGAAGGTTGACGATAGTTCTGCCTTGTTGAGGAGTTTTAATGGCAGGATTTTAAGTATCACAAGAAATTTAATGTCAGCATTACTCATAACCAAGCCCTTTCTCTTGTCACTTCCAGGGGGTAAAGGTCACCGAATTTTCATTTCAGGGTCAGAATGTGACTATCAAAAGGCCCCATCACTGCACAGCCTGAAGCCTGGTGGCGTAGTGTCAGAGGAAATAGCATGCTTTATATTGGTGTGTCAGTATAAGTTAAACCAATCCATTCATGGTAATAAAATCCTATCTGACTTTCAAATGGGCAAGGAGGAATTTAACTCACATGATGTTCACACCGTTATTATAAAAATATTTTATTGATCAGCCCCACCATCTCAGTTGGTGGGTGTCCCCCTCGCGTTCTTGACTTCCTTGCTCATGTTCTCCCTCCTTCTGTTCCTCATTTGGACCTTGGGAGCTCAGTTCATTGCTCCAATGTTGGTCTCTGAAGGCTGGATAGAGATGGGGGCCCCACCTAAAAAGCCATGAACTCTGTATTTCTAATATCACAGAAAGCAAACTTGAACAACCCACCCCCCCTTTTAAATTTTAAAGCTCTGTGGGTTCCAACATGCTTGTACCCGCTGTTCTGAGAACTATAGTGGCTCTGCTGGCCGTGGTCCCTGACTCTCTCTATGTGCATATTCTATAGAAAGTTGTTTACTGGGATGTTGAAATTAGACAACACTGGTGAGTAATGAGTGCCCCCCTCCCTTCTTTGGAGGAGTCTAAACATTCCCCCTTTTCTGACAACGGGGTGATGATTTTCTAGCACCCAAAACTCAGAAACTCTCAGGAATGAAGGTCCTTTGTGCATTGTGGTCCCAGCACATCCCAAGTAACACTGAGTATGAGCACAGACCATGTATGCGCATCAGACCACATCAAACCTCAGTGCAATGTCCCTTCTCATAAGATTGACAGCAGCGTGTGGGGATGATGGGGAACATGGCAGATGGCCACACGCTCTTTTCTGTATTTCTCTGTCTATATTCCATTTTGTCTTTATATTTGTCTTGTTGAGAGTTAATGGTAACTGCAGCACCTATGGCTTCAATGATGTTTTATGTTCAAAACAAAAACAATCTCCTCTCGCAGGTCAGATTCTACCATTCCTCGCTGTATCTCTGTCCCTGTAATTTACAGCTGAAGGAATGAAGTACATTGAATTTCTAAATGAATAAAGAATACAGGATGAATTGAAGGTGCTATTTTTTATATGTTTTTTTCCAATGCAAGAGTTCACACATCCACTTCCACACAAGAACAGCTGTGCCCACAAAGTGATTTGGGCTTAAGTCTAAAGAATATTTAAATATTTGAACAACTACACAAAGCTTATAAAGCCCATGGCTGAACATCATACCTGCATTTATCTTTTATTGTAAAGTTATCAAGTACATGCTGGTAAGGAAAAACAGCTGCTAAATGTTTTTAAAAAGAGATTTATTGAAATGTTTGGGGTGCAAACGCTTTGTTAAATTTTTACTTCTTTTATCAGTTGGGTCACTTGAGGGACCTTGAACCAATTAATTAAGGCATATAAAATGGTTTCCTTCTTTGTATTATAGGGAAACGACATCAAGATATTAATAAGCATGGCTAAAATGAAGGCTGCATATAAGCCGTGTGTTCTAAACAACCTGCACAGCCTTGTGCTAGTGTTTCCGAGCACTGCTGTTGTGCATGGCTGCTGTTTCCACATCAACCTTCTCACATCTTTCTCCTCCCAAAGCAGTGGCAGTGCCTGGGGAGAATGGGATGGGCGAAGCTGACAGCGAGTCAAGTTGCAGTGGGTGTTGCTGTAGCTCCGCCGCGGAGGCATTCATCATCATCGCTATGGTTGAAGATGTGCATTTAGCTGTGGCTGAATTGTTCCCATCAAAACAAAACCTCATCTGTATTACAGA